>NC_141171.1:61427500-63827500 GCF_055505025.1 Bos grunniens
CAGAATAGACAGTCAGTGAGCAAGGCCCTCAGGGAAGGCTTGTTCCAGAGTCTCCCCTGGGGGAGGGGGAGGGGAACTGCAGACTGCAGGTGAGCATTAAATACCAGGACTCACCGTGTGAAAACTGACAGATTCCCCTTCTGGGTACTTCAAAGGCAATGCCTGTAGGGTGCTAGTCTGTCTTTAACATCTAAGATTTTCTAATCTTCCCTTTTAACAAAGAGAGGGCAAGCCTCGGATCAGAGTCCTGGACCAGCAAGAACATGGAGCCAAGATTTAATAGCATTTTTTTGTTGTTGTTTTCTCAGAGTTTATTTTAGTGGTTGCTTTATATTTATGACATGTGATGCTGATTTTCCATCTACAATGGAGAGGTTCAATTTTCAGTCAAAATAAATTTATTTTTAGGAAGTTAGTCCACAAAACATTAAGTCATTATCGTGTCATTTCTCTGCTCAAAACCCTGCAGTGGCTTTTCATTTCAGTCACAGTAAAAGCCAAACTCCATAGTGTAGTCCATGAGGGCCTAGACTATCTATCCTCCCATGGGCCCCCAACTGCCAACCTCAGCTCTGATCTCATCTCCCACCGTTCAAGGTCATCTCTGACCTCATCTGCACCGCTTATCTCTCACTCTATTCTGGCCACACAAGCCTTTCAATGTTGCCTTCATACTGCCTGGTGTGCCCTTTTCCCAAATAGCCACTTGGCTAATGCCCTCACCTTCTCCAAGTCTTCACACAAATGTCATTTCCATGCAGTCAACCCTGATTATGCTATTGAAACTGTAGCTTTCCTCACTCCCTAGTCTGCAGGACTCTCTATCCTCCTTACCTAGCTTTTATTGTTTTCTTTCACAGCACTTGTTTGCACCTGGCTTGCTGGGTTTTTCCCCCACTACTGAATGTTTTTCTTCCTCCCACTAAGATGCAAGCTATACAATGGCAGGGCCTCAAGAACCTTGAATGGACTGGCATAGTGTAGCTGCTCAATAAATATCTAATTAGTAGTATAGTGTAAGTGGTGTGTGAGAAGGAAACATCATGGCACTGGGACATGAATGCCTGGGGTTTTGCAAACACCAGTCTAGTGCAATGACTTTCTTTTAAAGCTGGGGAAACTGAAGCCCAAAGAGGGGATGTGCATACAGCAGTGGTCAGTGTTGGAGCCTGGTCTAGAATCCAGCCCTCTGAGTCCTGGACTCCCTCTTCTGCTCCTCCTCTGGGTGGATGGCCAGTGTAGGAATGGAGAGAGAATAGAGGTGGGAGGGTCAGGGGAAGGAAAGCAGGGGGAAGGCTCCTCACCATTGACCTGCAGCTGGAAGGAGAGCTGGGCTTCAGCATCCTCATGGAAGGCCCGCATGGTGTAGTAGCCAGCCTCAGCCACCTTCACCCGCACCAGTGTCAGCTCTGACACATACCTGAGGAGGACAGGCCAGGGGACCAGCTGTCAGAGCTGGGAGAACTCTTACAAGCCCCCACCTTTCTTGTAAAGATAAGAAAAACAAGGCCCAGGGAGTAGAAGGGGATTGCCAAGGTCACATGGCTGTCAGTAGCCGTGCCAGGACTTTTGGATCCCCACCCATAGGCAGCTCCAGTGAGCCAAGAGGGAGGGTTAGGAGGATTGGGGTGGAGGGCATGGTGAAGGGGAAGCACTATGTCTGTTCCTCCGCATTTCATCCCTTTCAGAAAGGCCTGAACTGCCTTATTCTAACATACAGCACCTCAGGTCGGCCTCAGGGCCACATTCTTGCATAGGTGGCAGTGGCCTGCCTGGCCCTCTTCCCTAGCCATCCTGTCTTTTTCTCCAGGGCTGCTTCCTGCTGGCTCCACCCATCACAAGGACAACTAAACATCTGGGTGGTCATCTGACCAGCATCTGTTTTCCCTTCTAGAGAGGAAACTCTAGGAAGGATGGAACTGTCTGGTTCTATTCTAGGCAGTGCCCCCAGTGCCTGGCAACGTGGCCTGGCAGGGTGCCTGTCACGTAGTAGGTTCTCAGGAAAGATGGGCCTCGATAGGTCTTAAGGCTGTGGGCTGCCTGGCGGCTGCAGAGAACAATAGCTATAATAGAGTGGACAGGTGGCTGCTCACCGAGTCTCAGACACATTGCGTGTGGACAGCACGATCTCGCCGGCGCTGGAGTCACCCAGGGTTCGGTTGTCTTTGAACCACATGACAGTGGGTGGCGGGTAGGCCTCAAACACCACCTGCAGTGTCCGGCTGCGGTGGAGCTCGGCGAATTGTACAGGGTCCAGCTGTCCCAGCAGGCGCACATAGCCGTTCTCTGCAAGGGGCAGCCGTCTGGGGTGGGGCTGTGCCCTGAGCCAATGGGGCAGCACCTCCTTGGGGCGGGGCTCCTGGGGCGGGGCATCAGCTGTACACCCAAGGAGCCCAGCATACTGGAGGCGGGCTTCAGGCTTTAGGAACTGAACCTGAGCCTGGGGATTTAGGTTGGGACTGGGATGGACTGCAGCAGGAACCAAATTTGAGTCTGATATTGGTTTGGGGGCAGGGTTCAAGATTGGGACTACAGTTGCAGTGCTCTTTAGGTGTGTTCTGTCTCATGATTGTGGCTGAGATGAGTTATAGCCTGCTTCAATTTGGGGATGGGGCGGCCTGGGGCTGGAATGGCAGTAGGGATTTAGAAATCGGGTTGATGCTAGGGTTCTGGCTAGCTGGGAAGTCTAGGTTGGGATTAGGACTGGATTTGGAGCTGATACTGTGCTTTGGTTGGGTTGATCCTGGAAATGGGGCTTTGGTTGGCACTGAGGCTTGAGCTGGATTAGAACATGGCTGACAGTACCCCAGGGCTGTGACAAGGTCTGGGTCCAGTTCAGAATGAAGGCTGGGGCTAAGCTCAAGGCACTCACCGACCACGGTGACATTGATAGCCTTTTCATCACGATGGTCGCTCACGCTTTCTGATACATTGCAGATGTAGGTCCCTGAGTCTCCTAGCTCAGCACTGGGGATGTGCAGGATAGAACGTATGTGGGGCATTTCAAAGAGGAAGTCAGTCACTGGCTCCACCAGGCGCCCACTCTGTAGAGACAGTTGGGGCAAGCCCCCCACATTAGAAAAGGTCCAGGAAGTCAGGCTATAAGCTGAAATATCCATCCCTGCCTGACCCTTCCTCTAACCTGTGGCCTGGCATTACCTCCATGCGTGGGTATGTCCACTCGAAGTTGACCACCTCATTCCCGGTCACAATGCACATGATGGTGATATTCTCCCCTTGGCGGACCACAGTCTGCACTGCATTCACTGAGACATTGATGGATGACACTGGTGGAAAGAGATTGGCTTAGGGCTGAAGAAGTCACCACCAACATCAGCTTAGGGATGGGGTCAGGGTCCACAGAAGGAGGGCATGACTGGTGTGTGGAAGATTCATTGTTTTGACAAATATTTATTAAATACCTACTATATGCCAAGTACTATTCTAGGCACTAGGGCTTTAGCAGGAAATACAACAGGCAAAATTCCTGTCCTCATGAAACTGGCATTCTAGAATGTTTTGAAATCAAAGTACTCTCTGGGCACCTAAGTACAAAAGAAACTTATTGAGCACAACCAGGTACTCGCCATCTTTTATTTAATCTTCATAATAATCCCCCTAGATAAATGGTCTATATTATCCCTATTTTACAGAGGAAGAAGCAGACTCTGAGAGATTATTTGTCTTGTGCAAAGTCACTCAGATGGGAAGTGGCAGAGCTGGGATTCAAATCCCACTGGCTGAAAGCCTGTGCCTTTGCCTACCACAGTATATACAGCCCAGCTCCACCACTAATGCTTCCCATGACCTTCGGCATACTTCATCCTCTTTCTGAGCCTCAGTTTTCTCATCTGTAAAATAGGGAAACACACCTGCCTTCCATAGCTGTAGTGAGAATCCAGTGAAAATGGAATTGCACACTTGATAATCTGAAAAGGTCTTTCCCTCTGTGGAGGGTCATACTTGCCTCGGCTGAGCACCAGGCCAGAAAGGGGGCTCACCCTGGAGGCTGTAGACATGGTAGGCATCGGAATCCACCTCCCTGTCCCCGATGGTGGTTTTGCAGATGTAGGTCTTGTCCTCAAAGGTACCAGAGAAGCCACGCTGAGGGTCATAGGCTATGGGCAGGGGGACATCCACCTTCTTCTCGTGCAGCATCACCACCAGCCTCGGATCCGTCACTCGGCATGGAATTGTGGTCTCAGTTATTTCCGTGAGAAAGATGAATAGCTCCTCAGGGTCGACAGGGAGGAAGCCCACAGAAGGATCTGCCAGAGGCAGGGCCAAGAATGTGAGTCAGAGGAGCTGGGTTTCTGGCTCTTCCCTGATTTGCTCTGTCACCTTGAACAAGTCTCTTCCCTCTCTGCCCCTCAGTCTACCTTCTACAGAAGAAGCATGCTCTCAGGGTCCCTTCTAGCTTTAGCATTTGATATGGACAGCATCAGCCTGAGAAAGAAGATAAGTCACAAGCTAAAGGACAGCTGGTACCTGGAGCTTGGAAAATGGGAAGATGGGATGTGGAGGCCAAGGGGGTGCATATTGGAACCAGCAGAGAATGCAGCATCCTTGGGAACCAGGAATGGGGTGGGCTGGCAGACAGCAGACGAATATCTAGACCCAGGGGTGGGAGTGGACATACTCCTGGACTGAGCCAGGCTGGATTCCCTGATTCATCTGCATTTCTGAGATGGCTATGTTTCACCATCTCAGTAAAGCTCTCTCTGAGCTTCCCCCAGATGCCTGCAGCTGAGAAGGGCAGGAGAGGAGAAGTGCACTGGCCAGGGGTCCTCACCTGGTACAAAGATGTAGAGCCGTTTTCGCTCACTGGCCTCCAGCCCATGGGAGCGTTTGTAGCCACAGAAGTATTCTCCTGTGTCTAGTCCAGTGACGTTGACCAGTGTCAGCACGCTGGAGAATGTGCCATCCTGGGTCTCGGTCATTTCCTGTGGGGGTTTCTGGGACATCCGTTCCCACACCACTGGAGCTGGGCCCGAGCAGGTCAGAACAAAGGTGCTGGAGAGGTTGAGGACAAGTTCTGGCCCCGGGGGTATGATGGCCAGGCCCCAGGAGGCCTGTGGTCCCAGCAGAAACAGCAGGGGCAGCAATAGCACCCGGCCTTTGGGAGAGGAGGCATCAGACGTCAGGGCACAAGAGCAATAGCACCTCTTTCCATAGCTGACCCTGAGGAACACACCTCCCTAATCCACAGAAAACAGAGACTGGAAGCCATGGCTCTGAGACCTGTTTGCCCAGGGTCTAGTCCCCAGGGACTCCTGGCCTCCCGCTCTCAGTGCCTAGAGACCCCCAGCCTTGCAGTCCTTCTGCAGTGTGGCATTCAGGCTGCAGGCATGTTCTCTCAAAGACATCAGGAAATCCTTGGGAAGCAATTCCCAGGCCCCCAGTTCCTGCATTACTTCCCAGGTCACTTTCTGAGCCTCTTCCCTGCAGCTGCCCCAGTTGCCCAGGTTGTACCCAAAGCCCAGAGATGGCCCTGCTTGGGGAGGTGTTGGCCAACATAGTCCAGAGTGGGGCAGATCAGGTCAGGAAAGAGACTGAGGCCCCTGGAGGCTGAAGGGTGCTGGGGATGTCGAGTGATTGGTTTTCCCTCTGCTTGCTGATGCCCTGGGGAAGGATGCTGTAGGCCTTGTGCCCAGCCTCAGCAGCTGAAAACCCTGGAGGTGAAAATAAGCACCCATTTAGATGGATGGGTGCTCAGCCAGTGGGTCAGTCATCCTTGGGTGAACCTTTGGCTGGCCACTGATTGCCTAGTCAGCATTGATTGCTTGAAAAAAGCCCACCCAGACTTGGGAGCTCACAGCCAATGAGGGGTCCGTGAATAGGAGGGGAGTCCCTCACCAGAACCAGACAGGCCAGACTGATATCAGTAAGTGCTGATAAGAGATGGGAGACCAGAGTGACTGTTAGGGAAGAGGGTGGGGACAGTTGGTGAGGGGACATAGAGTATGGAGGGCCAAACCAAGAATTTGAGCTGATGGCTCTGGACAGGCAGAGGTCCACTGAAGTTTCTGAGCTGAGGGGTGGACAGTGGAAGGAGGCCTCCACTGAGACCCAGTAGAAAGGCAGGGAACTGAAGCTCAAGAGCAGAGCAGCGCCCCTGGGCTCCCAGGTCCTGGTGCTAGCATAAGCCACCCTGCCAGCTTCAGAGTCCTACCTAGAGGTTCCCCAGGGCCCCCTATCCCTGCCCAAGCCTACCTACCTTTGAGGACAACAGCTTGCATGGCGCTCGGAAGCCACATGGTATCCTGCAAAGGTAAACAGGAGTCAGGGCTCAGAGTAGCCAGAGGCAGTGCCACAGCCCATCTTTGCCCTGGGTCCTGTAGAGTAAGCCCCAGCTTGAGCCACCCAGCCCCTGGATCCATTAGGCTAAAGTCAAAGACTACCCATACTCCACACCAAGAGGGCACTCATGCCCAAGGGGCTCCTTCCCCTGAATTGGGCCAAGTCTCGGGGTGCCTGGACCTTGCTTTGACTCTGCCTCTACTTCTTTGATGGTCTTGACTGAACCCCCCGCTTCTCCTTGGGTACGTATGGTGGGGGTGGGGTCTTGGCCTGGATGGTGTTCAGGGGCCCACCGGCTCTAACAGCCTATCCTCCGGGTGACAGTTCCAATACCAGGCTCTTATCTGCCAGGACAAATATTTAGGAAAGTGTGATGAAAGGCCTGAGGGAGAGGGAGGGGGTGAGCCAGAACCCAGAGAACTCCCACAGTTCCACAAGCACAACAGGAAATGGAGGCGGCTATGGGAAGGGAAGCGGGGGAGTGGGGCTGTGGAATGTGGGGGGCACCCCCCACGCCTGGCCCCCTTAACTCAGCCCCAGGCTGCACAGGGAGGCCCAGGGCGAGGGGCCAGGGGCTGGACCCAGAGGAGGCCTCACCACACAGCACAGCATCCTTGCAAACTACTGAATCCAAGCCCCTCACCCCCACCTTCAGTATCCAGATGGGGAGAATGAGGCTTTAAGAGGGGAAGAAGTTTACCCAGGGTTACATGGCAGAGCTTGTTCTGGAGGGAGACAAAGTGACCGGAACGATAGGGGTAGAAAGACAAAGACTCAGAGATACAGACAGGAATCACCCAGTGATGGAGGCAGAAAGAGAAGCAGGGACACAGAGGGAGACAGATCGGACTATATGGGTCTTCACCCTCTCCCTGCCCTTGGCAGCCCCATCCGAGGATCCAAAATAACCAGCAATACCCAGGTTTGCAAAGTTCTGACCGCAGTATCAACAGGAAGGAGGCCAGAAGTGGGTGGGGGTCCTAGGGCAAGAAATGTGGGAGAGACCAGGTGATAAGGAGACAAGAAAGCCTGGTGCCTTCCCTGAGTGGCTGCCCAGCCTGGCCTGACTCCTAAGCCCATGCCAGATTGCTCCACTCCACCCTCATCTCATCCCTTTTAGTTTGCAATCCAGGGCTAGGATGTGAGTCTAAGCTCCAGCAGGGCTACCTCCTGCACCATCACATTTCACTGGCCTCTGTCTCCAGCTCTCAAAACACAGGACGATGGCAAGTGGCTCACTTGCAGGGCTGTGTTTACACATTCAGCATGAGACACAGGCAAGGGCCTGGACTGGGGACCACTGGTCTCAGCTGTCTGCTCAGCACCCTAAGAACTCCCTGAATAAATCTGCTCTCCTCTTCAGACCAGCCTTCCTGAGAGCCCCCTCCCCTCTGCCAAATGCCTTAGACTCAAAGCCCAGCCATGCTGAGGCCGCATCCCCAGCGCCCCCCGCCCACCCCTCCTGCCGCAGCCCTCCAGCTGGTTGCCAGACCTCTTCCGGCAGGACGAAGCAGCGCCACAGTGGAGCCAGCAGCCCCCACAGAGGCCTATCTGCCCCTTAGTGGGTGCCTCTCTGGATCCCCCCTTCCTGCTAGAGATCTCAGCCAAAGAAAATCATTAGCAGTGGAGGCTGGGGGAAGGGGTCATTTCAGCCTCCTTGCCCATCCCCTCCCCACCTCTCTGGCTGGCCACACTGTTTATTATTCTAAAGGAGGAATTTGGTCGGCTGGCCTGGAGATGGGAGGTCATGACAACTAGGACTGGCCTGGCTCTGGAAGGCTGTGTACTAGGCCCCTGGGTGAGCAGCCCTCGACCCTGGCTCCTCTCTGCTAGACCTGGGGCTCAGGGGGATTAGAGTCCCTGAGGCTCTGAGCTGGGAGGGGCCTTCTTGAACAGGCAGCAGAGACCTACAGACAGACTGTCATGGCCCAGTCACATCAAAAAGGCAGAATCAGGCTGCAGAGAGAGGATGGGATAGGCAAAGGAGCTCAGGGAAAGTGGAGACACCTTAGGGAGAGTATAGATAACCAGGGATCTTGAACTGGCTTCTCCCTCCATGAAATGAGCATTTCACATGGGACTTCAGACCTACCATGAGACTGAGCCTCCAGCCCTCTCTGGGAGTCAGTTTCCCCTTCCATACAGGGAGAGGTTTGGATGGATCATCTCAGAGAGCCAGCCTTGCTCTAACACTGCCAGAGAGAAGGTTCTAGTCACTATTATTCTTGCCGGGGTGGCCTGGGGACATGGGGTTGTTGATGAGAGGAAAGGCAACATTCCTGAGGCTGGAGCAAAATGAGCATCCATAACCCATTTTCATTCCATGGATTCACTTCCCTAACCATTTGGTCCCAGATTTGCTGTGTGTACTTTGACAAATTCTTTCCCTCTCTGGGCTTCTGTTTTTCAGGTGACTTCCAGACAAATAAACAGGTAATATGGCCCTCTGGAGGTGACAGTGGAAGTGTGGCATGGGCAACAAGCTGGTGGATTGGGAAGAACCAGAATGGGGACTGGGACCCAACCTCCTGAGCCATCTTGGATGACTCCTTGACACCTCCAGTTGTCTACCCAATGCCTACAGACTTCTGTGCTTCCCAGAGGTTGTATATTTGCAGCCAACCCCAGAAAGGCCCAGGTGGCTAAAATAGGGGAAAGGGGCTTGCCTGTGACCACTTCTCTTCTTCAGGGGCAAGACTGCTTTCCAGGGAGGAGCCACCTGGGACAAAGTGGATGTCATAGGGAGGAGGAATCCCCTTCCTACCACACTCTCCTGCCTCAGAAGGCCCTTGGAGCACAGAGAGGGAGGGGACCCTCAGAGATCTCCCCTTTGTTTGTGAGGCGAGTGCTGTGTGGGACGTTCTCATGAGTCTTCCTATTTTGGCTCGGTTGGGGGTACAGAGATCCACAGATGGGATAATTGCCCAGCTCCTCACAGTGAGTCAGAGGTACCCCCTCAGTCCAGGGTATGACCTCAAGTCCAGAGGAACAAGTGTGCTTGAGGATTCCTCCTCAGAGCCTCAGCCCTGCTCATACAAGCCTCCACTCCTTTCCCACCGCCTTAATCTAAATAAATCCAGTCCATCTTGGCCACATCCGCTAGCAGCAGCTTCCCTCCCTCGGGGTCCCAAGGCTCCCACGACACAGGCAGGCTGGGGAGGGGGGCCTGCACTGCTGCCAGTGGGGGAGGCTCACACGGAGAGCACGTGCACACAGCACAGGCTCCTGCCTACGCGCTCGCTCACACACTGCTCTGAAATACAGGGCAGCGGGCCCTGTGTGTGCCCAGCCCGCACGCCGGCATCAGACATGCGCAAGCCCACACGTGCATGCATGCAGCTCCACCACGCCTGCAGCACCACCTCGGGGCTCTCCCACATGCCCATGTGAGGTGCACACATGCAGGTTAAATCACACGTGTACTTAGCACAAGCAAAGCTATGCACATACAACACGCATAGAGCATGTGCCCATGGGACCCCAAACTCACCTGAACACACATGCACACGTGGGCACAGAGAAGACACAAAGTCAGCGTGTGCTGTGCACTTACTGTGCCAGGTACTATCCTGAGCACTTGACATAGACTGACTCACTTGCTCCTCAGACAACACTATGAGGTAGATAGATACAAGGATCACCCTATTTTAGATGGGGAAACTGAGGCAGGGAGTGCTTATTTACTTGCCTAAGAGCACAGAGCAGAGACTGAGCCGAGGTAGATGGCTCTGCCACCACTACTGTGTTTACTGGGCTTGGCTGTTCCAACGTCAGTGGGGACTGGTGGAAACAGACAGGACTGAGATTTAGCCAGCCCAGAATGACAGGACGTGGTGACTGGATGTAGAGGGGCTGGAGAAAGAGGTGTCCTAAATGAGCCCCACTCCTATTTCTGGCTTGGAGTACTTAGGGGGCAGGAATGTGTCTGTGCTGGAGGCACAATATCTTTTTCTGAGATGAGAATGAGGCAGAACAGAAGGAGTAGGAGCTGGCCCTGAGCTGGTTTTAGGATTTGGAGGGGATGTGGGTACCTGAGGGGGCAGGGGGACACTCAGTCTGGAGGCAAGGATCAGGCTGGGCAGAAATAGCAGTGAGGTGGGGATGGGAGGAAGCCCTGCTTCACAGAGGAGAGGTGCTTGAGGCCCGCAGTCTCGGGCCAGGGATGCTCTGAATAAACAAGATGCCAGAGGGAGGGGGAGGCCTGGCCTTGGGGTCACGGGGTTAGAGTCTTGGAATGTCAGAGCTCTGAGGCCCTCAGGGACCATCTATCTGATCCAACCCTCTTCCTGTGCACCACTGTGCAGACGGGAAAACTGAGGCTTGGAGAAGGACAGGGACCAGTGTCAGGGTTTTGACCTAGCAGGCTGGGTTCAGGGGGCTAGTGGGGTGCTGTAGTTCATCTGCCTGGGCAGCCCCTGCCTCCAGCCCTGGTTTTGATGTGAGGCTGGTGGTTCAAGGCCCAGGGTTTGAACAACAGTTGCTGTCCACTCCCTCCCGACAGGATACTGCCCCCGCCCACCACACACAGACCTTTATATCACTTTCCCGGCCTTGTCCCAGTCAGACAGGGATTAGAAACAGACTCAGAGGAGGCGACTTGCTAAGTTGCTGTCAGAAGTGGGATGCAGACTCCAGTCTCCTGCCTGGTGTTCTGGTCCTCCCTCCTACACCACGGACACTTCACAGCCCCAGACACAAACTTCAGGGGCAGATCCCCGGCTGAGAGGAGGGGATATGGGTCCTAGCCCAGCTCTGTCACCTGCTTGTACAGTCCTGCGCCTCTCTGAGCCTCAGTTTCCCCATCTGTACATGGGGTGGGCAGGGCTGTCCTGAGAACACTGCTGGGGCTGACACGGGTGACTCTCAGGACCCTGGTCTGGAAGTAGCCGTGCTGAGTTGAAATGCTGGGATGGGGGTAGGGTGCTGGGGAGTGGCCCTGGCCAGGATGTCATGACTCAGCTCAAAGAAGGCAGCCAGCTCCAGGCCTGGGAGTGTGTGGGGGCAAGAGGGATCTGGAGCCAAAGCCTGAGTCCTCCCGCCAGCAGCTGGGGGAGTATGAGAGTGATGGCAGAGGGTGTGGCTCTGTGGGCTCACTCCAAGTGGGCTGAGCTGTAGGTGCCATCTTGAAGCATGGGTAGGGAACCCCATCCTGGGAGCCAGGAAGGAGAGCAGGGTCCATTGGGTTGGGAGATAGTTATGGGCAGGGGTTAGAAAGCTAGAACTCAGCTGAGGTTGTGGAGCTTTCACCTGAGGTTGAGGGCATGTCGATCCAATGCCCCTTCTGCTGCTGAAGGTCAGCATTCCACCCTACACACTGAACCTCCCCACAAACCTCAGGATCATGTGGAGACCAGAGAGGGTGAGCAACCTGACCTGAGTCACACAGTGATGCCAATCACCCAGGCCCAGTTCCCTGCCATGCTGCTTCTAGACCCAGAGGACCTTTCTGTTTTCCAGGTATCTACGAGGTCCTCCAAACAAAGCAGCAGAAATCAGCTAAGTTGGGGCCTGGAATGGGGTCCAGCTGTTCTGGAAGTCCGTGTGGGATGAAAGGACAGTGCCAGTTCCATGGAACATCACTCTGATGGTCCTACCCCACCCCCTCCAGCACAAGCTCGGTGACCTCTGGCTACCCCATGGTACCACATCGCCTCTAGTCTGAGCCTTCCTGCCTGTTCTCATCCCCTGACCAGAGCAACCTTCCTGAAATCCCCACCCAACCATGTCCTTCCCTGGTGCCTCCACGGCTCTCCATCCACCCTACATAAAAGCTGGCTTCTTAGCCCAGCCTGTAAGAACCTTCACTCCCTGCCCTGCTGACAGACAGCTCATCACCACGGAGGGGGCAGGATGCTGTCCTTCCAGCTCCCTAGGGGCCCAAGTGAGGCCCCCATGCTCTTGTCACTCACTCTGTTCTTCTCTCCCCAGGAGGCCTCCCCAGGGACACAATGGAAAGAAATGACCTCTTTTCTGGAAGTTCAAAATAAAACGAAACATCTGTCTGGATTGGAGCCAGGCTGATAAAACATGGACTGATCCCTCCCAGTCCGAGCCCTCTCTCCTGCCACACACCCCTCACCCGCCGCAGAGTAGCAGCAGGCGCTTGGAGGTAGGGGGAGCAGCCCTAGTTACTTGGAACAGTTCGTGGGAAAGCGCTCAGTGTGTGCCTCGCGGCCACTGGGGGCCCAGGGGAGGGGGTCTGGGTCCCCACACAGGCTGGGAACCGGCCTGAGAAGGAGGTCAGAGAGGGAGGGAGGCCCGCCACATACCCTTGTCCACCCGCCCGCCAAGCAAACGCTTCCTGCCTCCTCCGGCGCCTCACTGGCCTCCCTGCTCGTCCCCACGGCCACCCCCTGGGCCATTGTGGCCTGGCTCTGCCCAGGCCCAGTGGATCCCTGGATTAGAGTCCTCTGGATCCCAGCTGGGCCTCAATGCCCCCTTCCAAAAGGAACAAAGACTTAGAAGACCTTGAAAATAAGAAGAATAGCCAACTCTGATTTAGTTCTTATCACTCAATGCCTGGGCCAAGCCCTTAATGTGAATGGTCTCAGAACAATCCATGATATCGGTGTTGCTTCTGCATTTTATAGATAAGGAGAACAAGGCACAGAGAGGGCAAATCGTTTGCCCAAGGTCACAGAGTTCGCCAGTGGTGGAGCCCCTTTTCTATCCCGGGTGGACTGATCCCAGAGCACACAGGCTCAACAGCCATGTGACAGCCTTTCTAAGACAGGAGGCAAAGATGTCAAGCTTGTGCCTGACACACAGTATGAGCTCAATAAAGGAGTCAACAGGCTTGTTTGTTCACCCTCTATTTTCCAACCTCTCCCCTCTTCAGCCAGGTGAAACTGAAGTTGGCAGAACAAAGAGGCAGACAGTCACATCATCTTTCACAGAACTCTATATTCTTAGGTGTGAGATGGGTTGTAAGTCCTCCTACTTCATCTCTCCCCCAGCCTCTCTGCAATTGTCAAGCCTCCCAACTGCACACCTCCCACGATAGGGATCTCGCCACCTCACCATGGCCCATTCTATTCTTGAACAGCTCAGGTTCCTCAGGGGTCAGGCTGTTTGGAAACTTTTATTACATGTGCTCCGTCTGTCTCTTTATACCCTCTGCCCATTAGTCCTGCTTCCATTTGCCACCATCAATGACTCGCTGTCCCCACAAGCAGGGCATCTTTTTTCCCGTTCATTTTTCTGATGCTCCACAATGTGGAAACAAAAGCCCTTACTAATTCAGAGCCAAGCACTCTGCTAAATGACATGACCTGGGAATTTGGTTTCATCCTCACAACAATCCTGTGAGGAGGGTACAATCATTATTTCTATTCATAGAGGAAGAAATTAAGTCTCAGAGAGGTGTGGCAACTTGCTCAAGGTCACACAACAAATTAATAAAAGCCAATGATAAGCTGGGATTCAAACTCAGGCCCATCTGACTGATCCCAAACATGTATTCTTAACCACTATGTTGGACTGCCTAGCTTCTGCCCAGAAACAGGTCTGTTCCCAGAGAAGCACTACCACATGGGTTCACCCTAATGGGCTCAAGCCCTCAGGTATTCGAGGTCCTCAGAGGTCAGAGTCCTGAGCAGGGGATCTACCCCAGCTCACCCAGGAATTTGGAAGTTAAGCAAGGCAGGATCTCAGAACCTTTCTGGGACATCACTGCAGAGCCTGAGGGTCAGCATCTACACTGAGGAGAGGAGTCCTTGCTGAGGACAGCAGGGCTCTGGTCTACCACAAGCCCTGTCCCAAAGGCTGTAGACAGAGCATCCCGGCAGTCAGGCTAGGTGCAATGCTATGCTGCATTCATGCTCCAGGCCTACCTCTGCTGGGGCCCCAGCACCCCCTTTCCACTGTTCAGAGGGCCCAGGGGCCCCTGCAGCTGCAGAGTTCTAGGCCTCCACCATCCTTCGGCTGTCCTCCCTGCAACCCCGCCCCCCACCGCCCCCCAGAGCCTCATCTCCGGCCGGTGCCATGGCAACAGAGAGAGCCAGGCCCTGGCAGCCAAAGGAGCCCCCGAGAGGGGTCCCAGGCTCAGACTGGGGAGGGGGGTGCGGCAGGCGCAGACAAGCAAACCTTCTGTTCCCCTGGCTGCTGCCAGCCCGGGATCAGCCCCGGGCTGGGGTGGGGGCCGAACACAGAATGGGTTCTCAGAGCCAAGTGGGCAGGGGGCAGGCGGGCCTCGGCCGTGTGGACTGACCCACCAGCACGCGGCCTTCCCCCAGCAGCCCAGAGTCCACACATCGGGTGGGGCAGCTAGCTAACAAGAATCTGCCATTAATTGATGCCAATTACAGAGCATTGAGATTCCCCTCATAGCCCTCCTGCGCGCCAGAGCCAGAGGGGAGAAAACTCCCACGTTTTAGTCCCCTTATTTTCTCCACATCTGTTCTCTGACCCCTTCCTCCAGGAGCTCACCCTGAGTCTCCCACTCGCTGTTACTCAGCCTCCCTGTGCCTCGGGTCTCCTCTCTCTAAGTCCGGGCTCGTCATTGAGTTGTCGAGGCCTTCGAATGAGTTAATACAAGTAAAATGCACAGAGCAGGGCCTGGCGCACAGCCCTCGGCCAAGTCAGTGGCCACGTGACTCTTCTTCATTCACTCACGGGAGAATAAGTCACTCACTCATTCACTCACTTGGCCTTGAGACCCGGCTAGGCTAGGCTTGTCAGCAAAGGGGTCCGTGTGGGAAACGGGGTGGTGAGAAAGCCAAGAAGGGTTGCTGCTATTGTTACTGTCGCTGCTGTTGTTACTGGCGGTGTCAGCAGGCTCAGCTTGGGCAGGGGTGGGGGCCCCTCCTCCAGAACCAGAACCCAAGGCTAACAGTCCACTGTCTGCCAACCTGCTCTTTGTCTTAGTCCCTTAGTTCAACTTCTCACAAATGAGAAAGCCCACCTAACAACCTGGGGGATATCTTTAAGTTCCTCATATAGGATTAGGCTTCCTGCTGCTGCTGCTGCTGCTAAGTTGCTTCAGTCATGTCCGACTCTGTGCGACCCCAGAGATGGCAGCCCACCAGGCTCCCCCATCCCTGGGATTCTCCAGGCTTACAGTAGGTGCCCAATATGGGTTTTCCAGATGGCGCTAGTGGTAAAGGACCTGCCTGCCAATGCAGGAGACATAAGAGATGTGGGTTCGATCCCTGGGTCGGGAAGATCCCCTGGAGGAGGGCATGGCAACCCATTCTGGCATTCTTGCCTGGAGAATCCCATGGACAGAGGAGCCTGGCGGGCTATGGTCCATAGGGTCACAAAGAGTCGGACACGACTGAAGTGACTTAGCACGCATACCGGCGCTCAATAGATGCTTACTCAGCATGAGAGCTCAAATGGCTATGGAAGGTCAACTCTCTGATCCTCAGGATAGCAGGCAATGGTGACCCTTTCCATCTAGGGAGGTGATGGTTCAGAGTGATGAGGGGGCTGAACAGACATATGGGACTCTGATGCCAGGGGACAGTGCCTGATGCCTCCCAGGGAAATGAAAGTACCCAGAGGGGCTCGGTCAGGCCAGGAGCAGCAATCCCAGCCACTTAATCCACTGCCTCATAACCACGCGACTTCTCTGAGTTTAACTTCCCTGAGTCCCATTTTCCTGGGAAACAGCAAAAGAGACACCCTTTTCCATTGCCATGAGAGGTAGAGATGATGCTGAAAGGCTCCTGACGTATGACAGGCACTCAGTCAGTGGTAACTGTTATGATTATAGGATGGTTTGAGGGGGAGGAGTGGCTGTGAGTTGGGCTCCCTGGGGGATGACGCCAGGGAAGGCTATTCCACAGAAGCTCTGTATGAGCAGTTAAGGAAGTGGGAGACTGTGAGGCATCGGGTGATGGCAAACAAAGGACTGTGAGGCTGGAAACTGGGGCTTTTTCAGCAAAGAGGCAGGTGATGGGCAGAGAAGGAGGGCAGGGGTCACTTTGGGAAAAGACTGGGGTGCTGAGTAAGGACTTGGGCTCTGCCCTGGAGGCACTGGGGAGCCAACTTGCCAGGGTATTGGCAGTGAGGGTGGGGGGCTGGCTGCTGCCTAGGGTGACAACAGGGCAACTCTAAGCACTTATGGGGAGGGCCTCCACAGGGTGGGCGACAGGAGTAGCCTGGCAGTTTGTGGGAGGGTATGGATTAGATGGGGACAGTAGAGGCAGCAAGACCAGCTTTCAGGATGAAGCCGTCTCAAACCCAGCCTGAATTCCCTGGCAGGACCAACTATATAGTTTGCTGTGCTGAGGGCAAAATGCAAGTGTCGGGACCCTTGTTAAAAAATACTATTAAGCATTTCAAGGCAAGGCCCTTCTAAGCATGAAATCCTCTGTGCCTGCACATGTTGAATGCTTATGAAGTCATCCCTGCTCCCTGGACTAAAGGGGAGGCCGTCTATTCGTCCATCCAGCCATCGACCAACCTGTTTATCCATCTCTCCGTGTACTTATCACTTTTACTATCCATTCAACAGAAAGGCCCCAGCCTGATAAGAACATAATAAGATAAGATTATTATGATAAGAACAGAAATATAGGTAAGAGTGGAATAGCCCACAGTCCACTGAGTCACCCCTGAGCCCTTACCTTCATTCCCAAAACCCTGGGCTAGGAGAAGCCGGGCCTTTAGTGACAGGTTTGTAAATCTGAGCCCTGCCCTCTGGGGCTGATGCTGGAACCTCCTCCCACTATCCACCACTTAGGCTCAGCTTCAGGAGTAGAGAAGCTAAAAAAGGAGGAAAAGGAGGGTGTCACAGCCCTTATGGCTCCACTTCCAAGACAGAAGGTAACCAGGACAGCAGTAAGATGTGACACAGCCACACAAAGCCTGACAGGAGCTCTCAGGGGCTAAGGGTGGAGCTGGATGTAACCTTTGAGGTCACTGAACTGTCCCCTTGCCCCCTTGTTTTACATAAAAGGAAATTATGGCTGGGATGGAGAAGTGATATAATCAAAGGCTCCATGGTCCACAAGACTACCCAGAGGGGCTCCCATCCCTCATTGGGGTGGCATTGCTCCATTCTAGCCCAAACTCTGCCCTGTGACCTCAATCTAGTGAGAGCTGGAGCCTGAGCCCTGAGCCCTGAGCCACAGAGATGGGTGGAGAAGATCCAACATGTGCGCTGGAGCAGAGGAAAGTCCAGGCCAGCAGGCTGGATCCTGGGCTCAGTGCTACAGCTGAGGCACATCCCTCCTCTTCTCTGGACCTCAGTGTCCCCTGCATACAATAAGGAAGTTGAGCAGAGTGATCCCCATAGTCCTTTTCATCTCTGACCTTCAGGAATTGTCTGACCCCCTGGCCCTGCTGCCCCCACCTCCCAAGTGACGACCCTTTCCATCACAGGGTAGAGAAGCTGGTACCTCTGGCAGATGAAAGGCTTTGCGCACTTGAGACATTAAAGAGCTCTGATCTGAAGCGAGGAAAAGAGAGGGTGCTAATACAGCTAAAATGATACACTTTGATTTTCAACCTCCTGTACTAGGCTGGGGTTAGGAAGAGGGGTCCTGGGGCCATGGCCTGGGGGTTCAGGAAGCTCTTTGGCCTGAGGGTTCTGGGCCTGAAGTCTTGGGAGGGGCTTAGGTTTGGCTTCTACACTGGGAGCAACACTATGTGAATTCCACACTCCTCCCATTAGAGGTGGGTCTCTGCATCCATTCCCTTGCCTGTGGGCCCCACCATTTGTCCATCTACCATTGGCCAAAGCCTACTTTGAAATCAGAGCATATGAAGTTCAAAAATCAGCAAAGGGTCACAGCATCCACACACACCCCTTCACAGGCAGTCCTGACCCTCCCTCCTCAGTATCCAAGAAAAATGGGCCTGTGGCTGCTGGGGAAACACACACTCAGAGCTCCCCCAAGAAACAGAGTGCATTTCCAGGCTGCTCTGATTGTCAGAAAGTTCTTCCTCTTGATCATAGGGCACCATTTTCCATTAGTGGTCATCGATCCTGACCGCTCTCTGTAACGTGCAGAAAAGGGGTAAGAAAAAACCCTTTCATTGTGAAGTTAAATATGCATGATCCCTGAGTACACAACAGGGCTTGTGTGGCTGCCAATCTGGACTGGCGCGGCTTGGAATCCTGGAATTGTTTTACAGCTGGAAGGAACTCAGAGATCATCTCGTTCAAAAATCCTTATTTTACTGATGGGAAAACTGAGGCCCAGAGAGGGACTGACTCACCCACAGTCATACAGGATGGGTTCCAGGGTCTGATGACCACCTCTAGAGCTCTGAGGGGCCCCCACAGCTGAAGCCCAGTCCCCACCCCGTCTCTCAGTCATGGACTCTGGAGTCAAGAACACCAGGTTTATGTCCCGACTCCATCATATCCTAGCTGTGGGACTTAGAGCAACTGACTTAACCTCTTAACCTCTCTGGGCATTTCTTTTTCTATAAATTGGAGAGTTTATGTCCCCTCCTTGAGGTAGTCTGCGATGATTAAATTAGTTCCGCAAATATTTATTAAGCAGTCACTGAAGGCCAGGCCTGTTCTAAGTGCTGAGGAATATAGCCATGACCTTGATGGCAATGGATGTAAAAAGCACAATGAAAGTGCTCAGAGAAGGCTGCTCCCAGTTCTGTCCTCTCTCACACATGGCTTCCCAGTGGAGGTGCTTCAAGCTCTGATGCTGGGAAGACATGGCCAATGGGCAGGTTGCGGGGGGAGATGTGGAAAATAGGGGGGAAGATCTCCCCCTTCCAAGGGTCCACTGTCTGTGGGTTCTGAACCGTCTGCCAAAAATAGGGCATGGGGGTGTTTCAGGAGTGCCTGAGGCCCTCTCATTCCTTTCTCCCTCCTCACCATTCAGTAGCCCAATCTGAGCAAAAGGCCCAGAATTCCCTCCTTCAGCCCGGAAGGCAGCTGGTCTCGGAGCCAGACTGTGCCTGGAGGATGGAAGTGAGCCTTCAGCACAGCCATGATGCCCAGGTTCCTTCCCTTCCATGGCTACAGCCCTTCACGATGTGCAGACCAAGGTCACAACCATGTCATCCTGTACAGGAGGCGGGGAGAGCAGAGGCGCTCTCTTTGCTCTCTTAGGTGTTAGGTCCAGCTGCACGAGATGCAGGAACCATGCTAAGTGCCTTATCTATATTATTACCTTGTCGACTCTGTGTCCCACCCTACTGCTCACAAAGGAGGGACCTATTGCCCGGAGAGGCAGAGCATTGGCCCAGGGTCACACAGTTAGCTAGAGCCAAGGGGGCGTCATCAGATGCCGGAAACTGGTGTTGTTTTACCCACCATGCCCACTGCCTTCCAGATGCAGACGAAGCAAGAAAGAGGACGTGGGGGCCTGAGGTTGGCCACACAGGATTTGAGAGGAGCCAGGACAAGCGCTGGGTTTTCTGACTCTGAATCCACGGTGCTTTCCGCTGCCCCACATCTGTGGGCAATTAGAAGTCTCAGCTCTTCTTCCCACAGAGGAGGGAGGGCTGCCTGATCACCACTGAAGGGAGAGGGCTCACCAGATGGTCTCCCTCCTCACTCAGGACCAAGCCGGGGCTGGGTGGACCCAGGAGCTAAACTTTCTGCTGGAGAAGGTGCTGGACCCAGGAGCAGGCTCTGAGGGAAGATGAAGACTCTCTCCTCTGACCAGAGCCTCCCTGGGAGCAAGGAGGTTAAGTCTTTGGTTTCAGGCAGACCTCAGCCTACATACCAACTCTACCAACTGTGTGACCCTGGGAAAGTCACTTAGCTTCTCTGAGCTTTGTTTTCCTTGTCTTCAAGGGGTAATCATAATACTGATTCTAAAGACCTGAGATGGGGATTATAAGGCTCGAGAGGTTCCAGCACAGAGTCAGCACTCCAGGATGGTGACCAACATAGTCTGCATGTTCCCAAGTGCTGTGGATTCAAGGCTCTGCTGCTTGGAGGCAAGGGAAGATGGCCTGACTTCAGAAGACCTCACTAGAGGCATCTGTGTACTTTGGGATCACAGAGACAGGAACACTCCCCCCTTGACATAGAAAAATGTCGGGAGGACCATGTAAGGTTCTGGAAAGGCACCCAGAGGGTGATAAGGAAGAGAGGAAGGAAGATAAGAGGCCTGGGTTCTGGGCTCACCCTTGGGAACACAAGGTCTTCAGTAGGTCCCTCCTCCCCTTCAGAACCACATTTGCTCAGTCCCACTGTCTTCCCAGGGGAACTGGGGTCAGAACACAGGATGGGGAAGCCTGGGACCCAAACAATCTCTGATATGTAAACAGAACACAAACAGAGGGTCAAGCAACAAGGCTCCAGGATGATGGGCATGGCAAGCTCTTGGAAGACCGGAGGAACCAAGGAAGGTTGCCTGGAGGAGGTAGAGGAGGGAGGGTCCTTAAAGGAAAAGGCAAGGTAGTGAGGAAGGGCATGCCTACCGGCAGGAGCATGAAAATTCCTCTGGGAAGCCTGGGATCTGACTGGCAGGAACACAAAGCCCAAGTCTGGTGTGCTGGGGCAGGGAGCCTACTATCTCCTGAGCTCTGCCACCTACCAGCTGTGTGGCTGTCCTGAGCCTCTGTTTCCTCACCCATAAATTTGGTATAAAATCAGTCCCTTCCGTTGGATTTGAACGCACATGAAATCAAGCATAGAAAACACCCCTAATGGTCCTGCTGCTGCTGCTGCATCACTTTAGTCATGTCCGACTCTGTGTGACCCCATAGACGGCAGCCCACCAGGCTCCCCCGTCCCTGGGATTCTCCAGGCAAGAACACTGGAGTGGGTTGCCATTTCCTTCCCCAGTGCATGAAAAGTGAAAAGTGAAAGTGAAGTCGCTCAGTCATGTCCGACCCTCAGCAACCCCATGGACTGCAGCCTTCCAGGCTCCTCCGTCCATGGGATTTTCCAGGCAAGAGTACTGGAGTGGGGTGTCATTGCCTTCTCTGCCGAATGGTCCTAGCATCATGCAATGTGTCTATGAGTGGCAGCTGCTGTTAGGAGTTTAGGCTTTCCATAGGTACCTTCTACTGGGGAGACTCACGGAAGGAATGGTGATCAGATGCATGTTTTAGGATGGCACGGAGAAAGAGGAAGATGAGAAGGCCTGAGAAGCTGCCTGTGACCAGAGGAAAGGGCCCAATAGCCAACCCCTCTTCTTCACAGAGGGGCCCCCAGATCGGACGGCTGAATCCCAGACCCCCAGCCCAGCCTGCCTGAGGACGGGCCTGCCTCTGCCCCCTCGCCTTCGCACTTTCCCAGCCGCTGGGGGTTTGGAAGGACATCTTAGGAATCCGGAAAATTTGCAAATCCATTTAAATCCCGAGAGGTTGCCTGGCGGCCGACTGGCCTAGAGCCAGACAGATTCTTAGGGACAAGGCTTGGGCCCAGGGACAGAGGCTGTGCGTCTGAGGTCCCCAGTTCCCTGCTAGGTTCCCTTTCTATGTATCCGGCAGGATACATGGATATATCTCCGGATCCATCTCCCAAATCCCCTTTCATACTCCTTCCAGCTCTCCTCGCGGCCCCCTACAGGCAGCGCTTTGCTTTGGAAGGCCCCCCTCCCCGCTCACTGCCAGAAACCCCTGGGATTTGTTTGATGAGGGCAAGGGGCACCCACCCCAGAAGCAGCCTGAGCAGGAGAGAGCTGGTTCCTCCAGCCCAGATGTCGCCCACAATCTTGGAGCCTCCTCCCATCTGGTTTTGTTAAAAATATTTTCCATTTTTTGACCTACCCAAGAAGGCGCAGTCTGGGACAAGGGGACAGGACAAGAGGCTGGGGTTCCCTCCTCTTCCCAGTGCTTACCTTGCTGCTGATGCCTTCTGAGGTGTGGGCAAAGTCCTGGGCTCTGGGCTGTCACCCCCTCCAGGAAGACCTCCTCACTGCCTACTCTCCCCTGGCATCACAAGGATTCTGCTGGACCTGAAGTGGGGCAGTGGCAGAGCGGGAGGACAGTGAGGAGCGTTGTCGGCTCGCAGAGCCTCAGGAGAATGGAGGGAGTGAAGGGCTACGGGGTGAGGAGTGGCCTCACTCCCAAAGCATCCTTGTGGAGGAGAAGGGCTGCCAGGAGGGGCCGCCCTGGGTCTGGCTGCCCGGGTCGCTCAGCGCAGGCTGCTGCCTGGTGGCGCTGGTCAGAGGGGCCCGGCTCTCTCCTCCCAGTCCCTCCTTCCCTCTGGCTCCAGACAGGGCGGGCAGGGACTGCGGGCCGCTGGCGGCCCCAGGAGCTCACCCCACTGTGGGCTTCCCTGCCCCCACCCCCCTGCTTTGGGGGAAAGGCTGCAGAACAGCCTCTGATTGGCCCAGCTGGGGGAAGGGGGGCTGGGGGCGGGGAGGGCAGACGCGTGTGTCTGTTTTCAATTTTAGTTTCCCCCTCCCTCTTTCTTTTCCCCCAAGTTTCTTGTTTTTCTTCCTCGTTTCCCTCTGCTTGCTCCCTCCCGTAGCCTGCTCACTCAGGATGTGAGGGGATGTTTAGAAATTCCACAGCCCACGCCAGCCAGCCGCTGAGTCACTTTTATTAAAGAGTGGCCTGGCCCACTAGCCTGATGCCTGTCTCGGGTGGTAGCCTCCTCTGGCTGTTGCACCCGGGGGTGGGTCCCCTCTCTGGGCCTCAGCTTTCCCATCTGCAGAGGGAGCTCTGATAACCCATCTGGTGACTCAGTCGACACTCATTCATTAAACACGCTTGCTGAGCACCTACCATGTGCCAGACACTGTGCCAGGTGTTGGGGTTGCAGAGGTAAGTTACAGTCTCCGACCTCAGGGTACCCAGCTAGTGGGAGATACAGTGCCCGAAGAGGGGGGCACTCCCTGAGGCTTGAGGGAATCAGGAAGGGCTTCTGAAAAAAGGTGACTTAGAAGAGAGAAAAAGCCCTTCTGAGGTTATCAATCACTTCTCATAAGAAGAAATCAAGGTCCGGGGTGAATTAGCACAGAAAGGGAAAGAGACATGCCCAAGGTCACCCAGCAAACTTCAGATTTCCAGACATCTTCCCCTATCATCTCAAAATCCCCAGAGGACCAGGAAAGAATTATTTCCTTATTGTGTGGACAAGGAACTGAAGCCCAGAGGAGTCAGATGGGCTTCCCAAGCTCACACAGCTACAGCAGAGCTAGGGCAGGGTCAGGTCTGTACATACCAGAACAGATTCAGGTGCTCTGACCCCAACGAAGACCCGCACCACAGTGCTGACTGGCCCTCCTGTCCTACCCTCTTCCTTGTTATCCCTTCCCCAACTCTCATTTCTCTTCCAGTACTGTTGTGTTCCATTTCCAACCTCTCACCAAGGTCTGCCAAGCCTTCTCTGGGAGCCCCTGGACTTCTCACCCTCTCCTTTTTTTTTTTCCTGCCTGCATCCCATAGCATGCAGAAATTTCCCGACCAGGGATTGAACCCACGTGCTCTGCAGTGGAAGCATGGAGTCTTAACCATTGGACCTCCAGGGAAGTCCCATCCTTTCATTTCTTCAACCCTCATTTCCTCCGATCAGAACAAGTCTCTAATCAACAGATTCCTGACCAAAGGCATCATTTTTAATGAGAGTTGGGTTGTGTCACCCTACCCCTACCACTGTAATACATGGGGAGTCCCAGAGAGGGAAAGAGAGGTGTCCCAGGTGGAGCCCTACCTGACTCTGCCCAGAGCTCCTTCCATCCTGCCCTCTATCTACAACCTTTTCCTCTAGCACCTCACCCCAGGTGTCTGTTCATAAAGGAAGGAGGTTGGGATTTCATACCAACCACAGTCACCAATCTTGTGCTCATTTCTTGGTCTTGGCCCACTGGGGACAGCCCAGCAGAACATTTGGGTTAGACCACACAGAGGGAGAAGGGTTTTTCAGACTAGGTCCACATGATGGGGTGGGAGCTATGAGAGTCTCCCAAGGGAGGGGGCTTAGTCCAGCTCAGTGGCAAGGGAGTCATAGGGAAAGTCCGGGGACTCCAAAGACCACAGGGTCAGGCCTTTCTGTCCAAAGATTTCATCAGTCTTTACAACTCCCCTCCTAGCATCTGCCTTGGCCATTCACCTCTGAAGCCTTAGTTCAGCTGCTAGGACCAGGTCAGTAGGGCTGGTGGGGGAGAACAAGGAGGCATTTCAAATCCCAATACCCAAAACAGATAGTCTGGGAGTCCTGAGACCCAGCTATGCACTTCTTGTGTGGCCTTGGATAGGTACTTCATCTTCTCTGAGCCTCAGTTTCCCCATCTGTTCATAGCAAGGATGGGCTCACTGTGCTGGAGGGCACTTGGGATGCTCTGTCTACAAGTTTCTTAGATCTGGACTCTAGCTAGGGAGAGGAGGCGGGTGGGCCCCAGGGCAAGGGGACAGCTGGGGGCCAGAGATGCAGCACAGAGGGGAGGGGGCGGCTGCTGGTGGCTCCCCTGGGAAGCTGGCGGCCGCCGGTTTCCGGCCAGCCCGGCCATCCGGCTGGCCCATCTGGAATCACTTAGCCCCTACCACCATTAACCCTTGGCAGGCACCAGGGCTGTTACGCCTCCTCACAGCTGAGATGGGGTTGGGGGGTGCAGAATCACACGGAACACCACAGGGCACTCCCCGAGGGCTGGACAGTTGAGGAAGAAGGGTCATGATTGACAGGGCAGGTTTCAGAGATGGACAGAGCTTGGTTCAAATCCCAGCTTTAGCAGTTCGAAGCTACAGGATCTTGGGGAAGTCATTTAAACTCCTGAGCCTCAGTTTCCTCCTCTGAAAAAACAGAGATAATTCAAGGGATGACTCAAAAGACTGTTGTCATTTATATTGTACCCCAAGGGCTTAGTACACTGTCTGAATTGTTCTTGAAATAGTGTTTTCCCTCATTCCAGCTGCAGCCCACCACTGTGTATCCCTCGGCTGAGCGCTCCACTTCCTGGGCCTCAGTTTCCCCTGTGTACTCTGAAGGGGTGAGCAGTGGCCAGAGCAGTCCCATCACCCTGGGGTGGTCAGCATGGCCCCCAGCCCCACTGTGGACAGGAGGAGCCGCAAGCAGTCTCCCACGTGTCCAGATGCTATGGTCCGTCCTCTGACCATCCTGTCTTGGGAGAGGCTAGGGTGAGGGTGAGTGGGCAGAGCCTGAGGTGTGGGGAGCCCTGCCTGAGGTAGAGGGTGCAGAGGCAAAGGTGCAAGGCAGGCCTTGGGGTTCAGTACATCCCCTTCCCACTGCACAGTGTCATGCTCGAGGATTAAGAACCAAGGCTCTGATGTATGTAGTTCCAGTCCAACTCTGCCACTTCCTAGCTGTGTGACTGTGGACAAATTACATGAACTGAGCTCAAAGAGCCTCAGTGTTTTGAGCTGTAACGTGGGGTTGTTGAGAGGCCTGAGTAAGTGATGCACCAAAGGCATTTTATTCAAGGACTAGGGCAGAGTGAGAAAGCTCTCACAAAAGATGCCTGATTCTCCGGTGTCACCGGGAGCTGCTGTCCCAGAAGTCCACCACCAGGGTTGGAGTGAAGCCTGTGCAACCGCCAATTTGACACCCAGGATGTCTGAGCCCCAGGGATGGAGCGTGACTGTGATATGAGTCCAGGACAGGCACCCAGGTTCCGTCTAGACTCTCAGGACCGTGTTCTTCTCTAAAGGAGGGAATCAGGATGAACTGACCCCCCCCTCCTCAGCCCCCACCCACGCTCTTTAGAGCCGGAAGCCGAAGCTCTCCGTAGGGTGAAGGAGTGGGGGGGCAGAAAGGGCGCCTGAGTGGGAGAATTCCCAGTAGGCCAGTTCAGCACTCACTCAGGCAGCGCCAGCAGCCCCCACATCTGGCTCTCCCATACTCCCAGCACTGCCCCTCCTCCCGCTCCCCAGGCCTGGGGTCGGGATGCAGCACGCATGTGCCACACACTGGCACAGTCATCTTGGATGCCAGGGCCTGAAGAGCCCTAAGAGTGCTTCCATCAGACACAGAAACTGAGGCCCAGAGGGTGGAGGCGACTTCCCTGAGGTCAGCAGAGACCGAAGGGGCTGGGAAGTCAGGACTCCTGACTCCCAGTGCGTTATCTTTCCATCCTGCACACCCTGAGCAGGTAGCTCCTTGTACCTAAAAGCGAGGGAACCAAAAGAGGCACACAGAGGACACGGCCCCTCCCCCTCCTGGACACTCAGCATAGTGGCTATCTGGTGGGGCAGAGGGGCCAGTGGGGACTTCGGGCCACATTCCCACCCTAGATTCCTAGAACTGCTCTTGCTGGGCCAGGCTGTCACCACCAAGGCTCGACAGGGTTCCCAGAGATAAGGGCTCCAAGACCTTGCCATCTCAGCCTCTCCCCAGCCTCCAGCTGACCTTGGTCTTAGGGCCCCTGGGAACAAGGGTGTGTCCTTCTGGTACACAGATGGCTCACAGATCATCAGACCAACAGGGCCCACAGAGGCCACATACCTCCCTCTCACTGGATCTACTGAGGCCCAGAGAAGGCCAGAACCCTCTTAAGGGCACACAGCAGGTCTGGAGTGGGACCTCTGCCTCTCAGGCTGTTTCTCGCATGCGATGCAAGTTAGTGGAACACCTACTCTGAGCCCTACCTTCATAGAGCTCATAAACAAACACGAAGGAAACCATAAATTAATAATACAAAAATTATGACAAGGACTTCCCTGGCAGTCCAGTTGTTAAGACTCCGTGCTTCCACTGCAGGGGGCACAGGTTTGATCCCTGATCAAGGAACTAATGTCAAGGATCTCACATGCCACACCAATAGAAAAAAAAAAGTGATGAAAGAAACAGAGAATAACAGGGTGGATATAGGAGTTCTTGTTTAGGTAGGCTGAAACTTCTCTGCGGAAGACATATTTCAACTGACATCTGAGGTTAAAGGGCTACATATAATGCAGAGGCAGGAACAGTGTTCTAGACAGAAGAAACAGCATGTGCAAAAGCTTGGAGGCCAGAAAGAGCCTGGTGTGTATGAACAGGAAGAAAAGAGTGGTTGAGGCACAGAGAGGGGACATAGTGGGATGTAAGGTTGGAGAGGTAGTAAAGTATGGCCTTTGTCCTGAGGGTCAGCAGGGGCCAGGGCAGGATTTTAAATAGGAGATCGATGGGATTATGGTGATACCTTAAGGAGGATGGGCTAACAGGGGCAAGAGGTGAGGCGAGGCAGGGGACTAGCGGGGAGGCTATGGTCGTCAACTACCGGCTGACTGTCCCCACCCTGACTCTGTCCAGCCCAGAGGCTGGAGGATGTTCCAACTGGGAGTGAGGCTTATGGGTGTGTGCTTGCTTTAGGTACAAGTCCGTGCTTGACCTCCGACTCACAGGGTGACCTTCCTTTCCCGGCCTCTGTATCTCCTCTGAACAACAGATCAACACAGTGCTCCTTCGGATGAGCACATTCCGCCCCTGGACCTCTGGCTCGAGTGTCCCCCTGCTCCCTAAGTAGCTGTGTGCTGGAGACTGCCTCCCTCCCCTACACCTCTCGTTTCTGCGCTGAGAGGAAGAAAGGAATCAGCACATCCTGTGTCACGATTGAGACTAAGCCCCCAGGGAGCCTTTGAGTAGTACCTCACAGAGCCAGCAGGTGGCACCCCCAGCCTCTGGAGGGGGCAGGAGGTGGAGAGGACCATGATGAGAGGGGAGACAGGAATGGGGAGGGGCTCCCAGGAGCCCCAGCACACACCCATGAGACTCACACCTGTCCCCTGGAGGTGGGCAGAGGTTGCCATCCCCACTTTCCCCACAGCTCAGGAACAGCTCTGAAAGAGAGCGTTCCTTGCCCAAGGTCACAGAGTGAGGTTGAGGCTGGGCTGGGACTGGGGAGCAATCCAGGTAAGCCTCCTGCTGGCCCTGGTGCCCACCAGTTTCTCTTTAGGCAAATCACTTCCAACAGGAAGCTGAGCCCAGAACCTCTTCTCTTTCAGGGCCATAAACCTGATTTAAAAACCAAGTTATCACCAAGATCTTTATGAGGCCATTGTCTCTGCACCCCACCCCAGAAGGCCCTGGTTGGGTGTGTGAGAGCAGCCCAGAGGGAGGGCTTCCAGAGGGAAGAGGGGCCCAGTAAACAGCCACTCCCAGAGATAAGGGGCTGTCACAGAGGAAGAGGCTGTGACAAGGGTGTGGGGGCTCTCCTGCTACACAGGGTCTCAGTGCCACAGCTATATGGCTGTCCAAAGCAACCAGCCCGCAGTGGGCGCCTTGGGGACACCAAAGCCCAGGGAGGCAAGGGTTCAAGGTCACATGGTGAGTCAGAGGCCAAGGCAGGGGGAAGACCTGTGATTTCAGACGCACAGCTTGAAAGTTTTAGACAAGGTTATAGTGTCCTCTTAACATGTAACATGACGGGTAGTTTAGGTCTCTGATTCAGGGGTCCACATAGGGGTGAGGGTGGGGGGTAGCTGAGGCTCTTTTGCATGAGGAAGCCAGAGGAGGAAGAAGAACTAGGTATTTGTTTAGGCAAAATCCTGGGTGGGAAGGAGAGGCACATACAGGCTCACTATCCTTCCAGGCAGCTCAGCTGGAGAGGAAAGAGAAACTTCCAGACAAGCCCCTGACCTGCTGTGTGGGCTCAGGCAGGTAACTTCACTTCTCTGAGCTCTAGCTGCTTCATCTGCAAATCAAACTGGGGATAACAATGACCCTACCTTACTGGGTTGTGTGAGGATGAAATGAGATTAATACATGCAAACAACTTGGCATGATGCCTGGCACTCAGTAAATAATGATGCTTTATATTATTATTTACTGATTATTTACTTATTTATATTTATTATGCATTATTTATTAATGCTCAATAAATAATGATCTATTGTTATTATTATTTCAGCACAGGTGAAAGAGTAAACACTGCAACCTCAGAAAGATTAAGAAAAGGGTGCTGAGCTGGGCATCAGAAGACCTGGGTCTGATTCCAGTACAGCACTGACTTGCTGAGGGAACCTGGAAAAAAATCCTTTCTTTCTTTAGGCTTCTGGGCCTCAGTTTCTCTATCTGTAAAAGGAGTGAGTTGGAGGATCCGCCGGGCTGGCTGAGAAGCCCTTGGGTACTTGGGCTGGGCAGCAAGAAAGGCAGCCAGCTTTTGTGCCCAGCCATGTGTAACTTTGGCCAGACACCTAGACCTCTCCATGTTTTCTGCTTTCTTTCCTCATCCAGCAAATGAGGCCAGTTTGTCCCACCAGTCCCCAGGGCTCAGGAAAGAACAGGTCCAAGAAGGGGTGACAGAAAGATGGGTAGAGGCCTCTCCAGGAGATGTCTGTGGAGGGGTAGGCACCTCCTGCCTCCACCCTGGGAGAGGATGGCAATGAAGGGGGCCACGGAGCCCTCCCCTCATCCCCACCCACTCCCAACCCCAGGCCTCAGGCCTCCCTGACTCTGCTCTCTCCCTGGCTAGAGAAATAGTCCCTGCTTTGCCTGGCAAGTCCCCCCTCCCTCAGCCACCACCCAAGTCCTGAACACTTCATCACTCCTGGACCCCTGCCCAGCTTCCTTGTAGCTCTTGGGCTTCCCGCCTCTGCTCTGGCTCATTCTCCACACACCAGCCATAGCCCCCTTCCCACCATGCAAAACCCTTGATAACAACCTCCCATATCCCTCATCAAGCTTGTTCTGCCAAGCCTTGCTCTGTCTCTCCCCACACTCATCTCTTGCCCCCACCACCATCACTGAACTCCAAATCAGTCTTTCAGTTCTGGAAGACTACGTATCCCCAGCATCAACCCCTCTGCTCACACTGTCCCTCTGCCCACAGTGCCCTTTCCTGCTCCCCAGGGCCCTGACTCATATGTCACATCCTCTTGCAAGACTTCCAAGTCTCCTTCCCTTGGGAGTACTCTCTGGATTCCTGGCCCTCTCCAAAATGTAATTTTACCCTTATTTGTGATCATTTGATTCATACCTGCTTCTCTCCCTTCCCATTCTGTAAGCACCCCAGGGACAGAGCCTCACCTAGTACCTAACACAATGTCGGCATAAAGGAGGAGTGTTAATACACATTTTCCGAACATATGAACTGCCTGCAACGCAGGAGATTGCCTGCAATACAGGAGACCCAGGTTCAATCCCTGGATAGGGAAGATCCCCTGAAGAAGGAAATGGCAATCCACTCCAGTATTTTTGCTTGGGAAATTGTATGGACAGAGAAGCCTGGCAGGCTCAGTCCATGAGGTCACAAGAGTTGGATACAACTTAGCAACTAACTAACACCAAACATAGGATTACAGGAACAAATGAATTCCTATGCTGCTGCTGCTGCTAAGTCACTTCAGTCGTGTCCGACTCTGTGCGATCCCATAGACGGCAGCCCACCAGGCTCCCCCGTCCCTGGGATTCTCCAGGCAAGAACACTGGAGTGGGTTGCCATTTCCTTCTCCAATGCATGAAACTGAAAAGTGAAAGTGAAGTTGCTCAGTCGTGTCTGACTCTTAGCGACCCCATGGACTGCAGCCTAACAGGCTCCTCCATCCATGGTATTTTCCAGGCAAAGTACTGGAGTGGGATGCCATTGCCTTCTCCGATGAATTCCTATACCTACTCCCAAATTTTAAGCCTTCCATCTAGCTCTGAGGTAACATATTCTTGGAATCAGAGGGTACCTAGAGGGCATCAACTTTCTTACTTTCCAGGATAGGCATCCTGTAAGCAGCATCCCTGACTGGGGACCTCCAACAATCACTTGTCCTACCTTCTGTGGCGGTGAACTCACTCTCTCTCTCACAACAGCCCTTTCATGACAGATGGCCCTTTAGAGAGCACTTTACTATGGGTGGGTTGAAATCTACGTCTGTGCCTGCAGCTTTCTCTCTCAGGTCTTAGGTCTGCCCTGTTTCCTTCCTCAAACTCATACCTTCAGGCCACCCTCCAGGTCTTTTCTTCCTCCAGTCCAGTCTAAGCAGCGCTGGTTACACCAGCTCAGAGAACAGAGCCCCGTCCTCTTGGGTCTCTTCTCCCTTCTCTGTGTACTCCCCAGTATCTCACCAACCCCTTGAAAGATTGGGTCCAACCCCTTGAAAGACTGGGTCCTGGGTTCAGATGGCTTCTGATCAAACCATCCCCACATGTCCACTTCCTGACCTTCCCTGCTGAGGCTGTAGTGAGCTCATCCATGTCAGCCACAAACCAGGAAGCCCTCTTTCCTCTCTTCCATGAACAGCATTCATTTTGCTGCATAGACTTGGGCACAACCCCTTTCCTTTCTGGGTGTTGGTGCTTCCCACTGTACAATGAAAAGAGCTCCTCCAAGCAGGAAAGGGCATCCTGGGCTTACTGTCGCTCACTCGGTTATGGTATCCATCAGAGTCTCAGAAGAACAAGATTCTGACCAAGACAGCTTCATGGCTGAGACCCATGCAGTCACTCAGGGCCCAGTGTTTAGAAGGGTGCCGTGCTTGCTTGTGCGCTCTGCGGCCACCATCTTGAAATTTAAAATGAGTTTTGAACAAGGGATCTCACATTATCATTTTGCACTGGGCCCTGTGAACTATATCCTCATCCTGACATATCTATCTAGTCCTGAAATGATGCTGACCTGCCCTGGCTAGTGTGGCAACTCAAGAGAGGGACAGGCTGGATAGATAAGACTCTGATTCCACCTTCGGGGCCACAGGTCCCTGCACATTTAGGGGGCTCCCAGGAAACACTGGAGGATCAAACCCCATAAGAGGTTTTTACAGGCCTTCTGATCCAGAGCCCTGTTCTTCATGAATCCTTCCCCCAAACCCTCAGTTTCACTTCCCACTCTCAGTTCACTAATGGCCTCTCAACTCTTTACCCTCACCCCGTCCCCCTCATCATATCTCTGAAATGTTTGACAGTCTTTAATTGGATAGGATGGGGGGAGATGCATGAAACATTTAAAATCCAAGAGGTCCCTAGCTCTAATAATAAATGGATTAGAGCTTTAGGATAAACCAACTATTAAAAAGACATTTTAAAAATCAATTGAAATACTCTGAATGTGAATGGGTATTAGATAATACACAGAAATTTGCGTTAATTTTGTTAGGTTTGATAATGGCATATTATGTAAGAAAATGTCCATGTGTTTTAGAGATGCCTGCTAAAGTATGTAGGGATAAAATGACACGATGTTTGAAATTTGTTTTAAAATACTTTAGCAAGAAAAGGGAGGCGAGTCAGTTAAATAAGTGTGGCAGAATCTTGATAATGGTTGAAGCTCATGATGGGTCTATAGTGAGTCACTCTACAATTCTACTTCTGTGTATATTGGAAACTTCTCATTAAAATGAAGGCAGGGATGGGGAGGAGGGAGGGGGTTGTCAAGAGAATTGTGAAAGGTTCCCTAGAATATCTGTAAAAGAATGCTCCTACCCGACTTCTCTAAGAACTTCCTCCGGAGAGCCAACTCAGGTGAACTCCCCAACTGTTTGCAGACTCGTGTATGTGCATATGTGCATTTTCCCCCAGGGGAAAAACATCCACAGCTTTCAGGAGAGACTAAGAGGGGTCGTGACCCCTCCCCCCCCCAAAAAAAAAGATTAAGGACCCGCTACCTTAAAGACGAGAACCCTGTTTGAAGTCAGCGGTTCCTCCCTTTCACCTCAAACTGGTCCCTACCGACTGCGCCACAGGCCGGGTGCGGTTGTGTGGCGCTAACCCGCATTCGCCCCACTACCACCACTCAGATCCCTTTTCTTCACCTGTACAATGGGGTTGCGGAGAGGTCGGTGTGGCGGCAAGGAGGACAAGGCCGCGGGGAGGACTAGCCCCCAAGGCCGCTAGGCCGGGGCCTTGCAGGAGGCTCCCATACCTAGTGATGCCTCGATGCTCGCCGGGATGCGCCCTCCGCGCCCCCACCCTCTCTGGCCCCAGAGTCCACCTCCCGCTTGGGGCGGCAATTTGTCTCCTTTTGAACCCCCCGCCCCCGACGGGTTTCCCCCTTTGATTCGCGGCCTGGAGGCTCCCCCCGCTTTGAAATGCAAACCCGCCTCGGCTGGGGCGGCAGGCGGCCCGGAGCTATAAAAGGCCTGGGTGGGGCGGGCGGCAGCAGGGCTGGGAGTTCAGGTGTGCAGTCGCTCGTCGGGGCAGCCGGCTGCGGCGGCTCCAGGGCCCAGCATGCGCGGGCGGCCTCGCGGCCACCATGTACGTGGGCTATGTTCTGGACAAGGATTCCCCCGTGTACCCCGGCCCCGCCAGGCCCGCTAGTCTCAGCCTGGGCCCACAAGCCTACGGCCCTCCGCCCCCACCCCCTGGACCCCCGCAGTACCCAGATTTCACCGGCTACTCTCACGTGGAGCCGGGCCCCGTGCCCCCTGCAGCCTGGAGTGCGCCCTTCTCTGCGCCCAAGGACGAATGGGCTGCCGCCTACGGCCCGGGCCCCACGGGTCCCACCGCCAGCCCGGCCCCGCTGGCATTCGGGCCCCCTCCGGACTTTGGCGCGGTGCCCACGCCCCCGGGGCCTGGCCCGGGTCTCCTGGCGCAGCCCCTCGGCGGCCCAGGCACTCCTTCCTCACCCGGAGCGCAAAGGCGGACACCCTACGAGTGGATGCGGCGCAGTGTGGCGGCTGGAGGCGGCGGTGGCAGCGGTAAGGATCCCTCTCTCGCTCTGGGCCTCCGAATGGTTCCCTTGGGCGCCAGCAGGTGCTGTCTGACCTCTGCCGTGGCCCTGCTTGGGTTCCAGAACGTGGCCCCCGTCCACTCTCCCTGGAGGCTGTTCTCTCAGTTTCCCCCTTCTGAATCCCGGCCTGCCAGAGCACTGGAAAGCACAACCTGTCTTTCCCTGTAGGTAGGGAAACTGAGACCCAAGCAATGAAGAAAGACGCCCTGTAGGAACTAAACACAGGTCCCCAGACCTTTATCCCTGGGTAAACTAAGGCAGCACTGGTCCAGGTGGTCATCTGTTCCTTGCACCCCTATCCCAGCCTCGGGACATGCAGTATGTGTGCACACACACGAGTCACTTTCCAGGTCTCAGTCCCCTATCCATATAATGAAGAGATTGGTGGGTCATATCCTTTGGGCTAAAAAAGAGCCTTCTTTGGTTAGATTGGTGGTGGTTGAGGGTCCCTACCTTACCATCCCAGGGCTCTCCCTGAACTCTTGACCCTGGGGGAGGGGACAGCAGCAGCAGTTGGGAAGGTGGCTGCTGTTTGGCTCCTGAGCCTGTGAACCTCCTGCCCCCAGGCAGGCCTCTCCGATCCACCCTCTTCAAAGGCTGGGGAGAGGGCAGGACAAAGGCTCGGCTTTAATAAGGGGCGGCCTGACCTCTTTATAGGTCCCCCCTTTGTCATGTAACAGGCTGGGCCTTGGCTCGGTAGTGACTCCTGTCGGCCGGAAAGTGAACATGATACCCCATTGTCCTGACTATGTTTGGCCTGTCCTGACAAAGGCCACCTGGCCTTAGGGGCGGGAAGTTGGCCTGCCCACCCTTTGATGTCCAGCCCCTCCTCCCCTTCCCCCAGCTGGGAGTGAGCCTGGGCCTTCCCCACCTCCCCCCTCCTCTTCACCCCCACGTCCCCCCCACACGGACAGCTCATCCTGGGGCAGATGCTGCGGAGGGGGTGATCAGCAGCTACAGGTCTGGCTGCAACTGTACCACCTCCTTGAGAGTCCCCAGAACACAGAACCTCCTACCTGCCTCCAGAGGCCTCAGAAGACTGAGGTTTCTGCTGCAGCTGTACCACTTGTCTCTGTGGCTAAATAATAACAGTTAATTCTTACAGAGCACCTACTAACGCAGCAGGCGCTGACCTAAGATCTTTTCATCCTTATAACTTTATCGTGGGGACTATTATCACCCCCATTTTCAAGATGAAGAAACTATGGCATAGAGAGATGACAAAGTAGGGCAAATATAGTTATACTGTTGTAACCAGTACGTGGTGAGGCTGGGATGTGACCAAGCCTGTGCTCTAATGCTCTCAACAGAGTCCCTTAAATCAGCCATCTTTTCTAGGTCTCAGTTTTACCACCTGTGACATGAGCGAGAAGGGTCTTATACATTTGTTTGAGTTACAAAAGAACTCCTTTGAAAAATGTGGTGGAAAGCATAAATGTTCTCCCTAGGAAAAAAGAAAAAGTGTTTCCTAACTGGGCAGACAATTTCAGGGGTTCCAAAGGCCCCTAGAAGCTTTATCCATAAACCTCAGTTGAGAATTTTACCTTAGATTATATGAGACAAAGTGTCTGGGGCCACTGACACTTGGGGTCCTGCGGTTCTGTGTCTGTTCTCTGAAGAAGAAAGTCCACTTGTCCTGCTCCTTTATTGTAGTTGCTACTTCCTGCTCATCAGCCAACTATGGAGATGGACGGGGAGGTTCTCCAGGGGCCTGTGGCGGTCAGAGGACTGGCAGGAGCCCTGAGGAGCTTCCAGGCTGTGTGATGTCAGGCAAATCCTGGCTCTCTGGGCACTGGAGCTGCCAAACCCAGTTTGGCTCGGGTCTCGAAAGTCATCTGGAAACTGTTGCCCTGGGCACATTGGAGGCCTAGGAGTAACTCTGCCCAAAGGCAAACATTCTTTCACCCTCACTCCCAGAAAGTAGAAAGGCGGGCCAAGGGAGGTTTGGGGGTTCCCAAGGAAAGTGGCCACCCCTGGAGCCAGGCAAGAACCACTCTGCCTTTTGGAAGCTAGAAGCTGCTGCCTGTCCACTCAGGTGGAGTCTGAATCTGACCAGTGTTCTTGAGGCGGGGGCAGAACTGAATGGAGGTTACAGACCCTCCCTGAGAGAGAGGCCAAGCCCCTCTCCTCTTTGGCCTCAGTTCGTCCCTCTGGGGAATGAAGATGTGGGGTCTCCAGGGGTGTTTCCTGGGTTACGCTGTTGTCTGGGACAGCAGAGGGAAGGTCAGTGCATGCCATCCCCCCCACCCCCCCACCCCAGTGCTGCTGGCCCCCGATCTGATGGTATCCTTCCTGCTCCTTCCTTGCCTTCTGTGCTTCTAGCGTTCCAGAATATCTGACTGGACAGTTAGAGACCAGACATACATATGGGAAACTGAAGGCTGGAGATTGTAAGGGAATGTTCTAGTTTCACACAGGTGGAGGCTGGGCTGGGGTATATGTTGGATGAGTCAGTTAAAAATTTTCTGATGGCTTCCCATTATATTTAGGGCAAAATTTACACTTCTTCCTGAGGCCTAGCTATATGTGCTGCTACAGGCAGGTCTTATACATTTGCTGTATTCCCTCTTCCAGGAAAATTCTTTGCAAGCTGTCTTACCTTTCAGGTCTTACTTAGCTTCATGGCCACTTCCTCAGAGAGGTCTTCCATGATGTTCTGAAGTCAGTGCCTCCCCCACATACCCGTTGATAATCTTTGCCTTGTTTCCTTCAGAACGTTAACTTACTTTGTGTTTGTGTGGTGTCTATTCCCACACCTACCCACCAAGGTAAACTCCCATGAAGTCCAGAACCATGTTTATTTGACCCATGACTGTGTTTCCCTGATAGCTCAAGTGGTAAAGAATCTGCCTGCAATGCAGGAGACCCTGGTTCAATTCCTGGGTCAGGAAGATCTGCTGGAGAAGGGATGGGCTTCCCTTGCGGCTCAGCTGGTAAAGAATATGCCTACAATGTGGGTGACCTGGGTTCAATCCCTGGGTTGAGAAGATTCCCTGGAGAAGGGAAAGACTACCACTCCACAGTTCTGGCCTGGTGAATTCCATGGGCTTGCAAAGAGTCAGACACGACTGAGTGACTTTCACTTCACTGCATTCCAGGCACCCAGCTCCGTGTGTGGCATTTAGTAGGTGCTCAATATTTTCTGATGAATGAATGAACAGGGCAAGTGTGTGAGGGACAGTAAGAGAGCTCTGGGAGAAGCGGGGAGAGATAAGATCTCAACCTGGAGATGGGACCCACGACTGTCCAGCTGAGCCGCTCATGCCAGTGGTGGAAGCCTGGTTGCCCCTTTCTCCCTGTTCCACGGATGGTCAGTACTCTATTCTTACCTGGGGAATTGGCGGAGCTGAGGCTGGGACTAAGATGCCAGTTTTACCTAAGGAGAGGGCAACAAAGCTTGGGAAGGTGCAAGAGAGGCTATTATGTTGTCCATAAACAAAATATTAGCCAGTTCTGAGTGATGACTGTCACTTGACTGAGGCCAGGATGGGAAATGACTGCAAGTGGCTCTGTTCTTTTTTGTCTTCCCCTTTTAACTATAAATATTTTATTTAGGAATCATCCTCTGTCAAAGGTTCAGTCTCTGATGCAGTATCAATAAATAGTTTTTCACAGGTTAATGGCCCATTGGCGTGGCTAAAGTCCCATACAAGTAGGGTCATGCCCACTCAGATGATAAGACTTTTGTAGCAGGGTTTGGATCTTGGTCCAACCTCTTCAGCTATCAGATGGAGAAACTGAGGCCCATGGAGGGGATGAACCCTCCTCCCCCAACTACGTTCCAGGCCTTCTCCCTTGGCCCATTGCCACAGCCACCAACCTGGCCTCTTACCTTCAGCCTCTCCCCAATACCCTGCTGCTGCTGCTGCTCCTGCTGTTTAGTCGCTAAGTTGTATCCAACTCTTTGCAATTCCATGGGCTGTAGCCCACCAGGCTCCCCTGTCCATGGGATTTTCCAGGAAAACATACTAGAATGGGTTGCCATTTCCTCCTCCAGGGGATCTTCCTGACCCATGGATCGAACCTGCATTGCCAGTGTCTCCTGCATTGGCAGGCAGATGCTTTACCACTGAGCCACCTGGGAAGCCCCCCTACTGCCCTCAGTTCAGTTCAGTCACTCAGTCATGTCCAAATCTTTGTGACCCCATGAACCGCAGGATGCCAGGCCTCCCTGTCTGTCACCAACTCCCGGAGTCCACCCAAACCCATGTCCATTGAGTCAGTGATGCCATCCAACCATCTCATCCTCTGTCGTCTCCTTCTCCTCCCGCCCTCAATCTTTCCTAGCATCAGGGTCTTTTCAAATGAGTCAGCTCTGACCTTGATGTCCTCTAAACCAGGGGTCTCCAACCCCCTGGTACTGGTGTGTGGCCTGTTAGGAATGGGTGGCACAGCAGGAAGTGAGCGGTGGGTGAGCAAGCAAAGCTTCATCTGCCATTCCCCATTGTTCACATTACCACCTGAACTATCCCCCACCCCCATACTTGGAAAAACTGTCTTCCATAAAACCAGTCCCTGGTGCCAAAAAGGTTGGGGGGCCACTGTTCTAAACCACTACTGGATTTACCTTCTCAAAGCTCATCCCCTGCTCAAGAGCATCCCATGGCTCCCCACTGCCATGGAATTGCCCTTTTGTTTTATACCATTCGATTGCTGTAATGAAAATCCAGCCCCATTTCAGAGTCCTTTTGAGAACCAGCCCCAACCCACTCTTGAAGCCACTTTCCCATTAGTTTGTTGAGATACAGAAATGCTTACCTGGGATGGTTAAGAGTCCAGCTTCAGTGCCTCAAGCCTGAAATTGTGTTTCTGTTAGAAGCTGCATCAGCTGCAGTCAAATTGATGTGGATCATTTCTCTAAGCCTCAGCTTCTTCCACTGTGATATCAAGATTATAGCAGGATTACACCTTGAGGCAATGGTTCCTGTAAAACACATCCCTGAGCCTGGCATACAGTAGGTACTCAGTGTACTGGTGCCTGTGACCATCTCCACCTGTCATTAGCAGGTACATGAGAGCACACACCTCATACTCCCTGCCTCTCTAGCGTGGGTTTCTTGACCTGAACTGCCCTCCTGTATCTTTACCAGGTCAAATGCTGCTTCTCCAAGGCCACCTCCTCTAGGAAGCCCTCCTTGGTTCCCTCCCCTCCAAGCACTGTATCAGATCCTTTTTGAACATTTATCACTGACTGTCTTGTTGATCTCTGCCATCTGCCATCTGTTATCCCCTCAAGGAACTGTCCTAGTCAGTCTCATCCTTCTCATCATGCCTTGCACATAATAGGAGCTCATGATAAAGCTAATAACTGTGACATCGGCTGAGTCTCTACCACGTGCCAGGCACTGTGTCAAAAACTCTGCATGGGTGAACTCATGTAAGTCTCATAATAGCTGTAAGAGGTGTGAGGATCTATTATTAGCTTCATTTTTACAGATAGAGTTAATGAGGCTCAGAGAAGGTAAAGTGACTTGCCAAAGCTCACATGGCCACGTTTGCTGCTGCCCAGGGTTCAAACCTAGCCTCTGCAGCCCGATGACCATCTATCAGATGAAGCAACACACTCAGAATGGGAGCCCAAGCCCCCCTCCCCATGTGCATTCCAGTCCAGGTGGGGAAAAGGAGGCCAGTCAGTGATGAGCTGTAAGAGACTGAAGTGGGAGGATGGGCACAGCAGGCTGTTTAAAACCGGTTCTCCAGGCAGAAGCTCCATTCGCCACCTCGTCTTTCAGATGTAGCTGGGAAGGGGGGAATGACCCAGTTAGAAGGTGGCAGAAGGCTTTTTTTGGTTGGGTGTTTTCCCCCCACTTTGCAGATATTGCTGCTGAGAGTTTGGGGAGTTGTTCTGAAGGACCAAAACAGCTTTATTAGCAGCAAGCCTCTCTTATTGGTGGGAATTATCTTAATGAGATGCCTCTCAAGTTTCTGTCCCAGAGTTTTTGGGACCTGGAAACAACATATATGTCTGGAGTCAGGTCCATCACCATGTTAAGAGGCTAAGCCCTCCCCTGCCATACTTGCCCCTCAGCCTTATAGGGGTGCCCCCACAAAGACCCCTTAGCATCAACAGAGAGGGAACAGGCATCATTGGACGCCAAGACTGACCCTCCAGGCTCCCATGTCTTCCCATTGCTCTCAAAGTCAAATCCAAGCCCCTTACCCTAGGGCTCAAAACCCTGCTAGCCTTTTCAGCCTCCTCTTGTGCCTTTTCTCATTCATTCATGAGGCAGGCGGGTGGTGCTAGTCTCTGAGTCTTTCTTCTCTTCTGCTAGGTGCTGGGGATTCCTGCCAGGGCAAGGCACAAGGGGTCCCTTGGGGGTCTGGCCCTCTGTTGCTACTCTCTCTGCTTTAGGGCCTTTGCACATGCTCTCCTGTCTTCCTGGGATATTCTTCCCCATTGGTGACATAGAGACCTCCTTCTCAACCATCAGATCTTGGCTTAGATGTCATCTTCTCCAGGACACTTTCCTCAAGCTAAATAAAGTAGGCTCTCTACCCCCTGCCACCCGCCCCCACATCTTAATCATAATAACTGTAAGAGGTGTGAGGTTATGCTCTGAGCTCAACACTTCCTTTCCTTCACACTAATCACAGTTTGTAACTATTTCTTATGCTGGTTTGTTTTTAATCTACCCCCCACCCTTGAAAGTGGGAATGAACCATTTAACAAATAAGTACCAAGCACTTCCCATAGTAATAATAATATGCACTACCATCCATTGAGTACTCACTATTTTTCAAATGCAAGTGTTTTTGACCCCAGAACAACACATTTCTCTATTAGAGTAGTGGCTGTGACTAAGGCTATGCAGACAGTGGAGTTAGACAGAAGGATGTCCTTTGGAGGTTAAGCCAACCAGCTGATGGATGGGATGTGGGGAGCGGGGAAATTGCCACCTAGGCTTTTGGCCTGAGTGGCTGGAGGAGAGGGGCCATTTACTGTGAGGAGAAGGCCAGGAAGCAGTGAGTCTGTGTTAAGTTTAACAAGGATTCATCAAGTACTCACTGTGTGTGTCTGGAACAGTTGTAGAACCAAATGAGCAAGATGCATGGTCTCTGCCATCATGGAGCATGTAGGCAGCCAGGAACCAAGGGGAAGGGATTTGCTAAGGTCCCTCGGTGAGCATGAAAAGGGCTGGGGTCCACAGCCCCTCCCTCCCTGCACCTCTGCCCCAGATATGATTCTTTAGGACCCACACCTGCGGACAATTAGGCAGGGACCTCACCTCCAGACCAGAGAAGGATGGCCAGGGTAGGGCAGAGGCCTGGAAACTCCACCAGGAGACGATTGAGAGGCTGCAGGTTGTTCAGCCCAGAAGACAGAGGGATGCAGTTGCTGCTGGTAACTCTCAGAAGGGCTGTTCTAGGCCAAAGGTGCCCCCTATTTCTGGTGCCCCTTGTGGAAAATCCTAGGAAGAATATAACTGGGTGATGAGTGCAAGGACAGGCTGCTTTGCAGATAGTCCAAGCAGTCGGGTTAGGTATATGCTACGAGGGTGTGGGCATCTGGACTTTGCTGGGAGTTTGGTCTAGCTGTGTTGTCCAATAGAACTTCCTGTAATGACGGCTCTGTATCTATACTGTCCAGTGTGGTAGCCATTAGCTACATGTGTCCACTGAGCACTTGCTATATGGCTAGCATGACTAAAACACTGAATTTTTAATTCTATTTAATTAATTTTAATTTAGGCAGCCAGATGTGGCTAGTAGCTATCATATGGGACAGCGCAGGAAAATTCCTCTCCAGAGTTCCCAGCACGGTAATCCATTCCTGATGTGCCCTTTATTCTCCACTGAGGATTCTCTGGCCTCTTTTGTCCCTGCAGTCATCATCTTTTTGTCTCTGCATCATCATCTTCTTCCCCCTGCTCCTCCTCGTCCTTTCCCTCTTATCCCCCCTCCTTCCTTCCCCTCTTTCTTTTTCTCCACTGTCACAGATAGCTTTTTTAATATCTTGTTAAATACATGAGCACATCTACTCTCCACAGCTTCCATGTCTGAAGGAGGCATTCCTGTCCTCATTTCACTGATGAGTAATGGGATTCAGAAATGTTCCGTGACTTGCCTGGGTTCCCACTGCTAGCCCATGGCCAGGCCGGGTTAGAACCATCAGGTCTATTTGACTATGAACTTTCTGTCCTCTTTACTGCCTCCCATAGCCGAGTCAGATTGGGGACCTCATTGAAGAAGATAGGTGAGGGGAAGATGCAGAGGCAGCTGGGGAGGAGGAAGGGCGGTGCTGACTGAGCTTGGTGCCTAGGAAGGGGGGTGACAGTGGGGTGGAGAAGCCGCCTAAACCTGCAGGGCCCCAGAGTGTGGCTGGTCTGGCCATCCTCTCATCTCACTCCCACAGCCATGCTAGCCTCACTCCTGCTCCAGGAATGAGCAGGAGTGAATGAGGACTCGTGCTAGAGCAGCTAGGACTGGCAAACCAGCCAAAACAAGAACTAATCATGGGCCCAATAGAGAGCCTCATGGCCCGGGGAGGATATCTATCCATCATGGAACTGGGCAACAGAAGTCCACCCACTGGTCATACACATGGGGGAATGGTTCCAAGCAGAACCTCACATGTCCAGCTGGTGGCCCAGCCAGACCTCCCCACCCCCAGGCAATGTTGTTTGCCCTGAGGGCCCCCATCAGGCGGCATTCCTCCTTCTCCCAAGGGATCCCTCCAACATCCGCTTCTACAAATAGCTCAGTCCAGCTTGTTGTCTCCATAGCTCTTTGCCCTTTGCAAACTGCTTTCATATCCATTCTGCTCCCCAGGGGGAAGGGAAGCCCAAAGAAGTTCAACCACTTGTTAAATCCATTAGCTAAGGATGCAGACCTGGGCCCATGGGCTCAGAGCTACAGAGAAGTTCAGAATCTACAGGGCCCTGGGAGCTGACACCCAACCTTCTGCTGCATAGGAGAAACAGGCCCAGAGGGGAGAAGGGACTTACTTATGGCCACACAGGTGGCACAGCACCGGGACATACTTAATTCAGCTGGTGATTCAGAATCCCCTCCCGTAAGCTTGTTAAAGATGGCAGAGAGACCAGGACACAACAGGCCTGAGAGCTTGTGAATATGTATTTTTAACAAGCATCCATGCCTGCCTGTGTGCATTTCTCTGTGTCTGTGTATGTCTGTTGGGTGTGGGGGATTTTGATGTATGGCCAGTGGGATTGGACCACACAGAGAGGGGTCATGGATTTGTGTTCCAAGCTCTGAGGGCCAGAGCTGGCAGTGTCATCCCTCAGGGCCACAGTCCCAGCAGGAAGAGGTCAAAGGAAGTGCTGACCCAGAGGCCACTTGATTTTCTGGGAGCCACCAACCCCGCCCTGGGGGCAGAGGCTGAACTCTGTCCTTGCCTGGCCCAGGCTGGATGAGGAGGCCCCACTGCAGACCGCCAGGCTCCTGCCCGCACCCTCCAGCTGGGCAGACTTTGTTTCTAGACTCTCAGGGAAATCAGTCTTAGAATTCTTTCAGCAATAATAACAAATATAATCAGAGCATCAACAAACATTGGGAACTTCATGTTTCCAAGTTGGAAGGGACCTTATAAATAAATGGTCTCATCCAACATACAATCCATTGCTTAGATCCATTTCCCAGCATCCCTGCCATGTGGTTATCCCACCATGGAAATCATTAGGATCTACCTTTCCCTGCATGTGTTCGGTATATGCTAGGCATCATTCATCCGTCCATCTCAAGTGATCCCCTAAATACTCAGGGTGGGAGTTAATTATGGGAGACCTTACACTGGGTGATAGGTTCTAGTGCTGTTTCTAAAACCAGACAGACCTGGGCCAGGTCCCACCCTCAGATGTGCAGACCTTGCTGGGCCTCAGTGTTCTCATCTGTAAACTGGGGCTAACACCTGCACAGCTTCATAGGTTGTTGAGAGATGTATACAAAGTTCTTGACACATGGACATATTGGCTGTTATTAGAATAATTATTGCCATTTTGTAGATACAGAACATGAGACTCAGAACCCAGCCAGTGAGAAGCTGGACAGCAAGCCCTAGAGGTCTGCCTGCTCAAACAACCACATGTCACGGTCACCTGGAGAGCTATTCAAGTATCAAATCCCCAAGCCCAATTTTAGTGCCCCTGAGTCTGAACTTCTGGGCCAGAATCTGTGCTTTTAAAAGTTTCCTCAGGCATTTGAGGCTGCTGGTCAGGAGTCAGGACATTTAGCCTGGAACTTCCCAGGGCCTCTGCTGTGCACGCTTTAGGGGTGGGGAGCTTGCTAACCTCTATGGCAGCCTGATGCATATGGATGGACCGTTCCTAGCATCCTACAACCAGAGAAGAGAGAAAGACTCTCATTTGGAGAGTTATCCAAGCCTCTTCTCCTCTCATGCTTCACCCCTAAGAGCTGGTGGGGGGACTCCCACCCTCTCTCCCACCTACGTGCCCTGGCATCTGGCCCAGAGGGTTATTCATTAGGTGACTGGGAGTGGCCTGGCCCCCATCAGACACCTGTTACAGGAGTCCGGACTTCCCTCTTAGGCCCAGTGTCCCAAAGGCCTGTAAATCATTCATCCTGGGCGCTCTCCCTGCCCCACCGCTGTCACGTACCTCCCTGCTCCCTCCCTTCTGGGCCCCCAGGGTGGCACTGGTGATAACAGGAGGGGAAAGGAGGGTTGCTCACAGCAGTGGGGAGTTCTGGCCCAGAGTTGGGACTGGAGCCCAGGGCGCCTGATTGTCATTAAAAATACAAATTCACATCTTCAGAGGGTAAAAATGCAAATACCCCAAAGACTCCCTCTTCCCTGTGGCTCCCCAGGCTTCAGTCCCTTCTCCAGGCAGCCCCGATACTGGCTTCCTGTGTATTCTTACAGAAAGAACTCCGTGGGTGCACAAACATGTTCGAGTGCGTGTGTGTGTGTGTGTTCCATTTTTATACGAAAATAGTAACATACTTTTCACACCATTTTGCCGTTTAAAAAACGTAATGTTTTTAGAAATTGCTCCACGTTGGCACATATAGAGCTTTATAATTTCTTCTTAATGACTGCCTAATGATCCTCTCCATGGATGTACCCTCTCTTATTAACTAGTCCTGACTCATAGACATGTACATGGTTCTTAACTTTTGTACTATCTGAAACAGTACCTCTCTGGGCAGTTTTCTGTGGGATCACTCCCTGGAAGAGGGATTCAGGAGTCAAAGGGCATGTGCATGTTAAATGAGGCTGAGATCACCAAGTTGGGCTCCAAGGAGGACATTCCCATTATCACCCTCTGGCCAGCAGATGGGACTTTCTGGTTCCTGGACCACACAGTATGATTTCAAACATTTGGTTCTTTGGCAGAGCCATTTTCTCAGCAATAAATTTTGTGCTTTGAGCAACTTCCCCAGATAGAAGTTGGTCTGTGTGTTCCTGAGCCCACCAGCCCCTCTCTTGGATCCAGGAGGCTGTAACAGGTCCTGGGTCTTCACTGGCAGCCTTGCTAGAGGTGCAGCTACACAGAGAGGAGTAACTATGCAGCCAGAACCCCATCTCTTGTCTAGTTCCTGATGCCCCCAGAGTTGGGGGAAAGAGCCCAGGCTGGAGGTCAGGAAACCTGAGCCCAGATTGATACCACTACCATGCAGGATGACCCTCAGCAAGTGCCCTTCTCTGAGCTTTGATTTCCCTCATATATGAAATGGGTGTAATGGATCCCCACTTGCTCATCAGGGAGGATAGGAGTAAGGGTTGGATGCCTGAGGAAAAGGGTGTCTTTATAGTCTCTCAGGCTGAGGTCTGGGTGGGCAGGAAGCCTCCTCCCCCCACTCCCAAAAGTGAATCTTTTTGGCATTTTCAACCTGAGGGCCATCCAGGCCCAGCCAGGACTTTGGGGATCTGCCCTCACCATGGTCTGGACCCTCTCTTCCAGAAATACAAGTGGACGATGGGCCTGCCATTTGAGCTTCTATTGCCAATGCTTAGAGGGCTATATAGCAGGCTCTGTGGACCCCAAATCTGGTGGGGTGAGGAGCTACGCACCACAACAGGAGCTGCAGGCCTGGTAACTGCCTGGGGCTTCAGTAACCCTGAATGTACAGGGAGTTTGAACTAAAAGAACTCACAAGGCCTCTCTTATTTGGACCTCTGGCTGCTGTATAACCATTCTGAACGTCAGTATCTTCATCTATAATGTGGGAGGAGACTGAACTTCCATGACCCTTTCTGGCTTTGGCCCAGTGAACCCAGCGGGGCTGTGGGTTCAGAGATCTGCTGGGTTCCAGCGGTGGTGGCATTAGGCAGAATTGTTTTTGAGCTGGCATTGAATTTTCTAGGTCAAGAAGGGGCCCCATCTGGAGCCAAGGCCTCGGCAGCCACTCCCTGGTCCCTTTCCTGGGTTAGGCCTGGCTGAGGGCCGAGGCTGTCTCGTGCTGTGTCGGGCAATGGGCTGAGGTCAGTGATTGTGGAAGAGTCCAGTGTGGTTCTGCTGCTCTGGCAGGAAACTCAAGGGAAAGAGCCCAGGAACATCTGCTGTCTCCTGTTCTCCACAAACCACTTGGCTCTTGGGGAGCCCAGCACTGTCCTGCCAAGCTGTGTGGGCTGGGTGGGGAAGGCGGAGGCTGGAACAGTGTTGGGGGGTGGTTAGCACAGGGGTGCTGAGGGACAGTTAGGCCCAGAGCTGGGACCACGGAGATGAAGGTCAGGTTGTTGGGGGGGCATCTGGGTGAAGTGGGAGAGGTCGATGGTTATGCAGACTGGCCATGCCCTGGTGGGATGCAGGGGCGAGTCTGGAAATGCTTACATGTGCCTCCTGGTCATAGCCACGTGCTCAGTTTCTTACAAAAGGACACTGGTATTGAGTCAGGCCCTCACAGCAGCCCAGGCCAAGCATGACTCGTTAATAGTCTCTCCAGACAGACCTCTGATCCCAGCCTGAAAGAGATCCCTGACATTAACCCATGCAGTTCCTGGTCCAAGGCTGAGTCTTATGTGGAAGCCAAGCTACCACCTTCTTTCTCCTGAGTTATGGCAGGTCTCCCCACACTTCCCCTTTCTCACCAGTCTGTTCTCTATGCAGCAGCCAGAGGCATCTTAAGAGGCATCTTAAAACCTATATCAAATCTCATGTCTCCTCTGCTCAAAACCCTGTAATGGCTCCTGTCCCAGACAGAGCAAAACCCAGAGTCCTTTCCATGGCCTGTGGGCCTCGCATGACCTGCCCACCCCCCTGCTTACTGCATCCTGGGCGCACCAGCCTTCTCAGTGTTCCTCCCTCTTCAGACAGCAGGCACGTCCCCTACTCAGGGCCTCTGCACCTACTGTTCCCTCTGCTTGGGCACCTCTTCCCCAGACAGCTGCATTGCTCTTTCCCTCACTTCCTTTAGATCTTTGCTCAAGCTCCCCTTCAAGGTAAGGCCTTCATGGACCACTCTGTTCAAAATCATAGCCTCTCTCCTCCCTAAATTCCCAGTCCTTCTTTTTTCTCTGAAATACTTTTCATCAATTAACATATCAAATAATTTTCATATTTTTTTATTTTTACTCATCTCCCTCCACTAGAACCTAAGCTTCAGGAGGGCAGGGACTTTTAATTCTGCTCCCTGCTGTACCCGGGACTTGGCCCACAGCAGGAACTCGGTAAATATCTGTGGGCTGGCCTGAGCACTCCTGCTGTGTGTCTGGGCTCAGGCTGGAGCGCGAATGGCTCCAAGCAGATCAGCCCCCTGGGTGCAGCCCCAGCTCAGGACTTCGCGTCTAGAACCAGGGTCTTTTGAGGAACCTGACAAGTCCTGGGGAACAACCAGCAGTCCCAATACTTTCTGTCTGATTGTTTGGCCAGCAACCAACAGGCATTCAACAGGAAGTGAGGAGCATATACCCTAGGGCAGTTCCTGAAAGCTTCCTGCTTCCAGCCTCTGGCTGTGGCGGCCCTTCCTGCTCTCTCCACCACAGGAGAGAAGAGCAGCTGATGTCTCTATCTCAACCTACCCCTGCTGCCAGGTGTTCCTCCAAGGATCCCCGAATTAGAACCACCTGGGGAGCTTGTGAAAAATGCAGATTCCACCCAAGGCTTTCGAGTTGACATGCTCAGTGACGCTCTGGAAGCTGTGCTTTTCCCGAGTTCCCCATGTGTCTGTTGTGCAGCCACACCTGGGAACTGGTGCATAAAAGCTGGTGGGCCTGGCAGTCAGAGTAGGGCTCTGGGTCAGCAGACCTGGCGGAAACCCCAACTCCACCTGCAGCTTGCTGGGTAACTCTGGGCAAGTTGTATCCTGTCTCTGAGCCTTGTGCTCAGTCGCTCAGTCGTGTCCAACTCTGCGATCCCATGGACTGTAGCCTGTCAGGCTCCTCTGTCCGTGGGATTCTCCAGGCAAGACTACTGGAGTGGGTTACCATGCTCTCCTCCAGGGGATCTTTCTGACCCAGGGATTGAACCCACATTCCCTGCATCTCCTGCATTACAGGCAGATACTTTGCCTGCTGAACCATTGAGGAAGCCTCTCTCTCAGTGTTAGGGGCCCCAGATGGGCGTAAGAACGGTGCTTGACTCCCAGGTTGGAAGTCTCCAAGCCTGATTGTTACTCTCTCAGCGTTCTTCTTCGGGGGTCCTGGATTGCCCCTCCTCCTGGGAGCCCTGCCTTGGCCTTCTGCAGGCTCCTCTCCCCACTCATCTCTCCTCTTGGCACTTCTGCTTCTCAGGTAAGACTCGGACCAAGGACAAATACCGGGTGGTCTATACCGACCACCAGCGCCTGGAGCTGGAGAAGGAGTTCCACTACAGCCGTTACATCACCATCCGGCGGAAATCAGAGCTGGCCGCCAACCTGGGGCTCACTGAACGGCAGGTGTGTAGGGCCCCTACTTCAGCCACAGGAGCAGTACTGCGAGTCTGACCTCCAGGCTACCAGGCAGATTATGGAGCTCAGTCAAGGGAGAACAGAGAGGTTTTCTCCTGGCCATGGTCATACAACACAACAGAAACAGAGCTGCTGCCATGAATCCCCTGGCCAATAAAACCCAATATCCCTGGGCACCAATACAGGGATAGGGGGTCTGATTAATTCTAGGCTACAGCAGGCTTTGATCAGTGCTGTTTAAATCCAGAGGAGGGAGCAATCACAGGGAGGACAGGGAGGGCTTCCTGGAGGAAGGGTGTTAGAGTATGGCTTTGGAAGATGGAGAGGAAGAGGGTTACAGAAAAAGTTGTCTTAAGAGTAAAGGAGCAGGGGTGGAGGGGTGGGTGTGGGGGTGGGAGGGAGGCTCAAAAGGGAGGGGATATATGTATACTTATGACTGACTCATGTTGTTGCACAGCAGAAACCAACACAACATTGTAAACCAATATCTTCTAATTAAAAATAAATAAAAATTAAAAAATAAAGTAAAAGGATGGAGGAACAGCTGCAACTCCTATATTTTGCTGGGCAGAATAAAAAAAATATTACAGGTACTTCAAAAAAAAATAAAAGGCAGGGTAACAGGTTCCAGAAAGGGAGAACATGTTCACGGTACATGAACAGTTGGGGTAGCTGGAGCCGGAGGGAAGCCCCAAATGCCACATCAAGAAACAAGAGCTCCACTGCCCTCTCTCTTCCTCTTGCTCTGTCATTCAGTCTCCACACCTTCTGCCCCATCTCTGTTCTCTGACCCCACAGGTGAAGATCTGGTTCCAAAACCGGCGGGCCAAGGAGCGCAAAGTGAATAAGAAGAAGCAGCAGCAGCAGCCTCCACAGCCACCCCCACCAGCCCATGACATCACCTCCACCCCAGCAGGGCCACCCCTGGCGGGCCTGTGCCCCAGCTCTGCTAGCCTCCTGGGTGCCTCCTCCCCAGTGCCTGTCAAGGAGGAATATCTGCCATAGCCCCCTGACCAGCCTTGTGGGCTGGGGGCCTTGAGGACTCAGGTGCTGGGAATGTGGCTCCTGTGGGGGCCCAGGAGTCTGAGTCCCAAGCCATACCACTGACCTTCTGAGTAACCCTGGACAAATCACCCACCTATTCCCTGCATCCCCTGGGCCCAACCGTGCAGTGAACCTGTTGAATAGGACCTTTTCCCACTTTGGTGTTCTAGGCCTCAGGGGGATAAGGGTGCCTGGGGTGGGAAGTCTTAATTCCCAGGAGGCAAGATGAGGAGGATCTAGCTCCTCCTCCATAGGCTCAAAGGTGGGAGGCTGTTGTAGGGACCAGACTCCTGGAGAAAGGAGATGGAATCCAGGGAAGATGGCTTGCAGACCATGACCTGAGGGGGTCCAAGGGAAGGGTGCCAGCCTGCCTTTTCCTGCAGGCTCACGTCTACCTGCCCCCATCATCACATGCCTCGAACCCTCTCCTTGCGGGATGCAAAGTACAAAGCCCTCAGGATTGAGCCTGGGCAAGAGATGACCATCCTGTCTGAGCTACACAGCATATCCCCTCACACCCATTCTCAGTGGGATTTCCAGATTGTGGGGAGGCCCCTGCAGGGGACACAGGGGCAGAGTCTACCCTACCAAGTTTCTACCACCCCACCAGGCTGTCCCTTGGGGACCACGCCTCAGAGAGCCCCCAGAGGACTTTCTCTGAACCAAACAGACCTCACAACTGGGCAAGTGTGTTGCACAGAGAATGGAATCTCTTGGATGCAGCTTCAAGAATAAACTTTTTTTTTCTCTTTTTAAAAATGTATAAAAATCATTATAAATAGCATGAAAGGAAACAGCAACTGCATAGTCCCTCCTAGTCTCTGCAGGCATACAACAAGGTCACCTTTAAAACACATTTGAAAGATCAAAACACTACATCATTAGAGTAAGTCTATGAGACTATGTCAAATTTTAAGTCCATTTTGTAAGCAGAATCATCAGATTCAGTCTTTCAGTCTTTTGAATTTTTAAAATACTCAGGGATTTCTTTTAACAGATGACATTCGTTGGGTACTCCCACGTGCCAGGCATGGCTGGACCTGGGGAATGCACAGTCCTTGCCCCCAGAATTCCCAGTCTGAGCTATGCTTTAGGTATCAGGGGAGCAGAGCATCCAGGGAGTCCAGAAAGAGCTCCCAGCTTATCTTGGAGGATCTGGAAGGCTTCCTGGAGAAGGGGATGTTTGAAGTGAGGCCTATAGGACTAGTGGGTGTTGTCAAGCCAAGACGGAGGAATGGTTAAAAAAAAAAAAAAGATTATGAGCAACATAAGCTTGAAAGTCTACTTTTTAGAAACTCCTGATATTGTCAGCTCCCTTTCAGAGGTGGAGAGGAGTCTGTTGCCTGGGGCCTTCACTCCCTAGAGGGATCCAGTGCCAGCTGCCTGCCCCTCTGTTTACTGTTCTGGGAGGTGGCCCAGCCATAAAAACTGTGTGCAGTCTGCCTGCCTGCCCTTTGCTCCTGAGGCACATGACGACAATGCGCGAGGTGGATCTAGTCCCCGCATGCGTCCCTGAGGAGCAGAGGCTCTTCTCTCTCCTCCTCCTCCTGGTGGCCTGGGAGGCAGCACAGCTTAACTGAGGATGGTGGACGTCTAAGGCATGGGGACCTGGTGGAACCAGGGGAAAGGACCAGGCTTCCAGGAGCAGAGGAAGAAGATTGGTGGCAGTGTGGCTAGCAGTGATTGAATATAGTTTTCTGATCTTCAGAAATGTTTGCTGTGTGACCCTCAGGTAATTGCTTCCCTATTCATTTCCCCATCTGTAAGACAAAGGAGCTTGTTTATCAAGGAAAAAAAATGGCTCTGGTCAAGTAAGTTTGGGAAGTCCTGCAGACTCAACCCTTCTGGGATAGTCACAGTGGTGTATTAACACATCAAAGACTGACAAGTCCCACAGCAAAGAAACCCCCTGAATTTTCTTTAATCCAGCATTTCTCATGCTTCACTATCGAGGAGACCCCTACCAGCACCTACCAGCACCCCACAGAACACTGTGGGCTCTGGAGTGTGGGGCTGGAGGGCCATGCTTCAGCTGTGATTCAGTGTTTAGTTAGCAAGTTTGTTGTCACAAGGCCTAGACTCCAGCTTGGCCACTTCCAAGCTGTGAGATTTCAGACAAGTTACTTAGCATCTCTGAACCTCAGCGTCCCCATGGAAATAAAATACTCTAAGCTGCCTCAGAATTGTGTTTAGCACAGGGCCTGGCATGCAATAAGTCTTGTGTTTTAGCCATCTGCTCCCAGGGCTGCTATATCCTAGGGTGAGATACTGGCAAGCCTAACTGATGCTCTAACAACCCCTGCCCCCAGGGCTGAGGACAGATGGTGGCTGGGAGGATCTGAGGCAGGACAAGCCTGTCCCCAGCCACAGGAAGACCTCTGTGGGGCTGGAGGTCAGTCACCAGGCCTGGCAGGCTTGAGGAGTTGCAGCTGCTGTCTACTGGGAAGTCAAGGGGTTGGGTGGGACCCACAGGTTGGGCTGGCCATCACCTGTCAACTGCTGTTTGAGCTTCATGGAAAAGGAAACTTTGATCTAAGACAACTTCCAAGCAGTGTCTTGAGCTGCCATGTGAGATAATACATTGCCTGCCACACAGAGAATTCAACCAGATCTGGGTGTTGTAATGGCTCAGGAAAAGGACCCCTCAAGTACTGTCAGACCCTGCAGTCACCCCAGTGCTAAGAGGTGTTCGGGATTTCCTATCAGGAATGACCTGGTACTGCTTCTGCTTTGCATATAGTGACTTTATGCTTCCCCCCTGGCTGGGTGGCAGGCCCTGAGTTGGTATTAGAGATGGGGAAAGTGTGGAGGCAAAAGTGAAATCTGGCCTGGCCTGGCTGTGCAAGGCTCAGGGCCTAGTCATGGCCTCTAGCACATCTGAAACATGTGTGTTAGCACTACATTTCTGTAGGCCCCTAACGCCATGTTGAGAACCTGAGGCTTGTGGACGAGACTTCTTCACGGACTGCCAAGAACCTGGTGTGGGCTGAGCAGAGAGGGCCACAGATCAAGACTAGGGAGGGACTCGGGGCTGGGAGTGGAGTATTCACAAAGAGGAGGTCTTTAGCCAGGAAGCCAGCCTGGCTCTAAGTGGGTGAGATGCCCAACCAGTGGGACACAGAAGCTGGGAGCAGAGCAGGTGTAGGATGGGGCAGCTTCAGAGGGTATGGCCGCTCCAGAACTACCTTCTCTGAATCTCACCAGATGGACTAGCAGTCTGGATCCTCATCTTTCACAGTCACCACTGGCTGGTGTAACAAAACACATGATCTTCAGCGATAAAGTCTGAACATTTAAGCAAACTAAAAATGTTTATTTATATGCACTTAAAAATATCTTCCTATATAATAAAAGGAAGTACATTTTCATCTCACATTTTCTTTAAGTCCAGTACATATCCCCATTTTTCTGGTTTGATGTGAGACTAAGAAAAATAAAGGAGAGGGAGAGGGAAGAGGGAAAGGGAAATAGATTATTTATTAGGCTTGGATTCCTAACTAGTTATTTTGCCAAGTGGTACCCAAATTTACCCTTGGAGGGGGAAGGGGGTTGTGTTGAGAACAACTGTCAAATGTGCTCAGTGGCAGAACTCATGGCCAGTTGCATGATCATAAAACCAGGGTTTCAGAAGGTGACTGACTCATGTGGACAATGTCTTGTAAAAAATGTTGGGGAGGGGGGGTTGTTTGTTGTATGAAGTAGACTTTGCCAACAAGGGCTGTGGTGATGAGGGTGAGGATGGAGGAAGTTGTGATATGGAGAGTCTGGGCAGAGTCTGGGTGGGGTCAGACTCCTTGATTCCAGGCTTCACCTGCCTTTGCTTCACTGAATGATTTTCCAGGTCCTGCTTCCTCTGGGCCTCCCTTTCCCCATGTGAAAGGTGAGGCCCAGTGACTGCTGCTGCTGCTTGGTGGCCACCTCATGATGGGTTTGAGAATGGCTAAAGTCCCAGCCCTGTTCCCTTCCCCTCCTCTAGCACTGGCTCCCTCCAGGCCTGGATCTGCGGGGAGCAGGTACTACTGGGAAGTGGCAACAAGGAGGCGAGTCTTTTAGGGCTCCTGAGCCAATGCCTTGTCTCTACTCCCTGTTCCCACGCTTCTCTGTGCCTTGCTTAGAGCCTAATGAAACCTACAAGCCAATGAGAGGGAGTGGTTCAGTCAAGCTGCCACCCACCCTATAAGAAGTGTGATGGCAGCCACAGGCCCTTGGATCCAGGAGCCACTGGCTTTTGCCTCTCCCCAGGCATGGCCTGGAAGCAAAGATCAAATTGCCAACATCTGTTGGATCATCAAAAAAGCAAGAGAGTTCCAGAAAAACATCTACTTTATTGACTATGCCAAAGCCTTTGACTATGTGGATCATAACAAAATGTGGAAAATTCTTCAAGAGATGGGAATACCAGACCACTCTACTTGCCTCCTGAGAAATCTGTATACAGCTCAAGAAGCAACAGTTAGAACCAGACATGGAACAACAGACTGGTTCCAAATTGGGAAAGGAGTACATTAAGGGTGTATAATGTCACCCTTCTTATTTAACTTAAATGCAGAGTACATCATGTGAAATGCCAGGCTGGATGAAGCACAATCTGGAATCAAGATTGATGGGAGAAATAGCAATAACCTCAGATACACAGATGACACCACCCTTATGGCAGAAAGCGAAGAACTAAAGAGCCTCTTGATGAAAGTGAAAGAGGAGAGTGAAAAAGTTGGCTTAAAACTCAACATTCAAAAAACTAAGATCATGGCATCCAGTCCCATCACTTCATGGCAAATAGAAGAGGAAACCATGGAAACCTTAAGAGACTGTATTTTTTTGGGCTCCAAAATCACTGCAAATGGTGACTGCAGCCATGAAATTAAAAGATGCTTGCTCTTTGGAAGAAAAGCTATGACCAACCTAGAGAGCATATTAAAAAGCAGAGACATCACTTCGCTGACAAAGGTCCATCTAGTCAAAGCTATGGTTTTTTCAGTAGTCATGCATGGACGAGAGAGCTGGACTATGAAGAAAGCTGAGCCTTGAAGAATTGATGCTTTTGAACTGTGATGTTGAAGAAGACTCTTGAGAGTCCCTTGGACTGCAAGGAGATCAAACCAGTCAATTCTAAAAGAAATCAGTCCTGAATATTCATTGGAAGGATTGATGGTGAAACAAGCTTCAATACTTTGGCTACCTGATGTGAAGAACTGACTCATTGCAAAAGACCCTGATCCTGGGAAAGATTGAAGGCAGGAGGAGAAGGGGATGACAGAAGATAAGATGGTTGGATGGGATCACCAACTACACAGACATGAGTTTGAGCAGGCTCCGGGAGTCAGTGATGAACAGGGAAGCCTGGCATGTTGCAGTCCATGGGGTCACAAAGAGTCAGACACAACTGAGTGACTAAACTGAACTGACTGAGGCATGGCCTAAGGGCCTCCTGGCTTTATCTTCAAAGCTCCAAGATTCAGTGATTTGTGACCCTGGACATACAACTTCACTCCTTGAAGACAGTTTCCTCAGGTGCAAAATAGGGAAGCACAAAGTTGACTCTCCAGGCTGTTGGAAAGAACTAAAATTTAGATATTGGATATGAGCTCATCAATGCACACAGTAGGGCTCAATGAATTCCCCTTCACTTCACATTCATGGCTAAGGGGCTCCTTCCTTCCTGGGTCTGGAGAGGCCCTGCCTACCCTGTGAGGCCAGGCTTAAAGAAAGGAGCAGCTGGGTGGGACCTAAAAATCACTCCACTCCAAAATCACTGCAGACGGTAATTGCAGCCATGAAACTAAAAGATGCTTGCTCCTTGGAAGAAAAGTTATGACAAACCTAGAGAGCATATTAAAAAGCAGGGACATTACTTTGCTGACAAGGGTCTGTATAGTCAAAGCTATGGTTTTTCAAGTAGTTATGTATGGGTGTGAGCGCTGGACCATAAAGAAGGCTGGAGCACCAGAGAATTGATACTTTTGAATTGTGGTGCTGGAGAAGATTCTTGAGAGTCCCTTGGACAACAAGGAGATCAAACCAGTCAATCCTAAAGGAAGTCAACCCTGAATATTCATTAGAAGGACTGATGCAGAAGATGAAACTCAATACTTTGTCCACGAGCTGACTCACTAGGAAAGACCCTGATGCTGGGAAAGATTGAGGGCAGGAGAAGGGGACGACAGAGGATGAGATGGTTAGATGGCATCACTGACTCGATGGACATGAAAACTCCAGGAGACAGTGAAGGACAGCAAAGACTGGTGTGCTGCAGTCCGTGGGGTCACAAAGAGTCAGACACGATTCAGCAACTGAAGAACAACAAGTGGGACCTGGGGAGGAGAGGTAGACCTGGGAGCCTGCCAGGCCCTTTACCCAACCCTGTGCTGTGCTTTAAACTCTTCCTGTCTCCCACTCCAAGGAGAGGAGAGGCAGCAGACACTTAATCTCATTCTCCCCAAAGACCTCCCCATGTTGGCTGCCAGTAGGGCAATGCCTGAACTGGGACACTTTGGAGAGTGAAAGGAGCATGATTTGTAATGTATATGCTGGGCCTGCTACCAAATATGGGTTCAGTTCCACAAACCAATGCATATAATCGTGTTTGCTCAGTCATTTCCAATTCTTTGCGGCCTCATGGACTATAGCCCACCAGGCTCCTCTGTCCATGGAATTTTCCAGACAGTAATACTGCAGTTGGCTGCCATTTCCTACTCCAGGGGATCTTCCCAACCCAGGGATAGAACCCGAGTCTCTTGCATCTCCTGCATTAGCAGGCAGATTCTTTATCGCTGCACCGCCTGGGAAGCCCTAGCTAATAATTTCCCATCCTACCTGTGGGCTCACTGGACCCTCACAACACTCTGAGAAGTCAGCCAAGCCCAAACTGGCTGATGGCCCACTTTACAGATAGGAAACTAGAACATTTTCAAGGTCATACTTCTGGGGAACAGGAACCCACGTGTTCATGATCTAAGTCGCCATACAGTGGCACTTGCCCTATTCTTTCCCCTCACCCCAAAGTTCTTATTTCACTTTCATCCCAAGGAAAGAGGCATGTTCAGGACCACTACTAGTCTAGAAGGTCCATGAGGCCTGACTGTCACCAAGGTCCCTCACTAGCTCTGTGAACTTGAGTAACTCAAACTCTCTGTGCTGTAGTTTCCCTTTCTGTTAAATAAGGATAATAACCTCTTCTCCAGGTCACTGTGTTGAGAAAATATTAGCACCTAACCCAGGATGTGGCACACTTCAGGTGCTCAATAAATATTGGTTGATTAAGTGACTGAATAAATACCTGACTATTGGCTGTTCATTTGTTGGCAAGAGTGGACAACCCATATGGACAAATCCATAAATGTTTACTGAGCCCCTACAATGTGCCAGGCCCTATGCTGAATGTTTTCTATGCACAAACTGCTTGGAGTCCTCACATTCTTGTCAGGAAGGTAAGTTTGTTGTTACCACTTTCCAGGTAAACAAGCGACAGCACAGAGTTTAAGTAACGTGGACAGGGTCACAAAGAAAAGAGGAGGCACAGGGATGCTGGAACCTAAGACCGGGCTGTTAGCGTTCACGTGTGTGGCCTGTCTCCCTCATTGCCCAGCTAGGGAGAGGGAGGCCCAGAGAGGGCAGGGTACTTGCCCAAGGTCACGCAGGGGGCGACAGCTGAGGCCTCAACACCGAGGGCTTCCTTCCTAGACTCCCCTCCTCACGCGCTCGGGCCCCTCCAATCCGCAGCTCTGCTTGCGGGGGTGCGCATCCCTCCCCACCCCCCCCCCTCCGCCTCCCTCCTCCTCGGTCCATCAGTCAGCCCATCAGTCTGGGAGTCTACACCGGCTCAGCGGTGCACCCCTCCCCAGCCTCGGGCGCTGCGCAGGGAGAGGCAGGGCGTTTGCAGCGCCCAGCCCGCGCCCCACGCCGGCAGCAGACGGCAGCGCCTGCGCCCGCGGCCCCCCAGCCGGTGTGCGGGAGTCGCGGAGGCCAAGGCGCGGCAGCCGGCCAGCGGCACGATCTCTTGCTCCCTCGCCCGCTCTCTGCGCTCAGGAAAAGCCAAGCTGGGAAGCCCTAGCGACCTGCCTTCCAAGATGAAGAAGCTCCAGGGAGCTCACCTTCGCAAGGTAGGGCACGAGGTCAGGGACGCACCTGAGGGAGGGATGCAGAAGCCCGCCCCCTCTCGAGCCCCCTGGGAGGGTTGGCGAGGACACCTACACTCGGCTCAGGGCTCTGGGGGAGGCCGGCTGAGCTGGATTGCAGGGAGGGGCGGGGTCACGGTCTGCGCGGGGTGGGGAGGGGTGGCCTTCCCCATCTGGGGGTCCGGATGCAGTGTGACGGCGGAAGAGGGGGAGGGGAGGCGGGGAGAGGCTAGGGTTCATTGGGCTAAGTTCTGCGAACAGGTGTCTGCAGCCACAGGAGGCGGGAGGTAGGGGTGCCGGGGCTAGGCACTCGCCCCTCCCCAGTACCTGCATCCCTTTCCCCCAGGAGCTAATTAGGGGAGTGGGGGATGCTGGAATAGCTGAGACAGCCTTGAGCTGGGTTAATGGGGGTGGGGGCTTGGACCTGGTCCTTATCTGTGCACTCTACACTGAAGCAGCCTCAGGGAGCCAGCAGGGGCACTCTGGTTTCCTGCAGGTGCTCCTGCCCTGCAGCACCCACCACCTCCTCCTCCCCATCGGCTTCGTTCTCCTGACAGCTTTAGCTTCCCTGCTAAGACCCCAGGCTGCCCCTCAGCAGGACACAAGGGAGGCAAAGGCAAGGAGGGAAGAAATGCAAGACCCCACAGCTCGGGAGGTGGGGTGGAAGCTGGCATGAGAGAGGAGGCCAAGTCTCTGTATTCCTGGGCCCAGACCTTAGCCTCTCCCCACCTTGTCCTTGGGGTTGGACCTCCCAGCCAAGTTGCAAGTGCATGAGAAGGGAGAGTCTTGGGGGAAGTTTCTGGCTTTGGGCTTAAAAGTACCAGTATTAACCAAGGAGTCCAAACTCCTGGATAGTGTTTCTGCAAATGCCACTTACCCCGTGACTTTGGGGAAGTATGTTCTCTAACCTGGACCATTGCTGCTCTGTCCCAAGTGAGGGGCACCAAAGCAGCCCCCCCCCCCAAGTCCTGGGGTGGGGGGACACCATGAACTCACAGCAGCTGGTGTTGTTGACTGTCCCCTCTCCCACAAGCCACACCCTCACCCCCAACATGCACTCATTCAAGCTCTCTGCCCTTGGACAGCTGAGTGTGGAACTACTGTGATAAATGGGTTCTTTTTATTTACTGACATGAGTGACTTCTTAGGGTCATTTGTGGGTCTTTTGGGTCTTAAGTCCAGCCGCTGTTCTTTTCCATCTTACTCTCTCCTCCTTCCTCTCCCTCCTCACAAGAGCCCCTGCCCCTCACTGGCACAAGGCCACTCATTATGTAAATACCCATGTTGTGTGAAACCTTATCTCAAGTAATTCTCCAACAATTCTGGGAGATGGGTCTTATTATCCCCCATTTATAGACAAGGAAACTGAGGCACAGAGGGGTGCAACTTACTGCTTTCCTAAAGGTTAAACTGAGCAACCTAAAACCAACAGGGCAGGGGTGGGGCCCTTGGCCTCAGGGTCCCTTCTCTTGGTCTTTAAGGGAAGTGGGCAGGGAGTGAGGAAGAACCAAGTGTGGCAAAGGAATGGTGTTGTTCAGAGAGGAGCATACTACTGAGAGTCGGGGGTCTGGGTCCTGGCTTTGCTCTGCCCTTAACTTACCATTTGACCTTGAGCTCACCCCTTCTCCTCTGAAACTTATTTCCTCATCTGCACAATGATGAAGTCAGACTCCAGATTCCTATTGTTTCTCTCATCCTGAAGAAGGTATGAGAGCCTTGGCTTGGGAAATCCTACCTCTCCCAGACCTGCTGCTGCTGGTGACTACATTTGCTGGTCCCTAAAAGAGGGGTGCGGATCTGGCAAGCTCAGATTTGTGTTCCTCCGTGACTCTGGGTGGGGAGCGAGGAGATCAGGGGTGGGAGCCTCACATTCAGGCAGAAGTGTGAAGCTACTCATTAAGCTTCCAGCCTGCCCCATTGATTTGGTTGCTTTCCTGTCTTTCAATTAGTTCCATCCTTGCTGTGCCAGCCCCCTGGGATCTACCCCATGGTTGAGATGGAGGTACCACATGGGTTTTGGATTGGCTTAGCTTTGGAGGACCCCATCCTCTGTCCCTGGAGCAGAAGCAGGTTTCCCTCTGATTGGGGGAGGAGCTGACAGCATCCTGCTCTTGAAACTCTTGTCACCATGGAAACAGAGAGCCAGGACCGCTCTGTGAACACAGAAAGGGCAGCAGCTTCTCAGGATGGATCAGAGGAACCTCATTATCGGGCCCTCCTGCCAGCTGGCCTGAATGGGACTGGGGATTCACAGGGTGTCAGGCCTTCCTCCCCATCCAATACCAGGGGCCAGTGTCAATGGCTGCTACCCTACCCCTCTTAGAGCTCACTTGGAGGGAGTGGCTCCAGACGGCTGAAACCCATTCAGCTGGAGAGAGAAACGGGAATCAGAGGGAAGAGGTGGATTTCATACAGGTCTGGGAACTGCTGCTACCCTCACCCCAGCATGTTTGAGATCACAGCTAAGAAATTACCAGCAACATACTGGTTTCAACCCTTAGAGCCCCGTTACTTGAAAAGCAGCTTTTCATGCTCTTCCTCATTGTCACCGTCACCCATAATCATGCTAGGCTGCCCCCATCACCACTGCCCCTCTGGCCGATAGCCAGCCTCAGGCAGGACCACCACCACGGCTGTCATTATCACCGAGGGCCCAATGCTGTTACCACGTTTCTGCCATTCTGCCACAGCAGCCAGAAACCTCCAGTCCTGTGACACCTGGACCCTCCTTTCACCATCTTCATCCTAGCACTGCTCAGATGACAAGTCACCAGCAAAGTTTCCTCTGTCACCTGATGTTTATGTAGACACCTCCTTGGGCTGGTGCCAGGAAGGGCAATTTTAGGAGATAAAACAAATCGGGTAGTAGCTGTTTGCTGAATCCCTGTGCTTGGACCTGATCTGATTCGTGACCACTGCAGTGAAGTCTCCTTGGTGAATCCTGCCTCACAGATCATCAGAGCCAGAAGACTACTAACTAAAGATTATCTAAACCTGCATTTCTGCCAAGTATATCCCAGCATGCTAGCTCCTTGAAACCCTTCTCTTAAGTAGAATTGGAGGATACTTGTCTGTTCTAGTCCCTACTTGGACAGTCACAATGCATGGTGGCCCATTAAAGGATATGACAAGTCCTGCAACAAAGAAACCTGTTTTACCTTGTGATAACCCAGCTTTCCCCAAACTTTTTTGAATAAAAAATCCCTTGTTCCCTCAAACATCTACAAACATTTCAAGTGATTTGTTTTTGGAAATCTCCTCAGTGTCCATATGGGGAAATTAAGGCTCAGAAGAGTCTTTCCTAAGGTTGAATAGTGAATTGGCACAGACCTGGGGTGAGACCCATCATCTCCTGACGTCCAGTCTAGTGGACTCACTGCTTCCCGTGGTCGTTCCTTGGCAGGAAGCAGGAGGTCCTTTTTCCTCTCTGAAAACCATGACGCTATTTGATAACCTGCCTTCTTTGCAGCTCTGTTCTCCTCTACATGGGACATGGCTTTCCGAGTCAAGCAGAAAAGATCTAACTGCCCCTTTTCTCCTGCCCCGTTCCCAGAGGCACTTCTGGGAGCTGCTGTGTGAATTTTAGATGCTGGGGACTTTGGGCTTCCTTCTGGGTCCAAAGCCCAGACAACTCACGGACACGCTACCTCACATCCCTTGGGCCAGGATTCCAAGAACCCTGAGGAAGGCCTCCATCTCCCAGCCCCAGCCTAAAGGGAGGATGCCCAGTGAACTTCTCCACCCTCCTCAAATTATGGGAGGGGATCTTAGGGACAGTTGGTTCCCATTCCCCTCTGTGCAAGCATCTCTCCTCCAGAGACAGGAAGGTCACAACTTCCTTAGATAGACTGGGGCTTCAGTAGCTTCTTCCTGCTTCGGAACTAAAATTCATAGTCCTCAGCAGGCCTCTTTGAGCCACACAGCATACATCTAAACCCAAGGGAGCCCACATTCCCTCCACGCCCCATCCTTTCTATGTTAAGGGCCCACTTCTTCCTCTTGTCCTTCTGTAACTGCTTTTCCTGAACATGCTCCAGTCCAGCCACCTGCTTTGTGCACATGCTCCAAACTGCTGGTATTGTTCTTAAAATACGGCACTCAGAATGGAGTAGCAGAACTCCAGCATTGGGTGATTGACGATCTGGGCTTCAGCATTAGGAAGTCTGGACTGGAGACCTAGTTCTCCCACTAGTCAGCCTTGTAAAAACTCTGGATGTGTCATTGATACCTCTTTGAGCCTCAGGTTCCCTTTGATGAATACTTAGCTCTCAGAGAGTCCCAGGTGGCTCAGTGGTAAAGAATCAGCCTGCCAATGCAGGAGACACAGGTTCAATCCCTGTGTGGGGAAGATCCCCTGGAGGAAGAAATGGCAACCCATTCCAGTATTATTGCCTGGAGAATCTCCATAGACAGAGGAGCCTGGCAGGCTACAGTCCATGGTGTCGCAAAGAGTTGGACACAATTGAGTATGCACGTACCTCTGTTTGTACCTAGCTCTCAGAATTGTTTTGGGAATGAAACCAGGTAATGTGAGTAAAACGTTTCGCACAGTGAGTGCATGATAAGTGCTCACGCATGGTAACTGTCATTAAGATCATCATCAAAATAGGACCATCACTGGATTTGACCTCTGTGTTAGCCAAACTAAGATTAAGGTAGCTTTCTTAGTGCCAGAGCCACCCTACTACTCTCAAAAGTTTGTAGTCACCTGAAATCTTGAGGAGCTCCTGCCTGCTAGCGTGTCAGCCCAGGTTAACAGTGAGAGCAGTTGATTATCTGAACCAATAGAGTTCTTTGCAATTAGCCCTGTTTGAGTTCATATTCTTATTCGAGATGGAGGTGGGGGGTGGGGGTCCCAGTTCAACCTGGCCTCACCTTTCTGTCTCACCTCTTTGGTGTCTCTTACTGGCAGCCTGTCACCCCAGACCTGCTAATGACCCCAAGCGACCAGGGCGATGTAGACCTGGACGTGGACTTTGCCGCAGACCGGGGGAACTGGACAGGCAAGCTGGACTTCCTGCTGTCCTGCATTGGCTACTGTGTCGGCCTGGGGAACGTCTGGCGTTTTCCCTATCGAGCCTATACCAATGGAGGAGGTATGAGCCTGATGCCTGCATGAGGGGTGTCGAGGCCAGAGGACCAAGGCGCAGGGTGGAGTGAGGTTTTAAGTGACCTTGGCCACGGTCTCCTATGTGACCCTGGGCTGAATTAGTTCAAAGTGGTGACCTGGGCTGGAAGTAGGAGCTCACCCTGCCTCATCCCTTTTCCTCTCCCAGTCCCTTCCTTCCTCTCTCATCCCCAGGGTGGATACTCACTCAATTCTCTCCCTAAGCCTTAGCACTCCCTGGGCCCTGAGTGATGGGCAGAGGGGGCTGCCTCCACTTTGTGATAAAGGTCTGTATCTGCCTGTCAGTGGTTACTGCACTCTCAGTATTCTCCACATTCCTTCCTCTCCCACCTCACCCCCTTGGAACGTCACTCCATCAATCAGTTACTCCTGGGTTCTTAAATCTTCAATCTAGCTTTGCCTCTTGGTTCCTTCCTTTCAAGCTGCAAACACAACATCTTTTCCATCTTAAATTCTCTGTCCCTGCTTCTTCATCAAGTGGCTATTCTAAGTCTCACCACCAATAGCTGGGGTTGAGCACTCACCATCTGCCAGGCCCCAGGCCTGCCTCACTTAACCCTGATGACAACCACCTGGATGGGCACTGTTGTCTTGATGAGGCAACTGTGCTTGGAGAGGCCAGGTTCCTTGCCCAAGGTCACACGCTGGCGACCCAACGTTCCACCCCAGGGTTATCATCTCCGGAGCAATCTGTCCCTGCCAGCACTGCGTGTCTCCTCCCATCTCTACCAAACTCCTTAAAGAAGCACATATTGGCAGAGCAACAGAAATGCAAGGAAAACTAGATGAAGCGAGGACAAGATGAACTGGGACGACGGGGAAGTATGGGATGAGTGCTAGCCTCTGAAGCTCTGAGAACTCAGGGATGGCCACAGTGGTCTGTCCTCCCTCTCCCCGGTTCCCGAGGCTTTTTCTCTCTGTGGGCTGACCTCATTTTTCCCTGGATCAGACTTCCTCCCTACAGGTGTGCCGGGGGTGGCCAAAGACAACTATGGAATGACTTCCTCCTCAGAACTGTTCCCTCTGAATGAATCTATGTTGAATTGCAGGGAAGGTCTCTAATTGGCCTGCCTTGGGATATGTGCCCAGAAAGGGTGGGCAGGGGTTGGCTGGTGTGACTGGCAGCCCTTCCAGAGCCATATGGTGGTGGGCAGTCCTGTAAAGGAGCTAGCTGCTAGTATGAGAAGAAAAGGAAGACGGATGCTGGGCACAGGCGACCACAGGTGGCAGCCACAAGCATCTGAGGTGGCATTGGGAGGAGGGGAGGAGCAGGTAGACAGGAGCCAGATTCTAAAGGTCATCGATTTCTGTACTGAGGAGTTTGTACTTTATCTGGCAGGGAATGCACTCATTCACTACGTGTCTGATCTGAGCCTAGTCCTGGCCTGGGCACTAGGGCTACAGAAGTAAGTAAATCCCCATATGTCCACTTGGCCCTCAGTGATCTCCTGGCAGAAAAGAAGACAGTCCCGCAGTGCCCAGCCCCACATGAGAAGTGAAGGTGCCTGCCAGTCATGGGAGGGGGTGGGGCTAGAGCTAGGCTTTCAGGGGAGCTGACCGCCCATCCCTAGACCTTCCCTACCCTTCCTCCTCCTTGCAGGCGCCTTCCTCGTGCCCTACTTCCTCATGCTGGCCATCTGCGGCATCCCCCTCTTCTTCCTCGAGCTCTCTCTGGGCCAGTTCTCCAGTCTGGGACCCCTGGCCGTCTGGAAAATCAGCCCGCTCTTCAAAGGTGAGGCCTTGGCGGGGGGCGGTGTTGAAAGCCTGAGGGAGGCAGGGAGGTTGCCCCCTACTCTCTGCCCTCTAGGCAGAGAGGGAGGTGAAATCTAGAAAGGGGACGGCTTCCTTGGCCTGAAGGCCGCCCCTCCCGCATCCAGGTGCCGGCGCGGCCATGCTGCTCATCGTGGGCCTAGTGGCCATCTACTACAACATGATTATCGCCTACGTCCTCTTCTACCTCTTCGCCTCCCTCACCAGCAACCTGCCCTGGGAACACTGTGGCAACTGGTGGAACACGGACCTCTGCCTCGAGCACAGAGGCTCCAAGGACGGCAACGGGGCCCTGCCCCTCAACCTCACCAGCACTGTCAGCCCCAGCGAGGAGTACTGGAGGTCAGGCCCCTGCTGGCCCAGCAGCAGTCGGGGAGGGGCAGGGGGCAGGATTGTGCCCGTGCTCCTATGGGGCTCTACATGCACCTCAAAGGTTGAGTTCAGGTGCTGTGTTGGATGGACTCTGAGTTCTAACCCCAGTTCTTCACCTGACCAGCTGTGTGGCCTTGAACAATTTATTTGGTTTGTGATGCTTTATCTTTGAATCAGGTGTGATAGTATCTGAAGGCTACTGTGAGGGTTAAAGGAAAGAAGGCATATAAATTGTGCCGCTCAGCCTGGTGGATAGTGAGTGCTCAGTAAATGCTAGCTGATAGTAATGATGCTGATGATAAGTCATTGTCAACATCTGGAGCCTCAGTTTCCTCCTCTGTACAAGGGGTAGTAAGAGTCCCTGCTTCATAGGATGGAATCAGTCAGTTACTCGTTTATTTATTCAATCTGTGATTATTGAGCGCCGGATATATTAGTAGGCAAAACACTTAGCAGAGACCAGGGTCAACAGGACCAGCTCAGGTTAGTCTAAAAGGAGAGAGGAAACTCTAGGAGAGTAAAGGGTTGCTTGAGAAGGACACAGTTAACTCAGAACCAGCCACATCGCAAGCCCCTGTGAGTGGTGGGGGTCAGAAGGGCATCACTGCCCATTGGCCTGTCCCTAAGTCCCACTTTATAGCTGAGAAAACAAGCCCGGAGGCTTGCTCAGTACTTACTGGCAGAGGCAGTACTAGAATCAAGGCCTCCTGATGCTTGATCCTGTTCTGGAACATTCTAGAGTTGCCTTGTTCCTAGGTAGGGACCATTGGCTGACCAGAGGACACAGACCAGATAACCATAACCCTTTGCTTGCAAAAGGCTACTCTTAGGGGTTTTCTCCCAAATGAGCCCCATGTTTTTAATTGTTTTAGCCTCCAACCTGCATTTATTACATAGTTCATTCATTTGTCCATTTGAAATGAATCTAAAGTGTCTGCACCTGCGGAGGAATATGTCTGACCAGTGGGGAAGGACAGGCTTGGGTCTGCAACTAAAAGCCAAAGAACATGACATGGTCACTGGCAGCAGCCTAGGGTCTCCATGGCAACACCGTGGCCTGCTGCATCACTTGGGGAGCAGGCAGGAAGCAGATGGCACTGTCACAGGGCTTCACTGAAGAGAGTTGAGTGAGTGGAGAGACTTCACAGGGGTGAGGGGATCCACATGGAAATGTGAGGCACCAGGGACTAGCAAGAGGGACAGTCATAGCACCCCGAGGCAAGGAGGCAAGTGCTATCAGAATCAGGGGAGACTGAAAGCCTCAGAGGAAGGGCCCCCTAGCCAGAGCTGTGCTGTAGAAACGGGAGTCACAGCCACACCCTCTGATGGTGTGTGGCGTGCATGCTTACATATGTATACACACATGTGCACAAATACCCGAACGCATCATCCAGTCTCCTGCTGTTGCCTCCCATTAGCCAGACCCCTGTGGAAACTGAAGAGGAAGGAGCCTGGGTGATAGTGTCTCTAGAGGCCCAGCTCCTGGGTGCAGAGCTGATCAGAGAAGGACGGAGAGGAATCAAACAGAGAATAGCCAGATAGGCTTGTGGGCTGGTCACAGCTTCACTCCATGTCTGTGGAGCATGGCAAGGTGACCAGAGAACATTCAGGCCTTGTCTCCCACAGCCGCTACGTCCTCCACATCCAAGGAAGCCAGGGCATCGGAAGTCCCGGGCACATCCGCTGGAACCTCTGCCTTTGCCTGCTGCTTGCCTGGGTCATCGTGTTCCTCTGTATCCTCAAGGGTGTGAAGTCCTCGGGCAAGGTGAAGCCGGGAGGCCCTGGAGGCCTGAGAGGCTGGGAACGGCGAGGGCTTCCTGGAGGAGGCAGGGTGTAGGCTGAGCCTGAGAGGACAAATGGACTTCAGCTGGGAAGAGGGGAAGGGAGAGGACATTGAGACTGGGGAAGGGGGAGGCGCTGCCTGAAGAAAGACGTGGAGATGGGGCCGGATGGCGGCCAAGCTGGTTCACTAGACTAGAAACATGCCAAGGGCAGGACCTGTTATTCAAGCTTGTATCCTAATCTAGTGCTTGGCACTTTGGAGAAGCTCAGCAAGTGTTTGTTGAATGCCTGGAGGGTGCGCAAGAGTCACAACTCTTTGAAATGCAAGGACTAGAACCCAGTTATCACACTCAGCTGGAAAGTCCAGAGGGCCTGCTTCAGGCACAGCTGGATCTAGCGGTTCAGATGAGGAATGTTGTTCTCTTGGTCTCTCAGCAATGCTTTCCTTCAGGTTGACTTCTTAGGCTTCATTCTTCATGAGCTTGCCCCTAGCAACTCCAGGCATACATCTTTCCTACTTAGTGTTCTCCCTTGCCCTAGGTTTCAAAAATCCTAGAATTGAGTCCCACTGGACAGATGGGTCTTAGACTCATCTCTGGACCAGTCACCCTGGGCAGAAGGGTGGAGTGCTCTACTTGGCTGGGCCTGGAGCTGGAAATTGAAACAGCCCCAGGTGGAAAAGTCAGGCAACTGTTATGCGAAAAAGACCAGCTAGAAGCTGGGAAGACAAAGCCCACTGTAGCTTATGGAGGGTAGGAAGGGCCATAGAGCTGTTTCAGGAGTTGGAAACCTTCTGAGTGGTTTACTCAATCATTTATAAATTAGAACTTATCTCTCTGCAAAGTGCTGAGATGTTGTCCATGAGGAAAAGAACCATTAGAAGAAAGCATGGAGACCATTAGAAAGCCAGGAGAGGTCATCGTGGTGCAAGCCAAGGCAGTGAGAGGCTTGGGACTTGATGGTGTTTGCTGAGGATGAAGCTGGAGGTTTGGGAACAGGTGGAGACAGGACAGAGGAGAATTTGGACATGTCCAATGTCTGATGACCATGCAGGCTGGGTTTGTGTGGGGGGAGGGAGAGAGAGTGGATGGGTGGGAACAGCCCTGGGAAGCAGCGATGTGTGGTGGGAGTGAGGGAAGGAAAGAGAGCATCACAGATGGTGGCTGTTTCTAACTTGGGCTACCTGAAGGTTGGGGAGGTGAGTCAGTAAGATGGGGGTTTCTGAGAGGAGGAGAGAAGAGAGAAGGTCACCCCCTTCTGTCCCCATTTACTGTCTCTCAGGTGGTGTATTTCACGGCCACGTTCCCCTACCTCATCCTGCTCATGCTGCTGGTCCGTGGAGTCACCCTCCCTGGGGCCTGGAAGGGCATCCAGTTCTATCTCACCCCTCAGTTCCACCACCTATTGTCTTCCAAGGTGAGACCCTCAAGGCCAGCATGTAAAGGGAGAGGTCAGGCTAGGGAGTGGAAAGAAGACTCCCTAGGGAAAGGGAGTGGGGGGAGGATCTTCCACATGGTGAATCCCCTGTACCGGACACTGTGCTTGGCACTGTGTATCTTTTTCCTTTATTACTATATACGATCCTATGCAGTAGACGTTATTCTCCCATTTTACAGATGAAGAAACTGAGGCCCAAAAGAATTAGCAGATCACACAGCTAGGGAGCAGCAGAGTTGGGATTTCCTCCCAGACCTGACTGTAAAACCCAAGGACGGTATTAGTAATAATAATAGAAAAATGGTCCTGACAGGTAGCATTCTTATTTGTTGGTGGATGACTACACCTGCCCCTGCTCTAGCATTGTGCATAATGTAGTCATGTGATCCTTACCACCAGCCTATGAGGCAGGTACCATTCCTATCCCCTCAGTACAGACAGGGGACATGAGGGCTGGAGAGGTAACTGGCCTGAAGAGTCTACACAGCTTGAAAGTGGGGGAACTGGGATTCAAATCCAGGTTCCTCCAACTCCGAGAGGCAATAAAAGGGTTACAGGGGCTGATTGTCAGTACACATCTACTGAAAATTTATACAAGGCACTACTTTCTTCAGAACTGGACCAAGCTTAGAGAGTATCTTCTAGATCCTAGATGGGGAAACTGAGGCCCAGAGAGAGGAAGGAACTTGACCAAGTCCTGCAGTGTTAGAGCAGGCCTTGCTCCCAGGTGCTGTCACTCACTAGCCAGGTCCTTCATCACAGCATGCCTGGGCCTGTCAACTGGCTCTCGCCCTACCTCCTTCCCTTTCTGGGCACCACGGTGTGCCAACCTCTCCTCTCTGCCCTCCCTCTGCATCCTTCCCTGTCACAGGTGTGGATTGAAGCTGCTCTTCAGATCTTCTACTCCTTGGGTGTGGGCTTCGGGGGGCTCCTCACCTTTGCCTCCTACAACACATTTCACCAGAACATCTATAGGTCAGTGCTGCCTCCCGGACCCCGGCGGCTGGAGTGGGTAGGAGAGTGGCTCGCCAGGGAGGGCCTCGTGGGTGAGGACGGGGGCCACTCACCCTGGCCTGTGCCTGGACTTCTCCTGGCAGAGACACCTTCATTGTCACCCTGGGCAACGCCATCACCAGCATCTTGGCTGGCTTTGCCATCTTCTCCGTGCTGGGCTACATGTCTCAGGAGCTGGGTGTACCTGTGGACCAAGTAGCCAAAGCAGGTGGGCAGGCTGCCTTGCCCTGGTGGGTGGAGGGTGCATCGGGCACAGCTGGACTGGGCAAGTGAGCATATACGTGGACCAGCAAGGTTGTGGATGGGTATGGTGTGTGTGTGTGTGTGTGTGTGTGTGTGTGTGTGTGTGTGTGTGCATGCATAGCATGCATGCAAATGAATGTGTCTGAGCTGTTTTCTGAGTGTTCAAGTGCAAAAGGATGGGTGTGCAAATGAGTATGTATCAACCTGTGTCTGGAGAGAAGTGACTTTCTGGAGGAGATTGTGGTGTTTTGTCACATCTCAGGAACTTGCCTTACTTGTCCAGATGAGTCACATCCTGTATGGAGATGCCTGTGTGAGTGAATTGAGGGTTTGGATGATGTTGTGAATCAGTATCTTGCACCAATGGGAGTATCTGAGTGTGTGTGTACGTGGAACTGTTCATGCAAATGATTGTGCACTTAAGCATATTCAAATGAGGGTTTATATTTGGTCTTGTGTTTACTCATGTACTCATTATTAATTCATTTTTTTATCCACCTGTGTTTATGGAGCACGGACAGTGTGCTGGCCTGTGTCTTAGGAGTTAAGAAAGTGTTGGAAGTGTGCAGTGAGTGTACATCTCTGGGTTTGGCCCAAGTGGGTGTAAGTAGTAATCATGTGTGTTTAAGTACATATGTGGGGCCCCCACGTTCCCCAGGCTGCTGACCCCATGTGCCCTTGGCCCAGGCCCTGGCCTGGCCTTTGTCGTCTACCCACAGGCCATGACCATGCTGCCTCTGTCACCCTTCTGGTCCTTCCTGTTCTTCTTCATGCTGCTGACTCTCGGCTTGGACAGCCAGGTGAGCTGCCCATGCCAGTGGGTGTGCCTCGTGGTACACGTCTGCGATGTGTGTGCGCCTCGCTGCATGAGTTATCCGTGTGTGATGTGGGTGTCTCTGTCTGTATGTGTATCTATGTGTGTATCTGTCCAGTGTGAAATGTATGCCTGTGTGTCTGTGTATGTCTTCACATGATGTTTCTGTATGTCTGATATGTGTGATGTGCGTATGATATGTGTGTGTTGTGCATGTATCTGCATCTGTGGGATGTACCTCTCTGTGTGTGTTTGTATGTGTGTGGTGGGGGCAGAACTCTGAGCCCCCTTCTCCCCCCAGTTTGCCTTCTTGGAGACCATCGTGACAGCTGTTACGGACGAGTTCCCGTACTACCTTCGGCCCAAGAAGGCTGTGTTCTCGGGGCTCATCTGCGTGGCCATGTACCTGATGGGGCTGGTCCTCACCACGGATGTGAGTGGTGCTGTGGGGTGGGCGGACAGATGGTGGGCAAGGCTGGGGCAGACACCTGCAGCACTGTCTGTGGCCAGGCCAACACGCCCCAAGCTACCTGATTCTTCCTCTGTGGGAGGAAGCTAGTCCACCCCAGACCCTCTTTCTCAAGAAGCAGCTTGGCCTATGACCCAGAGTTCTGATTTTGGAGTCTGAAAAGTCTTCCAGGCTTATTCTTGCACTTGATGAATGACCTCAGGACAAGTGGCTTCACCTCCCTGAGCCTGTTTTCCCACTGATAAAGTGGGGTCTACATATAGGCTATAGGCTTGTGAGACTCAAATCGGATGGTGTGTATAGAGGGCTTGGCAGGCAGACAGCAGTCGCACTCTATCATCTTGCTCTCCCTACTGGCCTGCCTGCTCCCAGCTCCCTTCTTCCTGCCTGGAGAAGGGGCAGCACTGGGGATCGGGGCTGGGATGAGGGCACTCCAGAGCTGTGACTTGTGTTCCAGGGGGGCATGTACTGGCTGGTCCTTCTGGACGACTACAGCGCCAGCTTCGGGCTGATGGTGGTGGTGATCACCACGTGCCTCGCCGTCACCCGGGTGTATGGTGAGAGGGGCTGTGGGAGGTGGAGTCAGGCTCCCAGCTGTGGGAGAATGGGAGTCTACCCTGGAGCCCCCCTGCACTGGGTCCCTGGTCCCAAGGGCCAGGGTTTCCAGTGGGGGCAACTGGGGTGGAGGAGGGGCTGACGGTGCTTGTGGGGCTGTGGGTGGGGCCATTCCCCCTCCTTTCCCCGTGCAGGCATCCAGAGGTTCTGCCGGGACATCCACATGATGCTGGGCTTCAAGCCGGGCTTCTACTTCAGGGCCTGCTGGCTGTTCCTGTCTCCAGCCACGCTCCTGGTAACCAGGGTGGAAGGGAGGGCTGCTGGCTGGGGGCTCAGGGGTGAGAGCAGGGCCCTTCTGGGCATTCAGTCTAGGGGGACTGCCCTAGCCCTCAGTGGACCTCTGTCAGGGCTGGGGGATAGAATGAGTACCAGGATCCCGGTCTACTCCCCTCTCCTGTGGTGTCCCCAGCTTTTGTAGCTGTGCTGGGCCTGGCCCTGTGTTTGATTGGCAGAATGAGTGGGACTTTCTTAGGCTTCAGAGCTTTAGGGCTGGGGTGGTGAGGCTGTGCTTCTTAGCCTTGGATTTGGAGCAGCTCAGGGATAGGCCATCTCAGGCTTTGGCATTGGGTCAGCTTTGGACAGGGCTGTCTCAGGACTTGCAAAGGCTCCAAAGATGGGCCAGCTCAAGTTCTGGTATAGCTTCGGACTGGGCTTTCTCAGAGACTGGGTGGCTCTGGGCTGGGCTCTCTCAGGCCTTGGGATGGCCCTGGGCTGAGCTATCTCAGGCTTTACAGTAGCTCAGACCTGGGCTATCCCAAGCCCTGGGGCCTGCCCGAGGCCCTCTGTGATGCTGGAGCCCCCACCTGCAGGCCCTGCTGGTGTATAGCATCGTCAAGTACCAGCCCTCAGAGTATGGCAGCTACCGCTTCCCAGCCTGGGCAGAGCTGCTGGGCATCCTGATGGGCCTGCTGTCCTGCCTCATGATCCCAGCCGGCATGCTGGTAGCCGTGCTTCGAGAGGAGGGCTCGCTCTGGGAGGTGAGTCTGCCCCACCCCTGCTTGCCCCCAGCCCCCAACCCCATGGCCCTGCTCTGCACCCAACCTCTAGAGCAGACAATCTCTGCTCCAACACCTTTTTCAGGACCTGCAGGGTGCTTTTAACTGGGAAGAGCATTTTTTTCCTAACCAGTAGCCTGAGTTGTGAATCAGCTCAGATCGGCTTGGGCTGTTGCAGGCTCTGAGGGCCAGAGTCCTGTTCTGTGGCCCCTCATACCATGCGGGGCCTCTGGCAGGGGAGGGGCGCAATCCAGAGACCACTAATGTTGGCCAATGCCCCCCTGTCCTGGGGAAACCTGAAAGGACAAGGGGTTTACCCACTGTCCCATGGAGAGTTGTGCACGGGTCAGAACTTGAACTTGGGTTGCTAGGTTTCCTATGGAACTCTGGGTCTGAAGCAACATGGAGGGACCCCAGGGATGAGCCGTCACCCTCCTCTGTGACCAGGAGCCCTGCCCATGGCCAGGGCTTGGTGGGGAGACCCAGGGAGCATACAGAGTGCAGGCCGTGTGGCATGGGATTCTGCAGGCCCGGAAGATGGGATGAGGGGCCCTCTGTGGGTCAGTGGACATGCCGGGATGCTGTATGGCTGCTGGAGACCCACCCCTCTGAACCTGAAGTGCCTCGGCACGCTGGGTCCTCCACTTCTGAGGCAGTGGGCGGGGAGTCCTCTGGTGGCAAGAGGGTGTTAGAGTGAGCAGGGCTGAGTGAGCATGCTAGGGCCCAGAGACGGCCTTGGGACACACACACATTCACGCCCACCATCAGAAGTGTGCTGGAGCCACCAGCACTGCTTCATGAGAGCTAACTGGTAAATACTCAGGAGAACTGTGAGCCATTGTTAAATCGTTGATAACTTGAAATTGACAAGGGCGGGAATAATTATAACGGTGAAATTGGCTAGGAATCAGGACACCTATGCTCCTCCACTCCTCCCCAGCCTGCTAACCAGCACACTGCTGCCCCCCTGCTCATTCACCTTCGCTGTTCCTTGGCTGTCCCTCATCCCACCTTCCAGTTTCCGAAGAGAAGCTCAGAGCCCTTCTCTGGCAGAAGTGGACATAGACCACAGGGGAGTCCTGGAGTCCAGCCACTGCTCTGTCTCCAACTGCTGTGTGACTTGAGGCAAACCCCTTCCCTCTCTGAACCGCAGGAGCCCCACCTGTGCTACTAAAGGAAACTTGTCTCCATGTTGAGAGCCAGGGTGTCTGCGAAGGGAAGGAGGAAGTTTATAGTACCCAAGCCTGGCTTTGTCTCCTTCCTGTCCCGCTGCCACCGCCACCCACAGTCAGGCAGAGGGGCCATGGCAGTGGGGGCTCTGTGAGTCCCACAGAGGAGTCACTGTCCAGCTCAGGAGTGCCACCTTCAGAGACCGGGGCTCCCAGCACTGACACACTGGGATAGGAGTCCTGGGGCTGCCCCTTGCCAGCTTTGGGATCCTAAGCAAGTGAGTGCACCTCTCTGAAGCTTGCTTTCTCTGTCTTTAAAATGAGGGCAGGTGTCCTTACCTGTCAGGGGACTTGCCATGATCACGAAGCTGGTTTTCCAGGGTGTGGTTCATCCATTGCACTCCAGATGTGCTAACCCCTGTGATTTCCCCAAATGTAGGAAACTCGACTGCATGATCTGTGGTAGTGGGGGACTGAGTTCACGCTCTCCTAGGAAAAAAAAGGGGGAAATTAAGTATAGTGATACCTGCCCAGAGGGTTGCTGTGAGAAGAAAAAAAGGTCATCAACATGGTCAGTACTGTGAGACACAGAAAAGCAGAGTATTTTCAAGTTCAGGATGCCGTCAAGACTGCCTGGCTTTGAACACTAGCACCACCACTTCCCCCCTGTGCGACCTTGGCCAATTTAACTAATGTCTCAGAACCATTCTTTCAGCTAGTATCTGTAGGGCTGGAGGTAATAATACTACCCTCTCACAGGAATACTCTAAGGATTACATAAGCCCATCCTCAGCACAGAGCTGCGACGCACAAGGCTCACTTCTAAGCCAGTTCAAAATCGCCTCAAGATCAGGGGTGATTTTGCCCTTAGGGGACACTGGGTAATGTCTTGACTTTTTGATTGTCCTGAGAGGGTAGGGTTAGAGGAAGAATGCTACTGGCATCTAGAAGTCAGGGATCCTGCCACACACTGTTCAGTGTGCAGAACTCCTCTCTAACCACAGCATCAGCAGGGCTCTTGGGTTGAGAAACCTGGTCTAGACACTAGAGTGCAGCTGGAAACAGATTTCAGTCCTTAAACTCAGGGAGCTTGTATTTTAATGCAGGAGACAGACAATAAACAAACATATGAAGGCAGTGGTAAGTGTAATACTTAAAAACAAAACCAAGCCAGAATACAGGAATAGAGAGTGAAGGAAGTTCAGGCCAGGGTGACCACGGGAGACCTCTTTTAGGCGGTGATAGAGACCTGACTAAATCACCAAGGTGATTGGTTTAGATGTCTAGATGGCTAAGGGGAGAGCATCCTAGGCAGAAGGACAGTCAGTGCAAAGGCCCTGAGGCAGAAGGAGCTAGCATGTTTGAGGCCTGCAAGAGGTCAGTGAGACTGGATCAGAGCTGGTAGAGAGAGTGTGGCAGGAGCCAATGTCACAAAGATAGACAGGCCAAGACACGGAGGCCAGGGGAGCACTTTGGATTTCATTCCAAGTGAGATGACAAGTTTTTGGCAGGTTTCTGATCAGTGGGGTAACATGCTTCCAATAAACACATTTTAATGGACATCACTATGCTGTGGGTATGGGGCTGTGTGAGGCCCTTAGCCCAGGGCTCACATGCATTATCTCCCTTGGGACCTACACCCTGTGGCTCCACTTACTGTTGGTGTCTTTCTTCACTGAAGAGTCTGGGGCTCTTCTCCCTGGCAGGGCAGGCAGAGAGCTTGGGAATGTGGTTTGAGGAAGATGGAACCCTAGAATGTCCAGGCTTAGTCATCATCTTAGTCAACTCCCTCCTTCCATGGAAACTGGGCTGGGAGAGGGAAAGGTCAGATATCAGAGTGAAACAGAGGCAGAATGTCAGAGATGGCCACTCTGGGATTTCCCTGGTGGTTCAGCAGTTAAGACTCCACGGTTCCAATGCAGGGGATGTGGGTTCAATCCCTGATCAAGGAACTAAGATCCCACATGCCACCCACTGTGACTGAAAAATTAAAAAGAGAGAGAGAGACATGGTCATTCGGTCTCCATCCTACTAGGGCATAGGTGTCCCACCAAAGCTCCCAGCTCTTCAAGGCTCAGCATTTAGGGAAAGGGACCCAGAGTGGACTCCCAGACTGCCTACCACGTAACCACAACAACAGCCACCATTTATTGGGCCTTACTCTGTTGCCAGCACCCTGCTGAGAGCTTTATCTCAGTGCCTTGCTAACCATCCTTTGAAGGCATCCTGTTTCCAAGGTACAGATGCTGGAAGCAGAGCTTAAATTTCATGCCCAAAGACCACCCACCCAACTTGTGAGCTGCAGGGCAGGATTATCTCCACTCATGTGACACTCCTCTGGGGAAGTGACAGCACCCCTTCCCTTTCCCCAGGTGTTTGTAAAGACTAATCCAGGTGACTTGGTGAGGGTTTTGCCAGTGCTCAGCCGCAAGAAGCACTCCACCAGCCCTGGTTCTCACCCCTGTGGTTGCTTTGCTGCAGCGGCTTCAGCAGGCGAGCCGGCCAGCCATGGATTGGGGCCCATCACTGGAGGAGAACCGGACAGGCATGTACGTGGCTACGCTGGCTGGGAGCCAGTCACCCAAGCCATTGATGGTGCACATGCGCAAGTACGGGGGCATCACCAGCTTCGAGAACACGGCTATCGAAGTAGACCGTGAGATTGCAGAGGAGGAGGAATCCATGATGTGAGACGGAAAGAAGGCAGACATCAGGCCCTGCTGGCCCCCAAGGGAAGCTGCACACCCTCTGGGGTTCTGAGAGGCCTGAGGCTGTTGGAGGTTGCCATGGTGATGCTGGTCCCCAAAGCAAGCCCTTCTTTGTAACCTCTGCCTCTCCCAAAACCTCTGTCTGCTCCCTACAGACACATAGACATTCAAAGCTGAGATGAGCCAGCTCAGCCCTTCCTTCACAGACAGACAGACTGAGGCCAAGGAGGAGGGACTTACCCAAGGTCACATGGCAGAGGGGACTGGACCCCAGGCCTCCTAACCAGTGAGCTCCCTTTCTCACGTGGCAGCTGGCACCACCCTCTCATCTCTGTTCAGGACTCAGTCCCCTCTCTTTCCCTAAGGGAGCCTGCTCCATACACTTCAATGCAGCTGGAATCTTCAGCTGGCAGGGACACTCGGGTGTCCCAAGGTTCGTGAGACCCCATCAAGGGTTAGCAAGTCAAGTGGGAGAAAGATCCCCATGGGGTCACGGGTGCAGGCCAAGTTTCCTAAAGGAGGTAGGGCCTGAGGCACGGGAGGATGGGCAGATTTGGAGAGAGAGAGAAAAAGAGGAGGGCAGAGTGGGGAGGGCCTCTGGCCAAGGCGCTCACCCAGCCAAGGTGTGAGGTTAGATTATGGCCCCCTTTTCCTCCCCTGGGGCCAGGAGGCAGTCCAGGGAGTGACCAAGGGCACGTGAGCAGGGAGAATGGTGGGAGAAGCAAGTATTTTCAGGTTACAACAGGATTCAGGTGCGAATGAAGACTGAGGGAGTGGGGGAGTCAGAGACGTGGGCAGGCAGGGCGTTTGCATGATCCTGTGCTTTAGATAGAATATACTTCTGGCTCAGTGCACAGGGTGGAGGTGGGAAGCCTGCTGAGGACAGAGCATAGGGGCCAATGCCTAAGCTAGGGTGTTAAGCAAGTGGACGGAAGGGGAAGGAGGAGGACCCCACAACTTCCCTCACTGGACCCCATTTCCTCCTGTGCGGGGAGCCATGGACACCCTTAGGACTGGGGGAGGGGGCACCTGACCTGCCCTGTAGAGGTGGAGACAAGGGGTCACAGTCAGGACCTAGGGCCCCTCTCCTCCCCTCTTCCTTGTCCTGGCAGCCCTCACTGTCTCCACCAGCTCCAGGCATTGCTGGGGAATTGACCTTGGCTATGGACCACCAGGCAACTAAGAGACTTAGAGATGGTTCACAAGCATGACTGTCTGGTCCCAATGCTGCCCACTCTGCTTCAGCACACGGGTCCCTGGGCATGGATATGAAGGTAGAGGCAGAGAGCAACCAACACCCCAGGCCTGTGACCTGTGACAGGTTACCCAGAGACTCTGGTGTCTTCAATCCCCAAGCATGGGAGGGGCTGCCCTAGGGTCCCTCCTTCCCTGAAGGATGAGGGTGGGGTGGGAAAATGCCTGAGCAGCTTCTCTACACAGGGCATCCTCTGTGGGGCAGTACGGCCTGGAGCAGCTGTCCAGCCTCTGTGCTCTCTCTCTCTCCCAGGGTCTCCCCAACTCATCTGTGTTCTGTTGGCTTATTGTTAATAAAGACCAATGAAGTCATCTTCCTTACCTTGTCTCCTTGCCAGTGAGAGCCCCAAAGTGGGCAACACAGAACTTTCTGGTTCTCAGTGAGCACATAAGGAAACTGAAGCTCAGCTGCCTCCTTTCCTGGCCCTCCTGGCCTGACACTAGCTTTGCGATTTGTTCAAGGCAGTGGTGGGTGGGTAGGTCTTAGGAAGGTTGATAAGGAAGGTCCTTAATGACCACTTAGTCTCCCATTATACATATGGACAAAGCAAGGCCCACCAAGGGGTAGAGACTTGCTCAAGGCTACCCAGTGGAGACAGGCAGAGCCGGGGACAAACCAGGGCCCACCAGTCCTCTTCTTTTCCCTGGCTGGCTGTCCTCCTTTCCTCCCCAGGTCTTCCTCAGCCTTACCTGCAGTAGCAGCTAGAGCTCCAAGAGAGGGACTGGGAAGAGCCAAGAGTTTCCCAGGCTGGAAGAATTTCCTGGTTCTACCCACCCCCATCTGTCAGGACCTTGCCAATATAAAAGGGCTCTGGGCCTTTCAAATGCGAGGCCCAGGTGTCTGCAAAGGCTTTGATTGGGGTGGAGAGGAGGGGCTGCTGCATATTTCGGATATTAATAAATTTCCCCTAACAAAGGGTCAGAGCCCCCTCCACCCCACCCCCCTTTGGGGCTCTAGGTGGGGGATGAGATGGGTTTGCTAATTTGCAAAGGATGCAGGAATGGCCATCACAATTCAGAAGGCTTCTTCCCACACCTTGGGGGTGGGGGTGGGCTCAAGCCTTGCTCACAGAGCCCCTGGTGCCTAGCCTGCTCAGAGCTGCCCTGGCCCTGGAGGAAGCACCCTCTGGACTTGATCTCGGACTGAGCCTGGGCTGTAGGACTGAGCTGTAGGCCTGGGTCCTGGGAGTCAGGAATGGAGGATCCTAAGAGTTTAGGCTTTTCTTTTCCTAGATTCCAAGTCTGCATTTGGAGGATTCTAGGTTTCTACAGACCTCCACCAGCTTCAGCCTCTGCAGCCTCACTCACCTGCCCTGCTTCCTCCTGCCTCTGCTTCCCCTGCTCACTGCCTTGCCTCTGCAGTTCCTGGACTGTCCTCCCTGGCCCAGTCTTCCAATCTTTCCTGCTTTTCCCATTTCCATTGCTCCCACAGCCTTCCCTGCCGTGCCACACTTCTGCTCCCTCTGCTGCCCACACCATGTCCCCGGTACTCCCATCCTGGTCCCCATATTGACTTCATATCTCCCTGCCTTATACCAGATGCCAGTTAGGCCCTGATTGCAGTGGGAGTTGATTAGGGATCAGGGACCCACAGCTGGAGGAAACCTTGACAGCACAGTGCTCACTTGAGAGGAGGAGACATCAGCCCTGTCTGGAGTAGAACCCTAGCCTGGAATTCTAGAGTGTCCCAGCAGGTGCCAAACCCAAGTGCCTACAGGGACTTGGGCAGGGAACCTGGGCGAGCAAAGCTGTAGGTGTGAGTGGGAGAGTAAGTGGCAGCTGACCCTTAGTGAGTATTAGAGAGACAAGAGGGACTGGTGCAGATTGTGGTGAGCTGGGAAAGAAGGTCTGTTTCTCTAAAGGAGCAGGTACCCCTCAGAAGTGTGGGCCTGGGTTGCCAGATATTCTGGATTTTTAAGAGAAGAAGGAAATCTGGAGTTTTACAAAGTATGTCCCATTTCTAAAAATGATTCAGAAGGTATAAAGCAGCAAGGCTCAATTAAGGCCTTCTGTTGGCCCTCAATGCAGGCCAACAGCTTGGCAGACTTAGGGGCTGAGCAGTCAGAGAGGCAGGGCTTGCCTGAGAATCCCCAGTGAGAATGACCTAGAGTGCAGCCCCACCCAGGGCACCCCACACCTACTCAGTGCTCTGCTTCCTGTCTTAGTTGATCTTTGTGTCTATATGGACCCCTGACCTTGGGAGGCTGGTGGAGGGTTCTGGGAGGCAATGAATATGCCCGGCTGGGATGTGGTGGAAGGTGGCCTGGGGCCCTCCATTCCTATTCTGGGACTCCTCAGAAAAGGTGTTTCCTTGAGCAATGCCAGGAGGCACTGAGATGGGGCCCTGGACCAAATGCAGTGACTTCCAGCCTATCATCTGTGAGAGCAAATGGGGGTGGGGGTGGGGCAGAGGAGAGAGAGGCTTCTGGCCACACATTAGAGCAGCCATATTCCCAAGGTCAAGTGAGGGTCAACAGGTAACACTGGGGCTCACACTGGTTATCTTGGTGTTTGATCCTCAGTAGGCCTTCCCCGTGCATTCCCCTTCACCACCCCAGCCAAGTTCATCTCTGCATGGTTCCCTCTGTAGGTCCAGGCTCCCTGACCTAGTGCCTCCTCCATCTACCCATTGGAATCCTGCCCATCCTTTTAGGGCCCACCTCTATACACTTTTCAGCACCCAGGTATGGACTCCTGGAGTCTTCATGGGGGCTGACTCAGCCCTATTTCCAACGAGCTCTGACAGCCCAGGCCAGCCTGCACAGGGCAACTCATGGTCTTTTGAGACAAATCATTTCATGGAATTATGAAGACTCTTTTTTTGTTTTTCACACTCCTTGGAGCCGAGTGCTTGGGGCAGCAGCAGGGCACTATGGGAGGAATGGGTGCACTGCTCAGCCATGTAGGCGTGGGGTCATTTCCAGCTTTGCCTGTCTTGGCTGTGTGGCCTCAGGGACCCACACTGCCACTTCACAGCTTTCCACGATGGGTGTAGCATCAATCTGAAAGCAGTTTCTTGGTGGCTCTGGGGACAGCCAGGGAAGAGTTAAGACAGTCCCAGCCCCTCTGAATTCCACGTGACCCAGGGTTGCTGAGTCTCTGGGTCTGCGGTGGACACTGTTCTCCAGGCTCATTTTTTGCTAATGGCTCATGGAAAGTTTGGCTCCTTGAGCTCCAGACCGCTCCCTCTGAGGCCTGAGGCCTCGCTGACGCTGGTCTTGCCCTGGAAGGGCGTCCAGAGCAGCCTCCCGCCTGCAGAGCTACGGTCAGCACCCTGCTCCCTGTCCGCCTGACTTCCTGCTGCCTGACCTTCTCCCCCAGGACACAGCAGCAGCCCGCCCCTTCTGGCCACATGGAGACCTCCTCCCAGCAGCCCCATCCAGGATTACTTTTCATTTGTGAGGTGTGGGCAGGGGGTGAGGGAAGCCTTTTCCCACTAAAGTCCACCACATCTGTGAGTTGTATCCCTTTGAGAATTGAAGTGGGTAGCAGCCCAGGAGGACCCAACATCTGCTGGCCAGAGTCCAATCTCGACTCCATTGCTCACTGTCTGTGTGACCAGCTGAATCAACTTTCCCTCTCTGAACCCAGATGTCCTCAGACTCAGATGGGGAGAATAACAGGAAATTAAATGAGATAATATAGCTGCTTGATGCATAGCTTAAAAAAATGATTAGAGTGCTTCACATAAAACATGGCATGTAGAAATTCTCCAGGTGGGATGGTTCTCAGGAACTTGCTGTCCAGATAAAGAAACAGAGTTGGGGTGTTGTGCTTGGAGCCAGAGAAGGGCCAAGATGCAGGCTCAGGGCTTGCGCCTTCCAGCTCCATGGCAAGTTCCTTGGAGGGTAGGCCAGTGACCCCATCAGTAAGATGAATGGGTTGGACAAAAAGCTCATTGTGCTCCACAAAGGTGACTGGAGGGAGAGCCGTGGGCAGAAGGGAGTTCTGTGCCCTTGCCTGCTCAATTCAGCCTTTTGTCAGTGACCATGCTATGGAGAGCTATGTGGGGAGCACCACCTCTTTGGAGCCAGATTCAGGGGTTGTCCTCACTTGCAGGATGGACTTCATGAGTAGGAGCCCTGATGATTTCTTCAGTGAGCTGGTACGTCCTGCGAAACCAGTTGGAGGTGGGGGATGTTGGATTGGGATCAGGGAGTGGGACAGGTCCTCTGGGCCAAAAGCCTTGCTTTGACCATGACTCTGCTGCCCCAGGGTCAGGGTCTCAGAGAGTTTCAGGGGTTGGGGTGACAGAAGTCAGAGGCAGGGGAGGGGCCGATGGTCAATATTGATCTAGCTGAGTCAGGGGAGCAGGATGGGGAAGCAGGAAGGCTGGGTGGGGCCTGCCGATAACTGAATCCCAGTATGACTGTGGGAACCAAGGAAGGGGGGTGCTCGATACAGAATTCCCAAACTAGATCCTTACGAAAACAACAGTGGTCTGGAGCCCGGCCCAGTCCTAATGTGTCCTAATCCCTGAGGGTGGAGCCTAGAATATCTGTATTTTTAGCAAACTTCCTGGGTGACTCTGAGCAGCCAGCCCAGTTTCCATATTTGGGGGCCACAGGTTTACCCCCATAGTTGCAATAATGAGGAAACTGAGGTCCAGAGAGGAAAAGTAACTCACCCAAGGCCATACAGTGATGATAATCCATCCCTTTTTCCTGAGGGAAGCTATAGTCCACTCCTAGATAACTCCATTCCCTGCCTGCTGTGGCCCAGGGCCCTGGAAGGGACGGCTGCCCAGAGGGAAGTGGCCATGGAGACCTTGGCAGGCCCAGGTGGAGGAGGTAGGGTGGGGCTCATCCCAGGAGGAAGGACGTAGTGGGGGGACATTCCCACAGGACTGGACCTGCCCCACCTTGCCCTCTGCAAACACTCCCAGCACCGGCTGGGGGATGTTCCCTCAAAGATTTACTATGGACCTGGTTTAGGGAAGGCCTTCTCCATTGCTGGAGACCCACCCATGCCCTGGAAAGGCATGCCCCCAGCACGATAGGGGGCTTCCCAGGTGGCGCTAGTAGTAAAGAACTCATTTGCCAATGCAGGAGATATAAGAGATGCAAGTTCGATCCCTGGGTGGGGAAGATACCCCTGGAGGAGGGCATGGCAACCCGCTCCAGTATTCTTGCCTGGAGAATCCCATAGACAGAGGAGCCTGGCAGACTATAGTCAATAGGGTCGAAAAGAGTTGGACACAACTGAAGCAACTTAGCACGCAAGCAGCACGGTAGATTCAGGGGCACTCGCAGCCTTCTTACACTTCTGGGCCCCTTCTCCCCTAACCCCTAAACGACCCACCGGTCAGAGCTCTCAGCCCAGCTCTTGCCTGCACGCTTCCCCCACATCTCAACTTGCTAAGCATCCATACAAATCCTCCCAGAACTCCCAGGTGCTACCACCCTCTCTTGCCTCTTATTCTGGCTCCTGAAACCTTGCTACCAGGTCCAGCTGTCACCCTAGTCTGCCCTGAGTGCTGGTTCTCACTCTCTGGGATGGGGACAGGAGACAAGCTAGCTCATCTCTGCCTCCTTCCTGGAGCCCAGTCCGGCTGCTGCATGCCCTAGCAGGTGTTCAGAGTGGTTCTGATTCTGAATCTCACCTCCTTCTCTCCCCGGGCCATTTTGGGCCAGTGTCTTCACTTTCGGCACCACAGTTTCCTTATTTGTGGAATGCAGAGAATTGTAGTGCCCCACAGAGAGGTGAACCGAGGGTCGTGAGAGAGCACATATAAAGGAGGTCAGGTGTGAACAATTTTGGCAGCACACATTTGTCAGGGGTCTACCCTCGGCAAGGATGATGATACCTGTTGCGTGCATCCAGAACATGGACAAGGTGTTGACTGCCTTCAAGGAGCTCACGGTTTTGTGGACACTTGCTCAGGTGACTTCAAATCAGTGAGCTCTGGTGAGGTAGGTAGAGGAGGCTGTGGAGCCTACATGTGGACCTAACGCAGTGCACTCTGGGAGTGGGTAGAGGAGACTGTGGAGCCTGTGGAGGGACCCAATGCAGTGCACGCTGGGCGTGGGTAGAGGAGACTGTGGAGCCTGTGGAGGGACCCAATGCAGTGCACGCTGGGAGTGGGTAGAGGAGACTGTGGAGCCTGTGGTGGGACCTAATGCAGTGCATGCTGGGAGTGGGTAGAAACTGTGGCGCCTGTGGCGGGACCTAACGCAGTGCATGCTGGGAAGGAGGTGGGGCTTCCCGGAGAAGGTACAGCAGCTGTGTCCCCAAGGAAGGAGAAATGTTGCTGTGCGCTGAGCAAGGAATAAAAAGAAATCCAGTCCTCTGCAGTGAGTTCTGGAGTAAACGGGCAGTGAGGAGGTGGAGACTACAGATGTAAACAACTAAGAGGCACCAGCTCGAGTGGATAACGGTTAAAGAGAAGGGGCAGGGCGGGGAGGGGGTGTGGTAGGTCCTTGAGAATCCCAGGGGAAACACAGACCAGGGCCCTGGAGCTCTGCTTGTGTTAGTCCTGACTTTCTGTCTTGCAAGAAGCCTCTTTGCCTCTGAGTCTTGTTTTCTTCATCTTCAAAATAGGACTGTTCCAACTAGGGCAAGAGGTGTGAAAGCACCCTGTGAACTGTAAAAGATCATGTTCTTGTAGATAATAATAGCGCTTCAAGTGGAGCTGGCACTGTGAGGTAAAGGATACCTCGAGGTTTACGTGGAGCTCCCAGAGCTTCATAGACTCACACAACTCTGGACCTCCTGTAATCTGCTCCTGTGCTGCCACCTGCCGGCGAGTGTCTGCAATGGCAGCTCAAGTTCTCAAGTCCTTCCTGCAGCCCAGGAGGGAGATCCAGGGCACCTGAAGGCTCAGGTCCAAGCCGTCCTGGCGCTGACGTGCCAGGCTCCAAGACAAGAGTGCAAGTGAAGGGCCTGGATCCCTCTGCTTCACACCTCCTTGCCATTTTCAGCCTTACTGCCAAGCTCCTCGCATATGCCCTGTAGAAATGCCCTCTGGCCATCTCACATGCCAGCAGCTGGGATAGACCCAGAAAGCAGCTGGTGCGGGAATTCTGAAGCCCAGGCACCCAGAGCATGGTCTGGAGAGGACGGTTGGCTCTAGAAGTCACCCCCCCCAACCCCGCCCCCAGCCCTGTGGAATCAGGCCTTCATCAAATACAAATTGGCACTTGCCGTCAGCACTCACGATCTAGCTCTACAAGGATTAAATCATGTGCTGCTGCAGCTGCTGATTTTTAATACTCCTTGAAAGGAGTTTAGGGTGGAGACCAGAAATTAGGAACTTTGTGCTCTGGGAAAAACTGGCAGAACAGGTCTTCAGATTGTTAGATATTTTTAGTTGCTGATTTTATGAGCCGGATTCTTGTATCTCCTCTTGTCTAGAAGAGCACCAAAATCCTTCATGGTGACAACTGTTCCTCGTGACTAGCAGAAACCTTCTGCAAAAAATATGTGCTTGATTGCATGTACTCCCCCTTCACCAGAATCACGTATTTACTGATTTCCCCCTCTACTACTTTGGAGCAGTTTCTCAGAGCTATCTGAAATGTTGTCTCCTTGGATATTGTCTTCATTTTGCTGCCAAATAAAACTTACCTTGCAACTCTCAAACACTGTGCTTTTTTTTTTTTTTTTTTCAAGTTACATCTCTTAGGTGGGGGCATGACTTACAGTGAGCAACTCATCTGTTTTGCATGAGACTGTTGGATTTTGTACTGAAAATTCATGTCAGCAATGAATGGTTGATCACCCTGTCATGGCCTGAGGGGGCCAAAACCTCTACATCACCACCCTGGGTCAGCCTAACCAACTTGGGGTCAGGGAACCAACTAGCCTCTAATGTGGTAGTGGCCTCCCTTCCCCCAGTGGAGCCTTTCCTCCACTCCTTTCTCCAGCCCCAAGGCCTCTGCCCTAGATGCTAGGTTCATATATAGTCTGTGGGTAAAGAGACCCTTCCTCTCCCTCCCCCTCTCAAGGCCTCTGGGGCCTGGGGCCTTGTCTGTGAGGTTGGGCAGAGGAAAAATATTGGGTAGGAAGGGACTTCTGGAACAACTTCTTCACTGTACAAGGAAACCAAGGCCCAGAGGAGAAGAGCCTTGCCCCAGGTCCCTAAGGAAGACTTTCTGTTGGCCATTGGTGGCAACGCATTGCTCTTGTTAAGGGCACCCCAGCCCCATCCCTGGCTCTAAGGCTAGGACACACAGGTCCAGGCATAATCCCATAGTGATTGGCTCAACCTTGAGCTTGTGACCAAGTTAGTCCAATTAGAATAAAGACCTGGGTCTTTATTTTGCAACCGAGAGGAACTAGAGCAGGAAACAGACATACTCCCCCAGTGCTCTGCTTGACCAAGACAGAGAGACAGCAAATGCACAGAAGTTGGTGGCTATTTATTGCACTGAAAACACCAAGAATAAAACAGACACCCCTTCTTCCCCCCAACCCCACAATAGCAGAAAGTTTGAGCAGTGGTCATTCAAGTTCACAGCCACATATTTTAAAAAAGAACTGAAACAAACTCCCAAACAAATAGTAACAAAGATACCAGCACGGGGAGTCTGGCAAATACATCCCCTAAAGGGTCTCCTCTTGAAGGGAGACTGGAGGCCAGGGGTCAGGATCAGCGCTTGCTGGGCGCACACACGGGAGAATGCTTTCCCGTGAATGTGTTTGCATGCTGGAGCCTAGGACTTGTCTTAGGTCTGGATTTTTTTGCATCTACAGGATGTTTGACTGTCTGGTGGTATTGGGCTCTGGGCCACTTTGTCTGCCAGTCTCCCTGCCTGCTGTCTCAGGATCACGCCGTGCCCTGTGGTCCACACCAGCTGGCTGCACACTCACAGGCGTGGCCTTCACAGTGCAGCCATCTCAACGTGGGGTAGGGACCAACCTCCACTTCTCTGGCATCCAGAGAGGGGCACAGTGGACAGGAGGTGTGTCAGCAGACAAAAGGCAGGACGCTGGTGTCCTCCAGCTCAGCTCCCTCTGGTGGGGAACCAAGGGGTGAGCAGGGAAAGAACTTTCCCAAGGTCACACAGCAAGTCTGGTCAGAACTGGGAATGAAATCCTAATAACCCCCAAAACGTGGCTCTTTCCCCCACAGTCCTCCACTGATAAGCAGAGGACAGGCACAAAGAGGGGGCTGAGGGGCAGTTGGGGGAGAGAAGGGGGACTGGCCGGCCCAGAAAAGAACAGGAATCCAGCCAGGGACTCACCCTGTCGATTCTCATGGGTGTATTCAGTGCTGTCTTCACCCCAGTGTTCTGTCTGACCCCTCATCAGCCCTGTAACATAGGCTGGGCAGCAATATTTAATCCTTTTAATGGAGGGGGAAACTGAGGCTGAAAAAAGGACCAGACTTTGCCTTGGTAATGGCAGCAATCCCTCACCTTTGGCTTGGGGACGGCTGTGGGAGCTGGCAGCTCGCAAGGGAGGCAGGCAGTTATGCTGCTGGGACACTGGGACCACTGGGCCTTACTGGGAAGCCCTCTGGACCTGGGACAGACCAAGTGCCTGCCCTGGGCCTCGGCAGCAGGGTCTCTGCCAAGGAGAGAGGCCAGTGATCAACCAGTTTGGAGACCAGGAGGGCTGGGTAGCCTCTCTCCTGGCCTGCGGCCCCTGCCCAGCCTGCCTCACCTGTCCCGGGGGCAAGAGTGCAAGACAATGGGCCCAGCAGACAGCTCATGATCAGGGAACACTCAGGAAATACTGGGTCACATCCCATCAGTCCTGCTCCACTCAACACCCAGTATACCCCAGAGGTTTGGAGGGATCAGAGATTCCTCCAAATCTTTGGAGATGTGGCTCTTCCTCCCCTAAAATCCTCCAGAGGGGACAGTATCTCATGCTGGCAAAACACGGCCACACAGAGGCCAAAAGCACAGAGAGGCAGCAACATAATTCCGAGTCGGACACTGAGAATACAACCTCTATTTCTTTTTTTGTCCAAAACATGTAGATTGGTTTTGCTGAGTGTTATTTCTTCTTCTTTTTTTTTTTTTTTGTTTCAACATACTTACTGCATATAAAGTCATGCAAAGAAAACAGTGCAGACAGTAGATCCAGGTGGATGTGCCAAGGCATTCCACATCAGAGTCAATCCCAAGGGAAGAGGGAAAGAGAAAGGAAAAGAGAGATGCAAACCACAGCCGCAGGAGGAGGTGTGAAGAGGAGAACTCCCAGTGTTCTTTTTGGACCCGCATGAAGACACATGCTCGTGAACCCCCCAGAGATGGATGGGGGCGTGCTGAGGGTGGTGCACAGATGTAATGAAATCCTGGGCAGCATGGCAGAAAGGATCTCAGTTTGGGAGGCAAGCAAGATAAAGTCCAGATACTGCCAGCCTGACAACCTCCCCCACTCTCTCTGCCCAGATTTGCTATTTCTTCATCAGCACTAACATCCGATGCTTCTCCAGTCCCCAAGGGAACCTGGGGACTGAAATGTCAGAGATCCTTCCCTGTCAGGCTGAGTCCACCTCAGCCCCAGATAACCCACAAGTGACAAAGTCCATCTCAGAGATGACCAAAAAAAAAAAAGACCTAGAACAGGAAAAAAAAAAAAAAAAACTACCCCTCACCCCTCTTCCCACCTCCCTTCCCAACCCAAACCTTCTCACAATAATTTGAGAGGTCTAGTTATTACATAAATATCCATTAACGCGAAATCCACTTACGAAACACACAGAAGTTTGGCTATAAAAAGGCATGCGGTCCAAGTAGAAGCGATACCTAACGGTTGTTTTCTTTTGCCCTCAAAAAGCAATCAGATTCTCCCCTTCGGATATGATGAAGCTGGAATTCTCCAGGCCGGATGGATGGGTGGAATGGGCAGCTCATGTTGGAAGTAAACATTGGCAGAAGGAAGAAAGGAAGAAGTGGGGGCACCCTGAGAGGATCGAGCCCCCCACACCAAGGGAGGAGGGTCGAGAACACGAGGGCAGGACAGGGTGGGAGAGGAGTTAGGACGGTGGTCTGAGGCAGCAGGCTCCTGACATCTTGCTCCTCCTTTGCCCTCTCCCACGGGGGAGGTTGGTGCAGGGGGCTGGCTGTTCTGCCCTTCCCCAAGGACCCCAGAAGAGGGGAGATCAGGGAGGGGGTTCTGGCGGATGCCATGTTCCTCCCGGCTCTGCCCCTCCTCCCCAGCCCCTGGGTGAACACACAGCTGGGACCGTGGCCTCCAGCCAAGGCAAGACCAGGCCAATGACAGCCGGGAGGGGGGTCCTTGGGGCCAGCACCCAGGGCACCTGGGCCTGAGGAAGCCCCACCCTGGCAGGGGACAGAGAGCAAGAGTGACAGGTGCAGGTGGGGAGATGTGGCCATCTGCTCTGAAGTCATGATGGCTTTTACGAACGGACAGGTTTTCTTGACACAGGTATGAAGGTGACGTGATAGTGGTGGTGGTGGGATGATGTGGTTGGGAGAATTCCAGCAAAATCCAAGTGGGAGAACCAGCAGCCACATTCCACGGACAAAGAGTGGATCTCTGCAGTACAGCGCCTCCAGCCTGGTCCTTCAGCTGCAAGACATGGTTGATGCGGTGGGTAACATGGGTGCTTCTCGGGCACCATGCCCACCTCCTTGGATGGAGTTCAAGTTGCCTCCAGTGGGTCCCACCTGCGTCTCCTCCCCCACCCCCTGGGACCCACAGGCCTGTTCTCCCAGTGGTCTTCCCACCCCTGGCTCAGGGCCCGTCCAGCATGTACCAACTCCAGACCGACACCACCCCGTTCTTTTAGATCGTCAGAAGGAGGGGCTCTTACTGCGGCAGGACGGAAGGCGCCCCGGATCTGTGGAAGTGGACGATCTGCCATTTGCCATCCCGGCGGTGCCAGACGCGGGTCTCTTCCGACTGGGCCGTGCGGGGGATGCCGCCGGCGTCCAGGTACTGCGTGATGCGGATGTAGGCGATGCAGGCCGACTCGTCACCCATCAGGTGGATGTGGGGGTTCAGGATGGTGGTGTGCACAGGCTTGCTGTTCCGGGACCACACTGCAGGCGGGGACGGGAGGGGCGGAGGAGTTGCACCTGGGGGCCTCGTCTCACTTCCTTCCCTTCCCCGCTTCTCAGCAACCGCCTCAGCAGAGCACCTCTGCCTGCCTCATTTCCAGAGCAGTGGGTCTCTGCGACAGGGCTCAGCTACCTGGGAGTCAGGGCACAGCTCGTAGATGACTAGATCAGACCCCAGCGGAGGTACAGTGGACTTCACGACAAGGTGAATTCTTCAAACGCAGGGGAATGGAATTTGAGAATCACGGTATCTCAGACATACAGGTGAATGTAGTGTCAGGTGAGCTTAGACCAGAGTCTCAACCCAGATCCCCAGAGAGGCCAGGAGAGTACACGAGGGGGCTGAACTGGGTACGAGATGCTGATGACTGCGGACCCTGTGTCTCTGGGTGAGGGGACAACAGGGAGTGGTGAGTGGTGAACAGTGCGCCATGTCCCTTCTGAGGAGGTGCCCTGTGCGCAGCTTCCTTGGCGTTTGCTATGTAAGTGGGACTTGTGTTGCCACACCTCACTTTTCAAGAGAATCTAGAAATCTGGATTTCTATGTCAACGCCTCAGTTTTAATTATTGCTTTCAAATTTAAAACATCATGCAGACTATATGAAACATGTGTAGTCAGATACGCCTTATGGGCACCTCATTAGCCACCTCTATTCTCAACATATAGAATTATGGAAACTTGAAGAACGTTAAAACTGTAGACTCTTGGAATTGTAGGGATGGTACTGGTGGCCATGGGATGTGGTCGTGGAGCTTTCCAGAGTTAGGGGGAAAGGCACAGCTCTTATAATCATGATAGAACTGACAAAACCAGCCCTCTCTGTGTAATATGTGAGCCACAATTATTACCATCATCATCATCACCGTCTTGGTTCTAGGAACTCTCACTTTTTCTCAGCAAGATAGAAAACGAAACACACGAAGACAGTCACCTCGGGAGGGGCTGGACAGGGGTCACCAGGACCTTGGGCTTCAGCGGAACCCTCACACCTTCCCTCAGTGTAGCCCAAGCGTGCCCAAATCCCACAGGAGAGCTCATTCAAAATATAGATTGCCCAGTCCCGCCCTTGGAGATGCCAGTTCAGGAATCTGTCATATTAAAAAAGCTCCCTCCCCTCCCCCATCCTTTGATTCTGATGCCCAGCCAGGTTTGTGAGCCACTGATTTCCTGAAAAATGTAAAAAAAAATTGTTTTTCACAACTTCAGAAAGCACCGAATAGTATCTGCACCTAAATATTATTCTCACATTATACCCAGGTTTTGGATAAATGACCCCAAATCACTGAGTCTTAGATATGTAGACTAAGAGGCTTTTACAATTCTGGGCTTTTGTATAGCAAGAGTGAAGAGCTTTTGCACTATAAGCTTTGGAGGGACCTCAGAGATCCCAGGTCACCTTTTGGCCCTCCCACAAAATGCAAGAAGGCCTCTGTGAGCATCCTCAACAGCATTCGGGGCTGGAGGCTCTCAACACTGTTTAGTTCAATGCATCCATTTAGCAGATCTGGAAACTGAGGTCCAGAGAAGCAACTGGACTTGTCCAAAGCTGGGCCAGTCTCTGAAAGAAATGCAGTAGAACCTAAAGAAGTCAGTCTCCAGGTGGGACTGAATTAGGACAATCTAGAACGATCCCCAAAGAGATAGAATTTAGCACCGTTGAGGGCACTGGGCCTTACTGCTGTCTGCCAGGGTTGGGGTCCTGAGAGTCATTTGTAAAGCAATGGTCACCCTAACGTGGCATCTCTTGAATGGATCCTAGGCTCCCAACATCTACCCTCATGGACAGCATGGGAGAAAGGGCCAGGTCCTCCAGCAGGAAAAAGCAGGCAGGAGGGTGAGACTTGCACCGGGGCAGGCAGTTACCTTGTGTCTTGCTCTTTTCAATCCTTTGATGTGATCAGGTGTTCAAGCCCAGAGTCCAGGGAGCCAGTGTTATGATGGGACTCACTGCCAGAGTTTAGGCCAAGGGCTTACACAGCCTTCCGTGTCTCCTCCTCCTTTTGCACCCCTGAGTCTTAAAAGCCAGCTCAGCCTGATCTCTGCTCTGTGGGGATTGTGGTGTTCATTGTGGGGAACCAGCACCCCCCCAGAGGACAGACCAGTAGAGAGGTGCCCCTGGTGATCAGCTAGGGAGCTCCGGGGTGAGCGGGACTGACTGTGGGGTCCAGCCACCTCTCTTCACACTCTACCTCTGTTGCTAGCCTTGGAAAAGCAGAGTTTGATTTGTCAAAGAAAATGTAACTTCCTTCTTTCCTTCTTCACAGCTTTTTGGGGATGCTCTTAAGCCCTTGTACTCTGCAAGATTCCATCAGTCTGTGTGCAGACAGGAGAGGAGCGCCCAGCTCTGGTGCCCAGGTGAGGGGATAGCACGGGGAAGGGAGGAGGCACTGGAGGCAGTCGGGACCAGGTTCTGTCACCAACATTCTGGGTCCTTTGGACAAGTCGCTTCCTCTCTCTGAACCTCAGTTTCCCCTCTGCACAATGAAGAGTTGGACTAGAGCCAACTTCAGTTGCTTAAGTACTACCTTTATTTTTACCATCTACCTATACTTACTTTATGGCACCCCACTCTAGTATTCTTGCCTGGAGAATCCCATAAACAGAGGGGCCTGGTGGGCTTCAGTCCGAGGGGTCGCGGAGAGTCGGACACGACTGAAGCGACTTGGCATGTGCACATACTTACTTTATGAAATATTTCCTTAAATCAATTCACTTTATTAATGTAGATACAGTTATTTTAAGACAACTTTCTAAAACAATCATTAATGAATAACCAGTCTTACAGAATACACTTTTAATAAGCCCAATGGAAATGAAATCAAATTATGTAATCCTAGCTCCACGCTCTTTCCTGCAAGGCACCTGGGCCTGAGACCGCTCTCTTTTCGATAAAGAGGTGAGTTAGAAAGTCGGTAGAGAGACTGACATTACACTGAGCCTTTCCTCTTGGCAGAGCCAGATGTGTTGAAAGAGAATTTAGAAAGGGACCAACTTGCCCACTGTGTGAACCAGCGCTGTTTCAGTGGGTGCCCACAAGCACAGGGAATCCCAGAGCGTTGCCTCAGTGCCTCCCCTCTGGGGGACCTTGGCCGTGCCTCTTCTCAGGGCCTCCCTCCGGGTCCTAAGCTGCACGAGTCTAACCTGCGAGTGCATTGGTTTATCCCTGTCTGACCCCTGGCCAAGGCGAGACAGACGCAGGCAGAAAGCGCCCTAGGTCAGGCCCAGCCTCAGCCCCCTGACAGCCCTGGGGTGCAAAGCTGCCAGGGTCTCTCCTGCAAAGAGAGGCCCGGGAAGGACAGACATGCGGACAGAGACCTAGACAGACAGGCAGGCACAGCAGTGTGAGCTTGGTCCCCTTTTCTCCCCCAAGAGTACATTTCCATGCCCACTCATTGGGGCACCTGCAGGACAGCAACCTACATGCCAGTTTGCAACCAGCTGGTCAGCTGGGGTGGCCGCAGGCATTCAGGTGACTCTAACTTGGGGGTGTGCCCCTGGGGGGCTCCCTTATCTGTAGAAAGGGAATAAAGGTCTTCCCCAGGCTCTCCCAGGGTCATGGGCAGGCGAGGGCTGGGAGGGCTTGTCACACTGATCCAAGGTCCCCATCCGCAGCCACAGCGGTTGGACGGACCAGGCTTAGGAGAGAGAACCAAGGTGGTACCAAGCCCTGTCCACACGGGCCCTTCCTCTTCACTGGCTCCGGAGCCGCCCCGGGAGCCCTGCCCGTCACCCTGCTGTGCCATCTGGCAGGACACCGAACAGAGCAGACAACAGGCAGCCCAGAGGGAAGGGATTGCTCACGGTTTTCAAAATAGAATCGATGGAAGTCCAGGCCCTCGACCAGGTTCCCCAGGGCCTCGGGTTCGAAGGCCGTCATCCCAGGGTCACACATTTTCCTGGGGGGAGGAAGTCAGAGGAAAGATGGGCTGGGGCGGCCTCTCAGGTGCCCCCTCTAATTCCAGGGGCCTGGACCCCAGGAAGGTGAGCCTGTGAAATCAAAAGTGACTGCACCCACCTCATAGGATCAGTGAGGCTGCGGAGGGGACAGGGCTGGGACAGGGACAGTGTGGACGCTGCTGACTGGCAGGTGCTACTGGGTCCAAACCATGGCTCTGCCGCTTACACGTCATGAGACCACCATGCCCCCCTGCCCCCCAGCAGTGGCTTTACGTCTCTGAGCAAGAGGGCCATACCAAGATGCCAGCGGGGGTAACTCAGCCTGTACACAACTCTCCAAATTACATCACACCCCCCACCTCAGGCAGCAGATCTGTCCAGAGGGGGCTTTCCTAATCTGTCTTCCTTGGGCAGGGGGACCTTTTCCTTCACTTTGAATTGGCTTCTGTTAACCAGCAGGTGTGGCCCCGGAGGGGTGCGTTTTGCTGCATTAAACGGAGGTGTCCTATTGTAGGCAGCAGCGTCCTCTGGGAGCCGCAGCTCCCTCTTCTGTGAGATGAGGAAGGTAGCAGCCCAAGAACCGGCGCCTGGGAGGAAGGAGCCCGGGCGTGGCTGAGCAGGTCCTCTGCTGTGTATTTTTAGCTCAGTGCTCACACTCAGGTCTGCATTCTGGGAGCCCCTAATAGCCAGATGGAGGAAGGAAAAAACTGTCTCCCCCATCCCTAGGTCTCTGAGATCTTCTATGACACAACGGGGACCCCTGTGGCAATGACAGTGAAGCCAGGGACAGGAAGTACCCCAGGACAAACAAAGACCCCAGCCTGGGGAGGGGCTGAAGACAATGGCGGAGGGCCCAGCCTCGTGTGAGCTGGAGCTGTGGTGAGTGCAGGGCGCCCTGCCCTTGTTCCGCCCTAACCGCTCTGTCTGTGTGACTCCAGACAACTCGCTTCTCCTCTCAGAACCTCAGGTTCTCCTGACGGATTGGCCAGCAGGGTTGTTCTCAGATCACGTGGGATTCCCAGGATCCTTCCAGATCCAGAGTCCTTTAAGCCGGGGCTCTGAGGCCTGACCATCTGGAAGACTAAGCACCACCTCGCTCTCTCCAAGGAACCCTTCTGCAAGAGGTCTCTGGGCCTCTGAAGGGACTCAGAAACCATCTGCTCCAGTTCCATTGTACATGTAGGGAAACAGGCTCAGTGAGACGAAGGGGCTTATCCAGGGTGACACAGGGTCAGACTCAGCACCACAGGCCCCAGAGGTCATAGCAAGGGGTCAAAACCTAGGCTACAGAAGAAGTGATATCGCAGAGGTGGAAGACTTGGAGGGGTTTGGGGTCAACAGGAGATACCTCTCCTTCCCTCCCTCCCTATAGCTGTGTCCCCAGAGCCGCTCTCAGGCTCTCTCATCACTGACTTAATTCTTTCCAGGGCCAGATGCAAAATCTGTTCAAGAGAGCATTTCCATGTTTTTATGCAACCCTCAGGGGCACACATGCACACACACCCATGCACACCCCTTATGCACGCAGTCACAAACGTGCACGTTACGTGTGCATAGGTACATCACACTCACGTGTACATGCGGCCTCCGTCTCACACCTGCACCTTCCAAGGTCCTTGTTTCTCCAGAAATAATCAGCAGATTTCCGGGGCTTTGTCACCCGCTGCTGCTGAAACCCTCCCACGATCAGGATGCACCTGGCCTGCCCAGCCTTTGAGAAACAAACTTCAACTCCTGGGCATATAGCAGGAACCAGGATCAAGCTGCCCAAGAAGCAAAGCCCACCCAGGTCATTCCTACTTCACCTAACAGACAAGGGTCATTCTGCCCTTAGTTGATAGATAGCTTTTGTCCACCAAAAAGCATAGGTTGGGTCTTCAGACCCGGGCCTTGTCAGCCCTGGCCAAGACGTTGAGGCCTCAGCCCAGAATCCTGGCTCTTCTGGGGGCCCACTGAGGTCCGCTCCTGGCCTAGACCAGCAAGGCTGAAGATGGCCACCAGGGGGCGCTCCAGCCCAGTCTTTGTACACTGGTCGCTTCTCCAAGGGCTGGCCTAGGTGTGTAGGGAATGTCTCATACCACTTGTTTCCGATCATGCCATTTTTGTGCACTCTGCCTTATCCCTGGATGGCTCAGAATTGCTTTTTGCGGTTCTTTTTCTCCCGCTTGTTCACTGAAGTTTGGTTTCCTGCCTGCTCCTGCCCATCTGAGGTCAGAGGAAGTCCACTGTAGCCCAGGCCTACATGGTCGGACTGAGGAAGGGCCTGCCTCCCTCCCCTCCTTCCCAGCTTATCTCCTGAGGAGGCTCGTGTTGCAGTGGAAGCCACCCCCTCTTTCCTTGGGGAAGGAAAAGAGTTTTGTTGGAGTTCTTCCTAGACAACAAGATAGGAGCAGGAAGAGGAGCAGGACTGAGATATAGACAAGTACTGTGAGCAAAAAGCTTAATGAGACCATAAAGTCTGAAGGCACACCAGACTGAATGAGTTCAGCCTGATTCACGGCACATGCAGTGTGAGTGAATGAGGGTCAGAGACAAAGACCCCCCAACGTTAGCCATCAGCGCCCCCTGATTCAGGCAGGACATGCAGGATGCACCCAGCCAACTCACGTGTAGGACTCAAAATCTCCATTGCTTATGGCTTCAATCAGCTGCTCCGTCACTTTTATGATTTCTTGTTTCCGCACTGTAAGGCAGGAGGGGACACAGAGAGATAATAATGATCATGACGGAGATGTGGCACCAGCCACCGTGTTCTGAGCCCTCACCACACACCAGCCCCCGTCCCGAGGGCCTCACATTCTCAGTTGTCCTCACGCTGTCCCTGGGTGTCATCACGCCCGTTTCGTGGAAGAAGAAACTGAGACCCAGAAAGGTGGAAGGGTGTGAAAGTCCCCTCGACTACAAAGGGCAGAGCCTGTGTCTTAGTTGGCAGCCTCTGCTTCCAGAGAGCAAGCATGGTTCTGGCTCTAGGTCTGATTTGAACACAAGTCTTGACTCCAAAATACACCTTCTCCATCACCTTGTTTTGCCACCTGAATCCAAGCAAGGTTACCTGTGATGATCACCACCAGCAGCCAAACACCAGAGGTTCCCCTGTGGTCCAAACTGAGGCCACTAAGGAAGGGCTTAGGGCTTATTTATCCCCTGGGTCTGGGTGAGTTTTTATGCTATTTGCATACCTACAAGAATCAGGCACTGAGCTTTCTAGAACTTTCCAGGCATAATGAATCCCAGTTACTGACACCTGGCCTCCCCTGTCTGCCACTGAAACACCACAAACAGCTGCTGTCTTTCTGGTAGAGGAGTAGATATCAGTTTTCTTATTAGGTGTGTGACGTTCTGTGCCCTAGCTTTCCCATCTGTAAAATGGGGATGCTGTCACCTCTTATACATTCAGTGCTGAACAAGCGGTGTAAAGAACCCAGGCTTCAGTATCAGATAGCCTTCATCTGAATCCCAGCCTGGGTCGTTATCAGCTGCGCAGCCGTGGGCCACAGGTTGTTTTCCCATCCATCATATGGAGACGATATGCCCTCATCCCAGAGTTGTTATGACTACGGGATGAGATGATGTGCCTGAGGCACTTGGACCAGAGCCTGGCGCATAGTAGGTACACACCATAGGTCCCACTTCCTATATCCTCCCACATGCACTATTGTATCTGCTCCTCACAGCCTGGGGGTTGGGGGAGGCAAGGCCAGTTTCTTTCTATTTGATACACGAGGAGACCAAGCCTCAGCAATGAAGGAACTGGAGTCGCATGTCCCAGCTCCCAGCAGGGCTCCTACCAGAAGCCTCACTCAATTCCCCGGGTCCTCCTTCCCTTCTTCCCCAGGCTCAAGCTTGGCCTCAAACCTGGTCAGCAAGCTGGCTGGCCAGAGCAGCCTCACGTGACATGGGGACATACTGCCTGTCTCTCAGGCCGGGAGCGCGGGAAGAAGCCTGCTCCTGTCACAGCCCTCGACCCGGCCTGCCCCTCTCCTTACCAACTGCAGGGGCCACCCTGGCCCACCTCACACGGGGAGCTTGCCTCAGGCCCAGAGGACACAGAATCACAGAACACCCAAGCTGCAAGAACCTTGGTGACCACAGACTCAGCCTCCTTATCTAGCTATTGGGCAAACAGAAGCCTGGTAAGAGGTGCGGCCTGCCCAAGGACACAGAACATCCCGGGTGTGCAGTCTGGCTTCCAGCGCAGGGCCTTTCCCAGAACCCGGGAGCTCCAACACATTCCCTGTCACATTGGGCCCATGGGCTGTCTCTTCCCCAACTCAAATATTTAATATGAGCACTGCAAAGGCTCACTGGCCCCTGGAGCAGGCCTGGCTCCGCAGACATTCCTTGCAGAGCGAGGGAGTGTGCCAGTGCTCAAGCCTCGGAGCTTGAAGCCTCCCAGCACAGCTTCCTATGCTGCTCACTCCCCGTTCAGAGATGAGCTCCAGCCACACTGGAGGCAACAGGTGAAATCATCTGCTCCGGTGTCTGTGCAGGAACAAAGCCATCATCACCATCTCCGCCCCACTACGTGCCCCTCAGGGCAGGGCCCGATGCCCAGCACAGCTCTTGGCACGTGGTGAGTGCTCAGTAGACGTAACCATCTTGGAAGTTACCATCTCCAGTGTCAGCCACCACAGTGAGCGACACAGTCTTTATCTCCTGGCTCCTCTAAGAATCACCAGGACTGGGAATGAGTGTCTTAGACCAGGAGCTCTGCTGGGTGACCCTGTCTTGCCCGGCACTGAGACAGGCAGCATAAATGAATGAGTGGATAAACCAAATCAGGGTCTGAGGCTGCTGTCTTTGCCTTGTTCCCTGGAACTGCACAAGTTGCCTAGTGGCCTCTGTCCCTTGGAGCCCAACAACCCAGTCTCCTGGTCAAGCTAGAGACTGAGGATGGAGAGAAACGCACCTCTATCAGGAGACACCTCATTCCAGCCGCTCCCACGTGGAATAATGGTGACCACGCAGGGCAAATTCGCAGGCTTCTGGCAGGCCCTGGGGCCCGAGCCACCCCCCTTGCCTTGTCTGCACAGCTTTATGTGCCCTTCCCGCTTGACATTCCATGAGCTTCTGCTTAACACCTTGTCTCCTGTGGGCTGCTTCTCCCCAACACGTCAGAAAGACTAGCCAAGTGGTCAAGGGCATGGATTCTGGAGCCAGACCCCAGCTCTACTATTCAGTAACTATGTGCCCTTGGGCAAGCTATTTCCCCCTGCCTCAGTTTCCCATATGTATAATGGAGCTACTAATAGTACTTACCTCATAGGGTGGTTCTGAGGGTTGAGTTAAGAATATATCAACGAAAATAACTAACACACATATGGTCCTCACTCAGAACCAGCTACTGTTCCAAGCCCTTTATATCAAGTCATTTATGTAAATAATGATGCGTTATGTAAAAGCGTTGAGAGCAGTGCCCGGCGCTCCATAACTGAAAGCTGTGATTATCCTCAGTGCAAAGCTCTGAATTGGAAGTTCCCCCTGAGGACAGCCTCTAGCCAGGCCGGGACACTTCCCAGCAGCCTGATATGTGATGCTTCAGTTTTGGTTGAAGCTTTGGGGCTTGCAGCCTGCCTGGGAGGCCACCACACTGCTGGAGAGCGTCTTCCATTTGCACCCACGTCCTTCTTTTACGTTAAAATCTTCCCCTAAAAGCCCCTTAGTTTCTGGGGCCCTGCACTGTGTACCTGATTTCCCAGACTTTATGCCTTCACCTGCCAGCCTTTTCTTCTCAGGGATGATCACAATAAACTGTGGAAAATTCTGAAAGAGATGGGAATACCAGACCACCTGATCTGCCTCTTGAGAAACCTGTATGCAGGTCAGGAAGCAACAGTTAGAACTGGACATGGAACAACAGACTGGTTCCAAATAGGAAAAGGAGTACATCAAGGCTGTATATTGTCACCCTGTTTATTTAACTTATATGCAGAGTACATCATGAGAAACGCTGGACTGGAAGAAACACAAGCTGGAATCAAGATTGCCGGGAGAAATATCAATAACTTCAGATATGCAGATGACACCACCCTTATGGCAGAGAGTGAAGAGGAACTGAAAAGCCTCTTGATGAAAGTGAAAGTGGAAAGTGAAAAAGTTGGCTTAAAGCTCAACATTCAGAAAACGAAGATCATGGCATCTGGTCCCACCACTTCATGGGAAATAGATGGGAAACAGTGGAAACAGTGTCAGACTTTATTTTTCTGGGCTCCAAAATCACTACAGATGGTGACTGCAGCCATGAAATTAAAAGACACTTACTCCTTGGAAGGAAAGTTATGACCAACCTAGATAGCATATTCAAAAGCAGAGACATTACTTTGCCAACAAAGGTTCGTCTAGTCAAGGCTATGGTTTTTCCTGTGGTCATGTATGGATGTGAGAGTTGGACTGTGAAGAAGGCTGAGTGCCGAAGAATTGATGCTTTTGAACTGCGGTGTTGGAGAAGACTCTTGAGAGTCCCTTGGACTGCAAGGAGATCCAACCAGTCCATCCTGAAGGAGATCAGCCCTGGGATTTCTTTGGAAGGAATGATACTAATAGCTGAAACTCCAGTACTTTGGCCACCTCATGCTAAGAGTTGACTCATTGGAAAAGACTCTGATGCTGGGAGGGATTGGGGGCAGGAGGAGAAGGGGACGACAGAGGATGAGATGGCTGGATGGCATCACTGACTCGATGGACGTGAGTCTGAGTGAACTCTGGGAGTTGATGATGGACAGGAAGGCCTGGCGTGCTGCGATTCATGGGGTCACAAACAGTCGGACACGACTGAGTGACTGATCTGATCTAATCTGCCAGCCTTTTCTTCTCAGGGCTGAAAGCCTCCAGAATGTGGTTTGCAGTATCTCACTCAAGCTGGCTATCTACTCTTCTGGGGTACTTAAGCTATTAGATGCTTCTGTGAGTGTGAGCACACAGTCCTTGATGTAGCTTGAATATTGCAGAATCTCAGGCCTAGGGTAGCACTTTTTATCCCCTTCCCAATTCTGGACACTATACCTCTATTAATGCAGCCCTAGACAGTGCCTAACTTGGCCTTCACCCACGTAGGACACCAAGTTTGCCAATGGTTAAAGCCTGGCAGCTGGGAATCTCCCTCGCTTCACTATCTGGGACCAAAGATCTGGGGCTCTGAGGCCCCTTAGATCTGGAGAAATTCACTTTTGTTCTGAGCCCCTCCCATGCCCTCAGCAGATCCACTGCTCTATGAAAGATTCATCCAGCATCTGCTTAGTAGCAACTCTGGCATTTTTAATCTTCTAGGCATTCACCCAGACAACCAAGAGTGTTCCCTCATAGCTGGGAAAGCTGAAGACCCAGAGAGGTTAAGACACTCTCTCAAGGTCACACAGAGCACGGCGGCTGAGATGAGATCAGCATTCCCGGCTAAAATTTCCCAGAATGTCTCTGCCCAGATTCGGAGGCAGCTCTTTGGAAAAGAAACGGAGTTTTCAAGAAGCTGACCAGGAGGAGGGCGGTGGGGAGGAAGCCTAGCAGAGTCCTGTGTAGCTCAGAGGGTGAGAGGCCTGTGTATCAGCCTGAGGGGCTCTGAAATATTCATGTCCCCTTCTTTGCTCAGGGGGAAATGTTCCCTGGAGGATGACATTTCTAATTAACTTTAATGTTAGGTCAGAATCCACCCTACCAGCTGCTATTCTCACTTAGTAAGAAGACTTAACAAATTAACACCAGAAATGGTTCTCTGGAAATTTTCTCTGAGGCCTGAAGAACCTGGGGGAGGCACAGGGCTCCTCTCTCCTGCCAAACAGCGGGAGAAGCTCCTGGTTGGGCCAGCATCTCTTCCAGCAGACATGGCCCTTTACATGTATGGACACTGAGGCAGGAAATGGGCTCCAAGTCCTACCATTAATAACACTGACATGCCCTTTCTCTTCTCTGGGCTTCAGCCTCCCTCTTTTTATTTTATTTATTTATTTTTGGCCATGCTATAGGCATGTGAGATCTTAGTTCCCCGACCAGAGATCAAACCTATGCCCCCTGCAGTGGGAGTGTGGAGTATTAACCACTGGACCACCAGGGCAACTTATTCCTCCTCTCTTTAAAAGGGACATAAATGAACTAAAATTCAAGACTTCACAAATGTTCCCATCCTGATATCGCTAAAGCAGAAGATAATGATTGTAAATGTCAGACCTTGGGGATACAACCCAGAGCCGTTACTCCAGGTGGAAAATGTCTTTAACGGGTCTGCACATGGCACATTGCATTAATAGTAAATACACACTTCACATTCTATTTCAAACATTTCTCTGTCTGTTTAACATATAAATATTTATCTTAAAATAATCTTTAAGTAAAACTGACGCTCCAGGAAAATGCCGTATGGCTTCCAGTCATTCAACCGTAAGCTCCAATTTGAAAGAAAAGAAATTAAGATTTATTACACAGTGACCATATTCCAAGCACTGGGTAAGCACTTTAGACACAGCCTCTTGTTTCATCTGCACAGCAGTCCTCTGAGCTTGGTGCTGTTATCATCATCTCTTTATAGTTAAGGAAACGGAGGCTCAGAAAGGTTCAGTAAGTTGCCTAAAGTCACCCAGCAAATAGATGCCAGTGAACAATCACAGAGCTTGTTTGCCTCCACAGACCCTGTCTGCTCTGAGACCAGGATTATGAGGCCACAACCAGTCTCCTCAAAACACCCAGCACCTCACTCTTACCACTGGGACAGGGAGCCTCAAATACAGCGAATGTCTCAGAAACACCCTCTATTGCCCCCCACAAACCTATGGAATCAGAATCCACAAGAGCAGGGCCAGGAATATGGTTATAAATCATACGTGAGGGGCTGAGAATGCTGGCCTGATCCCAAAGAATTTGGCAAGATAATGCATTTTGAAGGCTGTCCCGAAAGCCATGGTAGAAACTTGATTTGCTCTGGCACCAGGCAATGGTGATGGAGTGACCACCCCCCACCCCACCCCACTCCCAGCTGGGAACCACCTGAGAGGGAACACAGGCTGGGCCTACTCTTCCAAACATCCTGGTAGAGGGAGGAGGCAGCTTCAAGGGTTTGGTGTGTCAAAACGGCCTTAACTCAGCCTGAATGGCAGTGGCGCAGAATATGTATTACATAAGAAAATGCTCTTTTCCTCATGACTGTATTCTTTTAGAAGCAAGTCGTCTAAACTCCTGAAAATATCTCGACTGGCACCACTGTGGTCTCTCCAGGTCGGTGCTATTTTTCTAGGTCTCAGAGACTGCCCAGGCATCTCGGATACATGCCCGAGTGTGAGAACCCCGAGCCTTGCCGGGTCTCCCTGTCCTGGGGCAATAAGGAGGGCTGGGTACAGGCAGAACAGCAGGACATCACTGACTCATCCAAGGACTTGGTGCAGATGTCAGCACCCCACGCTCCCTCCTCTAAGCTCCAAGCACACTTGCCACCCGGCAAGGCCTCCCCAGCCAAGGTTACAGGCCAGGCCCTGAGGTGCACTGCCTGGGTTCATATCCTAACTGTACCCTTTATAAGCTCTGGGACTTTGGGCAAATTTACTCAACCCCTCAGATTCTGGGCTGTTGAATGGGGTTAATCACAGTACCTTCTTCCTAGGCTTGTTGTAAAGCTCAGGTGAATATCAAGAAGTTGAAACATGTCTCGCCCACAGCAAGTGCCCCATAAAAGACAGCCATTAGTATTCCTGTTGCCATTCTATTATTTCCTCTCTTACTATCAAATCACATTTATCTGGGGTCTTGCTCCCCCTTGCATCTGAGTGCTGGTGAACACTATTAGTCACTGGCTACAGTAGCCCCTGAATTTTAGGTTGGCCTTTTTTTTTTCTTTCTTCTGGCCATGCTCAGTGGTATGCAGAACTTCCCCAACCAGAGATCGAACCTGTGCTCCCTGCATTGGAAGTGCAGAGCCCTAACCACTGAACCACCATTGAAGTCCTTGGGTTGGTCTTAGGCAGTGTTTCCCATATTCCAGTTTGTTGAACTTTCTACATTTCTGCTTTCCCTTCCTTTACTTCGAGTTTTTAAAATCAACTCATCTTTTTTAAAAATTTCAAAAACACTTCCAAAGGAAAATGTATACTACATTTATGACTTGACTATGTTAATTTTTTCACATTGAATTAATTTAATACATGTTAAAGTCAACACATAACTGCTGCCATAAGAAAAGTCCATCCAGGTACCACTAGTGGGTCAGGCACACCATACGGGGAAATGCTGCCCCACAACGTCCCCAGCCTATAGGAGCAAAGTAAGGCTTTCTGTAGAGAAACAGGACACAGAGTTGGCCTAGGGGCCCCTGCAGGCAGGAGACTGTCAGTGAAGGGGGCCCACCAGGAGGCCTGGGAGCCCTGATGCTGAAGGCAAGGCCCCTCCTACCTTTGGTGTCTTCATCCTCAATGGTGGTATTGGTGCTCTCTGAAGATTCCTGCCAAAAAGAATACAGGAGGTGGTGAGGCCCACTTGCTGAGCAGAAAGAGGTGGGGTCAGCGGGGGGCTGCCCCAGCTGCCCGATGCTGCGGCCCCGTTTCCATAAGCCTCATCGGCTCTGCCGTCCAGGTGCTGCACTGAAAAATCCCGTCAGCCTTCCGAGCCTAAGGAGGGGACGGGCCCAACTCAGCAGGCGGCTGGTGGAGGGGAGCGGGGTGAGAAGGAAGGGGTGGATGCACCGAGAGCCCTGGCCTTTCTGGGAGGGCTGGGTGGGGTGGTGTGGGGGGCTGTCCTGAGCCCTGTCTGCTGGAGGGAGCAGAGAGGGGGTGTGGGGGGCAGAGAGGCACATGGTGGCCACAGGATGGGGAAGGAGTACACACACTGGCAGGGGAGGAAGAGAGAGACGGGGAGGCCCAGTGGGAGAGAGCCTGGGCTTTTCAGGGGGAGAAAAACCACACAACTGAGGGAGACAGCAATGGAGTCAGAAGAAGAGGGGCATGGGCCATGCCACCACAGGAACCCCTAGACAGAGGCAGGGGCTGGTGGCTCCTCTGCCACCGGCAGGCCCTGGGCTGCCTCGCAGAAGCTCAACAAGGGCCTCCACGGCTTTGGCCAGACCAAGCCCCCCAGCAGCCACAACTGGCACAAACCAAGCCCTGAGCTGAGTTCCAGAGCCAGGGTGGGGAGAAGCGAGAAGCCACGGGCTGGATGTGGGATGGGGTTCAAATCAACCTTTGCTTCCAAGGGAGTTCCCAGGTCTACTGTCAGGCTGCTGGCCTGGGCCATGGAGTTGGAGGTGTCAACAGAAACACGCCAACAACACGCACACACAACACACATATTGTCACACGAGGCACACGTACCAAGCACGCCCTGAGCCCCCTCTCCCCGCCCCGGGTTCCCATTGCAGCCTGCAGGAGAGAGGCAGGAGCGAGGGTTCGAGGCCCAGGATTTACCGGCGTTTGGGAGACGGCAGACACTCACCATTAACTGAACGCTGGAACTGGACTTTCTTTTCTGGAAAAACAAGGAGAAGAGATGGGACAGGAAAAGACACAGCATGAAAACGGCAGGGAGCAGAGGAACGAACAACAGGGGAGGGTTGGAAGGAGGATGGGCCTCGGGGTCATTCTCTGTGGTCCCTTGCCAGCCAGTGTCGGGACAAGGTCAGGGCCACCAGCAGCAGCTGACCCGGCAGGGACAGTCCTTTCCAGCCTGGAGTTCTGGGGCCTTACGCACAGCTGCCTGGGTCTCAACAACCCAACCATCAAGCTCCAGGCCAAGCCTCTTCTGGACCAGGACTCCCCTTACGCCAAACTGGGATGTGGAAACAAATCCTGGGTCTCAGATACTAGTTGCCTAAGGCCTCCAGAATCCAAAGCTCTTGAGGGATAAAAGGTCTGGAGACCTTTTGTCTCAGCTCAGGTCTGGAGATGAGGCTCAGTGTCTCCTCCTAGGCTCCCCCTGTGTCTCTGATGAAAGGACCCCACTCCTGACTTGCTTGAGTGTCACAGTCACTCAGGAAGCTTGTCCAAAATACACATAACCGGGCCCCCTCTCAGGAGTTTGATAACTAGGTCTGCATCAGAGCCTGGGCATATTTATTTTAAATGATGTTCCCAGGTGATTCCAAAGCAGAGACAGGGGTGGGAACCAGTCCCCTAAGTGACCTCAAAAATCCTGAGGGTCCTCCCTTCAGCCTATTCTAACTTTGCAGGGATTTGTCATGTGACCTGTGGGAATCAAGGGAAAGAAAGAGGAACATGTTAAGTTATCTTCTCCCTCTTTCAGTTCTAAGCTTGGAGTCTTAAAGACTCACACTCATAGAGGTTGCAGGGCAAGACTGACACTTGCATCGCACAGGTGGGAAACTGGGGCTCAAGGTGGCTCAGATAGCTACTAGCAATGAAGAGGCTGGAACCCCCCATGCAGGCCCTCTGCCCTGTCTAGGTCTTCAGGTACCCACAGCCTGATGGCTCCTCATGGCTCATCCTGGAAGCACTTACATCTGAGAGGCCAGGAGGCTGCTCCCTGAGCTGCTCTGTGTGGGGATCAGTGGGGAGACTTGAGATGCTTTCCGGGTAGGCCTTTGCCGGGGGAGGCACTGGGTATTCTCTGAGGGTCCTCGGGTCTAATTCTGGGCTTTCTGATCCAAGATCCAGGAGCCTGAGACCCTTTCCTCTCCACCCAGGGCCTCTGCAGAGGTGGCCAGGGTGGCTCACTGGGCTTTCCCAGTGTTGGTGCTCACAGCCCTGCCTCTGCCCCAGCTGGCCCGGGCGGTGTGACTTCCGCAGCCAGCAGCCAGTCCTTCCTGCCCTCCCCTCTCATCTCCTCCCCTCTCCTTTCCTCCTAGTGTCGGCTTCACTCCTGGCTGGAGCCAGGCCAGGCACAGTGCGTGTTGGACGGGACAGGCCCACACAGCTCGGCTGTCAGCAGAAACCGGAGAGTAGCGTAGGGGCCAGGAGGTTCCAGGCGGGACACGAGGGGGGAACACAGAGCAGAGACTGCATCAGATTCGGACATACAGTTACAGGATGGGACATGGAGGGGTGGGGTCATGACGCACAATGGGACACCAACAGGGGCAGTGAGTGGGGTTGAGGGGTGGAGCGGCAGCCCCTCTTCATGGAAGTAGTGGCCTAGTAGTGGCTGGGACGGGGGGCATTGCTTCTTGGTAATGGAAAGACTCGATTTTCCTGAATCACAAAGATGATGATGATACTAGTAATAAGCCCTCACCAACCAGCATGTTAGTTTCATTTCAAAGGCGGGCTGTCATCAGAAGTAGAGTCACATCTCTTAGAACCACATGGAGAAGATGGTTCTAAGGTTGGCAAGGATGGTAGAAACAGACGATGGTCAAAATTAACCTTGAAAAGCCCTTAAAAGCCTATAAAGTACTGTATTGTGTTATATCTTGAACCGAGTTTTTCCTCCAGCGTTGGAACCAATCAGTGCTTCTTCAACTAAGCTCTGGGTGAAATCAGTGGTTTGTCTCTAAGGGACTAAGTTGGAAGAGGAATGTGCGTTTCCCACTTTGGCTGGGCATGTGTTGGTTACCAGAGAGCATCATGGTGTGACTCCACCAGGCCCGCCCCGGTGGGAGACCCTCACCAGCTCCCCGAAAACAGCTCTTCTCCTTTTGCACAGATGACGGAACTGATGACCCAGAGCCCCAAGGGAGGGAACAGTGGGGCCCAGGCTCAAAAACCCTGGCTTCTTGACTTGAGGTCCGGTTTCAGTCAGAGTAAAAACATGAATGGATCTCCCAGAACAACATCTTGTAAGCCAGATCCTGGGCCAAGCCCCTTGGGTCACTCTCATCTTCCTGCTAGACATTCCCCCTCCTTCACTCCAAGCAAGGGGAGGAGGCTGAGCTGCCGAGAAAGGTTCGGGCCAGGAACAACCTTTGTGTGTCTCTTCTTCCACGCCCAGGCCACCCTGAAGAGTCACCCGGAGTCTGTCCTGCACTACAGGGAGCAGAGGCGCGCTCTTCAGCAGTGCCCGCTGGAAGGTCCTGCAGTGGCCAGCCAGAGCCCTGCCATGCTATAGGATGTCCTTGCCCTCAGACAGCCTCCGCCTCCTGGCCACGACCGGAGAAAGCCAGACTAGAGCTCCATTCCATGACCTGGCCTGAGGGAGGCCCTGACCAAGACTTTGCCAGAGTCATACCCGAGTACCAAGCAGACCTCGGCAGCCCTGTCTGGGCCCCTCCTACCCCTCCTCCTACGTGGGCCTCAGCCCACCATCACGTGTGGCCTCTGCCTTATATCCCCCAAATAGGATTTTTCCCATGGCACCCAACACCCCGAGTGTCTACACACGAGGGCCAGATTGAGCCCCAGCTGCACCATGCCTGCCCCCCACCTACACTGCACAGCCCCCCATCACCCTTTCAAATTGGGAGGGGAGGAGGTGACTTGTGGGTAACCCCAGCAAGTAAGCCAAAACTCAATCCTGGATTCCATTACAGCTTCTGGGACAGATGCGTGTCAACTTTGTAAATTAGGCTGGCTTTAGATCTGTGGTTTCCAAATATTTTTTTGAGCAAACTTCAGAAAAAATCTTACCCAAAAGTCCAACACATGGAGCAGAAAAGATAATACCATTGACTAGCCTCTCATGAGTGGGTCTCACACGCCAGGACTGTGCTAAGTCGTCAAAACACAGTATCTTAGTACATCCTCACAAACAGCTCTGGGAGGTGGGAGACCCTTTCTACCCGTTGCTTGAACAAAGAAAGACAGACTCAAGAGATTCAAATAATGGGCCATAAGCTCACCCAGGCTCTCTCAACCACTGTGATGGCTGGTCCATGGAGCTGTTCTGGCTGAAGTAGGTGAGAAAGGCCCAGCCCTCTCTGCTCAGTCTCCCACTTTTCAGTCCCTCCCCAGCTGCTGCCAGAGGTGCCTCCCAAGAAGCTTCGGGCTCCAAGGAGTTCCATTTGAAAATCATGGGCTTTGACTGATAACCAAATAATTACATATTCCTCAAGCACCCAAGATGAGAAGAGAAAATTATTTTTTGTTTGTTTTTAAAGCTGAAATCTTGGAAATCATGGAGTTCACATCGCCCAGCTTCCCCACTGTACTTTTGGGGAGACTAAAGCCTTCAGAGGGCTAAGAGCAGAGAGAAGGCCCATATCCTGGCTTCAGGCAAACAGCCTAGTCCCCTCCATGCAACCCCTGGCAGATCAAAGCCAGGGGCCTGAGACTCTACATGCCACTATGAACCAAGCCATGAAGCCACCAGACCACCTGGGTGGCTGTGTTTGGACAGCATCCCACACCTTCCAGTGTTCTGGGCATAGACCAACCCTGGGGCCCTTGGCCAGGCAGGGCTCTGAGCCGAGAAAAAGGCAGGGTCTCAAGAGAGGAGAACCCACAAGGCGAGCCAGTGGCAGGGGAGGAGGGAGCTGCAGAGAGCAGGGAAACAGGCCCCAGAGAGCAGAGGGAGAAGAGAAAGGAGGGAGGGATGGGTCAGCGGGGTGTGGAGGGAAGCAGCTCGGGCATCAGGGGTGGGGACGGGCATCAGGGGTGGGGATGGGGCAGGCCTGGGTTGGGGGTGGGGTGGGGTGGGGGGATAGGAGGAGGGGATTCTTGGCACTGAACCGGCAGGCCTTGATGGGGGTGGGTACCTCTGGATGTCAAAGCCGAGAGGACTGGCTGTCCATCCCCTGCAGGCTTTGTAGGTTGGACTGGGGCATGCATTGGGTCAGGGGCCCATTCCAGCCAGCCCATACTTGGGAAGGAGGAGGTCACCCCTCATGACATCTCTGTCCCTTCTTTGTGTCCTCTCACTCACCAGTCCTCCAGATTCACAGAAATCTCCTTTAATTTACCCTTATGCCCGCCCCAACCTCAAGCCACCTGCCTCTCCCACCCTCTTTCAACCCTCCCTTCCCCCACCTGCCCCCATCCATGCTGGTGGAAGGGTGGGCACCGAAGCCCAGGTCTCTGGGTCTGGGGACCCCAGGCTGCATGGGTGAGCGCATCTGCCCAGAACCCCGTTGGCAAGCCTGGCTCTCACCCCAGCCCTGCAAGCCGGGCCCTGCAAGCCAGAGGCAGGCCCTGCTGAGCTGGCTGGGGCTTACCTTCACACCATCGTTCTTCTTGTTTCCTCCACTCTTCCCGCCTGCAGAGGAGAAAAAGTAGAGGGTTATCAACACCAGGCAGGGCACCAGGGCCCACAGCGCGAGGAAGAGCAACATCCACGGGCCGCGGAGGACACGGAGCCGCAGCAGCTATGTGAGGAGACCTCCTCCTCTTGCTCTTCTTCCTTGCGGGGTGGCCCAGGGACTGCCGGTGGCCCACCGCAGTCTGGGGTGGGCCTGGGCTCCCCCCGGTTCTCAGCAGTGTCAGGCGTGACCCTCTGGCTCCATGGGTTGAGGAGGTGCCCACTGTGCCCCAGACCGTGGGAGCGCTTTCAGTCTGGGGATTCCCTCCAGATCCCGGTCACCACTCGTGCTGGTGGTGGCCAACCCGGAGGCCCGGCTCCCCAGCCCAGGGCTGGACGCTCCCTCCCGCCCCGGCCGGCTCTAATTTTAGCCCCATGCTGCTACGGAGGTCATGTGTCAGCCCTGCCTACTCACTCTGGACAGCTGCGAGCTGAATTTTGCTGGTGATAAGAAGCAGGTGCCCCCCCGCCCGAGTCCCTGCTCTTCTGGTGCCCACCCCAGCCAGAGCACCCATTCCCTGAAGAGTCCTCCCCATCCTCAAACTCTAGAGCTCTGGGCTGGGGCTGGCCATCTCCCTGGTGGTCAGGAAAAGCAGAGCAACAACTTCCAAGAAGGCCTCACCTGGCATTTCCCATTTCCTTCCTTCTCACCTTCTGGCCAGAGCCCTTGGAGAGGGCACCAGTCAGGACAAGGCATGAACACCCAGCCCTGCGCAGCCTGACTTCTGGCAGCTTCAGATCTCAAATAAATGGCTTTAAGTTAAATGAGACATAGCACTTGGCACGTATGCAATAGATGCTCAGTAAACAGTAGCCATGCTAAATCCTTCGCCGGATGAGAGCAAGCTGGGGAGGAGAGGCGGTACCGAACATGATGCCCCAGAGGTTTGGAAGGATGGAACTCACAGCTGGTGCAGCCCGCCAGTCATCCTCACATTCCCACCGATGACCCCTCTCAGGCTCTTGTGCATTTTTCCCCTCTTGCCAAGTTTCCACCTTGCAAAGCAAGTGGGGGGCGGGGTACCTCTGGATCCCAAAGCCGAGAGGAATAGCTGTTCCATCCTCCATGTACTCTGTGGGCTGGACCAGGATACACAGCAAGCAAGGGGAGGACTTGCCCCTCAAGCCTCCAAGGGGGCCCCCTCTCACTCCAGCCCACTATGACAGGACTGTGGGTCTCCAGAGGCCACATATTCTAATTTTCAGGAGATTTTCTATGAAATGAAAATGCTGGAAACTCTTGCTCACCGCCCCCCCACCAAAAAAAGTTTTAAAACACCACTGGCCCCCCAAGCACATGGAGAGAGAGGGAATAACTTATGTACTCCATTTTGTGAGCTCTGGACTAGAGTGCCTGAGGGGCCCTTCAGTTGTTAAAAAAAGACTCTGACTGCCTGGGTGGCTCATCTTTCAGTTTAAGGAACTGCAGGATCCCTGTCTGGGAAGCGCGTGGGAAGGCAGCTCTGTGTGGTGGGGAAAGCCCAAATCTGAAGTTCCAGGGCCTTCCCGGGCCTGGGTCTTATTCTGCCAGCTGGTTAAATGGGCAGGTGGGCCCTCTCAGAGAAGCCAGGCCTGCAGCTCCCCAGATCCGAGCCCTCATGGTGGGGCTGGCCACCTGTCCACAGCAGCCCTCCCCGGCCGGTCCCGGCACCAGCCCCAGCCAGAGGGCCCCTCGGGTGAGCTTTGCTATATCTGCTCAGCTGCCCCGTCAGCCATCCTGGGCTCCTCAGGGAGACGCCTCTGGCGGGCACTGGCCACGGCACTCTCCAGCATGCCAAGGGGAGCTTCTTGCTAAGCCCTGATGCTAATCCCTTCCCCTTCTCTCTTCAGGGCCACATGCCGCAGGTCACTGGGCCTTCCCTGCCTTAACCAGCCTGGCTTTGACCAAGGCCAAAGGCTCCTACCCTGGACTCCTTGGTGACTCAGCCTAGTAAGGGCACGTGCTCTGAACTGGTGACACCTGCCCTGAAAGTTCCCTTTAGCAGCATGACCTGGGGTGTGTCAGAGTTGACCTCCCTGAGCCTCTGCTTCCTCATTCAGAAAACGGGGGTGGCAATCGCCTTGTCACAGAGGCCACATGAGTGAAAGCCCACGCTTTCACTCTCGGTACTGCTTGGGAACTGCTTGGTGACTGTGGGGAACAGGAATGCCGCTCTCCCTGGGCCGGGCTCAGTCCCTCCCACATCTGGACCCTGACATATGGGGAGCCTCCCCACAGCTGGCCCAGCCTGAGAACCCAGCACCGCTGTGAGGTAGGGGAGGTGAGGGTTAACGTCTAACCCTTCCTTGTGGGCCCTTGGCTTGATAACCTTTGACCTTTACCACTTCTGCAGGTGGTATCAGGTGAGCCAAGCCCTAACCACTGAATCCTCTACAGCCCCATCTCCACAGGCCTTCTGGTGTGGGGTATCTGCACTCAGATACCCCATTGGACAATGCCCCCACCTCCTGCAGGATGTGTGTGAAGATGAATCCGAGGTCCTACCACCTACCAGAGAAGTTCCTGGTGGCCAGCATAGTGGTGAGGATGGCTCCCTGCAACAGAAAAGAGAAGGCGGTTTGGGGGAGAGGAGGCCATAGGTGAGGGGAGAGGAGACAGAGATGGGAGGGGTGGGGAAGGAGAGGAAGGGGCTCCATCACAAAAACCTTCTGAAGCTCCTTGCCCTCCATTTCTCCCACCCCACAGCCCCGAGACTATCCCCGCCTCCCGGGAGAAGGGTGAGGCAGAGGTGATCTAGGCCTTAGCTGGCACTGCTCAGGAGATAGGGCCATCCAAGGAGCAGATATTAATAGATCCCACCGGCCTGGCCAGAGCTGGTGGATGTGCTCGGGGACACCTGTCAGTGGGGGTTCCTAAAGGCCAAGGAAGTTTCCTGCTGGGGCAAGGACACCAGACTCTGCACCCCTCAGCTCTCTCTGTCTGCATCTTCTGCCTGGACACAAAGCTCCTCACTCTAGTACTGGCTCATCCCCCTTTCTGTAGTTCCTGGGCTCAGAACCTTGGAGGATTAATGGGGAAAAACCCTCCTCTATCAATAAGGGGACTGGAGACCAATGGCCAGTTCAGATTCTCTGAGTCCAGCGGTCCATGATTTTAAGACTCCCTGATTCTGACATTTTGAGACTACATCTATGACAGCTCCCACTGGGGGTTGGGGGTGAGACTCAGTTCCCCTGGCATCATGCTCACCACCACCCCCTTGGCCCATGTCCCTGTCCTGAGCCACCACACCAGGCCTGGGGGAAGCTGGTGAGGAAGTTCTGAAGGAGCCAGGGCCTCAGCATCTGTCACTCAGCAGCTGATGGCTTCTCTGTTCCAACCAGCTGGGGGCCCCTCGGTCATCCTTCCTACCTGCTCACAGGACCCCCGGCAAGGTCTAGGACAGGACCTGTCACAGCCCTGAGAACACAGACCTGCTGAGAGGCCAGCAGCTCAGGGCTCACCTAGGGCGCACTGTGACTTCCTCAGGGCACAGCCCCTGCCAAGTCCCTTGGCCGTTCCTTTCCAGTGGTTGGCAGCTGGGGTCTCTCACCCCTACCATGGTCGCGTATCATTCCTGGAAACCTCTCCCTGCCCCACTGAAACACTTGCTGTCCCCCTAAGGGGTCAAGCTCATGCTTCCAGACTTCTGCACAGGCTATTCTCTGTGTCTAGAACACCTGCCCCATCAGACTTTACACTGGTAATACCTGCTTATCCTTCGGGATCTCAGATCAAACGCCACTTGCCCAGAAAGGCTTCTGGGATCCTTCCCTAGTCCATGCAGATCTGTTCCCCTCTCTGGCCCCTCTGTGGACCCCCCCAGCTTCAGGGCAGCACTCACCACTGCCCCGTACTGTCCTGGTCACTTGACTGTCCTTGCCAGCGCTCACTGCCCAGCCCAGACAGCCGGTGGTCAATAACACTCGTTGACTCAGTGAAGGAGAGAACTAGTGAGCGGGTCTCTTGGCCTCTGTGCAGACCCAGGCCAACCTATTCCCTTGTCTGTGGGGCATGGAGGATGAGGACCTGCTGTTACCTTCAGTTTTCTCCTGGCGTTGAACTTCTTCAGGCAGTCCACGGTCTCCTGTCTGTGCATGCAGGAGGCCACGGTGGACCGGTGCTGGAGAAAGGAGGGGAGAGGTCTGTGAGTGGGAGGCAGGCCCACCCGAGGTCCCCCCACTCCAAGAATATCCTGTGGATGGGGTGGGTATCTTGTGAAGAACAGTTCTCTGTTCTAAGGGATGGTATAAACATCCTGGTACGAGACATTTGAAGCCAGTAGCTCCCCCCACCAGTCATGGTGCCAACTCAGAATGCCTCCCACTGCCACTCTCCACCTGAGAACCACAGCAAGGTCAGTCTCTTGAACTAAGCCCCCTCAGGCCCAGCATGGGCCTGAGGGGCAGCAGGCAGGTCCAGGACACTGTGAGGGTCTTGATCCTGAGGTCTGTGAGGAAGGCTCACCGAGATCCAGGGGTGCTTGAGGGCCTCAGCGGCCGTGATGCGTTTGGATGGGTTGATGGTCAGCATCTTATTGATCAGATCCTTGGCTTCTGGGGTAACGGTGTCCCATTCTGGTGACGGGAACTGGAAGGGGCAGAGGGGCCAAGTTTGCCCAGCCTACCCCAGGCCACCCCTGCGATCCCCCAGCCCCTGACTGGCAGGGGAGCAGGCAGGGGTCCTACTGCCCGTCCATTCGGGCATCCACAACCAGGAGTTGGGGCAAGGTCCCCTGGCCCCACAACAAATCAGGGCAATGGCAAGGGGAAAGGAGGCCTCCCTCTGCTCTTCTGAGGCCGTGCCTTATCTGGAGAGCAGCAGGCCAGTGGTGACAGCCCAGACTTCAGAATCGGAAGGTTGGGTTCAAGTCCCAGCTCTGCCTCCTGGGCTGTGTGACCTTGGACAAGTCACCTTGGACATGCGACCCCTCAAGCTATCCCTAGAGATGTTGTAAGGATTAAATATGATATAAAATGCACGGCACATGGCTCAATAGGTATCAGCTGTGCAGAAAAGCAGTATACTTGGTAGGCAGAAGCACGGACACTAAAGCCAGACTGCCTGGCTTCACTAAAGCCAGCTCTACCATTTCTTAGCTGTGTGTTCTGGCCAGTTATTTAACTTCTCTGTGCCTCAGCTTCCCTATCTGTAAAAAAGCAGTAATAACAGTACCTATGTCATGACTGGTATGAAGATTATAATAATAGAAAGCATTTAGAAGACTGCTATGTGTGTTAGCTATTATTACTGTCTATCTATATACATACAATATATAATTGTGTGCGTATAACTATGGAGAGATAATCTGGCTTCTGGGGCCTGCCCCCTCTATATCCCACTCTACTTTTGTGCTGATTCTGCCTCCTGGGGCCCCATGAACTAAATCCCCATCACTTAGATGCTCCAGTCACTAGCATGGCCAGTTCATCGTCTGGCCCCAGTCAGCCCTCAGGCTCCACCTGCTGGTCACCCCTACCCCATAGCTAGAGAGTGGCAGGAGGGCATGAGGGAGGCGTCCTTGGGTCTCTGGCCTCACTGGGCCATGACTCCCACTGGATGGGACCCAGGGGCTGGCAAGGAGGCTGGAGACAGGAGCACCACTCACATCATAGGCGCCAGCTTTGATCTGCTGGTACAGGCGATGCTGGTCCTCATCCCAGAACGGGGGGTACCCCACCAGCAGGATGTACAGGATGACCCCTGGGGAGAGGACCAGGAGAAGCTTGAGCCCCAGGAATAGGAGGGACAAAGGGCACGTGGAGGAGAGCGATGGGAAAGGAGAGAGAGTGCACCAGAGGGCAGGCAGCCAGGGGAACGGAGGGGCCTTCAGATGGACTCACCGCAGGCCCACAGGTCCACGGGCTTCCCATACGGGTCCTTCCGCAGCACTTCTGGGGAGAGGTATCCAGGTGTCCCTGCGAACCCTGCTCCCCAGACACACAGACAGGCAGACATATACACAGAGGTTGGCACGTAAGTAACTGGGAGCAAGATCCTGCTGGAAGAGGGATAAGGCTGCCCTGGAGACGGGGAAAACACCCCCTGCCCCCAGAGCCAGCCAAGGGCTGGAAGCCCTGACCTGGTAAGACAGCAACACCTCTAGACCAGGGTGGACAAGGGCAGAGTACGCGGTCACCACCTGCCTTGAGAGCCTCATGGCACTGATCCATCCCAGGGTCCTTCCCACAGGGCCCTGCCTCAGAGTCACAGATTTCTGGCAGAACCCTTCCAGAAGCCTCCACCAATCAAGTGCTGGTGGTCCTTGAGATGAAAGGTCCTGGCCTGTCAGCACCAGATTGAGCTGAACCCTCACCCACTCCCCGCTCCATCCAGGATCTGGTCCTGGGGTGGCAGGAGGCCTATCCCTAACACTGGCTTTGTCCTAAGTCCTTTAGGTAGGTCCCTTTTCCTTTGGGGCCTCAGTTTCCTCATCTGTGAAACAAGGGATTAGGGATTTGTATCCTAAACACCTCCCAGCACTGTTGGGAGAACTACTTAAAAAAATGGACACCCAAAATGTTTTGGTAAGTTATTGTGAGAATAGTTCCTATTAAGGAGTATGTATGGGAGAAAGCAATGGCACCCCACTCCAGTACTCTTGCCTGGAAAATCCCATGGATGGAGGAGCCTGGTAGGCTGCAGTCCATGAGGTCACTAAGAGTCGGACACGACTGAGCGACTTCACTTTCACTTTTCACTTTCATGCATTGGAGAAGGAAATGGCAACCCACTCCAGTGTTCTTGCCTGGAGAATCCCAGGAATGGGGGACCCTGGCGGGCTGCCGTCTATGGGGTCGAACAGAGTCGGACACGACTGAAGCGACTTAGCAGCAGCAGCAGCATGCTAAGCAAGACTGAGAACTTTCCATGCCTGATCTCATTTAATCTTCACACAGTCCCAAGGAACATACTTTTATTATCCCCATTTTACAGACAAGAAAATGAAGTCTCAGAGAAATGACTCACTCAAAGTCATATGCCTTGTAAATAGCACAGTCAGGATATGAACCCAGAGCTCAAGCTCCTAACCACTGATCAACATTGCTCACTAAAAAGTATTCCCAGATAGCCGAAAGGACTCAATTACGCCAAAATCTCAAGAGCATGACTCCACCCCTTTTAATTTCCTTTGACCTATTCTTAGTTTCTTAGCCCCCATTCCTCATCTTTAAAATCAAGATGATAATCTAGCACCCAGGCTGCTGGGGAACTCACGGAAGCCCCCAGCCGACAGTATTGGATGCGCATGTGAAGAAGTCAGGTACTGTTTTAATGACAACCAAGTCCCAGGCCTGGACCCCAGGGAGCTAGGATGGGCGACAACCACTGATGCAAAGAGTCTGGGTAAGGAGCCCTCTGCTCCCTGAGCCCTGGCTGGGGCAACATCCATCTCCAACCGGCCCCCGCTCAGGCAGAGGGTTCCTAGAGGCCAATGTGTCAACTCAAGGCTGGCTGCCAACACCCCTGCCACCCCCTGCCCCCACTCACCAAACCACGCCTGCTGCTCGCCCTCTACCTCTATGGCCAGGCCAAAGTCCGCCAGCTTCACCGCAGCGCCCTTGAGCTTGGAGGCCAGCAACAGGTTCTCCGGCTTCCCAGGACCAGAGAGAAGAGGAAACGTGGGAGAGGAAGAAGTCAGGGGACAGTGAGCATATTCAGAATCTCACCTCTAGAGATCTGGGTTTTCAGGAGGAGCAGCTGAGCGATCCAGAGGCTCCCTGTCCCTGCCTCCCTCCAGCCCCAACCACAGGACCCCTGCACTTCCCAGAGATGGGACTACCCCACTGCAGCCCTCCATCTGCTGCAAACAGAAGACCCTTTTTCAGCCTGCCAACCCCTCCTTCAGCTTCCAGCAGGGTTTGGTTCTGGGGCTGAGGTGGAGTGGGGCAGTGCTTCTACTATACGCCAGTCACTGGGCTAAAGGTTTTGCATACATCATTCGATTTGTCATCCCAACAATCCTTTAGGGTAAGCACTCTCCTCCAGTGGCCTCCTTACATCCTCAGAGACAGTCATTCTTGTTCCACCTCAGGGCCTTTGTACTTCCTGCTCCCCTTGCGTGATTTGCTCGCCCTCTGAGCTTCACAGGTGTGGCTCCTTCTCATCATCCAGCTTTCACCATGTCACCTCCTTCAAGAAGCCCTCCATGACTACTCTATCTAAAGGAGGAGTTCCCAGGTATCTTCTGTCTTAGCAGCTTGTTGTTACCTTAATAGATCTCATCACAATTTCTAAGTGTTTTCCCATCTGTCTATGTGCTTATTCATTATCTGTCACCTCTGTGCAATATGAGTTTCTGTCCACCGATGTATCTCAGAGAAGGCAATGGCACCCCACTCCAGTACTCCTGTCTGGAAAATCCCACAGATGGAGGAGCCTGGTAGGCTGCATCTGTCACCTCTGTGCAATATGAGTTCTGTCCACCAATGTATCATTAGCACCCAAAACAGTGGGCAGCACATAGCAGGCACTGAAGTATGTATGAAAATAAGGAAACTGGGGTTCAGAGAGGTTAAGTCACTTGACCGAGGTCACACAGCTGGTGTTGATAGAACCAGATCGAGGCACAGTCTGGCTAGAGATGTGCTCTGAGCCCCTCCAAAGTGATTGCTGCAGGGCCTCCTACGTGCCACCTGTCCTATGGAGGCATGAAGGCTGCCATCTTCTGCTGAGTCTGAGGACAGAAAATCCTTCTCCTCAGGACAGAGAGGTAGTTAGCGTGGGGACTTTCTAGTTAGAAAGCCCTAGCTTCTGATCCCAGTGCTGCCATTCTATGCTATGGAACTTGGGTAAATTAATATCACTTCTCTGGCCTCAGTTTCTTCTCCAAAAGTGGGAATAATGCCTACTTCATGGGGTGGCATATGGATTAATTGCAATAAATCCCTGTAAAGCACTTCCCAGTGTCCTACAAGTGTTGGATAGGCATCAGTACTCATACTTTTTGTTTGTAGATGGGGGGTGTGGGCTCCTAGTCTCTGCAGACAGCTGGTTTCCTCTGACCCGCTTTCCCACTAGAACTTAGGAGGGGTTCCACATCCGACCTTTCACTGCCCAAAGCTAGGCAGGACGCAAACAAGTATAGCTCCATCTGCCCCTGGTTAAGGCCTCTTTGGTCCTCTGGGGACTGTGTTCCCAGCATGTCCTGGGTCTTGGTAGCTGTTCTGCCCTGATTTGATGAATGCGCCACTAATTAATCTACCCAGAGTGGCCTAAATTTGTGCTGCCTCTTTCCCTGTTCCTCCTCTCAGGCAGGGGCTGTGGTTATAATGGGAACAGGCCCCTGGGGAGAGCTGCCCTGCAATCTGGCCAGAGACCCTCTCTGCATGCACACTTGCCTTCGGGTCTAGACTGAGACGCGGGGAGCCCACCTGGGCTCGGGTGCGGAGCCACAGATGGCTCGTGATTGTCAAGGGTGAGCAGGGGTTCTGGTCAGAGCACTGCCTGCCAGAGAGGGGTCTGGGCAGACAGGAGGAGGGCCAGGGAGGGGCCAGGACGAGGAAGGCTTGGGAATTCCATCGGGGGGGAATAGAGAACAGCCTGCAGAAGCCTCAGGAGCTACTGCAAAGCTACCCACGAGCCTCCAGGGCTTCTCTGTGCTGGGGGCTTGACCTCTGTGTGGCCCCAAAGGGTAGAACTGGGGTTCACAGGTGAAGCCCCCAGCATGGGGAAAGACTGGAGGAACATTTCCTAACAGTTCAAGGGGCTACCCCATAAAAAGTGAGCTCATAGTCCCCGGAAGTCAAAAAGCAGACGGTTGACAGACACCCAGCAGGGTCACCTAGAAGGGGCTGCTACAGAAGCAGGCGGTGCGGTCAGTGGCTTTTTAGCCCCAGCCCACTGAGGGCAGGGGACCTGGGGTCGGGAGGCCAGGGCTCCAGCCCTAGCTCAGGCACAAGTGAACTGCATGTTCTCGGGAAAACCCTTGGACTCTTTGGGCCTTTGTTTCCTGCTCTGCAAAATGGAGATGATGTTAGGCAACTACCAGTCACTGATGCTGTGAGGCCCAGCAGAGGAGCACCATGAAGTTGTGCTGACTGGGCCAGGCTGTGCAGCCAGTGCCAAGCCTACACCTGCATCTGCTTAGTCCTGCTCATCTCCTCAAGTGGGAAGAGGCAGGACTCGGAAGGCCTCAAAGCCTGCTTTCCTACCGTCACTCCCTTCCAGAGACCGGAAGCAAGACTAACAACGCCTCGACATTCCGGGCACTGTGCTGTCTCCTTTGACATCCTCACTGACCCTGTACTGAGGTTGCTATGGCAACCCCCACTATAATGAAGCTGACGCCATGCAACTAGAAAGTGGCCTCACTGGAATCTGGACCTCCCCCACCCCGCCCCCCGCCCAGAGCCAGCCTTGGCAGTCTAGCCGCCTCTCACCTAGCCTGGGACTGGGAGTCGGGAGACCTGGGTCCCGAGTGCAGATGCCCTGCTTCCCTGAGCTCAGTTTCCTCATCTGAAGAGTGGGGAAAAATTTTCCCACGCAGCCCAACTCAGGAAAGCTGACGGGGCTATGATAATAACACTGGCTCCGCAGGTTGAGGGAGGGGCTGGGCGCAAATGAGCAGGCTCCTGGTGAGCCAGCCTCTTGGGGTGGGGGTGGGGAGGGTCACTGACCTTCAGGTCCCGATGCACCACCCCCATCTGGTGGCAGTGCAGCACAGCCTCCAGGATCTGCTGGATGCAGTGACTGGGGAGAGAGAGGGAGGGGCGGGGAGTGAGGGCGGGCCTCCCCTGGGAGGCCCCAGGAGGGAGTGCCCTGCCCCCGGCGCCGCCTGGCTGCACCTCTCACTCACCTGGCATCCGCCTCACTGTAATACTCCCGGGCCACGATGTCTTCAAACAGCTCCCCGCCGGTGACGCTGGGGAGACAGGAACAGAGTCACCCTCCCACAAAGGCCCCAGGTGTCTTTTGGAAGAGTCTCCAGAAAGTTAAGGATGGGGCCCAGGGACCTCAGAACCTCAGCCCCAAAGGGAGGGGCCCCAGAGGCCACGGGGATGCCCTCTGGTATAACTCCCTTCCTGACTTCCAGTCCACCTCCCCTCCATCCTCAGCCTTCTCCTCCACCAAAGCCAGGCTGAGGTCAGGACAGGGGGTAGAACACTCAGAACTTGTCACTATGATTCATCAGGCTCTTGGAAATCCAAGGGCTGGAGCTTTTTGTTGTTGTTGTTTTTTAATAGACTTTTTTAAAGAGTAGCTTTAGGTTCCCATCAAAATTGAGCCAAAGGTACAGAGATTTCCAATAGCTCACTGCCCTCCGCCCACTCCCCAGCCCCAGCCATGCACAGCCTCCCCCACTGTCTCAAGTGCTGTTCTTTACAGATGAGGCCAAGAACCACTGAGGCCTCTCAGTTCGTGATTGCTTTTCATTCTATTGCCTGGCTTTAAAAACTTTAAATTTATTCTGAAAGGAAACTTCATAGCACCACTAGAAATGGAAAACCAGCATCACTGGCCACAAATAGAAGCAAAACTAAATATATGATGATGAAAGTTAAAAGTGTTTGTTGGTGTGTCAGGAAAACCAGCCTGCACTGCTTGGGTGGCAGGCCTACCACATTTTGGGAAACTCTATCAGAAGAGAGAATTCAGCCCAATCTGGGGGCTATGGGGACACTTCAAACCAAGGGACCCAGTGGAGTCTCCCCTGCCAGGGCTGTCCCCATCCCCACTGGACACCCCAGGGTGAGGCCAAACTTACAGGTCAAAGATCAGGTAATGGTGTCCCTCCTCAGAGATGCTGTCATGGAGCCGGACTGCAGGAGGGGCCAAGGTAGCTGGTTATGCAGGACTCAAGGCTCCCCACTCACGCCCCTCTCCCCCCTCAAATAGCCAACATTCCAATTTCTCTGAAAGTCACTGAGCTCAAGCCAGTTACGAGGTGCTTTGACAAAGCATGAACAAAGGCTCACCTCTGTTGTGTAGTCACTCAGTCGTATCTGACCCTTGGCGACCCCATGGACCCCAGAAGAGCCTTCCACGTTCTTCTGTCCAAGGGATTCTCCAGGCAAGAATACTGGAGTGGGTTGCCATTTCCTACTGCAGGGGATCTTCCCAACCCAGGGACTGAACCCACATCTCCTGCATTAGCAGGTGGATCCTTTACTGTCTTAGCTATCAGGGAAGCCCTCACTGACCTGAGGCATCACCCGAAGAAGCCTGAGCATTAAGACAAAAGACTCCAGCTTTGGTCAGAGTTTAGTCCCCTTCCCTCTCCAACCTTCAGTTTCCCTGCTGGGCAGGCCAGGGTCATGGAAAGAGCCTGTGACTCAAATCTCTGCCACTTGCTAACTGTGCATCTTTGACCAAGTTGCTATACCTTTCTGAGCCTCTTTCCTTGCTTGGAGGGCTTCCCTGGTGGCTCAAATGGTAATGCGTCTGCCTGCAATGCAGGAGACCCAGGTTCCATCCCTGGGTTGGAAAGATCCCCTGGAGAAGGAAATGGCAACCCACTCCAGTACTCTGGCCTGGAAAATTCTATGGACAGAGGAGCCTGGTAGGCAACAGTCCATGGGGTCACAAAGAGTCAGACATGACTTCACTTTCCTTGCTTGGACAATGAGAATGAAACTCCTGGAATTGCAGGCTTGTTGTGAGAATTCCATGAGGCACATAATCCATGTTGACTCAGTGCTGGCCCTGCGCTAATGCCACTCCTCTGCTTCCAGGTCTGAAGAGATAACAGAGCTGGTGGACGAGGGAATGACAGCAATCCCAGAGTTCTGGCCTGCTGAGAAACTGTCATCTTTTCATACCTCATTTACCAAGAACAGAGGCAAAGCTCCCAGGAGCCCAGAGCTTCCAAAATTACCCCCTAAGCTTCTTTCAAAAAAAAAAAAGGAGGGAGAGCCCAAGGCCTGGGGCTGACTCTAGGGGGCCTGCACCCTGCCAGCCAAGGGCAAGTTCTCCCAGGTCAAGTTCATGTCCTTCCCTGTACCACAACCTAAACAGGTCCATGGGCAGCGGGGAGGGTGGGCTCAAAGAGTTATGGTAATCACACAATGGAAAATGTTAAAATAATGCAGCAGTTCTTTATTCACTAGTTCGGAATCATATCTAAATCTTGTTGTTCGGTGAAAGAGCAAAGCAGTATGCACAGTCCTTTCTAAAAAGGAGGCTACATTTCGGCTTGGGTATGGCGTTCGTCTCTCTGGAATGATCCAGCGATGTGGGCACTGAGGTGGCCTTGGGGAAGGGAATTAGGACAGCTGGAGTTGTGGGCGGGTGAGACTTTTCACTGTAAGCCCCAGTGCCATCTGAATTTCTGCCACATACAATATTGAGTCCCTTAAAGCATATGGCCCTCATGTCGCTGTTCAGTTGCTCAGTCATGTCCAACTCTTTGTGACCTCACGAACTGCAACATGCCAGGCTTCTCTGTCCTTCACTATCTCCCGGAGTTTGCTCAAACTCATGTCCATCGAGTTGGTGATACCATCCAACCATCTCATCCTCTGTCGTTCCCTTCTCCTCCTGCCTTCAATCTTTCCCAGCGTCAGGGTCTTTTTCAATGCTTCAGCTCTTTATATCAGGTGGCCAAAGTATTCTCCCCATAAAGTTTGGAGAGTGGGTGCCTCCACAGATGGGGACCCGAGATGGAGGATGAAGGGATACAAATTTAAATAAAATGTTTTTTAAAACCTTAAATATATATATTTATAAATAATGACTGAAAGATGTTTTTAAACTATTTTACAGCAAAACTAAAAACTAAGTAGCCTGAGTATGTATAATTTAATCCTGCTTTAATTTTTTAATCAACATTTTATAATAAAAATTTTCAAAATACAGTCAAGTGAATACCTATGTACATACTACTTGCTGCTGCTGCTGCTGCTAAGTTACTTCAGTCGTGTCCGACTCTGTGCGATCCCATAGATGGCAGCCCACCAGGCTCTCCCGTCCCTGGGATTCTCCAGGCAAGAACACTGGAGTGGGTTGCCATTTCCTTCTCCAATGCATGAAAGTGAAAGTGAAGTTTCTCAGTCGTGTCCGACTCTTAATGACTCCATGGACTGCAGCCTACCAGGCTCCTCCGTCCATGGGATTTTCCAGGCAAGAGTACTGGAGTGGGGTGTCATTGACCACCTAGATTCTGTTATTAGTGTTTTCTCATATGTGTGTGCATGCTCAGTCTCTCAGTCATGTCTGATTCATTGTGACTCCATGGTCTGTAGCCTGCCAGGGTCCTGTGTCTGTGGGGATTCCCAAGCAAGGTTACTGAAGTGGGTTGTCATTTCACTCCATTTCTCATATATGCCTTACTACATTTCTATCCATCCCTTCATCCTTCAATCTATTTCAACTTTTAAGTGCACTTCAAAGCAAAAATAGACTTTTGAAACGTATGTGTGTTTTGAACTGAGCACCTTATATTTTGTGTGTGCAGAATCTGAAAGCCCTATTTTGGTGCCCTGCTCAGACCTCCTGTAGGAAGATGGTGCAGCCATCCTGCAGCTGCTGGGGGGTTGGCTAACCATGTGCAGGTGCCCTCCTCTGGAGAACTGCCCACTGCTAATGGAACTGCCCACCTTGCCCACAAGGTTACCTACAGCCTTCAGGCAATGATGAACTAATGTGGGGAGGCAGAGGCCATGCAAAAGGCCAGTCTGCCTTAAAGGAGAGACAGCTCCAAGACACGGTTTATGTTACAGAGGCCTCCCCACTGCACCCTCCACCTGGGATCAGGTCAGAGTTAGACTTGACCTGAAGCCACATCTCCGCTTGGTTCCTTTCCCCTTCCTCCATCCCACATCTCGCTACCCTTACAGGTCTCCCCCGGGAGCACGCCCTCGTGTTCCCACACACATCTGAATCCTTGCCTCAGGCTCTGCTTGTAGGAAACCTGACCTGATATGTTTTAGGGAGCTACAGACATCAGATACCACATGGATGTATACATCATCAATGTTAGCTCCAGATGCTGAGATTATAGGAGATACTTTAAAATTATTTGTTTTATCATTTAGCTACCATAAACTTGCTTTAATAGTGTACCAAGATAAAGTTTTGAGAAAGACCCTTTACTCCAAAAGGATTCTTCAGGAGCAAACTCCTTCTCCTCTACGCTGCTCAGATGTTTGAGGTTTTAACTCCTTTTTTGTGTGTGTGATTGTGAGAATCTCTGAGAAGCCAAGCTGCATCCAGAACCATCTCAAGAAAGAGCTTTTAGAACCACGTCAACAGCCATTTGGGAGGAGCTCCAAGAAGACTAGGGTTCCCTCTGGCCAGAAGCCTCAGCCTCTTTTAGAGAAGGTCCTCAGGGCTCAGGGAAATGGATAGAATGGGAGAGAGTGTCTCCAGAGCTTCCTCTAGCTCCGATGGTGCTTTTGTGCTGATTTTGAAGGCTGGCCCTGTGAGCAGGGGGATATGGGCTGGATTCCAGTCCCCACCTGCGGGATGATCCTGGAGTTGGCTTCAGTCCCCAAGAGATGGCTAAATCTTGGCTCAGGGCACAGGAGACAGGATTCCTCATTTCAGTGCTGTTTTCATACACAAAACCTCTCTTCCTGTGGTTGGAGGCCACCCTGAGGAAAAACTCAGCCTAGAGCCCAAGAGAGGCAAGGATTCAAAGGCTATGGCCTATGTGACAGTACCACTGCCTGGTGGGGAGACTGGCATGTCTGTGCTCATGGACTTATGCTGTCTCTGTCACAGAACAAACAAATCTGTAACCTAGTTTTCATTTGTGTAGCTGGATTCATGAACTTCTGACATTCTGTCCTATTTCCAACAGTTACAATTTCTTTCTCAGAAATTGAAGGGTCATACTTGTTCCTCTGGCCACTGCCCCCAAGACACCCCTGATGGCCACAGAAGTACTGAGAACATGGGCTCTTCAGTCAGACTCTCTGACTTTGCTTACTAGCTCCACCTCTTAGAAGCTGTGTGAGTTTGGGCAAATTATGTAACCTCTCTGAGCCTCCTTTCCTAGCAGCAGAGCCAATACTACTACACTGGACTGGTGTCAGGAGTTAACTCAAGATGCTAGTAAGGCACTCAACACAGTGCTTGGCACTAGGAAAAACTTAATAAATGAAGACATCGCCATCTTCATCACTAACCTCACTTCCCTCTGCCACCCCATATCACCTGCTAAACTCTCAGGTTATCTCCTCCTGCTCCTTGGGTGGCTTTTAAGGTGTGGGTGGGGGTCCACTTCATCAGCAGGTGCTAATGGTACAGAGAGCAGAGTGCTGTCCTCCCCGAAGCAAGATCTAGGAGGGAAATGCTTTGTGTATGGTGCAGCTTGTTCCCCCTGTCCTGAGCCAGCGACCTCCCTGACTTTGCCTCTTAGGGCTGGGCTGTGGCCACACACGGGCAGAGAGCAGTGAGCTTGGCTGGGATCACTAAGCAGGCTGAATAGTCTAGTTTCTTTGGGCACAGACCCACTTCTCAGGTTCTATAGCCACATCTGGACCGATCTGCACTCTTTTGGACAGATTACAACTACTTTGAACTGAGGTGCTTGGAGGCTCAGAAAGTGGTACCCTCCAAGGACCCTTCCAGCCTTGACAATAGTTTTAGGTTCTCCCAACCATCTTCTTGTTCTGGATCTCAGCTCTGCTCTCTACTTCCCTGTCCATCAGCTACCCCACTCCTCTCCCACCCTCATTTCTTCCACACATCCTCAGAGACTAGCAGAGGCCTTGGCACATGGTGGGGTCTCAGATGTCCTTGACATCAGGTCAATGAATGAAGGAGTCATAACTCAAGTGATGATGATAATGAAGACTATGGCTGCCATTTCTGAGATTCTACCACCTGCCAGGCTTGTGCTAAGTACTTTACTTGCAACATCTCACTTAACCCTCACAACGGCTCTAGAAAGTGGGTACCATGATTATCCTTATTTCACAGAGGAAGGTACTAAGTCTGAGAAGTTTGTAGCCTGCCCAACCTCAGATACGAAATGAAAGGTAGAATTCGGATTTGAACCCAGGTGTGTCTGACTAAAAATTCCATTTTCTTAACCAGAATATTATATATAGTGCCCCAAACCAATGACTCAAAATCTTGATGGCTCGGAGGAATGAGAATCACACGAAGATTCAGGCAAAAGGTAAGTCTTTCGGTAAGGTTGTTCTATTGGAGGGTGTAGATTGAGAAAGGATGGAGCAACTAAATGATCCATAGCCCTTCCCCAGGGTCTGTCATTGTGCTATGATTTGTTTGATCATCATAAGCCTACAAGGTATCTATCATTCCCATTTTCCAGATGAGAAAACAGAACTTCAGAGCAGTTAAGCAACATGTCCTGGGTTACACAGCAATTAAGCAGCAAACCCAGAATCTGACTGTAGAATGTCAGCCCCAGAGCCCATAACTTACTGCTCCCTGCTAGAGCTGGGAATGAGCGACTGAAGGATGAGGAAGTGTTGACCGGAGACAACTGCAACTGCGCAGTGGCACGCGCGTGCACACACACACCCCATCTCCCTCTTCCAGGATTAATGGGCTTTCTAAGAACCGTGGAATTCTACAATCAAAGACCACTCATGACTCCCTCCATTGTACTGTTGGGGAGCTGGAGGCCGGCCCAGATTGGGCAGGAACTGCCCATGGTCATAAGCAGGTCAGGGGCCAACCAGGGTGGCTCCCCGCCAGCCGCCTTGCTGCCCCTTCTCTGACTCTAGCCCCAAGCCTCCAGCTGCTGTCTGTGCAGCTCTGTTCCTTTCCCCAGGCACGGGGAAGGGGAGGTGCCTTATGGGTATAAATAGCAGATGGAGATGCTACTCTTCTGCAGAGGAGTTAACTGTTGGGGCCCTGGACACAGAGAGATGCTTCCCTCCTAAGGGAGAAGGCGTGGTAGCTGTCAGAGTTAGAATGTTCCTTACAGAGCACCTAGATCTTGCCAGTTAAGTGTGACTGGTGAGCCAGCAGCTTTGGCATCACTTCACAGTGTGTTAGGAATGCAGACCCTCAGGCCCCACCCGGACCCACTCAACTAGAATCTACCTTTTAACAAGATGCCCAGCTGGTCCAGACAGCCCTCTCCTTGCGAAGATGGGAGAAAGCAGCTCAGAGAGGGTAGTGCTCCTACCCAAGGTCACACAGCCATTCCCTGACAGCACTATATCTAGAATCTGCACTCCCTCCCCATCATGACTCAGAGCCCTGCCACGCAGTGATACAGCCCCTCAGCTGTGCAGGGACAGGGGAAGGGAGGTCAGGCAGCCAGGTCCTATTTCAGAGCCATCCTGCCTGCCCTGGGCGCAGCCACTCCATGCAGCCTGCGTTCAGTCCACTCTGGGGCAGGGGCCACCTTGGGGCTGGCCTGGAGAGACTGGCACTGCAGGTCCACGCAGGTGAGAAGGGCCATGGTGCCAGACTGACTCAGCATGGGAGTGGGCTTGGGGAGTGGGCTACACTGGTCAAGGCTAAGCCTGTCCTATTTTCGTCTCTCAGAGCTTCGGAAGTTTTCCTGAAACAGCTTTTCTGAAGGAGGCTGCTGGCAGCGTGGGCTGGGAGGAAGGGCCCCTTCTTCACCTTCCCCCCAACCAAGCTGCTCGCTGAGGAGTATGGAAACCATGAAAGACACCCCCTTTCCCACCTCTATTTGCTGCCATCCCCAAGAAGAGAGCAGCTGCCCCCTTCCCTCAACAAACACCCACCAGGGCAGGCAGGGGAGCTGGGCCAGGCCCCACCCACACCCCTTGCCCATCCCCCATGCTCACCGATGTTGGGGTGCTTCAGCAGGCGGCAGATGCGGGCTTCACGCTCCAGCTTCTGGTGGTCTGAAACACACAGATGCCCAGATGAGTCCAGGGGAGGGAGGCATCTCCACCCACCCCATCTCTCCCTCCTCATAGCCTCTAATGACCTCTCCCTCCCAGGGCCTGGGCAAGCTCAGCTGGCAGAGCCTCTGGGTTCTCCAAGAAGGCAGTGGGATGCAGCGGAAGAGAGACCCAGGCTGCAATGAGGCAGAAGTCCCTTCCCCGCTCTGGGTCTCGGTTTTCAGGGTTCTCAACCGAGGGGCATCTCCTGCCTGTATCAGAGCCAAAGTCCAGGCAGCCTGGAACACCCCCACCCCCACATCAGGCTCCGACTGCCCTCCCCCAGCCCTGCCCCTCCCACTGCATCTCCTCCTGTGGAACTACTGAACCTCAGCTCTCCAGGCACGCCCTGCCCTGCCCAGCCCTCTCACTCTGGGACCTTCGCACACGCGGTTCTCTCAGCTTGGAAAGCTCCCTCTCAGCCTCCCACCTGCTCTTCACTGGCCATCACTCACTCTTAGGCATCCTTGGATGTCACTCTCTCTGGCAGCCCACCCTGATTACCAGCTGCTGGGGGCTCCTCCTCTGCATTCCCAGGGCCCCTAGACAGCACATGCCACTCTGTCTCAGGGATGTCGCTGTCCCTGAGGGCGAGGACTTGGTCTCTGTTGTACCCCTGGCATCTACCTAAATCCCTGGCCCATGGAAGGTGCTCAAGAAATAAATGAAGGCTTCCCTGATAGCTCAGTGGTAAAGAATCCGCCTGCCCATGCATGAGGCACGGGTTCGATCCCTGAAGCAGGAAGATCCCACATGCCTCAGAGCAACTAAGCCCCTGCGCCACAACTATTGAGCCTGTGCTCTGGAGCCTGGGAGCCACAACCAGTGAAGCCCAAGCGCCCTAAGCCCATGCTCCATGACAAGAAAAGCCACTGCAATGAGAAGCCCTCACACCACAATTAGAGAACAGCCCCCGCTTTCCGAAGCTAGAGAAAGCCCATGCAGCGATGAAGACCCAGCACAGCCAAAAGTAAGTAAATAAATACAATTTTTTAAATACATAAATAAAAAAAAATCATAATATGCCATATTAGTAGAATATCTCTGAAAAGGAAGAGCAACAGGATGAGATAAGAGGTGGTTAGATCTACCATATAGTAAAGCATAAACCCTCTAAGAGTAAAACAATATGCTATTGCTATATATGAATTGAAAGACTTATCAATAAAGCAGAATAAAAAAAAAAAAGATGACTAAAGCTAAACCTTTAAAAAAAAGAAGAAATAACTAAGTGAAAGAACAAATGATTGAATAAACGAATCTTTCTAAGGGAGTAGGTATTCTCTGCAGGAGAAGGGTTGTATTAATTTACAGAAGATGCCTCATGTGTGAGGAGTCAGCACCCAGGACACAGAGAGCCCCAAAGAATCTGCAGGGTAGTGGGGCTTACCCAGAGATCTCCCACCTGCTTCCTGGGACTTCTGTCCAAAGCCCCTAGATTTCCCTGCCCACCTGGGAGAGAGGCCTTGTTCAGGATCTGTACCTATGATCTCTGACTCTGAGACTGCTGAGCACAATCATACCCATGACCCCATTCAGTCCTCCTGACAAGCCCGGGCTGTGGGCATCACTGTCCCTGTTTTAAACATTTTTCAATTTCCTTTGTGGTGCTTTTCTCACAATCTGGTATTTAATACCTTAATTTTAAAAAAAAAAAAAAACCCACCAGTATAATAGGAGCCAGTCACAAATACAGAATATCTACTATGTGTCAGGTATTATGCAGAGCACTCTATACACATCTCAAGGCCTCCCAATAATCCTCTGAGGATAACATTACCATTGTGCTGGCCTTACAGAGGAGGAAACAGAGGTTCAGAAAGGTTAAGTATCTGACTTAAAGTCACACTGCAGTGAGCAGTGGAGCCACGCTTTCTATCCAGGTAGTCAGGCTCCACGGGTGAGCTGTAAAACCCTGTCGGGGAGTTCCCCGGTGGCCAAATGGTTAGGATTCTAGGCTTTCATTGCCACAGCTCAGCTTCATCCCCTAGTAGGGGAACTGAGATCCTGCAGGGCACGTGGCACAGCAAAAAAAAAAAAAAAAAAACTCAAAAAATAAATAAATAAAAATAAAACTCAAAACCCAGTGCTGTCCTGGTCTCTACACCCTGACTCATCACTATCATCTCCATCTGTCTCCTATTCCCCAGTGGGAAAATTCAGGCCCGCAGGAGGGAACTCACACAGACACTCAGTGGTGGAGCCAGGACTAGAACCCCGCTCTCTGAATGGCCCCTCCAAGGAAGGTGGGCATCAGAGATGGTGATGAGGAGGAAGAAAATCCCAGCCCTGTCCCTAGGCTGCCAGCTCCCCTGTCCCCTCCCCTCTCCGTTAGCGGAATCACCAGCTGTCCTCCAAGGGCTGCAGAAACCAAGATCAATACTGAAATGTGGCTTTTCCATCAGCAAAGCAATTAAGTCCAATCCTCCTTCAGTAGAGTGTAAGCTCCACTCCCCAGCTGAAGGCAGCTGGAGGCTAGAGGGGGACGGCTGGCCCAGCTGGGCACATCCTCGTTTCTCCTCCCTCTCTGTCTCCTTCCAAATCCTTCAGGGTAGGGAGGTGGAGGGGAAGGAAGGTTGATTCCCAGGCAAACAAGGGGGATCCCCATCCAGAGCTGGCCAAGAGCCCTCAGTAAGCAGAGGATGGCTGAACCCGCCCCAGCTCCAGACCCTGCCCCCCACCCACCCATCCCCAGCAGAACCAAAAGCCAGGCAGCTCAAAGTGGGACCTATCAGAGGGGTTGAGGGGACTCCTGGCTCAGGCTACACATTCAGGGGACAAAGGACCTAAATCTAGAATTCTGATGTTTTTCTCCATGTAAGGTCACCTGGGAGCAGAGTTACACTAACAGGATTGAAAGAAGAAAACGCTGGTCACACAGCTTTAAACATGTGACTGGTTACCAGACATTACTGCTGGAAATGCTAGGAACTGTTTTTATAAATCTTGTAATCATCTTGTGCATAGTACAATTACACTGCATTGCAACCTTCAGTGCTAAAAGCATTAATTTGTTGAATGTAAACATATACTTTATATGATAATTTTTGTAACTCTGTTTGAAATGTTTTCATTGTCTAATATGCAGGGAACCTCAAGAAATATAGGGACGGAGTTCCTCTTGACCTTTGTGGCCTTGCTCCGTTAAGTAGTCTCTTGACAAAATCAAGGTAATCATCAATGTGGTCAAGCCTTGTTACAACTCAGAACTTTGAGGAACTACTCTTAAAGGCTTCCCCCAGGCCCCCAGTCAATAGTTAAGAGGGTAGCCAAGGACTTCTTATTAAAATATAAATGAGATCCTGCCTTCAAACTTTCCAACAGCTTCCTAATGTACTTATAATACAATCCAAACTCCTCAAAAACATCCAGAAGACCCTGCAGGGTGCTGAGTTCTGCCTCATCTTGGCTCTGAAGCTCCCCCCACACTAGACTCCTGTGTGGCCTCAGGCACTGCAAACTCCTTCCCACCTCAGGGCCTTTGCACCTGCTGTGCCCTCTGCCTGAAATACTCTTCTCCTGGGTCTTCTCGTGGCTGCCTCTTTCTCCTCAAGCAGGTCCCAGCACCATGTCACCTCCTTAGCTTTCCCAGCTGCCTTTTCCTCCAGCCCCATCACACCCCCATTACCCTGTCTTATTTTCTTTGTTAACACTCATCACTACTTGAAAATACCCAGCTTACTTGTGTGTTTAATGTTCTTTTCAGTCTCCCTCCCTAGAAAACAGGTGTGATGACAGCAAGACCTTGACTGTCGGTTTCTGCCATGTTCCAAGGACTCAGAGTCATAAGCAGCTTGTCCAAATTCCCACACCCAAGAAGTAGCAGAGCTGGGATTTCAACCTGTGTTCATAATTACTGTACTGTATTGCCTCTTATTTTCATAATTGAGAAATCAATCCATCCAGTTCAGTGAAGTCCCATGATGGTGAGACATCTGAGAGAAGTTAGTCTGCAGCCTCCTGCTCGGGCACCAGGAAGTCTTGCTCCTAATACCCGTTGTGATAGATGCTTTGTGAATTTTCTCCCTCCCTCCCTGGGGGCAGACTTCCAGGGTATTGGGGTTAAGGGGGCCAGGTCTGCTCAGAGCTCGGCAGGCAGTGGGTGGGTGGAAACTCTGGGGAGAGGTTCCTGGGACCAGACAGGACCCTCAGGGCATGACAGGGAAGAACAGAACCTGGGGAAGCCTTAGGGCTCTGCCAGCAGATTGAGTGGGCTCCAGCAGGTATGTGGGCAGCGGGGTTCTGGCTAGAGGCATAGGAGCCAGGGCAGAAAATAGACCTCTAGTCTCAGAACAGGAAATGTCCCCTCCCTCCACAGGACTTCAAAAAGCCTCCAGATCCTGGGCAGTTGGAGAAATAATGTGGAAGACCAAGAAGGGGAAGAGGTCAGGGAGTAGATGAGAAAGACAATAAAGATGCGTCTCACTGCCTCCTTGCAAGCTCCCTTGCATAAACCTGAAGCTCAGGGACAGCTGAATGAGCTCATACCATGCTTCTCACCTCGTGTCGTGGGACTGGTCATCAGGGAGCCGAGGAAGTGACCCTCAGCATCCAGGTGGACAGTGAGGCTTGTGGAGGTTGCTGGACAGGGACCAGTCACCTTTGGCAGCACTGGCTAGGTCCATGTGCCCACCATCCCCTAAAATGTTGATGAATTTTTTCTGTTTGTCTGCCTGGTGAGGCTGCAGCTAGGAAGCTTCCAGAGCCCCTGGCAGGGAGTTAGCGCTGAGCATCTACTGGCTGTTGTCACTGCTGACAGGACTTTCTAAAGGCAGGAACTGGGCCCTCACCTATTGAATCCCCCACCCTCAGGGGTGGAACTGGGACAGCTGTAGCTTTCAAAAGGCTCCCAGGGGGATTTGGCAGGGATTGGGACAGGGAAACATTTTTACCTTTCATTTCATGTCTTTATGGCTTCTTGGAGTTGTTTATAGTACGAGCATTTTATATAAAAAGAGTAGTTTAAAAATACATACAAAAATCATCTCCCGGGTTTGGGAGCCGCTCAATAAAAGAGGCTGGCCCCATGGGAAAGCGGAAGCCCTAGCTCCGGGGGAGGGGGATGGAGGACACCCCGGGGGGCATGGCCCCTGCTGGGAACTGCCAGAGTCACCCAGGAGTGCCAGCAGGAGAAGCTTGGAGTGTGTTGCCAAACATCCAGCATTAAAACGCTCCCCACCACAGGCCCCAGGAGGAATGAACAAAGAAACGTGCTAAAGGAAGCTGGGAGAAAAGCATCGCAGTTGGCAGACTTCTTTGGGAAGGTTCTGAGACCCTCCCCCCAGCCCCTCACACTCACCTAGGCCTGGGCACCTTCCTCCCAGGAGGTCAGAGCTTTCTTAAGTCACCAGAGAGGGGGCTTGGCAGTTACTGCACAGACCAGAGTCTACACTCCCCCAAAGCCTTAGTTACCTTCCCGAAAAGAGGCGATGCTCCTTCCATTCCCCTATACATGTTTCTTTCTGTCTCGTGCGTGTGTGGATGAGGCTCTGAGACTGTGGTGAACAGGCCCAAGATTCCTCAGCATCCAGGGAGGACCCTGGTTCCTGATTCTCCCTCACTGCAGGGGGTGGCAACCCAACCTGTCACCCCAAGCCATGGCTCAAGCCCTGCCCCTGCTGTATCTCAGGGATTGGGACATCTCCCTTGACCAACTGTGATGTAAAGCACAGAGAGGGCACCGGACAGCCACCAGTCACACAGCCACGGCCGGGCAAGCCCCAGCATCTGCTTGTGAGGCAGTGGCCCTGCTGGCCTTGTTGCCTGCCCTGACTTCCTGCCCCAGGCTCTGGCCCTGGACCTTCGGCAGGGCTCTCCCTTCCGCACGAACATTCACATGGGCTGTGTGCCATGGTGGGCCCCGGTCTTCGGAGGACCGCCGCCACCCCAGCCTCTTTTCCCTGCAGGATGTTGATCTGTCTACGGGGGAGTTCAGTAACTAGAAAGTGCTGGGCTCCCAGCAATGCTGAGCCAGAGACATGAAAGGCAGCAGCGCACGGTGCAACACAGAGCCTGCTGGGAGGCCCGTGGGGGCCAATGTGAACATCCTGTACCGGCCTCTGTGAAACCCACACCTGCTGGGCCCTGGCCCAGACAGTTGCCGCTATGCCAGACAAACACCTGGACACTCTGCCAACCCCCTTCCATGCTGCGCAAGCCATGGCTGCACAGCCCCCTCCTGTACCTGCCTCACCCACCAGAATGCCCCCCCATATCCTGGGGGTCCCTAAGGCAGCTCAGACCCACTGTTCAGAGTGGAGATCTTTGAAGACAATCTTCCCCAACTGTAGTCACCACCATCACCACCCTAACCACATGCTAAGGGCAAGAACATAGCTTCAGAGCAGACACTCCAAAGTTTAAAGTCCATACAAATTACCGGTGTCTTGTCAAAATGCAGATTCTGATCCCTTACATCTGGAATTATGAATTTGCATTCCTAACAATCTCCTAATGATGCTGATGCTGTGGGTTTAGAACCATGTCCAAATTAGAATTACCTGGGGATCATTTCCAAAAACCCAAGTCACAGCCCAGACTAATTAAATTACACCCTTGGGATGTGGGATCCAGGCATGAGGAATGTCTGAAGCTCTCCAGGGGATTCCAGACTGGGAAGCCACTGTCCAAGGGAGTATTTAGGAACCAGAAGGTGGACTGGCGCGGTCGAGGCGCAGCGCACCTGGTGTTCATGGGACGCTGATTGAGCACCCGGATATGCCAGGTGCTGTCCCGGGTGCTGGGCACACACAAGGAATGAGACCCAGCCCCACCTTCTTGGTGCTCATGGTCATAAAAGAGGATGAATATTAAACAAGGTACCAAACCAGTAAATGGGATAACTCCACATCGGGAGAAAGCCACAAAGATAGTAAACAGTAACAAGAGACATAAAATGGGGAGGTCCCCCTCAGATCTGGGGGTCAGGGAAGTCTCTCAAAGGATGTGACATTGAACTGAGACCTGAAGGCTGACAAAGTGCCAGCCTTGTAAGGAGCCAGGTGAGAGCATCTAGGCAGAGAGAGAGGCAGGTGCAGAGGCCTGGCTGTGAGAATGGAGGTGAATGGCAGAACAGCAGGGAAAGGAGGGCCTGCCTGGCAGCTTAGTCTTTACCTGGGTGGGTGGATGAGGGGCAGAGAGCCCGGCCTGTGAGAGGCTATGGCATCCAGTCTAGACCCCCTAAGGAAGAAATATGGAGGAGTCTATTCTCATAGTACCCGCAGGAAGAAGAGCCCCCACCTCTGACCGCAGCATCACCCAGAAGGAGAGACCCAGGTCCCGGTTCTAACCCAAGGGATAGAGGGAAGGATGAAGGGAGGAGGGCGGGCCAGGCATGGATCCAGCACCTACCTCTGGCCGAGAGCTTCTTTGTGTTGATAATCTTGGCAGCATATTCCTGGCCGGCCAGCACCTTCACACACCTGCGCACCACTGAGAAGGCTCCCCTAGGACAGAGGAGGCAAAGAGGGTGAGCGGGGGCCCAAGGGCTATGTTCCCAGGAGACACCACAGTTCACGCAGCTGCTCTGTGCTGGGAGGGGCCTTCCCTCAGGGCTGCTCGAGCTCATAGGGGATGCTAGTGGCGCACCTCGGAGACAGAGCAGGCCTGGAGACCCATGGGAACCACTGGTAGTAAATTGTTAGGAAATTGGCCTCATGAGAGATGAGCTTTGTCCAGTCATATTAAGTTAGGCTTGACAAATTCTAAAGCACTAAAATCATGCAATGTTAGAATCACAGAATCTAGGTCCCTGGAAGGTGAACCCACTCCAGTGTTCTTGCCTGGAGAATCCCAGAGACGGAGGAGCCTGGTAGGCTGCTGTCTATGGGGTCGCACAGAGTCGGACACGACTGAAGCGACTTAGCAGCAGCAGCAGCAGTAGGTCCCTGGAAGTTTTCAGTTTTTTCTTCTTTGGGTAGTTAACACAGTGACATGGTTCAAAGTTCAAAAGATACAAAAGTGTGGATAGTTAAAGTGACTCCTTCCCATCCCTATATCCCAGACTCCAAGGTCCCCTGCCCAGAGGTGGCCAGTGTTACCAGAGCATCTGTCCATAGATAGCTCCCCCCTCCCCCATGCAAATACTGGACACTGCATGCTGCTCTGTACCCTCTTCTTCAGAAATTTTTTTAGAGATCCTCCTATATTATCACATAAAGAGTTTTCACCTAATCATGTGGGCTGTCCTATAATTTACCTAGCCAGTCCCCTATCGACAGGCAATCAGGTTAATCCCAGTCTATAGCTCCAGTCTATAGCTGTGACAGACAGTTCTGCAATGCCTAACCTCATATGTGTGCCTTAGAATTACATTTCCCACGACTTCCCTGGCGGCTCAGATGGTAAACCATCTGCTTATAATGCAGGAGACCCAGGTTCCATCCCTGGGTTGGGAAGATCCTCTGGAGAAGGAAATGGCAACCCACTCCAATACTCTTGCCTGGAAAATCCCATGGACGGAGGAGAGTGGTAGGCTACAGTCCATGGAGTTGCAAAGAGTTGGACATGACTGAATGACTTCACTTTCACTTTTCATGTATACAAGTGTCTGCAAATAAACTTCTAGAACAGGTATTATTTGGTCAAGGGTAGCTGTTGTTTTTCTCTGGAGAAGGAAATGCCAAGCCACTCCAGTATTCTTGCCTGGGAAATCCCATGGACAGGAGCCTGGCAGGCTACAGTCCATAGGGTCGAAAAAGAGTCAGACATGACTTAGTGACAAAACAATACAAGGTGTTGTTGGGTACTTCTGAAAGATAACGAGAAACGATCCATCTTAGAAATGTACCAACTTTCATGCTAGTATGTGAGGGGAGTCCCTCTGCCTTTGTCAATACAACGTGTGATCAAACTTTTATATCTTTACTAGTGAGATGTGGAGCACGGTGACTCAATGTAGATTTAATTTGGAATTCTTATATCAAGAGTGAAGCTAAGCATTTTTTTTTCATGTGTTTTTAGAGGCTCCTGGGTTTTTATCTTCAAAATATTTGTGGCTGGAAGAACTCGAAGCAAGGGCTGTGGGTTTCATGGCTCATAGGAGACATTGTTTCCATGTGGAACGTGGCCCATTTTCCACATTATTTGATTTTTCAAGAAAAACTAGAATTCTGGATATTTTAGTGACATTTCCCAAATTTTAAATACTGGTTTCTGCTGCTGCTGCTGCTGCTAAGTCACTTCAGTCGTGTCCAACTCTGTGCGACCCCATAGACGGCAGTCCACCAGGCTTCCCCGTCCCTGGGATTCTCCAGGCAAGAACACTGGAGTGGGTTGCCATTTCCTTCTCCAATGCATGAAAGTGAAAAACGAAAATGAAGTCGCTCAGTCGTGTCCAGCTCCTAGTGACCCCATGGACTGCAGCCTTCCAGGCTCCTCCATCCATGGGATTGTCCAGGCAAGAGTACTGGAGTGGGGTGCCATTGCCTTCTCTGTTAAATACTGGTATCTAATTCCAAAAAAATTAGCTCCCTGTGTCACACAGGAAATTTCCAAATCTAATGCTCTGTGACAACCTAGAGGGGTCGAATGGAGTGGGAAGTTCAAGATGGAGGGGACATATGTATACTTGTGGCCTGATTCATGTTGATAGATGGCAGAAGCCAACACAATACTGTAAAGCAATTATCCTCCAATTAAACATAAATAAATCAAAACAAATTTAAATGTAATATTTTGCCAAACAAAACGAGTTTGGGGGCTAGATCTGGCATCTAGGTGCCATGTTATACCTTCCACTACAAACATCATCTGGCGCAACCCCTTCACATCACAAAGGAGGCCCCTGAGGGGCCAGACACTGCCCATGGTCTGTTATCGCCCTGCTGCTGCTGCTGCGTCGCTTCAGTAGTGTCCGACTCTGTGCCACAGGTGAATGGCAAGAAACAAGTCTCCTGTGCAGCCTTCTCCAGTTTTAATGTGCATATGAATTACCCAGGCATCTTGTCAAAAGGCAGATTTTGATTCCTTAAGTCTGAGGCAGAGCCCAAGACTCTGAGCTTCCCCGTAGCTCAGGGGAGAGTGCTCAAGGTCACACAGGCAGTGCTGTATTTTGAACTCAGATATCTGCAGCCCCAGATTTTTGGCTTCTCCACCTAGTGAGCCTGCTGCTTGCGGGCCTGCACACCCAGGTTCCTGACGTGGCCACGCCCCACCATATCTTCCAAACTTTGATCCCCTCTCCTAAGCACACAGGCAGGTCCCAGCTACACAGATGCAGCTGATGGGAGCAGGGGCGGACGCTGGCAGGCGCTGAGGAAGCCTGCAGGCTGGCAGAGATGCCCGTTCTCACAGGCCCCAGGGTGTTCTGTCACTGGCTTCGTGTCTGAGCAGCATGAAGGGAATGGGTGGGAAACTGGAGAAGGATGAGGCAGGAAGATCTGGGAGGTGGGCTAGAGGCCAGGAAATGTGACCTCGTAGGAAAGCTGGCGAAGGCCAGAACTCACGGGCACAGCTACGGACTGCCATCCGGCGGAGGGGGGGGGTTCTGCCTGTCCTCCTCGTGGAGGGAGCAGCCATTGGGGCTCCCTCCCTGAGAAGCACCCTCCCCGTGACACAGCACACCACACCTCCCCCACTAGCCCAGGACCACAGCTGCTCGTCCATCCACTAGACAGAGTTCCTAAGGACCAACAGGGCCTCCATACATGTTACTATAGGAACAGGAGGTAGATTTAAGTGAACTTAGACAGGGAGAGGGCGTCAGTCTGGGGTGTTAGAAACAGGAACAGGTACTTGAAGAAGGTGCCCACCCTATTCGGACCGGGACTTTCAGGTTCCTGCTTAGTGGGAGGCCATGATTCTCAGAAACCCCAGAGGAGAGAGCATGTTTCAGATGGCCCCTTCTGGGAAAGATTCTGAGGATTCCAGGGAGAGGAGGGGCAGGAAAGGAAGGTTTGTCTTATTCACTGGCAGCTAGCACATGCGTGGGGCTCTGTGCAGAGGCTTAACAGGCTCCACAAACCTAGGCTCTACCCCAGGAACTGAGGACCTGAGAGCCATGTCTATAAAATAAGAGAAGTCATGCTTGCTGAACTTCCTCCTAACAACACAGTGTCGAGCTTTTGTGTAAATCCCAGGTTCTAACCCAGGTGGCTCTGTGGCAAAGAATCCACCTGCCAAAGCAGGAGATGCCAAAGACGCAGGTTCGATCCCTAGGTTGAGAAGATCCCCCGGAAGAGGGAATGGCAACCCAATCCAGTGTTCTTGCCTGATGAATCCCATTGATAGAGAAGCCTGACGGGCTGCACTCCACTGGGTTTCAAAGAGTCGGACACAACTGAGCACACACGCAGGTAGAGGGAGGAGCTTATCAAAACGATTCAGAGAACACCAGCCTCGCGCACACCCAGAATGTACACTCCCGATGCACCTTCACCACTAAGCTCCTTGGCCCTCACAACAACCCTGCAAAGTTGAGATTACGATCCCCCATTTTTTCAGGGCATGAAACTGAAGCCTCAAGGGAGCAGGCATATTCCTCCCGAGGCTATGACAAGAATCCAGGTCACCTGTCCTTGTTCTCCTGACTCCACCAAAGGCAAGACAGTGTGACCCCCAAAAGCAGGGGCTCTGGGCTCACAAAGCCCTGTGATCTGATTGTGACTGACCCCCAGCTGTGTGATACTGAACTTGGCACTTCAACTCTGTTTCCTCCTACAAAATGGGGGCCAAAATAATACCTCTGTCTTGGGTTTGGGGGGAGATTAAGTCAGGCAACACACGCGAAACCCTGGGCACAGTGCCAGGGCATGCTGATCACTGATGGGGCGAGGAAATGGTCTGGGCCAGGGAGCCCGTTTTCCACCTATGAGGCCTCAGGTCTTCATCCACGAGTGGAAAGGCTCCTCCCTGCCAGTTCTGGTGCTGGGGATCAGAGATGGGGGGGCAGAGGAGACTCTGTAGCAAAAATGAGAGTGTGGGCAGCAAGATCGCAGCCCTAACTTCCTCTCTTTTTAATCTTTTGTTTAAAAAAAGGCATGTTTCTGCATGCTCGTCCTGTGGGAGCAAGTGGCCACAGCCCAGCAGCTTTGGCAAAAGGAAGAGCCAGCCCACTCCTCCCACGGCCCTGAGTTGAGCAGGTGGCCAGTGGGTGGGTGGGCAGGAGCCTGGAAACAGGACAGGGCCGAAAAGGGGAGGAGGCCAGGATGGGGAGGGCAGAGTGGGAGAGAGTGACCAGGGGTCCAGGGAGGAAGGGATGAAGCCTGCATGGGAGGGCCCTGGCAGGTGGGGGATGTCCTCGGGTGGATTCTGGGTGCAAAGGTTTCAGGGGCACGTGTCTGCCCACACGTGTATGTCAGCAGCTTGTCAATGCCCTCAAGTATGTGGTGACATGTGCTGTCACCCTGGGTGTGTACATGTGTTAGGAGAGGGTCACAGAATGTGGGCAGGGAGGAGTGTGTGTGAGATAGACAGACACTGGAGGGACAAAATCTCAGATCTCAGCCCTGCTGGGAGGTCTTGGGGAGGGGTCTGCCCCAGTGTGGGCCTCACGGGTTTCATGGGGATTGGTGTGGGCATGAGGCTAAAAAATATAGAGACCTTTCCACCTTCAGTATTCTTTACTTCTTTGGTTGTGTAGCACAGCTTGCAGGACCTCAGTTCCCCAACCAGGGATTGAACCTAGGCCATGGCAATGAAAGCACCCAGTGCGAACCACTAGACCACCAGGGGATTCCCTCCACCTTCAATATTCTATACTAGTGCTGTCCAACAGAACTTTCTACGATGATGGAAATATTGTCCATTGTGACAGGCGCTAGCCTCCTATGGCTATAGAGCACTTGAAATCTGGTTAGTAGGACAGAAGAAGTGAATTTTTAATTTTATTTCATTTCAGTCATTATAAGTGGCTAGTGACCACCAGGTTGGATCGTGAAGTTCTATGTGGATAAGAACTGGCAGTCCTGAACCAGACCAACCAGAGTGCAAATTGTGGTCCAGCCGCTTACTAGCAATTTATTTAACCTCGGTAAGACCATTTTCCTCCCTTGCAAAATGTAGGTAAAGATTACTACCCACCCTGAGCACTTGTTTCAAGGATTCAATATAAGACTAGGGTATGCAGTGGGTTTAGCCCAATCCTTGGAGTGTAGTAAATGCTCAGGAAACAACGCCTTTTATAGGCATCATTATCTCCGAAGTGATGAGAACAGCTGGCATCATCAGAAGCAAAATGGACCTTGTTTGCCAAGCTCAGGAAAGAAGCAAGCCAGGGGAGGAGGTGTGTGGGGACCATCGTGAGGGGATGGGGTGCTTCCCCAGGCCCCAGCAACCTGCCCTTGGGTGTAAGCAGGCAGGGAGGCAGCACCTGGTTCAATAGACAGACGGGAAGGGCGAGGGCACGCTGATAGTGGGTCCATCGTGGCTGGAAATGTGGGAACGTGCTAATGGGCCGTGAAAAGCAAGATTTACACTGGGAAATTGCTTTTCCGGCTGCCTGGGAGGCACGGTGTCCTGGGAGTTGCTGGCTGCCTGCCCACAGGAGGCTCATCACCCTCTCTGGACCAAAATACCCCAAAATGCTGACTCGCAGTAATTCCAAACACCTGGGGTCCTCACTCAGCTTGGCTATCAGCTTGCTTATCCTTCCACTTGAAAGATGGACACGAGGAGCCACAGCCCCACTTCCTCCTGGGCCATCTGTGAGAAGTATCTACTACATAGGGATGGGAAAAGGTCCCTGAGACCCAAGATCAGTTACCGCCAACTTGCCCTCAAGGCAACTCCCCACCTTCACTCCAGAGCGCGGGGCGTGCCTATGGGTATCAGGAGACGGAGATGGACACGGCTTATGATGGCACAGTCCCGGAGCCACTCTGCACTCCTCCGGGGTCTGATTGTCAGGAGTCTCGTCAGTCTCTAGGGTCTTCCTTTCATTGGCTGCTTCCTCAAACACACCCAGGACTCCCTCATTCTGGAAAAATAAACAACCATCCTTCCCCTAAACTTGAAAAGCTGAAAAACCAGGAGCCTTTCTCTCGACCCACAAGCCTTGGCCACTTCCTTCCTCCTCCTTTCTCTGCTGCCAAACTTCCAGAGCAAGTGTCCGACATTCGCCGCCTCCTCTTCCCACCTCCCACGCTTCAAAAACCCACCACAATCTGGTTCCCACCCCCGGCTCCCTGGAAGAAAAGTTGTGCCAGGCCCACCCACCCAGTGCCCCCACCCCCGCCCCTGCAGTCCCCAGTGGGCCTGATCTGCCTAGCCTGCCCCACGACAGGTGACATTTGGCCCCAGTGGCTACCCAGTTTGAGGCCTGTCTTCCCTCTCATTTCTGGGTCACCACACTCTCCTTGGCAGCCCCCCCCCAACTTATTTTCACTTCTTCATCCCCCTCCTATCCCCCTCTGAACATCTCTACTCCTTGTTCTCTCTCCACCAATCCTTACCTCTTTCCCTGCCATCCCTTCTACCCAGGACCATGAAACTGGGATCTGTGGGGAGGCTCTGGGTGTTCGTGAACATCTCTAAAATTTTAACTAAATTATTCTGTGTCTGTGCATTGTTCTGTGCAGAGGACGCATAGTTTTCATTAGCTTCACAAGGGATTCTCTGACCACCACCACCGCCCCTGCCCACCTCCCCTCAACCCCGCAGAATGGTGAAAGCCACTGAGTGTCACCCAAGAGTGAAATCTGCTTCTGCACAGCCATTCCTCGCTTCAGAATTCTAGTCCCAAATTTCTAGCTGCTCACTAGAAATACTATGTGATCGGCACCTCTTAATCAAAGTCCAGTTTTCTTTCTCCAAATCTCACCACTCCAGGTTAATATGCCTAAGCATTCTGCCTCTCTGAGATGAGCTGGGATGAGTTCAGAAAGTTTCTGCTCAAAGGTGACAGACCTGTTACCTGTGAGAGGATTAACTTGTAATACTTCTTGGTGGTCAATAACTCACAGTCCAGGTTAGCTGGTCTGATCACTTGGCACAGAGCAAGGCTTGGGGGCATGGAACCCAGAGCAGATGGGGTTTGAATGTCTGGGGGAAGGCACAGAGCTGGGGTTGGTCGCTGGAGCAGCCCCGGCTGAGGGGCCGGCGTGTGGGCCACAGGTTGCTGCAGCAGACACTGCGGTAATATCTTGCCATTGAGGTCTACTCTCTCCCCATTCTACAGTTAAAGAAACTGAGGCCAAGACCTTGAACCCAGGAGTCCTGAATCATCATCCTTTGCTCTTTCCAATACCCTAAACTCTCAGACTCCCCTAACTTGTGGTCCACAGATGGGCATTAGGGTGGGGGATTTGTGGGAAATGATATACAACATCCTGTGAGTTGGAATGAGTGTGTGTTTTGGGGGGTGACTGTGGCTCATGTGAGATTCTCTGAGGACTTCTAGATTCCTCAAACAGTTAAAAAGCTGAAATCAGATTTGTTCAGATATGAAAGGAACATCCTGTTTGCATAACGTGTGTGTGCGTGTGCTAAGTCACTTCAGTCATGTCCGACTCTTTGCGACCCTATGGACTGCAAAGGCTCCTCTCTCCATGGGATTCTCCAGGCAAGAATACTGGAGTGGGTTGCTATGCCCTCCTCCAGGGGATCTTCCCAACCCAGGGGTCGAACCCATGTCTCTTATGTCTCCTGCATTGGCACGTGGGTTCTTTACCACTAGAGCCACCTGGGAAGCCCCTGTTTCCATAACACCCACCTCTATATACTTTAAGCAAATTCCTTCACTTTGTGGGGGCTTCAGTTTATCCATCTGTGAAATCAACTGTTGATCATTTGTAAGCCTTCTCTTTTTTTTTTCTTTTTAAGCAATAGTATCCTTTCTTAACAACAAACAAACACAGCTATGCAGGTCCCCAGATGGCAAACAGAGCAGAGGTGGCAGGGGCTGGGGGCTCAGAATCCCCTTTGCTTGGTTTTCTTTCTCTCTTCTCCCCAGCTCAGCATAGCAGCTCTTCCCCAAACTCCACAAACTAGCATTTGAGAGCCAGAAAATCCTAGGACCTTTTCCTGAAACCACACATCCCTCCTCCTCTCCACCCCAGCTGCTGCCGCCCACTTCCAGACTCCAAAAGATGCTGCAAGCACGCAGTGTCTTCGAGCCGTCCCGCACTCCCAGGCCTGCCCCACGCCAACCCAGCAGAAGTCTTGCTGGGGACACAGAAGGCCTGGGAACCGGAAGAGTCTGTTTGCTGCAGGGAACATTGAACCAACAGAAGTTCCAACATGTTCCTTGTTTGGGCTGTGCCTAGGCTTTCTTGACTGGGTTACAAAAAGGAAAACTAAAAAATATATATCCACAGGGCTTGGTGACAGGATCATAGCAGGCAAAACAGGGGGAAATGGTGAGGGGCTGCTTTCTCCCAGCTTCAGGGAGCCTCCTGGCCTGGCTTCAATTACATGTACACCCCAAAGACTTTCAGAGAGAAAGGCTCCAAGGAGTGAAAAGCCAAGAATTGACATGGAAAGAGGCTGAAGGGCCCAGATCTCATGTGTCACTGACTTGTGTGACCTCAGGCAAGCCCCTGACCCTCTCTGGACTTTATTTCCCCATCCCTAAGACAAGGGAGCACTCTTCCTTCTGATATTCATATGCAATTGAGGCTATCCTGACCCCTGAACCATCTCCCACTTTGTGCTTGTAGCAAAGCCTCTTACCAGACAAGGACAGGGATGCAGGCAAGGAGGGAAACAAGACCCAGCAGTGAGAAGAGGGCTTCCACATGTGTATCTGCTGGAACAGGGCTCAATATTTCCCAAGCCATGTTCATCTGGGGGTAGAGGATCAGTTGACAATGAGAAAGTTCTTTAGGTTGAGCTGAAATCTACCTCCCTGTTACTCTAGACATGTGGCCCTGCTCTGCCCTCCAGAGCCATATAGAGCAGTCTTGTATCATCTCTGGGGCTCAAGATGTCCCTCCAGGGATAAGGGAAGGGAACCCTGAGGGGTCTCTTTTCCCTGCTAGAGTCCCCAGCTTCTTGGCCCTCTCTCACCTGATTTGGCTTCCAGACCTTGGCCACCTGGCCCACCTCCCACCTCTTCTGGACATGCTACAGGTTTTTAATATTCCTTCTAGCCCCTAGGTATCCAAAAGTTGAAGGCAAGGACTTCCTTGGTGGTCCAGTGGCTAAGACTTCATGCTTCCACTTCAGGGAGCACAGGTTCAATACCTAGTCAGGAAACTAAGATCCTGCATGCCCCATGGTGTTGCCAAAAAAAAAAAAAGTTGAAAGCAACAGAGCATGCCCAAGAAGAGTAAGACCACCAACCCCCTGGAGCTGACACACTCCATCAAAAGACACACCTCAGAGATTTGGCCGGTGCTGTTCCCACTCTGAGAAACACTCTTCCACCCTCTTCCCTCTGACCGGCTCTTACTCAGCTGTCACTCCCCAGTGTCACTGCCTCAGGGGAGCCTTCCCTGATTCCTCCATCACCCCAACCAGTTGAGGTCTCTTTGTAGCTTATAACCCCATGTTTGTGCTCATAGCCTTTATCCAGTTGCATTTAAATAACAATATCTGAAGTGATTTAGTTAATGTCAGATTTCCACTAGACCGTAAGCCCCAAATGGGCAGAGATGACATAAGTCTGGCATGTGGTACCTGCTGGGCTCAGCCCGAGGCCAGGAACAGAGTCTGTGCTCAGGAAATACTTGTTGAGTGGATGCAAGGGTCACAGACTTGTTCCTCCTTTTATATGACGCTGAGACATCAAGGCCGTCAGTGTTTTCTAGCACAGAAGGTCCCACCAGCCTCACAGCCCCACCTGACATCTTGGTGGGCAGCCAAGTCCCATAGGGACCTAGATCTAGTGCCTGGGCTGGGTCTCAGCAGCCTGTGACATGCCGGGTGGTGGGGCAGAGGTTGCGTCAGGTTGGCCTGGGCTGGGAAGCTTCCTACCACACCACAGAGAGGCTCGGAAAAGACCGTGACACATCAACGTGTGTGTAGGAGGGGTGGACTGTGGCCAAGGGACCAGCGCACAAAAGAGGGAAGGATAGAGAAAAATGGACTAGAGAGATGCAGGGAAGTAAGACAGGGAAGGACAGAGAGAGAAAGACGGCAAGAGCAAGAGAGCGAGAGCAAGGGAGAATGAGAGAGAGATGGTGGCGGCAGGGGGGCAACCCAGAAGCCTACCAGCATCATCTTGCTCTCCCTGCACTGGGAGGTAAGGCTCTTGCTTCATGTCCTGTTGGAGCCAGTATGTCGGCACACACACATCCATATGCACCCGTGTGTGTGTGTGCGTGTGTGTTTATGTGCACGTGTGCACTAGCAACAGGATTCAGGCACTGCGTTCCAAGGCTGTGCCCTCACCCTCTGGGAGGGCCGGGGCCCCAGACTGCAGGGATGCTGGCAGCAGTCACCGCGCACCGTGTAGGGAGGCGGGCAGGCGGGAGCGGGGCTCAGCAGTGTCAGTGTCTCAGCCTGTGTGGGGGCGGCCGCGTGGGGGCGGAGGGCTGCGGCAAGCACCAGCACATGTGCGTGCCTTCCGCTCTGGTGGCTTGGAGGAAGAGTGGGGGAAGGCTATCCCCTTCCCTTGTCCCACTTGCCCCCCAACTTCCCATCCTTAGCCGCTGGCCCCTGAACATCACCTGGCCCCCTACCCTGGCTACCATTGCCACAGGCTCTTCCTGCGGCCTTGGGCAAACTGCGTCTCTCTGGGCATTGGCTCCACCATTGATGCTGTGAGGAGACAATGTCCATGGTCCTCCCAGCTCTGGTGTTCTGGAAGCCTGAAATTTCCCACAGGTGCCTTTCACAGAGGCTAAAGAGGGTAGCAACTCTAACCGTGCTTTCCAGCATCTGCAGAAGTGCTCTGATCCCCAATTCACAGATGGTAAAGCTGAGATACACCAGGGACAAGGAATCTGGCACAGTCAATTAGAGGCAGAATCATGATGGGAGGATAAGTGACAGTTCAGAGTTCCCTCACCCGCAAGGGCACACCCTTCTTCCCTGGAAGTGTTCCCCAGGCAGGGCACCACAAGGGGCACCCCTTATTAGTCTTCTCTCCATATGCGCGGTGCTGGGGACCTACACACAAGCCTGAGTGCTGCCACCAGTCCCCTGAGCCAGGTCATTTCACCTTCTCAGACCTCAGTCTGCTCATCTGTAAGATGGGTGAGTAAGTCCTTTCCCTCCCTCAGAGATGAGCTAGTGGGTGGAGAAGTGCCACATTGGCCCCAAAGCGCTATAAAGGTGACAGGTTGTCAGAAGCAAAATAAAAGCACAGTCCTGTCTTTGCGGGGGATAGTGCCTCATGGCACAGGTATTTTCTCTTCTCCGGTATTACACCTAGGATCCTCCTAACAGCCCTGCCAGGAAGAGAGTGGGATTGAGAAACGCAACCTGCAGGTGTCAGAGCTTGTGTCCAAGAGCGAAGGAACCTAAGCACCCAGGACCCTGGGCTTCCCCACCTCCACCCCACCCCAGAACAGGGAGCTGCCTCTGGTCTCCAGTGTTCCCCACTGATCAAGCCCAGCCTGAGCCTTGTTCATGATACAAAGCCATGGGGGCTCCAGAGCCAGCTCTTCCCTCTCCTTCGGGCAGTCTTGCTGGCCCCTGCAACCCTTTCCCCAGCTCCAACACCACCCTTGAGTCAATTTCAGATCCTTTTCTAAAGAGAAAAGACTGGGTTGTGTGTTCTCTCCAGCCTCCCTCCCTTCTCCCTCCCCCTTTCAAGTAAAATCTCCTTCCCAGGCTCTCTCTGTACAGCCCAGTGATTACACAGGCTGCAGGGTAATTCTGCCTCCCTAACTAACCTCTCCTGGGACTGGGATTCAAAGCCCGGAGAATGTCAAGGGCTAGAGGAGGCATCCTCCTTCTCTATCTCCTGGAATTCACCCCTTCCTCTCCCCACTGCCCCACCCACCCCGGGTCCTGGTCTTCCAGAAGGTTGGGTCTGCAGGGAGCTCTGACCCTAGCGCCCAGGCCCACTCTGACCCTGGAGCTGGGGGTGCTGCAACCTGCCTCCTGCCTCCAAACAAGCCTCTGTGCTCCTAAGGTCTGTGCTTCTGTTTGCCTCTCCCATGGGAGGAAGGAGGACTGGATGGGTCAAGGAAGGAGGAAGTGAGCTAGTCTCTGGGTTCCCAGAGACAGCCCCACCCCAACCCTCTAGGGAAACTGGAATCAAGTTCCTGGCTTATGTGAATCATATACTGCAGTGGGACCTCCATCCAGGAGCATCAAGAGGCCCTAGAGCATTAATTCTGACCCCAACCCCTCAACCCCCTCAGCTGGCTGCCCCCTAGGCGGGGCAGGAGCCCCTCCTCTGACATCCTCAGCCAGCCCTACCCTAGGGTCCTCGAAGGCCTGCAGTCAGGACCCTGGGCAGGGCGCCAGGAATCCCTCAAGAGGCTCGTGTCCTCCTCCTGTCCTTCTCTGCAGCTGGGAGGCCAGGGCCCTGCAAAAGGAGGTCAAAGGCCCCCATGGCCCCTTGGAGGGCCAGCCTAGCTGCCTCTGGCAGTCATCATGCTGGTGATCTGAAGTGGGTTCCTAGAAATGGGAGCTCAGCTTCCAGGTGGTAACAGCAGTGTCCTGGCTGGCCAGGGCCTTGGGTCACCCCTTGAAGGATGGTCCCTGTAGGCATCTGCGCTGCTCATCCTGACAGAAGAGGAGCCTGTCCCATCCCAGCCAGCCTGGTGGGTTAGGGGCAGGGCTCAGTCAACCCTTTCTGCCAAGCTGGGCAAACTCCTGTCAAAAAGCAAAGCCCTGGCAGGTGCCAGCCCCCATTTGAGGGCAGTGGTGATCTCAGGGTGCCACAGGCATCACTGTGTCTTCATGAGAACCATCTCACTCCATCCTCCCAGTCCCTCTTTATCTCCAGGTTACAGGTTGTGGGAAACAGATGCCATGGCCAGCCCAGTGTCATAGCGCTATGGGTGGTAAGGTCCGGGCCTTGTGCCCTGTGCTGGGTGCTGCCACTACCTGGTCATTTGGATTGGAGCTTTGAGTGAATCAGGAAAGCCCTGCCTCCCCAGTGATGCAGCCTGGCCTTTTAAACCCAGGCATCAGAGGGGTAGCACCTCATCTCCTTTTTTTCCAATACAAGCATCCTCAGGCCCCATCCTTAGGCTTCCTGACATCTGGCGAGTCCTGACCTTGCCCGCATTGTTTCGTAGGTTCAAGCATTTTTCTAGGGAAGATAGACTTTCATCAGATTCCTGGAGGAATATGTGACCTTAAAAAGGTTAAGAGCACTGGTAATTGTGGAAGGAAATTGATCAGATTAGGCTGGCCATGCCTGCCACCCTCAGTCTTTCTGCCATGGTCACAAAAGGGCTCCAGAAATTCTGCCCATGCCCTGATCCCTGCAAGAGCCCTGGCAGACTGTGGAGCCAAGAAGGCTCAAGAAGGCACTCCCTGCCAAGTCACCACCAGACCACCCAGTCTTCATGATATCCATCTCCTCTTAGGGCAAAACAGCAGTTTTATAAGCGCCTGAGTCACATCTCAACTCCATTTCACTGCACTCTGTGACGCAGTCCTCCCAGAACTGAGCCTTGGTCGCACCCTGAAAGGCAGCGCCCAGCTGATCAGGGAATCCTTGGCTCCCGTGGATGCCGGAACCCAGCTGAGAAGGGGTCCCTGCACAAGTGCGGCAGACAGCCTGGGTCCTCCAGAGCAGCTCCAAACATTTCATTCCTGCTGTCCACACCCCACCCCCAGGACAAAAACACACTCAGAAAGACAGGAAGTCTGCAGACAGGAGTGAGTACACGTCTGCACATGGGTATTTTTCTGTACAAGGGTCTGGTGTATGCCTATAGGTATCAGGATAGCCTGGTGTGCAAGTGTGTGTGTCCATGTGTGTGTGCGGGCAGCCTTCTTGTACACAGTCATGGGCCCACCTCCCACACATATGCAGACACCAGCCTGAGCTCGCACATGCCTTCAGCAGCCACACTCCCACCCGAGCCCATGGGCCCAGGCCTCAAACACACACACATAAACCTTCCCATGGGTATGGACCCCGGTCCACACAGATGTCCATATCCAGACCTCACAGGGACACCAGCCAGCCCAAGTCCCACCTGCGCATCCTTACACAGACATATTTACATACAGCTGATATGCACACAGCTCCAACCATGTGTACATAAGTGACGCATGTATGCACCTTCGTTCTCATGCAAATCAGCCAACGGACCTCCTTGTGCCGCTTGCATCCATCCACCCCTGCAGGGCACACTTGCATTTTCAGGACTTCCACATAAAGCACACACCAGTACCTTCCCCCAGGGCACATACACATGAACACTTGCACACCTTTTCAGTGCACGCAAGTGTACCACAGAGTCAGTGCTTACACAACAACACACATCAAAATGCACATTTGCGTGTGCATATTCAGACCTTACAGCAGCACACACCTGCTTACAGGGTGCCTCTCCCCTGCACTCCTGCTACTATGTCAGGGGCCACCCAGGGCACTGGAGCTGCATTGCCCATAGGGCAAACTCTGCCTCCGAACTGTACCCCTACTGTGGATCTATCTCCAGTTGCTTCACAAACCTAGCTGGCGGCACCTGGGAGTGCTCCCTGGACACTCCACAATCCATGGGGCTATCCCAAGGGGCTCTCCTCTCCCTCCCCCACCTCCTCCCATCTTTCTCTCCACACCAGTCATCAAAGGCAGGAAATGAGCTCTGAGGCTGGACAACTTTGCCGAGGGACAAGAGCTGGTGCACCCTCACATCACTAGCCCCTGCCTTAGCAGAATCCCCCCTCCCACAGCTCACTGACTGTCTCTCCCCTCCTCCCAACACCCAAGAAGTCTCAACAGTGGCTCAGTTATTAACCCCTGCTGTACCATTGCTCTCACCCTTGGCAGAGCTGGCAGGGGGAAGGTGGGGAGGGGCTGTGCTTATAAAGAGAAGTCGGCCAATCCACACAGCTGCTGTAGGTGCCTAAAGGCAGGAGGAACTACCCAGGAGATGATGAGCTCTCTGTCACCAGAAGTAACCAAGTTGAGGCCAGATGGCCACCTCAAGAAAAAAACCCAACAGAGGATTCCAGCCTTGGACTCAGCTGACTGGGAAAAAACCCTTTTAAATCCTGAATTTCTAAGAATCTGTGTGTGCCCAGGTCATGTGCAGTTGTGTGTGTGTGTGTGTGTGTGTGTGTTTGCATGCACAGACACTGCCACGCACTGTCAACCCTTCACCTCTACACACACACTCACGCAGCTAGCCTTGGCACATCTTGGCAAACATGCCTGTGCCCAACTCTAGGCACTCTGCACATGCAAGCACCTCCAAGCACATTGTCTCCCTTCCTGTGTGCACGGGAAGCAGTGCAGGTGCCCCCCAACCCATGACGATGAGCCCCCTGAGCCCTCCAGGACTCTCTGAGCTGCAACTCACTTTCCTAGTTCCTCGAAGAGCTGGTACTCTTCCGTGAAGCGGGTGCAGGTGATGGTGGCCATCCTGGCGCTGGGCGGGCAGGCGAGGCTTGGGGCTGTAGGACCAGGACCGGAGCACTGCTGCTCCCAGAACTAGGGGCCACTCGCCTGCCCGTGCTGCCAAGTGCGAACTGAGAACCGGCTTGACTGACGAGCCCCGGGCTTCTGAGCAGAGCACTGTGGCTGCTCACAGCCTCGCGAGCCTTCGTCAGCATCCAGGTCCCCATGGCAACCACCTCCGAAACGCCCTGTTCCCGTTGCCCCGGTAACTGCCTCCCCAACACCTGCCTGCCTTCCACTGCAAAACCTGCTCCCGGATGCCCTGGCCCTACCACACACAATACTGCAGGCCTGTGTGGGCCTGGGGTGGGTGGACCCAGCACCCTCAAGGTGATGGACTTAGGGAGGGGCTGGCAGAAAGGGAAGAGAAACTTAGTCCACAAGTGATCTTCAGTCTTCCCACCACCCCCACTTCTAACTGTGGGGCCCTTGTAACAGACAGGATGGGATTAAGTGGGGCAAAAAGGCAGTTACCATGGTAACGGCCAGTGGGTGCCATGTTCCGGATGGTCCCCAGAAAAGACAGGAAGCAGTTACCCTGGCAACTTCATCTCCTCTGGAGAGACAGGTATTGCCCCGTTGCCCTGGCAACTGCCAGGTTCTAAGGTTTACAGGGAAACGATGGCTAATTCATTGGGATCTCTCTCTCAGTAGATCACTATAGCGTCTGTAACTATCTCTCTGCTCCCTTCTAATTTTTTTTTGCCTCTGCCTCTGTCTTTCTTATTTCGCTCTCTCTCTCTCTGTTCTTTGCCACCTTGTCCATCACACTGGCACTCTAGATAGGGGCAGAAGTGCAGAGGAGCTATTGGGGTTCTGGAGGGAACATCCCTGGCAGCCCACTCATCCCAGCCCCTCTCAGCAATGACAGTCTGCTGTCCCTCAGGTCCCCTCCGGAGGTCTCTTCCTTAGCCACGCTCTTAGCCCAGGCCCCCGGAGGGGCCATAGAGATCTGGTCTCCTGGGTCTCATGTCCCAGTTTCTGCTTGTGCTCCACGTCAAGGTGAAAAAGGCGGAAGCAGCAGTGGGGAGGGGAGCATGGCCTGGCTTGGAGGGGAGTGGCCATGGACCTGCCCTAAAATTCTCATTCCCAAATTTTGTGGGCACATTCCCTGCCAATTTCAACTTTTCAGGGCGGTAACCACATCTATGGCCCCAAGATCTCACCCCAAGACCTGGGGGGTTAAGAAGAAAAGGAACTGGCATTTAAAGATCTGAATTCAATTCCAGTCTTAACATATATTGACTGTGTGATGCTGGATAAGTCACAGCCCCTCTCTGAGCCTCTCACTCCTTTTAGCTGCCACTGGAAAGGAAGGCTGTGAAGACAGAGTAGGCTGAGAGCTGTGGAGGCCTTTATGAAATATGTAAACATGAGGCCTCTTTTTAGTTTCTAGAAGCGGCAGAAAGAAGATCTAAAGTGAAACAATGACTACTGCCATCACTGCAGCTTGAACTCAGAATCTCGGACCCTCACATCCACCTCCTCCATTCAAGCTCCCTTTGCAGCCCTCCACGCCAGCACTTGCCCACAATGACCACACAATAAAAGGATCCAGGATCCCAACTCTCTTGGGTTTCTAGCCCAGCCCTCCTTCAGAATCTCCAAATCGCCTTACTGGTCACCTCACTTAGTAGACACAATTATCTGCTTGTTGGTAATCCCCAACCCCAGCAGACCCCTGACTATACAACCCTAGGTCCCCTAGGACCCCTGAGGAAATCTGGGTACTCTCCAGTTCTGTCCCTCTTCCTGGGCGAGTCAGGAGTGGGAGAGAATGATGGAGTTGACTCTGATGCAGCCACTTCTTCCCAGGAGAGAAACAGGAGGGAGGCAGAGGGGAAGGAGGGGAGGAGAGTCAGGGAGGAGGGGATAAATGGCTTAGCCACTAATTGCACCATTACCACCTTCAGAAAAAGGAAAAACCACTCAGTTTTGTTTCTGTGCACAATATGCTTCCCGCTTTGCCGCCAACGTTGCAATTCAGAGGCAGAGAAGAGAGGCCTTTGCTCAGGGGCTGCACAGCTGGTGGGTAGCGGGCAGGGCACAGAACATACATCTAAAGGCTAGAATCGATCGCAGGTGAGCTGAAGAAAGGCTGCACCACCACCCCTGTATCCCAGACCTGCTAGCCTATCCCCAGGAGGAGACTGCTTCCACACGTGAAAGCACTGGAACCATCCTTAGCGACCACCGAGGGCACCTGAGTCATTGCCCAGAGGAGAGGAGAGGCAGCGTTGGGCAGTGGTTAGAGTGACTCCATGACCTACAGGCTGTGACTGGGGATGAGTAGCCTAGCTTCTCTGTGCCTTGATTTCTTAATCTGCAAAATAGAGCTAACATTCCCCAGCTCCAAGGCTGTTCTAAGGATTAAATGAGATGAGCACAGTGTCTGACATGCTGTAAATGCTCAAAAGATGGGAAATGATTCTTAGGAAGAAATTCAAAAGTCACTCCCTCTTCATACTGCTCCCTCTGAATCATGGAAGAACACATCACACATCACTCCAGGTGCCATTCTCTGAGTTCCCACTGGAGCTGAGCTCAGGTTTGGACATCACCTTGCCTGTCCTGGTTTGCAGCATTCCTGCAGAACAAAGGACTGGGGCAGGAGAACAGGCCCAGCATGTCAGGTACTAACTTACAATGCTGCTTTAGAAATTAACAAACAGGACAAAAGGGAATTGTGCCCTGAGGTTGTATTAATGAGGGTCTAATGTTCTGAATAAAGGAGGTGATAGTCCAGCTTGGCTTCGAGCTGACGTGAGCCTCTCCCTTCTCCTCACTCCTTCCTTGCTCCCCTTGAGCCCTTCCTTCTCAGGTATCCCTGTCTTTCCTCTTCCTTTTTATCCCTTTTCCAAGTTTCTGTCTCCCTTCCTCTCTTTCTGTCAGTTTCATTCGGTTTCTTCCTCCCTGTGCTGGCCTGGACCCTGTGCACACGGTCCTAGGGGATGGGCAGGACCCAGGCTGTAGGGTCCTGATGCTGCAGAGATGACTGGAGAGGATGGAGAGGGAGGAAGAAAATGGAGAAGAGGAAAAGGTCTCCTTGGCAACTCCTTGTTATACACACACACACAAACACACCTCCGAACTTTCAAAGGCCTCAAACATGGGTGTGGGCACTGCCTCAGACAGGCAACCCCCATCTTGACTGTAACAACCACCCTGCTGAGGAGGCACGACTGCTAATTCACTGCTTCCCCTGTGCCTGAGAGGCTGGTAGCTGTGCCCAGTGGTGGCGGACAGCGAGGAGCCAGCCCTGCCTGCGTGGTGCTGAGCGCACAAGATTGATTGCATCAGGGGGACTGTTTCTGCCAGACTCCCCATTCCCCAGGGAAGCGGCAGGCAGGAGAGCCCGCATGTGCGCTCCCCCAGCTGCAACTTGCATGCAGTACACAAGAGCAGGCCTGCTTGCCACAGCCTGGTGGCCAGGGGTGGATGCTCTGGAGGGTGCTGAGCTTGGCTCCTACACGCTAGGGTAGGGAACAGGAACACAGGCTGTACATAGGGAGCAGGGCCAAATTCCTGGGTCACAGCAGTGGGTGACAGCTGACTCATGTGCACCTTCCAGAGCCCCTACACGAGCTCACATGCACATGCCCGAGTGCCTCAGGGTCCTGCAAGGCCTGGGCAGGCACCATAGAAAACGTGCCATCCACATGGTCCCCGTGAGGCCTGTCCCATTAAGGGCAGTGAGCATGGGGGCAGAATCAGTGGAAAGTGGGCCAAGACAGCAATGAGCCTACAGAGGGTCTGGGTGGAGAGTGATCTGGTTCGTTAACTGCAGTGAGTAATGCCAGCCTCGCACACAGAAGGGAGAGGAGGCAGGGGTCAGGCCCTGTGCCTTGAGGTGTCCCACAGAGGTGGCACTCCTTGCAGGGGAGAGGGAAGCAGGGAACCAAGAGACAGAGGACAACAGCTACTGGGCCCAGGTTTGCACAGCACAACCTGCGGCTTGAGGACCCAAGTTCTAGTCCTGCTGTTGGCAGTGAGTGCTTATGGCAGTTCTTTCCCACTGAGACCTCCGTTTCTTCCTGAGAAATGTAAAGACAAGATGTTCCTTCACTGACTCCAAGGACATGAAAAATAGTTCTTTCCACTTTAGAGCCAAGCCCTGTGCTAAGCACTTTACATATTGCACTATTTTTATACCTCACAACAAATGTCCATGAGATTGGTACAATCATCGCCTGCTTTGCAGAGATGTGGCAAGACCTACTAGTCGAGGATCTGTTTGACTTCAGCACCCCTGCCCTGTTTGTAGGACTTCACTAGGGCAGGACAGGCCCAGAGTCAGCCCCATCCCTTTATAGACAGGGGACTAAGGCCCAGAGAGAGGAAGCCGCCTTCATGCAGTCGCCGAAGTCAGGAGCTGTCAGGATGACAATCCCGAACACCTGACTCCCACCACAGTGCTCCTTCCCTTATCCTCCTCTGCCCCTCTCTTTCCTGCAGTCAGGGCTACTTGCCTAGGTCCCAGGGTGCCCAATAGGCACCAACAGAAAGGAGGACATGGAGCCAAGGCCCAGCAGGGGATGTGCCCAGAGCCCTGCTCCTCCAGCCAGGTTGGGGTTCTCTCCTGGCTCCCAGGGGCCTGGTCATCCCTGCCCAAGACGCCACAGACAGAGCGCAGCTCGGACAGGGCCGCCCCTGGCTCTGACCCACCTGGCTGGCAGATCTGTGGCTGTTTGGTCCAGTCAAGGGGAAAAGAGGGGAACTGTCTGGCATCTCTGGGCCCCACTCCCCCCAGATCTATGACCAGGGGCCAGAGCTGCCTCTGGTCTGCCCACCCTTCTACCCCTCCCTGCCACAGGTGCTGCAAGAATCTGCCTGGGAATGCCATTCAGAGGCCTGGCACAGAATCCAGACCCAGGTGCCCTGGCTGCAGGGGAAGATAGGAGCCATAGGGAGTAGGAGGAAGGGGACTGGGCAACATGCTCCTTGCTGGGCAGAGCAGAAGCCATGGCAAGCAGGTTGAGCCTCTCATCACATTGCCCTGAGCCCTGAGTTCCTCCTTATCCTGAGACCCTCCACCAGTCCCAGGCCCCAGTCAGCTACCAGCACCCTGGTTAGGTAGGCTTGGGGTCTGCTGGGCCATGGACAGGGTCACAGGCTGAACTTGAGTGGGGCTCCTGGCCTGTTTGCTGGTTTCTGGGTTGGGCAGGAGACTGAGGCTGATGAGCTCTAGGCTGGGTTGAAGATAAGATTGGTCCTCCTTCTCAGGGCAGCAGGAGTGGGCACCAGCCCCAAGCCCCCGTCCCGGGTGGGGCCTACATGTTTAGGGCCCAGTGGGCCACAGAGGGGATGCCTTGATGCCTAGGAACAAGTAGAAATAGGCCTTTTATGGTCCTGCACTTGTGGCCCCCAAAGGCAGAGAAGTAGGGCTGGTTGAAGCTGGAGGCGGGGCTGCTCAGACAGAGACAACTCAGCACACACGAGAGGCCTCTGCTCAGCTGGTATGAGCCTGGGGCAGCAGGGGAGTCCTGGCTCCATGCCACTCTGGAAGGGCCCAGCCCACACAACTGGGACAAGGGTCCTGCAGAGCCGCGATATCTCAGGTAAGTGGCAGACCACAGATGAGCCAGCCCTGGGGAATGCTGGACCTGGGACTGCAGAGTTCCCCTCCAGAACAGGCGGAAACGCTGAGGGTGGCTGGAACCCAGAGGCCTCAGCTGGTCGTGGCCCCTGACTCATCACGACCCAGGCACTGACAATCTGGAGACAGAGAAGGGTTCTGGTTGAGGGAAGCCAGAATAGGGAAACGAGAGCAGGGCTGGGGGGAAGGGGCCCAGAACATGGAGGTCACCTCCACTGTGCAGCCGCAGCCGGACCATCACTCCTGGGCTCAGCCACACTGCAGTAGGCCTGCCAGCCTGCCACCAAGTCTTGAACCCCGCTCACTGCACCGCACCCACCCCACCCCACCCCACCCCACCCGTCCCGCTCATCCACATGCTGACGAGTCCTAACAGGCCTCCTTTGCCAGAGACAAAAATAACTATTTTCAAAATTCACAGCAGGGCTTTCGCCTACACACACTGCACGGACTGGAAGCTAAAGGGAGATATGCAGAACGCAGTGTGCAGATAGAGGCCGCTACCCAGCCAGCGAGCCCTGAAACCCCCACGCCCTCCTCCCCACCGCCCAGCCCGTGTCCCCCAACATACACACACGCCCAGTGGTGCCCAGAACACCTAGGGGGAGGGTTCTCAGTTCATTCGCTGTACACAGGGACAGTGAGGTCCAGAGGGGGTCCGAGGCCACACAGAGGATCTGGGGCAGGCCTGGGCCAAAACCCATATGTTTTGTCCCCTGGACAATACCCAGGACAATGGTGAGCTCACACCTGGCCCAGGACACACGTGCACACACCCACACCAGCTCACAACAGCACTGCAGCCCTTGCTTCTGTGTTCCTGCCTTTTAATCAAGTTCACGGCTTCCTCTACAACCATTACTGCGGCCGGTTCTCTACAGGCCTGTGAGGTAGGCAGAGCCAGGGCTAAAATTCCCTTGTGCAGGTGTGGAATTCGAGGCCCAGGAAAGAGGACTGGGCCCAAGGTCAGAGCAGAACCCCGATGCTCTGACGGTTGGTGCGGGGCTCTTTGCACAGTTGCTTCCACTCCTTTAGATCCTGCAGCAGCTAAGAGCCAGGCCCAGTCCTCCCCTTCCCTCCCAGGAAGGGGAGCTCACCACCACCAGTCTGTCCCCAGGACTGACCCAGGTCTCGTGAGGAGCCAGGAAGGTCCCAGGTCCCTGCACCTCCAACCTCAGTACTCAGGGCATGGCTTCAGACAGAGGTCAAGATCATGATGCCGCAGCTCGGGTCCAGGCCTGGAGCTGCCTCTGGGTGGCCCCTCACCCAGGAAGTACCACAAAGGTTCAGGGTTCAAGAGCAAGGCCTTAAGTGAGCTAGGCGGTGACAAAGTCGGTGGGAACTTCACCGTGGTCTCAGGCACCAGATCCACACCACAGAGTGACAAAGTCATTAGAGCTCATTCTCCAGATGAGGGAAATGAGGCTCAGAGAGCTCATGCAGGTCACCCAAGGTCACAGACCAAGTCAACAGAGAGGCACGACTGGGACCCCGGGCATCCCAGTCTTGTTTATTCTCCCCCAAGCCCCAAACCAAGCTACCCACCCTTCAACTGAGAGACTGTATGGCCTCCATTTCCCTGAGGAGGAGGACTTGACTGGAAGCCCCTCCCTGGTGAGGAACAGGGCCAGCTTGCATGGGAAAGTATCTCAGCCCCACCCATCAGATCCGATGGGACATCAGTCTGGTGTTGAGTTTACGGAAAAAGGATCTCAGCTTGCAAATCTTGCATTTTTTCTTGCGTCGCCCCCTGGACTGGCTTTGAGCCCTGCCTTCCTCCTCTTCTTCATCTTCTTCCTCATCACTGGCCCAAGGCCCCCATGCACCCCCATTAAAGTCAGGATGGGCCCGGGGATTCTCAGCTGGGTATCGCACGGGGATAGCTGTGCGGTTATAGTCCACCAAGCGGGCCAGCAGGGCTCGGACCACATCCGGCCGCTGGCCAGCGAGGTCCTCCCGTTCGTAGGGGTCAGCACTGATGTTGAACAGCCACACGGCCTGGCGGGCACTGGCCATCCTCTCCAGGTTCCACCAACTGCCAGGGAAGGCGGCCAGCGTCTGGGGAGGGATCCAGTCACCATAGCCGGGGTCTCCTGTCAGCAGCTTCCACTCGCCCACGCGGATGGCGGCCTGCACAGCGGTATTCCAAATGCCGAAGCCGCCCTCCAGGGAGCCGTGCCGTGCATGGTTGTAGAGTGGGTCAATGTTGTGCAGAATCTCCGTGCGTGGTGAGGCTCGGCCCTCGCTGATGGCTGGCCACACATCATAACCGTCCAGCCCATCAGCTGCCGAGGCAGTGCCCCCTGCCAGAGCCACCAGGGTTGGGTACCAGTCAGTGATGTGCACCAGTGCCCGGCTTGTCCGTCGCTTTCTCTTGAGCAGGGGGCTGTGGACAAAGCCCAGGCCCCGCACACCCCCTTCCCAGTAAGTGCCCTTGCGTCCTCGCAGCGGCCAGTTGCTGCCCCCCGAGAAGGTCTGGCCGCCGTTGTCACTGGAGAAGATGATGACGCTGTTGTTGTAGAAACCATGGCGCTTGAGGGCCCAGGTGATGTTGCGCACGGCCTCATCCATGCAGGTCACCATGGCCGCGTACTTCCTCCGCGCCACATTGCCCATGGTGCGGTAGCGGTACAGGTACTCGCGCGGGGACTGCAGAGGCGTGTGGACCGCCTGGAAGGCCACGTAGAGGAAGAGGGGCTGCCGGGGGCTGTGGCTGGCTAGGATGTGGCTGACGCGCTGGGCGTAGAGCAGAGTGGAGTACTGGCCGCTGAGCCCCCAGGCCACATTCTCACCCTCGTGCAGGTCGAAGCCGCACACCCCTGGGCCGTCACAGTTGTCATAGGTGTAGTAGTCCACGTTGCCTGTGAGCGAGCCCAGGAAGGTGTCAAAGCCCCGGCGCGTGGGCAGGCACTCCTTCCGGTAGAAGCCCAGGTGCCACTTGCCAACCATATGGGTAGAATAGCCCAGCTCCTGAAGCTTCTGGGGCAGTGTCACCTGGTCCAGGGGCAGGCAGTTGGGCTGCCGAGGGCGGATGATGGAGTGCTGAAGTCCTGTGTGGATCTGGTATCTGGCAGGAAGAGGGGAGGACACAGAAATCGCTGGTGAGGCAGAAACCACTGTTCTGGCTCCCCAACCTCCAACACTCACTCCGAGGTGGGCTCAGGTGCCAGCACTACTGGCAAGAACAGTAAAGTAACCAGTGCTGTGCTGTGCTTAGTCGCTCAGTCATGTCTGGCTCTTTGCAACCCCATGGACTGTAGCCTGCCAGGCTCCTCTGTCCGTGGGGATTCTCCAGGCAAGAATACTGGAATGGGTTGCCATGCCCTCCTCCAGGGGATCTTCCAAACCCAGGAATCGAACCCAGGTCTCTCACATTTCAGGCAGATTCTTTACCAATTGAGCCACCAGGGAAGCCCAACAATACTGGGACGAGTAGCCTATCCCTTCTCCAGGGGATCTTCCCAACCCAGGAACTGAACCAGGGTCTCCTGCATTGCAGGAGGATTCTTTACCAGATGAGCTACCAGGGAAGCCCAGTAGCTGTTATCAAATTTGCCCAGCACTTCAAATGCATTAGCTCACTGAACCCTCAAAATCAACTGAAGCAGGTATTTGTCATCTTACAGATGAGGAGGTTGGAGCCCAGAGAGGTTAAGCCACTCAAGCAGTATCACACAGCTAGGAAGTTGGGGAGTTAAGAGTTGAACCCAAGCTAATCATGATAACAACAATAACAAAGGCTGGTGCCAAGCACTTGTTGTATGCTCAGTATTGCGGTGCTATGCCCTTTATAGGAATTATCTTACTAAATCCTCACTTTAACCTAGGGGGTGCCTATCATTATTATTTTCATGTCCCAAATAAGAAAACGGAGGCTCAGTAAATTAAATCATTTAACCAGCGAGTCACACAATTAGTAATTAGAATTGGGATTTGTATCCCCAACAGTTTGACTCCAGATTTCAGAGTCCCTACATTCTAAGCCCCCTAACTTGTTATGGGGTCTAGAGCAACTCCTACTCTCCTAAGAAAACTCCTATTCACTCTTAAAAGTCCAGCCCAAATGTTACCATCACTATAAACATTCTCACTCAAAGAATGGGCCACTTTTGCTGTTGGGTTCTTACAGCATTAAGTACAAACCTTCACTGGTTCAGCTTAGCCATAGGATTCTACTTGGCTGTACATACATGTTCTTGGGCCCAGTGATATTTAATGAGACTGCCCCTTATTCCTCTTTGTATTCCTAGTGCTCCGGAGATGTTTCAAGGACACTTAATTACTTATGAAATGAATGAATGAAGAATGACACTCAAAGGATTTTAGAACCAGAGGGACTCAAATCATTTTCTAGTTTATTCATCTCAACTTAAAAAGAAATTAAGGTTCAGAGGAAGGGAAGACTTCGTTTAAGTTCACTCAGTGGTCAGGAGCAGAGCCAGGATTTGAACATAAAGCCAATCAGAGTCCCCAAACACAGACCCTTTTCTGGTAAATTAGGCCGCCACCTCTTTCCCCCATGGAGGCCCCAGTTAGCTCATGTGAGGAGTGAGCTGGTTGGAATGGGACACATGTAAAAACCTTCCAGCTCCCAAATGTTATGAGACCAGTTCTCAGGTGCCTGCCTGCAAGTTTATGTGGCCCTGAGATCCAGGTCACTCACAGGCTAACACCCTCAGGCAGGAGCAAACAGTGAGCAGAACTCTTCATTCCCCATTTATTCATTTCTATCCCATTTCTTCTTCTGTGGTCAAGGTGTCCATGTTATCTGCTTAGAGTGTCGCCTTCACTCAAGCTTACAAGCCCCAGACTAAGTGAGAAGCCTGGAACTTCACAAGTGTATTAGAACCGCACACCTTTTTCTCACTCCCAGGCATCCAAGTTAAGCCAGTCATGACCTAAATTCCTGATACCTCTAAGCTGGTCACTGGGGTGCATTTTTCTGTTTTGGTTTCCTTATCGTAAAGCTGTTTTGGTTGTCAGCTATTATTAGCTACTACTGCCATTTTTAACACTATAGGCTGCACACACTATTTCACTTACTTTGCCTAAGTAACCTACAGTGAAGACTGTTATTACCTCCATTCCACTGATGATAAAACTGAGGCTCCCAAGAGTGCAGCAACAGGCCCAAGTTCAAGACGGCTGGCAAGCAGGAGCGCTGAGCTTTGAGCCCAGGTCTCACACTCAAAATCTATCAGTGATGTGGCCTCTGCAGACCCTGGGTTAAGCTAATGAACGATTAGATTTGATACAAGAAGTACCCAAGGGCCCCGAGTGGTAGCAGGCCTCTTTTTCGCAGAGGCTGGACACCATAGAACCCTGCTTGATAAAGTGGGTGGGCCAGCTAAGAGTCACTAGTCTGTCTGTAAGTGAGTAACATGGGAAACTGGCTCTCTCCAGCTTTACCAAACACGGCTGGATGCACTAACAAACACTAATGAGAGTAGTCAGCATCAGTCAGATGGAGCCAGCTAGCTGCAGGGGGCGGAGGGCAGACACTGCCCAGCCATGCTCAGCTAACTTTGCAGATGCGGGTGGGGGGGTGGAGAGGTGGCAGGGCTGGAACGCTGCCCTGCATGCTGCTCATTCCCCTGCTTAAACCAAAAGTCATCTCTCGGAGAGAAATGCTAACTTGTGCATCACTCTTAGGAATGCAGATTCCTCCTCCCTCTTCTGGAAGCCGGCTAACATTGGGTCTTTACTGTCAGCCCTCACCCCCAACTCATACACTCATGCCCCTTCCTCTTTCCGATTCTCTCTCTCAGTTCCTAGAGCTAAATGCTAAGTGCCAGGTTGAAGAAAGAAAAGGCACCTATTTGATTCCCAGCTCCAGGGCCCCTCTAAGCACCTGGCTTCTCAGCCTTCTCTCCTACCCATCCCAAAGCTGGGCACAGGCACGGAGTTTGGCCCTCCCTGATTCTGTGACTCAGTTTCTCCCATCCAGGAAACAGGAAGACTATGGCTCTGGTTTCTGAGATCATGCTAGTGGCTTCTGGATGGAATTTGGGAGAAAGCACGCCTTGGACCCCATCCAAGGAGGATTAACTTCAGCCTTGCCAAAGGATTTTCTCCTAAGTGGCCAGAGTTTGCCTTCCACACACCCACCTCCTGTTTCCCTGCTCTATTAATCCTGTAATCCTACCACCTTGCCTGTGGACAACTCCTTATGGAGAAAGCAGCACGTCTCCTTGGGGCTCCCAGCCAACTTGGGAGGATTTTACAGATGAAAAAACAGAGGCTTTGAGAAATGAAGTAACTAGCCTAAGGCTACACAGGTCAGGCATCCTGTGTGTGCCTTTCTCCTCCACCTATCCATTCCTTGGCTTCCTCCCAATGTCATCATTAAACAATTTGGAGGCCCTAAACCTTCCAGTAACATAGAGGCTGCCATTTATTGATAAGCAAGCAGCCTATATGCAACTGGTTCCATCCTCACCACTCTTTTTCAAGATTAAAAACTGTTCTTCACCCCATTTTATGGACAAGAAAACTGAGGCTTAGAGAAGTTACATACCCTGCTCAGGGCCTCAGGGTATGTAAATATTAACAGAAGCAACATTCAAACCTAGATGTCAGAGGCTTCCATGTTCCTCTAACAAAGAGATGATCAGATGTCTCCTTCACATGGTGTGGAGTCTGAATGTCCTAGAACATCAGAGGGAGAAGATCCCCAAAGATGATCCAACCCATTCAGTGTACAGGTAGGGAAACCGAGGCCCGGAAAGGGCAAAGGTCTTTACTAATGATCACACAGTCAACTGGAGACAGAATTGGCTGTGAGCCGGGGCTTCCCAGCTCCCAGTGGTGTAAATGTCAGTACAAAGTGAAACCTACAGCTGGGTTTATTTGGGGCTTGGACCGGCATCAGTGGCTTGGGTCATGCTTACCTGCCGGTGAGAAGTTGGCTCCGTGAAGGCGTGCAGATGGGCTGGATATAATAATTCTCCAACTTGACACCCTCGGCTGCCAGGCGGTCCAGGGTGGGGGTTTCGATATCTGAGCCATGATAGCCCACGTCGTGGTAGCCCTGGTCGTCGGTGAGGATGAATATGATGTGGGGAGGCTGCGGTGGAGCAGCCGAGGGGTGCTCCACGCCAGCCTCCGCGGGCGCGTCGGCCACCAAGCTCGGCTTGGCCCAGTCCCAGGACAGGTAGCCGAAGCCGAGCAGGCTGACTAGAGAGAAGCCGGTGAGGGCTTGCATCGCCATGCCGGCCCGTGCGTCCCGGCGCGCAGCGCTCCCAGGGCCGCACCGCCTCGCGCGCCCAGGGCGCACGGCCCGCACGCCCGCCGGCCGACTGGCCCGGACGCTGCTAGAGCGCTCAGCGTCCCCGGGGGGCGACCCAGCGGCCGGTCCGGGACTGGCTGGACGATGAGGCCAAACCTGCGCGGCCGCAGCGGGGCGCTCTGAGGAGGTCAGGCCCGCGACCAGCAGTCTCCCGCCGCCCCAGCGCCCGCCCTGCGCCGCTCGTGTCCCTCTCCCCTAGTTCAGCCAGGCCAGCCTGAGACACGGTGTGGCGGCTTCCAAAAAGTGCTCTCGACCATTCTCTGACTCCCCTCTTCGTTCTAGCCCTTGATTTCTCCCGCCTCCTAATTTCTCTCGCCTCTGCTTTCCCTCTCTCCTCCTCCCGACCCTCCAGCCCCCTGCCCGGCCTCTCGCCCCGCCCGGAGTCGGGAGAACTGTCGGCTCCCCTTAGGGAGGTGGGCAGGACCCCAGAGGAGAAGGGGAGGGAGGCACGGGTTGGGCGGGTCTGTGGGGGACACCGCGGGAGAGAATGAGAAAAAGTTGTAACATCTGCCGGGGCCGAGCCCCAGGTGGAGGGGCGGGGCGTCCAGCGGCGGCTCCGCCCCCGGGCGGGAAGCCCAGGCCGACTGGGCCCTCTGGCTCTAGCCTCCGCCCTGGCCCAGACTGGGGAAAGGAGGGAGGGGGGCTGCTTGGAATTCGATGGAATAGCTCTGGAATGGCCTGGTCAGACATTCCTCGATCATGGAGTCTTAGCTTATCCGAGCGCCAGTCCTGGAAGGGATGTGCATCATTTTCTATTCCAACCCGGTCAGCCCACCACTGGAGACACTCAGGCCTGGACATGGCCAGAAACTCGTCTAAATCACAAACAAATTGGTGGCTTCTTCCGCGGGGCTCACAGTGGCTGTCTGAAGTAGCAGTAGAGACAGCAGTGGAGAATAGGGAAGGCTTTGCCACTTACCAGGGTCTGGAAATCGGGAAACTAGGTGCTGGCCTTGCAGGCTTACCTCTCTCCTCAACCCCTCCCCCTCCTCATTCTTCAGTTGACAGCTAAACTGGCAGCACTAGTATCCAGAGGACAGGAGCTGTTGTACACATCTCATTATCCCCAGGCTCCAGAAGCTCCATCAGTACGGGTATCGCTGGGATGAACAAGTGAATGGGCCTCGAGGGTCACCCAGGCCAGTACCCATTCAGAAAATCTCTGTACCAGGAGAGGCAAGCTTGGGAGACTCCTGAGCCAGGCAAGTATCACACATGAGTCAAGCAGAGAGGCTGCTGTGTTGCCAGAGAAAGGCAGGGGCCGCACAGGGCAAAGGACCTCAGCCTTGAGTCCAGCTGACCTTCGTTATGCAAGAATGTGGACCAGTGTTTCCAGATATTCTGATTTTCTAAGAACACCCAAATCTAGATTGTTATGAGAAATATTCCGATTGTTAAGAGCTAGTAACTCATTTAAAGCCAAATCAAAGCACTCTACAGGCCAAATCAAACCTATCAGGAGGGACTGCCCTGGTGGCCCCGTGGTTGGGAGCCTGCCTGCCAATGCAGGGGACATGGGTTCAATCCCTTGCCCAGGAACTGAGATCCCACATGCTGTAGGAAAACTAAGCCTTTCTGCCACAACTAATGAGCCTGTGCTCTAGAGCCCACAAGCTGCAAGAAGAGAAGCCCCACAATGAGAAGCCCAGGCACCACGAAGAAGAGTAGCGCCTGCTCGCTGCAACCAGAGAAAACCTGGGAACAGCAACAAATACCCAGTAGAGTCAGAAATAATTAATTAATTATTTAAAAATGAGAATGGCATTGAAACATGTGAAATGTCATGTATGAAACGAGATGCCAGTCCAGGTTCAGTGCACGATGCTGGATACTTGGGGCTGGTGCGCTGGGAAGGCCCAGGGGGATGGTATGGGGAGGGGGGAGGGCGGAGGGTTCAGGATGGGGAGCATGTGTATATCTGAAATTAAAAAAAATAAAATAAAATAAAATAAAATAAAATAAATAAAAAAAAAAATGAGAAAGAAAAGATTTGCATACTGCTGTCTAAAGCTACTTCCAGCTCTTCAAGGACTGTTTCCCGTCAGTTTAAAAAAAAAGTATCAGGAATATTTTAGGCCATGGGGTGCCTGTTTGCAACTTCCACTCTGCATCATTGTTTTCCAGATTTTAACGAGGCTGTATTTTTTAATGGGATAACTGAATTAAACAAAACTAGTTAGTGTTTCTTTTTTTTTCTTGTTTTTACTACCGGAACTTTGGTCTTTAATATGCTGATCTCCAAAAGCTGTATTTCCCAATTTTATGTAACCAAGTATCCTCTTTTTCACAGAGCTCCTCTAAGAGCCAGTGTTGTAGGAACTTTGACATACAAAGACTGCCCAGGTGGGTCTTCTCTCTCAGCATCTTTCCCCTGCCAATATTCTGCTGTGATCCCTTCTCTTTTCTTTAAAACCACTGTGTGTGGGGAAAGAAACCAGACCTCCAAAATAGCAGCCCAAAGTGAATCTGCATTTCGAAATGAGGGCTGCGTGGGGCTGGCCACTCCTGTTTGCTCAAAGCCCCATATTTAGGATGACCAGATTTATCAGAAGGGAAAACTGAGCCTGTTGTTCTGGCAGAAGAAATGTTGAGGACAGACAGGAAAAATACAGCCTCCTGAGGGGAATGCTGCTAAAATGGTGCTTCCGGAGGCTTCAGCCTGAGGCTGTCCAGGATGTCAAAGTGGGACAGGTCACAAGAGGTCGGATGGACTTGGGTTTTGCATTTTCTGTCCCAGACCTGGGTTCTTGGTTCCTGAACTGACCAAGTTCCTCCTGAGAAATGGCACAAGGAGAAACAGCAAGGGGGATGGGGTGGGGATGCAACCTTGAAGAGACAGATCCAAGGAGGCCAGCTCACAGGCTGCGGATCTCTGTGGGGTTGCCATAGGGACAAGACGAGCAGAATTTCTGAGAGTTCAAGACCATGGACTCTGATATTACGCTGCTGCTGCTGCTGCTAAGTCGCTTCAGTCGTGTCCGTCTCTGTGCGACCCCGGCAGCCCACCAGGCTCCCACGTCCCTGGGATTCTTTGAGTTCAAATCCTGACACTTATTTGGGGTTAGGCCTTGGGTGAATTACTTCGCCTCCCTCAGCCTCAATTTCTTCATCTGTAAAATGGGATGATAATATAAACACAATACAACACAGCGCTTAGTAAATGCCTAGCACACAGTAAGCACTCGATGAATGTCAGTGGTTCTGATGATCTCTGTGCTTCTGAGAGAAAAGATTGAGTCCTGTGGGTGCAAGTTACTGGAAAACAGGCCAATTTAAGGGATTACTTTTGTAGGAAATCTGGCAGCTTTCTTAATAAAAGGATGGCAGTGATGGGTGAATCACCATGTGAAGAGGAGTGGGTGGACTCTTGTTCCCCAATATTCACATTTCTTTTAAGAGTCCCTTAGTAATCACTGAAACCCACAGTGGCTTCAGAGGGTTCTATCCTTGCCTCTGATATTCTAGAGAAATAAACCCTGACCCTCAAACTCTTCCTTTAATGCCATTATACAACTGGGTCAGGGTGCAACATTGAAACTAGACATTTCTAAAGGCTCAGGGATGACAAGGGGGGAGCTTAACACACAGAGTAATGTGAATCCAGGTCATGTCGCTTTCAGAAGGTGGCTCACTCTTCTCTTTGTGTTCTCTACCATGCGCCTACCTGCCCTCTTCCCTAGGACAATGTCCATCAGCGCTACCCCCATCCAGGTAGACTCTCAAGCACTCCAAGATGTCTCAAGCTCAGACCCAAGAAGTAAGGCTCAGAGAAACAGAAGTTCCCTCTCCAGCTAAACCAGCCTTTGCAGTTTCTAGTTGAGAAGATAAGATGATTGACAGCAGAAATATTCACAGGGGAAATCTGCTCCCCCATTCCCATAGGAGCACACCTACCCCATCAACCCCAAAGGACAGCTATATGAAAACCCTACCAGAAGCCTAACACCCGCACACGAAATGCAGATAAGATGTGGCAGGCGTGTAGTGGCGTTACTTGTGTCGGAGATTTCCATTGATAAAATCAGACTTCAAAAAGCTCCGGGCTTCTCATTATTGGAACCACACAACAGGGGGGGAAAGTGCCCGTCTGTCCAGGAGGTAATAGGAAAGATTCCTGAACTAAAATGGGGAGCAAAACTGAAGGGCTTTGGAAGTTCTTTCCAATTTGAAATTGTTATACTTCTAACTCTTTGTCTCCAGAAAATTTAGGATGTCAAGATATAAAGGTGAAAAACAGGTGAGTCTTTTTTCGTGGCTGTGTCTTTCATTGCTGTGCGTGGTGTATGTGTGTGTGCATTTGTGTAGGGGTGTGTGTATGTGCGTAGGTGTGTGTGTATTACTGTAGGGGGGGATGTGTGCATGTGTGTAGGTGTGTATGTTATGTTTAGCCATTTTTGAACTAAAATTACCTTAGTACAGAAATCATTTCCTTCTGATTTAATTGACCTTGGCAAAGATCTTATGCACAGACTATGCATGCTGTCATCCTCTGCAGCTCAGTTTGTCTATGCTGGGCCAAATCAAGGATCTAAAAGCAAACATAGGAGGCCTCTGGATAGACAAAAATGTCACAGAGTTCAATCCTTTAACTTGGAGCAGAGCTCCTCAGGCCTTCCTCACTCCAAGCCTGCTGACTCTTACTTTACACACAATTCTTACAAGGCTAATTATTTCATTTGTCAGCCCAAGTATATTGGAAGCAGCTCAGAGGGAATACATAAGAAGGTGGCAAGAGGCACCTGCCTGTTTCATAGTAATACATTTTCATAGTGAAAACATTAAGGAGAAATAAAGGAATACACATAAAATCAGCCTGATAAATTCCATAAGCCTGAGAGTTTAGAGCCATTTGATGCAGAAACAAAGAGCCATATCCACCCAAACAGAATCAAGGGCATCACCAAATCACCGCTGAGCACAGAAGTAATGATGGGTTGTCCTCCAGAGTGTCAATCCTGTTCAGGATCCTCTTCTTAAGAAAGCTAGGGAAGGCATCAACTATTTTCTCCCATCCAGAATGGTTACTATGACAAGTTCATGGTGTAAGCTCAGCCTCAGTTTGTAGACGATCCTCCCGGAAGTTGCAGGCTCAGGAGGCACCGCCTTCTGTAGTAGTTCCATGTGATGAGGGTGCTGCACAGCTGTGATGCTGGAGGTCAGGCTCAGCAGCCAGGGGCCAGTATAGCTCATCCGCCTCCTGCCGCCTCCTCGCAACTTTCAGATGCCAGCATTATGATCCCTGCACTTCGAGCCCCATGAGCCTCTGTAGCTTGAGAGGGTGCGTGGCACTCGTCCAGGAAGCCGGTGGGAGCACGGAATTCCACTCCAGGGGCTGTTTCTGATAGTTGGCATCGTTCAGTGACCAGTGGTTCTTGCTTTAACCCCTTTGCTGTCAACTAGTGCATCATTAACTATAATTCATTAGTGTTAATGGTAAGGTCAGAGGTGTCTAAGAAAGCCAAGCTGGCTACCATAGGAAAATGTATTGCCAAGGCCCCAGTGAAGTGTGTGTGTAAGGAGTTCAGGTAAAGACTAGCCTGCCAACGTGAGCCAGTCTCCCCGGTGGGCAGGCTGAGGGGCAGCTGAGGCCTGGTTCTTGCTGGATATTACTCTACTGGGGCAAAATGGTTCTGGGAGGAAAAGTGCTTTCCTCCTTCATGCTAGGGCACCCCCTTTAGCATTTCCGGGGGAGATACATTCCCCCAACCCCTGCTTCCAGGACCTCCTGGTAGTCTAGCTGAGCGCCCCTTGCCTGTCAAGATCCTGTGTTAGACATCTGAGCCTGGAGTGGCAAGAGCCCATGCGCCCAAAGCCCCTTGCTTTTAACCCTTCACAGGGCCCCAGCCCGGGGCATTTCAATGGCTCCTTTCTCTGGCACTCAATGAAACATTCTTCCGAGCAGATTATTGAAAGCAGAGCTCTGGGTACACAATGGGCGCTCTGTGCTCACAGTCGCTGCCCAATCTGTTTGCCCAGCCCGACTGTGGCCTTGCCTCTCCGCACACTCCCCACCCTCCACCCACCCGACCCCGGCCCCACCTCGAGGCCAGCTCAAAGGGAGGCCATATGAAAGGACTTGTTCTCCACCTTCTCAGAAGTTCCCGCCGTGGCATCTGCCAGCCTGGGGAGAAATTAGTCTAACGGGTCCCAGGTCTGCCTCCAGCCCATCCGTCCATCTATCTATCTGGGGTTCCTCTCACTTTGATGTCCAGAGGCTTCTGTCCTCACTGATCAGCTGAAGTTTCTCTTTCTCTCACATACACACACAGATACGCACATGTGCACACACATATGCACACACCAGATGGGACTTTCCAAGAAAGAGGTGAAGTCTCAGAGAATCAGATAGAGAGTGGGGGCCAAAGACTCAGTCAAATTGGGGGGTTCCTGAAACAGAGGATGCCAGGCTGCCCACCAGTGCTGCCGCCCCCTCCTCCCACCCCAGGGCCCCATGTTCCTTGCAAGTTCAGGAAAGGCAAGAGCATTCAGGTTAGTGTATGTGCTGCCGAAGCGAGCACGAGCATTCAGGTTAAAGGTAAGATGCCAAAGCCAGGTTGCCTGTGTTCCAGCCCAGCGCTGCCATTTGCTAGCTGTGTGACTTAGTGATCTGAGTTAACCTCTCAGTACCCCAGTTTTCTTATGTGTAAAATGGAAATAATAATAGTACCCACCTCACAAGGCTATCGTCAGGATTATAACAGACAAGGCAAGTAAAACTCTTAGCACAGTGCCTGGTGCATAATAAGCTCTCGAGAATGGATGGCTATTGTTATTATTGTTACTATACTTAGATTCTATTGTCATTATATTTAGAGTCTATTCCTACAAGTGTACAGCCTCAGGGACAAAAATCCATGTTCTCTCTAAGTCAAGTCATTCCTCTCCTCCAAAACGTTCAATGGCTACCCACTGACTGCAGTAAAAAAAAAAAAAAAAAAATCCAGCCCCTTGGTCCAGCACTTAGGGGGAGAACTTTGATTTCCTCCTACATCATAGTCACTGGATACATGGAAGGTAAATGAGTACCATCACCATATTTCAGTTGTCATCATCTATTGTACTACTTGGAGAAACTGGCTTTTAGCCCAAATTTATAAGGAGACTCTGCCTGGGGGGTGGGGGGAAACCCTAAATGATTACCAGTTTGAAGTTCAGAAGTTAGAATAATAATAGCTTGCATTTATTAAACATCTGCTTTGTGCCTGGTACCATGCATGACACTTTACATCCATTATCTCACAATTCTCATGCAGTCCTAAGTGAAGTGAAGTGAAGTCGCTCAGTCGTGTCCGACTCTTTGCGATCCCATGGACTACAGCCTACCAGATTCCTCCATCCATGGGATTTTCCAGGCAAGAATACTGGAGTGGGTTGCCATTTCTTCCTCCAGGAGATCTTCCCATGCAGTCCTATGATGTAGGTAAAATTATTACCATCATCTTACAGATAGAGAAACTTGAGAAGTAAAGAAAGAGTGGCTCAGACAGTAAAGAATTCTCCTGCAATGCGGGAGACCTGGGTTCTATCCCTGGGTTGGGAAGATCCCCTGGAGAAGGGCATGGCAGCCCACTCCAGTGTTCTTGCCTGGAGAATCCCATGGACGGAAGAGCCTGTCAGGCTACCGTCCATGGGGTCACAAAGAGCTGGACATGACTGAGTGACTAAGCACAGTGCAGCACAAGTCTTTTGCTCAGGGTCACATAGCTGGGAAGTGTCAGGATTTGAAGCTAGGTCTAAAATCTAATGACTGCTGTCCATTCTCCCTCCCGTTAAAGACATTAGGTCCATCTATAATGTCTTCACTACCATTTTCCCCTTTGCACTTGAGTGGTCAAACGCCAACTCTCCCAGTGTACTGGAATGCTCTCGTGGTCCCAAGGGCTCTGGGAGGTCTGAATGGGCCTGGAAATGTCACAGATACATACTCCAGTAGGCTCTCTCACACTAGCATCCTAGGTAGGTCTGGCTCCTGAAGGACTTCACCCCTCAGGCCTCAAGGGGGAAGGGAACCACCTGGCAAGCCTGCTCTCAAGCCTGTTCCCTGCCCTCAAACCCCTGTCTTTGAGGCCCCACGGCCAGCTCCAGTAGCTTCAGGATGTCCCAAAGCCCTTCAAGGCACAGGCTTCCCCTGGCTGTCTATCTTCTCAGACCCAGATGTCACCTGTCAGCTCTGCTTCCCTGTGAAACAAGAGTCAGCCTCTCAGGGCAGCAATCTTGCTGGGCTTTTTCTTTTCGGGGACAGCACAGCACAGCCCCTGCTGCCTCCTGGCCTTGGCTAGACAGCTCGAAGGCAGGAATGCTCACTAATGACAGGGACAAGGCTTGCCTCCGTTCCCATGGCAACTGCTGCGCTCTACTTAGTCAATCACTTTTTGAAGCTCCTGCTGGTGTGAAGTTATTTTGCAAAGAAATGCTTAACTCTTATCCAGGAACTGTGCTTTGGGTCTTCAGATCCTTCCAGGTCCCTTATAAAGTTGATTTTCTCTTTCCTCCCTTTGTTGAAGCCCTTTCATCTTTAAAGCTCAGCTTCAAATCCCACCTCTTCTAAGAGACCTTTCCAGATCCCCACACCCCTCCCTTCCCCATGTGGAGTCAATCTCTTGCTCCCCACACTCCCCTGGGGCGTGTTTATGGCTTTATTAGATCACAGCCTGCCTGTTTCACAGTTATTTATGTGTCTCCTTCTGAGCCCCTGGTGAGTGATCAGCCCATAGTAGGTGCTAAACAAACATTTGTTTGAATTTATTTGAATTTCCCTTTCAGGGTTTTTAAAAAATTACTATTATTAACAGTACAGGCCATTACTAATAATCCCTTATGCTTGTAAAATTATTTACAGTTTATATATAGCTTCATGCTTGAGGGCACTGCTTTAAACCCCAGCCCCACCCTTGCTAGCTAGCTGTGTGACAGCATACAAGCCTTGGAACAGCTCTCAACCATCAGTAAAATGGATTGTTGTAAATATTAAAGTAAACGTGTAAAAGGTTTACTTAGCACAGGGCCTAGTGATGCCTCAATAAATGTTAGCTATTATTATTTTTGTGGGCTCATTTGGACCCCACGAAAGCACTAGGAAGGACACACAAAAAGACTGAGGCTCAGAGAGGGGAAGAGTTGCCCAAATGTTCAGACATCAGTTGAGTTCTGTGGTGGGCACCTGCTGCCTGCCTTGGAGCCATTTTCCCCTCTGCTGGAGCCAGAACCCAGATTTTCCTTTGCACAACTGCTCCTCAAAAAAAAAAATTATTTTTGTTTTTTAAAACATGACTTCCTTGGTGGTCCAGTGGTTAAGAATCTTTCTTCCAGTGCAGGGGACTCAGGTTCAAACTCTGATTGAGGAACTAAGATCCCACGTGCCATGGGACAACTAAGCCTGTGAGCCATAACTACAGAGCCCATGGGCTGTAAAGCCCCGGGGCCACAACTGGAAGGAAGCCCGTGCATCACAATGCGGATCCCTTGTGCAGCAACTAAGACCCAACACAGCATCTCTTCCCCGCCAAAAAAATTTTTAAGTTAAAAAAAAAAGAACTACTCTTCCCCACTGGTGGGTAAACTCCAGGGGCAGGCTTGGATGGTCAGAGCATCAGATGTCCCCCTGCCACAGGGATAGACAAGGGATCCAAGTCTGTCCAGTGAGACTTGATTCTTAGATTTTCATTTGAATTTTTGAGAAGATAATCTCTTTTCTGCTGGACTGTAAACCTGGACCTGCCTGGGGCTGACCCTAACAGAGAGGAAAGCTAAGTGCAGGGGCAGAGGCAGATGGATCCATGGTAACAGCATCTGAGCATATGAATCCTGAAGCCAGAACCACCCTTGGACATGAGTGATGTGACCCATATGGCCTTCCTGGTGCCAGTTTGCGTTGATGTCTGTCACTTGCATCTGAACAAGTATCGGCTACTGCTCCTCCACACAGAGGTCAAGGATCTCTTCATCCCATTCATTCACTTGAACACTTATTGAGCACCAACTGTGTAACCTTCACTCAATTGGCCTGAGGCTACAGGGGTGGACAGGACAAAACGATCTGGCCCTCTGGGAGTAAATAGTCTATTGCCTTCCCACTTCACATATGACTGAGACTCAGAGAGGGGGATGCCCCAAAGTATGTGCTGTTCAAGATGATTTAGAGGGTCAGGGTCCTGTGTGAAGTTGGGCAGGGGCTGAGGCAGGCAGCTGGGACCGGTCAGTTACCAGCAGGACTGGTTTAGGGAGTCATGACTTTCCGCTCATCCGGGGTCAAAGCAGGAAGGTTCTAGGCTGGACCTCAAGTTGAATTTAGAGGCTGAAGTTCTAATCCCCTGTGTTCAGAGATCCAGGCAGGGGACAGTTTCCTGGGAGTAGCGTGGCTCTGAAGTCTGAGTTGGGAGGATTTGACTCCCACTCTCCTGGTTTAATGGACAACCTCTTCTTTTGAGCTGGAACTCTGATTGTTAAAGGTGCTCTAGCATCAAGATTATCTTGGTAGGATAAATCTGGGAGGAGGCTTCTTCTCCCAGGAGTTTTCACCACACTTTTCAAAGGGAAAGGCCCCGCTTTCCAGCCAAAGCTGAGGCTAGTTTTTCTTCTTGATTTGATGACTCACGCCTGGGAAAACCCAGTCTCTCCAGGGCTGGGCCCCTCGGGGAGACTTCGATGTCTAGATGCTTAATTTGCACTCAGTTTGTTTTATCTGTCTCTGGCTCATCTGTGTCTTACATGGGGTCTGGCACATAGTAGATGAATAAGTTTTTCTCAAATGAATGTTTGTGGGATTTTTTTAAGACTGAGATAGTGCCCGTTCTGAGGCAGATGGACCATAAAACTAGTACAGCATAAGCTTCAGGATCCCTTGCTGGCATGAGCCCTTCCCTAATCTCCAGGAGGGGCCCTGGCCATGTGTTCACATGGTCATGTGCTTCTGTGAAATTTGCACAAGTCATTTTAACTGCAATGGGTTGAGATCACTGACTCCACTCTGACCTCCTTCCTCACTGTCATATTTTCCTTGTTTCAGGATGGCCATGGCGTTTTGGGGTCTGGCTAAAGGGAAGATGAATTGGGGAAATATTTAGTCTGCATCGAGTTGGCTGTATAGATTCCATGTACAGTTAAGTCAGCTGTGTTGGTATTGAAATGTCTTTGGGACCCTCTTTCTGTCCATGGAGGCCATTCACCTGTCCAGATGTACAGGCTCAGACCTCACACAGTGATGTGAACGTGTCCCCCGGTATCTGGCCACAAAACTATGTCTTAGAGAAGAGAAACAGTTTGAAATCTAAAGGGCCAGAAACTAGGCTGTGGAAAATTTTTCCAGTTACGCCTGGCCAATTGTTAAGCAGAAGGATTTAATGCTCAGAGATACTTAGACAAAATGGAAATTATTTCTTGTCAGGAATATTCTTTGTAATACAGTTCATACAATTAGAAATGTCCATAAACTTTTATTTCCTTTTTAAAAAATTTTACTGGAGCATAGTTGTTTTACAAGGTTGCGTCACTTTCTGCTGTACAGCAAAGTGAATTAGCAATAGGTATACATATTTCCTCTCTTCTTGGATTTCATTCCCATTTAGGCCACCACAGAACACTGAGTAGAGTTCCCTGTGCTACACAATAGGTTCTCATATGAAGAATAGTATGGATGTTCCTTAAAAAACTAAAACTAGAACTACCATATGACCCAGCAATCCCACTCCTGGGCATACACCCAGAGAAAACCATAATTCCAAAAGACATGCACCCCAGAGTTTATTGCAGCCTTATTTACAATAGCAAGGACATGAAAGCAACCTAAAAGTCCATGAACAGAGGAACGGATGAGGAAGATGTGGTGCATATATACAATGGGATTTTACTCAGCCATGAATAAAAAGGAATGAAATTGTGCCATTTGCAGAGATGTGGATGGACCTTTTATTTCCTTTTGATGATTATCCTGTTGTCAATGAGTCAAATGGTGTCCCTCCAAAAGGATATGTTGAAGCCCTGAAGGCAATGGCACCCCACTCTAGTACCCTTGCCTGGAAAATCCCATGGACGGAGGAGCCTGGTGGGCTGCAGTCCATGGGGTCGCTAAGGGTTGGACACAACTGAGCGACTTCACTTTCACTTTTCACTTTCATGCATTGGAGAAGGAAATGGCAACCCACTCCAGTGTTTTTGCCTGGAGAATCCCAGGGACGGAGGAGCCTGGTGGGCTGCCATCTCTGGGGTCGCACAGAGTCGGACACGACTGAATTGACTTAGCAGTAGCAGTAACCCCCAGTACCTCAGAATGTCACCTAATTTGGAAAAGGGGTCTTTATAGGGGTTCTCAAGTTAAAATTAGGTCAGTAGGATGGGACCTACCCCAGTATGACCAGTGTTCTTATACAAAGGGGAAGTTGGATATAGAGACACAAAGGGAAGACCCCACGTAAAGATGAAGGCAGAGATCGGAGTGAAGCATCTGCAAGACAATGAACACAGAAGATTGTCAGCAGAGCACCAGGAGCCAAGAGAGAGACCTGGGCAGATTCTCCTTCGTGGCCCTCAGCAGGATCAACCCTGATGACACCTTGATTCAGACTTCTGGCCTCCAGAAATGGGAGGCAATAATACATTTCTGGCATTTAAGCCACCCGGTATGTGGCGCTTCATTATGGCAGCCCATGTGTCATGTGAATTAAGACACACGTGGAATAGAATTGGACAGAAGACCTGTGTCTCTAGGCCACCCACCTGGAGCAGTACCACAGTCAGTGAGTACATCCTGTGTGAAGTCCTGTGTTTTATGCATTCCAACTATCAGAAATTAAAAAGAAAAATGCGGGGGACTTCCCTGGTGATCCAGTGGTTAAGAATCCACCTTCCACTGCAGGAGACGCAGGTTTGATCACAGTCCATGGGGTCACAAAGAGTCGGACACGACTGAGCGACTTCAATGTCAATGTCAATGTGGAGAATTAAGATCCCACAGGCCAACTAAGCCCACATGCCACAATTACTGAGCCAGAATTACAGAGCCACTCTTTCTTGGTTCAAGTTAAAAAGTCTTGGAGACTTTGTGGCTATATTATGAATGGGAATGTAAAACAGCGCAGCAACTGTGGAAAACAAAGAGCAGTGAGAGGTCCCACATGATGAAACCAAGACCCAACACAGCCAAATAAGTAAATATTAAAAAAGAAGAAGAAGGAAAAATGCAACTAACCATGAAAGAGGAAAGAGTGATTACCTGTCCATTTTCTCTATAGAAAAAGATGACAAAGTCATTTTCCTAAGATTACCTAAGTAATTTCCTAAGTTTACCTATGATTGCCCCTGTGGCCTGCCCTCATCCACTAAATACTACACCACTCAAGCCATCCAGAACATTCTCCCATTGTCCACAACTAGGACATACCCCAGAGGCCCTCTTCCTGGGGCCAGTGTGTGTTCCCCAGATCCTATTTAGAAAAGCAAGCAGGTGGGCTCTGTTCCCAGATCACAGATTTGAGACTCTGGAGAATGAAGGGGTCTGAATGGCATGGATCCTACCTCCCAAACCACCTTTCCCCATCACTCTTCATCCCTTTTCCCCACCCAGAAAACAAAATCAGAGTTATTCCTCTTAGAACCCGAAGGAACATTACCTTCATGTTTGGCCATGGACGCACTGTCTCAATTACCCTGTGAAAGGCCATCTAAACATTGGCAATTCTGCTGGGTTTTTCTTTCCACCTTTTCCTCCTCCTACCACCCCCACCCCGCACTCCCCCCACCCCCGGTCTGGCCTCCAGCCTGCCTTCAGTTTTCCCAGCTTCGAGGTGTCCTCAGGAGAACCCCTGCCCTCTTCTCCCCTCTAATCCGCCTCCCACCCGCCCTTACCACCAGCCTTCTTCGTTGACTCTCGTTATAGGACCAGCCAGGTCACGTTTCCTTAGGGTCTGTCTGGACTCTTGGCTGAAGACCTGGGGAGCAGCAGAAGGAGACTTTGGTTGAGCCGTTTGGCTTCAGGGTTCAGGTGGTATGCAGTGGCTCCCCGTGTAGAGGGCTGGGTCTGGGGCACCCTCAGCCCCAGGGTCTGGGGCTTGATGTCTCATCAAGATTCTGAATGCAGCACTGAGAAGAGGGAATCCGTCAGGACATTTGGGGGCACAGAAACCCAACCTGCCAGTGCAGGCAAGGCTTGTGTAACCGTGAGAATGGAGGTGGGGCAGAAGGAAGCTTTGGGGATGATTTGCAGTCTTTCCACCTTCTACCTTTTCCCTTCTGTGGGTGTCATTTTCACATCCCCGGACTCACCAGGAAGAGACTCAGAGCTGCTCTTTCTTGGTTCAAGTTAAAAAAATCCTGGAGACTTTGTGGCTATATCATGGATGGGAGTGTAAAATGGTTCAGCCACTGTGGAAATCAAAAAGTTAAACAGAATTACCATATGACCTAGCAATTTCATTCCTAGTTAAAAAAACTAAAAACAGGAACTCAAACATATATTTGTACACGAATGTGCATGGCAGCACTATTCACAGTAGCCAAAAGGTGGAAACAGCCCAAATAGCCTTCAAGGGATGAATGGATAAACAAATTGTAGTAAATACGTACAGTGGAATAGTACTCAGTCGTCAAAAGGAAGGGAGTTCTGATACATGGTACAATGTGGATGAACCTCAAAACTAATAAGCCAAGTGAAAGAATCCAGACGCAAAATTTCACATATTATATGACTCCATCTATGTGAAATACCTAGAAGAGGTAAATCCATAGACAGAATGTAGATTAGTGGTTGTTAGGGGAATTGGAAGGGGGAAATCAGAAGTAATTGCTTAACCGGTATAGGGTTTCCTTTCGAGGAGATAAAAGGGTTTGGGGACTAGATAGAGGTGGTGGTTGTACAACATTGAATTGAATCGTTAACTCTTATAATTGTAGATTATATGAATTTTACCACAGTGAAATTTAAAAGTCCCAGAGAAGAGCTCTGATTGGCTTAGCTTGGAATCAGGTGCCCACCCTGGCCAACCACCAGGGCCTAGGGGTGGATCTGCAGAAAGAGGACAACTCCCATTGCTTGTCACATGGTTCCAGTCTGGAGAAGTTACACTTCCTGAAGAGGTGGGAGGCAGGGTGCTCTTCTGAGAAAATGATACTTTAGTTTAATAAATAAAAGAACCTTTAAAGATCAGAGCTAAAAGAGAATTGGAAAGAAGCTTAAAGTCTGTTTATAAAAGTAACATGCTCGTCGCATATACTTTAGAAAACCTTGAAAAATATTAAGAAAAAATAAATATCACCATAATTGTCATGACTCAGAGATTATCATGGTTAACATTTTATGTATATATACATATAGATAAATAGATATAGATATAGATATCCTCCAGACCTTTTTTTAATGCATTTCTAGCTATAAACACACATATATAGATAAAAATGCCTTTAATGCTTTTTATTCTGTCTCCTGTTTTTTTTTTTTTTCCACTAATCTATTTTGGACTTTTTAAAATGTCATCAAATGTAGATTCATGCCATCATTTCCCATCATTTTAATATCTGTGAGCCACGACTTTTGAGTGGAAATTTCTGAAAGGCTCCTTTGATGAAGTGGCATTTGAACAGGCCATTGAATGATCAGGAGGCAGACACAGCAGCCAGGGCTTTCTCAGCAGAGGGAACCATATGGACAAATTCAAGTCAGTGACCATCCACTCTGCCCACTAGAAGCAGGCCTTTGATGAGCGAATCAGAGAGGGGAGGTAATTTTACCAAGGTCATGCAGTGAGTTGGTGTGAAGGGGCCAACGAACCCAGGACTCCCAGCTCCCAGCTCAGGGCTCTGGCCTCTGCCAAGTCCTGTCCAGCCTCCTCACACCGATACTCAAGGCCCCACATCACCTGGCTCTCATGCACTTTCATTGTCTTCACGGCAGATGACCATGGGTCATGGATCATGCTTTGCTTTTTGCACAGACAGGGAAGTTCAAGGCCCACTGAGGCTAGGGCTGTCTGAGGTCATGGAACTGGAGGGTATCAGGGTAATAGCCCTCGTGGCATGTCAGTCCCAGGACTGGGGCTTGGCCTGCACTCCACCTGGAGACCCCTGCCTCCTCCTCTTGGAGCCATGCCTGTACCGCCCCTGAGTCACAGCGGCCAGCCTGCCTGCCGTGAGTCAGCAGCATTCTTCAGGGCTGAGCGCACGGCAGCACAGCCACAGGCCCTCCCCTGTAACTTGGGGCGAGCCTTGCGCATCCTCTGGCTAGCCCAGGTGTGAGAGCCAGCCGGGTGAGTGGCCTTGGGTCACAGCCTGACGTCCTGGGAGCTGACCTGTGGGGGGGAGCCTCAGGGATTTGGGTGACTCAGAGAAACCTCAGCTGCCTCGGTGCTGCCCGGAAGCTAGACACTGACACTGTGTGCTCTCAGTGAAGGGGCCTGGCTGGAAGGTCCAGCAACGGTCTAGCCTGGGAGACGAGGTGGGAGGCAGTGAGAAGATTCTCTGACACCCCCTCCACTCCTCTTTGGTCAGGTCACTCCCCACCTCTGGGTGCAGGGGGAGTGGGGGATGTTAAGAGCACAGAATTTGCCATTAGACAAACCCGGTTTGCAGCTGGAGCTGCAATTCTGCCTCTTATTCACATGTGACCCAGGCAAGTTCCTTAACCTCTCTGGGCCTCTGAAAATGGGAAGACCAGTACCCACCTCATAGAGCTGCAACAGGACTAAATGAAATACTGTATATAATGTACTCAATGCAGTGCAGGGCAGAGAGAAAGCACTTAAGAACTGAATGCTATTATTAAAAGGATAGTAAATATTATCCAGGCTGTTTTCTGGCATTCTTCTTTTATTCATTCACCCATTCACTTAGCCAATATTTATTGAATACTTACAGAGCTGAGAACAGGGCTTTCCACAGACTAGAAGTCATCTTGTTGCTGATGTTCATGGTTGAGACCTTGGCTGAACAAAGAAAACGCAGATGTTGACAGTAGGCGTGGTCTCCACCATCATGGAACTTACATTCTAATGGAGAAAAGTGACATCATAAGTAGGCAAACATAATAAATAAGAAAGTGATAGATATGGTTGAGGGTGATTTAGGGAGGCCACTTAGATGGAGTGAGCAGGGGCGACTTCTCTAAGCGGGTGACGTTTACTTAGATGAGAGGGTTGAACTGTGAGGGGCCAGCTTTCTCAAGAGGCAGGAGGGAGAGTGCTTCCGCCAGGGCGAAGGCAAGGGTAAGCCCCAGCAGCCGGGGAAGGTCTGCTGGGGCAGGAAGGGCGAGGAGGTGGATGAGGCTGCCAGCGTGGCAGTACCTTTCACGTTGTATTAAAACATGTTCTTTTCTTTCTAAACGCAATTCGATGACTGTGGGCTAGGGTTCCAGGGCAAGACTCCCAAATGCCTGAATCAGAACTCAGCTGGGAGGGCTTCACCATTTTCCCCAGGGGACAGCCTGTCCTGTCCTGTCCAGGATGCTGTGACCCTCAGCCCTCCCAGCACCAGCCGGGGCCTCCCTGGAGCAGGGAGACCACAGCAAAGCTGCCCAGCGCTGGCTATTTCTGGCAGGGGAGGGGGCCGCCTGGGCCCTGCAGCTGCATTCCTGGAGCAGATCTGCCCGAATGGTTGGGCCTGAGGAATGCAGAACCACCCCTACCCCAGACACAAGGAGCCTTTTCTCGCACAGGCCCCTGGAATGAGGCTTTCCGGGGGCTGGAGGTCACTGGATTTCTGCTGTTTATGGTTAAGACCTTTGCTGAGCAGAGAAAACACAGCTGTCAGCCAGAGGCCCAGCACAACACCTGCAGGGAGGGAGCCAGGCTAGAGAAGGGAGGGGGCTGCCAGACTCACCTACTGAGTTGAGCCCCACTGACATCTATGTGACTGTCCTCAGCAGGGATGACAGCCTGCCATAGACAATCCCCTGAACCCACTTTAGAGACAGGGAAGCTGAGGCCACTCAGCTGGATCATAATTGCTCATGTCGAGAACTTATTATGGGCCCGCATTGTGATAAGAGCTTGATGAACATTTCCCAACAGTCCTGTGATGTGTCTCCTATTGCTGCATTTTACAGATGGGGAAACCGAGGCTTAGAGGGATCCCATTACATGCCTGATGTCAAGGAACTGTTAAGTGAAGGAATCTGGATCTGAATCTAGGCCTTCTGACTCTAAAGCTCCCTCTGGGATTTTTTTTTTCTTTTTTTCCTGGTCTTGTTTTATTTACTTAATCTTTTTTTCTCCAAGGAAACGTCTTATTACTACTATTAATGAAAAACCCATCTCAGGCAAAGGTAAAAAATGCAGTGAGGGCCTTCCCTGGCCCCAGTGGCTAAAACTCCATGCTTCCATTGCAGGGGGCATGGCTTCGATCCCTGGTCAGGGAACTAGGATTCTGCATGCTCCATGGCATGGCCAGAAATTAAAATAAAGAAAGAAAAATAAATGCAATGAAAATTCAATAATATGCAGGGACTTCCCTGGTGGTCCAGTGGCTAAGACTCTGCACACCCAATGCAGGGGGCCTGGGTTAGATCCCTGGTCAGGTAACTAGATCCCACATACCGCAACTAAGAGTCCACATGCCACAACCAAAGATCCTATGTGCTGCACTCAACACAGCTTAAATAAATAAATAAATAAAATATTAAAAAAAGCAAATAACATGAGTAAAGTCTAAATACTGTTGCAGTCCAAAGATCTGAACCCGAGAGTTGCTCTCAAATGATGAAAAGGAGAGATTAACACGTGTCAAGTAGGTGTCTGTGACACACTGGCGCTGAAAGGAGGCTTTCTCCTTGAAGGAATCTGAAAGCTAAAATGAGAGGGAAAAGGAAGCCGGTTTTTCCCCATATGCGTCCCAGTCCTTTAATGCAGCTTGGCTATGTGCTCCTCATTAGTGCCGTTCACCAAACATTTCTGAATTTTTGCCCTCCAGGCTCAAGGAAGGATGACATCTCCTGGTTGCATTGTGGTTGGATGGGGCCACATGACCAGTTCTGGTCCTGAACTGTGCATTATTTGAGGCTGGAACATTTAATTGCTGATTAAATGATCCTCCAATACTCTCTTTTCCAGAAAGCGGTTGCCTCACAGCCTAGGTTCCTGAGTGAGGAACCAAACCAAGGAAAGTGAACACCTGGTGGAACCACGGTGAATAGGGAACACAGGCAAGAAACAAGCCTTTAAATCTTTCAGGTTGTTTATTTAACACAGCACCGCCTCACTATCCTGACCAATACAGCATGTCACCCAGGAGCATGCTGAAGATACAGTCGGAACCACAGTGAATGTGTAACATAGGCAAGAAACACGCCTTTAAGGCTTTCAGGTTGTTCATTTAACACAGCACTGCCTCACTATCCTGGCTAATACAGCATGTCTCCCAGGAGCACGCTGAAGATGCAGTGTGGGCTTCTTTTCAGAGCCCACAGCCTTAACCCCCGTGCGGTACTGACACTGACCAGACCCATGCCTTGGTCTTCCTTATGGAAGGCTCTTACCCTCACCAGGTCCCCCTCCCTGGGTTCACTACTTTCGAAAACTAGTGAGAACATACTTTTTTCCAAAGTACCCTTGACTCTCCTCCTCCCAGGACTGTGCTTGTCTATTTGTCTCTGGCAGGAGTGATACACACCTCCACCTCTGCCCCAGTCAGTGTCATGGTAAAGAGACAGACTGCCTGTATCTGGATCCAGGCTTTGCTGATTGTCAGCTGTGCGATCTAGACTCATCACTTCACCTCCCTGGGGATGTTTCCTCATCTATAACACAGAGATGGCAACAGAACTCTTCTATTTGCATAACTGTTGTGAGGATTCAAAATGGTAATATATGTAAAACACGAAGAACAATGCCTGGTACATAAGAAGATATTTATAAGCATCAAGCTATCAGTATGTTCCCTCTTCATTGGAATCCTGCCTTGGCCTTGCTTCTGGCTTGTGCATGAAAGGCCTGTGGACCCTCCCCCTTATTCCTGAGGGTTCTTTTGAATACTAGGTGGAAAGACTGGACACCAAGCACAAGAGTTTGCCAAGGCTCTCATAACAAAGTACCGCAAACCGAGGTGGCTTAAAGCAACAGAAATTTATTCTCACACAGTTCTGGAGACCAGATATTCAAAATCAAGGTGACCACAGAGCCATGCTCCTTCTGAGACTCTGGGTAGAATCCTTACCTCTTCCTAGCTTCTGATGTGGCCATGGGACCTTAACCTTTCTTCGAGAGCAGGAGCGTCACGCTAATCTCTGTCTCTGTTCTGGCACAGGGCATTCTCCTTGTGAGCTGTATCTTCACAGGATGTTCTCCATGTGCTTGTCTCTCCTTCTTTAATAGAGGACACCAGTCCTGTTGGATTAGCCTACCCTCCCAAACCAATATGATCTCATTTTAACTTGATTTCATCTGCAAGACTATTTCCAAACCAGGCCACTTTCACAGGTACTGAGGTCAGAACGTCAACATATCTTCTGGGGAACATGATTCAACCAGAAATGCCAGAAGTTGGGAGATGTGGCCTCTTGACCTCTGACTCTCCCCATGCGACCACAGAAACTGGGACACAGGTGAGCAGGGAGCTTTGGCTGGGGCATGAGGACACCTGCTTCTGCTCCCAGTGTGACCCTGGGCACTCCCTTTCCTGGCCTCATTCTTCTTCATGGTAAGACAAGGAAAAACACCCAACCAGGTTCTTGTGAGACCCAAATAAGGTAGGAGGTGGTATGAAGGGGCCTTCCCACTTGAAACCCCATGCACAGACCAGAAGATTTCCTCTCAGCCCTGGACTGCTCTCCCATCCTCTCCCATGAGCTGGGCAGACTTACTGCAATGACAGCTTTTCTACTGACTCTGCTAATTAGACATGCCCTAGCTCAGCCCCCCAACCCTCTCCATCTCCAAGGTTCTCTCATGAACTCACCCTTTCTCCTGGCTCCCTTAGTTCAGTTACTTGGCTCCCTAAGTCTCAGTTTCCTTCCCTGTAAAGTAGGAGGATTGGTTGCCACCTCGTATGCTAATTGCAAGGATTAAATTTAGAGGCAATGCAGTTAAGTCAGCACAGTGCCTGACACATGGTAAATTGAATAAACATTCATTAATATTGATTTGATCATCACCACAGGGAACTAGCGCATACAACATAGAGACAGTGCATCCGAGTCATTGCATCTCCCCTTAGCCTGGGCCTTCATTCATGCCTTCATCCAGCCTTCGATGCAGCCCCCAACTCAGTGTCTCGCTAGGCTTCTAAGAGGATGTGTCTGGTGTTTGGAAATTGTGCTGGCTGGGCTTTCTGAGAGGCTTGGGAAATGACTCCCCTCTCTCTGGTTCTCAGTCTTCTCACCTGCACAATGAGAGTTTGAGGCTGTGCAGATTCTGGGAGGCCCCACCTGCTTTCCTGTTGGGTGATTCCAGCCTGAAGTGGTCCTTGAGAGTACTTCTGGCCCCAGACCAGGAGCAGTTGAGGACAGGCACAGCGGCAGGGGCTCAAAGGCCGGGACTCCTGGTCCTGCTTCCTGCCCTGCCGCTGGCATGCTGGGGCAATGCCTTCCCCTCTTTGAGGGTCTTTCCTCCTTTATCGCAGAAGAGGCTGGCTGGGATGCAAGCCCTTTAAGTCTGTCTTTCTACAGCTTAACAACCAACCACTTTGGAATATGCCTAGGTTGCCCTTGCCACCCAGCCTTATTACCTGCCATGCCTGCCACCAGTAGCTCTATTCCCCCGTGTAAGTGTGCCACACCACTTCACTTCATTCCCATCTCCAGGAGTCAGCGAAGTGTCCCCTTCCCAGCCTAAGACCACATGCGTACACACAGCCCTGACACTGTTGGTCCCTAAAACATTTATCCTTACCAGACATTGTACCCTTACTTGTAGCTTGGTGTTTCCCCGGTTCCCCCACTAGAATACAAGCCTTATAATTACAGGGACCTTCTCCATTGCATTCGACACAGCACCCCAGGGCCTAACATAGCACTAGGCACATTGTAGGTGCTTGATATATGGTGGAAGGAAGAGAGGGAAGGGTAGTCAGGACCACCGAAGAAACCTTTTCTTCCTCACCATTGCTGTTGCTAAGCAATAATTTTTAGCTTGTATTTATCTGTTCAACCAATATTTACTGCCGGCTGGCTCTGCCCGAGGCATGGAGCTGAGCCCAGGGGATATGGAGGTGAACTTAATGCTCCAGGGCGTCCACTCCCAGATCTTACATGTTGAGAGGAAGAGCCAAACAATAAACTCGGCTTGCAGTCAGTGCGATAGCAGAGAACGAGCACCATGCCACAGTGGACTGAGGTCAGGCTCGGGGCAGAGAGGAGTCAGAGAAAAGCTTCTCAGAGAAAGTGACTTGAGACCTGCATGGTCACTCAGGGGATGGGTGATCCTTACTCCTTACTCTTCTCTTCCCTTCCGCTGAATCTCAGGTGCAGGCCCACGTTTCTTCCCAGAGTCCAGACCTGACTGGCCCCAGGTTATGTTGAAGGATATATGAGGAGGCCATTGCATGCAGACTCCACTGAGGAAGAAGAAGACAAAGATGGAAAAGGAAAAGAAGGAGACAGATGGGAAGAGGAAGAGAAGAGCTGCCCTGGTAGCTCGGTGGTAAAGAATCTGCCTGCCAATGCAGGAGACACAGGTTCGATCCCTGATCCGGGAAGATGCCAGGGAGCAACTAAGTCTGTGGGCCACAACTACTGTGCTTGTGCTCTAGAGCCCAGGAGCTGCAACTACTGAAACCCAAGCACCCTGGAGCCATGCTCTGAACAAGAGAAGCCACTGCATTGAGAAGCCCATGCACCACAATTAGGGAGTAGTGCCTGCTCGCCACAACCAAAGAAAAGCCCAAGCAGCAGTGAAAATCCAGCATAGCCAAAACAAACAAACAGACAAAAAATTGAATAAATAAGTCAAAAATGTTTAAAAAGAAGAGGAAAAGGAGAAGTGCTCCCCTGCACCCTGTCCAAGCACCATCTCACTGCATCTCACAAGGGCTCTCTTGGCAGTCCCATTGTACGGACGAAGGCCTGCAACATTGGCCTTACCTTAGTAGGTGGTTGAGCAGGGGCTCTAAGCCAGGGTGCTGGCACCCAAGTCCTCTGTGCCACCTTTCCCTCATGCCTTTCAGAAGGGCAGAGTCCACCCAATCTGCACCCCCATGGTGGGGCTTTCCCGGGCTGCCAAGTGAGCCAAGGGCCTGAAGCTTCTCCAGGGAATCGAGCTGTTTCCCCTGATGAGGGAGTGGGATAAGGTTGGAAGGTGATCAGAACCATAGAACTTGTCAAGTTTGGGTAAAACCTCAGGGAAGGAAATTAGACAGCCAGCCTGCTCTCTGGACATTTTCATGAATAACAATTACAACAGCTACCATGTATCTAATGCTTAACACGTGCTAGTCACTGCTCTAAGCAATTACACATGCATCATCTGCCTTGATTGTCAGAAAAACTATTATCCCCAGGACTTCCCTGGTGGTTCAATGGCTAAGACTCCACCCTCCCAACACAGGGGGCCCAGGTTCAATCCCTGGTCAGGGAACTAGATCCCACATGCTGCAACTAAAGAGTTCGTATGCTGCAACTAAAGACCTGGGGCAACCAAGTAAATAAATATTAAGAAAAAAAAAAAAAAACTATTACTCCCACTTTACAGATGAAGAAACAGAGGAGAGAAAAAGTTTTATTCACACAGCTGTTAAGTGATTGTGTTGTAAGTAAAACTAAGAGGCTCCAGAATCGAGCTCTTAGCTCAACTGATAAAGCATTTCTCAGGCACCAACGTGGCCCTTGCACACAGAATCTCCCAGGCTCATCCCCACTCCATGTTGAAACACACGAGGGTAGAGGGACCAGTCGTCACAGCACATACACCCCCAGGCCTTGTCCACCCCCCAGGCCTTGTCCTCAGCCTTCTGAACGTTTGTCCTCCAGACCAGAGGCTGTTTTCTCTGTAATGGGTCTGGATGCCTTTTAGAAGGAAAACACAATTTTCTTTTCCACTCAACAAGCCCGTGTTTCTCTCCCCTACCTCCAGCCCCAGTGTTTATTTCAGCAAGGAAATGGCCTTTGAAGTCCTTACTTCTTGAAAGCTGACAGGGAGAGGGAGGCACTCCAAACATTTAAAAGCATGTCCACATTTGGGTTGGAACATGGTATTTTTTAAGGGATTAATAACAGTTTTTGGAATCCACAAACCCTGCTGCTCCTTCAAGGTGAAAAAAATAAATAAATAAATAACCTCTTGAATATCTCGGCTGTCAGGGTCTGGGGGAAAACCCCGCTGGGGCAGAGAGCAGTGCCAAGGGTGTTTTTAGGCAGAATGAGGCAGAATCTGATGAAGAACGGCTCCAAATCTGGTCCAAGGGGAAGATGTCATAGGTCTACAGCAAAATGAGAGTAAGAACAATGTAGTTTTCTCTAAAGCTTCAGTCACTCAGTTTAAAGAATTGTCTTTTATTCAGGAGTTATGCTCTTCCTGCTTTGCCTAGTATCAAAAATTTCTTTCTTTGTGGAAACCGTGGCTATCTTAAACGGTAGTCTTTTAATACTGTATTTTGCAAAAGAAAATAGCTGGCAATCCTATCTCAGTCTTTTTTTTTTAAAAAAAGCTTTTTTTGTGTGTTTTTTAAATTAATTTATTTTTTATTAAAGGATAACTGCTTTACAGAATTTTGTTGTTTTCTGTCGAATCTCAACTTGAATCAGCCATAGGTATACATACGTCCCCTCCCTTTTCTACCTCCTTCCCATCTCCCTCCCCATCCCACCCCTCTAGGTTGATAGAGAACCCCTGTTTGAGTTTTAAAAGCTTTTTATTTTGTATCAGGGTGTAGCCAATTAGCAATGTTGTGATAGTTTCAAGCGAACCATGAAGGGACTCAGCCTCCCAGTTTTTAATTTAAAAAGTTTTTTGAAATGTGTCTGGTCTATGAAATCCTGGGTCTGAGGAGAAAGGAAGATCTGGAAGCAAGTAGTCATAATATGAAGTGTGAACCTCTTAGGGACCTCCGTGATGGTTCAGTGGTTCACTCTGAGCTTCCAATGCAGGGGGCGTGGGTTGGATTTCGGCTGAGGAATTAGGATCCCACATGTCACGAGGCCAAAAGGAGAGAAAAAAGAGCAACAGAAAAAGCGTTTGTTAGACCCTGGAAACAGAGACTTCATAAGACACTGGCCAAAGTGTTGAGGAGGTTCAGGGGAGGTCTCTCTAGATGCAGATCCTAGGGAAGGCTTCTCAGAGGAGTGGACACTGGCCTAGGCCAGGAAGGGTAGGGACCACCACACATTCAGGGCCGAGAGAGGGCACAGAAGGACCAGAACCACAGAGGAAGAGGCAGAAAGGCCCCGAGAGGACACCTGTCCAGCCATGGGCCCCCGGAGTGGCTGATCTTGTGTACTCCTCACGACAAGCCTGCCAGCAGTGTACTCCAGTTATCCTCATCTGACCCCTCAGGAAAGGAAGGCACAGCAAGGTTAAGGTCACATGCAAGGTGGCCCAAGAGTCTAGCTCTTTCCTTTCTATGCTTTTGCTTTCTATTCCATGGTGGAGTTAAGAGAAAGCAAAACCCAGATCTACAGTATACCAAATTGTTCATCAGTGGTTTGCATGGGAGATGACACCATAGGTTCTGTATAACTCTTTTTTTTTATTTTACTTATTTTTATCTGTATAACTCTTTTTTAAAATGATATTAATAACAGTGACATGTGAACAGCTTTAATTATAGTAAAATTTAATTTTTTTTTAGTTTTTTTTTCTTTTTTTTAGGTTTTTATTCTGTGCAGCATGTGGGATCTTACTTCCCCAACCAGGGATCAAACCCATGCCGCCTGTAATGGAAGCACAGAGTCTTAACCGTTGGACCACCAGGGACGTCCCATAGCTCACTTTTAATATAACTGAATTTCTTTAAAATAGAAAAGAGGTGGGTGCTTTGCTTTACTGTTTTGGTGGTTTTACCAGTAGGACAAGAAGTTTATGGAGTTTCCTGGCCATTTTCTGAGCTTCCCTTCCAGGATTGCTTGGTTCCTCTTTGTCTATCCTTCCCTCTGGCTCCAGACCCTTTCCAACCCCCTTACAGGGCCCCAGCCTGGCCCTGGCGTATGATTAACTATCAGGACCACAGTGTGTCGTGATAAAGCAGAACCTGTAGACCAGTGGGGAGACCACAGTTCTAGGACAGGAACTAGGTCTACTTCCTGCTTTACCGGGAATGTGCTGTGTGGCCTAGAACAAGCCCCTTTCCCTCTCTGGTTCTGATGTTACAGTGAGGCCCTTTCATACAGAGTGGCCTACAGCAGAATTCGTGCAATGGTCAAGGAGGCAACCCCACCCACCAGATCCTGTCTTGAGTTTCCTTCTTTTCCACCAAGAGCAGAGAGGGAATGATGCAGGGCAGTCTGGGGAAAGGCAGTGTGGTACAGCAGGAGGAATGCTGGGCTTGCCTTCTGGAATTCTAAGTTGGAGATTCTCCATGTGGGCAGAATCTAGAGTATTCTACTCCAAGTTCTCTGTGGCTTCCAACTGCCCTGAGAATAAACCCCCAGTTCCTCGCCATGTTCCTGCATGACCCATCTCACTGGCCTCCTCTGCTCCCACTTCTGCGTGTTGCTCACTGGCCCCCTGCCTTTCCACCAAGCTCATATACCCTCAGGGCCTTTGAGCTGGCTATTTCCTCTTCCCAGAACACTTTTCCTTATACCTTCACATGGCTGCCTCCTTGAATCTAGAGCCCCACATGACATGCCACTTCTCAGAGAGGGTTCCCCAAACTCCAGCCCCATCCCATGAGCCCATGTCTGCATCCCTCCCCTTCTCCCTCCCCATGACAATCAGCACTGAGTGAACCAACAGGGACCTTCTGTCTAATTCCAACTGTGGCCTCAGTGCTTAGACAGTCAATAAATATTTGATGAATAGGTGGATGATCAACTAGAATGGGCCTCGATTTTCCTATCAACACAATGGGAGGGTAGATATATCTCAGGAGTTCTGGCCACAGACATCTTTTCGAACATAACACAGCTTAGGGATCCTCTCCCCAAGAAAGCACATTCACAATAATTTGCATCAGCTTTGGGGAGAGGGGTCCTCAGTATCTCTGATACCTACCCCAGACTCCCTGATCTTGCTGAGGTTTTCAGTTTGGGAAGAGAAAATAATGAAGATCAAACAGCTCTTCCTCTGGTTGCAAAAGGCATTCAGGATTTGGTGCTCACCTTCTGTGGGGTTTTTGTTTCCTCATTTGGAGGCAAAAGTGCCCCTCAGTGTCCCCTCTCACTCTTGCCTCCACCTCCTGGCAGTGCGGGCTCATTATGCTTGCTCTTTGGTTGGCCTCCCTGGTTCCTTCTGGCGCTTTCGTCTCCTCTTCCTGCCGTGAGGATCTTAAGACAGCAGACTCAGCGCCAGCACCCACCCACCTACCCCCCCTCCAACGCCCCTCCCGGAGAAATAGTCTCCCTTAATGCCAGTATGGTCCCCCATCTATAAAAACCTTTCAACTTCATAAACTCGTAGCTGCAGAAATCTGTCCAAACATTCTGGGGCGGTTGTAACTATTGGTGTTGGCTTGAAGACCTGAGCTGAGCTGCCAGGGCTTTAATGAGGAAATACTTAACAGTCCCAACCCAGGGTAACGGCCAGAGAGGGCGGGGACCCTGCCGCTGGGTGCCAAGGAGCCTGAACTGGCCTCCGTGGGACAGTGGACAAGACAGGCTATGGAAGCATTTCTCGGCAGAGTGAAGTTGACTTAATCCTGTTACCTTTTGCGGGTGTGGTTGAAAGAGCCCGAGAGGGGTCAGAGGCGGCGGGACGGCTGTCAAGAGCAAGAGCTTAGCCAGAGCTGAACTTTCATGTTGAGACCCATGTAGCCAGACAGATGAAAAAGGCACTTTTTCCCTCCCGGGCTGGGGCATGCTGTCTTTTCCATGATTAATGTAGGGAGAATGGCTTAGACACTCCTGAGGGCCGGCGGTGAGGAGAAGTGGTCCTTTTTTTCCTCCTCCTCAGGCGCCTGTCTGGAAGACGATGGAGGCCAGAAAGGGTCAGGCATGTCGCTGGGGGCTGCTACTGGGTCACCTGGAACCTGCGCAGGAATCCACATCAGGGAACACCCAGGGCACCTGGCCCCCAGGAGGTGGGCTGCGGGCCACCTCAGGAAGAAGAGATGCTGCAGCCCTAGTCGGGCAGCTACAGAGAAGCAACTGCCCGTGGCATTTCCCCTCCCACGAGCCACATGAAACAGTTCCCGGGGAGAGGGAGAGAGAACATACTTCAGAAGTGGGTGTGAAAATGTAGGGCTGGCAGATGAGGTGCCCCCCACGAGAAGGGGGCAGCACTGTGGCCTTGGATCTCCTGGAAATTAGCCTGAAGGAGTTCCCTGTGGTCTGGTCATCAGGAGAAAAGGGCTCATTGGCTGTATGGTTAGAGGAAACGGCTGCCTCCATGATCCCTACCAGAGACGCCCCTCTCCCTACTGTGTGAGGGAGGGCTGGGACCTGGATGAGGCCACATTTGGTGCCCATGGTTCGGTAGGCAATTCTAAAAGCAGGGCGCCCAGAGGCACTAGGTTGAGTCAGCATGTCTGACCTCCCCATGTGGTCCAGCCTGTTGCTGTAGCTAGAAGCCCCAATTTTCAGAGCAGTTGACCCCAAGCCAAGGAGAGCCCATAAAGTTCCAGTCCCTGGAGAAAGGAAGGTCACTCTGGCAGAAGCTGGCGGGTAGGGGTCTTTCTCAACAAAGTGATGAATCTCTTTTCCCATCATCCTATCCACAGCTCTCAAGATCTTGCTTTGTTAACATCCTGGTTCCCACTGAGATCCTCCAAGACACCCTTGGGATGGAGCCCTTCCTTTTCCAGATAAGACCCTGGGAACTATGCCTGCAGCTCTGGGCATCAGGAAGAGTGTTGGTTAGTTTCCTAACTATTGGGCAGAAGAAATTGAGGCCCCAGAAAAAAGCTGAGCTAGAATCATAAGACGGATTTTCCCTTGGCAGGCATTTGGCAACATTCTTGTCTGGCAGGTGAGGCCTCTACAGCTCAGAGGGTGGAGAGGACTAAGTGTGCCCCGATTCCCCCACCTACACCCCACTGCACTGCATGGGACCCCTGAACATGGCCTCCCTTTCCTCTGCTCCCACCTCTGAAGGGGTCCCAGCAGCCCAGCACCGTGCAGATGTCCCCCCAGCTCCCAGCAGAGGCTGGACCTGGGCCAGTGGAGCCTCAAGAAATTCATCATAAGACTTCCCCAGTGGCACAGTGGATAAGAATCCACCTGCCAATGCAGGGGATATGGGTTCAATCCCTGGGCCAGGAAGATTTCACATTTCGCAGAGCAGCTAAGCCCAAATGCCATGGCTAATGAGCTCCTGTGCCGCAGCTACTGAAGCCCACTTACCCTAGAGCCTGTGCTCTGAAACAAGAGAAGTCACCGCAATGATAAGCTTGAGTACCGCAAATAGAGAAAGCCTGCATGCAGCAATGAAGACCCAGCAAAGTCAAAAACAAGCAAACAAATAAATATAGAAGTGTGTACATGTAAAAAATAAAATTTAAATTTAAAAAAAGAGAGAGAAATTCGTCATAGCTGAGAAGGAAAAGAAAGTCCTAGATGCAGGGGCAAGAGTTAAGAGAGCTGATTTCAATCCCAGTTCCCTGCTAGAAAGTCCTGTGACTTTAGGGGACCCTTTTCCAAATATTCTTAATGTTTGAAGAACATGTTGTGTTTTACAAGGCTCTTTCACATATGTTATTTCATTCTATCCTTAATCTCTAGGGGCCTCAGTTTCCCCACATCAAAATGAGGGAATTGAACCGACAGATGGCTTCAATGCTCTCTCCTCCACATGCAAAGATTTTGTGAGAGACTATGTTTTATAGTCTCTCATATATTATATTATTCATTTTAGGGTTTATGATTCTAAGATTCTGTGTCCTGGGATTCTATAATCCTGGGCTTCTAAAATTCAATGGTCTTTGATTCTGAGAATATGTGACTTTTTTTCCACAATTGCATGTGTCAGGATTTCCCAAATTTCACGGGTACCCGTACCACCTTGACCATGTAGGTTATGTCTGCAAGCCACCTGTATTATTATTCATTTAGTATTTTTCTTTAAATAGACTCTTTTTAACTTAAATGTCTTTAAAATGGAAACTTTATATCACTACTGCAAATGGAAAACCAGCCTCACCTGCCATAAATAGGAGCTAAAAGTAAAAATAAATACCATAAAAACAATGTTATTAAATTCTAACTAGATACTGTTGCCTGCCAAAGGCTCCAAGCCCAAGGCCTGCTTTAAAAAAAAAAGATTTTAGTGTGTGTGTGTATATATATAAATACACACACACACACACACACACACACACACAGAGGCTAGCAAAGCTTAGAGAGGTATTAAAGACATGTTAGCATCAAATTAAAATGGTATAATGAGAAGGCCTGAAAATATAACGGAATTTTTCATTTCATTCTCATTAAGGGATTCAGTGTGCAGCACCGTCTCTGGACATCACCTCTGTTCCTCGCGGGAGTGTGTCCCTTTACTGTTCGGATCTCCTGGCCCTGCTCTGCGGATAAAGACATTGGGAACCCTCACCTCCCTAGCCACACACATCCACAGATAATTGCCCTCACTTTTCCTGTTGGTTTCTTTATGCGCTTTATGTGAGGTCCCCTCTACATTACTGCAAAACCAGGCCCTCAGCTTCAGGCCTGGGTCTTCCTCTGCTCGGCTCCCTCTGGCTAAGAAGGGGGAGACTGGAAACCCTCAAAGTGAGCTACCTGGAGACTGCTTGAGACGTCCGTGGCCCCAGAGCTGATGGCAGAACTCAGCCAAGCAGAAGTGTGCCAGCTTTAGTACAGGGCTGAAGACAGCTGGCTGGGCTTGTGGGTGATGACTTTGCCAAGGGGGTTCAGGGAGGGCAGGCACTGACCCAGTGGGGCTGCACCCCCAGAGTCAGGGAGGGTGAGGGGCTGTGGGAACTGCCTGGCCTGTTCAAGGCTGTGCCTCCCTTCCCTGAGGCTGGCTGCAGAGCTAGGGGCATCAGGCCAGACCCTGACCTCTAGGAGTGCACGCATGCTCAGTGACTCAGTAGTGTCAGACTCTTTGAGCCTGCCAGACTCCTCTGTCTCTGAGATTCTCTAGGCAAGAATGCTGGAGTAGGTAGCCATTCCCTGGGAATGATCAGCCATTCCCTTGGCTGATCCCCTGGGAAGATCCAGGGGATCTTCCCAATCCAGAGATCAAACCGGTATCTTTTATGTCTCCTGCATCAGCAAGCAAATTCTTCACCACTGCGCCACCTGGCAAGTCCCGACCTCTGGGGAGGAGGACCCAAGTCCTAATCCCACCCACTGCTGCTCCTCAGTGGGACATTGAGCAAATCTCTCCTCCTCAGTGGAGTCACTTCCTCCCTGTAAAATCAGGATGGATATACTGCCTCTGACCATTGTGTCTGACTGCTTGCTGGCTCCCAACTGTTTGCATCTCAAGTAAATGGCTCCTGACATTACTGCTATAACAATAATAATTATTATTTGATCCTCTTGATTCTTTGGGGAAGAATTCTTTGGGTTGAGCAGCAACTTTCTCATTGAAAAGGTCAATGTGCTGAAACATATAAATATTCTGGTACAGGGAAGTGCTTCATAAATTTGGTAACAATTCTGTTTTCCTGCTGGGCCCCCTGGTTCCTAAGGACAGCATCTGTCTCTGAACTGGGCTCGGCTTCTGCAGCTGGCAGCATGACAAGTTCTCTGTGATGGTGACCTTGACCTCACATCCAAAGCAACCTCTCTTCGACTTCAGAGCAATAAATGAAAAGCCAGGGTGGCCTTCCTCCCCGCTCCCTTCACCCTGTGAGTGTTCCTGCTTCTTGTCCTCTGCCTTTGCTCCTGCCTTCCCCTCGTCTCTGCCGCTGGCTTAATCCAGCCCTCAGGACCAATCACCGAGACTAACATAAGGGTCCTGGGTGGACACCTGACTCTCTGATTACCTTAGGGAAGTCCCATGGCTGCTCTGAGCCTCAGTGTCCCCATATGAAGCAAAGCATTGAACTCAATGTCCTCCAGGTCCCTTTGGTCCTGCATAGGGAGTTGGAATATGCAGCAGTGCCCACCACAAGAAGAAAGTGATCCTGGCTACTTTGACCCCCTTGGATCAATGAAGATCTATCAGACTTGCAGTCAGGAGAATGGGGACAATCAACTCTATGGCCTCCAAAGGTTTGTAGCCATCACCTTTGCAGGCATCCAGAGGACAGGGCCATGCCTGTATTTGCCCTCACATCCTCAGCCCAATACAGTGTTGTGCTGAGCCCAATACATAAAAATTGTTTTGTGAATAATAGTCAAATGAATGCATGTATGCTTGAAAAGTAGTATAAGGTTATTATTAGAAACTGTAGTTGGAGTCAAACGAAATCAAGTTAGGGCTCCTTAGCTTTAAGTTCCAAGGAGAGAAGCCCCCTCGTTCCTTCCTGCTTTTCCTCTAGGCTCAAACTGCTGCATCAGCCCAGTTCAGGCATCTGTTGGGGGTGGGGGTGGGGGGCGGGGTGTGGTGGAGGGCGCAGCGAGGAGGGGAGAAGGGAGGGAGAGAAAGACTATTAACTTATTTTACCTAAGTAGAGAACACTTTCAGACTTCCCTGGTGCCTTAGGCAGTAAAGAATCTGCCTGAAATGCAGGATACCTGGGTTCGATCCCTTCAGGAAGATCCCCTGGAGTAGGGAATGACAACTCACTCCAGTATTCTTGCCTGGAAGAGTTCCATGGACAGAGCAGCCTGGCAGGCTATAAGCCATGGGCCTGCAAAGAGTCGGACATGACTGAGTGACTAACATACAGAGAAAAGCAGATCTACAGGCCTCCTTATCCTGCTCACTATTCATTCATCTATTTCACAAATATTTCTTGAGAATGTCTTGTGTAGTTGGAGCTATGCAAGCCTCAGTGGAGGACAGATGTGGAATTCGGTAAGTCAGAACACTTGATCCTTAGCCCTAGCTCTGACAGGCACTCTGACCATAAGCCGGTAGTTTCTCCTCTTAGTACCCTTAGTGTCCTTATCTGTGAAATGGGGGGAATTAGACTTGATAATAACTAAGACTCTTTCCTTTCTTATTGTCTATAACCAAAGTTCCAACCTGTGAGCTACAGATTCCTTGGTGGGGAGGATGGGGAGGAGAGCAGAGTGGTTTTGTTTTGTTTTGTTTTTTAAGAGGTCTGGGAAGTCATCAGTGCATCAGGAATTATCTGCAAACTAAACACATGAAGCTACAACTCCTCTCACATGTGTTGGAGTAAGGAGAAAAAGACACTTTGCGAAAGGGTTTCATACGTTAAAAGGTAGAACCTCTGATGTGAATGGCATAGGCTCTAGTCCTGACTCACGTGAGACTTGCAGTTTTACAATAAAATAAACTCCAACTCACTTGAGGACAAGGAGAGAAACAGACTCGGGTCCTGAAAGTCCAGAGACAGAGAGACCAGTGATCTCCTGGAAGCCACAAACCCCACTGAGAATCTGAGAAAAGTACTGACTATTCCCCTGTGAAAATGCATACCAGCACCAAATTTCATATACAATTTCTTGTTTTAAAAACTGAGTTTGGCTGCACCTGGTCTCAGCTACAGTATGTGGACTCTTCACTGGGGTGTGTGGGATTTTTAGCTGTGGCGTGTGGGATCTAGTTCCCTGACCAGGGGTCGAACGTGTGCCCCATGTATTTCGGGGTGGGGGGCGGGGGCGGAGTGGAGTCTTAATCACTGGGCCACCAGGGAAGTCCTCACATACAGTTTCTTGGTGATCAAGGGCCTCCTAGTTCATTTGACAGACCAGAGGATAAGAACTTGATTTAGATAAGCCTATAAGCAGAAGGCAGATGACTCTAGAGAAAATCCCTACATTGAATTCTGGAACAAGAGCAGCACAGGACTTATTGGAGAGGCTAGAGACGCATCAGGGACAATGGCTTGGGACCTGAGGGGCCAGAGAGAGAAGGGAGTGGGGAGCCTGGGTGAAGTAAGCCATGAGCCCTCTTCTCTTGTTCCTTTTGTTAGACAAAGCAATTCTGTAAGCTGTTTTGAAAGACCAAACTCACAAGCTTCAAAACATAAGTGAGCAGAGCCTCTTAAATCACTGGGGAATTGTTTATGAACATAATTATTGGATTAAATTGTCTTCATAATAAACAGAGACTGGATTGAAAATCTACAACCTCTGTGATTGGATATAGAACAGCGGAGTATCAAGAAGGGCCCTTGTCCAGACGAGACCCCCTGTTCAGAGGCAAGACCACCAGTTGAAAAACTCTTTTTCCATTTTCATGAACATGGACCTCCAGGTGCTAGAATCTTGATGGGCATACAAGATTTAAAAGGTGAAAATATGCTTTTGATCCTTCAGTGGTAATCATTTTAAAAGTCATGGCCAAAGCTGCCAGTGCTACAATTACACCCAGCAGTCTCGTGGCAAAGGACAAAGGACCCAGTGGCCAAGTGCAGTTTGATTGAGGCTGTATGGCAATCAAGGGCGTAGACCCCCTGAGTGGCTGTGGGGGTGGATTGGCTGGGGAGGAGGGAAGAAGTATGTACCGCTGAGAACAGGCTTCTCACACTTCAGTGTGTATCTGAGCCGCCTGGGTACCTTGTTACAATGAAGATTCTGATTCAATAGACCTAGGGTGCAGCTGAGATTCTGCAATTCCATTAAGCTACCAGGTGATGCCACTGATGCTGGTTCTCAGGCCACACTTTGCTGGCGAGGTCTCAGATAACAGCTGTGACTGCCAAGCATGGCTAAGCCTGTGAACTTTGCAGTCAGACAAACCTAAATGCAAATCCTAACTTCCCCATCTCACTTAGCTGAGTAACCGTAGTTACTCAGCTTGTTTGAGATTCAGCTTCTTATCTGTAAAATACAGGTTATAAGAAGTATTTCCTTCATTCGACAAATATATATTTGGCATCAACTCTGTGTCAGGCTTGTGCTAGGCCCTGGGGATGCAGTGGTGAGATAATACAGGCTCAGTTCCTGCTCTCATGGACCTGACAGCATTGGAGATGATGGATGTGAAGGACTCAGCATCGCGCCTGGTACATGGTAAGAGCTCAACAAATTACATCTATTTTTACCAGAGGAGCGGTATCATCAATTTCACGTGCCCAGGAAAGAGAACTCTTCTGTTAAATGCTGACTGCTTGAAAGGATTTGGGATTCATTCTGCAATCCTGGGGATAGAGATGTGAAGAGTACATGGTCTGTTTCCTTGAGGACCTCCTGGTTTAGTGGGAAGATAAGCATTTAGCCTGAGTGGCCCCTGTAAGCCACCCAACTCTCCCCAGCAGCACAAATTAGATAAAAGTGGGTTCACTCTGCTCATGTCCTTGGTCCTGAGCCACCAGACTCCACTCAGTCCTCCAAGCTGGCCCTGGCTGTCTCTTGATTGTCCCACTCCCAACTTTAGTTTTCTTACTCTGCTTCCCATTTATCTGTGCTTTGCTCACCTCTTTGACTTGAGAAATGCTATTTCCCCTCAGTAAGGATCCTGACTTCACTCTTGCTGTGCTAGCCAGACAGCCTGAGAGCTCCCACTTGGAGCCAGGCACCCTCCACATGGACCTTCCTATCAATCTAGACACCAGTGTTGTGGGGTTCCGAGGGGGGAAAGTACTAAGATTCAGAATGCTCTGGAAATCTGCATGCTATCCTTAGGGGAAGGCCCAGCAGAGCCGATAGGCCTAACCAAGAGGTTGGAGTTCGGGTAGGTGATGAAAGAATGACAGCCGCATGCAGGAGGCCTGGCTGCCAGGACCCCACCCTGTGCCTTATACCTGACACAGGCTTCACTACAGCGGGGTTGAGTCAAGGCCAGTGAGAAGACATGGGGCAACTTCAAGAAGCAGCCAATGACAGGAGACCCAGAGGCAGCCTTAGCCTTTAAATGAACTGCAAATACAGGACAGAGGCTATTTAAGAAACTATCATGTGCAGCTCTGGGCCCTGAAGATGCCATGAGGAGCATGGCTGAGTCCCTGCCTTTATGGAGCTTACAGCCTAGGGAAGAAACCACCCAGATGGCCGGGCGTTTCAGTACAAGGCAGTGGGCCCCATCCTGGGGGACACACAGAATTGGTGAGTGACCAAAGCAGACCTTTAGTGGGGACTTCAAGGAGCAGGAAGGTGAGGCAGGGAAGGATGAAGGCAAAGAAACTTTCACGATGGGGAACAGCACAGGTGAGGGCTGGTCCATGTGGCTCCCACGAGGAGAGTGAGGAAGGGGTGTGCTGCACAAGCCGTGAAAGTTTGACCACTCTAAGGAGCCTGTCACTCTCCTGGGGGCAACAGGGAGTCAGCGGATGGTTCTGCAGTATGATTCAGCAGTACAGCTACCAGCCCCCTTTACGAATGGGGAAACCTAGCCCCTGAAGGTAGGTAGGTCACTGGACTGAGGTCACACTACCAGAAAGTGAGGGGCCAGGGTGCAACCCCAGCAGTCCAAGGCCAGAGCCTACACTTTCAAGCTCATTGCTAAGTATGTCCACAGATAGAAATGCACATATGTTAAAATTAACTAAAAAAAATTTTTTAAAACAACTGCACCCAGAGTGCAGGGCTCAGCCAGAGGCCGTACAGGCAAACCCTATTTAAACCCATTTAACAAGGAGCCTCTTAATGATCTCATTAGCCCAGACAAGACCCTTAGGAAACTTGAGGCGAGGCCCTGCTTTTAAATGGGGCTTCTTTGAAGTGGCCACCACCTGAAGCAGCCACCTGAGAGAGTGGGAACAAAGCCAGCCTGTGAGGCCTGTGCCCGCTCAAGCCGGCGCCATGGGGCTGCTCACACGGCAGGACTTGGCCTCTGTGTGGCCCAGGATGCCCTTCGGGTTTCCATTAGCTCGCTCCCAGCCACCCTCTTCATAGGCTCATTCGGAGAGGCAACCTGGCTGGCTGCACATGAGGTCATGTGTTACGATGGTGACAGCCAGAAGGGACCTGTGGCCTTCTCTGGGCCTCACCTTCTGAGGTCTGGACTTCCAGACTCCTCTGAACCCTGGCCCAGATCATGACAAGAGATGCCCTAAGCGTGGGCTCACTCTGACCCCTGGCTCAACCTCCACCTCCTGTATCCTCCAGTTCCTTTCATTGGTTCTCTCTTTCTCCCTCTCTTTTAATTCTTTTTCTTAAACTTTTAAAAAATGTATTTATTTGGCTGCACCAATCTTAGCCGCGGCATGCCAGATCTTCGATCTTTGTTGCAGCCTGAGGAATCTTTGGTCGTGGCATGTGTATTCGTACTTTGGGCATATGGGATCTAGTTCCCTGACCAGGATTCAAATCTGGGCCCCCTACACTGGGAGCATGGAGTCTTAGCCACTGGACCACCAGGGAAATCCCCTCATCACTTCTCTTGTTTCTAGGCTGACACCCCCCTTCCCTTCCAGCTGCCCCCAGTCTGATTTCTCCACAACCCCCTCCAGGACGGGTGCCTGAACTGCCACAAGAGCATCGGTGGAGACCCCAACCAGACATTCCCCCTTCCACATGGATGTCTGTTTCTCGGGCCAGCTCCAGGTTCTCGGGGCTCCCTCTCCCTCCGGCTGCATCCAACATGAAGCAGGGGGAGGGTCAGCATCCCAGCAGGGCCTGGCCACATGTGTTGGAGCTGCCCTAGCCAAATCTGAGGGTGACTGACCTTCCGAGAAATGAGCACCCGGCCTATTGTTCCACCATGGGGTGCAAACTCCAGACAGGCAGATGGAAGAGATTCACCTTTCCAGAACTGCATGCCGAGCCCTCCCAGCAGGCTGCGGCTGAGGCCCTGCCTATTAATAGTCAAGCAGCTGTTTGCCTCCCTGAATGAGACTCTTTATTGCAAGCTGCGTTGACAAAACAGATCCCGCTCCTTCCTGCCCAGAATATTTGGGGGTGGAGGGGCCGCAGGGAGATGTTCCTTCCTTCCAGGGAAGTTGAGAAGGTCAGCAGTGGAAAAGACCTTAACGGTGACCCCCCTCTCAGCACTCGGGAGACCAAAACCAAGCTCATTACCACCACTTCCTTTGCCCTCACCCATGTTCCTAGCTCCAGCCAGCAGACCACTGTTCCCCCAGGATTTCCTCAAATTCTCTCCCCTCCCTTGTCCCAGTCCCAATCTAGAAGCCTCAGAGTCAAGACCTCGAGTGACTGCCCTCTGCTGACATCCAGGCTCTCATCTCCCAGACCCATGCCCCTTCAGTCCACCGTGTCTTTGAATCTCCATGCTCTACCTCAGCTCCTGGTCTTTGCACACGCCATTTCTCCTGCCCTCTTCCCATGTTTAATGGTCCCTTAAGTCTTGGCTTAAAAAGAGACCACTTCAGGAAGACTTGTTTCCCCATACCCAAGTCAGCATGCTTCATGCTTTGCTAAATCTTCCTCCTTGTCTGAAGTTCTAAGGGGTAGAGTGGGTGGTTTGTTTTTTGTTTTTTGTTTTCATTGTATTTCTCCACCACCCACCAGGACACTATATGACACTGAGTTGAATAAAAAAAAAAAGGAGGGGGGCATGTGAATTCTTCCTTCCCCTTTCTCCCCCAACAATGTCACCCATCACCATACCCTGTTAATTCAACCTGATTGAGAACAAGAGATCTGGACATGGGCCACCTGGGTTTGAATCATGACTCTGCCGCTTAACAGTTGAGAGAACTTGGGTAAATCTAACCTTGCCAAGCCTTCGTTTCCTCATCTGTAAAATGCAGCCAGCCATAGGGCCTCAGAGTAATTGTAAGAGGTCAATGAGAAAATGTTTGTAAAGTGCTGAACCCAGTGCCTGCTACGTTCACCAAATGTTGTTAGCTGCAAAAATAACTGAACTCAATGCTCCATTCACCACAGAATCTTTCCTCCCCTCATTAACCACAGTCCATGATGGTGGGCTACAGCCCATGGGGTTGCAAAGAGTCAGGCATTACTGGGCAAGTAATTGCATATGATAGCTGGTATTCCATAGCACACACTTTGAGACATGCCTGCCTAGGCTGACCCTCCTGCTGTTGAACAGGTGAAGGATGTGAGGCCAGAAGGAGCACAAGAAAGAGCCATGACCCTCAGGGTGAGACGCAGGGGTGTGTCTGCGTCTGTGTCTCAGCCTGCTCAGCCAAGTCCGTGGCCACCTGATGGCCCAGCAGCCGGTTCAGCAACCCTCCCAGGTTAGCACCAGACCCCAGAGGGCCCACAGTCTTCACATTTGAGCAGCCTGAGCGTAAGTTTGGGTTCCCAAAGCCCCTTGGGGTACCTAAGGCATGTTAGTGCTGGGAATTGAAGGGATTTGTTTCTTCTCTGCTTGATGGGGGTAGAGAGGTGCCTGGGGTGGGGTGGAGGCAAGAAGAAGGAAGGACGCATTCATTCAAGCCTTGGAGCTGGTGCTCTCTGCTTCCAGGAGGCTGGCTGGTTGCTCCTGCCCTGCTGGGCTTCGCAGCCTTCTTAAACCATCTTCAAAGAGGGAATGCATATGTATCCCTGCCTGGTGCAGGATTTTTCAGTCCCCAAAGCATATTTACTTCGATTATCTCACTTGATCTATTAGTTGCCCAAACTGTGAGCAGAATAAGGGTCTCCCCAACATGGCTGCAGAGAAGGCAATGACACCCCACTCTGGTACTCTTGCCTGAAAAATCCCATGGATGGAGGAGCCTGTTAGGCTGCAGTCCATGGGGTCGCTAAGAGTCAGACATGACTGAGCGACTTCACTTTCACTTTTCACTTTCATGCATTGGAGAAGGAAATGGCAACTCACTCCAGTGTTCTTGCCTGGAGAATCCCGGGGACGGGAAAGCCTGATGGGCTGCCGTCTATGGAGCTGCTCAGAGTCAGACACAACTGAAGCGACTTAGCAGCAGCAGCAACATGGCTGATGGTAAAATTGAGGCTCAGAAAAGGCAACTACTTTGCCTAAGGTCACAGAGTGGATGTGTGACCATACTGAGGCTGGAACCCAGGTCTCCTGGCTTGCCACCCAGTACTCTTACTGTTCCACCTGGCTGTTGATCAAGACAGGGAGCAGAATGTTCTCTGTGGTGTCAGAGACCCAGGTCCTTTAAGCAAATAACTCTGGCCCGTAAACATGAAAAGATATTTATCCTTATTAGGATTCAGAAAAATACAAATTAAGACGTATGAGATATAATTTTACATCCACTAGATTGGCAAAAAAAAAAGGAACCCGACAATGCCAAATGTTGGCAAGGATGGGGATCAACCTGATGCTTTCTGCTAGAGGAAATGTCTGTGGGGATAAGTGATTTGGAAAATGATCTGTTATTACATTTTATAAAGTTGAACATTCACTTTCTCTACAACCTAGCAAGTCTACTCTTAGAGATATATACCCCCAGGTATTTATTCACCAATGCTTACCATTCTGACCCCACTGATTATTAAAATTTTGAAATAATTCCATGTTGCTATTGGTAACCAACCAATACTGACTGATAAATAGCCACTACTCTGAGTCTCTCCCCAATCCCTTGACCACGTGACGCCCTGTGCACTGGCTGCCCCAGCTCCTACCCTGGGGACTGCCCCCTCAAATCTCCAGGACCCAGCAACTACCAGGGTAACACCTGGCCTCTCAGAACACCTCCAGGACCAGGTTCCAGCTCCATGGCATTTATCCTGAGCATTCAATGCCCTTATTTTTCCAGTTGTTTATTATTATAATTATTATTATGTACACCCTAGAGAATCTCTTTTCCACATTCATCAAGAAAAATGCACAGTTTATTCATAGCTCAATGTTCTTAGTAGAAATAACAACCACAACAACCACAATAACAAATCAACTAGAAATAACTTGATGTGCACGGACAGGAGATGCCCATCAGAGCTTCTTCCTCCAGCTGGGTCAGAGAAGCTGCTGGGGGCTCAGGCAGAGGGAGGAGCAGGGCCCACACTTAGCCAGGTCCAGGCCCCATCAGATGGCCATGCTGGATAGCAGGTACGAAGCAATCTCTCTGGGCCAGGTGCTCTGTGCCTTTGGATTGTATCTTATTTACCAGGAGAGGAGGCAGTTACTAGTCTCCATCCCATATTACAAGGAGGGAAACCAACATGTAGAGAAGAGGTAAAGGTGCTTGTCCAAGGTCACATGTTGTGGAGCTGTGGTTTGTGCTCTTGTCTGTTTGATTCCAAAGCCCAAACTCTTCTTAAAAAAAAAAAAAAAAAAAACTTTTATTTATATTGGAGTATAGGTAATTAACAATGTTTTGATAGGGACTCAAAGGAGCTCAGCCATACATATACGGGTATCCATTCTCCCCCAAACTCCCCTCCCATCCAGGCTGCCATGAAACACTGAGAAGAGTCCCCTGTGCTGGACAGTAGGACCTTGAGCCCAAACTCATCTTCACTACTGTGTGCCCATCACCGCAGACTGGAGGTTCCTGGGGTGTAAGATATTCTCCACTGGGGATCCCTCGCATCCAGCCCAGAGCCTGACATATGGAATATACTCAGCACAGAGACTCAATCCAATCAATCAATCAATCATCCTGTTGTGTCTGACCTCAGCCTCTGGACTGGGCCTCACTCTTTGCTTACCACTTGCCGGGTCCCTGAAATTCAGGCCATTTCCGCCCTGACTCCTTTGCTTCCTGACCTCCTGGTTTTGAACAGGGAGTTTTGAGACATGTCTTCACTGAGAGGGCCCTCTAAATCTTTTTTTTTTTTTAATATATTTATTTATTTGACTGTGTCAAGTTTTAGTTGGGATGCTAGGGCTTAGCTGCTCCACAGCATGTGGGATCTTAGTTCCCTGTGAAGGAAAAAGTGAAAGTGTTAGTTGCTCAAGAATACTGACTGGAGTGGGTAGCCATTCCCTTCTCCAGGGAATTTTCCTGATTCAGGGATTGAACCCAGGTCTCCTGCATTGCAGACAGATTCTTCACCATCTGAGCCACCAGGAAAGCCCCTCAAACAGGTGTCCCCTGCATTGGAAGGTGAATTCTTAACCACTGGACCACCAGGGAAGTCCCATACTTCCAAATCTTTAACAACAAGAACGTGATACTAGCCACACGTGCCTTCCTTCTCACAACATTGATTGAGCACCCACTGTATGCAAAGCCCTGAGCTGAGCTTGAAGGAAACAACATTGACCAGACATGGTCCCTGACTTCTGAAGCTCAAAGCCTGCCCTGGATGACCCTGACCCTGAAACCACATCTCCCAGAGCAGCAGGTGCTGAAAATGAAACACATACCCAGCTCTGTGGCCCTTCACCGCAGCCAACTGGTAAATCAAAGTGTCAGGCACTACAGGGCTTGTTTGGGTATTCTGTCTCCTGTCTGACCTTTTGCCTAAGGAAGAATTTGCTTTTGCTCCAGGAAGAGAAGGGTGGTTGTGGGGAGTTCAGTGTGCTCATTTATTTGTTTTGGTTTCCTTAATTCAATCTCTTTAACAAATAAAAATAAAGATAGTGTGTTTGCCCAAACAGTGGCAGACCCCCTCTGAGATGTTATTATTACACTTTCCAGAATTAGAATCACACCATCACTGCTAATGGCCTCGGTGCCCGGGGCAGTGGAGGAGAACCAGGTGAGGTTAGGAGCCTGGGTTCCCGGCCTAGCTCCGCCAGTAATTGATGTTGAAAAAGTCATTTCACCTCCTCCCGCCTCATCTCCCTCCTTCATGAAATGAGAGGGCTGAACACATTCATAAATACTGAAATTTCACATTTACTCTCTCATTTTGCCTTCGTAATATCCTGTGAGGAAGGCGTTTTGATCCCTGTTTTATTGATGGAGAAATTAAAACAGGAGAGACAGGAGAGTCCAGGTGACCCGGTCAATCAGAGGCAGAGACAAGACTCACATCCAGGCTCCCAACCCTTGCCTGGCGTCCTCTTTTCTTCACCAAGTTTCTGGTACTAGAGTAACGTCCAGATGCCTTTAAAGATCCTAAGAATATGTCAAGGGATCTTGACTGTGGGGCTCTGCAGACACAGAATATAAGAACCTGCTCAGTTTGATCTACATGAAATCCTTGTTTTATTCAGTGGGCTGTGAAATCCTTGATTCTCCCAGTGCTCATATAATCATAAACACAAACACCAACACGGGTATAGTCACATGGCCATGCAACATTACTGGACAGACAATCAGATGGTCCAAAAATATAAATTTTAATTCTTTTGGATTATCACTGGAATGAACATTTAAAAAGTCATACAGAACTGGTGGAATGACCCACCCCAATTCTGAGATTTTGTCAGGCTGCCTCCATGTCTCTGAAAAAGCCCTCCCAGTTCTAGCATTCTTTGAGTCTCCCTGGTAACCATCCGCTGGTGGAAATGACAATTAAGCTGTTCAGCAGCCTTGTTCACTTAGTTCCCCCACTATGGCTCTGTGCCAGGGTCAAGAAGGCCTGAATTTTCCACCTGAAGCAACATGCCAAGGGAAGAGGAAACCTCCCGAGGTTAGGGATATGTCTCAAAATACCGAGTACGAGAGGCCTAAACCTGGATGGATGTCATTCACTCATCCACCACCCCCCATTCACTAATCCACCATTCTTTGAACGTTCACTCCTGCCTGTTATATTCCAGGTCCTGAATTTTGGAGAGACAAGATAAGGTAGGAAAACAAAAAGAAGGTTTACCACTGTGTGTATAATGTGCCACTATCAATGTCACATAAATACATATATGGATATACTCAGCAGTAATGTTGCTTCCTCCTAGGAATCTAAGGGAGGGGTGGGAAGCTGGGAGACTTACTTTTCTCTGCATCCTTTTTGCATCTTTACAATTTTGCATGAGTATGTACTGCCTACTCCAGAAATCAGTTTCAGTGTAAAAAGTGTTCCCGACTGCCACCCCAGTGCTCTGGTCATCTGAGCAGGCTGAAACCTCCGTCCATGGTGGTAATGGTGTCAGTGGTAGTGCTTCGGGGTCAGTAAGTAGGATGAATAAATAGGCATCTTCTGGCCTTGTTAACAGACTACAGCTCTGTGGCCTCATCCAAGAGGCTGCTGACCTGAGAGGGCTCTGCCCACCCACTCCCAGCTTGATCCCACCCCCACGGGGTGCTGTACCCAGGATGGAGGTAACAGGGGTAACCTGTCTGCTCTGGCCTCAAGAGACCCGTTTGTGTGGGCGTCATGTGGTCACATGTGACTGAAAGTCACCCGGCCTGTGTGCCCCTTTCTTTCCCCAACAAATATTTCCCTTGGAACCATCAGATGCTCTCCCAAGTCTGCCGTCACGCTGAATGGGCCGCTTTTGGCCACTGTGGTGTGCGTGCTCCCTCCTCTCCTGCCAGAACCAGGAATGCCACTCACTCATGTCCCTGCCTCCAGAGCTGCTGAGCATGGTCCAGGACCCAGGGGTGGCAGACCTGGATTCCCATGTTCCAGTTCCTCCAAAGGTGCAGCCCCACTCTGAGATGTACCAGTACTTAGATTGGAGGAGACTGTGTTGATCCCTTTGGGCCAGACAAGGCAGGGGAATACACACTGGATGGGTCTCAGGGGTTAACTTCTCCAGAGACTTTTCTCAGTGAGTCCTCCTTGGGGGCCTCAGTACTTCGTGCCACTGCCCTCCTCCCCACCACCTCCCAGAGAACTGGAGACTGCCCTCAGCCCTAGTTTGGTTTTTTTTTTTTTTTTGGCTGCGCTGTGAGTCTTGCAGGATCTCAGTTCCCCAACCAGGGATTGAACCCTGCGCGCGGCAGTGGAAGTACCGAGTCCTAACCACTAGTTGTTGTTGTTCAGTCACTAAATTATCCAACTCTTTGCAAGCCCATGGACTGCAGCACGCCAGGCTTCCCTGTCCTTCGCTATCTCCCAGAGTTTGCTCAAACTCATGCCCATTAAGTCGGCGATGCCATCCAACCATCTCATCCTCTGTCACTCCCTTCTCTTGCCTTAAATCTTTCCCAGCATCAGGATCTTTTCCAATGAGTAGGCTCTTCACTTCAGGTGGCCAGAGTTTGGAGCTTCAGCTTCAGCATCAGTCCTGTGAATATTCAGGGTTGATTTTCTCTAGGATTGAATTCCCCTTCATCCCAATTTTAAAAGTGAAGAAACTGGAACCCAGAGGTAAAGTAACTTCCTCCCAAGTTCACCTAGCCCATAAACCTCTCAGGCTGAATTCAGCCCAGGTTGGCCCAGCTGGAAAAGCCACCCACCTCTCACTCCACCACAAGGCCTCCTGAGGGGATGCTACACTGGAGAAACAGGCTCAGCTTCTACAGCCAACAGAAGCCCAGACCACAGAGGAGGAGACTGATGCTGCTGGTTATATTAAAATGTAAAACCCTCGTGCATCAGGACTCCATAAATAAGGCGAAAAGACAAGCCACTGACTGGCATAAGATAGTAACAGCCGACCCAGGATTAGAGCCATGATAGATCAATAAGAACAACACAAACAACCCAAGGAAACACAGCCCGGGATACAAAGGCAATTCACAGGAGAGGAAATCCAGAAGACTCATAAAACGATGAAAATCTTTCAGCTCCAATGATCAGAGACATACAAATTAAAAAATATAAAGGAGAGGCATTTGGCCCCTCTCAGACTGACATAAATTCCAAAGTCTGATGATTGCAGCTTAAGCCTAGATGGGGTATGGAAGAAACTAGCCAGACTTTCAGATTCTAGGATGTCCATAGCCGTGTGGTTTGTACCGTGCAAAACTGGAAACAAATGCCCATCAACCAAAGAAAAGATTAATAAAGTGTAGTACCTAGAGTGAAAAGGATTAGAACACTGATAATGTACTCTGCAGAGCTCTGCACATTAACGTGGATAAATTTCAAACAAAATGTTGAATGAAAACACGTTGCAGAAGGCAACGTACAATATTATATCATTTACGAAAACTTGAAAAATCTGCAAAGCAAAACTTTATGTGTTTTATGAATATATACATACATAGCGTAAATATGAAAACATGTACAGGAGTGATTCACAGCAACCTCAGGGAATGCAGTGGTGACCCTCCAGGGTGGAGCGGTGGGCGGGGGTGGGGAAATGGGCTGGGAAGCCCCGGTTTATTTGTGATGTCATGCCTCACAATCTAGGTCCCTGGGAACATGGTATGTATTTGGCCCTGTATTTCTTCATGTTAAATGTTTTATAATAAAGAAAAGCAGGGAGCTGGAAGTTGCTCCAGGGTCAACTGTCTCCCAGGTCACTAATTACTGTTAGAAAATCCCATCTGAAATGTATCCTAGTCACTGCTCCTAATTCTGCTCCTTCAGGATCCCATGTGAAAACCCAACTATTGATGGCGTCATCCGAATTGGCTCCTGCCCTCAGCAGGCTAATTGTGTAGGCTGGCAACTGCAGAGAGAAACCCACATCTCCCAGCCACCCCTTCCATTGCCACCCTCCTCCACCCCTCACCAACCCTTCCGGCCCTTTCAGCAGATGGCTGCTCACACAGCATGTTCTTTTCTGTGGAAAATCCTTAAGAAGCCCAGAGGCAAAGGATGCTCAAAAAAATTATGTTTGCCAGTGGCGTTCTCTTTGCAGACTGTGGACCAGACTCAGTAAGGGATACTCAGTGGGAGAAATGAGCTGGGAGTCATCAGGACATGTTGCTGAGTTGCTGTGTGACTCTGGGTAAGTGACACAACTTTTCTGAGCTTTGGTGTCTCCCCAGGTACACTGAGGGAGAAGTAAACCTAGGAGCTTCAGCAGGGACTGGGGAGCTTTGTAACACACAGATGCTGGGGCCCCGTAATCAGAATTGCCTAAGGTGGGGCCCTAGAATTGTCTTTCTAAAGAATTTTCCAGTGATGATGATGCCTGGGCAAGTCTGGGAATCCTTAGATGGTCATTCCAGGTTGGACATCCACGTCTGTGAGCAAATGCTAACCACACCACCTTGCTTTTTCTCCCCATCCCCAGTGCCTTCCTGCATCCTTGTTAATCATCACCCTGAATAGTTTATGCCAAACAGGGTGCTGGGTGAGAATGAGGGAGCAGATGAGCTCTCAGAACACAGCCCCTCGCAGCCTCCCACTCCTTAGTAACTGCAGGGAAGCTGAGAAAGAAGGCGGGGAGGAGGGCAAGAACCCTACCCTCCACGGGAAAAGGAAGGGCTGGTGGTGGGGACACGACCCATCTGCCGAATTCCTGTCCCTCCACTCCAAGACACAGCACCCCAGCTCCTAGAGCAGCTCCTTCCTTTCTTCCCTGCCTCCACCCCAGTGAGGACAGGAGTCCCTGCAAGTCACAGAATTCTAGAAGATCAGAGGCAGACCAGTGTTTTTCCAATTGTAGCCATTCACCGTCATCTTACTACCTGTACTATTATTTAATTGATACTTTCTTTTGCATTGACTCACTGTTTTTTTTTTTTTTACTTGAATGCCTACTTTAGCCCCACTCTAAGCAATAATATCTGTGAAATAACAGGTTTGATGTGCTAGTTATTTTTTTGGTCTAATACACTTTAAAATAAATGCATAATGATTTCCATTTTTAAATGTCCATTTATTTCTCTCCACTTTTGAGAAACATCAAACCAGTCCATCCCTGTTGTTTTACAGAGATGCAGGGAGACGCAGGGAGAGGTGGCATTTGCCACTGTTCACACCACCGGGTGGAACCTCATATTCCTACAGGCATACACACTGGAGAGACTAAGGGGTACACACCACAGTGGGGGGGTGGCACGGGCTCCAGGCACGCTGGTGACCTTGACCTTTAGAGAGACCTTCCTTTGGTTGTGCACTGCCCCCTCCTGGCCGGTCCTTGTGTAATGTGGCTCCACCTGGACGGAGCCACCTGGAGAGCAGGCCTAGCTGCATTTAACGATGCTGAGATGAGAAGCTGGGATAGTCTGGGAAGGCATCACTGAGGAGGCGGCATTTGCCTTTGGCTTTGAAGGATGAATGGACTGGGATGAGCTTGAATGTCTATTAGAAAACTGTGATAGGATCCCATGGTCAGTGGTTCATCTGGGGGAGATTTGGTAAGCAGAGGAGTAGTGTCATGCCAAATGTGGTGTGAAGAGCAGACAAAGAAGAGGGACTTCCCTGATGGTCTGGTGGCTAAGATTCTGTGCTCCCGGTGCAAGGGGCCTGTGTTCAATCCCAAGTCAGGGAACTAGGTCCCCCATGCCATATCTAAGATCCCTGGTGCAGCCAAATAAATAAATATTGTTTTAAAAGATAAATAAAAGGACAGGCAAGAAGAGAGTGACAGAGGAGAAGAGCATGAGGGCAGAGACTGCCTGGAGGGAAGAACAGTGTAGCAGTGGTCCAAGACAAGAGGGATGGGGCCTACCTCTGCCCCTTTCCCCTGGGGACCCCTCCAAGTCAGTCCCTACCACTGGGCTTGTACCTTTATGGGCAAGAAGAGACAACTGGGTTCCTTGCTCTCCAAGGACATTTTCAGCTCTGAGAAAGAAAATCACATAAAGAAGAAATTATGCCGATGAGACTGTGGTTTGTTACAAGCCTTTGGGTAGTTAATCTGGCTTTAGCTATTAAAATAAACCCATGCATCTCCTCTGGCCCACTTTTGATTCCATCCTACAAAAATTGAAGCTCCAGTCTGTACAGATGTATTTACTAGGCTGTTTTGAGTGGCACCGTTGTCTTAGCCAAACAACTAGAAGGCACTAAACTGTATCGTGCTGTCTCCTGCCTCTGTCAATTGCCCCACCGGGGGCTGGCTAGGGCACTCTGGCAGCCAGAGCCTGTCCAAGGCGTGCCACTCCCTGGCTGTGTGGCTGAGGCCTTGACCTCACTGAACCTCAGTTTTCTTACCTGAGAGCTGTTAGGGACTTTATTGGTGGTCTAGTGGTTAGGACTCCACACTTCCACTGCAGGGGTATCAGTTCATTCCTTGGTCAGAGAACTAAGATCCTTCATGCTGTACAGTGAATAAAACAACAACAAAAACAGGGCTGATAACTAGCTCTATGCTTCCTATGGTGCATCCCATAGTCTCATGGTACCCACTCTACAAATGTGAGCTGCTACGATTACTCAAAAGTCCATGGCAGAGCCAAACATCTGGAGAAACAACTCTGATATGTTATTAACTGAAAAAGCAAGTTGTGGACTTTTGTGTTTAGCATGACCCCCTTGTGTAAAATAAAAAAGAGAGTGTGGACTAGGGAACTGAAACCTTGCCAAGGATGCCTGTGTCTGTCTGCAAGGAAGTACATGAGGCCAGGCCCCTGAGCTGTTGAAGTGGGCTGAGTATAGGGAATATTACTGAAAGCTCAGCCTCTCTGTACACTGGTGCTGAATCAAATCTCAGAGACAGCTTTGGGTGAAGCAGAAAAGGACAGCTTTATGGCTTTGCCAAGCAAAAGGAGACACATGGATTTCTGCCTTGAAAGACTATGTGTCCCAACCCAGGAAGATTTTTTTTTTTTTTTTTTTTGGCCGTGCAATCAAGCATGTGTAGTTCCCAGACCAGGGATCAAATTCACACCCCCTGCATTTGAAGCACAGAGTTTTAACCACTGGATGGCCAGGGAAGTCCCCAACCTGGGAGGGTGTGATGAAGGTGATATACCAATGGTTCAAAAGTGAAGTCTCTGACGTGTGAGCAGGGCTTAATCTGATCTCAGGTGGCCTCCAATCTTTATGAGATTCTCTGGTCCCTTTAACTTTGCTGTGCCTCTCTTAATTGGCAGCCATTCAAATCTGCCCTTTGGAACTCAGGGGAAGTCATGGAAGTTGGAGTCTTGTCTATAAGAAACAGGAGACAAAAGGGACTTTGTACCCAGGAGCCCCACAGGGCCTCACTTGGGTGTCAGGAAATGGGATGGGTCTATGGCCATACCACCCAAAATGTGCCTGATCGTGTCTGATCTCAGAAGTTAAGCAGGGTCAGGCCTGATTAGTACTTAGATGGGAGGAAGTGGGCTGGGAATGAATGAAAGAGAGAAGATTAACTCAGTCTTTATGTATCTATAAACTGTTTGACTTGTTACTTCAGTAATAACTTTTCAATCTTTTATAACCTTTAAAAACTCCAATGAGACTGAAGGAAAAAAGAAACAGAGAAACTGTCATCCTAGAAGAGAGAAGAAAGCTGTGGGAAACCAGCTGGCCCAAGTGACTTGGCCCAGGGAGAACCCGTGGTCACAGTGGATAAGGGGGCCAACTTTGGGTGCTGGGGGCAAAGAGAGCCTCTCTGGAGAGTGTTTGTGTTGGTTTTAGTCCAGTTTCTCCAAAGAAGAAAAGAAAATTTGAAGATCAGAGAGGGCAAGAGACTAGCCCAAGGTCACACAGCAGTGCCAGGTCAAAAAAAGCAGTTTCCTGACTCCTGGCCCAGGATCCCCTTCCTTATATTGAGCTACCTCCACTCAGGAGCCACTTTTGCTGGGAAAATAAGGGAGTAGAGTCCTACCTGTTTAGCTTCCTTCCCTTCTGTTAACATTCCTTCCTGCACTCATTTCCTGAGTGCCCTGCTCAAGAAGTTAAGATAAGCAAGGCGCACGGCTTACCCTACCCAAGAGTCACTCACAGTTGAGTGGCCTGGAAGCTTCTGGCTTCTAACACTAAGAAAGACATCTTTTTCTAAGTGGAAGAAAATGCTCTGAGGCCAGTTTTGTGTGTGTTTTGATTTGTTCTCTTTTTTTCTTTTTGATGCACTGTTTTGTTTGTTGCGGCCTTAATTGTTGCCATGTTATATTTTATCAGTTTAATGTTTTGATTTTATGCTTGGGCCCCCAAGGCAATTCAGTGAAGGGTATGATTTGGAAAATCAAGGAAATAAAGAAATTGTCCACAGAAGAGGCAGCCTCCCAGGAGCCAAGGACAAAGCATAAGTGCCTAAAATGAATTTTATTAGGAACAAAACAAAAACAAACAACCTGTTGCCAGACAAAAGGTATTAGACTGTCTTGGTTTGGTTTTTGTTTAATTTAATACCAATTCTCCATTTCTCCCAAGGTCATCCAAGGACAGAAGACTCAGTTTCTTCTCCACTGACTTCCAGAAGCCTCCCACATTTCCGCTTCCAGGTCTGTACTCACATGTGCCCCGTCTGCTCTGCCCTCCCCTCTTCCTCAGGAGGCAGGCTATACCCACCCTTGCACTGGCCAGTATTTATGGATTAAGGCTGGGAATAATGCAGCCAACAAGAGAACCACCAATTTGCCTTCAAGGTGTTTACATTCTACTAAGGCAGGCATTCTTAACTGGGGCCATAATGCCCCAAGGGGCTGAAACTGGTTCTTGGAAGGGTTAAAAAAACTTTGATCTTCCTAATGATTTACATGTTCATCACCCTGTTTGCCATCTCAGTGAGTAGCTCCGCCAGCCACCCAGTCAGGGGCCAGGGCATAGTCATCAATTTGAGTTGCCAATCCCCTCTGAGCTCAGGCTCCTGGTAATTGACCTTGTGGTTGCCCAGTCCACGAAGGCTTCCACTCTCTCCCTGAAAATGGACTGCATCTGTCTTCACTTTCCACATTGCCCAGCCTAGATGCCAGGGCCCAAAGGTTAGGCATCTCTTTTGCCAACATTCTAGACCCCTATGCCCTTTTCTCCACCCATCCGGCACAGCTTGTATGTGGGTAGGTGAGCCGCAGTGGGGAAATCCCCCTGCCAACAGGACAGGACACACTGGGGTTGTCAACACTGTCAGGCATTTGGAATTCTGTGGGCAAGTTTGCTCCTCTGAAGGCACACTCTCCTCCTTCCTCCAAACGCCTCACCACCTCTCCCTAGCTCTCAGCAGACCTTGCCTCCCACTTTGCAGAAAAAATAGAAGCCGAAGATGAAATCTCCCTTAACATCCCACTACAAACCTACATCTACATCTGCACCCATCCTCTCTTTGTTCCCTCTTTTGGTTCTAGAGAAGTCATCCCTCCTTCTTTCCAAGACCAGCCCTTCCATCTACGCGCCTGATCCCATCCCCTCGCACACACTTGTGAACATCGCTCACTGGTTGCCTCCCCTCTTTCCCACACCCTTAATTAATCTCTCCCCTTGATCTGCCATCAGCCTGAAAACAAACTCAGGTCTCTTCCACCTTCTAACACACCTCCCCTCCCCTAACACACACACACACACACACACACACACACACGGAGCCCATCACAACATCTCTCTTCTCCCCTTCACACAAATACTTCTCAAAAGACCCATTGCCTCCCTCACCCTTCCTTCACTCATCAGATCGCTGCCATCTGACCCTCTCCATCACTTTGCACAAACAGTATTCCTTAAAATCACCACCAATAGTCCCCATGTCTGTCAATAACTGAAGCTGCTGGTCCCATCCTCATCCTTCTGACATCTCAGAGCATTGCCCCTTGACTCTTCCCACTTGCCTGAAACTCTCAGCTTCCTTCCCTTGGCTTCCTTCCCTATGCCCACTCTCCTGGGTTTTCTCCCACCTCTTGGGCCCTCCTTCGCAGCCTCTGCAGGTACACCCTCATTTTCACAGCCGCAATCTGTGGGTGTGCCTCACAGCTCCATCCTGGGGCACTTTCTCCTCTCTCAACCACAGCCATGTGATCATCTGTCTCCTGAAAACTTCCCATCCTCATGTGCTTCCAAACCCAGGCCTATTCAACATCTACCTCCAGGGTCCCAAAGGTCTTTCAAGCTCAACACGTCTAAAGTGGAACTTGGATTTTTCATGACCCCCTCCACAGCCTCTTATCCTCACTCACCCAGCAACCCCTCCCAGTTCACCTTCAGTTTTCCCCATCTCAGTGAAAAACCACTGCCTGTTTTCATGAAAACCTCAGAGGTCGTCCTGACACTCACTCTCCATCCCCTCCATTCCCACACAACTCGATGATGATTTTACTTCCTGATACCTGGAACTTTCCACAGCCCTCCACCTGTACTGCCACCAGCACCACCCCTGTGATATTCTCCCTGGATGCCTGCCTGCCCTCCTAACCCTAACCTGTCATCTTGCAGCTACTCACACACACACATACACCCCATTCCACTCTCTACCTACAGGGGTCACAATAAAATGCAAATGTCGTCCTGTCCTTCTTGGACCTACACTGTCAGTGGCTTCCTAAATCTCTGAGGATGAAGAGAAAGAGCCTCAATACAGAATCTGCCTCTGCCCTCCTTCCAAACTCCCCAGTCCCCCTGCTCTCCCTCTGGGCCCTGTCACGAAGGTATTTTCTCACCTCTTCTCTCAGTGGTACCTTTCGCCTCAGGCCCTTTGCACAGGTCCTTTCTTCTGCCTAGGATTCTTCCCCCTACCCCACTCTCCCCTGCACATAGTTCAGAGGTCCTCACAGAGATCACTTCCTCAGGGACTCCTTCCCTGACCCCCAAGCAGAGACAGATCCTGTCATCCTGTCGGACTATTTCATGGTAATGGCTAATGGACACACAAGTGCAGTACTATTCTTGGAACTTTTCTGTGTGTTTCTGCTTAGAACTCATTTACTCCTCATGGCAACCCTATTAGGTAGAAATTATAATTACCTCTATCTTATGAGTGAAGAAACTGAGGCACCAAGAAGTTATATAACTTAGCGAAGGTCACCTAGTTAATAAGAGACAAAGCAGGAGTTTGAACCTGGGCAGAATGACTCCAGCATAGCTTTTAAATACTCCTCTTCCATAAGAAAAAAACTCTATCCCTTTCTTCTCTACACTTATTCACCACTTGTAACAATATATTTGTATGTGTTTGTTTTTGTTAAATAACAAAAACATATAAATAACAAAATACATGTAACAAATTATATGTATTTGTTAGGTTATGTCTCCCCCTTAGACTATAAGCTCTATTGGGGTAGAGACAGTTTTATTTCCAACAGTAGTTGTTCAATAAATATTTGCTAAATAGCTGAATGTAGATTAGTCTCCTCCCTCTTCCTCACTTACTATATTCCATCAGTTACCTGGTCCTGTTCCCTATTTCTTCCTGGAGGAATCATTCCTAAGCCTAGGATGGTCAGGTATGTGCTTACCCCGTATCCTAAAATTGGGCGGAAAACGTTATGTGTCTGTACACCTTCAGAATTTTCTACAGCAAACGTTAGGTGCTTCTCGCTCTCTTCATTTTCTCGATAGACACATGAAGTTAAGAACAGCTGATTCAGGACTTCCGTGTTGGTCCAGTGGTTAAGAATCCGCCTGCCAATGCAGGAGGCATGAATTCAATCCCTGTTTTGGGAAGATCCCACATGCCATGGAGCAACTAAGCCCGTGTGCCAACAGCTACTGAGCCCATGCTCTAGATCCCATATACCACAACTACTGAAGCCCTAGAGTGCCCTAGAGCCCATGATCCGCAAGAAGAGAAGCCATTGCCACAATGAGAAGCCCAAGCACTACAACTAAAGAAAGGCTGCGAGTAGCAATGATGACCTAGTGCAGAAGACCAAATAAATAAGGAGACCCAAATAAATAAATAAATGAACATCCAAATAAAAATTTTAAATATATGTTAAAAGAAAAAAAAGAATAGCTGATTCAAATATTCCCCAGCCTAACTCACTCTCTCCCTGCCAATCTCCTCTCCACAACTACAACACCCTCACATCCAGTTTTGTTCTCCACAAATCCATCCTCTATGTGTTGGTCATAGCAATCTTTTTTTTTTTTTGGCTGTGCTGGGTCTTAGTTGTAGCACGAAGGATCGTCAGTCTTCATTGAGGCATGTGGACTGTTTAGTTATAGCATGAGAAGTCTTAGTTGTGGCATGTGGGTTCTAGTTCTCTGACCAGGAATCAAACCCAGGCCCCCTGCATTGGGAGTACAGAGTCTTATCCACTGGACCACCAGGGAAGTCCCCACTGCAATCTTTAAAAAACACACACCCAAGTCACCCTCCTGCATAGAGTCAGACAGAGACTGGCTATTGCCCTTGGAGCAAAGTGCAAACTCTGACCAGGGGGAGCGGGTGTTGTAGGCCCTGTTAACTTGTCCATCCTTCTGTGTCCACACTGGTTCCCTCAACCCTCCAACTCAACAGTCCAGCAGCACAGACCGCGTTTTATGTTTGGGTTTCCTGGCCTGTACCGGAGTGGTTTCTCCTGTCTATATTTATGCAGTGCCCTCTGCCTGGGATGCCAGCCCTCTCCTCTGCACCTAGAAACTCCTATTCTGTCTTTAAGCCTCAGCTTAGATATCCCCTTGGGGTTAGGGGCCCCTTCTTTCTCCCCTAGGCTGTGCCTGCCCCAGACAATGTGCAGAAGACACTGAACCATAGTTGCTTGATTACCAGCCTCTCTCTTTCCTGCGAGCTTTGAGGGCAGCTGCCACATCTTATATATCCCGCAGTCCTAGCCTAAGCGCTTGTCGAAGGTATGGCGCTCAATAACTATTCAATGAATGAATGAACGATGACAAATAGCATCGGTTCATGTGTTCTAAAAAGATTTGTGAAATGATTAAATGAGTGGGTAAGTGGAAGTTCGAGTCTAGAGAGAGCTGAATAGGATGTTCAGAGATGAGTAAAACCCGATCGCAGCTGTCACACAGCTAAGAGGAAGACAAATACCTTCAAGGAGCGAGTCTGAAGGATTTAAGAGGGAGGCGTTCTAATCTTAGGCAGCCCAGGGGGTGTTTCCGGATCCGACTCCCGCCCTCCCCGCCAATAGGCGGTCTCAATGCCTCCCAGGCCTCCTCCCTTTTCACCCGCCGAGGCGGGGCCGGCCACCTTTGGAGATAAGACTACGCTTCCCGGCGTGCCGCGCGGCGAGCGGAGGAGGAGCCGGAAGTGGGGGGTGCGAGGTCTAAGGGCACAAGGGAAGTGGCGGGCGGGGACTGAGGGGGGCGTGCAGGTGAACGGACAGGCCGGGGGTCGCGGGCATGGCTGAGGCCAGGAAGCGGCGAGAGCTCCTTCCCCTGATCTACCAGCATCTGCTGCAGGCGGGCTATGTGCGTGCGGCGCGGGAAGTGAAGGAGCAGAGCGGCCAGGTAAGCGTGCGCGGGCCGTGTCTAAGGGCCGCGTGCAAGATCTATGGAGAGGCGGCCCGCGCCTCTTCCTCTGGCGGCCTGCGGGCGCGCAGATACCGGATCCCACTGTGCTCTGGGACGCGGCCCGGGGTGCCGAAGGGGCCGCAACCTCTGCCCCGCACCTCTGTGGCTCCCAGTTCCTTTGGGCCTCAGTTTCCTTATCTGTGGAGTGGGCGGGCCGGGGCGTGAGACCGGACGCTCTGGGCTTTATAATTCCCGCGCCCCTTACCTCCACCCCCTTCCGGGAGCAACAATTTAAAGTTTCGAAATGTCGGGCCACGTGGCTCGGCGCGGCCCCCTAGGGCGAAAAGGTAGCTGCGAGTCGGAGGAGAGGACCGCTACCAGCCCTGAAAGGAGCGAAAGAGCGCCCCGAGAAGGGCCTGAAGCTACTAAACTGAGCTGGAGCGCAAGCCCGTAGCAGCTTTTCTGTACTGATTGGGAGTTGAACTCGTGGTGTAGTCATTCTTACCTCATCCATTCCTCGAGCAGCTGTTAATCTGGCAGTGGGGGTGCTGGTGATAAAATAGTGAGGAGGGTCCCTGGCTCACTAATTAGAGTTTACAGGCTAAATCTGTTAGGGGAGATGGACATAAATCAAAGGACCGCAAAAGTACCTGTGCACTCAACACTGCATCAACTGCCAAGAATGAGAAGCATAGGGTGCTAAGACAGGAATGGCAGATTGCCTTAGTCAGGGATATCCAGAACTGCTTTCCTGAGGAAGTGAATGCTGCTTTAAGATCTGAGAGAAGGAAGTGGATGTTCCAAGTAGGAATGCAAAGTGTTGCATATGTACTGGCCGCCAGAAAGTTTCTTATGACTGAAGTGTGGAGTTCAAGGCTGACAGAGATCTCTGGGGAGACAGCGGCAGGAAGGGGGCTTCCTTTGGTTTTGGTAAAGTAGTGGTAAGCCACTGGAAGGTGTTAAGTTGGTGTGGTGGCTGTGGACTTGATTAGTTGGTGTCTCTCTGGCAGGCTCTGGCCATGATACTTGCTCTCAGGACCTCTGGGAGAGACTAAAGGATGACAAATAAGACATCATCTCTGCTTTTCCCAATCTTTGGACCTCGGTAGCTTTTCTTCAGTTATATCACTTAACAGCTACAGGCAACAAAAGGGAGTACCTATCTTCTTTGGGGCATTTGCCTAGATGAAAGAATCCTGCCCTTATGAAGCATATATTCCAGCAGGAACAGACAAATGACTGAATTTTTTTTTTTAAGTTAATGATACAGTGTGTGGGGTGATGGTAGGTGCTAGTTGTAAAAATAAGGCAGGTAGAAGGGATAAGGAATGTCAGAGTTAAATTATCTATAGGGTGGTCATGAAACCCGAATGAGAAGGTGACTTTGGGCGAGGACCTGAAGAAAGTGAAGGAGTGAGCCATATAGTTGGCGGGAGAGAGCATTCAGACAGAAAGAACAGCCAGCCCCGATGGGGGCGGAGTCCCCTGACAGATTTGAGGGCCAGTGTGCCTGGGGCCAAGGAAAGTGAAACTGACACTTTCAGTCACTGTCAGTTACAGTCTGAATGTTACTGGCTGCTGTGCTGTGCAGTTACTATTGTAGATTGTCTCCTTCAGGCCTGAGAGCAGCATCTTAGATGGATACTACTGTTATCCCCATATAAAGAAAGAACCTGCAGGTTTAAAGAGCTGAAGACAGTAGACTATCCAGTTAACAAGTTCTCTTTGCCTGACCCCAGATGCACCCTCCTGGCCACTCTGCCTAAATCCCTGGCCCTGCATTACTCACTCAGCCTCTTTGGGGCACTTGACGTCCCAGGTTCTTGACATTTGCAGAGAGAATAGATTTCTGATCTTGGCTCCAAAGGGCTTTGTTCTACCAAAGGATTGGCACCATTTGGTTCCAGTCTCTGCCCAGTGGGTCAGCAGACAGCGTGGGTGTCTAGTCTGTGGTTCATACTGCCTGGGGAGATTGACCAGCCTGACTTTTGAAAGGTCAGGGGTGGAAAAAGCCCTGTCTTGTGGCACCTAAGCCTGGAGAGTGACAGGGAGGCTGGGGGCTAGATAAATGCTAGCCTGGAATATTCCCACTTTACTCTGTCAAAGGTACTTCTCACCAGAATATTGTCTTAAAAGGTTTTAGTTGAAAGTACTTGCCCTGCATGTCTCTGAAAGGTTCGGGTGGTCCTGGCAGAGCCGAGCAGACATATTGCCCAGAGCAGAAAGACCCCCTTCTCAGCCATCTTTCTGTGGATCATGATGTCATGAGAGTGGGGCCCAAGGAGGAACCTTGCTGTACTCAGGAGGGTTAATTGCTGCTTTCTCTTTGCTTCTCTGCAGAAAATTTTCCTGAGTCAGCCTGTAACCCTTCTGGACATCTATACACACTGGCAACAGTAAGTCTAATGGGGCTGAGGGAGTGCAGGAGGGATACCCCAAGCTCTCAGCATGAAATCAGCTACTAATCTGGTCTAAGATCTGTCCCCATAACCCACTGTAGATACTATTATCACCTCTAGGAAGCTACGCCACAGATACGGGTGTCTCTCTGGTAGTAGAGAGGACACTGAGAGCTGTGAGCAGTGTCTCTGCAGGACAAGAGCTTCTCGGCAGCTTGTTATTCATTCAGTCAACGCTCATTTATTGAGTAACTACTGAATGCCAGGCTCTCAGTACAGAGATATTGTTGTGAGTGAGACATGCATGGTGGCTCCTTTCCTGGAGCTAACATTGGAATCGGGGAGGTAAGCATACCACGGAGAATGAGACAAATGAGTATAAAATTACAGTGGTGGTGAGGATTATGAAAAAGAGGTGCCTGGGGCCAAAACTGCCTGAATAGGTTAGCCTCACCTCATTAGGTGTTTAGGGGTGGCTTCCTTGAGGTAACCTTTGAGTTGAAACCTGCGAGGAATGGGGAAGTGAACTCAGCAATAGGTGTGGAAAGGCTGATGGAGTGTAGCTGGCAGAGGGAGCTGCTGGTCTGAGGCCTGTAACTGCAGTGCAGTGCAGACGAGACTGGACGATCATCAGGGACCACCCCATGACAGGCCTGATCACCCATGAGGAGAAGTTGTGTCTTTGTCCCAAGAGCCCTGGGAGCCAGGGAAGGGTGAAGTGGAGAGTAGTGAGATCACTGGCTCGACTGGGTAGGCTGTGGATATCGGCCTCCAGACAAGAGCTGATGGGGCTTGAGGCAGGAATAACATAGGAGGGAAACAGTTTGCAGCAATACTAGAGGATGAGATGAGGGTCTGCAGATGGTTTGGAGAAGCAGTGTAGTCAACTCCCAGGTGTCTCACTTGTACGCTTGAATGGAAGGAACCCAACATGGAGGGAAAGATTTCAAAGACGTGTTGAATGTGAAGTGCCTGTGAAACATGCAAAACAAGGAGGGGGTATAATCCAAGGACTATCAACAGAGGAATGGTTTGAAAATGAAGGAGGGGATAATTGTTCCCTCAGTGAACTGGCCTGACTACAGCCAACTACGGGAGTGAAGGACCTGCAGTTGTGGCCCATGAGGAATGATAGTGAATACGCAACTGTCTGGGTGGAAAAGAGATGGCAGAGGGGCAGTGGAGGGACCACTATCTGCACATGTTAGGAGACAAAGGGAGTGGGGTGTTCCCTGGGGCCTGAGAGACTGAAGTGGGACCCATGTGAACCTGCTTTAGGAAGACAAGTGTCAGCTTCTGAATAAAAGCAGTGGGTCATCAAAGCTGTTCAAAACTCAGGTGGGCTACAGTAGAGTGGTGAGATCCCTGTCATCAGAGGTGTGTAAGCAAAAGCGGACATGGTAGAGAAGAGATCCCAGCTTCCAGTAGAGAGCTAAGGTCTTTGCAAGCCCTGTCAGTCCTCAGTTCTTGGCTCTCCCCTGCTGCTAAGGCAAGCACAGGGTACACCCCCTACTTCCTCTTCCATGTGCCCAGGTGTCTGACTATTTGTGCAGCACTTCCTGCCCCGGAGAACTGCTTCACTGAGCCATGCCACATGCCCTCCCCTACCACCAGCCCCTTCTCTGGATGAGGGGTACTGACTTGGACAAGGACCTCACACCCACGAGAGCCAGCCTAACCTGGTGGTTCAAACCCAGCTTGTGTGACCTTGGACAAACTTGATCTCCCCAAGTCTGTCTCCTTCAGTAAAATTAAGATAATAATAGGAAATAAAGTGCTAAACCTGGCCAATGGAGGCATTAGCTCTCTACTCGCCTCTGTTTAGTGAGCGCCTACTCTGGGACAGAACTGTTCTCGATGTCGTTGGAAACAAACTGGAAGAAAAAAATCTCTGCACCTGTGAAAGTTACATTCTACGGGGAGAAGAGAGGCAGAGTGAACCTACACATGTGATAAATGAAATATGTTTTTGCAGAAGATTTCCCAACAAGTGGCCTTCCTGGGAACAAGGGAGCCAGGCAGCACATCCCAAACTGTGGCAGAGCGACATCTGTCCCACATGGAGAGTGTGGCACACAGACAGTGACCCCCTCAGGCAGGAGGCTGGGCTCAGAGGAAGTGATGCTTGAAAATTCTGGGTGCTTATCCTTCCCAGAAGCCTCAGACTGTGACTCTGGGCAGGTCACTTAGCCGTGAGACTTAGGCTAGGTACTCTAGGTACTGTAGTGAGCTGGAAAAGGTTCTGCCAGCCCTCCCCTCCCTGGGCATGCAGTGGGGGCATCAAGTAGGAAGTAAGTAAAATAACAGGAGAGAGAAAAGTGCTCTGAAGAAAATGAAACAGGGCAGAGAATATCTTAGAGGACAGTGGTGACCGGGGAGGGCCTCTCCGAGAAGGCTGTACTGCAGTTGAGGCCTGAGGGACAACAGAGACCTGGGCAGTCTTCCAAGAGAAGGTGGCTGGGGTGCCACAAGTCCTGAAGGAAGGAGGAGCCTGGATGGTTCTGTGAAGTGTATACAGTGCCGGCACTTAGAGCTCTGTGACTCTTAGCTGCTGTTAGAAAATACTGTCCACCCTTCCTGAGTGTTTGGAGATGGATAAACTATAAAAATACAATGAAATGAGTGAAGATGCACAACACGAAATTGTTTCTGCACTCTGTTTCATCACTGTTTAAAGTCTCTTTATACACTTTCCCTTTGGGGTCAGGGAGGATGTGGGAGGTCTTCCTTTTCAACTCTCCTAGGGTTGTTCTTGCCCCCTGGTTGAGCTTGCCAGTCACCCTTGTCCTGCAGAACTTCGGAGATTGGCCGGAAACGGAAGGCAGAGGAAGATGCGGCCTTGCAGGCCAAGAGGAGCCGTGTGTCAGACCCCATCAGCAGCTCAGAGAGCTCAGAAGAGGAGGAGGAAGAGGAGGAGGCAGAAGCCAAAACCACCAAACCCAGTAAGAGCCCTGGGTGCTGAGAGGGCCCCGTCTCCGCGCTGGGGGCTCGGTACAGTACCCTGCACCTCTCGGGGACAGGCTGTTGTATATTGGATTGTTCCAAGGGAGAGTCCACCTCCAGCTTCACCTCCGTGAGCCCTCGGAGGACCAGGTCCTTTTAAAGGGAAGGTTGTAAGAGCCCCACATACCTATTTCAGTCTGATTTGAGCCCTTCCTCTGGGCCAGACATTGTGTCCCAGGTGCTAGGAATCCAGTGGTGAACAAAAACATGAACGGGCTCTTAGAGTCTAGAGGCATGTCGAGTCGCCTCTCCAGTCCAGTCCAGGAACTGCATTTGTTTAAGCCTTCGAGATAATTCTGGTAAAACCAGAAAAGCAGCCCACATTTTCAGAAGAGCTGCTAGAGAGATTTCAGAGCCGACAGCCGGCGGGCCCCTCTCCTGTGTGCTCGGGCTGTTTCAGCAGTTGCCCGTCTGCAGTGAGCAGGTCTAGCACCTGCACGCTGTCCCAGGCTCTCCGGTTCCGGTGCATTGGCAGGGGTCCCCCGTGAGGCCGTCACAGCCCCTCCTCCCCCCATTCTCCGGGTAGTTTGTGCTTTAACCAACAGTGGTCACAGCTCCACAGAAGAATTACCGTTCTTCTTTGCAGTATTGGTTTTTACTTACATAGAAGGTAACTTCTTAATTTTTAAATATATTTTCTAATTGTAAAAGAAATACAGGCTTCATTATATTCATTATAGAATATGTGAAAATGACTTTTGAGAGAGGTAGGGGAAATTACCCATATTCTTGGCCATGTATAATTTGGCAAATTATTCTTCCATTTATTTTTCCTGAGCATGTTTTTTCAAATATTGGCGATCATACTGAATATGTATTTTATACTTTGCTTAATCTTTGAAAATTATAATGCAAAACAAGTTCGCTGTGAACTCTACAAAAACATACAGAAGAGAAGTGGGAGGTTTCCTGTTCCCCTTGCCTGCTCCCTTTCCTCTCCCTAAATGCATCTCCTGGAAAATAGCCTGATGATGCTGACGACGCTCCCCTTTGCATCTGCACTCAGATAGACATCCGTACAGGCCTACATCCATACCTACAAACTACTTGAAACAAAAGCTGTAAAACTGCCTACTGACTGGTTACTCAATATTAATGAATTTTTTAAGCTGTAATAATGGAATTACAATGATACTTTTTAAGAGTCCTCATTGAGAGAAACCTGCTGAAATATTGTTGGGCAACATGATACAATGTCTGGTGTATTCTTCAGAATAATACTCACTGGGGATGGAGGAATGAGGGGTGCAGTTGAAATAAGATTGGCTACAAGTTGATAATGGTTGGGGCTGGGTGGCTTAGTCCTCTTCCTCGGTACTTATGAATGGGCCTAAGATGTTCCATAATTAAAAATCAACAAAGGGCTTCCCTGGTGGCTCAGTGGTAGAGACTGTCTGCCAGTGCAAAAAGCATGGGTTCAGTCCCTGGGCCAGGAAGATGCCACATGCCACGGAGCAGCTAAGCTCGTGCACCACGACTGTTGAACCTGTGCTCTAGAGCGTGTGCTTGGCAGCAAGAGAAGCCCCCACAATGGGAAGCCCACACACCACAACTGGAGAGTAGCCCTGCTCTCTGCAGCTAGAGAAAAGCAACAAAGACCCAGCTCAGCCAATAAATTGGAAAAAAAAATGAAGAGAGATGGAATTAAATGTCAGGAAAAGAATTAGATCATGTCATTCCTCTCAACAGCATCGTATTTTTAACCTAATCAACACTTGTTTTCTCTTGGCTTTATTTATTCATTTGTCTTTGGTCTTCCTTGCTGTGCTCGAGGTTTTCTCTAGTTGCGGTGAGGGGGTGGCTACTCTTGTTTGGTTGCACAGGTTTCTCGCTGCAGAGCACAGGCTGTAGGGCACGGGCTCAGTACTTCTGGTGCGTAAGCCTAGGTGCTCTGTGGCATGTGGAATCGTCTCGGACCAGGGACTGAACCTGTGTCCCCAGCATCGGCAAGCGAATTCTTAATCACTGGACCACCAGGGAAGCCCCCAACAGCATCTTCTTTATTTCACAGCATACATTAGAAATCTTTCCCTAACCTGAGCTCAAAGGTGACAGTATCCTGGTATCAAGGCAACAAGGATCTGGAAACCGACATCTAACAAGATTCCAGTCATGTAGTTGAGCTCCCCACCCACTGGGAAATGGTTTAAATTCGAGCAGCTTTCTCTGTGGACCTGGGGCTGCATGACCTGCCCCTGTCTTGCTAAGTGGCGTTCGGGGCTGCAGTGTGGCAGGTAGCCTGTGGGAATGGCATCCCTGGAGTTGTTCGGGCCTCCAGGGTAGTATGCAGTAGGTCTGGGAGCCAATCCCTTTTCCTCTGGGGCCCTCAGTATCTCGAGCCTCCAGGGAGTTGGGACCCCACTGGGGATGCAGTCAGCTGACTTTCATGTCGCCACTCTCCTCTCTTGCTCCTGGGGGATGTGGTTGAGCACCACTGAGCCCTTCCTCAGTCCAGGCTCAGCCTCAAATCTCACGCCAACACCAGGCAGCCATACAAATTGAATTGTTATGTGAGCTGAAACCTTTCTTCTTCCCTGAGAAAAGGCTGGTCTGGCTCACCCAACGGGTATTTGTGTCTTGCAGCCCCGAGATTAGCAGCTACCAACTCCTCAGTCACAGGGACAGTTTCGTCTTCAAATGTGAAAGAAAAAGCCAAGGTGAGTGGGACCATCTTCCAGGCTGTCACCCATGGGAGGTGAGGTGCCCTGTAGGACACGTTCCCTGGCATCAGTGAAGAATTGGGTTGTGGGTAATTGCCCAGCTTGGATTCAGATCTCAGTCACCAGCTGTGTGATCAGGGTGTGTCCCATGCACCTCTCCAGGCCTCAGGTTTTTGTCTGTAAGATGGTGATGGTGCCCACTGCTGTGAGCTGTTGGGCACCTTACATACCTGGGGTACACGGCTCCTTTCCTCCTTCGGTCCTGCATTCAGCTCTTCATTCAGCGAGTCGTTACCAATACAGTTATGTTCCAGGTACTACGTGAGGCAGTGGAGACACCATAGCAAATAAGACACTTGTCGCTTTGAAAACTCGAGAAACATTTTCTAGACTGGAAACTACTTGGAAGGCAGAATATCATTTTCTGGTCGTCCTCAAAGTAGTGTCTCAGACATGTAAAGGACTGTGTCCCTGATACTGATTGGAGCATTAGCAAAAAAATACGTAGAAATAATCACGAGGCCATGATAACATCCACAATAAATTGCTACTTAACCGCTTAGCAAAACTGCTGTGTCCTAAGAACTGTAATTCAGTTCACACCTCTGCGAGGGGAGGTACCATTTTCAGCACCCCCCTTGACTGGCCACAGGTTGGTGATGAAGCCATAACTTCAAAGATGAAGAAACAGAGGTTCAGGGAGGTCATGTGCCCAAGCTCAAGGGTCTGGGAAGTGGCAGAGGTGGGAGCCAATGTGGTCTGTGCTCTTATCCACCTGACCATACCCAGTGGCTGTCACTCCTGTTCTCTGTAGGCAAAGACCACGAAAGCCAGCAAGACGGTGAACTCCACGACACACCCTGCCCCGGGAAAGGCAGTGGCCCACCTCCTCACTGGGAAGTCACCCCAGAAGACATCGGGGCCCTCGGCAAATGCTGTCTTGGTGTCAGAAACCGAGGAGGAGGGCAGCATGTCAGGCCTCAGAACCGCCACCACGCCTGGTGAGGAGCTCCAACCTCTAGGGCCAGGCCCGAGGGCGGGCTGGGGAGGCAGACCTGGGCACTGCTTTGTCAGGCCCCCGGGACATTCTGGAATTCAGGCGGTTGTTTCCATGACAGCGAGGACCCCTGCCTCAGGCCACTTTCCCCTCCCCTGGGTGAGAGAGAATCTGCTGCAGGGACACCTCAGGCTTTGCTGAGGGAGTGTGAGCAGCCAGGGTGGGGTTGGAGCGTTTTCTGGTTTATTGCTCTCAGGTAGGGACCAGCGCCTTCCACAGAGGCTTAGACACTAAGCTGAGAGGCCTGGGTTTGCCTCTGCATCGCATGTAAAATAGGCATTTGCCCTGCCTGCTGCCCTGTGATGGGGGAAGGTTTTCTAAGCCCCCAGGTGCTGGCGCTTGTGTGTCAGGACCTATTGTTACACCTCTTACCAGCCCCTCAGCTGTGCAAGAGCAGAGTGGGGGGAGTGTGGTATGCCTCTCAGCTGTTTGTCTTCCATGGGGGGAGGGAGCAGTACTCATACCTGTCCCTGAGTAATTGGCATGGAGGGTGCCAACGAGAGGCAGGCAGGTCTATAAAGGGTTGGCCCTCAGTCCCCTCCTTGTTTATCCCTCAGGAATGGCATCCGCCGACCAGGCTGACAGCTCCAGTGAGGATACCACCAGCTCGAGTGATGAGACGGACTTGGAGGTAATTACCATCCACCTTCAGAGTGGCCTTCTGCAAACCTCTAACCCTCCTGGGGCCTGGCCAGAGGCCTCACCTCCCAGTGGTACCAGTGTCACCTCTCCCCATTCAGTGGGTGTTTTGGGGTGACCAGGAGCTGGAAGGCTGAGCCTGGGCAGGTTGGGAGCCAGATTTTCACTGTGCTCTGGGCAGGAAGAGGGCCTGGAGTTGGTGGGGAGAGACACCATCCTACCTGTGAGGTGGGGGCAGACTTTCTGGGAGAGGCGGCACGGGACCAGGGCCTGACGCACAGGGGGCTCCACCGGGTGGGCATGTCGGGGCATGAGTGTTTGAGCAGGAAAAGCTGCACGAGCAAAGGCCATGGGCTCAGGAGTGTGGCTGTCTGGGGTCAGGCTACTGAGGAGGTTCTGGGTCTCAGCACTGCCTGAGGAAGTCCGTGGCCTTGTCTCTTCTGTGAACCGTGGCCTGGAGTCCCTGCAGATTATTCCTTAGCATGCACCTTCCAAGTGGCAGGCAGGTTCCTGCTGCCGTGGGGGAGTGAAAGGGACCCTCAGAAATTTAACTGCAGTGGTGATGGTTGGTATGAACGGAGGATCCAGAAAGCCATGAAGGGCAGTAACAGGGGTGCGATGTGGGCAGAGGGACAGCACGGCAGGGATGGACACACAGCAGATTTGATGCTTTTCAGGAAAAGTGATCCACAGTTTCATGAATGAAGGGGAAAATGATGTAAGATGAAGTCCGAGGGAGGCAGGGGCCAGATCGGTGCCTGACCGTGAGGACCACTGAGAGAAGTTTGGGTTTTGTCCTGGGGGCTGTGGGAAGCCACTGCAGGGTTGCAGGCACACAGGTGAGATGGCCTGATTTATGGTTCCAAAACATCGCTGGTTGTGGCCTGGGTTGGAGGACGGTGCTTCATAAATGCAGTGAGATGGTTGAGAGGGCTGTTGGAGTAATGCTGGCAGGAGATGCTGAAAGCTAGCACCAGGGCACCCAGCAGAGAGATGGGGAGAGAGAACGATAGGATTTGGGGATCAAATTGACCTGGCACCCATGGCGCTTCCTACCTTCCCTTTCCACCTCAGCTAGTAACCCCTGAAGATGCAGCCCTAACTGTGGGCTGCTTCTCACATTCCATCCCACCTTTGGGCCCTAGCTACAGCCAGCTATAAAGGTACCCTGGGCTTCCATCTCCAGGCTCTGTCAAGGGAAGGGGCACACTCCTGGCCCTGGAAGCCAGCAGCCAAACACACAGCTTCAGTGGACCAGAGCCTAGAGAGGGAGGGAGGGTGCCCCAGGACTCTCAGCAGGCTGGTGCCAAGACTAGAGCTCAGGTCCTGGCCTCTTGGCCCTTGTGGTAGCCACCGTGATCAGACACTGTGTTAATATTTGGAGGGGTAGACAAGTATGAGCTGTCCTGCTCGCGAGAGGCTGCCCCTCCACTGAGCCCTGTGTGCCAGGTGGTAGAGGAGGTTTGTGGTTGAGCGCTCTGTCCCTTACTATCAGCGTTAGTGGTTTAACCTCTCTGAGCCTTTTGTCTTTTTCCAGAAAATGGGTGTAAAGGTGGTATCTTAGGGAGTTGTTTGAGAACGAGATGACATTAAGACAGAGTGTTACAGACTATGAAGCATCTTACACTCCTCTGTGCTAGACAGGGTTATTCTCTGATCCCATGCTCTTGTTCCAGGCGAAAGCCGCAGTAAAACCACTGCAGGTCAAAGCCTCAGCCACTGCAGTCAAGGAGTCTCCGAGAAAAAGTGCAGCCCCGACTCCAGGGAAGGCAGGGGTTGTGACACCCCAAGTCAAAGGCGGTGCTGTGACCCCAGCCAGCAGGGCCAAGAAGCCAGAAGAGGTCTCAGAGAGCAGTGAAGAGTCTGACGAGAGTGAGGAGGCCGTCCCTGCGGGGACACCCAGTCAGGTGAGGCACAGGGGAGGCCTGCTCCCGGTCCCGGGCGGCTGTGTAAAGAGCACGTCCGCTGCCGGAGGACACCGGCCCTGGGGTTTGAGGAGGGGGAGGCGGGGCTCTGGGAGGCGAAGGGCAAGGTCACCTGACTCTGCTTCAGCTGCTTCTGGAAATTGCCCTTCCTGCCCAAAGGGAAGAACCCCGCCCACCACCCCCTTCCCCTCAGTTCCCCTGTCTAGTAAACAGGCTGCTCTCTTTGTCCCGGCTGGTCCTGCTGGGAAGGAACTTGAGAAGTTTTAGTTACCTGGCCCTCTGGCTTCTCAGGCCAAATCATGGCTTGTTAGCAAACAAATCCAGCTCTATTCCATCTGCTGGACCTCCTTCTTGCATGGGTGGCCAGAGCTGCAGCTAGGCATGTCCTGAGGGAAAACCAGAGGCACTGGGAAACTGTTGGAATCAGAGAGCAGCAAGGATGAGGGGTCAGACTGGTGGTAAAAGGCCCTTAGAGCCCTGAGCCTGCCCAGGTGAGGAGCCTATCCACCCTGGCCATCACAGAAAACTAGTATAAGGAACTGGTATCTTATCTGGTACCCAGGGGATGAGGCATTGGTGGTCAGGTGAGATGGACAGGGGGTATGAGGGCCCCAGGAATGAGGAGATATGGCCATCTGGCTGGTCAGTCTCACTGGCTGGAGTGTCAGTCAAAGCGGGGAGTGGGGAGAGAAGCAAGGGGTCTCATGAGTCTCACTAAGGGCTCAGGCTTTATTCTTAAGACATCACAAGAGAGTTTTCAGAAAGAAATGAACAAACCATGCTTTCTCTTTTACCAGGTGAAGGCCTTGGAGAAAACCGTCCCAATCAGAGTTGCTCCTAGTCCTGCCAAGGGGACCCCTGGGAAAGGGGCCACCCCAGCACCCCCTGGGAAGGCAGGGCCCTTAGGGAAGCCAGAGGAGGACTCGGAGAGCAGCAGCGAGGAGTCAGACAGCGAGGAGGAGACACAAGCTGTCAAGACCCCAGTGCAGGTGGGACCTGGAGAGAGGGCCCCAGAGCTGGCACCCACCCCAGGAAGTCTTCTGAGGGTTGATTCTCCCACTCCACGTGCACCAGCCACACACAGGGCCATGTGGAGTCTGTGGTCTTCGACCCCATCTGCTCTCCTGTTTCCTCGAGTCCACCATCTGGGCTCTCTCCCCTAATTCTGTTTCTCTCTCTCCAGGCAAAGCCCTCTGGGAAGATCCCCCAGGTTAAAGCTGCCTCCACACCAAAAATCCAGGTGTTTTTCCCTAAGAAAGGGTCCCCTCCAACATCCCCTGGCAAGGCAGGGCCTGCAGCCACCCAAGCCCAGCCCAGGAAGCAGGAGGAGGAGGAGAGCAGCAGCAGCAGCAGCAAGGAATCAGACAGCGAGGGCGAGGTGCCCACGGCCATGCGGCAGACTACAAGCCTGGCTCAGGTGAGGCTGGAGGATGCCCAGCCCAGCCCTGGGAGTCGCCTGCAGAGACCCTGTGGGCCTCTTGTCCTCTGTTCCAGAACCTCCGTTCGCCCTCCTCCCCTCCTGTCTTACCTCACACGTTCCCCGCTAAGCCTCCTGTCCTGTCCTCTGTCACTCCCAGGCAAAGCCCTTGGAGAAAAACTCTCAGGTCAGAGCTGCCTCAGCCACAGGTGCAGGACCCTCGGCAAAGGGCACGGTCCCAGCGCTCCCTCAGAAGGCAAGGTCTGTGGCCGCCCAGGATGGGAAGCAGGAGGACTCAGAGAGCAGCAGTGAGGAGGAGTCAGACAGTGAGGAGGAGATGCAGAAGGCAGGGACCTCAGCCCAGGTGAGTCCTCTGCCTGTGAGGTTTGTCTCTCCTGCTCAGTGCCGGAAGCCCCCTCCCCTTCCCCCACCTCCACTCCCTGGACCGGGTGACCCTCTCCATCTCTGTGTCTCACTGTAGGCACAGTCCTCTGGGAAAGCCCTCCAGATCAGACCTGCCTCCGGTCCCACCAAGAGGCCCCCTCAGAAGGCCGGGCCTGCAACCACCCAGGTCAAGGTTGAAAGGGCCGAGGAAGACTCGGAGAGCAGTGAGGAGGAATCAGACAGTGAGGATGAAGCTCCTGTAGCCAAGACTCCAGCCCAGGTAGGGTCTCGGGAGGGGCGGCTGCACAGCCTGACTCTTAACTGCCCCCACCAACCAGTCAGCTCTACGAGGGGCTGTGGGGAAGGATGGCAGTGAGCTCCACCCTGAGCACATGGGGGCTCTGAGTCCAAGATCCTTCTCGAGCTTCTGAATTGTGTGTCCCCTCAGGCAAAATCAGCTGTGAAAACTTCTCAGATCAAGGCCTCCCCAAGGAAGGGCACCCCCATTACACCCGCATCTGCCAGGGTCCCCCCAGTGCAAGTCGGCACACCAGCCCCCCGGACAGCAGCAGCAGTGAGTACGCCCACCTGCGCGTCATCCCCAGCCATAGTCAGGCACACCCAGAAGCCAGGGGAGGACTCTTCAAGCAGCGAGGAGTCTGAGAGCGAGGAGGAGACAGCTCCTGCTGCAGCAGGGGGACAGGTGAGACCAAGTTCATTTGGCTGGGTCAGGGCTGGCCCTCATTGGTCCTTTGGCCCCTGTGATAGGCCTCTCTTCTGTGTCATTCCAGATGAAGTCTATAGGGAAGACCCTCCCAGTGAAAGCTGCCTCACCACCCACCAAGGGGCCCTCAGGAAAAGGGACCACCCCAGGGCCCCCTGGGAAGGCAGGACCTGCAGTGGCACAGGTCAAGGCTGAGGTGCAGGAAGACTCAGAGAGCAGTGAGGAGTCAGACAATGAGGAAGCGGCTGCAACTCCCGCACAGGTGAGGCCTGGGACAGGGCTGAGGATGGGCTAACCCGGGCTGCCTTTGCCCCTGGTATGCAGAAGCCTGAGCGGCATCCTCAGCTCAGCCTCATTCTGCACTTTCCACTCATCTCCTCTGCCTGTAAGAACTGCAGGGTTGAGCTCCAGGGTCTCCTTCATCGCCTTTTGAGCTCCCACTGAGATTTCTTTTTACACCAGCTCTGTTGAGTACTCCATCTGCCAGGTCCATCCTGTCTGGGGCTCCTTAGGCCCTGGCTCTCATAGTTCCCAGCCTAGATGGGGGACATGGATGTGTACACAGATTGTATCAGCATGTATGACAGGGTTGAGATGGAGGGTGTGTGCCTAGGCCCCAGAACATGGCAGATGATAGTATCTAGGGCCTTTTCAGGAGAGAAGATCTCTTGGATGAAGTGGCACCTAAACTGTGGGTGAAAGAGTTGGCCAGGTGACGTGGAGTTTTCCAGGCAGAGAAACCAGCCTGTGTGGAAGCCAGGAGAGTGCCTGGCTTTTTTGAGTTCCCCAAGCAGAGCATTCTGGTGGGCTCACTAGGGAAGACCATGTGAATGGCAAGTGGTGGGAAGTTTGGAGCTGGGCTGCCTGGGTTCAAGTCCTAGCTCCACGTCCTAGCAAGTGCTATAATCCATCAGGGCCTCTGTTTATTCTTCAGTAAATTGGAAATCGACCTGCACAGAGTTGAATTTGATGAGCTCTTACCTGTCACATCCAGCCAAGGGGCTTGCACACAGCAAGTTCTCATCCATTTCCCTCGAGGGAGCAGACTCAAGAGTTGTCTTCCAGACTGGGAAAGCGGGGAGAAGTGAAGATAGCTGACTCCCTGCTCACTCACCCACCCACCGTTTATTATTTTTAATTGTCTCTCTTTTTTTCACTAACCACTCAAATTAGTCATTTCTTGTTTCCCTGTACCAGAGTACACATTTCTGTGAATTTTTTTTGTCTTGCTGTCACTGTTATCTTGTGGGACCCAAGGTCCTGTAATTCCTTTACTGAAATTTTAAGCTATTCTTGGCCTTCCCAGAGTCTCAGCTCAATAGACTCCTATTCTGTTTTTCCAAGCTACAGACACATTTGACTAGTGCCTTAAAAGTTTCAATGTGCTGATCACTTAAGCACGTCACTTAAGTCTTCGCATTTGAGCCTTCCACCTGTCCCATGAGACAGTGTTCATTTGCTTTGGTTTCTGGATAAGGAAATTAGAGTGTAGTGGAGTTGTTTGGTAATTTGATCCAGCCCCACCAGCCCCTGACTCCAAAGCCTTTCCCACTTCCTTCTACTAAGGTTTTGTTTGTTTTGTTTTTTTGGCCAAGATGCATTGTGGGGTCTTAGTTCCCCAACCAGGGATCAAACTCATGCCGTTGGAGTGGAAGCACAGTGTCTTAACCACTGGCTCACTAGGGAAGTCCCCTTCTGCTACATCTTTACCGCAACTTTTCCAGCCACACAAATAGTCAGATTTTGGGGCATCGTATTCTCTTGGGTTGAAAAAAAGAGCAGCCAGTCCCTCTCCAGGGGCCTAGCCTTATAGCCTGGTGCTCTGTCAGACGAAACTGTCTTTCCTAACTTCAGGAGGTCTGACGAGCCTCTGCTAAAACAAGCAGGACTGATAAAAGGAGTCTTACTGGCCAACTTCTTTTCCTCACCTTCATCCAAGGGATGAGGGTAATAACTGCCTCTGTTGTGAGGTTATTATGAGGATTAAATGAGATAATACTTGTTTGGCATCTCCCTCAGTGCTGTACATATTAACTGGTTTCTAATCAGTGTTTTCAGCATTGCTGAGGTCAGAAATTGATCTGCTCAGAGATACCCAGCCAGCTGAAAGTAAACTGTCCACTGAGGAAGCTGAAGTTCAAAACAAACAAATTAACAGTCAGAGGATGGGTTCTGGAAAACCAAATGTCCCAGAAACTCAGAAAGGAGATGATTCGTAATTTAAATGCCATGAATAGAAAGATAGCCCTGGTGTGAGAAAGGCAGGGGAGAGATGTTCAGTGTTTGATGAATGGCCAAATAAGTGGTGTGGTGCCTTCTGGGCCTGAATTTGTGGTGTATATGATCTTATGTCCTGTGACATTGTTACACTTGCTTATCAGTTCTAGTGACTTTTGTAGACTCCTTAGGATTTTCTATATACAGATCATGCCTTCAAATTAAGGACAGTTTTACTTTTTCCTTTCTAATTTAGGTAGCTTTTATTTCTTTTTGTTGCCTTATTGGCCTGGCTAGAACCTCCAGTAAAAGGTTGAATAGTAGTGGTGAGAGCAAACATCCTTGTCTCAATTTTAATCTTAAAAGTAAAGCGTTCTGTTGTGTGATGTTAACTCTAAGTTTTTCATAGATGCTTCTGATCAGATTGAGGAAGTTTCCTTCTATTTCTAATCTGTTGAGAGTTCTTATCATGAATTGGAGTTAGATTTTTGTCAAGTGCTTTTTCTTTATGAAAGTGATTTTTTTTTTTCTTTTGTTAATATGTATGACATTAGTTGTTTTGGGGGTATTAAATCAATCTTTCGTTCTTGGAATAAATCCATCTTGGTCAGAGTGCATTCTCCTTTTTATTTGTTGCTGAGTTTGGTTTGTGAATTATTTGTGAGGATTTTTGTGTCTTGTGTTCACAAAGAATATTGGTCTGTAGTTTCCTTGTGATATCTTTGCCTGGCTTTGGTATTGTGTGATCCTGCCTCATAAAACCTCTTTTCTCAGAGTTTGTGTTGCACTGGTGTTATTTCTTTTCTTAACACAATTCAAATTTATAAGTAAAGCCATCTGGCCCTAGACTTTTTGTGTATGTGGGTGAAGATTTTTAATGACTCAGTCAGTTTCTCTAACTGATGTTGGTGTATTCGAATTAGTTTATATTTTGTACCTTTTAATACCCTGTGCACAGTTAATAATTTGTGCCCTTCTAGAAACTTGTCCATTTTCATCTCAGTTGTGTAGCTGATTAGCTTAAATTTGTTCATAATATTCTTCTATATCCTTTTAATATCCATAGGAATAATTTTTGGTAATTTGTGTCTTCTGTCCTATTACTTGGTCACTTTAACTAAAGAATTACAAATTTCATTCTTTTCAAAGGAATAACTTTTGGCTTCATTGATTTTTTTTTTCCTCTTATTTTCCTGTTTTCTATTTCATTAATTTCCAGTGATCTTTATTATTTCTTCCCTTACTTTGAGTTGATATGCTCTTCCTTTTCTAGCCTTTTAAGATGGAATCTTAGATTTTTTTTTAATTTTAGATTTTTCTTTCTAATTTAAACATTTAACACAACAAATTTCCCTCTGAGGACTGTATTAGCTTTGTCCCATGAATTTTAAAGTACTGTCTTTTTAATTTTATTCTTTGAGCCATGGATTATTAAGAAGTGGGTTGGGACTTCCCTGTTGGTCAAATGGCTGAGACTCTACACTCCCAATGCAGGGGGCTTGGGTTCAATCCCTGGTCAAGGAACTAGATCCTCCTTGCTGCAGCTGAGATGCAGTGCAGACAAGTAAATATCTTAAAAAAGAAGTGTGTTGAGGGACTTCCCTGGCAGTCCAGTGGTTAAAACTGTGTGCTTCCACTGCAGGGAGGCTGGTTCAATCCCAGGTTAAGGAACTAAGATCTCACATGTTACGCAACGTGGCCACACACCAGAAAAAAAAAAGGGTGGGGTAATTTCTAAATGTATGGAATTAATACAGATTTGTTTTTTGTTGATTTTTAGTTTAATTCTGTTGTGGCTATAGAATATATTTTGTGTGATTTCAATCCTTTTAAACTTACTGACTAGGGCAACTTAGACATGGTGTCTTTTGTTTTTGTAAGTCTATGTCAAAGACGTTACTCCCCTCTGATAATTTGAGTTCTGTGCTGATTAGCTCCTTTCTTCATCACACATAGGCTATGCTTTAGACTGGTTTCTTTGTTCAATTCATGAATGTTAATTTCACTTGGTCTTATATAAATGAGGGAAGCCAAGTTATGGGGCATATCTCTGCTCAGATGACATCTCTGAATGAGATGGGCCTTGAGATGCTGCCAGATCCCTCATCCTATTTCACATTAGCAAAGTTTCCTTTCACACTCTTATTAAGGATTTTGCTTTTTGTTGCTCTTGAGTTTCTGGTCTGTATTTGCTGGAGACACTGATAAATTTTCAGGGGATTCCTTGGACATCAGTTAAGGTTAGGTTAAGCTGAAGAAACCTCAGACAACAGTGGTTTTCCTTTTTGTTCTGCCATCCTGAGTACCTGGCTTCTATCTGATAGACTAAGATGGCTGCTTGAGCTCCAGCTATTGCCTCAGTATTCCAGGCAGCGGGAAGGAAGAAGACACATCTTCTACATGTGTAAGAAAGTCAAATGTATGCTTGACTTAGATTCATTAGCTAATCACGTGGCCACCTAGCTGAAAGGGAGCCTGGGAAACCTTTGTTCAGGGTAGTCTTATGCTTAGCTAACTCGAAGAAAAAGTGCTCACAACAGTAATGCGTGAGTGCTTATTGTGTGCCAGCACTGTGTTAAGCACTGTGATATCTCCCATTTCATCCTCACCCTTCCTCATTCCCATTTTACAGAGGAAGAAAGTGAAGTCCAGTGACGTCAAATGGTTTGCCCAGGTTCATACAGGTGTTATTGGAGGAGTCAGAATCCAGACTCTGGCATCTGACTCCAGAATCAGCATTCTTGGCTAACTGCTTATGTCCTTTATGTAATTAATTCCCTTTTCTCCTTCCAGGTGAAGACTTCAGTGAAAACCCCTCAGACCAAAGCCAACTCTTCTGCCACCAGAGTGGCTTCAGCCAAAGCAGCAGCACCAGCTCCTGGAAAGGGGGGCCTTGCTGTTGCTCAAGCCAAAGTGGGGTCCCCAGCCAAGGCAAGTAGGACCAGAGCCAAAAGAGGTGCTGGGGTGGAATGGAGGGGAGGACCAAGCAATGGCCCTAGCCTAGACAAGGTCCCGCACAGGTGGGAGTGACCTCCCCAGAACTGTGCCCTGGGTGGGGTTTCACCTAAAGGGAACCGTGCTTTCCTCTTCCTCCCTCAGTACCATTCCCTCCTCCCGATTCAGGTAAAACCACCAGCGAGAACCCCCCAGAGTAGCGCCGTCTCTGGGAGGGGCCAGGTGTCTGTGCCGGCTGTGGGGAAGGCAGCAGCTGCAGCAGCCCAGGCCCAGCCGGGGCCTGTCAAGGGCTCACAGGAGGACTCGGAGAGCAGTGAGGAGGAGTCGGACAGTGAGGGAGAGGCACCTCCTCAGGTGAGGCCTCAGGGGGCGGAGAGCAGCCCCGTGCTTGTCCTCTGGACCAGGAGCCACCCACAGCACAGCTGCACGTGCCCCAGCCGTCTCCTAACCCTCCTTTCCTGATCCTGTTTCTTTGTCTCCAGGCGAAGCCCTCAGGAAAGACCCCCCAGGTCAGAACTGCCTCAGCCCCCACCAAGGCGTCCCCCAAGAAAGGGGCTGCCCCGGTACCCCCTGGGAAGGCAGGACCCCCAGCCACCCAGGCCAAGAGGCAGGAGGAGGACTCGGAGAGCAGCAGCGAGGAGGAGTCGGACAGTGACGGGGACGTGCCAGCTGCTGCACCTCCAGCCCAGGTGAGGCCTCATGAGGAAGCAGCTGTGGTGCCAGGCCTCCAAGCTTCCGCCACCTACTCCCATGTCAAAACTTGGGCTCAGGGCCAGGTGAAGAAGCAAGACCAGATTTAGGCTCTGCATCCAGGGACCTTTCCCCCAGCTGCTGTCCCCAATGTTTCCTTGGGTAAAACCTCCTACAAATAACCCCCGTCCCTCGCCAAACCAGGGCCTCCCCAGTAAAAGGTGGCTTTGGTACTCCCATATCTGCCAAGGCCTCCACGATGCACATGGTCCCACCAGCCCAGTGGGAGGCCAGGCCAGGCCCTCAAGGATGTCCCAGTCAGAGAATCAGGAGGGGGCTTCGATGTGGTGTAGGTACCATGAGGCCCTGGGGGGTGGGAGGAAGCCAAATCTCTCACCCCGTCGTCCTGTAGGCAATGGGGCCTGGGGCCTCCTGTTGGTATGTGTATCTCTCAGGGAGAGTTCTTCTTCTAGCTCAGTGTGAAGCCTAGAGAGTGGGGAGAGAGAAGGAATGAGGACCCGACTTTTATCTGGATGATTTTTCCTCTGTCTGCTTGTAGGAGTGGCTACAACCTGTAGTTCAGGGTGACAGACTCCAGGACTCACAGGGCTCAGACATGTGATGGAAATGACTTGAGTGGTGCAGACCTAGTGGAGGTGATAGATGGCAGCTGACATGAAGCCTTGGTGTCAGGAGGGACCGAGGGAGTGGTGGCAACAAGGGCAAACTAGAAAGATGGCCACTTTTGGCTCCAGCCAGTTGTGACCTAATGGACATGTGTGGCTAGATCTTCCATTCCTTAAGGGAAGCTGGCAATCCCTGCTCCAGGCTGAGCTCTAATCCCTCCTAGATATATGTTTTCTTCATAAGTAAACAAGCACCAAGAGGTGTAAGTGCTCATAGCACTAACCTCTCTGCCTTCGGTATAGCAGATCAACTACTGAGCATGGTGTCTTGTTGATAGAGATGAAGGCATGAAAGACGTTGGCCCTGCCTTCAAGGAACTTGTAGTCTGTAGGGCGAGACAAGGTGACGGGGTTACTGGAGCATGTTCCTGATGGAGCTGGGAAAATGAGTGTCTGAGAGGGTAGATGAGATGATTGAGCTGAGCTTGGAGGAAGACCTGGGGTTCGCTAGACCCTAAAGTGGAGAGAGGCTCCCCAGGGAGGAGATGGGAGAGTGTGGAAAGGAGAGGGGTTTTGAAGTCAGGTGGGCTCAGCAAAGGCCAGCTGTCCTGCAGGCAGCAGTCACTTCTAGTTGCTTGTAACCAATAAAATCTATGGGAGCCTAAATGCCAGAATGAGACACGAGGGTCCTAGCCATGTTTTGGACCGTGATGCTTTTTGTAAAGTTTTAATCAGGTTATTCTATCAGTCAGGACATCTTAATCTGCAAGAGAAAACAAGAGCTACTTCACAAGAGCTCAGATGGTTCTTAAGGGGGTTGGTCATCTCAGGGCATGAAGTTTCATGGTAGGGCTCCTGTGAAGGTGGTCCCTTAAGCTCAGCATCATTGGTGACTCAGATTTCTTCTCTCTCCATGCCTCGTCTGCCTCTTTGTCACAGCAGGGCTGCAGCATCTCCTAAAGAGAAAATCCCCCAGTTGACTTCCCCTCCACTTAGCTCCTTGACCAGATCTAAGGCATGTGTTCTACCTGTCCTCTGCCATCCCCTCCCCCTGCAAAAAAAAAAAAAAAAGCCACTCACTGATGAGGGGCCTGCAGTTCCCGAGATTGGCTGGGACAAAGGGCCACCCTCTCCAAAGCCTGTGGTGGGGGCCACTAGAACAGAGACAGGTTGTGTTAGCAAGGAAGACATGGGGACTTGGCTGTTGCAGTGTGCACTGTAGTTGACCCAGGGAAAAATTGGGAAGTGCACGCCCAAATCAGAATCTTCTAGCTTTTCTTGAGAGATTGGAGGCTCCAGGGACTTCCCTGGTGGTCCAGTGGCTAAGACTCTGCGCTCCCAGTGCTGGGGCCTGGGTTCAACCTGTGGTCAGGGAACTAGATCCCACATGCAGCAACTAAGACCCAATATAGCCAAATAAATAATGGATTAATTCTGTGCATGTTAAGTCGCTCAAGTCATGTCTGACTCTTTGCAACACTATGGGCTGTAGCCCACCAGGCTCCTCTGTCCATGGGATTCTCCAGGCAAGGATACTGGAGTGGGCTCCATGCGCTCCTCCAACGGACCTTCCCCACCCAAGGATCAATCCCATGTCTCTTAACTCTCCTGCATTGGCAGGTGGGTTCAAGAAGCTGGAGGCCCCAGCAGTGTGGGTCCTGCTTTTCTGAGTAGTAAAAATTGGACCTTCACACCAATGGGGAGGCACAGAGCTGCCCTCTGCCCTGGCCTGGGCTCCCCTCCGCCACCAGCACCTTTCAGTTTAGTCCCTGCTCTAGGTCCTCCTCTGGCTCCTGACTGCCATCACCAGCCAGCCCCCCTCATTTATTCTTGGGCTGGCAGGAGAGGATAACAGCTGGTTGAACTGCTCTCAGCCGGCTCCTGCTTTTAGCTGGGGATGTGACAGCCGGATGTGAGCTGTGCTGGGGCCTCTGGCTCACCCCTACCACCTTGTCCTAGGCGGCTGTCACCTCTCATTCAGACGCCTCGCCAGCAGCACGCCTGCCCTTGGGTTTTAGTAGTGCCTGACTCACACATCCCTTTCACGGTTGGAGTCAGCTCTGGAGGAAGGATCGGCAGCGTGCAGGCCTGTGTTCCCGGCGTCTGTGGGGCATGCTGGCCACCCCGCCGCACACACTGTGTAAAGGGGGTCATGCTATCTTCCCAGGAGAGAGAGGATCGTTGCTCACCGGTCTCAGTTGTGCTTCCTCTCTGCTAACGAACGCCCCCTTGCCCACCATGTTCTTGTCCCCTCAGAAAGAGGGTAGCTCCAAAACTGCCACAAGCAAGACCCTGGCCCCAGCGTCCCTGGAGAAGAAAGCAGAGGAGTCTTCAACCAGCAGTGATGAGGACCTGCCGTCCAGCCAGGTAGGCCGGGCCTGTCCCTAAGGGCACTTAGGCTAAGAGCTGAGCAGATGCGCCTGGGAGATGGCGGGGGCTGGGGCACGGGGAGGGCAGGTCTATCCCACTTACAGCACTTACCCATTTCCCGAGCTCTCTTTTTTTTTAACACTTTCATCTCCACAATAACCCTGGGAGGCAGGTAGCAGAGCCTGCCAATGGAGGGTCAGAGTTGGCTCCCACAGCCCCGAGGCGCAGGTACACAGCATGCCGCCTGACAGGGAGAGCCTTTTACTGCGGGAGGCACGTGCTGTGTCAGGAATCGAGGCCCAACAAGCTGGAGTGATCTCCCAAACTCCTATGACCCGTAAGAAGCCCAGGAAGAGGCAGGCACTGGCCCCTGGTTCCATGTGTACCCCACTTCCTGTTAGGACCCAGGAGCCTTCTCTGCAGGGTCTGTCAGAGCCCCGGGGGCCTGGTCCCAGACCTCGCTCAGGAAGCTACGGCCCATCTTCACACGCTGCCAGCCATCCTCCCCTGGCTCCACCCCTGAGGGCGGAACCAAGTCCCCCATCTCCCCAGCTCCAGAGGCTTGCTGGCGTTCACCTGGCAGGAATCTGGGTTTCTGTGTGAGCCCCAGGCCTTTCCCACAGCCCGCACTGCCCTCTGTCCTCCCCTAGCCCCAAGGTACTAGAAGCTGCCGCCAGGTCCTTCAGAGATGCCGGAGTTCCCAACCGCCAGATGAGTGGGGTCTCCCTATCCAGCTCCCCTTAAATGTCATATCACACACTGATGAGTCCATCAGCAGGGTCAGGTGTCATGCACACCCGTGGTGCTGGGGTGTTCACTGTCTTTCTCTCCTTAATAGCCCAGATTAGAAGAGTAACTGTGAACAACTCCATCTACCGTTGGCCCCTTCCTGAGGGCCAAGGACAGTGCTAGTCCCCATATTTTCATTTTTCTGTTTAATCCCCAGACCAGCCCTATGAGGAAAGGTGCTTCTTTTATTACCATTTTGAGGAGGAAGGAATAAGTCCAGAGAAGTTGGACAAGCTGCCCTGGCATCACATTGCTGTCATAAGGGGACAGACCTGGTGTCAGAACCCAGGCTGTCCGTATTTGCTCGCTCCCTGGCCCTGCCCTGACACTCCCCTCCCTGTGGCAGCGGGGCTCGGGCCCTGCCCTCGGGCTCTCCGTGGAGCCTTTCAGAGCCTGCCTTCTCTGCAGAATCTAAACAGCTGGGAGGGAGGGGGCCGCTTCTCCCTTCTCTGTGGGGGCGGACTAACACAATTAAAATGAACATCATGCTTAAACTGAACCATTTAATTGGTACGTTAGTCCTCAAGGTTTTGGAGTCCCTGTTAGAAAAGAAAAAGGAAAAAAATTCAGCGCTTTGAGCATTCCCCAGAAGGATTCAGGGAAGCCGGCACAGCCCAGGGGAGCTGCAGCCTCCTCCCAACTTTGGGGGTTTTTAGCTCCTTAATCCCCAGCTCTCTAATTATGATTATTATCGTTATTATGCATTTATCAAGTACTTCTCTACTGGTGAGTTTCACTGTTTTTATTATTAGCCCATCACTGAGAGTAAGAAATTGATACCAGGGTGGTGGGCAGAGCCCCAGGCTGGGAGGCAGAGAGGGGCTGTGGGTCCATTCCCAGGTCCCCTCACTGCCTTAGTCTCCCCCGCTGCAGGGGTTGGGCTTATGTCTTTGCTCTGAAAGACAGATCAGGGGATGGTCCCTGCATGGCTTAGCCCTGTTGTGTAGGCATTAATCCCAGGCCAGAGTCTGTGCCAGGGCCTAGGGTAGGTACCAAATTTTAACAGACAAGGCCTTGCCTTTAGAGTTCCAGGGTGAGTTGGAAAGAAAGAAGAGACCTCTAAGAAGCTGAAATTAAGGTGTTAAATCAAAGATCTAAAGTCTAGCATGGTTGGTCCTAGGAGTTCCTGTCTGGTGCTTGGAGGACCAGCTTCCAGCCCTGGCTCTGACACCAGTTTGCTGGTTACCCTGGGTGAGGCCACTGGCCCTCTCAACCCCTGGGGTGAGACTCCCTGAGGGCTGGTGAACCATGGAGGCTCTGGGCCACATGCCCAGGAGTGGGATTTTTCAGCTCCCTCAGGTGTGGGCCTAGGATGTGCTACCAGCTCCAGACAGTTCTGGGAGAGGCCTCAGAGAAGTGCTGCCATCCAGAGCTCAGGTCCCCTCGTGTTTGTGTCCCTTGTCCCTGGGCTCAGCAGTCTAGGCCAACCCACTGCCCCCCCACCCGCCATGACCTGAATGAGGGCACTCTTGTGATGCACAGCTGTGACTTCTGGAAGGCCACTGGGTTTGGTCCTGCAGGCACTGACCCCTGCAGTAGAAAGGGATACTGTGTGTTCCCTCTGGGCCCTCACTGCCCAGCACCTACAGGGGGCGGAGTGGAGGTCCAGCCAGGTGTTCAGGCTGCTTCCGCTTCCAGTGAGTCTTTCCTGACCCACCCCAGAAAGAAGGTCCTTGTCATCCCATGTGTATTGTGCTTTGTGGTTTCCAAAGCAGACCAGAAGCTCTTTGGTGAGAGAGCCCAGACTGGGTTACTAAGAGCCTTCCAGCAGGTGGGAGAGTGAGGCTCACGAATCTCGGGCTGGGCCACACGGCGAGGTCGTGGCAGAGATGGGGTCAGAAGTATGCTCCATGTACCCCACCTTTGAACCCTCCTCTCCCATCCAGGGCTCCGTGCCCCACCCCAGCGCAGAGGCAGGGCGGGCAGCGTGGGCAGGTAGAGCAGGGCGGAGGCTTCTGCTGCAGAGCTGCTTTTAATATCCCAGACGCTATTGTTTGCCTCAGTGGGTTCGCTGCCTCTCTTCATCCCCGACAATCTGTTCCTCTGTCTTCTCACATATATATAGATCCCCCCTCCCTCAACTGAAAGCCTTCTCCCACTTCCATCCTTCTCTCTTTCATCACGTGGGAAGGAAGTCTCTGGAAGTGGCAGATCAGAGCGGCTGTGGGGGAGGCTGTTTGGCAGGGGTAGGCAGGGCCCGGGCCCGGCAGAGCTTCCCCCTCGGGCGGGCCCCTTTCTGCTCCATTTTGTGTTGCCTTTCCCGCAGCACCCTGGAGGACGCGAAGTCAGGCCCAGTGGGGTGGGCAGAGACCTGGGTTCCAGACCATGGCCATGGGCAGCTCCCTTCTGTTCTTCTGCTGCACTCTGTCTCCCTGTGGGGTCAGGGGATGGGGGCAGAACTCAGACCAGGTCAGCTTTCTGGGGAGTGGAACATAGGCTCCCTGGGTGTCCTTCTATGCGGTGGGCATGTTCACTGGCGCTGTGGTTCCCAGACGTCCGCCAAGAGTCCACAGGGAGTGTTACTTTTTTCTCTTTTTTTTCAGTGTCTTACTGGAAAATGCAGAGCATGCCCCAAGCTAGAACAGTGTAGAGTCGCCAGTCACCATCCCAGCTTTGGTAGTTCTGGACTTGTGACCAGTCTTGGTTCATCCACATCTTCACTCTCTTCCCCAACACCACTAGATTCCTCCTTTTTTTCTTTTCTTTAAAGCACAGTCATTAAAAAGTTGGCCCACCTAGTCAGCGTCCCCATTTCCCCAGTTGCCTCATGACGTTTTCTGTATCTGGTCAAATAGGAATCTAGACAAGGGCCACTGGCTACATTGGGTCCCTTTGGTCTTAGTTGGTTTTCCCTGAGCAGTTTACTTGTTGAAGATCCTGGGCCCGTGTAGTTTGGGCCACATTCCTGTGTCCTGGCAGGAGGCGGCATCAGAGTCTTGGGCATGGGGGCAACTAGACTGTGAACATCCCCCTAGGCGAACCGTCAGGCAGCTAACGGGGCATTGCTCAGAGTGCCCCGCACAGCAGGTGTGTGTCTCTGAAGTCAGCGAGAGGAAGGAGCCTGACCTCCACATTCTGGGCCTGACTTGGCTTCAGTTAGGCTCTGTGACCTTGGGCAACTGTCCCTCCCCTCAGGACTTGTGGTTTTCCCATCTGTATGATGGAGTTGATACTGCTGATCTCAGGGGTTCCTCTGAGGGTTGGGTGGGCTCCTGTGAGCTCTGAGGTGCTGTGCAGGGTCTTGGCGGGTACCTGGGCTGGGAGTGAGCTGGCAGAGCCTTGCGAGCTCTCTGGAACCCTTGCCTTGTGACACCCTCCCCTACCCACCTTCCCTTTCCCCTGGCCAAGCTGTTAATCACTGGGGGGGTGTGTTTTGTTTTTGTTTTTCAAGGTGATTAAAACCCCTCTGATTTTTGTCGACCCTAATCGTAGTCCAGCTGGTCCAGCTGCTACCCCCGCCCAAGCGCAGGCTACAGGCACCCTGAGGAAGGCTCAGGCCTCGGAGAGCACAGCCAGGAGCTCCTCTGAGAGCGAGGACGAGGACGTGATCCCCGCTACACAGTGCCCGACTCCTGGTGAGCACGGGCCACACTGCAGGGCTGACTCCCTGGCTGCAGCTGCCAGGCGTGTGCACACACACATACACGCACACACGCGCACACACATCCATTGAGGTGCCAAAGGGAGAAGACACTGGCTGAGTCTCAGCAAGTAGTTGGTCTGGAGGGGCTTAGGGCAAGGTCTCGACCCTATGTTGGCTCATTCCCATGAGGATCTGGCTTGAGCAATAACTGTGCCAGGGCTTCTCTGTGTGGGCTCCAAAAGGTAGAACCCAGACTAGAGACTCGAAGCTGCATTGACCAGGTTTGTAGTTCAGGAGGAGCCTTGTAACAGCTGGCTGACTGAACTTGGAGAGGGCTGCAGGGTAGTGAGCCTCTCATTCCTGGTGGCATGTGAAGGAGGTCAAGTAATCCCTAAACAGAGAGGTGTAGGGAGGAGTTCCTGGAGACAAGACCAGATCTGGGTTTTCTTTGACTTTCGACAATCTGATTCCGACAGTGATAGCAAGGAAACGGGTAATCATTATCGGTGTTGTTACCAGGACACTTTTTGATGAGGATATTAATACCTGATCTTGGCGGGTTTATTAAGAAATGCAGATTAGCACAAAAGAAAAAGCATCACTTGTAATCCCACTGTCCAAAATAATCACTGTTAACATTTTATAGCTATTAACTTTACAAACACCAAAGGTACACTGAGTATTTTTAGTGAGACCATACTGTACATATGCTCAGTAATCTTGGTATGTTGTGACGTTCCGTAGTTACAGCGTGATCCCCACTGGCTACAGAGTGGTCACCTGGGAATCCTGCAGTTTTTTCAGCCAGTGTTGAGGTGGAGGAAGCTAAGGATTTTATTTGGGGTGTTGGGCTGTTACAAACAGTGCTGCAGTGAACACATGTGATTGAGCCTCTACACATGACCAAGGCTTTTCTAAGAGAGAGGGTTTTAAATGTGCAGAGTCGTGTTTGGCTCCAGTGCTCTGCCTGTCCTCTTAGCCAGCGAGGGGGACTGCAGGAGGGGAGGGGCTGAGGAAAAGGCCTGGGGTGTTGCCCACAGCTGCCATCTCATCTCCTTATAAAACATGGAGACAGCAGCCGCTCCTGCCTGGAAGGCTTGGGAGGGAGTTTAAGGGGCTTCTAGCACATGGGCCCTGGGCACTGCATGAGGTTCCAGGATGGGCTTGATAGAGCGGGTTTTGCTGCTTGGAGGAGGCCACGGGGCTTCTCAGCCCTGACATACCCCCTCCCCCTCCATCCCAGCCACTAGGACCAGCGTGGTGACTGTGCCCATGGCACCCCCAAAGGCGGCCCTCAGAGCCAGTGTGGTGGGGGCTCCCAGCAGTGAGGACACAAGTCAGGGGTCTGAAGGCAAGAAGCAGGAGGCCTCAGCCACTCAGGTACCTGGTGGGCAAGGGGGCTCTGCCGGGCCAGCGGGCTGAGGGGCCCCTCCTCAACACCACTTCCACTCAGGGTTGCTGGGTGGCACTGTAGTTGCTCTCACCCACCCCGTGGAAGCCAGGGCCTTTCTGGGCCTGGCCATAGCCCTGATCCGTGCCCCCGAAGGTCAGGAAGCGTCCTCTGGCATGTAGCCCCCCGGGAAGAACCAGCATGACTCCAGCAGCTTCTCCAACAATATCAGGCTTTTGGTTTGATTTTTCTCTCACGGTTTGCTGTGAACAAAAGTTGCCCTTTGTTAATGTTCATCATAGTGACCAGTAGTGTTCTTCCTAGCCTTCACTATTTTCAGTGCATTTTTATTTCTTTGGTCCTTGCTGCTGCTGCTGCTGCTGCTGCTGCTGCTGCTGCTGCTGCTGCTGCTTCTAAGTCGCTTCAGTCGTGTCCGACTCTGTGCGACCCCATAGACAGCAGCTCACCAGGCTCCCCCGTCCCTGGGATTCTCCAGGCAAGAACACTGGAGTGGGTTGCCATTTCCTTCTCCAAGGCATGAAAGTGAAAAGAAAGTGAAATCACTCAGTCGGGTCCTTGCTATGCTATGCTATGCTAAGTCACTTCAGTCGTGTCCGACTCTGTGTGACCCCATAGACAGCAGCCCACCAGGCCTCCCCGTCCCTGGGATTCTCCAGGCAAGAACACTGGAGTGGGTTGCCATTTCCTTCTCCAATGCATGAAAGTGAAAAGAGAAAGTGAAGTCGCTCAGTCATGTCCGACTCTTAGTGACCCCGTGGACTGTAGCCTACCAGGCTCCTCTGTCCATGGGATTTTCCAGGCAAGAGTACTGGAGTGGGGTGCCATTGCCTTCTCCGAGTCGGGTCCTTGCTGGAACCTAAAAACCAAGCAGGGGAGAGTTAATGGCTCATTGTTCAAACGATGGAGCTGAGCACCACGCCCTCAGCAAGAGGGTCGAGGCGTGTCCAGGATCAGGCAGGGTTGGAACCCAGGGCTCCTGGATCCTAGTTCATTGTTTCTGGGCCCATTGCTCGTGGGGCCATAGCCATTTGTTTTCCCAAGCCCTTGCACCCGCCCCCTTTTTTCCTGAGATGGTGGGAGTGAGAGCTGGATAGGCCAAAGCAGGACTTGGGCACCGCCACTCATTGGGGCTCATCACGACCTCTGACCCAAAAAGAGCTTCCTGGGAGCATGGTTGCTGAGTGGGTGGCTGGATTGTGGTCACTGCACCCACCAACCTGCATCCATTTGGCCTTTCAGCCAGCAGATGGTGCTGAGCATCTGTCCATGCTGGGAACTGGGGGTACAGCAGGAAGAAGACAGGGAGGGGCCCTGCCCTCATGGAATTCCCAAGGCGGGGGACAGCCATTAAGCAAGGAGACCGAGAGTTAAAGTACTCACCCCAACTGGTGGGTGCTTTGAAGGGAGTAATATTGATATAAGCAAGAAACAGTGGGATGACTTGACTTAGAAAGGATAGGCCGGGGTGGCCTCCCAGAGGACACAACGCTGGGGCCAGAGAAGCAGCCAGGCCTGGGCAAGCTGGGGAGCCCTCCAGGCAGGGAGACCCAGGCGCAGAAGCCTCTGGGGGAGCGCTTGGGGTGTGAGAGCTGGGAGAAGGTAGGGAAGCAGGGGCAGAGGGGCCAGGCCTCATGGCCCATGGTGAGGGCTGAAGGGGGCCTGGAGGTTTTAACAAGGGATCACACCCAGTTCTCGTTCCATTCTCTCCTTGGCTGCTGGCAGGTGTGGGAAACAGGAGTGGCCCCAGGGAGCCTATTGAGGAGTCTGTTGCAGCCACTAGTCTAGAGGCTCAGACTCAGGGGTGGAGCCTCCGGGGGGCCTGAGCCCCTTCCCTCCCCTGGGCTGGGAGCTGTCTGTGGATCCTCTGATAATGATACTGTTAGCTTATTTTCTGCCCAGTCAGTGGCAGTACCCCTTCGACCGCCCCTCAGCTCTCCACTCCACCTCCAGGTTCCTCTGGCAGCTATGGGTCCCCTCCTACCCGAGCCGGGCAGGATGTGACCAGGGTGTGGCCTAGATGGCATGCCAAGAACCTGGGAGCCCCAGGCCAGGCTCTCACCCACCCGTGCAGTCTTAGGCTGAGGCCAGCCCCTGGGTCATGGGTCTGGGCCCGTCCTCTTTCTGGGGGCCCTGGGCAGGGTCCTGTCTACATGGAGCCAGGCTGGCTCCTCACCTTTGCCTTTCACAGGTGACCAAGAGGAACCTCCCGCTGACACAGGCTGCCCTGAAGGTTCTTGCCCAGAAAGCCAGTGAGGCCCAATCTCCTGCTGCCAAGACCCCGTCTTCAAGTGGGGTGAGCTGGGGAGTCGGGGGCCAGGCCTCACCCCGGAGGGGATAGTGTTCAGAGACACAGGAGGTAGAAGGCAGGGTGCAGGCAAGGGCCCAAGTCCCAGCGCCAGCATTTAGCTACCCTGTGACCTCAGCATGCGCATTCACCTTCCCAGGCTTCTACTGTGCATGCCCCCGCACCCAAACTTTCTTTTTGAGGGGTCTTAGTTCCCTAACCAGGGATTGAACCCAGGCGCTCAGCAGTGAAATCCTGGAGTCCTAATCACTGCCAGGGAGTCTCCCACTGCCCATCCTAGAGAGTAGTGGGAGAATTAAATGGGGCCTGTGTGTGAAGCCTCTAGTGGTGCCTGGCCCTTCCCTGAGGTATTCAGTAAGCACCAGATCTTATTTCCCCTAATTTTCCCTTTCTATTCTCTCTCCTTTCCTCAAATCAGACTGACAGTGCTGTGGGAACACTCTCCACGGCAAGTCCCCAGAGCACCCCTACCCAGGTCAGAATGGCCAACAAGCTCAGAAAGCCTGAGGTTCCTACAGCTCAGCAGGCCACAGCCACTCCCTCGGGGCACCCCACAGCCAAGGCCCCTGCAACCTCAGATGACAGCAACAGCAGCTCTTCAGGGAGCGAGGACGATGCCAAGGGGTCCCAGGCGGCCCCGTCAGCCCACAGGCCAGGTGAGGCTCCTGGGAGAGAAATGCTGGAGGACCTGGTGGAGCCCTGGGCTCAGGTCTCTGCTCTGTATCTGCCCATGTTCTACGACTTTGACCTAGGCATCTCATGCAGGACCTCAGTTACCCAGCTATACAACCCCATGACCAAATTGGTCCACACAACATGAACAACGTTTTTACTTGACTGTTTGGCCATGCCCAACCTTTTGGGATCAGGCTTCCCTGACTGATCCCCAGATTCCCAAGACCATACCTCTCTTGGGGATTAGAAGGTTTGTGCATGCAGGTGTCTCACTGGAAATGCTGTGAATAGCAATAGACCATGGAAGGGAGCAATGAGGGGCAGATGATGCCTTAGATCAGAGGGTGAGGCACGTAAAGAGGGACCAGGCCACCTCGGGGCCCTCCTGCTCCCGGAGCGCTCTGACCTGTCCAGCGGGCAGAGGGAACCCGGGGTTCCCAACAGTTACCTGTGCTTCTCCCGTAGGCCCAGCCCCCTCCAGGAGGGAGACCTTGGTGGAAGAGACCACAACAGAGTCCAGTGACGACGAGGTGGTGGCACCTTCCCAGGTAACTGCAAGGGAAGGGGCTGGCAGTCTGGAGCCTTGAGGTGGGAGCCCCAGGCCAGGCTCTAACCTACCATGCAGTTGTAGGCTGAGGCCATGCCCTGGGTCATGGGTCTGGGACCAGGCCCGTCCTCTTTCCAGGGGCCCTGGGCAGGGTCCTGACTGCATGGCTCCTCTCCTGAGGTCCCACTTCAGCATAAAGCTGTGAGAAGCAGACTCTTAGAGTCTATAGAAAGGGTTTACCTTGATTTTAGGTGATCTCCAGATAAAAACATTCTCTAACAGGTAACAGATGGGATTTCTTTTAAGGTTATCATCTGTATGTGGCAAGTGCTAGGGCTTTTCCTTTGCATTAGTAATAAGTTTCCTTTTTAAATGAGCCCATTTAAAATATGTATTAATTATAGTAGTGCAGGAGGTATGTACACAGGGCTGTGTGCCCGCCGCCCAGCTGGCCTGAGGGTCCCGGGGCTGAGCTCCTCTAGTGGGCCATGCACTGCTGGGCTTCTTCACACTGGGCTTCTTCAGTCTCTCCTCTCAGGTTTTGTGACTCCTGGGCTGACTCCAGCTGGTTCCAAGACTTCAAAGGCCGCTCCCAAACCAGACGCCAGCCCCTCTGTTTCCTCTACTCCGGCCACCAGAGATGCCCCAGAGGGCAAGCAGGAAGTGGAGCCCCAACAAGCAGCAGGCACCATGTCCCCTAAAACAGGTGAGTCGAGGGCCTCAGGAAGGACACAGCAGGATGTGGAAGAACAAGGCAAGGAGCCCCTTTGCCTCCCTCAGGAGCAGTCCCACCAACATGGTCCTGTCTGCCAGCAGGGCCTCCCCAGGTGAGGTCTGGTACCGCTACATCAGGCCTGGAGGTGCACGTCAAAAGTGCAGGGGCCTGTGCCCTAGAGTCTGGCTCCTGTAGCCTAGGGCCACCCGGAGGTCGGGTTATCCAGCCCCGAGGGATGCTGGTGCACCGTGTAGGCTGATCCCTACCTTAGAGGATGTGCACCTGGACTCACAGGGTAGGCCTCGGCTCTCTCTAGCTGTTCCTGTTGACTTTTCTTCCTAACAAGTGGGCTCCTGGTACAGGGTGTAGGTACTTGGGATAGCTCAGACAGAAGATGGGGTCACGTTTGAAGAAGTCTTCTGCACATGGTGAAGACCGCAGGCAAAGGACTGACATGCTCTGAAGCCTCAGACAAGCCCATGGCAACTCTGGACCTTGGTGCCCTAACCATACAGGGCAGGGGTTGGTGGATCCATTGGTGGCACATACAGAAAATGGCACATGTGGAGAAAGTCTCGTGGTGTTTGGAGGGCAGACTCGAGTGCTCAGGTCACCTGGCCTAGGTATCAGCCACTGCTGACTGTGCCAGCACTCTGGGACAGGTGTCTCAGAGGGTCTGCCTGGGCCAGCTCTCAAGGTTCCCTGGCCTTGGCATTCTAGGGTGTGTGGTAGACAGGAGGCAGAGAAGTGGGTTGCTGAGGCACCCTGTGCTCTCCTTGGCTCCCTTCTCTAGCTGACTCCTGTTCTTGCCACGAAGCACCAAAGGACTGAAGTGGGCCTCCCTCTGCCCTGGGACCCCCCTCTGCCCACCTCCCCAGCCCCCCTGGGGCTCTGGAGCCAGAGCTGCTGCAGTTCCCACTGCACCCTGAAGGGAACAGCTTTATCCTCCCCACATGGAGCCAGGGCCAAGCTACCAGCACCTCCCAGAGCCCAGGGTGTCGCCACTCTTGTTCTGTGAGACCCCAAAGGGACCTGCGAAGTTGGGGCAGTGCCGGGACATATGCTCAGCCCCCAGTCCTGGGGCCTCTAGCTGCAGCTTGCCCAGTGCTGGGTCAGCAAGAGGAGTCATTGCTCATTTTCTTCCCCAGTGTTCTCTTTGTGAGAGGCGGGTGTGACAAGGAGACATTTTAGAGGGGGCTGTGGAAGGTTTTTTTCACACGTGTAGTCAGCACACAATTATCAAAGGAGAGCAGAGGCGTGGAAAATTCTAAACAAAGGCTGCAGCAGAAGTCGCTCTGGCAGCAGTAAACCTGCTTAGTCAGCCACCATGTGCGTATTCTCTGCACCCCCCACCCCCAGGCCAAGCCACCTGGACCCCTGACCGCAGAGGGCTACAGACCTCCAGGGTACAAGTGGGCATAAGTTGGATGGCTACATGACCTTGGCTTTTTTTTTATGCATCTGTGGTTTAGAACAGTGAGGGGATTCAGTGTTCATCCAATGCCTCATTTTATAAATAGGGAACTGAATTTGGTTTTCAGACCCAGGGCCCCGGCATCCTGTCTCCCTGCCCTGGGCTCCTGACTGAAAGGTGCCGTCTATCCTGTCCCATAGATTCTTTGATTTGTTGGCGGATTACAAGCCCTTTTGGAGAAGGAAATGGCAACCCACTCCAGTATTCTTGCCTGGAGAACTCCATGGACAGAGGAGCCTGGTGGGCTACAGTCCGTGGGGTCTCAGAGTTGGACACAGCTGAGCAACTAATACTACAAGCCCTTTGATTAACATGCTGGAGTTAATTTCCAGCCTGAACTTGAGTTTTCAGTGTGAGGAGACATGAAAAGAGCTGTAAGTTAGAAGCAGGTGGAGAGGTGTGGGCAGGAGACCCAGCGGGTTCCCTGGTCCCATCTGTACCACATCAGAGAATGTCAGGTCATGCTGGACCCCCTTGGCTTTCATGCCACCAGAGGTCTAGTCCCCGATTCTCTCAGGTCCATGACCCCGGGTCCTCTCTCCACAGGCAGAAAAGAGGCTGGTGCCACACCTCAAAAGCCCGGGAAGGGGCCCGGGAGTCCCCCGGCCTCCATGCTGGCGCTGCAGAGCAACATCACCCAGCGCCTCCTGAGTGAGCCCTGGCCCCTGAGCGAGGCGCAGGTGCAGGCCTCGGTGGCGAAGGTGCTCACGGAGCTGCTGGAGCAGGAGAGGAAGAAGGCCGTGGACACCGCCAAGGAAGGCAGCCGGAAGGGCCGCCTGGGCCATAAGCGGAAGCTGTCCGAAGACCAGACAGCCCCCAAGGCCCCCAAGAACAAGAAAAAGAAGCAGCTGGCAGCTGCGGATGGTGGGGAGCATGTGGTCTCCTCAGAAAAGGCCCCCAGGACTGTCAAAGGGAAATCCAAGAAGGACAGAGCAAGTGGTGACGTCAAGGAGAAGAAGGAGAAGGAGTCTCCCAGCTCTCAAGGGGCCAAGGAGAAGCCAGTAGGGGAGCTGGGGACTCCGAAGGGTGACGGGGGAGACCACGGCAACCTTAAGATGAAGAAAGAGAAGAAGAAATCTGACAAGAGTAAGTGCCTGCTGCAGCCCAAAGCACACTTCCCTGGTCCTGCTGAGGGCTGTCAGTCACCACTCAGGTGGGTGGCCCTCAGCCAGCACAGAGAGGGCTGAGAATGTCTTGTCCGTCTTGGGAGCAGGATGGGCAAAGCCAGAACCAGGTCCTGGAGCAGTGGGGCCACCACCACCAGGATGGCGCTCACAGCTGCAGGGCGTGTTCTGCTCGCAGAGCCCTGCGCTCCCTCACGGCAGCCACAGCCACGCACGCTGGCAGCCCAGGCTCCTGGGGTCCAGGCTCCTGGGTAGCAGCTGCCCCTTGCTGCATTCTGTGCTGGAGTCCTCGTGCAGCCAGGCCACGTTTAACCCCCACCACAGTCCTGTCTGATGGGTGATCACTCATTCCCATTTTACAGATTGAAAGTGTCTTTTTAAAATCAGTGTAGAAATTTTACAAAGTGAGTTAAAATGGTAACAGTCCAGGGCTTCCATGGGGGCAGAAATCAAAAGACTTGTGCTTCGATGGCTCCCCAGGGTGTGGGGCATAGAGAGGAGAGAGCTCTAGGGCCTCTGGAGACCTGCCCAGTCTGCCCACTTTGACCCCAACCCTTAAGATTAACATCTGTGGTTTAGCAATTTTACTTTCTTCCCTTAGAAAAAAAAGACAAGGAGAAAAAGGAAAAGAAGAAGAAAGTAAAAAAGGCCTCAACCAAAGACCCTGGCTCACCATCACAGAAGAAAAAGAAGAGAAAGGTAGAGTGAGTCCCAAGGAGTCTTGGGCTAGAAAAGGGGACCCAGACCCAGTCCCCAGGTGAATGTGATCCGCCCCAGCCTCTGGATGTCAGGGTTGGGGGTGGGATAAGCCAGACCCAATCCCTGTGCCCCTACCGTTCTCAGGGTCCCGAACAGGAGCGTGTGTATTGTGAGACACTAGAGAAGAGCTAGGAGGTGGGCCCACCCTGAGGGGCCCAAGGTCTGTGCATGTGGGAGCCATGGAGCGGCCCTGTCTTGCCTGTGAGGTAGGAGGCTATTATGACAAGTGAAGAAAAGAGAAGCCCCCCTGGGGTCGGGAGACTAGCTAGGCTGTGCAGGTTTCTGGGTGAGAGAAAAGGTTCCCTTGGATGTGTGTGCCCCAGCTGGCGGGGTATCCCCACGGCAGAAACACTCACCATCTGCGTCATGCGTGTCAAGGGCCGACCGCCTGACCAGGGGCCCTCAGCTCCTCATACCCAGATGCGGTTCTCAACATGGCTAGCAAGGCCACAGTCATGGTTAGAAAATCCGAGCATCTGCTGCTGCAGAGTCTTGGGCTCCATCCTCCAAGGCTCAGGGGCACCCTCCGCACCCTCAGGATCTGTGTGTCCCCAGTATCTGTTCTGGGGGAGCCACAGAGCCTCGGGAGGGAACTGTCGTAGCCCCTCCTGGTGGGGGTGGCGTGGGTGGGGAGACACTTCAGGTCCAAGAGCCTCTCCTGCTTCTCTCTTCACAGAAGAAGATGGCAGAGCAAACCGTCTGAGGGACGCCAGGCGGCAGGTACACTCCTGGCCTGGGAACCCCTGCTGGAGAGGGCGGGAGGTCAGCTCCAGCACCCACCGTGGTCCTCGGGAGCGAGACTGGGCCTCGGGGGTGGGCCTCAGGGAAGGGGTTTTGGAGAAAGAGGGTTCAGTTCCTCAAGGGCAGTGGGTGATGCCGGGAATCAGAGCTGCAGAGTCAAGGATCCAGGAGAGTCTGGACAGTGACCACCACTGAGTTGCTCGGGTGGAGGGAGGGGGGTTGCTGGGGTGTGGTGGGGGAGGGGCACACTGGCATGCTTAATCCTTGTACATGAGGGTAAGGCTTGAGGTCGGGGACAGCTCAGTCTCCTTCGCCACTGTCATTCCTTTCTTTCTAATTTTGTAATTCGAGGGCCTTTCCTCATGGGAAGTAACATGTTTTACTCAAAGCAAGCCATTCTGATCCTCTGTGCTTCCCAGGTGGTGGTGAAAGGGTGGAATGCTCCGCCTAGCTGAGGGAGCCCCAGCCTGCTGTAAACAGGGTGATACAGGCCTGGGCAGGTGGTGAGGCTTCAGAGAAGCTAAGCTCTGAAGCCCTTGTCCCAGTTCCTGGGACACAGTCAGCACCACCAGGTATCCACTGTGGTTAGTTAATGCTCCTCTCCTGCATGGGGAGAGCTTTTGATTTGATTTTGTTCTCCTTGGTAGAGAAAAAGTTGGGGAAGTCTTATATCTTCTTCTCCCAGGGATTTCTTAGCCAAGTGGTGGCCAGCCCCATGCTTCTTCCCTCTGCCCACCAAGGGTGGGAATTGAATTTTTAACTTCCCCTTGCTCCCCAGAAGACGATGGCCAGCTGCGATGTCCATGCTGGCCAAACCAGCGAGCCCTGCAGAGAGGCTGGTCTGAGGAGGAAGAAGCCTGCCTGGCTCCATGACCTCTGCTCACTGAATTCTCTCCAATGCAGGATGCCTCGGATGGATGGACGTGTACAGTATATATATATTTTTTTAAGTGACCTGCCCCTCCCTTCTCAGCTCCAACATGCCCAGAGGCCTCAAGGCTTTCTGCCTCTGCTCTGTAGACCCAGTGAGGCTCAGTCTGTGGCTCCTTCATGCCCCGGTCTCCGGCTGATGCTGAGGCTTTGTCCTCCTTTTGTCAGTTTTTTCCTTTTTTGTTTGTATGGGTTTTTTTGTAAGAACTCAGAAAATAAAAGACTTGAAGGAAAGGTGCAAGTTCCTAGTGCCTCTGGGCAAACGCTCTGCAATTGATTGATTCTTGGAAGGGAGAGTCTGACTGACACTGGGAGATGAACAGACCTCATCTGCTCAGGATTTATTCTTGATGGTGTATCAAGACTCTGGGATACTGTGGTGAGTGACACCCTGTCTGCCAAAGGAGGAGACTCAGCAAAGGGCCCTGATGGGGTGGGGAAGGCTTCCTGGAGGAGGTGGCATCTAAGCTAAGCGGGAGCTCGGGCATGGTCAGGCTAGGTTACAAAGGTTCTGCTATGATGAAGGCAAGAAGTGGAGGCACTCGAAAGATGTGTCAGGGTGACATCCACAGGAGTTTGTGATGGCGGTGATGGGGGGGCCCACTTCCCTGGGCCCAGAGCAGTGTGAAGGTCCAAGGCTTTTAGCCTTCTGCTGGAGACAGCGAGAGTCCATGCAGAAACAGCACTGAGCTTGGGGGGTCTGGGAGAGTCAGGGTGACAGCCAACTGTACCCTTAACTGGGGGCCCCTGGGCAAGGACCCCCTCCCAGGTCGCCTCTCTTCCCCTAAGTGTGTTGGCTAGAAGAGAGGCTGCAGAGCATTGTCCTGTTGGGTTCCTTTGACCCCTAGCAAGTCTTCAGACTTAGAAATGGAGAGATTTCAATAAACTTTTTCATTTAGGGCTCCTCTTGGAAAGTCCAGAAATGTGACCACAGGGGCCTGTGCTCCTCCTGGCAACAAGTGGCTGGGGCCACACAGCGGCCACCCCTTAAGTAGGACATTGGCCCCCAGTTCCACAGCCCCCACTCCCTGGTGGTCCCAATACAAGGGCCTGCGTTGTTGCCATCTGTCATTACACTTGTACTGTTCTTAGTATAGAAATGAAAATGGGGACAGGAGAAGCTGGACCCAGAAGAACTGGTGCTTAAAGAATTATGGGCAAGAGCCTGTTTCTTCTTCTTGGAAGTAAAGTATTCCTGTGTGTGAAACATGGAGAAGTGGTCTGTGTCCAAACACTGCAGCCCCCCAGCCCGGCATCTGTGAGTGGGCTCCCCAGGCTGTGACCTCCCTCCTCAACTACAGGATTCCAGGTCTTCAGTTCACCCCCTTGGGGTAGACAGACCATACCCAAAGAACAGCTGAGAGCCGGGCGTGTTCTACTCACTACCTTTTATTCTCACAGGAGCCGTGGCTGGAGGGCTGATGACAAGCTTGGCTGTGCAGAGGGAACTAGCGGGTGGCAGAAAGTGAGGGGAAGGGCTGCAGTTTGGGGGAGCTCGTTCTTCTTGGGTGTATGATGCCGGGGAGAGGGAAGGGGTGGCTCATGCCCCCAGTTAAAGGGCTGGAAAACTGAGGCCTGGAGGGGAGGGGACAGCAGAGGTGTCCGTCCTGGGACTTGGGACAGTGCCGTCCCTTCTCCCTGCACCTGCCCACCACTTCCATGATCTTGGAGTTCCGTGTCAGCCTGCTGTGGTGTCAGCACTGGGGGTCAGCCTCTCTTATGGTCCATGTCCCTGGGCCTTGCGTTCCTGCTAGTGGATGGAGTTTGGGCAGCAAGCGTACCACTAATCTATGCCGTTCTGATATGATAGTTGTGTCCAAGGCTGATGGAGAGGCAGAGTCTCATAGAATGAGGTGCAGGGTGGGAGACAGCAAGGGAAGGGGTGTGTAAGGGAAGGAGAGGGGCTGGGGCAGGGAGGGAAGCTGTGGCCTTGCAGGGCTGTCTGGGTACTGGCGTCTGCGTCTGCTGAGCTCACGGGGCGACTGCAGGGAGGGAAGCAGCAGGTTAGGGCTGGAGTCACTTGTCCCTGCCCCCTCCCAGCATCCTGTGGCCTCGGAGCAGTCAAGGGCCCTTCACCCTCCACTGCCTCCTGCTTGGATACAAGAATTGACTGCCATGGCCCCAGAACCCCCAGCCCTGGTCCTCATCTGTGAGAAGGAAGTTGGAGAATGGCCTGGGGTCATCATCCACGAGTGAGTTGGCCCCTCTGGGGATAAGCTACTGGGGACTAGATGCCCTGCAAGAGTGCTTACCTTACTGAAATCCTGCTTACACCCCCAGCCCAGATGACGGATACTCCATCTCCATTGGGTCTGCAAAGGAGCAGAGAGTCCACTCGTTAGTTGCAGTCCAGCCTACTGTGCCCACTGGCAAGGAGCCTGGGTGGGCTAGTTCTTCCCAACCTTGCCACAAGCCTGGTGCTTGGTAAAACAGATGTGAATGGAAGGACGCTTGTTGGATGGCTGCCAAGCAGCAGTGAGATGTGGCTGGGGAACTGAATGAGCGAGGCCAAGGAGCGGGTGATGAAATCAGATGGGTGGATCTGGAGGACCCTGGATGCTCTCGTGGATGGGTAGAGTGGAAGGGTTGGAGGACAAATGAGTTAAGTAGATGAGTGTGGACATAAGGAGAGAAATAATAGTACACAAATAAATAAGGAATGCACAGTGGGTGGATGCATGGCTGAGTGGCTGCTGCCCAGAGAGGGCACCTTGCGTGTCCTAGCCCATGGTGTGCCGGGGGACAACCTGCCCCTCAGCCGTCCTGCTCCTTCCTGCTCCTGGCACAGCGGCCACCGCTTACCACTGCAGTTACGGTGCCCACGGCTCCTGGTGTGGGGGACCTCGGTGCCGTTGGGGAAGACGCACCAGCAGTAGCCGATGCTCCCATAGCACTGGAGCGGCATATAGTTGCCGTTCTCGTCGCAGTTGGGCTTGAACACGCCCGGGTGGATGGCAGGGATGCGGCTGACCTCTTCCTGGCACTGGGTCAGTACTGAAGCGACAGGCACGGTGAACACAGTGAGTGAGCGGGCTCTGGGCTAGGGTCTCAGCAGAACCAGAGGTCCACATACCACTGTTGTGTGCCTAATGCCTTCTGTCCAAGTGGCTGCACTTGCTCTACCAATTGCACAGATGGAGAAACTGAGGCCTGGACCAACCAGGTCCAGGATCAGAGAGGAAGTGCGTGGCTTTGTTGCTAACTCATCCCAGAACATGATGATTTCTTCTGACACTCGGTACCTATTAGAGTTTAGAATTGCACCTATGATTCTGATTTCTAGAGAAAAGCAGTAGACTCCTTGCCGAGTCTGAGCTCCCATTACTGGCGGTATCCAAGTAGAAATGGGGGTTACCATGTGATGAGGCTGTTATAGAGGGGATTTGAACATTAGCTGGAAGTTGGTTAAGATAACATGCAAGGTGCCCTCTCTGAATCCATGATGGAGAATCCTGGGGTTCAGGAAGGGTGGGCCCCTGATCTTCCACTTCTGAAACTGAAGCCAAGAGGGAAGAGACTTGCCCAAAGTCACATAGCCAATTAGCACCAGGATGAGAACAGAGCACCCATAAAGGCTTTCAAGCTGAAAACCCTGGTACACATTGCCCATGAGATGGAAGAACCTCAAGGCCCTCTTAGCTAGCAGCAGTGGCTGTGTGACGGGAGAGGTCCCTTGGAAGGGTGGGAATCATGAGCCCAACCCTTGTGAGCCTGCAGGATGCAGTGCTGGGTGAGGAAGATCATTGCTATGACTCCTGGGATGTTTTGGGTGGTTTTTGCTCCAGGCCTCCTTGTGCAGTTCCGTCCTCCACAAGGGAGGTCACCTCCTGAAGGGACAGGATGGGGGCTGGGGGCAGACGAGCCCAGAACAGGCAGGAGAAACAGGAGTGAGAGCTGAGAGGCTGGGAGAGCCCTGTGCTTGAATCAGGGAGCTCCCAGAAACCCCGCCTCCCCAAGATTCACATTCCCTTTACCTTTTGGTGGACCCTCAAAGGGCTTCTCCTCCAGCGAGTTCTTGCTCATTTCAAACAAGAGCCACTGATGCAGCCAGCTCTCAAAGAGCTAATGGAGATAAAGGCCAAGAGTCAGGCTTAGTAGCCCACTCCCACCATACTGACTGTGCCCCTGGGACATGGAGGGCCAGTGGGGACCTGGTTGCCCCTCAGACACCCCCCAGTGTTTGGTCAAGGTGGTTCCTTGAGTCCAAGCATTCTCCCATGGTGGGAGCTTCTTAAGTGCTGGGAAGCCGCCTCCAGTTTCCTGAGAACGGCTTCCCTGCTCACGCCGCTCGTCCCAGGGCTGCTTTAGACAGGGAGGCAGGGTACCAGTGCAGGGAAAGCTGCTGACCTTCCAGTCCAAGCCATCCATGGAGTCCTTAAGGTGTTTCAGGTTTTCTGGCAGGCTCCCCTTCAGCTGCGGGTACACCTTCAGGGGGTCCGCCTTCTGCAGGGTAGCAAGGCAGGAAGGAAGGTTAAAAAGCTTCCAGGCAGGCAAGGTTTAATGTACAGCTCATGTTGCCCTGATCTTTGGTTCTGAGGTGTGGAGCCCAGACCTCAGCACACTGGAGCTAATGGGGAAGGGGATGTGTTAAAGTAATCCAGGGGCCCAGCTGCAACACCCCAGGGCTGGGAGTCGGGAGACCCAGTTCCAGGCTCAGTTCTACCAACAGTCGTCAGTCTTCTGATCCTTGCAGACTCTTACTCATCTTCCAGGTCTCACCTCCTTCAGAGGAAACCCTCGACTTCATCCCAGCACTCCTGCCCCAGCTAAGTCAGATCCTTGGCCACTTTTTCTCTCAAAGGCCCCTGCACATCCCTCATCACCTGGTCACCTGTCTGTCTCCGTGCTAGCCTGAGATCTCCATGGACTAGGACTGATCTGATTGCTCCCCACTGTGGCTCCGGAGCCTTGCACAGTGCCTGGTGCTGCTACTCAGTAAAAATTTGGGAAGGAATAAAGCATCTTGAGCAAGTCACTTCCAGACTCTGGGCCTTAGTTTCTCCACCTCAAACACAAAAAAGTGGGGAGCAGTGGGGCTGAACTTCATAGAACATTACGGGCCACATTTGTGTTGCTTCACTAATCCGCGGAGCCCACGTTGAACGTCCGCTGTGAGCCGGGCCCGGTGCAGGTTTTGAAGCACAGCCCCAGCCAGGGGCCTATGGGGATGGGGTGGGAGGTGAGGGCTGCCTGGCCGGGTTCCACTCACCAGGAGCAGGTGCATCACATGGTCCTGTGTCATGTTGCCGTACTTGGTGGCGTTCTTCATGGGCTGTGGAAGGAAGGAAGGAGGGAGGAGTTCCCAGGACTGGCCCCTGGGGGTGGGGCCCAGAGCAGAGCCAGCAGCTGGGGTCTGGGTGAGAGTCTGGATTCTCAGATGTTCAACAAGTCCATCGCTACGATGTCCCACTGTGAGAGCTTGAGCAGGCTGTTACCTTCCTGCCTCAATATCCTGTTCCTTTACTCTGCAAACGCTTTCCTGCCCAAGGCTTTGTGGACAGGAGATAGTTTTGTGAACAGAAACATCATCTATATATCAAGGGCTCTGAAAATAGGAGGGACTGTGAGACGCTCTGGGAAATGAGAAGCACTTTATAATTGTGGAGGGCTGGGCCTTCCTCCCAGAGAGGGCCCCAAGAGGCTCTTTCCTCCTCATTCACCCCTGGAATTCCTGTTCCTCCCCCCAACAGCCAGGTCCCCCTCTCCAGCTGTGCTGTTCCTGAGCCAGGTGTCCTCCCCTGTCCCTTGGCACTTGCCCTCTCCAGGCGGAGTAAGCTTCCCTCTCCTGCCCTGGGGTTGGCCTTACCTCCGGGCCTGCCATGGGCAGCGCCCGCATCAGCATGGGAGTGGCCATCCGCATCTGGCTCATAGGCTTGGCAGCTGTAGGGGCAGAAGGCACAGCATGAGTATGGCCCCAGTGCCCAGGGAAGAGGGTACTCAGACACGGGGACCGAGAGCTCAGACCCAGATGAGGGGCTGGAATTCCAGACCAGAGGGCGAGGACAGTGGGCCCAGCTGGGGCGGGAATGAGGGTTCTCTGAGGTGAGGGGCAGGGGGGTTGTCAGGACAGAGGCAGGGCACGCACGCTTGGGAAGCTTCATGCGCAGGTTCTCCAGCTGCAGGTTCTGGGAGGTGACCGTCAGCTTGTCCAGCCGGCCCTGCTGCTGGTACAGGAAGTAGGCAGTGGTGGCCTGGCCGGCCAGGAGCAGAGCCACCAAGACGGAAAAGCCCGTGTACAGGGCTCCACGACTGCACTTGCTGTGGAGGGGAGGAGGGGGACATAGGTCAGAGGAGAGTCCACAGAAGTGGCTGCCCCGGGGACTGGCTGGGAATGGGGGAATGTGCCCCCACAGTTCCAGCCCTTGCCCTCAGCTGCCCCTAACAAACACACACTTTAAGCACAAATAAGTGCCTATGAACTTACAGCTTGACGATATCCTCCTGACCCCCTACCTCCAGCCACTGCTGCCCCTATAGCCCTCCCAGGTAGAAACCCTGGAGCTGCCCCTGTGTGGGGAAGAGCCAAGAACGAGGGCCTTGTCTTCTCGAGGGAACCAGCAAGGACAGCTGAGGAAACCCCAGGAAGACCCTGCTGCCTAGTAATTCATGACATCACAAACATGGCTCATTCTTATTGCCTCTCTGCTCGCCAATCCTCTGTGATTTCTGGACCAAGGCCCAGTCCAGGGGATTATTACTCTGAAAGGAGAATGTAAAATTCCTGTGTGGAGAAAAGGAGAAAACCAGAAAGGAGGGGAAAACAAATCCTACTTTTTGGCCTTCCCAAGGAAGAGGGACGGCCTGGCCTCTGAAGTGGTGAAAAGTCCACCCAAGCTTGGGTCTTCCTGAGTTCAAGCTCTATGACCTCACCTCTTCAGTGACCCCACACCCAAGTTGAGTCCCAGCTGTGCCTCCCACTGTCTCTTCTCTGAACCTCAGTTTCTCATAAGGTCTAAGAATCTAGAGAGTCATAATAAAGACGAGACCCTGTAACCTGGATTGTAATCCTGGTTCTGTCATTCCCTTAGCTCAGGGAACAGGGGCAAGTCACTCAACCTCTCTTAGTAACGTGAGGTAAGAATATCTACTCAAAGGGTTGTTATATAAAATGAGATCAGGATAAAGCTCTTGACTCCGTACCTAGCACCTAGTTAGCAGTCTGTAACACTGAGCACCAATCTCAAGGGAGTTAATAATTAACTTTAGCATCTGGTTTCCTTCTTCTTCATGCATCTTGATGGCCTGTCTCCTGGTTCTGGATGAGTGCCAACTCTTGTCACTTCCTCCTTTCTACTGCCTCTTTCTTGAATAAGTAATTGGCCAAAGTCAGGAGCCAACCAGAACTGGGAGGAATCATGGTACAAATGTTGCCAGGCAGAAGTGTTCACAAAAGGGTCCAAAACAGGCCAGGACAGTTTTTAGAAGCAGTGATTGAACTGAGGGAAAACCAGACAAGGATTTGACAAGGGGGCACACTTTCTGCTCACTGAGCCCACGCTGGCTCTGCAACTCACTGGGTGGCCTGTGCTCAGAGGGGACCCATTTCCCCTCCCTGCAAACTGTGCCTCTAGAAGGGGGTCAGATGGTAGACAAACTCAAATTTTAATATCAGACTAGTCCTGGGTTCAAATTCTGGCTCCAGGATTCACTAGCTGCAATAACTTTGGTGACTCACTTGTTAATACGAGTCTCCATTTTCTCTTATGTAAAAAGGGAAATAATAAAAGTACCCAACTTAAAGAGTTAGTAAAAGAATTATGATTGAGTTTAGCATTTAGTTATATGCCCACCACAAAACTAATCATACTAATATCTAACAGGGACTGAGGATTGGTAACAAGTGTACAGTGAATAGGAACTATTATTATAACCACTGTTGTTATTATTGCTGCTGCTACTACTGAGACCCAGAGAGAAACTGTGATTTATACAAGTCATACATGACAGTTGCAGAACCTCAACCAGAATCCAGCCCTCACAAGAGTTGGCTCTCCTAGCCATGGGATTCCCTAGGGTTTTCACAGGCCAGACACTAATGGTCTATCTCTAGTTACATGTCCCACAGTATGAAGTTCCTCATGACATCTCTGAGAGTCTCTCCCAAACCCCTTTCTGCCTGGCAACTGCTGACATCACAACAAGTCCCTGTAATATGCAAATTATCTGGGGGGGGGGCAGGGACATTGGGGTAGCTGTATTCTAACCATTCCCCATGTTTTTTTCAGGGAAACAGACGGATAAGGATCTGGGAAAGGGTCCTCTGGATGGCTGTGCTGGCCCCTTACTGCAAGGGAGAGGGGCATGGGCAGGGCATCACCCAGATCAACCCACAGCCCCTTCTAGAAATTTAGCCAGAGCCCCCCACCTCACCCTTTTTTTACCCTCCTCCAACATCTCTCATTCCCTCCTGTGATAGCAAACATCTTCATCTACTCTACAGACACCTGCAACTATAATTCCCTCGATATAAACACATATACCAACTTATGATAACTAGGAGGAAACTCCTCTATGATGAACTGCTTCTGCCATTCTCTTTTAGAAAATCTGCTTCTCCATCCAGGATCCATAATATTTTCAAAATTCTAATCTAGGGCTCATGGCCCAGCTTCAAGGGACTCTGGGAAGCTCCTGATACTGTGGGAAACTGTAGGGAATGAGTACAGAGCTTTCTGATTTTCAGAAGAGAAGTATGTGATGCAAAGAAAGTTAAAACCCCTGCCCTAGAGGAACTCGTTCATTTTACAGGCGGGAGAACTGAAGCCAGACGGCCAGAGACTTGCCCCAGACCACCCAGTTAGTGTGGGAGTCAGAGCCTAAGTTCATGACTCGTCCGACTCCCGGTCTAGTGCTCCTTCTGTAGCGCCTGTGCACGTACGTCTGTGCAGTCCAAGATTTGGCTGCTCTCTCCTACTGCTCACACATACCTCTCCTGGGCTCCGGGGCGCTGGCCCAGCATGGGCAGCTGCTCATGGTTGGAGATGAGGTCACGCTGGTCTTCCATGCTTCTGACCTCTGGTCTTTCCCACTCCTGCTGCTGCTGCCGCTGCCTGCGTATCTGGGATGCTGAGCCCCGTGCTCACCTCTTGAAGTTGGGGCTGAGGAGGAATCTGATTCGTCTACAGGAGGCCACTCCGCCCACCTGGTACAAGTGGAAGTGAAAGCCACAAAGCTGGAAATACCCTCACTTCAGCAAGTTGCCTTTAATGGGACAGGATGAGTAGGGGGAGCCCCCCCTGAGGCAGGTGAAAAGGCCAGCATGTTTCCATTGGCTGCACAGGGCCCACGTCACTTGTTTCTGGGCAGACCTGTGGATTCATAAGGCTCTTTGGAGGTTTCAAGAAATGGGCAACTGTTCACTCCCTAGATAGGAAATCACTTTGAAGCAAGCAAAAAAAAAAGCAGAAAATTCTTTTTGTCTCCCCTCTCACCTGTAGATGAGTGGGTACATAAAGGGGCTGCCCCCCTTTTGTGAACTTAGACAAATTCCTTTCCTTCTCTCAGGGCCTCAGTTATGTCATCTCAGAGCCAGGGGAGGAAAGCTGGATTCAGTGTTCTCTCTGCTGTCTGCTAATATAAGCATTTTATGAACCCGAGTCCCTGGTTCTAAGGCTCTGGTACTAATATTTGCCAGCACTTACCCAGCCCTCCTTTGAGCCGGCACTGTGCTAATTGTTTTGCATGCTTTGTTTCATTTAATCTTTACAGTGACATTTTAAGGGCTGTTTTATTTTATTATCTCCATTTATAGATAGAGACACTGAGGTTTTGAGAGGCTACATGTTTGCCCAGAATCATGCATCCATCTCTTGATTTTAACCATTCCACCCTTCTGCTTCCTAATGCTCAAATTATGTCATTCAAATTCCTGACAGTGGAGGCCTCTACAGGGAGGGAAGGAAGAGGGTCTGGGAAAGGGTACCCAGGGGAGGTTTAACTGTTGGCATGATTTTATTTCTCACTATCTGTGTCTTATAGACCATATTTGTTTTATTAATCTTCATGTCTTTTGTGTGTATGTTTAAATTTTCAGCAAATTTAAGGTCAATAAGCACAAGAAAAATGCTCCACATCATTAGTCATTAGGGAAATGAAGATTGAGGCCACAATGGGGTACCACTTCACATCCATATGACGGCTGTAATCAAAAAGACAGATAATTACAAGTGTTGACAAGGATGTGAAGGAATTGGAACTCAGATATTGCTGGCAGGAATGTACTATGGTGCAGCTACTTTGGAAAACAATTTGGCGATTTCTCAAGAAGTTAAATATGGAGTTACATATGATCCAGTAATTCCACTCCTGGATATCTACACAAGACAGATTAAAGCATGTATCCATAGAAAAACTTATACACAAATGGTCATAGCACCATTATCCATAATAGCCCCAAAGCAAAAACAACCCAAATATTCATCAACTGATGAGTAAACAAAATGTGGTATATCCATACAATGGAACATTATTTAGCCATAAAGAAGAATTAATGTCTCAATACAAGTCTTATTTAAAAAAAAAAAGGAATGAAGTACTGATTCATGCCACAAAATTAATTTTGAAAGCATCATGCTAAGTGAATTTGACCAAACATCTGAAGAGAGACAAAGTTTGACAAAAGTTGTTTTAGAAAATTCTGTTCTAAATCATCAAAGAGTAAGAAGTATTGATAAATAAAATTCGCTTATCTATTTCAAGTGAAACTGAGATTAGATGCTAAGTGTTTAAATTTGGATTGTATACACTTTAATAATGCCATTAAATTATCATGATATATATTTAAAAAAATCATGATAAGTGAAATAAGCCAGACACAAAAGGCCACATCTTGTACTATTCCATTTATATGAAGTGTCTAGGCAAGCCATAGAAACAGAAGGTAGATCAACAGTTGCCAGGGGAAAGGGGATGGGGAATGATTGCTGATGGGTATAGGATATCCTTTCAGGGTGATGAAAATATTCTGGAATTAGACAGTGATGCTGGTTGCACAACTTTGTGGATACATAGGAAGACCACTGATCTGTACCATTTTAAAAGCCTGAATATTATGGAATGTGAAATTGATAGTTCAATTTAAAAAAAGATTTCTTGGTAATGATGGTTAAAACACATTATATGTTTGCTTCCTCTTTCACTTGGCTTCTGTCACTAAAATGACAAAAAGTTTCTTTTTTTCTTTTTTTTTTTAAGTGTAGATCTGTAAGGACAGAAAGAAAAGGAGAAAACAGCAGAATTTTAGAAGCTGGAAAGCAATGGATGAGGAGTAGTCATTAACAGACCCAGAAAGGTTAATTCTAAACCTGCAGCTAGAAAAGCTGGGAATCCACCAGTTTATGTGGTAGAACAGGTTCAGGAATTGAGGACTAGACACACTGTCCATGGCCTGTCCCTCCCCAACTACTCCTCCCTCCCTGAAAGAGGGCTGGAAGTTTATCCCCAGGCACAGTGCAGGGCATGGGCCCAGCTCTGAAGATGAGTCCCAGCCTTCTCTCCGACCCAGTTTCCAGAATGCCAGAAGCCAGACCTTCTTTTTCTGGGCAATAAATGAGAGAATCCTCTGGAGAGCTCCACAAGGAATGAACTAAAGATTCTGATACTGGGGTTCAATGATGAAATAACCCAGCCAAATAACTCTACAGGGAAGACCTCAGCCAATAAGCCCTTCACATTAGTCACAGCTTCCACTTGATTTTCTAGACAATCAAGGCTCTTGGGACATCTGAAGAAAACCTCTAACACAAAAGAGAGTGAACAAAACAAACAACCAACTCTCAAAAAGGAACCATGGAGGAAACAAATAGATATTAACAGCTTTAGGGAGATAAGGGAGATACTGCACCCATGAAATAAGAATAGGATGCTATAAAGATAAATGTACTGTTAGAACCATGATGACAACAAAAATACCTTAAAGATTAAAAGTACAAGGGTAGATATTAAACAATCAGTAGGTAAAGATAGTTTTTTAATCTCCCTGAAAGTAGACCACCAAGATAAAAAGAATTTGGGAGAAAAAAGAATTAAAGACCAATCCAGGATGCCCAATAGCCAAATATCAATGTTCTAGAAATAGGGAACAGAGAAAACAAAGGTGAAAAAAAAATCAGTGAAAAAATTCAGTACAATTGTCCAGAACTCAAAGACATAAATTCCCAAACTGAAAGGACCTAGTGAATACCAAAGTATGAAGATAATTTCACACCAAGGTACATCAAGTGAAGTTATAGAAAAATTAAGACAAAGAGAAAATTTCACAGAAAGAAACAAGACAGATACAAAGGACCAGGAATCAGAATGACTTTGGACTTAAGAGCAACCCTGGAAGCCAGAAGATAATGGAGCAACACCTTCAAAATTCTATGAGAAAATTATTTCCATCCTAGAATATTTACTGAGCCAAATTATTAAGTAGGTATGAAGGTATCGTAAAGATATTTTCAGACATTAATTATCTCAAAATTTTTTCTTCCTCAGAAAGCTTCACGAATGTATGCTCTGCCAAAATGAAGGTCTTCACTAAAAATAAAGGAAGACTTGAAATATAGGAAGCTGAAATTCAACTCACAAAAGGGAACGGGGATTCCCCAGAACGATGGCACAGAGAAATCCCAAGAGAAAAGCAATAGATTCGTACTGGATCAGGTCCACAAGCTCTGAAAGACATTTCTTCAATAAGATAAAATTAATAGACAGCTGATAGATCTGAATATACTGAGAGATGATTTAGATCATTTTTTGAAGAGAATGAGGTTGAATTATGATAAATTTCACAGAAAATTAAGCAAATGAAAAAAAACCAAGACAAGTATTTTTTGTTGCTGTTGTTTAGTTGCTAAGTTGTATCAAGACAATTATTAATTTTGGGGAAAACAAAAAACTATAGGAAATGAATAGTCATCACACCATACTACACAGCACAGCTATAAATGGCATTTACTGTCATAATATGGCGAACTTTGAATACTGATCTAACTAAACATACAGTAGAGGCATTTGGGGAGGATGAGAGGATAGGAAAAGTGACTTAGAGAAGGAAAGAGGACTAAATCTTGGTCTCGTGTCTACAGTGAGAAGCCAACCAGATCATGTTTAAAACTGAAACAATCTGAAGTAACAGTACCAGAAGTTATTGAGAGACATAGAGGCTAAAAACATTCTAAAGTGGTGGGGAAAGGAAGGTAAGGAACTTCCGCTTTTTGCAGCCAGCCTTTTAGAAGGATTTGATTATTTAAATATGTGAATTTATAACTTTGATACAGAGTAAAACTCTGTTTAACATCAAAGTCAGTTGATTCTGAGTTGACTGTGATAACAAAATGGCAATCTTAAAAAACGCCTTTTCCTTGCGAAGCAGCTTTCGGTCAAAGTTCAGGGTGACCCCAAAGGTCATCCTGTCCTCGCCCACAACAGGCTGGAGATGATTCCAGCTATAAGAGTGGACAGGATGATGGTTCCCTTCTCTTCTTCTAGTAGGGTAAGAGGTCTCAGGTGTCACACAGGCCCCACTGCCCAGTGGAGGAGTCCTGTCCTACCCATTCTCTTGCTGGAGATGGAGACAGAACGACAGGAAGCAGCAAGCCTTGGTGTCTGCCACACTCTGAGAGGGACCCAGGGTTAAGGCAGGATTCAGCTCCCCCACTGTTCACATGAAGAAAGTCTGACTCGGAAAGGGGAAAGGAACAGGCCCAAGGTCACACAGACCTGGATCTGGTCTAAACAAAAGAGCTCTGAGGCTAACTTCTTGGAATAACATCCCAGTGCCAAAATGGTGGACCCCAGGGCTGAGGAAGGGAAACACAGGTGAGGTTGCAGGCATCTTTTTTTTTTTCCCTCAGAAAGCAAAGAAGTGCTCAAGGACCACTGGTGTTTGTCAGAAGGAGCCTGGAGCCAACTTGAAGGAGCACCTGCCAGCCGAATATGAGACAATTCCAGCATCAATAAGAATAATTTACCCTGCTTCTTCAAAAGGAACTATACAGTTCAATCCCAGTTTATAAGGAGTTTTTCTTTCTTTTTTTTTTCTTTACGGAAGAATGCAAGCTAACTAATGTAAAAGAGAAGACAGAATTAGAAAATCACCTGTTTGTAATCTCCAGTGTAATAGTTAACCACCAATGGATGCCAAAATCATGAGACAAAGGGCTGGGGGACACAGGATATCCACCTGCCACGGTACCTGTCCAGAGTCCTCGCTGGTTGTTTACAGGAAAAGCCGCCCTACAATGGGGCAGTCCTGCGGTTGCCACCACATGATCGGACTTTTAGCATCACCGATCGCAGAGCACTGTGACATTTTGTGTTTCCTAAAGAGGTAAGATACTCAGCATCAGTTGGGAAGTATCTTTGCTAAAAATATCATTAAACTGAACCTGCCATTAGACCTAAATTCTAATTTACCAGACACAGAAGAACAAATGAAATAAAACTATGAATAAACAGAAGAATTCAGTCACCAAAGAACAACAGTGCCCAAGGAAGAGTCAATGTCATGAAAAAAGACGCCTGTGTGGGTGTGGAGAGGGTTCTGTATTTTAAAAGATTAAAGAAACATAATAACCAAATGCAATTTGTATATTCTGACAAGATTTTGGTTGGGAAAAAAAGCTGTAAGAGATATTTTTGTGAAGCTGGGAAAATTTGAATATAGACTGAATTTTAGCCGATACTTGGGGATTATTATTGCTTTTCTTAGGTGCAATAATGCAATTTTAGTCTGCTAGAAAAAAATATTTTTAGAGGCTGAAGACTCTGAATGAAGTACTTGGAGGTGACATGAAATGTGGTTTGCAAGTTATTTTCAAAATAGCTCAGGGAAAAAGATAATAGATAAAATTAACAATAGGTGAATCTAAGTGCAATGTATAAACATCTCTGTATGTTTGAAATTTTGAATAATAAATGGTTGGGAAAAAATTAAAAGCAATTGTGTACAAATCCAATCTCCTCCTATATAAAAACTGTGCTAGCTGCTCAGAAGACACTATATTTCCACCACTGTTCCCTTGACATATTATTACACTGACAGTGGGCTCTTCCACAGCATAAGCAAAAAATGTATGTTGTAGTCCTCCTTGAAATTTCTCAGAAATTATCCAAAGTTTTGTATTGATTAGAAAAAAATTCCAAGGACTTCCTTGGTGGTTCAGTCGTTGGGACTCTGTGCTTCCAATGCATGGGGCCTGGATTCGATCCCTGTCAGGAAATTAAATCCCACATGCCACAGCTAAAGATCCCTTGGGCTGCAAGTAAGACTTGTCTTCAAATAAATATTTTTTTTTTAAATTCCAGCTCCACTACTACAGGATGTCAGGATGTGTCATTTTGAGCAAATGACTTAACTCCTCCATGCCTCAGTTTCCTCATCTGTAAAATGGGCATACTAATAGATACTAACTTAAACCATTGGCTTTTGGGGATAATTGAATGAATTAATATACATATGCCTGATGTAGAGATTAAGTGTGCCATAAGCATTAAGTAGTTCAGTGATGAAATTTTTTCTGCAAACTTTTAAAAAATAATTTTATTTATTTTTGGTTGCAGTGGGTCTTCATTGCTGCGTGGACTTTACTCTAATTGCAGCAAGCAGAAGTAACATTGTGGTACACTGCGGTAATTTCTCTTGTTGCAGAGTGCTGGCATTAGGGCGTCAGCAGTTGCAGCACGTGGGCTCACAGTTGTAGCTCCTGGGCTCTTGAGCACAGAATCAGTAGTTGCGGTACATGAGCTTAGCTGCTTCACAGCATGTGGGATATCCCCATGTCTCCTGCATTGGCAGGTGGATTATTTACTCTGAACCACCAGGGAAGCCCCTCTGCAAACTTGCTGAATCTGGGACTGTTCCCAGAGATCTGGAGCTGCACAACAAAGCCAGAGGGGCCCTTATCCCCACACCAGGATCATCCTGTGGGTCTCCTCCTATGGTGCCCCTGTTGAGCTGGTCTAGGTTGAGATGCCTGTTCTCCCTCGGTCTGGGCACTCCAGGCCCCAGAGGTGTGAGTTCCTGCCAGTTCACTTGGGTGAGCCAGGAGGTGGAATCCCTCAGGACCTCTAACCATCTTGTGTTCCTTCTTGGTCCCCAAGTCCTGGGAGAGGAAAGAGCCACCCTAGGTGGTAGGTAGGCAGTGTAGGCCCAGCCCTGTCCACCACCCCACATGGCCAGGCCATCCTTTCTGTGTTGGGGCCCCTTGGATCCTAGCACATCTTGGCCACGAACAAGAGGCCAGAAAAGGTCCTCTCTATGGGGAAGGAGCAGGCCCACGCTACAGTCCTGTACCTGTCACGCCTGGCCTGGGCAAGCCCTTTACTTTACTCCTCTCACTTGCTCATTTACACATTCAACAATTATTTATTGCCCATCTACTCCATGCCAGGTCCTTGGGCTATGTCAATGAATGAAGCAGACAGTATCCTTGCCCTTACGGAGTTTGCATTCTAGTTGGAAACAAACAAGTAAGCGTGTTTGTTAAAGAGTAATGGCAGAGATGGGGAAACAAAAGGTATTACTACACTGCAGGATGGGGGCAAGTGGTAGTACTTTATAGGGTGTTGGGCTGGGCCTCACTGACAGGGCGAGGTTTGGGCACAGGCTTGAAGATGAGGTGGTTAACCTAGGCCATGTCTGAGGGAGGGATTCCCTGGACAGAAGGAACGGCCAGGACAAAGATCCCAGCGTGGGGATGCACCTGGCTGAGGAACAGCAAGGAGGCCAGAGCGGTTGGAGTGGAGCCACTGAGGCGGGGCATGACAGGACACGAGGTAAACAAGGTCTTGGGCCAGATCTTGTGGCCATGGTCACAACCTTGGCTTTTACTCTGAGTAAAATCAAGAGCTTTGGGAAGGCTTTGGGACTTACCTGGTGGTTTAGTGGTTAAGACTATGCTTCCACTGAAGGGAGCGTGGGTTTGATCCCTGGATGGGGAAATAAGATCCTGCATGCCAAAAAAAAGAAAAGAAAGAAAAAAGCACCATGGGAAGGCTTTGAGCAAAAGGTGTCATTGTCCAAACTGCGGTTTAAAAGGGTGGTTCAGGCTGTGTTGAAAGTCAGTACAATAGGGGCAGATGGTCCAAGGAGACCAGAGTGAGGAAACATTTTGTAACAAATGGCCTTGAATCCGCCTGCAATGTGGGAGACCTGGGTTTGATCCCTGGGTTGGGAAGATGCCTGGAGAACAGAATTGCTACCCACTCCAGTATGCTGGCCTGGAGAATTCCATGGACTGTATAGTCCATGGGGTCGCAAAGAGTCGGACACGACTGAGCGACTTTCACTTCACTTCTGCTCACTTCACAGTGTTTCTGGGAGAAAGAGACTAGTTGCTCTGCTCCTTCCCATTGTACTGAAGGGACAATTGAGTGAGGAGAGGATTTGATTTGCCCTAGGTCAGATGTCCTACAACCAATTTAGGATCTGGGACTCCCCGACTCTTCTCCCAGCTGCTGTCTGGCAGGTAAGTTAATAGTATGGCCCTTGGACATGTGATCTCAGCTAGTACAACTGAGCAAGACTGATCAAGCCCTCTCCTAGGATTCATTCATCCAGCAAATATGTATCAAGCACCAGTTCTGCACCACTCACCAGGACACAGGGGCATATGGAGACACCTGGCGACGAATGATCCCCAGTCTCGGTCAGAGACTGGGCTACAGTGGCTGAGGCTGGGCTTAGGGGTCAGGTCACAGCTGAGGCTGGAGGCAGGGAGATCAGTCAGGAGGCTGTGGTGAAAAGTCAAGCTGGAGAGGCAGGCCTGTCGGGGGCCACGGCTGGAAGCATTGCAGGAAAGGTGAGGAAGAATAAAAATGTCAGGAGGAAAATCCACAGGACTCAGACCAAACTGAATATGGATAGAGGGGTGAGACCAAGATGTTGCTGAGCTTTTTGGCTTGGGCAGCGGAGATGATGTCTTTTCCAGAAACAAGAAGTCCTTGGCACATTTGAGGAACAGAAAGAAGTGCAGTGCGTCTGAGCCTAGTGAGTGAGGGGGAGGGTGGTTTCGGATGCTGTTGAAGGGACAGGCTGGGCTGCAGCTTAGGTATTATTCCAAGAAAATGGGAAGCTGGTGAAGAGTGTCAAGCAGGGATGGGCTGGGGCTGGTTTATGTTTTTTAATGATGTATGGCATACAGATTTCCCAGGGGCAGGAGTGGGAGTCTGGAGATCAGTTAGGGGTAAAATTGTTTAAGTGAGAGACGGTGTGGAGACAAGGAGAAGCAGATGGGTTCGATAGCTGTTTTGAAAAGTAGAAATGTCAGGACTTGCTGTGGGAGTGAAGTCAAAGATGGTGTCCGGGTTTAGAGCTATACACTGGATGGTGGCATTCACTGGGATGGAGGAGACAGGAGAACTCATTCTGGGATAGAAAGACCCTAGAGTTTTGTTGTGCCTATAGCCTGTGTGACACCCATGTGGAGACATCATCGATGACTGACCGTCCCAGACTGAAACTTGGAGTGAGTATACATGTTTGTAAATGATTGGCTTGCAGACAGTTTTATACCAGGGGACAGGGCTGAGCTCTGGAGACCCTTGATGTGTAGAGATGGGATGAGGAGCAGCTCTGAACAGTGCAGAGGGGTGGTCAGGGAGCAGAAGGGAAATAGGGAGAGGGTGTGATCACAGATCCCAACAGGGGAGTGAAGGAGTGTCAGCTGTGTCAAACACTGCTGAGGGAAAGGCCCACTGGACTGGGCCACCCGGAAGGCATGGGAGATCTTGACAAAAGCAGGTCTGAGAATTGGGTTGGGAGGTGTCTGGGAGGGAAGAAGTGAAACCAGCACGGGAGGCGGAGCAGAGAGGTGAGGGTAGCCTCTGGAAGAGGATACAGGTCATGGTGTCTGAACCTGTTGTCCAGAAGGGAGCACCTCAGGAGCGGGGGGGAGGGACCGGTGATGCTGCAGAGCGGCGGCTCTGCTGGGCTCCCGCACAGCGAGACCTTGGCGCTTCCATAGGGCCACCCTGCCCAGCAGTGTCACTCGGCTGACCAGCCTCCCCACCAGGCAGGAGTGGTCCTGGAGTGTTCCTCCTCCTAGGCACCAACTCCCTGCCGCCTCTCTTTTCCTGCTCTCCTCTCAGACCTGCCTCCTCACCCTGGCAGCTCATTTTGCAAATGCTGCCAGCATCAGTCCTGTCCACTGGGTTTGAGGGCAAAGTGAAGCTTTCTGAATTACACCAAGGCCTTGGCTCCTGACTTTCCTGCCTTGGCAGAGCTTGTCTCATCTCTGAGTATAAACTATTCTGTGTGTTTCCTCATTTTACTGTCACAATAGCCCTGTGAGTCTCAGGAAGATTAGGTGAGTTGTACAAATACTAGCTAAGTGCCAGCAAGTGGGACACCCAAGATCTGAACCCAGGTTTAAGCTATCAACAGAGACCATTCTCTTAACTACTCTGCCATGCTGCTTCCCACAGACCCCTTACTCGCTGTGACCAATCTTAGTGACGGTCGTGCCTCCTATAGCCCCTGTTCGCAAGGTAATGGATTAGAAAGACAGGATTCCTTCCCAATCTTTGTGGGCAATTGTACTACCTCCGTTACTCTCCAGACAAGCTTCACTATCAGTTCACTAGCTCTGTCCCGCTCAGGCATGATCCTTGTTTGAGCATTTCCTCACATCTCTGGTGGTCTGCTGAAATGCCTCCAGAGACAGTGGGCTCCGCACCTCCATGAGCAGCCCATTCGAGGCAGTGGATGGTGTGGCAGTGCAGTGTCGACACTAGTTGGCTGATCTCAACTCTGCTCCTACAAGCACCCTGTGCCTCAGTTTCTTCACGTGCAAAATGGTAGAACAGTAGTACCTACCTCCTAGTATGATGAGGGTTCAATAAGGTGCTACGTCTAAGTTGCTTAGTAAGTGCTTAATAAATCTAGCTACTGACACTGTCATTGTTATTTTTCCTGAGGCAGAGTTACAACTTGCTCCCTATAACTTCCACACTTTGGGCCTAGCCCCGTCCCTTGAAATTCTACCCTCTCCCACATTCCCTGCAGCTTATTCCTGCATTTCTCAGTCTTCACTTTCTCCTGATACCAGATTTTTTTTTTTTTTTTTTTGGCAAGCTCAGTTATTCATTACACTGACATGATCTTCCTAAGATCATGATTTCCTCTTGACAGAGTCACTGGCTGTTAGCTGGGCAAGCTCAACGTTGCCAAACACATAACTCAGGGTGGGAGAACGGTAGCTTCAAGGCCTCTCATCTACTGCCCTCACAGGCCTTCTTGTTGGCTCCCGGGCTTTTTCATTCCCTAGATTTGGAATCCCAGTCAGTGGGTCCCATCGACTGCATGTCCTAAACATCTCCTACCAGGAGGATTACGTCAAGATGAAGAGCCACACTCTGGCACCAGACAGAGCCAAGTTCAAATCCAGACTCTTCTGCTGACCTACTCTGTGATCTTGGCCAAAAAGCCTCCCTGAACCTCAGTTTCATTATCTACAAAATTAGACTAATAGTAATCTTGCCTATTTCATAGGGTGTTATGAGGACTGAGAAATGTATATAAGACAGTATAGCGTATACCTCAATAAATATTTGTCATTAATATCCTAGGACTATGCTGTCTACCAGGGCAGCCACTAGCCACATGTGGCAGGTGAAGCCTTGAAACATGGCTAGTCTGAATTGAGACAAATACACACTGGATTTCAAGGTGTAGCTCAGAAAGAAAATATAAACTATCTTGGTAATAACTTTCCATATTGATTATACATTGATATAATCACTGGATATATTGGGTTAAGTAAAATATATTATAATTAATGTCACTTTTTATATTTATTAATAAGCTACTAGGAAATTTGAAATTATGTGGCTAAGTTTTGTGGCTTGCATATTTCTTCTGGACAGTGACAGTATAGTGGGGGTTTGCAGCAGTCGGGGGGGCGGGGTTTGTTAGCGATGGAATTCCGGTTTGAGGGTATTTCTCAGTGTGGGAGAAGAGAAACAGTATATTTGGTTTGGGAGCATTCGACTTCCAGTGGCTGCACCTGTCTCTTATAGATGGTATTTGAGCTGCAAGGGTTCTTTAGATATTACAGAGATCTAATCTTCTATCTGTGAAGATGGGGAAACCAAAGACCATGAGAAAGGGGAAACATCTAGGGCCACAGAAGTTAAGGGCGGCAGAACCCAGACCCCGCCATGCCGTCTGTATGCTGCTGCCACCTGGTGGCCACCAGTACACGGTGGCTGAGAACGCGACAGCCGCTGGGCTCCTTCAGGAGCGGTCCCCTGCTGCCTTCTACTTCCCAATCTCATGCAAGGACAGGGAGGGTCCTCCTCTTCCTAATCCTCAACCAGACCGTACTGAGCTGGAGCCCACCAAGGGTGTGCCAGCACAGTGATTGAGGAGGGCACACTCTGTGGTTTCAGACAAGCATAGGTTCGAATCGCTGCCCTGACCCTTTCTAGCTATGTGCCCCTGGACAACTCAATTTCTCTGACACTCAGGTTCTCTGTAGGTCAAATGTGGATAAGAGTACTTGCCTTAAATCTATTTGAATGTGATATCTGCAAAATGAGTCCACAAACATGTAGAAAACACCACAGCTTAACGTAGAGCTCCTGGTGCTGGGATACAGCAGTGACCTAAACAGACACATCCACTGGTTCTCCAAGTGTGGTCTCCAGACCACTGATGTCAGCACTGCTTGGGGACTTGTTAGAAACACATGTCCTCAGGCCTCCATCCCAGATCTACTGAATGTGATGCACACTCAAGGTTGAGAACCATAGGACTCAAGAGTCACAGACTCCGCACTAGGGTTTAGTTCAGTTCAGTTCAGTTGCTCAGTTGTGTCCGACTCTGCGACCCCATGAATCGCAGCACGCCAGGCCTCCCTGTCCATCACCAACTCCCGGAGTTCACTCAGACTCATGTCTATCGAGTCAGTGATGCCATCCAGCCATCTCATCCTCTGTCGTCCCCTTCTCCTCCTGCCCCCAATCCCTCCCAGCATCAGAGTCTTTTCCAACCCTTCGCATGAGGTGGCCAAAGTACTGGAGTTTCAGCTTCAACATCAGTCCTTCCAAAGAAATCCCAGGGTTGATCTCCTTCAGAATGGACTGGTTGGATCTCCTTGCAGTCCAAGGGACTCTCAAGAGTCTTCTCCAACACCGCAGTTCAAAAGCATCAATTCTTCGGCACTCAGCCTTCTTCACAGTCCAACTCTCACATCCATACATGACCACAGGAAAAACCATAGCCTTGACTAGACGGACCTTTGTTGGCAAAGTAATGTCTCTGCTTTTGAATACGCTATCTAGGTTGGTCATAACTTTCCTTCCACGGAGTAAGCGTCTTTTAATTTCATGGCTGCAGTCACCATCTGTAGTGATTTTGGAGCCCAGAAAAATAAAGTCTGACAGTTTCCACTGTTTCCCCATCTATTTCCCAAGAAGTGATGGGACCGGATGCCATGATCTTCGTTTTCTGAATGTTGAGCTTTAAGCCAACTTTTTCACTCGGGTTAAGTGCTATGCATGTGGTAGGTAAACAGCTTGAGAATGATGACTAGAGGTGGGGCGGGGGAAGAAACATTAATTGATCTGTGATGATCAAGGAAGGTCTGTTTGATCAGGTGACAAGTTCCGGCAAAGATCTGAAAGCAAGTATCTAGACATTATTTAAGACATTTTCTTATAAGTCCTGGGGCTGTAATATATAGCCTGGTGACTATAGTTAGGAAAAGTGATCTCTATTCTGATCAACCATGCATCCAGCTAAACACTGAGGCTGCTACTATTCATAACAGAAGATGAAGGAGCACTAGGAAACAACTGTCTCTGCCACACTGATTCTGATTCGCTAGCCTGTGGGGGCCTGGCTTACGCTTGTATGCCTCCAATGATTAGGAAGCAGTTTTATTTCCTCTTAGTGGCTCTCTTTTAGAAAACTCTCCTTTATCTGATGCTTAAATCTCTCTACAACTCCTATCTACCCACTGGCCAAGTTCTACCACCTTAGGACTACATGCACCAAGACAGAACTTAACTTATTTGAAGTTCCTTATACATCTTCTCTTTGGACCACTTAAGGTCAGCAATGCTCCCCCTGAGGCCATGTTTTGTGAAAGGTTTCCCAGATCTTTCATCAAGAGACTGAGAATTGCCTTGATAGTATTCCCCTGGGCAAAAGGGAGCCATGACACCATCACCCAGGTCAATGGAGTTAACTGGAAGAAAAAACAACTGTCAAGATCTCAATTGTAGGTGGCTTTCCTGGTGGCTCAGACAGTAAAGAATATGCCTGCCATGGGGGAGACCTGGGTTCGATCCCTGGGTCGGGAAGATCCCATGGAGAAGGGAATGGCAACCCACTCCAGTATCTTGCCTGGAGAATCCCATGGACAGAGGAGGCTGGCAGGTGGTGCCACAAGAGTTGGACATGACAGTGACTAACACTTTCACTTTCTCCAAAGAGGACTTGCTCTTCTACAAAGAGCCCAGAGACACTCCCACCTGTGACCACATTAGCTCTGAAATGAGGGTTTCTGGGTTAATATGAAAGTCAAGTTCAGTTCCCTCACCTTGGGGCTGTGGTTGGGGCTGAGAGCAGAGCCCTTAGGGGATTAAACTTACTTAACCTCCTGGCACTAACTCCAGTATTTGCCCCAAGGGTTACCCCAGCTTTCTTTCCTATAGCTCTCAGCTCCCTAAAGCATTTTATCTTGATGTCCTTTTCTTTCCCATTTCTTCAATGCTCCTTGGAATTTCCTTAACTTTCTTAGAACCCAAGAATGCATGTTTGTTGCAACGTATCTAGAATCTATTAGAAAAGTCCTTCAACTGACTAAACTACAGAAGGTGAAGGCAGTTCTTTCAATGATTCATCGAACAAGTCTTTATAGAGCCCCTATTTTTGCAGACTGGGAGCTGGGCTGGCAGACACTGTACAAGACATTCTCTGCCCTCAGAGCTAGCAGATTAGCAGGGCAATATGCTATTAGGATACAGGGAGACTAGTGGTACCACGAGGGGAGTAAGAGTGATGGGGGAAGTGAGTGGAGAAGCACCTTGAGGGACATCCCAGAAGATAACTTTGAGAGAGTGATGAAAAACTGATTCCAACAGGTAAGTGGTAGGTAGTGAGGCCAAGGGGAGAGAAGATACTGAAGGAGTCAGACTGAAGGCATGGAGAATTGGCAAAGTGAAAGGAACTGGATTTGGTTTGGACAGAGAGGGTGAAGGGTATGGCAGGGTTAGACAAAATACTGGAGATTCATGGAGACTGGATTCTAGACTGAAGATAAGAGTGAGGCATGGATAAAATAGCAGGGGTATGTGTGACAGGATCCAGTTAATTTTAGATCACACAGTTGTAGTGTGGCCTAGGCATAGGCATGGGCCAGAGGGAAGACAGGGCTTCCTTGGTGGCTCAGTGGTAAGGAATCCATCTGCCAACGCAGGAGATGTGGGTTTGATCCCTGAGTCGAGAAGAGGCCCTAGAGAAGGAAATGGCAGCCCACTCCAGTATTCCTGCCTGGGAAATTCCATGGACAGAGGAGCCTGGCAGGCCCTGGTCTATGGGGTCACAAAGAGTTGGACATGACTTCAGTTCAGTTCAGTCGCTCAGTCATGTCCAACTCTTTGTGACCTCATGAACCACAGCATGCCAGGCCCCCCTGTCCATCACCAACTCCCGGAGTTTACCCAAACTCATGTCCATTGAGTCAGTAATGCCATCCAACCATCTCATCCTGTCATCCCCTTCTCCTCCTGCCCTCAATCTTTCCCAGCATCAGGGTCTTTTCAAATGAGTCAGCTCTTTGCATCAGGTGGCCAAAGTATTGGAGTTGCAGCTTCAACATCAGTCCTTCCAATGAACACTCAGGACTGATCTCCTTTAGGATGGACTGGTTGGATCTCCTTGCAGTCCAAGGGACTCTCAAGAGTCTTCTCCAGCACCACAATTCAAAAGCATCAATTCTTCAGTGCTCAGCTTTCTTTATAGTCCAACTCTCACATCCATACATGACTACTGGAAAAACCATAGCCTTGACTAGATGGACCTTTGTTGACAAAGTAATGTCTCTGCTTGACTTACGACCAAACAAAGAACAGAGGGAAGACAGGAAGACCTGTTAGGAGAAAGACTGTTGCAGGAGCTCAGGTATGAGAAAGGAGTGAGAAGTAGGGACCATCTCTATGGCCCTGACTGAGGCTGCACTTACAGTCAGTGGCTGGGCTTCCATGGTCTGCAGTCTCAGGTGGGCAACAGGCCAAGTCCTGCCCTGTCCACCTCAGTGGCCAATAGGCCACTTACATTCCAACCTGGACTGCACCAACTAGCTCTTTGCAACTTGCAAACAAAACCTAGAAATGAACTGCTTTCAAAAATTCCTGATTACATCCCTGGTTACCAGGAAACAGCAGGACAAGTTGCAAAGTCCCATCACAGGAAATAAAAAGAACGCTTCAGTGAGCGCCAGCATCTTCCCACCAGGATTCCAGCCAGCTGTCATTCATGATGCCTGGCAGAACTGAACAGGCATTAAGAATAGGAGCAGTTTCTTCAGTGCCAGATTAAACGCTTTAATCTTTCTTGTGATGCACTATGAGGCTGCCATTATCACAGGAATTTTCACTAAAGGGCTGAGAGGTTAAATAACTTGCCCAAGGTTGAGTCCAAATCTGGGGAACTGGGATTTCCACCCTGGAATACCTGCCTCTTGCAGGTCTGTGTACCATGCCCTGCCTTCGAAACCAGAACAGTAGAAAAGCACCCTCATTTCCCCCCATCCCTGCAATGTTTTAGGGATACTTTTAGATTTACCAAAAAGTTGCAAGATATGACCTTTCTGTATATCACTCATTTGGTTTCCAACTCTGATGCTGGGAGGGATTGGGGGCAGGAGGAGAAGGGGATGACAGAGGATGAGATGGCTGGATGGCATCACTGACTCGATGGACGTGAATCTTAGTCAACTCCTGGAGTTGGTGATGGACAGGGAGGCCTGGCATGCTGCGATTCATGGGGTCGCAAAGAGTCCGACACGACTGAGCAACTGAACTGACTGAACTGAATGCTAGTATCTTACATTTTTAACAATTCACTTGTCAAAACTAAGGAGCACAGGTACATTACTACTAATTGGACTGCAGATTCAGATTTTTTTTTTGGCCACACTGGCCTTCACTGTGGTGTCCGGCTCTTCATTGCAGGGTGTTTGGCCTTCCTGTTGCAGAGCATGGGCTCTAGAGCACATGGGGTTTGTTGCCCTGCAGCATGCAGGATCTTAGTTCTCTGAACCAGGATCAAACCTGCCTCCCCTGCATCAGAAGGCAGATTCTTAAGCACTGGACAAGGGAAGTCCCCAGGTTAATATTTTATTAGTTTTTACACTAATGCCCTTTCAGGTCCAGGATCCAATGCCTTATTCCACCTCCTTCAGCTCTTCTGGTCTTGAGTCCTGGTTTAACTTTTGACAATTTAAATGTTGATATGTTGTAGAATGCCCTCTAACTAGATTATGGGTTTTCAGAAATTTAAACTTCAGTTGAAGTATTCATCATCTTGTCAAGTCAGAGTACTAGAAACATGATTTATCCAAGTGTTCAGCAACCCTTAATAGTTCATCTCTCCAAAGCTAACATCTTCCATGTTCCATTCTTTGGAAAGTGAGTCACTAAGTCTAGCCCACAGGTAAGTTCAATTCCTGGAAGGGGGAGCAACTATTTTTAGTTTTTGTAAGATTTATGCCTTCATCTTAAAATCACCTGAATCAGCATGGACTCATTTATACTTTGTGTTGTAATTACTCATTTTAAAGATGATGAACAGACTCTTTTATGGCTAATCCATCACACACAGTAAGTTGGTAGGAGCCATGGCAAGACTCACCTCTTCAGGGCTCTTCCAAGTGGGATGGGAGTTGTGAATAGATGTATACCTGGGAAATGGATGCTAAACAGCAATAAAAAGGAATGAAGTACTGAAACACGTCTGCTGGGATGAACCCTCAAAGTGTTACGTCATTGTCTTGCCTCCGAGTAGAAGTCACCATCCCAGGGCCCTGGGCTAATCCTCTGCAGAACACTCAGGACCATCTGGTGCCACTGGGTCCTTGGAGTTGGATGCAGGCTTCCGGAAAGCACAAACTTTTTTATCACTGATGAAAATAGGGCTTGGTGTGTATTTGTGGGTGACTGAATCTTTATGTACTTTATGTACTGATGTGGAACAGCCTCCTAGATCTGCCAAGTGAGAAAAAGAAAGATACAAGACAGTGCACTCCCTTTCTTGCACAGAAGGTGTGGGGGGTGAGTACCCACCCACACGTGTTTATATATGGCTGTCTGGAAGGCTCTTCTGCTCAGGCTACACTGGGCTCAACAGTTTCCACTCCACTCCCGCTCTTTAAGAATTGGTCCATTTTTGGAATCAACATCTCCACTTTCAAAACAAGGTCTCCAAGGCCTTGGTCTCTTTAGATGACTGAGGCAACTAATGTCACAAACAGTAGTGTTGAGAAGACCCAACTGTAGCACCAGAATTTCACCTCTCCTTCCGCTCCTCCTCTCAGGAAACCAGTTCACAGAACACAGGCTCACCCTGTCCCAGGGCAGGGGCTGGATCAACACTTCATGTTCCTCTTTGACAGGTTATATACATTCTCTGAAGCAATGTATCTATTAAATGGCTGCTGGTTTATCAATGCACCCGTGACCTCAAGACAGCCCCATACCCTGGTTAAACAGACAGGAAAAAGGAATCAAGTACCCCCGAGCAATGGCCCCTACATAAAGGAGAGATGACTGGAGTCAAAAACAGCTTACATCAAAGCAATTTATTAACAGAAAGCAATAATTTGAGAAGTCCTGTTCACAGACGGCGACCACGGCGACCCCCCTTCCTGCGGGTGCTGTCGGAGGGGATGGGGGTGACATCCTCTGTGGGGAGAAGAGAAAACATCATTGTCTGGAGCTGGATGGGAAGGGGCGCAGGCTGCCCGAGGCCAGTGGTCAAACAGATCAGCAGTGGATCCTACTGCTTCCCAAGTTAAGTCCTCAGTATGTAGCAGATGGGTCCAGCTGACCCACGAGCTGCCTCCTCAAAACTTCTCATGTAGTTTGAACTAAAATTCCATGAAGGGGAAACTGAAGCTCAGACAGAGTAGGCAACTTGAATAGGATGTCAGAGGGAGGTGACAAATCCAGGTTTCTGATACCTAGCCCACTGACTCTAGTGGAAAAATCCTCTCAAACTGAAGAACAGCTCCTTTTTAATAGGTAAAAGAAGATTGAAAATGTTTTGAAAAAAATCTTGAGAGAGAGATGGACCATCAGGTCGAGGGATCAGTACACGCTATCACAGAAACAGCAGGGAAGGGCTAACATCTTTCTAAGAGCTATAAACGGCCAGACACGAGGGTATAAACGCTCTGCAAGCATAGAGAACTGCTGTGATTCTTAACCATGGGAGCCACTGCCCCCTCCATATATTTTTGTCACAATGACTAGCCCGCTCTACTAATACACAGTAGTCAGCCCCCCAAAATATTGAACACAACTCCCTTGAAAACAATAGAAAGGACAATTTATCTCCCATTAGTTCCACCAGCCACCATCAGGCACAAAAGTACAGAAATGAGACAGTGCTGTTCCGATGCAGGACATTCAGGTCAAGGTGGCATGAGTGTTCACGTAGAGAGTTTATGTCACTCGGTACCTCTTGCACACCCCATTAACAAATCTAACTGCCAAAAGTTAGCAGACCAGGGCCTATGTCCACTGCACAGACCGCATGCTTTCTGGGGTCACACCTGAAACAAAACCAAGCATCAGCCAAAGAGGGGTACTCACCAATCCGCCCAATCTTCATCCCTGAGCGGGCGAGGGCTCTGAGCGCTGACTGGGCCCCTGGTCCAGGAGTCTTGGTCCTAGAAAACAAATATCGAAATTAAGAAAAGCTTTTGGCCAAGTCATTATTTGTTGCATACCTTCCCCGCACCATGGGCCATAGTTTGTATTCTGCTCTGCCTGCAGCCTGTTTAAGGAAGTGCCCTCTTTTAAAAATATTTATTTGCAATGGAAGGATAACTGCTTTACAGTATTCTGCCAAACATTAAGTGCTCCCTTTCGTCACATGCTGTGATTCTAAGTCTTTTTGGTGATCTGTCCTTTCCCACCCTCCCAAGATCAGTGGATCACTTAACAACTTCCTATCTGGTCTCACACAGCGGCCATCTTTAACAAACCAACCAACCTCAAACTCAGATCATTACTATTAAAAAGTTTTCATGCCCAGAGATGTCCCAAGCTCATTTCCACTCCAAGACCTTTTCCTTCCAGTTGTCCCTGGCTGTAATACTCTCCTCTGTCCTCCCTTCATTGGACCAATTCCTAATATCACATTAGGTCTTCATTTAAATTCTATTATCAACCCAGCCCTGACACATTTCTGCTCCCCAACATTTGCTGCAAAAAGGAACCATACGCTCCCCTGCTCTATATTGTTTAAAGCCTAACTCTGCCAGACTGAGAGCCACAGAGGATGGAAACAATAACTGTTTTCCCTATCACTCTCTTCTAGTACTTGTAACATAGCACTTCATATGCTGTGTATGCTCAATTAACACAGTAAGTTGGGGCAGGGTGAGTGCAGAAACCAATTACAGGCACACCTCATTTAATTGTGCTTCACAAATCATGCCCTTTTTAAAAAGTCCCAGTTACATTTTTTTTAAAGCAATAAAGTATTTTAAAATTAAGGTATGCTGCATTTTTTAAAAAAGACAGGATGCTACTGCACACACAATAGGCTACAATATAGTGTAAACCTAACTCTTATACACACTGAGAAAACAGTGTTGCTCATTCTTACTGAGATACTGTTTTTATTGCAGTGGTGTCTGGAACCAAACCCACAGTATCTCTGAGGTATGCCCATATTAATTACATAGGTACCTATGATGCCTTGCCCAAGCTCAGTGGCCTCACTATCCTCCCAGCCTTACCTATTTCCTCCTGTGGCCCGGAGTTTGATGTGGAGGGCAGTGATGCCCAGCTCCTTGCATCTCTGGGCTACATCCTGGGCAGCCAACATGGCAGCATATGGAGAGGACTCATCTCGGTCAGCCTTCACCTTCATCCCACCAGTTACACGGCAGATGGTTTCCCTGGGAACAAAAGCACAGGATCCTTTCTTTCTTACCCATCAAGGATTCAGAGTGCATATCACACCCTAAAGATAAAGAGCACTACTGCCCAGGAAGGGCAGAAGATGAAGGTCAATCTGAACAAGCATCCTGATCCCACAAGACTGCCCTAGGTTCTGCAGTGATGGTGTTCACAGATCCCAGCTTAACACTGCATCAACACTTTACTCTTAGCTTTAATCTTATTACTCGAGTAATAGGGGTAATTCCTCCTCATTTTACATAAGAAGTCCACAGACTGTAAAGGCAAAAAATGTAGCTTCTTTTCTCTTAGAACCCCAGCACCTAGATTACAGTATCTGTGCACTAATCAACCAAGCACATATCCTTATCTGAACATCTTTAATAAAAATTATTTCTAGAGATCCCCTTAAAGTGCTACTCAGTTCCCTGGTCATTTCTAACCCCAGCCCTTGCTATCTGGGTCCTGTGCCTCCCCACGGGGGTTAACTCACTTGCCAGAAAGATCGGTGACGTGCACAAAAGTGTCATTGAAGGACGCAAAGATGTGGCAGACACCAAATACATTTTCTCCTTCAGCCACCTGAGGGCCGAGGCTGATGACCTGTTCTTCCTTCTTTTCCTTCCCCTTGCGAGGTGCCATTTCTTAAGGAGAAGAAAAAAAATTCCAACCTTAACAACAAAACCCCAAGTGTTTACAACTCTGGGAATACTTCTTCCCCGAGAAAGGTGAGCAGGACACTGAAGAGCTCTGGCTCTCCCACTCCAGGCCGCCAGGAGCAGGAATCAGGGCTCCCAGGTGACTCCCAACCCACCCTGCCAAGAGCAGAGTGCTCCTCATCTCTGGCTTCAGGGCACAGGCGCGTGATAGGTGTTCAGCAAACAACGATGTGCAATCCCTAGCCTCATTTACTGGCTCTGAGAGACCTGCACAGAAATTGCAATGTGCCCGACTTAGCAGTCACTCTGACTTAGGAAGCACCTAACGAAAGGCCGTTTCCTCTGTATTCCCTTCTTGAATCCTCACTACATCCCCACGGGATTCATGAGACGATTATTTCTACTTTCCAGATTCGACAACTTCAGAGATCAGAGGCCCGGGATGAGACTGCCCAGGAAATAACCGGTTAAGGTGGGAACTCACATCAGACCAACTTATTACCCGACCCTTCCAAACTACGGTGTGCTGCCGGTTAAGGTAGTTGTGGTCGTGGCGCGGGGCCTACGCCTTCAAGGCTAGATCCGAACTCACCCACACTTAACAGGTTTTTTCCTAAACCAAGACCGCCGCCTCCCGAGACAGGGCGCGAAACAGAGTCTGGGTCAGCCCGCCGTGCTCCTCTCGCCCGGCACTAGGTTTGTCTCCCGCAGAAAGACCTCAGCCCCAAGCCCTCGGCCCCGATGAGCCCCCGGGCCGCAGGATGCCAGCCGATTTTCCTTGTCCAGGGATCCTACCTGCGCGTCTTCTCCAGACTCCGCCACCGGAAAGAGAGGGTGGAAGGGGGCGGGGCGACGGGTCACGCTCTTGTCCCGGAAGTGCACGTCTGAGGTCACAGGGCGAGGACAGCTCCCGGAAGACGCCGATTTTAGCGTTTCCAAGGACATTAAAACGCCTGGAGAACACGGCTTACTGAAGGGAGCGCCTAAGGAGGTAAGGGCCTGGGTATCTTGACGAGCGGTCTGCTTCTAAGACTGAAGGAAGCAGCCACACGCCGTGGGTGTGGAAGGCCTGTGTTCTAAGATGGCGGTGACCGCGGCTAGACCAACTTCCACCACGCTGACCCCGGAGCCTGCTTAGCCTGAGGGCGGCAGCTCCCCTCGCGGTGCGGAGGTAAATGACAATTTGTCATTCGTCTGTCGTCTCTGACTCTGCAATCCCTTCGACTGTAGCCCTCCAGGTTTCTCTGTCCATGGAATCCTCCAGGCACGGATACTGGAGTGGGTTGCCTGCCATTCTCTTCTCCAGGGGATCTTCCTGATCCAGGGATCGAACGTCTGTCTCCTGCATTGCAGGCAGATTCTTTACAGTCTGAGCCACCAGGGAAGCCCTTCTAACTACTGAGTACTTGACAAAATAAGAATAAATTATTCAATATTTGTCATTTTATGCCAGCCTATATTCATATGCATTGCTTCATTTGATCCTCACCACAATAACAGATCAGATCAGATCACATCAGTCGCTCAGTCGTGTCCAACTCTTTGCGACCCCCATGAATTGCAGCACGCCAGGCCTCCCTGTCCATCACCAACTTCTGGAGTTCACTGAGACTCACGTCCATCGAGTCAGTGATGCCATCCAGCCATCTCATCCTCTGTCGTCCCCTTCTCCTCTTGCCCCCAATCCCTCCCAGCATCAGAGTCTTTTCCAATGAGTCAACTCTTCGCATGAGGTGGCCAAAGTATTGGAGTTTCAGCTTTAGCATCATTCCTTCCAAAGAAATCCCAGGGCTGATCTCCTTCAGAATGGACTGGTTGGATCTCCTTGCAGTCCAAGGGACTCTCAAGAGTCTTCTCCAACACCACAGTTCAAAAGCATCAATTCTTCGGCGCTCAGCCTTCTTCACAGTCCAACTCTCACATCCATACATGACCACAGGAAAAACCGTAGCCTTGACTAGACAAACCTTTGTTGGCAAAGTAATGTCTCTGCTTTTGAATATGCTATCTAGGTTGGTCATAACTTTCCTTCCACGGAGTAAGCGTCTTTTAATTTCATGGCTGCAGTCACCATCTGTGTGATTTTGGAGCCCCCCAAAATAAAGTCTGACACTGTTTCCACTGTTTCCCCATCTATTTTCCATGAAGTGATGGGACCGGATGCCATGATCTTCGTTTTCTGAATGTTGAGCTTTAAGCCAACTTTTTCACTCTCCACTTTCACTTTCATCAAGAGGCTTTTTAGTTCCTCTTCACTTTCTGCCATAAGGGTGGTGTTATCTGCATATCTGAGGTTATTGATATTTCTCCCGGCAGTCTTGATTCCAGCTTGTGTTTCTTCCAGTCCAGCGTTTCTCATGATGTACTCTGCATATAAGTTAAATAAATGGAGTGACAATATACAGCCTTGATGAACTCCTTTTCCTATTTGGAACCAGTCTGTTGTTCCATGTCCAGTTCTAACTGTTGCTTCCTGACCTGCATACAGGTTTATCAAGAGGCAGGTCAGGTGGTCTGGTATTCCCATCTCTTTCAGAATTTTCCACAGTTTATTGTGATCCACACAGTCAAAGGCTTTTGGCATAGTCAATAAAGCAGAAATAGGTGTTTTTCTGGAACTTTCTTGCTTTTTCCATGATCCAGCGGATGTTGGCGATTTGATCTCTGGTTCCTCTGCCTTTTCAAAACCAGCTTGAACATCAGGAGGTTCACGGTTCACATATTGCTGAAGCCTGGCTTGGAGAATTTTGAGCATTACTTTACTAGCGTGTGAGATGAGTGCAATTGTGCAGTAGTTTGAGCATTCTTTGGCATTGCCTTTCTTTGGGATTGGAATAAAAACTGACTTTTTCCAGTCCTGTGGCCACTGCTGAGTTTTCCAAATTTGCTGGCATATTGAGTGCAGCACTTTCACAGCATCATCTTTCAGGATTTGGAATAGCTCAACTGGAATTCCATCGCTTCCACTAGTTTTGTTCATAGTGATGCTTTCGAAGGCCCACTTGACTTCACATTCCAGGATGTCTGGCTCTAGGTGAGTGATCACACCATCATAATTATCTGGGTCGTGAAGATCTTTTTTGTACAGATAGATACTATTAAATAGATACTATTTGACTTTTCTTTTAAAGAAAGAGATTTTTACAAACATTTTATTGGAGTATAGATTTTGGGGTTTTGGGGGGGTATTACAGTGTTGTGTTAGTTTCAGGTGTCCAGCAAAGTCATTCAGTTATACATATATTCATTCTTTTCCAAATTCTTTTCCTCATATAGGTTATCAGAATACTTAGTAGAGTTCCCTTTTCTATTCAGTAGGTCATTGTTGTTTGTTTTTTACTTATCTTATATATAGTAGTGCCTGCGAGCTCTGCAGCCCCACTGCCCGTAGCTCACCAGACTTCTCTGTCCATGTGATTTTCCCCTCAAGAGTACTTGAGTGGGTTGCCACGCCCTCGTCCCATGTATAATTGTGTGTACCTTAATCGCAAACCTCACTTATCCACCGCCGCCCCCCCCAACCACGTTTTCCCTTTGGTGACCATAAGTTTGGTTTTTTGAAAATAATTTTATGTATTTATTACTTAATTTTTGGCAGCGCTGGGTCTTCATTGTTTTATGAGGGCTTTCTCTAGTTTCCGAAAGTGGGGGCCACAGTTCCTTGCAGAGTGTGGGCTTCTCATTGCAGTGGTTGCTCTTCTTGAGGAGCACAGGCCCTAGAACTGGGGCTCAGTAGTTGTGCTGCACTGGCTTAGTTGCCTCTAGGAATGTGGAATCTTCCCGGATCAGGGATGGAAGCTGCATCCCCTGCTTTAGCAGGTGGATTTCTATACACTGTGCCACCAGGAAGTCCCTATAAGTGTGTTTTTGATATCTGTAAGTCTGTTTCTGTTTTGTAAATAAGTTCATTTGTATCATTTCTTTAAAAAAATTAGCAACTTTCCCCGGTAGTTCAGTGGTTAAGAATCTGCCTTTCAATGCAGGGGATTCAAGTTCCATCCCTTGTGGGGGAACTAAGATCCCACATGCTTCAGGGAAACAAAGTCTGAATGCCACAACTCCAGAGCTTGCCACAACTAGAGAGCCGTGTGGCCCATGACCCAGTGAAGAGCCTGCATACTGCTACTAAGACCTGCTGCTAAGTCACTTCAGTCGTGTCCGACTCTGTGCGACCCCATGGACTGCAGCCCACCAGGCTCCTCCATCCATGGGATTTTCCAGGCAAGAGTACTGGAGTGGGGTGCCATTGCCTTCTCCGACTAAGACCTGACACAGCCAAATAAATAAATGTTTTTAAATAAAAGGAGTCATAGCACCTTAAAAAAATTAGATTCCACATATGAATAATATCATATGATATTTGTCTGTGATTTACTTCAGTTCCGTTCAGTCGCTCGGTCATGTCCAACTCTTTGCAACCCCATGAACTGCAGCACGCCAGGCCTCCCTGTCCATCACCAACTCCCAGAGTCCACCCAAACCCATGTCTGTTGAGTTGGTGATGCCATCCAGCCATCTCATCCTCTGTCATCCCCTTCTCCTCCTACCCTCAATCTTTCCCAGCATCAGGGTCTTTTCCAGTGAGTCAGCTCTTCCCATCAGGTGGCCAAAGTACTGGAGTTTCAGCTTCAACATCAGTCCTTCTAATGAACACCCAGGACTGATCTCCTTCAGGATGGACTGGTTGGATCTCCTTGCAGTCCAAGGGACTCTCAAGAGTCTTCTCCAATACCACAGTTCAAAAGCATCAATTCTTCAGCACTCAGCTTTCTTCACAGTCCAACTCTCACATCCATACATGACTACTGGAAAAACCATAGCCTTGACTAGACGGACCTTTGTTGGCAAAGTAATGTCTCTGCTTTTGAATATGCTATCTACGTTGATTATTATAACTTTCCTTCCAAGGAGTAAGCGTCTTAATTTCATGGCTGCAGTCACCATCTGCAGTGATTTTGGAGCGCAGAAAAATAAAGTCAGCCACTGTTTCCACTGTTTCCCCATCTATTTCCCATGAAGTGATGGGACTGGATGCCATGATCTTAGTTTTCTGACTGTTGAGCTTTAAGCCAACTTTTTCACTCTCCTCTTTCACTTTCATCAAGAGGCCCTTTAGTTCTTCTTCACTTTCTGCCATAGGGTGGTGTCATCTGCATATCTGAAGTTATTGATATTTCTCCTGGCAATCTTGATTCCAGCTTGTGCTTCTTCCAGCCCAGAGTTTCTCATGATGTACTCTGTATACAAGTTAAATAAGCAGGGTGACAATATACAGCCTTGACGTACTCCTTTTCCTATTTGGAACCAGTCTGTTGTTCCATGTCCAGTTCTAACTGTTGCTTCCTGACCTGCATACAAATTTCTCAAGAGGCAGGTCAGGTGGTCTGGTATTCCCATCTCTTTCAGAATTTTCCACAGTTTATTGTGATCCACACAGTCAAAGGCTTTGGCATAGTCAATAAAGCAGAAATAGATGTTTTTCTGGAACTTTCTTGCTTTTTCCATGATCCAGCTGATGTTGGCAATTTGATCTCTGGTTCCTCTGCCTTTTCTAAAACCTACTTGAACATCTGGAAGTTCACAGTTCACTTAATATGATGATTTTCAGGTCATCCACGCAATCCATGCAGATGGCATTATTTCATTCTTTTTCATGGTCAAGTAATACTCCAGTGTGTGTATTTACCACTTTTTATTAAGATTATCATTTTAAAATAATTTTTATTTATATATTTTTGGCTGTGCTGGGTCTTTGTGGCTGTGCAGGCTTTTCTCTAGTTGTGTTGAGCAGGGGCTGCTCTCTAGCTTCAGTGCTCGGGTTTCTCATTGTGGTGGCTTCTCTTGCTGGGGCGCACAGGCTCTAGCGGGCATGAGCTTCAGTAGATGTGGCTCCTGGGCTCTGGAGCACAGGCAAAATAGTCATGGCACATGGGCTTAGTTGCTTCATGGCACATGGGCTCTTCCCGAATCAGGGATCGAACCAGTGTCCCCTGCATTGGCAGGTGGATTCTTTATCACTGAGCCGCCAGGGAAGCCCTACCACTTCTTTATTCATTCCCCTGTCAATGGATATTTGAGAGGCTTCCACATCTTGGCTGTGGTAAACAGTGCTGCAGTGAACACTGAGCTGCATGCATCCTTTTGAACTCTAGCTTTCTCCAGATACATGCACAGGAGAGGCACTGCTGGGTCATATGACAGCTCTGGTTTTAGTTTTTTAAGGAACGGCCATACTGTTCTCCATAGTGGCTGCACCAATTTATGTTCCCACCAACAGTGTGGGACGGTCCCCCTTTCTCCACACCCTCTCCAGCATTTATTGTTTGATGATGGCCATTCTGACCAATGTGAAGTGATACATCATTATAGTTTTGATTTGCATTTCTCTGATAATTAGTGATGTTGAGCATCTTTTTATGTGCTTTTTGGCCTTCTATATGGCTTCTTTGGGGAAATGTCTATTTAGATCTTCTGCCCATTTTTTGATTGGGTTGTGGTTTTTTTTGACATAATTCCTTGTTGGTTACTTCATTTGCAAGTGTTCTCTCCCATTGTATCAGCTGTCTTTTCATTTTGTGAATGGTTTCTTTTGCTATGCAGAAGACTGAATTTAAGGAGGTGCCATTTTTAAATTTTTGCTTTTATTTTCATTATTCTAGGAGACAGATCCAAAAAGTATTGCTGTGATTTATGCCCATGTTCTGCCTATGTTTTCCTCTAAGAGTTTATAGTGTCCAGCCTTACGTTTAAAGAAGGCGATTTTAACTGAAAATACACATTTGTGGGCAATTTGGAATTCTGACTTCAAAGTCTGTGTTTAATAACAACTTCCATATATCCCTCTAATAACACCATTGAAGGACCCTGAAGGATTGGAATGTATAGATGGAGACATGAAGAAGGGACAAAAAGTAGGCCATGGGTTGTGCTCTGTGTGTGTGTATATATGCAGAGGTGTGTGTATATTAATATAGCAATACATACATGTACATATAAAGCCTACATAGAGAAATATATATATAATTTTTTAACAAAATAGCAATTATGTAACACAGCATGTGGTTCTTTGTGTACTGTAATTGATGCCATTGAACAACTTGGGCTTGATTTCAGGAAGAGCTTTTTTTTAATTTATTTATTTGTTTCTGGCTGCACTGGGTTTTCGTTGCTGCACATGGGCTTTCTCTAGTTGCAGTGAGCAGGCCAGCTCTGTAGTTTTGGTGTGCGGGCTTTTCATTGCGGTGGCTCCTCTTCCTGAGGAGCGCAGGCTCTAGGGTGCTCGGCCTTCGGTAGTTGCGGTACACCAGCTGAGTGGCTCTGCTGCATGTGGAATCTTCCTGCACCAGGGGTCAAACCCGTATTGGCAGTTCCTCTTAGCCATTGGAGGAAAGCCCAGGGAAGAACTTCTTTTTAAAAATGTAATGCCCTCTTTCCCCTCTATGAAAAGTAATTAATTAAAGAAAACCCATAGAATAGAAATATTCAGAGTGGAGAGCAAGAAGAAAAAAAGAAACGACAGTCTTACCCACCACTGTTAATACCTTGGTGTGTGTTCTTTCCAAACACCATCTCTGCACACGGGTTGGCCAAAACATTAGTTCAGGTTTTTCTGTAAGATACTGTGGAAAAACCTGAACAAATGTTTTGGCCAATCCAAGCATATAGAAGAGGCACATTTAAAAAAAAAAAAAAATTGGGGTATAATTGATTTACAATGTTGTGTTAGTTTCAGGTGTACAACAAACTGAATCTGTTATACAAATACATGTGTCCACTCTTTTTTAGATTCTTTTCCCATATAGCCCATTGCAGAGTATTGAGTAGACTCCGCTGTGCCAGATAGTAGGTCCTTATTAGTTATCTATTTTATATACAGTAGTGTGTATGGAGGTACTTCTTTTTTAAAAGAAAATAACTTTACAACATTTTTCCCTGATAGTATTAAAAAAGCATGCTCATTATAAACAATCCTCACACTGCAGAAAAGAAATAGCAAAAAGTAAAAATCGTCTCTAAATTCTTTCTTCTCTAGATATCACTATTATCAAACTGGAGGATCATTCCAGAAATAATTTTGTTTACTTGTATCTGTACCTATAATATACAGTCTTATGTAAATGAAATTGTGTTCTGTATGCCATGTGGTGACTTTTTTTTCTCTCTCAACATTGTGGACATCCTCCCATAACAGCAAATAGAGATCTACAACATTTTTTCACAGATATTTAATATTTCATTTATTATTTTGAATATTAAGTGCATTCATACAAATTAAAAAATTAAACATACCAGAGCTCTTCCCCTGGCATCGCCCTCTCCACTCTGTCCTAGGGCCCAGGGGGCTGAGCTGTCCTGAAAACCTCAGACTATGTCCCTGCCCTCTGGTTCTGGTTAGAACTCAGAAGAGACCGGAAGGGAGAAGCAGAGGGCAGACTTATTTCCCTGGTCTCTGTCTGCAAGCTGGCTGGGTCCTGTGACTTGGGCTTCTGTGGGATACCCCTTCTCTGTCTTCAGGTTTAGAAATACTCCCTCCATTCTCAGGAGGTGACATTACCTGCTGTTAACATCCCAGGGGCCTGTGGTTTCCCTGCATTCAGGCTGCTACAACTTTATGCCTAATTTGAATATTAAACTCTTCTCCCTTTGCTTAAGAAAAACCCTACTCCTCTCCTGTCCTGAGAAACCCAGTTCTCTTCTTTGCAAGCAACCAGGAATCGCTGTAGGTCTTCTCTGTAGCTCAGTTGGTAAAGAATTGGCCTGCAATGCAGGAGACCCTGGTTTGATTCCTGGGTTAGGAAGATCCCTTGGAGAAGGATTAGGCTTCCCACTCCAGTATTCTTGGGCTTCCCTGGTGGCTCAGCTGGTAAAGAATCCACCTGCAATGAGGGAAACCTTGGGAAGATCTCCTGGAGAAGGGAAGGGCTATCCACTCCAGTATTCTGGCCTGGAGAATTCCATGGACTGTATAGTTAATGGGGTCGCAAAGAGTCGGATACGACTGAGCAACTTTCACTTTCAGGAATCCCTGTATCACATTTTTTTTTTACTACCATATGATATTCCTCTCTATAGCTGTCCCACTATTTATCTAACCAGTTATGTATTGTAGGACATTTATTTCCAGAATTTTGAAATATAAATAGAAGTGTCACGAACACACTTGTGATAGTCTTTCGTCGGCGTAAACTGCCAGCAGTCAAAGGCAGTATGTACTTTAAGTTTTGATATTTGTAGCTAAACTGCCCTCCAGAAAGTTGTTATCAATTTTCACTTCTGTTAAACTGAGACTCTAAATCTACCTCCTTACTGTATTGTATTTCTTCTGTAATTAGTAAAGTCAGACATGTCTTTATGGATTGTTTTGCACATTTGCTTCTCTTTTGTGATTTGTCTGTTTATATCCTTGGGAAGAAAGAACCATTTTGTTCTGTGGTATTGAGTTCCCCAGTGGAGGAGGTATGTTAGCAGAGACTGGAGCATTATTGAGTAAGTTTCTGCTTTGGATAGAGTTGTCTTAAGCATGTCCCTGGTGGTCCAGTGGCTAAGAATTTGCCTTACAATGCAGGGGACATGGGTTCGATCACTGGTCAGGCAACTAAGATCCCATCTGCCGGGGATCAACTAAACCTGTGCAGCACAGCTACTGAGCTTTTGTGCCACAACTATAAAGTTTGTGCCCTGCAACGCAAGATCCTGCATGCTGCAACTAAGACACGATGCAGCCAAATAGACAAATAAAAGAGATGTACTGAACAAACAGATCTCTAAACCTCAGTGAGGGAAGGCTTGATGAAGGGAGCACGGCTTCATATTGTGGCTAGAGGCAGCCCACAGTCACCTCAGGACAAATCTTTCCACAGGAAAGTGCCAGAAGCCTTCAAAGTCACTGTTTTCAGATTCCACTGTCATTTTATAATCAGCATGTTTATTACTTCAACAGAGAGTTATTGGTTGTGGGTCCTTGGGCAAAAACTGTAACCTCTCTGGGCTTCAGCTTTGTCATCTGTGGAGTGGGATAATAACAGTATTTTTTAAAAAAGAAATGTATACTGAGACATATTTTTATAGGGGACTTAGTGCCAAGCTCTAAAACACAGCAATAATGGCTCTAAGGTAAGACTTGAGAACAGAGTAGGAATTACCTAAATGAAGGCAGGAAGAATGGCCTGAGCATGGACCCCAGTATATGAAAAGGTCCTGGGGTGGGAAGCATTTCGAGAGTTGAAGATTTAAAAACAGCTAGGCTGTTGTGTGTGAGGGCAGAGGGACAGGAGGTCAGGCTGGAGGAATGGCTGGAGCCACTGTCTGAGGGCTCTCACCTCCCTTCTGCCGTGTCTGTTTTCCCCATCCCAGCCCACCCCACGTGCCGTCAGTACTGTGAGCACAGGGACTATGTCTGCCAGCACCTCCCTTGCTGATTCATGCGTTTGATGAATGCTTATTGATCACGTAGTATGTATCTCGTCCTGTTCTAGATAATGATCCATTCTATCTTGGAGTTCACCTTCTGGCAGGAAAGGCAGACATACTGTCTAAGGTAATTTTCTGTTGTGTTAGAAGATAACCAGCACTATGAAAAAAGAAGTCCAGCAAGGAAAAGTGTGTCAAGGTGTCTGAGGAAAGGGGGTGGGACAGGTAGGAAAGCGGATGGGGCATTTGCAGAATTAAATAGAGAGCCACTGACTTCCCAGGTGGTCCAGTGGCTAAATACTCCATGCTCCCAACGCAGGGGGCCTGGGTTCAATCCCTGGTCAGGGAACTAGATCCCACACGCTGTGACTAAGACCTGGCACAGCCGAATAAGTAAAATTAATTTTAAAAATATTAAAAAAAAAAGAGAGAGAGAGAGGGCAGAGTAGCCTCGTTGAGAGATTTGAGCAGAAGCATGAAGGAGGACAGGGGCAGGCCTTCCCTTTATCATCAGTAAACTAAGGGAAGACCATTACTGGCAGAGGGAGCAGAGTGTACAAAGGCCCAGAGGTCGCGAAGTACCGGTGACGTACTGAAGGACGAGCAGGGCCGGCGCGGCTGGATTTGGAGTGAATGAGTGAGGGGAGGTGGAGGTGTAACAATGTAACGATGAGGAAAAAAATGGTGGAGGGACCTCCCAGGCGGTCCTGGGGGTAAGAATCTGCCTGTGGATGCAGGGGACATTGGCCCCCTGGTCCGGGAAGGTTCACATGCCATGGGAGGACAAAGCCCATGCGCCACAACCAGTAAGTCTGCACGCCGCAGCTACTGAGGCCCCCACGCCTGGAACCTGTGCTCCTGCAACAAAAGCAGCCCCCACACCTCAACGAACAGTAACCCCCCACTCACCACAACTAGAGAAAGCCCTTGCACAGCTATGAAGACCCAGCACAGCCAAAATTTTTTTTTTAAAAACTTAGAAAAAGAAAAGAGAATGAGCGGCAGGGGCAGATTATATAGGCCTTTAGGTCATTGTAAGGATTTTGGCTTTTGCTCTGAGTAAAAGCACTGGAAGGTTTTGGGCAGAGAAGTGATGGAATGTGACTCATGTTTTAATAGGATCAGCACGGATGCTCTGTGGAGGCTAGTCTCTCAGTGGGGTGGCGTGAGGGACTACAGTGGAAGCAGGGGTCGCGGTTAAGAGGTGAAACATGATTGGCCGGTGAGACCAAGGTGGCATTAGTTGAGATAGAAGGAAGTGCTCAAAATTTGGTTATATTTTGAAAGGGGATCCAACAGGATTCCCTGGCAGATGAAACCCGGGCCATGAGAGAAAGGGCTGGCAAAGCTGCCTCCAGCGTTTAAGGCTGGAGGAACTGGAAGGACAGAGTCGCCATCGGCTGGGATAGGGAGGCTGCATGCACACATGCTCCGTGGCTCAGTCGTGTCCGACTCTCTGTGACCCCGTAGAGTGTAGCCCGCCAGACTCCTTCATCCATGGGATTTTCCAGGCAAGAATACTGGAGCAGGTTGCTATTTCCTTCTCCAGCAAATCTTCCTGACCCAGGGATCAAATCCACATCTCTTGCATCTCCTGCATTGCCAGGTGGATTCTTTACTACTGCGCCACTTGGGAAGTCCTGGGGAGGCTGAGGGTGGAGTAAATTTTGGGAGGAATATTAGGTGTTCAGTCTTAGGCCTGAGTTTGAGATGTTTGTTATATATCTTAAGTGGAGATGTCAAGAAAGTTTTGGGGGTAGATGAGTCTGGAATTTAGGCAAGGCTTTTGGATGGAGGTGTACATTTGGGAGTCTTCTGCATCCTGATGATATTTAAAATTATGAGACTGTTTGTGACCACTCAGGAGCTGAGTGTAGATAGAGAAGAGATCCAGGGACTGAACTTCAAAGTGTGGGGATGAGGGAAAGAGATAGCCAAGGAAGAAGCAGCAGGGAGCAGTGAGATGGGAGGAAAACCCAGCCAGGGAATGCCCAGAAAGCCGGGAGAGGGAAGGGAGGCCAGGAGGAGGGAGTGGGGGCTATGTCCACATGAAGAGAGGTTGAGGGAGATGTGGACCGAGAGTGACCACTGGTGTAGCAGCTCGGAGGCCACTGGGGACCTTGGCGAGTGGTCAGGGTGTGTGTGGCAGGGGCAGGGGAGGGGAGTGCAAAAGCTTGAATGGAGTTGATTGAAGAAAGAAAGAGACGGAGGTACAGACGGTGCTTAAATTTTACTGCGAAGGTGTGCCGAAGGGCAGAATGAACAAGCAGGATCAAGAGGTTCTTTTTCTTCTTCCTACTTTAATAAAACAGAAAAATATCAGTAACAGATATTTGTATGCCAGTGGGAATGGTCTACTAGAGAGTGGAAAAAGCTGATGGAGCTGTGTCCCTGAGTAGGAAGAGGTGACCGACTCTAGTGCACAGATGGAGGTAGCAGCTTTAGAGAGGAGCGTGGATAGCCGATCTGTGCAAACGGGGAGAAGGGTGGGGCTGGAGCGTGAGCACGTGGGAGTGGAGCCTGACAATGTTCTAGTCAGGGAAGTGGGGCGAGAACAGATGTGAGGCTGGGGGTGGGCGAATATTGAAGTTTGGTGGTGAGAGAAGGTTTGAAACTTCACCAAGAGCTAGAGGGAAGAGAGGGTGATTCTGGGCCTTGCTTAAAGGTCCACTCGATGTTTTCTCAGCCATGTTCAGCTGCTTGGATGTAGGCAAAGGGTCAGCAGAGGGTTGGATTTCACTGGGGTTGCAGTTTTGCCAAGAGAAGACAACTTGGGAGAGGAACAGGGGATTGGAAGGTGAATGTATCAAAACTGTGACTGCCACTGAGCAGGTGCTAAAACTGGGGTAACTGGGGTAGAGAGAGCATCAGGGGTGAGGGACAGCAGGAAGATGGTGGGAAAAATGGATTTGAGGGCCCAATGGGGCAAGGGAGGGCTGAAGTCCAGGTACCAGCTGATACTTTGAGATGGAGGTCAAGGATGGGGGTGCGGGGGGCATGAGATTGAGATAACAGTTTGGGGCGGAGTTTCAGACCTTGGCAGTGAGTGGTTGACATTGGGGCGGAGGGGATAATATCCTTAGGGACAGGTCAAGGGACCAGAGGCCTGGGTGATGGCAGCAGCATCTCTGTGAATATTGGAATAACCAGGAACTACAACAGGAACAAACTGGTTGAGGGTGGTACCGCGGCCAGGGGCAAGCCCTCAGAGACGGGAGGCTGTGGCCCAGAGGGTGGAAGACGTCTGCCCCGAGGTGGAGGCCTGGGTGCTGCAGTGCGGAGACAGGATTCAAAACGGGCATCCTTTGGGGAGGAGGGACAGAGAACGGCCTGAAAGGGACAATGAAGAGCAGGGAGAACAGCCCGTGGTTTCTCCCTCCCCTCTTCCCTTTTCTCTCCTGTCCCCAGGCTGTAGAAGAGAAAGCCACTGGGAGGCCTGCAGGGGAACGCGTTGTCCTCAGAGGAGAGCAGACATCCCAGGGCAAGACGAGCGCTTTCAGAGAAGGGTTCTGCTGTAGGTGTTCTGTCGACGGGGGCGCTGGGGAGGGGCTGCCTAGGGCCCATAGGGAGCAGAGTGCTGGGCCAAGGGAGGCCCTGGGTGCCAGGTGGAGGAGAAAGGCAGCGTGAGACAGTGACCCAGCACTGCAGCTATTCCATGAATGACGGCGGCACCAAGCCCTTCCATCAAAGACGCACTAAAGTCAGACCCCGTGCCCATGACTTGCATGTATATTCTCATTGAATCCTCCCGATAACTCTGCGAAGCAGCAATGTTTGTCCCCTCATTTTACAGCTAAGGAAACTAGTTAGCAGCCAACAGCTGTCAACAGTGGTACTGGGACTGCGGCCCAGACAGTCTGACTCCAGAGCCCCAATACTTCTAATCTCAGATCCAGGCTTTTTTTTTTTTTTTTAACGTATTTGTCGAGTGGATGAAAGAGGAACTGGGAATTAACCTCGAGAAATCCAAGCCTATTCCTGCACCCTGGAGCACAACCTGGAAGCCCCCCTGCTTCCCTTTCTTAGCAGCAGAGTGTATTTTAATTTGCCCGTGGGCTTCATTCTTTGGAGGGAAGTTCTGCTGGAGTGAGCAAGGGGGATAGTGGGCAGAGGAAGCTGTGGCCCAGAGAGGGAGCGTTAGCTCACCAGAGAAACATTGCCGGACGTCAGAGAGTAACTGCAGCTCAGTGGGAGCTGGGGCTCAAAGATGGGGCCCAGCCTGAAGCAGCACCCTGAATCCTTCCTGGAAACCCTCAGTTTCCATCTTCCACTGGTTGTGACCCACCTGCTTTGGATTTTTACAGAACTCACCTGAGCTTATGGGACTGAACTCTGCCAGTACTTAGCATACAGAGGGGAGAGTTACAGGGTCTGCTATCACTGTCTTTGTCTAGGACTTCCCAGGGGGTTTATTGGTTAGGACTCCATGATTCCACTGCAGGGGGCATGGGTTTGATCCCTAGTCAGAGAATTAAGGTTCCCACAGCACAGAAAAAAATATTGTACAAAACAAATGCTAAAAAACAGTCTTTGTCTAAGGAGGAATATAGATGTGAGAGTGGACCATAAAGAAGGCTGAGGACCGAAGAACTGATGCTTTTGAACTATGGTGTTGGAGAAGACTCTTGAGAGTCCTTTGGACAGCGAGGAGATCAAACCAGCCAATCTTAAAGGAAATCAATCCTGAATATTCATTGGCAGGACTGATGCTGAAGCTGAAGCTCCAATACTTTGGCCACCTGATGCGAAGAACTAACTCATTTGAAAAGACCATGATGCTGGGAAAGATTGAGGGCAGGAGGAGAAGGGGGCAACAGAGGATGAGATGGTTGGATGGCATCACTAGCTCAATGGACATGAGTTTGAGCAAGCTCCGGGAGTTGGTGATGGACAGGGAGGCCTGGTGTGCTGCAATCCATGGGGTCACAAAGGGTCAGACACGACTGAGCGACTGAACAGTAACAACAAAGGATAAATACGAGCAAGATACAACAGTGTGTGCATCAGGTTTAGCAACAGGCGGTGAGGGGGCCTATGGGGTCCCCGGGGGCAGCTCTGGCTTGGTCAGGGGCCTCCAGGCAGGTGCCTAGAGTAGGGGTGCAGAGGACGAGCAAGGGTCAGCCAAGACAGAAAGAAGAAGGTGGGGAGAGCTCCCAGGCTGAGATAACAGCCTGTGGGAAGCTTGAAGTGTGGGGAGGTGGGCCCTCAGGGCTTCGGGGTTAGGCCTCTGTGCTGTTGGGGAGAGGCTGAGGGCCTTGACGGGCAATGAGCAGCTCCTCCACTCCTAGGCCTAGCCATTTCTGCTGGGTGAGGATGGTCCCAAAGAAAGGCAGTGCCAAAGAATGCTCAAACTACCGCACAATTGCACTCCTCTCACACGCTAGTAAAGTAAAGCTCAAAATTCTTCAAGCTAGGCTTCAGCAATACGTGAACCGTAAACCGCCAGATGTTCGAGCTGGTTTTAGAAAAGGCAGAGGAACCAGAGATCAAATTGCCAACATCCGCTGGATCATGGAAAAAGCAAGAGAGTTCCAGAAAAGCATCTATTTCTGCTTTATTGACTATGCCAAAGCCTTTGACTGTGTGGATCACAATAAACTGTGGAAAATTCTGAAAGAGATGGGAATACCAGACCACCTGACCTGCCTCTTGAGAAACCTATATGCAGGTCAGGAAGCAACAGTTAGAACTGGACATGGAACAACAGACTGGTTCCAAATAGGAAAAGGAGTACATCAAGGCTGTATATTGTCACCCTGCTTATTTAACTTGTATGCAGAGTACATCATGAGAAACGCTGAGCTGGAAGAAGCACAAGCTGGAATCAAGATTGCCGGGAGAAATATGAATAACCTCAGATATGCAGATGACGCCACTCTTATGGCAGAAAGTGAAGAGGAACTAAAAAGCCTCTTGATGAAGGTGAAAGAGGAGAGTGAAAAAGTTGGCTTAAAGCTCAACATTCAGAAAACTGAGATCATGGCATCTGGTCCCATCACTTCATGGGAAATAGATGGGGAAACAGTGGAAACAGTGTCAGACTTTATTTTTTGGGGCTCCAGAATCACTGCAGATGGTGATTGCAGCCATGAATTAAAAGATGCTTACTCCTTGGAGGAAAGTTATGACCAACCTAGATAGCATATTAAAAAGCAGAGACATTACTTTGCCAACAAAGGTCTGTCTAGTCAAGGCTGTGGTTTTTCCAGTAGTCCTGTATGGATGTGAGAGTTGGACTGTGAAGAAAGCTGAGCACCGAAGAATTGATGCTTTTGAGATGTGGTGTTGGAGAAGACTCTTGAGAGTCCCTTGGACTGCAGGAGATCCAACCAGTCCGTTCTAAAGGAGATCAGTCCTGGGATTTCTTTGGAAGGAATGATGCTAAAGCTGAAACTCCAGTACTTTGGCCACCTCATGCGAAGAGTTGACTCATTAGAAAAGACGCTGATGCTGGGAGGGATTGAGGGCAGGAGGAAAAGGGGACGACAGAGGATGAGATGGCTGGATGGCATCACGGACTAAATGGACATGAGTTTGAGTGAGCTCCAGGAGTTGGTGATGGACAGGGAGGCCTGGCGTGATGCAATTCATGGGGTCACAAAGAGTCGGACACGACTGAGCGACTGAACTGAACTGAACTGAGGATGGTCAGGGTGGGGTCCCAGGGAGCTGCCCCGCCCACCGTGAGGACTGCAGAGGGCTGGAATGATGTCTTTCCCCTGGGTGTCCACTAGATGGCGCCCGATCACCAGGCCTCTGGGGGGACAGAAAGGCTTTGGCTGGGGCTGGTACACTGGAGTGAGGAGTGGGGCGGCGGTAAGCTTTGTAATATCCGAGCCCCGAGGTTGCTTGGGGAGTGTAAACGTAAGTCAGCGTGTGTGTAAATCTTCACGTTTGTCAGGACATCTACTTGGGACACGGCTGTGATTCGGCTTTGGTGTACATTCTCCCTTAGGGCCTTGTCACAGCTCAGGAGCTCAGACTATTACTTTTCCAAAGTGGAACTGAGACAGAAGAAGGTTGGTGCCATGCCCAAGGTCACTTGGCTGGTTCAAAGTGGAGTAAATAGTGATTGCCACCAGGCGTCCTAGGACAGATACCAGCCACGTGGCAGGACCCACTGGTGAAGGACTTGCTCTGAGTCACTCTGAATGGAAGAACAGAGTCCAATGGGTTGGTGGTACCGGGATACGAATCCTGGGCATTTATCCATTTAGCATGTTTGTTGAGCACCTACTACCATGTGCCAGGCACCGTGCTGGGCATTGGTGAACAATAAAGCAACTGGTAACAGACATGGAGGCTGTCAGGGAGATAGCCGGAGTTAGCCAGCTGATAAGCAGACCCAAGAAGGTTGGGGGGTTGGTGAGGGAGCCTCAGTCTTAGAAGGGCAGCAACAGGACTCAGGGTCAGAAGGTGCAACCATGAGGCGGGCAGAGAAACAGTTGAAGCAGAGGCTACAGCTCATGCAAAAGCTGCCAAGGCGGAAAAGTGTTGAGCGACTGCAGGGAGATGGGGGGCTTGGGGGGAGAGGGGAGGGAGGGGAGGTCATCCCTGGGGCGGAGTTGGGGGGTGGGGGGAGAGGGTGTCTGACGACTCTGGTGAGGGGTGTGTATTATCATCTACATACCGTAAGAAGGGAGAGGAGCTTTAAGCAGGGCTTGCACAGTGTGATTTGCGTTTCAAAGTCCACTCTGGCTTTGTTTAGGATTCGGGTGAAGATGACCACACAGGTGAGAGACGATGGTGGCTCAGAGCATGCTGGCAGCTGCAAAGGTGGAGGACAGTGTCTAGGTTTGAGAGGTACTTTGGAAGTAGAATCAGCAGGATTTTCAGATGGATTGCATGCAGGGGTGAGGATGATTCCAGGTTCCAAGCATGAGCAACGGGTGGACAGTGGGGCCATTTCCCAAGGTGGGAGAGCCTGGGGGAGGGCCTGAGCTGGGTGGAAGATGGGAAACAAGGTCAGGCTCTGTTATTTTTGAAGCCATCCCTGTGAAATCCTAGTAGAAAGATGGGGCAGGCAGTTGGGGCTCATTGGAAAGGTTGAGGCCGCTGAAATAATCTCCAGAGCCTCTGTTGTTCATTGTTCAGTCGCTAGATAGCGTCCGACTCTTTGTGATCGCATGGACTGCAGCACACCAGGCTTCCCTGTCCTTCAGTATCTCCAGGAGTTTGCTCAAAGTCATGTCCCTTGAATCAGTGATGCCATCCAACCATCTCATCCTGTCACCCCCTTCTCCTCTTCCTGCCTTCAATCTTTCCCGGCATCAGGGTCTTTTCCAGTGAGTCAGTCAGGAGTCTGTATATTGTGCTTATTACTTATTAGTTTTAAAATATTTATTTATTTGGCTGCACCTAGACTTAGTTGCAGTGCTTGGGATCTGTCTTTGTTGCAGCACGCACACTCTTAGTTGCAGCATGTGGGATCTAGTTCCCTGACCAGGAATTGAACCTGGATCCCCTGCTTTGGGAGCATGGAGTCTTAAACACTGGACCACCAGGGAAGTCCCTAGATTGAACTTAATGTCAAGGGACTGGATGAGCTCACTCAGCCCAAAGTCCAGGCAGCTCAATAATGGGAGACTGTGAGGAAAGCCCCATGGCTTCAGGTGTGATGGGCAGCCTTCTGGATGTATTGATGACTGGTGGAGAGGGGCGGCCTCTGTGAGGGTGGTGCAAGGAAATGGCCCCTGAGGATGTGAAAGACCAGGACTCAGGTGGCCCTGGGGCCGCGTGGAGGAGCCGGACTTGCTGACTCTGCCTCTTTGTCTGCTGAGACCTTCCTTCCCAGGAGCGCTTCCCCCACCACCATCTGGCAGATGGCCCCGGGGACACAGACCCTGGTCCCGGGCTAGGGGGGAGGGCGGCTTCTGGGATGGGGCTGTAATTTCAGTTGGGGGCCGGGCTCCTGGGTTTCAGTGCCACCTGGTGTGAGGTTGCTCTTTCTGGCACCTCCCCCACGACTGTCTCTGCTGACCGCCCCACCCCCCTGCTGCAGTTAGTGAGCCTCCTGCAGAGGAGGGGAGGCGGGCCAGGCCCAGGGAGTGCTCCCACCTGGAAGGGGCTGCCAAGTTTAATTAGTGCTTGTGAAGCCTTGGTATCTGCCTCTGAGAGCACCACCTCCCTCTCCCTGGACTTTCATCTTTGAAATTTCCCCACCAGCCTGGATGAAAGGGCCAGGGAGGGGCCAGGTATTAATAGTAATTATTAGTTTCACAAATAAAGAGGAGAAACGGGATTATCTCCGAGCCCAGCCAACTCGTTCGCCCCTCTTTGTGTGCCTGTCTCTCCTTCCTCTGGCTCCATTTCCTTTCTCTTTGCACTTTTCCTCCTCTTCCCCTCTCCTCCCTGCCTCCGGGCCTTGCCTCTTCTGTCTGTCCCCATCTCAAGGCCTCAGGATCCGCTTGCCCCCCTCAGTCTCTCAGCTCTCTGTGTTGGGATATCCGGAGCACCAGGACATTCAGGGAGCACTCCTGTGCTTCTCTGGGGTGCAGAGGCAGAGGGAGAGGCAACGTAGCGGGGAGATGGGGTAGAAGGGTGTCTGTGTCCGTTCATTTATTCACTCACTGTTTTCCAAATAGCTACTGAACATCTGCCATGGCCCAAGCACTGGACTGGGCCCTTAGGACTCAGTGCTGGACAGGACAGACACGGCCCTGCCCTGGGGATCTCCCGGGGAGGCTAGGTAGTAAACAGTAAGCTGACAAGTTACACTTGAGGGCATAGATAGATGCCTGCTAGGAAGGGATAAACAGCAGCTATGATGCAGAGCTAAGGGTGGGGGCCCCGTGAGGCTGGGGGATGAGGGACGCATCCCCCTGAGGAGGTGGCGTTCCAGCTGAGAGCTCAACAATGAGAAGGACCTCATGAGAGAATTGTTGAGAAAAGTGTTCAGGGCAGGGAGAACAGCCTTTGCAAAAGCCTGGGGTGAAGACCTCAGAGGTGGACCTTGTGAGAATATGAAAGAAGGATGAGGTGGCAAGAGGTGGGGTCCAGAGAGCGAGGCTGAGGTGCGCTGGGGCGGGTGGGCCCACAGCCGGGCCCCTGTGCACTAAGCGGGGCCCTGTACCTCACTGAATGTCCTGCTGTCCCTGGTTTGGAACTCTTAATTTACTAATTTATTTGGCTTCATCAGGTCTTAACTGTGGCATGCGGAATCTTTCACGTGGCTCATGGGCTCCGGAGTGCTCAGAGGCTCAGTAGTTGTGGCACGGGGACTCAGTTGCCCTACAGCATGTGGGACCTTAGTGAAAGTGAAGTCGCTCAGTCGTGTCCGACTCTTTGCGACCCCATGGGCTGTAGCCTATCAGGCTCCTCCATCCATGGGATTTTCCAGGCAAGAGTGCTGGAGTGGATTGCCATTTCCTTCTCCAGGGGATCTTCTCGACCCAGGAATTGAACCCGGGTCTCCCGCATTGCGGGCAGACGCTTTACCGTCTGAGCCACCAGGGAAGGCCCGTCCCCGACAAGGGATAGAACTTGTGTCCCTTGCATTGGAAGGCAGATTCTTAACCACTGGACCACCAGGGAAGTCCCTTTGGAGTTCTTCATTTTTAAGCAAGGGGTTCTTCTATGTTTGCATTTTGTACTGGGCCTCATCAATATGTAGCTGTCCCTGCTTGGGGAGGTCAGCAAAAGAAGTGACTTAAAAAAAAAAAAAAGTAAACGTGTATAGAAATATGAAGGCTGGTGGGCTGGTGTTTGGTGAATGAATGAATGAACGGAGGAATTTGGGTGCACACGTGTGTGAGCTTACCTATGAGGCTGTCACCGGGCCATGTAGGCCTGGCCAGGAACGCTGCTGACACACAGCCGTGGCCCTGTCATGCTCCCGAGTCCTGCAGCGCCTGCTACATTTCTCAGGGCCGTTGCCAGAGAGGCTCAAGGGGCTAAGCCCAAAGCGGCACCAAGCCCAAAGTGGCACTATGAACAGGGGTGGTGTGGCCAGGCTTCTTCCAGGCCCCGTTTGGGGAAATAAGGTGACTCCTCTACCCCAGCTGGAGGCAGCCCTGTCTTCCCTGTGAGACCCGAGACTTTGGAGCCAGAAAGATTTGAGTTCAAATTGCCTTCACATCCTCACAAGTGGGTGTGTGGATGCAGATAACTGGACTTTGGGCAGGTGATTTGCTTCTTCAGTCCTCAGTTTCCTCATCTGTAGCATGGGGATCACTACTTAGAATTTCTGAGACGATTCAATGTGGTAACGAAAGGGAAGATTTTGGCAGAGTCAGAGCTTGGTGAATATTTGTAATAATAATAGTTTTTATACCCATTCAGTCTCTGGAGACTTGGGTAAAGATTTGCTTCTGCTGCCAAATGTCTGCATAATCATGAACAAGTCTCTGAATCCTCCTGGTCCTCAGCTTCCTCTTGTGTTAAAATTGGGGTGATAACAAGCTAACTCGTCTCTAAGCAGGGTGGTCAGGACGATCCCACACATTCACTGCGGAGCTTGTTTGAGAACTGATGTGCCCATATGACTTGTTGGCACATTCCCGACCCCTGCCTCCCCCATCTCAGGGCAGATTTTCTCCAAATATGCCCCTTCCTCGGAGAGAAAAGTGTCCCCCCTCCCCACACCTCACCCAGTTCTTGGCAGTGCATGGAACCCAGTCCCTGGATTCCCAGCCCCGAGGGTGGTTGTCCTCAGGCTAGAAAGTCTGCCTGGGAGTGACCCTCCAGGTCAGGGTCTGAAGTTGGGCAAGGAAGAGGAAGGTCCACAGCTGGGGCAGTGTTGGCTCGGGGGAGGGGGCGGGGGGGTGAACTAAAGGCAGACAAAGGAGCTGGAGCCCCAGTCCCCGCAGTCTGGCTTCCTGCCTGCCTCTGGGCAGGAAGCAGCCAGAAAGCTGTGAGAATCAGTCTCTGACTAAGGGCCCAGGCGACAGTCTTGGAGTGGGTAGAGCCCCGACTTCATCTCCCACGTTCACCACCAAAGGCTGATTTTTGGGAGCCTCCAGAACCCATGGGAAGCCCTGAGCAGCACCCAACACCAGCCTGGGAAGGCGAGCCTCTCCTGATAGGAGTCCTGGCCAGAGGAGACAGGAAGGGAGAGCTACAGGGTCCTCGGCCACCCGCGAGTGCAGACCTGGTGGGCGGGAAGGTTGGGTCCATGTCCAGCTGCTGCGGTGAATCAGCAATGTGACCACAGGGTCACTGAGCCTCTCTGTGCCTCAGGCTCCTCATTGGGAATGTGGGGGTAATAGTCACGCCTTCTCAGAGTGTTACTGGGAGAACTAAGTGCCCTGAGGTTCTTAACAAAGCCTGACACATAGTGAGTGCTTTGGAGAGGGTAGTTATTATTATGGGCTTTTAAAAAATGAGGCCATGCCGTGAGCCACGACAGATTCTGTCGGATCTCTGGATGGACTAGTTTGATGCCTTCCCCATTTTGATTTTGAGTTTTTGGACGTGCTAGGTCTTCCTTGTTGTGCACCGGCTTTCTCTAGTTCTCTAGTTGTGAGTGGGGGCTACTCTTTGTTGCAGTAGGTGGGTGGGCTCCTTGTTGCAGTGGCTTCTCTTGGAGCACAGGCTGTAGGTGCACAGACTCTAGAGCGCGTGGTCTTCACAGCCACTAGAGTTGTGGCGCATGGACTTAGTTTCCTCGAGGCATGTGGAATCTCCCCCGACCAGGGATCAAACCCGTGTGCCCTGCGTTGGCAGGTGGATTCTTAACCACTGAAGCAACAGGGAAGTCCAGCCTTCCCCTGTATTTTGCTCTACTCTTCGCTGGCAACAGTCATTCATTCGTTTATTCAAGAAGAATTTATGGAGCATTTTTGTGGCAGCAAAGTGATGGGGGACCCCAAAATGGAATGGTTCCTGGACGGGGCATTTGAGCGAGAACTAACTGTGGGCTTAGTTTCTGTATACTCAGACGCCCACTGCCCTGGAGCTGTGTGTCAGCCAGGTCACAGAGCAGGGAGCCCAGGGGAAGGCACGGACACACGATCACACAGCTACTGCTAGCAGTAATGGAACCGAACCCTGGCCCACATCAGTCCAAAGCCAGTGCCTTTCCAAATCAAGGTTCCAGGGCTGCCTCCCTGCAACACCCTTTGACTGCTGAATCTGCACCCCCACTTTGGCAGAGCCAGAGGCCACCCCCACTCCCTGGAGGCCAAAGGTTGGGCTGTATTCTGCAGCCCTCTCTAGCAGGATTTTTGTCATTTCCTCCCTGGTTCTCCTGACCATGCAGAACAACCTTGGGGCTTTCCCCAGAGGGGAAACCCAGCCTGGAAGCAGCCCAGCCTGGAAAATGTGGCTGTGGGTAACTCCTGATCTCCTTAGTTGCAGAGCATCTGAGGGCCTGGGAGTGGAGCAGGACCAGGGGCGGGGGCAGGGTAGGGGGTGCTCCCTGAATGGTGCTGAGCCAGTGATTCCCCTCTGGCTCTGTAGCCTGAGACAGGTCACAGCCCCTCTCCGGGCCTCAGTTTCCCCACCTGTGAGAAGTGGAACAGTAACAAAGCTACAGCACCAGGCCCTTGCATGGCCTTTGTGCTGGGAGTTGACAGGCTGATGGCAAGTTCTCCCGCCCATCTTTCCTCTTGGGCTTTTGTGAGGATAAAGAAGGCTGTGGCTACAAAAGGACTTTGAGACAGAGGACAGAACTGGATACCAGCTGATGCAGAAGCTGATGGCTGTTGACGGAGACCCTCCCCCACCAGGTCCAGCTTCTGCCTCACCCAGACTCTGCCTATGCCCAAGCTCCCATTCCCCAGATCCCCTGTAGAACCTGGGGCAGGAGGAGCCTGGGAAGAGCCTGGTTGGAACCAGGAAAGCCTGGGCCTGGCACAAGCATCCACAAGCTATGGGGTCACCCACTTGGCTGCAACCCCGCCATGGACCTTCCAGCAGCCTCACTGACACCTTGCCATGCCGGGTTTGTACCTTGACTTTCCCACAGGTAGAGGTGGGGCAGGGGGAGCAGGAAGAGGAGGCCTGTGGCTAAGCAGGAGGCCACCTTCTGGCAGATCACCACACTCACCTTATGCCTGGGTGGAACTCAGTTTCTCCACCTGCATTGTTCAAACATACATCACAGGACCTCACAGCCTTCTGAGGTGCAGTGGGTGGGTCTCCGACTTCTGCCGTCCTCAGACCTCCAGGCCCTAGCCTCGAACAGATGGAGACCAGTTCCACCCTCAGGGCCTTCCATCTGGGATCTGAACCACAATCCCCAACCCCATCTGCTTGCAGCAGCCTCCCAAATGCTCTCCAGAGTGGACGGAAACCAAGGGTGGGGAGGCAGGGGCATGCCCCCTCCCCAGGAGGACTCAGAGGCAGGAGTCTCACTGCCAGGCTTGTGCACACGGATGGAGAGCTGACGAGCCGGAGGGATGGTGGGAGAGGCAGCACCATGTGGAGAGGCCAGCGCCCTGGGCACACAGGCCCGCCCACCCCCGCTTCCTCCGGCTGGGCCAGATGGTGGGGGCGGCCGAGGAGAGGGATCCTCGCTCCTTTCTTCCCCCACCCAGGGGCTCTGCAGGGGCCCGGATTTCTTTCCACATAGAAGACACATGGGGAGAAGCCTTACCCACACGCAGACTTGGGGCAACACATTAATCTGGTGGAATCACATTTGAAGCGTTACAGAACCTGAGTATGCTGGAGAATTCTAGAATCTCAGAGGCACAGCATCTCAGAATTTTAGAAAAGTGAGTCATAGATTGTAGCTTTCTAAACTGTGCTGTGCCAACATTGTAGCCACTGGCCACGTGTGGTTATTGAGTCCTTGAAATGTAACTAGTCTGAATTGAGATGAGCTGTACATTTAAAATACATAGTAGATTTTGAAGACTTGGTACAAAAGAAAGACTTTTAAACATCTCATTAATAACGTATTAATTACATGTCAAAATGATAATATTTTGGATATACTGGGTAAAATACAATATTACTAAGATGAATCTCACTTTTTTTTTTTTTTTGCTTTTAAAACATGACTGCTAGAACATTTTAAATTTCATGTGTTTCATTTCAGAATTTTAAAGAGATGGAATTTCAGAACCAGGTCTCCAGATCTTTACATCACCAGCTGACTTTGAACCTTAGATATTAACTCCCTGAGCCTGGGAGAATCTGAGAAGAATCCTGGTCCTTCTCCCAGCACAGGGATCCTCTAGCCCACCCTGACCAACACTGACCAGCCTTTGCCTACCCATTCCCTCCTCCAGCAGAGAACTCAACTGCCACCATGGCTGCTGGGCTTTTAGAATGGCTACAGTTTCCGGGTGTCGGGTGGCATCTACTTCCCACAGCTTTTTCCACCCTCATGGTTGGTTTCCAGAGCCTCTTCCAGGGCTTCCCAGAACAGGTCTGCATCCTTCTTCCCCGTGAAAGGTGTGGAATTTGAGTTCTGACCCTACCCCCCACCCCAGGCCGCGTCCTACAGGCTGCAGGGTTTACCTCGACCCCTGTTCCCCTACAGGTGAGCTTCAGGGAGTCTCAGCTCCTGATGCCCCTATCTCTTAGCAGAACCTGGGACCCCAGTGATCAGGTGAGGGTCTTCCAGCCTCTCTCAGTCTATAGACTATCCTGTTTGTCTGTCTGGGGAACTGCCTTCCCTGTGCAGTCTCCAGGCCCTGCCCTGTTCCCAGCTCCAGAGGATGTATGATGGTGACTGCTGGTGCTGGGATATTGGGGTGACACAGGAATCGGGGAGTTGATTCAGGGTGCCTTAAATCTGCCTGGAAAATGCTTTTTCTGATTTTAAGAGATGGTGGGGAGGAAAAAGGAAGAGGCTTTCTTACTGACAGACTCAGGAATTCCAAGGCAGTACTAATAGGTGACTCACTCAGCACCTGAGCAATTCTGAGAAGGAAGATCATAGGTCAGTCAGGGAAGGCGTCCTGGAGGAAGTGGGATTGGAGCTAGGACTTGAAGGAAAGGAGGGGGTGTTAGAGTTGCGAAGAGGTGGAGATGAGGGCATTCTCCTCGGCAGGAAGAATGCTGGGCACACATGGCCGGGACCCAGGCCTTGAGGGTCCCAGGTTGCCTGGAGTAGAAGGGTGAGAGGGCAGTAGGGCTGTGAGGATGGGTCAGCTGGCTGAGGGCCTCTGGGGAGGTGTGTGTGTACAATGGAGAAAGGGGGAGTCCCAGTTAGCTGTAGGAGGACGTTGGGTAAAATAACAGTAACATCTGTAGCAGCTATGCCAGGCACGGTGCTAAGTGGTTTCCTAATATTTCATTTATTCTTATCAATAACCCTATGATGTAAGTACTGTTATTCCCATTCTACAAATAAACAATTGAAGCCACGGTAAGGGACAGTAAGTGATGACTGACCTTGGATTTCCACACAGGATAGTCTGGCTTCAAAGCTCTTAAGCATTGGATGGGGGGTTGTGGGGAATGGAGATTGGTGGGGTGAGTGGTGTGTGCAGCGGGTAAGTGAATGGGTGTGACCCTGTTGTGTGTAAATAAGCGGGGGGGGGTGATCCCCACCGTTTCCCTCCTGCTTCCCTCACCCAACCCCAGCTCTGTCTCAGGATAGACTCAGCCCAGACAGGTCTATGTGAAGATGGGGCCTTGGAATGATAAGAATTTCCATGCCTGTTGGAACAGATCGCCCAGACAAGAGTCTGGTCACCATGGCAGTTTTAGAGCCAGCTTCCCACTGGGGTCAGCACTGCCCTTCCCTCCCCTCCTTATGTGCTGGTGCAAGTCCAGGACCCGGGAGCGGTGTCTAGACTTGACCCTGGGGGCCACCTCCTTCTCAGCTTCTGATGCACACACAGCCGGGCAAGTGGGAGAGTTACAGGCAGGCGCCTCCTCCGACTGTCCTGGCTTGGCTGCATCGCTGGTGATGGAGGCAGGCCCCTGTTCCTCTCTGGGCCTCAGTTTCTCCATTTCTGTAAGCAGGCAGATTGCATTCATTCAGGAATCATAAACTAAGGTGACAAGGTGGCCCAGGAGGAGAATGCAAACGAATGAGGTGAGGTGGGCAGGGGTGTGGATGTGTGTGTTAGGGGTTGAGGACCCAGGAGAACTGGAGGCAACCTCCCGACCAGGTGACTTGGCCCATCCTCCCTGTTTCATTTGGTGGAGCCCCCAGGACCCTGAGACACAGTTTCTTTAACTGGGAGTTGTGGTGCCCACCCCATGGGAGTGGTGAGAATGAACTGATGAGAATAATTGATGGGAATCTTGAGGAGAAATGCCCGCTCCCCTTTGATGAATGTAATCTTTTTATTTGAGTCATATTAAAAGTATTTATGTTTAAGCTCATATAGCTCAGTATCAAAAAACAAACAATCTGACTAAAAGATGGGCAAAAGACCTAAATAGACATTTCTTTCTCCAAAGATGATATATACATGACCGATAGACACATGAAAAGATGCTCAGTGTCACTGATTTTTAGAGAAAAGGAAATCAAAACCACAATGAGGTATCACCTCACAATGGTCAGAATGGCCATCATCAAAAAGTCTATAAATAATAAATTCTGGAGAGGGTGTGGAGAAAAGGGAACCTTCCTACACTGTTGTTGGGAATGTAAATTGGTGAAACCACTATGGAAAACTTCTCAGGTGGCTAAGAAGGTAAAGAATCTTCTCTCAGTGTGGGAGATCCGGTTTCGATCCCTGGGTCAGGAAGGTCTCCTGGAGAAGGAAATGGCAACCCACTTCAGTATTGTTGCGTGGAGAGCTCCATGGACAGAGGAGCCTGGTGGGCTACAGTCCATACGGTCAAAAAGAATCGGATACGACAGAGCAACTAATACACACACAACATGGAAAACAGTATAGATGTTCCTTAAAAAACTAAAAATAAAGTTTCCATATGATCCAGTGATCTCACTCCTAGGTGTACATCTGGGAAAAAATGAAAACTCTAAACTAAAAAAGATACATGTGCACCAATGTTCATAGCAGCACTATTTACAATAGCTAAGACATGCAAGCAGCATGTGTCCATCACAGATGCCTGGATAAAGAAAATGTGGTATGCACGAACTGTTGAATATTACTCAGCCATAAAAAAAGAAAGATTTGGGAGAATGGCATTGAAACTTGTAAAATATCATGTATGAAACGAGATGCCACTCCAGGTTCAATGCACGATACTGGATGCTTGGGGCTGGTGCACTGGGACGACCCAGAGGGATGGTATGGGGAGGGAGGAGGGAGGAGGGTTCACGATGGGGAACACATGTATACCTGTGGTGGATTCATTTTGATATTTGGCAAAAAAAAAAAAAAAAAAAAAAATTACATAAAAAAAAAAGAAAGAAATAATGCTATTTGCAGCAACATGGATGGACCTAGAGATTGTCCTACTAAGTGAAGTCAGAAAGAGAAAGACAAATGCCATGTTATCATTTATATGTGAAATCTAACAAAATAATACAAATCTAAATAAAAAAACAAACAGACTCACAGATATAGAAAACAAATTTATGGTTATCAAAGAGTAAGGTGGGGGAGGAATAAATTAGGAGTATAGGATTAACAGATATATACTACTATACATAAAATATATGTTGTTGTTCAGTTGCTCAGTCGTGTCCAACTCTTTGCGACCCCACGAACTGCAGCACGCCAGGCTTCCCTGTCCTTCACCATCTCCTGGAGCTTGCTCAAACCTATGTCCATTGAGTCAGTGATGCCATCCAATCATCTCATCCTCTGTCATCCCCTTCTCCTCCTGCCTTCAGTCTTTCTCAGCATCTTGGTCTTTTCTAAGGAGTCAGCTCTTCTCATCAGGTGGCCAGAGTATTTAGGCTTCAGCTTCAGCATCTGTCCTTCCAGTGAATATTCAGGACTGACTTCCTTTAGTGTTGACTGGTTTGATCGCCTTGCAGTCCAAGGGACTCTCAAGAGTCTTCTCCAACACCACAGTTCAAAAGCATCAATTCTTTGGTGCTCAGCCTTCTTTATGATCCAACTCTCCCATCCATACATGACTAGTGGAAAAACCATAGCTTTGACTAGACAGACCTTTGTTGGCAAAGTAATGTCTCTGCTTTTTAATATGCTGTCTAGGTTTGGCATAACTTTTCTTCCAAGGAGCAAATGTCTTTTAATTTCATGGCTGAAGTCACCATCTGCAGTGATTTTAGAGCCCCCCAAAATAAAATCTGTCACTGTTTCTCCTAACAGTCTTGATCCCAGCTTGTGCTTCATCCAGCTTGGCATTTCGCATGATGTACTCTGAATATAAGTTAAATAAGCAGGGTGACAATATACAGCCTTGATGTACTCCTTTCCCACTTTGGAACCAGTCTGTTGTTCCATGTCCAGTTCTAACTGTTGCTTCTTGACCTGTATACAGGTTTCTCAGGAGGCAGGTAAGGTGGTCTGGTATTTCCATCTCTTGAAGAATTTTCCACAGTTTGTTGTGATCCACACAGTCAAAGGCTTTAGCATAGTCAGTGAAGCAGAAGTAGAAGTTTTCCTGGAATTCTCTTGCTTTTTCTATGATCCAACAGATGTTGGCAATTTGATCTCTGGTTCCTCTGCCTTTTCTAAATCCAGTTTGAACATCTGGAAGTTCTCAGTTCACGTATTGTTGAAGCCTGGCTTGGAGAATTTTGAAAAAATTTGAAAAATATATGTAGCAATAACAGTTTACAGCTCAGGGAATCATATTCAATATCTTGCAATAACCTACAATGGAATATAATCTGAGGAAATATATATAACACTTTCTGTACATCTGAAACTAACACAATATTGTAAATCAACTTTACTTCAATTAAAAAAAATGTGTTTAGGGGAAGGCGCCAAGATGGCGGAGGAGTAGGACGGGGAAAACACTTTCTCCCCCACAGCTTCATCAAAAGAGCATTTAAACGTCGTGTAAATTCCACAAAACAACTTCTGAATGTCGGCAGAGGACATTAGGCACCCAGAAAAGCAACCCAACTCCTCGAAAGGAGGTAGGAAAAAATATTAAAGACAATAAAAGAGACAAAAGAGGGAGGGACGGAGTTCCGTCCCGGGAAGGGAGTCTTAAAAAGAGAGAAGTTTCCAAACACCAGGAAACCTTCTCACTGCCGAATCCGTGCCGAGCTTTGGAAGCACAGAGGACAACATAACAGGGAGAAAAAATAAATAAACAATTAAAACTCGCAGAATGCGAGCCCTACGGTAACTCCTCCAGCGGAGAAGCAGCGCAGACGCCTGCATCCGCCATTAGCAAGCGGGGGCTGGGCAGGGAGGCGCGGCGCGGGCTGCATCGCTGAGAGTAAGAATCTGGCCTGAATACCCTGAGCACTATCTGAGCGAAATAATTTGGGCTAGCAAACCAGACTGAGGGATATCTACCATGCGAAAAGCCAGCCCTAACCTAAGACACCGCCAGCCGGCGCACGGAACAAAGGACTAAACAGAGGTAGCCGGCTGCAAACCTTCCCCCTCCGGTGACAGGCAGCCAGAGCCGGAAGGGGGCAATCGCAGCCCCAGAGAGACATTATCTATAAAACTGGCTTCTTTGCTAACTAAAACTTATTGGGGGTCTGGATGGTCAACATCTGCCTGAGAAGGTGCGCCGGTTTTACACCCAGATAACCAAGTGGCGGGGAGGCGATAAGTCGCAGCATTGGCGCTCGCCAAACACCTCATCACCTGAGCTGCTCGGACCTGGGAAGAGCACAAAACGCAGCCCCAACTGAGTCTGCGCCTCTGAGGACTACCTGAGTGCCTGAACCTGAGCGGCTTGGACCTGGGAGGTGCATGCAACCCAGGCCCAGCCTCGGATTGTTCCCGGCGGAACAACCTAGAGCCTGAGCAGTGTGGGCAGGGAGGCTACACGCACCGTGAGCGGGGGCAGACCCAGTGTGGCTGAGGCACTGCGAGCGCACGCCAGTGTCATTTGTTTGCAGCATCCCTCCCTCCCTCCCCATAGCGCGACTGAACAAAGAGAAGAAATACAGCTCCACCCACCAGAACACCGACACAAGCTTCCCTAACCAGGAAACCTTGACAAGCCACCTCTACATACCCACACACAGCGAGGAAACGCCACAATAAAGAGAACTCCACAAACTGCCAGAATACAGAAAGGACTCCCAAACTCAGCAATTTAAACAAGATGAAGAGACAGAGGAATACCCAGCAGATAAAGGAACAGGATAAATGCCCACCAAACCAAACAAAAGAGGAAGAGATAGGGAATCTACCTGATAAAGAATTCCAAATAATGATAGTGAAATTGATCCAAAATCTTGAAATTAAAATGGAATCACAGATAAATAGCCTGGAGACAAGGATTGAGAAGATGCAAGAAAAGTTTAACAAGGACCTAGAAGAAATAAAAAAGAGTCAATATATAATGAATAATGCAATAAATGGAATTAAAAACACTCTGGAGGCAACAAATAGTAGAATAACAGAGGCAGAAGATAGGATTAGTGAATTAGAAGATAGAATGGTAGAAATAAATGAATCAGAGAGGATAAAAGAAAAACGAATTAAAAGAAATGAGGACAATCTCAGAGACCTCCAGGACAATATTAAACGCTACAACATTCGAATCATAGGGGTTCCAGAAGAAGAAGACAAAAAGAAAGACCATGAGAAAATACTTGAGGAGATAATAGTTGAAAACTTCCCTAAAATGGGGAAGGAAATAATCACCCAAGTCCAAGAAACCCAGAGAGTCCCAAACAGGATAAACCCAAGGAGAAACACCCCAAGACACATATTAATCAAATTAACAAAGATCCAACACAAAGAACAAATATTAAAAGCAGCAAGGGAAAAACAACAAATAACACACAAGGGAATTCCCATAAGGATAACAGCTGATCTTTCAATAGAAACTCTTCAAGCCAGGAGGGAATGGCAAGACATACTTAAAATGATGAAAGAAAATAACCTACAGCCCAGATTATTGTATCCAGCAAGGATCTCATTCAAGTATGAAGGAGAAATCAAAAGCTTTTCAGACAAGCAAAAGCTGAGAGAATTCTGCACCACCAAACCAGCTCTCCAACAAATACTAAAGGATATTCTCTAGACAGGAAACACAAAAATGGTGTATAAACTCGAACCCAAAACAATAAAGTAAATGGCAACGGGATCATACTTATGAGTAATTACCTTAAACGTAAATGGGTTGAATGCCCCAACCAAAAGACAAAGACTGGCTGAATGGATACAAAAACAAGACCCCTACATATGTTGTCTACAAGAGACCCACCTCAAAACAGGGGACACATACAGACTGAAAGTGAAGGGCTGGAAAAAGATTTTCCATGCAAATTGGGACCAAAAGAAAGCAGGAGTCTCAATACTCGTATCAGATAAATTAGACTTTAAAACAAAGGCTGTGAAAAGAGACAAAGAAGGTCACTACATAATGATCAAAGGATCAATCCAAGAAGAAGATATAACAATTATAAATATATATCCACCCAACATGGGAGCACCACAGTATGTAAGACAAATCCTAACAAGTATGAAAGGAGAAATTAACAATAACACAATAATAGTGGGAGACTTTAATACCCCACTCACACTTATGGATAGATCAACTAAACACAAAATTAACAAGGAAAAAAAAAAACATGTATCTATAAAGTTCACTAAAGCAAAGCACAGTAAAATGAGGTATGGCAATAAAAGGCGTTAAATTTATCAAATAAAAAAAAATTAAAAAAAAAAAAAAACTGACCAACAAGAGAAGGGATTAAGTGTGGAGCAGGGGTTATGCTGAGCCATCTTCTGGACCAGGACAGGCAGATACCCTCATGTTCCTCATTTCCTTTGCCACCATATCCATCATGTAGTCTTCAAAGTGTAGTTTTGTTTAGATTTTGTTAATTTTAATGGCTACCTGTGGCTCGGGGCTGCCAAGAACAGGATAATAGCCAAGCACAATGCCTGGAATAGGAAGCTATTGCACTAATACTCATTGACTGACACTTGTTTTGTGGTTAAGAATCTGCCTTCTAATGCAGGGGATGTGGGTTCAACCGCTGGTCAGGGAACTAAGATCTGATGTGGCGAGGAGCAACTCAGCTCATGCACAACAGCTCAAGAAGCCTGCATGCTGCAGTGAAGATCCAGTACAATGGAAAACACACACACACACATACACAAATGAAAAAAATGAACAAACAATGACAAAATAAAAAAAAAAAAAATGTATTTAGCACCTGGGGATCAAATGAAGAGAACTGAAGAATGTGGAAGCCAGATAGAGGAGGAAAGTGAAAGTGAAGTTGCTCAGTTGTGTCCGACTCTTTGCGACCCCATGGACTGTAGCCTACCAGGCTCCTCTGTCCATGGGATTTTCCAGGCAATAGTACTGGAGTGGATTGCCATTTCCTTCTCCAGGGGATCTTCCTGACCCAGGGATCAAACCCGGGTGTCCCACATTGTAGACAGATGCTTTACCGTCTGATCCGGAGGAGTGGATGAGAAATGGCCTGGGGGTGAAGGCAAGACCAGTGCAGAGCCCCTCTGGAGAGGTTGGCCAAAGAACAGATTGCTTATGACCCTCGGCTTCTGCCCCCAGATTGGCAGGCTGGAACTGGGCCCTGCCTCACCCTCAGAGGACTTTGAGCCTATTGCAGTTACCAATTTATTTACCAATTTATTACAGTTTAGAGACCACAAGTACTTGTGAGTTTTTCTTTTGCCAGGTTGTAACTGGTGCATCACAATGAACACAGTAAAAAAGGGAAATTAACCGATTTACATTTGTTTGCAGAAGCCATTATCTTCTCTGTGTGAAGATTCTGAAGACCTTTCACCCTCCATCCCTGTTCTCTTGGTCAAGTTGAATCCTTTAAGGACTTGGAAGACTGCGGGCCAGTGGCCTAAAATCCCGTTCAGCTGCAGCTCAGCTCTTTGAACAGCCGAGGGTTATCTCCCACAGGTTGGCCAAACCTGCGTTTTCTCCTCTTTAAAATAGGGTGAAAAGTCCCCCACTGTGAAAAACTCTCAGGACTACCGTGGAGTCACCAGAAACTGCTTTACAGAATGGGAAAATGCTTTAGAAAACACGGGGAAAGTGCTGCACCTGCAGAGGATTGTGCTAGCCGCGACCTCGGCTCAGGCCGCTCCTGGGAGTGAAGGATGCGCTGAGGAAAGCGGGACACACATCCTTAGGTGGGCTCTGCCTGAAACAGGAAGCCTGGCCCCAGGGTCAGGACTCCTTTGGAAACCAGCTGCAGATGCTCTTCAGCAGCAGCAGCGTAGATGAAAGTGCGGGTGCATCAGGGAAGGGTTGGGAGGCCCGGTGAAGTAAGGAAGTAGGGCACGGAACCCAGGTGGTCCTGCACAGTTTGGGGACTCATTGCCCCTGGGCAGTGAGGGGTGGGTTAAATGGTAAGAATGTAGCCTTTGAGTTGGGTGGACCTGGATTTGAAAACTCCTCTGCCACTCCTGTCCGGGAGACCATGGGGCAGTTTTTTTTACCTCTTTGAGCTACAGCTCTCTGGGCTGCTCAATAACAAATGGAAAGCAGGTAGCATGCCCCAGAGTGAATGATTAAGTGCTGTTAATTGCTCCCATCTCCCACCTCTGACCATCTTTTGTTCCATTCCAGGACAGTTTATATCCATTTTCCATCTGATAACCCGCCCATTTCACAGATTTTTTTCCTTCATTTGTTTAACAGAAAGCAAATAGTCCCCGTACTTGAAGAAGTGTGTGACTGTGTGTAGGAGAGAGAGAGAGGGAGAAAGACAGGAAACTCTTACAGCATGTGGTCAATGCTGTAATTACGGTGACCATGTTCTCCAAACCACAAATCAGGTCACGTGGTCAGACAGAGGCTATTTTCTGCCTCCACTGAAGTCCAAACATGAAATCACACGTAGTTACACATTCATTGAATGACCTTTTACTTTTTTAGAGAAGCAAATGACATGAAATTTGGATTCTCTGTGACAAATCCCATCATCGTCCCAGAAAATCACTAGACCTGTGACTAAGTCCCATACAGAGAGCCCTGGCAGAAGCAGGAAGACTTCCTGTAGGAGGTGCTGCTTAAGTGGGGTCTTGATGTCTGAATAGGAGGTCTCCAGGTAGAGAAAGATGGGGTGACCTTAGTGCCCTTGGGACAGGACCTACCCTTTCTGTTCTATAGAAAACCTTGTTAGAAACTGGGGGTGGAGGTAAAGTAGGCAACAGTGTCTGTTTTTAGTTACTTTTCGCTTTCATGTTCCAAAGATCTCCTGGGAAATAGAATTGTTACAGGCCAGTACAACACAGTTATAGTGCGTCATATCTTGTGATGCATTTACATGTTTGTCTCTGCAGTGGACTGTACATTTCTTAAGGACACGGGCCACATCTGTCTTGTTCATCTCTGTGTCCCTCTACTTCCCCTCCCCCACCAGGATGGTGTGAGGAAAACTCTAGGAGAGGTGCTGCTGCTGCTGCTGCTAAGTCGCTTCAGTCGTGTCCGAGTCTGTGCGACCCCACAGATGGCAGCCCACCAGGCTCCCGCCGTCCCTGGGATTCTCCAGGCGAGAACACTGGAGCGGGTTGCCATTTCCTTCTCCAATGCATGAAAGTGAAAAGTGAAAGTGAAGTTGCTCAGTCGTGTCCAACTCTTAGCAACCCCATGGACTGCAGCCTACCAGGCTCCTCCGTCCGTGGGATTTTCCAGGCAAGAGTACTGGAGTTGGGTGCCATTGCCTTCTCCGAGGAGAGGTACTAATCAATGTAAAATGAAAAAAAAAATGTACAAAATGCTGTAAATGGGCATTTTGTAGGCAGACATTGTTCTTTGTTTTGTGATGAATCTGTTGACTTTTATTTTGTTTAGTTAGCAAATATGTGCCGGTTTCCGGCCTGCCCTGTGCCCTGCACTGTGTGGGGGTCCAGAGCTCAGCTGGGTCTGAGACAAATGTGGTCCTGCCCCTGCACAGCTTGCCCTCTAGAGAGAGGCAGCCCACAAGTAACTACAAGGGTGATGAAGAGGGACTATGACAGGTAGACCTGGAAGTAGTTTTGGTTAGGGGCACAGGGAAAGCCTCAGGAGGAAGTGAGATTTAACCTGATGTCCCTCAAATAAAAATTAACCATTTAGCTAACATTTTCAGTTCAGTTCCATTCAGTCGCTCAGTCGTGTCCAACTCTTTGCAACCCCATGAACCGCACACGCCAGGCCTCCCTGTCCATTACCAACCCCCAGAGTTTACCCAAACTCATGTCCATTGAGTTGGTGATGCCATCTAACCATCTCATCCTCTGTTGTCCCCTTCTCCTCCTGCCTTCAATCTTTCCCAACATCAGGGTCTTTTCAAATGAGTCAGTTCTTCGCATCAGGTGGTCAAAATATTGGAGTTTCAGCTTCAACATTAGTCCTTCCAATGAACACCCAGGACTGATTTCCTTTAGGATGGACTGGTTTAATAGAGCTTATTATGTGACAGGGGCTTCCCTGGTGGTTCAGTAATAAAAGAATCCTGCCAATGTAGGAGACATAGGTTCAATCCCTGGGTCAGGAAGACCCCCTGGAGAAAGGAATGGCAACCTAGCCCAGCACTCTTGCCTGAGAAATCCCCTGAACAGAGAATCCTGGCGGTTACAGTCCATGGGGTTACAAAAGATGTCAGACACGACTTAGGGACTACACAACAACACCTTCCTGTGACAGGCACCATTCTGAGGGCTTCTTTACATGTTTAACTCATTTAATTCTCACAATGGCCCTGTGAAGTGCAGACTACCATTATCTCCTTTTAGAGATGAACACAGAAAGTTTGAAAAACTGGCCCATGGGCACACAGCTTGTAGAGCCAGAATTCAAGCCCAGTTAGTCCACACACTTAACAAGGAATTAGGTAAAGGGGAAGGCCAGGCATATCATTCAGGACAAGAGATAAGGCTGGGCAACAAGTTGGAGAATTTATCGTGAGAGCAATGGGAAGCCATCGATGGCTTTAAGTAAGAAATGAGCATGGTGAGGTTACCTTAGAGGAGGCAAAGTGGGGGGCAGGGAGCTGTTAACATGGGCCAAGGCAGACAAGATGGTGACTTGGACTAGAATGGTAGTGATGAAGAGAACGGGATGGGATTGGGTTAGAGAAACGACTGGAGGCAGAACCAATGGAACTGGCTCATGGATGGGATGTGGGGAGAAGAGGCTTGTGTCAGATTTCTGGGATGGACATGTGAACTGGACATGTCCATGGAGGAGGGGGAGAAGCAGATTTGAGCAGATGCAAGTTTGGAAGTTCAGCCTTTGATTTATGGCGTTGGATAAAGGGGACCTTGGGACAACTGAGGAGCATGTCAAGTGGTCAGTGAGGGGAACAGTTGGACTGAGGAGAGGGTGTGGGCAGTGGGGGTTATCAGAACAAAGAAGGTCCCCAAAGCTCTGGGAGATGTGGTGGGTCCTGAGGGGATGGAGAAGCAGGGCATCTCTACAGTCCTCCTCAGAACCCCCCAGGGTATGGTCAGAAATGGGAGTCCTCGGCTCCACCTAGACCCTCGGCCCAGGGAGGCCAGTTCCCTGGGTGGGGCCTGGGCGTGGCCTTTTTGCAGGCTTTCCAGGTGACAGTAAGCAGGAGGGCCTTGGGCCCAACTTGGTGAACAGTAACTCTGAGGACTTGAGAAGAGTCGGAAGAACTGTCAGGGATGGGGAGTTACCCCAGCTGACAGCCTACCTCCCCCCAACCCCTCAGCTCCATTGATGAGATGCTGGCCTTGCCCAGCTTGGGCAGGAGGATAGCTGGTGGCCTGACCGGCCTCACGTAGCCTGTCTCCTATCACCTCCTTCACCTGCGTACAGCCTGCTCACTCCAGCTGGCCCTCAGGATAACATCCCTTCCATTGGACCCCTCATAGCAGGTCACCCATAAAGCGCTCCCAATCCACCTCTCCAGCTTTCTGGCTCATTCCTTCCTTCCTGTTTCCTCCCCATTCCCCCTACTCCTGTCCATGCAACACTCAGCTTTTCCTGAATGCTTTCCATGTGGCCTGTAACAGTTGTTCCTTACACGAGGAATGTCATCTCCTCACCCCGATCCCTTCCGGTTTCTCTGGATCCTGCTCAGAGGCTGCTTCCCCCTCAGAGTCCCTTGTTCTGCTCCCCTCTTACTGTGGGCCATAGCACTTGCCCTACGTTTGAGGGGATGGAGGAGCAGGGCATCTTGACAGTGTCCCTCAGAACCTCCCAGGGTATGGATTAGAAATGCGAGTTCTCAATTCCACCCAGACCCTAGACCCAGGGAGGCCGATTCCCTGGGTGGGGCCTTTTTGCAGGCTTTCTGGGTAACAGTGAGCTGGAGGGCCTTGGGCCCTCAGCTCAGAAAGCCTCTGGACACAGAGAGGGACATGCAGATCATCTCCAGACACACCCGGGCACTTCTTGAGAGTGCAGATCTATCTATGTCCTTTCAACCCTGTATCTGTTACCAAGAACACAGGGCTTGACGCAGGGAAGACGCCTGCAGGACCTCATGTGGATGAAAATGGTCTTCTAAAGCAGATTTGAGCATTAGATTTTGGGGCTTGTTTAACCTGCCCAAGACCCAGACAGTATTCAGGATTTTAGATCGTTGACTGCAGGAACATGGATCATAAAAGAGAATGTGCTGGTGGATGTTGATTTCCCTGGCTGAACTGATGGCATGGCTGGAGTATGCCCTAGGAAGTCACAAGCCTGTCTTTGAATAAGGCCTGCGGTTTGGGCCTGTGGTCACCAACCCTACGCTAAGTCCTACTGACTGTGCTCCATCTAAACCTGTCACATGGACATGACTGATCTTGAGCCTGGTCCCACCCCCCAGCAGCATACCTTGCTCAGGCCTTTGAGTCTTTCCCTCTCTGAGACACGAGTGGGCTGGCTGAAATCCTTCCTCCCTCTCAACCCCCCCACCAGCACAGGGAGGTTACTCTTTAGGGAAATTGGGGTGAGTCTGTCTTACTCTTAAGAGTCCGGCTTAACTTTTCTACCTCTCCTGGCTTTGCGATTTTTTTTTTTTTCACTTATATTTTTTGTTTTATTGCAAGATATTCACTTTACAGTATTGTGCTGGTTTCTGCCACACATCAACATGAATCAGCCACAGGTATATATTTGCCCCCTCCCTCCTGAACCTCCTTCCCATCTTCCACCCCATCCCACCTCTCTAGGTTGTCACAGAGCGCTGGGTTGAGCTCCTTGTGTCACAAAGCAAATTCTCACTGGCTGGCTGTTTCACGTAATGGATATGCTTCCATGCTTCTCTCTCGATCCTTGCCACCCTGTCCTCCCACACCATGTCCACAAGTCTGCTCTCCGTCTGTCTCTCCACTGCTGCCCTGCAGACAGGTTTCTTTCTAGACTCCATACATGTGTGTTAATATACAGTATTTGTCTTTCTCTTTCTGACTTACTTCACTCTGTAAAATAGACTCTAGGTTCATCCACCTCATTAGTACTGACTCAAATGCCTTCTTTTTTAAAGCTGAGTAACATTCCATTGTATGTATGTACCACAGCTTCTGTATCCATTCATCTGTCAGTGGACATCTGCTGCTGCTGCTAAGTCGCTTCAGTCGTGTCTGACTCTGGGGTCACACAGAGACAGCAGCCCACCAGGCTCCCCTGTCCCTGGGATTCTCTAGGCAAGAACACTGGAGTGGGGTGCCATTGCCTTCTCCCAGTGGACATCTAGGCTGCTTCTATGTCCTAGCTACTGTAAAAAGTGTCGCAACGAATAATGGGGTGCATGTGTCTTTTCCAGGTATGGTTTTCTCAGGGTATATGCCCAGTAGTGGGATTGCTGGGTCATATGATAGTTCCATATTTTTTTTTTTTTTCTTTAAGCTTTGCTCCTACAGTGAGGTAATCTTGAGCCTCTGAAGGCCCTTAGGAAACCACCAATCTACTGCTTTCCAAATTTGCTTTAGTCTCACTCCAGGCCTATGAGTCAGACCTGTAGGGTAGGGTAGGGGCCTGGTGATCTACATCATTAAACAAACTCCTTATGGCTCCTAATCAACCAATCAACTAATGACCCAGCCCCTCATTTTACAGACAGGCTCATGGATGGCAAAAAGCTCTACCTGGAACAAACACATCTGTGTGCAGGCTCCAGCTCTCAGCCACTTAGGAGACTCCCAGAAATCATTTTGTCTTTCTGGGCCTCAAGGTTCTCATCTATTTAATGAGGATGACCACTGTAATCCTGCCTAATTTGCAGGGTCCTTGAGATCCTTGAAATAACACTGGAGGTGGGAAACTGAGGCTCAGTGGGAGAAGAGATTTGTACAATGTCATCCATCTCTTCATCTGCCTGTTATGTGCCAGGCGCTGGGAATTCAGCTGGGAACAACTTGTTGGGGGAGATGACATTCTAGTAAACAATGAAACCAGTAAATGAACAAGATAATCAAGGTAAAGGGAATAAAGGGGTTTTCGAGAGTAAGGGCAAAGGGGTAGGGGGTGCCGGGAAGAACTGCGCACGCAGGAGGGGTCCACTCCAGCGGAGACCTGGTTGTTGGGGAGCCATCAGAGGAGGCCCTGGAGGGCTGTCACAAGCCTAGTGGCGGCAGAGCCACGAGGCCCCCTCGGGCCCGGCGGGCCGCCCCCAGGGCCCTTGGAAGCCTAGCCGGCGCGGGTCTTTGTCTCCCTCGGTCTCTCTGCAGCCTCTCCGACCCCTCAGTGCTGTTCCCTCCTTGACCCCGAATAACTTGTTGGCTTCACTCAGGCTTTGTTTCCTCGAGGTCACCGCCTCCGGGACTCCCGGCAGCCGCCTCGGGCCCTCGTGGGTCCCGCATCTGACACCCCCTCCCGCCCCCGCCCCCTACCCGCTCCGAGACTGGGGTCAAAGGCAGCCCGCGTCACGTGGTCGCCGAGCAGCACCGAATCGGCCGGGAGAGCCGAGGGAGAATCCGGGTGGAAGCCGAGAAATCCAGCCCCGATAGCAGCGCCCAGTCCCGCCCCGGCCCCCGCCCCGGGGTGCTCGCCGCACGCCCACCGGCCGCTCGGGCCTCCGGCGCCGATCTCCGGCCGGCACCCACGCTCCACCAGGGGATCGAAACCCGCCTCCACCGCCGAGATTCGGGGAGGTAGGCGCTGGGGCCGGAGGATGTAAGGGGAGGCAGGTGGGGGGGTCCCTTGGCGCGCGGGTTCACCCCTCTGTGCTCCGCGGGCCCGCGCGGGGGCGAGGTGGCGCGCCCCAACTTCCAGTCTCCTGGGAGACCCCCCCACCTCCCACCGCGGGATGAGGGGGGAGGCTGAGCGGTGCCCCAGCGCACTGCCGGGGGCCGGGACTGGGGGCTGGGCACCGGGAGGGAGGGCCTGGGGGTGGAGAGCCTGCGGAAGGCGGGGCGGCGGCGGCGGCGGCGGCGGCGTGGAGCGGGGGTGGGAGCGGCGGGAGGCGGCCGCGAAGGGGTTAACCCCGGCCCGGGCCAGAGCCCCGCGGCGCGCGCTCGGCCCGGGGGACCCAGGCGTCCGGCGGCTCGCCGGGAGCGCCCCCTCCCCCGGGTGGCGCCCTAGCCGAGGCAGGTAAGAGGCTGGAAGAGCCGGGGCCGGCCAGTCCCCTGTCGCCGAGCCGGCGGGGCCCGAGTCGAGCCGGGCGTGCAGGCCGCGCGGGGCCCGAGTGGCTGCCGGCTCAAGTTTGGTGCGGGCGGGCGCCGGCCGGGCTCGCAGCGTCCGCGGGGCCCCGCGCGCGGGGGTGGGAGGACAAAGGGGTGGGGGACCGCGCGGGGGCCAGGGGCAGGCCGGGGTGCGGGCGAGGGCAGCGCGGCAGCTGTAGGTCACGGATAATGTCACTCACGAGGAATGCCCCCTCCCCCTCCCCACTCCCGAACAGGGGAAACTTTTGTCTGGCGAGGGAGGGGGTTAGAGGCCGGGTCCCCGTTTCGGGAAGGGTAAGGCAGCCGGACCGGTTTTCCCTGGGTAGTGATCTGTCTGGTCTCTTAACTCCCCTCCTCCCTCAGGTTCTCGGAAGCAAGGACACCCCCGCTTTGAACGCTGCCCTTTAACAACCTGGGACGAGGTAAGAAGGGGGCGTATGTGGACGCGAGGGCTCGGCGACAAACTGGGAAATTGGGGACTGGCCTCCTGGCTCTTTCCCAGACTCAGGCTCCCGTGGGTCAGCGAGGAGCCATGCCAAGCCCTGGGGATACAGAGCCCCACCATCACACCCCGGTGCTGTACCCACCCGCCCAGAGCATTTGGAATGGCCTGGGCATTATTTTCCCTGGTTTGAGGTTCAGATTGACCCGAGTGCCTGTCATACAGCCCAGCTGTGTAAGCTTGGGCCGATTCCTTACCTTCCCCTAGCCTCAATTTTCTCACCTGTAGAATGGGCAAAGTGTAAGAACGGGTCAGGATAAGAATGAAATGAGGTACCTTAGTAAACAGGAGCATGCTTATATTCAACAAGTATGTGTCCTATGTGTACTATACGCCGGGCCCTGGGCTAATTGCCTTATATACTTCATCGCGTTTAATTCTACCACGTGACCATCAGCAACATTTTACAGAGGGGCAAACTGAGGCACAGAAATTGGGAAGGTTACACAGGTGAGAAGCAGTGGAGCTTGGATTTGACTCCCCTCCCCCAGCCTGAGTCTCAACTACAGGGCTCTATAAGATCTGCTGTGACTGATCTCATTTTCCTTTGAAATTATCAGGACACCCTCGGCCTTTCCCTTACCCCCAGGTGTTGCTCCTGCCTTGGTTCTTATTATTGTGGGGGGCTGGAGCCTGGGCCTGGCGCTGGATAATGGTCCAAGTTCTGTTGCTGGCTGGGACCATGGCAGCAAGTCGCTTGTCGTGCGGGTGGTGCAGGGAGGTGCTCTGCCCGGCTCTGGCCGGGGACAGCTGGCGGCTGTCTCTTCCCAGCACCCGGGGGACCGAAGAGCTTTCCAACTCCATTCGGACCAGGTCACTTTCAGATCAGCAAGGGGCAGAGGTAGGGCCAGGAGCGGAGCCCTTGGGGTGATGAGAAACCTATGGCCAAGGGACTTATGTTCAAGGTGTCCTCTGGTGTGACTCATTGGCAGGGTCCTCATTGCAAAGGTGGTGGGCTGCTTTGGAGCCCCAACCCCAAGCGTCCTTGAGGATAGTCATGAAGGGTGGAGTTTGAGCCCATGTCTCGATTGCAGAATCCTCATGGAAACTGCATGGGTTTCTGAGCCTAGAGGACACTGTAGGCCCTCAGTAAATAGCCCAGGAATGAATGTGGGGTGGCCTAGACTTTGACTTGCATAAGTGCTCTGTGCTAGCCCAGTCTTCTAGTGGCGGTACCATTCCATGACTATGGATCAGGCTCTGAGCAGGGACCTTGAGAAATTTATTTAAAAATGGAAAACAAATTGCTGGTTAGTAAATGACATATTAAAACAATAGAGTGGGAGTAGATAATGAATAAAGTTTTGGGGAGAGGAAAGTTTGTGCATTACTGTTCTAACTGCTCCAAGGGCTGTTCCAGCACTGAGTCTGGGATTTGCAGTGTCAATAGGCTTTTCCTGGACCCTGAGAGTAGGGGGTCGTCTTGGACTGACAGTTCATTGCCAGTTTGTAGGAACAAGACTACTTAGCTAGACTTTAAGGGCACTCAGAAATGTGGGGGATTGAAAAGAGTCCTGAGGGATGGGAATGACCCTTGGTGTGTGGTCAGATTCTCCTTGTCATGATCAGAACAAGAGAATCAACAGGTGAAAGGAGAAGAAGCCAGCAAGAATGAAAAGATGGATGGCGAATCTCCAGCCACAGGGGTATGCAAAGACAGTTTTACAATCACAAGTTGAGGATGCGGTTAAAGGTATGAAATCATAGGCTGGGGGTTGACCTAGGGGCAACTGAGAAACCCTGCATGTGAGACACTTAGGAATGGACTCTGGTTTTTGCAGCTTAGAGCTTTCTCTGCCCTGGGCTGTGGACCTGCGTGACCCGTCTTGCAAACTTTGAGGTCAAAAACAGGCCTGTAAGTCCCTGGAGTCTGGGCAGACTTCTGCTGGCTTGGGATTTGGTTTAGGATATGGCTTGAAATATCTGGACTGTTTGGAGAACTTGGACATTCTTTACTTGAAATGGAACGTTCGGGTAATTTGTTAAATATGTATGGAAAATGTGGATGGGGGTGACTGGGAAATGAAATGGGGTGAGGTGCTGCTGCTTTCTGACTGGAGAGTCTGCTAATCTGATGGGGGAGGGAAGGCAAGAATCAAGTGATGGCGAAGAGGCAGGATGTGATCAGTGATAGATGGGCTTTGGAAGGTCAGTGGAGGGGAAAAGCTCTTCTGGTTATTAATGTCGACAGGGCTTCCTGGGGGAGGAAGTGCTTGTGAGGGTGCAGGCAGCAAGAAGGGGGGCAGTGGGAGGCAAGATCAGGTCATGGGGAGCTTGCAGTATCTTGCTCAGGAGTTTGGATCTTATTCTGTGGCTGGTGGAGAGGACAGAGGGTTGTAAGCAGCTCATTGAGTTGGTGCCTGTTGCTGTGTCTTGTGCCAGGCTCCTTACAGACGCTTCATTGAAATCTCACAATACCCCTGCAAAGTAGCTGCTTGCTGCTCACCCCCAACCCCACCCCATCTTCAGATGAGGAAATGGAGGCTCAGAGGGGTTGAGTCACTTGCAGACCTGTGATTGAGCCCAGGTTTGAACTGTTTCTGCCCTCTTGTGCTGCTTCTCTTGGGGGTCATTTGGCTGGAGATGGTGGCAAGACTGGCAGGGTTGAGACCAGCTCAGAGATGATGCTAATTGTGGTCCAACAGAAAGTTGACCGGAGTCTGACTCAGGCCACAGGATGGACTGAGAGGGAAGGAGGGGGAGGCTACAGGACTTTGTAGGTGCCTTGGGGATGGCGTCATCACAGGTGGCCTAAGGTTTGGGGAAGGACCCATAAGTGGCCGTGTCACTGCTTTCAATTCCCTACAGGGCTGTCTCTGGGCAGAGGGCATAATCTTGTCCTGTGTGGCTCTCAAAGGCAGAGACAGCACCGAGGGTGACAGTGACACTAACGGGCATAAACTGCCTGGGAAGACAGCAAGGTCCCGTTGCTGACAGCACGCAGAGAATCTGGAGAGGGTGCAGAAAGCATGTGCCAGGCCGGTCAGGCCTGGGTGACTTCTCTCAGTTCCCTTTTCACCCGAGAATCTCAGCGTTTAGGGTGTGCTTGACCCACTTCCACTTCATTTTTCTCATTGCTTTTCAGAACTGCCCCTTCTGTGCGTTTCTAGAAGTTCCTCTGCGGCGCTCTGCCTGGGAGAGCCTTTGCCCCATGGAAACCCTCAGCCCAGCTGCCCTTTCGGAGGCCCCTCAGGATTTCTATCTAGATCAGCCACCAAAGCCTGAATTGCCAGGGCCTGTGGTTTCACATAGACCTGGAACCTTCTGCCTTCCTTTCTCAGTCTGTGAAATGGGTTCAGTCTGTCTTTCCTCAAATATGAGGAAATAAGGCTGAATCATGAATCAGGCTGACTCAGTTAGGGGTTGGTTTGAAAGTGAGGAATGGATGGGGTGGGATGTATGTTGAGGGGGCCAGGGTTATCTGCCTCCTTCCCCTCATTAGAGGTTAAAGTAGAGTCTCCCAGTCTCAGGGCTCACCAGCCAAGGTACTTTCTTCTGCCTGCGGGGCTGTCACAAAGCTCTGTCAGCTTCAGCTTGGAGGTTGGGAGCTTGGAAGAAGGGGTGGATGGGGGTGTTTTGGACTGTGTGGTGTTGGGGGTAGAGTCAGTCTGTTACCAAAGGGATTATAGAGGTCCCCAATGGCTCAGCGAGCGGTAAAGAATCTGCTTGCAATGCAGGAGATGCAGAGCTTTGGGTTCGGTCCCTGGGTCGGGAAGATCCCCTGGAGGAAGGCATGGCAACTCACTCCAGTATTCTTGCCTGGAGAATCCCATGGACAGAGGAGCCTGGCAGGCTACAGTCCATGGGGTCACAAAAGAGTCAGACATGACTGAGCGTACACACACACACAGCCTAATGCTCTTACCTCAATGAAGAAAAGTTTGTGTCCAGTTGCCTCCTGCACCTTTTTATTCCTGCTTGTTTTATTTGTTGATACAGATTGGATTAGTCTAATTTTAAATGTGCACTGCAAATGAACACTTATTTGAGGGCCAGGCATGGGAGGTGGGTGGCTTGCTATGTGACCACAGTGCCCTATCTCCCAATCCCCCTTGACCCTCACAAAGAAACTGTCCCCTTTCCCTCCCTGTGTCCCCAGTCCCTTCCTGTCTCCACATCTCTGCTCACAGAGAGGACGCTGCTCCCCAGTCACTTCCGCTCACCCACCCCAGAGTCCCTCCCCAGCCAGTACCCAGCTCCAGCAGAACCTCTTTCTAAATCCACAGAGCTGGCACTGCCTGCTGCCTGCTTTCCATGCACAGTCTGTTATCTGGGTCTCTACAGGGACCTTCATACACCTGGTTTTGAATTCTGGCTCCTTAAGGACATGTCTCCTCTCCTCCAGGCTCCATGCTCTGGAGGCAGTAGCTGCAGGCAGCCCCTTTCTGCCCCAGTGGATTTGGACAGCTTTGCACAGTGGAGTCAGAAGTCCCAGGTTCACGTCCCAACTCTGTCATTGTTAGCTGTGGAATATAGATCACATTATCTAAATCTCTCTGGGCATGGTTTTCCTCAACTGCAGAATGAGGATAGCAATAGTCCTGTTTTGCGGGGAGATGGTGTAGATCTGTGCCTGACCCAGTGTCAGAGCCCAGTAAGTGGGAGCTGTTCGGAGATAACAATGGTTATCATAATTATTGTGAGGTGATCTCTCTTTCCAGAGATGAAGGGAAGAATCTCTGGGGTTTCTAAGCTTTCTGTCTAATGACTTGAGGCTTGTATGGGTGAGGAAACTGAGACTGGAGAGAGAGGGCAATTTGCATGGGGTATGGCAGCTGCCCGTCTCATTCTGGAAGCCTCGCAGGATCTCACTCTCTTGGTTACATCTGATTTTCCTTTTTTAAACTAACTATATTTTTTACTGTCCTGGGTCTTCACTGCTGCACAGGCTTTTCTGTAGTTATGGAGAGTGGGGGCTCCTCTCTGGTTGTGTGTGGGTTTCTCATTGTGATGGCTTCTCTTGTGGAGCACAGGCACGAGGGCCTCAGTGCTTGCATCTAGGGGACTCAGTCATTGCAGCTCCTGGGCTCTAGAACACAGGCTCAGTAGTTGTGGTGCATGGGCTTTAGTTGCTCAGTGACATACAGGATCTTCTCAGGGGATCGAACCTGTGTCTCCTGCATCGGCAGGTGGATTCCTTATCGCTGAGCCACCAGGGAAACCCGTTCTTCTCTTCTTTCATCATTGAGATGCTCAAGTTCTATAGTCCCAGCCTCCTCCTTGGTGGCCCTGTTGAGTGGTACCTGAAACTTGTGCCAGATGGATTGGCCCAGCTGGCAGGCCTCCTGACCGCCCTCAAGACCAGGGGCCCATACCCTAGACTGCGGGCCGCTGTGGAGGCTGCAACCTCTGTAGGCCTCCTGCCCAGCCTCCCTGTGCCCCAGGAAGGGGGAGAGGATGGTGGCAGGGAGAGGTGACCTGGGCTGGATCTCAGGGTGGGCTGACGGGGACACGCATTGAGAAGAGGCTGGAAACCAGGCTCTGGAGCAGGATAAGCGGGGTTCACATCTCTGCGGGGCCACTTCCTACTTGGTGGGACCCTGGGCGAGCTGTTGTAGGTTCTCATCTGTACAAAGGGGATAACTGTCCTCATCTCATGGCATTTAGAAAGAAAACACAAGGAGGATGCTTAGCTGCAAGCCCAGGCCAGAATAGATATGGTTATTGTAGCTGATGATGTAGCTAATGACCAAGGACCCCATTTTCATTCTCGCAACAACAGAAGGAGGTGGGCACTGTTATCACCCCCCTTTAGCAGAGGTGGCGACTGAGGCCCAGCGAGGTGGGTGACGTGGCCTGGAGAGGTTCAAACTTGGCGGGTCTGTCCTTGCTGTCTGGTGGTTTCTGAGGGACTGCTCCGGTCAGATGAAGCTGACTTGCAGGAGGCACTGGAAACGCGGAAGCAGTCTGAGCTGGCCAAGATGGAAAGGGATGTGTCTGGAGGTGTGGAGCGGAATCCTGCTGCTCCTCGCTGAGAAGTAGTGGAGACCTGAGAGGTCTGGCTCCATGAGGCGTAGCATGGATTCTCTTCACTTGTGGGCCGGCCAAGGATGGGCCTGTCAGGGCAGGTCTGGGGTGGCGGTCGGTAGAGGTTTGCTGTGGTTATTACGCAGCCACCTCTGGTTTATGCTGCCTGCCCAGGCAGAGGCCAGGTGAGGCGAAATGAAAGTCGTCCTCGCAGGGCCTTCTCTCTGGCTGCACCGTCTGCCCAGGTCCCCTTTCTCCTGCCCTTACCCTGGGCAGCTCCTGCTAGTGTGTTTACAGGACTGTTAGCATCACCTGTTCACAGACGCTTTCCCTTATTCACCTGCATGTTAAGTCAGTGGTTCTCAAAGTTGGTTTCTGGACCATTGGCATCAGCATTACCTGGGAACTTATTAGAAATGCAAATTATCCAGCCCCACCCCAGACTTACTGAATCTGAAACTGATGAGTTGGGGGGGGGGAATCCAACAATGTAAGTTTCTCAGGTGATTCCGATGCATGCTCACCTTCCAAAAGTACTTGGTTGGGTAATTAAAAAAAAAAAAAAAAATTGATGCTTCTCTGGGCTCTGAACATATACAGACACCAGCAAATGCAGGGGACCCAAAGGAAAGCCCAGTTTCTCTCTAGCCTGACTTCAGAGAGTCTCCGTCTTGTAACAGCTTCCTCTGCCTGGGAAACAGTCTTGTGCCACATGCTTACAGGAGACAGTGCCGGGGCCACTTGGGAGGTTGGGGGACTTGCAGGTGGCAGACTCTGTGGGTGGCAAGGATGGGTGCCAGAGATAGGCTGGCTGACTGTGTTCTAGCACTGGGGGCAGAGAGTGGTTCCTGCTGCAGAGAAGGGTGTGTGCTGGGGTCGGGGGCACATGCATGCATGTGTGGTCACAGTGACCAGATGCGGTCCAAGAGGGCCACGGGGCCTTAGCTGTTACCAGTCCAATGGTTTTAAAGTGTCTCAGTCATTTTAATGATGGTGATCGTATAATTGCCACTCACATTTGTGGAGAGCTTGTCAATGCTTGCTAGGCACATCCATGTAATCTCTGGAGTGATCCCCAGAGTAATCTTATAAGGTTGGCATCATTATTGGCCCCATTTTACAGATGAAAATACTGAGGGCACATAGTCATAGGTGGTAGAAATCTAGGAATTTTATTGTGGGGGCCTTAGAAGCATGATCTCCTTGGAAGAGAGGCTATGGAGGATTGTTTTGGTGTGTTTGTGTAGCAGGGTTTATAGAGCTGCATTCTATCATAGGAGTAAGTCAGGCTTTACTGAGGAGGGGTGATGGGATTGTGTGGGGGTGGTTAGGGCTCAAGCCTCCAAATCATGGCCTCCACTACAGACACTATCATTCTCCCTGTCTCATGGATGGGCCATTTGAGGCTCAAAGAGGCGCTGAGCTGAGTTCCAGGCCCCACAGCTAGAGCAGGAAATAAAATCAGAGAGAAAAAACCCGGGTCTCCTCTGGTTTTAGCAGGAGGGTTTGGGGAGTTGTGATCAGAGAGCCCAGTGTGCACCCTGCTGTTCTCATCTGCCTCCATGTCTTTGGGTGCAGTGCAGGAGCATCCCTGACACAGTATAGGAAACCCTTCATCTCTCAGTGGGGAGCAGGGACCCACACAGGGCCACCCACCGTGTCACGATTGGGACCAGACCTGCAGCGCTCTCTGTTCTGACCAGGGGAGGCTTTGTTTCCTGAAAACTGTCCCTGCCCCCCACCCCTCCTTTGGCAGGCTGGGTAGCCATAGCCCTCAGGCTGGCCCAGACCAGTGCTGGGCTGGGGGTAGAGAAGGGTGTGTCCGGAGGAGAAAGCTGCCAAGGAGGGTGGGGCGGCATCCAAGGGGAAGAACACCAAGAAGCCCAGACCCCAGACGGAAACCAAATGTATTTTCTAGGTCCTGAGAGGATATTTGAAACAATGGAAGTAGAATGGGGGAAGTCAGACTATAAAAAGGGCTTCTTGATATCCTTACAGGAAAAAAAAAAAAAGTCTTTAGGTTTGACTTTTGTTTCTCCGAAGGATGTTTATGTAACTTCCTGAAAGCAGGATCCCAAGGCTCTGTGAAATTTGTCCAGTGCTGCTGTTTATAGACTCGGGGCTGTGGCGCTGGGTAGGACTTGATACGTTCGTCTTCCCACTTTATAGTTGGTGAAACTGAGGCTCTGACAGGTGGGGGTGCTGCCTGAGGTTGCACAGTGAGGCAGCGGGAGACTTGGGACGGGAGCCCGGGTCTTGCAGTACCTTGTAAGGGGCAGTTGTCGTCACCTCTTGCTCCCATGGCACCAGCTGGCCTGGAGCCCAGTGGAGACTGTGGAGGGTCCCCTCTTGGAAACAGAGCCGCTAGATCCTGGGCAAGGCCAGGTCTAACCTGTAGACAGGTGACCCATTGAATGGTGACTCGCGGGGTGGGGAAGCATGGTGGTAAGCTTGGCGATGCCACCCCCGTCCAGATGCTGGGGCCCAGCTGTGCACTGTCTGCCTAGCAGCTGGGAGCTGTGAGTCACTCCCAGTGGGTGCAGAGGCGGGGGCTATTGTATATCGTGATTCATTCTCTTCTCCCAGCCCTGAAGAAATGACTAGGCCCTGGGCCCTAATGCATGCCCACGCCTGTGGACTAACGTGGCTGTCCATCTGGGCTCCAAGTTTAGAGATGAGGGGCTCAGAGAGCCTCGGGGAGTCCCCTTCCTCCTCTTCCCCCCAACTTTGGAGTATTCCATGCTTTGGATCCGCTTTGCTCCCCAGCTCAGGGCTGTGTGAGCCCCTCAAATCTCCTGCAATGTTTTGTAGGCATTTCTGTGGATTATTTTTCTGCAGAGAGAATCTGTAGGTTTCATCAGGTTGTCAGAGGACTCGGTGGCCCCCAAAGTGCTGACAGGAGGGCAGGGGGCTGCATGCATGCCCTGAGGGCTTGAGAGAAGGAAGCTGAAAGCCAGTATGGTTCTCGCAGAAAGTAGCCTGATGGCAGTGTAGTTTCATGGTTCGTTGTGTGGTTTTGGAGGCCACTGTTGGGTTCTGAAAACTGGCTCCTCCTCTGAGCCAGCTCTGGCATCACCTTGGGTAAGTTAGTATGCCTGTGCTTCAATTCCCCATCTGTAAAGTGGGAAAAATGAGAGTAGTTATCTACAGGTGTTGTGGACTTTTTATATAAGATAAAGATAATATGTGTAAAGGATTTGTGCTCTGCCTGGCACAAAGTAACCACTTGGTTAAAGTTTGCTGTTATTATCAGTTTCAGCTTTGCTGCTAATTTGCTGTGTGATCCTGTTAAGTGCCTTATCTTGGGGTCTTAGTCTCCACCCACAGCTCTGTTGGGCTTTTCAGGAGCTGCGGGGCAGGGTTGAAAAGCAGCAGTGGGCAGGGGGAGGCGGGGGAACCTTCTGCATCCTGGGTCTCCCCAGCCCAGGCCCTCACAGGTGCCTTGAGGCAGGATTATGTAACAGGTGGGGCCTGGCCAGGCAGGACGGGATTCTCAGCCTCATTTTGTCCTCCATTGTCTCTTCCTCTCCCTTCCCCCCCGTGGGGCTGTTACATTAGCTGACCTGTTCCTCAAGCTCCAGGGATGAAATCAAACCCGTGCTATTCTGCCACCGACTGGTTTAGTTAGGAGGTTTGCTGGGCAAGTGGCCCCTCCCGCGGCCACCTAGGGACAGACAGAGATGATGCCTCTGTGCTTGCTTTGGGGATGGAGACCAGGATTCCTTTTTAGGGGGATGGGCAGGCTATAGGCTGGCGGGTGGTGCCCTTGACCCATGGTCCTTAAGGCTTGAATTGGTACGCCGCCTGCCCCCCACCCCGCTATGACTCCCTCCCCAGGAGTGACCTACCCGTTCCTGCAGCCCAGCGCCAGGCCTCCTCTCCCAGGAAGCCTTCCCTAGTATCTCGGCTACAGGGAGCCGCCTCTTCTGAGCTTTGCATTCTGTTCTCTTTAAGAAAACAGAGGCCGCAGACTGGCAGGCCACATCCACCCCAGGGGCAGATTTTACTTGGCCCACACCAAATATTGGGCTAGTTGCCAACAGGAGATTTTACGTAAGATCACAACTTCTGGCTTTACTTCAAAAATGAGAAGATTGTAAAACTTTGAGCCTAGTTCTCCAATGGCCACTATTGGAGATGCAGCACGTAAGCTCCACTTTGCCCCATCCCTCCCAAGCCACTTGGCACACTTGCACAGTCTTTCTAGCCTCCTAGGCATCTGAGTTTTCGACCCTGTCCTGTAGGCATGGCTGGCTCGCTCTCCTGTGCTGTGGTATGGTGCCCTGTCTGTCAGCTTTGTGGGCTCTTTGAGGGTGGTGGGGGGTAGCTGACACCTCTTTCTGTCCCTTCAAGCACTGTGCTCAAGCTCAGGACTGCATACACAGCAGGAGCATAATAAATGTTCCCCTTATGAACGAAGGCGGGGCATTGCTGAGCCTCACCAGCTGTGAAGATTCCATTTAATGGAAGCCTCTGGATCAGCCTGCCCCGTGGCCTGAGAATCCTCCTCCCAGATAAGCTGTGACTGCTTAGCCACTGACCCCGGCAGCTTCTTAAGCTGGGGATAAACAGTCACTCAGAGAGTCATCCCCATGCTGCAGTATAAGCAAGGAGAGGGACATTTCCCCTGCAGCTGTCTCCACCTTCCACTCTCCCCCGGGGCTTGGAGGAGCTTCGGGGCAGAGGGAGGCTGGGATCAGCAGCCTTTGGATGGCATCAAGTGCAAACCTCTGCATCCTGGGGAGATGGGAGATGGTGGGGGAGAGTCAGTTCAAGTGTTTACTGGACTGGGTTTTCCCTCCTTCAGGCCTTTCTCTGCTTTATTCTTCTCCTAGAGAATGTGCTTTAACCCCCAGCTTCTTTGTTCAGCTATCTATCTGTGTAAGGCTTATTTTACTCTCTTAATGGAAATCCTAACCTTCCCTGGAGACCAGCTAAGATGTCCCCTTTTGGAAGAGGTCTTAGCTGAGAGGTCACAATTGTTCTGGGTACAAGAAAAATCTGGGAAGCTTTTTTTTTTTTTTAAAGAAAAAAAGCATGCAGGTTTCTGACCCTCATCTTTGAGTCCTTCAGTACAGAGTATAGTATCCCCCTCCTAGAGGATTTAGATGCGAGGCTCTATAGACATGCCTTGAAGACCCTATCTTGGCTTAGGGAGCCCAGGGCTGGAAGGGTGGACCTCTGGGTATGTTTGTGCTATGTGACATCTCGTGCCCCTTTCCCTCTCTGGGCTGCTTGTTCACCTTTTGTGCACTGACACACTGGGCTCCTCCGGTGGTTGTGACTGAAAGTGTCTGGAGCACCATCCTGGGAGGGGTTCACGGGGGGATCTGGGCAGGTGTCAGAGTCTGGGCCAGGCCCAGAGGGATTCAACACTGCTCAGGTGACAGACAGCTCAGGAGAGGAGGGCCCTGATGGCAGGGGAGGAGGCAGGCTGGAAGCCCCGGTCCCAGTGGGCAGGGCCTGTGCCCAAGAAGGTTGGAGGACTGTCCTGGGCTGCCAGTGACCTGGCCCCAGGCTCAGAGGTACCTCGCTGGGTGGTCTGGTGGCAGACAGGCTGAGGCTTCAAGCACAGGCCGGCAGAAGTCATTTACAGGTGGGTACATCAAGATACGCGGAGGGAGGGACGTCCCCTCCCTCCCACGCGTCTCATGTGGTTATGTGGAAAGCCAGGCTTGGACCCAGGTCTTCTGACTCTCAGGCGAGGATCCACTCCTCCGTCCTCACCTCCCTCCTCAGGGTCAGTGCCAGCCCCCCCCACCCCCCCCACCCCCACCCCCCGAGCTGGGACAATCATCTGGTTGTCTGTGACAACCTCGAGGCTTGGCCTGGAAAAGCGAAGCTACCATCGTCATAGCCACCCTGGAGGCATGAAACCGGTTGGGTGTGCAGATTACCCCTCAGACATCCTCCATCCCATTTTTTTTTCATTTTTCCTTAAACTGTCTCCAATGGGCCAGCTGCCTCTGTGCCCGTTTCCGCCTGGCACTGGGATTCTTGCTCTTTATTCTGAGAACAAAGCTTCCTTCTGAAGGTCCTCCTGCTGACAACAGGAGAAGGGCAGGCGTGGCACTGGGCCTCCCTCCTCCACCTCCCCTGGCTGGGGGCCTGGGGCAGCCTTTGTCAGATGCCAGACCCCGGCAGCACTGGCAGGCTGGCGGGGGGGAGCCCAGCTGCAGCCCAGTCCGTGTTCCCGCCGGGATGGGAGCTGCCCCATGGGCCCAGCTGTCAGACCCAGAAGTAGCCAGAAGAGTGGGCACAGGCATCGACAGGGACCAGTGTAAGTCCTGTTCAGGTTCAAGGAGTTACTTGTTCCAGGACTGCCCATGTGACAACTGTCAAGATTCCAGCTGGTACAGGCAGAGTCTCACTTCACCTCCAGGCTCTCCTGGTCTCCTCGGGGCTGAAGAAACCAACAGATGCTCAGATGAGGGCAGTCATAGTCCTTCCGCCAACACATTTTTATTGAGCATCTACTTTGTCCCGGGCACTTTTCTGGGCACAGCAGTGAACAAACAGACCGGTCCCTATTTTGGACTTGGGGGTGACATTCTAGTGGTGAGAGTGAGTCAACAAACTGATGAATAGTGGCTATTAGTCAGGTGGCCAGAGTGCCTGCCACAAAAACAAAGCTGTGTTGAGTGAGTGGCTCTGCTGTGTTAGGGGTGGGGGTCATGGAAAATCTCTGGTGAGGGGACGGGAAACTCCAGGAGGGAGCTAGGGAGCCACAGGGTGTGTGGGGAAGAGCATTCCAGGCAGAGGGCGCAGCTGCACAAGGCTTCGCGGCAAGAGGGTTTGGGATGTGCTTGAGGAGCAGAAGACTGGCGTGGGGAGGGGCAGAGTGAGAGCGGCCCTAGGAGGAGAGGCGGCCAGCGCGGGCCGGGGAGGACCGCCTAGGACCTCTTGGGCCTTCCAGAGGACTTTGCTGTTGAGTCTGAGTTAAGGGGAAGCTGCTGAGGGGCCAGGGCCGGGGCCGAGGGCTGACTCACGTTTGCGGGCGGGGAGAAGTCAGGAGGGTGGAAGCAGGACATGGCCAGGCCGGGAGGGAGCGAGGTGTGACGGTGGCAGTACAGCTCAGCGTGGCAAGGGGTCGGACTCCGAATGGGTGTCTCAGGATGGTGTGCTGATGGATCAGATGGGGGGCGTGGGAGGAAGAAAGTGTCAGCGGCAAGGTTTCTGGTCTGAGGGACTGGAAGGACATTTATGGAGATAGGGAACGCTGCAGGATGGCAGGTTTAGGGAGAGAAATGGAGATTTCAGATCAGATATGCTAGTTAGGGGCACGCCTGGGGGAAGGGAGACGCACGGGTAGAGGTTTGTCCTGGGCATTCCTATTGTTGGAGGGGTGTGGGGGTGCCCTGGAGGACCTTCCAGACGCTTGAGAACCTGTCTGTAAAAGCAGCATTTCCTGGGCCTTTCATGTGCTTTTTCTTTCTTTGTAAACCTGCTCCTTTCTCCCCCTTCCTTCTGGACAGAGGAAGAAGGCAGATTCTGAGGGCTCATTGTCTTGGCGGTGGTCCTGGCCTTTCTGCCTGGTGTGTTTCCTTGGGTGGGGGTTCCTCCTAGGGTGGGTGGCGTGGGGGGAGTCCTCGAAGAGGAGGCCAGAGGCCTCAGGCCTTTCCCTGTGTTGGTTACCAACAGAGAGAGGCTTTTCTCTGTGCTTTGGTTTCCCCTCAGGCATATAGAAGTGTTAAGCTGGCCCCAGGGTTCTGAGGGTGGCAGGGAGCACTTGAGTAGGCTGAACTCAGAGGTTAAGAACCTGGCTTAAAGTCCAGTGTGGATCAAGTCCTTGTTCTGCCACCTGGCTGTGAGACTCTGGGCCACTGGCATAACCTCTCTGAGCCTCAGTTTTCTCATCTGTGGAAACAGGCCAACCATAGTACCTGCATCCTGCATCAGAGTTTCTGTGGGGGTTAAACGAGAAAACGCACACAGCCACGGCCTCGGCAGACACCACCCGCAGTGAACAGAGGCTATTAGTAACAGTGGCTGTGCAGTGGGTCAGGTTAAGGGGCTTTAGGTGGTGGGAGCCATGGCAGGCTGTAGAGCAGGAGACGTTCACACGTGCTCTGAAGAGGCAGCTGTGAGTTTGGCTGAACCCCATCCACCTGCAGGAGTGACACCTGAGGGCCACCCCAATGGACTCTCCGCCCTTCCTTTAACTGGTGGTCTTCACTGACGTGGCGTGGGCAGCTTCTGCCTTGCGCACGTCCCGTGGGAATGGAGGTGGTCATTTTCCCTAAGATCTCCTACAGAACCCCTTGTCTCTACATCCCAGTGGCTGACCTTGGGGAATGTGAGTGTGGGGCTTTGAGAGGTGGGTGACGTTGAGTGTCCTCAGGTTGTCTGGACAGGATCAGGGCAGGGCAGGCCTGGAGTGACATTCCACTGGGCGCTTGGATGTGACCTCGGTTCCTGGTCTGGGTCCAGCCCGGCTGCTTACTCCACTGGAGCCATGGAGGGGTTGACAATGGGTGGAATGTGGCCCCCTTAGGACCCACACTTCAGTGGTGCCCAGGCATGCTGACCGAGCCCTGTGCTTTTGCAAGCCTGTTACCCAGCAGTTGAATCGTGCCAGGACAGCCAAGGACATTTCAGATTCCCCCGTGGCTGGCAGCCAGGCTGTCACCAGGCATTGCTTGTTTTCCCAGGGTCCAAGAGTTTTTCGAGGTGGAGAGGGCTCTGGAGATATTCCAGGGACTTTTCTTAACAGCTGGGTAAATTGAGATCCAGAGAAAGCAGGGCACTTGACCAAGGTCTCACAAGGCCGCCCCCCTCCCATCTGTCACCTCCCTCTGTTCCCATGTCCCCTGCTCAGACTCCTGGCCTCCTGCCTGGACGTTTGTAACAGCCTGCATCTTCTGGGCTCTCCAAGAGCTTTGTTTGTCTTACTGTTATCCTAATCTCGCCATAACCTGCAGGCACACGTGCTGTTTGAGTGTGTCTGCTCTCCTTTCCCCTCTGGTCCCAGAGCGAGCACAGAGATTCCAAGGGCAGGCCTCAGAGCCAGACTGACTTCCGGTTGAATCTCCTCTCTGCCCCATTCTAAAATGGTGAACCGGGGAAGATACGCCATGTTTCTGAACTGCAGTATCTGAAATGAGAACAGTGGCAGTAGTTTGTGAAGCTGTGTTGATGGTTAAATGAGATAATAACGTGAAGTGTGGGTGTAACACCGACTCAATGGACACGAGTTTGAGTAAGTTCCGGGAATTGGAGATGGACAGGGAGGCCTGGCGTACTGCAATCCATGGGGTTGCAAAGAGTCGGACACGACTGAGTGACTGAACTGAACTGAATACCTGCACAGAATGAGCTCTCAGAAACGTTCGTTAGTGGGAGCTCCTTGGTGGTCTAGTGGTTAGGAGTTAGTGGTTTCAGTGCCATGGCCCAAGTTCAGTCCCTCATCAGGAAACTGAGATCTCACAAGCCATGCAGCATGGTTAAAAAAAAAAAAAAAAAAAGCCTTTGTTACATAGGCCCATCAGTGCTGGTTGAACTGAAAAGGGCATGGAGGAGTAGACAGAGCTCCAGACCTGAGGCAGAGGGTGTGGGCTTCAAGTTCACTGCCAAACATTGCCTCACTGTGTACTTCTTGGGAAGTCACTCTTCCTCCAGGAACCCCACTTTCCTCATAGCAGAAAGAGGGAAGAAATCCCTGCCATGATCTTAGAAGCTTGTCATGTGATGCCAAAGTAGCATCTGTGAAAAAGCTTTGCATTTGTGTGATGATTTAAAAATGGCACAGTGGTGGCGGTGGTGTGCTGGTGGTGACGAGGACTTTGTGGCCACAGTAGTGGACAGCTGGCCAGGCTGGAGGCTGGTCAGTCTGCAGATGCTCAGCACCCACACAGGCTTCCCGTGCCTGCCTCTGCTCCCGCCACCTCCGGCAGCCCGCCTTTTGCATTAGCCTCAGCATTGCACCCTCAAAGACGTGGGAGGTGCAAAGACCCAGTAGCATCTTCTGAGCCGTAGTGAGTTCTGGGTCATCTGGCGGATCCCGTGGAATGCAGGATTACAGCCAGGCCCTGGTTCGAATCTCAGCTTAGCACTTCCCGACTGGAAGCTTGAGCCAGTTGCTTTACTCCCGTGAGCCTCATTTTCCACATTTGTGAAACGAGGGCTTGATGAAGCAGAGGCCAAGCATATAGGAAAGGACAGAGCACACGGTTACATAGAGGTGTTATACCATGCTTTCTGCCTGGAGCATGGTGCCTGATGGGCTTCTGGATGGCGGGAGTGGGCGCCACTGTGCCCGTTTCTGGGGCTGAGAGGGGAGGTCGGTTATGCTCCCTGCAGAATTGCCCAGCTTGGGGTTAGGTTGGCCCATGGAGTCATCTGGCACCATTCCATTTTACTGGTGAACACAGCAAGGAGAGAGTGCTTGGCTGGGCTTACTGGCAGGTTAGTGGGAGGCTGGGCCTAGGGTGAGGTGAGGGAGGCACTTAGAGGCAGACTGAGAGGAGCACTCAGGTGCCGCAGTGAGACTCCTGGTGCCGGGCAGGTGCCCGCCAGCACCAGAGAGCGGGCGCCTGCTGCCTGGATGCCTCGTCCTGGCTCAGCAGAGGACTAGAACACCAGTCTCCCGACCCCAGGAATCAGCCCCCAAGCCTTGGGGGTGTGCAGACACCTGCAGGGTACTTTGTAGAGCGTCACCCAGGCCCCTTGGCCTCTTTAAAAGGGGCCTTGGATAAGTAGTCACCTGCCCGGTGCTGTTTACTCTGTCTCTGCTCTCTAGCTGTCTGTGATCCAGAGAGAGCAAGGCCCTCCCCCTCCCCCACCTGCTGCCCCTTCCCCTGCCAGCTGCGCCTCGTGTGAGCATCGAGCCCTCACCCGGGAGGGGAGGCATGTTGGCAGCAGACTCCTGTCGCGGTGACAAGCCCCAGCGAGTCTGGAGGGACGAGGGCGCTTTCATGCGGGCCCTGATAAAGCCTCCTTGGTATCAGCAGGCCTGGCTGGTACCCACCAGGCCTCCAGGAGACTAGGGGGCTTCTGGGTCTCCAAGTGCCTCAGGCTTTCCTTTCCTCTTTGTTGACCCCAGAGCTCCTGGCTTCCCTCCACTCTGGCCATGGGGCCCGGAGGCTTCTCAGCATCCCCCAGGCTTTTGTGCCTCTAGGCCAGTCTCCCCATCACTACCGCTGAGCCACAGGTGACTTGTTATGAGGTGGCCAAGGCTGCTTATCCCTGCAGGAGTTCCTGGGATCACTGCGGGCTGGCAGGAGCTTGGGCCACCCTTGTGGTGTGATGTGAGTAGCCTTGGACAGTCAGCAGTGTCAATCCCCGGACCCTATACGTTCAAACATGTCATTAACACCCCCCCACCCAACTGCTACTCTTGGAGCCCGAAATTCTATCCTCTCGTGCTCTCCTTGGCATCCTCTAAAAAGGCAGATATGTTCGCAGGTGGATGCTCTTACATGTTTGCAGCTGAAGAGCAAACCCAGGCTAGCCTGGCCCTTGTCCAGCTGCCTATGTGACCATGGCCCAATTGCCTCTCCTCTCTGGGCTTTGTTAAGGCCCTTTTCCACTCTAGAGCCTCCGCGCTCTGGCAGTTACCCTTCTTTCTCCTCTGTTGGGGTTGGTGGGGGCAGTGACAAGGGCCTGGCAGCTGGGGTGGGGGCCAAAATGAGGCACTTTGACCACCTGCTGGCCCTGTAGGGGCTATCAGTCCTGCTTCCTCTTCATCTCAGGACAGGTGGGGAAACTGAGATTTGGATTGGGGGACGGGCCCTGCTTTGATCACATAGGAAGTCAGGCAGAGCTGCAGTCAGAGCCCAGTTACCCTTGCTGACGGCAAGGGCTCATCCACTCCGGGCTGCCACCCTTGAAAGGAACGTGAGGGCCATCGGCATAGGGTCAGGGACATACTTTCTCCTCTTCTGTGGAAGCCACCTCTCTCAGGGCGGGGGTGAGGGTGTGGGGTCCCTGCCTGCTGTAGGGTCCCCTGGCGTGGGATGGAGTCAGACGAGGCATCCTCTTCCTGAGGTTCAGGATGGTAGGGATTGGTGGCCTCTGGCAAGGGATGCAGTATGGGGGAGGCCTGGAGGCTTCCGGGAATGTGGTTGGTGGCGCGGGGTGCCCCCGGGCCACCCCCTCCCTCCCTCCCAGGGAGGGGACTGGGCTGACAGTAACGCCATTTGTCCTGGCTCTGGGATTAGGCGCGGCTGTGTTAAGTGAGGAGCAGGGAGCCATTACAAGGACACGGCGACATAAAGCGGAGCGGAGCTGAGTGGCTGCCTGGAGCTCTGGTGGGTGCTATCATTTTCTCCCGGCCTTCCTGCCCCGTCTGACCACAGCCTCGTGTGCCCGCCCTCCTGTGCAGTCCTCCCCGGTCTTTCTGATGTGTGCGTGCCCACAGTGTGTTCATGCTCATACCACGCAGGACGGGGCCTGGGGTGCAGCAGTGGCCCCCACGCCTGGCCCTGGGGGTCCTGTCTGCATACAGGACCAGAAGCGGGTACCTCAAGGATCTCCACTACCAGGACTGCCCCAGGGAGACAGCCCAGGGCCAACCTGGCAGACTCCTGACTGAGGAGAAGGAGACTGTGGCTGAGGGGTGGAAAGGACGGGCTCAGCTTCTCTCTGAGCTTCTCCTGACAGCTCAGCAAGTCCACAAATCCACCTGAGGCCAGCAGGTCTGGGAGTTAAAGATTTACCACAGGCCCTGCGGGCGCTGGGGTGGTGAGGTCCCCGGGTGCTCTGACGATACCTTCGTGGCTTCAGTCCTGTCTAGATGGTGAGGATATGGCTTGTCAGAGTCAAAAGGCTGCTGCAGACTTTCTGTGTTCGTTCTTTGTTTTGGCTGTGCCAGGTCTTAATTGGGGCATGTGGGATCTAGTTCCCTGACCAGGGATCGAACCTGGGCCCCCTGCATTGGGAGCACGGAGTCTTAGCCACTGGCCCACTAGGGATCCCTCTATGTTCTTAACTTGACTTTTGGGGAGAGGGTCGTTCACAATCTCTGTGAGTTTGTGTGGAATGTGGCATCTGTCTGCAGAGAGTCTGCTGACAGCCTTCATGAGATTCTCAAAGGGTGCCGTAACCCCCAGAGGTCACAAACTTCTGATCTAATCTGTACCCCTTGCTGTCCAGTTGAGGAACAGGCTCAGAGAAGGAAAGATATTGCCCAGAGGGAGCCGGTGGACACACTGGGATGCTGATGGTACTCCAGGCCCATGTGGAGTTTGCTACTTCCTCCAGGAGTTGGAGGCCCCCATCCCATCCTGAGTACAAATGTTTCTCAGGATCTGTCCAGGGGTCATATGGCAACCTGGGATGGGCAAGAGAAGGTGGGCAGGGGCTGGGGTTGGCCAGCGTTTCCCAGCTCCCCTGCAAGGCTGGCAGACGGGGAGGAAGGAATAACGGTAAACTGGTATGTATTTCCTTGAAAGAAAACGACGAATAACTGAGATCACGGTTGGGCGGTGCTTGCCGTAGTATCTGGTGTGTAGCAGACCTGTGAGGCATGCTGGTCCCCATGATCCTTCGAGTTGGTCTTGTTAACTCAGATCTCCTGCTTCTGACCCTCACCACCCAGCTCTCCTCTTCCTCAACACGAGGCCTCTGCCTGGGGCATGGAGGCAGCCTTCCTGTCTCATGTTGTGGGGTCTCTGCCTGTCTGGGATGGGGCAGGGGATGGTCAGGACCCTCAGGCTGAGGTCCTGCCTCTCTGGGGACCTGTGGTGCCTCATCTGTCCATGAAGGAAGGCTTTCCTGTTGCTAGGGATGCCGATCAGCCTGCATTGAGGCAACTGGGGCCGGTCACCTGCAGGGAGCAGGAACCTAGCCGTCCCTGGGTAGGTTCTGGGCTGCAGACCTAGTTTAGGAATGGTGTGGAGTGCTGGGCAGCTGCACAGAGGCTGGGGCTCCAAGTGGGCCGGCTTCGGGTAGTCCTAGCTCTGCCCCTGCCCAGCTGTGTGACTTTGAGTCAGTTGCTTCATCCCCTCTCTGAGCATAGATTTCCCCTCTGTGAAGTGCACGTATCAGTGACACCACCTCTCAGGGTGTGAGGATTGGGTGTGATGAATCAGGGGAAGCCAGCGTCTGGCTGGCAGGGTACCAGGAGTTCAGTCAGTGTCGGCTGCCATCAGCGAGGGAGGTTAGGATATTTGCAAAGAAATATCTTACTGTTGTTTTTTTTTTTTTCTTTCCCCCAAGTGCCAGTGATCCAAGCCTAAGAGAAATAGCTGGGAATGAATTTGACTGCATAGATGGATTTGGGCGTTGGGTGGAGACAGCCCTATTTTGAGGAGCTCTGTGGGCTAATGAAGAGCGTGCTCCGTGAGGGTCCTGCCCGCCTTGGTTTGCCTGAGAGCTCCAGTGGGGCCAAAGGGCAGCTGCTCCTGCGCCCTCTCACTCCCCACTTTGCTGCCCTGCTGTCTTGTTTGTTTGCTCAGTAAACCCTATTTTCAGAGCTGGTGCAAAGGTACACTCTCAACTCAGGCCTTGCGGAAGAAAGACAAATTCTTAACAAGTAGGGGGTCTCGGTTCTTGAGATTTTTGTTGGGCATTCCCCTCTGGGGAACCCAGAACAGATCCCAGGTTGGGTGCTGGGGAGTGAACCAGTGCTTTATGGTTTGTTTGCTTGTTGATTGATGCGTGATTTGTGGGTCTGCTTGCAGGCAAGATCGTGAGAGGCTGCTTTTGATGTTAAAAGACACATAAGATGCTTGAAAACAAAAACAGTGCAGCATTTGAAGGGAATAGAGGACGGGGTGTGCAGGCGCTGGCCTGTGTCAGCTGTCCTCAGTGGACTTGGAGGGCACGTGCTGCTGAAGGATGGATGGGCTGGGGAGATTCCCAGTTGCCACTCGTTAGCAAGCCCCAGACTGCTCTGGGCCTTGGTTTCCTCATCTGTCAAATGAAGGGAATGTTGTTCATAGTGGTGTAGTGAGGGGTAAATAATAGCATGTAGTACAGGCATATCATGTCTAATACATGAGAGTTCATGCTTTAATATGTTTAGCTTGGCAGTTCCTTGTAGCAGATTGAAAAAGGGAAAGGTCATTGGCAGGGGTTCTTCACTCTTACGTACCTACCATGGATGGGTGATCACTTCTGTCTTGGAAAGCTTTTGGTGAAGTTGAGGCCCAGTGTGCTAGTCTTGATTGCAGCTGACATCTCTGGCACATCAGTCTGGCCCTGCATGCCCTGCCATGGTACAGGGCAGGAGAGCTCATCCAGGACTTCTGAAATTCAGAGCTGGTAGAGTCAACTCTCAGCTGAGGCTGGCCTTGGAGGAGGATGTGTAGGCTTTCTTTGTGGATAAGAAAATGGGCCAAGGCAGGTGGGGGTGGGGCAGGCCTGGCAGGGCAACCCGAGGTGGTCCTTTCATCTCTCTGGGCCTCCGTGTCCCCGTGTGCTCACTGTAGGGTGGGCCATACACTCTGCAATCCTGAGACCCTTCAGCCAGACTGCCGACCGTCCCTTGGTGGCAGCCGTGGACTCCAGGGTGACGGATAGGCAGCCCTTTGGCCCCCAGCCAGGCGGCACTGCGGGGCTGTGGGGGGTGGGGCGTGCGGCAGATTCCAGCAGAGGAAGGGATTTGCTTCTGGTCTCGGCCTCCCAAGGGTGTGATTGCGCCAGAGAAACTCCTGCACAGCTGGGAAGCAAATGTGAAGGATTTTCTTTGCTATACATGTGGTGGGTGGGGCAGGCTGGGGCAGGGTAGCTGGTGGAGCAGAGTGACTGTGGGGTGTGGCTGGGTAATGGGTGGTGGTGTGACTGTGCTGGGGGTGTGACAGGCTGGGAGGGGCCGAGTCAGCTGTGGGGAACAGCCCTGGGATTGCGTTTGGGGCTCCCAGTGGCCAGCCAGCAGCCACTTCTTCTCCCTGAGGCTGAATGCCCATTCACATACTTTTGAGCCTGTTTGCGGGCTCTCCCCGCACTTCTTCTCAACTCCCCACCCCATCCTTGTGCCTGTGACCCAGAGGCCCGTGTTGACCCATTTGAACATCTCAGCACCATGTAAGTTTGCTTGTCCATTCATGTGCCTGTGAGTGTGGAGGAAGTAGGGGGCATGGTCAGGAGTGACCCAGGCAGGAAATAAAATCTGGGCTGGGTGAGCATGCGGGGCTCTGGGTCCTGGCCTCCATTCAGCCCGCAGCAGCAGCAGCACGCCAGAGACCTAGGACCGTGGACCCCAAAGGCCTGCACCTTCAGTGCCCAGTGCCCTGCTTGGTACCTGTCGGGGCTCGGTAGGAACCAAATGAGGAAGCAGAGAATGGATCATCTGCTTGTTCCCGACTTCCAGTGTGCGCCCAAACCTGACCTCTCTTCCTGTTTCTGGATCCACTATCAATTTGATATGTGGTCTTTGGCCAGTTCTTTCTTGAGTTTCAGTTTCCAAATCCATTAAGTGAATAATCATCTTGTTAGCCTGTAATCACCATGTGCCAGGCACTGAGCAGTTTTACACAGATCATCTCTCTCAGTCTTGGCAATAGCCCTGCAAGATAGGTAAGTAGTATAAACCCCATTTTACGCTGGGGAAACTGAGACTCAGAGAGGTGGAGAGATTTGCACAAAGACCTTTAACAAGGATGCTAGCAGCTACTGCATCACTGCCCCGCAGATGTTTGGGATGACACAGCATGATGCATGCAGCTCTTCATGGGAGGCTGCTGCACATGGAGGCAGCAAGTGCACGGGAGCTGGGTTGTTAGGTGCACTTCACCGTCAAAGGCTCAGGGGGCTCTTGGTCTCATTTCAGAGCCCACCTGTCCATCCAGGGCAGAGCTCAACCTCCTCCCCAGTCCTCCTCTCTAGACAACTTGGTTTCTGAGAAGTTCCTTGTAGCTTCTGCCTCTTTTCTCTTTGCGTCCTAGAGAGGATTCTGGGGGCACCTGAGCATTTTGGAGTGGGGGGTGGGGTCATGAGTGACTTTCAACAGAGCAGTGGCCACAGTTACCGTGGTATTTCCCGAAAGTGCAGCGTTGCCATGGCATCTCCATGACAACCAGAGCATCTCATTCATTATCCCCAGCACCTTGGCAGGGAAAGCTGGGCCTAGGGCTGAAAGAGCACAATTGGAGGCTTGGTTGAGGGCTTGGTACCTGAGGTCCCCTCATGCTCTCCCCTGTCCCTGCCAAGATTCCCCTATAGGCTCTGGAGCCATCACCATTTCATGGGGTTTGGGTTCAGATTTCATTTCTGCCACTGACTAGCTGTGTGGTTTAAGTGGCTTAACATCTCTGAGCCTTATTTTCTGCAACTGTAAATGTGAATGACAGTATTAGTTGTAAGGATTAATTGAGATAAAGTATGTAAAAGTGCTTAGCACACTGCCGGTCACAGGTCATAAGTTCCGGTCCTGCTGCCATCTGCAGGCTCCAGGGTACAGAGCCATGTGTAGAAACACTCCAAGTCTGCTTCTCCTGGACTGCATGCTCGGGTGTGCTCAGGGGTTGGTATGTGTGTGTGAGTGTGTGCACTTAAGTGCTTAATTGCTCAGTTGTGTTCCACTCTTTGCAACCCTTTGTTGCTTTTTACTTTTTATTATTTTATTTTTGGCTGTGCCGGATCTTCCTTGCTGTGTGTGTTTTTCTCTAGTTGTGGTTTTAAGGGGCCACTCTCTAGTTGTGGTATGAGGGCTTCTCATTGTAGTGGCTTATCTTGTTGCGGAGCATGGGCTTTAGGGCTTGCAGGCTTCAGTAATTGAGGCATGTCGGCTCAATTGTTATGGCTCCCTGGCTCTAGAGCACAGGCTCAATAATTGTGGCACACAGGCTTAGTTGCCCTGACTGTGGGATATTCCCAGATCAGGGATCGAACCTGTGTCTCCTCCATTGGCAGGTGGATTCTTTACCACTGAGCCACCAGAGAAGCTCTTTTTGTGACCCAGTGGACTGTAGCCCACCAGGCTTCTCTGTCCATAGAATTTTCAGGCAAGAATACTGAGTGGATTACCATTTGCTTCTCTGGGGATCTTCCTGACCCAGGGATTGAGCTTGCATCTCCTGTGACTCCTGCATTGTAGGTAGATTCTTTACTTGTTGAGCCATCAGGGAGCTAAATGAGGGAGGGAGGTCAGCTATGGGACTGTGTTCACCCACCTGAGGCCGGAGCTTGAAGTATAAGCTACAAAGGTAGCCAGTGGGTGTGCATGCCCCATGCTGAGTTCAGCCATTCAGTCGTGTCCAACTCTTTGCGACTCCATGGACTGTAGCCTGTCAGGCTCCTCTGTCCGTGGGATTTCCCAGGCAAGAGTACTGGGGTGGGCTGCCATTTCCACAGGCCTAGTGTCACTAAAACGTGTTTTTTTTTTTAATGGACTTTTTCTTTTTTATTTTGCCACACCATGCAGCGTGTGGGATCTTAGCGCATCAACCAGGGATTGAAACTGTGCAGAGTCTTAATCACTGAACTGCCAGGGAAGTCCCTCAAATGTGCTCTTTTTCAAGAAGTTGGAAGTTCTTTTTTTTTTTTTGCCAGTAAACAACTTAGTCTTCTATTTGCCTAAGGCCAGCTGTTGCAGGCGCTGAGGCCCCAAGACTTCCAGAAGGGATGAGGGGTGGGGTGGCGAGCCATCCTGCCTCCCAGCTGCTGCCTGCCCCATCCTGCTTCCTGCAGGAGATGGGAGAGTGGATGAAGTGTACCCTTTTGCCATCAAGTATCTCCTCAATTTTGTGTGTGTCAGTAGCTCAGTCGTGTCCAACTCTGCCACCCCATGGACTGTAGCCCATCAGGCTCCTCTGTCCAAGGGATTCTCCAGGCAAGAGTAGTGGAGTGGGTTGCCATTTCCTTCTCCAAGAAGTTGGAAGTTCTGACTTTTATATGAAATCTCCTGACTTTAAGATGCTGATAGCTAGTCTCAAAGAAAAATGCTGTCAAAGAATTTTGCATCCTGTTTTGGCTGGAGGGTCCTGGTTCTCAGCTTCTATGCTATAGAGTAGGGATGGGGCGGGAGTCCGAGGAATGGGACGTGAGGGCAGGAAAGGGGTTGGTGGGTGGAGATGACTTCAGAGACATGATGATGTTGGAACTGGGGTCTTGAAGGATGAGTAAGTGTCCCAAGGGGTAGGGGAAGACATTCCAAGCAATGGGAACTTCATTAACAAAGGCCTAGATGCATGACCAAGACTGGTGACTGGTTGGGCGAGGCTGGAGTTTAGGAAAATGGCTGGTGATGTCGGCAAGGCCCAGGCAGGCCCAGGGCAGGAGGGAAGTGTTGAGGCCTCAGCCCCTAGATGTCCCTGAGGCCTGCGTGGCTCCACAGAGGTTTGAAAGCTTTGGTTGGCATCCCTTGAGCCACAGGAGTGCAGGAATTCAGGCAGACATGGAGGGCCTTGAATGGCTGGTGCCAGGCCCTTGAGGGGTTGCGGTGGGGGCCGCACTGGAGGCCCCCGTGGCCAGCTCGATGGTGGTCAGCGATTTGCCAGGATACTCGGCCTTCTCTGGGGCCAGGGGCCAGTCGGTCACCCGCTTTCCCCCTTTACCCTCTCTTGGGCTTGAGCTTTGCGTGGCCTTCTCTCTAGCCTTATGGCTTCTATATGGCCTCTGTTCATCCATCCAGTTCCCCAGCAAGGCATGGCTCCTGAAAGTGGGGATTTGGGATTCCAAGGGCCGTTAGAGACTTAGAGAGTGCCCGGAGCTTCACAGTGCTTTGTGGGCTCAGGTGTTACCCACGTTATGAGTACGTTAAATAGGAATACATGAAAACAGCAGCTGGGCCTTCCTCAGGGTTGTGTGCCAGGCTTGACACTTCCTATGTATCCACTCATTTAATTTTCACAACTTCGGAAAGTATGTCAAGTTTTCCAGTTTTACAGATTAGGAAACTGGGGGCACTTAAAGAACTTGCCCCAGATGACACAGTTACTGGGTGGTAGGGCTTGGGTTTAAACGAAGCTGCCTAGCTCTAGTCTGCTCGTTAAGCTCTATTGACCTAGGGCTTTAGGGAGTTGGAGGCCCTGGGTTTGGACTATGAAGTTGTTGCAACATTTCCCAGCATACGTGCATTTTTTTTAATAGGGAAATGTCTGATTCCCACAGGGGTCGGTGACCCCAAGACGCCTGAGACCGCTGGTTGTGTCATTAGCACACATGTTGAAAGGCTGTTAATGCAACAGGCTGAAGGCCGGTGACCAGAGCACCCAGGCCAGCAGGGGAGGTGGGGTTAGATGGCCTGAGTAGGCAGGTGCCTCCCCACCCACTGTGCTCCTGTCCTGGCCCTGGGCCAAGGGGTGGGGCTTGCTGTGGCTGCAGGGCAGAGGGCTGCCCTTATCAAAGGGGATCAGGACATGGGTGCACCCTGGGAATAAGCTGGACCAGTTGCCCCAGCTCTCTTGGCCCCACCCAGGAAGCCTGTCCCGCCTTGCCCTGCCCTCAGCTGGAATTGCAGGGACTCCCTGGAAAGCTCTGCCTGTTCCCTTATGTCTGAGCTTCGCTGTGTGTCCCTCCCTTTTCCTACCCTGGGTCAACCCTTGCTTGGCTTTCTGGCCAGTTCAGGTACCACTTCCTTCAGGAAGCCTTCCTTGATCCTCCCCCTTCCTCCTCCAGGGGGATTAAGTGCCCCTCAGTTCCCTCAGATACCCTCCCTGCTGTCACACTCGCCTGTTTTCTTGGCCGCCTTGGGTTCCCTGTGATGCTGGTACATCGTAAAAGACTGAACTGTAGAATATCAGAGGTGGAAAAGTCCCCAGATGTCATCTGGCCCAGGCCCCTCGCTGACCAACAAGAGGCCCAGAAAGGGGCAGAGTGTGCCGAGGCCACACAGCGCATTATGGCAGAACTGTGAGCAGACCCGGCGTCTGAGACACGTCCTCGTTTCATACCCCTGCCTCTTTGCTGAGCACATCTCTTAAAAATATCTGTTTTCACGTATTCACAAAATAACAAATGATTATTATAGGAAATCTAGGAAACAAAGGAAAAGAAAAGTCAGAGATAATTGTTACTGTTTTTTGTTTTGATTTTTGGATTTAGTACCAGTTTCTGGCTTACGCGTAAAATTTTTCACAAAAATAAGACAGTATGGTCTTATAAAAATGTTTTCTACTTTAACAATATATATGGTAATTCTATTTCTGTGTCAGTAAATGTCCTTCTTCAACATACTATAAATGGCTGCCTGGGATTCCATCACATGCTTGCATTATAATTGCTAAAGACAGTCCCCTATTGTTGGGCATTTGCTATTATAAACAACACTCTGGGCTATTATGCAGCGCGGGGATTCGTTTTCTTCTGGGGAAATCTTTGCACACTTCTGCAATTACTACCTCTAGGATGAGTTCCTAGAAGTACAGCTTTAGGGTCTCTGGTAGACTGTACCCACGCTGAGCAGACCATGTAGTCTGGGGGCTGGGAACGTTTTTGAGGATCTTCGTCCCTGCCTCTGGGTCTGAGACTCACATTCCCCTCCTGGCTGCGCCAGCCCAGTCCCTCACTCCTGTCCTTATCCCCATCTCCCATCCTGCATGGGAGCTCTCCTGCCAGCTTTCAGCAGCTGCCTCCACTCACGTTTAAGGGAGACTGGAGGGCCGTGGTCGGGGTGAGGATGTTGGGCGAGCTTGGGATCCTCAAGGCAGGGGGTTTGGTCGCCTGCTGTGCTGGGCTGGTGTGTGCTGCTGCGGGCTTGTGCCCTGAGGATGAGAGATGCCTGTTGTATTTGGGGCAGATAGCGGCAGCTGCCATCTCTTACGTGTGGCTTACTCTGTGCTCCTCCAGTAGGTTTCCTCGGTTACCCCTCGGCCCCAGCCTGGTGCAGCAGGCCTGGCGATGTCACACGTGAGATCGCTGATGCTTGAGAGGCCTTCTCGCACAGCCAAGCCGCTGATGCCTCACAGCCTAAGTCTGAATCCTGGTCTAGCCTTAGGCTTTAATCTGTCAGATGGCGCTGCTGGGCGCATTCCGAGAGAGAAAGGGGTGGGAAGCACGCGGGTAAGGGAGTGGGGGAACGCGGTGTTGGGTCGTGATTTAGAATTCCACCTCTAGCTGCCAGGCCTCGCGAACGTTTATTGTCCCGCTTTATTCTTCCTGCTTCTGGAGTCTTGTTGGTGCAGTCTTGGGCTCTGGTAATCATGATAAACAGCATCTATCACTGAAGACACCATATGCAGGTAACTGCTCAGCGTGATGTATACATTATGGGATGAAACCTCCCAGCCTCTGGTGAGGCAGGGACTGTTGTTAACACATGGAGAGACTGAGGCTCAGAGAGATGGAGAAGCTTGCCCCAAAGCATGCACCCAGGTCGAGCGGCAGTAGTCGAACTCGGGCTGGCCTAGATCAGGTCCTGTTGGTCCACAGTCGGTGGAGACCCCCAGGGCCCACACTCCGACTTTCTACCTTCTGACTCTCCTTCTCTCTCCACAGCCTTGGCCCCGGGGGCCCCACTGAGCGAGCGGCATGTGGCCCCCCCAGGCCTGCCCAGCATCCTTCTGCCCGCTGCCCAGCCCCCCCAGGAGGCCCTGACGCCCTGGGGCACTTCTGCTGTGCACAGGACCACGTGGGGGTTTGCCATGGTGACATAAAGGGGTGCGGAGGAAGGAAGGAGCGCAACCAGCCGTGGACTGCGCCCCTGGCTGGGAGGAAGAGCCAGGGCCCGGATCCTCCTCTCCCCTGCCCACTGCGGGCCTCACTCACTGAGTCTCTCTGAATCTCTTGGCCGGTGGACAGCTCGGGCATCTCCTCCTGCGTGGGGCCTTGGGGCAGGCCGGGGCCCTGGTGGCCACGGTCTGGGGGCCAGGATGCCCGCCCTGGCACGCCTCCGCAGGTTGTGTCGGCACGTGTCCCCGCAGGCCGTCCTTTTCCTACTGTTCGCCTTCTGCCTGTTCAGCGTTTTTGTCTCGGCCTACTACCTTTATGGCTGGAAGCGGGGCCTGGAGCCCTCGGCGGACGCCCCCGAGCCTGACTGTGGGGACCCTCCTCCTGTGGCGCCCAGCCGCCTGCTGCCGCTCAAGCCCATCCAGGCGGCCACCCCTTCCCGCACGGACCCTTTGGTGCTGGTGTTTGTGGAGAGCCTCTACTCGCAGCTGGGCCAGGAGGTGGTGGCCATCCTGGAGTCCAGCCGCTTCAAGTACCGCACGGAGATTGCACCGGGCAAGGGCGACATGCCCACACTCACTGACAAGGGCCATGGCCGCTTCGCCCTCATCATCTATGAGAACATCCTCAAGTACGTCAACCTGGATGCCTGGAACCGGGAGCTGCTGGACAAGTACTGCGTGGCCTACGGCGTGGGCATCATTGGCTTCTTCAAGGTACGCGGGGGCAGGTCTGAGCAGTGAGGAGCTCCAGCTGAGCTCGATTCTCATCCCACACTCGCTGGCTGAGTTCCTGACTTTCCCATCTGTACAATGGGGGTAATGACAGCGCCTCCTCCCAGCTTGCTGGTCGTGAAGGGTGAGCGGGTGAGTGTAGATAAGGTGCTTGGGGCACATGGTGCCTCGTGCCTGGTAGGTGCCTTTTAAGTATTAGCTTTATTAGGAGCATTGCCTGCGTTGCACAGGCCTTGCACGCTGCTGGCCCACTCTTAAGAGTGGCCCTAGGGATGGGGTGCAAGGGAGAAGAGCATGTGCTCTGCTGGGTCATTCAAAACCTGTCACGGCAGTTCTCCCAAGGGCGGGGGTATGTCCCTGTTTTGCAGATGGGCAAACCAAAGCTCAGGAGGGTAAAGTTAGGTTACAGGAAGCTGTGCTGCCTGTAAGTGAGAGAGCCAGGCTCTGAGCCCAGATTTAGATGGTTGGGGCTCTGGGTCCTATACCATTTCCTCTTGGCTGTGGAGGGGTATATGGAGTTCATGCACCCCTTGGACCAGAGCCATTTTGCGTTGGAAGAAGGAGGGGAAAGAAATCCCAGAGGACAAGTGAGCTACTCTGGGCTTGGTGGGGTACCCGGAGCGACTGCTGGGACCACGGTCCTTTCTGAAATTGTCATGGAGAAGCTGTCCTTGGGGAGGAGATTGGGGACAGCCGGATAGGAGACCCAGAGGCTATGGCCAGAGAACTCTGAACTGCAAGGTGGGTGACTGGGACTAGCTGGGTGCTTGAGGGTGTTTGTTCCTTCATTCAGCAAATATTTACGAAGTGCCTACCATGTTTAAGTTCTTCGGTGGACACTGGGGACACAGTGGTGATCGAAGTGTGCCAAGTCCCTGCGATTGTGCTGCTGACATTTCTGTGCAATGGGTGGGGTGGGTGACTAGACAGTGAGCAAATGAACATACCAGGTGGCAGGTGGTGATAAGTACAAAAAAAAAAAAAATAAGCAGGAAAGGGCATGTGGATGATGGGTATGGGCAGTGATGCTGGTTTTGATAGACTGGCCAGAGACGTTTTCTTTGATTAGGTGACTGGAAGGGCATGAGAGGAGCCCATGGCTCTGTGCAAAGGGCCTTCCAGGCAGAGGAGATAGTAAACACACAAGCCCTTGTGTGGCGTGAGTGGAGAGAGGAGCAGGAGATGGGTCAGAAGTAGCCGTGTGCGCCGGTGGCTACTCGTTCGTGCCCAGGCGTTGGTGGCACAGCTGCGCCCTGGCCCTGTGCCCTGTGCTGGGGGGACTGTGGTCTAGATGAGGGTGTCTTACGGTGTGTTCTTTCACGCACTAATGGAGCAGGACGCTCTGCCACTAGAAAAGGTTTTGTGGGCCAAGAAATTGAAGGCCCTTAGGAGTCGTGCAGTGGACCAACCTGGTGAGCTTTGTTCCCCAGCTGGCTTGATGACAAAACCCTTTATTTCACATCTCAGCATCTGGGAAACACTGGCCTGGTTTATGGCTGGGCAGTGGCGTAGCGTCAGACGGCTTCATTGTCTGCTTTCCCTTTGCTCCTGGACTGTGTTCCGTTCCTGCCACGAACTTCATTATGCTTGATGCAGAGCCCCACGCCTGAGAAACGTCGGCGTGGCTGACAGTTATCGAGTGCTCATGCACAGCCCCACACATGCTATGCACTTTATGTGAGCTAACACATTTGGCACTCATAAACCATCCTCCAAACCAGGCGGAGGTCATCCTGATTTGAGAGAGAAGAAAACTGAGGCACGGAGGGGCAAAGCAATGTCCCCGCACTCAACACCTCTAATGAGCATAGGTGTAGGATTTGAACCTAGGTGATCTGGTTCTACAGACTTTATTCCCAACACTGGGATGGGTCCAGGAGCATTGAAAACCACGTATTTAGTAGCATTTGCACCAGAGCCCACGCCCAGTGCCCAGAGCTCCCCTGGTTTCTGGGGACCAGTCTGTGGACTCTGGTCATTGGGCGCAGTGGGTACAACAGAGCTGGGATCCTCTTAGGCCCTGGTTCCTTGCTATACAGAAGGTGAACATTTGGCCCAGGGAGGGGCAGTGGTATGCCGAGTCTCCTGTGGGGCCTGTGGTCGCTCCAGTGCTCCATGCTCTTTCCACCCTTCTGTGTAAAACAAGACTCCTCCTTGGTTTTCATCAGGGGCCGGTGACTTTCCATTCCGACTGGAGCCATCTGGTGGTCAAGCTGCATGTTTCTGCTCTTCTGCAAGAAACATGCAGGTTGGGGGTTGGGACTCCAGGGGTCTGGAAGAGCTCACTTTCTAATGCCCACAGCACTGGACTCCGTGGTCAGTGGGAGAGCAGGGGCTGGAGAGTCCAGACTGTGGGTCAGTTCTTTCTGTCACTTACAGACAGAGTGACCTTGGGCAGGATATTCAGCCAGTCTGTGAAACGGGGCCAATCACAGCACCCGCCTTTGTTGCGCCACATTGAAGACAGGACAGTGGACAGGAAGCACTAGCACAGTGCTTGGTACCCAGAGCCACCAGGAAGTGGCAGCTGGCTGGCCTTGCACACACGACTGGGGGTGGATGTCTGTCTTGTGGCTCAGCCAACATGTGCCCCTGAAGTCCCTGAGGGCGGAGTCGGTCTTCGTCTGTAGCCCTGTTTCCTGGCTCAGCCTGGCAGCTCCAGGTTCCCCCGGGTTGAGCACATCCTGGCAGAGGCCTGACAAGGGCCACTAATGCTTTCTGTGCACACTTGTGTGTGTGTGTGTTAAGTTACCTCAATCGTGTCTGACTCTTTGCGACCCCATGGACTGTAGCCTGCCAGGCTCCTCTGTCCATGGGGATTCTCCAGGTAAGAATACTGGAGTGGGTTGCCACGTGCTCCTCCAGGGGACCTTCCAGACCCAGGGATCAAACCCCTGTCTCTTTTGTCTCCTACAGTGGCAACTGGAGTCTTTACCACTAGTGCCACCTGGGAAGCCCTGTTTGTACGCTTACTCTGTGCCGCACCCTCAGCTCGTTGCCTTGCAGGCCTTGTTGTTCAGTTGCTCAGTCATGTCCAACTCTTTGTGACCCTATGGACTGCAGCACACAGCACGCCAGGCTTCCCTGTCATTCACCATCTCCCAGAGATTGCTCAAACTCATGTCCATTGAATCGATGACACCATTCAATCATCTCATCCTCTGTCATCCTCTTCTCCTCCTGCCTTCAATCTTTCCCAGCATCAGGGTCTTTTCCAAAGAGTCACCTCCTCCCATCAGGTGGCCAACGTGTTGGAGCTTCAACCTAAGCGTCAGTCCTTCAAATGAATATTCAGGGTTGATACCTTTAACATTGACTGGTTTGATTTTCTTGCTGTCCAAGGGACTCTCAAGAGTCTTCTCCAGCACCACAGTTCAAAAGCATGAATTCTTCAGTGCTCAGCTCTCTTTATGATCCAAAACTCACATTCATACATGACTACTGGAAAAACCATAGCTTTGACTAGACGGACTTTTGTTGGCAAAGTAATGTCTGTGCTTTTGAATACCATGTCTAGATTTATCATAGCCTTATTTCCACAGAGCAAGCGTCTTTTAAGTTCGTGGCTGCTGTCCCCATCCCCAGTGATTCTGGAGTCCAAGAAAATAAAGTCTGTCACTGTTTCTACTTTTTCCCTATCTTTTTGCCATGAAGTGATGGGATGGATGCCGTGATCTTAGTTTTTCGAATGCTGAGTTTTAAGCCAGCTTTTTCACTCTTCTCTTTTACTTTCATCAAGAGGCTCTTTACTTCCTCTTCGCTTTCTGCCATTAAACTGGTACCATCTGCATGTCTGAGGTTGTTGATATTTCTCCTGGCAATCTTGATTCCAGCTTGTGAGTCATCTAGGCCAACTTTTCACAGGATGTACTGTGACAGTATACAACCTTGATGTACTCCTTTCCCAGTTTTGAGCCAGTCCATTGTTCCATGTTTGGTTCTGTTGATTAAAGGTGGTCTGGTATTCCCATCATTTTAAGAATTTTCCACAGTTTGTGATCCAAACAGTCAAAGGCTTTACCATAGTCAATAAAGCAGAAGTAGCTTTTTTTTTTTTTTTAAATTCCCTTGCTTTTTCTAAGATCCAACGGATGTTGGCAGTTTGATCTCTGGTTCCTCTGTCTTTTTTGGATCCAGCTTGAACACCTGAAAATTCTTGGTTCACATACTGCTGAAGTCTAGCTTGAAGAATTTTGAGCATAATCTTGCTAGCATGTGAAATGTGCAGTTGTGTGGTAATTTGAACATTCTTTGGCATTGCCCTTCTTTGGGATTGGAATGAAAACTGACCTTTTCCAGTCCTGTGGCCACTGCTGAGTCTTCCAAATTTGCTGACATATTGAGTGCAGCACTTTAACAGTATCATCTTTTAGGATTTGAGATAGCTCAGCTGGAATTCCATCACCTCCACTATCTTTGTTCATAGTGAGATTTCCTAAGACCCACCTGACTTCACATTCCAGGATATCTGGCTCTAGGTAGGTGATCACACCATCGTGGTTATTTGGGTCATTAAGACCTTTCTTGCACAGTTCCTCTGCGTATTCTTGCCACCTCTTCTTCTTCTCTTCTGCTTCTGTTAGGTCCTTGCTGTTTTTGTCCTTTATTGTGCCCATCTTTCCATGAAATGTTCCCTTGGCATCTCTAATTTTCTTGAGATCTCTAGTCTTTTTGTTGTATTCCTTTATTTCTTTGCATTGTTCATTTACGAAGGCTTTCTTATCTCTCCTTGCTATTCTTTGAAACTTTGCATTCAGTTGAGTATATCTTTTCCTTTCTCCTTTGCCTTTCTCTTCTCTTCTTTTCTCAGCTATTTGTAAGGCCTCCTCAGACAGCCACTTTGCCTTCTTGCATTTCTTTTTCTTAGGTATGGTTTTGGTCACTACCTCCTGTACAGTGTTACAGACCTCCGTCCATAGTTCTTGAGGCATTCTGTCTACCAGATCTAATCCCTTGAATCTATTCATCAGCTCCACTGAATAACCAGAAGGGCTTTGATTTAGGTCATACCTAAATGTTCTAGTGCTTTATCAAATATATCACTTTATCAGATATATCACCTATCACTTCATAGGTCCTGTGAAGTGAGTACTTTGTTTTTAGGTGAGGAATTGAGGCTCCAAAAGTAACATGGCTGTCTAGACTGACACAGCTCGTAAGTCTGAGCCAAGATTGAGCCAGCATGCTCAGTTCTTCTAACCCACTTGTAGGAGCAAACTAACCGATGGCTGTGAGACCTGAGGCCCTAAGAAGTAGTGCCTTGGGAAGCAGGGCCCTGAGGTTCCCAAGGTCATGCAACCAGTTACTCTCAGTCGGTACTGCTGCTGCTGCTGCTGCTAAGTTGCTTCAGTCATGCCCGACTCTGCGACCCCCTAGACGGCAGCCTACCAGGCTCCCCTGTCCCTGGGATTCTCCAGGCAAGAATACTGGAGTATTGCCATTTCCTTCTCCAATACATGAAAGAGAAAAGCAACTCTTAGCGACCCCATGGACTGCAGCCCACCAGGCTCCTCTGTCCATGGGATTTTCCAGGCAAGAGTACAGGAGTGGGGTGTCATGTACTAGGCCTTCCCATTCCTGGGTCAGGGCTATTCCTTCCTCTGCCTGGTGACCCCACTGGAAGACTTGGTGTCTCCTGTGTGGGTCCCCAGTGCTGAAGAACAGGAGGGATTCCCCTCCCTTGGGGCGAGGCCCACAGTGGGAGTTCAGTCTCTGCCATGCTTATGCTTACTTTCCCTTCCCTTCCCAGATGGTTGCTTTCACTGCAGGCTGGGGTGGACAGCCAGTGACTTGGCTCTCTCCCTTCCTCGCCGTGTCCTAGCTGGCCAGCTGCCTGAGCTGCCAGCGCCTGGCAGTCAGTTCAGGATCGGGGCTTTGAAATGGGATCCCCCAGTGCCTGTGGTCCACTGTGGCCTCCCCGGCCACAGCAGGTGATAGACAGGGTCTGAGATGTCACTGGCCCCCACTGCCTTTGTCCCCGGTGCTGGCTTAACAGTCCTGGGGACCCTGGGGCTGGGGGAAGGGCCTCTCAATTTGGGACTCTCATCACAAGGGTGGGGAGTTGGCAGGTGTTCCTGGTGTGTGGAGAGTGGAACACAGGCCCCTTACCTCAGCTTGTGAGGCCAGGGCCCTCCAGAGCCTTCACGGGAATTACAGAAAAGCAGTTTTGCGTGGAGGTTATTACTGAAAGGTGCCCTGGCACAAGGCTTGGCCCTCAGCAAGTGTCCTTGCACGGCGCTCACAGGCCAGCTCTCCAGGGCGGCCCAGCGCACCACCCTGCCTCCCTCTCCAACCTCATTTGGCGCCCTTTGTCCACTCTTGCTTTGTCCCACCCCACACAGTGGCCAGATGGACCTTTAAAATGCAAATAGGAACCTGTCATCCCTCTGTTCAGATCCCTTTGATGGAGTCTGTTGGCTTCCCAGTGCCACTTCCAGCCTCCAGGGTCCTGCAGGTCTGGCCCCAGCTGACCTTTCTGCCTCTTCTCCCTGTTGATCACTCTGCTGGCCTTTCCATGTTCCTTGACTGTGCCACACTCTCTCCCATCTCAGGACCTTTGCACTTGCTGTTCTTTGAACTTGGCTCCTACTTCTGCCCTAGTTGACACTTACTCATTCTTTAAATCTTAGTTCAGAAGTCTGTTTCCTAGCGAAGCCTCTCTTGAGCTAGCTGACTATGCTCAGTTACCTACTCTTCTAGAGCTCTGAGCCTCTTCTGTGTAGTTGTGCCACATTGAAGTTTTATGTACATTTCTGCTATTTTGATTTCTCTCTCTCTTCTCTGCTTGCCTTTATAGTTCATAAGGGCAGGAGCAGTGTCTGTTTTTCTCACCACATGCCTGTTACTTAACACAGTGCCTGGAATAGTGAATAATTGTGGGATAAACAAATGAAACGTGTAATGAATAGCTGTCATGTGCCAGGTATTCGGGATCTGTCTGTTCTTTCTTTTTAAAAATTCAGTTACTCATCAAATATGCCTTTTCTCCCACTGGGTGTCAAGCCTGTGCTGGCACCAGGAATCCAAGGTAGAAATGACATCGTCCCTGCCCTTGAGAGGGCGTGGACTGGCAGGGAGACTCTGAACAGATAGTGCCGCAGCCGAGGTGAGAAGTGCTGCAGCTGAGGCTTTAATGTGGTCCCAGGGATGAGAAGAGAGGAGATGCTTTGGGTTTTGAAGGATGAGCAGGAGTTTGTCAGGCCAAGAAGACTCAAAGGAGGTGGCACAGGGACAAAGACAGATTGTACTACAACCAGAGGAAGGTGACTGGGAGGGTGAAGGACAAGGGGCAGGGGCTGTGAGTCCAGGGAAGAGGAAGGAGAGGGTGCTTTGGGTACTGTCTGAAGGTCCCCAGAGAGCTGGCAGCGGTGGATCCTGGGAGGAGACAGAGGCACCGGGAGCTGGACTCCTGTGGGGCATGGCCTCGGGAGTGCTGGGGCGTCTAGGGGTTGGGAGCACTCTGCGGCGGAGTGTCTACTCCTGCACCCCCAGCAGTTTCCTGCTCCCCCAGCAGTCTCCTGCTCTCTGATCTCTTCTCCATGGGCATTCACCCAGGCTTTCTCCTGAAGAAAAGATGGTGTGGCAAAAGCCAGCTTGGAAAGCCCAGGCAGGAAGCCTGGTGGTCAGGTGGGTGGGCTCTGGGGTCAGCCATGTGGCTGTGCATTGCGGCTCATCCTGACCACTGTGTGACCCAGGATGGCACCGCGCTCGGAGCCTCGGTGTCCTTGCCTGTGAAGCGGGATGACAGAGGCTAATGTGAAGACTGAAGGAGCGATGGTGATGCTGCCAGTCCTGTTCTGATCACTTTGCCAGGATTAATGCTCACTCTCCTCCACCAGCCCTGAGGGACTTGCTGCCATTCTTGGCCATGTTTTATAGCAGAAGAAACTGAGGCGTGGGGAGGTTACATAACTTCCTCAAGGTCAGGCAGACTGGTGGCAGAATCTGTGCGCTCCACTGCTAGCTTTCCCATGTGTGATTTTGGACAGGTTACCTAGCCTTTCTGGGACTGGTCTCCTTGTCTGTATAACGGAGATGCCTCCATCGTGGGGCTGCTGGGAGGATTACAGGGCCTCTTCACGTGAAGTATGCGAGCCTGGTTCCTGGCTTTGAGAAGCCGTCCCGTGTGTGAGCTGGTGTGGTACTGAGATGGGCAGAGTGGGGTGTGCTATGTTCACAGAGGCTCAGGAGTGTGATGAGGCCTCCAGGAATGAGAGCGGGTACTGCTGACATTACTGTTCTCTGCCCATCTCAGTATTACACCTGAGATTCCATGGTCCCGGGGGGCTGTGGATCTGATGGCTGTCTTTCCCCTCCCCTCCTTTCCCCTCCCTGCTGCAGGCCAATGAGAACAGCCTGCTGAGCGCACAGCTCAAAGGTTTCCCCCTGTTCCTGCACTCGAACCTGGGCCTGAAGGACTGCAGCATCAACCCCAAGTCCCCGCTGCTCTATGTGACCCGGCCCAGTGAGGTGGAGAAGGGCGTGCTGCCCGGCGAGGACTGGACCGTGTTCCAGTCGAACCACTCCACTTATGAGCCGGTGCTGCTGGCCAAGACGCGCTCGTCTGAGTCCATCCCGCACCTGGGCGCGGACGCCGGGCTGCACGCCGCGCTGCATGCCACGGTGGTCCAGGACCTGGGCCTGCACGACGGCATCCAGCGTGTCCTCTTTGGCAACAACCTCAACTTCTGGCTGCACAAACTCGTCTTTGTCGATGCCGTGGCCTTCCTCACGGGCAAGCGCCTCTCACTGCCTCTGGACCGCTATATCCTGGTGGACATCGATGACATCTTCGTGGGCAAGGAGGGCACACGCATGAAGGTGGAGGACGTGAAGGTATGGCTGGGGTGCCAGCGGGGGCAGGGGAGGCCTCACCACCATCAACCTCTGCTGTCCCCACTGTGACTTTGCTCTTTGTACTCCTTTATGCTGTCCGTCCCCCTCCCTTGGCCATTTGGTTCTATTGTCTTCTTCGCAGCAGGTAGCCATTTAAAATTATTTGAAGTACTGAATATAGAGGAATTTTGCATCTGGATATGTGGGGCTCAGGAACATAACTACTGAGAGATGGGAGCTGTGCGGAGTTGTTTACCTACCTCTTAATCCAGACATGATTTTTAACTCTCAAAAATGTGTATGTCAGTATCAAAGCTCCTCCAAAACTCATAAAACAAGAATTAGAGCTTAAATCATACACAAGGCATACTTTAACTGAGCTCTGTATAAATGGTGGAAGGCATGTATTTAATTCAAAAAATGTTTACCTAACTTAACTAACTATATGTAAAAGCATTTTGCAAGCCATGAAATTTTACACGTTTCACTGTAAAAGAGACACCTACAAATTAAGACCGTTAAGCATTCTCTAAAAGACAGCTTCCGTCTACTCACTATTTTACTCAAGGTTATATGCAAAGGGAACAACATCACTTGTGTAAATGGGGAAATCAGTATCACATGCCATAAATAGAGGGCAACCATAACAATAGATCCAGTGAAAACAAAACAGGGGATTAAATTCTACTGAAGTACTGCTGCCTACTGACCGCCTGTCCTCTCTTATGTGAGATTAGTGAGAGTTAGAAATGTATTAGCACCAAACCAAGACTTTTTTTTTGATGTTAGGAGGAGGAGTGAAAGAGACTTTACAGCAATGCTTTCCTCCCATGGGTGCTATGTTGGGATTGGCTGTAGGTCCTGAAAGGGCCATAGTGGGTGGGGCCCCCTGGGTGAGGAGCAGGGGGATGTGTTGACCTTTCCTTGGTCCAGAGTGGACTCTCTGCTCCTCCTTACACCTCCAGAGGAGAAGAGCAGAGCAGAGGCTTCTGGGGAGCAGGCAGTGTCTGGGGAGTCAAGACCTGGGTTCAAGTCCCAGTCTGCCCCTAAGTGGGTGACCTGAGCACACCCCTTCCCTTGTCTGAACCTCAGCAGTGAAATGACAAGATGGGGTGGGTGGGAGGGGCCTGGATGGCTGGGGTTGGGGTCGGGGGCGTGTGCAGGTGCCAGGCTCTGAGCCCTCTGCCCCACTTTTAGGACAGGGCAGTATTGCTTTTTTTATGTGTCTGCTTCTGAGATTTCACCTCCTCAAGGGCTCCTCTGTTGGAAGAAAGTTTTGCGACAGCTCCTCTTGAGCCTTCCAGCTGAGGCTTCATACGATGCCACGATCCACCTCCAGCAAAGCAGATTACTCTGTTTTCTACCTAGGTCATTCTTCTGGTGGCCCAGCCTTGCTCTCTCCTCTGTAACTTAGGTCTTTGCTCCCTGTCCAGGATGAGTCCTTGAGAGGTCCAGTGTTGGCCCCAGAAGGAAATCAGGCTGCCAGGCTCACTGTGTCTCCCATGAACCCCAGACTTGGCCTCTTGGTTCTTATTTTCCCCATTTTTAGAGTGAGAAGAATGCTAGCAGTTTGGAGCTGTTTCTGTAGAAGAGTACCAACAGAGATGCCCTCTTCCATGCATGCAGCTCAGTGGAGACTGCCGAGCCCTCCAGCAGCCAGGTCCCATTTGCCTTAAGCATCCTTTTTTGAGTCAGAATGGACAGTTAAAAAAAATTTTTTTTTCTTCAGTCCCAAGCACTGGCGACAACTGAGCTTTTCTTTCAGAAACATGAATGTTGCCTCATTAACTTGTACAGTACGGGCTGTCCAGTACAACTTAAGTAATACCAACAGCAGCTTTTATTCAAGGCTTGGCAAGCGCCAGGCTCTGTGCTCAGCCCTTTCTATGTGTTGCCTCATCTGATCCTCACAGCAGCTTTGTGAGATGGGTATTGTTTTAAATCCCATTTTATGGAGGCAGACACTAAGATTCAGAGAGGTGAAGTGACTGGCCCAAGGCAGCACAGCTAGGGCATGGATGTCCATGAGGTAGTGCGTGGCCCCAGGAGAGCCAGGACTTTCTGTTTGCAAAGTGTTCTGATAGCAGGCTCTTCTTGCAGGTTTCCCAGCAGCCTTGCACATCATGCCTGGTAGGGACTTTTTCAGTCCCCACTCCAGAGGACAACTGAATGTTTGTTTCACAAGGGTCAGCATCCCTTCTCTGACATGCAAAGCACTGAGTGTGCCGTGCATGGAAACGCTGCATTGCTGGACACACAGTATATCTTTAGAAAAGTTGTGGTCCTTTGGTATCAGCCTTTTAGTCACCAGTGATGTGAAATCCCCCTCATTTGACAGATGAAGACATGAGGCTAACAGTGGCAGTGACTTCAGACATGACAATGCTACCATTTTTCATCATTTGCCAAAATGCCAGGCTGTTTTACATGTAGTATCTCATTTAGAGTCCCGTGAGAGAGCTGTTGTTAACCCCATTTCACACCTAGGGAAACTGAGGCCTGGAGAAGTTGCTAAACTTTCTCAAGGACACAGCAGTATCAGGCTAGGGTCTAGGCCTTGTCTTGCCGGAGGCCTGGTGGAGGTGGTGGCACAGGCTGGCTTCGTGGGAATGGGGCCTGCACAGTCACACAGGGCCCCATGCTTGGAAGATGCCCACACAAGGTGATCCTCCGCTGTTCCCTTCCTGACATTTTTAACAATTTTTGTGCAGACATCCCTATTCTTATTTTTCCTTGGGCCCTGCAGCCTTTGTAGCTGGTACTGTAGGAGCCAGACCCTTGATGTGGGCCCTCATGGGAGGAGCAGGGAGCTCCTGGCTTCCTCTCACCGCACTGTCCCCACTCTGCCTATCCTAGGCCCTGTTTGATACACAGAACGAACTACGGACACACATCCCAAACTTCACTTTCAACCTGGGCTACTCAGGGAAATTCTTCCACACAGGTAAGTGGGCCTGGCTCTGCCCCTACTCACAACTTCCACGGGCCCTCAACATCCAGACCCTCGGAGTGCAGTGCCGTGGGGACAACAGGAGGGTGCATGGGCCCACTTAGGGTCACATTTGACCTGACCCCTGTGGCCTCTGCCAGAACCAGACAGCCCACAGAGCAGTCGCAGCCCCAGGTAGAGGGCACTTGGGGGTAGCAGTGACGCGACAATAGCCCCCAGTTCGTCCCCGGCGCTCAGGCTCTGCTGCCCTGGGGTTGGGCATCTTCTCCCTCTTGTCTGTCTCACCCCCACCTTTAATATTCTTTGTACTACTTCTGCCTTACAAAGGAATTGTTGAATTATAAGAACATTTCAGAAATATATAGCAGAGAAAGTGAAAAAGCACTATAATTGTACCCCCCAGAGACGAGCACTGTCATGAGTTTATTTTCTTTCTTTTTAAAATTTTATTCACGTATAGTTGATTTACAATGTTGAATTAGTTTCAGGTGTGCAGCAAAGTGATTCAGTTATACATATATACGTGTTCATTCTTTTTTAGATTCTTTCCTCATATAGGTTACCACAGAATATCGAGTAGAGTTCCCTGTGCTGTACAGCGGGTCCTCGTTGGTTATCTGTCTTATTTATGGTCATGTGTACATGTTAATCCCATACTGCTGATTATCCCTCCCCCTCCATTTTCCCCTTTGGTAACCATAAGTTTGTTTTCCATATCTGTAACTGTTTCTGTTTCGTGACTAAGTTCATTTGTATCATTTTGTAGAAATCTGATTCCGCTTATGAGTGATATGATATTTACTTTGGCTTATTCAGTATGATAATCTGTAGTATCCCTGTGGCTGCATATGGCATTATTTCGTTCTTTTTAATGGAGCAGTAGGTACTGTCAGTTGCTCAGTCGTATCTGACTCTCTGTGATCCCATGGGCTGTGCCCGCCAGGCTCCTCTGTCCATGGGATTCTCCAGGCAAGAATACTGGAATGGATTGCCATTCCCTTCTCCAGAGGCTCTTCCTGACCCAGGAGCTGAACTTGGGTTTCCTGCATTGCAGGCAGATTCTTTACCGTTTGAGCTACTACATGTGCCTCTTCTTTATCCGTTCCCCTGCTGGTGGACGTTTAGGTGGTTTCCTTGGCTCAGCTGTTGTAAATAATGCTGCAGTGAACATTATGGTGCATGTATCTTGTCAAATTATGGTTTTCTCTGAATATATGCCCAGAACTGGGATTGCTGGATCATATGGTAGTTCTATTTTAGTTTTTTAGGAAACCTCCATAACATTCTCCCTAGTGGCTATACCAGTTTACATTCCTACCAACAGTGTAGGAGGATTCCCTTTTCTCCACACCCTCTTCAGCATTTATTGTTTGCATATTTTTTCGATTTTTTAATTGGAGGAGAATTGTTTCAGTGTTGTGGGGATCTCTGTCTTACATCAGTGCAAATCAGTCATAATTATATATATATATCTCCCCTCCCTCTTGAGCCTCCCCACTCCCTGAGCTGTTCTCCTCCTCTGCATCATCACAGAGCGCCATGCAGAGCTCCCTGTGTATGGTTCGCATGTTTTTTGATGATGGCCATTCTCACTGGTGTGAAGTGATGCATCACTGTATTTTGCTTTCCTTTTCTCTGATATTTAGTGATGTTGAGTATCTTTTCATGTGCTTTTTGGCCATCTGTATGTCTTCTTTGCAGAAATCTCTGATCTTCTGCCTATTTTTTTTATTGGGTTGTTTGTTTTTTCGACCTAGAGCTTCATGAACAGTTTTGTGTATATTTTGGAGATTAATCCCTTGTCAGTCACTTTGTTGGCAAATATTTTCTCCTATTTTGTGGATTGTCTTTCTGTTTATGGTTTCCTTTGCTGTGCAGAAACTTTTGAGTTTGAACACCATTTATTTATTTTTGTTTTTATTTTCATTACTCTGGAAGGTTAATTCAAAAAGATCTTGCTGCGATTTGTGTCAAAGTGTTCTGCCTGTGTTTTCCTCCAAGAGTTATAATGTCCAGCCTTATATTTAGTTTTTGATCCATTTTTAGTTTATTTTTGTGTCTGGTATTATTTCATTCTTTTGCATGTAGCTGTCCAGTTTTCCTAGCACCATTTATTGAAGAGACTGTCTTTTCTCCAATGTGTAGTCTTGCCTCCTTTGTTATAAGTTAATTGCGCATAGGTGCGGGGTTGTATTTCTGGGCTTTGTGTCCTGTTCTGTTGATCTATATTTCTGTCTTTGTACCAGCAGCATACGTCTTGGTGACTGTGGCTTTGTAGTGTAGTCTGAAGTCAGGGAGCCTGATCCCTCTACCTGCATTTTCCTTTCTCAGGATTGCTTTGGCTATTCAGTCTTTTGTGACTCTGTACAAATTTAAATTTTTGTTCTAATTCAGTGAAAAATGCTATTGGTAATTCAGTAGGGATTGCATTGAATCTGTAGATTGTCTTGGGTAGTGCAGTCATTTTGACAGTATTGATTCTTCCAATCCAAAAACATGGTGTATCCCTCCATATGTGTCATCTTCTATTTCTTTTCATCAGCATCTTATAGTTTTCATAGTACAGATCTTTTGTCTTCTTACATAGGTTTATACCTAGGTATTTTATTCTTTTTGATGTGATAAATGGGATTGTTTTCTTAATTTCTGTTTCTGACCTTTATTGTTCGTGTGTAGGAAAGCAAGTGATTTCTTTGTATTAATTTTGTACCCTGAAACTTTATTTACCAAATTCATCGATGAGCTGTAGTAGTTTACTAGTACCATCTTTAGGATTTTCTGTGTATAGTATCATGTCATCTGCAAACAGTGGCAATTTTACTTCTTCTTTTCCAATTTAGATTCCTTTCATTTCTTTTTCTTCTCTGATTGCCGTGGCTAGGACTTCCAAAACTATGTTGAATAAAAGTGGTGGCAGAGGACATCCTTGGCTTGTTCCTGATTTGTAGGGAATGGTTTCAGCTTTTCACTATTGAGAATGATACTAGTGGGTCTCCCACATTGTAGGCAGATGCTTTACCGGCTGAGCCACCAGGGAAGTCTGAGTTTGTCATATATAGCCTTTATTATGTTGAGGTAAGTTCCCTTTATGCCCACTTTCTGGAGTGTTTTTTTTTTTTTTTTTTTTATCATAAATGGGTGTTGCATTTTGTCAAAAGCTCTCTCTGCATCTGTTGAGATGATCATATGGTTTTTGTTCTTCAGTTTGTTAATGTGGTGTGTCACATTGATTTGTGGATATTGAAGAATTCTTGCATCCTTGAGATAAATCCCACTTGATCGTGGTGTGTGATCCTTTTAATGTATTGTTGGATTTAGTTTGTTGCTATTCTGTTGAGTGTTTTGTGTGTCTGTTCGTCAGTGATATTAGCATGTAATTTCTTTTGTTTGTGTGGTATCTTTGGTTTTGGTGTCAGGGTGATGGTGGCCTCATAAAATGAGCTTAGGAGTATTTCTTCTCTGCAGTTTTTGGGAATAGTTTCAGAAGGATAGGCGTTAACTCTTTAAATGTTTGATAGAATTTGCCTGTGTAGCCCCCTGGTTATGGACTTTTGTTTTGGGGAGTTTAAAAATCACTGTTTCAGTTTCAGCACTTGTGACTGGTTTGTTCATATTTTCTGTTTCCTCCTGGTTCAGTCTTGGAAGGTTGTGCCTTTCTAAGAATTTGTCCATTTCTTCTAAGTTGTCCGTTTTTTTTGGCAAATGGTTTTTGTGTATGCGTGTGTGGTCATCTTATGATCCTTTGTGTTTCTGTAGTGTTCATTGTTACTTCTTCATTTCTAATTTTATTGATTGGCACCCTTTGCCACTTTTTCCTTATAAGTTTGGCTAAAGGTTTATCAGTTTTGTTTTATCTTTTCAAAGAACTAGGTTTTAGGTTCATTGATCTTTTTTATTGTTTTCTTTGTCTCTATTTCACTGATTTCTGCTGTGATCTTTATGATTTCTTTTCTTTTACTAACTTTGGGTTTTGTTACTTCTTTTCACTAGTTGCTTTAGATGTAAAGTTAGGTTGTTTATTTGAGATTTTTATTGTGAGGTAAGATTGTATTTGCTGAGTCCCATAGGTTTGCTATTTTTTTATTTGTCACTTGTCTCTAGTTATTTTTTTATTACCTCTTTGATTCTTTCATTGATCCATTGGTCGTTTAGTAACATATTGTATAGTCTCCACATATTTATGTGTTTTATATTTTTTCCCCAGTAATTGATTTCTAATCTCATAGTTTTGTGGTCAGAAAAGATGCTTGATGTGATTTCACTTTTCTTAAATTTACCAAAGCTTGATTTTGGCCTATGGTGTGATCAGTCCTGGGGAATATTCCATGAATACTATAGAAGATGATCTTTTCTGTTTTCTATAAATATCAACTAAGTCTATTTGGTCTAATGTTTCTTTTAGGGCCCGTGTTTCCTTGTTGATTTTTTTCGTCTGGCTGATGATTGATGAAAGTGGGGTTTAAAGTCCCCCACTATTGTGTGTCACTGTTTCTGTTTTTATGACTATTATCATTTACTTTATATATTAAGGAGCTCCTGTTTTGAGTGCTTATATATTTACAACTTAAAAAAAAAGACAAGAAACAAGGAAGGGGGCACCATGTAATAATGATCAAGGGGTTAATCCCAAAACAATGTGTAACAATTGTTATATTCACATGCCCATTATCCTCTAAACTCTTTCCCATCCAGGCTGCCATAGAGCACTGAGCACAGTTCCATATACCATACAGTAGGATTTGGTGCTTATCCATTTTAAATATAGCGAGTGTGTTCACATGTATCCCAGACTCCCTGCAACCCCTTCTCCCTGCCCTTCACCCCTGGCAACCATAAGTCATTCTTAAGTCTGTGAGTCTATTTTGTTTTCTAAATAAGTTAGCTTGTATCCTTTCTTTTTAAATTCCCCATACAGGGAATATTATGTGGTATTTCTTTCATCTCTGTCTGATTTTCCTTACTCAATAGGAAAATCTCTTGCTGCAAATTGCATTACTTCATTCTTTTTAATGGCTAAGTAATATTCCCCGAATAGGTGTTGCACTTTTCTTTCTCCATTCCTCTGTCGATGGACATTTAGGTGGCTTCCCAGTCTTGGGTATTGTAAACAGTGGTGCAGTGGACCTGAGGTGCAGGTTTCCTTTGGAATGCTAGTTTCTTCTAGATGTGTGCTTTGGAGGAGGATTGCTGGATCATAGGGTAGTTCTATATATGGTTTTATAAGGAACCTCAGTGGTGTTCTCTGTAGTGGGTGTACCCATTTACACTCCCTCCACCAGTGTAGGGGGCTCTATTTTCTCCACACTGTCTCCAGCATTTATTGTTTGTAGATTTTTTTTATAATGGCTATTCTCACCCATGTGCAGTGGTATCTCATTGTAGTTTTAATTTCCATTTGTTTAATAATTAGTGATGTTGAACATCTTTTCACATTCTGTTGGCCATTTGTATGTCTTCTTTGAGACATGTCTGTTTAGGTTTTGGGTCCAATTTTGCATTCTGTTGTTGGCATCTTTTATATATTCTGAACATTAAACCCATAGGAGGCCTATGGTGTTCCAACATTTTTGCCCTCCTCTAGGTTGTCTTTTCACTCTTGTGAGAATGTCTTGTGATGCGTGGAAGTTTTTTATTTTTATTTTTTTTTTAAGGCCAATGTCTGATTTTCGTTGTTTTCTGTGCCTTAGGTGTCAAATCGGAGGTTCCAGCACCAAATCGAAGGTCAGGGAGATATTCAGCCTTTTTTTCTTCTACAGTTCTATAGCTTAGTTCCAAAATTTTAGGCCTTGATTCATTGTGCATTAAATTTTGTCTATGGTGTGAGGGAAGATCCACTGTAAAGGTTTTGCACATGCCATTTGTTGCATCTGCATTTCTTGCCTGGCAGATCCTATGGGCGGAGGAGCCTGGTGGGCTGCAGTCCATAGGGTCACTAGGAGTCGGACACAGCTGAGCGCCTTCACTTTCACTTTTCATTTTCATGCATTGGAGAAGGAAGTGGCAACCCACTCCCGTGTTCTTGCCTGGAGAACCCCAGGGACGGGGGAGCCTGGCGGGCTGCCAGAGTCTCTGGGGTCGCACAGCGTTGGACACGAGTGCAGCGACGTAGCAGCAGCAGCAGTGCCATTTGTTGGATCTGTTCTTGGCCCAGTGACCAGTCTTAGCACTTCTATCAGCAATCAAGTGAAATTAGAAGTGAGGGTTTGTTTCTTGGTTCTCAAGTCTATTCCATGGTCTGTATGTCTGTGCTACTGCAGTAATACACATCTGGAATACTGTTTGGCTCTTCAGTGTCCCTTGGAATTCCATGTGAATATTATGATGTTTTTACCAATTCAGAAAAAAAAAGTCAGATTGAATAGGAATGAAATGAATCTCTATTTTTACTGAATAGTATTATTATTTGAACATTACTAGGCATTCTAATATATTTAAACATGTTGTTTTCCAATTATTTAGGTTTCTTTAAGCAGTGTTTTAGAGTTTTCAGGGTAGAAGTGTTTCACCTCCTTGACTGAATTCTGAAATATTTTGTATTATGTTTAAATTTTTTTTTGGAGTATAGTTGGTATTCAGTGTTGTATTAGCTTCAGGCATACAGCAAATTGAATCAGTTAAATTATTTGTATATCTACTGTCTTTTAGATTCTTTTCACATAGGGGTTAATGCAGGGTACTAAATAGAGTTCCCTGTGCTGCATAGTAGGTTGTTACTAGTTATCTATTTTATGTAGAGTAATGTGTGTATGTTGATCCCAGTCTTCTAGTTTATCCCTTCCAGCCACCCCTCACTTTCCCTACTGGTAACCATAGGTTTGTTTTCTGTATCTGTGTTATCAATAATGGCATTTATGGCAACATTTTAGATTTTGGATATAAGTGACATCATATGATATTTGTCCTTTTCTGTCTGACTTACATCACTGGCTGTGAGAATCTCTATGTCCATCCATATTTTGTTCATTTTTATGGCTAGTAATACTCCATTGTATATATGTACCACTTCTTCTTTACCCATTTGTCTGCCAGTAGGTATCTGTGTGGCCTCCATGTCTTTCCTATTGTAAACAGAGCTGCCATGAACCCTGGGGTGCGTGAATCTTTTTGAATAATAGTTTTCTCTGGATATATGCCCTGGAATGGGATTGCTGGATCTTATGGTATTAGTAGTTCTGTTTATTGTTTTTTAAGGAACCTGTATTTTCTTCTCCATCATGGTTATACCCACCTACATTCCCACCATTCGTGTAGGAGAGTTCCCTTTTCTCATTACCCTCTCCAACATTTATTTATAGAATTTTTTTTTTAACTTTTGTATGCATTTATTTTTTGCTGTGTTTATTTCTGGACTATCAATTTTTATTTCTTTACTTTCTTCTGGGATATCTTTTTCTGCTGCACAACCTCCTCTTCTGGTTTAGGAACAATGTTTTCCTCCAGTTAGCATCATCTCAGTGTGGCAGGGAGGGCTCACTTGTGGGTCGATCTGACCATGAGTCTCTAAGTCCTGTGCTGCCTCCTGGGGTCTTTGTTCACCTGAATGTGCTCAATGACCACAGAATCTATATCTTTGCCCTTAAGTTCAGCACTCTCTGCATGTGCGTGAGCATGTGCAGTAAAAATTCGGCACTTTTTTTTGGTCACTGACCCTGCGTCCAGCCCCACTGTTTGGCCTGTGGACACCGACCAGCTCCACGCTGGAATGATGGAATGGCACACATCGCTTGTTTACTGTGACATCCTTCAGATACTTGGTGGCTTTTCAGATACGCATACACTTAATGGCCTGGGTGGTTTCTCGAGTGTTCTTAAAGTGAACACAAAGATTTGAACCTCTTGATCTGCATGATTTGTGGGGTTTTCTGGGTCAAGTGTCTTGTGCTCCATTTTTAGAGATCACTTCAGACCCCATTGGTTTTATGATGATGGCCATTGTGACCTGTATGACAAGACATCTCATTGTAGTTCTGATTTCCATTTCTCTAGTATTGGTGGTATTGAGCATCTTTTCATTTGCTGTTGGCCATTTGTATGTCGTCTTAAGAGAAATGTCTGTTCAGATTTTTGGACCACTTTTAAATTGTGTTCTTGGCATCTTAAACCCGTAGCAGGCCTCTGGTTTGTAAATATTTCTGCCAACCTCTAGTTGTCCTTTCACTCTCATGAGAATGTCCTGTGACACATGAAAGTTTTTAACTTTTTTGATGACCAGTGTATATAATTTTCATTGTTTTCTGTGCCTTTGGTGTCACATTTTAGGACCCATAACCCAGGCCATTGTCATGGAGATGCGTGTCTGTTTTCATCTGTGGTTCTTAGCTTAGGCTGAGGGTTTCTTTCTGTGTTCCAGGTAAACTCTATGGTTTGTATGTCTATTTGAATGCAGTAGCACACTTTCGCAAGGTAAATTTGACTCTTGAGCATCCCTTGAAATTCCAAATAAATATTAGGAATTTTTCTTCCACTTCAGGGGAAAAAAAAGTCTCTGATTGAATAGGAATGAAATGAATCTGTATATTGGGCTGACTGCTGCTGCTGCTAAGTCGCTTCAGTCGTGTCCGACTCTGTGCGACCCCATAGATGGCAGCCCACCAGGCTCCCCCGTCCCTGGGATTCTCCAGGCAAGAACACTGGAGTGGGTTGCCATTTCCTTCTCCAATGCATGAAAGTGAAAAGTGAAAGTGAAGTCACTCAGTCGTGTCTGACTCTTAGCGACCCCATGGACTGCAGCCCACCAGGCTCCTCTTTCCATGGGACTCCCCAGGCAAGAGTACTGGAGTGGGGTGCCATTGCCTTCTCCATATTGGGCTGACTAGTATTGTTACTTGAGCAAGAGTAAGCATTCTAATATTTAAACATGGGTTGCTTTCCAATTATTTAGGTCTTCCTTAAGCAATGTTTTTGAGTTTTCAAGGTAGAAGCTTTTCATTTTCTTGATTGAATTCTGAAATATGTTATATTATGTTTAAATTTTTATTAGAGTTTAGTTGGTATACTGTGTTGTATCAGTTTCTGGCATTCAGCAAAGTGAATTAGATCTGTACCTGTATGCACTCTGTTATAGATTCTTTTCACATAGGGATTAATGCAGAATACTGAATAGAGTTCCCTGTGCTATATAGTAGGGCCTTATTGGTTATTTGTTATACAGATATAGTATAGATATATTAGTGTGTATATGTTGATCCCAGTCTCCTAATTTATGCCTCCCAGCCACCCCTCACTTTCCCCTCTGGTAACTATAGGTTTATTTTCTATATCTGTGACTCTCTATGTTGTAAATAAGTTCATTTATACCAACTTTTTAGATTTTGCATGAGTGATATCACATGATACTTGTCATTTTGTGTCTGACATATCACTGACTGTGAGAAGCTCCTGGCCCACCCACGTTGCTGTAAATGGCAGTATTTCGTTCATTTTTATGACTAAGACTCCATCGTGTATGTGTACCGCTTCTGCTTTACCCATTTGTCTGTCAGTGGATACTTAAGTTACTGCCGTATCTTGGCCATTGTAAACAGTGTTGCAGTGAACCTTGGCATCCATGTATCTTTTTGAATAATGGTTTTCTCTGTACTCTTGCCTGGAAAGTCCCATGGACGGAGGAGCCTGGTGGGCTGCAGTCCATGGGGTCGCTGAGTCGGACACGACTGAGCAACTTCACCTTCACTTTTCACTTTCATGCTTTGGAGAAGGAAATGGCAACCCGCTCCAGTGTTCTTGCCTGGAGAATCCCAAGGATGGGGGAGCCTGGTGGGCTGCCATCTCGGGGGTCGCACAGAGCCGGACACGACTGAAGCGACTCAGCAGCAGCAGCAGCTGGATATATGTCTTTGAGTGGGATTGCTGGCTCATATGGTAGTTCTGTATACAGATTTTTAAGGAACCTGAATATTCTTCTCCATCATGGTTGTATCCATTTACATTCACACCAGTAGTGTAAGAGAGATCCCTTTACTCCTCACCCTCTCCAGCATTTATTGTTTGTAGATTTTTTGATGATGGTCGTTCTTTGTTTTTTTTTTTTTTTACCTTTTTATTTTGTATTGGAGTGTAGCCGAATAGCAATGTGATAGTTTCAGGTGGCTAGCAAAGGGACTCAGCCATACATATAAATGTATGCATTCTCCCCAAACTCCCCTCCCATCCAGGCTGCCATGTAACACTGAGCAGAGTTCCATGTGCTACATTATAGGTCCTTGCTGGTTATCCATTTAAACTATAGCAGCGTGTACTTGTCTATCCCAAACTAGTCATACCCTCTATCCTTCCCGCCTGGGAGTTACAGGTTCATCCTCTCAAGCCTGTGATTCGGTTTCTGTTTTGTAAATGAATTCATTTGTATCATTTCTTTCTAGATTCCACATACAACAGATGTTATGTGATATTTCTCCTGTGTGTTACTTACTGTATGACAGCCTCTAGTTCCATCCATGTTGCTGCCAATGGCATTGTTTCATTCTTTTTAATGGCTGAGTAGTATTTAATTGTACATGTACCACATCTTCTTTATCCATTCCTGTCAGTGAACATTTAGGCGGCTTCCGCGTTTGGGCTATTGTAACAGTGCTACAGTGAACGCTGCAGTGCATCTGTCTTTTAGAGTACTGTTTTTTTCCCGGATATATGCCCTGGAGTGGGATTGCTGGATCATATCGTACATAGTTCTATACATAGTTTTTTAAGGAACCTCTATATTCTTCTTCACCATGGTTGTACCCATTCACATTCCCACCTGTAGTGTAGGTAAGGTCTCTTTTCTCCGCATCCTCTCCAGCATTTATTGTTTGTAGATTTTTTGATGATAGCCATTCTGATCCGTGGGAGGTTGTATCTCATTATAGTTTTGATTTCCATCAGTCAGTTATATTCTGCATCTTTTATGTGCTCTGGGCCATTTGTATTTCTTTTCTAGAGAAATGTTTTTTTTAGTTTTTTGCTAATTTTTAAATTGTGTTGTCGACATCTTTTACCTATTCTGGATATTAATCCCATAATCAGTCTGTGGGTTTGCAAACATTTTTTGCCATTCTCTTGCTTGTCTTTTCACTCTTTTGAGAATGTCCTGTGATGCGTGAAGGTTTATTTTTTTGAAAGCCAATGTATCTATTTTTCATTGTTTTCTGTATTTTGGGTATCATATTTGGGTATCATATGAACTCTGAACAAAGCCAAGGTCATGGAGATGTTCACGTATGTTTTTCCTACATAACTGTAGGTTCAGTTCAGTTCCATTGCTCAGTCGTGTCCGACTCTTTGTGACCCCATGAACCAAGCACACCAGGCCTCCCTGTCCATCACCAACTGTCGGGAGTCTACTCAAACCCATGTCCATTGAGTCGGTGATGCCATCCAGCTGTCTCATCCTCTGTCATCCCCTTCTCCTCCTGCCCTCAATCTTTCCCAGCATCAGGGTCTTTTCAAATGAATCAGCTCTTCACATCAGGTGGCCAAAGTGTGGAGCTTCGGCTTCAGCATCAGTCCTTCCAGTGAACACCCAGGACTGATCTCCTTTAGGATGGACTGGTTGGATCTCCTTGCAGTCTAAGGGACTCTCAAGAATCTTCTCCAACACCACAGTTCAAAAGCATCAATTCTTCGGCTCTCAGCTTTCTTTATAGTCCAACTGTCACATCCCTACATGACCACTGGAAAAACCATAGCCTTGACTAGATGGACCTTTATTGACAAAGTAATGTCTCTGCTTTTTAATATGCTGTCTAAGTTGGTCATAACTTTCCTTCCAAGGAGTAAGCGTCTTTTAATTTCATGGCTGCAATCACCATCTGCAGTGATTTTGGAGCCCGAAAAAATAAAGTCAGCCACTGTTTCCCCATCTATTTCCCATGAAGTGATGGGACTGGATGCCATGATCTTAGTTTTCTGAATGTTGAGCTTTAAGCCAACATTTTCACTCTCCTCTTTCACTTTCATCAAGAGGCTCTTTAGTTCCTCTTCGCTTTCTGCCATTAGGGTCATGTCATCTGTGTATCTGAGGTTATTGGTATAGCTTCTGTCAATCTTGATTCCAGCTTGTGCTTCATCCAGCTTGGAATTTCACATGATATACTGTGCGTATAAGTTAAAACCAGAGTGATGATATTCAGCCTTGTTGTACTCCCTTGCCAATTTTGAACCAGTCTGTTGTTCCATGTTTGGTTCTAACTGTTGCCTCTTCACCTGTACACAGGCTTCTCAGGAGGCAGGTAAGTTGGTCTGGTATTCCCGTCTCTCTAAGTGTTTTCCATAATAGGTTTGTTTTCTATATCTGTGACTCTAATTCTGTTTGTAAATAAGTTCATTTGTATCAACTTCTTAGATTTTGCCTATAAAGAGATATCATATGGTGCTTGTCATTTCTGTTTGATTTAATCACTGACTATAAGAGTCTCTTGGTTTATTCAGGTTGCTGCAAATAATATTATTTTGCTCATTTTTACTGCTGGGTAATACTCCATTGTATATATGTACCACTTCTTCTTTACCCATTGGTCTGTTGATAAGTTGCTTCCACGTCTTGGCTGTTGTAAACAGTGATGCAGTGAACCCTGGGGTGCATGTATCTTTTGAATAATGGTTTTCTCTGGAATATGGCCTGGAGTGTTATTGCTGGATCATGTGGTATTAATAATTCTGTATATAGTTTTTTAAGAAACCTCTGTATTCTTCTTCATCATGGTTGTACCCATTTATATTCTCACCAATAGTATAGGAGCATTCCCTTTTCTCTGCACCCTTTCTAGCCTTGATTTTTTGTAGATATTTTAATGATGGCCATTCTGACCTTGTTGTTGTTCAGTTGCTCAGTCGTGTCCAACCCTTTGTGACCCATTGGATTGCAGCATACCAGGCTTCCCTGTACTTCACTGTCTGCTGGAGTTTGCTCAAACTCATGTCCATTGAGTCAATGATGCCATCCAACCATCTCATCTTCTGTTGCCCCCTTCTCTTCCTGCCCTCAGTCTTTCCCAGCATCAGGGTCTTTTCCAGTGAGTCGGCTGTTGATATCAGGTGGCCAAAGTACTCGAGCTTCAGCATCAGTCCTTCCAGGAAATAATGAAGGTTGATTTCCTTTAGGGTTGACTCGTTTGATCTCCTTGCTGTCCAAGGGACTTTCAAGAGTCTTCTCCAGCACCATAGTTCGAATGCATCAGTTCTTTGGACCTCAGCTTTCTTTATCGTCTAAATCTCATACCCGTACATGACTACTGGAAAAACCATAGATTTGACCAGATGTACCTCTGTTGGCAAAGAGATGTCTATGCTTTTTAATACAGTGTCTAGGTATCATTACTTTTCTTCCAAGGAGCAGGCATCTTTTAATTCATGGCTGCAGTCAACATCCACAGTGATTTTGGTGCCCACAAAAATAAAATCTGTCATTGTTTCCATTTCCACCCCCCCCCTCCTCCCCCCCCCCCCCCCCCCCGCCTGACGTCTATTTGCCATGAAGTGATGGGACTGGATGCCATGTTCTTTGTTTCTTTTGGTCTTGAGTTTTAAACCAGTTTTTCACATTGCTCTTTCACCTTCATCAACAGGCTCTTTATTTAGTTCCTCCTTGATTTCTCCTGTTAGGGTGGTGTTATCTGCATATCTGAGGTTACTGATATTTCTCCCGGCAGTGTTGATTCCAACTTGTGCTTCATCCAGCCCGGCGTTTCACATGATGTACTCCGCATATAAGTTAAATAAACAGGGTGACAGTGTGCAGCCTTGACGTACTCCTTTCTCAATTTTGAACTAGTCTGTTGTTCCATGTCCAGTTCTCACTGCTGCTTCGTGACCTGCATACAGGTTTCTCAGGAGGCAGGTAAGGTGGTCTGGCATTTCTGTCTCTTTTAGAATTTTCCACAATTTTTTGTGACCCACAGTCAAAGGGTTTACTGTAGTCAATGAAGCAGAAGTAGATGTTTTTCTGGAATTCCCTTTCTTTTTCTATAATCTAATGGATATTGGAAATTTGATCTCTGGTTTCTCTGCCTTTTCTAAATCCAGCTTGTACATCTGGAATTTCTTGATTCATATACTGTTGAAGCCTAGCCTGCAGGGTTTTGAGCATTACCTTTTAGCGTGTGAAATGAGTATAATTGTGTGGTAGTTTGAACATATTTTGGCATTGCCCTTCTTTGAGATTGGAATGAAAACTGACTTTTTCCAGTCCTGTGACCTCTGCTGAATGTCCCAAATTTGTTGGCATATTGAGTGCAGCACTTTAACAGCATCATCTTTTAGAATTTTAAATAGTTCACCTGGAATTCCATCACCTCCACTAGCTTTGTTTGTAATAATGCTTCCTAAGACCCTTCCTAAAAGAGTCTGTTGTAAATAGCATGTGTGTATATGGGTCTTATTTTTGTATCTATTCAGCCAATTTATGTCTTTTGGTTTGAGCATTTAATCCTTTTACGTTTAAGGAAATTATCAATATGTATGCTCTTAATGCCATTTTGTTAGTTGTTAGATTTATTTCTAAAAATTCTTTTTCTTCCTTTCCTCTTTTGTTCTTTTCTCTTGTGATTTAATGTCTATCTTTACTGTTGTATTTGGATTACTTTTCCTTTTTTGTGTCTTTACCTTTTGTAGATATTTTGTGTGTGTGTGTGATTTCCCTGAGGTTTTGATATACTAGTCTACATATGCACAAGATTGTTTTAAGTTGTTGGTCTCTTACTTGCCAATATTCTTCATTTGTACTCTCCTCTTTTCTAGATTTATGGTTTAATATCAGATTTGTATATGAATGATTTCCTGCCTTTTGTTTGCCTTTACGGTGAGCTTTCCCATTTTGTACTTTTTCTGATTCTCGTTGTCCGCCCTTTATTTTCTGCCTAAAGAAGTTCCTTTAAGATTTGTTGTAAGGCTGGTTTGGTGGTACTGAATTCTCTTAGCTTATGCCTGTCTGTAAAGCTTTTGATTTCTCCGTTGAATTTTAATGAAAGCTTTGCTGGATAGAGTGTTCTTGGCTGTGGATGTCTCCCTTTTATAACTTTAAGTATATTGTGCCATCCCTTCTGGCCCCCAGAGTTTCTGCTGAAGAATCAGCTGATAACTCTGGGGAGTTCCCTTGTATGTTATTTGTTGCCTTTTGTTTTCAATGTTTTTTTGTCTTTAATTTTTGTCTGTTTTATTAATATGTGTTGGGGGTTTATTCAAAAGCAGAGACTTTTACTTTGCCAACAAAGGTCCGTCTAGTCAAGGCTATGGTTTTTCCTGTGGTCATGTATGGATGTGAGAGTTGGACTGTGAAGAAGGCTGAGCGCCGAAGAATTTATGCTTTTGAACTGTGGTGTTGGAGAAGACTCTTGAGAGCCCCTTGGACTGCAAGGAGATCCAACCAGTCCATTCTGAAGGAGATCAGCCCTGGGATTTCTTTGGAAGGACTGATGCTAAAGCTGAAACTCTAGTACTTTGGCCACCTCATGCGAAGAGTTGACTCATTGGAAAAGACTCTGATGCTGGGAGGGATTGGGGGCAGGAGGAGAAGGGGACGACAGAGGATGAGATGGCTGGATGGCATCACTGACTTGATGGACGTGAGTCTGAGTGAACTCCGGGAGTTGGTGATGGACAGGGAGGCCTGGCGTGCTGCGATTCATGGGGTCGCAGAGTCGGACGCGACTGAACTGAACTGGGGGGTTTATGGTCCTCCTTGGGTTTATGTTGTATGGGATTCTTTCTGGACTTGGGTGATTATTTTCTCATGTTAGGAGACTTCTCAGCTATAGTCTCTTCATATATTCTCAGTCCCTTTCTCTCTCTCTCTCCTCCTTTGGGACCCTATAAAGCGAATGTTGGTGTATTTAATATTATCCCAGAGATTTCTGAGACTGTCCTCATTTCTTTATTTTTTTTTCTTTATTCTGTTCCATGGCTGTGATTTCTATCATTTTGTCTTTCCACTCACTTCTTCTGACTCAGTTACTCTGCTATTGATTTCTTCTAGTGTATTTTTCATTCCAATTATTGTATTGTTTTCATCTCTGTTTGTTCTTTAAATCTTCTAGCTCTTTGTTAAACATCTTTTGTATTTTAATGATCTATGCCTCCATTCTTTTTCCGAGATTTTGAATCATGCTTACTATCGTTACTCTAAATTCTTATTCCCTGGTGGCTCAGAGTAAAGTATCTGCCCACAATGAGGGAGACTTGGGTTTGATCCCGGGGTTGGAAAGATCCCCTGGAGAAGGAAATGAAAACCCACTCCAGTATTCTTGCCTGGAGAATTCCATGGACAGAGGAGCCTGACAGGCTACAATCCATGGGGTCGCAAAGAGTCAGGCAAGGTTGAGCAGCTCACACTTCAGCATCTTTAAATTCTTCTTCAGGTTGGTTGCCTATCTCCACTTCATTTAGTTGTTCTTGTGGGGTTTTATCTGTTCTTTGCCTGGAATGAGTTTGTTTTCATGTCTTAAGGGTTGAGGTTGAAGGCTGAGGGCTGTCTGGTTCATACTTGCCCTCCTCTTGGTGACTTTCCCTTGTTCCTCACATGCTACCCTTCAGGACTGGGCAGGAGGGAAGAGCCCATGAGTGGTCATCTGTAGTGAGTATTCACTTGAGCTGCCACCTGCTTGGGCCACAGTGAGGACAGCCTCTCTTAAATCCTAGGCAAACCCTCCTAGTCTGCAGCTCTGGGAGGAAAGTCTGCAGCTTAGCGCCAAAGCCAAAGAAGAGCAACACTGCGTTGTTTGTCAGCATTTTTATGTTCTTAACCCTTAACGGGGCTTCCCGGCTGGTACTAGTGGTATAGAATCTGCCTGCTCATGCAGGAGACACAAGAGAGGCAGGTTCCACCCCTTCGAGTAGGAAATGGCAACCTGCTCTAGTATTCTTGCCTGGAAAATTCCATGGAGAGAGGAGCCTGGCAGGCTGCAGTCCATTGGGTTGCAAAGAGTCAGACATGGCTGAGCCATACACACACAACCCTTAGCATATCAGAGGTAGTTGTGGTGATATACACAAGACAGCTTAAACATCCTGTATATATATATACAAGAAACATCTATAAGTTAATAAGTAAAAGATAGCCCAACAGAAAAACAGGAATAAAATCACAGCAAGCAAGTCAGAGCTAGAGGAAACCCTTGGGATCATTGTATCTGAACTGCATATCGCACAGACAGACCTTGAGGGCCCAAATACGGGGAGAACTTGGCCGAAGTCATCCACTGACTCAAGGCCACATGGTTCCAGGACCTGGACTGGGGCTCTGTCTGTGCTGCCCTGTAGCTCTTAGAACTGCTTTGAGCAACTTTTGGGTGGGCAGTGGCCTTCCACGCCCATCCCTGGGCCTTGAGGCAGGAGGGCTGGGCTGAGCAGCCTGTGCTTGGGCTATAGGTACTGATGCTGAGGATGCGGGGGATGACCTGCTACTGTCATACGTGAAGGAGTTCTGGTGGTTCCCCCACATGTGGAGCCACATGCAGCCCCACCTTTTCCACAACCAGTCCGTGCTGGCTGAGCAGATGGCCCTGAACAAGAAGTTCGCTGTCGTGAGTAAGATTCCCTACAGGGCAGAGCCGGGTGGGCTTGGGGCTGGACTGGGGGTCAGAACTGCTGGCCTCCCGCTGCTTTTGCAGTTCCATGTGACAGCTTTTTATTAACATCTTTATAGCCACTGTCTCATTGAAGACTCATTGATACCCAAGAGCCTGGTATCTCGATAGCATCATTTTAGATAAGAAACGGAAGCTCGGGGAGGCCACCCCAGCTTATAAGAGGTCTAACCAGAACTTAAACCCAGGACTGTTGGCTTCCAGAGCCCAAGCTCTTGTCTTGGGCTAGACTAGGAGCCCTGGACAGCTCCAGGACGTGCCCAGCAAGGAGAGAATAAGGCCTGGTTCTGGTGCCCCCTGAGCTACCAGCCAGTCATAGAGACCACGAAGGCAGAGGGGTGCCCATCCTTGCTTCTCACTCCTGGAGCAGGAGGAAGTGAGTGCTGGGCTGAGAGCTCAAGCCCCGGCTCGGCCGGTTTCCTCCGAGACTCTGGGCCCTGAGCCTCAGCTTCCCCATCTGCACCTCAAGGTCTCGGACCTGCCGCCTTGCCTTGCCTAGTCTCTGATTTCTCTCCCCTGCCCTACAAAGGGGAAGTAAGGCCCAGAGGAGCAGGAACCCTGTGCTCACCCTGCCCTGGGCCTCCTCTCCCCAGGAGCACGGCATTCCCACAGACATGGGGTACGCGGTGGCACCCCACCACTCGGGCGTGTACCCTGTGCACGTGCAGCTCTACGAGGCTTGGAAGCAGGTGTGGAACATCCGCGTGACCAGCACGGAGGAGTACCCCCACCTGAAGCCAGCCCGCTACCGTCGTGGTTTCATCCACAACGGCATCATGGTGAGTGTGGCCCGGAGCCTGAGAGGCAGGACTTTGGGGACCTGGTTAGGGGTTTCTGCTGTCCTTTCTGTCACCTGAGGCTCTCTATCCCAGGCAGGGAGGAGGCCAGTCTGCCTCTTTAGTGAGCGACTCTTATGCTTTTGTGACAGGATCAGGTGGATGAGCATTTTTAAAGAGGTCTCTGGTGAGGCCCTGGGACAGGCCTCTGTCTCATCCATTTGTTGGCTTACGTGAAATGTATCTGTCCCTTTTTTACACACTGGGAATACTGAAATGCACAAAGTCAACAGAAGTCCCCACCTTTGTAGACCTGACATTCTAGTGACAGGAGGCAGTGCATTCATAACTGTGTAAAGTGTATAATGGTCAGATGGTATAAGTGCTGTGGAGAAGAATCAAGCAGGGGGATGGAGACAGGGTGTGCTCAGAAGAGGAGAGGGCTTCCCAGGTGGTGCTAGTGGTAAAGAACCTGCCTGCCAGTGCAGGGAGACGTAAGAGGCACGGCTTTGATCCCGGGGTCGGGAAGATCCCTGGAGGAGGGCCTGGCAGGCCAGTCCAGTATTCTTGTCTGGATAATCCCATGGACAGAGGAGCCTGGAGGGCTGTGGTCCATAGGAATGACAGAGTCGGACACGACTGAAACGACTTAGCATGCGTGCCGCAAGAGAAGAAACTTAAACAAGATGGTTAGGGAGAGCCTTTTGGGGATGGAGCCATGCTGCTGCATGAGGAAGAGCATGCATGGCAGAGAAAACACGCGCAAAGGCCCTGAGGCAAGCTTATGCAGGTGGTTTTGAGGACCAACCAGCAGGCGACTGTGGCTGGAAGACAAGTTGGGAGGTAGCAGGAGATGAGGTCAGAAGGGTGCTTGGTGGACCAGGTCATGTAGGGCAATATAACACCCCTGGATGGACTTTAGCTTTTAGTCTGTGGTGGGAGGGTTTTGAATGGAGTGCTCTGATGACTTGACTCATATATTAAAAGGATTTCTATCATTCTGGCTGCTAGGGGATAAAGTGGGGAGCAGGTGGAAGCTGCTGCAGTCTTCCGGTTGAGGTACAGTGGATGGCCCAGGGTGCGGTGCTGGAATGTGATCAGATTCTGGACTTATTTAGTAGTTAGAGCATACAGGAACTGCTGATAAGTTGGATATAGCAAATAAGAGAGAGAAAGATTATTCCCAGTTTTTGACCTCAGCCTCTGGAGTGGCTGGATAGTTCTCATCAGTCCAGATGGGCAGCTATGGGAAAGCCAGAGTCACACCTCCATCCATCTGTCCACTGACGTCCTCCTTTAAGGCATTCCTACTGACTCTGGGGATGAAGGTGGTGACGGAGAGGGTGGATCACATAAGAAACAGCTAAATCAGTGCACAGCCAAGAGTGCCATGAGGCAAGTGCTAAAGCCAGGAAAGGAGTCACAGAGCATGCCTGGGGGTGCTGCTCTAGAGAGGGAAGGGGCCCTTGCTGGGCACACAGGCCAGGTTGCCAGAAAGAGTCTCCCTTGCCAGTCCCTATTACCTTGGAGTCTGCTCATTTTGTACAGAGAAATATGAAAAGTATTTACGTATGTAAACAGGCAAGGCCGGGTGGGCTCACTTGGGGGACTGTCACGGGCGGCAGACGTTCTTTGGTGGGGAAGACCCCCAAGGGTGGGGGCTGTGTGGTCACACAGGAGGCTGCCTCTCTGAGGAGACACCCTGCCTGCCACCGCGCGGACCTGGAGAAACCATAGCTCCTCTCCCGCCCCATCCCCAGGTCCTCCCGCGGCAGACCTGCGGCCTCTTCACACACACCATCTTCTACAACGAGTACCCGGGTGGATCCAGTGAGCTGGACAAGATCATCAATGGGGGCGAGCTCTTCCTGACTGTGCTCCTGAACCCTGTGAGTGCTCCCCAGCCCTTGGCTGGCGGTGAGGAGGGGCTGCCGGCCTGCCATCCCTGGGGGAGGGCAGGAGCAGGTGTGCAGCTGGGAGTTAGAAAGCCCGCCTTCCAGCCCCGGCCCTGCCCCCACTTGCAGAGCATCTGAGCAGTCTCAGTTTCCTTCTATCATCTTGTACTTCTGTACAGTAGCGTTGGCATTTTTGTCCACGTTCTTTTTCCAATCCTTGTGTGTATAAATATATAAATATTGCAATTAACATACATAATAAACTGAATATGTTAAACTATATATTACTATCTGTATACATTGATATATATGTACTGATATATATATAGTTTAAAAGGCACTCGCTATAGACGTAGAGTGCATTTTAAACTTTTCACCTCTTTTCCTGGGCCTCTCTTTCCTTATCTGTAAAATGTAAATAATCATCCATGCTTTGATAATGTTAGATAGATATCAAGTGGTGGTGTTAACAGCTTTGTGGGGGTAACCGTGTATTCCTCATGGTTCATGTACCCCCTCACCTTCCTGCCAAAAAAGTACAAAAGAGCACCCACGTGTCTGCACAGGAGGTCTGCTTCCCTCTCGGGGCTGCTGTGCTTGGTGTCAGACTGGATTCACCTGGTGCACGTAGTCCCAGGTCACGTGGCAAGTTTACTGATGGCCCCGGTGAACTGTGGACTGGTCATCGAGTGGCACCATAAGCTTAAGCACGGCCAGCGGGTCAGAAGTGGGGGTGAAGGTAGTGAAGGAGGCTCAGAGGCTGACAGCCCATGCCTCCCATCTTCCCTCCCTGGAGCAGATCAGCATCTTCATGACACACCTGTCCAACTACGGGAATGACCGCCTGGGCCTGTACACCTTCAAGCACCTGGTGCGCTTCCTGCACTCCTGGACCAACCTCCGGCTGCAGACACTGCCCCCGGTGCAGCTGGCCCAGAAGTACTTCCAGATCTTCTCCGAGGAGAAGGACCCGCTCTGGCAGGTGAGTGGGGCTGGTGGTCTGGATGCCTCGCTGCAGGGAGGGAAGGCCCACCACCCACAGGCCTGCACTCCAGGCACAGGCTCAGGGACTCAGTCCTCAGGCCCTCATACTCCGGTACACTTGCTCACCAGGTGTATGTTTGCTCACCAGGGGTACACTTGCTCACCCGGTGTACACTTGCTCACCGGCTGTACACTTGCTCACCAGCGGGGGCGCTGTCACTTGTTCTTGTGCACGTGAGACCTCCCATGCAGAACCTATGTGAATGCACACTCATACACAGCCTGTGAAAAACAGCATCATAGAACTTCTCACTCCAGCAGGCTCTGAGCCTGGGAAAGGAAAAGTCAGAGAGCTTAAGGGACAGTCCTTCAGGAAGTCTGCCCCAGTTGTTCAGTTGCTTAGTCGTGTCCAACTCTTTGTAACCCCATGGACTGTGGCACACCAGGCTTCCCTGTCCTTCGCTGTCTCCTGGAGTTTGCTCAAACTCATGTCCACTGAGTCAGTGGATGATGCCTTCCAACCATCTCATCCTCTGTCGCCCCCTTCTCCTCCTGCCCTCAATCTTTCCCACCATCAGGGTCTTTTCTGATGAATCTGCTCTTTGCATCAGGTGGCCAAAGTATTTGAACTTCAGCATCAGTCATTCCAATGAATATTCAGGGTGATTTCCTTTAGGATTGACTGGTTTGATCTCCTTGCAGTCCAAGGGACTCTGAAGAGTCTTTTCTAGCACCACAGTTCGAAAGCATCACTTCTTTGGCCCTCAGCCTTCTTCATGATCCAGCTGTCACATTCGCTCATGACTACTGGAAAAACCATAGCTTTGACTGTATGGACCTTTGTTGGCAAAGTGATATCTCTGTCTTTTAACACACTGTTAGGTTTGTCACGACTTCTCCCAAGGAGCAAGCGTCTTAATTTCATGGCTGCAGTCACCATCCACAGTGATTTTAGAGCCCAAGAAAATAAAGTCTGTTTTCCATTTTTTTCCCCTATCTATTTGCCATGAAGTGATGGGACTGGATGCCTTGATCATAATTTTTTGAATGTTGAGTTTTAAGTCAGCTTTTTCACTCTCCTCTTTTACCTTCATCAAGAGGCTTTTTAGTGCCTCTTTGCTTTCTGCCATTAGGGTGGTGTCATCTGCATATCCCAGCAATCTTAATTCCAGCTTATGCTTCATCCAGCCCAGCATTTTGCATGATATACTCTGCATGTAAGTTAAATAAGCAGGGTGACAATATACAGCCTTGACATACTCCTTTCCCAATTTTGAATCAGTCTGTTGTTTCATGTCCAGTTCTAACTGTTGCTTCTTGACCTGCATACAGGTTTCTCGGGAGGCAGGTTAGGTGGTCTGGTATTTCCATCTCTTTAAGAATTTTCCACAGTTTGTTGTGTTCCATACAGTCAAAGGCTTTAGTGTAGTCAATAAAGCAGAAGTAGATGTTTTTCTGGTTTTTCCTTTTCTTTTTCTATGATCAACAAATGTTGGTAGTATGATCTCTGGTTCCTCTCCTTTTCTAAATCCAGCTTGTACATCTGGAAGTTCTTCATTCACGTACTGTTGAAGCCTAGCTTGAAGGATTTTGAGCATTGCATTGCTAGCATTTGAAATGAATGCAATTGTGTAGGAGTTTGAACATTGTTTGGCATTGTGCTTCTTTGAGATTGGAATGGAAACCAACCTTTTCCAGTCCTGTGGCCCCTGCCGAGTTTTCCAAATTTGCTGGCATTTTGAGTGCAGGACTTTAACAGCATCATCTTTTAGGATTTGAAATAGCTCAGCTGGAATTCCAAGACTTCCACTTGCTTTGTTTATAGTAATGCTTCCTGAGGCCCACTTGACTTCACACTCCAGGATGTCTGGCTCTACATGAGTGATCACACCGTTGTGGTTATTGGGTCATTAAGATCTTATTTGTACAGTTCTGTGTATTCTTGCCACCTCTTCTTAATATCTTTTGCTTCTATTAGGTCCATACCATTTCTATCCTTTATTGTGTCCATCTTTGCATGAAATGTTCCCTTGATATCTCTAATTTTCTTGAAGAGATCTCTAGTCTTTCCCATTCTATTGCTTTCCTCTATTTCTTTGCATTGTTCACTTAAGGCTTTCTTATCTCTCCTTTCTATTCTTTGAAACTCTGCATTCAGGTGGGTGTATCTTTCCTTTTCTCCTTTGCCTTTCCCTACTCTTCTTTTCTCAGCTATTTATAAGGCATCCTCAGACAACCATTTTGCCTTTTTGCATTTCTTTTTCTTGGGGATGGTTTTGATCACTCTCTCCTGTACCATGTTACAAACCTCTATCCATAGTTCTTCAGGCACTCTGTCAGATTTAATCCCTTAAATCTATTTGTCACTTCCACTGTATAATCATAAGGGATTTGATTTAGGTTATATCTGAATGGCCTAGTGGTTTTCCCTACTTCTTCAACTTAAATCTGAATTTGGCAATAAGGAGTTCATGATCTGAGCCACAGTTAGCTCCTGGTCTTGTTTTTGCTGCTTGTATAGAACGTCTCCATCTTTGGCTGCAAAGAATATAATCAGTCTGATTTTGGTATTGACTTTCTGGTGATGTCCATGTGTAGAGTTGTCTCTTGTGTCGTTGGCAGAGGTTGTTGGCTATGACCAGTGTGTTGTCTTGGCAAAACTCTGTTAGCCTTTGCCCTGCTTCATTTTGTACTCCAAGGCCAAACTTGCCTGTTACTTAAGGTGTCTCTTGACTTCCTACGTTTACATTCCACTTCCCAGTGATGAAAAGGACATCTTTTTTTGGTGTTCTAAAAGATCTTGTAGGTCTTCATAGAACTGTTCAAGTTCATCTTCTTCAGCACTAGTGGTTGGGGCATAGGCTTGGATTACTGTGATGCTGAGTGGTTTGCCTTGGAAACGAACCGAGATCTTTCTGTTGTTTTTGAGACTGCACCTAAGTACTGCATTTTAGACTCTTTCTTTGACTATGAGGGCTACTCCATTTCTTCTAAGGGATTCTTGCCCACAGTAGTAGATATAATAGTCATCTGAATTAAATTCGCCCATTCCCATCACTTTAGTTCACTGACTAAGATGTTGATGTTCACTCTTGCCATATCCTGTTTGACCATGTGCAATTTACCTTGATTCATGGACCTAATGTTCCAGGTTCCTGTGCAATGTTGTTCTTTATTGCATCAGACTTCAATTTCACCACCAGACACTTCTGCAACTGAGCATCATCTCCACTTTGGCTGTCTACCCCAGTGGGGATTGTCAAAAACTAGGAGCAGAAGCTTGAATTGATGGTCTCACAGTTCAGATCAGGAGTCTATAACCTAGCTTTTAAGTCAGTATGGCCTGTGGTCTGTTTTTGTAAATAAAGTTTTATTGGGACATGGCCATGCTCATTCTTGTACATACTGTCTGTGACTACTGTCAAGCTCCAATAGCAGAGTTGAGTGGTTGTGACAGACCGGATAGTACCCAAGCCTAAAATATTTAATAAACATTTATTTTTTAGTATAGAAATACTTCATAGAAAAAGTTTTCTGACCTCTTGCTGAACTTTTAAATTCAACAGTAGGAGCCTGTGAGCTCCTGTTATGTGCCAAGTGCTGGGGTGAGCATTTTTTAAGGCTTTGTCTGGGAGCAGGAGACTGACCAGAAATCGTTGCTGCCTACCAGTAGCTCAGTGTCCTGAGGGGGGGATGTGACAAGGACATGTGCAGTTACACTTGTCACTCAGGGCTGTGAGAGCCACACATCCATGTGCAGCGGGAGTCTGGAATCCATTCACTGAGTCCATTCTTCCGCCTGCCCTGACGTCTCTTCCACTGTCATTTTAGGATCCCTGCGAAGACAAACGCCATAAGGACATCTGGTCCAAGGAGAAGACTTGTGACCGCTTCCCAAAGCTCCTCATCATCGGCCCCCAGAAAACAGGCAGGTCTCTCCACTCTTGACCAGCTTCCCCTACTGTCTTGACGGCTTCCCCTACTGTCCCATCCACAGAATTCTGGAGACCATCATGCCCTGGTCCCACTCCCCAGTAATCTACACGCTGTTTCCCAGGAAGTGGGACCGAAGCTGGGGTGACCATGAGTTGCCCATCACTGTGGAGGTGGGAAGGGTAGAGGTTGGGCATTAAATTCTCCTGTTGTGAACCACAGCCTCAGGGAGCTCTCTTGGTGTCCTCTTGGGAGTTTCTGAGTCCAAGCAGAGAAGCCCAGATCAGATGCTCTGCAAGACTGAGCAGTGCCTGGCAAAACTGGGTCAGGGCAGAGAGACTGTGACAAGTTAGTCATGTCTGCAGTGGTGACATGCACATCTTTGGTATGGATGGCTGTTCCCACGTTACAGAAAAAACACTCGAGGCTCACAGAACTTGTCACTTTCTTTAACACATTTACTTAGGAGATGGTATATCCAGGTCTGGAACTCTGGTCTCTGTGCCCCCAAAATATATACTGTGAACCACCGAACTCTGTAGTCTCTTCTCTTCTGAAACCTCTCATTAGAGCATGTTAATTGTAGATCCGTGTAGGAAAGGAATGGACTCTCTAAAGGGAGGGGGTCAGCCCTGTACTGTCGAATGGGGAGGGAGTGTGAGTGAAGGAAGGGTACTCAAAGAGGAGGCATCTGGGCCAGATTTCTTAGCCCTTCAGGAATTTCACACCAGCAGACTGGCGAGTCTGGAACTCCCTTGTCCTTGAGTTCCTCCCAAGTGCCAGAGAGGACCAAGGCCCAGGGCTTGAAGGAGCCAGCAGAAACCATCTTCTTCTGGGGTTTTGAGGGGACCGTAATCAAGTGGATGTGAATGCCACAGTACAGTGCTGAGAAGGATTCTGAGGCCAAGTCTTTGTGATGAAGAGTGCTGTGGTGGGCTAGTGATGTCTGCAGTGGTCTGAGGCCAAGTCTTCGTGATGAAGAGTGCTGTGGTGGGCTAGTGATGTCTGCAGTGGGTTCAAGAGTTGGGGTGCCCACCTGCAAGCTCTGTATTTGCCTGTCCTGAGTTTATTATGTTTCCCTCATGGTAGAGATGAGGAAACTAAACCCAGAGAAGAGAAGGGACTTTTCCAGTGTCTCCCAGTGAGTAACGGAGAGCCAGGACCAGAACTCAGGATTTCAGACTCTGTCTTTTCGCTGGGGGCCTGGGCCCAGGTCTCACCCGCCTTCCTTCCCTGCAGGCACCACTGCCCTCTATCTGTTCCTGGGCATGCACCCCGACCTCAGCAGCAACTACCCCAGCTCTGAGACCTTTGAGGAGATCCAGTTTTTTAACGGCCACAACTATCACAAAGGCATCGACTGGTGAGTGGGTCTTTCTGTCAGCAGTGGGACAGGACGGCCGCCATGGAGGCTGCCAAGGAGCAGGTCTGCTGAGGCCACAGCAGGAAGCAGCTGGCTCTTGCTCACACGCAGCCAGTTCCTGTAAACAGGGACAAAGTCCAGTGACCCTTGAGTCATGATGTTGGAGCCTGCACACAGATGGGACACTTGATGAGGAAGCCCTTTGCCCCTTTATATTATTGCCTGGACTCAGGGAATACTAGAAGTTAGAATCCATCCCCTTCCTTGCCTTCACGAGTCCGAGAAGAGAAGAGGGACACGCCTGAGGCCCTGAGAGCTGAGGACAGAGCAGGGGTTAAAATCCAGGTGTTCTGACCGGAAAGCTGGCCCTTTCCACTGTGTGTGACTTTCCACTGTGTGTGAGCAGGAGGCATTCTTGTGAGCCCTTCAGAGGTGGCTCGTTAAGTCTTCAGGGAGTCTCCTGGGAACGTGGCTGGAGTTGCAGATTCCTACCAGAAGCTGTCCCCAGAGGCTACCACAGGGTGTGGGTGCTAGGGGGATGCTTTCACACCGTGTTTCTTATGTTTACCTCTCTCTTATTTGTCTTTTCTAACCTTATACATGTATTACTCTTGTTTATTATTTTTATGTCTGTGGTTTACCTGAGTAGAGACCTCATGGGCGTTATTCTGTTTGTTTTCTGGTACTTCTCTGTGTATTTCCATCAGCTTATTTCTGTTTCTATCGTTCAGTCTTCTGTCAGGCAATCTAGCTGTCTTTTTCTCTCTCCGATACTGCCACAATCTCTTATCTAAAATCCCCTGTAACCAGATGCATGATTGGAAGTCACCTCTTTCTGGATTTAGAGAGACATAATATATTTAACAGCACCTTCACCAAGGTCTGGGGCAGCACCCATTAGCAAGTTTATTAATATATATGTAGCAAAATATGTGAACATTTATGCCAAGTAAGATTCTTAAGTCAGGGTTTGCTGCCAGATGGCTTTGCTACAAGCTTAGCAAAAAAGCTTCTTTCTCAGAGCTTTCTCTCTTTAGGTACAACCAACAATGAATTGTGAACATAAAGGTGCTGTTTTGTAAAGAAATTTTGGAAATGTGAGAGAACTAACAGTTCCTCAGCTCCACTCCAAATATTTTGTTTGTAGGGGTACAGAAATCCCCTAGGCCCCCAGGTAACTCTGAATTCTGATAAATGGGTCCCTGGGACCACCCAGGAGAAACCTCGCCTCACAGGGTGGAGTAGGGCTCCTATGCCCTTGACTAAGACGGGCTCTGTGGGCTTTGATTCCCAGAAAGTGCTGAAGCTGTAGCTCCGTCTTGCATGAGTAGGTGCCCCTGGGAGGGTCTGGAGTGTTTATTTTGTTTTCTGCTGCTGCTGCTACAGCTGCTAAGTCGCTTCAGTCGTGTCCGACTCTTAGTGACCTCATGGACTGCAGCCTACCAGGCTCCTCCATCCATGGGATTTTTCAGGCAAGAGTACTGGACTGTTTTCTGAGGGGCCCTCAACCTAGAGGTGATCTCAGAGGACTGGTGTGGACAGTCACTCTGGGCGGGATGTGGGAGGTTCATCTGGGAAGCTGTGAGGTTCACCCATATGAGGCAGGCAGAGTTGGGGGGCACAGATGGTAGGCAGTCAGTTGCCTCCCCTCCTTGTCTGCTGGTCTACAGTAACAGCTTAGAAAGTACCATCAGGTCAGGAAGGAAACCCTGCAGCCTGGAGGCAGCAGAGGGCGTTCTTCCCCTCAGTGCTGGGGTTCCCGGGTCAGAAGCGTCCCCGCTCGCCCCCTAGTGGCAGTAAGGGTTAGGACCCTGTCAGTTTCACTCCGGGAGCATCCCATTTAAGAAGAGAAGACACAACCCCTTCCCATGCGTACACACCTGCCCCCCCCCCGCCCCACCCGCCACATACATCTTCAGATCCTCTTGATCCCAAGTCTCCCCGAAAAAGGAGCTGATTCATAAGATGGAGTCTGCCAAGTGGCCACACTATGTCTCAGATCCTGGCAAGTAAGTCCTTGTCAGACTGAGAGCAGTGTGCCTGCTTGCTTTCTCACGTTCCACGCCCAGTGAGCCTGGCCCTCCCGGCTGCGTTCCTCAGGCCCCTCCTGAATCTTGCCTGTGAGCCCTCTTCTGTGGGCTTCCTGCAGGTACATGGAATTCTTCCCTATCCCCTCCAACACCACCTCCGACTTCTACTTTGAGAAAAGCGCCAACTACTTTGATTCGGAAGTGGCTCCCCGGCGGGCAGCTGCCCTGTTACCCAAGGCCAAGGTCCTGACCATCCTCATCAACCCAGCGGACCGAGCCTACTCCTGGTACCAGGTGAGCTGGGTGGGGCCCTGGGCAGTGGCACAGGCTGTGTCTACCACTCAGCCACTAATAAACATCAGCAAACATTTATCCTGTGTCGTCTTTGCGCTCGCCCTCAGCTGGGCTCCTGCAGTGCACTGGTGGGTAAGAACAGGGTCCCCTCCACTGTGCGTCCAGCCCAGAGGAGCAGCCGGGCAGAAATCCACGCTGAGTCCCAGCCAGGTTACCTGCTCCCCCTCCCAGCTTCATCTGGGGACCTGCTCTGACTCTGATTCTCCAAGTAGAGGTGGAGGCTGGTTTTGTCTTGCTGAAGCCAGGATTTGGTGAATAGTGATCTGGGCTTCATGCTATCTGTGGCCTCCTCACTGGGCTCTGGGTGGGGGTGGGAATTCAAAGAAGGACAGAACACAGGACCTGCCATCCCTAGTGGAGGATGCAAACGCCTGATCAGCTAAGGAAGTTACCTGGACTGTGGTTTGTGTGAGGGAACGCAACTTCTAGTTTCTACTTGACTGTGTAAGAACTAGAATTTTCTTTAATATCAATGACCTGACTGAATTTTTTCTGAGCACCTTTCCACTGGGCTTATAGGAAAGCTTAGGCTCAGGGCTTTTGGGGGGTTTCCTCCCCTACCTTCCAGTCTTGCTGGAATTATGCTTATGCGAGGGTGGGGGGCTTCCTGCTCTAGAGCTGGTCCTACTGTAGGCCTGGCCACACTCTGAGCTTCCTTTCTGGGGCTTCGTTGTGACCACAGGCTGGTAGGAGTCCGGGTGCAGATCCCCCCACAGACCTCTCCCCCTCCTCTCCCTCCCAAGCCTGGTTACCCTCCTCATCTGGTATACAACCCCACTCTTCCTCTCACTTCTCTAGGACTTTCTGTCTATACCCCAATATTCTCCTTTCCTCTGGGCTTTGATCCTGGGGGAACGGAAGCCATTTCTCTTGCGTGCCCTGCCGCCCCCTACCCTGTGCCCCAGCAGAGACTGACCATCTGTATTTATGGGGGGAGGAAGGAGGAAGGAGGAAGGAGAGGGAGGCAGAGGGAAAGCAGCCCTGGGTGGAGGCATCCGGGTTCTGTCCTAATGCACCTCCTCCTCCAGAGGGCGGAGATGTCTCCTCTCACAGACAGAAGACCAAGGTTCATCAAGCCGGGTGACTAGCTCAAGTTCATGTGCTGGCGTTTTGAACCCAGCTCCTCCAGGTCTAAGCCCCTGTTCTTTCTTCTGTCTGTGGCTGAGGCGGGATAAGGAGAAGGGGGGCTGATTCCTCCCAGGACGGTCCAGGGAGGGGCTGGAAGGAAGGGAAGGGTGATGGCCTGCCTCAGAGGGGAAATCAGGAGGAGGGGGGCTGTCCCCCCCACCCCTGGCCCAGGCTGTGTGTGATGCTCAGTGAGGGTGTGGGGGCTCCTGAGGGTCATCCCTGGTGAGCAGGCTCGTGATCTCTGGACTTTGGCTCTCTGCAGATGCTGACTGCCCGGGGCGTTATTTCAGGTGCTTCAAACCTGGTGTTTTCCCCTTTCCAGTTCTTCCCCAGTCCTTCTGTTTCAGTCTGCTTGGGCTGCCACAGCAAATATTATAGATTGGATGGCTTAAACAGCAGCATTTTTTTCTCACAGTCCTGGAGCCTAGAAATCTTAAGTCCAAGACTGAGGTACCAGTCGATCTGGTTCCTGGTGAGAGCTCCCTTCCTGGCTTTTAGACAGCCACTGTCTCACTGTACCCTCATGGCAAACCACCTCTGTGGTGTCTCTTCTTACCAGGGCACCAATCCTATCACAGGGGCTCCACCCGCCTGACTGCATTAAGGCTTAGAGCAGACATTTGTATCTGCCTGGTGTGCGAACATATAGCTTTATTTTTATTGTGAATGATTTTACTTATTTTTATGAATGATTACCTTTATTATCTTTATATATGACAGCTGATTCTAGTTTTCTGTCTGTGAAGGCAGTATTGAGTTTTATTTTGAAATACATTTACGTGAATAAGATGTGTCCACATTAAGAAAATTCTGTTGATTTGGCATGCACAGATGGACATGGCAGAGACCACAGAGATGGTGCAGAGTGACCAGCATTTGGAAGCCCTGACCTACTCTGACTCCCATCTTGCAAAGATGGGGAAACTAGGGCTCCAGGGTCTGTGACTTCCCTGAGGTCAAAGGGTAATGACAGGTAGAGCCAGATCTTGAGCCCAGGCCTCCTGGTTCCAGTTCAGTGTCTTCTGGCCACCTCCTAGTTCAGATCAGATCAGATTGGTCGCTCAGTTGTGTCCAACTCTTTGCGACCCCATGAATTGCAGCACGCCAGGCCTCCCTGTCCATCACCAACTCCCGGAGTTCACTCAGACTCACGTCCATCAAGTCAGTGATGCCATCCAGCCATCTCGTCCTCTGTCGTCTCCTTCTCCTCTTGCCCCCAATCCTTCCCAGCATCAGAGTCTTTTCCAATGAGTCAACTCTTCGCGTGAGGTGGCCAAAATACTGGAGTTTCAGCTTTAGTATCATTCCTTCCAAAGAAATCCCAGGGCTGATCTCCTTCAGAATGGACTGGTTGGATCTCCTTGCAGTCCAAGGGACTCTCAAGAGTCTTCTTCAACACCACAGTTCAAAAGCATCAATTCTTTGGCGCTCAGCCTTCTTCACAGACCTCACATCCTTCTTCACAACTTCTTCACAACTTCACAGCCTTCTTCACAACTCTCACATCCATACATGACAACAGGGAAAACCATAGCCTTGACTAGACGAACCTTTGTTGGCAAAGTAATGTCTCTGCTTTTGAATATGCTATCTAAGTTGGTCATAACTTTCCTTCCAAGGAGTAAGCGTCTTTTAATTTCATGGCTGCAGTCACCATCTGCAGTGATTTTGGAGCCCCCCAAAATAAAGTCTGACACTGTTTCCACTGTTTCCCCATCTATTTCCTATGAAGTGATGGGACCGGATGCCATGATCTTCGTTTTCTGAATGTTGAGCTTTAAGCCAACTTTTTCACTCTCCACTTTCACTTTCATCAAGAGGCTTTTTAGTTCCTCTTCACTTTCTGCCATAAGGGTGGTGTCATCTGCATATCTGAGGTTATTGATATTTCTCCCAGCAATCTTGATTCCAGCTTGTGTTTCTTCCAGTCCAGCGTTTCTCATGATGTACTCTGCATATAAGTTAAATAAGCGGGGTGACAATATACAGCCTTGACGTACTTCTTTTCCTATTTGGAACCAGTCTGTTGTTCATGTCCAGTTCTAACTGTTGCTTCCTGACCTGCATATAAATTTCTCAAGAGTCAGATCAGGTGGTCTGGTATTCCCATCTCTTTCAGAATTTTCCACAGTTTATTGTGATCCACACAGTCAAAGGCTTTGGCATAGTCAATAAAGCAGAAATAGATGCTTTTCTGGAACTCTCTTGCTTTTTCCATGATCCAGCGGATGTTGGCAATTTGATCTCTGGTTCCTCTGCCTTTTCTAAAACCAGCTTGAACATCAGGAAGTTCACGATTCACATATTGCTGAAGCCTGGCTTGGAGAATTTTGAGCATTACTTTACTAGCATGTGCTGCTGCTGCTGCTAAGTCGCTTCAGTCATGTCTGACTCTGTGCGACCCCATAGACGGCAGCCCACCAGGCTCCCCTGTCCCTGGGATTCTCCAGGCAAGAACACTGGAGTGGGTTGCCATTTCCTTCTAGTGCAATTGTGCGGTAGTTTGAGCATTCTTTGCCACTGCCTTTCTTTGGGATTGGAATGAAAACTGACCTTTTCCAGTCCTGTGGCTACTGCTGAGTTTTCCAAATTTGCTGGCATATTAAGTGCAACACTTTCACAGCATCATCTTTCAGGATTTGGAATAGCTCAACTGGAATTCCATCACCTCCACTAGCTTTGTTCGTAGTGATGCTTTCTAAGGCCCACTTGACTTCACATTCCAGGATGTCTGGCTCTAGGTGAGTGATCACACCATCGTGATTATCTGGGTCGTGAAGATCTTTTTTGTACAGTTCTTCTGTGTATTCTTGCCATCTCTTCTTAATATCTTCTGCTTCTGTTAGGTCCATACCATTTCTGTCCTTTATCAAGCCCATCTTTGCATGAAATGTTCCTTTGGTATCTCTGATTTTCTTGAAGAGATCCCTAGTCTTTCCCATTCTGTTGTTTTCCTCTATTTCTTTGATCGCTGAAGAAGGCTTTCTTATCTCTCCTTTCTATTCTTTGGAACTCTGCATTCAGATGTTTATATCTTTCCTTTTCTCCTTTGCTTTTCGCTTCTCTTCTTTTCACAGCTATTTGTAAGGCCTCCCCAGACAGCCATTTTGCTTTTTTGCATTTCTTTTCCATGGGGATGGTCTTGATCCCTGTCTCCTGTACAATGTCACGAACCTCAGTCCATAGTTCATCAGGCACTCTATCTATCAGATCTAGTCCCTTAAATCTATTTCTCACTTCCACTGTATAATCATAAGGGATTTGATTTAGGTCATACCTGAATGGTCTAGTGGTTTTCCCTACTTTCTTCAATTTAAGTCTGAATTTGGCAATAAGGAGATCATGATCTGAGCCACAGTCAGCTCCTGGTCTTGTTTTTGCTGACTGTATAGAGCTTCTCCATCTTTGGCTGCAAAGAATATAATCAATCTGATTTCGGTGTTGACCATCTGGTGATGTCCATGTGTAGAGTCTTCTCTTGTGTTGTTGGAAGAGGGTGTTTGCTATGACCAGTGCATTTTCTTGGCAAAACTCTATTAGTCTTCGCCCTGCTTCATTCCGTATTCCAAGGCCAAATTTGCCTGTTACTCCAGGTGTTTCTTGACGTCCTACTTTTGCATTCCAGTCCCCTCTAATGAAACGTAGGAAGTCCAGAAACCTCCTAGTTACTGCCCCACAAAAGCCTGTCCCTTTGGTGCCTCTGTGTGACACACTGACCCTGTCTCGGCTTGTCTGCAGCACCAGCGAGCCCACGATGACCCGGTAGCCCTGAAGTACACGTTCCATGAGGTGATCACTGCTGGGCCCGATGCATCCTTGAAACTGCGCACCCTCCAGAACCGCTGCCTGGTGCCTGGCTGGTACGCCACCCACATCGAGCGCTGGCTCAGCGCCTTTCACACCAACCAGGTAGGCCTATCCGTGACCCTCGGAAGGGCAGCCATAGCACTGACTTGGGGCAGTTAGCTGAGGACCTCAAGATCTCTTTTACCAGTGACAGGGCCAGAAATGTGGTTGTTGGACACTTAGGTCTTTGGGATCTTCAAAGGTTTCAGTCTTGTTTATCCCAATCCCTTGTCCCATCACAGCAGGCTCTGTAACCTTAAGGGGACCCAGAAAGCCCTGGGATAGGCCCTGGGAGGGAGGGAGAGCCCAGTTGGAGAGGTAAACGGCCAGGTTGCTAAGGCATTTTAGGAAACCCTTGGAGGGTTTAGGCAGGAGAGTGACATGTAGTGCAGAAACTTGGAGAGAGGCGGGGGGTGTCATAGGGGCAGGAGGGAAGGCAGAGTCTTGGTGATGGATTAAATGCTGGGAGAGGACGCATCAGTCAGAAGAAGCTGGCAGAAGGCAGGGAGAAAGACTGCCCAGCACTGAGGCACAGGGACTCCTCCTGTCCGAGGAGGAGGAGGAAGCACTCTACAGAGCGTAGGGGCCCCAGCCCATAACCATGGCTGCTGAAGACTGGGGGCCTGTTGGCCCCTGGAGTGAAAACAGATTCAGATCACACTCTCCTTTTTCTTTTTTTCCAGATTCTAGTCTTGGATGGCAAACTGCTGCGAACAGAACCTGCCAAAGTGATGGACACAGTGCAAAAGTTCCTTGGGGTGACAAACACCATTGACTACCACAAAACGTTGGCGTGAGTGTTATCTTGGCCTTTCAGCAGGGGGATGTCCTAAACAGGCACATGGGCCCAAAAGCCAGAGGCTGGAATGATTAGGAGAGAGACACAGATTAGAGTCAGCAAGTATGAGGAAGTATGCGTGGCCTTGAAGGCAGTTTAGCAGAAAAGTTAATATGACTTGTCATATAAACAAAGGTATTGACTCAAGAAAAAGGGAGGTGATGACTCTGTTCTCTTCTGGTAGTCCTTCCCCTAGGGTGTTCTTTTCAATCTGGACTGAACATTTTCAGAGTGTTTAAGTTAGACCAGCAATGAGCAACTCTAATACCCTTAAGGGTTTCTCAGCATTAGTTTATGACTTAAATATAATTTAAGGGAAAAGATACTATAAATATTGTCAACAGTTAATAATTTTCATCACTTAAAACCCCATCCAAGGACACTGAGGATGCCCTCCCAAGATGAATAAGTGCCCGCCTGTGTTGAGGGACTCAGGGCTGAGGAGAGGCTGTCTTCGAGGGTGAATCACAGGTGATGCACACAGCTGGATGAGGCAGTCTCAGGAGGAGAATAAAGTCTCCTTCCCCAGCTACCTTCTTCGGAAAGCCCTGCAGCAAGAATATCCCCATCTCCCTACTTTGGAGGATGAAGGTAGAAAAGGAAAGTCAGTCCTCTGCTCTGAGGGTAGAGAGGAGCAGCAGCTAAGGGCATAGCTGTGGCAGCAGAGATGCCTGGGTGAGGATTCTGGACCCATTACTTCTTTAACTGTGGGACTTTGAACTTGTGTCTTAGTTCCTTCAAGCCTCACTTTCCTCCTCTATAGGTTGGGGGTACAGATAATAATAATTCCTACCTCCCGAGGGTCACTATCTTGTGGAGCTCTTGGCTCAGTGCCCAGCATGTACTAATCTCAGTAAATGACAGCTGCCCTCAGCATCACCATGCCTACCCTGTGACCCATTCAGAAACCCCCATCTCGCTTTCCTGCCAGAAGGAAACTGTTCTCCTGCTGTTCTCATGCCCAAGAATCTCCAGATAGTTGCTGATCTGGGACTGAATTCTGATGTCATTATGCCTCCCCTCCCAGTAACAGCACCTTCTCTCCCCAAAATACCCTGGAAAGCCCAGCATGACTTCAGATTCTGAAGGCAGCCTTGCTTTGTCAGTTCTGGAGTTTACTAAACAACAGCAACTTTACAGTGATACACATGCTTAAACACAATTATAGATAGAGCATTTCTTGATAAAGATTGAATTTATTAAAAAGCAAAAGAACCCCTACTAAACGTTCTTCTCCTACTGGGTCTGGCCCCTGAGTTGGAGAGTGCCAGGAGGGTTTCCAGGCTGAGGAACGATGAAGCCTTTCCCCACCCCCACAGGTTTGATCCAAAGAAAGGATTCTGGTGCCAGCTGCTCGAAGGAGGAAAAACCAAGTGTCTAGGCAAGAGCAAGGGCCGGAAGTACCCGGAGATGGACTTGGATGTAAGTAGCAGACATGCCGCCTGTGGCAGGGGAGTAAATGATGGGGGTCCCGTACTGGAGAGAAGCTTCTCTTTACCTGACACCCAGCGCTCAATGCATTGCCTTGACATTTCTTGGATAGCATTCTTAGGAGGAAACATGGGCTAGGATTTAGCGACTCAGAGTTGATTTAGTCAGAGTATTTCCTTTCGCAAGGGCTGAATGCTATGGGGCTTTGAGAATGAATCAGACATGTTCTTTGCCTTCAGGGAGCTCCTAGTCTAGGAGGAAAATGAGTCACACATGCAAATAAGTAGAATACAAGGCAAAAAGTGCTTTGTGTAATTAGGTATGCACGTGTGTGATGGCACTTCAGAACAAGGACGTGCCATGTGAAGCTGGACGGGTAAAGGCTTCTCACATGAGGTGGGGGCTGACTCTGGAGTTGGGCCTGGAAGGATGGAGTAGCATTTGGACCTATGGCATGGATGGATGAGGCATTCTTGTAGGAGAGGACATCCTTTATGGTATAAATGAATGGTAAAACATACATAACTGTGACTGTGGTTATGTTTCCGAGTTTTTTCATTACCCCTTGCTCATTTTTTAAAAATCCAAGTGTAGTTGATTTACAATATTGTATGTTTCAGGTACACAGCAAAGTGATTCAGTGTTTATATATATACATATATATATATATAAATTTTTCAGATTATTTTCCCTTGTAGGTTATTACAAGATATTGAATATTGTTCCCTATGTTATGCAGTAAATCCTTGTTACTTATCTATTATATATAGCATTGTGTATCTGTTAATCCCATACTCCTAATTTGCCCCACCCCACTCCCTTTCCCTTTGGTAACAAATAAGTTTGTTTTTTGAGTCTGTTTCTGTTCTGTAAATAGACTTGCTTTTTAGATACCACATATGAAGTGATATCATACGGTATTTGTCTTTTTCTGTCTGACCTCACTTAGTGTGATATCCTGTAGGTCCATCCACATTGCTGCAAAGGGCAAGAGCGTGTTCTTTTTAATTTTCTAGTGTGTATATACACGTGCCGCATCTTATCCATTCATCTGTTGATAGTCACATGGGTTGCTTCCACATCTTGGCTATTGTAAACAGTACTGCTGTGAACATGGGGTGCACACATCTTTCCATTGCACGTATGTGAAAAGATACACGCATCCCAAGGAGTTGCTTTCTTTCTGGATGTATGGCTAGGCGTTGGATTGCTGGATCATATTCTAGATCTAGTGTTAGTTTTTGTTTTTAATCGGAGGAAAATTGCTTTATGGAGTCGTGTTGGTGTCTGTCATATATCAACATGAATCAGCCATAGGTATACATATGTCCCCGCCGTCTTGAACCTGCCTCCCACTCCTCACCACATCCTGCCCCTCTCGGTTGTCACAGAGCACCACACTGGGGTCCTGTGTTACTCAGCAGCTTCCCACTAGCTATCTGTTTAACATATGGTAATATATATGTGTTAATGCTACTCTGTCCCACCCTCTTCTTCCTCCACTGTGACCACAAGTTTGATCTCTATGACTGTGTCTCTATCCCTGCCCTGCTAATATGTTCATCAGTACCATCCTTCTGGATTCCAGATATATATATATATATATACACACACGATATTTGTTTTTCTCTGACTTCACTCTGTATAACAGGCTCTGAGTTCATCCACCTCACTAGAACTGACTCAGATGCATTCCTTTTTATGGCTAATACTCCATTATATATATGGACCACAACTTCTTTATCCATTCAACTGTCAGTGGAGATCTAAGTTGCTTCCATATCCTACCTATTATAAATAATGCTGCAATGACTAGTTTTTAAAAGGAACCTCTCTATTGTTCTCCATAGTGGTTGTGCCAATTTTTACATCCCCACCAACAGTATAGGAGGGATCCCCTTTCTCCACATTCTCTCCAGCGTTTATTTTGTGTAGGCCTTTGATGTTGTCCGTTCTCATCCTTGTGGAGTGATCTCATTGTAGTTTTGATTTCCATTTCTCTAATACTTAGCCATGTTGACTGTCTCTGCATGTGCCTGTTGATCATCTGCATGTTCTCTTCAGAGAACTGTCTGTTTAGGTCTGCTCTTTCAACTGAGTTGTTTTTTTTTGATACTGAGTTACATGAACTATTTGTATATTTTGGAAATTAACTCCTTGGTTGCATCGTTTGTACATATTTTCTCTTTTCAGTTTGTCAGTGGTTTTCTTTGCAGCGGCTTTTAAGTTTAGTTTGGTTCCATTTCTTTATTTTTGCTTTTATTTTTTTTGCCTTGGGAGACTGACCTAAGGAAACATTGCTATGATTTATGCCAGAATGTTTTGCCTGTGTTACTCTTCTAGGAGTTTTGTGGTATCATGCCTTACGTTTAGGTCTTTATATCATTTTGAGTTTATTTTCATATATGGTGTTAGAGGGTGTTCTAATATGTTTCCTTTTTTTCTAAATTTTTATTTCATATTGGAGTATAGTTGATAAACAATGTTGTGTTAGTTTTAGGTATACAGTAAAGTGACTCATTGGTACATATGGATACACCTGTTCTTTCTCATCCCATTTAGGTTATTACAAAATATTAAGCATAGTTCCCTGTGCTATACAGTAAGTCTTGTTGGTTATCTATTGAAAATATAGCAGTGTATATATATCAATCCCAAACTCCCAGTTTATTCTCCTCCTCCTTTAGTAACCATAAGCTTGTTTTCAAAATCTCTGAGTCTGTTTCTATTTTGTAAATAAGTTCATAAATGCTGCAGTGACCCCTGGGGTGCATTTTTTTTCCTTCTCATTATGGTTTCCTCTGGTATATGCCTAGGACTGGGATTCCTGGATCACATGGCAGGTCTATTCTTAGTTCTCTAAGGCACTTCCATACTGTTTTCCACAGTGGTTGCACCAGCTCAGCCCCATCTACAGTGTAGGAGGGTTGCCTTCTCTCCACATCTGCTCCAGTGTTGTAGACTTCTTGATGATGGCCATTCTGACTGGCATGAGGTGATACCCCACTGTAGTTTCGATTTGCTTTTCTCTAATAATCAGTCATATGGAATATCTTTTCATGTGCTCTATAAGCCATCTTTGCTTATGTCTTCCACCCATGTTCTGACTGGATTGTTTGCTTTTTGATATTGAGCTACATGCGCTGTCTGTATATTTTGGAGGTTAATCCCTTGTCATTGCTTCATTTGCAAAGATTTTCTCCCATTCTGAGGGTTGTCTTTTCATTTTGTTTATGGTCCTGTTTATTTTTGTTGTTATTTTCCTTACTCTAGGAGGTAGATCAAACAAGATCTTGCTGTGATTTATGTCAAAGAATGTTCTGCCCATGTTTTCCTCTTAAGAGTTTTATAGTATCTGGCCTTACATCTAGGTATTTTATTCTTTTCAATGCATTGGTAAATAGGATTGTTTCTTAAATTTATCTCTGATATTTTGTTGTTAGTGTATAGAAATGCAGTAGATGTCTGTGTATTAATTTTGTATCCTGCAACTTTACCGAATTCACTGACGAGCTCTAGTAGCTTTCTGGTAACACCTGTAGGATTTTCTTTGTATAGTGCATCATCTGCAAACAGTGATGGTTTTACTTCTTTTCCAATTTGGATTCCTTTTCTTTCTTTTTTTTCCCCCTCTGATTGCCATGGCTAGGACTCCCAAAGCTATGTTGAATAAAAGTGACGAGAGTGGACATCCTTGTCTTGTTCCTGATTTTAGAGGAAATACTTTCAGCTTTTCACCATTGAGAATGATGTTAGCTGTAGGTTTGACATTTATGGCTTTTGTTATGTTGAGGTAGGTTTTCTCTATGCCCACTTTCTGGACAGATTTTAATCATAAATTGGTGTTGAGTTTTGTCAAAAGCTTTTTCTGCATCAATTGATGATCATATGGTTTTTATTCTTCAATTTGTTGATGGGGTGTATCACACTAATTGACTTGAAGATACTGAAAAATCCTTGTATCCCTGAAATAAATCCCACTTGATCATGGTGTATAATCCTTTTACTATATTGTTGGATTAGAATTGCTAGTATTTTGTTGAGGATAAAGATCAGAGCAGAAATAAATGTAATAGTGATGAAGAAAACAGTAGAAAAGATCAATGAAACTAAAAGATGGGTCTTTGAAAAGATAAAGTTGATAAACCATTAGCCAGGCTCATCAAGATAAAAAGGGGAAAAGGTGTAAATCAATAAAATTAGAAAGGAAAAAGGAAAAGCTACAACTGACACCACAGAAATTCAGAGGACCATTGGAAACTACTCTCAGCACTTACCTAAACACCAGCAAAATAGACAACCTAGACGAAATGGATAAATTCTTAGCAAGGTACAACCTGCCAAGACGGAATGAGGAAGAAATAGAAAATATGAACACACCAATCATAAGTACTTAAATTGAAATGGAAAATGTGATTAAAAAACTCCCAACAAACCAAAGTCCAGGGCCAGAAGGCTTTACAGATAAATTCTATCAAACATTTAGAGAAGAGTTAACCTTCTGAAACTCTTCCAAAAAATTGCAGAGGAAGGAACACTCCCAAACTCATTCTGTGAGGCCACCATCACCCACCCTGATACCAAAACCAGATGAGGATACTACCACAGAAAAAGAGAAAATTATCAGTGAATATCACTGATGAACATGGATGCAAAAATCCTCAACAAAATACTCTTGGCTAATTCTCTCTCTCTCCTCCCAATCACGAGTTTCGACCTTGTGCACTATAGTTTGGTGCTTCTACTATGTGTTTTCTTTTGAAGGTTACCATTTTGAAGAAGGCTGTGAATAAATAATGGGAGTGGGGGATAATGGCAGCGGAGTGCTGGTTTTCCAGAGGCGGGGGCGGGGGTCACTCGAACCAGCACATGACCAACGTCTGAGCTTCCCTTCCTGTTGCAGTCCCGCGCCTTCCTGAAGGACTATTACCGGGACCACAACGTCGAGCTTTCCAAGCTGCTGTACAAGATGGGCCAGACACTGCCGACCTGGCTCCGGGAGGAGCTGCAGAACACCAGGTAGCTGCGGCCCCCACCGCTGGACTGAATGTGACGGCAGGGACATCCCGCCACACGCTGAGCCAGACTGACCTGCAGAGTGGGGAGTGGGGCCCGGCTGGCCAAGCACTCACAAGCAATACTCCGCCGTGGCCCGGGCCAGCCAGGAGGAGAGCCCAAGCAGGTGCCCACGTGCCTCAGAGCATCCAGCACGCAGTCGGTGGCCTCTCGGACCTCCCTTGCCACCTGAGGTCCATTCCGCTTACAGTCTTTCATGGAGAGGCCACTTCCTGTTGGTGGAGGACCACAGGCTGGTAGGAAGGAGTCTACAAGACTCTGTTCTCTGGCCCTCACTGTGTCTACCCACCGTGCTCTCTCTCCATCCATCACTCCCTGCCCCTGTAGGGCGTCCACTCAGTATTAGCTGCCACATCGTCTCTGTCCTCCCGACAACAAGGACAAGGGTCCAGCTGGGGCCTCTGGCAAACCAGGGAGAGAAATTGGATGTTTCGCTGATGTTTCAAGCCAGGCTCTTCAGAAGGATCAGCTGGAAACCCAGAGGCAGCCATAGGCAGGGTGTGAGGGTGCCACCTTGAGAGAATGCTGGACCTCCACACCCATTGCAGCTCATACCTTTGCATCTCACCTTCCCGCTTTGGGGATAGAACCGCTGGTTCATACAGTACCCACCCGGTTCTCAAGGCCACCTTCAGGGCCCTGGGGGCACTGCCATGCCATTTGGACCCAGAGACCCAGTCCTCAACCCTGCTCCCTCTCTCCTCCTGGGACATGACATGCGTGGTGTTTCCTGTGGTAAGAGACTGAGGCGGTCATGGGGCCGGCTGTATACATGCTCCAGTGTACATTTGTTGCCCCCAGGCCCCTGCCTTGACCCCAGGCGGATGCTGGACAGAGTTGGTGAGACCACCATCTCTTCCTGATGCCAGCTCCCTGGGGCCGAGGGTACCTAGAGCCCCCCTTAACTTCCCAAGTACTAAGAAGCTAAAGTATTTTAATTTTTTTTTTTCTTGGTGCCAGAGTTTATACCCTGGGTGCTGGGGTTGCACTGTGTTACATATATATATATAACTGTGTGTATATATATATATATATATATATATATTATATTTTTTTGGTTGGGTTTGTTTTTAATTCAGTCATACAGAATGGTGGCAAGCCCCAGTCTCAAAGGGTGTCCTATCTCAGTGCTAGAGCATGGGATGGGGGCGTGGTATGTATCTTCACGTGTGGGGGCCTCAAGGACACAGGATGGATGTGCCCTTGGAGAGGTCAAGTGCCATGGCTGCCCTGCAGCTACTCCAGAACAGGGGTGGTGAGATGCAGAGGGAAGACCTACTGTCTCCAGGAAGTCTGGCTTCATGAAGTGCGGTGATCCCAGGGGACTTCTGATCAAAGCAAACAGCCAGGCTGAGGTAGGAGACCCCGGGGCTAAATGCTGGCCTGTCCCCCTTCCCCTCACATGGTGCTAGGTTGGGAGCTGCCCTGGGAGCTTGGGGGCCCCCAGGACCCCCCAGAGCTGTCTCCAGGCCCCTCTGCAGACAAGGGGATCTCTGGGCTAGTTTCTGGTGGGGGCCTGCTCCTACCCTCCTCCTAACAATGTGAAGTGACTAAGCCTGGGGTGCCTCTTCCCCAGTCCCTCCCACTGCCAGTTCAGCTTTGAACTGACGCCTCGGAAATCCTTTCTAGAGAGCCTGGTCTTTGTTCATAGGATGTTGGGGCTGAGGGGTCCTTCAACGGGTGTGGACACAGCTCCAGAAAGGGGAGGTGGCCTCCTGGGCTGACGTCACAGAATTGACTGGGAGCAGGGCCAAGAAGCAAACTTGAGGCTCCCGCTTCCATGCCCAGAGCTCTTCTTCCAATGCCACACTGCCTCTGAGCCCATCCTTGGGACCCTGCTCTGCCAGGTTGCTGTCCCTCCCTTGGTCACGCCTTTGGTCATTCCAGGATATGGGGACAAACCACTCCTTCCCAGCGCGGTGCCTTCTCAGTCCCAGATCTGCATCCCTGTTGTGCTCGCCCCACCTCAGAAGGCCCTTTCCCAGCCTGGAAACCCGGATCTTGGTTCCCAGGGTCTCCGTGGAATGGAGAAGTGGAGTGTTCTGCGGAGCCGGCTGCATGTGGTTCTACCGTCCCCTAAGGGAAGTGTTCCCATTATGCTTTTCATGGGGCCTTAGAACCTGGCGCTGCCAGCCCGGCGGGGGCTGAGGAGCGGAGTGTCTGAAGACTGGGTGGCATGCCTGCATGCATGCTCGTGAGGACTTCCTTGCACCAGGAACCAGGCTCCCAGAGCTGGCAGCGGCTTCCGCAGTGCAGAGCCCAGCCTCCCTTCCCGTCCTTCAGTGTGAGGCTTGTGTTCTGTGATGAGGACCTCACAGCTCCCACCATCTGAGGTCTGTCTTCGAGGGGCGGGTGGGTCCGGTCCCCTTGTCCTCCAGCCTGAGGAAGAGACAGGCAGGTTTGAGACCCTGGGGGAGCAGAGGAAATCCCAGGGACTTGACCTGTCACGTGTTGTAAGTCTGTCTTGTCACTGCTACTTTTTCCCTTCCCACTAAAGGAATCTGTCTCAAGGACCCCCTGCCAGGACTTGGAGGTACTGGGGAGGGAAGAGAGCCCTAGGGGCTCTTTGGCTACTGAGTACACAGATCCCCCTGAGAGGGGAGAAAACCAGAGGTCAGTGGTGCAGCGTCCTCTGCATCCTCCATGTCACTAAGTCACTGTCTGGCCTGAAAACAAGAGCAGAAACTCTGTCCCCCTTCTGCCATCTCCTCTGCACGCCTGTGCCCCAGGCTGGGAGCAGGTGTGCTGTGTCCCCGGGGTTCTACAGCTGCCCACAGCAGGCGTCTTGCACTTGGAGAAAGAGTCTGAGGTGTAAGGATGGGTCTCTCCTGCACCTCTCAATAGGAGCAGCCAGTGCCTCTAGGGCCCAGCAAGGGAACAGTGGTCTGTTCCCAGCAGGTGGAAACTGCTGGGCTGACCTGCAGAGACCAGTTGGTCCCAACATGGAGCTGTCCCCACAGGTATGTTAGAAAGAGCAAGTAAATGTTGTACCAAATATTTTATGACTAACTCCCACTACCCATGGTTTAGACTTACAGTGAACATTTTGCCACGTTTTTTTAATCTTTTTGTCTGTACGTTTTTTCTGAACTAGTTTAAAAGTTGCAGTTATCATTAAGACTCCACCCCAAATACTTCAGCGTGCATCTTCTAAGAGGTAGGTCATTTTTCTTCAGTTGGCCCGCCATCACACCCAAGACAACAGTCATTTCCCAGCAACATCAGTCCCTATTTAAAGTTCCCCCAGATAATTTATGCCTGGTTTTAGAATTAGGGCCTAGTTAAGGTACACAAGTTGCATCTTGGAAGTGTATTTTCTAAAATCTCTTTCAAGGCAGTGAAGTTTCCATTCTGCTCACTTTGGTTTTTTAAATGACGTTATTTCTGAGGCTTGTCCCACAAGCTGATCTGTTTCTTCAAGGCCCTGTACCGGAAAGGGCGATCTAGGCTATGGGGAGTGTTAGCTTCTGTTGCTGACTTAAGACTTCAGTCCCTTCGCTGTCACCTGTACCAAGTGCCAGGCCAACAGAGGGGTGGGGGAGGCAGCTTCACGATGGGGCTGGGGGAGTCTGGAAGGAAGAGGCTGCACGCGTGGAGGCTGGGCCTGTGGGAAATGAGGCATCTTGGACTCAGAAGGTCCTGTTCTCCTTCTGATCCTGGGACTGGACCACAGGGCACCAAGTAGTATCTCTTTCTCTGTTTCGCATCTCTGGGTTTTCGCTTCCTGGAGGCCCATGGTCTGTGTGCATGAGGGCAGAGCCGCAGGAACGCACCAAAGAAGGGGGGTGGGGCACCTTGCCCAGGCCGCGGTTGCGGAGAAAGAGCACTGGGCTGGAGGCAGATGTGAAGTTGTGTCCAAGTTGTGTGCACTGAGTAGCTCAGTGACAGTTTTCCTCCCAGGGACTTAATTTCCCCATCTAGAACAAGCAGATGGGGCTACAGCGTGGGCTTTTCAGACATCAAAGAAGAAAGGGAGTCTGCTCTCGAGGTGGGGATGGAGGTCCCCCTGCACTTGAGGCAGTGCCGGGCTTCCGGCTTGCTTAGCTGGCTGGGGCTGCCTGTCCCCACGGCTTCCCTTCGCCAGCTCCCACCAGGGAGAGCCGTGGGCCTTGTGCAGTCAGTGTCGAGGGCCCAGGGCAGACTCTGGCTGTGTTTCACCCTAATAAGTTCATCCCTCCCTCCTTCCTCTCTGTGGCCCTTGAGGAGAAGGAGGGCGATGAGGGTTTTCTATGACTGTGCTAGCTTTTATTATCAGCAAGAGGGCTCCTTTTGTAATTTGTGCATGAAATTCATGTCATTTCCTGGGGAGAGAGGAGAGGGCTGACTGAGGGGCGGGGGGCAGGTTAGGGGAACAGGCAGAGGTTTCCTTCCTTTGTCAGTGGGGAGGAGAGAGGAGGGTGCTTCCCCACTCAGCTGATCAGGGCTCTCAAACCAGCCGTTTTGGGTTGTGTTGAACGTGGGAACCTTCCTCCATTAATGTACAATCTCGAACTAACTGCTAATAAAGTGGGGTTCTGTTTGTACACCTTGGTCACATCTGTCTGTCTGACCTTTTTTCAAGGCCCACAGGAGCAGTAGAGAGAAGGGTGTTCACACCATGGCCAGTGTGGCCACCCCTGTACACACAGTGATGATCAGATCAAAGACCAATCCCACAGACGATAAACCGCAGCCTTTCTAGACGGTAGGGGCCTGTCCCAGGACAGCCAGATGGGGTGTCTCAGGTGACAGCTCTCAGGCACGCTGGACAGTTAAGTGCTGGAGTTCTGTAATGCGAGGAGCCTCTGTCTAGAGAGAGTTCTGCCATAAGCGTGTGATGTGATTGAAGACAAGTCACTCTTAGGCTTGGATCCTCAGTTTCTCTCACCTCTTAGGGGCGTGGAAGGTGTTGGGCTCAGCGGCCACTCTGGAGAGCTTGATTCAAATGCAGATTCCCTGGCTGTGCCCCCAAGTATTCCTCTGTGGCAGATGCGTGTGTGGCCCGAGCATCTGCATTTTAACAGCCTCTCCAGCACACCGAGGCGCCCCACTCAGGGAACCCAGGTTCAGATAGGTGGCTCCTGCGGGTTCTAATTAATGACTTCTAATTGATTGCTCCTCCTGCCCAAGAAATGAAAACTTTGGATGAAATGAATGACTTCCTAGTTCTCCCTGCTTGGTTGAGCTCGAGTTTGCCGGAGTGGGGCAGAAGTGGGGAGCAGAGAGGTGAAGCCGCTCCCTCAGAGGCCCCTGGGGGACTTGACAAAATGCACATTCCCAGCCTCCCCCAGTCCCATCCACTCAGAACCTCTGGGAGAGAGATCCAGAGATGTGGCTTTTAAACAGTCCCTGCCTCACAGGAAGGTGTGGGAACACTTGAGGCAAGCCACCAAGGGTCATCCTGAGAAGCTCCCCAGAATTGTGGATGGCCGCCTTGGGGTCTGCTGGGACACCGCTGGGAACATACGTGCTGCCTCGGTGTGGACACTGCCGGTAACAGCAGCTCGGCCCTGAACATTACAAGGCCTGCAGCCCCAGCTCTCAAGAAATATCCGGGGAGAGGTAATCAAAAAAGAATTCAAATCAGGATGACTTTCTGGAGGCCAATTTCAAGAGGTAAATATTAGTTTCACTATTATTTTAAAAAGAAAAAGCACAGGAAAAGATGGTTAACATGGCTAATGATTAGAGATAAGGGACTCAAAATTGCAACAAGGTATCACCTCCCACCAGTCAGTGATTATCTTTAAAACATCTACTAAGGATACATGCTGAACAGGATGTGGGGAAAAGGGACACCTACAGTGTCCTTGAATGCAAAGTGTAAAGAGCCACATGGAGAACAGTACCACGATTCCTCTGCTGCTGCTAAGTCACTTCAGTCATGTCCGACTCTGTGTGACCCCAGAGACGTCAGCCCATGAGGCTCCCCCGTCCCTGGGATTCTCTAGGCATGATTCCTCAAGAAACTGAAAATAGAGCTACCAGTTGATCAGGTATTCCCACACCTGGGGATGCATCCGGAGAAAAGACACAGGCACCCCAGCGTTCACCACAGCACTATTTAGAATAACCAAGACACCAGAGTGGCGAGAATGTCATGGACTGATGAATGGATAAGGAAGAAGAGAGACAATGGAATCTTAGCCATAAAGAAGAAGAAAAGAAGACCCTTCTCAGCAACATGAATGGACCCAGAGATGATCATACTAAATAAAGCTAACCATCATGTGATGTCACTTACAGGTGGACTCAAAAACTCATCCCATATAAACTAATTTGCAAAAAAAAAATAGACTCAGAGACTTGGACAAGAAACATGCTTACCAAAGGGGAAAGGTGAGAGGAAAGGATAAATTAGGTGAAAGAAACCTATACACACACACATATATATATATAATATGATAGATCATCAACAAAGACCTACTCTATATCACAGGAAATTCTATTCAGCATGCTTTAATAGCTTGTATGGGAACAGAGGCTGAGAAAAATGGCCATGTAGAGATGTATAACTGAATCCCTTTGCTGCACACCTGAAATAAAACATCGTAAATCAACCATACTCCTAGAAAAACCAAAAGTAAGAAACACCAACTCCATGAGAATTCCCTGGTGGTGCAGTGTGGTTAGGACTCCATGTGTCAGTGCTGAAGGCCTGGGTTTGATTCCTGGTTGGGGAACTAAGATCCCACAAGCTGCATGATATGGCCAAAAATCCCCCCAAAGGACAGCAAAAACAACCTCGATGGCACGAGGGTAGCACTTTCAGACACTTGGGGTTTGTTGGCTGGGAGCTTGGTAAAAGTCATGGAGCAACAATAAGAACATGGGTGGGAGGTTCCCTGGTGGCCCAGTAGCTAGGACTCCGCACTCCCATTGCAGGGGACCGAGGTTCAATCACTGGTCAAGGAATTAGATCCCACATGCTGCAATAAAGATCAAAGATCTTGTGAGCCCCAGCACAGCTAACAAATTTCTATATATAAAGAGCATGGGTGTAGCATTAACAGGACCAGTGGGTATGCATGATACAGATGGGATTCCTGGGCCAGGTAATGAGTCAAGCCGTATCAGAGTTTTGAATTAAGAATTTTTTTTAAAGAAACGTAATTGAAACCCAGGTAGAGGCAGAGACTTCTCATTGGATTTGGGGTGAGTATCCGGACTCACTAGCTCACCACCTCCATGTCCCTGCACTATTTTGGAACCAGAAGAATCCTTGAAACGCCCCAGGGAAGCCCAGCCCAGGTATTCTCAGAGGTCCCAAGAGTCCTGCAGTTCTAACAGAACAAACGCATCGAAACCTCTTCATCTCCCACGTGAGGAGTCCTGACTCAAGCATCATGCCCAAGGGGCAGTGTCAGATCCTGAAAGTGGGTACTTCCCTCAGAAGCCCTGGATCTGGTGCACGGGGCAGTGTGTTTCATCATAGCAAAGCCCTGTAAACAGCCTAGATGTCCATCCAGAGGGCATCGGCTAAGTAGCCACTGCTGTGGCCACATGCTGGAACATGGTGATGGAGGAGAAAGTGAATAGCTCAGGCCCCAGGTCCCCATCCAGGGAAATTTGAGGAATGACTGACATCTGTGGAAAGAGGATGCCATACAGCTAAGTACACGTACATACTCTGCTGGCTCCAGCTACTTACGCCATTCTGCACTATTTTTCCTGGCAATGTAGCCAGCTCTCTGTCACACCAAACTGATAACTGGCTACTTCTGGAAGAGGGAGAAGGAAATGGGGAGGGGGAAGATTTCAAAGGGGACTTTAGCTTTGTCCCAAATATTCTGCTAAAAACAAAAGAGATGTATGTATCATTTGTGGAATGAAAACATCATAAAGGTAAGAAACAGAAATGGGCAAAGCAGAAAATGAAGTCCAGAGAGCAGCTCTGTTGTGGGATGCTCACAGTGAAAATAGCCCTGCTGCTCTCCCAGCCCACAGGCACCCAACATGCAGGGCTGGAGGCGGCCCTGGCTGCGGGGGGAATTCTTGCCTTTCTGCGGGAATCCTGAGCACCTGTCAGGCTCCTGACCGGGGGATCCTGACTCGCTGTGTGACTGTGGGTGACTTGGCTCCACATGCTCACACGGGGGAGTTGGAGTGAACATCAGCCTAGCACCTGTGAAATTCATAACATGAATCTAACCAAGAAGAAACAGCTGCACATCCATGTTGAAGGACATTTTTGCAAAATAACTGGCCTGAACTCTCAAAATGGTTGAGGTCATGGAAGGTCAAGAAAGGCTGAGAAACGGTTCAGGAGATTAAAGGATACCAAAGATACTAAAGAGCCCTGGCAAATCAACCATCATTTATAATCCAGGAGAGTTCCTAGACTAGGAAAGAGTTACTTGTAAAGAACACCATACTAACAGCTGGCAAAATGTGAATGTTTCCTGTGTGGATTGGATAATACTATTTACTTTATTATACTGTTATATAAGAGTATATCGTTGCTCTTAAGTAGTACATGCTGAAATATTGATGGGTAAAAGGGAAGAAATAAAGCTGAATTTTGACCCCTGCGCTTTCTCTAATGGGTCAAACTTATCTGGCACAGTTCAGAACATGTCCACCAGGGGACACTGTCGCCCCACCCTCTGACAAACCAGAGTTGGCTTGAACCTCCTCTGGGAAGACTGGGCTGGGGATCAATGGTGGTGAGGTAATGAGACTATAAATAGTTCAATGACAGGATTAATTAAAAACTTTCTCACTCTGTCAGGGAGGCCTTCTGCTCGTCAAGTGCTATCTCTTTTAATCCTTGCCACAACCGTCTGAGGTAGGTATTATCCTTACTCCCACTATGTAAATGAGGAGTCTGAGATTCGGAGAGGTCGAATAATTCTGGGAGTCCTTGGTCTGTGAGATTCCACTGCCTTCAGCCCCCTGAGTGGTCCTGCCTCCTGTCATGAGTCAGCGTGGGGAGAACTCACTGAGCCTGCCCTGCCCGTCTGTAGGCTGAGCACTTAGAAGTGTGTGTGTGTGTCCCCACCTGTGAGTATAAAGCAGACACAACACTGCCTACCGTGAGATCTAAGTCCAGTTCTAAACAGCAACCCCTCCACCCCCACCTTTCCAAGGGAACGACTACCACCAGTTTCTCTGGGTCTTCCCAGAGATTATTTTTCAGATATGCCAGCTCAGTACATACACACCCTCTGCTGACCTGCCCTGCTCACGCATGTTCCGCACTGTGCTTCTTCCCTGGTACTGGGCACTGTGTGGCAGGTACTTGCTACTTCTACAGCAGTGGATGGAGATTCTGTGGTGGAGGCACTGAGGGGGCTCCACTATCAAACCTGTGGAGGAGGAGGGAGGGAGGGATAAGCTGGAGCCTAAGCTCTCTAGGAGCTGTTCCCGTTCTAGGGAGCTGTCCCTTGGGAAGGGAGGAGGCTGTGTAGCATAGTTGCTGAAATATGCACAGATAGCAGGCCTGATTTCAAATAGGTCCACATTGGTTTTGTGACCTTATGCAAGTACCTTATGTCGCTGAGGCTGTCTTATTGGTAAAATGGGAACAGTGATGGGTGGCAGGTGCCAGGGCTGCTGTGAGGAGTAAGGCCTGCTCCACACTGAGTGCTCGGTAAACCCTGGTCCAGTTCTAGGCACCCGACTTTGGCGGCTCCCATGCCTTGGCCTGGGGCTGGCGCGGCCACCTTTGTCCTGAGGCTGAGGAGGATGGAGCTGAAGAGCCAAGAGGAACGCCCAAGGGGGAAACTCATCATGTGTGATCTCTCTGGGAACCCTGAAATCAAATCGGTTAGGTGATCTAGGACACTGAGAATGACCCCTCAAAATATACATCCCCTCAACTACCAACTTCACAGAAATGCAAAGGATCATAAAAGAATACTATGAACTGCATGTCAACAAATAGCTTAGATGAAATGAGCAAATTCCTAGGAATACCCAAGCTACCAAAACTGACTCAAGAAGAAAGAGAAAATCTGAATAGAACTGCAGGTCTAGAGATTGGACTTCCCTGGAGGTCCAGTGGTTAAGAATCCCCCTGGCAATGCAGGGGACACGGGTTCAGTCCCTGATCCAGGAAGATTCCACAAGCCGCAGGACAGCTAAGCTCATGCACCACAACGAATAAGCCCATGTGCCCTGGAGCCCGTGCTCTGCAGCCAGAGAAGCCACTGCAGTGAGAAGCCTGCAACGAGCTTCTGAAAAACTGCAACATCCACTTACGATAAAAATTCTCCAGAAAGTGGGCGTTAGGGAGCCTACCTAAACACGATAAAGGACATCTACAAAAAATGCACAGCTAACATCATTCTCAGTGGTGAAAAGTTGAGCATTTCCTCTAAGATCAGGAACAAGACAAGGATGTTTTGCCACTCATACAACATAGTTTTGGAAGTCCTAGCCACAGCAGTCAGAGAAGAAAAATAAAAGGAATTCAAACTGTAAAAAATAAAACTGTCCCTGTTTGCAGATGACATGATACTATATGTAGAAAATCCTAAAGATACTACCAGAAAAGAGTATCAGTAAAGTCAGTAAAGTTGCAGGATACAAAACTAATACAGAAATCTCTTACGTTCCTGTACACTGATGATGAACAGAGGGAGACATTAAGGCAACAATTTTGTTAACCATCACATCAAAAAATAAAATAATGCCATTTGCAGGAATAAAAGGACTGAGAGATTCTCATACTAAGTGATGCAAGTCAAAGGAAGACAAGTATATGGTATCGCGTATATGTGGAATCTAAAAAGATGGTACAGATGAACTTATTTACAAAACAAAAATAGTCACAGATGTAGAAAACGAGCCTATGGTCACCAAAGGATGAAGGAGGTCGGCAGAGAGTGAAATTAGGAGGTGTGTAGGGAGATCAACAAATACACAATACAACATATATAAAACATAATAAGGACCTACTGTACAGCACAGGGAACTCGACTCAATATTCTGTCTTAATCTATATAAGAAAAGAATCTAAGAGTGGATATACATAATGCATATGAATAATTCACTTTGCTGTATGCCAGAACTTAACAAGATATTATCAACTAACTTCAATAAAAATTAAAAATATAAAATATTTCAGGATTTATAAAGTGAAAGGACTGTACCCTGAAGCCTCTAAAAACATTGCTTAAATTAAAAGGACCTAAATAAATAGAAAACAACACATGTTTAAAGATTAGTATGCTTAATATTGGCCTTCCCTGGTAGCTCAGTTGGTAAAGAATCCACCTGTAATGCAGGAGACCCCAGTTCAATTCCTGGATTGGGAGATCCACTGGAGAAGGGATAGGCTACCCACTCCAGTATTCTTGGGCTTCCCTTGTGGCTCAGCTGGTAAAGAATCCGTCTGCAATGCGGGAGACCTGGGTTTGATCCCTGCATTCGGAAGAACTCCTGGAGAAGGGAAAGACTACCCATTCCAATATTCTGGCCTGGAGAATTCCATGGACTGTATAGCCCACGGGGTCACAAAGAGTCAGACACAACTGAGCGACTTTCACACACTCACTCATACTTAATATTGTTCAGATAATAGTATTTTCCAGAATAACATATAGATTAAATTCAATCCCTGTTAAATCTAAGAGTTTCTTTATTTTCCAGTTTGTATTTAATTTTTAAAAACATTTTGTGTTGGAGTATACTTTATTAACAATGTTGTGATAGATTCAGGCGGACAGCAAAGGGACTTAGCCATACATATCCATGTATCCATTGTCCCCCAAACTCCCCTCCCATCCAGGCTGCCAGATAATATTGAGCAGAGTTCCATGTGCTATATTGTAGGTTTTTATTGGTTATCCAGTTTTAATTATAGCAGTGTGTACATGTACATCCCAAACTCCATAACTATCCCTTCCCCCCATCCTTACCCTCCTCCCTGGCAAAAAACAAGTACCTTCACTAAGTCTGTGAGTCTGTTTCTGTTTTGTAAGTTCATTTGTATCATTTCCTTTTAGATTCCACATATATGGTATGTCTACAACATTTCTCCTTCTCTGCCTTACTTCACTCGGTATGACTATCTCTAGGTTCATCCATGTTGCTGCAAATGAACAGCAATAATTTGCTGCTGCAAATTATTCCATTTTTTAAAAAAGACTTTGAGTAGTACTCCATTACATAATATACCACATCTTCTTTATCCATTCCACTGCCAATGGACATTTAGGTGAACTCCATGTCTTAGCTGTTGGAAACAGTGCTGCAGTGAATATTGGGGTGAATAGATCATTTTGGATCATGTTTTTCTCTGGATATATGTGTAGGAGTGAGACTGCTGGATCATATGACAGCTCTATTTTTAGTTTTTCAAAGAACCTCCATACTGTTCTCCATAGTTCAGAGTTACTTTATCTTTTTATTTTAAAAATGGGGGAAAATCCTAATATTCTTTGGAATTCCAAGGGACACCAAAGAGCCCCAAATCTTGCAAAACAGTGGTAATGCATTATTAGAATAGACTTACAGACCATGGGACAGATATGAGAATCCACAAACAAGACCTCACTTCTGTTTTCACTTGATTTCTGATGTACTAAGACTGGTCCCTGGGCCAAGAACATTTCCAACAAATGACATTGCAAAACCTGGACCTCACGGGCAAAATCTTGAGGGTGGACCTGACCTCATACCATCCACAGAAGTTAACACAGGATGAGTCACAGCCTAAATTTTGGAGCTAACCTATAGATATGTAGAAAAACATCCGTGAACATCTCCATGACCTGGGCTTGTTCATAGTTCATTAAATATGATACCAAAGGCACAGGAAACAATCAAAAATAGATACACTTGCTTTAAAAAAAAAATGCAAAACTTCCATGTGTCACAGGACATTCTCAAGAGAGTGAAAAGACAACCAAGAGAATGGCAGAAAATGTTTGCAACCCACAGGCTGCCTATGGGATTAATATCCAGAGTATACAGAAGATGTCAACAGCACAATTTAAAAATGCGAGACAGCAAGAGACACAGAGATAAAGAACAGACTTTTGGACTCTGTGGGAGAAGGTGAGGGTGGGATGATTTGAGTGAATAGCATTGAAACATGTATATTACCATAGGTGAACTAGATCGCCAGTCCAGGTTCGATGCATGAGACAGGGCACGTGCACTGGGACAACCCTGAGGGATGGCATGGGGGTGGGGAGGTGGGAGGGGGGTACACCCATGGCTGATTCGTGTCGATGTGTGGTGAAACCCACTACAATATTGTAATTAGCCTCCAATTAAATAAAATTTTATAAAAAAGAACATTTAAAAAATGAGCCAAAACCTAAACATTTCTCAAAAAAGATGTACAAATGGCCAAGAGCACATAAAATATGCAGGATATAACTGATTATTAAAGAAATGGAAATCAAAACTATGAGATACAACCTCACACAGGCCAGAATGGCCATCATCAAAAAATCTACAAACAATAAATGCTGGAGAGGATGTGGAGAAAAGAGAACTCTCCTACACTATTGGTGGGAATGTAAAATGGGTACAAGTGTGATGAAGAAGAATATACAGATTTCTTAAAAAACCATATATAGAACTACCATATGAGCCAACAGTCCCACTCCAGGGCATATATGCAGAGAAAACCATTATTTGAAAATATACGTGCACCCCAGGGTTCGCTGCAGCACTATTTACAATAGCCAAGACATGGAAGCAACCTAAGTTTCTATAGACAGACAAACGGGTAAAGACGAAGGGGTACATATATGCAATGGAGTATTACTCAGCCCTGAAAATGGGCGAAATACTACCATTTGCAGCAACGAGGATGGACCAGGGGATTCTCATAGTCACTGACGTAAGTCAGACAAAAAATGATATCATATGATACCACTCATATGCAAAAGCTAAAAAATTGATATAAATGAACTTACTTATAGAGTAGAAATAGAGTTACAGATATGGAAAGTAAACCTACAGTTACCAGAGAGGAAAGGGAGGGGTGACCAGGAAGGATAAATTAGAAGACTGGGATCAACATGTACACACTACTCTATGTATAATCGATAACCAATAAGACCTACTATAGCACAGGGAACTCTACTCAGTATTCTGCATTAATCCCTACATGAAAAGATCTAAAGCAGAGTGGCTATACGACATGTCAAACTGATTCACTTTTCTGTTTGCCTGAAACTGATGACCATTGTACACCAACTACACTCCAATAAAAATTTGTAAATAACATAACATTTCAGAATTCAATCAAGGAAGTGAAAGGCTTCTACGCTGAAAACTCTAAAACATTGCCTAAGGAGGACCTAAATAATTGGAATACAGTCCATGTTTAAATATTAGAACGCTTCAAATAACAATACTAGTCAGCCCAATAAACAGATTCATTTCACTCCTATTCAATCTGAGAGCTCTCCCTCCTCAAATTGGGGGAAAAAATCCTAATATTCATATGGAATTCCAAAAGACACTGAAGAGCCAAATTTATCTTGCAAAAGTGTGTTACTGCATTCAAATAGACATACAGACCATGGAATAGACTTGGAACACAGAAACAAACCCTCAGCCTAAGCTAAGAACACTGACAAAACACAGACACACATCATCATGATCTTGGCTTGGGTTTTGGGTCCTAAAATATGACACCAAAGGCATAGGAAACAATGAAAATTAGATTCACTGGTCCTCAGAAAAATGAAAAGCTTCTATTAGTCATGGAACATTATCATGAGAGTGAAAGGAAAACTAGAAAATGGTAGAAAATGTTTGCAAACCATAGGCCTGTTATAGGTTTAAGATCCAGAATATATAGAGGATGCCAAGAACACAATCAATAGTGATCCAAAAACCTGAACAGACATTGCTCCTAACAAGACATACAAATGGCCAACAGCACGTGAAAAGATGCTCAACACCACCAATTATTAGTGAAAATTAGAACTACACTGAGATATCATATAGGTCAGAATGGCCATCATCATAAAATTTACAGGGTCTGAAGTGACCTCTAAAAATGGAGCACAATACACTTGTTCCAGAAAGCCTCACAAATCATGCAGATCAAGAGGTTCAAATCTTCGTGTTCACTTTAAGAACACTCGAGAAACCGCCCAGACCATTAAGTGTATGCGTATCTGAAAAGCCACCAAGCATCTGAAGGATGTCACAGTAAACAAGCGATGTGTGCCATTCCATCATTCCAGCGTGGAGCTGGTCGGTGTCCACAGGCCAAACAGTGGGGCTGGACGCAGGGTCAGTGGCCTGAGAAAAGTGCTGAGTTTTACTGCACATGCTCAGAAATGCAGAGTGCTGAACTTAAGGGCTTAGATGTAGGTTCTCTGGTCATTGAGCACATTCAGGTGAACAAAGCCCCCAGGAGGCGGTGCAGGACTTACAGACTCATGGTCAGATCCACCCACATGTGAACGCTCCCTGCCACACTGAGGTGCTAACTGGAGAAGTACATTGCTCCTAAACCAGAAGAGGAGGTTGTACAGAAGAAAAAGATACCCCAGGAGAAACTGAAGAAATAAAAATTGATGGCCCAGGAATAAACGCAGCAAAAAATAAATGCATATAAAAGTAAAAATGTTGGAGAGGGTAATGAGGAAAGGGAACTCTCCTACACTAATGCTGGGAATGTAGGTAAGCACAACCATGATGGAGAAGAATATACAGTTTCCTTAAAAAAACAATATACAGAACTATTAATACCATAAGATCCAGCAGTCCCATACCAGGGCATATATCCAGAGAAAATGGTTATTCAAAAAGATAGATGCACCCCAGGGTTCACTGCAGCACTGTTTACAATAGCCAAGACATGGAACCACTCTGTCAATCAGCAGACAAATGAGTGCAGAAGAAGTGGTACATGTACACAATGGAGTATTGCTCAGTCATAAAAATGAACAAAATACTGGTATTTGCAGAAACATGGGTGGACGTAGAGATTCTCACAGCCAGTGATGTAAGTCAGACAGAAAATGACAAATATCGTATGATATCACTTATATGCAAAATCTGAAATGTTGCCATAAATACAGTTATCAATAAAACAGAAATAGAAACACAGATATAGAAAACACACCTATGGTTACCAGAGGGGAAAGTGAGGGGTGGCCAGAAGGGATAAATTAGGAGACTGGGATCAACATACACGTATTATTCTATATAAAGTAGATAACTAATAACGACCTACTCTATAGCACAGGGAACTCTATTCAGTATTCTGCATTAACCCCTGTGTAAAAAGAATCTAAAAGACAGTGGATATACGAATATATTTAACTGACTGACTTTGCTGTATGCCTAAAGCTGATATAACACTGAACACCAATGATACTACAATAAAAATTTAAACATAATATAAAATATTTCAGAATTCAGTCCAGGAGGTGAAATGGTTCTACCCTGAAAACTCTAAAACACTGCTTAAAGAAAACTTAAATAATTGGAAAACAACTCATGTTTAAATATTAGAATGCTTAGTAATGTTCAAATAACAATACTATTCAGTAAAAATAGATACTCATTTCATTCCTATTAAATCTCAGAGTTTATTTTTTTCTGAATTGGGAAAAATAATATTCATATGGAATTTCAAGGACACCAAAGAGTCAAAATAATCTTCCAGATGTGTGTTACTGCATTGGGAGAGACATACAGACCATGTAATAGACTTGAGAACCAAGAAACAAACCCTCTCTTCAATTTTTACTTGATTTCTGATAGAAGTGCTAAGACTGATCACTGGGCAAAGAACACATTCAAAAAACGGCACTGCAAAACCCTGACCTCACGTGCAGAATTTTGAGGGTGGACCTGATGTAATACCATACACAGAAGGTAATGCAAGATGAATCAAGGGCTAAATTTTGGAGCTAAGCTATAGAACAGGGCAGGGCAAAGGAGCAGGCAAAGGCTAATAGAGTTTTACCAAGAGAATGCACTGGTCATAACAAATACCATCTTCCAACAACACAGGAGATGACTCTACACGTGGACATCACCAGATGGTCAATACCAAAATCAGATTGATTTTATTCTTTGCAGCCTAAGACAGAGAAGCTCTATACAATCAGCAAAAACAAGACTGGAAGCTGACTGTGGCTCAGATCATGAACTCCTTATTGCAAAACTTAGACTTAAAGAAAGTAGGGAAAACCACTAGACCATTCAGGTATGACCTAAATCAAATCCCTTACAATTATCCAGTAGAAGTGACAAATAGATTCAAGGGATTAGATCTGATCGAGTGCTTGAAGAACAACAAGCTGTGGAAAATTCTTAAAGAGATGGGAATACCAGATTACCTTACCTGACTCCTGAGAAATCTGTATGCAAGTCAAGAAGCAACAGTTAGAACTGTTGCTGGAACAGACTCGTTCCAAATTGGGAAGGGATATGTCAAGGCTGTATATTGTCACCTTGCTTATTTAACTTATATGCAGAGTACATCATGCAAAATGCTGGACTGTATGAAGCACAAGCTGGAATCAAGATTGCAGGGAGAAGTATCAATAACCTCAGATATGTAGATGACACCACCCTTTTGGCAGAAAGCAAAGAGGAACTAAAGAGCCTCTTGATGAAAGTAAAAGAGGAGAGTGAAAAAGCTGGCTTAAAACTCAACATTCAAAAAACTAAGATCATGACATCCAGTCCCATCACTTCAAGCAAATAGGAAAACAATGGAAACAGTGACAGACTTTTTTCCCTTGGGCTCCAAAATCACTGCAGAATGTGACTGCAGCCATGAAATTAATTTCAGACATTTGTTTCTTGAAGAAAAGCCATGACCAACATAGACAGCATATTAAAAAAGAGACATTACTTTGCCCACAAAGGTCCATTTAGTCAAAGCTATAGTTTTTCCAGTAGTCATGTATGAATGTGAGAATTAGACCATAAAGAAAGCTGAGCACTGAAGAATTGATGCTTTTGAACTGTGGTGTTGGAGAAGACTCCTGAGAGTCCCTTGGACTGCAAGGAGATCAAACCAGTCAATTCTAAAGGAAATCAGTCCTGAATATACGTTGGAAGGACTGATGCTGAAGCTCCAATACTTTGGCCACCTGATGCAAAGAACTGACTCATTGGAAAAGACACTGATGCTGTGGAAGATTGAAGGCTGGAGGAAAAGGGAACGACAGGGGAGATGGTTGGATGACAACACCAACTCGATGGACATGAGTTTGAGTAAGCTCCAGGAGTTGGTGATGGACAGGGAAGCCTGGCGTGTTGCAGTCCATGGGGTCACAAACAGTCGGACATGACTGAGGGACTGAACTGAATTGAACTGGTTTGGTGGTGCTGAATTCTCTTAACTTTTGCTTGGGTTGTGGATCCAAAAGTATGACACCAAAGGCATAGAAAACAATGAAAATTAGATACACTGCTCCTCAAAAAGTTAAAAACTTCATGTGTCAAAAGATGTTCACACAAGAGTGAGAGGACAACTGAGAGAATGGCAGAAATGTTCACAAACCATAGGCTATTGGTTAAGATTCAGAATATATAAAGGATACCAGCAACACAATTCAAAGGTGGTCCAAAAACCTAAGCAGACATTTCTCCTAAGAAGACATACAAATGGCCAACAGCACGTGAAAGATGGTCAGCATCACTCATTATCAGAGAAACAGAACTTAGAACCTCAGTGAGATATCACATCACAAGTCAGAATGATCATCCTCAAAAAATCTGCAAACAATAAATGCAGGATAGTGTGTGGAGAAAAGGGAACTCTCCTACACTGCTGGTGGGAACGTAAATGGGTACAACCGTGATGGAGAAGAATATTGAGGTTCCTTAAAAAACTGTATACAGAACTACCATGTGATCCAGTAATCCCACTCAAGTGTGTATATTCAGAGAAAACCATTATTTGAAAAGATACACGCAGCCCACGGCTCACTGCAACACTACTCACAAGAGCCAGAACGTGGACATTTCTGCCGACAGACAAGTGGAGAAGAAGCGACACTCAACAGGAAAACTTGTAATCACGCTTTAAAATCAAGACACAGAACAGAATTATCTTGGAATATTTTGAAAAATGCAAATGCTCAGGTAAAGCTATTTTTCTCCAAGGCTTCAGATGTGTTTCTAATGGCAGCCATGTTGAAAGGCTTCTGGACCACATGCTGGTCATTCACCTTTATCTAGTCTGTTTCGCTTTTTCTAGTTCATGTTCAGTGCTCCTGCTTCATTTATGTTTTCCAGTTTCTCTGTCTCTTTTTGTGTTGTTGCTCTTTCTCAAGCATTTATCAAGTGTAGTAGTAAAGCTTTTGTATACAAATACATATACAGTATATATAATAAAATGGATATATATCTTTAAAAATTCATGAATTTTTGCCTAGCTAAAATTTTTTTTGACATTTTGATTATACTTGTTTGACTCAGCATGACTAGAATGCTAGATTTTAATTTATATTCACTCAGAACTTTTATATAATTCCACGTATTTTGGCATCCAGTATTAGTGCTAAAAATTTCTTAGTGATTTAAAAAAATTTGAATGAGACTTGAAACTTCTAATCCAATTTTAGAATATAAAGATATATGATGTTAAAAAAATAGGAAATAAGTGATACAGTATTATTAACTAAAGTACAGATTTTGTTCAAATATTACAAAGTTTTATGCCAGTGTCCATTATATGTTTTAATCCTTATCAAGATTCCAAATTGTATTTAGCTGTACCTTCAGCTGGATGCCACAAATTCTGATAAATTCTCTTTTCATTTTTGTTTTATTACAAATATTTTCTCATTTTTCTTGTTTTGGCTTCTTAGGTACAGCCATTATTCAAGAGTGGACATTTAATTTCTAAATACATGGGATTTTGTTTAAAGTATCTTTAATATTAATTCTCATTTTGATACTAATTTCTCATTTTAATGATTTCTTCTCTGCCATTACCCTCTGTTTTTCTCACTCAAACTTTATTGAGGCTTTGGATGGCTAAGTCAAAGATCTCTCTTGATAAATGTCATGTTTTATATGAAAATATGTGGGTTGCTTTCAAATATCTTTTGATATTCATTTCCAACACAGTTCTACAGTGATAAGAGAACATGCTCTCTACGAGTTCAGTACCTATAAGACCATGAGATTTTTGCACCTTATGCTTTGTCCCTGGACATGATCCAGGGTCTTGTAGTTTAGTCTATGGGAACTTGAGTAGAATTTTTATTACACTGTTGTTTGAAAATTGTATAAATCTTAACTATGTTGAATTGGTGTATAGCATTTTTCAGATCTACTCTATCCTTCTACTTCTCTATATATTCACTGTATTAATTTTGGGGAGATTGACTTGAGACTCCAAATAAAAATATTAATTTACTTAAAAGATAATTGTAATAAATAGTTGAACTGTATATAAACTTGTTCTGCATTTTCCAAGTCTTTTATAAATGTGTCATCATATTTCATAATTTAAAAATAAAAAGAAAACAGTGGTACATACATACAATGGGGTAATACTCAGCCAGAAAAATGAGTGAAAAACTACCATTTGCAGGTGTATGGATGGCCCTAGAGATTCTCATAGCCAGTGATCTAAGTCAGACAAAGAATGACAGATATCATATGATACTGCTTATATGCAAAATCTAAAAAGTTGGTACAGATGAACTTATTTACGAAAAGAATTAGAGTCAGAGATATAGAAAACAAATGTATAGTTACCAGAGTGGAAAGTGTGTGGTACTTGGAAGGATAAATTAGGAGATGGGGGAACATATACACACTACTCTGTATGTAATAGATAACTAATAAGGACCTATTATACAGCACAGGGAACTCTCTTCAGTATTCTGCTTTGACCGCTTTGTGAAAAGAATCTAAAACAGAGTAGATACAGGTGTATGTCTAATTGATTCACCTAGCTATATGTCTGAAGCTGATACAACATTGAACAACAGCTACACTCCAATAAAAACTTAAACATAACATAAAATATTTCAGAGTTCATCAAGGAGCTGAACGTCTTCTATCCTGAAAACTCTAAAACATTGCTTAAAGAAGACCTAAGTAATTGGAAAACAACCCATGTTTAAGTATTAGAATGCTCAGTATTGTTCAAGTAACAATACTAGTTAGCCCAATATACAGATTCATTTCATTCATATTCAATCTCAGAGTTTCCATACTTTTTTTGAGAAATTGACAAAAACATCCTCATATTCATATGGAATTCCAAGAGATGCTGAAGAACCAGAACACTATTCCAGATGTGTGTTACTGCATTAGAATAGGTATTTAGACCACTGAATAAACTTGAGAACCCAGAGATAAACCCTCACTTCTGTTTTCACTTGATTTCTGATAGACGTGCTAAGACTGGTCACTGGACGAAGAACAGATCCAACAAATGGCACTGCAGAACCCTGACCTCACGTGCAGAATCTTGAGGGTGGACCTGACCTCATACCGTACCCAGAAGGTAATGCAAGATGAATCAAGACCTAATATTTGCAGCTAAGCTATAGAACAGTAGAAGGAAAAACAACTGCACATCTCCATGACCTTGGATTTGGTGATGGTGCCTTAAGTGTCCAACCAGAGGCACAGCATACAACAACAACAGCAAAACATAGATACAGTGGCCTTCAAGGAAAAGATGAACACTTTCCATGCATCGCAGGACATTCTCACGAGGGTGAAAAGGCAACCTAGAGAAGGACCAAAAATGTCTGCAAACCATAAACCTGCATGGATTTACTCTGCGGAATATGTAAAAGACACTAACAACAATATAATTCGGAAATGGACCAAAAACCCAAACAGACATTCCTCAAAGGAGACATACAAATGGTCAAACGAACATGAAAAACTGCTGAACACCACTAATTATTAGAGAAATGGAAATTAAAACTACAGTGAGATACTACCACACAAGGGTCAGAATGGCCGTCATCAAAAAATCTGCAAACAATAACTGCTAGAGAAGATGCAGACAAAGTGGAGCCCCCCTACACTGCTGGAGGGAGTGTAAATGGGTACGCCATTTATGGAGAACAGTATGGAGTTTCCTTAAAGAGCTCTCTATAGGATTACCGTATATTTTAGCAATCTTTCTACTAGGCATACATCTGGGGGGAAAAGTCAATATTTGAAAAAAATACTTTCATTGAAGGGTTCACTGCAGCATTGTTTACAATAGCCAACATGAAAACCATCTATATGTCCATTGACAGAGGAATGGATAAAGAGAAAGTGGTACATCTATGCAGTGGAATATTTCTCAACCATTAAACAGAATGTAATAATGCCATTTGCAGCAACATGGATGGACCTAGAGATTTGCATCCTGAGTGATGGAAGTCACACTGAGGAGAGATATTGTATGACATCCCTGGTACGCAGAATCTAAAAAGAAAGGATACAAGCGAATTTATTTACAACACAGAAGCAGACTCACAGACTTATGGAACGAGCTTATGGCTGCTTAGGGGAGAAGAACAGGGAAAGGGATAATTAGGGAGTTTGGGATCGACATGTACACACTGCTATATTTAAAATGGATAGCCAGCGAAGTCCTACTGTGTAGTATGGGGAATTCTGCAGGAAGGGAGTTTGGGAGAGGATGGATACATGTATATTATGTATGGCTAAGTCCCTTTGCTGTCCACCTGAAACTATCACAACATTGTTAATCGGCTATACTCCAGTATAATATAAAAAGTATATTAAAGTATAATATAAAAACTAAAAACAAAAAATAAATTAGATACTACCATTTGCAGGAACATGGATGGACCTAGAATTTCTTATACAAAGGAACATTAAGTCAGATAGAAAAGAGAAATATCATTTGATATCTCTTACATGCAGAATCTAAAAAGATGATACAAATGAACTTATTTACAAAAGAGAGAGAGAGAGGCATTTATATAGAAAACAAACCTATGGCTATAAAGGGGAAAGTGAGAGGGTGGCAAGGAGGAATAAATTAGAAGATTGGGATCAACATATATGGACTACTGTATATGTATTAGTAAGGTCCTACCATATGGCACAGGGAACTCTACTCAATTTTCTGTACTAACCTACATGAGAAAAGAATTTAAACAAAGTGGATATATGTATAACTGGTTTACCTTTCAATGCTTATTCACTTACTCACTTCAGGTGCTGTACGCCTGAAACTGATACAATGTTGTTCATTAACTGTACTCCAAAAAAAGTTTAAAAATAATAAAAAGTATTTCAGATTCCAAACAAGGAGGCAAAAGACTTCTACCCTGAAGACTTTAAAACACTGCTTAAATTAAAGAGGACCTAAATAAACGGAATACGGTCCATGTCTGAAGATTAGAACACTTAACAATGTCCAAAATAGCAATACTCTCCAAAACAAATACAGATTTAATTTGATCCCTATTTAGCTCAGAGTTTCTTTTTTTTCCTGTTGTTTCTCAAATTGGGAATAAATTCTAATATTCATATGAAACTCCAAGGGACACCGAAGAGCCAAAATTACCTTGCAAAAGTATGTTACTGCATTCCCATAGACATACAAACCATGGAATAGACTTGGAACCCAGAAATAAACCTTAAAATTAAGCTGAAAATCATAGATGAAAACATAGACACACATCTCCATGACTTTGGCTTGGGTTATGGGTCCTAAAACATGACTCCAAAGGCATAGAAAACAATGAAAATTAGATACACTGGTCCTCAAAAGAATTAAAAACTTCGTGCATCACAGGACATTATCAGGAGAGTGAAAGGACAACCTAGAGAGAGGCAGAAACTGCAAACCATAGGCCTGCTGTGGGTTTAAAATCCAGAATATGTAAAGGATGCCAACAAAGCTATTCAAATGTGGTCCAAAAATCTGAACAGACATTTCTCCTAAAAAAACATAAAAGTGGCCAAAGGCACAATGAGAGATGCTCAGCACCACTAATTATTAGAGAAATGTAAACTAGAACAGATGTTCAAGCTGGTTTTAGAAAAGGCAGAGGAACCAGAGATCAAATTGCCAACATCTGCTGGATCATTAAAAAAGCAAGAGAGTTCCAGAAAAACATCTATTTCTGTTTTATTGACTATGCCAAAGCCTTTGACTGTGTGGATCACAATAAACTGTGGAGAATTCTGAAAGAGATGGGAATACCAGACCACCTGACCTGCCTCTTGAGAAACCTGTATGCAGGTCAGGAAGCAACAGTTAGAACTGGACATGGAACAACAGACTGGTTCCAAATAGGAAAAGGAGTACGTCAAGGCTGTATATTGGCACCCTGCTTATTTAACTTATATGCAGAGTACATCATGAGAAACGCTGGGCTTGAAGAAGCACAAGCTAGAATCAAGATTGCCGGGAGAAATATCAGTAACCTCAGATATGCAGATGACAGCACCCTTATGGCAGAAAGTGAAGAGGAACTGAAAAGCCCAGGTAATACTATTTTTTCCTGAAGCTTCAGATGTGTTTCTAATGAGCAGCCACGTTTAAAAACAACTGGACTATATGATGATCTTTTACATTTAACTAATTCATTTCACTTTTTCTATTTCATATTCAGGACTCCCATTTCATTTAGTTTGTTTCCCAATTTGTCTATTTTTGTTGTTGCTGTTCTTTCTTGAGCCTTTCTTAAGTGTAGCAGAAAAGCATTTGTATACATATGTATAGTATGTATAATATTAGAAAATTTATGAATTTTTTCCTAATTATAAAAATTTATGACATTTTGATTCTACTTGTTTGATGTAGTATGACTAGAATGTTAGATTTCTAATTTATATGCACTCAAAACTTTAATATAGTTGCATGCATTTTGGCATCTAGTATTACTGCTAAAAGTCTAGAAAATTTATTAGTAACTCAAAATAAATTTGAATGAGGCTTGAAACTTCTAATCCAATTTGAGAATATAAAGAAATATTATGTTGTTAAAAAAAAACACCATGAAATTAACAAGTGATACAGGATTATTAACTAAAAAGTACTGATTTTGTTCAAATTTCACAAAATTTTATGCCAGTGTCCATTATTTGTTTTCATACCTCACTCAAGACTCCACATTGTATTTAATTACACTGAGCAGCTTCAGTTGCATGCAACAAACTCTGACAAATTCACTTTTCATTTTTACTCTATTACAAATATTTTCTAATTTTCCTTGTTATGACCTCTTAGGTATACCCATCACTTAAAAATGGACATCTAATTTCTAAATACATGGGATTTTGTTTAAAGCATCTTAATACTAATTTCTTATTTTGATATTAATTTCTCACTTAAATGCTTTCTTCCCTGCAATCAGCCTCTGTATGATTTTTTCTGGCTAACTTTGTTGAGGCTTTCAATGGTTAAGTCAAAGATCTTTCTTGGTAAATGTCATGTTTTGCACTTGAAAATATGTGTGGGTTATTTTCAAATATCTTTTGATACTGATTTCTAATGTAATTCTACAGTGATAAGACAATAGACTCTGTATGATTTCAGTACTTTTAGACCATGTAATTTTTGCACCTTGTTTTATGTCCCTGGATATGTTCCAGTGTCTCCTAGTTTACAGTCGATGGGAACTTGAATTTGTCTCCTACTGTTGTGTGAAAATTGTATAAATCCTAATTATGTTGAAATGGTTCATAATTGCTCCCAGGTCTACTATATCTTTCAACTTCTCTGTATATACATTCTATTAATTTTGGAGAGTATGATATTGAAACTGTAACTAAAAAAACTTATCTAAGTAAAAAAATTATAATATATAGTGGAACTATATATAACCTTGTTCTGAATTTCTAAGTCTTTTGTAAATGTGTTATACTTTCATAATTTAAGCACTAAATTACTCAGCCATAAAAATGAGTGAAACACTACCATTGCAGCAACGTGGTTGGACCTAGAGATTCTCATAGCCAGTGATGTGAGACAAAAAATGACAAGTATCATATGACATCGCTTATAAGCAAAATCTAAGGCGTTTATACAAATGAACTTATTTACAGAAAGAATTAGAGTCATAGATATAAAAACAAACCTATAGTTGCCAGAGTGCAAAGTGAGGGCTGGCTGGGAGGGATAATTTAGGAGAAGGGGATCAACATATAAACACTACTCTCTATATAATAGATAACTGGCAAGGACCTACTCTACAGTACAGGAAGCTCTATTCAGTATTCTGCATTAACCCCTATGTGATGAGAATCTAAAACAGAGTGGATATCAGTATATGTCCAACCGATTGCTTTTGCTGTATGCCTGAAACTAATACAACACTGAACACTAACTACACTTCTATAAGAATGTAAAAATAATATAAAATATTTCAGAATTCAATCAAGGAGGTGAAAGGCTTCTACACTGAAAACTTTAAAACACTGCTTAAAGAGGACCTAAATAATTAGAAAACAACCCATGTATAAATATTAGAATTCTGAATAATGTTCAAATGACAACACTATTCAGATCAGTATGGAGCTTTATTTCATTCCTATTTGGTCTCAGAGTTTCTTCTTTTCAGAATTGGGAAAAACATCCTAATATTCATATGGAAATTCAAGGAATGACAAATAGCCAAAACTGCCTTGCAAAATGTGTGTTACTGCATGAGTGTAGACATACAGACCATGGAATGAGAACTGGGAATGAGAACCCAAAAAAAAACCCTCTCTTCTATTTTCACTTGATTTCTGATAGACGTGCTAAGCCTAGGCCCTGGTCAAAGAACAGATCCTACAAATGGCACTGCAGAACCTGGACCTCATGCTCTGAACCTTGAGGGTGGACTTGACCTCATACAATAAACAGAAGGTAATTCAGGATATCAAGGCCTAAATTTTGGAGCTAAGCTATAGAACTGCAGAAGAAAAAACAGCTGCACATCTCCATGACCTTGGATTCAGAGATGGTGCCTTAAATATCAGACCAGAGGCACAGAAAACAACGAAAAATAGACACACTGGCCTTCAAAAAACAGAAAAACTTCCATGCGTCACTACAACAGAATCTTAGCCACTAAAAAGAATGAAATAATGCAATTTGCAGCAACACAGATAGACCTAGAGATTTTCATATTGAGTGAAGGAAGTCCAACAGAGAGGGAGAAATATTGGATGGCATCCTCTGGATACAGAATCTAAAATGAAAGGATATGAGAGTATGATATTGAAACTCCAACCAAAAATCTTAATTTATCTAGGTAAAAAAATTATACTATATAGTGGCTTTATATAGAACCTTGTTCTGTATTTTCCAAGTCTCTTGTGCATGTATTATCATACTTTCATAATTTAAACAATAAAAATTTTTTAAAAAGAAAAAGTGGTACATACATACAATGGAGTATTACTCAGCCATAAGAATGAGTGAAATATTACCATTGCAACAACATGGTTGGACCTCGAGATTCTCATAGCCAGTGATGTAAGTCAGACAAAAAAATGACAAATATCATATGATAACGTTTATAGGCAAAATCTAAAAAGTTGGTACAAATGAACTTCTTTACAAAAAGAATTAGAGTCATAGATACACAAACAAACCTATAGTTACCAGAACAGAAAGTGAGGGGAGGCTGGGAGGGATAAACTAGGAGACAGGGATCAACATATACCTGCTACTCTATACATAATAGATAATAAGAACCTACTGTACAGCATAGGGAACTCCATTCAGTATTCTGCATTAACTTCCATGTGAAAAGAATCTAAAACAGAGTAAATACATGTACATGTCTAACTAATTCACTTTGTTGCCTGAAGATGATACAACAGTGAACACCAACTATACTCTAAAAAAATTAAGAATAATATAAAATATTTCAAAATTCAGTCAAGGAGGTGAAAGGTTTCTACCCTCAAAACTCTGAAACCTTGCTTAAAGAAGACCTAAGTAATTGGAAAATAACCCATGTTTAAATTTTAGAATGTTTAGCATTGTTCAAATAAAAAAATATTCAGACCAATATAGAGATTCATCATTCTTGTTAAATCTCACCATTTCTTTTTTTTTCTGAATTAGGAAAAACATCCTATATTCATATGGAATTCAAGGGATGCTGAAGAGACAAAATTATCTTGCAAATGTGTGTTCCTGCAGTAACAGAGACATACAGATCATGGAATAGACCTGAGAACCCAGCAACAAATTCTCACTTCTATTTTCACTTGACTGCTCATAGAAGTGCTAAGACTGGTCACTGGGCCCAGAACAGATCCAACAATTGGCACTGCAGAACCCAGACCCCACGTGCCAAACCTTGAGGGTGGACCTGACCTCATACCATACACGGACGTTAACACTAGGTGAAACAAAGCCAAAATTTTGGAGCTAAGCTGCAGAACTGTAGAAGGAAAATCAGCTGCACATCTTCATGACCTTAGACTTGATGATGGTGCCTTAAGTATCAGACCAGAAGCACAGAAAATAATGAGAAATAGAGACATTGACCTTCAAAAACATAGTGAAAAAATTTCCATGCATCACTGAATCTTCTCATGGGATTGAAGATACAACCTAGTGAAGGGCAGAAAATGTTTCCAAATATTAGGCCTGCTATGGTTTTAATATGCAGAATATGTAAATGGACCAGAAACCCAAACAGACATTTCTCAAAGGAAACATACAAATATCCAGCCGCTCATGAAAAGATGTTCAACATCGCTAATTATTAGAAAAGTGGAAATTAAAACTACAATGATATACCACCTCACATGGGTCAGAATGGCCAGCATCAAAAAATCTATAAGCAATAACTGCTGGAGAGGATGCAGAGAAAAGGCAATCCTCCTATACTGCTGGAGGGAATGTAAAATGGGTATACTAAAAACTGAGAACAGTATGAAGATTCCTTTGAAAACTATATCTAGAATGGCCATATAATTCAGCAGTTCCATAGCAAGGCATACATCTGGAAATAAAAATTAGCATTTAAAAAAATACATGCACCCCAGGGTTCACTGCTGAAGAGTTTACAATAGCCGAGACATCGAAGCTACCTAAAAGTCCATCAACAGTGGAATGGATAAAGAAAAGTGGTGTATGTATACAATGGGATATTACTCAGCCATTAAAAAGAATGAAATAATGCCATTTGCCGCAACACTGATGACCTAGAGATTTCCATACTGAGTGAAAAAAGTCAGGTAGAGAAGGAGAAATATCGAATGACCTCCCCTGTATGAGTAATCAGAAAAGAAGGGATAGAAGTAAACTTATTTACAAAACAGAAACATTCACAGATGTAGAGAATGAACTTATGGTTGCCGGGGTGAAGTATGGGGAGGACAGACAGGGAGTTTAGGATTGACATGTAGACGCTGCTATGTTTAAAATGGATAGCCAGCAAGGTACAGCACAGGGAACTCTGCTCAATGTGTTGGGACAGCCTGGAGGGAAGGGGAGTTTGAGGGAGAACAGATACTTGTATACGTGTGGCGGTGTCCCTTTGCTGACCACTTGAAACTATCACAACAGTGTTAATTAGCTATACTCCAATAAGCAGTTAAAAGTAAAAATAAATAAATGAAATAGAGCCATGTACAGCAACATGGATGGACCTAGAGAATCTCATACAGAGGAACATTAGATAGAAAAGAGAAATATCTTTTGATATCTCTTATAAGTGAAGTCGTTCAGTTGTGTCCGACTCTTAGCAGCCCCGTGGACTGGAGCCTACCAGGCTTCTCCATCCATGGGATTTTCCAGGCAAGAGTACTGGAGTGGGTTGCCATTTCCTTCTCCAGGGGATCTTCCTGACCCAAGGTTTGAACCCAGGTCTCCTGCATTGCAGGCAGATGCTTTACCTTCTGAGCCACCAGGGAAGCCCCTATATGCAGAATCTAAAAAGATGATACAAATTAACCTATTTATAAAAGAGAACTAGAGGCACAGGTATACAAAAGGAACCCTTGGTTACTAAAGGGGAAGGTGAGAGGGTGGAGGGTTGGAATAAATTAGGAGACCCGGTCAACATATATACATTAATACACATAATAGATAACAAAAAAGGACCTACCATATAGCACAGGAATCTCTACTCAGTTTTCTGTATTAACCTATATGGGAAAAGAATCTAAAACAGAGTGGAAATAAGTATATACATCACTGATTCACTAATCAGTGCTTATTCACTTATTTACTTCAGATGCTGTACACTTGAAATGGATATAACACTTAATCATCTGTAATCTCATACAAATTAAAAAATAATGTAAAATATTTAAGAATTGAAATCAAGAATATCAAAAGGCTTCTACCCTGAAAACTCACATTGCTTAAATGAAAGAGGACCTGAACAAATAGAAGACAACCAGGTATGGAAATGAGAACACTTAATATTGTCTAAGGAGAAGGCAGCGGCACCCCACTCCAGTACTCTTGCCTGGAAACTCCCATGGACAGAGAAGCCTGGTAGACTGCAGTCCATGGGGTTGCTAAGAGTCAGACACAGGACACAACTGAGCGACTTCACTTTCGCTTTTCACTTTCCTGCATTGAAGAAGGAAATGGCAACCCACTCCAGGAGAATCCCAGGGACGGGGGAGCCTGGTGGGTTGCTGTCTGTGGGGTCCCACAGAGTCGGACATGACTGAAGCAACTTAGCAGCAGCAGCAGCAATATTGTCTAAACAGCAACACTATCCAGGACAATATACAGGTTCAATTCAATCCATATTCAGTCTCAGAGGTTTCTTTTTTTTCTGTGGTTTTTTGAAATGGGAAAAAATTCTAGTATTTTATGAAATTCCAAGAGACACTGAATGGCTGAAATAATCTTGCAAAAGTGTGTTACTGTATTAGCATAGACACACAGACTATGGAACAGACCTGGAACCCAGAAATAAACCCTGGAGGTAAGCTGAGAACTACAGACGAAACATAGACACACATTTCCATGATCTTGGTTTTGGTTCCTAAAAATGACACTAAAGGCATAAGACACAATGAAATTTATTTTTTTTTTTTCACAATGAAATTTAGATACACTGGTCCTCAAAGAAATTAAAAACTTCCATGCATCACAGGACATTCTCACGATAGTAAAAAGACAACCTGGAGAACGGCAGAAAATGTTTGTAGACCATAGTCTGGCTACAAGTTTAATAATCTGAATATGTACAGGATGCTACTATCTGCTGTCACTATCTGGTGTCACTATCCAGAAGATAGTAAAGGGCAGGGAAACCTGTGTGCTGCGGTCTATGGGGGTCACAGAGTCAGACACGACTTAGTGAGTAAACAATATCAACACACAGAGGATGCCAACAACACAAGTCAAAAGTGGTCCCAAAATCTGAACAGACATTGCTCCTAAGAAGACATACAAATGGCCAACACTACGTGAAAATAGGCTCAAAATCACTCATGATTAGAGCAATGGAAATTGGAACTACAATGAGATGTCACATCATACAGTTCAGAATGGTCATTGTCAAAAAATATACAAACCACAAATGCTGAAAAGGGTGTGGAGAAAAGGGAACTCTCCTATACTATTGGTGGGAGTGTAAATGGGTACGACCGTGATGGAGAAGATATGGAGGTTCCTCCAGAAAAGCTATATACAGAACTCCCATGTGAGTCAGCAATCCCATTCCAGAGCATGTATTCAGAGAAAACCATTATTCAGGAAGATACTTGCACTCCAGGGTTCACTGCTCACTGTTTACGACAGCCAAGACAGGGAAGCCACCTAAGTACCTACAGACAAATGGGTAGAGAAGAAGTGGCTCACGTAACAGTGGAATATGACTCAGCCACAGGAATGAACATGATCCTGCCATTTGCAGCAACATGGATGGACCTAGAGACTCTCATAGCTAGTGATGTAAGTCAGGCAGAAAATGACAAATACCACTTACATGCAAAATACAAAACATTGGTACAAATGAACTTATTCACAAACAAGAAACAGAATCACAGATACAGAAAACAAACCTACAGCCACCAGAGGGGAAAGTTAGAGGTGTCGGGCAGATAAATTAGGAGACTGGAATCAACACACACACACACTACTCTATGTATAATAGAGAACTAATAAGGCCCTACGATACAGCGCAAGGGAACTCCTATTCAGTATTCTGCTTTAACCCCATGTGAAAAAGATCTTAAACAGAGTGGATATAAGTATATGTATAACAGATTCACTCTAATGAATGCCTGAAAGTGATACAACATTGAACACCAGCTATACTCTAGTAAAAATTAGGAAATAATGTGAAATATTTCAGATTTAATGAAGGAGGTGAAACAGATACTTCTACTCTGAAAACTCTAAAAATTGCTTAAAGAGGACCTAAATACATGGAAAACAACCCATGTTTGAAGATTAAAACACTTAATATTGTTCAAATAACAATACTATCTAGAACAATATGCAGATTCAATTCAATCTCAGAGTTTCCTTTTCTCTTGATGTTTTTGAATTGGGAAAAATTCTAATATTCAAATGAATTTCCAAGAGATGCTGAATGGTGGAAATAATCTTACACAAGTGTATTACTGCATTAGCATAGACATACAGACCATGGGACACACTTGGAACCTAGAAACAAACCCTCAAGCTAAGCAAAGAATTACAGACAGAAATACAGACGCACATTTCCATGACCTTGATTTTAGTTATGGTTCCTAAAATATGGTGCCAAAGGCATAGAAAACAATGAAAGTTATAGGCACTGGACCTCAGAAAAAATGAAAAACTTTCATGCATCACAGGATATTCTCACAGAAGTGAAAAGACAAGTTAGAGAATGGCAGAAAACATTTGCAAACCATAGGCCTGCTTTGGGTTTAAAGTCCAGAATATGTAAAGGATGCCAATGAAACAATTCAAAAATGGTCCAAGGGGCTTCTCAAGTGGTGCCAGTGGTAAAGAACCTGCTAGCCAATGCAAAACTGGCCCAAGGCTTCCCAGTGGTAAAGAATCTGCTTGCTGGTGCAAAAGACACAGGTTCAATCCCTAATCTAGGAAGATCCCACATGCTGCAGGTCATCTAAGCCCAAGGGCCACAACTGATGGGCCTGTGCTCTCAAGTCGGGGAAGTGCAACTACCTGGACCCAGATGTCACAGCTACTGAAGCCCACTTGCCCTAGAGCCTGTGCCAGCAGCAAGAGAAGCCACTGCCATGAGAAGACCACATGCCACAACCAGAGAGTAGCCCGAAGGCCACAACAAGAGAGAAGCCAGCGCATCAACAAAGACCTAGCTCAGCGAAAAATACATTAATAAAAAGAATTTTTAATGGTACACAAACCCGAGCAGACATTTCTCCTAGGAAGACATACACATGGCCAACAGCACGTGAAAAGATGTTCAACATCACTAATGATCAGAAAAATGGAAATCAGAACTACAATGAGATGTCAAGTTACATAGGTTAGAATGGGCTTCATCAAAACAACCACAAAGAATCAGCGCTAAAGAGCATGTGGAGAAAAGGGGACTCTCCTGTACTATTGGTGGGAATATAAATGGGTACAACCGCGGTGGAGAAGCATACGGAGGTTCCTTACAAAACGGTATGTAGAACTACCAAATACAGGAATACACTTCAGAACCCAGAAGTAAACCTTCTATTTTCACTTGATTTCTGACAGAAGTGCTAAGACTGGTCACTGGGCCAAGAACAGACCCAACAAATGGCACTGCGGAACCCAGACCTCACGTGCAAAACCTTGAGGGTGGACCTGACCTCATACCAGGCACAGAAGGTAATGCAACATGAGTCAAGGCCTAAATTTTGGATCTAAGCTGTAGAACTGTAGAAGAAAAAACAGCTGCACATCTCCATGACCTGAATTTGGTTTTGTTTCCTTAAATATGAGACCAGAGGCACAAAAACAATGAAAAATAGATACAGTAGCCTTCAGAAAAAAAAGAAAAATTTCCAGTCATCACAGAACATTTTTAAGAGAGTGAAAAAATAAACTAGAGAAGGGCAGAAAATGTTTGCATACCATAGGCCTGCTGTGGGTTTAATATTCAGAATATGTAAAAGATATCAACAACGGAATTCAAAAATGGACCAAAAACCTAAACAGATGGCCAATGGCACATGAAAAGATGCTCAATATCACTCATTATTAGAGAAACGGAAATTAGAACTACAATGAGGTATCACATCATACAGGCTAGAACGACCATCATAAAAAATCTACAAAATATAAATCCTGGAAAGGGTGTGAAGAGGGAACTCTCCTACACTATTAGTGGGAATATAAATGTGCACAACCATGATGAAGAAGAATATGGAGATTCCTTAAAAAAAACTGTTTACAGAACTACCATGCTGCTGCTGCTGCTGCTAAGTCGCTTCAGTCGTGTCCGACTCTGTGCGACCCCATAGACGGCAGCCCATCAGGCTCCCCCGTCCCTGGGATTCTCCACGCAAGAACACCGGAGTGGGTTGCCATTTCCTTCTCCAACGCATGAAAGTGAAAAGTGAAAGGGAAGTCACTCAGTCATGTCCGACTCTTAGCAACTCCATGGACCGCAGCCTACCAGGCTCCTCCGTCCATGGGATTTTCCAGGCAAGAGTACTGGAGTGGGGTGCCATTGCCTTCTCCATATGATCCCACAAACCCACTCCAAGGCATACATCTGTAAAAACCAGTATTCAAAAAGATACATTCACCCCAGGGTTCACTGCAGAAGAGTTTACAATAGCTAAGGCAGGGAAGCCACCTAAATGTCCATCAACAGAGGACTGGATAAAGAAAATCTGGTATATCTATACAATCAAATACTGCTTGGCCATTGAAAAGAATGAAATAATGCGATTTGCAGCAAAATGGATGAACCTAGAGTTTTGCATACTGAGTGAAGGAAGTCAGGGAAGGAGAAATCTCATGACATCCCCTGTATGTGCAATCTAAAAAGAAAGGATACAAGGCAACTTACTTACAACACAGAACAGAGACTTAGAGAATGAACTTATGGTTGCCAGGGGCAAAGGACAGGGAGAAGAGATAGTCAGGGAGGTTGGGATCAACATGTACACACTACTGTATTTAAAATGGATAACCAGCAAGGTCCTACTGTATAGCATAGGGAACTCTGCTCAATGTTATGTGGCAGCCTGGATGGGAGGGGATTGGGAGAGATGGATACATGTATATGTATGAATGAGTCCCTTTGTTGTCCACCTGAAACTATGACTCCAATATAAAATAAAAAGTTTAAAAGTAAATACAAATGAATAAATCACTGAAATGCTATTTGCTATAAAATGGATGGACTAGAGATTGTCATACAAAGGAATGTTAAGTCAGATAAAAAGAGAATCATTTGATATCACTTATGTGAAGAATCTAAAAAGATGATTCAAATGAACTTCTTGAGAAACTATAGTTACTAAAGGGGAAAGTGAGAGGGTGGTGGAGAGGAATAAATTAGGAGATTGGGATCAACATATATATACTACTATACATATAATAGATAACTAATAGGGACTTACCTTACAGCCCAGAGAACTCTACTCAATATTCTGTATTAACCTATATGGGAAAAGAATCTAAGACAGAATAGATCTATGTATATGTATAACTCAGTGGGTGAAGAATCTGTCTGCAATGCAGGAGACACAAGAGACACAGGTTCCACCCCTGGCTCAGGAAGATCCCCTGGAGAAGGGCTTGGCAACCCACTCCAGTATTCTTGCCTGGAGAATCCCATGGACAGAGGAGCCTGGTGGGCTGAAGTCCGTAGGGGTGCAAAGAGTCAGACACGACTGAAGTGACTAAACACATAACTGATTCACGTATCAGTGCTTATTCACTGATTATCTTCAGGTGCCATGTACCAACCGAGATAACATTGTTAATCAACTATTCTCCAGAAAAATTAAAAAATAATATGAGGGCACTTCTCTGGTGGTGCAGTGGGTAAGAATCTGCCTGCCAATGTAGGGGACACGGGTTAGATCCCTGGTCCGGGAAGATTCCACAGGCCGTGGAGCAATTAATCCTGTGCTGCACAATTACTGAGCCCACGTACAACAACTGCTGGAGCCCGTGAGCCTAGAACCTGTGCTCTGCAACAAGAGAAGCCCCTCAGAAAGAAGCCTGCTCCCCGCAGTGAAGGGTAGCCCCCCTGCTGCAACAAGAGGAAACCTGCCCAGAAACAAAGACCTAGTGCAACCATAAATAAATGGTTTACAAATAAAGTACAGCATTTCAGAATTCAATCAAGGAGGTGAAAGGCTTCTACCCTGAAAACTCTAAAACATTGCTTACAGAGGACCTAAATAAATGGAAAACAGTCCATATTTGAAGATTAGAACACTAAACAGTGTTCAAATAACAATAGTATCAAGAAAAATACAGAGAGTCAATTCAATCCCAGAGTTTCCTGCTTTGTTGTTCTTTTTTGAATTGGGAAAAAAAATCTAATATTCATATGAAATTCCAAGAGATGCTGAAATAATTTTACAAAAGTGTGCTACTTCATTCACATAGACAGATAGACCATGGAACAGACCTGGAACCCAGAAACAAACCCTCAGGCTAAGCTAAGAACTATAGATGAAAACACAGACACACATGTCCATGCTCTTGGCTTTGCTAATGATTCCTTAAATATGACACCAAAGGCATGGAAAACAATGAAAACTAGATACACTGGTCCTCAGGAAAATGGAAGAAGTCCATGCACCATAGGATATTCTCACGAGAGTGAAGAGACAACCTAGAGAATGGCAGAAAATGTTTGCAAACCATAGGCCTGCAATGGGTTTGAGATCTGGAATATCTAAAGGATGCCAACACCACCATTCACGGTGGTCCAAAAACCTGAACAGGCCTTTCTCTCAAGAAAACATACAAATGGCCAACGGCACATGACGACCTGCTCAACATCACTCATTATTAGAGAAATGGAAATTAGAACTACAGTGAGATATCATGTCACACAGGTCGGAATGGCCGTCATTTAAAAAATCTAGTCAGTGCTGGAGACAGTGAAGAGAAAGGGGAATCCTCCTGAACTATTGGTGAGAATGTAAATGGGCATAACCACTATGGAGAAGAATATGGAGGAATATTAAAAAACCATATATGGAACTATATGCACCCCAGGGTTCATTTTAGCACTGTTTACAATAGCCAAATAATGGAAGCCACCTATATGTCCAACAACAGAGAAATGGATAAAGAAAAAGTGGTACATCCATACAATGGAATATTACTTAGCCATTAAATAGAATGAAATAATGCAATTTGTAGCAACATGGATGAACCTGGAGATTTTCATACTGAATGTAGTAAGTCAGACACAGACGGAAAAATCTTGAATGACATTTCCTGTGTGCAGAATCTAAAAAGAAAGAATATAAATGAATTTATTCACAAAACAGAAACAGACTTACAAACTTAGAGAAAGAACTTATGGTTGCCAGAGGGGAAGGACAGGAAGAAGAGATTGTCGAGGAGGCTGGGATGGACATGTACATAGTGCTATATTTAAAATGGATAACCAAAAATGTCTTACTATATAGCATGGGGAACTCTGTTCCATATTGTGTGGCAGCCTGGATGGGAGGGAATTTGGGGAGTGGGGAGAATCGATACATGTATATGTATGGCTGAGTCCCTTTGCTGTCCACATGAAACTGTCAAAACGTTGTTAACTGGCTATACTCCAATATAAAGTAAAAAGTTTAAAAGTAAAAACAAGTAAATTAATACTGCTATTTTCAGCAACATGGATGCACTGAGAGATTCTCATACAAAGGAACCTTAAGTCAGATATAAAAGAGAAATATCATTTGTATCTCTTATATGCAGAATCTAAAATGATGATACAAATGTAATTTTTCACAAAAGAAACAGAGGCTAAGATACAGAAAACAAACCAATGGTTACTAAAGGGAAAAGATGACACCACCATTATGGCAGAAAGTGAAGAAGAACTAAAGAGCCTCTTGATGAAAGTGAAAGAGGAGAGTGAAAAAGTTGGCTTAAAGCTCAACATTTAAGGTCATGGCATCTGGTCCCATCACTTCATGGGAAATAGATGGGGAAACAGTGGAAACAGTGGCTGGCCTTATTTTGGGGGGCTCAAAAATCACTGCAGATGGTGATTGCAGCCATGAAATTAAAAGACACTTACTCCTTGGAAGGAAAGTTATGACCAACCTAGACAGCATATTAAAAAGCAGAGACATTACTTTGCCAACAAAGGTCCATCTAGTCAAGGCTATGGTTTTTCCAGTAGTCACATATGGATGTGAGAGTTGGACTATAAAGAAAGCTGAGTGCCAAAGAATTGATGCTTTTGAACTGTGGTGTTGGAGAAGGCTCTTGAGAGTCCCTTGGACTGCGAGGAGATCCAACCAGTCCATCCTAAAGGAAATCACTCCTGGGTATTCATTGGAAGGACTGATGTTGAAGCTGAAACTCCAATACTTTGGCCACCAGATGCGAAGAGCTGACTCATTGGAAAAGACCCTGATGTTGGGAAAGATTGAAAGCAAGAGAAGGGGACGACAGAGGATGAGATGGTTAGATGGCATCACCAACTCAATGGACATGAGTTTGGGTAAACTCCGGGAGTTGGTGATGGACAGGGAGGCCTGGCGTGCTGCGGTTCACAGGGTCGCCAAGAGTCGGACACAACTGAGCAACTGAACTGAACTGAGAGGGTGGCAGGGAGGAATAAACTGGGAGATTGGAATCAACTTATGTACACTGCTGCTGCTGCTAATAAGGACCTACTATACAGCACAGGGGCCTCTACTCAATATTTGGTATTAACCTATACCGAAAAGAATCTAAAACAGAGTGGATGTATGTATATGTATAACTGATTCACTTATCAGTCCTTATATACTCACTTCAGGTGCTGTACACATGAAACTGATACAATGTTGTTAATCAACTATAGCCCAATAATAATTTAAAAATAATTTTTAAAATCTCAGAATTCAATCACAGAAGTGAAAGGCTTCTATCCTGAAAACTCTAAAACGTTGCCTAAATTAAAGAGGACCTAAATAAATGGAAAACAACCCATGTTTAAAGATTAGAGCACTTAGCAGTGTTCAAATAACAATACTATCCAGAACGACGCAGATTCAGTTTGATCCCCATTCAATTCAGAGTTTTACTTTTTTGTTTTTCGAGTTGAGAAAAAAATCTAATATTCATATGAAACTTGAAGAGATGCTGAACAGACAATCTTGCAAAAGTGTGTTACTGTATTAGCATAGATATACAGACCATGGAACATACTTGGAACCCAGAAACAAACGCTCAAGCTAAGAACTACAGACAAAAGCAGACGCACATCTCCATGACCTTGGCTTTGCTTGCTGCTGCTGCTGCTGCTTATGATTCCTTAAATATGACATCAAAGGCATAGAAAAAAATGAAAATTAGATACACTGGTCCACAGAAAAATGAAAAACTTCCATGGGTCACAGGACATTCTCTGAAGAGTGAAAAGACAACCTAGAGAATGGTAGAAAATGTTTGCAAACCATAGGCCTGCTATGGGTTTAAGATCTGCAATATGTAAAGGATGCCAAACAACACCATTCAAAAGTGGTCCAAAAACCTGAACAGACATTTCTCCTAAGAAGACATACAAATGGCCAATGGCACATGACAACATGCTCAACATTATTCATTATTAAAAGTGAAATGTTAGCCCCTTCAGTTCAGTCACTCAGTCGTGTCCGACTCTTTGCGACCCCATGAATCGCAGCACGCCAGGCCTCCCTGTCCATCACCAACTCCCAGAGTTCACTCAAACTCATGTTCATCGAGTCAGTGATGCCATCCAGCCATCTCATCGTCTGTCGTCCCCTTCTCCTCCTGCCCCCAATCCCTCCCAGCATTAAAGTCTTTTCCAATGAGTCAGCTCTTCACATGAGGTGGCCACAGTATTGGAGTTTCAGCTTCAGCATCCGTCCTTCCAATGAACACCCAGGACTGATCGCCTTTAGGATGGACTGGATGGATCTCCTTGCAGTCCAAGGGACTCTCAAGAGTCTTCTCCAACACCACAGTTCAAAAGCATCAATTCTTTGGCACTCAGCTTTCTTTATAGTCCAACTCTCACATCCATATGTGACTACTGGAAAAACCATAGCCTTGACTAGACGGACCTTTGTTGGCAAAGTAATGTCTCTGCTTTTTAATATGCTGTCTAGATTGGTCATAACGTCCTTCCAAGAAGTAAGCGTCTTTTAATTTCATGGCTGCAATCACCATCTGCAGTGAATTTGGAGCCCAAAAAATAAAGTCAGCCACTGTTTCCCCATCTATTTCCCATGAAGTTATGGGAGCAGATGCCATGATCTTCATTTTCTGAACGTTGAGCTTTAAGCCAACTTTTTCACTCTCCTCTTTCACTTTCATCAAGAGGCTCTTTAGTTCTTCTTCAATTTCTGCCATAAGGGTGGTGTCATCTGCATATCTGAGGTTATTGATATTTCTTCTAGCAATCTTGATTCCAGCTTGTGCTTCTTCCAGCCCAGCGTTTCTCATGATGTACTCTGCATATAAGTTAAATAAGCAGGGTGACAATATACAGCCTTGACATACTCCTTTTCCTATTTGGAACCAGTCTGTTGTTCCATGTCCAGTTCTAACTGTTGCTTCCTGACCTGCATATAGGTTTCTCAAGAGGCAGGTCAGGTAGTCTGGTATTCCCATTTCTTTCAGAATTTTCCACAGTTTATTGTGATCCAAACAGTCAAAGGCTTTGGCATAGTCAATAAAGCAGAAATAGATGTTTTTCTGGAACTCTCTTGCTTTTTCCATGATCCAGCAGATGTTGGCTGGATTTGATCTCTGGTTCCTCTGCCTTTTCTAAAACCAGCTTGAACATCTGGAAGTTTATGGTTCACATATTGCTAAAGCCTGACTTGAAGAATTTTGAGCATTACCTTACTGGAGTGTGAGATGAGTGCAATTGTGCGGTAGTTTGAGCATTCTTTGGCATTGCCTTTCTTTGGGATTGGAATGAAAACTGACCTTTTCCATTCCTGTGGCCACTGCTGAGTTTTCCAAATTTGCTGGCATATTGAGTGCAGCATTTTCACAGCATCGTCTTTCAGGATTTGAAATAGCTCAACTGGAATTCCATCACCTCCACTAGCTTTGTTTGTAGTGATGCTTTCTAAAGCCCACTTGACTTCACATTCCAGGATGTCTGGCTCTAGGTGAGTGATCACACGATCGTGATTATCTGGGTCATGAAGCTCTTTTTTGTACAGTTCTTCTGTGTATTCTTGCCACCTCTTCTTAATATCTTCTGCTTCTGTTAGGTCCATACCATTTCTGTCCTTTATCGAGCCCATCTTTGCATGAAATGTTCCCTTGTTATCTCTAATTTTCTTGAAGAGATCTCTAGTCTTTAGCCCCTTAGTCATGTCCAATTCTTTCTGACCACATGGACTATACCTCAGGTATGTAGAGAGGCACTGCAACCAAACAACACAAATGTAACACAGGTAACTGCAGATAGAAAGTGTCTAGAGTTCAAGACGGAGACGGCAATGGCACCCCACTCCAGTACTCTTGCCTGGAAAATCCCATGGGCAGAGGAGCCTGGTAGGCTGCAGTCCATGGGGTCGAGAAGAGTCAGACACGACTGAGCGACTTCACTTTCACTTTTCACCTTCATGCATTGGAGAAGGAAATGGCAACCCACTCCAGAGTTCTTGCCTGGAGAATCCCAGGGACTGGGAGCCTGGTGGGCTGCCATCTATGGGGTTGCACAGAGTCGGACATGACTGAAGCGGCTTAGCAGCAGCAGCAGCAGAGTTCAAGAGGTGGGCAAACTTTGGAGACAGGCACTTATCAGGTCAGTTTTTCTTGGAATTTGAGGACAACAATCGCATCTCACTGCAGACCCAACAATGAAATTCATTTCACAGTGAGGCCTCCATTGTCCCCCAGGCCCCAAACAGATTCCCCCTGGCCTTGGACTACGGACTGTAACCAAGTGAGCAGGACCAATGGGGCCTTCCTGGGACAGAGATTCCTCCATGTCTACTTCCTATCGCTTTGTAGAAAAACTTGATCCTCCAAGGCCTTTCCTGAGTTCCAAAGAATAAATTTAACCCAAGAAGATGTAGAAACCAAAACAGTCAAGCAAGACAAAATAATAATTCAACCATTAAACAAAATCAAGGACCTTTAGTTCATCCTCAAGGATTATAGATAATATTCTGAACCGAATCCTTTGAGCTGTTTGCAGATATTGAAACGGATGAAACGTAAGATGTTTAAGAGATAGAGTACAGGGAAGGTCATGACCATTAAGCAAAATACAAGTAGTAAGAGCATTCAGAGATAATGGCACCCCTGCCTGAGGGTTTGTCCTGGCCTGCGGTACCACACCCTCTGTCCACTCTGTCCCCACAGCCAGTGCCCAGTACTGGAGAGGCAGTATAATAACAGACAATGGGTTAATATAGTGTGAAAGTGTTAGTTGCTCAGTCATGTCCGACTCTTTGGGATCCCATGGACTGTAGCCCACCAGGCTCCTCTGAACACAGAATTCTCCAGGCAAGAACACTGGAGTGAGTAGCCCTTCCCTTCTCCAGGCGATCTACTCAACCAAGGGATCGAACCCAGGTCTCCTGCATAGCAGGCAGATTCTTTACCATTTGAGCCACCAGCTAAGCCTAAAATATAATTTAATATAATATAAAGAAAGCTGAGCACCGAAGAATTGATGCTTCTAAACTGTGGTGTTGGAGAAGACTCTTGAGAGTCCCCTGGATTGCAAGGAGATCAAACTATCCCATCCTTAAGGAAATCGGTCCTAAATATTCATTGGAAGGACTGATGCTGAAGCTGGAAATCCAATATTTGGGCCATCTGATGTAAAGAACTGACTCATTGGAAAAGACCCTGATGCTGGGAAAGATTGAAGGGAGGAAGAGAAGGGGACAACAGAGGATGAGATGGTTGGATGGCATCACTGACTCGATGGACATGAGGTTGAGTAAACTCTGGGGGTTGGTGAAGGACAGGGAAGCCTGGTGTGCTGCAGCCCATGGGGTCGCAAAGAGTGGAACGCGACTGAGTGACTGAACTGAACTGACTGAATATAATATAATAAATAGAATAGAATAGAATATGTTTTTCTCCAGTGGGGGGCCCAGATTAATTACTTTAGTAGTCTTAGGCGGGGCTAGGTAGAAGACAGGTGAAATCTGTAGGTCCCTTTCTGATCCTATTCCCCATGAGGTAGCAAACTCAAACCACCAGTAACCTGCAAGCTCCAAGGCCATTTTACAGTGTGCTCCCTTGGGGAAGTGAGTTATTGTCCTGACGAATAGTTGGCAATGGTCCTCTGGTGGTCAAGAGTTGAAGTTGGATTGTGTCGCTGCTTGGTAACAGGGCAGAAGCACTGGGATGTGTCCATGAGTTGAGAAAGCAAGTTTCCTGTCTCTGTAGTTGTTTAAGTCCATTCAGAGCCCAGCAGCAGTGAAACTACCGTTTGTATCAGCCCATTCTTAAACTTCATGGTTGGTAAAATGGCTTCCTTGGTCACTATCGATTTCCATGGAGGGCTGTATGTCATGCACAGCTGTTCTAGACCCCTGAGTAGTGCCCTTTTCCCATTATTCAACTTTTGTAGCACTGCTGATCACATGTGGCCATTTCATCACACTATATCATTGCTCTGCCCCTTTCCTGAGCTGGGACCAGAAGACCGAGAGTCCTCATATCATCTTGCCACTGCCACTGACTACATCCAAATTGTTCCAGGTAACCAATACACAATCCTGTCCCTGAGTTAATATCCCTAAGACTTACGTCTGTAACTATTTAATAGTGTCAGGGGTATGCTTGTCTTTTCTGACCAGTTAACATTCAAGTATTTGATAGATAATCCAGGTCCTTACATTCTATCTGTACCCACTAGCTGTCCTCATGCAGTCACATGAGCCATGAGCTGCTACTTTTTAAACTGAAAAGGCTCTGAAGTTAACAGGATAGCATCAGCTTTATGGAAGAGAAAGACATTTTTGTGGTAGTCAGCTGCACAGTGCTCCATTCAAGTGGCAGTCACCCTTACTCCCACAATTTTCCATTCCCTGTCCTTATTTCTTGACATCTCAGCACTCCCAGGAGTTTCTTGGGCTGGCTCGTCAATTGCTGGGCTGCACCCCAGCAAGTGTTGTAGTTGCCCAGCCTCAAGACTAAAGAAAGGGTCTGGAAGTAGTGACAGAAACATCAATGGTTTATTGGACAGGGGATTTAACACGTCCAAAACAAATGGGTCTGGAGCAACACCCTCATTGTGAGTGGCAGCCAGCAGGCAGGACATGGCAAGTAATGTGAGCTACTATGAGGAAATGGAGGCCACCATTTATAGGAGGAATTGACGTCAGGGTCGTTCATCAGTTACCATGGAAACCAGGAGCTGGGGCACCTCAGGTTCAGGACCATCACAAGGGCAGATGTTTCCCTTTAATAACCTAGCGGTTGGACACTCTAGCCTGAGGATTAGAACAGTCACTGGCTGGGGCAGGGGACAGCACGCTCATGTGAGCAGGGTACAAGCAGGACTGGTGGGGCAGCGGATGTACAGGAACAGGAGAACAGCCAGCTCGAGTGGCCTGACCATACAAGCAGACACACAAAAGGCTAAATACCGTATGATTCCTCCAAACATCTAGAATGGGAAAATTCACAGGGAAAGTAAACTAGAGGTTATCAGAGGTTGAAAGAAGAGGGAATGGGGAGTTTAATGGTCCAGGGTTTCCGCTCGGGGTGACAGAAAATATTAGAAATAGAGAGATGTTTGTACAACACTGGGAAGGTAATTAATGCTTAAAAGTGGTTAGAATGGGGACATCCCTGGAGGTCCAGTGGTTAGGACTTCATGCTTCCACTGCAGGGGGCAACTTCCAAAAAAAAGTGGTTAAAATTGCAAATTTTACACTATATATTTTTTAGCACGATTAAAATACATACATGGCATTAAAGGGAACTCTAAAAAATTGAGATTAAAGTTTACATTCCATAAAATAATGCTTTAAAGTGTACAACCAGTGGGTTTTAGTATATTCACAAAAATATACTAAATTGATGTATTTTCAGTCATCACCACTCTCTAATTCTAGAACATTTAATCACCTCAAAGAAAAAAAAAAGGTTCATATCCATTAGCAGCTGTTCCTCATTCTTCCTTCTTCCCAGTCTCTGGCACACACTCAATTACTTTGTTTCTATGGGTCACTTATTCTGAAGATTTCACGTAAACAGAATCCTACAATATATGGCCTTTTGTGTCTGGTTTCTTTCACTAAAACATAATGTTTTCAAAGTTCATCCACGTTGAAGCATGAATCAGTACTTCAAACTGTTTTCCACAGTGACCAAACCAGTTTGCATTCCTGCCAGCAATGTACAAGGGTTCCAGGTTTTCCACATCCTTGCCAAAACTTATTATTTTCCATTTAAAAAAACTATCTATCTGAGTGGGTGCAAACTGGTTTTAATTTGAGTTTCTCTGATAATTAATGATCTTGAGCATCTTTTCATGTGTTTGTTGGCCATTTGCATGTCTTTGGGGAAATGTCTATTTAAGACCTTTTGCCCATTTAAAAAAATGTTCTAAAATGTATTATTTATCTTCATGTTTGGCTGCGCTGGGTCGTCATTGCTGCTTGAGGGCTTTTTCTGGTTGTGGGGAGCAGGGCCCACTCTCTGGGTGCAGTGCTCAGGTTTCACACTGTGGTGACCTCTCTTGCTGTGGAGCACTGGCTTCCGGGCACATGGGCTTCAGCAGTTGCAGCACAAAGGCTCAGTGCTTGCAGCTCCTGGGCTCCAGGGCACAGGCTCAAAAACTGTGGTGCACAGGCCCAGCCACTCCACAGCATGTGGAATCTTCCGGACCAAGCACTGAACCCATGTCTCCTGCATTGGCGGGGTGGATTTTTAACCACTTAACCACCAGGGAAGTCCTGTTTACGTTTGAATTGTCTTTTTTTTTTTCTTCTTGAGTTGTAAGAGTTCTTGATACATTCTGGATAAATGGACCCTTCTCAGGTCATTTAGGTCTTTGATCCATTTTGAGTTGATTTTTGTACATTGTGTTCCTTTGCGTAAGGCTAGCCAGGCAAAGAGGAGGATTAAGACTCATGAGTGTCACCCCACCCCATGTTCTCTCCACAGACACTGAGAACTCTGGGCCAGAGGTTCCCAAACACTCACCTGTGCCAGTCACAGATACTTACAGCCTCAGAATCAATTGGGCAACTTCCAAAATTCAAATATTCAAATGCTCCAAATTCTAATGCAGGACCTCTAGGAAGGGCCCAAGAATCTGTGTTTTACCAGGTTCCCCAGGGGTTCTGCTGTGCATCCAGGTCTGGGAGCTGCTGGGGCTGGCAAGTCTTGATCACTTTAACCCAGTGCGCTTTCTTCCTGCCCTCTGCTGTACCAGGCTGTGTGTTTCTAGGGTGGCGTTCGGACATGGATCCCTGTTCCAGATGACCCATCCCAAAAGACCCATAAAATCCCCTCTCTTTCAAGTCTTTCTTTCATCTCTTCCCTCCTTCCCTCTGCTTGCCATATTTATAGCTCTTAAATCTCTCTTCTTATAGGAAGTCTTCCTGGCTAGCCTCTACATACTCTTTGATCACAGATATTCATAGTCATTTTGAAATTATAGAAATAGAATTTCTATAAATTATAAAGAGTATGATACAGGACTTCCCTGGTGGTACAGTGGGTAAGAATCTGTCTGCCAATGCAGGGGACAAGGGTTCAATCCCTGGTTCTGGAAGATTCCACATGCCACGGAGCAGCCAAGCCCATGCCCCACAACTACTGAGCCCACACTCTAGAGCTCGTGTGCTGCAGCTGTTGAAGCCCTAGAGCCTGTGCTCTGCAACAAGAGAAGCCTCTGCAATGAAAAGCCTGCACACCTCAGTGCAGAGCAGCCACCACTCCTGTGTGTAGCAACGAAGACCCAGTGCAGCCAAAAAAAAAAAAAATTTAAAAAAACCACTTTTATAAAATAAGAGTATGATACTATAATTTATAATGTATGGGTTACATTAGAGGTAATATTGTTATAGTATATATTTATATTATCATATACATATTTTTTTATCATATTACGATCTTTAATTACAGGTATTTAGTCCCAGTGCATAGATATATGAGTTAAGCATGATGTGGTAGAGCTGAGAAGGCCCATCTAGTCTCTTAGTTCCTCGCTTCTCCATTTTTCAGAAGGGGAAATTGAGGCCAAGGGGCATAGATAATAGGGCTCAAATGACTTTAAGGACCCTTGGCCCCCACATCCCTTGCTCACTTGGCTGTAAGCTCACCCAGGACTCACCCACCCAGTTCTCTAACTGCCTGACTCATAGCAGCCTGTGGTCTAAGTAGGGGAGGCTAAGGCCAGTCCTCAATGGTTTGCCCAGCCCCCATCCAGCTTCCAGCCTTTACATGAGGGCCACGGCCATCTACACAGCTGGAGTCAGTTATCCAGATGTTTATGGGTCTTTGCCTCTGGTGTTTATAGTTCCGCCTTTGGGTCTGCTTTGCATCCCGCTCTAATTAGAACAATACCCCAGAAGGCGGTATGAGGGGGGAACCACTGGATGGAGAGCCGTGGGCTGGACCTGTGCCCTGGCTTCTGCCTAGCATCCATTTAACAAGGTCTTTGGGCCTCTTTCAAGGACGCAGGAAGGACAGCAAGATGGCGCCAATTAAAAGTGGACGAGAAAGCAAACACAGAGTAGGAGGAGAAAGGAGAGGCAAGAAAAAGGCTAAAGATGCAGGCTACCACGACTCCAGCGCTTCACACAGGCAAAGCCTTGGGCCAAATCTTTCCTTTTAAGAAAATATATTTTTTAATCACAGAAGTTATAGATGTCCATTGTGGAAAAGTGAGAGCATATAGACAAATCAGAAGAAAACAAAGATGTCTATACCTATGACTCTGGAATAATCACTGTTAACATTTTAGGACTTTTCCTTTCTGATGTATAAATTCATTTTGTAGAAATGAGAATATACCAACATTCTATTTTGCTTTTCAATCATAATAAATTGTCAGCATCTTTTTGTTGTTGTTTAGTCTCTCAGTTGTGTCCAACTCTTTGCTACCCCATGGACTGTAGCCTGCCAGGCTTCTCTGTCCGTGGGATTTCCCAGGCAAGAATACTGGAGTGAGTTGCCATTCTCTTTTTTAGAGGATCTTCCCAGACTCAGGGATCGAACTCATGTCTCCTGCATTGACAGGTGGATTCTTCACCACTGAGCCATCAGGCAAACCTCATCAACATCCTTACATGTTACTAAATATTTTCCTACTATTAACATATCAAATTGTCTCATTTCCATTTTCATCAAGATACATGATTGTTGGCAAAAGAATAGCAGTCATCAGTGAAGTGCACAAAATCTAAAGCATAAGAGTCTCTCTTTTCTGGGTCCCTGGGCTAACACTTCTAACTCTTTGGTGGGCTTCCTTCACAAGCTCTCCTATGCACATTATAAAGCTGTATTATAGTTTATTTAAATGATCCCCTTGCTTTGAACACTGAGGTTAGGTACCCAGCTGTGGCTTGAAGCCCATGGGCAGCCAGTATGGTCAGGGAATCTTCCTAGGACCAAAAGCAGATGAGTTTCTCTCAGAAAATCCCATCAGTGTATCATAATGAATAATGTCCTCCACACCATGCTGGCAGGAACCACAGGAACAAGTTCCACTGCTCTGTTTCCTTGGGAATTCACATTTGCTTTTATTTTTCAAATTAATGTAAGTAATACACATTCAATTGCAGGAAAAAAAGTGTAAATACAAGCACGCCAACCTAAGAAAATTGAAATGACTCATAATGCACTTTGTTGTCTCTAATCATAAAAGCTAATGTTTATTGGACGCTTGCTCTGTGCTAGTCTCACTGTGCTAAGGGCCTGCACACATCACAGAGGCGGTGTCGTTCATCTTACAGAGGAGGCAGGCTGGCTTTGAGGTTTGGTGCCTTGTCCATCATCCCCTGGCTACAGGGTGGCAGTGTCTGCCTTCGGACCAGGCCTTGTAGCTTCTGAATCTACACTCTTACACCATACCTCCTGCTTCCTCTACATGTCTGCCTGAAGGTTTTCTTCTTCGGCTTTATTTTTCTGACCATCTCCTGTATCATTAAATATTCTTGGAATTCAGTTTTGTGAATGTCCCACTCTTTAATTGTTGACTGTGTTAAATCTTTAGTATCGTAAACAAAGCCACTTGAGCATTTTTGGAGCTTAACCCTTGAGCACATCTGCAGTTATGACCACAGAGCTGTTTTCTCCAACTGCCCTCGCTGACCAATCACAGCAACGGGCATGGGGGTGAGGGTGAGGGGGGACACTAGTGAGATGTGAACACCAGCTGTTGGCTCTGTCAGCTCACCTGGAGGGAGATGTCCTACTCTACGGAGCAGACAAAAGGGACGGCTCATCTTAAAACTGTCCTCCAGAAGTGGGTTCTCAGCAGAGCTCAGAGAACCACTGAAAGGCTAAGAGCTAGAAATGACTCCCCTGTAGCCACATCAATACAGCCCCCTCAATTTCCCAGATGGTTGAGTCAGAAGAGGAACAGAGAAAACCGATCTAAGGGAGTGGGTGGGCATCTTCAACAGAGGGGAAAGGAAGCTCTCGTTTCTCTGGGGAGACTGATTTGGAGTTTGGAGCCCGGCCCATAGAACAGCTCACAAGGCCCCAAGGCTTTGTTCCCAACCCTCTGAAAAATAGGGAAGGTGTGTCTCAGAGCCCAGTGGGGCAGATAGGGCATCTGGTCTACCTGGGTGCTTGGCTGAGTCTTGAAGGACTGGTCAACCTGGGTGGGAAAAGGAGAGGTTCCAGGCAGGTGAAAACAGGAATGAAGACTGGAGGAGAAGGACAGAGGGCCAAGGGCTGCCAAGGAGCTGAAGGCCTTAGTCTGGAGAGTGGGAGTGGGGGCGGGGGTAAGGGAAGAGGGGTGATGAAGCTGGAGACTTTTGGCAGGTAGGTCTTGGGGCCTCATCTAAGGTATAAGGAGTCTGCACTTTATCCCGACGGTGGCAGGACTGCCGTCCTGGTTTGGTACAAAAACACAGGTTTGTGCCTCCCCCCGATACTCCCACCTCCCCTCTGTTGTAAAATGCCCAGGAGCTGCTCCACCGTGCCAGGTGCTGGGCGGGGGTGTGGAGGAGGACATGGGTCCTGGAGCCTCTAGACAGGGCCAGAGACCCTCAGGGAAGGCGCTCTCAGCTCCCATGGCAGGTCACCCCACGCCGGCCGCCCTGCCGCAGGTGGTGTGGCAACAGGAGCCTGGTCCCTGGAGCCTCGCGTCCAGCTCTGCCTCTCCCAGCAGTGTGGCTGCAGCCTGGCTGTTTACCTTTCTGGATGAGTTTTGCTGCATGTATAATGGAAACATTAATAGGAGGAGGAGGAGAATCAAGTAAGATGCTGCATGTAATGCACAGAGCACAGCACCCAGAAAGTGCTCAATATGTGTTAGTAGTTCAGTCGTGTCCAACTCTTTGCAACCCTGTCCATGGCTCCACTGTCCATGGGATTCTCCAGGCAAGAATACTGCAATGGGCTGCCATTTCCTTCTCCAGGGGATCTTCCCGACCCAGGGATCGAACCCAGGTCTCCTGCATTGCAGGCAGATTCTTTATCATCTGAGCCACCTGGGAAGCGCTACATTCATTATTCCCATCCTGTCTGCCATAGAGGAGGGAGGCCGGCCACCCCCTGCTTGCCCACCTCCTTCATGAAGCTGAGGTCTGCTTCTCTAGCTTGCTTGGTGAGGCCTTTTCAAGTGTGAGGGGAGCAGATGGAACCACAGAGGTGGCTGTAGCCCTCCCCTGTTCACAAAGAAAGTCATGATGGAGACCAGTCCCCTTGCTCCAAGCTGGGGCCCTTTCCCTTCCCCCATTAAATTGAGTATGTGAGCCCCCTGACCCCCTGATAGGCTGGACTCTAGGAGCAAAGTACACACCCTGTTCCAGGCCGTTTCTCCATGCTAAGCTCCATCTCACTGAAACCCCGCAGGTCCGGGAAGAGACTCTGTTACTCCCCTCTACATGGAGGGTGGCGCCAGGCCCAGAGAGCTTCTGTGCATTGCTCGGACTGAGCCTGTGGGTGGCAGGGCCAGGACGCCTCCCTTCTCTGTCTGACCACAGGCCCTGGCTCTTAACAGAGGTGCAGCCTGTCCCCCCAGCCCAGCATCCCCCCGAGGTCCCCTCACATGCCTCCCTCCCCGAGGCTGCCCACCTGGCCCGGCCTGTGTGGAGGTGAGCCCTGCCGGGCTCTCACAAGGCGCCATTCATCCAGGCAAGCTGCTGATGGAAACCATGTGTGGTGCGGCCGGCCAAGGTGGCGGCAGCTCCGGAAGCCAGGCCTGGCTGGGGGCCTGGGGGCCCTGGGAGGGTTGGGGGAGGAGGTCCAGCTGACCCACAGGCCTGTCGGGCTGCAGGGAGCTCCGGGCAGGACTGACCTCCCCCTCCTAGGCACACACCAAAGGGACTCTGAGCTGGGGCCCTGACTCCTGCACCCCGACTGGGGATGTGGGGGGCAGAGAGGCCCCCTCCAGGTGCAGATGGGGAGCACCTTGGGGCCCTTCCAACTGGGCAGGGTTCTGTTACTGAGGATGGTGTGCTCGTGTGTGGCTGTGTGTGTGCTGACACCCAAGGAGGGTGTCCTGAGCCCTTGGGCCCATGAGCACATCAGGGTTTCCATAAAGCACATTGGTGCAGTGGTTAAGACCGTGGGCTCTGAAAGCTCACAGGCTTGGGTCTGAATTCCACCTCTGCTGCTTCCTGGCTGTATGACCGGAGACAAGCTGCCCAGCCTCTCTGATCTCTGCTCCTCATTCGCCAAAGGAGGCCTGGGGCCTGGTCAGAGGGCCGGAGCAAAGACACACTGGGGAGGGGGCAGGTGGTGTGGGGTTGGGGTTGGTTCTGGGCCCTAGCCCCCAGCCCCAGGGCCCCTGAAATCATTTTAGCCCTGACTCCTGACCTGACCTTTCTGGGAACTGGGAGGGTGCTAAGTGTGGGTGTCTGGGTCTCTTCTGAGGCCCAAGGTGCCAGATAGTGAGGGTGAGTGGGGAGCATTGGATCGCCAGCCGATGTGAGGTGCGGCTGAACTAGCCACCCCCTCCTGGGCCAAGAACAGAGCGGGGCATTGTTCACAGGGCCTCCTCCTTGGCACTGAGGCACCCACAGGAAGGGGTGGGAGGGCCAGGCCACGGCCAGCACTGACCACAGGCTTGGCTGAGCTGGGACCCTTCGGGGCCTTGGTGTCCCAGAAGGCACCCTGGTTTCGCAAGGAATGCACGTTCTACCGGGCGCCTCAGGCCTCATCCTGCCTGAGGTCGCAGGAGACAGACGCTTTGAGGGCACTTGGTCCTGGCTGAGCGTCTCTCGTGGATACCCTTGAGACATCCCCAAGGATTAGACTTGGCCGGGAATACAGCACCCAGAGATAGGGGGCCCCAGACCCCACCCTCTCCTCCAAGGGCAAACCTGGAAGAGCCCTGTCCCCACCGACACAGGACAATGCCGAGGCCGGGGAGGAGGGGTGCCCGTATCACATGGCCCTCAGGGGTGGACACCCAGCATTTTCCTCTGGGGTGGGGGCTGCGGTGAGGGGGAGTGAGCAGATGGCTGTTGTGAGGAGGAGGACCTGAGCTGATATGGAACATCCCTCCACTTCCCAGCTGAGAGTCTGGTGCAGCCACATACCCTCCTTAAAGCTCCAGTTGCTTCTACAGCAGAGAACAGGATCCACTGCACAGGGCTGGATGAGTACTTTTCTGATGCAGACCCTGAGAGTGGCGGCACCATGTGCTGGAGGGAGCCTGGGTTCAAGCTCCCAGCTCCTCCTCCTCAGCTGGGTGAGCTTGGGCAAGTCATTTTCTTCTAGAATAAAAGAGTTTGAAAAATCTTCCAAATTGGTTTGTTAGAGAAACAAACCAGCTGACTTGGACTTGGCATTACATCTGGCCCTAATGGTCAGCTTTATGTGTCAACTAGGCTGGCTGCAGTCCCCCGTCATTCAGTCAAATACTAGGTGTTTCTGAAAGGGTATCTTGTAAATGCGATTAAAGTACATAATCAGTTGAGTTTAAGTAAAGGAGATCGGGGGCTTCCCAGGTGGCATTAGTGGTAAAGAACCCACCTGGCAATGCAGGAGACATAAGAGATGTGGGTTTGATCCCTGGGTCAGAAAGATCTCCTGGAGGAGAGCATGGCAACCCACTCCAGTATTCGTGCTTGGAGAATGCATGGACAGAGGAGCTTGGTGGGCTACAGGCCATAGGGTTGCAAAGAGTCAGATTGAAGCAATTTAGCACACAGGCAAGGGAGATTATTTTAGATAATCTGGGTGGTCCTGACTGGATCAGTTGGTAAGCCTTAGTAGCAGAGCTAAGGCTTCCTTGAAGAATATATTCTACTTGTGCCTGAGAGTTCTATCTTGCCCTTCCTGACAGACAACCTGTATTACAAAGGGTTCTCCAGAGAAACAGAGCTAATAGAATGTATACATACGGATACCCACAAGTAGTGTTGGTAAACTCAGGAGAGGTGATGGTATAGTTCCACCTTGAGTCTAAAAGCCTGAGAACCAGGAGAGCCAATGTTTCAGTTTGAGCTGAAAGGCAGGAAAAAGCTAACATCTTAGTTCAGAGACTGTCAGGCAGAAAGAATTCTCCCTTACTCACTAGAGCATCAGTCTTTTTATTCAGACTTTCAACTGATTAGATGAAGCCCACCCACATAAGGGAGGGCTGTCTGCTTTACTTGGTCTACTGATAAAAATATCAATTTCATCCAAAACCATCCTCAGAGAAATGCTCAGAATAATGTTTGGCAAAATATCTAGACACAAGATCAAGTTGACATGAAATTAACCATCACCTATGGATTTCATGGTTGCCTAGCCAGCTTCTACAGTTGTGTAAGCCAGTTCCTTGCAGTAAATCTCTTAATATGTTCCTCCTACTGGTTCTGTTTCTCTGGTTGAACCCTGAGAAACTATTTAATAGTTTTAACTATTTATTTAAATATTTAATATTTAATAGTTTTAACTATTTAATAGCAAATAGTAAATTTACTATTTGCTAGCAAATAGTAAATTAAAATAAGAATAGTAGTTATTATCATCAACGTCTTTGAGAATTCCCTAGCCGTGGGCTTGCATATTGTAGGCTCTTGGCAAATGTCATGGAGCCCTGTCTTAAAGGGAGCGTAAGTCATGTCAGTTTCTTTCATGACTCGAAAGGAGCCCAAGCAGCAAGGACAAGTCCCTTCCCAAGCCCTCAGCAATGAGCAGCTCCACAGCCCCAAACCATAACCGGGCTGGCATCTATGGGTGCCAAGGCCACATACATAGCTCCACCAGAACCTCTACCAAACACTTCACTTATTAACTAATTTAATCCTCGTAACAGCCCTGTGAAGCAGCCACTGTAATTCTCCCCATTTTACAGAAGGGAAAACTAAGTCACAGGGAAGCTCATGGTGTACACAAGATCCCAAAGCCAGGAAGTAAAGGATCAGAGGCCCAACCTAGACCACACTCTTCCCCTGCTGCTTTCAGGACAGCACAGGACGTGCCACCTCTAGAAACTAAAAGAGGTTTTGGAGTGAGAGTGTCAGGTTACTTTTATGTCTTCCCTCTTTACAAGATGCTAACGTGGGTCTGCTTGAACTTTGATCTCTGTTTGAATCCCAGCTTTGACCCTTCAATGCTTGATTCATCTTTGGATCCTGAGTATTTGGCGCAAGGAAATGGCAACCCACTCAAGTATTCTTGCCTAGGAAATTCTATGGACAGAGGAGCCTGGGGGGCTACAGTCCATGGGGTCGCAAAGAGCTGGACACGACTTGAAGCAATGTAGCACACGTATACAGGTGTCCAATAAATATTAATTATTACTCCTTTTTTCTGGACCTCAGTTTTCTCAGTTATACAGTGAGGTTCCTGATATATTCCTTGAGCTTTTAGGTGTCCAACTGATTTCCCTCTTTCTCATTTTTAATTTGTCACTTACTTATACCGCATTATGCCACCTGATGTGAAAAGCCAACTCACTGGAAAAGACCTTGATGCTGGGAAAGACTGAAGGCAAAAGGAGAAGGGGGCAGCAGAGGATGAGATGGTTAGATGGCATCACCAACTCAATGGACATGTATGTAAGCAAACTCCGGGACATGAATTTAAGTGAAGGACGGGGAAGCTTGGCATGCTGCAGTCCAAGGGGTCACAAAGAGTCAGACACAACTGAGCAACTAAACAAAAAGAACAACCTACTTACACATACACTCTTCTCTCCTGACACCCCTACCCTCACCGCTGATTGGCGGGGGGCGGGGAACAGAGGGAAAGGCAGCCTGAAAAGGAAGGGGAGATGCGGCACAGAGGAGAGAGGGGTGAAGGCCGGGCCGTCTGCTCTGGCCTCTTCTCTCAGCATTGTACTGGAGATTCTAACAAGACAATCACACAAGAAAAAGAAATCAAAGGCATCCAGATTGGGAAGGAAGATGTAAAACATGTCATGCAAATGACACGATCTTGTATCAGACTAGCCCCAGGAATCTACTAAAAACCATTAGAACTGATGAATGAGTTCAGCAAGTTCGCAGGACACAAATCAATCTACCAAAATCAACTGTACTTCTATACATTTGCAATGAACAACCTGAAAATGAAATTAAGAAAACAATTCCATTCACAATAGCATCTAAAAGAATAAAATAGCAATCCCACTGCTGGGCATACATACTGAGGAAACCAGAAGGGAAAGAGACACGTGTACCCCAATGTTCATCACAGCACTGTTTATAATAGCCAGGACATGGAAGCAACCTAGATGTCCATCAGCAGATGAATGGATAAGAAAGCTATGGTACATATACACAATGGAGTATTACTCAGCCATTAAAAAGAATTCATTTGAATCAGTTCTAATGAGGTGGATGAAACTGGAGCCTATTATACAGAGTGAAGTAAGCCAGAAGGAAAAACACCAATACAGTATACTAACGCATATGTATGGAATTTAGAAAGATGATAACAATAACCCTGTGTACGAGACAGCAAAAGAGACACTGATGTATGGAACAGTCTTATGGACTCTGTGGGAGAGGGAGAGGTTGGGAAGATTTGGGAGAATGGCACTGAAACATGTAAAATATCATGTATGAAACGAGATGCCAGTCCAGGTTCAATGCATGATACTGGATGCTTGGGGTTAGTGCACTGGGACGACCCAGAGGGATGGTATGGGGAGGGAGGAGGGAGGAGGGTTCAGGATGGGGAGCACATGTATACCTGTGATGGATTCATTTTGATATTTGGCAAAACTAATACAATTATGTAAAGTTTAAAAATAAAATTAAATTAAAATAAATAAAATACATATGAATAAATTCAACAAAAGAAATGTAAAATTTGTGTCTGAAATAAAACATTGCTGAAATAAACTCAAGATTTCAAGAAATGGAAAAACATCATGTATTTATGGGTTGGAAGACTCCATTAGCATTATTAAGAGGGCAATACTGGGACCTCCCTGGTGGCCCAGTGGCTAAGACTCTGTGCTCCCAACACAGGGCGCTCAAGTTTGATCCCTCGTCAGGTAACTAGATCCCACATGCTACAACTAAGACCTAGCTCAGGCAAATAAATACATGAATAAAAATACTTTTAAGAAGATGGAAATACTCCTCAAATTCATCTACAGATTTAATGCAATGCCTATCAGAATCCCAGCTGACTTCTTTGCGTGAATTAATAAGCTGATGCTAAAGTTCAAGGGATCCAGAATAACCAAAACAACCCTGAAAAAGAAGAATAAAGCAGGAGGACTCACACTTCCAGATTTCAAAACTTACTACAGAGCAATGATAATCTAGATGGTGTGGTATCAGCGCAAGGCTAGACATTCAGAGCAGTGGAATAGAAGTCAGAGTCTCTTCTAGAAATAAATCCATGCTATGCTATGCTAAGTCACTTTAGGCATGTCCGACTCTGTGCAACCCCATAGATGGCAGCCCACCAGGCTCCCCCGTCCCTGGGACTCTCCAGGCAAGAACACTGGAGTGGGCTGCCATTTCCTTCTCCAATGCATGAAAGTGAAAAGAGAAAGTGAAGTCACTCAGTCGTGTCCGACTCGTAGCGACCCCATGGACTGCAGCCCACCAGGCTCCTCTGTCCATGGGACCCTCCAGGCAAGAGTACTGGAGTGGGGTGCCACTGCGTTCAACCGATTTTGACAAGGATGCCAAGACCATTCAATGACGAAAGACTACTTGAAAGAACAAGAAAAGAAAAAGCTTGGTTTGGGGATCAGGCAGCCTCCGCCATTGTCTTGCTGTGTGACTGAGCAAGTGAGTTAATCTCTCGGAGCCTGAGTTTTTTCATCTGTTAACATGAAGATAATGAGAGAGTGCCCTTCTCATAGCTACAGACATGCAAGATAACCTTATGTGAAGTGCATAGCTTAGATCTGGCCCCTTGAGCAAACCCGCGGACAGGGTGGAGGACCAGGGTGGGACACGCTGGTGAGGGTTAGGGTCTGGCACTTCTCCTAGGCCCCCCTGGGGAACCTCTTTCCCCAGGAAAAGGCAGGGCTGGTGAGGTCTGAATGTGCAGACTGTGCTTGGCAGAGCTCTGCGGGTTGGTAATAAATGGACAGGAAAGGAGATTCCATTACGCAGGAATGTCTGGGGAGGGGGTGGGGAAGGAGCCGGCTCCCTTCCCAGCATCAGCCAGCCCTGCAGCCTTGATTGATGTGCCTTGCATCACAGCAGCGATGGGGCCTGGCGGAAGGAGGCCCCTCCGCCACTCACCCCTCCTGGAGCAAGGCCAGCAGCCAGATGTTCCTGGACTTTGGGGAGCTGGGATGGGGGCAGGGAAGGCCGGCCAGGGGGCAGCCACCCAGATGTCCAGCTTCTGCCTCCTTCTCTTTGGCAGTTGGATGCAGGTGGTGTTGGTTCTGCTGTTGACCTTTGGCCAGTGGTCATGTCTCCTTGGGACCTGACTCTGTTCAGAATTGGGGATGGTGGTCCTCCCCTGCCCTGTTCTGCTGGGAGAGGCACATAACCACCTAGGAAAGGGCTTTAAGCTCCGAAGAGGAAAATGTCCCAAGAGCCTGCCCAAAGCTTTTGTGTTACTCTGCTCAGAGCCACCGACAGAGGTGTGACTGGGGCCTGAGCCCTCCGTGAGGTTGGGGGATCCCAGTGAGGGCCCTGAATTTGTGATTTAGTGAGTGGGTCTCAAGGCAGATTCTGGGCAAGAAGGTGGTTCCACCAGCACTAAGATAAGACCCAAGACTTATTGCCTCGTGCTCCTGTCAAGCCCTGTGACTGTAGCTAAGACTTACACAGCATCATGTCCAATCTGCTAATGATTTGTAGTATTAAAAATATAATAATTAGAGGAGAACAGGAAAAAACATAAGGAACAACAACAAAAAAAGAGAACATCACTCCAAGATTCACCATGCAGATAATTAACTGCTAACATGTTCATATAAATTCTTCTTGTACTTATATTCTGGACCTATTGATAAAAATATTTAGTTAGGTATGCACATTTGGGGGCTTTCCTGGTGGTTTAGACTGTAGAGAATCTGCCTGCAATGCAGGAGACCTGGGTTCGATCCCTGGGTCGGGAAGATCCCCTGGAGCAGGGAACGACAAACCACTCCAGTATTTTTTTTTTTATAGTTTTATTTTATTTTATTTTTAACTTTGCAATATTGTATTAGTTTTGCCAAATATCGAAATGCAGTATTCTTGCCTGGAGAATCCCATGGACAGAGGAGCCTGGGGGGCTACAGTCCATGGGGTCACAAAGAGTCGGACACGACTGAGTGACTGTCACTTTCAGTATGCACATTTTTCCAAAAAGTAGGATCATCACACACGTCCAGCTTTGTAACCTGCCTTCCTCCCCAGCAGCATGTAGTGACCACCTGCCCTCTTCCAGGACTGGAGATCCCCATAGCCTTGTTGATGCCTTTCCCTTGTGTAGATACCCCATGTTCTTGGCTTTTGAGTGATATCCAAAATCTCCCCAGTCTGGACAGTGCAGCCCTGAATCGCTTTGTACCAGTACCTTTGTGTACACATGGATGACTTCCTTAGGATAAATTCCAAGAAGTAAAATTGGTCAGTTGAAGAGTACATGATACATGGGGTTTGGGGGACACCTGATGAAACTGACTTCCTGAAGCTTGAGTCACTCTCACTCACACACACAGGTCCTGGTTCCCACAACTCAGCTCACCTGCTTGTTCCCACACCTGCCCTCCATGTCCACCGAGCTTGGCCCCCCACTTTGCAGGAAGGTGGTGGGCAGGGCCCACAGTGGCCAGCCAGGGTCTGTCTGCGGGCCTAGAAACACATCCTTCTCTGTTGTTCTCAGGAAGGCAGCAGGGGTTGGGGAGTCCTGGATGGGAACTGAGGGGACCTTGGATAAGTCCCGTCTGGTCCTCACTTTGCCCATCTGCAGACTGGAGGAGGCAGTGTCACGGTTCTCTTCCAGCTCATAGGGTCTGTGAACCCACAATATCACTGCAATGCTGCCCAGCTGGCAGGGATATCTGTGACTCAGGCGGGGACTGTGGCAGCCACAAGCGCCTGCTCACCCCTGACAGACACGAAGACCAGGCTGGGTGAGCAGCCCAGCCCTCAGTAAGCTGCAGAGGCAAACTCCACTGTCTCCCAGGTCATCAGGGAGAGGGGTGTGTTACAACTCAGAGGAGCCGTGACCTCTCAGAGAAGCACCAGATGAGGGGGTGGCTTTGGAGGTGATTTCTCAAGGATTCCAGGAACCCAAGAACTCCATGAACAGCGTGGAACCTGTGCCCTTCATGACATTCCCACGCACATTCAACATCAGTTACTCCCGACAGCATTCCAGGCTTCGCTTTCCTTCACATGTGTACGTGTGAGTGTGCATACACATGTGCACTGGAGCCTACACTTTCATTGTTTCCCACACTTTTGATCATGCTTAGATATACAATAATGATAATAATATACAATAGCATTTTTACTAACACAGTGATTGAGCATTTACTGTGTGCCAGGCACCTCCCAGGCACCATCACTGGTTCCATTGCATGGCTGAGGTGAATTCACCTGCCTGAGGTCACAGAGCGGGTAGGCAGAGGAACCCTGCCCTTGGCACGTACACATGCGCATACATACACACGCACACACACACAGCGACACACACACGGCCCCTCTCCACCAGCTTAGACACACCCAGCCCACTCCTGCTCCCTGCCTGCTGTCTTCCTGCCCAGGCTGGGTCCTGGCCACACAAACCTCTCCGCAAAGCCTCTCCCAGCCCTTGGTACACAGTGAACAGACTCGGTTTGTTCGGATTCAGGCAGCTGGAGATGCAGTAAATCCAGGCTGTAACCCCCTTCTTGGCATCTTGTGTGTCCCCAGCCCTGAGCTGCAAAACTGGAAAGAGGCAGCACCACCCCGGGCCCCAGCAGGTCCCTGAGCCCTTTACCTTGCCTCTCCCCCTCCCCCCTTCTCCTTTTCCCTCCTTCCCTCCTCTCCCCTCTTTTTTCCCCTCCTCTGCTCTCTCAAGCCAGTCTTGGGGACCTGCTTCCTGTGTGCCGGGCAGTGGGGCGGGGCTGCAGTGGGGCGGGGAGCCCAGGTTCCCCTCCTCAAGAGACTGACAGCTCCTCCAGTCATGAGGCCCAGAGGATGGGCTTGCTCAGGGTCACACAAGGAGGGAGCGGCCGTGGGGTCAGGCTCGGGCTAGGGCTTTTGTTTGCAGAGACGCAGCCTCTCCCGCCAGGAGATCTGAAGGGTGTGTGAACCCTGCGGGAGTCAGAGCAGCGCTAACACTGACTGTAGCTCCAGTGTGTTGGGTGCTGCCAGCCGGCCATTCTTTTTATGCCTTCTCTTCTTTACTCCCCTAAAAACCCACCACCATGGAAACTAACATTACCATCTCGCCCCCCTCTAGCAGATAAGAAAAGCAAGGCTTACAGCCAGACAGGACTCAAACCTAGGAGTGTTGCTCCAGTCTCCAAGTTCTCACTAGGCTGCACTCACAGGCTTGAATGAGGAAGAGACCAGGGCACCAACCAGGTGAAAGCTTTGGGAAGCTGGGATTTGAGCGGGCTTTTCAGAGGATAGGGGAAAGGATGGAGGGGAGAGGGGCGCGTTCTAGGAAGTGAGTGTGGCTTGAACCAAGGCATGGGGATGGAATGTCCCCAAGCCCCGCACCAACGAGGGGACAGACCAGCCCGAGGAGGGCTCGTGGCTAAGGGACACACACACGGACTTCCGTCATCTCTTTCTTGGAAGAGGGGTGAGAGGCAAGCCTGGCCCTGGCATCCTATCTGGAGTGCTCTTGGGGACCCTGCCAGGGTTGGCCCTGAGCTAGGCAGAGGTGTCCCTGGTGTCACTTACCAGGACTCACAGAGGGAAGACCCAGGAGGTCCCTCATGACTCTGCCACCCCCAGAGAGGGATGCTACAGGGCAGCGCAGGTACCGGGTCCTGAAGGGCCTTGGGACACATCAGCATCAAGTCCCTGGCACAGACCAGTGTTCCAGGCAACACAGCTGAGTGCCAGGCAGAGGCTGGAGATGGAGGAGGAAAAAGGCAAATGGCACCTCACCGGTTGCTTCCATGTGAACCCTGCAGGAAATCAGGGTGCTGCCCCGAGGGCGGGGCAGCTGAGACCAGCACTGCGATGTGCTCAGCCAGATCCCCAAGTCACAGGGGTTACAATGGATCACACTGCAGAAGCAGTGAATGATTCAGGCAGAAACCCCCTAAACCACAGCCTGTGGGGTCACACTCCACTCCTGTTTCCCATCTTCTAGTTAGCACCTCCTCCTCTTTCAGGTCTCAGCTCAAGCGACCCCTCCTGGGGGAAGTCTGCCCTGATACCTGCCTCCAAACCCCACCACACACTGGAGTACAGCCAAATTCCTCCAGAATAGCTCTTACAGAACTGGGGCTTCTCCCAGAATGGTTGGTAATTAAACTCTCATCTGTGGAATTATTTGGTTGATATTGTTTACCTTCTAGCTGCAAGCTCTGGGAGGGCAGGAGATGTGTCTGTTGTGTTCATTGGTGTACCCACCAGCCCTGGAAAATAGTAAAAACCTATATTTTTTTGAGTGAATGGGTGGGTGGATGGGTAGATGAATGTCTGTATGTTTATATGGATGGATGGGTAGATGGGTGGATGGATGGATGGTTGGAGGGATAGATGGATGGATGGGTAGGTGGATGGATGTGTCCTGGATTGGAAGTTAGATGCATTGGTAGGTAGACAGAAGCACGAGGAGAATGATGGTTGGGTAGAACTATAAAACTCTAGACTGCTAAACTCAGATGCTTTTTATTTATTATATCATTAGAATAAAACAGCTCAGCATCATAATTAGAAGGTGCAATTACAGAACTCAATCCCCTCTTACAAGAGATGGACAGGCTCAGAAAGGTGAAGTTTTGTCCAAGATCACACAGCAAATCTGGTGACCCTAAGTCTGTTTTCTATCATACAAAAACAGCCTCCAAAAATGGGGTTAAAATCGCTTATTTCAGTCCTGTCTCTTCTCTGGGTTCTGTGTGATCTGAGACAAGTCACTGGGCCTCCATTTTTCCCTTTAAAAGAAGAGGTTGCAAAATCTAAGGATTCCTTTGCATTCTTAGGAAGGCCAGTCTCACCACTGGGTTTTGTCAGGCCTGATACAGATGCCTTCCCACACCTTCCTCAAAGCCCGGTGGGGCTGTCAGGGTGGACTCCAAGGCCCTGGGAGGGTGGGGCATGAGGCCCCAGGTCTGGGGTGGGAGGACCAGCCAGCCTTTCCCTCTTGAGTCGGCCTGGCCATCAGCCGTATCTCAGCTCATGATTTTCTACTCTCAGGTGTGCCCCCGGGGGGCTGCAGGTTGTGGAAGGCACCCCCCGCCATGAGTTTCTGGCTCCACATATCCTGCCTGGAACTTCCTCATATTCCTGGACACCTGCACTCGCAGCCATAAAGCTGGGGAGCGGGGAGTATGTTTTGTGGAGGCGAACACCCCTAGAGCCAGCCTTGGGCTGCCTGGCCCAGGCCCAGACCAAGGTACAGCCCTGGGAAATAGTACAACTGAATGTTTAGTAAAAAATAAACTTTTCTTCTCTGTCTCCAGTTCCCTCCCTAGAAGGCAAAGAAGGGGCTTTGTGGACTCAGAGGACCCAGACACAGGTCTGTAGGAGTTAGGGGAGGAGGGGATTGTGTGTGTGGGTGTGTGTGTGTGTGGGTGTGTGGGTGTGTGTGTGTGTGTGAGGAGGGGATTGTGTGTGTGTGTGTGTGTGTGTGTGTGTGTGTGTAAGAGAGAAAGAGAGAGAGGAGACATCCACAGGCCTTGTGGCAGAGGTGTGGGGTGGGATGCAGAGCCGAAAGGGTCTGAGGAGAGAAGAGGAGGCTGGAGCGGCTGTCACAGGGGCTCCCGGGGCCATAAAGTCAGGTTGAGGCCTTTGGACTTTATCCCCTAGAGTAAGGAATCTTTTTTTTTTTTAAAGGCTTTCATGTTTTTTTTGACACTAAAAAAGTTTAAGTTGCACATTCATCGTAAAAAAAAAAAAAAAAAAAAAAAGCAAATAGTACAATTAAATGTTAAGTAAAAAATAAAAATAAATTTCTCTTCTCTGACACCAGTTCTCTCCCTTACTGCCAGGTCTTTCATATCCCTGAAGAGAGATTCTAGGCAACATTTGTCCAATGTATCCATCTCTCCTTTTTACACAGTGGAAACCTATCCTACCCATTCTGCTGGGTTGTATGTTTTACACATCATTTCTTAATACAGATCTGAGCACCATGTGCCACCTGGCTACATGGACACTCTGTACTTCGGTACCTAGTCCCTACTTATGGACAGTGACATGTTTGCTAACCTTTCACTTACATGAATAGTCCCGCAATGTGTATATCCTTGTGCCTCCCCCTTTGAGTGCATGGGCTGGTTTATGTTGGATGAATTCCAAGCCATGGTACTGCTGGGTCAAAGGATACATGCATTCAACACTCAGGACATATCCCCAAGCTGTCTGCTTGAAAGGTCTCAAGCGGAGGGATGACAGCCCTCCACGGTCTGGTCAGTTGCTCCCGACACATTTGACAGGGATGGAAATAGCAAGGTATTGGATTATGAGCCACACAATCTTGAGGTCTGGGATGGGCTAAAGGATCGTCAAATGAGGGTCCACTTGCGAGCTCCCAGCTCTCTGCTATCTGCCGTGCCTTCTGGAGGTTGAGAGAAAGGGGCCCCTGATGACATGTCCCTTTGCTGTGGGGGGAGGCATCCAGCCCGGAGGTTGTGCACAGGATCCACACCCCCCACCCCGTGGGATGGCTGCAAACAGCCTAGCATGGAGAGGACAGGCTGCCGGCAGCTGTGAGGGGCGCGAGTTCAGCCAAAGCCCGAGCAGAGGGCTGCCAAAAGCCTTTTCTTTTCATTTTTCCAAGCCTGCACTTTGGGCTGGGCACACTGTCATCCTCATGTTTCCTATTACTTTACAAGGCTCCGCATCAAAGCGCCAGCGGTGCAGGCCCTTTGATGTCTGGGCCCAGCCTGCCTCCGCTTTTGGGAGAAGCATCTCTGCTGAGGATCAAGAGGGGAGTCAAGCTGAGATGGTCCCCGGCCATCCCTGGCCAACGTGGTCCCCTGGATCCACGGACACTGAGACTGAAGGCTCCTGGGGGAGGGTGGAGGGACCATCCAGCCTGACTGAGGCCCCTGTCACCGAGCCCAGAGGGGACCCAGAGGCCCAGAGAGAGCAAGGGGCTACCCCAGGCCATATAGCCATTTGGCGAAGGTGGATCAGATGCTGGTAGAGGGGATTCCTATTGGATCAGGGGAGCCAGGCGGCCCCTCGGTTGTTGGTCTCTCAGTTCCCCACTTTGCTTCCTAGACACTTTCTGGTACTGATACTCTGCAGCTGAGGGAGGTGGTTCAGTGAAGGTGTCTATAGTCACCCTGCCTTGGTTCAGATCCTGGGCTCATTCCTTTCTGCTGTGTTACCTTGGTCAAGTTACTTAACTCCTGTGAGCCTCAACTTTCTCTTCTGTAAAATGGGATAAAGACGTTTCCTATCTCAGAGGGTCCTTGTGAGGGTAAAATGAGATTTATGAAAGCACTTCGCTCAGATGCCTGACACAGTCTCCAAAACACACACACACAAGACCTCTTATCACTTGATGAGAAAAAGATCGGGGAAGGGTTTTCTAAGGAGAGGGGGCTAGTGTGAAGCTGACTTGCTAATACAGGTCCCCCGTCCTGCCCAGTCGTGCTCTGAGGAAGAGCTGGGGCCATCAGAGACATCCAGGGAATTAAGTCCTTCCGTACTCCTCTCCCAACTCCCCAGCTCCAATTCAAGGCTCTCTTCTGAGCTTCAGCTGGGGGTGTGGGGGATGGATGGGGACAGGGTACAAGGCCCGGGGTGGGAGGTCTGTGGAAGGGGTGTGTGGGAGGACACGGCCCTACAGCCCGAACTCCCAGCCCCGACTCCAGGAGACAGCCAGAGTGGGGAAGGAGGGGTAGTTTCCTGGCACAGCTGAAAAGGTTTGGATTTGACTTGGAAACACATTGAGAAGTCCCTGGAGGCTGCCTCCACAGAAACAGCCTCTCTGAAGTGGAGCCCGGACTGGGGAGGCTGTTTTGTATAAAGGGGCTCCGGGGACCTCAGTGATGGAAGATGGGCTGAAACCTCTACCCCAGAGTTTCCACACAGGCAGACCAAACCTCTGCACTTCCCGAGGGCCTGCCCTGGGGGTGGGAGAATTCCATCCTCAAGCCTGTGCCAACAGGGGACTGAGGACTGAGCCGGGGAAGAAGGGTCCTTGCCCCTGGGAGCCCACAGATGGGGGAGGAGGGAAGCACCTTCTCAGGCAGCCCTAGGACTTATCCCTGAGCTGCCACCTTCCCGTTTTGGCCATATCTAAGTTTAGCCTGCGATTTTACTTATTTCCTTTTTTCCTTTAAATTGACTCATGTTTTTTCCTTTAAATTGACTCACCTTTAAAAAACTTGAATATATTTCTTTTAAAAGGAATTTTATATATGCTACCATAAGTGGAAGACCTGTATCACTTGTCATACACAATAACCATATAAATAGAGTACAATAAACAATGTTAATTTCTAGCTAGCGCCTGAGACTTGTTCTTTCTTTGATTAAAAAATAAAAGGGAAGATTAGCAAGTATGAGAATTGTGTTAAAAATGGGCTAACACCCAACTAAGACCTTTTCCTAGACTAGCACTGCCAGATAAAATGCATAATGCCCAGTTACATTTAAATTTCAGACAAACAATCACTAGAATTTTTAGTATATCTTAAATATTTTATCGGAGAAAGCAGTGGCACCCCACTCCAGTACTCTTGCCTGGAAAATCCCATGGATGGCGGAGCCTGGTAGGCTGCAGTCCATGGGGTCGCTAAGAGTCCAATGCGACTGAGCAATTTCACTTTCACTTTTCACTTTCCTGCATTGGAGAAGGAAATGGCAACCTACTCCAGTGTTCTTGCCTGGAGAATCCCAGGGACGGGGGAGCCTGGTGGGCTGCCGTCTATGGGGTCACAGAGTCGGACATGACTGAAGTGACTTGGTCACACTTAGACTAAAAAATTATTTACTATTTAACTGCAATTCACATTCAACTGGGCATTATGTATTTTTATTTGCTAAATCTGGCAACCCTATCCTCAATGAGTGTAAGATATTCTTCTAAAAGAATAACTTTCTCACTGCTGAGAGATTAAATGTTTGCACATGGTGTCCCTATGCCACCAAAAACAATCTCAAGAAGAACTGTTCTGATTCAAGGTGGAATTGCAGTACCAAAACATACTGGTGTGGGAACTTGGAGGTGGGGGAGAGAGTTGCGTTTGGGAGAAATTCTGAAAGTCTCCCCGAGGAGAGGGGGGCATTTGGGCAGGACTCTAGGGGCCAGCGAGGGCATGGCAGCGATCTCGGGGTTCTGAGCACCCTCCCCCACACCGGCCCAGGGCTTGAGCAACAGAGGACACTCCTTAGGAATAAAGCCTTGCCTCTGCTCTCAGAGGACAGAGGGGCTTGTGTTGGCGTGACTGTGGCTTGTGAGTATGAGTGACTGTGTGTTTGCCCAAATCACACCCTCTTGGGGCACAAAAGGGCTTTTGAGGGCCTCTCCTCTCACACTGCCCCCAACCCCCGCCTGCCCTATGTGGAAATCTGAAACTTGCTTGCATTTCTCCAGTGATGGGGCACTCGCTACCTTGTAAGGATTCTCTCATCATTGGGCAGGGTTGATTGCGAGAAAGCTCTTCCTTAGCCCGAACAGCAATCTGCCTTCCTGTAGACTCCCTCTGTCCTGTGACAGTCCTTCAGAGGGTTGTCATCCATCCATGATGACAACCCACTGAAGTCTGAACAGACCCATTTCTTTGAACTGCGCCCCTTATGGCTTGATTTCTGACTTCCTCATTTGCAGGGAAACAGGCTTAGGGCCTGGGACTGGAGACACTGCCTGGACAAGGAGCAGGAAAGGTTGTGCGTGGGCAATGCTGGGAACTGAGGCAAGGATGCACCAGCACACGGAGGGGAGTTCCTTTTCTGCAGATTCTCAGCCTTTGGGAGCTGCCCGAGAGCCCTGGGCTTTGTGCCCTGTTCAGCCCCTGACTTGCTGTGTGCCTTCAGGCAAGTGTCCTCTCCGTCCTGGGCCTTAGATCTCTGCCTCATGCCCTGTGAATGCACTGGCCTGTTCTTACAGGTAAAAATATCTGTGTCTGTTCTGATTGACTGGTGCTGTGCTGGCTTGGATTTCTGTGATAAGAAGGATTCTGAGGCAGTGTCTGGGGCCAGAGGGAAATTAAGCCATGTACAGACAGTGCAATAGTGGCCCAGGAGCTGCATATGGCTAGTCGCAGCCTTGAGGGGGCTGCCAGTTCTGGCAGGGCACGACTCTGAAATGACGAAGCAGGACAAGCCGAGGTGCTTGGTGAACTCAGGTATGGGGCAGGGGCTGTCCCTGTGGGGAGCAGGGAGGAACCCTGCGCGGTGTTGGTGGCCTTGGCCCTGTCTTTGCCCAGCCTACTATGGACTCTCACACGTGTGCTGGTCCACACCCTGCCACCCAGAGGACCAGAGGACAGAGTTTCTCTGTAGAATCCTGTGAGCAGGCCAAGACTTGTGGCTGGAGGGCCGTGTGGAAGGCGACAGGGGAGGCTGGCAGGGTGGGGCTCAGGGAGTGCAGATGGGGCTTCTCTGCCAGGGGCAGCTCTTTAGGGAACAGAAACATGGGTCAGAGCTGGGGCTTGGTTTCTACACAAAGGGGCTTTCTGCCCATCCCTGCCCTGCAGGGCTGGGAGGCGGGAAGAGGGCAAAGCCCAGACTCTGAGTATCTCAGAGGGCTCAAATTGAATTTCCAAGCTGGGTAAAATCTCTTTTTTGGTCTTCAATTGCCAAGTCATGGTCCGACTCTTCATGACCCTATGGACTGCAGCACTCCATGCTTCCCTATTCCTCACCATCTCCTGGAGTTTGCCCAATGAGTGCAACGGTCTGGTGGGCAAAATCTCTACAGATCAACAAGTCCTCACTCCAGTCTATGAACAGGCTTTCCGGACAGACGGCAACTCTTAAAAGGTGGTAGAAGAAGGGGGTTCCTCCATCTCCCTCTCTCTCTCTTCTTGCCCCTAGTTCATGACAACTTTGTCAAGTTCCTTCCCATTTCTCTGGGCCTGGCTTCCCAGTTGTACGAGAAAGGAGAGATAGTCTTTAAAAGTCCTGCCAGGTCTCACATTTACAGACTCCAGTTTCTCAGGAATGACGGTGATGGTGATGAAGAGCTCCAGGGTTTACAGAGCACTCCCTACTTCCCATTCAGTTTACCTCCTAACAGTGAGGTGGTTAGTGCAGTGAGCATGGTAAGTATTAGTCCCCCAACTTTTTTAAGATGACAAAACTGAGGCTCAGAGAGGGCAAAAGTGTCTTCCAGGGACTTCTCTGGTGGTCCAATGGGTAAGACACCACGCTCCCAATGCAGGGGACCTGGGGTCAATCCCTGATCAGGCAACTAGATCCCACATGTCACAACAAAGATCGTGCACAGCCAAATAAATAAGTAAAATAAATAAATAAGGGCCTTCCAAGTTCATACGACAACGTGGCGGCTGAACCAGGACTTCCATGTCCGTGTCCAGACCTTAGTTCGCTTGTAACACTGGTTTGCAGGCTCCCAGAGTGGGACAGATGGGGCCTGGGCCAGAAAAGCCACGGTGGCTTCACCTGTCTGTTTTACATGTAGGAAATATTTTGAGGAGGAAATATTTGTGTCTAAAAAGAAATGAAAGCCTTGTGTTCTTCCAGGATTTCTCAGGTAGGAGCTGGGAAGGACCCATTTCTCAGCTGCACAGACTCTGGGTTGGGTAGCTTCGTCTGGGGTTTAACTGAGAGCTTCATGTGTTTAATGGAAATGAAAGGGATCCGCACAGTTTTTAGTATGTGATGGCGTTTGGGTGAAAGCTGGAAGTTTTCACAACGTAGAGAACCCCGCGGTATGAAAATGTCAGTATCACAAAGTGTTAATGCTGGAAGGATCTTTAGAAAACATCTGGCTCATGCATCCCTCCCCCACCCTTTACTGAGGGGAAACTGAGGCAAAGAAAGAAGAGGTTTGGCCCAGGTCACACAGCATCAGAGACAGAGACAGGATGTGGGTACTCTGACTGCCCAGAGATTTTCGGCACAAACCATTTTCTGGGGCAGGGGAAGGGGAAGAAGCCGAGGGGGCTGCAGCCCTGGGACCATCAGACGAGAGGTATGTGGGACCCAGCCGCCTGCTGATAAGAGACCCACAATGCCTTTCCAAAGGGATATTTTATCAAGATGTAATTTTTCTCGCCGCAGACACTATTTTCTTTCTTGCAGACCACGCTGGCCTTCGCGATAAGGCGCCCAGACATGTTCACACTGAGGCAGCCAAAACATGAGGCAGGAGGAAAAAAATTCCCTTCTTAATCTACCCCCCACCCCCACCACCATAGCCCAATCCCCCCCTCCATTTCCTCTCATTCTCTCCAAGTTCTCGTGCCCCCCCCATTCCCCACCCCCACCCCCACGGCTGGCTGGCCTCTTCCTGCCTTCCAGTAAGTCAGCCCGAAGGAGCCAGGAAGGTATGTGGCCCGAGGAGGTCAAAGGAGAGACAGGAGGGGTCTCCCCTGGGAGAGGAGGCCCAGATCACAGGCTCTCCGGCCATGTGCAGGGGTGGGTGGTGAGGGGAGGGCTTCCCCTGGAGCCTCTGCCTGCCCCAATCCCCACAGATGGAACACAGAGCTCTCCCTGGTTTGGGGGTTTGAGTTGGAGGTGATCCCCAGACGCTTTACCTCCTGACCCCCATTTCTGACCTCCTAACTCAGGGTTGATGGGAATTTCTGGGGAAGGGGCTACCCTGCCTACTTCTATGCAAAACCCCCCAGATTTAGGAGATCTGGGACCCATCAGTCATGGCAGAACCAGTCCCTTCTGTTCTCTAAGCTCTCCAGGCCTCAGTTTCCCCAACTGCCGGCTACAGGGGGCTGGATTCAGATGTCCTGGCCCTGAAATTCTCCTTCTGGCCTTTTCAGAAGATGGAGTTGTATCCCAGGCCTCCCGGGTGCTTGGCAAGTTGGCTGCATGCCCCCGTGTATCAGTACCCCGCCTCTGCTTTGCTCAGGAAGTCCACCCCGCCCTCCACATCTGGATGGAATTTACCCCCCAAAGCAACTCAATTACCGGTGATCTGATCAGGACGGATCATGTGTCAGAGGAGGCCCTGGTGAATGCTGCTCTGCCAGAGATGAGGGTTCCTGGGCCTGTGATCTACCCCTCAAACAGCCCAAGGGCCCTTCCTGGGGCCCTGAAGACACTGGGCCAGGTGGGCAGTGTTCTGCTGAGCAGGAGACTCAGAAAGGGCTGCCACCCCCTTCTCTGTCCTAGGCCCCCTATTCAGTTAAGACCAAATCAGTGCATAAAAGCTTAAAGGGGAAGGAAGGCGCTGTGTGAATTTTACATTGTTGATTCAGCCAAGTGTCCACTCAGTGGTGTTTGTGAGGGTAGCAAACCTCATGCCTTCTCTTTACACTCTGATCCCTAACAGGGCACCCTGGAAGGTAAAGGATACCTGCAGCTCACATGCAGAGCTGCAACAGCAAGGCCTGGGAACCCAGTCCTGGGTCTTGGCATAGCCTGTTTGGGAGAACCCCTGTATAGCGCAAGGGACTCAATGCTCTGTGGTGACCTAAATGGGAAGAAAATCTAAAAAAAGAGGGGATATGTATGTACGTATAGCTGATTCACTTTGCTGTGCAACAGAAAGTAACACAATATTGTAAAGCAACGATATTCAAAAATTAAAAAAAAAAAAAAAAAAAGCAGGGATTTCCCTGGTGGTCCAGCGTCCAGTCCTTAAGAATCCACTTTCTGATGCAAGGGAAGCAGGTTCACTCCCTAGCAGGGGAACTAAGATCCCACATACCATGGGCTGCAATTAGAGAAAGGTTGCATACCATAATGAAGAATCCTTGTTGCAACGAGGACCCAGCACAGCCCAAATAAAATAAATAATAAAACTTCTGGCTCGAGCAACCAGAAAAAAACAGAAAAGACAATCCCTGCTGTCTTCCTGTGGCTTCTGCTAAATGGGTGAATGAGGGGCAGTGAACATGGAGGTTTCCTATTTCTTCAGGTCTGCCTTCAAAACCCCTTATTCTGAGCTTATTGCTCAAGAAATGTTTTCCTGGACATGAGGGCTCCCAGCCACTCAGTATCCACGTAGGAAGGAGGGTCACTGAGCCCTCCTGCACTCCAGGCACTAGTGCTCTGTGCCCATCAGTATAGTGACCTCCCGGGAGCAGGGAGCACCAGGTTGAACAGGCCTGGGTTGAAAGTCCAGTGGATCAAGACCCTCGTGCTCAGCAGCCTGAGGATCACATGTGAGTGCCCACTGCCTTCCAGGTGACACGGCCCCACCACCCTCCGTGTGGGCTGGGCAGCCCTCGCCAGGCCGGAGAAGCAGGGTACATATGCACAGACATGCCACCTCCTTCCATCAGAAAATCAACAGCATCAGCCCAGCCAGTTGACTCACACTGGTTAAGAGCAAAGCACCGAGCTCAGTGCTGCTGCGGGGAGGCTGAAGTGTCTGAGGCCAAATCTCACTCCTCTGGAGGCCCACACTGTCAGTGGGATGGAAAACACCGACCCAAAAGGCAGTGAGGAGCCCAGGCCGGCGCCAGCAGGCCCTGCATGAGTACGACTATGCCCCGTGCAGGCAGAGGGCTTCAGGCCAACAGGTTAGCCTCCCTACCTTCCTCTTGCCATTGGTGTCAGGAGCGAGCAGATAATGCATCTGAAACACTAGCGAGTACCGTTCCCACAGAGTAAGTCCCCCATGAAATACCATCTTACTGTCCATCTTATGAAATAATGAGCATCGAGGCAACCACCTCTCACTTGCCTGGAAACCTTCCTACCTAAAAGAACCCAGCCAAGAACTTGTTGGAAGCTCCCCTTCTAAAAACACCTCTGAGCCGTCACCAATAAAGAGTAGCGAGCTTGTGCCCTGAAGCTCGTGGACCTTCACATCAGTAAACTGATGGCAGAAGCAGGAGTGATGAGCAGGTGATGGGGGTGCTGATCACTTGGAGAAGGGAAAGCTTTCTGGAGGCCCAAGGACGCCAAGCCGATGTGGGTAGAGGGTCTGGGTTGGGAAGGAGAGGGGAGGCTCAGGTTCGGACCAGGTTCCTAGAGGTCATGATTGCCTCTCTAACTCATTGACTGCTGTGGGGTCACTGTGGGGGTGACAAGATGAAGGGGCTTCTTTAGGAAGCTGATTCTGGGGGCTGATGTAGGTTCCAGCAAGGGGTACCTACTGGTAAGGACGCCAGTCGGGGCATGTTGGAACCTAGACAGGACTGAATGCCAGGATCCATCCATGATGTAAAATTCCAGACAGGGAAATCACCATGTACATGGTAAATCCCCCCTCACATCCTTTATATCACATGATCTTCATGATTCATCTTCCCTGAAACCAGGGAAGAAACCGTGTCCTTAGCAATGGGACCTCACACAGCTGTTAATGTCAGGGCGAGGCCAGGAACCTGGGGCTCCAGCTCCTGCATCATTGCTCCTCTTTTATGGAAGTTTTGGGGGTGCTCTGCCTGCCTGCTCTTATTACCTATAGAGATATTTAATAATAACACAGTGATGGACAGTCTTGGGCCCAGGGCACGGCAAGTGATGAGTGAGCCCTTAGAGGGTAACAAGCATTGATTCTGGAGTCAGGAAATCCTGGTTGGAGGCCCAGCCCCATTACCTACCACCAGTGTGGCCTGGGGAAGCATCTGAACCTCACTGAGTCTCACTTTCTCCCAACTGGGGAGAAGATGTCTGTAAAGGAGGCTCTTTCTCTTCCACAAGCCCTGGGAGGGTATGGGCTTGTCCCCTGTGCCCGGCATGGGGCTTGGGGCAGGGTAGAAACGCAGTCAATACCATCCTAATAAATTGTTCACATTTACCAGGGGAATTTTTTTCCTGTGTCAAGCATTACATTAATTACTCAACTAAATGGATGGTTAGATAGTTGGTAAGAAGAGTTTGGACTCTAAGAAGAATGGTGGGGGTTAGCGGGTGAATGCACATCAGTAGGGAAAGCGCAGACCAGGAGGAAAGGGCCCTGTCTGGAGGGAGCTGGGGAAGAGCTTGCCAGCAAAACATGCCAGCAAGCACAGAGTTCGAAGACGCAGGTTCAATTTCTCACTCTGTCATCATCTTGCTGTGTGACCTTGGTCAGGAACTGACCCTCTCTGGGCCTCTGTTTTTTTTTTCAAAGGGGACAGATGGAAGGCACAAGGGAGCTGGGAGCCAAGCTATCAGGGAGGGAGGCTCCCTCACCTGAGGTCTCCAGGCCTGTTGGGATCTGCCAGCCTGAAGGGGATTTCCTGGGGCCGGCCCAGTTTCCAGCCCAACTGACGTCTCCCCTGGATGGGTGCCCAGAACAGCTCTCTAGTGGAAAAGGCAGGCGGGCATTCTCCCAGCCCATACTTCAGCCCTCCCTCTGGGGTCTCCCCACCCCCAGCCTGACTTGGGGAAGTGGGGGATCCCTCCTGATGAAACAAGAAGGCACTGCCCCTTGGCTCAAGCTCCTGATTTGCTGTGTGACCTCAGGCAAGTCCCTGCCCCTTTCTGGGGGCCATGAGGAGGGCAAAGATTTCCAAGCTCTGTGGGGACGCTGACACTCTGGGATCCTGCTGGGGGCTGGGGGTGCTGGGAAAGAGACTTGAGATGGGAGCTGGACCCCAGGGCCTTGCTCTTCTTGCTGCAGAGTAGACGGTGGAAGGAGGGCAGTGGGAGGCCCCCAGGTGTCTGTGAGAGGGGGCAAGGCGAGCCTGGGGTTTGGGAAACATATTTACTTTTAAGTGTCCGGTGTCACCGGGGGTTTTTTCTTTGGGTTTTGAAATGCTCCAGAAGTCAGCACTCTTGTGCGTGTTTGCCGAGCAGAATATGGGCTGTATTTATTCATCCTTTAGCCCGAGCCCTTAAAAATATAGACGGCTAATGTCTTCAGTATGTATGAAATATCCCATATGCTCGGAAACAAAAGGGGCTCTGTTATTAAAGTTTCATTTCCACACGCCCCCTCCCCTCCCTCCCGCCCGCCCCCCTGACACCCTGCCCTCCTCCCATCCTGCTCAGCCTGCTCGAGACAGAGCAGGAGTGAGGAGGCAGGCGGGCAGCCGTGGCTGGAGCCTGGGCACAGCAGTCCCCATGAGAGAGGGTACGGATTCGGCTCCAGGTGAGGTGGAGACCGTGGAGGACGAGAGCAGGGTCTTCCTGGGGAGAGGGGCCTCTGGGGCTGCTGGGATGGCCAGTGGAGGGATGGGGGCCAAGGTGGCCCCTCTTGTGGGCGCCCTTGGGGCCAGGGCCTGGCAGGGCCCTGATGTCTGGGACGGAAATGCCCGCTCTGCTGCTAACTGAAACCACATGTGTCTCCCAGGCAGCGGGACAGAGAAGCCGCCAGGCCTGGGGCTGGGGACTGGGGGGAGGAGAGATGCAGGCTGGCCCCCACTGTGTGCCCAGGGATGGCTGGGGGTAGGGAGGTTCGGGGTCATTTGCATGTGTACAAGAATGTGCGCGATGCATGAGTTGTGTGTGTGTTCACATTGCATGGGCGGGTGGGCAGTGTGTGTGTGTGTGTGTGTGTATAAGCATATCTGCAGGTTGGTGGGGTGTCTGCTCGCAGGACCAAATGAGTCTCCCCGTGGCCTCCTGTGGCCTGAATCCTGGGCAGACTCCTACCTAACACTCAGCACCTGGGACCCTGCTGGCTGCCCCCTAGGAGGGTCCTCCGGGGATGAGGAGACAGCCGGGCTGAGCTGGTGGTGGTCCTTCTCTGCTGTACTCTGTAGCCACCATCCTCCTTCCTTTTGCCTCCAGCCCAGTTCAGTCCCCTCACGCCTGTACCACTTCTGCCCATTTCCCAGGGAGAAAGGCTGAGGCATAGAGCAAGGGGCTGACAACAGGCTCTTCTCCCTCGTCCACCTTCATCTTTTTCAGAGTGCTTGCCTCCAGGAACGTGGCACCTTCACTGTAGCCCTGGGAAGTGAGGAAACCAAGCCCAAGATAGGGGAGAGCTTGCTCATGGCACCAGGAGGACAGAATGGGGCTGCCCCAACCTGCAGGGGTCAGGGGATGACTGGGACAAGGGCTCCTTGGAGAACGGCTACACCTAGATTCTGCGGCAAATAGGGGCAACCCCCTGCCGGGGGCCCTGTGACCTGAGTCTTCTCTTCCAAAAGAGCAAGCCTTGGTGGGAGCTGGGCTCTGGGTTCTGGGGGTGACCCTGCCACTCCCCTGCTCTGGATGTTAGATGGGCTTCCTCCTAACTCTGGGCTTCAGTTCCCCATCCTCCCAACAGCAAGTGTAGACCAAAGTAGTATTTCCCAGAGTGTGGTGTGCACAGCATTGGCCGCTTGGAGATGGTGCCATGGGGACTGCCAGTTTTCATTTTAACAAAGGTTGTGTGTTATTTATACCCCCCCCCCGCACATTAGGGGAAAATATATAAAATCCAAACCAGGGAGTGGATTTAAAGAAAAATATAAACCACCCAAATGAGTGAAGACAGGATTGCTAGGAGATCCCTGGGGTCCTGTCCATTTTGGCAACAGACTCTCTTTATGTTTCTACCATTTTTAATGTTCACGAGAGTGTGGATTCTGGTTATCCAGGATCTAAAATGTGATCTGCCAAGTAGATCATTTTTTGGCCTCCACAAATTAGCAGCCCTGAAATTCCGTGATTGGAGTAAAAAGTTCAGTTGTCACCTTGCGGGGAGGGTTGGGAGGAGAGAGAGAGCGTGTGTGTGTGTGTGTGTGTGTGTGTGTGTGTGTGTGTCGTGTAGTGTTGTGTTATGTTGTGTAGGAAGGGACTGCAAATGGAATTGGCAGATCTGGAAAAAAGATCAGCCCATCTGAGGTTGAGGCTGCGTGCCCAAGGTCAGAGGCAGGGAGTTGGGGAAAGAGATTGTTCCCTGACTGACATTTTCAAGTGCTTTGTCTGGCCTCAGCCTTGCACTGAATCATCAGGATGGGTGGGTAGGCGAGGGGCCGCCCTAGCTTCAGCCTTTCCTGCCATTCAGCCCCAGCTCCCCAGCCATTTGGCTGCATTTTATGTGCCAACCCAGGGCTGGCCCAGGAGAGGTGCCCTGGGAGGGTGTGGGGGTGTGGGCAGCCCCTCCCATGGCAGGGCACCGTCACCTCTCCAGGCTGGGCTGGTTGGAGCTGGTATCACTGAGGATGTACTCCCTCATCTCCACCCTCAGCCCCTGGAAGACTCCCTGTTGCTGCTATTGTTACTCATGATGATGCCTCCTTTTCCATGGATTTTCACTGGTGATTTGTCTCATCACCAGCCCTCCAGGCTAGCGCACATCGCCCTGATGCAGGAAGTTCACCTCCCCAGACTGCCTGTCTTGTGTCATCCTGCAGTGGGAGGAGGGCATTCAGAGGGCTCACGGATATGGATGGCATCCTTGTGGGGATGAATGCATGGCCCCTTCTTGGGGAGGCAGCAGGTGCGGAGGAAGGAGCCCAGGGCAAGCGCCCTGACCATCTGGGGCCTTAGTGTGCCTACTGACCTCAAGAGGCTGAAGTAATTTTCTAGTTCTGCCCTGGGATGGACCAACATCCATCTACCTCTAGAGGGTTCTTGTTCCTCTGCATGCACGCCTGCATGCGTGTGTGCTCAGTCACTTCAGTAATGTCTGACTCTTTGCAACCCCATGGACTATAGCCCACCAGGCTCCTCTGTCCATGGGATTTTTCTAGGCAAGAATCCTAGAGTGGGTTACCATGCCCTCTTTCAGAGGATCTTCCCAACCCAGGGATTGAAGCCACATCTCCTGTGTTTCCTGCAATGCAGGTGGATTCTTTACTGCTGAGCCACTGAAGAAGCCCTCTTGTTCCTCTACAAAAGTGCTTTCCCAGGGAAAGTGGGGGACAAATCATGCGAGTTTGGGGAGGAGCTCCCTGAGCAAGGATGGACCACATGTAGTCATCCACACTCCTTGGGCCCAGGTTCCCTTGGGGGCTGGACTAGCTATCTCAAACCCTGGGGAAGCAGCTGGCCGAGGTCATGGCCAAAGTTCCTGCTTGTGGACCTTATCACATTCTAAGTGACTTTCAGTGGCCTTGAGAATGACCAGCAGCTACGCCCAAGACCAAGGGCAAACGGAAACCTGGACAGTTTTATGGGCATCGTTACAGAGAGATCAGCCCGGCCCGGGAGTGGGAGGTGGCCCTGATTAGCAGGGAGGACATGGGCTTAAAGAGCAACTTCTTCCTAAGGAAACATTCTCATCTGGAAAATGAAACTGTTTATATGACCACCTTGTGCTTAAACATATTCCCATGGTGGACTCAGCCATGGATTCGGATGGAAGGAGAGAATTGTAGTTAAACTTGTTGTAGCTTATCTACCCACAGGGATGCCCGAGAGCCCTGCTTCCTTAGATTTCATCTTGTTTTTCCTGGGTTTGCTGCACACAGGGTATGAAGCAGTGACAAAGCAGTCAAACCCAGATCTACTGATAATATTGACAGAAGGCAAAAGAAAGCTCAAGTTTGTTCTTGGGTGAGGAAAAAAAGAAAGGGATCAGGTGACCCTGAGCTCTTCTACCACAGCAGAAGTCCAGGCCCCTGCATCTCTCTCAGCTCGACTTTCCTGATCTGTAACATGGACTGTCACAAGGAGTCGGGGGTGATGGCACAGAAGGCCTGGCACACACTGTACCCAGCACTCAATAAATAGCATCTCCAAGGTATCAGGTCTGACCTAGGGAGGAAATGGCACTGCCACTCCACGGAGGGCAGGGGACACAGGGCGCGAGCAGCGAGACGAGGGAAGAGCACGGGCTCCCCCAGGCCTGGCTCCCTGGCTCTGAACCTTCCGGCACCTTCCTTCACGCTCTGTAAAGCTGGGCCACGGATAACACCTACCAACCTTGTGGGACAGCCATGGCGATTAAACAGGCCAACCTAGAACTCCCAGTGAGTAGCAGGTGCCCAGAGAACACTGCTCTAGCAGAGAAGGAACCTGGAGGCCTGAGGCCAGGTCCCTCAAAATCTTCACTTCAAATTGTCCCACTCATGCCCGGTCAGGGCCAAGGCGCAGGGAGTAGGAAGGCCAGGTGGCCAGAGGCTCCACAGCCCGGGGAAGGCATCCCCCTAGACGGTTTCAGAACCTGCCACGCACACCACCTTCTGGAGCTCTGGCCCGTCCCCGGGCGGAGGGTGGGCAGCAACAGGGCTCCTGTCCCTGCCAGCAGGGCTGTGGGGCAGGCTTCCCACCTGAAGGGTCTCGAGAGAAAGGAGGAAACGGAAAAGTGAGGCTTCGAGAAGGAAAGGGGCCTGTGTGGGGTCCAAGTGGGGCCAAGGCAGGAACCGGAGGGGTAGAGGCGAGAGGGTGGGAACCCTGCAGGGAGAGGGAGCTGGGGAGGCCCCGTGCCGACCCTGCCAGGGCCTCCTTCCAGCTCTGCTGCCTGGAAGCGGGAACCGGTTGAAGGAGAACCGGAAAGGAGAGAAAGAAAGCAAACAGACTCAGAGAAAAGCCTGGAGCTCCGAGCGCTGGGGTTGTTTGGTCTGGCGGAGCCACCTCCCGGGCCACTCCCAGCCGTTCTGCAGACAGACTCCAACAACCCCCGCCACACGGGGTGTGTGCACACTCACGCACACACACACACATACACAGATACGGATATCCAGGCATATAGACACGCACACACACAGACATATTTGTGTGTGCAGACACACACACACACTCACACACATGCATACATACAGACACAGACACATACATATTCACAAACACACACAAGGCACATAGACACATGCACAGATACAGGGCATAGAAGGTCTGAGGGTGAGGGTGGGTGCTGGGGACGGAGGGTTTCCATAGCATCTTCCAGCTTAACCACCTCGCTCCTCTCACCCCACAACATGCACAGCTCAGCCCTTCGCTGCAATTACAGTAACACCTCCCATGCACTTACCCTGAGCTCTAAGCTCCTTACTTGGATAAACTTGTTTAAGCCTCACAGCCACTCCACAAGGCGGGCACTGTAATTAGCCCTGGGGTGCAGATGGGAAAGTGGTCTCGGAGCAGCAGGGCCCGGAACATGGTGCCCCTCACTGATTCTGAGGGCACTAAAGCCCTGGCTCTGTGCCAGACCCTGAGACCAGCACGCTCAACCCCATGGTCCACACCACGTGACTGGCAATGTGCTGCTGCCCTTTTCTCAGGCCCTGGGAAGAGAGGGCACAGAAGAGTGGAGGCTCGGGGCTGGATGTGTGTGTGCTGAGCAAGGCTTAGCGGGAGGAAAGGCAGGGGGTCGGGGCAACACAGACTCTCACATCACACTCAGTGCCCTCAGGCCTCTTCTTCCAGCATCCCTGCCACAGCTCCGTGCAGTCACCTGCCTGACCCCTGACACTCAGTCTGCCTCCTAGACCTTACCATCCCGCATCTCTCACCCTCACATGGTTCAGCCAGCCAGCCACTGCCTCAACAAGTGTGTCCTGAGCTCCCTTAATGATAGCTCTGGATGCCTGTTGACAAAACATGTTTCCCTTCCATTATTTTATTTCATTTTTCGTGTGTGTGTGTGTGTGTGTGTGTGTGTGTGTGTTGGGGGGCTTATTATTTTCTTTCACCTTGGCTCCACCACTCACTGAGAATCCTTTCAGTCGAGAATCAAACTAAGATATATATACATATATCAGAGTCCTCTACTGGGCTCAAAATGCCAACTGCACAGGTCCAGGGTGTGGGAAATGTGGCAGAAAAATAGCAACAGCTTAGTGACGTCTTTGTGAACCGTATGGATAATATAATCCAGCAGAGATACAACTGTTGAAGGGGGGAAGTTAATCTGATGTTATTCGGTTGCTCTGATGTTTATGTCTGGCTCTGCGATCCTATGAACAATAGCCTGCCAGGCTCCTCTGTCCTCCAGTATCTCTTGGAGTTTGCTCAGATTCATGTCTATAGAGTCAGTGATGCTCTCTAACCATCTCATTCTCTACCGTTCCTTTCTCCTGTTAGGCTGCATTAATAAAGATAGAATGCCCAGAATGAAGGAGGTAATGGTCTTGCCATAATCTGTGCTGGTTTGATTTTCCTGGTTTATTGTGGTCATGTTAGTTCTGAGAATCTGACAGATAGGCTGACAGTAGAGGAGGGTCAACAGGCTGGAAGGGGTAAGAAATTCTTTCCTGTATGAAACAGTTGAAGGGACTGAAGTTTAGCCTGAGGGAGAGAATAGAAAATACTCAGAGGATGGGGTTAAGCTCAGTAGGATAGAGTGTGGGGAGATTTCACCTCTCTAGAAAAGGGACACTAAAGATGGAATGAATGAGCTGCCCCTCTGGAAAGTGAGGCCTCTGACACTGAAGATGTACAGGCCAAAGTGGGAGGCCTGAGTGAAAGAGGCCAAGATCAGTGTCTCCTGACTCCAGCTCTTTCAACAGGTTGTGCTGAAGGGAAGGGGTCCCCAGGAGTCCTGAGCACACCCGCTCCCCTGGTCTCTCCAGGGCCTCAACTCCTGCCCCCGCCCCATGGCCCCCCAGGATGAGGACAGAGTCTCCAACAGGGTAATCCACAGGGAGGGAGGAACCCCTGGGCAGCACCCTTTATGGAGGGGTGGGTGAATGGAGGCAACGGAGGAGAAAGGGTTTGCCTGAAGTCAGTGGCTTGGACAAGATGGCAGATCATAACCCCAGCTTGAACCCAGACCTCCAGCCCTGGTTCCTGCCTCCCCAGCCTGTGAGGTCATTGGTGGACCAACAGTCTGGTTCTCCCCAGGGAAGGCTCCCAAGCAGAACCAGTCCACTCTTTTCCTCCGTCCACAGGGCCTCAGATTTGAGGTCTGCTCAACATGCATTTATTGAGCACCCCCTGGGTGCAGGCATTACACTGGCACCTAGGGGTGCGATAGCAGCTGCGCTAGAGTAGGGGGTGAACTTCCTCCCTCTGTCCTCTACAGATCACTTCTCATTTTTGAAAATACTTGGTTTATTTATTCATCTGATGGCTTACTGTCTGTCTTCCCTGAGCCACCCTGCCCTGCTCTCGACCTATCCAAGCCCCCACTGTACTCCCAGATCCAACAGCAGTCCAGGCTCATAGGGTGTGTTTAAAAACTGCTTGCCAGGGGTTTCCTGCTTAGGACTCTGCAATTCTACTTCAGGGGGAGCGGGTTCAATCCCTGGTCAAAGAACTAGGATTCCCTATGCCTTGTGGTGCGGCCAAAAATTAAAAAACAAAAAACCCTGCTTGCTGAATAAATGAATGGAGAGTAAAACTCACATGATGCCAGCCCTTGTGGAGCCAGAGTAACAACCAACACTTCCCAAGCCTGTCCATGTGCCAGGCACAGGGCAAAGTGCTTCTCTTGCATCATCTCATTTCATCCTCACAACAGTGCCTAGAAGGTCGTGCTATCATTCACCCTATTTTACAGATGGGGAAACTGAGGCTCAGAGAGATTGAGGCCCTTGTGACCCTTGTCACCTGCCACCTTGTATTATAGCTGTTCACGCCCCTGTCTCATGCCCTTCTGCCCACGCTAGACTCCTGAGTGGCAGGAACCACATCTGCTCTCCCTCTGATATCCCCAGTGTCCTGCACAGGGCTGGCTTTTCATGGCACTTAAAAGCATTTATTACATTCAATTGGGTTGAGTGAAGATTTGTGAAAGGAAAGGAAGACATGTTGAGTAAGAGAGGGTGAACAGAGAGCATTAAGCAAGGGGCATGAGTGTGTTCAGTCGCCTCCAACTCTTTGCAACTCTGTAGCCCGCCAGGCTCCTCTGTCCATGAGGATGCAGGCAAGGATACTGGAGTGGGTTGCCATTTCCTCCTCTAGGGAAGCAAGGGGCAGAGAGCAGCATAATGCAGTGTCATGCTGGGAATCATCTTCAAAGATCTTTTCACCAGTGTCTCTCCTACCCACATTCAGCTTGGGGACTCCCTCAAGAGCAGCCTGCCAAGGAGTTTCCAGGCTCTGCTTATTTACCACCAGTGACAGGGAGCTCAGCACCTATGAGGTAAGAGATGACCCAAGGGTATCACTCAGCCCAGGGTCAGGTAGTCCCCCGATAGCTCATTTTTACTGAGTACTTTCTCTGTGCCAGGCATATTAAATCCACAAGAGGCAGGTACTATTATTATCCTAGTTTGACAGATAAGGAAACCGAGGCATGGGGAGTTGTATAACTTGCCAAGTTCTCACAGTTGGTAAGTGGTAGAACACAGAACACAATTCAAAGCCCAGGAGTGTGGCCCTAGAGAGCCTGCCCTCCCAACCTGATACCAGTGTTGTCCATTGAAATAAATGCAAGCACATAAGTAACATTTTCTAAAAGCCACACTAAAAAAAAAAAAAGGTGGGAAAAAAGGAACCTGAGAAATTTATCTTAATAATACACCCACTTGAATCCAAAATAGTATCATTTTAGCATGTAATTAATCTAAAAAAGTCATTCATGAGACACTTTACATTCTTCATTGGGTTCTAAGTCTTGCAAATTTGGTGAATATTAGAGTACAGCTTAATCTGAACTCATCACATTTCCAAAGCTAAGCAGCCCTTGTGACTAGTGGCCACCGTACTGGACCTCACAACCGAATACTAGACTGCCTTTCAAGGTGCTTGCTGTGCTATATCCTAGAGCATAGGAAGCAGCCAATAAATGTCAGGCACTATGATGATTATTTTTATCATTGCTTGTTGTTGGTGATGGTCCAGGGGGAAGCTGGGCTGAGGCCCCAAGCCCTTGGCATAAGCACTGCTGTTTCTATTCTTAATGTGAGTCCTTCCAGCCAGCAGCTTGATGTCTCCCAGGCTAAGCCAAGCTGTGTGAGCCCTTGGCCTGTAGGTTGAGAAGAACCAGCCTCATTCTCTCTAGGATGGGAGGGAAGAACCAGGCTGAGGTCTCCATCTCCCCAGCTGAGAACCACATGAAGTGAGGCCTCCTTGGGGTTTGTAAGCCTGTGGTCCATCTGCCGTGGTATGTGGGGTAGCCAGGCTCACATCTGGAAGGGAGCGTGCAAAGGCCCCTCCTTCTGGGTCCTTGGAAGGACCACACCTTCTGTAGCACCTCCTGTATGTCTTAGGCAGACTAGGCCTTTACACAGAACAATCAAACAAATCCCCACCATTTTTAAAGTTGTTTTTCCATGAGACCCCATGAGTTAAATGGAATAAGGATAAGGGGTCAGCATGGTCCCCATTCCTCTGAGGTCCCTGGATAGTTGCTGAGCACTGGCAGAGTGGTTCTCAAACCTAAATTTCAAAACCTACCAAGCCTCAAAGGTTGTCATCAAATTGGCCTAGGCTGTGGCCAGGGCTCTGGGATACGTAAAAGATCCTATCTGCCTGATCTATCAGGCAGACAAGTTTGGAAACTGTTGTGCTAACCCTTTGGGGCACCAGCTCATCTAATTCTCACAGTAGCTAGGGTGCAGGTGTGGTTATAGTTCCCACTTTACAGATGGAAAGAAGCTCACAGAGGTAAAATAACCAGCCCAAGTTCAGACAGCCAGCAAACAGGCTGTCTAGGGTTTACTAGCAATGGTCTTAGCCAGTGGTGTGCAGTTAAATGTTTAACAAAATCACTGGACAATGACTGCAGCCATGAAACTAAAAGACACTTGCCTCCTTGAAAGAAAAGTTATGACAAACCTAGACAGTGTATTAAAAAGCAGAGACATTACTTTGCTTACAAAGGTCTGTATAGTCAAAACTATGATTTTTCCAGTAGTCATATATAGATGTGAGAGTTGGACCATAAAGAAGGCTGAGCACTGAAGAGCTGATGCTTTTGAACTATGGTGTTGGAAGAGACTCTTGAGAGTCTCTTGGACAGCAAGGAGATCAATCCAGTCAATCCTAAAGGAAATTAACCCTGAATACTCATTGGAAGGACTGATGCTGAAGCTCCAATACTTTGGCCACCTGAAGAGCCGACTCGCTGGAAAAGACCCTGATGCTGGGAAAGATGGAGGGCAGCAGGAGAAGGGCCAACAGAGGATGAGATGGTTGGATGGCATCACTGACTCAATGGGCATGAGTTTGATCAAACTCAGGGAGACAGTGAAGGACAAGGAAGCCGGGCGTGCTGTGGTCCATGGTGTCACAAAGAGTGGGACACAACTTAGAGACTGAACAACAACTACTCCAGAGGGAAAAAAGCCCTGATTCTTAGCATTTGCCTATATCCATGGTGTAATGACTCCCACCACAGCTCACTTCGAGCTACCAAAGCGATGTCACTGAGCACAGAGTTGGGAAGTGCTTCACACAACTGACTTTTGTGTCAGTAATGGGATCCAGCACATGGCTGGGCCCAGGCGCATGGTGAAACGGAAGTCCTGTTGAGTGGGAGGCAGATATGGTAGCAATTTGCTGAATTTTTAGTCATGGAACACTTCCTCAAATGAAACATTTGAAAGCCCCAATATTTCCAACACATAAAAAGCATATGTTATCAAAAGTAGAGGTTTATTTTATGAACTTAAATGATAATATCTTGCTTTTGTTAAACTAGGTGAGCCCCAGGGCAAGGTGAGGACTTGTGATCCTGGGCAGAGTAGAAGATGTAAAGAGCAGCCTCTTCTCAGAATCAGGAGCCTTGTGGGCCAGGCCCACTGCTGACCTCACTGTCCGTGTGGCCATGGGCACATCCTTGCCCCTCTGGGCCTCCATCTTCTTGTGTGTCCCGGAGGAGACTGGACTGCTCACAGGACCCCTGGGGTGTGGCCTTCCAGGCTGGCATTGGCTCTGTCGCACCCCCTGCCCAACTCCAGCCAGCCTTGTCCTGTATTTATAGCCATGACTTCAGTCTCTCCAGTTCCACTGAAGCTAGTTCCCAGGCCACATATTTATAAACCCAGCAGGGCAGAAATAGACGTGACGCACAGAGAACTTGGCTGACTTGGTGAGCAGGCTGGATTTGGTGTGTCCGATGGAATGGACTCAAGCCCCCAGTATCCCGGGTACCAGGACGCACGGGAAATTCAGAGCTGGAAGGGCGCTTGGAGACGCCAAGCCAAGCCCTGTGTGTGTATGGCTGGGGGTCACCAAAGCCAAGGATTGAAGGGCTGTGTCCAGGGGTGCAGAGGGCATGGCAGAACCAGGCCCATTATGAAGAGATTTTGGCTTTGTGCAAAATGGCTCTCCTCAAACCCTGGGGGACCTTCCCCCATCAATGAGCATGCCAGGTAACTTTCAGGTACCAGCTTGGTTTTTTTCCTGCTCTGGGACCATGAAAAGAGATTATCCTCTCTCAGCCTCTGTTTCCCCATCTGTTAAATGGGAATAGTAGTAGGTACCTATTTTATAAAGTTGTTATGGGAAATAAACAAAATCATACTTGATATCATATACCTGGATGGTGCCCAGCACACAGTGTTCAGTTAAATATGGCCCTTGTTCTAATTATATCCTCAGTCACCTCTTAACAAACTTAACAATTATAACAACAGCAACTGCCTCTTCACAAGCATCTACACACATTAACTTATTTAATCCTCACCACAGCCATAGGATATCATTATTATTATCCTCAAAATCATGGGATAACATGTGTTTCACATACAGGAGACCCTCTATCCACTTAATGAACTTGGGAAAGAATTTTCTCAAAGAAATAAAGCTAATATGTGAAATTGCATTTTTATATACTGAACCATAAAAATACTCAATCCTAAATGGTAGACAGGTTCTTAGCAGGACATGAAGGTTCTAAAGTGGTGAATGATCGAATAATCAGAATGTTAGCATAAGACATATCTCAGGGGCTTGCAGGATTTGTGTTCCTGAGTTTTCCATCTAATACGGATTGTATGTATTTTTAATTGCATATGAGAATTCAACATAATAGGGAACTTGAGGGACTTCCCTGGCAGTCCAGTTCAAAGCATAGTAAACTTGAAATACATATGCATATAAATAGAAGACAGCTCTACACGTGTGTGTGTGTGTGTATACATATGTATGATAGCACTACATATATATGTTTTCGCCACACTGCCACGGTATGTGGGATCTTAGTTTCCCAACTAGGGATCGAAGCCATGCACTCTGCGATGGTACCACAGAGTCTTGACCACTGGGCCGCCAGGGAAGTTCCAAGATAGCATCATATTAATGCCCCTGTTTTTTCTGTCCTAATGATACACACACTCTCCAGTTCCCTTTTCTGCTTAATTATTTTTCCATCACACTTATCACCCTCTGACATATTTATTTATTTTTCGTCAATCTCAACTAACACGTGAGCTTCACGTGGGCAGGGTGCTTTTCTCTCTCTCTCTCTCTCTCACCGTGTACTGCCAGGACTTAAAATAGTGGATGGTGCAGAGCAGGCGTTCAGTAAATATGTGTCAAAAGAATGAATGAGTAAGCGACACTGTGCGTCTCCATCTTACAAGAGGGCGACTGGAATTCAGTTCCAGTTCAGAGTGGCCCAGCTATCATGGGGCTTCACTGGGGCCTGGCTGACACTCCTCTCTCCTGAGACTAGCCAGTGCATCCGGTTCAGGAGTTCTTCCCAGCCCCTCACAGCCACCCCTTGTCAAGGGACGGTTTCCTAATGCTTCTGGAGCTCTCCCACAGGATGCTCATCCAACACCAGCTCCTCATGTCCCAGGAGTAGGATGGGAACCCAGGGAGGAGGGAAATGGGGAGGAAGGAAGAGCAGTCGGAGCAGGCTGGGCAGCCAGAGTGGTGAGAGCTGCAGGTCAGACAGGAAGACAGGAGGCCCTGATTGGTCAGTCTGTCCCACAGGTCTGGAGGGACAGGTCAGTAACATTGGGTCACATTTCCATATCTTTGGGGACTGACTCTGCCCACTGGAAAATGCCTGGAGAGGGCACATCCAGTGAGGATTTGGGGACACCTACAACCTTGCATACTACCATCCCCACCAACCACTCTGCCTTTTTCTGTTGGGAAAACTGAGGCTTATTGAAAGGAAGTTATCCTTCCAGAACACAGAGCAAGATAACTTCAATCGGTGGGCTTCCTCAACCTCACCAGTTCTGGAGGTTGGAGGGGTTTGAGATTCTCCCTTTGGAGTCAATGGGGAAGAGACCCCACTCCAACCATGGCTCCCACCCTCTCCTGGAGACAGAAGCACTAAGGCAGGAACATACTCTCAGCTCAGACACCTGCGGACCACAACAGCTCTCCTCCTAGTGGCAGAGAGAACTCAGCTGTGGACAGTCCAGACAGTAACCCCCACCTCAGCCCCGATGTGAGGTGCTGCCAGATGGGTGGGGCAGGTAGGTGCACCCTGAGCCATCTGGATCAGTACTGGATTACCCCTTTCCCCAAGGTGACTCCATTTTCATCCCTAGGCTGTACAGTTAGTACCTCAGTCACACTCATTATTACACTTGATAAATATTTATTGAGTGATTCCTGTGTACCAGGCTATGTACCAGGCATTAGAGATAGTCTTTCCCTTCTCCCCCTCCCATCCTTCCATCCTTCCTTCTCATTCATCCATTTGTTTGGTAATTACTTTAACCATTAAGGCAGCACATTCTATGGATATGAGTGATATTTGGAGCTAGACTATCAGGATATGACCCCTGACTCAGTCACTCACTAGCTGCGTGAGCTTGGCCAGTCACGTAAGTTCAATTTCCTTATCTGCAAAATGGGGATAATAATAGCATCTTCCTTACAGGGCTGTGATGAGGGTAACATGAGTTAACGCACACTAAGTGTCTGGAATAGCACCTGACGTAGTAAACACTTCATAAACTGCAGCTATCATCCTTGTCATTGTTATTATGTGCCTGGCCCTGTGCCAGGTGCGGAGGAAGTTCTTCCAAAATGCTGCTCTCACAGGGATGCCTGCACGCCAGCTCTAGTTCCAGCCTCCAGCTTCTGCTCTGGCCTTGCTGCCTCCAGTTCCACCCCCAGAACAGGGCCTTGCACTGGCTCCCCCAGCCCGACAGGGCTACCCTCTCCATCACCTCTCAAGACAGCAGGAAAGAGTCCAGGCAGCTGAAGTCTGTCACAGTTTGACCATGTTCTGTCACCTCCCTTGGCCCTGCCACACATGCCTTAGCCTCTACCTATTCAGGCCCTTGTGGTTCTCCAGGTTCATCCTCAAATGGTCCTGCTTTCTGGCCTTCACTGGGTCTTGATGGACGGAGTACTCTCGACTCATCAGAATGCCAAGCACTTCCTGCCAAAGTCCGTCAAATTCAATTGAAACATCATCCTTCATCCCCAGGAAGCCCTCCTTCCTTCCCCTCAGCCAAGAATCATGAGACCTGCCTTTGAATCTGCATTTCCCTTTGTTTGCAACTTTTCTTTATCCCATGATCAATGGGGAGCCACAGAAGGTTCCTGAGTGGGTGAGCAGCACACTCAGAGATGTACTTTAGAAGAATGGACCAGATCCTACAGAGGATAGATGGAGACAGGGAGAGTTTGCAGATGGGAAGGCCAGGGATGGTCTTTCAGAGGAATAAGAGTTTAATCTTCCTAGACTCCTTCTCCCCTTTCTGCCTACTCTAGTCTCTTCCTTACACAACCAGATCCTGTGATTTCCCCAGCATTGACTTAGTAAGTCAGAGGAAAAGTCAAAAGTAGAACCCCAGGCCTGAGCCTGCAATGCATCCACTTAAGCCCTGACCCTCTGGATCCCCTCACTCCGTTTACTTCCTCTGCAGCTGCAAAAGCAGGCTGGGGGCCATGCAGATGATGGAGAGTCAGGGGAGGCCAGACTGGGCTTTCCATTTACCCAGCCTGTGAGCCAAGCATCCCTAGAGCCCCACAGGTGAGCAGCACACAGCCCTGGTCCCCCATCCACTGCCGAGTGAAGAAGGAGCCTGTATTTCCCTCAACAACCCTGGGAAATCTGGCTGTGTTTTCATCTGTTTTACAGAAGGGGAAACCAAAGCTCACAAAGAGTCGGGCAGCCAATGAATGGAGGAGACAGAATTCAAACCCAGATCTGATTCCAAGGCCAGTGCCCTTCCCCCATGACACAAGGAACAGCAGAAGGGACTATGAGGCTCCGAGGGCATGTTCCTTGAGCCCATTCATGGCAGAAGCCAGCCACAGGAGGAGCCCAGGGAGATCCTAGCAGCAGACCCTCTACAGCCTTGGACAGAGGCTGTAGAGATCTGATGCTCAGCTCGGCTTCCTGTCCTGGGGGCCCTGCTTGCCCTCATGGGAGGTCAGGGGAAGGAGGACGGGACCACTAGGGAGGCAGCAGGGGTTATGTGAGGGGCCAGAAGCAGGTGACTTGACACCTGGGCTCTAGCACCAGGCCTGCATCTAGACTTTCTCTACAACCTGGGTGGTCCCTTTCCTGTTCTGGGCTCAGAGCCCCCTCTCCGAGGTAAGCACTGTGGGTATGCTGGACTGTCAGCTCTGTGCTAAGGCTGGATGGCCTAGAACCTCGGCCTGCGTCCAGAGCAGGGCTGTGGCTTTTAGCGAAGCTGATATTAGAGGACCTCCTCTCTTGTCTGCTGAGACTGGAGCGGGCTGTCTCCTGCCCGTGGTGGAGCCCATACCAACAGTGTGCTATGTCTGAGCGCAGCCTCAGGGGCCCTGTGGGGTGTTGCAAACTAGTCTGAATATGTGAGTAAGAGGACAGGGGCCCAGCAGCTCTGCCACTCACTGCCCTGTGACTCTGGATGCTGAAGGTACCTCTACGTGCCTCAGTTTCCCCCTCTGTAGACAGCACTCACGCAGCTGACTCAAGGGAGTGTCAGGTCAAAGCCCTGGCCGAGCACCAGCAGATGCTCAGTAAGTGGTGGCTGCCATTATTGTTCTGGGTCCCAACACCCTGCCCCGGCCCCAGGCTCCCGAGTAGGGTGGGTATTCCAGGGCTTGGGCCCACACGGGACCTGCCCAGACCCCCCAGCTGGGTTGGGAGTCTTCCCTCCTTGGGAGGGAGACTTGAATTGGAGTGCTCCTGCCAACTCCTCCCCCCCAGCTTGGCAGTGTGAAGACAACGCCGGCCAAAAATATTTGTGTGGGTGGCGGAAAGTTAACTTTTCCGCCTCTCTTTTCTTTCCTGGAAACCGTGGCCACCGTCAAATAGAGCAAAACAGAAGCAGGCGTAGAGTGAGGCGAGGCCCCGTGGGGCGTCAGAGGGAGCCCTGCCCCCCTACACCCACTCCCGCCTCCTGCCATCTGGCTCTCTGGTGGGGCGGTGGCAGTGCTGGTGGGGAGAGCCAAAGACTTAGAATCATGGCATCCCATGATGCCGGCGTTGGATGGACTCTCCAGCATCATCTGGCTTAAGCCCACCATGGTGCCTTTGCAAAATGACTCCAGAGGGCAGAAAGCACCTGCCCAAGGTCTCAGAATTCTCCTGGCCCTGCATGAGATTCTAGATTCTTTGAAACTGTAGTGGCATAAATCTGGCAGCAGCTGGTGAGTGAGAAGGAATTTGGAGACGAATGAGACTCTGGAGCCTCTATTCTCTGGGTCCACCAGGGCCAAGGTGCCAGATCCAGGTTCAGAGATCAGCCTTACCAGTTGCTAGGTGTGTGACTTAGGCTGGAAGTCACTTGGCCTCTCTGATCCTCAATTTCCTCACCTCTGAAATGGGATAATAAAAACAGTACCTCCCTCACAGGGTTGTTCTGAGGATCTCTTTCAATAACCTAAGAGAATAACCCAGTGTGGAATAGGTGTTTAATATCCTGAGTGCCCATTCTCCTCCGAGCAGAAGGTTGGCTTCTCTGTACTGATTTCCCTGCCACTGAGGCTGCTGTAACAGGTGTCTCTTATCTTTCTGACTGAGGTGCCTGTTGGCCTCTCCCTGGTTGGCACTGATATGCTGCAGCACCTGGGAACATACTTATCTTTCCTCTGGTCTACCACACTCTGCCAGCACAGCTCCAGCCAGAAGCCAAGGCCTTGACATAGCCTGCTGAGGTGGGGGATGCCTGGCCCTGCCTGTGGACAAAGGCTTGGCCTCCAGGCACTGCAGCAGCAGAGGTCAGCCCAGGCTCTGAGGTTGCCGATGTCCACAGTCTTTCACGATTCTCAGGATTCTCACCATCCATGGGCGTGCAAGGATTTTCCCCTCCCTGTTTTGCAGTAGGATAAGAGAGTTATAGAGAGTTCAGGTTCTCCCAAGTTCACACAGCTAAGCAGTGGTGGAATACGAGATCTGGTAACCAATATCTATAAACGTCAAGGTTTCCTCCCAATGCAACTGGTCATCGACCCTGTTGTAAGCTCTACCTGCCTGTCCTGGGCCATCCGGCCCATCCCTGCCCGGGGCCTCCACAAGTGATTTTCAAATTCTTGTCTCCAAACTGGAACTATCGCCTGCTCTTCAGGCCTCTGTGTGGAGCTGACCGTGTGCATCTCCCCCGGAAATCCCAAACTGAATTCATCTCCCTGCTCCCCTGAACACCTGCTCCTTCCATTTATCCCTGATCTCTATTAATGAAATCACGCTGTCACCAGAGTGACGAACTGGGCTGCATCCTAGCCTCCTCCCTCTTCCTCCACACCCACTCTCCATCTGCCTCCCAGCCCAGCCAATTCTTCCGCCCAAGTTTCTCTCCCATATCTCCTCCTTGCATCCCTATAGGAAGCCTCCATCCCCTCTCTCCTGGATTATTCTCATTTTTAACATTTATAAATGATCATACTGTTATTATTATTGGCCCTGTTGTCATTCACAGCTCCCCCATCCACAGCTCCATGAGTCAGAGTACCATATCTTCTTTATCCCCATTGGGTTGTCAGGACTTTTTGTGGTGTCTGAAATGTAAATAGGAGCTCAAATTTTTGTGTGTGTGGAATGAAAAGAATAGTTGATATGTATTAAGTTATGACTCTGAAACAGTCTTAAACCCTCTGCAACACATTTTCTCACTTAATCCTCATTGCAACACTGAGATGGAAATATTACAGTTCCTGTTTTACAGATGGGGATGCTGAGGTTCACAAGGTCATGTGGCTTGTTGCCCACCACACAGGTGGGATTCTAGCTCAAAGCCTGGGCAAATCACTGCACCACATCCCTTGGTGCAGAGCCTCCTCAGGGGGTTGTGCCCCTCGTCTGTACCCTCCACACCAGCATTCCTGTGATTCCTGTGGCACATGTACCTTTGGGCCACATGAGAGAAATTTTTCTAGGAGGTGCCCAAATAAATATTTTTAAATAACTAGATATTTATTTAATGGGTATTAAGGGGGGAAATGACTTAGCACAACATAGTTGTGGTTTTCTGCAATTATTGCTTAAGATAAGCCTAAAATAGTACAAGTTATTTAAAGTTGATTTATGGGAAGATAATAAGCAAATAAAGTGTCAGGTGGCATAAGGGTATAGCAGAAATTGGGGATGTTGAATGACTAAAGCTTGGGACTTTCCTGCAGACACGTGAGACCGAAATCCCAGTCAGTTCTCAGGGTCCCCCTAAAGTGGACTCAGAAATTCCGCCTGTAACACCCAGTGAACCATCTCATGCGCTGTTTCTTGTCTCCCTTTGCAGATAGATCGTCTTGAAGGGGAGGCCTCACAGACAAGAGAAAGGTTAAGAAGGAAGCCTTGGGGGTCCATCACCAGCCCCCGTCCCAGCCAGGAAGGCTTGCAATTGGACCCCCTTCCAGCTCTGTGAATTGGCTGAGGAAGGAAGGGCAGCCAAGAGCCAGAGAAGGCCCCAAGAAGAGCAGAGACCAACAATCACTCAGGCGCCTCTGCCCAGCCCCAGTGCGGGCGCCAGCTTCTTTGTGTCCGTGAGGAGAGGCTGAACCATGCTGGGCCCCCACCTCCCACCCCTACCCCCGGCACCCAGCGAAGGTGGGTCTACCCCTTGTGCCTTTGGGGTCCCTGATGGCAGCTACAGGTGTCTGGCCTTGGAGGCCGAGGAGAGCGGCGGTGAGGAGGGCCTGCAGGGAGAGGCAGGGCTCACAGACTTGGAGGAAGACCAAGTGGCCAGCAGGAGTGGGGACAAGGCCTGCAGAGCCACCCAAGGGCCACCACAGCTTCCCAGAGCCCTGGGCACCCAGCCACCCAGCTGCTCCAGGGAGGCACGAGGGGTTTCCCAGCTTGACAACAGAGCCAGTCAGGCCGGGGACCCCGTGAAGTTCCGGCAGGTGATGACAGCCAGCCTCAGCCCCAGCCCGGGGCCCAGGGTTGCCCAGAAACCAGGTAAGCTCATGGCCCTTTTCCCCTGAACTGCCAGAGTCATGGAGGACCCCATAGGTGCTCAACATGTACACACACCTCTGGCCATATTTTCCCATGGTACACAAGAGACCATCCGAGTCCTGTGGGCCTGCACAGACTAATAGCTGTGGAGACACAGGGGAGGCTGTGCCATCCGTGTCATTCCAGCTGGACCACATCTAAGCACACTCTTGGCTCTGCAAAAGACAGCACGTGAGAAGGCTGTGAGAGAAAGCCACGTTATCATGCTTAGTTAAAAAAAGCCCATCGTTCACTCTTGTCTGCCTGTTAATCGTTCGTGGTAACAAATGACCTTGGAGTGGGAACAACTGATGGGATGGGACCATCTCGCTGAACACACTGAGTGCCAGCTAGTTGAGGGTGCTGGGGACGCAGTACTGGGTCACACAGGTGTGGTCCCTGCCCTCATGGGGCTTTTGAGGTAGAGACTGAGCCTCTGGTCTAAACAGACCTCCTGATCTTACAGGTGGGAAACTGAGGCCCAAAGTGAGGAAGAGACAGCTCCTGGTCAGCCTGTGGGTGGTTGAGTTGAGCCCATATTCCTCATCCGGGCTTCAGTTTTCCATCTGTTAGAGGTGACAGAGGCACGTCACTTGGACTGCAGTGAGGACCCAATGACAGTGTGTAGGGGAGAGCTTGGTGAACGTGGCATGAAGGAAGGAAGGAAGGATGATCAATTTCCTATGGCGGCAGGAGACAGCTGAGCAGGGCGGGACAGGGAAACCCACACTGAATCACCTCCACTGCCAGGCCCATGGAAACGCTGAAGTGGGTCCAGATGGGAGGACGTGAGCCGGGCCATGCTCACTCAGGCATGAGATGCTGCTAACAGATGCTGGGGCGCAGGGCATGTGGGGGACCCAGGCCTGGGAGGGCTTGTGCGTCAGGAAACTGAAGGAGCACTTCATTTCTGTGCAGGCGTTGCTGACACCCAACCTGGCATCTCACCAGCCTCCTGCCCACTCTCTTTTCTGAAATAATTCTCTCCAGGGTCTGACCAACCCCCATGGCCACCATTTCCTATTCCCTTCCAACAGGGAGCAGGGAGGAGGGGACTTAAAACCAAGGAGGGGACTTCGAGGCATCTAGCGCAGGAAGGGCGGAGGGTCCCAGGAGGATCCAGCAGCCTTGAACTTGGAGACAGGCCTCCAGGTCCCCTAGAGCTGGGAGCCCCAGGATCTGCTCCCTCCCCTCTCATAGACCATGGCTAGGGTCAGGAGACAAGGGTGGCAGTTCTGGACCCCCTCAAATCCTTTCCCAGTTTCTTCATCCATGAAAATAAGAACATGATCCCCATCTACCTCACAGAACTATCATGAGGTTGTAGGGTAATTTAGATAAGCACGTAAGGGATGTTGATAGCAACTAAAACAATCACCATCAGTTCAACAACACAATAGCTATTATTTGTTGAGCCCTATGTGCCAATTCCACTGTGCTAAGAGCTTCACATGTATCACTTCATTTAATCACATAACAATTCCCTAAGGGACATACTGCTACTATCTCCATTATACAGATGAGAAGACTGAGGCCCAGAGATTATAAGTGACTTGTCCAAAACTCCCAGCTAACAAGCTCTAAGGCCATCATTCAGTCACAGTGTTTTGCATGTGGGCTTTGCTCTTGGCTACCACTGCATTCTGAATCTATATGGGAGAGTGTTGGGGAGAGAGTTGTCTGCTGATATCTTGGAGGGGAAGAGACCGTGTATGGAGAGACAACCATTAATGGGTCCTGATGGCTTCTCACATGGAGCTGGTCCATTTCATGGTATCTCATTCTTGTTGATCTTACTCTGGCCTTTCATGGTAGGTTTTATTATCCCCATTGTACAGGTGAGGTAATTGAGGCTCAGAGACTTAAGCCCAAGGTCCTAGTCAGCACTGGAGCTGAGACTATGATCTTATTCTTCTTGCTCACAATCTGGTTCATTCTTCTCTTTAACATCCAGCCAGATGGTTATCTAGTTCTGTCCTGAACATTTCCTAGGACAGAAGAGGCTGGAGTGACCTCAGGAGGATGCAGTGGGCAGGGAAGACTTCTCAGAAGTAGAGGCAGAAAGGAAGCTGGGTCTTGCAAGAGAGCAGAAACCTGGGTGGTCTTGGGTTGGAGCCTACACTAGCCTTTCTGCTCCCTTGGGAAAGGGAGTGGCCACAGTCCCTTCTCTCTGCCTGGAGATCCAGAGGGAAGAGGCCTGTGGGGCTGCCAGGTTATTAGTGGATTAGGGCTTCCTTTAAAAGCTTCCTCCCATTATTGCCAAAGGATTATAAGCATCTTCAGACAATTGCATCCATCCTTCCACAATTATACCTGCCTCTCTTGAGTGCTCCCTGAAAGTTTTAAGCATGGGCCAAGGCATCTTCTGCATTGGGCATCCAGCACTTGGGATAGGTGGGACCCAGTGCCATTTCTCTAAGGCCTGGGTACCAACTGAGCAGGGTAGGATGGAGTCCTTAGCAGGCTGGAGGGTCAGGGGATGCAAAGAGATGAAGTGGGCAGCAGACTGCAGCTCAACTTTCTTGCCATCAACTACTGCCAACTTGAGAGAAGAAACGTGGGAAGGAAAGTTACCTAGGGCTCCTGATCAGCGCTGGTTAGTCTATAGCTCACCAGAGAGCCCCCTGCTGTCCTCTCCACAAAGTCTCAGCTGATCATAACTGGCAGGGCTTATTGAAATTATTCTATAGATAATCTTGTGGAGATTCTAAAGTCTAGAGATGGCAAGTAGCTTGTCCAAGGTCACTCAGGAAGCTGGTGGCAAAGCTAGAGCTGGAACCCAGGGTTTCTACCTTCCAGTTCAGCTGCCAGGCCCTGGGCTAAATGCTTTGTGTGGGCTATTTCGTCTTATCTTCTAAACAACCCTAAGAAGTGCACGCTTTTCTTAACTGTTTCACAGATGAGGAAACTAAGGCATAGCAAGTTTAAGTGACAAGTCAAAGTCTTAGGCTGGTGGGTGGAGGAGCTGACATTTGAACCCCGGGAGGTCTGGCCCATGCTTTCCACCACCCTCTGTGCTGCACTGTCTCCATGGAGACAAGGCAGCAGGCTGTTTTTCACCCACGGGGCTGGGGAAGGTTGGGCTCTGGGGGATGGTGGGGGATTCTGCCAAGCCATACCCTCTCCTCCCAGGGAGACCAGGGATCCACTGCCAGTCCAACCCCTCCTCTGCCCAGGGCTTTGGGAGACCCACCTTCCCTCCTCTCCAGGCATTGTGTTTGGGGGCCTGGGGTATCAGGAGGATTTGGAGACCTTCCCAACTCTACTGGACACAGCTCTGAGCCTCTGGGGTGGAGATGGGGGTATGGATCTGGGTTGTCAGGGTAGCCCTGCCCCTGGCCACGTCTATCCTGTTGAGGTAGAGGAGTCAGTGTCCATGATGAGAGCTAACAGTGGTCACTGGGCCAGGGACAAGGCCCTTGCTCCTCAGGCCCGTGGAAGAGAGGCCAGAGGCAAGGCCCCACCTACTCCCCTTCCCTCCCTTCACCAAGGTGACCATAATAGGGGGTGATGGTATAGAGGCAGGGATCACACGTTCACACATGTACCCACACATACACACTCACACCCCCTGCAAACATAGGTACAAGCAAGTGATGTCTACACACCACGTTCTTATGCAAATACTCATGGGTATATATTCACATCTGCACACATGTGCATACACGTACTTGCTCTCAGATACCAACACACCCGTGCATAGGGTAGGCATTGGAACATACCCTCCCACAGACCCCTGCCTCACTCATGCAGGTCTAACTTTCACATGTGGACACATTCATCAAATTTGTATACATAGCAGTCCCATCAGCAAACATACAACCACACACATTCCTTCCCTTAGATACAGGTTAAAAGCATGTTTTTCTCTCCATTTTCTTTTGCTCACACACCTACACTGTGCAATCTCTCTTGCAGGCACACACGTTTTTTCTACAGGCATATCCACTCTGCACACCCACTGTCACACGCCCACATACAGACCAAACCACTTTCTGTCCTTCCTTTTCTCCATCTTTTTCACTTTCATACCCACCCACGCAGTAATCCTAGCCTCCCTCCCTCTCTCTCTCTGTCTCCCACACAGTTTGTTTCCTGGTTTCTCACAGGCTGGGCTGTAGCGCATGCACTCACAGAGCTGGCAATATCCTGCCTGATGCCAATCCCCCAACCCCGTCAGTGCCTGCTCCCCCCACCATGCCACCTGGGGCAGCCCTGGCACAAGAGCAGCCACTGGGTCAGAGGAACTCTCTGTGGCCAAGAAGCCAATCAGAGGGTCAGGAGAAGCTGGGGAGGGCTTGTCCTGTCTGTCAACTGACCCCATGCACTCTAAGTCCATCCGCTGAGGACAGGGGACATCTCAAACCAGGCCACTTGCGGCTCTGCATTTCACAGAACCTCAGGTGGGTGGGCTTACGTCACCACATTTCCAACTTCCTCTAGCAGAAATCTAAACATAGAACCCTGATAGAAAAAACATGCAAGTGGAATCATCCTGGGTAAGGGGGTGGGGTACTTGGAACCCAGGGAAACTTTGGTGAAAACCCAGGACAGCGTTTTCCAAGTGTGGTTTTGTTTCAGAATTGCTGGGGGAATGAGGGTGCTTATTATTCCAAGTCCACCGCCAGCCCTTCCACCACTGGGAGGAGGCACCTGATAGTGAGATCTCAACTTTCCACAGCATCCCTACTTGATCCTGATGCACGATGACCCCGCCATGGGCCTCTGAGCATCACTGCCTCTGTTGTTGCTGGCTCACCAGTTAAGTCAGCGGATGGCCCCAGACAGCCTGGGAGGTGACAACCTTCCTCAATCCCCCTTTGCCTAAGTCCCACTTGGCGGGCTGGTGATATTGGAGGTGCTGTCAGTTATGGGGGACAGGATCACAAAGACAGATTTAAAATGGAGTTAATGGGAAGGACAGAGGAAAGTGGGTGGGGGTGAATAGATGCGAGACAAGAAGAAACTGAGCGAAATAGCAGCAGAATTTAGGGACCGACCAAGAGAGAGAGAAATAGAGGAAACAGAGACACACTCAAGCAGTAGAGAGTGAGGCTAGGGAGAGGAAAGAGAGGAGGAGACCCGCGGGGAGACTGCAGGCCGAGCCCCAGGGGGAGGGAATCGCACCTCCGAGGGCTGGGCGGGGCGGGAGGGGCGGCGCTAGGGCCCCGGGGAGCGGGCGGCTGGAGCTCGGCTCGCCAGCCCGCCCAGCCCTCCCGGCTCCGGGTCCCCACGCAGCCCGCTAGGCGGTGGTGGAGGGGGCCGTGGCGGAGGCTCCGAGGGGCCACCGGTGTGGGGTGGGGGCGGCGGTGGGGGGTCTCGCTCAGGGTGGGGCGCGCTGATGGACTCGGCCAGGTGCGCGGAGGTGGCGGCGCTGGTGAGATCTGGGACCAGGCGCGGAGGCTGGAGGTGAGTGAGGGGCGCTGGCCGGGCAGGGGTGCCGGCGCCCAGCAAGCCTCTCCCCTTCCCACCTGTGTCGGTCCGGGCGCCGCCCAGGTGGAGGTGCAATCTGGGCTCCAGTCCCCACAGGCAGGGTGACCTTGGCCAAGTGGTTGCTACACGCTGGGCCTCAGTTTCCCCACCTGTACAGTGGGGCGGCAGAGGAGGGGGTCTGGGGAAATCTCGAAGCCTCGAAGCAGCTCAGCGGCGGAGGAGGGGGTCGGGGGGAACACCCCCGACGCCGGGCAGCTACTCCCCGAGGCTTCGTGGGAGATCCAGCCCTCGAGCCCCAAGCCGCCAGCAGATCGTGGCTGGGATAGCCCCGGGCTCGCAGGTGGGCGACAGCCGGAGGTGTGAGCACCCGTACCAGTTCTGGGGAAGAGGGGAACGGCTGGTCTCGTGAAAGCTGAAAGCGGCGGGTTGGGTTGGGCTCCTTGCTGGGTTGACCAACATGGGCGCCTGTGGGGCAGAGGGAACGGCGTGTGCTGGGCCCGCGCCCCCGCCTCTTCCCGCGGGCGGGGTGCCCACCGCGCTGTGCCCGCTAGGTGCGCAGGATCTGGGCCCCGCAAACCGCAAACCACGCGGGGGGGTAGGGGGGGGGACCTGCTCAAGCCCCACCTGGGGAAATCGAGGCCTCTCCTGAGTGCCTACGGGGGCGAGGTGGAACTGCCCTCCAGGCTCTACATCACATTCTCACAATTCGCCCTGTGTGCCAAGGTGATTGCTGAGGCCGGACAGCTGAAGGGTGGGGCTCCTATCTAACTAACCACTGCACCGCCGCCTCAGCGGGCTCCGTCCAGAGCCCTGACAGGACCTTTTTGAGAACTCGGAAGAGGACTTCTCCCTCCCTCCCCACCTCCACTCCAGGTTATAAGCTAATTCTGGATGGGGACAGGACTTTCTGTGTTCCGTGGGTCTGGGTTGTTCACAAAGGACAAGAGACAGTGGGGAAGCATCATGCGAACCGGTCCCCACCCTACCCCAAGTGGCAGGTGGCACGGGAATACACCATTTTGCTCTGTGATCTTGGGGCAAGCCCCCTGCCCTCTCTGACTCCCAGTGAGAGGGTGGGCGGGTGGCCCCTGAGGGGCTACCTGCATTGAAGACAGCAGCCACTGGTAGAGGCTTTAGGGGCAGTCAGAGGTTACCCCACCCTTGTCATGGTGCAAGGATTAGGATGAGATAGGATGCTGTTCAGAGGGACTAGGGTAGGCTAGGTAAGGGACTGGAAGCCTTGCAGGTGCCAGCCTGCCTGTCCCCAACCCCAGGCCTGGGCCCCATCCTGTCTTGGGGGACAGCACCAGAGACAGACTGATGGCCTCTTCCTCCTCCCAGACCTGTTGTGTTAATGTCAGACAGTGGGATGGCACCTTGAGGGAGATGAAAACACTGTGCGTGGGGCGGGAACCCCTGCCTCTGTCTCCCAGTGGGATCTTGCATTGGTTCTTCCTCTCTTCCTTATCTGTACAATGAGGGCAATGGACACAAATCACCCTAGTCTGATATTCAGAGAACTTCCCAAAAGTGAATTGTTTGCTGCTATGCCAACCTTGGCTCCCAATCGCCACTTTGCAGGCTGGCCCTTGGGACCACCTCCCTTCTCTCCAGTCTAGTACCTAAATGAAACTGTGGTTGAAATCAGGATTTACATGGTTAAAATAAGGTCTTTAACTCCTTCCTTCGCTTGTTATCTGTTACTTTTCCCCTAAGGTGAAAAAAAAAAAAAAAAAAACTAAATAAATAAAGACAAAAAACCCTGTGGCATTTCTAGCCTGGCCTGGTTCCCAACTAATCCCCAGCCTCTTCAGTCAGCATTTTATCTAATCTCTCCATTTTAGAGCTGGGGAGACTGAGACCAGGGAGCAGAAGAGATTGGCTCGGGGGGTTCTGTGAGGAGAAGACAGCAGAGCCCCCTTTCCTTGGGACAGAGCAGCTCCTCGACAAGCAGGAGGGCCAGTGTAGCCGAGGAGCCTCTGGAGAGATAGGAGAAGTACAAGAGGAGCCTCCTTCACGTCTCCTCTCCAGCCGTAGTCATGTCCCATCTCCCTGGGTGACATGCGTTTCCCTGAGCCCACCCCACAGCCTTGGGCGCTGGGCTGGGCAGGGGTCAGCCCACTTTCTCCACCTGCCAGGACAGCCATGGGCCAGGGAGAACACACCTCCCGGCCTAGGGGCCTGGCCTGGGAGGCACCTTCTCCTTCAGGGCAGCTCCCAGGCTCCCAGACATGAGCTCATCGGAGCTGCTGGTGCCAGAAAGGGAGGGACTGAGGGGGAAGCAGGCCACACTGCCCAGACTGGGGCACTGAAGGCCCCTGGGGCAGTGGAGAGGCACAGCAGCCCAGGCCTGGCAGGCTCTGGCCCCACTGTAGTGTGAAGGCAAGGAAAAGGCAGGTCAGCAGAGGGTCAGCTGGGGTGGGGATGGGGGCGGGCTACGTGCTGCGGGGGGTCCAGTGCAGAGGTGCAGGTGCTAGGCTGACCTCTGCCACTTGCCTGCCACGTGACCTTGGGTGAACCCCTGTATGGACCTCAGGGTCCCTGTCTAATTAGGGGTGCACGGGTCCTTAGGCACTGGGGTACAGTAGTGATGATAGACAAGTTCCTGCCTTCAAATTGCATTTTAACTGGAGGGAGAAGAAAAAGGAAAGCAAAGAAATCAGCAGGACAGTTTCAGATAGATAAAAGTCATATGAAAAACAACAAAAAGCCATGTTGCAAATTTGGCGAGCACTTAAGAGGGGCTTCTTCGTGTTGGTGCGTAGGGAAGGCCTCTCATCGGAGGTGACACCTGATCGGAAACCTGAATGGTATTTGAGGGTGTGGTCATGGCAGGCTTTGTGGATTTGGATTGTCCAGAACTTGGATCTAGAAGAATGGTAAGAATTTGGTTGGGAGGAAAGATGTTTCAGAGGATGGTAAATACTCTAAACTAAGAGCTGGGGGTGCGGAGTGGGGTGGGCATGGGCTGTGGGTTGTGAAAATGCCTTCATCCTCAGCGCTTCGGGCTGTGGACCCAAAGGAACCCAGGCCCGTGAGGGTCATGGGGTGGCTGGGCTCTGCTGAGTAAGGCCTGTGAGTGTGAGTGTGAGCTCAGAGTCTTTTGTGAACTGTCATTGGACACTGTGGCTCAATTGCTACCCGGTGTGGCCAGAGGAGGAGTCAGCATGGGGACAGCCTCCAGGCCCTGTAACTCCAGAGGTGCACAAAATCCCTCTCTCCGGAATGAAATCTTCACCAACTGGCCGCTGCCTGAAATTCCACCATCCTAGCTTCATCTTTTCCACTCAGTGAGGCAGTATAGCGTAGGGCTGTGTTGACCCGACCCTACCCTGCCCGGCCTCCCAGGGCTGCTGCAGGTGAAGCAAAATTCTGTCTACTCCTGTGCTAGCCACTTCCTGCATGCCTGATACACAGACCCTGGGGTTGGACCCCTGGACTCTCTCTGGCTTTATGGGAGATCTTGAGCGTGTTACATAACCTCTCTCGGCTTGTGTTTCCTTGTCTATAAAACAGAAACAATAGCAGACCCTATCCTGTACTGTTGTTCTAAAAATTTAATATGAAGATAAAAATAACTATTACCTTTCAAATAGTATTATCATGTTTTGATCTCTGTTAAAATAGCAAGCCCTGGAGAAGACAGACACTCGCTCAAGACTCGTATCTCAGTGTATGTTACTTTTTGACGTTTAGCCAGAGACAGGTTTTTATAGTGGGAGGATGGGCACAATATAGTGGCTAGGACCTGGATCGAGCTTCAGGAATAGATACTTGAACACTCTGCCTCAGCTAACAGGCTGGTGGTCTTGGACAAATCATTTGTTCCCTTGGGGCCGCAGGCTTTGGTTCTGAGCTACTATGGAAAGGACTAGGAAGGATGGAAGGGGATTGTGAGTGGGAAGGAGCTCGACAGACACGAAAACCACTGGGCTGGCAGGAGGGGCAGCCACCAGGGTGGGGGAGGTGGGGGCAGGCTGGATGCGCCCCAGAGATAGGAGAGGGGGCTGACGTGAGACTGAATTACGTGAGGCTGCACATAATCCTCTGGAATAAAATCTCTTGGAGACTAAGTGTTTGACAGATAAAAAGCCAAAGTTCTTGGGAAATAGTTATCTTTTAGGGTTACTGTGTGCCAGAGTGTTTTAAGTTCTTTACATGTCAGCAACTCTATGAAGTAAGTACTGTTATAAGTACTATTACTATCAACAGTTTACAGATGTGAAACAGAGGCACAGAGAGGTTAAGTGAGCTTCCCAAGGTCACACAGCTGGTGACCGGCCAGGTTCAAAATCAGGCCTTTGGCCCCAAAGCCTTTGTGCTTAACTCCAGTACAGCATGCTCTCTCCTGCCTTATGGAGTGCCAGAGGCTCAGAGGGGCCAAGCCACGTGCTTGAGAACATAAGTCATTCCCCTCTGACCCTCATCATCCCTGCCCCCTAGGTGCTGGAAGGAGGAGCCTCCCTGGGTCTGGGGTTCTGAGGTGCACCCTTGAGCCAGCTCAGCCTCTTGTCTTCCCCTCTCCCCTCCTCTGGGAGCAGGTTGGGGAGGATCGAGTGCACTGGGAGTGCTGTGGGCACGGGAGGCTCTGCCAGGGCCTGACGAGCGGGCATCCTTAGTGTCGGTCGTGACGCCTGAGTGGATCCCAAAGCTGGAGTCTGGCATGACTCCCATCACTGGATGGACGGGCGAAACTGAGGTCAGAGAGTCCAGGGACAGGCCCAAGGCCCCAGGCCTGAGCCTGTCACACAGGCTCCCTGAGTCTCCTCTCATACTTTCCAGGCTGCTCAGGACTCGTGGGCTTCATGAGGATGTGGGACTTGGGGACCCTCCCACCGATGGCCAAGGTGGCCCCTGGTCTCAGCCAGGACGTGATTCCTGACATGGCACCTTTGAGGACGGCACATGAAGCTGGGGGATGGGGAGGGTGCTGATTAAAAAATAGACTGTCACGCGCATGAGGAACAGGCCTGCACCGCCCAGCTCTCGCCAGTTGGCTCCCAATGCCCAGCTGCCAGGCCCCACTCAGGGCTCCTGCAGGAGGCCCCGCCTACCCCAGCACTGGCTCTGGGCCTGAGGCTGGATGCTCCCAGCCACCTCGCCTCTCCTCCTCCACCCCTGCCCCACCTCCAGGCAGATGGTGCCCTCACTGGGCCTGGGTGGGCCTGTTGGCTTTAAGCTGTGCAGTGGGTAGGGGGGGTGGAGGTCTGGCATCCCCACACACTGGCTGTGTGGCCTTGAATGCAGCCCTTTGCCACTCTGGCCTCAAACACGGAGGAGCAGTGTTACCAGCTAAAGCTCTTTCCTGCTTCCAGAGCCTTTCTCAGATTCCCCTGCTCATTTAGACCTGACCACCAGCGCTCCCCATTCAGAGAGGTGATGTGCCCTGTGAAGCCCACTCAGCCGGAGTGTAGCAGGGCAGAGGGTTAGAACCACATCATCTTCCAAGTCCTAGTCCCTTACAGCTTCTCCAGGGTAAGAACAGTCACTGAGAACCACGGAGGTAGATGTGAGCACTGTTTTTATTCATTTGTTCCCTCATTCAGTCAGCAAATGTTTATTCAGCCCAACTATGGCCTAGGCCATAAGACTGGAAAAGGTCGATTTTCATTCCAATCCCAAAGAAAGGCAATGCCAAAGAATATTCAAACTACTGTAGAATTGCACTCATTTCACCTGCTAGCAAGGTAATGCTCAAAATCCCTCAAGCTAGGCTTCAGCAGTATGTGAACCAAGAACTTCCAGATGTACAAGCTGGATTTAGAAGAGGCCAAAGAACTAGAGACCAAATTGCCAGCATCCATTGGATCATAGAAAAAGCAATATAATTCCAAAAAATATACCTACTTCTGTTTCATTGACTATGCTAAAGCCTTTGACTGTGTGGATCACAACAAACTGTGGAAAATTCTGAAAGAGATGGGAATGCCAGACCACCTTACCTACCTCCTGAGAAACCTGTGTGCGGGTCAAGAACAACAGTTAGAACCAGACGTGGAACAATGGACTGGCTTAAAATTGGGAAAGGAGTACGTCAAGACTGTATATTGTCACCCTGCTCATTTAACTTATATGCAGAGTACATCACGCAAAATGTTGGACTGGATGAAGCACAAGCTGGAATCAAGATTGCTGGAAGAAATATTAATTACTTCAGATATGCAGATGATACCACTCTAATAGCAGAAAGCAAAGAGGAATTAAAGAGACTCTTCATGAAGGTGAAAGAGGAGAGTGAAAAAGCTGGTTTAAAACTCAACATTCAAAAGCTAAGATCATGGTATCCGGTCCTATCACTTCATGGCAAATAGATGGAGGGAAAGAGGAAACAGCAACAGATTTTATCTTCTTGGGCTCCAAAATCACTGTAGACGGTGACTGCAGCCATGAAATTAAGAGACATTTGCTCCTTGGAAGAAAAGCTATGACAAACCTAGACAGCATATTAAAAAGCAGAGACATCACTTTGCCAACCAAAGTCTGTATAGTCAAAGCTATGGTTTTTCCAGTAGTCACATACAGATGTGAGAGTTGTACATAAAGAAGGCTGAGCACTGAAGAACTGATGCTTTCAAACTGTGGTGCTGAAGAAGACTCTTGAAAGTCCCTTGGACAGCAAGGAGATCAAACCAGTTAATCCTAAAGGAAATCAACCCTGAATATTTACTGGTAGGACTGATGCTGAAGCTCCAATACTTTGGCCACCTGATGCAATGAGCCAACTCACTGGAAAAGACCCTGATGCTGGGAAGGATTGAGGGCAGGAGGAGAAGGGGGTGACAGAGGATGAGTTGGTTGGATGGCATCACCAACTCCATGGACATGAGTTTGAGCAAACTCTGGGCAGTAGGTCAGGGAAGGTCAGGGAAGCCTGGCGTGCTGCAGTCCGTGGGGTCACAATGAGTGGAACATGACTTAGTGACTAAATACCAACAAAAATGGCCTAGGCATGGGGGCAGGGATACAGCAGAGAAATGACAGTCGAGGTCCCTGCCCTGAAGGGGCTCCTGACCATGGGGCAGGACAGACTGACATTAAAACAAATATTGATGGAATTACAAATCTCATGAGAATTTGGAGGAGAGGTAGAAGGTGCTGTGGGAGGAATGTGACCTCCTAGGAAAGGTGCGTCCTCCCTGAGACCTGTCAACAGACCTCAAGGAGAGGTATAACCAGAAAGGGACAACTGAGGGACATGGGGAGAGAGGGTTCTAGGGAGGAGTAGCAGCCAGTGCAAAGGCCCTGAGGTGCAAAGTGCTTGATGCCTGTCTGAGTCCTTGAAGGAAGGCCAGCATGGCTGGAGTGTAGGGAGGGCAGACACCATGAGGGGAGCTGCAGTGCAGCCTGGAGGGGCAGTAAGGCTCGTCTTGCGGGGCCTGGAGCCAGCAAAGGGGCTTGAGGCCGAGCCTAGAAGGGAGGAGCTGTTCCTAGTGCTGGTCTTAGAGGCTGGTTTTGCCTCCTTTCTTTTCTGTTTTCCCTCCCATTCCCATCCTGACTGTGCAGCAGACCCCTGCACGCTCCCCCAACCACTTCACAGGATGACAATGCAGAGTGCTCACACCTGACCTTCCTCTGCCTGGATCTTGTTTGCATTCTAATAGTCCGTGTTTTCATCCTGCCTCCCAGGAGGGTTCCAGTCCCTGCGGCCTTGAATGCAAGCTGAGGAGGGCCAGATCTTGGGCTAGAGGCTACTGTCACTCCAGCTGAATGCCTCTGTTCAGGTGGGAGCCTGTGGACCAGGAGGTTCAGCTTTTGGCTGAAGGAAGGCCTGCCGCTGGACCGAAGCCCACTGCCTGAAACTGTGGCCTGTCCCCTGTTCCACTCCAGGCACGTTCATTCAACCCCAAAGCCTTGCTAAGACCCAGCCCTAGGAGGAGTTAGGAGGCCTGCGTTGTGAGCTGAGCTCTGCTGTATGCTTTTGGGCATAATTGTATTCATTTCTGGACCTTGGTTTCTCCATCTATTTTATAGAGAAATACTTGAGTTTTCCTGCACGCAGTGTATGGCCATCATGGATGCAATATCAGCATCACCCAGAAGCTTCTTAGAAATGCAGACTCTGAGGCCCCACTCCAGACCTCCTGAATCAGAATCTGCAACTTAACCACATCCCTGAGTAATTACTATGCACATTAAAGTATGAGAATCACTGTTTTAAGTCAGTCATTTTTAAACTTAAAAAATGTTTTAATTAAAAGCTATAGGATCTTCCTCCCTCTCCAAAGTCTTACAGATGAAATACATAAGAAGGGAACCACCCACTCTGTACTTATTCATCACATGAATGAGGGGGGATCGTGGGGGCTGGGCCTGGGGCACGGGCTTTATTGAGACGGCATCAGAAGTGGGGAGGAAGAGGAGCAATTCTGGTGGGAGAGGGTGGGTGGTGCCTGACTGCCCAGGCCAGCTCTGACCTCCAGGGTCTTCAGACTAATGGGTTTGGAAAAGTGGGCTTGAAGAAAGGACGCTTGACAGTCCAGAGTCCAGCAATGCCTTTCCCCGCTTGTCCCCATCTTGGTGTCCTACTCTGTTCCCTGAGAAATCCCTGAAAGGGTAGCCGGTGCTATTCTTAGCGTGACAGGATGGTGAGGAGAGATCGTGCTGGTGCATTATTTATGCCTCTGAGTCAACAGGATTGCATTCAGGTCTCCCAGAACACGGCCCTCCCCGGCGGCCTTCATCACTGCCCTACCAGGACCCAGGACCCAGGGCCCCTCCCCCTCTGGCCCTGACCATCCCTGCTCCATGCCTCCAGCTCCCACGCTGGGCAATGGGTCATGAAAGACAATGGCGAGCTGGGAATCAGAAAGAAGTTCGCGATATCATCTCATTTCTCACCCATTCGGCGCATATTAACCGAGCATACGGCACGTGGTAGGCGTGGGTTCCTGCCTTCCAGGAGCTCACACTTAGCCTGCGAGTTAATGGTGCTTTGTCATCGCAAGAGCCTGTGTGCCAGGCCAGATGCTGCAAACTTCACATGGAAGATCTTACCTTCCCAATCACCCGGCAGGATAGGAATTATGAGACCCCTACACCAAGGAGGAAACTGAGGCTTAGCATATACCAGGTAGTGGTTGCTCAGCTGGGATCTGAACTCAGGTTGGCTGGAGCAGAAAGACCATTCCAGATCAAATGGTAGCATTGAGCATTAGGGCTTTGGGAAAGCCCTGCATTACCTGGTGAGAAGGGCATTTCTGGCTGAGGTTGTCCCATTGTCAGTGAATCCTGAGCGACAGGAGAAGCACCTGGGGTGAAAGGATTGTGTTTGCTGTGTACACAATACCCACTGTGGGCTAGAAGGCAACGCCTTATGGGATGAGGTGACAAGGCCCCAAGGTGGCACATCTCAGAGGAGCGAAGCCAAGGACCCTGGCTGGGAGCCAAAGACTTGTGTTCTGTGAGATTCCAAACTTTCTCTGCCTCAGTTTTCTGGTCTGTAAAATAGCATCACAATCTCTGCTCTACTTCTTTCTCTGCCGATGTGAAGCTGCTAGGAAAGCTATAAAAGTGTGCACATATTCAATGATAATTACTGCATAGAATTATTTATATAAATATATTTTCTTAAATGTATTTTCTGTTGACATGGGGTCTATTTGCCAGACTCTGTTCCAAGCATTTTCCTATTTGTTAATTTACTTAAAAACATGTTTATAAAATCAGGAGCTCTAGGGACTTCCCCAGTAGTCCACTGATTAAGACTTCACACTGCCACTGAAGGGGGTTCGGGTTCAATCCCTGGTTGGGAAATTAAGATCCCTCATGCCACAGCCAAATTTTTTCTTTAATTAAAAAATAAGATAAAATCATTGCTCTAAAGCCCTTTGAGTCCCCAACCTGGCAGTACTTCAGAACCCCTCAGGGAGACCGTTAGCATGAATATTCTGTGGTCCTGGCTCTGGGGCACAGCCCAGGAATCAGCATTTTGGACACACACACCCCCCACCCCAAGAAATTCTGCAGCACCTGTAGGTTTCTGATCTGGGCCAGAGAGGTGAAGGGACTTGCCTGAGGCTTCACAGTGAGTTGGAGACCAGATAGAGACTAAAACCGAGGCCTGAAGTTCCTGGTCTGGCCCTTCCTCCTACTCATCAGCTGCCCCTGAGCACCTTAAAGGGATGAAGCCAGGGATGCAGATGACTTTGATGAGCAATGATGCCAGAGCTGCTGGTACCGTTTACAATGCTGTGCTAGGCATTTTACATGGCTTTTCCATTTAATTGCTGAAGGGATATAAAGGGGGACATTTTCCACAGCAACACGATCCCTTAGGACATTTGAGCATCATGTGGCCGATTTTAATGTTGACCTGGAAATGGGAAACCATGACTGAGATGCAGAGATGCGGAGAAGGGAATTTGAAACCACACATCAGGTCATGTGCCCTCCAGACAAAGGTGGTCTGGTGACCTCGTTACCTGGAGACAGGGCAGGCTGGCAAGAGGGAGACACGTGTGTCCGCCCACAGGGTGTGTACCTGTTGTGTCTGTGTCGATCTGTCACCTGAGTGCCTGTGTGTCTCCACGTCATGTGTATGGTTGTTCTGTGTGCACACATTGGTGTGTAGGCTCTGCCACCTCTGTGGGTGCACGTGTGTGTGGAGGAGGATATGCTGTTGCCGGCTAGGCTCTCGCCAGCATTAAGGAGGTATTGAGAACGTGAGTGTTGCAGGGTGTGTGTGTGCGTGTGTGCACGCAAATAGTTGCAATGCAGGGGGGTCCCCGAGACCCTGCAGGGCAGAGGTAGAAAGGCCACTTGAGAAAATGTTTTCCTTATTCATGTCCCACCTCCACATTTCATGCACCATCCTCAAACCTGCAGGGTGTGAGCCTGCCTTCGGACCTTAGCCCTAGCAGTTCCCTCTGCCTGGTCTCCCCTGACATGCACAAGCCTCACTCCCTCACCTTCTTCGCTTCTTCGCTCAGACGTGACTCCCAGTGACGTCCACTTCGATTACCTTATGTACCTTTGCACACCACTCCCCACCCCATGCCATCTGTGTATCTCCTTCTCCTGCTTTATTCTTCTCTATAGAATTTACCATGTGACTTAGTTGTACAGTTACTCATACGTTTATTATTTGGCTCCCCTGCTAGAATGCAAGCAGGGATTTGTCTATTTCTCTTCATAGCTATGAACAGTGCCTGACCCTTAGCTGGTGAGCAATAAATATCAGTTGAATGAATGAGTTCATGCACCACCTGTACTTACTTGTTTCCTTTAAATTGTCTAACTTTTGTTACTGAGATATCCACTTTTACCTCCCCCTAAGTACTCTTGCCTGGAAAATCCCATGGGCGGAGGAGTCTAGTAGGCTGCAGTCCATGGGGTCATGAAGAGTTGGACATGAACGAGCGACTTCACTTTCACTTCTCACTTTCATGCATTGGAGAAGGAAATGGCAACCCACTCCAGTGTTCTTGCCTGGAGAATCCCAGGGATGGGGAGCCTGGTAGGCTGCCATCTATGGGGTCGCACAGAGTCGGACACGACTAAAGCGACTTAGCAGCAGCAGCAGCAAGCAGTAATATACCTTTGATGTGTTTATTATACTCCTTTTCCAATATACGCGTGAAATTTACATAACTAGTAAGATGTTAAGTATCAGTTCAGTTCAGTCGCTCAGTCGTGTCCGACTCTTTGCGAACCCATGAATTGCAGCATGTCAGGCCTCCCTGTCCATCACCAACTCCCGGAGTTCACTCAGACTCACGTCCATCGAGTCAGTGATGCCATCCAGCCATCTCATCCTCTGTTGTCCCCTTCTCTTCCTGCCCCCAATCCCTCCCAGCATCAGAGTCTTTTCCAGTGAGTCAACTCTTCGCATGAGGTGGCCAAAGTACTGGAGTTTCAGCTTTAGCATCATTCCTTCCAAAGAAATCTCAGGGCTGATCTCCTTGCAGTCCAAGGGACTCTCAAGAGTCTTCTCCAACACCACAGTTCAAAAGCATCAATTCTTCGGCACTCAGCTTTCTTCACAGTCCAACTCTCACATCCATACATGACCACTGGAAAAACCATAGCCTTGACTAGACGGACCTTTGTTGGCAAAGTAACGTCTCTGCTTTTCAGTATGCTATCTAGGTTGGTCATAACTTTTCCTTTTGCTCCCACTCAAGGTATGGAGGTGCCACACTCTGGGGATCACTGCTTTCCCAGTGAAGGGGGTAACTTCACTGGGAATCAGAGAAGTCTGATGTCTTCTCTGAAACACATGGACAAAATGAAGCTCAAAGAAGATCAGGAATTAGTCCAACATCTAGTCCATACTGTGACAGAACAGACACTAGAACCAAATTTTCTGATCTCCAGTCTGCTTTCCTTTTGCAGTGTGAAGGACAAGGGGAGGGTGGGGCTGGATGATTCAGCCTCTCCTCTGGCTGGAGGGGAGCCAGATACACCCAGTAACTGGCGAATGGCACGGGAGGAATTGGTAGCCTTCTGCCCACTCAGGGCTGCAGGACTACATACTGAGTGGTGGGAGCTTCGACCACACCTTCCCTCCCAGGAGTCTTGGGTCTGGGGGCCACTCCAAGGGGGCCTGGGCACTCAAATCCAGCAAGAAACAGACCTGGGATTCAAACCTGATTCTCCCCTGCCACAGCATGTTAGCTAGAGGTTGACACTAGAGCACCTTTGCTGAGAGGATGCTGGAGTGGGAGGGGTGTCAGGGGGAGGGAAAGGTTGCACTGTGCCTGATTGTGAACAGAAGAGGGAGACCAGACCCAGAGATAGCTGGAAGGGGGAAGGAGACATCCAGCAGCCTAGCCTGGGAGAATTATACAGAGGTAGGTTTGTGCAAAGGCTGAATTTAAATCCCCCTCAGGTATGCACAGTGTTTTATGCTATAGAAATAATTTCTGCATTTCATTTGCTCAGCAGTGACTCTGCAAAGCAGATATAATCAGCTCTAGTTTCCTAATAAGGAAGCTGAGACCCAGAGGTGAAGTGACGTACTAAAGGCAACCCTCACAGGATGCTCTGTTGAGCAGGACATGGGAAGGGAACAGGCTGCCCCTCTGGTTGGATTTGGTAAAGGAGGGCTGTCTAAGGGAGGGCGGGCAGGCTGAATAGATACAGCAGTGAGAGGGTAGACCACTTAAGATTCCCAGCGCCTTCCTCAGCAGATATGAGTGAACCTGAGACCAAAAGTGAGTTGACAGGGCTAAGGGAGCTGCAGAAAGGCGAGCTGTCTACCCCAGGCCTGCAGTGAGGATGCCTCCTAGGGAGAGGCAGCAGCGTGCCCACCCTCGTCCCCAGGACAGGCTCTGCTCTACAGGGCGGGCAGGGCAGCAAGCTGGGACTGCTGCGTGCTGGGGCCGTCATTATCATTCCTCCAGGGTTTTTTCTCCTCCTTATTTATTTTTCTGTGAGGAAGGAATGTGGGGAATTTACCACAGGGTGCTGGCCTTGCTTTCGGCAGTGCGGCGGCCTCCTCTATGAGAGGGAAGCAGCACAGACAGATGGCTGGGGAGGTGGAGGCGGAGGAGGGTCCCGGCTGAATCTGTGGCCCCAGCAGTGGGGAGGTTATGTAACCCACCCGGAGGCCCGGGGAAGATACCATGGTGCTTCTGGGCTCTGAGCATGAGCCTGCTCATGTACATAGCTCCCTGGAACTCAACCTGGACCATCCCAGTCACCATCAGCCTCTGGGCAAGCCTAATGAGTGGGGTGTATCCCCCCGTCAGAGGTGCTTTCCTCTCCAGCTGTCTTGACTTGGGGTATGAGTAGAGGTGGGGTAGGGGAGTCAGGTGGGGATTGTCTTGAGCTTTCCAGCCTCCATAAGGCTGCCCCATTGCTTGGAATGCTTCCACAACTCAATCTTTTCAGAAGGAGGGCATATGCCACCTCCTCCAGGAAGACTTCCCAGGTTGCTTCATCCTCATTCATCTCTCTTTTAGGCTCTATGTTCTCCTGGCACTCAATGGAATATTTTGCCTCTTGGATCTAACACTGCCATTTGAGTTTCATCTCCCTTTTCACCTACGGGCTTGTTACTACCTCTCTCTTTCCTTTCCCTGCTTCCTCCAGAAACCACTCTCTAGATCTGGGATCTAGGATCTCAAGGAATCTGAGACCTAGACAAATCTAGAATTCGTCTCCTGGGATGCCTGGTGGAGTAAAATGGGAGGTGGATTTGGATTGTGGGAGCCCTCCTGGGTGATGACCTCTGCTGAGTCTGGAGAGGATGGGAACAGCTATGGCTACAGGCTGCCACAGAACCAAGAGGAAAGGCTATATTTGGGCTTTCCAGTGGCATCAGTGGTAAAGAACCCTCCCACCAATGCAGGCAGATACAAGAGATGTGGGTTCGATCCCTGGGTTGGGAAGATCCCTTGGAAGAGGGCATGGCGACCCACTCCAGTATTCTTGCCTGGAGAATCCATGGACAGAGGTGCCTGGAGGGCTACAGTCCATGGGGTCACACAGAGTTGGACATGACTGAAGCGACTTGGTACACCTGGGCTGGGTGCTGGGGACCCTGAGATAGACTGGACCCCGCTCTACTCGTGGGAGAGGCACAGGTTGGGGGAAATTCTCTCTCCTCTGCCCTCGCTCACCACTTGTTTGTCTCCTGGATCAAGTGTTTTCTCTGGAAAGGTAGGGTGCTGTAGTCCTTTCTGTACACTCAAGGCTCCCTGAGCAGAGAAAATGGAGGCTGCTGCAAGGAGAGGGCTTGGGGGTGGGAGCAGGCCTGGTTCAGCAGGGCTCGACTGGGAGGGGGAGCCTGGGTCTGAGCTTGGCTCCCTGGGAACCAACCCTTTCCAGTTTGCTGTGCATCTGGGGCTGAGCTTGCCTCTACTAGCTAGTAGAGTAGGTGGAAGAAGGTGATGGCTCCTGGCCTTCAGCAGAGGAGGACCGCACAGCATCAGCCAGCAGTGATCAGTGCCTGTGGACTACAGGGTTAGCTGCTCACCAAGGCCCATGCCAATCTGACCTGGGGGCCCTTGACTTGGCCCACCCATCCTGTGCTGCCTGATCCCAACCCCCTGCCAGCAGGAGATACAGGAGCTGGACCAGTCCCAGCCTCCTTCTCTTTGGGCCTCGGTTCCTTGGCTTTCTCAGTCTGTTTCCTCTAAACCCCGTCCTGTTGGAGGCCCCTGGGCCAGGTGGAACAGGGCAGGAGCATTGATCTAGGAGTCTGAATGGGTTGATGGGAGCTTCCTGGAGGAAGCAGCAATTGGGCTGGGCCTGGGACAGTAGGTGGGGAGACTGTGCTTTGTGGGCAGAGCTCTTAAGAAGGAGGGTCCCGGGCGTGGAATCAGTCCGCCTCCCAGCTCCAGCTCCACCCTGCCTGTCTCTGGCTGGATGGGAGACCTGGGGTGAGTTTGCCGATTCTCTGGTCTTGTTTTGTTCATCCCTAGAACAGCAGTAAGGGGGCCTCCTTTATGAGTTGCCGTGAGGATTCAACGAGAGCACACAGGCTACACCTTTGGCTTGGCAGTGTCTGGAGCAACTCCCTTGGCTGTGGCATCCTCATCGACTTCATCATTTCGGCAAGCCCCCAGGAAAGGTGCAGGGGACAAGGCAGAAGCAGTTGAGACCCTTGCCCCTAGGCTCTTGCGCTCTCTGGGGGAAATCAGACCCAGACCCTGACTGCTGCAAAGCAAGACGTTGGGAGGAGGCAGCATGGCCCATGTGATGGGTCCTGGGCTGGTGCTGGGCAACCCTAGGTTTGAATCCCACCTCTGCCTCTGACTAGCCATGCCACCTTAAGCAAGTCACTTCACCCCTCCGAGTCCATTTCTTCTCTAATGCAGAGCTGAGGGGACCACTGTCCTCCTGGCTGCTGTAAATGAAGGAAAGGCCTGGCATGGGGCATGTGGTGAGCATGCCCTGGAGGAGAACTCTCACTCAAACGAATAATATGCAAAGTGATGAGGTTGTTAAGTGGTGCAGATAAAACCTGGATGATGTGAGGACTGAACCTATAGAAAGGACAGGAAACAGAGCAGTGTTCTGGGTGGAGGGGTCTGTGCAGACCCATAGCAGAGGCTGGAACTCACAGGGCAGGTGAGGGAAACACGCGCCTTTGGACCCCCTGTGACCCTTGCTGAGGATGCAGGGAGCAGTGAGCAAGCTCTTGGGCAAGCCCTGACTGCCAGGATGAGGCCTGGCTGCTTGACGCCCCACGTCCTGGAGAGGAGGAGAGAGGCCCGACACAAGTGGAGTCAGGAGGGAGAAAGATGAATCTGGCAGCTTGGGGCGGGTAGATTGGCGGGGGAGAGACTGGAGGCGGAGAGGCCATTTAAAAGGCTGTTGCAAAATCGGTTTTCCTGATAAAGAGCTAGGCTGAGTCATCTGTGGAGGAGAGAAGTCAGATCCAGCTCCTCTGCGTTGCCGTCGATGTAGGATTTTCCTCTCTGTCAGCTAGTCGATGGGCTGCCTTTCCAGAAGGCTTTCAGAACCGAGGCCGGCTCGGCATCCAGGGGGGCGCAGGACAGCAGGGAGGACCCTGCCAGAGTGAGTAAAGCGAGTCTCGGTGGTTTGGGGTGTGTGACTCAGGGCATAGGGCATCCTTCTCTGGTCTCAGGTCCCCCCGGGGCATTAAGGGAGAGGCATGCAATGACTTCTGCCAGCCTGTTGATGGCAAGGCTGGAGCTAGGTCTGGGGCTCTCCACTTTCATTCCTATCGTCTCCCGTCTGGCAGTCCTTCTCACCTTAGTATGAATTATTCGCCTCTGAGAAGAGACCTGGCAGTCTGCCGGGACTCAGTCAGGTTGTGCTCACCAGGACTTTGGCGTGGATGGAGAACTCCCCAGGGAAAGAAGCCTGTGTCATTTCCTCCTTTCAGTAGGGAGGATGTGGGGCAGGGGCTGGCAAGGTAGCCAGGCCATTACTCAGGCCCAGTTCATCTTCCTGCCCCCAGCTGAGGCTGAAGTTGTGCAGCGGCCAGCCATTGGTTCTTTCCTGACCCCACAGAGGGGCAGTTTACCCAGCCTGTTTACCTGTCCCATTGCCAAGACTTCCAGGCAGCCACAATGGGCTGTCTCCAGCCAGTCTCTCTTCCTACCTCTGGCTTCCCGACCCTCTCCACCCTGCTCGGGGCCCAGGCACTCCCATTGACGGCAGCCGTGTGAAGAAGCATTTCCTTGAATTCTCTCCCTGTCCTGACCTTCTGCTCTGGCCTCCGTTCACCTGCCCCGCCTCCCTCCTTTGGATCCTCGGTCAAGAGGCCTGATGGTCAGCAGAACAGACAGCTGCCAACAGAAGTGATGGGGTGAGAGAAAGGGCTTATCACCGCCTGGGCACAGCTCGAATTCAGGTCTCCTGACTCCCCACAGTGCTCTTTCCACTCCACTAGTTTTTTATGTCCTAACAGTCATTTCCCCCTTAGTAACAATGAGTTTATCAGCTCTTCTCCTGAGACGAAGAAGGGGAAGAAAGCATCAGCCACTTTAGGCAGCTGCATATGCAGAGGAGAGAACATCATGGTGGGTGCTGATTGTCAGATGTGGGAACAGAGGGGCCCGCAGATCAGCATCGGAGAGCACTAGAGCCTCTATCCACACCCCTGCCACCAGAGTCAGGGTCCGGAAGGCAAGGTGGTTAAGAAATGAGATTCAGCAACCAGGCTTGGGAGTTTTGAATCCCAGCTCTGCTATTTACAAGTCATATGACCCTGGGCAGGTTTCTCTGAGCTCTAGTTTCATTTGCAAACTGGGAAGAATAACAGTACTTATTCCTCGTGATTGTTGGGCGGATCGAAGGAGATGATGGGCATAAAGTGCATGGCGCAGCACATTACAGTGGGCCGCTGAGGGCTCAGTCATTGCAGCAGCCACTGCGAGCTTCACTCTAGGGGTGTACTCAGGGCTTCTTATTCCCCTTCCCCACTTAGGGATTCAACCCTGTCAGACCCAGGTCTCCTGACCCTGGGGCAGCTCTGCCCTCATCCCTGCATCTCCAGAAGGGTCGGTCTTTCAAGGATCACCACTGAAGAGACTGGGAGAAGAGGGGGGTGTTACGGCTTTTACGGGTGCAAGAAGACTGGGGGCTCAACAAGGGGACTGCCCGCTGTGGGCCACAGCCATCTCTTGTGTCTCTGACACTGGGGACCACAATCTTGAACCCAGCTAGCTGGGGCATCACCAGGGGTGGCAGTTCCCTAGTCTGGGGAATTTGGGGTGGAGCTGCCGCCCCTGATGCCCTGCAGTGGGGGGACCTGAGGTGCCTATAGTTGGCCCAGCCCCCCATTCTCTCAGCTTTGTTTGTGCAGGGTGGCAAAAGTCGTCTGGATTGCTGGCTGGGCCTGGTCCAAGCCTCCTGCCAAATTCCTTTTCCATGGAGTCACTGCGGGCTTGGATGGGGGTACGGGAGCTCCCTCGGAGGCAGGGCTGTCTCACCCCCTGGCCTTTTCTGCTGGGTTCCTCTGGTCTGGGAACAGTAGCGAGGGGAAGGGTTCCAGGCTGGCTGGAGGTCAGCAGACCAGGTCCTGGCCCATGGCCTTCTCTCTGACCCTCTCCCTCTCTAAAGCCTCCCAGGCCAGCTTCTCCTTGAGGGCCCTTCATGCTCTGACACTGGAGCATTTTCTAGCCCTGTGACCCTGAGAACCAGCCTTGGGATAGGACTGAAACAGAGAAGCGAAGAGAAAAACAAAACAGAAGCACAGAGGCTTTGGAAGGTCTGAATTATACACACACTGAGGCCCTGTCTAGGAGCTTGGCACTGTGGAAACTGCTGGCTGGAAAGCCTGGTGCTCCCTAGAGTCCTGAGAGCCAGGGGTGAGCCCAGCCCGCCCCTGCTTTCCGGCTCTGTGACCTTGGGCATTATCTCTGAGCCTTGGTTTTCTCATCACTAAAAAGTGAATCATAGGGGCTTCCCTGGTGGCTCAGTGGTAAAGAATCTGCCTGCCAGTGTAGGAGACACAGGTTTGATCCCTGATCTGGGAAGATCCCACATGCCGAGGAGCAACTGAGCTCATGTGCTACAACTGCCGAGTCTGTGCTCTAGAGCCTGGGAGCCGCAACTGCTGAGCCCAAATGCCACAGCTAGAGAGTAGCCCCCACTCCCCACAACTAGAGAAAACACACATAGCAACAAAGATTCAGCACAGCCAAAAATAAATAAAAAGGTTTTGTTTTTTTTAAGTGAATGATAGTAATTTGTGCTTCATAGAATCGTTTCAGAAATTAAATAAGATAGTATGTGTGAAGTCCATGTCTGGGTACACAGTAAGAGCCCAATCAGTATGCGCTACGATGGCTGCAGCTGTGTCATAAGAGCTGCTGGTGGGCCCAGGGATGTTTACCCTTACTGTGCCCTGAGGGATGGGACTTGTGGCTGAAGTCTCTGCAGGGCTGTAAGTTGGAAAGAGAAAGCTCTTTATCTGTGTGGCGGTGGGGGGCAGAGTCATGTCAAGAGGTGGGAGTTAACATAAGGAGTGACTTTAGAGCTGAAGAATATTAATTAGTAGAAGGCGCATCCTTAGGTTAGTGAGCACCCTGCCAGTTGAGTGTGTAAGGCTTAGACACTCAGGGACGTGGTTTCAGGGGTGCAGGAATTGTGTGGGGCGGTGGACACGGTGACAGCCATCCCTGAGATTCTGAGGTTCTGTGACTTGGGGCAGTGATCCCTGCCTGCCGATCACTCTGGAATCCCCTGCTGTGTGACCATTAGAGAGTCATATCCCCTCAGGACTATGATCTGTGGAATGAATCTCCTTTGCTAGAAGCAGCTCTGACCCCTTCCAGGGAGTCACGTGGGGTCACCAACTGCCAGCTCCATTCCATGGAAGCATGAGGCCTCTGTCCTGTCTACTTGGGCTGAAAGACAATGACCTCCCTGGCATCTATGACCTCATCGTAGCCTCCAAACCCTAATGTCAGTGCTTTTATTGCCTTCTTCTCAATTAAGGGAACTGTCTCCGAGAGGAGCAGTCACTTGCTAAGGTCACACAGCTAGCAAATAGCAGAGCCTGGATTTGGCCCGGGAGGCCTGGTTTCTAAACAGAGCAGAGGAGAGGGACATGGCATGAGCTGAGCAACTCCTCCTGTGTGGCTGGCCTGCCCCTACCTAAGTTCCCCCCCGGGAAGCAGCCTGGCTCAACCTTCAAAGCTGTCATCTTTTATCGATGGGGTGATCTAGGCAGGAGAGGAGCCCTACCACGAGCAAAACAGGTATCAGGGGCACATGGGGCAGGCTGTGTTATAGCTGTTCTGCACAGGTGGGCACAGGTGTGTATGGTAGGGAGCCAGGTGGTGATGGGAGGAGGGAAAGAGGAGGCTGGGGCCAGAGAGCCTGTGGCCGCTTGAACTGGCTGTTGGCAGTCATTGTGCTCTGTGTGCCTCCCCTGGAGTGAGCTCCACCTTGAGTCATCTCCAGACCTTGATTTCTTCATCTATAAAATGGGGCTGATAGTGAAAAAGCTCCTTTGTAAGGGCCCTTCCAGCTCTGAGAGTCCATGAATTCTGAGCCTTGCTGGCAAGATGCCTAGGAAAACTGTCCTGGGAGACCCACTCAGCATGTCACGGCCAGTGCTAATAAGGGCAAGGTAGGAGGGAGGGCCAGGTCAGATTCCTCAAGAACTAATTAGCTTCCTCAGTGGGGAGGGGTGACAAAGGGAGCAACTTTCCCAGCCGCCGACTGAGCTGCTAGCCCTGGCCAGAGCCTGTGCCATCCATCTGTGCACAGGGCCATTTGTTCACGTGTCCATTTCTTCATTCCTTACTCAAGAAACACAAAGTGAACACTGACTTTGTGCCAGCTGGGCACTGGCAATAGAAAGAGGAATGGTGGCCTGTGGTGAATTTACAGATTACTAGGGCCTGACCCCACCTGATCCCTGACCTCAGTCCCCAGACTGAACCCTGACTTCCACCGACTCTGTCCCCTGTAATTCCCAAAAGGGACCTCTGGGACAAGCAGGCGGCTTGAGCCTGTGCTGTGGCCCACACAGAGCTGGTTCTGACTCGAGCCTTGCCACCCTTTGCTGTGTGATCTTGGGTGAGTTACTTACAAGTCTCTGGACCTCATTTTCCATTTCTGTAAAATAGGGGTTTCTAGGGTTCTTGTGAGGATAAGATGAGGTAATGTGCTGTTCTAGTATAGTCACTGCTGAAATTAGCTCAATTTATTACTTTTATAACATTAAAGTGTGAGAATTTTTAAATGATTGTTTAAATGAAAACGGGAAGAAATTTTTTCAAGGACTTATAAGAAACCATTAACGGTTGCTACCTGATTTGTGATGTGGAGCACTCGGAGGGAGAGGAACTTTTTTTCACCATATACCTTTTTATGTGTTTAATTTTTTTTAGTCCATGTAAATGCATCACCTATTCTAAAAAGGGAAAGCATTAGTATTAACAGATGGCTATACTCTGAGTTTGAAAGTATAAACGGCCCTAAAAGATGCAGAGGTGTCCTGCCAGTTCATTCATGCAGATAGTAATGCTTCCTGAGTGCTCACTTTTTGCCAGGCATTATTCTAGGGCCCAGGGTTAGGGGATGAACAAGTCAAAAAAGGTCATTTCCCCCTCAGAGCTTATGTTCTAGGCAGGGAGATGGATAATAGACAAGGAAACTTATAAAGAAGATAATACTGAATTGTGTTGAACGCTATGAAGAAAACAAAGAGATGGGTTAGGAAAGGGTAGGGCTGATTATAGAGGAAGACCCCTCCACCCCAGAGAGGTGAGTCCTGAGTGATAAGAAGGAACATGGAATCCCCCTGGGAAAAGACCATTCCAAGTAGAGGGAACCGCAGGCGCAAAGGCCCTGGGTCAGGAGCAGACCTGTCATTTTCAAGGCCCAGAACGTCAACCTGGGCAGAGCCCAGTGAGAGAGAAGGGTGGCATAAGACACGTCCAGGATGTAGTAGGGCCTTGACTGCTGGGGTGAGGTGTACTTGCTGAGTCTGGGAAAGTGCCTTGTCAACAACCTTCAGGGGCAATCCAAACAAGGGGTCGGTGAATACTGAAAGGGTAATCCAGGAAGGTTTTACACGGTGGCATTTGAGCTGGGCCATAGTGGTTGGGTCAGGGATCTTTATGAGGAGAGGAGGTTCTAGGAAACGGTGAGTAAAGATCAAATTCCAGAGGAAAAGGCCACTTGTAGTTGGGCAGCACGGGTGACCATCTGTCTGTCTGTGTACCGCTGTGGCTCTGCAATCCCATATGCTAACTGGGCCTCTGTCCCTCCCGCAGCGCTGGGCCGGAGTACTAGCCTCACCGAGAAGGATCTAAAAGAGGCCAAGGCGAGGAGCCAGCAGATCGCTGCCCAGCTGACCACCCCTCCCAGCTCCAACTCCCGTGGAGTCCAGCTCTTCAACAGGCGCCGGCAGAGGGTGAACGAGTTCACCTTGGAGAGCCACGGCCAGAGGGGACCGAAGTCTAGCCAGGAGCCCCTCAGAGTGCCCCCCGCCAGCCCTACAGGCCATGCCCCGGGGCTCAGCCTGAGTTCCACCTCGCTCCCTGAGCCAGGCCCTCCGAGAAACCCCGCCTGCCAGAGCGCTGACACAGGGGTCCCCAGTCACAGCATGGAGGGCTGCTCGGAGGAAGCCAGCCTGCTCCGGCACCTGGAGAAGATGGCCAGTGAGGAGGAGGAGGTGCCTCTGGTGGTTTATCTAAAGGAGAATGCAGCCCTGCTGACGGCCAACGGGCTCCACCTGTCCCAGAACAGAGAAGCCCAGCAGAGTCCCCCAACCCCACCTCCGGAGGAGGTCCACAGCCCGGCTGCAGATGCCAACCAAAACCTTCCCTCAACCGGCACCACGCTTGTCACGCCAGCTTCTAATGGCAACCACAACCTGCCAGCCACAGATGTCAATCAGAACCTATCGGCAGCCATCACCCCACAGAGCCTGCCGCTCTCCAGCGTCCAACAGAATTCTTCCGAGGTGCAGCTCCCTCCTAATGACGTGGTGCCAGATTTCAAACCCAGCACCCAGTGTGCTGGCGGGCAACCCCAGGAGCCAGCCGTGGAGGTGAGATCCAGCACGCTCCTAATTGATAAGGTATCAGCTCCACCTACCGCCACCAGCACCTTCTCTAGAGAAGTTACTCCCATCTCCAGCTCCAGGCCCCTGGGCCCAGATTTCATGTCCAGCTCCCTGCTCATTGATGTCCAGCTTGGAGCCCCAGTGGTGTCCACAGAGCAAGAGATTTCCGGGCGGACAACTGCCACCACGCCCACCAAACTGTACAGCGAGGTCCACCTCACGCTGGCCAAGCCTCCATCCGTGGTCAATAGGACGGCCAGGCCCTTTGGGATCCAGGCGCCGGGCAGCACCGGTCAGATGGAGCGAAGCCCCATGGTAGAGAGACGACATCGTGGGGAGAAGACCCCCGTCCCCCAGCCCCCCAGTGTGGCAGACAGGAGCCCCCGGCCACAGAGACACGTAATATCCCACAGCCCCATGCTGGAGAGGAGGCCCGTGGCACAGCGAAGCCCCGCCTTGGAGAGACGCCCCCTGGGAAACTTCACCCCACCACCCACCTATGCTGAGACCTTGTCCACAGCCCCTCTGACTTCCGGGGTTAGGTCTCCCCCATCTTATTCTGCCCTGTACCCCAGCTCCGACTCCAAGCCTTCTCATCTAAAGGGCCAGGCAGTCCCTGTCAGCAAGACGGGCATTTTGGAGGAGTCGATGGCCCGCAGGGGCAGCCGGAAATCCATGTTCACCTTCGTGGAGAAGCCCAAGGTGACCCCGAATCCAGACCTGCTGGACCTGGTACAGACGGCTGATGAGAAGCGCAGGCAGAGGGACCAGGGGGAGGCGGGCCTGGAGGAGGAGCCCTTCGCCCTTGGGGCTGAGGCCTCCAACTTCCAGCAGGAGCCCGCAGCCCGGGACAGGGCCAGCCCTGCCGACGCCGAGGAGACCATCCCCGAGTGGGCCTCCTGCCTCAAGTCACCGCGCATCCAGGCCAAGCCGAAGCCCAAACCCAACCAGAACCTCTCGGAGGCCTCGGGGAAGGGGGCTGAGCTCTACGCCCGCCGCCAGTCCCGGATGGAGAAGTATGTCATCGAGTCTTCGGGCCATGCTGAGCTGGCCCGCTGCCCGTCACCCACCATGTCCCTGCCTTCATCCTGGAAGTACTCCACCAACGCACCTGGCGGCACCTTCCGAGTAGCCTCCCGGAGCCCGGCTCGGACCCCACCTGCCTCGCTCTTCCACGGATACCTGCCCGAGAATGGGGTCCTGCGTCCAGAGCCCACCAAGCAGCCGCCCTACCAACTGCGGCCCTCCCTCTTCGTCCTCTCACCCATCAAAGAACCTGCCAAGGCTTCGCCTAGAGCCGCCTCGCCTGCCAAGCCCAGCTCCCTGGACCTGGTGCCCAGCCTGCCCAAGGCGGCTCTCCCACCGTCACCTGCCCTGCCTCGGCCCTCCCGCTCCTACACCACCACTGGCCAGGATGGCCTCCAGCCCACCGCAGTGAGCCCCACCTACAGCAGTGATATCTCGCCCGTGTCACCCTCCAGGGCATGGTCTCCCCGAGCCAAGCAAGCCCCCAGGCCCTCCTTCTCCACCCGGAATGCGGGGATCGAGGCTCAGGTGTGGAAGCCATCCTTCTGCTTCAAGTAACGGACCCCGCAGGGATCCCACTGCCTGTCCGAGCCCCTGTCCGGGGACCGGATGGAGAGCAGGAAGTGGCACGGGGCTGAGTCAGGATTACGGGGACTCAGGGCTGACGCTGCCACCAGCTAGGTTTGTGCCGTTTGGGCAAGTCACCTCCCCTCTCTGAGCTATCACAGCCCCTTCCCTCCCGCGAGGTGGCTGGACTCCACGTCTGAGAGATCTGAAGTCTGCTACCAGTGGGGAGAAGGGTCACAGAGAGAGGACCACTTGGCCGGCCCTAGTGAGACTGGGGGCTTCTTCACCTGGCCTTTGTGAGCTGTAGGGCTGCCAGCGTCTTGCTGAGGAAAGGCCTAGAGGGGCCCTAACAGGGGCTTCTGCAGCACACAGAGCTTGCCCTTGCGGTGAGACGGTCCAGCCCAGGGCCTGCCGCCCCAGTGGGCTGTCCTCGCCGTGGCCCTGGCTCCTGCCTCTTTCTGCCTGTTGCTGGATTCTCACCTGCACGGGTCTGTCTCTTCCACCTCTGCCTTCCGGACACTGTTTCCTCTCCGCTGCTTCAGAGACCTCTGCCTCGGCCTCCACACTATCTCCTCTCCCGGGTTCTGCTGGATGAGGACTCAGCCCGCCACTGCTGGCTGACGCTTTTCTTCTGCCCCTCTGCTCAGCTGCCTTCACGCCCTCTTCGAACATCTGGCTCTGCTTTCTAGACAGCTTATGCAGTTCATCCCAGACCTCAGTCCTGGTTCCACCTGGCTTGCCCTCACTGTTCTGGGGTGTGGGAGGTCCCCAGGGATCCCCGAGAGAGAGCCCAGGAGAAGGCTCTGCAGAGGTGGGTGTGCAGCTGGGAGAGAGGTCCCTAGAAATAGATCCATTGGCTATTTTGGTTTCACCCTCAGCCCAGATCTGCACGGCTGAAAGAACTCATCTACATGCCACAGAAAGGGGCCCCAAGGAGAGAGGCATCTCGGCCCCCCATTTGCTGTGTGACTTTGGTCAAGTCACTTTCCCTTCCTGGGCCTCAGCTTTCTCATAAACACAATGAGGGCCCTCCTAGCTGTGACAGTCTGTGAGAAATGAGAGAGCGGGACAGGCTGGTACTTTGGGAGAAAGGTCCTGTAAGTGACAAGAGAGTCCCCTGGGAAGAGAGGGGAAGGAAATTAGGACAAAGGTGTCCTAGGTGTCCAGAGATGTCCTAGATGGGAAGTAGATGTCTGTCAGGGCATCCGGGGAGGGTGTGGCTAGGAGGCCAGGAAATCAGAAGTTTAGGCTCAGGTTCAGGATTGCCTGGAGACAGACCATGGGAGCACAGCAAGGGCCAGGGCGGGAGCACGGCAGCCCAGGGAGGGGACCGAGGAGACCTTGAGGTCTGGAGGAAAAGGCTGGGACTTAGGAGATCTGGATTCTAAAATATGGCCTCCATGTGTATCTTTGGGTCTCAGTTTCCCCCTTGATACTGTGAGGGCTTTGAGTCAGGTAGCCTGAGATCCTTCCCATCTCTGACACCTTTGATGTGCTGCGGCCCCCAAAAACCACGTTTTGTGGGGGCGAGAAAATATAGACGCAAGAGGCAGAATTCAGATGGAAGCCTCCCAAGACCGGGGGCTGAGCGCCACCCACCCTCTCTTTCCTAGCCCTATTTCTGGGCTCCCCAGCGGATCAAGGGGTGGTGGAGGCGGTGCCTGTGCTGGGCTGAGCCTGCAGTTTTCGTGAGCTCTCCGCTCGTTGCCATGGGAACCGGGGGTGCCTTCCCAGTGAGTTCATTCTGCCCAGAACGTGGGGGCATGTGTGGGGGAGTCATGCGTGAGCTCCGCTCCTTCATGCCAAGCCCCTCCCAGGACAGAGTGAAGGCCGTGCTCCGGAGCCCTGCTCCCTTCGACCCCCGAGGGTCAGCAGTGGAAGAGCCCACCCTCCACCCTGCAGTCCTTCGGCCAGGCTGTCTGAGCTCTGCCCTCAACTTTGTTCTCTCTCCTGTTCTCAATACACTCTGCCTCAAATCTGTCTCGCTTCTTCTTTTCTTCCATGCTCACTGGCTGGTGGTCTGGGCCCTCTCCCTCCTCCCCGATTCTGGCCTGGGAAGTTGGGTGGGACCGTCCAGTTACTGTGTGTGAGCCTGTGGTGAGAGTCCGCATGCTGCCTGCATCTGCTGAGTGTCTGGATCTGCTGTGGGTACAGATGTGTGCTGGCTTGGAAGTAAGGGCTCCCTTCTCTCTTCCCCAGGTCAAGCACTCAGGGAACCAAAATCCCTTGGAAGACATGTTCTGTTTCCTCCTTCCTTTGGAGTTTGGCCAAAAAGTCTGTAGATGGGAAAAACCCACACTCCTTATGGTCCAGATTTATTTGAAATCTTTATAAGTGCCTTTAGCCAGAGCACGTACACTTTTTTTCCCCCTTAGTTTCCCTCAGCATCCCACTCTCCCATTATCTAAATCTGGGAGCTTCCCAGTCATCACTGCATACAATAAGTTTCTTCCCCTTATGGAGCCAAACAAACTGCCATCGAGAGCCAGAAAAAATGGGTTCCAGCCTCATATCTGCACCTGACTCCTTGTGTGACCTTAGACAACCCCTAGGCCCCAGTCTCCCCTTCCACGCAAAGAGAGGATTACAGAAGCTGTGGGCTAGCTGGCTGTCTTTGGTCTCTGATATTCCTCTTTGCTCTACTCATGCCCACCTCACACACATGCCCTGCTTTGGGGCTGGTGCTGGGTTAAGTGGGTGCTCATTTCTGAATTTTCACCCATGTGCATTTCCAGGAAGCTCTGAGGTAGATGATGAATTGAGATCTTTTTCAGAAAGTGAGTAATTCTGATTCCCTGCAGCATTTTTGTATTATGTACTCCCCCCACCCAGGGTGCACATGCACACGGACACACACACACAGTCAGTACCCAGCCAGGGCAGTCCTGATGAGGTCAGGCCTTGGCCCAAAACCAAAAGCTGAGGCCTTGCTCACCACTGCCCCCAACCTTCCAACCCACACATTCTGAGAAGTAAGTTCTGTTACTCCTTCCACTTACTGGCCCTAGCCTTTCCCTTGAAGCCACCAAAGGCAAAGGCAGTCCTTAGAGATGTCAGACAGTTATCATAGCTCCTCCTGCCTCAGCCCGCTCTTTTCCTGGCTGAAAGCCCTGGTTCCTCTGCCTTAGTGCTTGTTGATAGGCTTGGATCATGAACTCTTGGCCCCACTTCCCACAGCCCAGCTGATTGAAAGATTCCTGAGATGGCTCACAGACAGCAGCTCGCACTGTCTCTGGCTCATATACACAACTGTGACCCTGGAATAAAAGGGGTGGAGCCCATGCTGAGCTTTAACTTTCCTACTTGATGATTGGAGCCTTGGATGTCCCCAGGAGGTCCCTAATATTACCAATCCCATGAAAACTCTTTAGACTGTGATACATTCCTCTTTAGGTTAAAAGTCTCCATTTCTGAGTCTGGGCCCATCTAGTAGCTGCTGCATTGTTTGGAGAAGACAAATAATTTACCGTTTCTTTTTAATTGAGAGAAATGAGATTCTGACTAGCTGAGAGGTTGACTGGTTAGGCTGTGAAAGTTTACTGATTGGATGAGAGAATGGAGCTTATGAGTGGTTCTAGATTTTGACTGGGTAGGAGACACTGAACAGACCAGCTAGTTCTGGACTCAGAGATGACTGCTGGTTAATTTGGATTGGATTGCAGACTGATTGGACTGACTTTTGCTGGAATCTGATTGGCTAAACAGATGGATGGTTTAGTATAGTAGTCCTCAACCTTTTTGGTACCAAGGGCTGGTTTTGTGGATGACAATTTTTCCGCCAGGTGGGAAGGGGTGGGAGTGGGATATGGCTTTGGGATGATTCAAGGGCAGTAAGGTTCATATTCTTATGAGAATCTAATGCTTCTGCTGATCTGAGAGGAGGCAGATCTCAAGGGGTAATGCGAGCAATGGGGGGCAGGGGGTGACTGTAAATACAGATGAGGCTGGCTCGCTGGCCACTCATCTCTTGCTGTGTGGCCTAGTTCCTAACAGGCCACAGACCAGTACCAGTCCATGGCTCGGAGGTCAGGGACCCCTAATTTAGCAGATACATGCTGGACATGGGTCCCCAAGATCTGTACTCTCAAACCAGTTCAAACTACTTAAGCCCGCCTGCAGCCTTTGAGCAGCAGTCAGTCACACATACATTTCCTGGTGGGGCAGAACAAAGCTATTTATACCTCTGAACTTCATTTTCATCGCTGTAAAATGGCTTGTGATAATACTGGCTACCTCACCACGCTGTTGTGAGGATCTGATGAGAGAGGAAGGACGAGAACAAACTTTGTAGGCTGGAAAGTCCCTAAGGAGGTAGGAAGCAGGTATGATTGTGCAGAGCAGACCAGTGCTTTATAACCTCAAAGAGGGTCACCAACTTGGCCTCACCAATTCTGCTTTCCCCTACCCCATGCTGGCAAGAAGTCCAGGGAAGGGAGCAAAGACCCAACTTCCTTTTATGTTTTATCTGTCAGTAGGAACTTACGTGATCAAGGATCCAAGGAGCTACTAGGAGGTGACCATGGCAACACAACAGGGGGATTGGGACTGAGAAGGCCCTTCCCTAAGTCCAGGCTTAGTAATAATGATCAATATTTTTGGTTTTAATTTTTTTAATAGATAGTATATCCATATCTATCCATAATAGATAGTATAACCATGGATATACTTCTATGGATAAGTTCAAAACCTTAAACTTATATAAAAAGTAATACATTAAAAGTCTTATTCCCACCCCTGTGGCTGTGTACCCTGCCCAGTTCACCCTACTTCCCAACAGAGACGCACTCTGAAAGGATTTTCAGTGTGTCTTTATGGTAACTAACATCTGTTGCACACTTAACCTCTTCTAACAAATCTTCTCATACTGTGATATTCTTTTACATAAGTTATCTATTTACTGCTCACAACAACCCTCTGTGGTACAGGTTGACATTATACTCCCATTTCACAGAGGAGGAAACTGAAGCCCAGAGGCTTCCAGTTGTTTTTGTTGCTGAAGCAATTTGACCAAGTTCATTCATTAAACAAAGGGGTCTATCTCCAAAGTGAGGGATCTTAAACCACCCGGCTCTCTGTGACACACAGGGGCAAGAAGCATGGGCTCTTTCAAGCATCTGAAAGATGAACGTTGGGCACTTGCATTTTACTGCAGGCACTACTAACTTCAGTCCAAAACCCCGGTATAGAGGAGCCCAGCACTAACGCCTGCCCCCAACCTCTCTGCTCTCTCTTCAGGACCGCCGGGAGAGCTTGCCCACCTCTCCGCCCTGGACGCCCGGCGCATCCCGGCCCCCCAGCAGTCTGGATGGCTGGGTGAGCCCGGGGCCCTGGGAGCCGGGCCGTGGGAGCAGCATGAGCAGCCCCCCGCCGCTGCCACCGCCGCCGCCCATGTCCCCCTCGTGGAGCGAGCGCTCCGTATCCCCGCTGCGATCTGAGACGGAAGTGCGGCCCCCCAGCCGCCAGCTGCAGGCGCTTCTGGCTCGAAACATCATCAACGCGGCCCGGCGCAAGAGCGCCTCCCCGCGGCCAGCGGGCGCCGAGAGCCTCCGGCCCTTCTCCCCGCCGAGGGCGCCGCCGCCGCCGCCACCGCCTCCGCCGCGCATGCGCTCACCGCAGCCTTCCCGTCCCGGTCCAGCCGCGGCCCCCGGGGCCACGTTCGCTCCCATCCCCCGGAGCCCATTGCCTGCACCGCCTAGGCCCTTCCCCTACCGCCGCTCGCCCACAGACTCCGATGTGTCCCTCGACTCCGAGGACTCCGGGGCTAAATCACCCGGCATCCTCGGCTACAACATCTGTCCCCGCGGGTGGAACGGCAGCCTGAGGCTCAAGCGTGGCAACCTCCCCACCGAGGCCTCCTGCACCACCTAATAAGCCTTCCCCGCCCGCACCCCATCCCTGCCCTGGGAGGGCCGAGCGGGAAAAAGTGTCATCGGGCTTGGGAGATCCCAGCACCATGTCCCCAGGGGGTCTGGCTACTTTGACAGCCCCAGAGATCAGGGGTCAGCCGGGGAGAGCTCTGGGCTTGGGGGTGGGGTGATGATCCAAATTTGGGTTCTAGCCCTTGCTCTATCATTCAGTCATTGTGGAAAGACCTTTCCAATGCTCCTCAGCTTTCCCATCTGTTTAACAGAGCTTTGGCCAAGGCGATCTCAAACCTCTAAATTACCCCTTCTATTAATACACACACAAGCAGGGCATTGTATGTATGGCCCCCTAAACTTGCTGCACTGCAGGATTCCATACTCCTCTCCCACCTTTCTGGCTCTGACCTCTGGAGTCTGGCAAATGAGGGGGTGTGTTCCGAGGATCTTATGCCTGAGTTGCCTGTCCAAGTCCTGGCTTGACCATCCGCCTCCCTGGCACCAAGTCCCAGGGAGCAGCTGTTTTCCATCCCTTCCCAGACAGGCTCTATTTTTACCATGATGACCTTTAGAGAGGGTCTCCCAGGCCAGCTCAAGGTGTCCGGCTGGCCTCTCTGGAGAGAAGAAGCAGGAAGATTCCTCCTCTCAGATCCCTCTCATGTTTTCCCCGTCCCAGTTCAGACTGCCTGGGACATCTGTAGCCAGAGAAGAGAGTTGTAAAGTGATATTTCCCCCAGGCCCAGAACTTGGGCTTCCAGGAATGCTATAGGTGTCTGCAACTCATCTGTCCCTTCTGGGCCCTTTCATGGCAGACTCTGGGCTCAGAGCTGAGCTAGGGAGAAAACAGTTTGACCTGGAGCTATCTGTTATCCTCTGGCTTTACTTGATAGCCCTGAGTTTGAGGTTGCCCACTTGGAAAGAGGGAGGCAAAGAGTTGTTATGGGCAGTATGCAAGCCATGGCAAGGATGCATAGAAGAGATTCTAGTAGGGAATGATTTGGCTCAGATGACCTCTGAGGGCTCTTCCAGTCCTGAAATGCATTCCATAGTATTAGGAAGGAAGGGAGAGTAAGTAGTACTGGAGGACTGGCTGGGCAGATGAGTCTGGGTGGGTGAGTGAGGGGTTAGACCAGAGTCTGCCTGTGTTTCTGGTTCCTTAGGAATTACCCCCACTCTTCAGTTTCAGGCTCAGCATCTGTATTGTGCCCAGATGAGTAGGCACTGTTCTGCCTCATCTCTTTCCTGTCACACTCTGGGCTAGCCAGTGTCTGGTGCCCAGTAACACTGGGGAGCCTGGCTGCAGGCCCTAGCCTGCCCCTTAAGCTGTAGTGACTCTGGTTGGGAAGCCTGGAAGGGACACAGGGAGGAATGTGCCTCAGTCCTATAGTTTCCAGAGCTGGCTCGTGGTGCCCTCTAGAGGTTTAAAATATCAGTTTCAGGATCCTAAGTGTGGGGGTGGGGGTGGGGGCTGGAACTGGCTGAGGATCAGAGGTATGTATGTAAGAGAAAGGTTACCAGGATGTTGCCAAAGGTGAGGGACAGAGGGTGATTTTGGGGGTTAGGGGTAGACTTACCCCACCCCTCAAGTTGATATTAGACCTGGAACCCCTTAGTGAGGCTAGGGCAATCTGGGGTCAGGATGGGAGAGAGAATCAGGGTGAGGTGCTTTGGAATAAAGGACTGATCCCAGAGGATTCCTCAGGCCTAAAGACTGGGAACATAGGCTCTGGTGGTAGGAAGTTGAGAGGGTGCTCCAGCTTGTCAGTGATGAGTGATCACATTACTGAAGTCCCCTCCTGCTTCAGGGACCCTTGTAGCATGGGAGGCTGGGGCTAAGGGCCTTTTTTAGAGAAAAGACACCATCAGGTTACGGTTAATGCAATGGCACAGAAAAAGCCACTTCTACCTGCATTTCCCACAGAGAGCCAGCAGGAGGCAGCCTTGGGAAGCTGCAGTTCTGTCTGGCTGTTCTCTCCCTGTCACCGCCTTCTCCCCTAGTCCTCTTCTCTAACCCACTAGAAATTGCCTGGTCCTGCCTTTTGCCTCCTGTAGAATTCAGCTCTGGCCCTCAATAAATGCTTCTTGCATTCTTCTGTCCCTTGTGTCATTTTCAGCTACGTCTAAAGCTCTTCTCTTTCCCCAACCATGGAACAGTCCATGGGCTGTGGGGTGGATGAGAATGTTTGATACACAAGGGATGGGTGCTTGGAAAGTAGCAACCCTGAGGAGAGATGGGGGACAAAGATAACACTCTGGGCCACAGACGAAGTCCCTGGGTTGAAGTTCTCATCTTATCACCTACTAGCTGGGTGACCCTGGGTAAACCCACTCCTTCTCCAGGTCCCAGCATCCCTATCTGTATAATGAATGAGTCAGTTGAGGGGATGTCTCAAGGTGGTATTGCCTGGGCCCTGACCACAAGACACTGTCACTGCAGTGGTCAGGGCCAGGCTGCATCAGGGCCCAGCACTCTAGGGCTGCTTCCTGATGACGGGCTTCAGGCAGGAGGAGGAGCTCCTACAAGAGGTAACATCAGAGTCCAGGCAACCCTAGAGAGCTCAGGACCCACACCATTAGCAGTGCTCCTCTTCTGATGGGGGCGTCCTTTGCAGAGAAGGGCATCATGGCTCTACTCACAGGTGAAGCCAAGCCTGCCCTAGGAACATCCCTCACCTTCCTCTAGCAGAGACAGAGCAAAGGACTCTGAGGATCAGGAAGCTGAGTTCAGGTGATCCAAAGCAGAGTCCAGGCTTCTTAAGAGAGATGCCCTTGGACAATCTATCTGGCACACAGGTACAGGAGATCACTTCCCTGGACCCAGCACATCCCTGCCCGTCCCACCTTTCCCTGGCAGCAGTTAATGCACCTCTGACACAATCTTTATCTTCAGCAGAAACCTCTCCTGAGCGGTGTCCCCATGCCTACTGGTGAGTCTGGTGCCCAGACACCTCAAACCAATTTCATTCCAAACTTAACTAAGTATCTGCCCCCCAACCACCGTTGTTTTCCTTGAACGACTCAAGCCAGAAGTGGAAGTGGCTCTTTCCTCATCTCCTGCAGCCAGTCTATCACCACGACCTGATAATTCCCCGAACCCCTCAAGCCCCTCTCCTCCTCTCCATGCCCTCTGTCACTGCCCTGGTCCAGCTACCCACTGGCTCTCGCTTGACCACAGTGAAATCCTCCTGCCTCCAGTCTCGCTCCCGCCAACCCACTTTCCACAGGGCAGCCAGAGATATCTTTGGAAAATGCCATCTGACTGCTCCATTCCACTGCTTTAAACTCCAACAGCCCTTTATAAAACTTTGCTTTTGAAAAGCCTGCTGTGATCTAGCCCCTGCCCACCTGTCTGGCCTCATCTCTCAGCACCACCCCAGCCCCCAGTCCTAGCTGGCCCCTAATATCCTTATACATGACGCAGCCTCGGCCTGCAATTACCCGTGCCCCTCTCTGCCCCGTGAACTCCCACTCATGCCTCGAGGCCCAGCTCAAATGTCTCCTTCTCTGGGAGGCCTTCCCCACCCCCAGGCTGAGCGAGTGGCACCCTCCCCTGGGGCCCTCCCAGAGCATTTCCCATGATGCGCTGCAGAAGCTGTTTACGGGGCTGACACGGGCCTGGCTGAGCTCCTTGAGGACAGAGCCCTGCCTTATTTATTTTCAGTCCATAGAGAGAAGCTCAGAGAATGTGAGAAGGTAGAGGGAGAGAGAGAAGAAGGGAAGAAGGCAGCAGAAGGAAGAAAGGAAGGCAGGAAAGAAGGAAGGGAAAGAACAAGTCAAGCAAAGACATTGGGGGATAATTCATTCAATCACCTACCCACCCATTCCATCACTCATTCAACAAATATCCACCAAGTTCCTACCAGGCCCCACTCTAGGCACTAAGGATATCGTTAGCAAGCTCAGGAGACCGGTGACTCACTCTCGGCATTTCCAGGTGACTTTGGTGTGTGCGTGTGTATGTGTGCTGTACGTGTGCATGCAAGGCCTTCTGTGTGCGAGGGCTTGCTGCAGGGGCACCTGTCTTCTCTGGGGCCTGGTGCTTTTAGCATCTGTCCCTGGATCCTATTGCAGCCCGAAATAAGGCTGTGAGCCACCACAAGGCAGGGGCGACTCTTGTCAGCTGAGGCCGGAGCTGGCTGCAAGGCACACCCAGCTCGCCGACCCCCTGCACAGACACTGACCATCGACTCTCAGCTTCCCGAAAGAGGTGTTAATCTGAGGGTCTGACACCCCCTCCTGCCCACTGTGCTTCCGTCTCTCAGGTACCAGGATCCAAGGGGAGCTTGAGGGCTGTGGGGAGCGGGTGGTGGAGAAGAGTAATTCCAGAGCCCCTTCCCCCTACAGCAAAGCAAGGACCCTGCAGAAGGGCTGGGAGTGTGGGGCCTTGTGGAAGCCTGGATCCTAAATTGGGAAGGGAGGGATCCTAACCTCTCAGTTAAACGGGGAGGGGTGGCTAGGATTCCAGCTGGAGGGTAGGTTATGACTCTGCTCAGACTTCAAGATCTTTCAGCAACAGAGGGAACAGGGTCCCTGTCTGTCAAATGAGGGGTCCTTCCCGATGTCTGTAAATTTCTGTAAGGAGAGTATTTGTCAAGAAACAGATTTGGAACTGTGGAATCCTAAGTGGTCACAGTGGAGCATGCTTCACAAGCTCATGGGCCTCACCCCAAATGCATGCACGTGTGCTCATGTTTGCATGCAGCTTTAGGTGGCACAGAGAGACACGGAGCTGGAGAGCTGCTTGCTCACACTTACCAAGGGAGTCAGAGAGACTGATTAGAATCCAGGTTGCCAAGCTCAGCACCCAATGACCTGGGGCCAGGTATGGGTACGGGAGGGGAGATAATGGATGGAGGCAGATTGTTTTTCTAAAAGAAAGAATATAGAAAAACCTGGCAGCAAAGCAGAGGGGCATAGAAGTGGGTAAGGCTGTCAGGAGGCTCAAGGGCTCTGCCTTCTCTCCTGAGGGCAAGATAGGGACTCTAGACTTGGGGCCTACAGGGCTTCTCTGGGGCTTTGGGCCTCATTTTATTTTAAATCACCTCCAAGATTCCTGGGACACACCATAGATGCAAATGGGGGACTGGTGGAGGAGGGAGAGAAGCAGAGCACCATGGAAGGGAGCCGAAGGATGGGGGCTACGAAGGGGCTGATGGCTCTTTCAGCTTCCTTGCACCAGCCTGTGCCCTCAAGCTTCAGAGCTGAATACTGGGGACATGAGGGGCACACCTTGAAGACCCCAGTGCAGCCCCAGCCTAACCGGCCATGCTCCTCTCCCCCAGACTTCAACCTTCAACCTCTTTAAGCCTCTGAGTAGAGCTCACCCGAGTCAGTGGACAACAACAGTCAGACACCCCCACCTCCCCTTCTAATGTCCCAGAAACTACTCTTGATGAGCCTTGTGCTTCCTTAGCAACCTGGAAGCAGATCTGCATGACCTTGAGCATCTCCCTTGCCCTGCATGGACCTCAGCCTCCTCTTTCCCACTTGGACAGCCCTTGCTTGAGACTGGAGTGAGATATGGCTATGTGGGGCTGAGGCTGGGTGGATCAAGGACTAGGAGGAGCGGAGGCAGCTGGACCCATCTGTAGGGGTGTCTCCTCCACAGGATGATCCCCAAGGAGCAGAAGGGGCCAGTGATGACTACCATGGGGGACCTCACTGAACCAGGTAAGGCTGCCCCAGCCGCTGGGCATCCCTCAGATCCCATCCTTTCTTGGTCCCAGGCTATAGCCACTCAGCCTGCTGGCCCCAGGCCTGGGCAAACAGGTGTGAGTTCCAGGCCAGCCTGTGGAATCTGCCGCCTGGGCTGGGAAGTTTCCCGAAGCATTGGGAGGGGCCTGGCCCTGATTTCGGGGCACACGAGAGCTGAGGTTGAGTGCCATAGACTAGGCCCTGGCCCCACCTGAGTCATTCCCTCAGCCCCAGATTGAGCTCTGAGGGTCCCAGATCGAACCCTACCAATGGCCCAAGCTTCCCACATAATTGCCTGTGCTTTAACTGGGGGTCTCACTGAGCAGCCACAGCACGAGACAAGGGGTCAGGGGAGAGTGGGGCAGCGGAGCAAGAGCAGGCTGCCCAATCTGAGACAAACCATTTCACGTAAAAGCTGATTCATCCAGTGGATAAATCATCTAAAATACATATTTATTAATTTTATAAGACCTCTTCCAGAACTCTTGGCAAAATTTTGGAGTCTTTATTTGGCCTACTTCAGAGCATTTTATGTATTTTAAAAAGAAATTCAGCTAAGTCAGAAGTCTCACACTTTTCTGTGAATCATAGTGACATGGCGCTGTTGCTTAAAAGTACAGATTACTGAGGGAGCGCACAGTTACTGAGGGAGTCAGGGGGCTGATCAGAATCCAGGTTGCCCAGCTCAGTGCCCACCGACCTGGGGCTGGGTATGGGAGGTACAGATAGAAGCAGGTTATTTATCTAAAAGAAGGACTATAGAGAAACCTGGCGGCAAAGCAGAGGGGCACGGAAGCGGGTAAGGCTGTCAGGAGGCTCATCCCAATATCCCTACCCAGGAGTTCTGATCCAGGGGACCTAGGGAGGAGGCCAAGCATTAGCCACTTAGACAAGTACCCAGATGGTTCCCATGCAGGAGAGCAGTGAACCAAGCTCTGATAAATCCCTGCCTAAGGACTTTGCTGCAGTTTTGCCTCCTTAGGTGAGGTGTTCTAAGAACTGTTTCATCATGTGTACAGCTTTATCTGTGAGGCATACTTTTAATCCATTTTGTGTGTTCTTGCCTCCTTTTGATGGTTTCATTTTTTTTCATTCCATGATTTTCATGCTGAAATATGTAAGCTTTGTGAGATATCGAGGCTCTAAATAGAAGAACCAGGCAAAGCATTTTCTTTTCTTGTCTAATTAGTTACAGACCCCCCAATGTTGATGCACATCATTTATGCCAGACTGGAAATAAGTTTTTTGTTGTTGTTGTTGTTGTTGATTATTGCTAGAGTATTAATTAAGGACAATTTTGAAACTAAAGAAAAGTAGAAAGGGAGAAAAATCGCATGAGCTCATCACCAAAAGACAGCCATTGTAAAATAATAATAAAACACTGTTCTTGTGCACTTACTGTGTCTCAAATATGGTGCTAAGAGCATTTGAACTTTTTGTTATGTATATAACCCTCACAACAACTCTGTAAATTAGATACGATTATGCCCATTTTTTAGATGAGAAAACAGAGACTCAGGAAAGCCAGGAAATCACATCCTCTGTAGATGCAGAACAGATTTGACCCCAGATCTCTTTGTCTCCTAAACTGCTCCTTTACCACATGGTTACATAAATAAAACATTCATTTTATAAAATATTCAGACAAAACAGATATGAATGACTTTGAAAGCGAAAGTTCCTCATAATGAAACCATCTGGAGATAACCATTGTTAACAGATTTGTGTAAATCCTTCTTCTGTTCATATATAAACATTTATATAAGCACATACACACGTGGGCTGAATACTATACACTGTGTTCGTCATCTTAAATTTTTTTTCACTTTGCAGCACACCACATCTTAAATTTTTTTCACTCAGCTACATACCACATCTTAAATTTTTTTCACTTAGCAGCATACCACAGACTTCTTCCCATCTTAGTATAATTTATCTCACCCCTCCCCTCCCCCAGCATATAAGATATTATATATATTTATACACCCTCCTCTGACAAGGAGGCCATGAAGGCTTGACTAAGGTTAGGGGTAGAGCCTGAGGATTCCTGAACAAGTGACTTGTTGAGATTGCACTCCTAGGAGAAGGGAAGTGACAAAAGCAGGACTGGGCAGAGGAAATTGCTAAGGAAGGAAGTGGGTTCCAGAGCATAAATTAATTGCCCTATAGAAATCATCTCAGCTAAAAAAAAAAAGAAAGAAATCATCTCAGCTTTAGCAGGGGGGCTGTTGCAGCCTCTACTCACCGGGGCAGTTCTCTGCAGAGGTGGCCGTTGTGAGCTGTTAGTCACTGATAAAGGGTGTCCAGGCAGCATCCCCTGTAAGACTGATTCCCCGTTTTCATAATCTGACACCTCACTGCAGCAAACATCCTCGTACGTATATCCTTGGGTGTATTTATTCAACTTTTCTCCCCAGGGATGAATGCCTAGAATTAGAATTGCTTAGTCAAAATAGGTTTCATCTATAGCTTTTTTTTTTTTTTTTTGTCTTTAAATATTGAGTTCAGTTCATCTGAACAGCAGTTGAGAATATATGTCAGGGGACTTTTATTACATATTTTAGGTATGTATTTAGGTATTACATATTTAGGTCTTTCATCTGTTTAAGACAGAGTGCATTGTCTCGTTTGAAAGAAAACAAAAACAGTGCAAACAATTTCCAGCCCTCCTTTGTATATCCCATAAATAGTCACTGCTCATATTTGGCATGTCTCCTTGCAGATTCAATACATGCATAAGCATATACTTATTTTTTTAAACATATGAGTGGGATCTTAGAATACAAATTCTTCAGAAATTTGCTTTTTTCCCCCCTCTTAATCTATAGTGGATTTCTTTCTGATTCTAATGTGTAGAAGTTTCTTTCTCTACATTTGCTGAAAGAATGAAAAAACCATCAGCCTCCTTTTTCAAAGGCCATTTAGGATTCCGCTGAGTGGGATGAAGCGCCACACTTGCACGGCCCTCAGAGCTGACTGCTGACCACATCCGTCTTCCTCCCCCAGTCACTCTCTCTACTGTTCTCTGGGACAATTTCAGCAACCGCTCTTCTCAAACCTAAAGTACCTCCTCCCCGACTTCCATTCTCAGCTGGTGACCTTGCTTCTTATTTCACTAGAAAAGGAGCCAAAGGAGACTTCTGCAGGCTCCCGCCTCCACATCTGTCCGCTTGTTTGCCTCTGTGTCCCTGTCTCGGTTTTCCTAGCGTGAGAGGTGAACTCTCCGTGCACCTGTCCGAAGCCAACGCTTCTAGCTGGGCGCCAGACACCCTCCCTGCTCTCTCCCCCGCTCTAGGACATTCCTTCAGTAATTCTCCTCTTTAAAAACAAGCAAGCAAACAAATCCCTCTTGTTTCCATAGCTGCATCCAGCCGTGGTCCTTCAGAGCACAGCTCCTCAAAGCTGCTATCTTTACTTCCCTCCTCTCTCTCTTTTCAACATTTTATTTAACCAACTTATACACACACACACACCAAAGTAGAGAGTTCAGACCCCCGAGGTCCCCCTTTTATTCTTGGAGTCCAGAACAAATCCCAAGAAACATGTCATTCCACCCCCCCAACCCAAACACTTCACTATGCATCAAAAGTAATAAAAAGCACATTTCCTTACATGTAAAGGTATTAACACACTGACCAAAATGAGCAATACTGATTTAATACTATCTAATAACCAGTCCTGTAGTCAACTTTCTCCAATTTTCTTGTTTGTTCACGGATATCTAAATAAGAGCCACTTTGGATTCTAACATTATCTAGTTTCATGTGTACAACATTATATTTCTACTTCTGTACACACTAGAGCATGAAAAGTGAAAGTGTTAGTCCTGTCCAACTATTTGAGACCCTGTGGGCTGTAGCCCACCAGGCTCCTCTGTCCACAGAATTCTCCAGGCAAGAATACTGAAGTTGATAGCCATTCCCATCTCCAAGGGATCGCCCCAACCCACGAATCACTCTGGTCTCCTTTATTACAGGTAGATTCTTTACCATCTAAGCCACCAGGGAAGCCCATACACTATAGCATGCTCACCACCAAAAGTATGGTTTCTACCTTTCACCACAGTTGACCCCTTTACTCATCTCGTCCTCCCTCTTGGCCCCATTCCCTTCTAGCAACCACTACTCTGTTCTCTGTATCTGCATGTTTGTTGATGTTTGGTTTGATCATTCATGTTGGCTTTTGTTTATGTTTGTTTTTATATTCTGCATGTGAGTGAAATCATATGGTTGTCCTTATCTGACTTATTTCACTTAGCACAGCACCTTCAAGGGCCCTTGTTTTTATTTGGTAGCTATGTCTCTTAAATCTCCCTTAATCTAAATCACCGTCACCCCCTCCTTTTTTTTCCATGTCATTCACTCCTTTGAAGAAACTGGGCCAGATGCTCTGTCCAAGTCCCACATCCTAGATTTGGCTCATTGCTTCCTCACGGTATGGTTAAACTGTTCCTCAGTCCCTTTTCTCTTGAACCTTTTCCAATAAGGCTTTCACACCCAAGTACACCACAGGGATTGCTTTTGTGGAGATTACCAATAATAACCCCGTGTTACTAAATATAATGGTCAATTTTCAGCCCTCCTCTGACTCGACACGTCAGCAACATTTGACTCTGTTGATCAGTTCATTGTCCCTGAAACACTTTCAGCCTTTGGTCCTAGGACACCACAGTCTTTAGATTTCCTCCTGCTTCTCCCCAGGCTCAGGCTGTTTTCATCTCCTCGATCTAAATGTTGGAGGCTCTGAGGCTCAGTCTGTAGATGTTGGAGGCCCCGGGGCTCAGTCTGTAGAGCTCTTATGCATCCTCATAACCTTGGTGATCTCAGCCAGCCTCCAGGCTCAGAATGTCATTTAGAGAGCTGGAACATGAACCCACGTGGATCTGATTTTAGAGATGACACTGCCTACGCTGTCCATACGCATCCTGCTCCTACCAGCGTCCTCATCATCTCCAACACTCCTCTGTTCCCAAAGTCCCCCTTTGTTGGGCCAGCATGAAATGTGCATTTTGCTGGTGGGGAAGCACAAAGGATATGCATAGGCCCCCAGATTACTGACAGTCATCAGCCCCGAAATCCTCCTACATGGCTGTAATGACTGGTCCTAACCATGAGGAAAGAAATCAACAGAAAACTCTTCACTGAAAAACGACGATAGCAAATACCATTTGTGTACTCCCAATGTCCCAGTTTTTACATCCAAGTCAGTTTTCTCCCACAAACATTAGACTCATAAATCCAGCTCCCTCCTCAGCATCTCCAATGGGATGCCTACAAAACTCTTCACACCTTATTCTCAGTTTTGGAGACCATTAGAGGAGTTTGAATATGGGTTAGGCATTACATTGATATAAAACAAAAATTCATTCACTTGAAAAGGAAGAGAGCTTTGAATAAAAGCAAGTTACAAAGAAGCTATGTTATGATTTCATTTTGGTTAAAAAATAACATGAATATATGGTCAATTAAGAAGATGGGGGGCTTCCCTTGTGGTTCAGTTGGTAAAGAATCTGCCCGCAATGTGGGAGACCTGGGTTCAATCCCTGGGTTGGGAAGATTCCCTGGAGAAGGGAAAGGCTCCCCACTCCAGTATTCTGGCCTGGAGAATCCCAAGGACAGAGGAACCTAGCAGGCTACAGTCCTGCTAGGACTATACTCTGGACTGTATAGTCCATGGGGTCGCAAAGAGTCGGACACGACCGAGTGACCCTCACTTCACTTCACGAAGACAGGAAAGGCATACACACTAACGGGTTAGGGGTGGTAATCTCTGGATGGTAGAAAATGGTGTTCTTCTTTCCTTTTTCTCTTATGTCTATATTTTCTAACTCTCTTCAATGTACACATATGCTGTTTTGGTGGCACTAATGGTAAAGAATCCACCTGCCAGTGCAGGAGATGTAAGAGATGCAAATTCGATCCCTGGGCTGGGAAGGTCCCCTGGAGGAAGGCATGGCAACCTACTCTAGTATTCTTGCCTGGAGAATCCAATGGAGAGAGGAGCCTAGCAGGTTACAGTCCATATAGTCGCAAAGAGTTGGACACTACTGAGCAACTTAGCATGCACACACAGCACATCATGATAAAAGGCTATTTTAAAATGAAAAGAAGACATGTCTAGACCTGAATGCTTGAGAGCGGCTGCTGCATCCTCCCAGCAGCTCAGGCCAGAAACCTTGCCATCACCTCCACTCCTCTGTCTCTCTCTCACATCCCACCCCAAGGGCCTTCCTTCAGAAGATATCTAGAATCTGATAATTTCTCATCACTTCCACCATTATGGGCACACAGCTGCACAGGAGATTCAGGGACTAAATACACCTGGCAAAAGAATATCTGAAATGATGCTTGATTTCAGCATCAGTTCAGTTCAGTCACTCAGTCATGACTCTTTGCGACCTCACAAATCGCAGCACGCCAGGCCTCTCTGTCCATCACCAACTCCCGGAGTTCACTCAGACTCACGTCCATCGAGTCAGTGATGCCATCCAGCCATCTCATCCTCTGTTGTCCCCTTCTCCTCCTGCCCCCAATCCCTCCCAGCATCAGACTCTTTTCCAATGAGTCAACTCTTCGCATGAGGTGGCCAAAGTACTGGAGTTTCAGCTTTAGCATCATTCCTTCCAAAGAAATCCCAGGGCTGATCTCCTTCAGAATGGACTGGTTGGATCTCCTTGCAGTCCAAGGGACTCTCAAGAGTCTTCTCCAACACCACAGTTCAAAAGCATCAATTTTTCGGCACTCAGCCTTCTTCACAGTCCAACTCTCACATCCATACATGACCACAGGAAAAACCATAGCCTTGACTAGATGGACCTTTGTTGGCAAAGTAACGTCTCTGCTTTTGAATATGCTATCTAGGTTGGTCATAACTTTCCTTCCAAGGAGTAAGCATCTTTTAATTTCATGGCTGCAGTCACCATCTGCAGTGATTTTGGAGCCCCCAAAAATAAAGTCTGACACTGTTTCCACTGTTTCCCCATCTATTTCCCATGAAGTGATGGGACCAGATGCCATGATCTTAGTTTTCTGAATGTTGAGCTTTAAGCCAACTTTTTCAATCTCCACTTTCACTTTCATCAAACACAGGCAAAGCACACTCAGAGGAGTCATCTCAGCCCATTGGCTGGGCAAAGAATCCACAGAATGACACCCAGTGTCAGCAAGCATAGGGAGAAACTGACATACTTGTACATAACGGACAGTGCTGTGAAGAGGTCCCCTTAGAGTCAGCAGCCGGAGTATCCTGAAGGTTTGGTGGTAAGAGCTCTCTCTGTCCTCTCCTGCAGTTCCTTTGCTGGACCTGGGCAAGAAACTGAGCGTGCCCCAGGACTTGATGATGGAGGAGCTATCGCTTCGTAACAACAGAGGGTCACTCCTCTTCCAGAAGAGACAGCGCCGCGTGCAGAAATTCACCTTTGAGTTTGCAGCCAGCCCTCGTGCTGTAAGCTCCCACTGCACTCACAGGGAAACTGAAGGCCAGTCATTAGCCTAGAGCCAAACGACGAGCCAAGTGAGAACATCTGGCCTCTACAGGGGCCGCTCAAGTCCAACTAGGGGATGACTGTGGCATCGCCATCAGACTGACGCCTGCCCTGCTCTGTGATCTTAGAAGAGTTAGCTCTTCAGGCATGTCTCCCCAGACACGAAACATAAAGTGGGTTGGACAGGGTGAGCCATGGAGTGAAGGGACCCTGGCTCCTGTGAAAAGTGCCGAAGGACAGTCAGGTGTTCTGGGCTGAATGTGCAGCAAGTAGGATTTAGATTAGACTTGAGCTTGATTTAAGATGGAAAATACAGAACACCTCTCTCTTCTTCCCACTGGAAGAAGGTAAAGTCATCTAAAGAATGGGGCTTCCCTGGTGGCTCAGTGGTAAAGAGCCCACCTGCCCATGTAGGTAACAGTTCCATCTCTGGATCAGGAAGATCCCTTGGAGAGGGAAATGGCAACCCACTCCAGTATTCTTGCCTGGGAAATTGCATGGACAGAGGAACCTGGTGGGCTACAGTCCATGGCTCGCAAGAGAGTGAAGACATGACTTAGTGACTAAACAACAGCAAAGAAAGGAAACAAGAATGACCTGTCCTTAGACTTCAGAGAGACGGCAGGCAGTCTCAAGTACTTCTGATGAACTCAGGGCCTGCCATCCTGCTCCACTCAATTTCTGGATAAAACAGGAGGGGGCACCATGTGGCAGAATAACAAAAATGACAAAACATCTACCTTTGCTATGTGCTTACGACAGTGCTAGCTAAGCCGTGTGCACGTGTCGTCTCGTTTAATGATCAGAGAGTGATAGTATCATCATCATGCCCACTCTATACAGAGAAGGAAACTGAGGCTCAGGGAGGTTAACAGAAGTCCAGGGGCAATACAATAGCCGCTAACATATATAAGAGCACTTCTCTGTTCCAGGGTCTAGAGCTCTACATTATGAACTCATTACCCCAACATCCCTGGGAGGTGGGCTCTAGGATTATGCCCCTCCCCACCCCCTGCCTTTTTCAGGGGAGGCAGAACCCTGGTGAGCCTACCTGTGGTTTACTTGCCGCCCACCTCCCAACCCCACAGGTCGTGGCAGGAAGTGCAAAGGAGAAGGTGACAGGAACAGCAGAACCTGGGATGGTGAGTGTGGACAGAGATTCCCCCAAGGAGGGAAAGCCCGGGGGAAGGGGTTTCTGAGCTTTTACTCCTGTGCCCAGGTTGCCAACAGCCATGAGGGGCAGAACTACCGCTCTGAGCTCCACATCTATCCAGCCTCTCATGGGGGCCCTGGGGATGCTGAGTCCATGGCCTCCCGGCTGGTGAGCACCTACAACCCCAGCGCCCTGGCACCAGGTAAGTGGCCTCCCCACGTCCCAGGACCAGGACTGGAGGATCAGAACATGGGTGTGTTCCCTGATGGGGCAGGAATAGCACCCAGAGAGTATCTAGTCCATCTCCTTACACACACACACACCCCTCTCTGCAGATACAGCACAAGCCCAGAGAGGCGCAGCTGTGTCAGGCCACAGAGTGTGCCAGAGATGAGCCAAGACTAGAGTCTCTGCCCCAACTTGCACTTCCCCTGCTCCATCCTCCCCATTTCCAGGGATGGGAAAGGGTCCTCTTTGCTGCATCGAGTTTGGCATCACATTCCACTCCCTCCCTTGACTTCCCTTTCCTAGGTCCTTCCTTCCCATCCCCAGGTGGGGTGTGGGGGCCAAAGGAGAAGGGAACCCAGGCAGCCCACTCGTCTGCCTCCCACATGCCATACTCCACCCCTAGGTTATGCTGAGCCACTGAAGGGCATCCCACCCGAGAAGTTCAACCACACAGCCATCCCCAAGGGCTACCGCTGCCCGTGGCAGGAGTTCATCAGCTACCGGGACTACCTGGGTGAGGGCGGAAGTCACACCCCCAGTCTGGCGGAGTATCGAAATTTCAACAAGTAAGACAAGGCGGGGCTGCTCAGGGAGAGACCTGGGAGGAGGATGCACTGGAGCCAGTCACAACCACAGCAGCAGCTGCATTTCCTGAGCACTTTCTACATGCCAGGCTCTACCCCAACGCCTTGTATACATTTATTGAGTTCTGCTAAAACACAATATAACTCTTGTGCCTTAGCACTTAGTAGGTGCTCAGTAAATGCACAGGGAATGAATGGGTGTATGTGGCACACATCTTGTTGGATCCTGCTTCACAACAGGGTGGGGCAGGTGCTACAATTTTTCCCATTCTGCTGGAGAAGAGGATTATCAACAATCTGCCCAAAGTCACACGGCAAGAAAGCAATGGCAGGGCTGGGATCCACATCGGGTTTGTCGGACTCCAGAGCCCAGTTTCTTGTTCTTCATCACTGCTGTGTGCCGCCTCCTCAATGGATGTGGAAGTGAGAGTCCTTCCCTGGGTGGGGGCCCCAGATCTCACCAGTCCTAGGCCACTTCAGCCTTTCCCTTTCATCAGTGGTCTGGAAGAGGCCTAGAAAGTGACCTTGAGGTTGCGCCACTGTGGGAAGTGGCAGTGAAATGTTGGACACCAGAGGTGAGAACAATAGTAAGTGGCTCATAGTGTTTAGAGCGTGGGGCTTCATCAAGGGCTTAATGCAATCTCTACCCCTGGCTGTGTGACCTTGGGCGAATGGCTTAACCTCTCTGGGTCTCCAATTCCCACCTGTAAAAGGAGACTCTTATAGTGTTAATACCTACTTCATAAAATGGTTGTGAGGGTTGCATGAGAGGCCATGGGTAAAGTTTCTGGAAAGTGAGAATCTCTCAAAAAATAGTAGCTTCTATTATTACTATTTACAGGTTATTATTATTTTCAGGGGAGAATTTGAAAGGGATAAATTTAATGTTCCACTCTAGGGGCCTGAAAACAAATTCCAGCAGGCAGGATGGGAGCCTGGCGCTGGAGGAAGGCGTGGGGCTGGGGGATGCATTTCAAATGCAATTGGCTTCCTTACTCTGCTGCTATTTATGAGAAATTCTCTGCTGGCTTGGGCTGCATTAAGTGAGAAAGTGGAGGGTCCACAGAGAGGAGGCCACAGCCCAGCTCTTCTGGCACCTGCTCAGACCACATGTGGAGACTATCTGCCTGGCTTGGCCTTGAGACCAGGTCCCCTAAGGAAGGGTTGAAGGAGCCGGGGTGATGGGCCTTGAGAAGAGAGTGCTCTGGAGGGATGTGACTGCCCTCAAACAGCTGAGAGCATGGGAGGACCATGATGGGAAGAACAGGGTCCAACAGGCATTGTGTGAATCACAAGCCATTGGCAGAGGATTGGGGATTTCCTGCCAGGAAGGACTGGGCTGCTGCTTCTCCCGGGGCCCTCCAGCCCTGCCTGTCTAGCTATTTAAAACCCTCAGCAGACATCAGTGCTAGCAGGCAGCTTCCAGGCTGGCCAGAGCAGGCTGTGGCCCCACCGATCTCACGCTATGACGGGCTGAGGCATGTTCCCACCAAAAGAAGGGGGGTTCTTAAGGAGCCTCAAGGCCAGACCCTTCCTGGCGCAGAAGAGGCAACTGAGGTAGAGAAGGAAGGGACAGCAGTGTTGGCAGTCAAGCTGTGCTCAGCATCCACGGCCCGACCGTGAGCTCTGCGCAGCTTGGAAGCGGCCTGGCCTGCTCCTGTGGGGCCCGGCTGTTGCCACCACCGCTGGGGTGGTCCAGGCAGAAACACTGTCCTGGCTGGAACCTGGCTCCTGGCTCAGGAATGGTCCCAAGCTGCAGGGAAAACACTACATGAGCAATGCTCTTTGTTCTCTTAAAAGTAAAAAATAGTTTGAAAATCATGTATTTATATTATCTTAAAAAAAAACACACACACACAACCCTGCTGCTGCTGCTGCTAAGTCGCTTCATTCGTGTCCGACTCATTCTGTGCGATCCCATAGACGGCAGCCCACCAGGCTCCGCCGACCCTGGGATTCTCCCATCAAGAACACTGGAGTGGGTTGCCATTTCCTTCTCCAGTGCATGAAAGTGAAACGTGAAAGTGAAGTCACTCGGTCGTGTGCGACTCTTAGCAGCCCCATGGACTGCAGCCCACCAGGCTCCTCCGTCCATGGGATTTTCCAGGCAAAAGTACTGGAGTGGGGTGCCATCGCCTTCTCACGTACAACCCTAGGCAACTACAAATGAAAGTAGGGCCCTTTGTTCCCCATCCTCCAATCCCGGGTCTCTTCCCAAAAGTAGCACTGTTGTCAGGTCGGTGTGTGTTCTCAGAGCATCTACAAGCAGCTACATACCTATGGGGATGTAGCGTTGTTTGGTTTGCATGTGTATGTGTGTCTTTTGATATTTTGAATCTCATCCTATAACTTGCTTTTTTCACTCAACATTATGCTTTTGAAATCTCTTAGTATCTATAGCTCTGTTCATTCCTTTTAAGCTGTTACATAGTACTCTGCCATGAATATATTGATCTTATCCATTGTTCTGCCAGTGGGCATATGGCTTGTCTCTGGTTTGTCACTAATCACTGCTCATATCTGCTTCCTTGTGCATATGTGCATGCACTTCCTAAGCCATATGCTTACAGGTAGAGTTGCTGGTTGACAGAATTTGCACATTCTCAGGTTTAAAGGATCCTGCCAAATTGCTCTGCAAGGTAGCTGCACCAGTTCACCCTCCAGCCAGCAGTATATGAGTGAGAATCTCTCCACCATTCACTAACTTTGGCCCGTTACCAAATCACTTATTCTTGTCAGTATTGTGGGTGAGAAATGGCATGTCTTGGTTGTAATCTGCATTCTCTGATTCTGAATGTTCTTTCTAACTCTCCTTTCTCTCTCCAGTTTGTGATATATTTTTGTAAGGGGAGATGTCAAAAGGAAGGAAAAACCAGATTCCAATTCTTCCCCCTTCTGGACTCTATTTAAGGGGAGCTGAGAGTTTTGCTAGGACAGGCCAATTTTCACTCTGAAAACATCATTCTTATTAATATTTACAAACAACGAGCTATCCTGACTAGGGGCAGATTTGGGACTGGGCAAAGCTGGAGAAACCTGTTAAAGATAGTATAAAATCTTTTGCTGAGTAACAGAGAAACGGAGGCCCAGAGAGGCGGGGAGGGGACCACACGCGGTGACCCCCATGTCTGTTCTGCCACCCCGCTCCCACTCAGCCTCTCCTGCCGCTCTTCTCTCCCCAGGACCCCGGTGCCCTTTGGAGGACCCCTGGTGGGAGAAACCCTTCCGAGGGCAGGCACTCCCTTCGTTCCGGAGCTCACCAGTGGCTTGGAACTCCTTCGCCTCAGGCCCAGCTTCAACAGAGTGGCCCAGGGCTGGGTCCGCAACCTCCCAGAGTCTGAGGAGCTGTAGCTCCAGCACCTTCACTTCCCTCATCTCAGAGTTCGAATAACACCTGGAGCCAAGATTTGTGGCCAGCACTTCAGTTTACAAAGGGCCATCACACACAAAACCTTACTGCAAATGGCCTCAAAGTCACAAAGTTCAGCAGTTCCCAATGTGGCTTGCTTCAAAATCACCTGGGGGTATTTTCCTACAGGTTTCTGACCTGCCCAAACCTGCAGCATCAGAATCCCCTGAGCAGAGGATCTCTATTAGTAACTCGCACTCTGAGCTGATCCCAAGAAAACTGGTCCCTGGTTTGTGTCTTTAGGAATCGAAGCCTCCAGTGACTTCACATCCAGCCTCCACTCTCTCCTGCTCCTGTACTCTAGCTTAGTCTCCCCCAGTGACAGGGAGCCCACTAGCTGCCTATTTACCTGTGAAGCACTCTGATAATTTGTTTTTCCTTTTACTGAGACACAGATGGTCTTTATCTATTCACGCTGCTAACATTTACTAGCACCAACTGTGTGTTAGTTGCTGTGCCAGCCATAGGGAGAAGGTGGGGAATAAGCCCAGGCCCTAGCCTAGAAAGAGGGAGGAAAAGACAGTAGCGAAGACAGATTTGTAAAGTGGTAAATCACCTTAATGCTCCCTAAAGCACACTGACAACTGAGGAACCATGTGAAGCAGAGTGGGGGGGTCTCTAACCCTGGATGTGGGGTGGGGACTCTGGAAGGTGTCCCAGAGGATTTGAGTAGGGCCTTGGAGGACTGAAGGGAGCGGGGTGTGACAGGGAGATTGTGGAGATGAAGGCATTTCTGGCAAGTGGGTGGTGAGTGCAAGGGTGCGGAATTGTCACGGGTACCGGTGTGAAGAAGGGGGACGGCAGTGTCAGAGAAGGCGGTGAGTCCTCAGCGGGGCGGAGTGGGGTGGGCTGCACTAAGGAGATGGGGAAGTTATTAAGCTGGGGAGTGAGGGGTCTCGCTGGTTGCTGTGTGGGGCACAGACTGGAGAGGAGCAAGGCCAGATGCCGGGAACCCTTCAAGGAACGAGGCCTGGACTAGGGAGACAGCCATGGGGTCAAAGGAAGGAGCACCCCTCGGCACCCTCCAGGGCAGATGCAGAGTGGGGTGCTTACAAGGACGACTCCCTTCCACCCGCTTCCACTCACCATTTGGAGCAGACCCCAGGCTAGATCTCGTTGTAATGCCCACCAGGCGTAGTTCGGCCTCTGCGCAGGCTCCTTGGAAAGACGGGAAGGGAGCGCCTCCCTGCGGGTGTGGGTGGTGGTGCTGATGGCGGTTGCTTTTTACTGGGTGCCTCGGTAGTCGTGCTGGTAGCAGGCGTTCTGGATCCCCCATTTCTAATTTTCAGTACAACCTTGAGACAAAGGCGTGGTCTCGCCTTACAGATGTGGCTATCCAGACCTAAGAAGGGGAAGTGACTTGTCTGGGGACAAAGCCAAAGTGGGGATCTGTCCAATTCCAGTGAATATCACTCCACTGGGTGGCCAAGTCAGTGCCCGTTCAGTCTGGAATCACCTAATCCTGGTGTCATGCTTTTAGAGCTTAAGAGTGCAGGCTGGGGGTCAGACTGGATGGGGTGGGTTCTAGTGCCACCACTAGCTGTGGGAACTCGAGCAAGTCATTTCTCACCTGTGGGCCTCTGTTTCTCCACTTGTAAGATGAGGACAAGAGTACAAGACCCTGCATAGGGTTTTGTGAGCATAGTGATGGACACACAGGTAATAAGCAGTCAGATTTTAGGCAACTACTGCTCTTGGCTGGATACGAAGTAGGCTCATGGAAATGTCACTGGAGGTGTTAGGCTGAAACCTGAAAGAGAGCCTCCGATGACCATAGGGCTCCCTTTGGACATGACTTACTCCTTTCCCCGCTGCCTCCCTCTGCCTCCTCCCTGACTCCCTCTCCTGGGGAGAGGAGAAGGCCACAAATCTAGCTGATTCCCAGGTGTGCATGCTAGAAATCTAGCTGGTTTCCAGAAATAGAAAGAAAATGGCTGCATCTTCCTTCTGCTCCGGAGGAGTTTCTCTGTGCCCCACCCAGTCTTAAGGGGCCAACAGCTGATTTAGATTTACTTGCAATTGATGTGCTGTCTTGAATGTGGGAGCTGCCATTTAAAGCTGTGTTTCTATGAACTGAAAGCCAATCGTTAAAGGGTCTGAAACAAGGAAGAGAGGATATGGACTGTCTTGGGTTGGCTCTTCTGTGCTCTGAGGGTAATGTTAGCCAGCGGGTATGAAAAAGAAGCTTGCTGCACCCCAGAGTAAATCCTCATTCCTTGTTTTTTCTGAGGTGTTAAAAAAAAAAAAAAAAGGAATGCTTATTGTAAAAGTAAATAAATAAATGAAGTAGTAAAATGTGAAGGTATCGGTCCATAGAGCTCCTCCCATACACAAACGGAGCCCTTCCCTCCTTCCTGCTTTCTGCCCCATTCCCATACATACACCAGAGGTAACCACTGCTAATTGTTTGGTCCCCTTAGAATTCTAGACTTAATTGAATAAAGACGTACATGTATATAGATGCATAAGTACAGAGACATGTCTTTCTTTTAATGGGATCATACAGTATTTGTTGTTCTGTATTTTGCTTCTTTATTCAACAAGTAAAATTTGGATCCTGAAAAAGCAGGCCATTAACCTTTCATGTAATTTGGGAGCCTAGTATCCCTTCCCATAAATTCTGTACTTTTGCCTGCTTTTGTTCTTTACGTGAATGAAGTCGTACAGTGATATAGAAATGAAAGGGGCTGCGAGTAACCCAAACACTGGGACAACGGGCAGCAGACATGGCAGCAGTGGCCATGAATGCACTGCAGTGACACGACACGGAGGCGTCTCAGCAACAAAACTGAGCAAAGGCAGGCAGGCGCGCAAAACATGTTTACTGACGCAAGGAGGGGTTTAATATGAAATCAGGACTTTTGTGATTGTGAAGGGACATAATGCCCCTTCTGGGGAAAGCTGGACAGTTTCTATTTCCAGATAAATGTGATTGTTATACAGATATCCACTTAAAACATTTAATTTAGTTGTGCATCTGTTGTTTACGCACTTTTTTGGTACATGAGTTACATTTTACCAAAACGATCCCTCCTTTTAAAAAAGTTAGTGGACACGGGAATCCCCTGGCGGTCCAGTGTTAGGACTCAGCGCTGTCACTGCTGAGGGCCCAGGTTCCCTCCCTGGTCAGGGGACTAAGACCCTACAACTGTGGAGTGTGGCCAAAATAAATAAATGATAAAATAAATTAAAAAGTTAATGGGTAGATTGATTGTCCAGCATTACTAACAAGAGTTCCAGAAGGAGTTTTGAATGACTTGGGATTCTCCGGATTTGATCAGAGACATAAACTCACATAATCTTCACCCCGTCATGAGAAGGATAAACTAAAGCCACACTTAGGAACCATGGCAGTGAACACTCACAGAACCCCAAAGTCACAAAGATACTTTGGAGGCTCCAGACAAAAAAGGTCGACAGCAATAATGGAAAAACATCTTCAAGAAGTGAGAGCAGAGACTTTCCTGGTGGTTCAGTGGTTACGACTCTGTGCTTCCACTGCGTGGGGCGAGGGTTCGACCCCTGGTGGGAAACTAAGATCCTGCAAGCTGCGTGCCACAGCAAAAAAAAAAAAAAAAGGTTAACTTTCAGAGAAATAAATAGGAAGAGAGTTTTCATTAATCTCCAAGATAACTATAAAAGAACATTTTTTGGGCAAGATCCATAGAGAAAGCATAGAATGTAAGGAGCAATGATGAGCAGAGAAATCAATTCAACAGAGAGCAGGAAGAGTTAAAAAAAAAGCGAAGGCACATAAAGTGGTATAAATATATTTAAATATATCAGTTATCACAATAAATACACATAGATAAGACTCACCAGTTTAAAGACAGAAACTCACAAATTGGATAAAAAGTAATTCTAGCTCTATGCTGTTCACAAAGCAGCACTCCTGAAAATATGACACAAAAATAAAATAAATGGAAAAGGATAAGCCAGTTAAATATTATCCCAAAGAAATGTGCTCTAGCCATATTAACATCAGACAAAGGAGACTTCTGGCAAAAAAAAAAAAAAAAGGATTATTGTGATAAATACCCTTATATAATACACTAAACCCATAATCACAGTGGAAGGTTTAACACATTTCTTTCAATTGTTGACTGCTTGGCAGACAAATAATGGATATGGATATAAAAATTTTGAACAATAAAATGAAGTGTAGAATCCTGCCTCATTAAATTAGACAATACTCATTATTTTCAACTACCTATGAAACACTTTAAAAAGTGAATACATAAAATTAAAACTTTTGTGCATCAAAAAACAGTCAAGAGAGTGAAGACAACCCATAGGAGATTATAACTGAAAGAATAAGGTAAATATTCGTGAATTCAGTGATATAATGAAGTGACTGAATAAACAAATACATGAGGGGCAAGGACAGATCTTCCTTCCCTACAAAAGACTTAAAATAATACATATGGGTACCACCCCCTCCAGGAGGTGGAACTTATTTCCCCTCCTACTCATTACAGACTGGACTTACTGACTTGCTTCCAAAGGGCATAGGAAGGAAAAATAGTAACTTTACAGACACCACTTTAACCAAGTGATCAAGGTTAACATCATCAACACAACTTCCTGATGTAAACGGATGAGAAGGGCACTCCCACCTTGTGATATTTCCCCCAAGTTCATAAGCCCAGTCTAAACAAATACAAACTCAGAGACATTTACAAAATACCTGACCAGTTAGTCCTCTTTAAATCTATCAATTTCATGAAAAACAAGGAAAGACTGAGAAATTGCCGCTGCATTCTCTATTCGGGAGAAGGCATCTTTCCACCCAGTTGACTAAACCAGGCACTTGACGGGTTAGTGGTGAGGGAAGAAGGGTCACCCTAGAACCCTCTGATTTCACCTCCATTTACTTCAGGTCCCCATGGACTTTTGATTTGGCTTTCCAACATTCACTCTTTGCCCCATGGGCCTTTACTGCCTTTATCCAGCTGTCATGAGGCTATACCTTCTGAGCCTTCTCCAAGAGGGGAGGAGCTCAAAATACTACAGGCAGTGAGAATGGTTAGGAGGTAAGGCACTGTGACCACTAGACAGAGGTTAGGTAGTGTGCGAGCTGGGAGTGCTGAAGTGAGGATTTGATCTCAGGTGTTCTGGCTCTAGAATCTGTTTAAATCATCATTACTCTCACCCAAGTACTAACCAGGTCTTACCCTGCTTAGCTTCCAAGATCAGATGAGATCTGATGTGTTCAAGTGACATGGCTGTAGCAAGGTGGCAGGATACAAGATTAACATACAGAAATCAGTTGCATTTCTTTACACTAACAATGAAAGAGCAGAAAGAGAATATAAAAAGAATACCTTTTAAAATCATGCCAAATAAAATACTTAGGAATAAATCTGACCAAGGAGGCCAAAGAGTTATATGCTGAGGACTTGCTTTTGAATTGGAAGAAGACTCTTGAGAGTCCTGTGGTCTGCAAGAAGATCAAACCAGTCAATCCTAAGGAAATCAACCCTGAATATTCATTGGAAGGACTGATGCCAAAGCTCCAATACTTTGACCACATGATGCAAAGAGCCAACTCAGTGGAAAAGACCCTGAAGCTGAGAAAGACTGAAGGCAAAAGGAAAAGGGGGCTGCAGAGGATGAGATGGTTAGACAGGATCACTGACTCAGTGGACATGAATTTGGGCAAATTCTGTGAGACAGTGAAGGACAGGGGAGCCTTGCATGCTGCAGTCTGTGGGGTCACAAAAGTGGGATATGACTTAGCGACTGAACAACAACAACAAATAAAATGTTAATAAAAGACATTAAAGAAGATTCAATAAACAGAAAGACATCCCATGCTCTTGGATTAGAGGAATATTGGTGAATTGGCCATAGTACCCAAAACAATCTACAGTAATGTGATCTATATCAAATTACCCATGACATTTTTCACAGAACTAGAACAAATAATCCTAAAATTTATATGGAAACATAAAAGACTCAGAATTGTCAAGGCAAATCCTGAGGAAAAAGAACAAAGCAGGAGGTATAACCCTCCCAGAATTCAGACACTACTACAAAGCTACAGTAACTGAAACTGTGGTATTGGTACAAAAACAGACACACAGATCAACAGGACAGAATAGAGAACCCAGAAATAAACCCATACACCTACGAACAATTGACCTTCAACAAAGGCGGCAAGGTATAAAATGGAAAAAAGGCTCTTCAACAAGTGGTGCTGGGAAAATTGGACAGTTGAATGTAAATCAATGAAGTTAGAATACATTCTCACACAATGCACAAAAATAAACTCAAAATGGCTTAATAACTTAAATATAAGAAAAGACACCATAAAATTTCTAAAAGAGATCATTGGCAAAACATTCTGACATAAATCGTACCAATGTCAGTCTCCCAAGGTGAGAGAAATAGAAATAAGCAAATGGGACCAAATCAAACTTACAAGCTTTTGCATAGCAAAGGAAACTATAAAAACAAAGAAAGACAACAGAATGGGGGAAAATATTTGCAAATGATGGGGCTGATAAGGGCTCAATTTCCAAAACAATACTGAGCCCACACAACTCAACAACAAACAAATCCCATTGAAAAATGGGTAGAAGACCTAAATAGACCTTTCTCCAAAGAGGACATACAGATGGCTGATAGGCACATAAAAAGATGCTCAATATCACTATTAGAGAAGTGCACATCAAAACCGCCATGGGGTACGACCTCACATCCGTCAGAACGGCCACCACTAAAAAGTCTGCAAATAGCAAATGCTGAGGAGGGTGTAGAGAAAAGGGAACTCTTATACTGTCAGTGGGCATGTAAGTTGGTGCAGCCACTATTGCAAACAGTATGGAGGTTCCTGAGAAAACTAGAATTACCATATGATCCAGCAATCCCACTCCTGGGCACATATCTGAACAAAACTGTAATTCAAAAATACACATGCGCCCCAATATTAATAGCAGCCAAGACATGCAAACAACCTAAATGTCTATCAACAGATAAACGGATGAAGACGTGGTACATATATACAATGGACTACTACTCACCCACAAAACAGAATGGAACAATGCCATTTGTAGCAACATGAATGCCACTAGAGGTTATTATACCAAGTGAAGTAAGTCAGAAAGACAAACATCACATGATATCACTTATATGTGGAATCTAAAATATGGCACAAATCAACCTATCTACGAAACAGACTCACAGACATGAAGAACAGACTTGTGGTTCTCAAATGGAGGGAGAGGGATAGACTGGGAGTTTGGGATTGGTAGACGTAAACTATCACATACAGACTGGATAAACAAGGTCCTACTGTATAGCACAGGGAAATACAGTCAGCATCCTGGGATAAACTATAATGGAAAAGAATATTAAAAAGTATGTATGCTGCTGCTGCTAAGTCACTTCAGTCATGTCTGACTGTGTGACCCCATAGACGGCAGCCCACCAGGCTCCCCCGTCCGTGGGACAAGAATGCTGGAGTGGGTTGCCATTTCCTTCTCCAATGCATGAAAGTGAAAAGTGAAAGTGAAGTCGCTCAGTCGTGTCCGACTCTTAGCGACCCCATGGACTGCAGCCTACCAGGATCCTCCATCCATGGGATTTTCCAGGCAAGAGTACTGAAGTGGGGTAGTATACATGTGTGTAACTGAGTCACTTTGCTGTACATTAGAAATTAACATATGTAAATCAACTATGCTTCAATTTTTTAAAAAGTAAAAATCTCCACTACTCAGTGTAAATAAAAAATGAGTTTTCTTTATTTTTTGTGATCAGATCTGACATCTTTTATGAGAGTAACACTAGCTGCTGTTACAGATAGATCCTCAGGACTCAATGGCTTACTCTAACAAAAATTCCTATCATAATGCTCTCCTTTTAGCAGTGATAGAGGAACCCAGCCTCCTTCCATTGTGTGACTGCCATCTTCCAGAGATCATCCTCCTGTGCATTCAGCCAGCAGATGGGACAGAGTTCATAGCTCTGAGTGGGTGAGGTGTTTCTACAGCCGAGGTCTGGGAATGGCAAAGTTTACTTTTCGCCAAGTGAACCCCTGGCTATGTTCTCTAGAGGAAAAAGAAATAGAGTTTGGTAAGCACCTCTGAGTTTTTGCCAAAATCTAATTGCTCATAATTCTGATTTACTTAAGGCTAATCAAGTACTTACTTTATACTTTGTTTGCTTATACTTTTTAAAAAACACTTATCCATAGCCAGCTAGTAAACAAACATTTAGAATGTTCTCAAAAAGGCAGGAATACACAATTGGATAGTCAAGATTACATATATATATATATATATATATATATATACACATACACAGATATAGTTGAATTCGGAGATAAAAAACACTGCTTACATTACCAGACTGGCTAAAAATCTCTTACATGCTCAAAAGTAACCCTCCCTCCACCATCACAAAAAACCCTACCCGAAGGGTGTCAGAATATTTGGAAGTATCCCTACATTGCTTCACATCTGATACTACTAGAATTAAATTGTCTAAGTGCTTCTAAATTAATTTTAAATCTTAAAATGGGCTTGTATCAATTTTTCCTGATTCCTTTTAAAATGACTTATATAATACTAAGATGACATTTTAAAGCTACCATGTATCCATAACCACATGGCAGGCTCTGTGTTGAGTGCCTTCTGTGTATTATCTCATTTCAACCCCACAAGTAACCTTTGACATAAGTACTAAAAGGGCCTGGGTCTTTTAGACTAGATAAAGATCAGAATCAAAACAAAAACATATCTAAAGCAAAAACATATCTTTATATATAACTTGTTTCTAACTCCCACTGACCTCAACTTCAGCTACCAAGGATAAAGAAAACAGAAATAAACCTATGACAACATTTGGAAAATTGACCCGTTTTAATTTTTCAAAACAAAAATACAACACAACATCAATTTTTCTTTTTTTTTTTGCCATCTACAATTCAATTATTTCCAAATATTCTAAGACCAAACAGAATCCCCTGCCTAGAACAGGGGATTAAAATGAGACGCTGAAGTCACACAAAGGTGAATGCTGAAAATCGACATTCCAGCCATAGGCCACAAGTCTTCCATTTAAACACACTCTTAATTCTTTTCCTTTCACAGTTTGTTAAAGTGTTTTACAGGAAGTTCTTTAAAATAATTTCATCTCAAATACCAGGTTTCTTCAATGATACACAGCTCCATGAAATCTGTGTCTCCATCTGATTGATAGGAATAAAAAGTAATTTTTGTCTTTTTTGGTAGCGTGAAGAAGTAAAACTATCAGCCAGATTCCTTTAGTAATAAATCAGGAAAGGAGAGATAAGATCTGGGTTCTGCTGGGTGCTGTTTCTATTTGTCTTTCAAGAGTGTGACTATAGAAGCATTAAATCACACTCTTGCCACTACAATGATTAGTACTAGTAATCTTTTTTTAGATGATAAAAAGGAAAATATCCAATGGACATAAAAATGGTCAAAAATCGTTTGCTTGTTTTTCTTACTGCAGGTCATTTCCCACCCCCCACCCGCCAAAAGAAGATACAAAATGAACATATGGTTGGGATGGCAACTCCGTTGGACATTCCAATTCACCCAGTTACTTGTTCCCCATACAGATGAGGGGAAGAGGCATTAAGTTTTATTAGTAATGTTATAGCAGTAACCAGATGTGTTAATGGCAGCTTATTTCAGGTCCATCAATCCTTTGAGAACACACAGAGGAAATCATGGCTGTTGTTCTCCAACTGCCCACATCTGAATACATTCTACTACCATGGAAACTACAAAGGAAGGAAAAATATATTTATTCCGGGATTCATTTACTAGGATTTTTAAGCGCCCTCTCTTCTGTAGAGCCCCAGAGCGGTGATGAGTGCTAGGGGCTGCTGTGCTTCCCGGCATGTGCTCCCATCCTCTGAGGGTCCTGAGAAGGATAATGGATTGGTCCTGGAGCCCTCATGAAAGGAGGGGGTGGTCCCATGGGGTGGAACATGTGTGGTCCAAAACCTACAGATGGGAGAGAACAAATCTGTTAGGTTTGCAATTCTCTTGATAACCTTTCAAACCATGAATCTTTCTAATGTCCAAACCAGCTACACATAAATCAAACTGACATGGTGCTTCAGAAAATGCTGGCTTACAAGACTTGCTTAGGAATGTCTACCTGCATGACTTCTTTGGTTTTAGAAACTTTTCCCCTCAGGACGGCTAAAAACAACTCCATAGGTCTCAAGGTATTGCTAGTATGTCACCTGAGCCTTTGCTATCTCTCAAACATGCCAATCCTACCAGATAGGATTTGATCAGAATTTGGGAGGTGAGGGAGAAATCAGGCAAGACCCTGTCATCGTTAATCTCAATGCTTTATACTAGAATGAAGGTTGTTCAGAAACCAGGACTTACTCCAGCAAGTATGGGAACTCTGCCCAGGCGAACCGGTTACTTGTGATTTACTCACACAGTTCACGCTGGCACTGACAGTGCTGTACAAAGTGCTGATCCCTGAACTGTTTATTACTTGTCACGGACAAGATAAAGAGCTAGAGTCAAACTGTAACTTCATTACACAATTAAGCACACTGTTTAGTTCATCTAACAATTTTTTTGTTAACACGACTTCCTTAGGAGCTTCCCTGGTGGTTTAGTGGCTAAGACTCCACACTTCCAATGCAGGGGGCCCAGGTTCCATCTCTGGTCAGGGAACTAGATCCTGCATGCCACAACTAAGAGTTCCATGCCACAACTAAAGATCGTGCAAGCCCCAAGTAAAGATCCCTCATACTGCAACAAAAACCTACGATTCTGCGTGCGGCAACTAAGACCTGGTGCAGCCAAATAAATAAATAAAAAGATTAAGGGAAAAAAAGACTTCCTTAACAAATTTACATTCTGGTGCAAACTCCTTGTCTTGCTGCAAGCAGATGACACCCACAGCCTACCCTTTAAGCAATGATGCTCTAGGGCATCAGTTAAGATATAGAACAGAGAACAAACTGATGATGTTAAGTTGCTTTACAACTTAAGTTTAAACTTAAGTTTGTCCAACTCTTTGTTATGCTATGGACTGTACCCTGCCAGCCTCTTCTGTCCATGGGATTTCCCAGGCAACAATACTGGAGTAGGTTGCCATTTCCTCCTCCAAGGATCTTCCCAACCCAGGGATCCTCCTTATGTCTCTCGAATTGGCAGGCAGGTTCTTCACCACTAGTGCTACCTGGGAAGTCCTAAACTGGTGATAGATCGTTGTAATCACAGTAACTCCCATTCTGATGATACATATACTTAGATCTTTAGAAAACTGGTGACTTCCTTCTTAGCAAGCCAGTAAAAAATGAAAATACCCGGAATGACAACAATCAGATTTACTTGCAGACATCTATGGAGCAGACCCGAAGGCTTAGATATGTTAGACATGACGGTACAGGGTCTGGACAGACTTCAGGAGGATTTTCCTGAGTTAAGTCTAACCCATTTCCCTACTTCCTAAGAAGTTACCTGGGGGTGGAGGCGGGGCAATACCAGGTGGGGGTGGCAGGGCAATGTTCACCACGGCCGGAGGACCACTCGGGGGTAGGTTGAAGTAGTTGGCAGAGGCTTCTTCTTCTGCGGCAGGAGGAGGAGGAAGCGCTAGAGAAGAGAAGAGAGCTAGTTAGAGCAGAGACCACTGTGCAACAGTTCCACTACCCTGAAATCCTGAGGGGTCCTGCTGGGAGAACCCAGCTGCTGGGAGCCAGAGGCTGGTCTCCTCTAACATTCGAGGAAGGTCAGGGCAGTATGAGTATCTGAAGTTAGCAAGCTACTGGGTAGGCAGAATCTGCACTCACCTCCTGGGAGCCCTGGAACGGGCTCGAGCTTGATTCCAGAGTCTGTGGTTCCGTCCTTCTCCTTTTCTTTCCCTCTGGCTGCCTGGGACCTGGGAGACACAAACATTCACGCTATCAGCACTTGGTTCCACCTTCTCTCACACCTCTGTTTCTCACGTTTCCTAGTCCAGCAGAGCTCCTTCACTCCTGCCTCCTCTTCAGCACTCACTTTTTCCTCATAAATGCCACAGTGCACAGTGAACAGGAGCAAAGGTTTTGAAGACAGAAATACTTGGTTTCAAAATTTGCTAGCATCGCTTTAGGGGATGCAGGAGGCAACAACACTGTGCTGAGCCCAGTGTTCAGGAAGCACTCTATGAGGCCTGCTGCTGCTCTGAGAGGTCTCCCTGGCTCCAAGCCAGAAACTTGTTCCACTTTTGAACGTTCAGGGCATTTTACCTGTCTCTCTCTTATGCAATAAACACTTTCAGGCTTAAATTAGCTGTTCTTCTTCACTAAACAATTGGCCTTTAAGGACAGAATCCAGGTCTATTTAATTCATGTGTAAACTCGCATGCCCTAGTATTATCCTTGACCTATAATATCTGGTCACAAAACACATGAACCTTCAAAGCATCAGATTACTACACAAAAACCCTGAATAAATTTCCAAAGTAGCATCTTCCTGATATCCACAGGAACGAGCATCAGACATAATGAAAAGTTCTTTTTAAATGTCCTACTGATTTAAGGCCGTTCACCAAAAGCTTACTAGCCCCCAGATAATGAAAAGGTTTCTTGAAAATTTCAATAATGCTTTTTCTTTTTTGGTGTGTCATGCAGCATATGGGATCTTAGTTCCCTGACCAGGGATCGAACCCACACCACCTGCAGTGGAAGCACAGAGTCTTAACCACTGGCTGGCCAGGGAAGTCCCAATGCTATTTTAATATAGTCTCACGCTCACCTTCCCCATTTCACGTTGAGCCTGCGGCCATTGACAATCAACTTATTAAAGGACTTCTCGGCAGCCACTTCTGCAGCCTGCCTTGTAGCAAACTGGATGAAAGCACACTGCTGTCTTTGTACAACAGTGATGGTCCGGATCTCTCCAAACTGATAGAAGTGATTCCTGAAGGGATACAGGTAGAGAAAAACGAGAGCTGACAACACAGACATTCCCAGGAGGCTGAATATGGATTTAATAAAAAAGAAAAAAGAGTTAATACTCTTTCACTGATTCACCACGAGGCAAGTGGCCTCACGGTGATCTGCCTAATTACCTGTAGGTGGTCTCCCCTATGCCTACTGTGGTTGCCCCTACTGTGGGCACTGTGTACTGAAGAAGGGAAAGAAAAAAAATGAGTAAAGGCTATCAAACATCTCAGGGCTTTTCCTATGGAGGAAAGGGGGCTCCAGTAGGTTCCCTAAGGATGTTAAATCCTAGATAAGAGGTTAGCAAAGTACTGTGCCCAGGGCTGATGAGCCAAGAATGTTTAAATAAAAAATGTCATAAGGTTGCAAAAAAGAAGAGAAAGAGGCGGTGGAAGAGCCTGCCATCCCTGGGGAACTGTCTAGCTCACTTAGTTTGATGTAGACAGGCTAACAAGGGCAGGTTCTACACCTGGAAGAGTGTCTTCTCCACGATCTTTGCAAGAAGTAATTTCCACCACTATCTGCCCAGATGTCTTATCTAGCCAAGCAAAATACAAGAATAACACAAAATTACCAAATACCAATCTCTTTAAAAAAATCAACAAGTTAAATCATCTATTTTTTTATAACTGCAAATCTCTCTTTCTTCTGTGTAATTAATCATTCTTGGTTATGTGCCATCTTTAGAAATTCTAATGGTTATTAGGTCAAATAGAATCTCATGTAATTATTATCCTAAGCAAGCATGGAATAAGCACTGTTGAAGACTATTATCTGTCATCATAAAGAACTTTATAAAAATTCCAGTCAGTACGATACTATAGAGCAACTAAAAAAAATGTACTCAGTACAGAATTATCATGTTTTCTCAAGTTTTTGCCAAAAAATATTATTCCAGGGCAGGTGAAAGTAAAGATAACTCATAAAATTATACTCACAAACCTTAGATCGGTCTCAGTAATGGTATCGCCCAGACCACCAACATACAGTGTGGTGATAGTCTTGTCCTCTGGTGGGTCTAGACGTGGCATTGTTGAAGCCCGCTTCAAGAGTTTATCTGCCACAGGGTCATTGATTCCATAATATCGGTCTTTAATGTTCTGATCAGCAAGGGGGTCATCTGGATCTGTTGGTTTTTCATGTCTATGGTTCAAGAAAGAACAATGCATAAAGGTGAAACAAAGGAAAAAATTTTACAGGTATCAAACAGCAGCAGCTATATAAAGACCCCTGAAATGTTTTTTGAACCAGATACCATGGCCATACCAAAACATAATTATTAAAACAGAGCTAATATCAAGGAACTTACTGTATCACACAAGGATGTGCTAGCCTCCTAAAAGTCACTTAAATGGCCATAGGGTGGAAGTTTCCTTATAAACAGATGCTTTTTGGGCTTCTCTGGTGGTACAGTGGATGGGAGTCTGCCTGCCAATGTAGGGGACACAGGTTCAGACTTCACATGCCGTGCAGCAGCTAAGCTGGTGCACCACAACTACCGCAGCTCGCATGTTCTAGGGCCCGTGAGCCACAATTAATGAGCCTGTGTCACAACTACTGCAGCCCAAATACCTGGAGCCTGTGCTCTGCAACAAGAGAAGCCACCACAATGAGAAGCCTGTGCACCATAACAAAGAGCAGCCTCCACTCACTCCAAGCAGAGAAAAGTTCACACACAGCGACAAGGACCCAGAGCAAGCAACAAATAAATAAATGTGAAAGAAATGCTTCTCGCACAATTCACTTCAAAACCAAAGGTAACCACAACACGGTTACCCCTCTCTAGGGCAACGGTTCTTAATGTATCTGAGGTCTTGCATTCCACTCAAGACCTTGATTAATCTATGGACCCAACCCCAGAAACAGGGAGAGCTAATTTTTTGTCGGGGTGGGGTTTACCAACTCCAAGGTAAAAACTCCTAATCCAGATGACTGGCAGTCTTGACTCAAACATACTCACATTTTAGAAGTCTGGCTTTAATCTGATTTCAACTATACACTGAGATTCAAGCCAGTCGTACCATGAGAGCCAAGACTGACATCGTAGGTAGGAACCTGAGGTCAACACTGATATTTTATGGCAGAGCAATTTAGTCTCCCAAGGCTTGCTTATAGGTAAAGGTTCCATTATACGTAAAAACAACAATTCAATCTCTGCTCCTAAGATATAAGATACATGACACTAGCTGAATAAACTTTAACATTTTGAAGCATAAATAGTTTAGTCTAGCACTTTCCCCTTCATAGATAACTAGTCATCTGAAAGCAAACACTGAAAAAGCACTTCAGCTCTTGCCTGTATGGACACTCCTCTCCTCTCTTACATTCTCCTTTCACCCAGAAGGAGCAAATGTGCGGTCGATTCCTTTTGTAGTAGGGTGTGGTCCGGGCCAGTTTGAGCAGCATGTCACTGGTGGATGTGGCTTTCCCCAACATGCCAACTGGCCGCGTTCCATCAGAGTTGGAAATCTACAGAGGAATGACACATTCCGAAGGTAAATTACACAGACTATGTCAATCCCCTAGGATTCTTTCATCAAATATAAAACTATATCAGGCAAGTGACAGCACACCTCTCTCTCCATATTTTGTGTGTAGTACTCTTTGTTGACGTCGGACTTTGGCATGTCATCCTTAAAAGACAATCCTGCATCACGAACCTGGATGGGCAGACCTAGAACAAAGGAAAGGAAGAAAAAACTCAAGATACATTTTAAACCATATCCAAACTGAGTACGTAGACAGAATAATATAACATCATTCTTCCTTTCTCCACTTTATTTGGTAATAGAAGCTTTATTTTAATTCAGAATCTGTAGCACTGTCAAGCTAATACTACTACAGAGCATTCTAAGAAATTATCCAAATTCCTAAGTTTTCATGAAATGAATGTTTAAATATTTTAGATGAACAAGCTCTTACTGTAGTCAGATTTGACCTGCAATTAATAACGCATCTAGCTTTTACTATATCATGATTTAAAACAAATGTAAAAACTGTATTATTTTTAGTCCTGTCCTGCAGATCCTCTGAATAGTCATAATCATGTAAGGATCACTGTACTGCAGAACTAGAACACTCCCTTAACAAACATACAAATAATATTAAACGGTATGTGACCAGGACTCTGATTAGCAGAGTTAACTTTCTGAACATAAATAAACTCAGATTTTCCTTTTTCATTTTATTGTATAGCAGAAACTTGCTGAAAGGATGTTTTTCTGAAAAACAAAAAGTCACCTGCAGTTAAAAAGTCACTGCCGAAAGAAGTTACTTTGAAACAGTAGCAATACAGCGTATCTCAGTCCTAACAACATAGTTGAATCAAAAACCCAAAGCACAATTAGCCTGAACTTTGGTAGGGATTGTGGAAGAAATGTTCTGGATCTAGACAGGAGTCTAAGGCAAAGAAATTACCTGCCATAGCAACAATGTCTCTAACTTACCTTGGCTATAAAGGTATACAGAAGGCCTTAAACCTCCCTTCTGTATAAATAGTATTTAGTATAGTTGTGTTGATTAATTACCAACCTTTCTTAAAATCACTATTGTTGTTCAGAACTCTAGAATAACCTAGTATGGTTCTTTTCTTCTTGGGAAAAGCAGAGCACAACAGAAATTTCAAAGTGGGTCAGAAAGAGAGACAGGGTGAGAAGAGGGAGACAGGAAGACCGCTCTGTTGTTTAGAGCAGCTGCACACTTTCAGAACTATGGGACAAGTCAAACATACCATATTCTAGGTCTAAAAGGCAGGTCTGACAGACATTCTTCAATTTACTGCAGGTCTGGCACACTTCAGTCTTCTTGAAACGCATGCGGACCCCAGGGCACCAGCGAAACACTGTGAATGGCCTGGCACAGATCTGGAACACAAGATAAAGCCACAGAGTGTTAACGGTCCTGATCTGGACAATTAATCCAGGAGATTTAGTAACATCAGGAGATTCAAAGAAAGGATCCCCAAATCTAGGGTTTAGAGGAGATCTTAGCAATCATCTAGTCTAAACAGGATCTGATGTTTCAATCCTTTACAACACTCTTCTTCAGTAGTTTAAAAACTCAAAAATCAAAGTCCTCCCACTCTAGAGGTCACCAGCATTAACAATGTAATTCTTAATCTTTTATGGGGTAAGTAGGGAGTGTCCTATACTTCTTTAAGAATCTTATATCTATGACCTTCCCCCTCAGCTTAAAAATGTTCATAGGCATAATCACAGAGGATGAGATGGCTGGATGGCATCACTGACTCGATGGACGAGAGTCTGGGTGAACTCTGGGAGTTGGTGATGGACAGGGAGGCCTGCTGTGCTGCAATTCATGGGGTCGCAAAGAGTCAGACACGACTGAGCGACTGAACTGAACTGATAATCACAGAACATTTGGTATATGCAATCCCAGGGGGTTCAAAGACCAACCAAAGACATCAAGTTAAGAATCCCTGCGTTAAATGGCTCATTTTCTTACCCTACCCTAAATAGTTAACAGCCAAAGAGTACATAAATGATACATGAATGCATGTGTCACACTCACTTTTATAAAGGACTTCAAACCTCAGGGAGTCAAAGAAAAAAGGAAAATAAAACTAAATCATTACTCTTTAACACACTTACTTTGCATTCCTTCCCATACTTTTCTTTGGTCTGAAATAGAAAAAATAGAGGAGTTACAGACACGGGGAAAAAAAGCTGATGCCTGTTCCTTCTCTACACAGTTTCCAAGAAAAGTATCTGGAAATCCCTGGCATCTTAAGGGGTGGGAGAGGGAAATGGGACCCTACCCTTTTTGGGGAGGAGGGCAAGGAAGGGGCTGGGATATAATCTAATCACATACAAACTATGACCTCTTAAGAATTTTATGGATCTAATTCTTAGATTCACCTCTGGCTCCCAAGTTTTCTTCCAAGAACAATTTCCTAATGGTTTCCACAGTCCCTAAAGCACAGAGGATGCAGCCAGGGCCAGTCCATTTTCCAAAGTTTAGTCAGAGGTAACTACTCTAGACTCATCCTGTGATGGTACTCTGTATATAGTGAATCAATACCTCCGAGATTGATCACAACACAGCCCTAATTATTAAATATAAACTGCTGCTAAGTTTACTCTTATTTATAAGGAGAGAAAGTACCTTACACTCAACACATTATAAGGTGTGGAAGCTAAAAGGCACTTGAGTTCAGTCCTGGTTCTCCTAATTTGCTGAGGCCCCTGGAGTCAGAATATCTGAACTTAAATCCCAGTTCCACACCTTACTTGCTGTATTGAAAAGACATAAACTTTCTTTGCCTCTGGTTAACAGATCTGACTCCTAGGTAAATGTTCAATGGATATTAACTATTATTATGACTCCTAGATCACAGACCGTCGCCGAGTTCCAAAGTGAGAGAGCATGACAGTCCTTTGCAAATTCTTCCTACGCTTCGGGTTAGTAAAGAAGCATCATTACTTCTTCGTGGCTAAAAGAACTACATGACCGACAGTGTGCGAGTACCACAACATGGACAGAACACATACAGTAGGTCCCGTTTTACACTCACTCACCATTCGGATATATGGGTTTTCTCCAAGACACGTCTGGCACAGAATAGGGAAGTCCTGGTGAAAATGGGAAAGCTGGTTGAACGCCAAGCTCCAAAGGCCTTGCCGTCTCAGCCACTGTCGTGCGGCGCGGGGGAGGGGGCGAGGAGCGAGGCTGGGGAACAGGGGGAACCCGTGGTCCAGCACGGGCCGGGTCGCGGGAGGGGGCGCTGTATGCACTTCCGGGAGGCGGCGGGAGTAAAGACCCGCTCGAAAAGAGTGGAGGGAGTAGGCACAGAAAGGGAGCTGGTCCCAGACCCTGGCTAAACCCCCTCCATCCAAGCCCTCAGGAGGGCCTCCCTCCAGCCTTCAGCCGTAGCCGAGTTAGGCCGCGGTGCTGGCTTCTTCTTGGAATTCCCTCGGCCGCACCGCAGCCACGTCCCTGCCCGCCCGCTGGAGCCCTGACTTCGCTGCCTCTTTCTGTCCTCCTCCGGCAGGCTCACTCACCGCATCCTCCCAATTCTGCCTGTTGTAGGTGTTGGAACCTAGAGAGGTCGCCATCTTGAGAGCGTCTGGAGGCAGCCGCAGCTTCCGAGTTGGGAGAGGACCGCCACAATCCCGTCAGGCCCCGCGGCTGCCTCTCGGCACGTCTACGTCTTATTTACGCGTCTTGCGCGCCCTTGAGGGCGACACCTTGTGTAATGGCATCGCTTGCTTGGAATTTCTTAATAATTGGCCTCCAGTTACTTCCTTCCAGTGGTGACAGCCAGGAATGAAGAGTCACAAGTTCAACTGGTTTATTTAAAAACTGAGTGAAAGAATAAAGGAACTATAATGAACGAGGGCCTGGAATCAAAGCAGCGTCGACACCAATGAACGCTTATTATGCTAAAAAATGGGAACGTCTTGCGGTGACTATCTCATTTAATTCCCACAGTAAGTCCGCTTTAGGGTGGCCAGATTTAGCAAAAATGCATAACGTCTAGTAAAATTTGAATTTCAGATAAACAACGGAAGTTATTTTAGTATAAATTTGTTCCAAACATGCTTACACTAAATAATGACTCGTTTTTCTGAAAGTGAAATTTAGGAGGATGTCCTGTACTTTTCTGGCAATCACTGCCCTCTAGGCAAGTGTGACTGTACCTCGTTTACAGAAGGAAACCGAGGTTTAGAGAGATTAACTTGCTTCTGATCGTGTAGCTAAAAACTGGTGAAGCCACAAATCCAAAGACAACAGTACTTTTTTCCAACTTCTTAAATGAAAAGCCTTATGGATCAACACATGTATTGTTAAGTCATTTTTGGATCAACTATCCTTTTGGGTTTGACTTCTCTTGCAGATGGTGATTGCAGCCATGAAATTAAAAGACGCTTACTCCTTGGAAGGGCTTCCCTGTGGCTCAGACAGTAAAGCATCTGCCTCGCAATGCAGGATACCGGGGTTCCATCCCCGGGTCAGGAAGATCCCCTGGAGAAGGAAATGGCAACCCATTCCAGTACTCTTGCCTGGAAAATTCCATGGACCGAGCCTGGTGGGCTACAGTCCATGGAGTCACAAAGAGTTGGACATGACTGAGAGACTTTAAACTCCTTGGAAGGAAATTTATGACCAACCTAGACAGCATATTAAAAAGCAGAGACATTACTTTGTCAACAAAGGTCCCTCTAGTCAAGGCTGTGGTTTTCCAGTAGTCATGTATGGATGTAGAGTTGGACTATAAAGAAAGCTGAGTGCAGAAGAATGGATGCTTTTGAACTGTGGTGTTGGAGAAGACTCTTGAGAGTCCCTTGGACTGCAAGGAGATCCAACCAGTCCATCCTAAAGGAGATCAATCCTGGATGTTCACTGGAAGGACTGATGTTGAAGCTGAAACTCCAATACTTTGGCAACTTGATGCGAAGAGCTGACTCATTTGAAAAGACCCTGATACTGGGAAAGATTGAGGGCAGGAGAAGGGGACAGCAGAGGACAAGATGGTTGGATGGCATCACCGACTCAATGGATGTGAGTCTGAGTGAGCTCCGGGAGTTGGTGCTGGACAGGGAGGCCTGGTGAGCTGTGGTTCATGGGGTAGCAAAGAGTCATACATGACTGAGCGACTGAACTGAACTTGGCATACTGTATTTGAAATTCATCCATATTGTTACATATACCAGTAATTTGTACCGTTTTATTGCCAAGAATTTCACTGTATGGATGTATTTTGGGTTAAAACACACACACATTTGCCAATTAATGAACACTTGAGTTATCCAGATTTCAGTGAAAACAAATAAAGGGATTATAAACATTCACATACAGGTTGTTGTATAGACATAGGTTTTCATTTTGCATGTGGATTGGGATTGCTTGATCATATGGTCTATTTTTTCCTGTATAGGAAAGTGCTTGGGTTTATCTGAGCTTAACACATTTGTGATTTGTTTTCCTTCATTGTATTTTGAAAATTCTTAACAGTTATTTCTTTAAATATTCTGCTCAGTTTCTTCTCCGTCTGGGACTCCGACGATGTATTAGACTATATGATATCATCCCATAGACCTTGAGAGCTTCCCTGGTAGCTCAGACAGTAAAGAATCTGCCTGTAATGCAGGAGACCCGGGTTCAATCCCTAGATTGGAGAGATCCCCTGGAGAAGGGAATGATAACCCCCTCCAGTATTCTTGCCAGATAATTTCATGAACAGAGGAGCCTGGCAGGCTACAGTCCATAGGCTCACAAAGAGTCAGGAACAACTGAACAACTACTATATATTATTATTCTTCATAGACATTGAGTACTGTTTTCTTTTTGGGAGTTTCAGTTTGGATAATTTCTGTTGACCTGTTTCTGAGTTTCCTGATTATTTCCTCAGGTATGATAAGGTGTTCTGATGAGCCCAGAGAAGATATTCCTCATCTCTGATCTTGTGCTTTTCATTTCAGTTTGTCCCTTTCTTATAGTTTCTGTTTGCTGAAATCTACTCATGTATATTATCCCAATTTTCAACTAGATCTTCAACATGTTAATCAGAGTTAAGTCCCTGACCAACAGTTCCAATATCTAGATCATATGTGAATATAGTCTTATTGTCTATCACAAATGGGTTGGTTTTTTTCTTGATTGTGTATCTCAAAATTTTTATTGAATGCCAGTTTTTACTTATATATCAGTAGAGACTGAAGTCAATAGTATTAATGTCTGGAAATAATCAAGTCTCTTATTCTGTCAGGCCATTTGTTTGGGGTTTGGTCAATCTAGGCAGGAACTGGGCTAGGTTTGCGCTTTGTTGTTGCTATGCTTGCCTTTAGCGTATCACAGATTTCGAAGATATTAAGAAGAGGTGGCAAGAATACACAGAAGAACTGTACAAAAAAGATCTTCATGACCCAGATAATCATGATGATGTGATCACTGACCTACAGCCAGACATCCTGGAATGTGAAGTCAAGTGGGCCTTAGAAAGCATCACTACGAACAAAACTAGTGGAGGTGATGGAATTCCAGTTGAGCTAGTTCAAATCCTGAAAGATGATGCTGTGAAAGTGCTGCACTCAATATGCCAGCAAATTTGGAAAACTCGGCAGTGGCCACAGGACTGGAAAAGGTCAGTTTTCATTCCAATCCCAAAGAAAGGCAATGCCAAAGAATGCTCAAACTACCACACAATTGCATTCATCTCATATGCTAGTAAAGTAATGCTCAAAATTCTCCAAGCCAGACTTCAGCAATATGTGAACTGTGAACTTCCTCATGTTCAGGCTGGTTCAGGGGCAGAGGAACCAGAGATAAAATTGCCAACATCCACTGGATCATCGAAAAAGCAAGAGAGTTCCAGAAAAACATCTATTTCTGCTTTATTGACTATGCCAAAGCCTTTGACTGTGTGAATCACAATAAACTGTGGAAAATTCTGAAAGAGATGGGAATACCAGACCACCTGACCTGCCTCTTGAGAAATTTGTATGCAGGTCAGGAAGCAACAGGTAGAACTGGACATGGAACAACAGACTGGTTCCAGATAGGAAAAGGAGTATGTCAAGGCTGTAGATTGTCATCCTGCTTATTTAACTTATATGCAGAGTACATCATGAGAAATGCTGATCTGGAAGAAGCACAAGCTGGAATCAAGATTGCCGGAAGAAATATCAATAACTTCAGATATGCAGATGACACCACCCTTATGGCAGAAAGTGAAGAGGAACTAAAAAGCCTCTTGATGAAAGTGAAAGAGGAGAGTGAAAAAGTTGGCTTAAAGCTCAACATTCAGAAAACGAAGATCATGGCATCTGGTCCCATCACTTTGTGGGAAATAGATGGAGAAACAGTGGAAACAGTGTCAGACTTTATTTTGGGGGGCTCCAAAGTCACTGCAGATGGTGACTGCAGCCATGAAATTAAAAGATGCTTACTCCTTGGAAGGAAAGTTATGACCAACCTAGATAGCATATTCAAAAGCAGAGACATTACTTTGCCAACAAAGGTCCATCTAGTCAAGGCTATGGTTTTTCCTGTGGTCATGTCTGGATGTGAGAGTTGGACTGTGAAGGCTGAGCGCTGAAGAATTGATGCTTTTGAACTGTGGTGTTGGAGAAGACTCTTGAGAGTCCCTTGGACTGCAAGGAGATCCAACCAGTCCATTCTGAAGGAGATCAGCCCTGGGATTTCTTTGGAAGGAATGATGCTAAAGCTGAAACTCCAGTACTTTGGCCACCTTATGCGAAGAGTTGACTCATTGGAAAAGAGTCTGATGCTGGGAGGGATTGGGGGCAGGAGGAGAAGGGGATGACAGAGGATGAGATGGCTGGATGGCATCACTGACTTGATGGACGTGAGTCTGAGTGAACTCCGGGAGTTGGTGATGGACAGGGAGGCCTGGCGTGCTGCGATTCATGGGGTCGCAAAGAGTTGGACACAACTGAGCGACTGAACCGAAGTGAATGTTATTTTGTCTTTTGGTTGGGACTGTAGAATTTTTCTCAAGTGTTCATCCTTAGCTTTCCGCTGTTGTGCATACCTGTACCATAACGACAGGTCTCTATGCCCTTTGCCCATGCCCCCAGCAACTGCTTGCTGGGTTGGTAGTCAGAGAGAAGTCAGGGTTCTTTGTTCTAATTCAGCCTCAGTCTTAAGTCCTTTGTGCCCAGACTTGGGAATGAGTCTCTTCTCAGCATTCTTGTCCCTCCGTTCTGTGGCAGCCAAACCCCAACTTGTATCTGTGGTTGGTCTTGAAGGGGGAGTTCCCTGCCCCTCTTGCATTTGCAGGAGGCCTTTAATGGTATTGGTATAAAATCCTGGGGCTCAGGATTGAATCCTGTCCCTTCCAAGAGCAGAGGTTTTTTTCTTACCTTGGCCCAGCAGCAATGAGTCCTTACCTGTGCCCTATGTAGACAGGGTTTTCTGCTCCCCTTTCTCCCCAGTGGCTTAGGCCTTTTTGCTCTTACTGAGGTAAGGACCTAGGCAGGGAGAAGCAAGTTTTCACGACTTTCCTATGCCTCCTTCCTTTGCACGTCTCCAAACCCAGGGAGGCTCTACAGAGGTCCAGCACCCCTACTCCTCGCAAGTCTTTCTCACGAACATGGGGTAGAGTTTTTGGAAAGAGCTGGTCCACGCATCCATGGTCCCTCTATATCTCAGGCTCCCAGGGGTTTTATACTATCATCTTAGCTTCAGTTTGGTCTTTAGCAATTCTTTAATATTTTAGTCGATTTTCTCTTATCTGCGTATATGGTGGTCAACACTTCTCCCACACTCTGCTACAGGTGAGCAGGTCTACATCCTGTCTCCTTGGAGGGGTTTGTCCATCCTTGAAATTAAGGCTAGTTGATTGCCGTGCCACATCGGCCATCTGACAGACCCAATAAAATGCATGATTTTGTCATCTATCCAGTTTTCTGTTTGAGTCAGGGTGATACCCTTTCCAGATATCTACATCACAGGCATAAGAGGAACTTCTGAGTCTCCTTTTACTTAATATATTTTAAGAGGAACACTTTTAAAATCACTTTGGTAATGTTAAATCGTATCACGTGTGTAGATGTAGCCTTAAGAACAGATACAATGAAAACGAAACAGTACTTTTCAGTAAGCTACTGTTGTCTGCCAAAGGCTGAGCCAGAAGCCCGTTTTTTTTTTGTTGTTGTTGTTGTTTTTTTAAGTGTTACATAGGACTTCCCAGGGGGCCCAGTGGATAAGAATCTGCAAGCCAATGTAGAGAACATGGGTTCCATCCCTCGTCCCGGAAGATTCCACATGCTGTGGAGCTGTGTGCCACAACTCCTGAAATCTGTGTGCTCTAGGGACCTCAACAAAGAGTAGCCCCCACTCTCCAAAACTAGAGAAAGCCCTGGAGCACCAATCAAGACTCAGAACAGCCATGAATAAATACAATAATATATATATATATATATATGTATGTGTGTGTGTGTGTGTGTGTGTGTTACATAAAAGAACTGATACTTTACCTTTGATGTAACAGAAAGATGGGTGGGGAGGGGAGCAGGGCATGAAAATGAAACAACTTTTTGACTGTTTGAGTCCATGTTATTTAATGTTACTTTTGCTTCACTGTCTTGTGTAGACAGTTTATACTGTAAAATAAATTTCACTATAGATGTCCCTGGTGATAGATAAAGGGGGATAGATAAAGGTTGACCCTTGTACAACACAGGTTTGAACTGCATGGGTCCACTCATACACACTCCCTGCCCCCTGTCCAATAAACACATACTACAGTACTACACAATCTGCAACTTGGTTTTATCCATGGATACAGAGCCCAACTATAAACTTACACACAGGTTTTACCCCAGTGGCAGTGTTCTTAACCCCTGCACTGTGCACTACTCAAGTATCAACTATATTGCAATTGAGCAAGTGATTTAGCTCTTGAGTTTTTTAATTTACTCCAGTCTACCCTTTGACTGGAATATACTGGGTTGGTTCAAAAGTTCGTTTGAGTTTTTCCTTAACAATTTATGGGAAAAGCCTAACAAACTTTTTGGTCAATCCAGTGGAAGAAACATTACAAAAGGGCCTGGATTTGGCTCTGTAGGGGTGTGCAATACAGCAAAGGAGCGATACACATACAAAACCCAGTATTAGGAAGCGGCAAATGCCCTGGAAAGGTTAGGTGCTAAAGATTAAGACCACATCTAAATGGGATGGAGAGAGAGGTGAGAGCAGGAAATTAACTCTGGAGAAGGCACAGAGAGGAAAAAGTATCCTAGGCAGAGGTGACACCAGCACAAGAGAGGTCAAAGCAAGTAAGATATTTGGCTTATGACCAAAAAAAGCATATATGTATGATACATATTATATATCTATAAAAGATACATATTATATATACATTTTAAAGATAAAAGGTCAACAGCTATGTAAACAAGAAAAAGGCAGATGGTATTATTTAACAAATACTAGTTGCCTGCTACTTGCCAGGCATTGCTCTATGCTCTCGGAGAAGGCAATGGCACCCCACTCCAGTACTCTTGCCTGGACAATCCCACGGATGGAGGAGCCTGGTAGGCTGCAGTCCATGGGGTCACTAAGAGTCGGACACGACCGAGCGACTTCACTTTCACTTTTCACTTTTGTGCACTGGAGAAGGAAATGGCAACCCACTCCAGTGTTCTTGCCTGGAGAATCCCAGGGACAGGGGAGCCTGGTGGGCTGCCATGTATGGGGTCACACAGAGTCGGACACGACTGAAGCGAAGCAGCAGCAGCTCTATGCTCTGCAGATCTATCAGTTAAAAAAAAAGAAACACTATGGAACTTATATTCTAGTACAATGAATCAATAAAGTAGTATATACTGCTGGATGGTGATTAGTGCTACTGGGGAAAAAAGCAGCAAAGAAGGTGGATATGTGTCTATTAGCAGAGGGCAGTTTACATGATTACCTAGAGAGGTCACAGAAAGCCTAAGGAGGAAGCAATTAAACATAGATCTGACTGGTGGGGGTTTGGGTCGTACAGAAGTCTAGGAGAAGAGTTCTCCAGGCAGAGGGAATAGCCAGTGCAAAGACCCTGAGAGGGTGCCTCCTGGGGTGACTCAGGAACAGGAGACCCCTGTGGCTGGGATGCAGTGAACACAGGGATGTACTTGATGAATTCAGGGAAGTAGTGGGAGGCAGTGGGGTTCAGTTCCTATAGGTCCTCCTAAGTTATTGTAAGGACTTTGTTTTGCTCTTGAGCAAGCTAAGAAGCCTAAGGATTTTAAGCAGCAAAATGATTCTGGCTGCTATGCTGAGAACTGACTAAAGAGTGGGGCAGGGACCAGGATGGCTTCAAGATCAATTTAGACCTTACCGGATTAATCATCTAGGGTTCTATGTGGATGACTCTGACTTAGCCCAGAATAGTAACACTGGAGAGGCTGTGGAGTGGTCACAGTTTGAAGACAGAACTGAAAGGGGTTCTTGCTGACTTACCAGGTGTGGCATGTAAGAGGAGTCACTGGTGATGTGTGATGATGTGAGCAACTGAAGGTACACAACTGCCACCCGCTCATTCGCTTCAGTCATGTCTGACTCTTTGTGACCCCATGGACGGCAGCTTGCCAGTCTCCTCTGTCCATGGGATTTTCCTGGCAAGAATACTGGTGGGGGTTGCCATTTCTTCCTCCAGGGGATCTTCCCCACCCAGGGATTGAATCGGTGTCTCCTGCCTTGCAGGCAGATTCTTTACTACTGAGCCACCTACTGGAAGACATCTAGTTAGGGATGAATGTGCTGGAGAGGCAGATGCGGCAACAGAACATCCAGACTGTGGTTCTGGACTTTCACGGACCAGGGCTGGTACGTAAATTGGGAATGGCTTGGAAAATGGGTGAGGTCACTCACAGTGAGTATAGAAATAAGACCTGGCGTATGCTCCAAGGTTAGGAAGATGGGCCACAACTAGCAAAGGGCACAGAAGCAACGCTGCCAGAAGGGCACAAGGAAAACCGGGAGAGCTGTGTTCCAGAAACCAAGAGAATTAATTCTTTCAAGCAGGGAGGCATCCGCTGGTAGATGCTACCCACGCACTAAAGAGGTAAGAACTGACAACTGACCATTGTATTTAACGGTGTGGACTGTTGGGGACCTTCACAAGGACTGCTTTGGTGATGTGGTGGTGGTGGCAGCCTAAGTGGAATGGGTTCAGATGAAAATGGGAGGAGGAATTAGAAGGTAAAGCTGGCAGCTTTGCTGAAAAGGGAATAGAAAAATGGAGTGGTGGTTGAAGAGGGGTGTTAGATCAATTTTTTAAGATAAATCACAGCATGCCAATGGAAATGATGCAAGAGAGGGAGGGGGAGAAACTGCTGAAGTGCATTCCTTGAATAGGTAAGAAGGTGAGACTGAGCACAGTAAGTGGTGGCACTGGCTTTAGATAAGAGGAACATGAACAATTCACTACAATAAGAGGAGGGAAAAGCTGAGTACAAATGAAAGTGGATGAGTGGCTACTTGTACATTTAAAAGGTATCTTTGCAAGCAATGATCCAGGAGAAAAGTTGGTAGAGTCCTAACAATGTAACATTTACACAACAGTTCTGGGATAGGGAGCTCAAGCAACATCTACCTATATAATGTTACAGTGAACTAAGTTGAGGTTTTACCTTAGTTCATTTTAAGATATGAGAAGGGAGCATGCCCCACTGACTCTCAGGCTAACTGCGGACTCCACCCTCCCCAAGCACTGGCATGCTACTCCAATCAGCCATCATGAAACCAAACAAGACACATTCAAGCTTTGTCTGCTTTATTTCACTACATGAAGTTAAGCAATAAGGCAAAATAGTAACCTGTCATTCATAAAGACCAAGGAGTGCCTCTCATTCCCAAAATGGACCAAAAAGTCTATTTCTTTACAAATATGCGTGACATTTAGCTCATTAAGTCTATAAACAGTCTGAACAAAAGAAAACTCTAGTGGGCCAATCAAATCACAAATTCAGATTAAGTTCCCCAAATTGCAGTTTCTAGTGCTAATGACATCTAATTTGCTTGCAGTGGTACACACTCACCATACTTTAAAAATCTTGCACCTGATCTAATACAAAAAATGAACAAATAAAAGTCCAAATTCACCAGCTGCAGATATTGAACCATTTCTCCTAACACACAGAATTACCAGCCTGTAGTGAAAACTATCTCGAGCAAACAGTAAATCAAGAGCTCTGTTATTCTGCAAGCTAATTTGGCTTCTGAGGAAACAATTCTATGATCAAAAGTGTTTTTGTGTTTCTGTGTCACATGGGGGTGATGAGACCCGTTACTTCAACACTGTTATTTCTGGGAACAAACACCAGCTATATGCCATAAATGCCTAACAGTGTGTAGTCTGTGCAAACGTGTAAACACAGGACGTTATTCTCTACCTTGAGGCTTATCTCCTCCACTGGCAAATATGCGGCACTGGCGTCACGGCAGGCTGTAGCGGGCAGTGAAATAGAAATTAATTTGACACTTTGTACAGTCACAAAAACTTGAACTATTTCTACAGTTTGCAAATTTGTCATTATACAACACGCTGCCCCAACTCCTAAGAGACTAAGCCTTACTACTGTCATAATATTAGAGATATGAGTTCTTTTTTTCTTACACTGCAGCATATATATTACTCTGTGGAATATTGTTTCATAATATTGGTTTGATCTTAAGAGTACTATTTAGTGTCTTTCAAAGGTTTCCTAAATATTTCTACTTTCCAAGGGGAGCTGAAAAGTTACTGTGTCCTATATTTTAAATTGCTATATATATTTTTTTTAAACTAAAGGCTTGAACTTAGAAACAAAACCAGGGTATAAACAGGAAATTTCTTTCCCCCAAAAGTCTGTTGGCCACTTGCTAACATTACATTTATGGAAACATGGTGCAGGTGGTGGTCTACTTTGTCAAGTCTCATTTTAGAAAACATCACAGAAACTAAGGTTGGCAAGCCAACTCCAGGATACCAAGTGAAAACAGCATGTGTGTTGTTAGGCAAGTATTCTGGGCTGCTTGTTGAACTATTTTATGGTTTATGATCAAAATGGTCTTATTTGACAAACCTACGATAAAAGTCATAAACTCAGGAAGGAGGAAGGTTTTTTCTTAATATCCAGTTTTGGATTCAAGAGATTACAAATGTTACTTTCCTCTTCAATCACTGGAAAGAACATTAGCTCAGATCATGATAAAAATCTAACCTTTAAGATATTTTCTGCATTCCAGAAGTGAACTTGCCCACCAAGTTTTCTTTGGGCTCTTTCCGGGTCCCAAATACTCAACAACTTACTGAGTTAAAGAGGCAGAGAGGAGAAGGGGTATGGAGTAAGACATATAAAGCATGCCTCCCTGTGGCAGCATCAATCCCTGGATATTGTGGCAACAGTTAAAATGAATAGAATTTGCCACCCCAGTGACATGACATGCAATTGCTTCCTTCTCAAATTTTCCCTAAGAGAAAAGTTCCATATTCTGCTGGGAAAAAGATTTTTACAGCAACTAATACATTAGTATCCTACATTCACTTAAAGAGGTCAAATGAAGGTGCCTTAACTATTTCACAGGTCCTTCCAATCATCGCAAAACCAAAGACAACGTGACAATTCTATTTTCCTGTCAAATGGATGGAAGCCAGGAGGCAAGGGAAGGGATATATATTTAGAGTGCTAGAGTATATCCAGTGGAATGCAAAAAGCAGTTGGTACAACACTGAGACCAGTGCCAGGTCATCAATAGCAGGTCTAACTTTTGGTTATTTTACGTTTTCATCTGTGAGACTGATCCTTTATGAGATCAGGTCGGGAGATAGGATGGAGTTTCTCAAGTGGTCAATTGAATGCCACTCCAAGGAACAGCCACATCCTTTCTTGAGATGGAACTATGCTGTTGTGAGTCAACGTGCAGGGTTCAGTGAGGGAGACACAGACTTACGGGTGTGAACAGGAGAGAGCCAGAGGTATAGCAGTCGCTGTGTTCCTAACGCCTTGCCTACACGCCCACCCTGCTAGGAACAGGACTCAGTAGTGCATGGTACATCATTATAAACAAGGTCTAACGAAGCAGCGGCTTCCACATTTTAACGCAGATTCGTGGTGATACTGTCCTTGGGGATCTGCCCGCCAGTGGAACATTTTAAGGAAGAAGCGGGCCCAAGCTGAGTTCCACATGCTGGGTGAGCCAGATGACTTCTGTGCCTTGGTCAGTTTCTTCGATGGGGCGGATGGGAGTGGCCAGGTTTTTAAAATCATGCTTCATCTTAAAGCACACGGTCACTTCGCCCTCCTCACGTTGTGGGGTCACTTTGATGAAAATACCCACTTTGTTGGCCTTTCTGAAGGCTATAATGCTATGAAAGGAAATAAGCACAGATTAGGCAGGTCACAGGTCAGCCAAGCCAGTTAGACTCACAGTCATTTTATGGCCCACAGGAAATCTCCGACGACAAAATATGACCAGAATCCCGTTTGTCAACAATGAAGAGTTTCTTCAGCAAAATGCCGATCTCCTTATTTTATTACAAAAGTAAAATACAGTCATAAAACTTAAGATATGAAAAAGTGAATCTTTCTTCTTATTTTCTTCTTCAGTACACAGAGAAAAACTGTCAACAGTTTGGCTCTTAACCTACTACGTATTTTTCCACGCACTTACTCTTCTATGCTTTTTTAACCAAGACAAAAGGGACACACTATTCTGTAACAAGTTTTTTCCCCACTGTTTATCACAAACACCTGTCCATATTGGTGCACATAGATCTCCTCCATTTTACTTAATGGGTGCATAGCAACCATAATTTGTTTACACCGATTTCCTGTTACAAACGTATCTTCACATTAACTTTTACAAACGTGGTAATATTTCTACAGGATACAGACTAATGCTAACTCAGAGTTTTGAACAATTTCTAGAATATCATAAATCAGTGTGTCTTGTAAATAGCCTCTGTGAATTAGGAATTTTTAGAAGAGAAAAAAATCTCTAGTTCAAGTTTCCACCTCAGTTTTTTGATATGCACTTGAAGTTTGTGTTTAAACAGTTTAGCTTCAAAAGTAAAAAACAATGAAATAAACAGAACTTGATCTACTATCCAAATGATACTCAACTACTCTAAGAAAAGTAACTGAAACTAAACATTTACATATTATCCACTATTATGTTACTATTAATTTCCAGACATCTGGAAGTCCTAAAAAGTACAATAATGTGAAATATAATTAAGCATTATACTAGCACAACCATTTTGAACCAACTAAATCTTTTATTTATATTAGATTCATTTAAAAAATTCAATTAAAAATAGTTAAAAAAAATTCTTTCTAGCCTTAATTTCCCAGGAAACCACTGATCAAGTGTAGTATCTGTTCTTATCAGTTTAATATCTGATACATCCTCTGTCCGAGGACAATATATTAAATGGATTTTTGGGATTAGGAGTTGGAATAGGAGCTTGCTCCATCCACTCCACGCATCGACCTGGTATTGCAGTACTTCCAGGAACGGTGCACCAAAGAAAAAAAAAAGAAAAAAAAAAAATTCAGATTCTTGGTGCCTACCTAGACCTGCTGAAGAGAAGCTGTGGGGATTGGTACTCTATATGGAATTAAAAAAAAAAAAAAAAATTTAAACACCCAACCTGGTGCTTTCTGAAGTTAACCCAAGTGTTGCAATCACTGTACTAACCTCATCTTTGCAGTCACTTGGTTTTTCTAATTTGGCCCATGTTGTTATATTTGTTCTCTCCAGTATCTTGGTGAGGAAGCTTTTAATCATTTTGTTAAAAAGCCTTAAATATGCCCTATACTAGTGTACTAAATGCTATTGCTTTTCAGCTCAAAGCACATTCTTTCTTATTTTCTTGGCTGCACCACACACCTTGTGGGATCTTAGTTCCCCGAACAGGGATGGAACCTGGGCCCTCTGAAGTGGAGGTGTGCAGTCTTAACCACTGGACTGCCAGGGAATTCCCTAAGCCCACTTTCTGTATCTTGCTTTGTGACACAGGATTCTGCTAACCACACTCCTGCTTTTTAGGCTGGCTCCCCGTCAGGCTCCCTTCAGGGGCTCTAACAGAGACCAGTAGCCTGTGGGAAGAAGGGCTGCTCCTCCGGGGGAGCCTCCTATCTCTGTGCAGCTCCAGCGGGCAGCACTCCAGCGATGCATCTTCACTCAGGAAGTGGCATCTCCAGGTGCAGTTTTCCAACTGCATAACCAGCTTCAGCACGCCACTCCTCCTCTGCCAGCCTGCCATGCCAGCACTAGTCAGGCAGTGTCCCCTCCCTCCCCCATTTCCCAGAGGTCTGAGCTGCAGCTCCACGGGACTCCTCCTTCCTTCAAGCTTCTAAATTCTAATCATTTTAACCATTTCTCTTTATCCTCTTAGCCCTAGGGATGGTAAATGCTTCACTGAATTGCCATCTCTGGGATATTTCAGATTTCTTTTTAACTTTTAAAGTTACCCAGTTAAGTCTTCATATTAAATTTTCTCTGTTCAAATAACAGATGTGATTTCTGTTTTTTAGACTGAAAGCTAACCAAAGTATTCCTCATCTGGGAAAGGTTTCGCTTTTACTTCTCAGTTAATAACTGAGAAGTATTAGGTATGAGAGAATAAAATCTATTACTCACTCAGAGGGAAAGGTGGTGGGCAAGTCGACAAATCTAACGATAAATCTCTGGGGACAGAGTACTGTACCCTGTACACAACCATTAAAAAACACACACCTGAAAATTTTTTACCATGGGAAACACAGGTTAAAAAAACTGCTTACAGAATGATCCTAATTATGAAAATGTTACTGGTGTTTATCTCTGGTGGTGAGATTTTATTTTCTTCTTCATATATATGATTTAATATATCATATAAAAATGGGCTTCCTTGTGGCTCAGCTGGTAAAGAATCCACCTGCAATGTGGGAGACCTGAGTTCGATCCCTGGGTTGGGAAGATCCCCTGGAGAAGGGAAAGGCTACCGACTCCAGTATTCTGGCCTGGAGAATTCCATGGACTCTATAGTCCATGGGGTCACAAAGGGTTGGACACGACTGAGCAACTTTCACTTTCACTTCACTAATATATCTTCATATATATCAGTTAATAATAATAAATAGGAAGAAAATATTACTTAAATTCAGGTAAGAAAACTGAGATCTATCAGTGGGCCTCCTGTAAACCAGCCAACTGTGGTATGTGGGTGGGTGGGTCGGGGGCGAGTCACAGAAAGATCACTTACTCAGGATCGTCCTGAAAGTCCTGGGGTTCTGCCAACTCGTCATACTCTGCTGCTGCATCCTTGCCGGCTAAAACGAGCTCTTTGGGAGGCACCACCACCTGGAGAGCAGCACAGAGAGGCTGGTCTCAGAAGGGGTCAATGCACTGCACAACATTCATCCAACAGAATACAGCAAAGTACTGCCCTGACCCAGACATACAGAAGGAAGCAGCAAGTTTCAAGAAACATACAACATTACTTCACTTACAAAAAGTTTAAAAACATATTGTTTGGGAATACAGACATTTATGATAAAAGATTAAGAACAAAGAAATTTAAGGGAATGAAAAAGTCAAGAGAGTGCTTAGTTCACTGGGGTTGCCATGGGTAATTCAAGTGGGAGGACACGGGGGCTTCAATTGTGCCTTCACTGTTTCATTTCTTAAGGGGCTGGAGGAACATGGGTGTCTGTATATTGTTCTCTATACTCTGTGGTATAAAAAAAGAAAAACAAAAAGGAGAAACACATAAAACATAAAAAGAAGAAACATATAACATAAAACAAAGGAGAAACATAAAACATATAAAGGAGAAAAACACATAAAGGGGAAGCTTAGAACTTCCAACAACGCAAGAGAAGACTCTACACATGGACATCACCAGATGGTCAATACTAACATCAAACTGATTATATTCTTTGCACCCAAAGATGGAGAAGGTCTATACAGTCAGCAAAAACAAGACTGGGAGCTGACTGTGGCTCAGATCATGAACTCCTTACTGCAAAATTCAGACGTAAGTTGATGAAAGTAGGGAAAACCACTAGACCATTCAGGTATGACCTAAATCAAATCCTTTTTGATTATACAGTGGAAGTGACAGACTCAAGGAATTAGATCTGATAGACAGAGTGCCTGAAGAACTATGGACGGAGGTTCATGACGTTGTACAGGAGGCAGTGATCAAGACAATCCCCAAGAAAAAGAAATGCAAAAAGGCAAAATGGTTGTCTAAGGGTGCCTTACAAATAGCTGAGAAAAGAAGATAAGCTAAAGGAGAGAAAAGGGAAGATACACCCATCTGAATGCAGAGTTCCAAAGAATAGCAAGGAGAGATAAGAAAGCCTTCCTCAGTGATCAATGGAAAGAAATAGAGGAAAAACAATAGAATGGGAAAGACTAGAGATCTCTTCGAGAAAATCAGAGATACCAAGGTAACATTTCATGCAACGATGGGCACAATAAAGGACAGAAATGGTAATGGACCTGACAGAAGCAGAAGAGATTAAGAAGAGGTGGCCAGAATACACAGAACTATACAAAAAAGATCTTAATGACCCAGATAACCACAATGGTGTGATCACTCACCTAGAGGCAGACATCCCGGAATGTGAAGTCAAATGGGCCTTAGGAAGCATCACTACAAAGCTAGTGGAGGTGATGGAATTCCAGCTGAGCTATTTCAAATCCTAAAAGATGATGCTGTTAAAGTGCTGCACTCAATACACCAAAAATTTGGAAAACTCAGCAGCGGCCACAGGACTGGAAAAGGTCAGTTTTCATTCCAATCCCAAAGAATGTCCAAACTACTGCACAACTGCACTCATCTCACACGCTAGCAAAGTAATGCTCAAAATTCTCTAAGCCAGGCTTCAACAGTATGTGAACTGTGAACTTCCAGATGTTCAAGCTGGATTTAGAAAAGGCAGAGGAACCAGAGATCAAACTGTCAACATCTGTTAGATTACAGAAAAAGCAAGAAAGTTCCAGAAAAACATCTACTTCTGTTTTATTGACTATGCCAAAGCCTTTGACTGTGTGGCTGTTTCCACCACAAACTGTGGAAAATTCTTCAAGAGATGGGAATACCAGACCACCTTACCTGCCTCCTGAGAAATGTGCATGCAGATCAAGAAGCAACAGTTAGAACCAGACATGGAACAACAGACTGGTTCCAAATTGGGAAAGGAGTTCATCAGTCAAGGCTGTATATTGTCACCCTGCTTATTTAACTTATATGCAGAGTACATCATGCGAAATGCCAGGCTGGATGAAGCACAATCTGGAATCAAGACTGCCAGGAGAAATATCAATAACCTTAGATACGTAGATGACACCACTTTTATGGCAGAAAGGGAAAAAGAACTAAAGAGCCTCTTGATAAGAATGAAAGAAGATAGTGAAAAAGCTGGCTTAAAACTCAACATATAAAAAATGAAGATCATGGCATCTGGTCCCATCACTTCATGACAAATAGATGGGGAAACGGTGGAAATAGTAACATTTTATTTTGGGGGGGCTCTAAAATCACTGCAGATGGTGACTACAGCCATGAAATAAAAAGATGCTAGCTCCTTGGAAGAAAAGCTATGACAAACCTAGACAGCATGTTAAAAATCAGAGACATTACTTTTCTGACAAAGGTCTGTCTAGTCAAAGCTATGGTTTTTCCAGCAGACATGTATGGATATGAGAGTTGGACTATAAAGAAGGCTGAGGGCTGAAGAATTGATGCTTTTGAACTGCAGTGTTGGAGAAGACTCTTAAGAGCCTTGGACTGCAAGGAGATCAAACCAGTACATCCTAAAGGAAATCAGTCCTGAACATTCTATTGATAGGATTGATGTGGAAGCTGAAATTCCGATACTTTGGCCACCTAATGCAAAGAACTGACTCCTTGGAAACGACCTGGATGCTGGGAAAGATCGAAGGCGGGAGGAGAAGGGGACAACAGAGGATGAGATGGTTGGATGGCATCACCAACTTACTGGACATGAGTTTGAGCAAGCAAGCCCCGTGAGTTAGTGATGGACTGCCTGGAGTCCTGCAGTCCATGGGGTTGCAAAGAGTCAGACACGACTGAGCGACTAAACTGAAGTGAAAGGAGAAACAGTGGTTCCAACATATTTTTTGAAATGGGAATACTGGCTATGTTTATGGCCATGAAAAACAGTTTTCTTCACACTTAGCCTTTGGTTGTAACTAGGCTTCAACTTTGCTCTGTTAGAGGTTAACAAATAACAATGTTAATAACATTTCTAATTATGGAAATAAATGTGGCTGGGGAGCTGAAAGAGAGAGAAAAGCAGCAAATTCATAAGCTGGGTATATTTATCAGGTACTTATTTCTATCTGGATAGAGACACTGGATAGACAGCTCATTAGTGTTATTTTAAAAAGGAGCAAGGACAGATGAGTGTCATCTCTCTTTGGAAGTGATGCCGGGAAATGATTCCATTAAAAAGCAGAATGAAAAATAAAGAGATAAATTCTCTACTAATAAGCATAACTCAAATAACTAATTAAAGATATAGGCATCCTTTCTGCTGATTTGTTATGAATACCATGCTGAATTACGAGACAATAAAATGGCCTATTATAGAGAAAAGTTCTTGTTCTAAAATTTCAAGTACTAAATGAATCATGAAATAAAATGTAGAAAGGTCTCAGTTCATTCATTCAAGTAATAGTGAGAGTCAGAATCACCTATTTTAATATTTAGTGCCACGTATACTCTCACCGACTCGATGGACCTGAGTTTGAGTGAACTCTGGGAGTTGGTGATGGACAGGGAGGCCTGCTGTGCTGCAATTCATGGGGTCGCAAAGAGTCAGACACGACTGAGCGACTGAACTGAACTGATATTCTATGCAGGCCTTCCCAGGTGGCGCTAGTGGTAAAGAACGCACCTGCCAATGCTGGAGACATGAGACTCGGGTTCAATCCCTGGGTCGGGAAGATCCCCTGGAGGAGGGCAAGACTACCCGCTCCATTACTGTTGCCTGGAGAATCCCACGGACAGAGGAGCCTGGCAGGCTATGGTCCACAGGGTTGCAAAGAGTTGGACATGACTGAGGTGACTTAGCATGCACACACACATGCATACTCTATGTAAGCAGAGGGCATCTAGCTGAGGCACATCAGCTTTTAAAAGGAAATGTCATTTCCTTTGCTTCTTGAAGAATGAGTATGCCTCAGGCAGAAAGAGAGGTATGGGCATGTCTGTCAGCAGAGTGGGATGGGAATTAAGAATTCTAGGTAAAATGAGTAGCATATATAATTCTCTAGGAACATTAGAGTTTATGACCCATTGGATCTGCTTGGATATCAACCATTAATGTGCATGATCTAGAGAACGCTAGATTTAGTTGTTCTAGGGAAGATCGTAATGGAAGAAAAGAGATGAGGATATTAAGGAGCTCTTAAGCTTTGCCACAGAGAAGGCGATGGCACCCCACTCCAGTACTCTTGCCTGGCAAATCCCATGGATGGAGGAGCCTGGTGGGCTGAAGTCCATGGGGTCGCTAAGAGTCGGACACAACTGAGAGACTTCACTTTCACTTTTCACTTTCATGCATTGGAGAAGGAAATGGCAACCCACTCCAGTGTTCTTGCCTGGAGAATCCCAGGGACGGCGGGACCCGGTGGGCTGCTGTCTATGGGGTCGCACAGAGTCAGACACGACTGAAGCGACTTAGCAGCAGCAGGAGCAAGCTTTGCCAAGGAATTTAGTTTATTCCAATGTCAGAGAGACACCAAACAAGCAGCCTGCCATGATCAAAGCTAAATCTTAGAAAGACCATCCTAATGGCAAGAGAGAAGATGGGCTGGAGTGGAAGTGGGGGTGAACTAAAAAAGGGAGTTAGAAAGTTACTGTCCTAGTCCATGTGAGAAATGATGAAACCCTCAAAAAGGGCAGTGGCAGTGTGCCTGCGGATGAAGTAGAAAATCTTAGAGGTGAAATCAAGGGAACCTGAAGACTGGATGTGAAAATAATGAGTGTGGAATCCTTTAAAGCAGGTCAAATGAGGCCACTCTTGGGAAGTCAGAGTCACTCAGAATGAAGCAAAACACTCCTACCTTAGCAGTGCTGTTGATATTATCAGGGTCCCCCTCCTCGCACTCCAAAAGAGTCACGTGGGTAAGGTTCTCCACTGGATTCGTGAGAGTCAGGAGGACCTGGCTCTCCTGGAGAAAAGGAAAGGTATCTTTCAGACATGCTCCCCTGCTGCCACCTAGGTCCACCTTCTCTCATGATTATATCACAAAATCATCACCCCGTGTGCCCCCGCCTCCCACCATCACTCTTGAGCACCCCACCTGTACCTCTGCATCACTGAATTCTTAAATGCTCATCAACTCCTATATTACTTATACACTAGACTATATACTCTCTAGAGTTGCTATTTCACTGAGGAAATGAATCAGATTCCATAAAAAGGGCCAGTTACTCGATCCAGAAATTCTGAGAAATATACATTATCTAAGTGACTGTTTAAAGTTTGTAACTCTTACCCTACCCAGGATGTCACTAGGACTTAAAAGGAAGCCCTCATAAATAAAATATAGAAGCCACAGGCCAGCCAGATGTATTAATATAGCAAAAAAAAAAAAAAAAAAAAGGCATATCAAGACTATAGAAGACTTTTAAGATTTCTTGAACTTTTTTGGCATGCTCTAGCAAAAAAAAAAAAAAAAATCTTTGAAATGAACAAGGACTATAAAAGTGTCTTTATTGCTGCAGAACATTCTGTAATTTGTTGGGAGGCATGTGTGGGAGTTAAGGACTCAAAGAACAGAGGGGCTGCGGTAATGAAATCTATGACAATACACACACACACACACACAGATGGTGAAGAATCACACACACACACACAGATGTTAGAGAATCATACACACACACGGTGTACACACACACACACAGGAGGAGAGCTGAAGCTGCCTGTGGGATCTAACATCTCCTTTTTTACCAGCCATGATTCTACCACCATGTAATGTGCACCCTGCTCCTTCTGCATATATTTCAAAGATGCTATAATCAAGAATCCCAGCTTAAGGACACTTAAAATCTCAGTCCCTTTATTATTTCAAACTTTCTTCTTTTCTATCTCTTGCTCATTGAATCCCCTGTCAAATATGCACAGCCACCACATACACTAAGCACACCTCCTCGATCAATTAACTCTTTCTCTTCCCATTAATATACATGGTACTAACCTTCATGTAGCGAAGGTTGGGAATTGACATGATTCTCACTTCTGGGATATAATTGCTGTAAGTGAATAAAAAATGCATTAATGTTCACTGCAGTCTCTTTTAAGAAATGATTTCTTCTTGTTAATTAGAACAAGTCAGAGAAAATTTTAAAGATTCTTCCTATCACTACAATAAGAATTTAAGACGTGAAATCAAACCGGTAATGAGTTCTTTCTGAAATCTCACGCGTACCTCTATATATCCATGCATCAAGGTGGATATCTCCCTTATGTATTTATTAGATATGTCTTTTGAGATTTTTATTAATTCATTTCTGTAAATCTATAAGGCAACTGGCAATAAGATCCAACACTGATTTAATAATACATTACAGGGGTACAAAAACAATACCACATACTAACCAAACACTTTTACGTAGCATTTACTATGTGCCAGGCAATATTTGAAGTTTGTTAAAAATATTAACTCATGTAATCCTCATTGCAACTGCATTAAACAGGTATTACTATTATCCCCATTATAAAGATGAAGACACCAGGCTTAGGAGAAGCAGCCTGCTGGAAGCGGCCAGGATTCAAACCTAGGCAGTCTGGCTGCAGGGTCTTGCTCTTAACCGCTCTGTATGCTACCTCTCTGAATAAGACAACAGAATATTGTACTTATGTGTGCTTGTTCTGGACTCAAAACCATTGGGGTTCAAATTCCAACTTAGTATTTATATACTAAGATATTCCTTTGTAAAGAGCAGGGCAAGATATTTAGCTCTTTGTGTCTTGGTTTCTTCAATCATAAAATGAGAACATTGAAAGTTCCTTTTTATTGTGAAGAATAAACAGTATGTACAAAAAGTACTTGGAACAAAGCACACATACATGTTATCATGCAAATATTAACTGAAGATAAAATCTTTTGCAGAAACACTTCAAGAGGGTGCGTGTAGGAGGGCATCTTAGCATTATGGTATTTTAACTTCCGACTAGGTATTTTTCATGATGGTCATCACGATTATCTGAGTAATTTGATATAAAATTCAAGGGCCCCCACTATCAAAGATTTGGATTTAGCTGGCCTGATTTGTGGCCAGAACGTATGTATTAAGATTCCTTGGTGACTCTGCCATGATGCCAGGAAAAAAAAAAACACTTTTTTCCCCAAAGAACTCTTAAGAAACTGATGTGAAGCACATCTGGCCATTCGGGATTTCTGCAAGGAGTGTAATTCTTAATTAGGAAAGGAGTTCGTACCACATGTCACTTCTGTAGTCCTAATCAGTCATGCATTAAATAACAGTAGTGAGGAAAACAGAACATACTGTATGGGGATTTAGTTACAAAGCATTTGCAAACTAATAGCTCATTTGATCCTTCTTAACAAACCCAAGTGGAGAAGGAAATGGCAACCCACTCCAGTGTTCTTGCCTGGAGAATCCCAGGGACGGGGGAGCCTGGTGGGCTGCCATCTATGGGGTCGCACAGAGTTGGACACGACTGAAGCGACTTAGAAGCAGCAGCAGCAGCAACAAACATAAGAGGATGGCAGGACTGGTGTTATGCCCGTTCAGAGATGAGGAAAATCAGTTTAGACAAATTCTGTGACAGAACCCATATCTGGCCCTCCTAGTTCCTTCCTCCTAAGTTACCAGACCAGCACTTATCTGCCATTTGACTGCCAATGATTTCTTTTTAATTGTTGTATAATACTCTACACGCATGTATCTCAATTTAATCAACTATTTCTTTGTTAATGGTTAATCAGTTTGACATTAAAACTGTTTCCAGCTTTTTACCATTAAAATGTTACAACACACATCTTTTAAAAATGTATCTTTATAATTACCGGTCTTTATATATTGCTTTCATTTCTATAGAATAGATTCCTGAGATAGTACTACCTGGTTAAAATGTGTGTGTCATTTTGTCTTGATATTTCAAGTCACTCTCCAGAAAGACTCTAGCAATTCACTCTACCAACAATATGTACAAGTATGTTTACCCACATTCCCATGAGCACTCGGAACTAATATTTAAAATTTTCCTATCAAGTCCCAGCATCTTTCCATGTATTTACCAGCCATTTGGAATTTCTGTGAGCTACATATTCAAATCCTTTGCTCCACCTCATCTCCCCATCCCACCCATTCCAGAGATATTCAAGTTTTATTTATCATGCAGTAGCAAATATTCTTTCTTACTTGACTGTCTCAGGACTTTGTTGTCCATTTTGTTTTTTATAACTCATATTTTTCTGCTAAGGTCAAAGCTGGCTATTTTCCTTACTAGCTTCTGGGCTTCCTGCCTTATTCAGGAAGGGCTCTCTCACCCTAAAGTCAAGACAATAATTTACTAATTATTCTTTTTGATAAATGATTTTCATACACAAAATTCCCTTCTACTGACAAGTCCCAGTGAGTTAACATGAATTTAATTATTTTCATCCCATGCAACAAAGCACTATCAGAACATAGTTCAATAATAGTGTTACGCGATACTCTTCCATATGCTATACTTCTATTTTTTTTACTTTATTTTTTAAAGAGATCATTCCCAAACTTAGGTACTTTATCATCTGGAATGAATGACTCTCCAACCAACAACATACCACATTGCCAGAGACCATACTACTACATGTCCCTGATATAAACACCTTGGATTCTGTGTCTGTAGACTTGCCTTAAACTTCCTGTTATGTATTTCAAAACCAAAACAAGAACAGAATAGCAAGATTACTCTGATGTAGCTTGTCTCTTCTTTTTTAAGCCAAGAGTAAGCACATTTCATAGTGGGGGAAAAACAAAACAGTAACCTGAAACATCAATCCCAAATACTCACACAGCAACCATCTGGATTTTGAATTTGATAGATGTTGGATTAAATTCTGGCTTGCTCAGATTATGTTCACATTTCTAAAAAGAAAAAAAATACATAACATGTATCAGAGGAAAATAAGAATAAAATCTGCTGATCTACACAGCTGCTGAATTCAAAAGCACAGCATTTAATACAGTTTGATTTTGCTGCAAGATCACATATATTTTAAAACAGTGTATATTAACTGATAACCAAAATATAGGAAAGATGATGTTTTGGACTTTTGGAAATAAGCAACCACACTATCAAATATTATAACCTTTAGTGCTTCAAATTGAAATAAAAACTAACAAATACTTAAAAAAATTTTTTTATTTTTAAATTTATTTTTGGCTATGCTGGGTCTTCACTGCCATGCACAGGCTTCCTCTAGTTGTGGTTAGAGGGCTTCTCATTGTGGTGAGTTCTCTTGTTGCAGAGTATAGGCTCTTGGAGAAGGCAATGGCACCCCACTCCAGTACTCTTGCCTGGAAAATCCAATGGAAGTAGGCTGCAAGTCCATGGGGTCGTTAAGAGTCGGACATGACTGAGCGACTTCACTTTCACTTTTCACTTTCATGCATTGGAGAAGGATACGGCAACTCACTCCAGTGTTCTTGCCTGGAGAATCCAAGGGGCAGGGGAGCCTGGTGGGCTGCCGTCTATGGGGTCACGCAGAGTTGGACACGACTGAAGCGACTTAGCAGCAGCAGCATAGGCTCTAGGTTCGAGGGCCTCAGTAGTTGCAGCTCGAGGGCTTAGTTGCTCCACAGCATGCAGGATCTTCCCGGATCAGAGAGCAAAACCTGTGTCCCCTGCATTGGCAGGTGGACTCAAAACCACTGAACCACCAGTGAAGTCCGTAACACACACTTCTAATTAAGTGTGAACAATGTGAATTTTGCTGAGTTTTCCTCTTTCCTGTTTTCTTTTCTTTTTGGCTGTGGCTTGCAGTGGCATGTGGGATCTTCCCCAATCAGGGACTGAACCCATTACCCCTGCAGTGAAAGCATGGTGTCCTAACCACCGGACTGTCAGGGAATTCCCTTCTTTGTTTTATGTTATTTTTATTAGTCCTTTTTAATTTCCTCTCTACTAGTCTAAAAGATACCCATTCTTGGTTTAAGTGAACTTAAACACCACACTGACTTGTAGGAGGTAGGTGTAGGTACTGTAAATATTGTCTGTATTTCACAGATGATAAAAATGGGGAAAGGTAAATAATCTGAACAAACGTCACAGAGCCAGTAAGATTTGGAGCTAGGATTTAAATCCAAGTGCTGTGATTCCAGATCTCATGCTTTAGAATAAACAATTACTTGCTTACTATCTTGAATTGGCTCCACCTATATCCAGTTAAAAAATTTTTTAACTCTAGAAAAAAAAGAACAGTGTAAAGATACCAGTTACTGATCCTACTGTTCCTCTCCTCAGAGCCAACTAGTTTCTCATGTATAGCTGATGAGCATAAAAAGTATACACGTACATCATCTTTCTTTTTCACAGTAACACAAAAGAGAACATTTTATATTCTTCTGCCTTTTCCACCAAATCTATCTCGCAAATTATATACCAACACACACAGAGGTATCTCTGTGTCCTATTTAATAATTCTGTAACTTATTTAACCAGACCCAAATTGATAAATGCTTCCACAATTTTGCTACTACAAATAACACAACAATGAGTAATCTTGTATGGAAATCACTTCCCACATGCATATATATATCTGTAGGATAATTTCCTAAAACTGCATTTGTTATTTTGATGGATATTGCCAAATTGCTAACTTCTGCCAATCTGATGATTATGAAATGGTTTCTCATTGCAGTTTTAATGTACACTTCCCGATTACTGTACATGTTTGAGTATCTCTCCTCTTTACTGGGAACTGGGATTCCGTCTGCCATAACTGGCACATTAGTATCTACTTGTCAATTTTATAATGGGGTATTATCTTTTCCTTACTGATTTGTTATACTTCTTCATATATTCTGGATACTAATTCTCTGTCAATTACATACTTTACAAATTGCTCTTCTCAGTCTGTGATCTCTCTTTTCATTTCTTTATGGGTTTTCCTTGTAATGGGGGTACAAATTTTAATGTGTCAAATATGTAATTTTATCCTTTATGGTTTATCTTACTTATGGACTACTTACTTCCTTAACCAGAAGCCATAAAGCCATATTTCCTTCTAGAAATATTGCTCTTCATATTTACTCTTTAAAGTTTTCAAGGTTCCTAAAATTGACTTCTGTGTATCATGTACGTTAGAGGCCCCATTTTTTTTTTTTTTTCACAGAATCATTTGAGATGGTTTCACAAGCTATTCTTTCCCCAGTGACTTGAAAGGCCATTACTTGGTAAAATCAAGTTTCCTGACATGCATAAGTCTATTTCTGCTTTCTCTATTCTGTTTCAACAGTCTATAAATCTAACATAAACAAATATTTTTTGTATGTGTGTATATATGTATATATTCCCTCTTTTCTTACATAAAAAGTTATGTGCCTGTTATACACCCTGTTTTTTTGCATTTATAAATACATCCCATGTTATGACATTATTTCTTATAGATCTACAGTACTCATTGGGTAGATGTATCCTAATCTCGGTCGGAGAAGGCAATGGCACCCCACTCCAGTACTCTTGCCTGGAAAATCCCATGGGCGGAGGAGCCTGGTAGGCTGCAGTCCATGGGGTCACTAAGAGTCGGGCACGACTGAGTGACTTCACTTTCACTTTTCACTTTCATGCACTGGAGAAGGAAATGGCAACCCACTCCAGTGTTCTTGCCTGGAGAATCCCAGAGACGGGGGAGCCTGGTGGGCTGCCGTCTATGGGGTCGCACAGAGTCGGACACGACTGAAGTGACTTAGCAGCAGTAGCAGCATCCTAATCTCGACATATTTTGGTTTGTATTTGTAGAGGTGTATCTCCAGGGAGGTTGATGGGTCAATACAATATTGATTTTTTGCCTGCTGGATCTGTCCATTTCTGAGAGACAGGTGTTGAAGTCTCCAATTATGATGGTGGATTCATCTATTTCTCCTTATAGCTCTATCAGATTTTGCCTCACATGGTTTGACACGCGATTGTTGGGCAAATGTACATTAAGAATGGTTATATCTTCTTGGAGAACTGACCTCTTTATCATTATGTAATATCCTTCTTTAGCCCTGGTAACTGTCCTTACTTTGGAGTCTGCTCTGTCTAAAATGAATATGGCTACTCTTGATTTCTTTTGATTAGTATTAGCATGGTGTATTTTCTTCTTTCCTCTGATCCCTTCCTTCCTCTATCTCTCCCTTCTTTCTTTCTTTCTATGCTTTGTTTGAATCAGGAATTAAAGTCTATATACTGTATTTGTTTGGTTGATAGGCCTGTCTCTTCTAATGCTGTGTTATTTGATAATAGCAGCTATTAGTCACATGTCATTATTTAAATGACTTTCATCTTAGAAAGACTCAGGACCCACAGCTGCACTACCGTATTTCAAGTGCTCAGTAGGCTACATATGACTTGTGGCTAACATGCTGGACTGTAGAGATAAGGGACATTTCCATCACTACAAAAAGTTCTGTTGGATGGTATTGATCTAAAATGTTTCCTTTCCCTTTTTTGGGTATTTTTTCTTTTACAGGATTTTTTCTATTAACTGAAGAGACTGATGTTTCATAGATTCCCAGAGCCTAGATTTGCTTATTTTTCTTTCTTGCTTTTCTTTTAAATTGATTTTTAAAAATCAGTCCTTTTTGTTTCCTCCCTACTCTCCTAAAAGCTTCATACTCTTTCAGTATTCTTTAGGGGTTAGCAGTATGAACTTAACCTTCAGATACCCCAGCTTCCACTTGTGTAAAATAAGGCTAACAACAGTACTTACCTTACTGAGTTAGGGGCTTTAAGCTTATCTTGAAAGCTTTAAAACAGTGCCTGCACACTGGAACATTCTCTATAAACATTTTCTAGTTACTACTTTCCAGAGGTTTTGATACTGACCAGATCCCAAGTGCATTTATTTTTGCTTTTCTCTTACAAAATGACAACTCTACAGAGAGGAATACTTACTCGGCAGCGCAGGGACCGTTTGATCAGAAGATGCTTATGACGAGGATAGAGCTGTGAAGCACAGACTGGCTGGAAGTCAGGCTGTAAGAGGCGCTGCTGAAGGGTGGTCACTAGCATGAAAGGCAGAAACCACGCTTAGTTTAAGTGACTCGCTCAAAATCAGATGTATATGTGATAACTACACAAAATAACACTGCCTTTGTGACTAGCACTCTTCAAAAAAAAAATATGGAAATTTGACAGACATTTCTTCAAATGATTACCTCTATCTTATTTTCTGCATGATTCATTTTAGTACTAACAACTATACCATTAAAAATCTCAAATCAAAAATAAAAATCACAAGGCATAGAAGTAACAAAAACAGAATTAGATGTAAAATAGAAACAAAGTAGAATCATGTATAAAATTACCCTCTGTTAAATTTACTGGTCTCGTATAATAGTCTTCAGGTAGAGGTTCCACTTCATCTACAGCCTGAGCTGGCTCAATCTTTATCTCCTTTTGGTCCTCTCCTTCTTTAAGGCTAAAAGATAAAAGCAGTCATTTCTCAAGGGTCCACCTAAAAGTCCATGATACCGCTAACTGAAGTACTCCTCTATTGTGGAATATTCTTTCTGGCTAGGTTTTTCCTAAATATGAGCATCTTCTTCCCCACTGGCAACTGTTACTTTAAAACCACATTCCTTCAACATGCATTCTGATACTAGCTTTTTCCCTCAAAGCCATTTAATGTCCAAACTTACGAAAGTCCAGCAAGGGTACTGATGGTTGTACCAGCTCGTGGTCGCTGAAGCCTGGTTCCAAGACCGTATTTGTCCTAAACAGAGTTAAGAAATTTCTCTTAGAAATTCTATTTGTATATATGTCATGTATCAAATAAAGAATTTGGGGAGGGACAGCATGAGAAGCTCAGGGAATAAGCAAAAAATAAAAAAAGCTAATTTAATAAATGCTTCTTTTAAAGAGAGTAAGTGTAGCCCCACATCATCTTATTCTTAAAATGACAACAAAAGCACCAAACATGGAGACTGAAACTATATTAATACAGTGAAAATGAGTAAAATGTGATTTTTAATCTAAAAATACCTAAGCAATGGCTTAGACCAGAAAACTATGTGAACTATCTAAGACACACGACGAATGTCTTCTTGGAACACCAGTGATCATCTGCTAACTTTAGGGTCAGCAAGAATCATAAAAGAACTTACCACTACATGAATAGTATGTTGCTGTAGGCACCAAAATAGCAGCAGGTTGCAACAGAGACAAAAAAATGCAGGATAAGATACAAGCAAACTCATACAGCAGGCAGGTCATAGGCGAAAGTTGGAAGAGTAACACATTTAATTCCAATTCCTCCCTAAATACACTACTACACATACTGATTATACCACTGGATTGTTCAAAAAAATTCACGGAGACATCATAAAAATCTCTGGCAAATGTGGATGCTTTGCAAGTTGTAATGTTTTATTAAATTCTAAGACATTTTTATATGACTCTTACCAATTCTTAGGGTTTTAATGGCTTAACTAATTCTCAGGCAGAAGCAGTACAAGAATTTATTTAACCATTACAAGTCTCATTCCCTTCAGTGTAAAATGGGAATATACCACCTACTACACAGGACTGTTGTGAGGATTAAGCACAGTAATATGCATAAAGAACTCAGCACCGAGTTTGATACATCACTGCCATTCAAGAAACATTATTTATTAAATGCCAACCTGCTTGGCTCCAAGCAAACACACAAAAAGTAAATTATTCTGGGAGCAAATAAAACTTGGGGGGACAACGGCAAAAACTTCAAACCCTAATTTCTCATTTCTAATTGGTAGTTTACAAACTAGTAAAGAATAACTTTGATCAATAATTTCTATCAAAATTACACCTGTATATATTACTACTTATTTAACCATAAAAAAGCTCAGTATAAAAGTCAGTATTTTTCACATTGGAAAAATACTGGAAGGTGCCAAAAAATTATGATAACTGAAGTCCAGAAATCACTACTACCAGGATGCCAGAGGTGGGTGGACTACATGTGTAACATGAGTAAAATCTACCATTTGTTCATATTCTTCTGACTTTCTGTAATATGCAAAAGCTGTAAATGTGGGTGCCTACAAAACTAATAGTAACCTCTTTAGGAAATAAGAAGATGATAGAGGGGAGTGATGGAGAAAGAAACACAAATGTACTTAAAACTCAAAGAACTCAAACAGACCTAATGATATGGCAAAAGCATACCCATTGGACTTAGACACCTATCACCTAAGGGACCTTTTTTTGCTAGCCATCATTCAGGAATCCAGGGACAATGGCCACTTTCTGAAATGTTCACCACTCTTATGCCATACTGGTCTTGATCAGTGAATTGGAAACTCCTCTTTATACCAAGTTCTCACCGAAAAAGCCAAAGGCATATAGTTTCTACGCCGTGCCAGTTTCTTGCGATCTCGCTCAACCTTCTCCTTCTGAGCAAGCTGCTGGTAATATTCAATCAGTTTGTTCATCTGTAAGAAATCAAAGTATTTGAAACAGCTAACAAGAAGCTTAGGAAATACATCAAGTAAACTGACTAGAGATATAATGAATAGAAAAGACACATTAAAGTGGGCAAGTGTCTCTTCCCAGAAAAGAATCTGTCTTCCTTACATGATCTATTTTCAGAATTGAAATGGAACTTTCAAGTTCAACAACAGAAGAAATGAGCAATGAAAAGGCATGAAAATTCCATGTTCTCTTTTCACTGCTCTTTTACTTCACTGCTTAATTCCCCTCACAACCAATCCTATTTTCCTGGTATGGCCACGGGACCATCTATTTCCAAGTGTGACATTTCATACTCTATTTTCTCGACTCCAACATATATTTTCATTTCAAAAATATAGTTTAATCATAAAAGACATACAACTGTGAAAAGTTCAAGCAATATAGAAATATAAAGAAAAGAAAATTTCTCTTTTATGTCTCATGCCCATGTTCATTCTTCTCCTCACCACAGGTATCCACTACTACAGGTTAGAAATCTTTCTTACACACAGCCACAGGTATGATATATTCTGTATACATTAAAAAATGCAGGCATAGACATAGAATTTTTATATGTGCAAAATAAATATAGATCTTTATATTTTTCATATAAGGGGAAAAAAACTTGCTCTTTCAAAACTTTTTTACTTTATGTGTGAATTTTCCACTCAGTACATATATTAATAGATTCACCTCATTCTTTTTAAAGGTTGCATCTTATTAAATGGTACAGGTGTCCTAAAGGTATTTAACCATTTCCTCTGAGAGCACTTAAATGGTCTCCTGATACCCACTCTTGTTCTATCAAGTCAACAGTAATTATCTTTTAGAAACACTTATCTGATCCTGTCAGCTCTTCTGCTTTAAAGGCTTCTCAAATGCCTTAACTTGGTCCACATAGTTCTGCACAGTTTGACTCCAAATCCTTTTCTCTATTCACCTACCGCAACGCTCCACTATGGCACACTTGCCCACTGGTCTACAACTTGCTCCTTCCACTTACAAGCTCTTTGCCTTGGGTGTTCCTCCACCCTAAATTCTTTCCCTTCTCTGCCTGTTGTCCTCAGATCCTAGTGCAATCCTCAGATGTAGACTTATCTAATTCAAATTCCCTACAATAAATGCTCACGCACAGCTTCTCTCTCCTTCACATTACTTTGAGTTTTTCCTTTATCTGGGGATTAACTGATTTTGTTTTCCCATCAGTCTTAAACTCTGTGAGAGGAAAGGTCATATAATCCTATTGCTCAGCATGGTCCCTGGCACACAGAATGGAGCATATGCTTGATAACTGCTTGGTAACTGAATATACATATTTTCGTGCATAAGTACAAGTATTTCTGTATGTCAGAGTCCAGGAAGTAGATACTGCTGAGAGACCAAGAAAACTGTACTAGTTCACACTGACAATAGTATATGAAAAGGTCCAATTGGATACACTCCCATCCAGGATATTTTCAGTATTTCTAATTTTAGCTGAGGTCATAAGTGAATAATTATTAATTATTATTTAATTTCCAGTTTGACTGTACAACTTCATTTCAATCACATTTCACCATCTTTCTAATACTCTGCTTCCGAGGCAACAAAATCAGTCCTAATTTACACGGCAGAGATCAATTCACTGTGAACTATTAAAGGATGTCTACATCATGATTGCTACTGATTTCAAGAGCATCTTCTAAATTAGTGGTGTCTCCAAGACTTAAGATGTTTATATGCTGATATGTTTACATGTTGATGATATGATATTTCCGAGAACAAATGGACCTTTAACTTAGTTCGTGGGTATATGGAAAACAGAAACATATTATTTCCTTTTTCCAATTCACAAGCATACAGAAATAAAATTACTCTTAGGTTTCTCTATTAACTTAAGTCAGGCTGGAAAAAAACTGTCATTATGATTTAATGTCTTACACGAGAAGCACTTTCTAAGTGTAAAAGACACCAAAACACACACCATGGATTTATAAGCCTAAGCCATATTCACTGATAAAATGGTCTTTTTCCTCATTCCTCATGTCATCCTCTCTCTGATGACCCTTTACTTACCCGTTGCGTGTGAGGATTTTCAGGTTCCTGCCAACCACCACTAGCTGAAAAATAATGGAATATTAAACAAGGCTTACATAATCTGATTTTATTTTCACAAAAACAGGTCATCTGCAGGCCACAGACTTAAACTTAAAAACATAAAATCACAGAATTTTCAAGAAAGAGTCCTAGAAATTACATAGGCCAGAGTGCTTAGAATTAAATTCTTTCTTTAAATATAATGATGGTGATAATAATCACCACCACTAGGACCACCTCTACAACTAATACATGTATAATTTCTCTGCCAGGTATTTGAAATGTATCAAACTTCACTGTATTCTCATAATAACCCTCTGAGGTAGGGACTTTCATTATTAGTCTCATTTTACAAATGAGGAAATTGAAGCTCAGAGAGTTAAATAACTTGCCCAAAGTCAAGGAGATAGTAAGTAATAAAGCCACAATTCAAACGCAGGCAGTCTGACTCCAGAGAATTTGCCCTTACCTATAATATTGTGCAATTTCTATGACCTTGGTTTAGAGAAGAGTTTCTTAACATAAGAAACAAAAGCACAAACAAATCATAAAGGAAAAAATTATTCCAGAAAGCTGAAAGTAAAACCGTAACGAATACTTTCAACAAATGGTACTGTAACAATTTACACAAATTTATAAAAAATTAACCTCAACCCTTAACCTCACAACATTTACAAAATTTGCCATAAAATGGTAATAAACTCACACTTAAAAGCTAAAACATAATATTCCTGGAAGAAAACAAAAGTGAAAATCTTAACAACCTTGGGTTAAGCTAAAGTTTCTCCACTAGGACACAAAAGGACAAATTATATATAAAAAAATTGATAAACTGAACCTCATCAAAATTAAAAATTTGTGTTTTTCAAAAGACGCTGTTGAGAAAATAAAAAGGCAAGCCACAGACTGGGAGATAATATCTGTGAAACATATATTCAACAAAGGGCTTGTATCCACAATATAGAACTCTCATAACTCAACAAAAAGATAAAAGCTTAGTTTAAAAACAGGCAAATAGGCAAAAGATTTGTACGAACACTTCACCAAAAAAAATACATAGATGGCAAATAAGCATATTAAGAAAATGCAACTTAAAACCACAATGAAGTATCACTATACTCACTAGAATGGCCAAAATGAAAAAGACCAACAATACTAATGGTTACTGAGGAAATGGAACTCTCCTCCTTTGCTGGTGAGGACCTGAAACTGTACAGCCTAACTGTACTTAGAGAAACAGTACTCTAACTGTACTTAGAGAAACAGTTTTCAGTCAAGGTAAACAAACACTTAACCCCATGACTCAGCAATTCAATTCCTAGGTAAACACTTGTGAAAAATGAAAACACATATTTACAGTAAAACTTGTAAGCAAATGTTCATAACCAGTTTTATTCATATGAGCCTCAAACTGGAAAAAATTTCAGTGTCTATCAACTCCAGAATGAATAAACAAAATATGGTATACCCATACAATAGAATACAACTCAAAAAAACCCAGCAAAAACATGAAAGAATCTCAGAAGCACTATACTAAGAGAAAGAAGCCAGACACAAAAGATTAAAACACGCCAACTATGTAGACTTCTAAAAAAGGCACAATTACAGTGAAAGAAAGCAAATTAGTTGTAGTCAAGGGCCAGGAGGTGCGGGGAAGGAACTGACTAGGGCATGAGACAACTTTTTTGGGGTGACAGAAATATTCTATATCACCACTGTGGAGGTGGCTATGTGGCTATACATATTTGTCCAAAATCAAAGCATTCTACACTTAAAATTGCTGAGTTTCATTATATGTAAATTATATCTCAATAAAGCTAAGCCAAAAAAGGGAAAAAAAGTAGGAGGTACCATTTCACAACCATGAGTTTGGAAAAACTTGGAAGAAATCAACAGTACCAAGAGCTGCCAAGGATGTGGAGCAGTGAATAGTTCACTCATATATTTGTGGGAGCAAAAATTGGTAAACACGTTTTGGAGAGCTAATGATGTACACATCTTACAACCAGCAATTTTACTTTAAATTATGCAGAGAAATCCTTGCTCCTATGACAGGAAACACATGTAAGAATGATTCTAACAGCACTGTTGTTAGAGGCAAAAAATTGAAAGCAACCTAAACATCCATTCGGAAGAGACTAAAAAAGTAAACTGTGGTTAAGCCAGGCATGAATCACTGACCATCACTACTACACACCACAAACAAACTGGATAGAGAGAAGTTGTAGCAGGATACATAAAACAAGGTTCTATTTGTTTCAAGTTGAGAAACACACTTGCTAATGGCTACATACGTTATGTGGAAAACTGCAAAAATATGTAAAGAACTGATGAAAACCTGAATTCAAGACCGATGACCATCTCTCTCTAGGAAACAGAAGGCAGATGGAATGGGAGGAAGGCTATACTGGGCTGACACTGTTTTAGTTCTGTTTCATTTCTTAAGTTGAGTGGTAAGTTGATGAATGTGTATTATTTTTATAAAAATAATTTTTTTCCCAAATAAAAACGACTCCTGTTGAAGGTGATACGGTAACTCCTTGCAGGAAATGGCAGCAGTAACAACCTTTAGTACAATATTTATATTTTAAAAGCTGTTTTACTTAAGGCAAACATGAAAAATAATTATGTGAAAAAAATGTTTCAGTAATTAGAAAAATCTTAAGTTTTACCTAATTGCATTTTTAGAACTGCTGATTGATTCTAAACACAAATTTGAGTGCCATTATGATCTCATTATAAGTTTTTGCACATTACTGACACAAAGGCTTACTTACAAATAAACAAATAGTTGTAACTAAAGTGGTTTCAGGGCTTCTCAGATACCAATGACATCATGGAAGAAATGAAATTATTTGTACTTCTTAAGAGCTCTGAGTATTCAATTATCACTGTCAAGATACCCTCACAGAAGCTAGATTTCTAGAAATAAGCACAGGCTTTAAATTCTAAAAAATAAATTATCCAATCCTAATGGTTTATAGTTCAAAAAGTATCAAAAAAAGACTTACAGAGTAACAAACTGAGAAATCTATTTGGATATCTAGGTTTTGTTTAATCTGATAAAAACAAACAAAATACAAACATGGAAAAAATACACTTGAATTCACTGAACTAAGTGCCACTTTGAGGTTGTTTTTTACGTTTAACTTAAATTCATAAACAAATTTAAACAATTTACTTGCTACACTGACATTAAGACACAAATATTTACTGACAATCTAAAAAGATGGTACAGAAACTTTCCAATATAAATATCATATTTCAGGAAATACCTACCCACCAACAAACACTTTAAGAAACTTGTTTGTTAAGTTTTTGTTTTTGAAGAATGTTTTATCAATATAATGTATGAAATTAGGAAAACAACCAAGAGCTCAGGCATTCTACACCAAAGCGCAAACTCGAGAAAATCAAGAATTAAGTTTTAAGAACAGAGTTGAATCTGAAAGAACTTCACCCATTTTTACTACCAAATTATATAAGAAACTATAGGAAATTTTTACCTAATGTCCATCTTTATTTGAGTTACATCAAATAACATAGTAACTTTTTAATTGGCTTCCTCATGTATTAGTAAGCTAACTATTTTTCAAACTTTAAACATCTTGTATTGGGGTACAGCCAACTAACAGTGCTGTGGCAGTTTCAGGTGAACAGCGAAGCGACTCAGCCATACATACACATGGACCCATTCTCCTCCAAACCTCCCTCTCATTCAGGCTAGCACGTAACACTGAGTTCCATGTGCTATACAACAGGTCCTTGTTGGTAAGTTGACATTTTTAATGAAAACCTAAAAATGGTAATTTTTAATAAGTCTAAAAAATGTTTAGAAACTTAATGAAATTTCAGAAAGAAAAAAGACAATGGAGAGTTAGCAGTGCTACTGTTTATATAAAAAACAAATAGCAACTCAAGATTCTGAACTGACTGTAATAAAGAGTGTGTGTCTGTTATTAACCATGGAGTACAGAAAATGAAAAAATAAAGGAAGTTTCCTAGTAAAGATTAAGTGCAACCTCTGCTTTGAAACACAAAAATGATGGAAAGGTAATTAACATTTTAGACTGTCTTTAGGTCCAAACACACATAACTTTTCTGTATCACTTATGATATATATAGATGTCTCTTTAAGCATGTGTTTGAATGTTCCAGGACATGGAATTTTTGGGTAAAAGAATAAAAGCAATTTAAAAGTTTAATAAATGTCAAACTGCTATCTAAGGTGGTAGCAGACAAACGATTTTCCTATATTTCTGTCATACTACCAGATTTTAAAAATTTTGCCAAATCAATGGATTAAGTTTTAATATGCATTTTCCTGATTACTAGTAAAACTGAAACATATCCTTTTACATATTTATTGACTTAAAAGAAATCATCTCACCAAGTTGTGTGCAAAAAAATAAATTCCAATGATCTGTGCACATTCTGGTTATTGAACATTTTTATTTCCATTTCTGAGGGCTGCTGTTCATATTGACATTTTTTTTTTTTCTCTTGGGTAGCTTCCCTATTGATTTATAAGGGTTCCTTATTTTTGCTTATTTATCTGTAGTCTGTTAAATATGATATAAGATTGGCCACTTTAATCTTTGAAGTTTGTTCATGGTGTATTTCACCATCAGCAGCAATTATTTTTTATGAAGAACATTAATCTTTTGATTGTAAAAAAACATGTCAGATATATAAATGCTATTTTACCAACCTTAAGAATACCCAGTTTCCAATGAAATATGAGAATTTGGGAACATAGAAGATTTAGTGGCAAAATACTCTGAATTTATCACCTACCTCCCAACAAGTAACAGAATTCATGATTTGTGTGCAATTACAACTCTGCTGATTTCACAAAATCTCATGCTGAAGTCCACCTCACTCACCCACAGATTTATCTGCCATGCCCACATCTCTAGACGTCCAGCGACAAAATCCACAGGCCAAATAGTAGGCTTTCTTCATGGTGGTCTTGGCTGGGTCATCTGGAAGCTGTGTAGAGATGCTTGTTGCCCGAGTGGAGAGGGTGTGCATACAGCCAGGACAGTCAAAGCAGTTGGCACATCTAGAATACAACAAACAACCACTGATTCATTCAGCAAATATTTACCAAGCATCTACTACGTCAAGACATTGTTCTGTATGTCAGGAATTCAAGAGAGAAATATAAGGGTGGCTCCCAAACAAAAAGAAATCAAAAAGTACTCTGAAGAGACTTTTATAAACTGTTTTAAAATTTCAAAAACATTACATGCTAATTATTTTTTAAAACGTGTCATCATCACCAAAGTTCCTGATAACTACAGCATGACCCAAGCCTATTTCACAGAGGGAATCACTGTTAACAGTCTGGAGTTAACTTTTAGACTCTTCTTAAGCTCGCACAGACCACAAAGATTCTGTGGACAAAGAAACGTCACAGCTTATGACTTTAGAGAGGACAGACCAATTGAACAATGGAAAACTGAGAGGAAACAATTCAATAAGCTGTGAAATTGGGTTTGGAAAATAACTGCTTGTTTGCTGTGCCAGAGAGCTGAAACAGATACCAAATAATGCTACCAAGGTGAAATGGTTCAGAAGGGTGGCATTTTCAGGGCTTTCTGCTCTCTTCAGGCATTACTTTTCCTAGTGAACCAGTCAACATTCCCCTACAGCGGCCCCCATGCCTTTCTGTTTTTCTAGTAGAAAGTTTTCTACTTTTCTACCATCTGAGATGATCAAGACTGTACCTTCAGTCATAGACTTGCTCTGAAGTTCCATAACTCCGATTTTCTGTGATATTTTGCTACTGGACAATATTCTCAAGTAAGAATAATAATAGTACCTACCTTAAAGGGATACTTTGAGGATTAAATGATAAAATAAAGGTATGGATGGCATACAAAGCTGGTTTATACGGACCTGTTTCTCCAGGACAGGAAGGACAAATAGTGGTTTATATCCATGGAGGTACAAGGTGTGACTGGTTGCAAAGGACTTCCACACCATGCTAAAAACCAAAATGGCACCAGTAACAATGAGCATATCTACTACTCAGATCTTGATTTTTAATACCAATCTCTAGTAAAAGGCACAAGGGCTCCTTGGAGAAATGGCTCTGGGACAGAAAATATAGGTAAGCCTGGGGTAAGTAGGAAATTTCTCAAACAACTGAATAACGCTTCACTCCCCCTCAATGCCATAAAATGATGGGGGTACGCCAAAGGGAGACAGAAGTCTACTAAAAGAGGGTTATAATGGCCAAAGCTGGAAGAACCTGAGTTAAAAAAAAATAGTAGTATTGGAGTATAACCTGAAGTATACAAAAATATTCACAAGTCCACACTGCTTTAAGTAAATGATTAAATAAATAAAAAAGAAAAAAGAGAAAAATCTTCCATGTAAAAGAATTCCAAATAATTCATGGAGATAGCTCTTATGGAAGGGAAGCATAGCTCGCTACTAGTTAAATGTGGGCTGTATTAGTACATTTCCTTCCCGAGCATGGTATGGAAAAGGAAAAGGGGATTAAAAAAAAGGTAACTTTACATCAGAATAATCTGACAAACAATAGCTCAAGCCAAGTAATCAAGGTTAACATCTACAGTGAAAAGTCATATTGGTGGTATACCTCTGATATGACGTGGTGAGAGATACACTTTACCTATGTGATCCCCGTCCCCATAACACATTCTCTCAGATGATGACAAAAGCATCAGACAACTTCCAATCAAGGGACATTCTACAAAATATCTTACCAGTACTCCTCAAAACCAAGGAAAGTCTAACAAAACTTCACAGCAAGAGGGGCCTAAAGAGATATGACTATTAAATACAATGTGGGTATCCTGAATAGGATCCTAGAACAAAAAAATGAGATTAGGAGAAAAATTGAGGAAATCTAAATTTAATAACAATGCTACCAATAATATTCATTAATTGAGACAAATAATACCATACTAATATATGACATTTACAACAGGGGAGACACGGTGAGGATTAAAGGGAATTCTCTGTATCATCTTCACAATAATCTTAAGTCCAAAACTGTTATAAAATACAATTTATTTTTTTTTTAAATGCAAGAGTCACCTCTGGCAAAAAAAATGATGCTAAAAAAAGAAAAACAGCTAATTTCATGTGTTTTCTTACCAGCTATTAAAATATAGCTGTGGAAAATAGGAAAAATGGATCCCAGTCTTACCTGTTCTTTTTTAGTTTGGCTTCAGCCGATGGCATATTTTCTAAACAACTGGGACAATAATGGGAGTCCACCTAGAATGAAACAAGAAATCAAAAAATCATCTTGGCTTGTGTATATACCTGTAACAAATAGTGAAATTTAAAATAAATTATTCTGCAGCAGCAGGTAGAGACCATCGTTGTGGCAAAGAACTTGGACTGTTTCCAGCATAGGGTTTATTCTTATAAAAATCACCTGTTTTTTTCTTAACCTCTGAATTTCCTGAAATCCTTTTATTTTTCTTTTCTGAATTTTCCTATTCCCTTTCACCAGGGTTTTATGTATTAGACATGTTAAACTATGTTTATGTTAAAGAAGACTCTATGATAATCTAAATAGATTAACACATAATCCAATTTATGAAGCTGTGATCAAATATCCTTTTATCTAATCTAGCTTTATGGGACTGCAATAACTGGACTGCACTTTAATAGTTAAGAGAGATTTTAAAAGTTCTCTAGTTACTGATATATTTATTACATGTTCACTGAAGAAAAGCATAAACTAACAGTTACAAAGTCACCTATAGCCAACCAACTAGAGATTTTTAAATGGCAAATTAAACTACTAAGTTAACAAGATAGTCTTATTGTATTTAGCTCGAAAACATAGTATAAAAATTAAATTCACTGATAAAGTTGCTGCTCAAATAGTCACCAGGAACACAAATACAGTACTGTTAACTTATATTTGCACTTATCATAAAACGCAAAATGTAATTCATTTCTTTTTGTTCCTTTCTGAATTATGCTCCTCCCTTCAAGTGCAGCTCCAATTTCAGGCTCCCCATTAGAACTTTCTGGACTGCTTCAGCCCTCATTGGCATCATCCTTCCCCAAACCCTAATGGCTTCTGTTTCACAGGTGCACACCAGTCCATAAAAGATACAGTCACAGACTGAATGTCCTAGCTAATGGTGTCCTTACAGATTATGAAAACTAGCTCCCTACTGATCACCAAATGAGAATCTAATCAGTAAATTCTGGAGGTGAAGCTGGACAGGGAGGCATCATAGAGACAAAGGACCTGCCAAAGGGATAAGCATACAAAGTGCTAATAGAGAAAAATAAATGCTGTATATAATACAGCATTGATTTTTCTTTTTCCCTTGTGTTATTTAACTGCTTTTTCTGACTATTCTGAATAGTATGAAAAATATTCTCAATAAAATTGTAATTAATAATGTGTAAAATGGCTTATAGTATAGGACATATTCTCATAAGCATTTTTAACAGTCCAGGGATCCTGACTGAAGTCCGCTGAATCAGGCTGCTTGGTTTCAAATCCTGGTCCTTCCTTCCTTCCTCAAATTTCTGGCTGTGTGACATAATGCAAACATTATGTGTGTTTCTTTAACTGTGAAGTACAAGAGTCATCAGTCACTTCTGTCCTGTCCGACCCTTTGCGACCCCTGGGCTGTAACCCACCAGGCTCCTCTGTCCATGGGATTCTCCAGGTAAGAATACTTAAGTCGGTTGTCATGCCCTCCGCTAGAGGTTCTTCCCCATCCGGGTATCGAACTAGCATCTCCTGCATTGCAGGCGGATTCTTTACAGACTGAGCCACCATGAAACCCCTTATAACGGTAAAGTGGTTTTTTTTAAAAAGGTATTTATTCTGTTGGTTTGTAGAATGATTAAAGAAGATTATGTAAAGCACATGGCATACAGAAAGTACTGAATAAGCAGAAACTATGTATTATTAATACTAATCAGCTTTTCCTTCAGGAGCCTGCAAGTAACTCAAGAGCAGGATTTATGTCTTAACCCGTCTTTTAATCCCCAAAGCTCACTGAATGAACACGTGCCAAGTGCTGCAGACGTTTTGGGGATTTGTTATTCGTTGATGATTTTTCCCTCCCCAGGGTGGGGTCTTCTACATTCTGAGCAATCCCACCTCCAAAGCCCACATGTATCAGTGAAGGACAGAAATGTACCCCCAGGAGGAGCGCCATAAATATAATACTTTGAGCTTCTTAAACAAGAGATCCGATTCTAAACGCTTTTCTCTCAGCTCACTCCATCCCAACCCTCTTCTCTGCAGCAGGCCGTGGGCTGGGCCAGGAAACAGAACAAGGCAGTCAGAAGGCGGGGTTTCTGCCCAAGGAGGGACAGGCAGAACTTCCAGGATAGGAGGCGCTTGGATGACAATGACCGCACTTTCCCACTACCTCAATCAATCCTGGGAAGACCGTATCTCGCCCCTCAAGGGGCCTTAACTAAGCACCCCCACATCTTCCCCCCACCACAACCTGCCCAATTACCAAACCCCCTAGCAGATGGCCAGGGTCCCCAAAGTCTAGTTTGTCCAATCAGAAGACGCGCTAGAACAGAAAGGCCGCTCAGCCCCACCCAAGGCCGCTCCTCCTTTCCAAGTGACAAATTATAAGCAAATTAAATCACAGACAAAACTGAGTGACGGAAGACAAAGCCAATCAGCATGCCAGGAAAATGACTACCCGCCTCCAACTGCCAGAACTTCCCCGCTGGTCGCGGTGACTAGGGGGAACGCCTCCCCCATCCCCCAACACACACACTCTTCACGGGACGACTGCATTACCTCGTGAGACACACATTCCAGCGACCGCAGATCGCTACAATAGCGGCAGAAGTAAAGCTGCGACAGCGGGGCCCGAACCTTCTTTTCTCCCTGGACTAGATAGAGAACCCGCTCCGATTGCAGCAAGGACGCCATCTTGTGGGGGAGGAGTCAACGACGCTCCCGTCGCATCACGTGACCCGAGGGCCGGCGTTTTCCTAGCCTTCTTCCTTACGTATTTCAACGTAGACTTTGACGTAAGCTTTCCGAGCAAGTGGGGCTTTGCGCAGGACGAAAGTCAAAATGCGCATGCTCAGCTGGGATACCAGCTTTCTACCCCAGGATGGGGCCTGTCCTCCAAACTTCGGCTCCCCAAGCTCGTCCCCCTCCGGCATTTTTGTGAGTGTCAACCGCCCGGACGGAGCTCAGACCGTTGTTTTGCTAGATGTGGAATCGCAGATCAAATCCAGACAGACTCAGTACTGTTCTTTCCTTCATTTCTAACAGGAAGGTTGCTCTTTTATTTAAAACTCTCCCGCTCTCACTTTCCAAACAAATCTCCAGAAGTTAGATGGAGGGTTTCTGAGACAGAGTTTCTTGGAAACTAGAAACTTAAGAGTGCACACCAGCACTTCCCCTCCGACAATCTTACTATTGACCTATAGGAAACTTTCACAGATACTATCTCCTTTGTAGTTTCTTAGCTCAAGCTCTTGCATGCAGAAGCTGTATCTCATTTCCTGGTTTTCCATATTTAGCATTAGAACCAAGTCTATATTGTGGATGTTAATGAAGCAATGAAATCAATGAATAGTGTTGCTAGGTGTCATTTACATTTTTCCAGTGCATGCATTAAGGCTTAGACATGTAAAATGACCACTTACAGCTAGGCTGGCAGAGACTGGAACCCATGTTACCTGCTTCAGTTTATTGCTTTTCTCTTTGTACTAGAATTGAAAGTGAAAGTCGCTCAGTAGGGTCCAGCTCTTTGCAACCCCATGGACTATACCCATGAAATTCTCCAGGCCAGAATACTGGAATGGGTAGCCTTTTCCTTCTCCAGGGGATCTTCCCAATCCAGGGATTGAACCCAGATCTCCTGCATTGCAGGTGGATTCTTTACCAGCTAAGCCACAAGGGAAGCCCAGTGTATTACTATCTGTCTGATATTAGAGTTGGTGACTGAGAAGAAATAGAACTGAACAGTAATAATAGTTAACGTTTATTGAGCACTTACTGAATGCAGGACACTGTGTCAAAACTACGTAGTCTCATTTAATTTTCACCAGAACTCCAGAAGGCAGGTGCTATCATTATTTTTATCTCACAATGCAGGACAGTGAGATCCCAGTGCTCTTCTCTTCTCCCTGGAAAGCCTGGCCATAACTGGGCAGACTGAGATTCCTCTGCTCTGTGACTAGTAGTCACCAGTAGCAGAATCCCTAATGCATAGGGTAGTTACCAGCCTGGGCCCTGAGAAGCAGCAAGGCCCAGGCACTGGCATGGGAGGCAGGCACTGGGAACAGAAGGGGAAAGTGAGTCACAGGAGGATACCCGGCTTGATTTCTGAGGCTCACAGGGCCAGCCTGCGTCAGTGGTGCTGGCAGGTTTTTACCAAAACAGACAACAGCCACAGGTTGGAGTTTGCTGATGCGTGCTATTGCTTCCTGGGGTAGTAGACTGGGTAACTGAGAATTATCATATACTAGAAAGATCCTAGTTCAATCCTTGTAACTTTCAAATAGAGAAAATGAAGTCCTGAGAGTCGAAGGAACATGCCCCAGGGTTTCTCACTCCTGGTAAAGTAGTATTCTGTGTTCTGATTCCACAAATGCAGTTCCTTGCACACTATGTCAGTTCATTCATATTTACAGTTGAGTAGGAAACCAGTTGCTGTCCTAAAAAGAGAAGAAAGAGAAAAAAGTGGAACATTAATGAATAGCCTACTCATTTTTGCCCTGGAAGTTTGCTGGGATTGCATCATTCCCATTTGGGACACATGAGTTTCACATCTCTAGAATGCTCTCTGCTTGGCTTCAACAGGAATTTCCCAAGCATACCTCAAGCCTAACCAAGGCTTGTCCCCTTCCCCTGACTTCCTCTGCTTGGTGGACTAACCATTTCAGTTCAGTTCAGTCACTCAGTCATGCCTGACTCTTTGTGACCCCATGGACTGCAGCATTCCAGGCTTCCCTGTCCATCACCAACTCCCAGATCTTGCTCTAACTCATGTCCATTGAGTTGGTGATGCCATCCTACCTTCTCATCCTCTGTCATCCCTTTCCCCTCCTGCCTTCAGTTTGTCCCAGCATCAGGGTCATTTCCAAGGAGTCAGTTCTTTGCATCAGGTGGCCAAAGTATTGGAGTTTCAGTTTCAGCATCAGTCCTTCCAGTGAATATTCAGGACTGATTTCCTTTAGGATTGACTGGTTTGATCTCTTTGCAGTCCAAGGGACTCTCAAGAGTCGTCTCCAGCACCACACAAAAGCATCAATTCTTCAGCACTAAGCTTTCTTTATAGTCCAACTCTCACAGCCATACGTGACTGCTGGGAAAACCATAACTTTGACTATTTGGACCTTTGTCAGTAAAGTAATCTTCCTGCTTTTTAATATGATGTCTAGGTTTGTCATAGCTTTTCTTCCAAGGAGCCAGTGTCTTTTAATTCCGTGGCTGCAGTCACCATCTGCAGTGATTTTGGAGCCCAAGAAAATAAAGTCTGTCACTATTTCCATTGTTTCCCCATCTATTTACCATGAAGTGATGGAACCAGATGCCATGATCTTAGTTTTTTGAATGCTGAGTTTTAAGCCAGCTTTTTCACTCTCTTCTTTCACACTCATCAAGAGGCTTTTTAGGTCCTCTTCACTTTCTGCCATAAGGGTGGTATCATCTGCATATCTGAGGCTATTGATATTTCTCCCTGCAATCTTGATTCCAGCTTGTGCTTCATCCAGCCCAGCATTTCGCATGATGTACTCTGCATAGAAGTTAAATAAGCAGGGTGACAATATACAGCCTTAATGTACCCCTTTCCCCATTTGGAACCAGTCCATTGTTCTATGTCTGGTTCTAACTGTTGCTTCTTGACCTGCATACAGATTTCTCAGGAGGCAGGTAAGGTGGTCTGGTATTCCTGTCTCTCAGAAGTAGGTGTTTTTCTGGAATTCTCTCCCTTTTTCTTTGATCCAACGGATGTTGGCAATTTGATCTCTGGTTCTTCTGCCTTTTCTAAATCTAGCTTGAACATCTGGAATTTCTCGGTTCACATACTGTTGAAGCCTAACTTACAGAATGTTGAGCATTACTTTGCTAGTGTGTGAGATGAGTGCAATTGTGCAGTAGTTTGAACATTCTTTGGCATTGCCTCTCTTTGGGATTGGTATGAAAATTCACCTTTTCCAGTCCTGCAGCCACTGCTGAGTTTTCCAAATTTCCGAATGCTTCTCTGTGGCAGCAGGGAACACTTCCTCTGTGCTCTGGTGAGGATGCAGGGAGCTGAGATGGCATCCTCTTTTGGCTAAAGTTTGCAGAGGTGACTTCAGGTTAAACACTGCTGCCATTGCCCAGTTGCTGCTGGTGCTGAAGGCAGACCACAGGCCCCTCAGGTGCTGGCTGATAAGAGATACTTCGTGGCCATGCACTGTCTGTGCCACTGATCCCTTACTCCCGCTTGTTTGTCCACTCACCCCTGAGAACTCGCAACTGACACAAGAAGTTCATAGCTCTCAGTGAGAGTGAGATAAGGGCACAGTCATGGAACTACAGAGCCAAAAGTGACCTTCAGTTCAGTTCAGTTCAGTTCAGTTGCTCAGTTGTGTCTGACTCTTTGCGACCCTGTGAGTTGCAGCATGCCAGGCCTCCCTGTCCATCACCAACTCCTAAAGTTCACTCAGACTCACGTCCATCGAGTCAGTGATGCCATCCAGCCATCTCATCCTCTGTCATCCCCTTCTCCTCCTGCCCCCAATCCCTCCCAGCATCAGAGTCTTTTCTAATGAATCAGCTCTTCACATGAGGTGACCAAAGTACTGGAGTTTCAGCCTTAGCATCATTCCTTCCAAAGAACACCCAGGACTGATCTCCTTTAGAATGGACTGGTTGGATCTCCTTGCAGTCCAAGGGACTCTCAAGAGTCTTCTCCAACACCACAGTTCAAAAGCATCAATTCTTCGGCGCTCAGCTTTCTTCACAGTCCAACTCTCACATCCATACATGACTACTGGAAAAACCATAGCCTTGACTAGACGGACCTTTGTTGGCAAAGTAATGTCTCTGCTTTTGAATATGCTATCTAGGTTGGTCATAACTTTCCTTCCAAGGAGTAAGCGTCTTTTAATTTCATGGCTGCAATCACCATCTGCCTTGATTTTGGAGCCCCCAAAAATAAAGTCTGACACTATTTCCACTGTTTCCCCATCTATTTCCCATGAATTGATGGGACCAGATGCTGTGATCTTAGTTTTCTGAACGTGGTCCACTGGAGAAGGGAATGGCAAACCACTTCAGTATTCTTGCCTTGAGAACCCCATGAACAGTATGAAAAGGCAAAATGATAGGATACTGAAAGAGGAACTCCCCAGGTCAGTAGGTGCCCAATATGCTACTGGAGATCAGTGGAGAAATAACTCCAGAAAGAATAAAGGGATGGAGCCAAAGCAAAAACAATACCCAGTTGTGGATGTGACTGGTGATAGAAGCAAGGTCTGATGCTGTAAAGAGCAATATTGCATAGGAACCTGGAATGTTAGGTCCATGAATCAAGGCAAATTGGAAGTCGTCAAACAGGAGATGGCAAGAGTGAACGTCGACATTCTAGGAATCAGCGAACTAAAACGGACTGGAATGGTCCATTATAGTACCATTATATCTACTACTGTGGGCAGGAATGACCATTATATCTACTACTGTGGGCAGGAATCCCTTAGAAGAAATGGAGTAGCCATCATGGTCAACAAAAGTGTCCGAAATGCAGTACTTGGACACAATCTCAAAAACGACAGAATGACCTGTGTTTGTTTCCAAGGCAAACCATTCACTATCACAGTAATCCAAGTCTATGCCCCAACCAGTAGTGCTGAAGAAGCTGAAGTTGAACGATTCTATGAAGACCTTCAAGACCTTTTGGAACTAACACCCAAAAAAGATGTCCTTTTCATTATGGGGGACTGGAATGCAAAAGTAGGAAGTCAAGAAACACCTGGAGTAACAGGCAATTTGGCCTTGGAATATGGAATGAAGCAGGGCAAAGGCTAATAGAATTTTGCCAAGAGAATGCACTGGTCATAGCAAACACCGTCTTCCAACAACACAAGAGAAAACTCTACACATGACATCACCAGATGGTCAACACCAAAATCAGATTGATTATATTCTTTGGAGCTAAAGATGGAGAAGCTCTATACAGTCAGCAAAAACAAGACCAGGAGCTGACTGTGGCTCAGATCATGAACTCCTTATTGCCAAATTCAGACTTAAAATTGAAGAAAGTAGGGGAAACCACTAGACCATTCAGGTATGACCGAAATCAAATCCCTTATGATTTTACAGTGGAAGTGAGAAATAGATTTAAGGGACTAGATCTGATAGATAGAGTGCCTGATGAACTATGGACAGAGCTTTGTGACATTGTACAGGAGACAGGGATCAAGACCATCCCCATGGAAAAGAAATGCAAAAAAGCAAAATGGCTGTCTGGGGAAGCCTTACAAATAGCTGTGAAAAGAAGTGAAGCGAAAAGCAAAGGAGAAAAGGAAAGTGACCTTAGAGATTAATTAATCCTCTCCCCCTATTTTCAAGATGGAGAGCTGAAGCCCAGAGAAGGGAAGAGATCCACCCCAGATTCCCAAAGGACGTTAGAGGTGAAGCTAGGGCTCACATGCAGATCCCTGTTTCAACTTTATACCCTTTCCACATTTAGCTGGACTTCCATCTCTCTACAGTTCACCTTCCAACCCTAAAGCTTGCTTCTAGGAGACTGCCAGTGTATTGCTTGAATTGAATAAAAGAGAATTGAAAATTAGATTCCAGCCTAAATCAGCAATACAATCTTCAACTATCTGAAACCCCTAAATTAAAAAAAAAAAAAATTTTTTTTTTTGGTCTTTAAGTAACTTCTTTAAGAAGGTAAAGGAAGAAAGAGGAGAAGGAGGCTGGTCACAATTTTAAATAGGGTGGTCAGGGTTGGGCTCGTGAGAAGGTAAGATGGGAGCGAAGATTTGAAGGAGGTGGGGAGTGGACCAGGTGGCCATCTGGGGAAAGAGGTTTCCGAGCAGTCTGAGCAAAGTTTCTAAGGCCTAACTGAGGAACAGCAGGGAGGCAGCGGGGCTGAGAAGGACTGAGCAAGGGGGAGAGGTATAGGGGTGCAGCTCATGTAGGACCTTGAAGGCATTTTAATGACGTTGGATTTTGCTTTGAAAGATGTAGGGGGCCATTACAGAATTTCAAACAGAGCAGTGATATGATCTAAAGTACATTTAACAAGTGTCACTCTGGATGCTGTTTTGGGAATGGACTTCAGAGGAACAAGGATAGAAGCGGGGGTTCAATCTGGAGATTACTGCAGTGACCCAAGCAACAGGCAACAGTGTTATGGACCAGGGATTCTGACTATATTTTGAAGTAGAGCTCACAGGATTTCCTGATGCCAAACTCTGGAAAGACGTGTATAGAGACTGGCATATGAAGGGTAGTTTGGAGTCTCATCAGAGATGTCCTTGTTGGGCTGGGGGAAAATCCATTTCATGGTTTGGCCAAACTCAGCTGCTGGGAGATTATTTCCTCAGAAATTATCAAGACTCTCTGTTTCTTGTGCCGGAGATCAAAACAAAAAAGCATCACGGAAAGGATTAGACAGTTTTATGTTTAAAGGAAGCGGATGAAGCTAGTTTGTTTGGTCTCTAGTTAACTGTGTTCCAAGTCACAAAACATGATGATTGCCACACAGGAAAGCATATTTCACAAGAGGCCCAGAGAAGGAGCCAGCCCATTACCAAACTCATGAATCAGATCTTTAGAGCTGCAGCTCAGGCTGAGAATGGGAAGCTGGTGTGGGAGCACCCAACCCATTAGCAATGGTGCCAAGAGCTCTTCCAAACAAGTTTTGCCCTTCATCGTGCAAGTAAAGTGTGTTGAAAGTTAAAGCAACATGACAGAACATGATAAATTGCTACCTAAGCATTTGTTCTGAGGCCACAGAGTTTAGCCCAGTCTCTTCATTTACAAGTGAGAAAATAGTTCCAGAGGGAGGAAGAGTTTGTCTGAAGTTACACGCATCTCCGGCTTACTCAGTGAACACTGAGCTGCTTTCCTTTATTATGTTTGGACGATTGGGATCTCCAGGCTTTCCCACCCTCTCATCTGTGCCTCTTGAGTGCCTCTTACAGCTCATTTCTGGGAAGCTCTTTTAGACTTTTGAGCTGTTGCTTTGCATCAGAGACTCTTTCTGCCCTCCCAGGGAAGCTCAATGGGATATTTTGTTACTTTTGACTACCTGTAGAAGCCAGCCTGCAACTTTTCCTTCAGTGGTATTATACCCTTGTATATCCCCTTCCTCCCTGTACCAGGTTTGGTCTGTGCGACCAACAGCATACAACAAAACTGGCGGTGACACTTGTGAGATTACATTATGAAATTTCTATGCGGGTGCCCTCTTGCTGTGTACAGTGCTCTCTTATCTCTTGTTTGGGATAAGCAAGCTGCTGTTTTGTGAGCAGCCCTATGAAGAGGCTTGTGTGGTAAGGAACTGAAGCCTCTGCCAAGAGCCAGTGAGGAGCAAGGCCTGCCAACAACTAGTGCGTGAGCTTGGAAGTGGATTCTCCTGTTCTAGTCAAGTATTGAGATGACTACAAACCCAGCTGATAGCCTGACTGCAGTCTCCTGAGAGACCCTGAGTTAGAATGGCCTATCTAAGCAGCTCCTGGACTTCTGACACTCAAAACTGTGAGATAATAAATGGTTGTTTTAAGCTGCTAATTTTTTTTTTTTTGAGATGGGGTTCACTATCAATTTTATTTTGACTCTTTCATTTTTGAAAAATGTAAATGTTAAGAAGTTTTGTTCACATGAATAGGTAGGAAAAAATGAAGTTTTTCTCACAGCACTGTCACACAATTCTTTATGTACCAAAAATTGCTTTCCTCTGAGTTATGTACCAAAAATTCCATCATGATCCTCAGAAATTAATTTTCATGATTCATTAACTGACAATTCCATTAGTCACTTCAGCAATTTTGTTGAAAGCAAAGAATTAGCAACCACTTGTGTTGCAAAAGTTCCTGTAAGGCAGAGATTGGAGTCATTCATTTTTCTGTATCAACATCCTTGTTTTGGCTGGCCCAGTTTTTTAGTGCTCAGAGGTTTCTGCCCCCTGGGGCAATGCACCAAGTTCAGCCACATTGGGGGTAAAGGGGAAAGAGGATTGTGTTTCTTCTATAAAATGAGAGAAGGGCTGTTGAGAAAGAGGAGATGGGGAAGGAGAACCTACCTGTCAGAAACTCAGGTACGTCATTTAAAGAAGTCAGTTCAGTTCGATTCAGTCATTCAGTCATGTCTGACTCTTTGCGACCCCATGGACTGCAGCACACCAGGCTTCCCTATCCATCACCAACTCCCAGAGCTTGCTCTAACTCATATCCATTGAGTCGGTGATGCCATTCAACCATCTCGTCCTCTGTCATCCCCTTCTCCTCCTGCCTTCAGTCTTTCCTAGCATCGGAGTCTTTTCCAATGAGTCAGTTCTTTGCATCAGGTGGCCAAAGTATTGGAGCTTCAGCTTCAGCATCAGTCTTTCCAATGAATATTCATGACTGATTTCCTTTAGGATTGACTGGTTTGATCTCCTTGCTGTCCAAGGGACTCTCAAGAGTCTTCTTCAACACCACAGTTCAAAAGCATCAATTCTTTGGTAGTCAGCTTTCCTTATGGTCCAACGCTCACACCCATACATGACTAATGGAAAAACCATAGCTTTGATTATTTGGACCTTTGTTGGTAAAGTAATGTTTCTGCTTTTTAATATGCTGTCTAGGGTAGGAATTCAAGAGTCTAGAAATTGTTTTCTTTACAACTGAATGTGCCAAAGGACTCGTGACAACTCTTCATGTTGCCATGAAGAACATACATACATATCTATCACAATTTTCTCATCCTTTCCTTCATGGCTGGATACTTGTTTTGGCTACTGTAAATAATGCTGTAATGAACACAGGGGTGCAGATCTCTTTTCAAGTTAGTGCCTTCTTTTTCTTCTGATAAGCTGCTACATTTACAGATACTTTGTCACACAGGAATAGATAACATAACCAGCTTCCTTTCCCACTACAACAGTTAGTCTTTTTTGCACTGCGACTTGTTCCATCTCTGTCCTGTCCACCATCCTTGTCTCATCACCTTGTGCCTTCACATGTATCCTCATCACGAACACTCCTGAGGTCAAACTCAGACGTCATCAAACCTGCTAGACTACACGTGGTACCAGTTGGAGCAGATTGTGGACTTCACTTGGAATTTGAGAAAAGCTGAATAAAGCAACTACTTGCAAAAGTGTGAGTAGGGCAGAAGGTAAGGAATATTGTAGTACCCCAGGGCTAGTAGAGGTAGGCAGCTGTTTACAGCCTGATGCCTGATGAAATAAGGTGAGGGAGCACTAGTTGGCACCTCGAGACAGAGAGAACTCTGTGAAGAAGGCCCCCTGACAGGAGTTGAACCTGTCGGTCCAGGACCCAGCCAGGCATTGACATGCCAGCTGGGAGGGTAGAATGCAAAACACCTCAGTTCCTGCTGGTGCTTTTCTCTCAGCTAAATCCAGCAGGAAGACATCAGGGAAACCTATGTTAGTTTGGCTTCCCTTAGAAAACTATGCAATAAAGGCACGAGTAAAAGTCATTCATTTGAGAGGTTCAGGGAAAACTAGTAGAGAAGGGAGGAAGTGACGCAGGGAAGAGAAAGTAGCCAGGAAGTCTGTGTTATACTAAACCAACTATCAGAGTGGGTGCCTGGAGCTGAGTTCCACAGAGCAACTCAGGGAAACAACATAAATGCATGCCTCATAAGGGTCTCATCATTTCTGCTGTTACAGAACTTCACCAAAGGGTGAGGGAGTGGGGGTGTTTATACCTCTAAAGTCTTTGGTTGAGAGCTGTTCCTGGGGATGACTATTAATTCCTGGATATGTATAGAATGCCAGGCCAGCAGATTGGCCTTGTGTGGTTCTGGGAAAAGCCCTCAGACACAAAGATGCAGATACAGTAGCAGTTGGAAGTCTGCAGAGAACAGAAGAGGGTGAAGTCTGAAGGTTTTGGGCAGGGCATCAACAGGGTCTGCCGCAGGGCCCAGTAATGTGGGCTGGATGCAGTAGAGATGCCCCTCCCCATATACAACACAGAGTGGAGAAGTGTGTGAAGGGTGAATCTGGAGGGACAAATAAAACTTACATGCATATCTAAAGTAACTAGGTAATCACTTTGCTGACAAAGATCCATGTAGTCAAAGCTATGGTCTTTCCAATAGTCATGTACAGATGTGAGAGCCAGACTGTAAAAAAGACTTGAGCACTGAAGAATTGCTGCTTTTGAACTGTGGTGTTGGAGAAGACTCTTGAGAGTCCCTTGGACAGCAAGGAGATCAAACCAGTCAATCCTAAAGGAAATCAACCCTGCACAGTCACTGGAAGGACTAATGCTGAAGCTGAAGCTCCAATACTTTGGCCACCTGATGCAAAGAACTGACTCATTGGAAAAGACCCTGTTGCTGGGAAAGATTGAAGGCAGGAGGAGAAGGGGATGACAGGGGATGAGATGGTTGGATGGCATCACCGACTCAACGGACATGAGTTAGAGCAAACTCTGGGAGATGGTGAAGGATAGGGAAGCCTGGCATGCTGCAGTCCATGGGTCTCAAAGAGTCAGACACGACTGAGTGATTGAACAACAACAGTATTTACCAATACTCTGTAAAATTTAGTAGCACTGTTTGCTTTCAAAACTGCTTTTTCTTTTGAGTCTCACAATTACTTCCTCTATCACTGCACTTCCTCTATCTTGTATCTAGTGCTCTGATTGTGCATTAACCATGGCAGGAATTACTCCAGTACATGCAGCAGAAAACAGAGGCACAGAGAGGACTTAACTCAGTAAAAGTCAGGTTGGTGCAGGGCATTTAGAATCAGTTCTGCCACTTAGTGGCTGGGTTATCTTAGATAAGTGAACTTATCCTCTTTGGGAGGTTAAGTTAATAACATTGAGGGTACTGACATTTTCACAACAGAATTGTTGCAAGGGATAAGTGGTATAATGCATGTAGAATCCTAGCTACATGGTATGTGCTCTTAAAGGAATGTTTTTTAAGTAAGTAATCTTTTTTGAAGAAAAAAAAAAAAGCAAAGGCTTTTATTACATATATTTTTCTTGAGCTCATAGTTTACTTCAAAAATTAGTTCAACTGGACTGAGATATTTTCCAGTAATAGGCATTCTCTTCTCTCTCAGCTACATGACTGTGTGATAATTGAACATCCTGGAATTAAGCCATGAGAATTGATTCAAATAATAACCACATTAATGAGACCACATGACCGCCACTCCACTTGAAAGCTATAAAACAGAAACTTTCATTTCCTTTTCTTTATTCCTGTACTCTCAGAAGCCTGTTTTATCTCAAATTCCACATATTTGGAGAGAGTTATTTCATTTTACCTTCTTGCCTAATCATTAGTTCAGAAAGTTCTTTCAGCTGCAGTTAAAAAAAAAAAAAAAAGTTGTCAATTAAAAAATGCCTGTATCTAGTTTTCAGACTAAAAGCATATTTCTTTTCAGAATTAGCAAGCAAGTGGGGCTTCCCCAGAGTAAGAAGGCATTTTGCCCAAGGGTCTGTAGAGCACAAAGACCTTGAGAATTTTTCCAGGGGAAAGGGAAGCAGAGGAGCACAGTGATCAGAGGAATCCTGGTGCCCACAGCCTGAACTCTCTGGAAAGAACTGAGCTGTCTGGGGGCCTGTAAAGAGGGAGTTTATGTCTGAGCCAGGCCACAACCATACCTGGAATGAGATGAATCACCCCGCATGCATATGCTTTTAACTCAAAACTGTGGTCATCTTATGATCTGTGAGTCTTAGCTTTAAAGGGATTTTGGAATAAGTGTCTTAAAAGAATACCTAATTTATCTCCGCCCCCCCTTTTGGGGTCAAAAGACCCAGAGAGGGGTAGGGACTCACTGAAGATCACTTTGTAAGCTAGTTAGAGCCAGCAGAAGAAGCCAGAATACAGTATGATTTAGTGGCAGTTTTATGCCCATTACTTTGTGTCCATGGGGCACTCACTTCCCTCCAACTCCCCAACTTTCCACCATTCCAACGGAATCCTCTATTGTGTACCTCCAATGTAGGGAGCTCATGACACCCCAAGAAAGCTCATTCTGTTCCATTTTCAGACAGCTCAAAAAGAATTCTTCTTTAGAGTGAACTAAGAACTGCTTCTCCTTGGCTGACATTCTGGGTCTAGGCTGGCCCTCAAGGTGGTTCTCTCTGTCCCAGTGTACCTTAGAGCTTTGCTCAGAGTCCACATGGCCTCCAAGAACCCCCCATCTCTGCATCCTGGTTTCTTATAATCCTGTATTTTTTGGACTGCTTTAGAAGCTGAGAGGAATTTTATATTCTCAGTTCAGTTCAGTCGCTCAGTCATGTCCAACTCTTTGCAACCCCACAGACTGGAGCACACCAGGCTTCCCTGTTCATCACCAACTCTCAGAGTTTACTCAAACTCCTATCTGTCGTGTCAGTGATGTCATCCAACCATCTCATCCTGTGTCGTCTCCTTCTCCTCCTGCCTCCAGTCTTTCCCAGCATCAGTTTCTCATTTCCAATGAGTCAGTTCTTCACATCAGGTGGCCACAGTATTGGAGTTTCAGCTTCAGCATCAGTCCTTCCAATGAGTATTCAGGACTGATTTCCTTTAGGATTGACAGGTTGGATCTCCTTGCAGTCCAAGGGACTCTCCAGAGTCTTCTCCAACACCACAGTTCAAAAGCATCAATTCTTCAGCACTCAGCTTTCTTTATAGTCCAACTGTCACATCCATATATGACTACTGGAAAAACCATAGCTTTGACTAGACAGACCTTTGTTGGTAAAGTACATACAGAATTACCTAGTTAAGGTTTCCTTGAGACTGGATGGCTAGAAGTAAACACAAATGTGATGGCTAATTTTCTGCATCAGCTGGGCAATAGTACCTAGATACTTGGGCAAACACTTCTTGGTGTTGCTATGAAGGTATTTTTTAGATGAGATTGCTAATTTAATAAGTAGACTTTAGTAAAGCAGATTATCATCCATAATGTGAGTGGGCCTCCTGCAATCAGTTGAAGGCCTTAAGAAAAAGACTGTCCACCTCTGAAGAAGTGGAAATTCTGCCAACCACACTTCCTCTGGGCCTCCAGCCTGCTATTCTACCCTAAAGATTTTGAAGTTTTCAGCCTCCACAATCATATGAGCCAATTCCTTAAAATAAATCAACCTGTTTCCCCCCATCTCTCTTTATCACACACACACACAATTGGTTCTGTTTCTTTGGATAACCCTGACTAACATATGTTTTCAAGTGTAGGACTTTGCCTTTAGGCAGAACTTCAGACCTCTCAGCATCCTTCAGTCATTCATTCAACAGAGAGAACATTATTCTGAACCAAGTGCTGGTGATAGAAAGGAAAATATTGCAAAGACAGTTCTGAACTTAGGGCCTTGATAAACTCATGGCTCAGAATGTAAAGCATCTGGCTGCAATGCGGGAGACCCAGGTTTGATCCCTGGGTTGGTGAGATCCCCTGGAGAGGGAAATGGCAATCTACTCCAGTACTCTTGCCTGGAAAATCCCATGGATGGAGGAGCCTGGTAGGCTACAGTCCATGGGGTTGCAAAGAGTCGGACACGACTAAGCGACTTCACTTACCTTACCTTAAACTCATACTCTGACCAAAATCATAGTGCAGAGTGTCAGAATGATACAATGCAATCAGGATAGTCCTGGGTTCCTGTCCAGCTTTGACAATTGCCAGCTGGTGTCCTTGGGGAGTCACTCACCCTCCCTGAGCTTCAGTTTAGTTTCCCCATCTGTAACAGGAGGGAATTGGATTAGATGATTGTTAATTTTCCCTTTGATTTTATATATTCAGTGTCCTAGTTTATTGAAAATTCAGGAAGGGAAGAACTGTAAATAGTATCAGGCAACCAATGGGATGACAAAGAATGCTGAAATAAGACTGATAAAACTAGATGCAAAATTGGTTAGTGTTCTAAAGGGCAATAAAAACATCTACTTTAGGGCTCAGGAAAAAACCTATAGATGAATATATAATTTATATTCACTATGTATACATAGTGAAAGGAGTGTGACAAAGCTGTATATTGTCACCCTGTTTATTTTAACTATATGCAGAGTACATCATGCAAAATGCTGAACTGGATGAATCACAGCTGGAATCAAGACTGCTGACAGAAATATCAATAACCTCAGATATGAAAATGATACCACTCTAAAAGCAAAGAAAGTGAAGAGGAACTAAAGAGCTTATTGATGACGGTCAAAGAGGGGAGTGAAAAAGCTGGCTTAAAACTCAAAAAAACTAAGATCATGGCATCCAATCCCATCACTTCATGGAAAAGAGAAAGAGAAAAAGTGAAAGCAGAGACAGATTTTATTTTCTTGGGTTCCAAAATCATTGCAGACAGTGACTGCAGCCACGAACTTAAAAGACACTTGCTCCTTAGAAGGAAAGCTATGACAAACCTAGATAGCATATTAAAAAGCAAAGACATCACTTGGCTGATGACAAAGGTCCAAATAGTCAAAGCTATGGTTTTTCTAGTAGTTATGTACAGATGTGAGAGTTGGACCATAAGGAAGGCTGAGCGCCAAAGAACTGATGCTTTCTAACCAGTGCTGGAGAAGACTCTTGAGAATCCCTTGGGCTGCAAGGAGATCAAACCAGTCAATCCTAAAGGCAATCAACCCTGAATATTCATTGGAAAGACTGATGCTGAAGCTTAAACACCAATACTTTGGCCACCTGATGTGAAAAGCCAACTCATTGGAAAAGACCCTGATGCTGGAAAGGGTTGAAGGCAAAAGGAAATGAGGGCAGCAGGATGAGAGCACGGAGTTAGTATCTCACACTAACTCTGTGAGATAGTGAAGGACAGGCAAGCCTGATGTTCTGCAGTCCAGGGGTTTGCAACAAGTTGGACACGACTGAACAACAGATGTATACCAATAAGCAGTGTTACCAGTCATAAGAAGAGAAAATTGAGACTCATAGACAGTAAATGCTTTGTCCAAGTCACATAGTTAGTAAGTACCAGAACTAGGATCTATTCCTAGTGCTGTATCCTCTCCGAATAGTTTGTCCAGGTATAATTTTGAAAATGCTAAAAGTATTCATATATATAGTAAGCATGTATCAAAGTTTTATTTAGATGTTTAAACAAAGGAAATATAAGATGACAAAGAATGCTGACAAAATATTGCTGTTAGATGCAAAATTGGTTAATGCCCCATAGGCCAGTAAAAACACAACTTTGGGGGTTATCTTTTCTATCAGACAGGAGTAATTTGCATCTCTACTGGACAAACCAACCAACCAACTAACCAAACAAACAAACTATACCTTATCAAACATTCTACAAGTTAGCATATAACTTTATACAATTATAAAATCTCTGGACCCTAATTAACAGTAAATAGTAAATCAAACAAACATATGTATTTCTAGAGAATCAGATGAACTTTAGGCAACTTGTTAGGCCATGCTCTTAAATGATGTTGACAAGACATCTGGTCATCCTTTTGATTTATTCCTGAGTTCTGGGTAACTTCATCAGTTCACCTCTATGACTAAAAACTTTAAAAATTGTTTATGATCACAAAAATGGCTGGTTTCATTATACATTGGGGATATTTGACCTGACTCATTTACATAGAAGACTCCTTGTTATATGGTGGTCAGCAAATCTAGAACTCGTGGTGCTGAACAACTACCACAGCTGGAGGACTGATTTCTGCTTGAGATTTCACAAGAAGCTAGGATTGAATGTTCATTACCCACTATCATTCCGAACATATTTTTAACTTGACTGAGATATAATTCACATATCACACACTTCATTCACTTAAAGTGTGCAGTTCGTTGGCTTTTAATATGTTCACAAAGTTGTGCAACTATCATAACAATCAATTCTAGAAGATTTTCATTATTCCAGAAAGAAATCTCACCTTCTTTAGATGTTGCTCTTCAACCCCCTAACTACTCTGACCCCTGCTGCTGCTAAGTCGCTTCAGTCGTGTCTGGCTCTGTGTGACTCCACAGACGGTCTCCCACCAGGCTCCTCTGTCCCTGGGATTCTCCAGGCAAGAACACTGGAGTGGGTTGCCATTTCCTTCTCCAATGCATGAAACTGAAAAGTGAAAGTGAAGTCGCTCAGTCGTGTCTGACTCTTAGAGACCTCATGGACTGCAGCCCACCAGGCTCGTCTGTCCATGGGATTTTCCAGGCAAAAGTACTGGAGTGGGGTGCCACTGCCTTCTCCGACTCTGAGCCCTAGGAAACCATTAATGTTTCCACCTCTATTGATTCACTTGTTTTTGATGTTTTATGTGAATGGAATCACATAATATGTGGTCCCTTGTGACTGGCATCTTCCATTTAGCATGATATTTTCAAGGTTCATCTTGAAGTCTGCACCAGTACTTCATTTTTTTTTTATTGCTGAGTAATATTCCATTGTAAGGTCATGAAGAATTACTCTGTTTTCCTTTCAGAATTTCACAGTTTTAACTCTTTCATTTATGCCTTTGATCCATTTTGAGTTAATTTTTGTATGTGGCATGAGGTGGGAATCCAGTTTTACTCTTTGGCATGAGGATATCCTGTTGTCTCAGCACTTTTGTTGAAGAGACTGTTCTTTCCCCCACTTAATTGTTTTGGCACCCTTATAATCACTTGACTGTAAATGTGAAGGTTTATTTCTAACTCTTCACTTTTATTTCATTGATCTATATACCTATCATTATTCTAATACTGCACTGTTTTGATTACTGTAGCCTTGTAAGTTTTGAAATTGAAAAATGGGAATACTCCAACTTTGTTCTTATTTTTAGATTGTTTTGGGTACTTAAGGTCCCTTGCATTTTCATATGAATTTAATTTACAAGCTTGTCCATTTCTGTGAAAAATACACTTGGGCTTTTGATAGAAATTGAATCAATGTGTATTTATTGAGACGATCATGTTATTTTTGTCCTTGACTCTCTTGATGTGGCATAGTACATTGATTTTTGGATGTTAAACAACCTCGTATTTCTGGGATAAGTCCCACTTGGTCATGTTTTTATGTATCTGTGGTCTTGTTGCTAGGTGCATATATGTTTATAATTTCCTGATGGATTGACCCATTATAAAAGTGGCTCTTTTTGTATAGTTGGATGTACACCTGCCATTTCATTTTTTAAATATCTCATATGCATTTTTGTTCTTTCATTCCACCTTTACTGTTTTCTTTTGTATCAAGTAGTATTTTCTATAATTTAATGATATTTTAAAATTGCTCTTCTTTGCTCATCTATTCCAGCCTGAGAAACCCAAAGCTAAGAAATTACCCTCTATCAGATTTTACTTGCAGTCCCTAAAAGTAAGTGACTTCATCTTTTCTCAAGGCCCCCAACATTTGCTAAGCTTCCTGACCTGCCAGCAAGTGAACTTCTTCCTATCTTACTAGCATAATGCTGGGCTCTGTAAGCCATAAAATAGGTTTATCAGGCCATTCTCCTGGGAGGATTCATGGTCTAGCTTCCACAAGGAAGTACAACTCCTGGACCTTAATGGTTACATGATCATATTTTCTCAAAAGTAAAACTATTTGAATAGCTTTGTTTGTGCAATAGATTTGTTCAGTTACATCCTGATAGAGATTAAGGGCAGATTCTTTGATTCGTGGCCATTATTCTTTGCAAATAATTACTAGGGGCTCACTAAAAGTCTTCACTTTTGAATTCCAAGGGGTCAGTGAGAATGAAGTATCATTTTTAAATATTTCCTTTTAGTTTGTATAAGCATAGCTTGCCATATTGGGGGTTAGAGAGATCAGGAAGAAAGCAAAAAAGCAAAAGAGAAAAAAGGCTATTCTCACAGGCACAACAAATATAAAACATTAAAAACAGTCCAACGACAATATTCTACAACAAATGACCACAGTCCACAATTATGCTCCCCTCATCAACACTAGGCTTATATGATTTATTCCTGACTCACAAATCTTGGACCAGAAGCGTACTTCCATGAAGCTTTCACTTGTGGACTAGCAAGAGTCCTATCGATCCTGCCTCAGTGCTGTAGTTCAGTCTATGGGTATCTACTTGTGGCTGCAACGCCAGCTAGTATGGAGAAGTGGTGCCTGGTGCAGTCTTTCCCACCGAGACATTGGGACTGTCCTTGGCTGAAGACTTAAGCGTGCAGTAGAAGACTTGAGGCAAGCATGCAAGGAAAGCCAAAACCTCTTGATCTTGATCAGACCGATGGCTCTGTTAATTTATTTGAGAAAACAACTAATACTGATTTTATTCTAAAATCCTACTGATTGCAGACTTTGTCAGGGTTTCCTCAAAGGTAAGAATATACTGTGGACATGGGGATACTGATAAATCTACTTCAAAAAATGGACATAGGGAAGACAGAACTTCCTTTTTTGATGGAACAGCTTGTCCCATTTTGTGGGCTTAATATATAATGTGTATCCTACAACAGTATTAAGCCAATTAAGAAAACAGAGCATATCAAACACACCTAAGTAACGTTCTTATCCTTCCTGACTGTGAATGACAAACCATGGATTGTAAGGTAAGAGGCCAAGCCTTTGGTATTTTAGTCATCTAAAATAGAAAACAACAAAGATGGTTTGACATGTAAAAACACATTAATACTTACATTTTTATAAGCGACAAAACAGATCTTGGGAAGGTAATATTGAAAAGAATTTTCAAAGAACCATCAATAGCTTAAAACAGAAGCACAGATACCTGGGGACAATGAATGATTGTAGCTTGGCTACTTATTAACCAGAGTGACAATGCTTGCTTGCTTAGTCATGACTGAGCATGTCTGACTCCATAGACTATAGCTTGCCAAGCTCCTCCGTCCATGGGATTCTCCAGGCAAGAATACTGGAGTGGATTGCTATGCTGTCCTCCAGGATATCTTCCTGATCTAGGGATCAAACCCGGGTCTCCTGCATTGCAGGTGGATTCTTTATCACCTGAGCTACCAGGGAACACTGGTACTAAATAAACATAACTGTAGGTATAATTATAAGGAACTTCAACTGTTTAAAAATGAGGAACTTCTGCTATTGTTTCGTTTTGAAATAATAAAGGGCACGACAAAGTCAGCAGAAAGTACAGACAGTTTCTTCTGGTTAGATATATAATATTTGATATCTGGGCAGATTACACCGAAATTAAAATTAATTTTTACTATCTCTTGCTGAGAACAAACTAAATTGTGGTGGTGGTGGTTCAGTCGCTCAGTCGTGTCCAACTCTTGCGACCCTGTGGACTGTAGCTCACCAGACTCCTCTGTCCATGGGGATTCTCCAGGCAAGAATACTGGAGTGGGCTGCCATTTCCTTCTCCAGGGAATCTTCCAACCCAAGGATCTAACCCAGGTCTCCCACATTGCAGGTGGGTTCTTTACCAGCTGAGCCAGAAGAGAAGCCCACAAACTGAATAGTCCAAGACAAGTTTGTCATTTTAACATAGAGAAAAAAAATCAAATTCTACTCTTGTATTAATATAACAGTTGGCATCAAAGAGCTTTTTAACAAGTTTTATGATTAACAAGCCCATTAAAGCAGAACCAATTTTGCCAAAATTTTAATGTATTTCATTGCTTCTTTTGAGACTTATTATTTGTAGGTATTATAAACCATAGAAAACAAAGTTTTCTTTCCTTTGAACTTCTACAGTGTACTCATTCAAATTTTGTCTCTTACTAATCTTTCACATTCTGACACAGTCATTTATTTTACCTCAAGACAAATTGCTCTTTTATGTTGATAAAACCAAGCTCATAATCTTACATACACATTCATATTTCTTTGCTACTTCAATTCTTAATATAGTCTCAATGGCCCATATAAATTAAAACTTTTTAAAATTTATACATTTATTTGAAGAGAACTGACATTATCACAACTAGATTCTTTTCTTCTAGAAAAGTGATACGTTCATATGTTTGCTTGCATCTTATTTTGTGTATCTCAAAAAGATTTTTCTTGTTTTCATCATATTGAATAAAATGGGATCCTAATAGAATAGATAGCCCAGAAATAAACCCACAGTGCCTATGGTCAATTAATCTTCAACAAAAGAGGCATCAGTATACAATGGAGAAAAGATACTCTCTTCAGCAAGTGGTGTTAGAAAAGCTGGACAGCGCGTGTAAAGCAATAAAGTTAGAGCATTCTCTCACATTATACACAAAAATAAACTCAAAATGGCTTAACGACTTAAATATAAGACATGATACCATAAAACTCCTAGAAGAAAATAAAGACAAAATACTCTCTGACATAAACTGTACCGATGTTTTCTTAGGTCAGTCTCCCGAGACAAAAGAAATAAAAGCAAAAATAAGCAGATGAGACCCAATCCAACTTAAAGGCTTTTGTACAGCAAAGAAAACTGTAAACAAAATGAAAAGACAACTTACAGAATGGGAGAAGATATTTGCAAATGATGTGACTGAGAAAGGCTTAATTTCCAAAATATACAAATAGGTCATACAACTCAGTATCAAAAAAACAAACAACCCAATAAAAAATTGCAGAGCTAAATAAACATTTCTCCAAAGAAGACACATAGATGGCCAAAAGGCACATGAAAAGATGCTCAACATTGCTAATTATTAGGGAAATACAAATCAAAATTACCACAAGGTATCACCTCTCATTGGTCAGAATGGCCATCATCAGAATGTCTGTAAGTAATAAATGCTGGAGAAGGTATGGAGAAAAGGGAACCTTCCTATACTGTTGGAGGGCATATAAATTGGTGAAGTCACTACATAGGTTCCTTTAAAAACTAAAAATAGAGCTAACATTTGATCCAGCAACCTCACTGCTAGGTGTGTGTCCAGAAAAGATGAAAACTCTATTTGAAAACATACATGTATCCCAATGTTCATAGCCACAGCATTTACAATAGCAAAGACATGGAAGCAGCCTAAATGGCCATTGTCAAATGAATGGAGAAAAAAAGAGGTGCCCCCTATAACGGAATATTATTCAGTCATGAAAAAGAACAAAAAAATTCCATTTGAAGCAACATGGATGGACCTAGAGATTATCACACTAAGTGAAATAAGTCAGATAGAGAAAGACAAATGTCAAATGATAGCACTTATATGTGAAATCTAAAGAAATGATACAAACTTAATTACAAAACAGAAATAAACTCACAGACACAGAAAACAAACTTATAGTTACCAAAGGGGAAGGGGTAGAAGGGATAAACTAGGAGTTTGGGAGAAGGCAATGGCAACCCACTCCAGTACTCTTGCCTGGAAAATCCCATGGACAGACGAGCCTGGTGGGCTGCAGTCCATGGGGTCGCTAAGAGTTGGACACGACTGAGCGACTTCACTTTCACTTTTCACTTGCCTGCATTGGAGAAGGAAATGGCAACCCACTCCAGTGTTCTTGCCTGGAGAATCCCAGGGACGGGGGAGCCTGGTGGGCTGCCGTCTATGGTGTCGCATAGGGTCGGACACGACTGAAGCGACTTAGCAGCAGCAGCAAATACAAAACAAGCGAACATCAAGGTCCTGTTGCATAGCACAGGGAATTTATATTCAGTATCTTGTAATAACCTATAATGGAAAAGAATCTGAAAAAGATTATATATTTATATATAATATATAACTCATTGTGCTGTATACATGAAATTAACACATTGTAAATCAACTATGCTGTAATTTTTTTTAAAAAAAGATCATACCCATTTCTCTTTTTTTTCCAGCACTACTGAGATATAATTGGCACTTAACACTGTATAAGTTTAAGATGTATAACATGTTGATTTGATACATTTACAAACTGTAAAATTATTAGCACCATAATATTAGCTACCACCTCCATCCCATCACATAGTTACCATTCCCTTAGTGTGCTGAGAACATTAGGTTCTACTCTCTTAGCATATAAATTACAACATTTAACCAATGTAACTGCCTTCTATTTCCTCATGGAGATAACTGTAAGCAAGTAACTGAATACACTTTGAAATACACAAACATTTAGCTACTAGCAAAACAAACATTACAAAACCTCCTCTGGCTACACGCATAACTTTTACATTTCTTAAGGTGGCAAACTAAAGATATATACTTGCTGCTGTTCATTCATTCATGTCCAGCTCTTTGTGATCCCATGTACTGCAGCACGCCAGGCTTTCCTGTCCATCACCAACTCCTGGAGCTTACTCAAACTCATGTCCATTGAGTTGGTGATGCCATCCAACCATCTCGTCCTCTGTCATCCCCTTCCCCTCCTACCTTCAGTCTTTCCCAGCATCAGGGTCTTTTCCAATGAGTCAGTTATTTGCATCAGATGGCCAAAATATTGGAGTTTCAGTTTCAGCATCAGTCCTTCCAATGAATATTCAGGACTGATTTCCTTTAGGATTGACTAGTTTGATCTCCTTGCTGTCCAAGGGACTCTCAAGTCTTCTCCAACACCACTCAAAAGCACCAATTCTTCAGCACTCAGCTTTCTTTATAGTTCAAGTCTCACATCCATACATGACTACTGGAAAAACCATAGCTTTGACTATTTGGACCCTTGTCGGTAAAGTAATGTCCCTGATTTTTAATATGCTGTCTAGGTTTGTCATAGCTTTTCTTCCAAGAAGCCAGTGTCTTTTAATTTTACGGCTTCAGTCACCATCTGCAGTGATTTTGGAGCCCAAGAAAATAAAGTCTGACACTGTTTCCATTGTTTACCCATCTATTTGCCATGAAGTGATGGCACCAGATGCCATGATCTTAGTTTTCTGAACGCTGAGTTTTAAGCCAGCTTTTTCACTCTCCTCTTTTACTTTCATCAAGAGGCTCTTTAGTTCCTCTTCACTTTCTGCCATAAGGGTGGTGTCATCTGCATATCTGAGATTATTGATATTTCTCCCTGCAATCTTGATTCCAGCTTGTGCTTCATCCAGCCCAGCATTTTGTATGATGTACTCTGCATGGAAGTAAATAAGCAGGTTAACAATATACAGCCTTGATGTACCCCTTTCCTCATTTGGAACCAGTCGGTTGTTCCATGTCTGGTTCTAACTGTTGCTTCTTGACCTGCATACAGATTTCTCAGGAGGCAGGTAAGGTGGTCTGATATTCCCATCTCTTGAAGAATTTCCCACAGTCTGTTGTGATCCACACAGTCAAAGGCTTTAGTGTAGGCAATGAAACAGAAGTAGGTGTTTTTCTGGAATTTTTTTGCTTTTTCTATGATCCAATGGATGTTGGCAATTTGATCTCTGGCAAAGGTTTGATCTCTATGTAAAGGCAAAGGTTCCTTTGCCTTTTCTAAATCCTTTCTTTGGGATTGGAATGAAAACTGACCTTTTCCAGTCCTATGGCCACTGCTGAATTTTCCAAATTTGCTGGCATGTTGAGTGCAGTACTTTCAAAGCATCATCTTTTAGGATTTGAAATAGCTCCGTCACCTCCACAAGCTTTGTTCATAGCAATACTTCCTAAGGCCCACTTTACTCAATAATTGTATTAGACCAGAGGAATATGTCTTATTTTACTATTTTACAAGCGAGGCAACTGAGCCAATAATGGTTATTTAGCTACTGACAACTTAGAATTTTGCTTTCCTGATTTCTAATCCAATATACCACATTATTTCTCAAAACTTGTACATGGGCAAGTGAAAAATATACCAAAGAAAATATATTGAAGAAGAAAATTCTTGCACAGATGTGATTAACAGAGAAGGTATCTGAAATGGTTTACATCCTAGTGGAGGAGCCTTTAGACAGTGTTGTGATAGAAGCTAATGATATTAGACTACAATTTCTTTTATTCAAATTCCCTCTACTAGGGGGGAGGGGAAGATCTCCCAATAAGTTGAGCTCCTGATGGTTTTCCCTTTGGAGTACTTGTAATGGAGGATCAAGAAAGTGAAATGTGAGTGGTTTCCTGATTTTTGTTGTAACAAAAGCTTGTTGCTGAAATTAGCTCTTCTCCCCCTCCTACTACCCAAACACAGCATCCATTATTCTTCCCTTCCAAAGCCATCTCAGCAAAATCAGCCCACCTGAGACACCAGACCTAATGTAGGACATCTCCCATAGGATACTCAAGCCTCCTCTCTGGCTTGCTTTTTGGGCAAATTGTGACTAAAGAGAGACTGCTGCTGCTGCTAAACCGCTTCAGTCGTGTCCGACTCTCTGCGACCCCATAGACGGCAGCCCCCCAGGCTCCTCTGTCCACAGGATTCTCCAGGCAAGAATACTGCAGTGGGTTGCCATTTCCTTCTCCAAGGCATTTATGCATGCTAAGTCGCTTCAGTCATGTCTAACTCTGTGTAACCCTATGGACAGCAGCCCACCAGTCTCCTCTGTCCACAGGATTCTCTAGGGAAGAATACTGGAGTGGGCTGCCATTTCCTTTTCCAAAAGAGAGACCGAGACACCGCCAAATGTGAAGGCAGACTAAGCCTGGCTGTAACTAGCTGTCTGGGGCCTCTGCAGTCCCTAAGAAGGAAGCCAGTGTTCACATAGGGCACTTGGAGTTACCAGCAGTCCACCCAGAGGAACCCCCTCTCTGTCTCCGATAGCCAAAGAACATTTTGTGTTGAGATTGTCCTCCCTTAACTTTTTAATTTTTCCCTGTCACCAGTTTTGTATTCAACCATTCAGAATTCTCTGGGTACTTTAGGATCCTGTTTCATTAAAACATGCTGTTGGGTAACAATTGCTAGAATTTTCTTCAAGTCATTTTTCATGTCAGTCCCCTTCATCCTCATTGTTCTCCCTCTAAAAAACTGGCATCCGGTAGGGATGCTTTAAAGGTCATTTCTGCTGACCCTATCACTGACTCAGAGAAAAGAGTAGGGGTTAAGTCCGGTGCCTACACCACACAAAATTTAGTCCTGGGCAAGTATAATTCCTACTGTACATATCTATTGGCCAAAGGAAGAAACTGAAACACATCTGGTCTCTAAGACTCCTCAAGGTTGCACTGATGGTCAAGGTCTGAGCTCTATTTTTTAGAATAGTAAGACTGAATAACGCTGTGTGCTGTGGGTGTGCGTGCTAAGTCACTTCAGCTGTGTTCTGCTCTTTGCGACCCTATGGACTGTGCCTGCCACGCTCCTCTGTCCGTGGGATCCTCCAGGCAAGAATACTGGAGTGGGTTGCCATGCTCTTCTCCAAGGGACCTTCCCGACCCAGGGCTGGAACTCGCATCTCTTATGTCTCCTGCGTTGGCAGGTGGGTTCTTCACCCCTAGTACCACCAGGGAAGCCAAGAACGCTGGGCTACTGAATTTAAATATTGTAGGTGCCAAGATGGGACTGGGAGTCTCCCTCACTGGGTGGATCACAGAGGCGTGCAGGAGATTGCAGAGTTGGCACTGTCCTGTGGAAGCTGGGGTGGAGAACTGGTAGGGCCTGGGAGGCCTCTCAGACACTGGGGTCTAATGGGCCTTAGACTGGGTCCTTTCACTGTTAGCACAAAATAAACAGGAGATGCAGAGGCATGTTACAGCAGACAACCAACCGACTTCATTCTGGCCCTCCAACTCTGTCCCTACAACAGGACTGGGAGGCAGGTGTCGCTGCCCCCATTTTACAGAGAAAGCAGCGGTCAGGAAGATGAAGCCTCTTGTTAAGGATCCTATGCTCAGTACATTGCAAAGGAAGAGCTTTGAGTTCTGCTCCTTGATTCAAACCTCCTCCCAAACCAAACTCCACCTTTCCCACGTACAAGACTACAGCTGAAAAGGATCACTGAGGACACATTTTAGGTCAACTCTCTCTTGGTTTACAATACAAGGGAATGGAGATCCTCGACAGAAGTGATTGCTAAGGTCACAAGGCGTGCGCGTGACAAGCTGCACTCTCGGGAACCAAGACTCACTTTCTTCTTTCCTGTGCAGCCTCCTGGGGAGGTGGGGGAGGGGCTGCAGCTACCGGGGCCCTGGCGTTCCGGGGCGGTCCCTGGCGGCCGTGCATTCCACAACCACCCGAGCACAGCGAGCCGGGTGCCGAGCTGCGCGTGCCGGCCACTCCTGCGCGCTCCCGCCTGCCCGCGGCTCCGAGCTACCCGGCACGTTGACGGCCGAGGTCCGAGGGCCAGGGGTCGCATCCCTCTGCTGTGGAGCCCGCCGTCCCCAGGACATCTAGAGAAGCGTTCCAGCTGCCTCTGCCCCAGGAACTTTTCGCAGACCTGGCACGATCCAGCAGCGGCGGTGGCCGCGGGTTTTCAAAGCAGCTGCGCGGATCTCGGGTGAGTGGGGTCATCGGGTGCCCTTCGTGGGCTCCGGCTCTCGTGCTGCCTCTACCCAAGTGCCCTCCCAACTGCCCTCTTTTTATCTCCTTTTCCCCCCTCATTTCTCCCTCTTCACTACTTCTGCTTTTTCTTATCTCCTTCTGTCCGCCCTTAAGTTCCAGCGACCTTCGGCGCTCGATCTTGAGCCTCCCGGGAGGCCGGAGCTCGTATGGGTGGGCTCCAGCCCTCCGGGAGGCAAGTGTGTTCCGCGTTTCCCTGCCCCTGCCTGTGGTCGCGGGAGGAAAGGGGGAAGCGCGCCCCGTCCTTGAGCAGGTTCTGCTCTCTCTTTGCTCTCCAGGCGCGGCGGCGGAGCTCGGCTCCCGGCCTTAGCGCACCCGCTGTGGGCGCTGCGCTGGCAGTTTGGGTCTTTGCACCCTCCAGAGCAGCAGGCTTTCTATCTTACTTTTCTCAGAGCCCTGCGTGGAAGGCGCCGGAGTTGGAAGTCAGGGGTGGTGGGTTCCAGCCGTGGTTTGTTACTAGCAGTTCTCTGCCTGTGAAATGGGAAAAATACCCTTTGAATTCCGATCAAATGAGAAAGGGAAAGTTCCAAGTATCTTGGAGACAAAGAAGCCTTCCTCCCAAGCTCCTCCTGCCTCTTTATTTAGGGTTGTTCCGACTGCCAGTTCTCCCGCACCGCTCACCCGCCTCCACAAATTCCTTGAGGGTAGGCTCTGTCTCTCATCCTCAGCACCTGGCACAGGACGCCCAATACTGCCTACTGAATGAAAGAGAGATATAAATCTTAAAAACCTCGTACAACTGTTAAGGTTGCTTTTTGAATTGAGTGGCCAGTCTGGGCTCTTATTCATGCAGCTCCTGACTCACTTGTTCTAGTCTTGTAGGCACCTGGGGGCTCCTGTGTGACCCATTTATCTACAGATTCCCTCGAAGCTCTAGGCTGCAGCGGTGAGAGCCCCTCAGTTATTCAATCATGGAAGATTCCCTGATCATCTGCTAGGATCTGTGATCCCACTGTTGGGGGTAAATAGTCCATAATCCCGCAGGACTGTGAAGGCCTGAGTAGGCGTGGGGGTAAGGGGTTGGGGTGGGAAGAACTGTTTCCCTGGGAGTCAGGAAACACTCTGAGTACCTTGAGGGGTATCCATATCTGGACCTTGCCTTTGCCATCCCCGTAAAATAAAGAAGTGGAGGTGGAAAAGTTGGGTGTCTGTGGTTAAATGGGATGTGCTTTGGGGTTATTCAGGCCACTCAGCAATCCTCTGAGCACATCCAAAACAGCCCAGCTGGGCGTCAGGACATCAGGTACTTCTGTAGTAAAACCCAAGAAAAGCCAAGGAGAAATGCTTCTCTGCTCTAGCGGAGACCTCGAGTTTCCAGCGGTCTCGGGGTTATGAATCATGCCACGGGGGTTATAAGTCATGCCCCATCAAATCTTCCCAACACTTGACCACTCAGCGCGTCAGCACTGTGGGCTCCGCAGCACACAAAAAGGTCTGGGGATTTCCCATTTCTGGCCCAGCCTGAGAATCCCTGGGCTGTGGTGAGGTGTTTGAGACAGAAAACCAATCAGATGCTCTACTTTGGGAGCTGAGTACGGCTGGGTCACATACTGGGCTCTGAGGTGTCAGACTAAGGGGACAATAAGAGGTAGGTACAACCTTAGATACTTTCCCAGCCATATTCTGACCCTTCTTTTAAGAAGAGTGCTTCTGCTTCTTCTCCATGAAAGCACTTCTTCTGTTTCTTCTTCTATGTTTTAATAGAAACCCAGAAAATATTTCCGGGGACAGAGGATCTTTATCTTGACTGTCTTACACTGTTGCTATTGGCAGTGGTATCAAAGACAGGCACGTGTCCTCCCACTCACAGTTTGTAAGAGTAAACACTAGTATTACCACACCCTGCTGACGGCTGCCTGGTTGGCCAGGTAAGCTGAATAATGTAACAATAATCATATTTGTTATTGTTTAGTTGCTAAGTTGTGTCCGACTCTTTTGTGACCCCATGGACTGTAGCCCGCCAGGCTCCTCTGTCCATGGGATTTCCCAGGCAAGAATACTGGAGTGGGTTACCATTTCCTTCTCAGAGGATCTTCCTGACCCAGGGATCAAACATGCATCTCCTGCATTGGCAGCAGATTCTTTACCACTGAGCCACCTGACATTTACTGAGCACTTGCTATTAGCCAGGTATTATTCTAAGCATTTTATATGTATTAACTCATTTAGTCTTTACCAGAATCCTATGAGGTAGGGATCATCATTGCCTCCATTTTATAGATGAGGAAACTGGGGTCCAGAGAGAGTAGCTTACATATATCACACAGGAAGTAAGTGGCAGAGCTGCAGTTTGAACCCAGGCAGTTTGGCTTTGGGGCCTATACTCCGAACCTCATTGTAATTGAGGGGATCTAGGTTCAGATCTTGCCTCTGTCAATTACTTACAGGGTGACCTGGGGGAGTTAATTGAGAATTTGGCAGCCTCTTGACCAGTGAATCACTAGGCCCCCTAGTATCAGTTCATCTCACTCATAGACAGTGAACCTCAACTGAGAGTGATGTACATCTGGTGTAAAGATTAAGAGTTAGGGAACCAGGAAGGGTAACAGGTCAGAATTATGACTTCTTGGCATATCAGAAAGCAACAAAACAGATCCAGTGACTAAACTGTGTACTTCAAACTGCTTAGTTGTGTACACATACAGCTTCTTTTATTTTGGTGATTTGGATCCTGGTGGGCTAATTGGGCATGTGAATTGCTGATGACCCACTGCATAGGATAGGATAGGGGGAAAAGACATGGAGGAAGGAGGCAAAAAGACAGAGAAGACAACCGGGCTCCCCAGATCAGTTACGATCAAGATGACACATCTGGCACACACATCTCGCCTCCTAACTCCCTGCCTCAGGCTGACACTGACATTCAGGACTTTTCAACAAACCTCTATAGGGACGGAAGATCCTTCTTAACTTGGTGCTCTGGCCTCTACTGAGGGACTGTGAAGCATCTGTCTAGCCCTCCCAGACTTCCCGCTTCCTTCTTCTTGGTCAGAGAAGTAACAAGGGGGCCAAAACAGGAGACTTTTCTCTTTGAGTGCCCTGGTGGCATCTTAGGGAACATCTTGGGGCTGTTTAAAGATTCATCTTTTTCCCTCACTCTTTTCTAGATTTTCTTGATTGGTTTTCAACCCAACGCCATCCTGACTGGGGCAGGGATCTAGGGGCAGCAGAGTCAGTCTTTGAGAGCTGGCCCTTAAGAGGTCACCTTGTCCATCCTCTCCTATTGACCTACAGGAAACTGAAGCTCAGTTTGAAAGAGGAAAATACTCAAGATCGCACCCTGCATTCATTTTCTAATGCTGTAACAAATCACCACAAATTTAATGGCTTCAAATATATTGTGATACAGTTCTAGCAATCATAGGTCTAGTATGGGTCTCCTTAGAGTAAATCAAGGCATCATCAGCTTGTGTTTCTCTCTGGAGCTTTGAGGGGACTTGGTCCCCTGCGTATTTGAGTTGTTGGTAGAATTCAGTTCTGTGGTTGTAAGACCAAGGTCACTGTTTTCTTGCTGGCTGCAAGCTGAGAGGCATTCCCTCTTCTCAGGCCACTGCATTCCTTGGCTCATAGCCCCCTTTCTCCATCTTCAAAATAAGCAACAGTGAGTCAGATCCTTTTCCTATCATATTTCTCCCACTCTTCTGCCTTCCTTTTCACTTTCAAGGATGCATGTGAGTAGATTGGGTTCACCTAGGTAATCAGGCTAATCTCCCCATCTCAAAGTCCTTAACTTTAATCACATCTGTAAAGTCCCTTTGCCTTGGCTCCTCCCTCTGAGTCATGCTTCCTTGTTCATATTCAAAGTTTTGAGGACCAGGACATGCAGATCTCTGTGGAGTCGTCTTTCTGCCTACCACATACAGTGAGGCCCACTTTAGGAGAATGGCTTGTTCTGGATCACACATCTTGGCAGGAGATTTCCACCACTGTGGTGCACTTGCAGCTCTATCAGTGACACCCCTCTTCCCCCCAGTTCCCCAACAGTCCACCTCATGGAGAGTGTCATTTGTCAGCCCAGCAGCAGCAGGCACTTAGTCAGTGGCAAATAGCAATGGTGGACGGTGGAGGCTTAAACAGGATACTGTGGATTTGGGCCTGGGTTTCTCCTGTGCTGGCTCCCTGCTGATTTCTAAGACTCTGTGATTGGCTGGGTCAGATGGTACGTGCAGTCGTGAATAGCTCTGGCTTGATTTCTAAAGTCTTTGAAATATCTTGGTGTTTTTCCATTTTTCCAGCCACAGAAGAGCAGATAGAAACTCAGGCAGGGAATAAGTCTTTGTACTGTTAAGAATTTTGAAGGCGATAGAAGCCAACTGGGGTAAAACGAGAACAGAGTTCTCCCCAGAGACCTGGGGTCATTGGAGAAAGTCCTCTGGTTTATTTGTTTCACATTTTTGATACTTGTGTGTCCTGCCCATTCCTTCCTCTGGCCCCTTTCTTTAGGACAAAGCTCCCTGGTGAAATGGACTCCTTGCTGAGTTGGTAAATGCTTGAGGCTAACTATAACACTGTTTCCAAGAGTAAATATGAGGCTGGGATGGCCATTTCACACTGGACTTGGCATGAGGAATCCCCTCCCCTTTTATCAGCCTCCCTGTCCTCTTTAGAGAACAGTGAGAGAAAACTCCATATTCTGGGCAGCAAGTCCCCAGCCCCTACACCTACATCAATGCCCAGCCCCTGAGCACAAGGAATTGAAACTTGAATTTGAACCACCAGCCCAAGCAAGTCGGGAAGAGGGAAGTCTAGAGGATGTTATTCAGAAAGGCCAGTGCTTGTTTGTCTAGTACATATAGGATGAACTGGGAAAGAAAGCGGCCCCATAATCCTTTGGGAACGTACAGAGATCGAATCAGAGGGTGTCATTTTATTTAAAAGATAATGTTTTGACTTTAAGGTCATTGAACAGGGGTAAACATCCTTTCTGGACCTCCCCCACTAAGTTCCAGGAGTTAAGTCAAATCTAATGTTCCCCAGTCCATATTCATTTCTTTGTCAGTCTTATATTCATCGGACACTTACTGTGTGCTAGGGCCTGTGATGGGTGCTGAGGGAACAGTAGTGAACAAGAGACTTCTCTCTTCTTTGTATTTGCTTCTTCTCTCTTTGTATTTGCATTTGAGTCAGCAAAGATGGCCAATAAAAACAAACAAGCAAAGAGGCCAATCTGAGGCTGTGAAAAGTGTGTGCAGAGAATAAAACAAGGTATGAGACAGAGAATGGCTAGTGGATGAAGGTGGTAATTTAATAGAGAGGGTCTGGAAAGGCTTTTTCAAAGACGTAACGTTTAAAAGTTGAGGTCGTGGTCATTGAGACACTGCATGTTGAAGGGAAGATTTAAGATGATCTAAGTGCATTCTAGGAAGAGCGAACAGCAAACAAAAAGGTCTTGAAATGGGACCAGCCCTCAGGATATAAGTCACTAAGTAGCCCAGCTACTGGGTGGCCAGTGGGATCCCTTCTGTCTGGCCTAAGTGCTTCATTCTTTTCTGACGATCCCACCAGCTCTTTCTGAGGGTGGAGCCTCGGGAAGAGGTGCTGTGAACCAGGCCATGCAGGTAAACCCCCTGGTCCACTGCCCTGTGAGCCATTACCTTGTTGCTGACATTCTGCAAGATGCTTCAAGAGACTCCTCCAGCTTCAGCGACTCAGAGCTGGTTCTGGCTGCCTCCTCTGTGGCTTCCGTGTCTAGCGGAAAGAAAACAGCAGCACTTGGTGCTCAGTCAGAGCTATGGACTAAGTCCACACTTTCAGGAAGTCACCTGCCTCTATCTGCCTTTTCTCCCACTGTGGCATAATCAAGCTTGAAGCAGCAGGAAGTCACTTCTTTTATTGTGTTCTTCCTTGGAAAACTCCTTGGTGGTAAAACCGGTTGGATAGCCGTTGGCAGTCTCTCAAAAGTTAACTGTTAGCTGCGGTTCAGATGTGGAGAGTGTGCATTTCCGGTGGAAGGTTAAAGATGGGAAGACATCAAAGGCTGTTTGTTTATGAAACTATCACTGCAGTTTCTTGATCAGACACAGAGCAGTCATGGTGCCTAAACTCAGTGGTAGGGGCCACTGAACTTTGTGTGACTTTAGGAGCTGTGGTCGCTAGCTCAGTTTAACATTTATGAAGCCCTTACTGGTGCCTCAGACAGTAAAGAATCTGCCTGCAATGCCGGAGACCTGGGTTTGATCCCTGGGTTGGGAAGATCCCCTGGAGGAGGACATGGCAACCCACTCCAGTATTCTTGCCTGGAGAATCCCCATGGACAGAGGAGCCTGGCGGGCTACATTCCATGGGTTCGCAAAAGTCAGACACGACTGAGCAACTAAGCACACACACTACTGTGTACCAGGCAGTGTCCAAGTAAGTACTTTGTATGCGTTACTCATTCAACTTCAGGGCATCCCCGTGAAGAAGTTACTATTATTAGTTAATATTATTCCCATTTTTACAAATGAGACTGGAGCTTTTAAAGGTTAGATTTCCTGCCAAAGCCACTAGCACTACATATGCTCCCAATATACCAAGTAACTCGTCAGCTCTGGGCTTTGTTGATGATGGTTTTCTACTAATCCTGCCTTTCTCCTTGTTTGTTTCTTTTGAACTCCTACATATCTTCAAAGTCCATATCAAAACCCCCCTTTTGGGTGAAGTCGTCTATCTTACATAGACAAAAACAAAGGCATGAGAATTAATATTTTTTTTGAGCATCTATAATTTTCTAGGACTCCATACATATTATCTCCTATTATCCTCACAATAGGATGTTGCAGTGCAATGCTTCTAATGTCCTTATTTGGAAGATGAGAAGACCAAGGTTTAGAAATTTTAAATAACTAGCCCAAAGTCACACTTCTATGGGTAAAAAACAGAATTCAAATCAAGTACTCTTTCTGCTTTTTTTTCCTGCTTGGAGATGGCATATGGTTTGTACCTTCAGTCTACTTCTCTGCCTTTTATTGCAATTTGTGACTGTAATTAATGTCTTTTCCTCCAGAAGAGTGTGAGCTTCTTAAGGAAAAGCACCGTATTTATCTCCACACCCACTCCCCAGTGTTAATCACAGTGCCATGAATGTTTATTGAATTAGACTGAATTGCTACTCTACTAGTTTCATACTTGGACTGGAAAAATAGGTCAGACTAACCAATGCTGCTGCTGGTTGATTAAAAAAACATCATTAATATGGATTAAGCATCTATCAGCTTCTGTAACGTCTCAGATGGTATTCGGGTTTGATTCCTGGGTCGGGAAGATCCCCTGGAGAAGGAAATGGCAACCCACTCCAGTATTCTTGCCTGGAAAATTCCATGGACAGAGGAACCTGGCAGGCTACAGTCCGTGGGACTGCAAAGAGTCAGACATGACTGAGCAACTAACACTTTTACTTTTAAGGATCTATCATCTTTGTTGATAAAGTGAAGTACAGTCCAAGTTGGGATGTTACCAAACTCTAGCCAAAGCGGGTGAATATTTGCTTAGGCCAGAGAGTCCCTGTAGTCAGGGATTGTTAATCAAAGGATGAACATTTGTAGAGTGCTTACTGTTTGTCAGAACACTACTAAGTACTATATGCAATTATCTCATGGAATTCTCCTTAACCCTATAAGGCAGACTATTATTTTCCCATTTTTGTTTTCAGCTGAGTAAATGGAATCATTAGGAAGGTTAAGTAACTTATTCAAGGCAGGTCAGCTAGAAAGTGGTAAATCTCTTGGATTTAAAACAGCCACATTTAAATCCAAGCCAACTGGCCTCCTAGTCTGGCCTTTAACACTACTGTGTAGTCTGAGTGTTTCAGAAATATTTCCTTGTTGTTTCCAAGTATTCTTTATACTTCTATGAACTTCCATCACCTTACCAGATTACAGTAGTTTGAGAATTTGTTGATTTAAGAAATGTTTATTCAGTACCTATACCACTGAGTAGAGAGGGAAGGCAGTCTGTGAGGACAACTGTGCTGGGTACAATCAGTGCTGGGGAAGAACTGTAATCCAGGCAAAGTCCATTCCGCTCCCAGTTTTCAACTTCTATGCATGTTGGCTTTCCCCTCCAGTTTGGTGAAATCTCTCATTACAAGTAGGATTCTGGTGTCTCCCTCTCTTCTCTGATGTTCTTCCCCATGGTGAGGAGTAAATAAGTTACAAGGTTTACCCTTCCCTTCTTCCCTGGGTTGATTTGCATTTGGACCTTAAGTCAAAGAGATGAAACACAAAGGGTGGAATTCTATCCATGACTGATTCTGACAGGACCCTGCTTTGCTTTTTAGCGGTGTGTCTGTGTGTTTCTGGAAAACCATCTCACTGCCTCAACTTTGAGGAAGTTGCTTAGGACTCTGAGCCCAAAGTTCCCCCTAGGTGTTTACAGTAAAAAGGTATAGTCAAGAAGCCTGTGGAAAACAGTATGGAGGTTTCTCAGAAAAGTGAAAATAGAATTACTATATGTTTAGCAGTCCCACTCCTGGGCATATATCTGGACAAAACTTTAATCCAAAATGATACATGCACCCCTATGTTCATAGCAGGACTATTCACAATAGCTAAGACGTGGAAACAACCTCAATGTCCATTGACAGATGAGTGGAGAAAGATGTGGTGAGTGAAGTGTGAAAGTTGCTCAGTCATGTCTGATTCTTTGTGACCCCATGGACTATATAGTCCATGGAATTCTCCAGGCCAGAATACTGGAGTGGGTAGCCTTTCCCTTTTCCAGGGGATCTTGCCAACCCAGGGATTGAACCCAGGTCTCCCTCATTGCAGGCAGATTCTTTACCAGCTGAGCCACAAGGGAAGCCCAAAGACATAGTACATATATACAATGGAATACTAGTCAGCGATAAAAAAGAATGAAATAATGCCATTTGCAGCAACATAGATACAACTAGAGATTATCATACTAAGTGAAGTAACTCAGAAAGAGAAAGACAAATACCATATGATATCACTTATATGTGGAATCTAAAATATGACGCAAATGAACCTACCTGTGAAATACAAACAGACCACAAACATAGAGATCAGACTTGTGGTTGCCAATGGGGAGGAAGTTGGGGGAGGGATGGAGTGGGAGGTTGGGGTTAGCAGATGTAAGCTATTGTGCATAGAATGGAGAAACACCAAAGTCCTACTGTGTAGCACAGAGAACTATATTCACTATCCTATGATAAAACACAATGGGAAAGAATATGAGAAAGAATATATATGTATAACTTGAATCACTTTGCTATACAGCAGGAATTAACACAACATTGTAAATCAACTATACTTTGATAAAAAACAAGGAAGCCTGGCTGGCTCTCATTCTTTATATTAGTTCATTCTCTATCACTGCTTACTCCAACCTGCTGCCCCACTGCCTTCTCCTGACTCCCATCTGAAATGGGATAGTGATGGAGTTGAAAGAGAGTGCTGCAAATCTGGAGACCTGAGTTGTCCCCTGAGTCCTGCCATTAAATTGCTTTGATGACCTTGGGTAAGCCATGTCCTTCATCTGTAAAATGGAAGGTAGACTAAAGTAGATAGTGTCTAAATCCTGTGTAGATTTCTAGAATATCATTGGTTTGAAGAAGTTTCATCTCCGCAGAACACTCAGTAGGATGTAATATTGCTGTATTAGTTTTCTATTGCTGCCATAACAAATTACCACACTTTAGTGGCTTAAAACATACATATATAATCTTAGTTTCCCTGAGTCAGGAGTCCAAATACAGTTTAGCTGGGTCCTTACAGAGATGCAGTCAAGATGTCAGCCAGGCTGCCCTGTCATCTGGGGACCCAATAGGGAAGAATCTGCCCACAGCTCTTTCGGGTTGTTGGTAGATTTGTTTCTTGCACCTCAAGGCCAGCAGAAAAGTATCGTTGACCTAGGGAAGGTTTCAGCTTTCTTTTAGCCTTCCACCTTATTAAGTCAGACCCACCCAAGGTAATCTTTCTGATTATAAAGCCAGCAATTCTGGGGCCTTAATTACATCTGCAAAATCCCTCACCCTTGTTATGTGACCTAACCTAATCACAGGGTAACTCCAGGGAACAGATTGTGGGAGCCATCTTAGAATTCTGCTTCCTGTCATTGTTTTACAGAAATAGCCTGTTTGCAGTTATAACTGGAGCATATTCTTTCCTGAGTCAGGTCAAATGACTTAGCATATGAAATCAGTTCTAAAACTTACTTGTTCCTACACTAAAACTACCCTGCTTTGAACTTGCTTTTGGAACACAATATATTATGCTTCCCTTTATTCTTATATAATTATCCTCCAAGTTATTTTCTTCCAATACTGTTCATGAATATATAGTTATGCATTGTTGTTGTGTCAGTCGCTCAGTCATGTCCAACTCTTTGCAAACCCATGGGCTGTAGCCTGCCAGGCTCCTCTGTCTGTGGGATTCTGCAGGCAAGAATATTGGAGTTGGTTGCCATTCCTTTCTCCATGGGGTCTTCCTGACCCAGGATTCAAACCCAGGTCTCTTGCATTGTAGACAGATTCTTTATCATTTGAGCTATTGAGGAAATAATTTAAATTTAACTTATTTTAAGTTAGTTTTTCTATTTGAAATCATATATTGTAAAAAAATACTAAAGAGTCATCTTTGTCCTTAGGTGATTCTTAAAAGTATTTTGTTCCATCAATATTTGAGAGAGATGTATTGAACTCCCCCACCATAATTGTAAATTTGTCTATTTCTTATAATTCTGAGATTAAGTATATAAAAATTAAAAATCATTGGATCTTTTGTTATCTCTAGTTATACTTTTTACTTAAATGTCTACTTTGTTCAATGGTAAAACAGCTCTACTAGCTTACAGAATTCATGATGGATGGTATTTCTTTTGTTTCCAATTACTTTCAATATTTCTGAACCCCCATGTGTCTCTTGTAAAAGGTATTTATATTTTTATATACTCTGATAGTTTTTGTTAGTTTTGGTTTAAATCTACTATTCTTTATGTGCTTTCTATTTGTGTCACACGTTCTATTCCCCTCCCCTTCCCTTGTTTTCTCTGGAAATTATGTATCCATTTACTACTGTTAAATGGCTACCCTAGAGATTACAATATACATCCTTGATTTCACAAAGTTCAGTGTTACTAGTTATTTTGCCCTTTCCCAGAAAATAAGAACACTTTGATTCTGTTTCTTCTCCTTATTATTATTGAATATTTAAATTTTCTATTTTATCTAAAATTTTATTTCATCTTAATTCTCAGTTATTTTTGTTCACTTTAAAGAAATCATTGTTTTCTAGATTGCATTGTTTCTGATGAGATGTTAGCTATCAGTCTAATTGGTTTTCACTTGAATATAATCTTTTTTTCTCTTTGTCTTTGATTTTCAGCAGATTTACTATGATGCACCTAACTATGGATTTTACTTGCTCTAACTAGAACTTTATAGGGCTTCTTGAGTTTGTGAATTCATATATTTAATCAGCTTTGAAAAATTCTGCTATTTCTTACTGTAATGTTTTTTCTTCCCCATTCTGTCTTCTTTCTAGGACTCCAATTACATGGATGTTGTATTGTGTCACTGCTTCCTCTATACCCCTCACCCAGTTTATTTTCCATCCTTTTATTTCCCTGCATCATTATATTTTTTTCCCTCTGATCCTCCAGTTCACTAATTCTTTTTTTCGGCTATGTTTCATCTGCTGTTAAGCCTATTCACTGAATTTTTATTTTCAATTATTGTATTCTTCAGTTCTAGAATTTCTATTTGGCTCTTTTAAAAAATCTGTTGTGTTCTTTCTTATAGTTTTCAGTTCTCTGTCAAAATTCTCAATCTTGTTTTATTTTCTCCTCAAACATATTAATCAAAGTTACTTAAAATGTGTGTGTCTGACAACTGCAATATCTGGAGCCCCTGTAAGTCTTTTTCTATTGTCTGTTGTTTCTGATGTTTCCATTCTAGTCGTTTTGTCTTTTTTCCCTGCTGCTTATTTTTAGTTATGATTGGACACTATATTTGAATAAGAAATTTGAATAAAAGTTTGAATTGTGCTGTTATCTCCTCTACAGTGGATGTAAGTTTGCTTCTGCCGACACCTGGAGGTGCTAGCAATCTAGAACAAGCTTAATTCAATTTCAAGGACTGTGATGATTCAAAGCTGGGTTGCAGTCTTGGGGTTTAGTATACTTCTTGTTCACTCCTGGCACTAAGAGTGCTCTTTGAAGTCCAAACCCAAAATGCAAGGGCTTTGTTCTCTCTGTCTTGGCAGTCTTATACTCCTGAGTCTGTCAGAAACACTGTTAGTCTCCGTCCTCCACTAAGGGAGATGCTGCTTCAAACACCAGGCTTACCTCCCTGGATTTGTCTTCCCCAGATCTTAGCCTGGTAATTCTTCATTATTTTGCTATTTCTTAGTGCCTTTGAGCAGATTTTTTTTGGGGGGGTCTAATTTTTCTAGTTGTCCTCAGTAAGAAAACAGGTCAAAATTATCTAGCTTGACATTACCAGAAGTGAAAATCCTAATCTTTACAGATTCTCTTTTTCTTTTTCTTAATTGAGGTACAGTTGGCATATAACAATATATCAATGTACAACATAAATGATTCACAATATGTATATGCCATAAAATAATCACCACAATAACTCTAGTTACCATCTGTAACCATACAAAGTTACAAAATATTTTTTATGATGAGAACTTTTAAGATTTACTCTCATCACTTTTCAAATATGCAATACAATGTTCTTGACTATGGTTACCATGCTGCCTATTTGTTAATCAATTTTTTTTGTTGAGTTGTATGAGTTCTTTATATATTTTGATTATTGACCCCTTGTCAGATATATGCTTTGCAAATATCTTCTCCCATTTAATAGGGTTGCCTTTTTATTTTGCTGATGGTGTCCTTTGCTGTGCAGAAGCTTTTTAGTTTAATGTAGTCCCACTAATTTAATTTTACTTTTGTTGCTCTTGCCTTGGAGTCAGATCCAAAGAATCTTTGCCAAGAGCAGTGTCAAGGAGTTTACTGTCTATGCTTTCTTCTAGTTTTATGGTTTCAGGTCTTTAATCTACTTTGAACTAATTTTTATATATGGTGTAAGATACTAGTCTTGATTATTTTGCATGTGGCTGTCTAATTTTCCCAATGCCATTTGTAAAAGAGACTATCCTTTCCTTATTGTATATTCTTGCCCCCTTTGTAGTAAGTTAATTGACTATATGTGTGGGATTACTTCTGGGCTCTCCATTCTGTTCCAGTGATCTGTGTGTTCATTTTTATGCCACTGCTATTTTTGTGTGTTATTACTATGATTTTGGGGCTTCCCTGGTGTCTCAGACAGTAAAGAATCTGCCTGCAATGCAGGAGACCCGTGTTCAACCCCTGAGAAGATCCCCTGGAGAAGGAAATGGCACCCTACTCCAGTATTCTTGCCTGGAGAATCGCATGGACAGAGGAGCCTAGTGGGCCCCATGGGCCCTAGATAGAGTTACTAGTCCTGATAGTGCTCAACCAAAAACCACATTGGTCTATCAGAGAGGTGAAAATTACTTGTGGGGGAAGGGAGTCTCACAGTTGAAAGGTAGATAGCACAGATGAGACACTTTGAATTCAGTTATTCTAATACTTCTGACTTGTAGAAATTTTTAATTTATGAAATTTATACATATATATGTATAAATATATATATATAGTTGGCACTAGAAGATTTGCCAGATGATAGAATTGACTGGAAGGATTATTATCTTGTAAACAAACTTTCAGTTGCTTAAGAAAAACAGTCCCAGAAGTAAAACTTGATGTTTCAGAATCAGGCAGCAGGGAACCTGCACTTTCCTTCCTGCTGCTGCTGCTGCTGCTGCTGTCACTTCAGTCGTGTCCGACTCTGTGTGACCCCATAGATAGCAGCCCACCAGGCTACCCCGTCCCTGGGATTCTCAGGCAAGAACACTGGAGTGGGTTGCCATTTCCTTCTCCAATGCATAAAAGTGAAAAGTGAAAGTGAAGTTGCTCAGTCGTGTCCAACTCTTAGTGATCCTATGGACTGCAGCCCACCAGGCTCCTCCGTCCATGGGATTTTCCAGGCAAGAGAAGTGGAGTGGGGTGCCATTGCTTTCCTTCCTAGTTTGGACCAAATAAACTACTTGATGGATGGGATGAATATTTTACCTTTGGAGAAGGTACAATGTTTTCCTCCTTTGAAGGAACTACAATTTTTTACTCTTTCACTTAGTCTTGTTAGTAGATATAAAATAGTCCTTTTGGGTTTCTTAACTTTTCCACTGAATTGTCTAAACTGTTTAAGTTTGTGGTCTAAAGTGGAGCCAGGGTGTCTCCAGGTCACAGGGCAGGTGGTGTAGGGCCTGGAAGGCACCTGTGATTGACAACGCAGTAGCTTCTTTGTCCGTTCAGGGTGACTTTAACATAGTCTTTTAGATAAACATTGAATATATGTTAAAGTTCATCTTTCATTAATGAGGTAAATAGCAGATAAAGTATGCCAGTTTGAGTTAACAAGAATTTAGGCCTGACTGCTGTTTTGCCTCCCATGGTCATAAAAACATTGTATTTTTAATCAACGATAAGGTTAAATTTATGACATGGTTTGTGCCATATCCTCTGACATGACCTATTAATCAGAAATCACAAGTGATATATCTGCATAGCAAACAATGAGCTTGTTGATCTATAGTTACTCATTAGATGTATCAAGAAACAGTTTTACATCCTCACAAGGCGCCAATCACCCAGATGCCAGAGGTCAAACAGAAGTCAGCTAGCAGCAGCTTAGCTGAGTCCTGCTTTTTCTCAAGTAAAATTTTCTAGCATGCCATTAATAGTGCTGAACATATGGTTTGTGTAGTTCCTCTTTTGGGGAAAAATTTTTTTTCTTTCACAGTGGGGAGAGGTGGAAGTGACCGGAATCTCTGTTACGTGGGAGGGAACAGGTCATCAGAGAGCACGTGGGAGCACTCAGAGGATTGAAACAGGGAGATGGAGCCCCCGGTGCCCTCTGACACGTGGCCGTGTGTATGTCCAGCCTTAGAGCCCCGGAACAGGGGCTCCAGAAGGGTCCTCAGAGAACATTACGGCCGGTGGCTTTCAGTCTGTGTTTTGAGAAGCCCAAGGGGTCAAGGAGCAGCTAAACAGTTCTGCTGTACCAAGTGAGCAGGCTAGCTGGGAAAAATTATGTTCACAGATTTTTTCAGTTACAAGAAAAAAATGACTTCAATTTCATCATAAAATGTACATTTTGGTGTTACGGTTTAGTATTGCTTTTAGTTTGAATTGTTTATATGAAGGGGGTGGGCACCCTAGTGTCTAGTGTTTAATGCCTGCTCTAAGGATGTTTATACAGCTCTGCTGATGAGATAGGACCCCCAACCCACTCTCTCTGGGCCCTCCCCAGCAATCTGGAGCAGCTCCAATTTTATCTGTTTTTGTGATTGGGTTTTAAACAATTTCATGTGTGAGAAAATAATAGTGATATAGTCTAGAATACAGATTAGAGACCGAGTTTCTTTTATTCATCTATTTGTTCTGATTTGTTTCAGTTAGGGTCAGTGATCTGATCAGATTTAGGTCTTTGAGTGATTATTCTGGAAGGGGGTGGGCTTGAAGTTGAGGGAAAACCTCAGGACCTCAGTTTTGCCACCTAGGAAACAAGGCTGATGTTAGCTTCAGTGGGTTTTGGTTGTGGATCAGCCCTGGAGCTCAAGTTCCTGTAAATAACAGGTTTTCCTTATGAAAATCAGCCAGGGAGATTATGTGTTCCTGGCATTTGGAGTTCCAGAGACTGTTTGATGTTAATGGGTTTACCAGAAAGGGCTTTTGTGGGGTTCTTTTGGCCCAAGGCAAGCTAGCTATTGATGTAATCAGGAGGCCACAACGGATGATTTCCCCCACCCCGTCTCTCTTCAACAGTGTGCTTCTCCTGTGACTCATGCTTCAGTACCTTAGACCTTGGAGAAAGTGACCTTGTTTCTGAGGCTGAGGCAGGGCCGGCCTGTGCCTCTTCCTCCAAGGCCTGATAATCCCCCTGACTGATAATCTGGTGGCCTGGAGAGCCTTGCCAGAGGCCTCTCCTCCATCCTAGAACTTGCCCACATCTATCCAGACCGACTACAGAGTACAGAGGAATCAGTTCCCACAACATGGAGCCAGGAAGAGTTGTAGAAGCCATAGAGATCATCTCGTCCAGGGGTTCCCAAACCCAGCTGCACATTCAAATCACCTGGGAAACATGGGGAACAAGGTCCCTCTGGCGTCTAATTCTCTGTAATGGGACTCTGAATCGACATTTTTTAAACTGTCCTAAGGTGGTTTTCACTTAGCATGGTTTATGGCATTTAGTGACTTGGAACAATGCATGGTGTATAGCAAGCACTCTATATTTGTTAAATAAATGAATGGAAATTGTTGCACAGTAGTCCATTATATGGATATACTCTACTATATATGGCTACTTCTGTTGTGTTGGTTTCTATAGCAAATGGTACAGAAACAAACTTCCTGGTATGCACGTCTTGGAGGCTGTACCTCGGGTATGGTAATCAGTAAACTTACTTAACGCAACCACAGTAGGCACAGAGCCCAAAGCCATGAAAAAGGAAAGGTTACTGATGCAAGGAGAAGCAGGAAATAGGACTGAAATTGGGAATTTTGCCCAGGACCTTGAATCACAGAATTATAGATCTTTTAGATCTAGAAGGAACCATAGGAGACTGTTCTAGCCTGTGACTTCTAGGCAGAGAATGTATCACACCTGTGGCTTTCGGGTTGCATACTTACCTGGGGAGCCAAAGAGAACTCACTGGAAAAGTGTGTGTCTGGGGGCTGCGGGATCTTTAAAATTTTTGACAGGAACATTGACATGTGACACCTCTCAGACATTGTGACAACTACTAGCTCAAGACAGTTTACAGTCTGACATTAATCATACTGCATTCCTTTTGGTGGTGCTACATTTTGTGATGCTGAGTCTTTGGCGGTTGCTATGATAGGGCAAGCACTGCGCACAAATGAACGTGGAAGAGGAAGCGAGCACGGCCCCATCCCATCTGACTCCACAGCTCAAGAAGTTGTGCAGTGCCTCACAGTTGCACACGTGTCGTTAGGAAGTAACTGGCTCAGAATGAAATACAGACTTTTTTCTTTCAATTTGTGTGTATTATTTTTTGCAAACAGCCATGCCTTTGTTAGGACATAAATGCTTAGTAAATTGAACCTAACTACATGACAAATGGAACCGCAAGGTATTTCTTTTGTCCTGGAGTGCTGTGAGAAAATTACTGACACAAAGGATGCTGTGAATCAAAAAGTTTGGGGACAACTGATTTACGTCTTTTAGCTGCAAGTGAGAGAAACTATATGGACACTGGCTTCAGCAAAACCAGAGTATTATTCGCATATATACCGGGGATGTCCAGGGCTGCAGATAGTGTCAGATTGGCTGGGTTGGGGTGCTCACCTGAAGTTGTCAAGACTCCACTTCTCTTTCCATGTCTAGGACATGCTCTCACATGTGGGTGAGATAGCCCCATGCCCATCCTTTCCAGACTCACATCCTTTCATTTTAGCAATCCCAACAGAAAGCATCATCTTTCTCAATAGTTTGCGCACAAAAGTTCCGGGAGGACTTTGGTTGACCTAGCCCGAGTTATTTGCCTATCCCTGAGTAGAGGCTTTGGAGATCTGTAACGGCCAAGCTTAGGGCACAGTCTTTCCCTGTGCTCAGGTGCGTGCCTTAACTAAACCACACAGAAAAGGTAGGTTCTCCAGGAAAAAGGAGGTTCTGTTACCAGAAGAGGAGAAGGGGTGCAGGACCAAAAGCAATGAATTTTCCACCTTACAGATGAGGGAACAGTCTGGGGGTATGATAGTTTAATAGTTCAACATGGAGGCTCTGGAGTCCTAGCCATCTGGCTTTGTTTCCTTGGGCAAATTAACTACATCTACACCTTTTAAGGCTTTAGTGTCTTCATCTCTAAAGTGGAAATAACTGAAGATAAAGGCCAAGAAATAAAAAAGCACGATGATAATAGTCCCTACCTCAGAGGGTTGGTGGTTGAAGTAAGGACTGAGTGCGTTAATACACATAAAGTGCTTAGCCTAGGGCCTGGCATATAGGAAGCCCACAGTAAATGAGGCTTTTATTATTATTAATCAGGCGACATCAATAAGTACACAGCAGCTGGTAGGTGACCTACCTTCTGACTCCTAGAGCAGGTTTCCATCCCACTAGGAAGGCAGGGAGAAGGCACAGAACGGTGATCTGCTCTTTCCTGTTTGTGCAGAGTGCAGCAGCATGGAAGCCACCAGCCAGATCCCCATGGAAGCTGTGCTCCCCAAGCACATCCTGGACGTCTGGGTCATTGTCCTCATCATCCTGGCCACCATTGTCATCATGACCTCCTTGTTGCTGTGCCCGGCCACCGCAGTCATCATCTATCGCATGCGATCCCATCCCATCCTGAATGGGGCCGTCTGAGAACCTCCCGGGAGGGGCGGGTGAGGGATGAGGACAGCGTCCTGACCCCCAGCATCTTCCCCTTTCCTAGAACAGCAGCAGGGGGAACTTTGCAGCGTGGACTTTGGAGCTCGACATGTGAGGAGACCTGAGTTCTGGCTTTGATTCTGCCACTGGCCAGCGGTGTGAGTTCGGTCCAGGGACCTAATTCCATGAGTTCCAGGTTCCTTATCTTCCAAACGGGGATCATGCTCCCTGCCGTCCTACCTCATGGGGTTGTGAGAACCCATGACCTGGTGGAGGTTAAAGCTTGTTAGTGAGCAGATTCACAGGTGTTAACTGTTGGCTGTTGATCAGCTTTGAAGAACCATAGACCCTTATTACTGATGAGAGCCTTCAAGGTGATGAGGGAGACCCTGGGGCAGAGCAGCCTTGCCAGTGACCCTCAGGTGAAATGAAGCAAAAACTTCATTCCAAGGGACCTCGTTCCAAGGGACCAACAGCATGTGGCTCAATGTTGTTTTCTTTGAGGTGCCACTCCCTCGAGTTTTCTAATTTGGGAGGGAATTAAGTGTGGCAGGGGGAGGGAGATGGGTGGATCTTCCCAGGACACCAGAAGCTCTGCCGCCGTGCAATCTGGAGGGGGCTCCACCATTTTTTGGCAATGACAAGGGATCTGGGGTGATGGACTTCATTTTGCATTAGATTTGCAAAGCTTTGACACTCAAGCAGTGTTGGCAAATGCAGAATGGCTGAGTTCCCTGGCCAGCTTTCAGGATCTCAGTCCCCATCCCCTGTGAGCTCCTCTGCCCCAGCTCCTGCATAACACATACTCCCTTCATTCCCTCCCGCCAACACTACAACCATTCCAAGGTATAGGCTTATATTTTAAGAGATGTTCCCAGGAATTTGAAACTAACTCAAACAACAATGTTTATTTTTAATGCTATGACTTATATTTATATGTATAGGGAGATTTCTGGACTACTTGAGCTTTTTGGTCAAAACCAGGAGCATCTGGAGATTGGTTAAATTATGTAAGAAGATAGCACAGGTTATCAGGATATTATTGTGTGAAAATTATATACTTTTACTTTGATCTGATTTCATTGATGTACACAATTAATTTCCAATAAAGTGCTAGAATGTAGAATGAACATGTCTGAAGTCTTTCTTTTTAAACAGCACCTGTTAAACTCAGTAAGAGGATTCCACAGAATTTATGGCCTTAGGGACAGGTTGAATGTTGGAACAGAAAGGGAAAGAGGACAATGAAATTGGCTTCCAGGGGTCTAGCTCGTGGGTGAGTAGTTGTGTGCTTTACACAAAGAATGCAGGGAGGGGAACAGATTTTGGAAGTAAGATGATGAGTTTAGTATTGGGTTGAATATGCTGAGTTTCAGGTGCTTGTGATATGCAGGTGGACCCTTTCAGGCTGCTACTGGAAACCTGGGATTATGTTTGGGGGGATTATCTGTGTATGGTAGATATGCTACACAGGGGGACAGGAACACCCAGGCAGAGTACAGACCGGGAGGAGTTAGGCCCTAATGCAGTACTGGGAGGATGGCTAAGAGGAGTGGAAGGGGAAGGGGGAGGCAAAGCAAGGAGACTGAAAGGCCATGTGATATCAACCGACTATGAGAAGGATGCAACCGTACTTTGTAAGTGAAGGAAGGACGGGAGGTTAGGAAGGGGAGACAGTGGGAACAGACAATTCTTTCCAGGAACAGAATGTAGTATAGAAGTAACAGAGGAAGGTTTAGGAGAAAATGGTCAAGGAGGGATAGACATATAAGATTCTGATTGGTTTGCTCAGTACCTATATTCCAACATGCCTTCCTGGGTGGCAGAGGCTGGAAAGTAAAAACTATACTGAATGTGGAAAACTCCCATTTTCCTAACTAAACTTTACCCAGAGATTCATACATGATTTGGTGATGGTGGTTTAGTTGCTAAGTTGTGTCCGACTTTTTGTGGTCTCATGGACTGTAGCCTGCCAGGCTCCTCTGTGAGATTTTCTAGGCAAGAATACCAAGGTTGCCATTTCCTTCTCCAGGGGGTCTTCCTGACCCAGGATTGAACCTGTGTCTCCTGCATTGCAGGCAGAGTCTTTACCTGCTGAGCCATTGGGGAACTAAATAAGGGAGGGAGGGAGGTTGGCTATCAGGCTGTGTTCACCCATCTGAGGCTGGCACTGTGTAGCCTCAGCTACAAAGGCGGCCAATGGGTGTGTGTGCCCCATGCCATGTGGTGTGTTCAGTCATTCAGGCATGTCCAACTCTTTGTGACACCATGGACTGTAGCCTACCAGGCTCCACTGTCCATGGGATTTCCCAGGCAAGGACACTGGAGTGGGTTGCCATTTCCACATGCCCACGTGTGCTCTTTTTTTTTATGGATTTTTTTTTTTTTTTTGACCATGCAGCATGAGGTTCTTAGTTCCCCAACCAGGGATAGAAACTGTGCAGAGTCTTAACCACTGGAGGCATTGGCGGTGCTGATGTGAATCCAATAAGAAGCAGTGGACTGGGAAACTTCTGGGTATGGGCCCGAAGCTGTGTGTGCTGCCCAGCCTTCCTGAGTCATATTCCTGGTCTGTATACTGGAGGGTATCTGAGTGAAGTAATTCAGAAAGAGAAAAATAAATATTATCTATATGCATATATGTGGAATCTAGAAAAATGTTATAGATGATCTTATTTGCAAAGGAGAAATAGAGACACATGTAGAGATCAAATATATGGATACCAGGGGGAAAGAAAGGGTAGGATGAATTGGGAGATTGGATTGACATATATACACTACTGATACCACATACAAAATAGATAACTAGTGAGAACCTACTGCATCGCACAGGGAGCACTACTCAGTGCTCGGTGGTGACCTAAATGGAAAGGACATCTGAAAAAGCAGGGGCATATATATACATATATTTGATCCATTTTGCTGTTCAGTAGAAACTAACACATTGTAAAGCAACTATACTCTAATAAAACTTAATTGAAACAAACAAACAAAAAGTGGATGGTATCAGAATTAAATGAGAAAACCCTCCAACAGTTTTAGGTTTTCTGAACATGAAGACTTTTAGGCAGTCCACCAGATGGCAATAGAGCTCTTTTTTTCCATGTGGAGCAGTCAGCTCACAGAAATTTCCAGGCAATCCTATCATGTTTCTGGCAGCTCAAGAGTTTATTTTACATTTCTGCCTTCAGAGACTCCGGATGTAAGTAACACAGGGACCACCCAACCCAGCCTCCCCTGAAATGAAGGAACCCCCTTATTAACCATACAGTTGCCAGCTGCTGCCTATTTGGTGTTTCTCTGTGTGGCCCTGGGCTTCCCTGGTGACTCAAGATGGTAAAGAATCCACCTGCATTGTAGGAGACCTGGGTTCAAACCCCAGATTGGGAAGATCCCTGGGAAGAGGACGTGGAGACCCTCTTCAGAATTGTTGCCTGGAGAATCCCCATGGAAAGAGGAGCCTGGAGGGCTACAGTCCATGGGGTCGCAAAGAGTCGGATGTGACTGAGCAACTAACCACACACACACATGTGTGGCCCTAGGCCACCTGCATCAGGGTCACCCAGGAGCATTTGCTAACACACGCAGCCCTCAGGACCCTGTTTCACACTCACTGAGAATCCCTGGCAGAGGGTCTTGAGTGTCTGCTTTGTAAAAACAACCTCCCTGGGTGATCAGAGAGCAGGTTAAAATCGGAGAACCGTGTTTCAGGGAAAAGGAATCATTTTCTTGCTGAAACTACTGTCAGAATTCTTCCTTTCAGTGAGAGAGGAGGGGACCCAGGGGCAGCAGCTTGACCCTCTTGGGGCCACCCTGAAGAGATCAAATTCGTTTTCCTTGTGACAGTGCCTGAACATTTTGAAGATAGCTCTCATGACTTATCTCATCCCATCATCTCTGAGTGGAAGATTCACATTTTGCATTAGGTGTTGGCTGTCTTCCTCCTTCCCTCCCTTTCTCGGAGTCAGTATAGCAGGAGATTAAGAGCAAGGGCCTGAAGAATATGGGCTTCGTGATTCGCTAGCTTTGTGGTCATGGGTGAGTAACATAAATTCTTTGACCCTCAATTTCCTCATCTTGTAAGATAGATGTAAAATTACACTTACATCACAGAATTGTTATGAGTATTAAGTGAGGTCACAGGTGCAAGGTGGAAAGATAAAACACACCAAATACTCAATAAATGTGATCTGTATGACAAATCTCAGTTTCTCCACCTGTCTGATGGTCACGACAGCTTCTTCTGATCCTTAATGGGAAGGATTAAATGAGATAATGTAAGTAGAGGATTTGACCAGCGTCTGACTCATAGGAGTCTTTCAATAATGGTAACTGTCAGGTAGCCCATAATGTAAAAATACCAAAGTAAAACACCAAATGTAAAAACACCTGTGATCCTAATGGGTGGGATTTTAAAAATCACTAGTTAAAACCATGAGAAATTTCCCTACTGACCCCCTGAGGATTGGCACTAAATACACCAATGGCCCTAGAACTAGTATAAAAATTATACCTCTCCTCCTTTCAGAAATTATTTCATAACCAATTCACAATTAGTAAAATACCAAGTTTTCAATTTCTAAGTTTTAATTCTCCACAGAAATGGCCTTCTAAACTTTTAAGAGCACAATCTTCAAAATCTTTAAGAAAAATTAAACTTTAGTCAGGTCTTTACATGACTCTTGCTAAAGAGAGAGAATGGAAAAAGGATTGTGAGATGATGATGGTAATAATAAATTTTCCTTTGAAACCCTTAATCCCCAAAGTTGAAGAAGCAACTTTTACATTGTCTAAATCACACAAATAATTTAATTCAGGTATATGAAAGACTCTTCAATTTCCATAAAGATTTACATGCTAGAAAAAAAGTTTCTGTGTTAACAGGTCTCTAACAATATTTATCAAAATCGTAGAAATGATTGTATGTGTTTACATTTGGACAGATACCGTTATAGAGTGAATTGTTTACATGCAAAATCTTCTAAGTCAAGCAGACTGAATTCCTCTCTGGCTTCACCAGTGTGTTTCTTGAAAATAGCTGTCTTGGAACTTCGCTGCCCTTATAAGTAAAAGGAGATCATGTTTATCTCTACAGGGCCCCTGGAATGATCATGACATGCTCTGGACTTAAAATATTTATAGAGAGCCGGGCCTGTGTAAATACTCAATGCTTATGTTATCTAAAAACAAAGAGGGATTTTCTTGGTGGTCCAGTGGTTAAGAATCTGCCTTGCAATGCAGGGGACATGGGTTCAATCCCTGGTTATGGAACTAAGATCCCATATGCCATGGAGCAATTAAGCTTCTGTACCAAAACCAATCCCAAAGTGTGTGTGTGTGTGTGTGTGTGTGCATACGTGCACATGTGTGTGCACATGCGAGAGGTGGGGGGCAGGGGAGGGAGGGGTTTCCTTGCACCAATAAGCAATTCTCAGATACCTAGGTGTCCAATAATTCAACTCAATTCTGGCACTATCTACCTGGGAATAGCATTAGATTCTACAGGGAAAGAACTCAGTCCCATAAGACCACCCTCTACTTCAGATGCCAACTGCAAGCCCAGGTTGTTACCTGTCCTTCTGACTGGCTATAAATCAGAGGTTTCCCTGACCTCCTTGTGTTTGATTAATTTTCTAGAACAGCTCACAGACCTCAGAAAATTTACTCCCTACATTACTCACTTATTAAGAAGGATATTAAAGGACTTCAATCAACAACCAGATGAGGAGACGTATAGGGCAAGTTTCCAAACAAAAGGGTTTCTGTCCTCACGGAGTCTGGGGCTAGGTATGCAGGAACTTAAAAAAATTCTGGCTTTCCTAACCAGGAAGCTCTCCAAATCCCCTCCATTTGGGTTTCTATGGAGGCTTCATTATTAGGTGTGATCAATTAACTCATTGACCATTGGTGAGTGATTCAACCTCTAGCCTCTCTCCTATACCCAGAAACGGAGGTGCGATTGAAAGTTCCACCCCTCTATTCCTGGGTTTGGTTTCCCTGGCACCCAGCCCCCATCCTTAGCTGCTTTCCAAAAATCACCTCATGAACATAACCCAGATGTGGTGAAAAGGGGCTCATTATGAATAACAAGACACCTATTTCACCTTTATAGCTCTGAAGGGTTTTCGGGAACTGAGAACAAGAGATCAAATATTATAACAAATGAGTATTGCTCTTACTGCTCAGGAAATTCGAAGGGCTTGGGGAGTTGAGAGTCAGAACTGTGGATGAAGACCAAAAATATATGAGAAATACACTTCAGTCATCTGAATGACCAAATATATGTATTTCTTATAAATTATAATATCACAGCAGCTAAACAATCTGAGAAATTAGGGTAAGGTAAGCTAGCTAAAGCTGAGTTGGAGGGTTGTGGTTGGTGAATGTCGGGATTCCTTGTATTTCCAGTAAGTGACTGAGTTTTCAATAGGTGATGTAGGCTGGACCATGGGGTCGCCCTCCATTTTCTGGGTCCCAATATATGAATTAAGTTTATCACACCAAATGTGCATATGTGCTCAGTCATGTCACAACAATATAAGGAATATATTTTAAGGAATTTTAAATTGTTATTAGTGGCTTTAGAATTTCCACTACTGGAGTCTTTTTTTATACTTATACTTTTAATTAAGATTTATACCTCAGAAAACACACTTAGAATTGTGTTAGGAAAAAATCCAATATGAAAGTTGTTGTGTTGTTGAACACGACGATTACTTGGGTCATGTACAACAAAGAGTGGATATCTACTCTAAAAATGATGATATTTTGTGATCTAGAAGTTGAACAGCAAATGGCCAAAGAATAATTTATGGAATCTCTGAACATCAGGGCAGTAGATTGCTCTTAATTATTTTTCCTATGTTCATACTTAGTACTGAATTATTTTGGAATTTTGGGAAGTTAAGCTAAATAAAGTACAACTTTCCATTTTGTTGCAAGAAGACTGATGCTTTCAGAAGGGACTAATACTCTTTCTTAGTGTAATGGATTAAATGGTGTCCACTCCCTCCCACCCCAAATAGGATGTCCACTGCCTAATTCTTTGAACCCATGAATGTGAACTTATTTGATGAAAAGTTCTTTGACGATGTCATTAAGGATTTTGAGATAAAAGAGATCATCCTGGATTATTTGAGTGGGCTCTAAATCCAATGACAAGCATCCTTATGAAAGTCACTTAGAGGAGAGACAAACAGAAAGAGGAAGAAGTAATATGACCACAGAGGCAGAGACTGGGAAGATGTGGCTACAAGACAAGGGATGCTCAGAGCCACCAAAGGATAGAAGAGCCAGGCAATGCATTGTCCCCCAGAGCCTTTGGAGGGAGTGTGTCTCTGCTGACACCTCAACTTCAGACCTCTGGCACCCTACACTGTAAGAGAATAATTTTCCCTTGTTTTAAGCCGCTAAATTTGTGGAAATTTGTTAAGGCAGCCCTAGAAAACTAATACACTTGGTAAACTGATGTGGGATGATAAAGTTTTTCAACAATTCCATGAATGGACTAAAAATGCTAGAGAGTAAACATTATTGGATAAGGAGGTATAACATGATACAAACTGAAAAGGGAAAGGAGGAGGAAAGGGGAGAAATAGAGAGAAAGAAGGGTGGTAATCAATGTGATTGAAGCTTTGCCAGCTTTCCAGGGATAGTACAAACTGCTGGGGCCCAGGGCAGGCTGCCCCCAGATATGCCACAATGGCATATTGCTTTGAATTACAGTTATTTAAGAAGCAACCGACACAAAAGGGACACTTTGACCCTCTTCTCTGTCTCCCTGAAAGCAGGAAATAAACCTCCCATGTGAAAGGTGCTCTCCCTGTTTCTGGAGGCAGAAGGACACCCTTTTCACCAGAGATGAGGAATTCAGGCCAAGAAGTCCGTGTGAACAAACGCTTTTACCTCTTTAATTCACTAAGCCAAGCCAATATAATTCTTTATATTATCAGAATGTTTTAAGATGAAGCACATCTTTAGGCATAGGGGAGCAAATACATAGTAAAAAAAACTAATTCTTTTAGAAGATACATCACCTACAAACATACATGTACCTAATAAAATAGCTTTAAAGTTGATAACACACAAAATAATAGAATCAGAGAGAAAGTAAGATACTCACAGTAAGAATAGGCTAAACATATCTTTCAATTATCGACAACTCAAGAGGAATAAAACCACACAAGTAATCTTATCTTGATAAATATAGATATATAGACATCTGTAGTGAGCAATTAAAGAACACACATTCTCACCAAAACTATAAAACACATTTATAAAAATTGATTCTGTAGTAACTAGGTCATAAGCTATTGAGAAATACCAATAACCTCAGATGTGCAGATGATACCACCCTAATGGCAGAAAGCAAAGAGGAACTAGAGAGCCTCTTGATGAAAATCAAAGAGAGTGAAAAAACTGGCTTAAAACTCAGCATTCAAAAAACTAAGACCATGGCACCTGGTCCCATCACTTCATGGCAAATAGATGGGGAAACAATGGAAATAGTAACAGACTTTATTTTCTTGGGCTCCAAAATCACTGCAGATGGTGACTTCAGCCATGAAATTTAAAGATGCTTGCTCCTTGGAAGGAAAGCTATGACAAACCTTGACAATGTATTAGAAAGCAGAGACATCACTTTGCTGACAAAGGTTCATATAGCCAATACTAAGTTTTTTCCAGCAGTCATGTATGGACGTGAGAGTTGGACCATAAAAAAGGCTGAGCACCAAAGAATTGACGCTTTCCAACTGTGGTGCTGGAGATGACTCTTGAGAGTTCTTGGACAGCAAGGAGATCAAACCAATCAATCCTAAAGGAAGTCAACCCATAATATTCATTGGAAGGACTGATGCTGAAGCTGAAGCTCCAATACTTTGGCCACCTCGTACAAAGAGGTGACTCACTGGAAAAGACCCTGATGCTGGCAAAGATTGAGGGCAGGAGGAGAAGGGGGTGACAAGAGGATGAGACGGTTGCATGGCATCACTGACTCAATGGACATGAGTTTGAGCAAACTCCGGGAGATGGTGAAGGACAGCAAAGTCTGGTGTGCTGCATTCCGTGGGGTTGCAAAGAGTTGGACATGACTGAGTGAACAACAAGAAACTCATCTTCACAAATTTCAAAGAATAGGCATGTTTATTGACCACAACACAATTGGAAGTTAGTACAAAAAAGGTGAGTTCAATGCCTAATATATTTGAAAATTAAAGGCACATGTATAAATAACCCAGAGTTCAAAGAAGAAACCATGTAAATTAAAATATCAATAAATTAATGATTATGAAATCACGTATCAAAATCTTTTTGGTTTTGTAAAAAAAAAGCTTTTTGGTTTTGCATATTTTATTGTATACTCATGGGTTATTATCTTAGAAATGGAGACTGCAGAATAAAAGTGAGTCCAAATAAAGAAGGTAAGAAATGTACAATAAAATCATTCCTGATAAAGATATGTGAAGATGCTAAGAGCAGATTTAGTAAGAAAACAAAGGAAACCAATAAAAATGATTGATTAGAAAACAAAAGTAAAATGGAGAGAATCAAGAAAATCAAAAGATCATCCTTGGACAAGAGAATTTAAAAAGACACATAACTATCAATTCAGTCTAGATTAAAATATGGTAAGAGAATACCAGAAAGTAATTTGTATTGATAATTTCATGACTATTTCTGAGAAAATAAAACTTACTATATATCAAGAATAAAAAACCTATAGTCCTATAACAATGAATAAAATTACAAAAAAAGTTATTATCTTCTCCTATACAAAACACATGTACAGCAAGTTATATAGGCAATTCTCCAACAATTTCAAAAACAGTTAATTCTAATCCCTTACAAAATCCCCGAATGTGAGAAAAAGGGAACCACATCCCAAGTTTATGCAGTGAAGCTAGTTTTACTTGATAACATAGTCGTATGAAGACAGGATAAGAAAGGCACACTAGAGTGCCTTTTCACACATGAATGTATATATAACAATTAAATTATTGGCACAATAAATCTAACAGTCACTAGATGATTTTTCATTATGACAAACAAAAGTAAATATAACTGGAGTCCCACAAGAAGAAAGTAGAGAACAAGGCAGAAGAAATATTTGAAGACATAATGACTAAGAATTTTTCAAAAACAATGAAAGACATCAAACCAAAGTTTCATGTTTGAAAAACCTCAGATAGAATAAATGATGAGCAATGTAAACAGTAAAACCCCCAAATAACCAACCAAATATCTCCACCCTTAAATCTAAACTCATTATTTTTGAACTTCTGACCATCAATGATGAAAAGAAAATTTTTAAGACATCAAGAAGATGAAGACATTAAATCAGAGGAATCAGGATAAGAAATACATGTCCTAGCAGGGAGTCAATGGTATGACATCTTTAAAGTTCTGAATCTCAAAACTGTCCATCCAGAATTCCAGTCATAATAAAAACACCTTTCAAAGTCAAGGTGTCAGGAGCCCAGTATTGGAGCAGCCAATGACAACAAGGCAAAATAAAAATAACACAAGTTTTTAACTACTTACTGTCATAGTACAAGCAAGAGGCTAAACAGGAGAAAGCATTGACTCCTCCATTCCATTTTCCCTCATGGAATGGTAACTCCTATTAAGGGTTAAGTGGATTAGCAAAGATGTGGGGCTTGTCTCACTGCTGAGGGAGCCCCTGATCTGAAAGTTCCTGCAATTTTATGAACCTGGAGGCTAGGGGCAGGGAGAGCAGGGAAGACTAGACTGGAAAGGTATTAGGTACTGAGTCAGTGTGGAGAACATGGGTTCCCTCCTCTGTTCCCAACAAAGGGGTTTCAGCAGAAGTGTCTGAGGAAGGCTTCTGCCAAGAGACCCCCAGATCTCCAGAGACACTTGAACCAGGAGCACTGATATACAAAAGAGCACGTGTGGCTGGGTGGACTGTGTCATTGACTGCAATTCCTTTCAGAGACTGCAATGCACAAGCTGTGTGCCAAGTCTAGGCTGGTGTGAGGAGGGCAGCCGGATAAAGTTATAAAAAATTAATAAACAGAAACCTCAATTAAATAGAGTTGGGAGACCAGAAAGGGGAGCTCTCACACTCAGCACCACTGCAGAGCCCAATAGGAAGAAGATTCATCTTCTTTCCTGGCAAGAACTCAGACAGTGAAAAGCCATGAATTCTTTATTAACTACAGCCCCCTCCCCTAATTTCCTCTCCTCCTCTATAAACCTTCTGTGTGGGGACTTGCATGTGGCTCCCCATTGTTGCAGATCCCGAGTTGCAATTCTCTGCTGATCCTGAATAAACCCACATTTGCTGGAGAAATATTTGTCAGTCTATTTGTTTTAGGTCAAGAAAGACTTTGTAATTGCCTATGGCCAGACCTGGAAAAAAATCACACATAGGTTTTTAATCAGAAACAGGACTACTTGCAAGGTAAATTAAAGACTCTATGAGACAAATAAAAGTTGAGAGAATTGATTACCAGCAGAATATGCTACAAAAATGTTAAGGACACTCTTTAGGGAGAAGGAACATTATAGTAGACAGAAACTACAACACCAAGAGTGAACCATAATATAAACTATGGAGGTGGGGTGATTATGATGTTCAATGTCACTTCCTCAATTGCAACAAATGTGCCCCTCTGATGGGAAATGTTAATAATAGAAGAGGCTGTGCATGTAGAGGGGTAGGGGAGTCTATGAGAAATTTCTCTACATTCCTCTTTATTTTGCTTTAAACATAAAACTATCTTAAAAAAAAAAAAAAAAAAAACAAGGTCTCATAAAACAGAGAAACAAAACACCAAGCCATCACTCTTGCCATCATTTATGTTTTCATTAGTCATGAGTCACAGAGCCCTTAGGTGTCCCTTACATGCTGGCTCTCCTGTGTCGTGCTTTTTTTTGTTTTTTGTTTTGCAAAGTTGCTTCAGTCGTGTCTGACTCTTTGCAACCCTACGGACTGTAGCCCGCCAAGCTCCTCTGTCCATGGGATTCTTCAGAAAAGAATACTGGAGTGGGTTGCCACGCCCTTCTCCAGGGAGTCTTCCCCACTCAGGAATCGAACCCAAGTCTCTTACATCTCCTAATGGGTTCTTTACCACTAGCGCCATCTGGGAAGCCCTTGAGCACCATATGCTATGCTAGGCAGTTTACTGACATTCTCATTAGATTTCCATGAGTATTATTTTTAGAAAACAGAAGTTTAGTTCGAGCTAACACAAATTGAGCATTTCATGTGTGCCACACCTTGTGCTATCTACTTTTCACAATTGTCCTATTTAATCCTCACCACTAACCTTTGAGGTCATAGGTTCTATTATTTTCCTAACTCATGGTTGAAAAATCCGAAAGACAGAGTGCTTAAGTAATTTGCCCAAGCACATACTAGTAGGAAGCATTGGTGTCGGGATTCCAAAGACACATACGCAAAGCACTAGCTAGCTACATGATTGACTGGAAAAAGTGGAAACGACAGCAGAATGAATACAGCAAGAAAACTAAAGCATTATAAAGAGCAAAGCAGAAAACTGGAGACTTTTCCACCTGGAAAAGATAAGATTAAATGTTGGAAAACAGTGCTAGCTATCTTTAAATGTTTCCAAATTCTGGAGGGGAGAGCAGTCATGCTCTATGTGGTTAGAGCTGACTTGGATCACTGGGGGTATATTCTCATTTAAAGAAGAACTTTAAAAGTATGGAGTTCCCTAACATCTCAGTGGGGAGCTTCAGTAGGTGTTCTAATGTGCTGGAGTTTACCATAGTGCATGACGCTAAAAAGGGAATTTCTGTAAGTCAGACATGGATCTTGGTTGACTAAGAAAGCTGGAACTTCTGGAGGGACAACCTGGAACCAATGGCAAAATTCAACATCCATTTATGATAAAAACTCTCCAGAAAGCAGGAATAGAAGGAACATACCTCAACATAATAAAAGCTATATATGACAAACCCACAGCAGACATTATCCTCAATGGTGAAAAATTGAAAGCATTTCCTCTAAAGTCAGGAACAAGACAAGGGTGCCCACTTTCACCATTACTATTCAACATAGTTTTGGAAGTTTTGGCCACAGCAATCAGAGCAGAAAAAGAAATAAAAGGAATCCAAATTGGAAAAGAAGAAGTAAAACTCTCACTATTTGCAGATGACATGATCCTCTACATAGAAAACCCTAAAGATTCCACCAGAAAATTATTAGAAATAATCAATGACTATAGTAAAGTTGCAGGATATAAAATCAACACACAGAAATCCCTTGCATTCCTATACACTAATAATGAGAAAACAGAAAGAGAAATTAAGGAAACAATTCCATTCACCATTGCAACGAAAAGAATAAAATACTTAGGAATATATCTACCTAAAGAAACTAAAGACCTATATATAGAAAACTATAAAACACTGGTGAAAGAAATCAAAGAGGACACTAATAGAGGGAGAAATATACCATGTTCATGGATTGGAAGAATCAATATAGTGAAAATGAGTATACTACCCAAAGCAATTTATAGATTCAACGCAATCCCTATCAAGCTACCAACAGTATTCTTCACAGAGCTAGAACAAATAATTTCACAATTTGTATGGAAATACAAAAAACTTCGAATAGCCAAAGCGATCTTGAGAAAGAAGAATGGAACTGGAGGAATCAACCTACCTGACTTCAGGCTCTACTACAAAGCCACAGTTATCAAGACAGTATGGTACTGGCACAAAGACAGAAATATTGATCAATGGAATAAAATAGAAAGCCCAGAGATAAATCCACGCACATATGGACACCTTATCTTTGACAAAGGAGGCAAGAATATACAATGGATTAAAGACAATCTCTTTAACAAGTGGTGCTGGGAAATCTGGTCAACCACTTGTAAAAGAATGAAACTGGACCACTTTCTAACACCATACACAAAAATAAACTCAAAATGGATTAAAGATCTAAACGTAAGACCAGAAACTATAAAACTCCTAGAGGAGAACATAGGCAAAACACTCTCCGACATACATCACAGCAGGATCCTCTATGACCCACCTCCCAGAATATTGGAAATAAAAGCAAAAATAAACAAATGGGACCTAATTAACCTTAAAAGCTTCTGCACATCAAAGGAAACTATTAGCAAGGTGAAAAGACAGCCTTCAGAATGGGAGAAAATAATAGCAAATGAAGCAACCGACAAACAACTAATCTCAAAAATATACAAGCAACTCCTACAGCTCAACTCCAGAAAAATAAACGACCCAATCAAAAAATGGGCCAAAGAACTAAATAGACATTTCTCCAAAGAAGACATACAGATGGCTAACAAACACATGAAAAGATGCTCAACATCACTCATTATCAGAGAAATGCAAATCAAAACCACTATGAGGTACCATTTCACACCAGTCAGAATGGCTGCGATCCAAAAGTCTACAAATAATAAATGCTGGAGAGGGTGTGGAGAAAAGGGAACCCTCTTACACTGCTGGTGGGAATGCAAACTAGTACAGCCACTATGGAGAACAGTGTGGAGATTCCTTAAAAAACTGGAAATAGAACTGCCTTATGATCCAGCAACCCCACTGCTGGGCATACACACTGAGGAAACCAGAAGGGAAAGAGACACGTGTACCCCAATGTTCATCGCAGCACTGTTTATAATAGCCAAGACATGGAAGCAACCTAGATGTCCATCAGCAGATGAATGGATAAGAAAGCTGTGGTACATATACACAATGGAGTATTACTCAGCCATTAAAAAGAATACATTTGAATCAGTTCTAATGAGGTGGATGAAACTGGAGCCTATTATACAGAGTGAAGTAAGCCAGAAAGAAAAACATAAATACAGTATACTAACGCATATATATGGAATTTAGAAAGATGGTAACAATAACCCGGTATACGAGACAGCAAAAGAGACACTGATATATACAACAGTGTTATGGACTCTGTGGGAGAGGGAGAGGGTGGGAAGATTTGGGAGAATGGCAATGAAACATGTAAAATATCATGTAGGAAACGAATTGCCAGTCCAGGTTCGATGCACGATGCTGGATGCTTGGGGCTGGTGCACTGGGACGGCCCAGAGGGATGGTATGGGGAGGGAGGAGGGAGGAGGGTTCGGGATGGGGAACACATGTATACCTGTGGCGGATTCATTTTGATATTTGGCAAAACTAATACAATTATGTAAAGTTTAAAAATAAAATAAAATTAGAAAAAAAAAAGAGCCATGCTGCCACCTGGTGATCATAACAATTATTATTTTTTTATTATTTTGTTTCTGAGTCATTGGAAGAAAATCCATTAATATCCATCAATAATTAAGATATAAAAATTTCCTTAACTTGTTGACCTTTTTCCTTCAGTGCATTGTCTCTGTAACATTCCCTCCTGAAAAAGGCCTGTTTTGTTTTTACATTTTATTTCCGTAAGTAATAAATTTTTGCATCTATATTCTTATCCAGTTATCTGATAATTTCTCTGCAACAATTTTCTTAGAAAGGAAATGCTGCATCAAAGGGTATTGTTTAATTTTTAAACTTTTTTTAAATTATTTTTTTTTATTGAAGGATAATTGCTTTACAGAATTTTGTTTTCTGTCAAACCTCAACATGAATCAGCCATAGGTATACATATATCCCCTCCCTTTTGAAACTCCCTTCCATCTCCCGTTCCATCCCACTCTTCTAGGTTGATACAGAGCCCCTGTTTGAGTTTCATGAGCCATACAGCAAATTCCCGTTGGCTGTTCATTTTACATGTGGTAATAAGTGTTTCCATGTTACTCCTTCCATGCATCTCACCCTCCCCGCCCCCACCCCCCGCCGTGTCCATAAGTCTATTCTCTGTTTCTATTGTTGCCCTGTAAATAAATTCTTCAGTACCATTTTTCTAGATTCTGTATGTATGCGTTAGAATACAGTATTTTTCTTTCTCTTTCTGATTCATTTCACTTTTGATATGCATTTTCCTATCGTTCCTCTCAGAAATATTGTGCCAACATGCCATCATTTTTAAGGGAATCTTCTTCCCTGCACCCAGATCTACATAAAATCTTCAAGCTGTTTCTTTGCCTATTCGAGTTTATTCAATTGTATATGAGTAGAACATCCTCTTCTGTAAGTTTGTAGTTTCTAAATACTACTTACGTTGAATATTCAGATACACACTTTGTAAATATTTTTGGTTTTATTTTCTGCTGTTTTTTTTTAGCCTGTTCACCTTTACTTATTGATTTGAAAGGTTCTTTATAAAATAAAGTAATACTTTATTATAAAATATTGAACATCTTTATAAGCCAGGCACAGGGCTGGCAAAACACATGTTTGAAAATAGCTCAAATTCTGTGGGAGTTTTTTTCTTTTCTACCCCATCAACATGTAATCGGTTTTTTAAAAATTAACTATCAAATATGCACTAGGCATATCACAGTGCTGGTGATACATTCATGCATTTCTGCCCTGTTGCTGTTTAGTTGCTAAGTCATGTCTTTAAAGAACAATATTGCATAGGAACTTGGAATGCTGTTGTGCTGTGCTCAGTCATGTCCGACTCTTTGCAACCCCGTGGACTGTAGCCGACCTGGCTCCTCTGTCCATGGGATTTTCCAGGCAAGAATACTGGAGTAGGTTGCCATGTCCTTCTCCAGGGGATATTCCCCACCCAAGGATAAAACCCGCATCTCCTGCATTGGCAGGCAGTTCTTTAGCCACCAGGGAAGCCCTTTGTCCTGACTCAGAAGTAAACGAGTCATTAAAAAATAATTGCATTTATGGTTAAATAGGGAACAATGCAATGGCACCCCACTCCAGTTCTCTTGCCTGGAAAATCCATGGACAGAGGAGCCTGGTAGGCTGCAGTCCATGCGGTCGCTAAGAGTCAGACACGACTGAGCGACTTCACTTTCACTTTTCTCTTTCATGCGTTGGAGAAGGAAATGGCAACCCAGTCCAGTATTTTTGCCTGGAGAATCCCAGGGATGGCGGAGCCTGGTGGGCTGCCATCTGTTGGGTAGCACAGAGTCGGACACGACTGAAGCGACTTAGCAGCAGCAGCAGGGAACAATAGCTAAGTTTGCCTCCTCTCATGTGCAGAATACCACTGCTATGACACAAAATTTTTTTTAAATTAATGAATCCTTATAAGGGCCAGAAAAAAGAGAAAAATATTCTATAGGGATTACAAAATTTATATGAAGATACTGTGAATCAATTTGACAATAAATTTGACAACTTAGATGAAATGTATTAATTCCTAGAAAACATGACTTGCTAAAACCAATTCATGAAAAAATAGAAAATCTGAACAGGTCTATCTATTAAAACAACTGAATAAAACATTAAAAATCATCCCATGAAGAAATCTATAAGTTCAGATGATTTTCAAGAGAAATTCTTCTAAACATTTATAATGGAAGAAAGCAAAAATCTACCACAAACTTTTCTAGAGAATAGAAAAACATGGCTACTCTTTACCACATTTTGTAAAGGCAATGTAACTTTGATGCCCAACTTGATAAAACATTATAGGAAATGAAAATTATAGGATACCAGGGCTTCCCTGGTAGGTCAGCTGGTGAAGAATCCACCTGCAATGCAGGAGACCCCGGTTTGCTTCCTGGGTTGGGAAGATCCACTGGAGAAGAGATAGGCTACCCACTCCAGTAATCTTGGGCTTCCCTGGTGGCTCAGCTGGTAAAGAATCTGTGTGCAATGTGGGAGACATGGGTTCGATCCCTGGGTTGGGAAGTTCCCTTGGAGAAGGAAATGACAACCCACTGCAGTATTCTGGCCTGGACAATTCCATGGACTGTACGGCCCATGGGATCACAAAGAGTTGGACATGACTGAGCGAAACAGTCTGCTGCTGCTGCTGCTGCTGCTGCTGCTAAGTCGCTTCAGTCATGTTGAACTCTGTGCGACCCCATGGACTGTAGCCTGCCAGGCTCCTCTGTCCATGGGATTCTCCAGGCAAGAATACTGGAGTGGGTTGCTATGTCCTCCTCCAATGCTGTATTATGGCTTTATGCTAAAAAATTAAGTGCAATTACATAATAGGTAAGTGAAATAGGAAACAAATACTGAAATGATAGAACTAAATCAAAATAAACATTAATTCCACTGAGTGTAAACGAACTATACTAATTAGAAGTAAAGACTATTAGACTAAATGGAATACTGAACCACATGTTCCTCATGTGAGATGTAACATAAATATGCACTTTATCACACAGTCATGTCTGACTCTTTGCAACCCCATGGACTATCGCCCACCAGCACCTCTGTCCATGGGGATTCTCCAGGTAAGAATACTGGAATAGGTTGCCATGCCCTTCTCAGGGGATCTTCCCAACCCAGGGATCAAACCCAGGTCTCCTGCATTGCAAGCAGGGCCACCAGGGAAGTAACATAAATACAAAGCAAACTAAAAAGTTATTTCAGTTACAGGAAGAAAGCCCCATATAAAGTCTGACAAAAGGGAAACTTGGGTACTGTGCTAAAATTAGTCAGAGTAGGCTTTATAGAATAAATAACTAGACTTATGAGAAGACACTTTAGAATTGTCTAAAATTCTAAAGTGTCTAAAAAGTTCAGTTCACTAGGAATATATAATAATTGTTTCAGCTTAAATAGCAGCAGCCATTGAATAATGGCATATTTTTGTGTTGTGTGACAATACACTCATTTTCACTAAATCAGTATTATAAAGGAGATAAAATACACCCTTGATCAGGAAAAGATGTCCTTATGTCCTGAAGCAAAAGCAAGGCATTCTATCAGGTGAACTCTGTTGCCTAGCTTAAGTTTGGTGGTTCTGTGACTCTGAGTTTCCATGGTGTTTGAGTCCCTGCTTCTAACCCCAACCAAGTCAGTTGTTGAGGCAGCTAATGCCATTCTCTCTGTCCTGTCTGGAAATTCCTGTAGTGGGAATAGATTCATCTTGGCCCCAGTGTGGGAGAATTCATAACCTTAACAGCTGGAATCAACGCTCCTGCAAGGTGCCAGGATGACCAACTTGGGACAAGAAGAGGACTTAGCAGTTTATGTGTTTTCTCTAGAGCACTGGCTTATCCTGATTTAACACAAAATTAGGCTTTTTATAGCTTAGATTAGAATGCGTCCTTACGGCTTGACTTGGGTAACCTCACTGTGAAGGCTGTAGGTATGGATGAGTTGGATGATATTAAATGTTGAAGACAGGGCACAATGACTGTCATGTGTAAAACAAATGTGAATTAAAAAAAAAAAAAAGAAGCTTGACAAAGATACTGCTGATAAACTGACGGAAACTTTACCCACCTGGCTGGACAGATTGAAGTTAGGGTTGCTCAGACTAAAGTCAGCTTTAAGATGGCAGGTTCCACTGGATGTCACGTATAGGGCTTTGAGCAATGCTGTTCAGACCTGAGATACGGTTTCTTGCACTGCCCCCTACCCTCCCAATTCACCCTGTTGGGTCTCCTCTGTTTCCCCATCTGCTCCATTTTTTCTCCACGCACCACTCTTGCATCTCTGTCCCTTCTTCACTCATGTATTTCCCCTGCCCCTCTCTCTGCTGCTAAGTTTCAGACAACTTTTAAGGAGATCCCCAGGGAGGTCTGGGGAATGAGGGCACAGCAAGGAGTTCAGGTCTTATTTCACACAGTCTGCCCGGCTTCTGCCAGAGCCCTGAATGGAAGGCCAGAGCTTTGCACCAGGGTGACAGGTTCCAGATCTGGCTCTCCTGTTAACTGACCACCTGCCTCACCAAGGAGCCTCAATTCCCCATGTATGGAACCATGAAAGACCCAGAATAGCCAAAGCAATCTTGAGAAGGAACAATAAAGCTGGTGGCATCATGATCCCTATATTACAAGGCTACAATAATCAGAGTAGTACAGTACTGGCATAAAAACAGACACAGATCAATGGAGCAGAAAAGAGAGCCTAGAAAATAAACCACATGTGTAAGGTGAATTAATTTACGTCGAGAGGCAAGAATACACAGTGGGGAAAGGACATGCGTGTGTGCTAAGTTGCTTCAGTCATGTCTGACTCTTTGCAGCTCCATGGACTGTAGCCCACCAGGCTCCTCTGTCCATGGGATTCTCCAGGCAAGAATATTGTAGTGGGTTGCCATACCCTTCTCCAGGGGATCTTCCCGACCCAGGGATCAAACCCACGTCTCATACATCTCCTGCATTGGCAGGCAGGTTCTTTACCACTAGCGCCACCTGGGAAGCCCTAGTGGTAAAGAAAGGGAAAGGACAGTCTCTTCAGTAAATACTGTTGGCAGAACTGGACAGCCACACACAAAAAGAGTGAAGCTGGACCACTGTCTTACACCATGCACAAAAATTAACTCCAAATGGATGAAAGATTTCAATGTAAAACCTGAAACCATAAAACTCTTAGGAGAGAACATAGGAAGCTCCTTGACACTGGTCTTGGCCATGATTTTTTGGATTTGACAGCCAGAGCAAATGCAAGAAAAGCAAAAATAAACAAGTGGCGCTACATCAAACTAAAAAGTTTCTACATAGAAAAGGAAACCATCAGCAAAATGAAAAGGCAACCGGTGACTAGGAGGAAATAGTTGCAGATTACATACCTGATAGAGTTAATATCCTATCCATTCTCTCCTTCTCTCAGGAAACATTTATCCACAATTTCTAGTGTGACCTCACAGAAAATTCAACACATACACTGGTACATCCAATTTACACCATAAGAAGAAGCGCCGTTCAGTGGGAACACAGACTCTAGAGTTGCCTTGTTCAGTTTGGAATCCTGGCTGCCCCTTACCTGTGTAGTCTTGGGTAAGTTAACAGTTCCCTCTGGGCCTTGTTCCTGCAGGAGATAGGTTCTAAAGCGGCCCCCAGTGATCGCTGCCTCTTTCTAGTCACAGTCTTACATAATCTCATCCTTTTGAGTAACTTGTGTCTAACCAACAGAAGCAATGATGAGGAGATCATACTTCCACTAGGTTCCAGAATTGTATGGCTTTTATATTGCTGGCAAACTTGCTGTTTTTCTGAGTTTGATGGAGCAAGCTGACATGCTGAAGAGGCCCACAAATAAATGAGAGTGGCAACCAGCTAATAGCCAGCAAGGAACAGAGGCCCACAACACAACAGCCCTGGAGGGACTGGATTCAGCAACAACTTACGTGAGCTTGGCAGCAGATCCCTTCTCAATCAAGTCTTCAGACGAGTCCTTGGAACTGGCTAACACCTTGACTGCAGCCCTGTGAGAGGCTGAGGGCATGCCCAAATTCCTGAGCCCTAAAACTGTGAGATGATAAATATGTGTTGTCCAAAGTCGATATGTTTTTGAATAATTTGCTACATAGCAATAGATGAATAACACGTTTCCCTCTAATGTAAAAAAGAGACGGCAGCACTTACTAACATATTTGTTATGAAGATTAACGAATGTGTTCAAGGATACAGAACAGTAACTAGAATATACTAAGCATTATGTAAGTGCTTTTTAAAATAAATAATTTACATTTACACCAAAAAGAGAAGATAAAAATGTAAATGTTCCCCACCAACTTTATGGACTCCTTGAATTTCATTCATAGACTGCCAAGGGCCTTATGGACCTCAGGTTAAGAATTCTTGGGTCTAACATGTACCCTCCCCCAGTGTTCACTGCAGCAATATTTACAATAGCTAGCACATGGAAGCAATGCAGATGTCCATCAACAGATGAATGGATAAAGAAGTTGTGGTACATATATACAACGGAATATTATACAGCCATAAGAGAAATGCATTTGGGTCAGTTCTAGTGAGGTGGACGAACCTAGAGCCTATTATACAGGGTGGAGTGAGTCAGAAGAGAAAAACAAGTGTCATATATTAATGCTTATATTTGGAATCTAGGAAAAAGGTACTGATGAACCCATCTGCAGGGCAGGAACAGAGATGCAACCACAGAGAACAGACTTTGGACACAGTGAAGGAAGGAGAGGGTGGCAGAAATTGAGAGAGTCGCACTGAAACATATACGTCACCATATGTAAAAGAGATAGCTAGTAGGAAGTTGCTATATAACACAGAGTTCAACTCGGCACCACTCTGTGACAGTCTGCAGGGGTGGGGTGGGGCTGGGGTGGGAGGAAGTTCAACAGGGAGGGGACATATGTATAGTCATGGTTGATTCACATTGTTGTATGAAAGAAGCCAACACAGTATTGCACAATTATTATTCCCCAATTAAAAATAAATTAAAAAGAATTCTTGGGTCTAGAACAAATGGAGGGCATTAGGCAAATGTCTTCTCCTGGCTTCTCCAAATAAAAACCATCTTTTCCTCCTGTACCAGAGAAGAAAGGTCCTCTTAGGTCCCACTTTCTCCTAAGCCCCAAGATCCATGCTCTCACCACCCCATCTAATTCATCACCATGTCTTGTTGATTTAATCCCTTTATGATTCTTGAATTTGGCACCTCTTTTCTCTTAACAATTACTGTCCTAAATCAGGTCACTATATCTTGCCTAGACTGTTGTGGAGCCTCATATTAATAACTGGTCAGATTCCACAGACGTTCCTCTTAAAGCCATTTTTCAAGAAGCTACTGGAACCCTTTTCCTAAAACCTAAACATCATTTGTCACAGTCTTGCTGTAAACTTCTCTGGTACCCTCTGGCCTTAAAATGCCTTCTGTGGCTTGATGCCTGCTGACTCTATCCTCAGCACATCCTCCAGTCTATGTGGTAATTTCTAGCAATCTTGCACAACTTTTGCTTCCTGACCCATGGCCCCATGGTATTCTTCCTGAGGCCCCCAGATCTGTGTTCACTTCACTATCACTGTCCGTGACTGGCAATAAACCTACTCCTTGTGGTGGATCCAAATGTTGAATGCAGCACATCTTGTGAGTTCTATGAATATCTCTCTCCTTCCAGAACCTTGGAAGAGTAGACTTAGGCTCCCATATCCCTCCAGAGGGTCACAGGGTCTATAGCAGGGCGGCACTATGTTTTGGGGGAGGGAGGTTGTTGGGGGCCAAGGACACACGGGTGTGAGACGGTGACAGTTCACAGTGGACAAGAGAGGATTAAAAGCGGCCAGGCGCAGTGGCTTAGGCTGAGGTGGAGGCTCCTGAGAGAGCCAAAGAGTTGCAGTCTTGTCGGCTGCCCACGTTGCAGCACACAGCGAGGCTGCAGGGAACTGGTGCATCACGCTAGAGGATGACCCTCCAGACTGCCCACCATGGTTCCACACCCTGCGTGGGGGCCAATCTGCGTCCACGGGCTCGATCATCTCTGGTACAATAGGCTAAGTGGTCAACAATCACTGACCCTGTCCCATCCTCAGTTGCTCTGGGCTGTCCCACCCTCTGGAGGTTTGAGGCTAAAAGGGGGTTAGTGTGAGGTGTGTGCATAGGAAAGCACGTGGGAGCCCCAAGGTGGTGAGTCCAAAATGTGGCAGGAATGGAACTGGATCCAGACAGGGAAGAGCTGAACCAGCAAGTTCCACCTTCCTTTGCCTGTGGAGAAGATCCACACACACTTGGATCCCCAACGCCAAATTCTCCATGTGCTTCTTACAGAGGAAGGTGCTGAAATCCACTCCCATCTACTTAACATCCTACTGGATCTGTCCCCGCTGGAACTGAGTGTATTAACTCATACACTGCACATCTTCTACCATCTCCATCTTATGCCTGAGTAAAGTGAGGTTCCCAAGGCTACAGGCTACTAAGGAGCTACTACAGCTACTAAGAAGATGGATTTCACACCAGGTAGGTGAGCCCTGGAAGCCCTAAGGAACACATGCCCTTGCTCAGGTTGTTTGGACAGAAGAGCAGAGACCAACTACAAGCAGACTCTCAGTAATAACACAAAATACATGAGAGGTGGAGGTGCTTCGGGTGAACTAAGTTCCAGACACACAGAGGTTTAGGACATGGTAGGCAAATTTTTTCTGTAAAAGGCAAGATAACATTTTAGCCTTGTGAAGCCATATGGTCTCTGTTACAGTCACTCAACTCTGCCACAGTGGCACAGAAACAGCCATAGAAAACATGTAAAAGAAAGTTGTTTTCCAGTAAAACTTTATTTCCAAAACAAGTAGTGGGTTGGATACAGCCCATGGTTGGCTGACCTCTGGTCTACAAGGAAAGCTAAGCTGCTCAGATTGATGAGCAAGTGAACCTGAGTAGCGCTGGGGGTAGGGAAGGGTGGGGGAGTTCAAGTCTGAGGTTTGAGAGTCAGTAAGGCTGTCCCACACAGTTCTGCAGGCAGCTCACGGCACCAGGGCGCCTGGCTCCCCTGGCTTGGAGCTGAGGGTGAGATCCACAATCCAGGCTGCGTTTCTTTGACCAGCTGTGTGACCATCACGGTGCTGGCTTGCCTCAGCCCGGAATCTACTAGCCACACTGCCTGAGGGGCTAGGTCTGCCTAGAGGGCCCCTTTGTCTAAGGGCGCTAGGTATGGGTTCACCGCATTTACCAGACACTGCTTGTAGGAGTTAGGGAAACAGATCCTTAGGAGGCTGATAAGGAAACTGGGACTGGAGGTAATGTGTCTTTTCAGCCGTCTTCACAAAAGATAGCCTTAAGCAACAAATCTATGTTGCTGCATTACATGGTTCACATGGCTCAAGCCTACAAAGACCTCAGAGCTGACCAGGTGAGTCTAGGCGTTTCAGTCCCTCCCTTTAAGAATCATAGAGCAGAACAAAGACAGTGATGCAAAGAATACACTCCAGTGTGGAACTGAAGCTGTTAGGTGTCTCTGTGGCAGGACTCCCAAATATGGTATGGATTCAAAGGAAGGAGAGATATGACATGGCCCCAGAGGTTCACCAAGCCTTTGTGGAGGAAGAGACCTTCGACTGAGTGTATAAGGGGGATTGTGGAAAGTAACACCAGACAGGGCGATTGAGGATGTTCAATGGGCCTTGCGTGCCAGAGGGAGGGACAGAGGGAGGGATTTGCATGTACTTATTTTAGCAGATGGCAGGGAGCCATTCTATGGACAGAGGAGCCTGGTGGGCTACAGTCCATGAGGTCACAAAGAGTCGGACATGACTGAGCGACTAACATGATGAGATCAGTGATGTACTTAATGTACTTAATCCAAATTAGGGCTTGGCCTGTCAAGAAAAAGAGGTGGATGTGAGAAGTGAAGTAGAATGCACAGGACTTGGTCCCTCTTTGAAAAGAGCGAGGAGAATATGGCTAGGCCAAGGGTTAACAGCCCTGTTTGAACTTAAGATAGCAATCCACAGGCATGGATCTGCACAGGCAATCAATTCGCAGGCAATGCCTCCATCTGAAAGTTGCCACCAGTTGCTCTTTTTACCTTCAGGTGTGTTGCTCTTTAAGTGCTGGAGATCTTTCCATTTACTGGAAAAACCTCCCAAGACTATCAGGGAAGAGCTCTAGCAGTGCTCAGGCCATCCCAGCTGGGACAGAGTGGATTTATCTGCCTTTGAGGCAGAGGACTAGAGAAGGCAATGGCACCCTACTCCAGTACTCTTGCCTGGAAAATCCCATGGACAGAGGAGCCTGGTGGGCTGCCATCTATGGGGTTGCACAGAGTCGGACACGACTGAAGTGACTTAGCAGCAGTAGCAGCAGCAGAGGCAGAGGGCAAGAAGAGTCTACCTAAGATTCAGGAGAAAACCACGCCATGGTGCTTTGCTGCTACAAAGCAGTTGGTGCTGTGAGGCTCATGTGAAAACATGAACTGCCTTTGGAATCTATTCTGCAGCTGTATGAACAAAAAGTGTACAAAAATAAAGGGGTATGAGGACATTCACTTGTGCTCTTTTTAACACTTGAACTGTTCAAGCAAAACATGAATCACTACCATATGACAGAATGTTAAAGAGATTGGACTTAACATCAAAAATTCTTCTAATTACAAGCCCTTGAGTTATTCAAAGGAGAGGGAGAGAGGCCTTTCACTCATTTCCTTCTCTATTTGTTTCTTCCCCCTCAGCACAGGTCATGAATATCTTCGGAGAAGAACATCAAGATCAGGTCAGCATCAGGTTGACTTCACATCATCTCTGAGCTAGTTAAAGTCATCTCTTCTGGTTATGCTTAATGGGGAGCGAGGACTCCAAGAGTCCTCCTAGCAGTCTTATGGGAGCACGTACTCTTGCCATCATGAAACCTGCGATACCTGGCAAAAGGATGGCAGCAGGGGCAGGGGAGGCAGCAATGATGGCAGGTACTATGACATGGCATCCACCAAGTCTTCACACTCGGGGCAGATCAACCCAGCACTGGCAGGAGCAACCTTCATGAATCCAGGAAGAAGCAGAACCAGCGTGGCCAGGGCAGGTGCTTCCAACATGTACCCACCTATGAGGTAGCAAGGCCTGTGAGCATCTCCTTGTCCTCAGAGGGCAATTCAGTATGTCGGCAGGAGGTACCAGTCTCTCCCCAGAAGGCAGCATGGGTGTGATGCTTGCAGAAGATACCACCAGCAAGCCTGTATCAGAACAGCTGAAGTTCCAGTGGTGGGATCCCTCATCTCAAGCTTGCAGACTGAAAGCTGCATGATTAACAGGATGGAAGCCAGAAGGTCTCCCAAACCATGCTGAAGCCTAGAGGAAAAGAAAGGAAAATGACCAAACTCCTGATAAAAGTTCCCATCACCATATGACTGGAAGAAGACAAATCAACTCTTAATGCCATCCTTCTGCTGGCCCTTTGCCTGGCACGGAACCACCAGGGGTGAAAAAGAAGGGAAAAGGCGGCAGCAGCCCAGGATGTAGGGGACACAGATCCTCCTTCAATGGAAAGCCAAACAAAAACAAAAAGCCACTGGCCACAGCCTCATTCACTGGGTGTGTGGTCAGATTTCTCTTCCTTTCTTACTTTCCACTAACTTCAATATAATTGTGAAAAGCCCTGTACTCAGGTCTGGGTGGTGAATCTGGGGAAGCGTTTACTAATCCTCTTCTCAAGGACTTCACTGTAGAGTACAGTGTATTGCCATCTTTTCTGTTACTCTCTTTGCGTGCTCATGAGAATCATTAATGCTGAATCACAAACAGTACAAGGTAGACTGAGGAGTGTCCTCGGATAGGAAATCACGTACAGTAAAGCTGAAATGATCAGAATGTTTTTCTGTCTGGACTATGGGCTCCAAAAGAATAGGGTCATAGCACACAGGTCAACTCAGCTGTGCAGTGGGAAGAAAACAGTCTGCGGCTGCCTCCTATGTGCCAGGCGTTGTACTTGGCCCATAACCTACATACCTAATTCTCATAACAATTTTAGAATTAAGGTATCAACATCCGTTTTACAAATTAAAAAAACAAAGGTTCACAGGACTTGAGCAACTTACCCAGAGTTACATAGGTAATAAGTGATAACCTAGGTCTGTAACCTAAGTCTTTCTTACTATCTTAACTATGGCAGCAGTTCACAAAAGCTAATAGGCAAAACCTCACTTACATTTTAAAAAATCTTATATTGACCTACAGTAAAGTTGCAAAAATAGTGGAGAGTTTCCATATACTCCTCACCCAGCCTCCCCTAATGTTAATATCTTAATCCTGTAGTACAATGATCATAACAAGGAAATGAACATTGGTAACAATATTACTAACTAAACTAAAACTTTCATTTGTTTTTCATCAGTTTTGCCACAAAAGTCCTTTTTTCTTCCAGGATTCCATTAAGGATCCCACATTAATGATTTTTTTCCACAGTAGTTTCATGCTAACAAGGATATGAATAAGGTACATACCTTATATTTTGCTGAAATCTTAATTTTATGACACAAAGTAAATGATACTTTGTAAATGGTCTATAGGCTCTTGAGAAAAAGTTGTATTTGTACTCTGCTATTGTGTTGTGGCATGTCCTATAACTGTCAATTAGGTGAAGATGGTTCAGAGTCATGTTTAAGTCTACTGTGTCCTTAACGACTTTCTTTCTACTTGTTTTGTCAATTACTGAGATACTGTTATTGACATTCCTGAGTATATACTATAGATGTGTCACTTTCTTCTCACAGACTTATAGCTTTTTGCTTCATGTATTTTGAAACTTTGCTATTTGGTGTACAAAGAATTAGCATTGTCTTATCTTCTTATAAAATTGGCCCTTTATCATTTCTACATGGTCCTTCATCCCTGTAAATATTCTATACTCTGAAATCTAATTTGACTGCTATTAATATAGCCACTTTCCATTTCTCTGGATTAGCGTTTGCATGCTATGTATTATTTTCTATCTTTACTTTTCAGCAACATTTGCATTTTATTGGGTTTCTTATAGACAACATATTGTTGTGTCTTGTTTTTTTAATCTAATTTGACAGTCTGACATTTAGTTGGGTCTTTTGGCTTCACTATGGTTCAGCTGGTAAAGAGTCCGCCTGCAATGTGGGAGACCTGGGTTCGATCCCTGGGTTGAGACAATCCCCTGGAGAAGGGAAAGGCTACCCACTCCAGTATTCTGGCCTGGAGAATTCCATGGACTTTTTATAGTCCATGGGGTCACAAAAAGCTGGACATGACAGAGCAACTTTCACTTCACTTTGGACCATTTATGTGTAATGTTACTATTGATATGCTTGTGTGCAACACCTTTCTCTTTGTTTTGAACTGGCTTATCTCTTTGCATTCTTTTTCCTATTAGACTATTTTTAATTATGTTTAATCCGGTCCCATCACTTCATGGCAAATAGATGGGGAAACAGTGGCTGACTATTTTTCTGGACTCCAAAAATCACTGCAAATGGTGATTGCAGCCATGAAATGAAAAGACGCTTACTCCTTGGAAGGAAAGTTATAACCAATCTAGACAGCATATTAAAAAGCAGAGACATCATTTTGTCAACAAAGGTCCATCTAGTCAAGGCTGTGGTTTTTCCAGTGGTCATATATAGATGTGAGAGTTGGACTATAAAGAAAGCTGAGAGCCAAAGAATTGATGCTTTTGAACTGTGGTATTGAAGAAGACTCTTTGAGAATCCCTTGGACTGCAAGGAGATCTAATCAGTCCGTCCTAAAGGAGATCAGTCCTGGGTGTTCATTAGAAGGACTGATGTTGAAGCTGAAACTCCAATACTTTGGCCACCTGATGCAAAGAGCTGACTCATTTGAAAAGACCCTGATGCTGGGAAAGACTGAGGGCAGGAGGAGAAGGGGACGACAGAAGATGAGATGGTTGGATGGCATCACCGACTGAATGGACATGGGTTTGGGTGGACTCCGGGAGTTGGTGATGGACAGGGAGGCCTGGCATGCTGTGGTTCACAGGGTCGCAAAGAGTCAGACACAACTGAGCGACTGAACTGAACTATAATTTTGCTTTACATTATGATGAATTCTTAGATAACTATTTATAGTACACATCTTTAAATACAGACCACCTTCAAGCAATATTAAACTTCATGGCACTTTGAGGATCATATAATAATACACTTCCATTTACCTCATTCTTGTGTAAGTACTATTCTTATCACTCATTTCTGTATATGTCATAAAACTACAAATATGTAATTTTTTTAGCTTTAAATAGTCAATTATCTCCTGAAGAGATTTAAATTGTAAGGGGAAAAGAGTCCTGTATTTGTTCTAGATTTATTTTCAATGAATTTCATTTCTTGTACAAATTCAGATTTCCACATGCTCTATTTCCTTGAGATTACAGGCTTTCCTTTGACATTTGCAGTGAAGCTCTGTTGGCAATTAATTCTTTAACCTTTTGCAGGGATGAGTAAGTATTTTACATTTGTGTATGAAATTCATTTCTGGTGGGTAGACTGTAGACTAACAGCTTAAAAAAAATTTTTTTTAATACTTAAAAGAAGTTACCCTTATTTTCCTCTGACATGCATTTTTTTCCACTGACAAGTCTGCTGTAATTCTTATTACAGAATAAGAATAATGCATCTTTTTTCTGTTTCTGGACTTCAGATTTTCCTTTTATCATTAGATTTAAGTAATTTAATTACGGTGTGATTTTGTGCAGTTTTCTTCATGATTCTCATGCTTTGGGTTCACTGAGCTTCTTAGAGCTCTGAGTTTTCACTATCAAACTTGAGAAATGCCAGCCAATATTCTTTCAGAGCACTTTAGCACTATCTCAATACAATGCACAATAGTTAACTGACAAAGTCAGAGACGGATGGGTAATACTCATGATTACAGTGCATTTACATGCACACAAGTCATGTCACTCAGACTGATGCAGCAACAGGTGATTCATCACTGTGAACTGCAAATCATGGTTGCCAATATCGTAATGGGGGGGAAAACAGTGACAGTGACTAAAAAAGGTAGATAATCTATGCTGTATTCATCTGATATTAAAAAGATTGTTGCTTTCAAACGTATTTTGGGGGCTGTTGCATTGGTTTTGTTTTCCTCCAACCTTCTGTACCCATTATAGAAAACTGGAGATTTTCATATCAAGTAAAGGTTTCCTGAGACACATGACTTTCATTACCCAAACCAGGCTAGTCCCAGGCAAACTGGAATGATTTATTACTCTAGGGCCAAGCTTCTCGGAGCCTGTCTGGAGAGCACCAAAGCTAACAAACCATGTTTTCACCCACCTCCCCAAGAGAGTTGATTCACCTAAGGAGAGGATTTGATATGGACGGCAGGAATCAGTATCACACAGGGGGAAGAGAAGCTCAGTAAAAGAACTCAGTAAGGGAAAGAGAAAGAGAAGAACCTGTGTTACGAACTGGAATCCATGTGGATGAAGTTTTGACCACAGTAGTGGTCTCCCCTGTTCTGATAAATCAACTATATGATGGTCCGTTTAAGTGGAATTTATTATTGCACTGATGGAAACCTGACAATAGCAACTCTAATCCCCAGGAGACTTTAAACTTTCATATACTTCTAGCACAAAAAACAGTAAAGATAATTTTAAGAGAAAGGAAAAGAATCCATATTTTTCAACAACTGAGAGACAGGATTTGAATGGACAGATCAGAAAGTACCCAGAAGTTTGAATCATATTTCCACCAGTGTCAGACATATAAACTGTTATCAGTAACAAGACTATGCAATGTGAAAAAAAGAAAGGCCAAAGACTATGACAAAAATATTCTGCCAAAATTTACTGTTTCAGAGAGCCAAATCATGGTAGAAATTCAATGTACTGACATGTCTGTAATTTTTACTCTAGTTAAAAATAAGCGTATTAGAGAAATTGATGAAGAGTAAAAAGATGGGAACTACAGATTTTCAGAACAAGGTCAACTGTGATGAAGATATTTCTAGTAGAACATGGAAATTCAGAAGACACAGAGAATGAAGAGACAGGAAAAAAACTTAGCACACAAGTATGAGTAATTACTAGCTCTCTGCTGCTACAGTTAGCAAACTGAAGCATACTCTGAATCTCTGAAAGTGATCTCAGTAAGTTCCATAGAAAAATTTATTTTATATCTTAAAAGTTAAAAGATTGTGAATCTAGGTATCAAAATGGTAACACTGTTAATGGCAGAGAGATGATTAGATGATAAACTACATGTGATGTGCATTCAATTGAATATGTAGTTAAAGGGAAAATTGGCTTTTTCATACCAACTTGGCTGTGGATGAGAGAAGGTGAGAGGAAGTAAGGAAGGAAGCAAGGGAGGGAGGGGAAAAGTACTTTAAAAATTGTTCAATATGGTTTTTATGAGCTAGACTATGAAAACAAAGCTTTTGAATAAAATATGAAGGCCGTATTGAAAAATGCAGAGAAAAATTGGGAATAAAGAAACTTTCTAAGTGTCAATTCCAAAGTAACAAAGGTTGGGCAATTTTGGAGATGTGTTAGATAAAAGAAGAATCTTGGGGAGGGAAGAATAAATGCTTTAATCCAACTGGTGCTCTCCAAGCACATTCATCCTTGAGGCCAGGCAAGCCCATGCCATGGAAAATGTTCACGTCTTCCAAAATTGAAGAGAAAGAACCTGGGCAATGCCAGAGAGAGGTTTGCTCCAAACTACCCAGAAATCAAACTTCAGAAAGATGCAACAGAAACTATGCCTTTGGAAAAGGATCAATCCCAGATTAAAGACTTTAGAGTCATTTTATTGCAGAACATTTTTCCTCCCTACAGAAGAGTGATAGGGAAACTGCATTGATCTTTACCCCGTCACTACTCTATTAAGTTTTGCTTAATATGAACTATTCAGCCAAAATGGACAAATTAAATATATGAAGTCCTCAATGGGTGATGAGTGGCAATGCCAAGTCATGTCCTCCTGGGTGACTGTTGAGGATGACTTCACCTATTTTCTAGTTGTCACTCTGCACAAAGTCAGCACTGTGAAATGTATGGGTCTATAGAAGGCAGATTAGGAGGAACTGAAATTAGACAAATGCAGCAGCATTTTGGACATAGATTTACTTAGATCATGGAAAGAAGAACAGTCCCAATTGGCAGCTGGCGTTGAACATTATTAACAAATTGAACAAATATTAACAACATTGTATTTCAACTCAAAATTGTCCCTGCTTGAGACAGACATCATGGCAGAGTTAAAGGACTGCAAGAACTGGAAGCTGGGTGTTCAGAATCCCAATCTCAGTTCTGTTAACAGGACTAAATTCATCAGTGAATGTCTTTAGACCTCAGTTTCTCCACATGGAAAATGAGGGATTGGGTTCAACATGTAATTCAATGTAACATAAATCAAGTGCCTCATATGCTCCAGGAATTTTACTGGAATAAGAAATTGTTAGGATTCAAACCATTTGGGGGCTCCTGTTACAATTCTCCTTAAAGAGGGATCCTCACCTTTTGTCTGATTGATATGCATAGAATGTATTACTAGGGAAGAAAATTATCAGACCGTTTTTTCTAAACTGTTTTTCAGAGTACTATACATTCTTTATAATGCCTAACTGGGAGGATCAGAAATATATGGAAAATAAATAGCACCCATGGATATAAAAAGAAAACTAATTCATTCCATCTTAAGTATTTTTTCACATTATATATTTACTTTTAAAATATGGACATTTATATATTTTTAACTTAGTATTTTCTGAAATATTCATTCATGAAATTAAATGCTTTTAGAGATTCATAATTCATATTGTATTTCATATCTCTGATTACTTTTAAAGTAAGAAATTTTAACTTTATTTAATCAGGTATTCACCCAAATTAACACTGGGGAAAGTTTTCTTCAGGAGAACGTTTGAGAAAGTTTAAATTATCTCTAAGTTATCCCCTTATTTGAAAGTGGGTTGTATCTACAATTTGGGCTTCTTTCTACTTAACTTCTTGTGATAGTTTGTCTTTTGCTGTAGTGTACCGAGGTGGACCTCTCATCTGCTCCATTATGGGAACCAGGCTACTCAGGGTGGTAGAATTAAGGGAAAGGGCCACTACATTATTCTTAACTGAAGGCAGACTAAGGGAGGCTGAAGTTTAAAGTCCACGTAGGAATCTATTGTATTGGGCAAAAAACATCTTTTTTACAATGGAAAGATTGAGAATAATAAGTAATTCAGCCAAAATAAAACCAAGATTCCTAACCAAAGTAGTGCTACCAGGAAATGACCCTTCATATTCTTGCTTTCCAAGCCTTCAGTCTCTATTAAATACATATAAAACTCTTTTAGATAATCATTTACTCTTGCAAGTCACCACCTTACTTCACCAGGCCCCAACAATAGACAAACTCAAATGACAGTCATCGCATTGCCCCAGCCCACTTATGTTTAGATCTTCCTTGCACCGCAAAGAAGAAAACAACCATGGAAATAGCAGACCACAGTTAAAATAATACTCAAAATTATCCATATTATTATTTCTGTCAAGAAGGAAAATAGAGACATCAACTAGGATAAGTAGCACTGTCTGTCAGTACATACTCAATTTCTCAAAAGAGCCTGATATCTAGTTCATGCTGAGCTTAAAGCAGAGTACCATTTCTCTGTCTTTTAGCTTTGAATAACACTTAAATTCTTTACTGTGGCCCCTGTCTACACTAGAGGGGGTGGCCTTGTACTAATCTGATCATGCCACACATGCTCTTACCATTTTTAAATCAACCAGTGAAATAATTAAATCACCTCCCTGGTATCTTACAGACAAAACAATCATTTCAATGATTTTAATATAATTTAACTGTTTATTGTGTCATTGTATAAACGTTATGAATAAAAGAGGAACTTACGTAGGGATAACAGAAAACTGCAACTTCACTGTGTTGCCAGTCAACAATTTGCTGTTAACAATTACTATATTCATTATTTAAAATCAGACTCTGCTAAGAAACCCAACCTCAAGAAAAAATATTTTGAATTTAATATCACACCTCACACTTAGTAGCAAAGTTATGCTAACAACCATAGTCCAAGTAAGCCTTTGAATACAATAATTCAATTTGGTATTAGGAGGTTGCCTAAAAAGTATGGTGCAGGGACTCAATCAGTTTCCGTGCTATTAGAAATTCAACATTACACAAGAAACACAGCTGTTAAAACACCACTCAAGGCGATGAGATGTAATAATATAGAAACTAACCTGCCAATAGAAATAGTCATTTCCTTCTTCTGGTTGAGTCTGGGGTTGAGGACCAAAGAGGTCACAGTTAAGCAGAACTAAAGACTCAACGAAGAACATGCCGTTTCCACCTGCTCTGGTATTTTCAGAGTGTGGCTTTCAATTCTGTCCTCAGGGATCTGCCCAGCTTGCCTCAGGTTCTAGGTGCCAGCCTGCAGCTGGACACACCAGATGCACTACTCTGGCATCACTGTTCTTGATGACAAAGTGTGGGGAACTTCCTAATCCTGTAAAATGTGAAAGGGACAAGGAACCCAATTAAGTAAGCAACATTCAAAAATTGTTTGGATCCTAGGTTTTAGACATCTAACCAAAAAGAATGATTGTCCACCTCTTGTGTAACTTAGGTAAGAAGAAGATTCTGTAAATAATTTTCTCAGAATGATTGATTACCCTAAGAGATCAAAGGTAGCTGAAAAAGAATAAGAAATCTTGAAGGAATGAGGTATTAACAAATAGTCAAGGAAAGAAGTCAAGTAATAATAAGAAGTTGAGTGTTAGGATTTATAGTAATCTCAGAGGCTTGTTGAGGACAGTTCTGATTAAGTCATTACACTGCCACAGATGTTGAACTGTCAGAGCAGATTCACTGAGAAATTCCCTGGGAAAAAGGAGCTTTGCAAAGAAATACAAAAACAACCAAAATTGTCTAAGAGAATCCTAACTGAGTCCAAGAAAGCAGGAATCAGAACTCTTGAAACTTTTTGGATTCAAGAATATTACTCAGCCATTAAAAAGAATACATTTGAATCAGTTCTAATGAGGTGGATGAAACTGGAGCCTATTATACAGAGTGAACTAAGCCAGAAGGAAAAACACCAATATAGTATACTAACGCATATATATGGAATTTAGAAAGATGGTAACAATAACCCGGTGTATGAGACAGCAAAAGAGACACTGATGTATAGAACAGTCTTATGGACTCTGTGGGAGAGGGAAAGGGTGGGAAGATATGGGAGAATGACATTGAAACATGTAAAATATCATGTAAGAAACGAGCTGCCAGTCCAGGTTCGATGCACGATACTGGATGCTTGGGGCTAGTGCACTGGGACGACCCAGAGGGATGGTATGGGGAGGGAGAAGGGAGGAGGGTTCAGGATGGGGAACACATGTATACCTGTGGCGGATTCATTTTGATATTTGGCAAAACTAATACAATTATGTAAAGTTTAAAAAAAAAAAAAAAGAATATCACTTGCTACTTCCAGAAAACTACTCCAAATTAAAAATTTTCAAGCTTCTTTTGCATTAGTTCAAGCTTAGAAAACATTCATGTATTCCAAGTCCACACCTACATAACTCCAAACATTCAGCCAGACTGGAGTGATGCCTAGTATAATTACAATAGGCAATTAAGTTTGAGAACCATATTTCTAGATGATAACCAAAATTTTTATAATAACTTAAAAGCAGAAATAACTCTGTATCTTGATTCATTTAGCTCTTATCTATGAAAAAAAGATATTTTTATTGATGGAGTCATGATACTTGGCTTAAGAAAAAACCATATATTCTGAAATTCTACTTTCAAGATCCCCAAAAAACTTGTCTTACTCTTGGGACAAATGCAACTTAAAAATTTATCTGGACTTTCCTCCATAGACTTTGCACTATGAATCAGTTGCAAAACTAATGCTCTTATAATCCCACTCCCCAATGATATGGGTGTCAGTGTCATAAGAGCCTCCTCTCAGGTCAGCAACAGCAGGTCTGATTCATGGAGCTTCCTGGTCGACAAAGAGGAACGGTATCATGAACACAAATAAGTCATTACCTAGGTGAATTAACCTGCCATAATCAGTGGGTGATTCAGTCCTTTCACAGCTGAATTCTTATAGATTCCATCTCTATCCTCTCAATCTCAACAGACGTTCAGACTCTCAGATTACTACTGCTGAGGTCATCCTTTCTCCCAAGCACTGTCTCCTTAGCTGTATGGAATCCCAGGTCAAGTTCTCTGCTCTGACAAAATTTATGTTTTAATGTTTTAATTTATGCTTAACTTCAGCTACCAAAATCTCCATGTTCTCATGCTCACATGTGAGAGATTTTATTTATTCAAATCATTTAGCAAATTACTATTGGATATACACAGCTATAGATGAAAGGTTTGTATCCCTTCAAAATGCTTATGTTGAAAACTAGCACCCAAAATGATGCTATTTGGAGGCAGGGCTGTTGTGAGGCAACTAGGTTGTAAGAGTGGAGTCCTCATGAATGGAATTAGTGCCCTTGTAAATGATACCCCAGACAGCTCCCTCACCCTTTCTGCACTATGAGGACACAGTGAGAAGACCACTGTCTATGATTCAAGAAAAGGACTCTCATGAGACACTGAATTGGCCAGTGTTTTGATCCTGGACTTCTCAGCCTCTAGAACTGTGAGGATAAATTTGTTTTTAAGCAGTCTATGGTATTTTTGTTAAAACAACCTGAATGGACTAAGACATCTACTGTATGACAAACATGTTCCAAGTCTTAAGGATAGAACATGCATTGTCATGAACAGTAAGGAGGTCAGTGTGGCTGGAGCACTGACAGTAAAAGCAGGTGGTTAGTTATGGCTTATTTGTGTTACGGTTTCTTCAAATAATGCCAAGTCACTGTTATTATTCCTTCAAGCACAGCTGAAGGACAACTGCAGCACACTGTCTGTCCTCATGCCTGGACTGTTACAGTACAATTTAAATGTTTTTACTGGAAGTCTGTGGAATTACTACAAGGTTTTCCCTTTGGAAGTGAGACATGACCTCAACTCAAGAACTTTTAAAACTCAGTTCCCTCTGTAAGCACTTTTCTCCATTAGGGCTCACTCCTTCACAATCTTCAATGTCTGAAAGTCATTGTAGCAAATATACTTATAATGAGAGTACAGATAACAAGAGATTGCTCTGTTTGTGGTGTGTGATCCCACTGGAAAATATATGCATGTATAGCCCTAGGAAGGCTAACACACTGCCAGTTTGAAACTTTTATCTTAGTCCCTTTTGCCAGACATTTTTCTGTTTTTTACAGATTTCTCTGCTAATGCTATGAGAAAGGTAAGTACCCTCATCCTCATTTATAGTTGATAAAGCTGAGATAGAGGGAAGCTAACAGATTTGTTTAGTGTCTTCTTGGCAATGAACAGGGATTCTGATCCTAGCTCTTAGCCTACAGGTATAACCAATTAGATAACCTGTATAGGAAAAGCAACCAAGCCAAACCAACCAACCAAACCAACAAACAAAAGCCCCTTGAATTCTAAGATTTCATCACCATTAAAATTAAAATAACTGATTCTGGGATTATTGAGTAGAGACAAAGGGGCTTCTATCATGAGTTGGGTAGGGCCAACCATATCAGTATCAGACTGGACCTTATCCTGCCTATTCCCAGATGCTACTTCAGAATATTCAGTCATTTTCACCACAAGTGGTAGAACTTCCATCTCACACACACACACACACACACACACACACACACACGTACACCCCCCAAAATGTGTGGTAATCCCTTATTTTGTATAGATAGAAAAGAGGTGAACAAACTCAGTATCTTTCTCTTCTGCTGGGCCTGGATTTTCTTGAATATAGATAGTATTTAAATAACATTACAAAAATGTTCCGAGCTTTGGAGATGGAATGGAGCAACTCCACTGCTGTTTGCTTGCTGTCTCTAAGCTGAGACACATCAGAGAAGAGGTAAGTGAAAACAATGTGGGGAGGGACTGTTCGGGTCTTCCCAGCCCGTCAGAGGCTTTCCCACACTCTAAGGGCACATTTTAGCCAACATTTCACCTTCTACTCAGTACTAAAACCAGGTCTTCAAATGGATATGGAGGCTCAAACAATGACTCGTGTATAATGTGAAAAAATACAAACAATGAACATTCATTGTAGAAAAAAGGGGAATGAAAATAAGAATAAAGCAAACATTATTTCTTTTTTTTAGAAACAAAGTGAGAGAGATGAACTATTTCAGCTGGAGGAATATGAAACAAGCAACTGCCCAGAAGCAGATTTGTATAGATGATTGGAGGTCAAAGGCATAGCACTATGGGGAGGGAAACTTGCACCACAAAGGTAATTAGGCGTTGAGTTGACAAAGAGCACTAAGTGTCAGAACAGAAGTTTTCAATCTACCTTGAAGTCCTTAGGGAAATACTTTTTGAAGAATTATTGCACAAACTTGTGACTTCATTTTGTAGGTTTAATGAAACATGTTTGCATTCCCACTTTAGTCATATAATTCAGCAGGTCACTAACGTAACAGGAAGTCTATTACAAGTAGACTGAAAGGAATTGAGAAATTATTAAAAAAAAAAAAAAGCAAAACAACAAAAAAATGTGTTCAAGAATGGCTGTCCTTCCCCGTTTCCTCAAATTTCAGTATTGTTTAAATAATGCTGTATTTGAAACAAGTAAGGCAATAAAGTAATAATAATACTCTACAGAGTGCGTAATGAAAGGTCAAGACACTTCATTAGTTGGGACCTGGTCTAAATTTTTGTCTTATAAGATGAAACCACATTAAAATATTTTATATTAATAGTTGACTGTGCTTCAGAGGGAAAAGTGTTTGGATTTCTACAGAAAATGATTTTATTTTAGTAGCTTGAAACATCATCCACTGGAAATCAAAACTGAAGTTCCTAATTTACAAACTACTCATAGAGATTACCTACCTATATCCACATTGTTCATTTGGTACTAATTCCTCTGCCTCCAACCACATTCTCAGAGAAGATAAGAACAGAAGCCTGACAGGGCATACTCTTGAGAAGACCCCCTCAGCCCCCAGAGCCAAAATAAACCACCAGGGAGACACAAACTTGTTGTTGGATGTAACATGCTGGGGATGTAACATGCTGGGAGGTAACATGCAGGCAGACTGAGGGTTAGACAGAGAGGGCCAGGGGGAGAGAGATGGACAGGGAGACTGAGATGGCAGGGCAGCATGGATAAGAGAGAAAAAAATTGCTTTTACAATGAAAAATTGGTGTAAGAGTGAAAAATTGGTGTCACCAGGAAGTTTTGTGATACAAATAATAGAAGAGGGATGCTGATTTTAATAAAGTTGTGGAATACATACTTCTATATTACTTTAAATATTTTCAAAATAGATGATTAAAGTCATGACTATGTGAGTTTTGGCTTACCAGCAAAAATAAGGATCTGTATCTGTGATTACGTAAACTGTTCCAGAATATAACTTTACTGAGTATCTTTTCTGTGCCAAATACCACAGGCTTTTGAAGTAACTGTGGAAAACTGACACTGTTATCATTCCCTTCTGAGGGTAAATGGTAGGAAATGCAGTCTTGTTTTGTTTCAGTGAATTTTTATCCAAGTAGAAGCAGCACTAAGAGACCACAAGATCCAGGAATCAGCACATGGAAACTTCATAGCCTGGGTCATGACATACTGGTTGTCCAGATAATGAAACTGAAACTTGCAGTGGCAACTGCAGGGTGATCAGTGAGAGAAGATCCATTCCACTGTCTAGCATCTTAAGGGAGAAATAGACTGGGAGGAAGGTGTAAGTTAAAACTGTAAATTAAAACTGTAAGTGTGGGTTCACTCCGTCACATTATAGACCAGATTGTCTCCATAGTGACACAACTGTCTGAAGGAAAGGAGGGAATGCTGAGAAAGAATTTCAAACAGATTGTTCTTGAGGCTCAGTGAACAAGAAACTGTGGTCAACTAAGTACATACATCCCTTCCTTCCCAGTGACCCAAGTCCAAATACAGGTCTAGCGGACTTTCTTGGGAGCTTCACCTCCCAGTACTGATTACCACCAGAAAACCTCTCTTCACTCATTGTAGATATCAGAGTTTCAAAGTGTTTCCTGTTCTCTGAAGGATGATGCTTTCTGAAAATGGAGAAAATCAGTTTCCTATCAATAAGCATAACAAAGCAGGGATCCAAAATCACACACATTTGAAAAGGAAGGTCATCTAATGTACTTTTACTTCCATCCATGAAAAGGTAACAGCCTCACAAAAAGTTCTCCCATCCTAAGTGAGTGAACTGAAAAAAATTTCTGAAACAGCTATTTTCAGATAATGGACAATAGGTAATACAGGATTGTGATCAGTGACGAAGGGAAACAAGCAAACCAAGCCCTAAAATCACCCCAGTTGTCTACCTGGTGATTTCCAGGCACCTGCATAAAAAGTGGGAATCAACAGAAACCCTGCCATTCTTAGAGAATTGTGTCCAAAACTCTTTAAAGGAATAAAACAAAATCTGTCACTCAATAATGTAAAAATCACACATCCAGCATACAATTAAAATAAGTAGAAATGGGAAGAAATAGGCAAATGTGACTGGTAACCACAGGAGACAAAGAAGAAAAAGCAAAAACGGAGTGAGTGGACAAGGGATTTACACATATGTTCAAGTATTTTAAAAATAAACATAATGAGATAAATGGACAATATAAAGAAGAATGAAATGGAACTTCTAGATATGGAAAATATAATATCTGAAATTATGTCACTAAATGAAACTAAAAGCAGATTTAACTCTAAGGAGAAAAAAAAAAAAGAAAAACAGTGAAATTGTAGGTGTAATAGTAGGCATCACACAAAATAAAAGATTTTAAAACAAATTTACCGAATGACAAGAGTCTTAGGACATGTGACATATATCAAGCAGTACATGGAACTGGAGTCTTAGAAGAGGAAAAAGAAAAAATAATTGTTGAAAATATTTAAAACAAGTTGAAAACTGTAATAAAATTCTATACACGAGATAAAAAATTCTAAAGCAACCAAAGGAAAAAGAGAAATTGCACGTAGAAGAACAAAAAGGTAAGAATCACTGCAAACTTACTGTCACAAATAACGAAGGTCAGCAGAGAGACAATTTTATAGGGTTAAAACGGAAAATTTTCTATCTAAAATTCTATATCCAGCAAAAATGTTGCAAAACATTTTCACTTCCAAATTAGTTCTTTCAAGTTCAAACATCTTTAGGAACCAACTGAAAATGTGTACAACCATGAAGAAATCATTATTTTTTAAAATATATTCAACATCAGCTATAGTACACACAGTTTAACTCCGTTATGAATGTAAAAACATTAAAACCTTTCTTTGGACTATTGGAGTCTCATTTTGTTGGAGTATAGCAGCTTGTTAGAATGAAATAATGAATTTTGTGTGTACTACAACTGAAATTTTCTCATGGGTTTCTTAATTTAGTAAAAATATAGTTTTAACTATGACTCCAATATTTTTATTTTATTACCATCATAAAACATACAGTTCGGGAATTTCTTGATGGTCCAGTGGTTAGGACTCTGCAATCTTGCTGCAAGGACTTGAGTTCAGTCCCTAGCTGGGGATCTGGGATCCCACAAGGCATGTAGCACGGCCGAAAATACAACAAAACAAAACAAAAATACAGTTGATCCTTGAACAATACAGGTTCAACTGTGCTGGTCCACTAATACACAGATTTTTTTTCAATAAAAATATTGGAAACTATTTTTGGAGGTCTGCAACAATTTGAAGAAACTTGTAGATGAACTGCACAGACCAGAAATATTGAAAAAATTAAGAAAAAGTTAGGTATGTCATGAATGTAATATATATTATACAATGTGTTATTTTCATGCACTGGAGAAGGAAATGGCAACCCACTCCAGTGTTCTTGCCTGGAGAATCCCAGGGACGGGGGAGCCTGGAGGGCTGCTGTTTATGGGGTCACACAGAGTTGGACACAACTGAAGCGACTTAGCAGCAGCAGCAGCAGACTACTTCAAATTAAGTTCTGAGGGATCAAAAATTATACATGGATTTTCTATGGCAAGGGGCAGGGTGGTCAGCGCCCCTAACCTCTGTACTGCTCTAGAATCAACTGCAATTTCACAGTCAATGTTAAACTTTTGAGCTAAATTTATACTTTCAATTATGTAACTTGTTTCATGTTCAACAAAATGAGATTCCAAAATTTTTTTTCACTGTGTGAACTGAATAAAAGAAACAAATTGTTATTAAAATTAACTAATTTTCTGGTTGATGCAGCTAAAGACATTGATAAAAACTGGCCTCATTCAAACTCTTGGCAAAATTCTTCCAGTGAAACAACACAGTAACATTAGAATGGAGCACAAGACAACCTGAAGGAAAAATGAACAAAGCTGTTTTAGAAAAGCAGTTTAGAAAAACAGTGACTAAATAAAAGGACATGTGCCACAAACTGACATTTAAACCCCCTTCTGCTGTCTTATATGTAAATGTATCATCTTTGGCTAGAGTCTTCTTAGGATACTTACTTTCTAAAAAAACGCTGACGCTTCTTCAGCTAATTTTCATGGGGTCAGTGATATCACTACTACTCTTAAGGCAGGTGGAAAATACTTCCTGTAAGGAGCACACACACAATCAACTCTCTTTAAAAGAAACACAATTTAATCATCTAATATTTTATTAAATGTAAACTTTTCAGGTTTTCTGGCTCAGTGTTGCCCAAAAGATTCATTGCCAAATGGGAAAATGTTTAAGCCGTAAAATAGCTGAAGGTTTATACCACAGAGTTTGTGGCAAAATCATCCTAGCTAGTGTTCAGGCTACTCTTTGCAACACTGCACACGGGAGGAGCATTTATCTTCTGCTTCCCACATACACCTCGTCGCAGCTGCTGTGTAACTGCCCACGGGAGTCAGGAGCTGAGGGAGTACGGCTCACACGAAGTTCCAGTCACTTGCTTCAGTCTGAAATCACTCTGCAAGGCCAATCCAGCTCCAGAGCTCCTTGTGGGATCAAGTCTGTCTCATCACTGCCTCACAGTTCACCTTGCGCTTTCTCCACTTTCTTCCTAATAAAAGCTGCACTCAAATGTTCCTCTCCAATCTGCTTCCCAGAGATCTTGAACTAAGACCCAAGAGTCTTTCTGGGATCCAGCATACCACATCTCTCAAAGGCTAAAAAGAAACTGTGCAGGTGTAGGCTTGCCTGAGAGCTGAGAAGAAAATCTGGGTAAGTGTTCATGGAAGCTGCCATGCAGGATACTGAGGTGCAAAGAGATGTTTGGGCCAGTCAAGGCTGCCGTGAGCACAAGAATGCATAGGTGGTAGAGCGCTGAGATCTAGAGAGACCTGCTGGGAGTTGGAAAGAGTAACATGCATGCTTTCTACTTAGACTTATGAGTTCAGTTTGCTGACTGCTGTACAGAGGATTTAGCAATCTCTTATGTCGAAAGGGAGAAGAATACAGATAGGTAATAATATAAGCTTACAGAAAATAAGAGCGATATTATCCAAAGGATGCTATGTTTGGTTGTAAAGCTTTAAAGGGTGATTTTCTTTAAGCCCTGTGATGCTACAGTTTGCGTGAGAGAACGTGTCCTGTGTTTTCAGAAGCTATACTTATTAGAAAAGGGGTATTCAGAAAAGGCTTCTCCTTGCCACTATCATTCAGAAACGGTCCTTCCCTTGCAGCAGCCATCAGAGATTAAGGCATCTCAGGCTTAAATAAGACATCCCCATCCACAGCTCAGAAACTTTCACAGGATCTACAAAGAGAAGAATTGCTCTGAGCCCTTCTCTGCCAGTTTGTTTCAATTATCTGTTTCTATGTAACAAGTCACCTTCAAATTAGTGGCTTCAATCAGCAACAATTATCATCCTGGCTCAAGAGTCTGGATTTGCTGAGCTTACCTGGGTAGTTCCTTCCTTATGCAGTATGAGCTGTGGCTGCAGTCATCTGGAGGCTCAACTGGTCTGGAATGTCCAAGATGGCTCACTGAAGGCTCAACTGATTTGGAATGTCCCAGATGGTGGCAGTTGGAGCTGCCTAAAGGCTGGGATTTCTTGCGGGGCTGTCAGTCAGAGCACTTTGATCTTCCTTTATATGTCATCTTCAAGTGATTCACTTGGGCTTTCTTAAAAGTCTGGTAGTCTCAGGATAATCAGACTTCTTCTATGGTGACTGAACCCTAAGAATACAAAATTAGAAGCAGTCATGTCCTTTTAGGTCTCAGGACAGGAGTAATATAATAAATAACACTTATGTCACATTCTATTAAAGCAAGCCATCAGATTCAAGAGGAGGGGACCAAATGAGACCTCCAGGAGTCATTCATTCCTGGTCACTGATGTAGAGATTACCACAGCTTCCCAATATTTCTATTTTCAAACTGAAATGTTCACAGTGGTTATCCTGTCCCTCTTTCTTCATTGGACGTTATGTATGAATTTAGTCTCTGGATTAAGAGGCAGATGTGAAACTTACGCAGAAACTGTCATGCAATGCTGAACTTTGAGACTAAGCCAAATGATAGGAATTCAGGTCGCCTCCCTTAGGGAGGATATTTTGCACATTAAAAGAAGGTAAATATCAAAGTAATGTATTAGATAATACATATTATAATGTTAATATAGTATAACATAAAATATATCCTATAATACACAAACTATATAATAAATATACCTTAAATATATACTTTATCATATACAATATATTAATATAAATAATATTAAGAATATTTTAGAGATAATGTTCTTAAAATTGTTTGAATTCTGAAGAAAATTTTTAAGGTAAATTTTGTGAAGGAGCCTGAGCCTGTGCCTGATAGGAATCTGCTTTCTGACTTCAGACTATACTACAAAGCTACAGTAATCAAAATGTTACCAAATTTGCAAGCCCATGTGCCTGACACACACTGAGGCCCATCAACACTAAACAGAGTTTGGAACAGAGAAAGGTTTATTACAGATTCATACAAGGAAATGGGTGGCTCATGCCCTAAGAACCCCAAAGTTACTGAAAGCTTTCAGCAGTCCCTTTAAAAGCAAAAGGTGAGGGATGGGAGTGTTGGTTGTTGCAGACTTCTCCATGTCAGATTCTTTGTTCTTGAGGTCTGGTCATGGTCAGGTAACTATATTCCTGTAAATTTCTACCAGATGACTGTTATTCTCTCTCCTGAACATAAAGGGCAAAGTCCCAAGGTGTGACTTTTACCCTCCAAGGTCCCAGTCCTGTCTCAGAGGAGACAGATCTCAGCTGGAAGCTCCTTCAGGGACAGGTTCCCACATCCTGCCCAGCTGTCATCCCTTAGGGAGCCAGGCACCCAACCCAACTGGCCCTTAGTCTTCTCAGGCTGCCCAAAGCAGGAGACTAGGGCTCACAGACTGTAGCCCATACAGACAGCCGCCGCTATTAGGTTGTAGAGACGGGGACAGGGGAGAGGCTCACCGCTGCCTCAAGGCCTGGGCCAAAGCTAGTGGAGGGCCTTAATGAGAGGCTCTGGAGTCCTGCAGGATGTAGTCTCTAGTTTGTTCCCCAGAGCCTCTAGTTCACTCACTGGCCCAAGGCTAGGTAAGCTGGCGGGCCTCCAGGAGAAGGCCTGAATCTGCCTCTTACCTCACTTTGCACCTGATGACCACCACACTACCACCCCTTGGCTGAATCATTTTCCCAATGGTCCCTCATTGACAGTTACCACTGGGCAGGGCCCACTGCAGTGCTGAACAATAGCTGAGCAGGACAACTAACAGTCACTCACTGACAGTTGGCTGCTTGTGGGTGGGGCCCACTGAGGCATCGACCAATGGCTGGGCAAGACCTAGTTGCCTAGTAACAGGATGTGGAGTAAATTAGGCATAGCAATGCTACATGCCCAGGGCTGTGCTCTTCCTGTTCTGTTACAAAAACAGTATGGTACTGGCACAAAACCAGACACAAAGATCAGTGGAATAGAGTAGACAGCTAGAAATAAACCCACACATTTTCAGTCAATTAATCTATGACAAAAGAAGCAAGAATAGAAAAAGGGAAAAGATACACTCTTCAATAAGCAGTCTGGGAAATTTAGACAGTTACATGTAAAAGAATGAAATTAGAACATTTTCTCATACCATACACAAAAATAAACTCAAAATGGATTAAAGAGCTAAATGTAAGACTGAAAACCATAAAACTCCAAGAAGAAAACAGAACACTCTTTGACATAAATTGTAGCAATATTTTATAAAAATCTGTCTCCTAAGGTAAAGAAAACAAAAGAAAAAATTAACAAATGGGATCTGCATAGCAAAGAAAACCATTGACAGAATGAAAAAGACAGCCTACCAAATGGGAGAAAATATTTGCAAATCATATACCTTATAAGGGTTAATATCCAAAATATATAAAGAACTCATACTGTCTCACAACAAAAAGCAAACAATTCTATTTAAAAATGGGCAGGGGAGCTGATAGGCATTCTTCCAAAGGAGAATTTCAGATGGTCAATAGACATGTGAAAAGATGCTCAACATTACTAATAAGAGAAATGCAGATCAAATAAGTATCCCCTCACATTTGTCAGAATGGTTATTATCAAAGATACCACAAATAATAAATGTTGGTGAGAATGTGGAGAAAAACCTTTTTTCCTATGAAGAAACTGTTTGTAGGAATGTAAATTGGTACAGCCATTGTGAAAAACAAGATGGAGGCCCCTCAAAAAACTAAAAAAGGAACTGCAATAAAGATCCAGAAATTTCATTCCATGGTACATATCTGAAGAAAACAACACTAATTCAAAAAGATACATGCATCCTAATATTCATAGCAACATGAATGACCATAGTCAGCAACAGATGATCAGTCCCTCAACAGATAAAGAAGACGTGGTGTGTATATACACACACACCCACACACAAATGGAATATTATTCAGGCATAAAAAGAATGAAATTTGGGGATTTCTCTGGCAGTCCAGTGGCTAAGACTTCGTGCTTCTATTGCAGAGGGCACAGGTTTACTCCCTGGTCAGGGAACTAAGATTCCACATGCCATCTGACCTCAAAAAAAGGAAAAAAAAGAATGAAATGGACCTAGTGGGTATTAGTGAACTAAGTCAGAGAAAGACATATACTGTATCTTATCATTTATATATGGAATCTAAAAAATAAAAAGATGACTATAATGAAACAGAAACAGACTGACAGATGTAGAAGAAAAAAAAAGTAGTAGTTACCAAAAGGGAGAGGTAGGAGATACGGAGGTACCAACTATGTACAAAATAAACAAGCTACAAGAATATATGCCAGAAAAAAAAAAGAATATATGCTAGAGCACAGGGGGTGAGAGGGTAACAGGCAGGAAGGCCAGAGGTCCCCAAGTGGCAGGAGGAAATAAACTGCACGTGGCAGATGCTTTTTTTTTTTTTTACTTCTCTACACAAATTTAAAAGAGGCTTTTAATTCTGTGTTGAGGACACCTGGTTCTTCCTTGAGCTAACCAATGCAGTTTTTTTTTTTTTTTAATGGAAATGTTTTTCTTAAGCTGTGTAATGAAACTATGTATTTGCTTTGGAATCTGCCTTTCTTCAAAATGGTTCTGCCTAAGACTAACTTTTTTTCTTTTCTCAAACCTTAGGCTGATAATGGCTCAACAAACCAGCATTTATGTCAATTGTTTTATGGCCAGGGGATGACACACCTCTTGCCATCCTATCTCAAAAATGCATATTGTGGGAGAGGGGCCTGGTAAAACTCCCTCAGCCTTGAGGTGTCTTTCTTACCTGACTAATAGCTTTCTAACAGACATAAAACACCTTGCTAAAAACTAGCAAAGGGGCATTCTTTCTGTCCCCTTTCTGTCTATGTCAGAAGCTTTCCCTATCTCTGTTATACTTTAATAAAACTTTGCTACACAAAAAGCTCCAAGTAGTCAAGCCTTGTCTCTGACCCTGGATCGAAATCCTCTCCTCTGGGGATAGGATACGAATCCCAGCAAACACACGGCTTGCAGCAGCAACCTTTCAGGAATATATCCAATATTTTATAATAACTGTAATGAAATATAAGCTATAAAAACTTTGAATCACTACGCTGTACACCTGAAACTAATACTATCAATGAATTTTAAAAAGAGGAAAAAAGATACAGATTAAAATTAGATAAGGGGGACTTACCTGGCAGTTCACTGGTTAAGACTCCATGCTTCCATGAATAAGAATTCATGCTTATGAATTGGAGCAAACTCTGGGAGATAGTGAAGGACCGGGAGACCTAGCATGCTGCAGTCCATGGAGTCATAAAGAGTTGAACACAACTTAGACTGGACAATAACAACAACTCCCAGCTCAGGGGAGATAGGTTTGATCCCTGTTTTGGGAACTAAGATCCCATATGCCACATAATGCAGGAAAAAAAAAAAAAATTAGCCAAGGAAAAGGAAGAATCTAGAAGAACCATCAGATGCAGATTTTGTCCTCTCCCCGTGGACTGATACAGACATTTAATTCCCCTAGCAACAATGAGAGACAACATGCACAAAGTATTACCAACCCACAAAGTTCATCTGAGCCGGGTGTCCAGAGTTTTTATTCAGGATCAGTCATTTAGAAAAGGAGTGACATGGCTGACCTTAGTTACTTAGTCTCTCAGATGTCAAACTGCTGTCAAGTGTACCAAAGCCCCATGTAAAAACTGAGCTTTTATCAGTCACAATATTCCAAAAACTCAGAGGTTAACTTCTGGGAGCCTGGCAAGGGTCAAACCTTTCTTTGGAACATGCAGGTTTTAGACAACCCAGGCCTACTGAATTTATCCTTTACTCCAGAGAAGCATGTTCTTTCTTGCAATCCGGAAACTGGTGGGGCCTAACAACAGAGGTAGCATTAGCAATGACAACACTTACCACGCACCCACTACGGGTGCTACAAACATGAGAGCAACTGAGGATGCAGACATAGGACAGTTCATCTCAGGTCTGGCTAGAGCAGCCTTCAGGTACCCAGGATGAAGTGGAGCCAGCATGGCCATGGCAGGCATTTGTGAAATATACTAAAAATGTTTAAAATGGCTATAGAAAGAGCTACAAGCCTGGCCTTGTCATGGAGGGCACTTCTAGTATGTCACCAGGAGCTGCTGATCTCTCCCCAGGGGGCCGTATGAGTGTGGTGATCATAGAAGCCTGTTGCAGTAGTGTGATCCCCTCATCCCAAACCCACAGGGTTAAGGCAACATGAGTGAATGAGTGAACGGCACAGAAACGTTTATAGCTGTAAATGCTTACATTTAACAAGAGGAAAGATTTTAAGTCAACAACCTAACTTTATCTCTTAAATATCTGGGGAAACAATCTAAACCCAAAGCAAGCAGAAAGAAGGAAATAATATAGATTAGGGAAAGTTGCCTGAAAAATACAGTACAGGAACTCAATATCATTTCTCTTCCAATTAGAAACTCAGCAGTGTGCACTCAGTCTTAAAACATTTTTCCAGGCAATGAGATATAATTATAGACAAACTAACCTGAATGAGAAATATTTATTTCATTTTTCTGGTTGAGACTGGTGTTGAGGTTGGAAGAGGCCACAATCTTTTTTAGCTCAGTTACCAGGACTGAAAACTCAGTGAAGAACAGGCCTTTCCCATTTGCTCTGTTATTTTCAGAGTGTGGCTTTAAATTATGTCTTTGGAGGTCTCTCCAGCTTGCTTCAGGTTCTGAGACCATCCTGCATCTTTACAAACCAGATGGACAACTCTGGCAACTCTGTTCTTGATGAGAACATGTGAGGAACTTCCTGTTCCTGTGAAATGAGAAAGGAACAAGCAGCTCAGTTAAGAAATCAGAAAGTGATTTGATTCTACTTTCAGTATTCTGAATATGATGGACTAAATGGAAAGACGGCCTATCTCCTGTACAGTGCTTAGTCACTCAGTCAAGTCTGACTTTTTGTGACTCCATGGACTGTCGCCCACCAGGCTCCTCTGTTCATGGGGATTCTCCAGGCAAGAATGCTAGAGTGGGTTGCCATGCCCTCCTCCAGGGGATCTTCCCAATCCAGGGATCAAATTCAGGTCTTCCACATCACAGGTGAATTCTTTACTGTCTGAGTCATTAGGGGAGCAACAGTGAAGAATTTCCTTCAAAATAAATGATTATCCTAAGGAATCAAATATAGAAGAAAAAGGCAAGAACAAGTAATTTTTAAGAATTGAGATAAAAAAATATGAAAGAAAAGAAGATAATAATGAGAAGCTGAGTAAGACTTTATAGTAATTTCAGAAGCACCCTAAAAGTTGGTTGAATGATACAGTTCTAATCAAAAGTCATTATACTACAACAGAAGTCAAATTGTCAAAGCAGAGAAATTATGCACCTTAAAGGCAAATTTTACTAATCATTAATTAAGGATACAAGCAAACAGAAAGCATAACATCTATCTCTGGAAGGGTCCAAACTACCATATACACTTCCAAAAAACATATTTTTGTTCTAGGATGTATTCTGGTTTCAGAGTTAGAGACCAGTGTTCACTGTGCATGATGGACATGTGCTGTACAAGTCAGTTCTAGGGAGCCATTTAAGTCTAGAGCTTCTAATCTTTATGTATTCCATCAGCTGTGCAGAGAAGGAACCTACAAGACTAACTTCTGTTCTCTAAGTTTTGCTCTATAATCAGTAAATTTCAAATTTCTTCACAATAAGCAATGCAAAAATTCAGATAAAAAACATTCTCAGATGAGAACTTCTTTGATTATCTTTGTACTAGGAAATTTACATTGAGGGTTACATAGCTGCTGTTAATTTTCATTTTGCAGGGAGCTGCATAAAATGAACTGCAGTGCTGAGAGCAGCAGGGGAATGAGTCAGCATATGTCAGATCACTCCCAGATGCACTCCACAGACACCATACTGTACAAGTTCCACATTGTGGAACTTAGCTTCTTTTAGGTCACCTGGTCAAAGACAATGACATGCTTCTGAGCATGCATGAAAATGGATGTTGGGCTCAAATGAGAATGTTTCTGATCCTCACCTTTCTGAACTATCCTCTGGACTCATAATTCTTCACAGTTTCAAACTTCTTTTTATACATTTCCCAGCTCTCCGTTTCTGATCCATATTGAGGACCAAAAAGGCATGCAATGCAATCAGGGAAAAAGGCTAAAGGCAGAAACATGAAAGATGGAATGATCTAATTTAGAGCAAATTAGAAATAGAAATGATACAATCAGTTTGCATCTGATGAAATTCAAGCATGTTTCAATATATGCATTACAGCAGACTTCAATGAGGCAGAAAATCATGAACAATGGAGACAATTAGAGGAAGCATGCAGAGATACACAGATGTGCCAATGGCCCTTGATATCCAAATTTTCAGACTTGGATTATAGGTACTATCTTCTCAAAAGAACACAAAAAGCTCAAACGTATACAAAAATTTTATATATTATATAAGTAAGATTAAAATATACTAAAGGAAATGAAGAGGAAAAAAATTTTTAAATCTGTGATATAAAAGATACAATCAATATAAAAGATACAATAATGATCAAAAATTTAAAATTTAACAATATTTATAATTAGTTATGTTAAAAATAACTCATAAAACCGTAAAAATTACAACTTGTATCAAGTGAAAGCTATATTCGCCTACCATTAAGAAACTCTTAGGTATCAATAAAAAAAGTGTGAAAGTGCAAGTGTTAGTCACTTCGTTGTTTCCGACTCCTTGCGACCCCATGGACTGTAGCCTGCTAGCCTCCTCTGTCCATGGAATTCTTCAGGCAAGAATACTAGAGTGGGTTGCCATTGCCTTCTCCAGTGGATCTTTCCAACCCAAGGACTGAACCTGGGTCTCCTGCATTGCAGGCAGATTTTGTACTCTGAGCCATGAGGGAAGCCCATAGATAAAATGATGAACATTATATATGAAACCATTATATTTTCCCTCCAAAACCTGTTTCTCCAACATTTATCCCAGACTCAATGAATAACAGTTTCATCATTCCAGTTAGATTGGGCCAAAAAACATCAAGCAGTTACGAAACTTCTGTTTCTCTCATGCTCATTTCAGGAAATCCTACACGCAACAAAATCTGCAGAGTGTATGTGCAATACATACTGTCTGTTTGGTGTTCTAAATGAACCTGGGAACAAGAGAGTTCAAAATCTTGGTACTTGTTGGCTTCAGCATAACTAGAAAGAGTTATCACTTGATATTTTCAGAAAACATCTCCATATTACCATATTTCAAGTTTTCTTTCCTTTAGCTAGAGCTTAGAAAACATTCCAGCTCCAAAAATTCAGCTGGATTAGATTAAACCTTGTATTCATAATGAACACTATACTTTGAGAATTATTTGCATAAATGATAATCTCAATTTCACAATAACTAGAAAACAAAAATTACTCCATATTATGATTAATTTGGTTCTTGCTATGAACTAGATATTTTATCATGGAGCCCATGATACTTGGCTTAGTTTTCCATAGAGATCGAACTTATGTGTCAAATGTCATGCAACACTATTCAGACTTTGAATTTAAAATCTAAGGGGATTCAGCATAAGAAAAAACATTTGGGACAAAGGAAATCATTCAACTGAGATGAACCATATATATCTATAATAATACATATAAAAATTATAGTGAGTTAATAAGCATTTTAGAAAAATGCATTTAAAATGTTTATCCCATATAAATACTTTCAAAATAAAGCAAAACATATTAAAAAATTAATTAAAATGTAGAAGAAAGAGTTGTCAAACAGGTCACTTATACTGTTATTTAATTTTTCTTGCCAGTCTTTAACCTCAAGTCACATGCTTATTATAATTTTTGAGAGCTTTGATGTTTGTTTCTCAAAGCATTCAGTCCAGTATCTTAATAACGGCAATGTCAACTTAAGAACTTATCTAGACTTTTCTCTACAGAGTCTGCCAATTGAATGAAATGTCAAACAAATCCTCTCATGATCCCAATCCCTGGGATATGGCTGCCAGTATCACAATAGCCACTATATTCAGAGGCCAGCATCAGCAGGTCTGATTCACAGAGATTTCTGGCTAATAATGGGGGAAGACACCATAAACACAAAGAAGTTATAAGAAGTTATAAATTAACCTATCAAAATTACTGGGTGATTTAGTCTTTACATAGTTGCTATTTTATCATAGAATCCATCTCATTTCTGACAATCTCAACTAATGTTCACTAACTCTTACTAAGCTCCCAGGTCAACCTTTTCTCTAACAACCACCTTTTCAGCCATAGGCAATCCTAGGTCATCTTCTCTGCCCCTACAGAATATGCAATATTAAGTAACATTTAATACATTTAATGGGCTTCCCAAGTAGCTTGAATGGTAAAAAACCTGCCTGCAATGTGGGAGACCTGGGTTCAATTCCTGGGTCAGGAAGATCCCCTGGAGAAGGACATGGCACCCACTCCAGTATTCTTGCCTGGAGAATTCCATGGACAGAGGAGCCAGGTGGGCTACAGTCCATGGAGTCGCAAAGAGTCAGACACCACTGAGTAACACTTTCACTTTGACTTTCAATACACTTAATAGCTGCAGCTACCTAAATCCTTTTCCCCAACACAGAATGAAGAAATTCTCATTCAAGTAATTCAGCAGAATTGACAGAACTGTTCTAAATTTGGGGGACATCTCCAAGAACAGTGATGAGAGAGTGACTTAGAGTACTAGGATCAAAACCAGGGTAACAATAACTACTGGAGAGGAAATGTAGAAAGAGAACCCTCTTGCAGTGTTGGTGGAATGTAAATTAATTCCGCCACTATGGAGAATAGTATAGAGATTCCTTGCAAGATCAGATCAGATCAGTCGCTCAGTTGTGTCCGACTCTTTGCGACCCCATGAATCGCAGCACTCCAGGCCTCCCTGTCCATCACCAACTCCCGGAGTTCACTCAGACTCACATCCATCGAGTCAGTGATGCCATCCAGCCATCTCATCCTCTGTCGTCCCCTTCTCCTCTTGCTCCCAATCCCTCCCAGCATCAGAGCCTTTTCCAATGAGTCAACTCTTCGCATGAGGTGGCCAAAGTACTGGAGTTTCAGCTTTAGCATCATTCCTTCCAAAGAAATCCCAGGACTGATCTCCTTTAGAATGGACTGGTTGGATCTCCTTGCAGTCCAAGGGACTCTCAAGAGTCTTCTCCCACACCACAGTTCAAAAGCATCAATTCTTCAGCGCTCAGCCTTCTTCATAGTCCAACTCTCACATCCATACATGACCACAGGAAAAACCATAGCCTTGCCTAGCCGGACCTTTGTTGGCAAAGTAATGTCTCTGCTTTTGAATATGCTATCTAGGTTGGTCATAATTTTCCTTCCAAGGAGTAAGCCAAGCATAAAACTACCCTATGATCCAGCAATCCCACTACTGGGCACATACCCTGAGAAAACCATACTTTAAAAAAACACATGTACCCAGTGATCACTTCAGCACTATTTAAAATAGCCAGAACATGGAAGCAACGTAGATGCCCATCGATAGATGAAGATAAAGATGATGTGGTACATGTATACAATGGAATATTACTCAGCCATAAAAGGAACACATTTGAGTCAGTTCTAGTGAGGTGGATGCACCTACAGCCTGTTATACAGAGTGAAGGAAGTCAGAGAAAAACAGCTACTGTACAGTAACATATATATTAGGAATCTAGAAAAACGGTACTGATGAAACTATTTGCAAGACAGGAATAGAGATGTAGATAAAGAGAACAGAGGGCTTCCCTGATAGCTCAGTTGGTAAAGAATCCGCCTGCAATGAAGGAGACCCTGGTTTGATTCCTGGGTCAGGAAAATCTGCTGGAGAAGGGACAGGCTACCCACTCTAGTATTCTTGGGTTTCCCCTGTGGCTCAGCTGGTAAAGAATCAGCCTGCAATGCGGGAGACCTGGGTTTTATTCCTGGGTTGGGAAGATCCCCTGGAGAAGGGAAAGCCTCCAGTACTCTGGCCTGGAGAATTCCATGGACTGTATAGTCCATGGGGTCGCAAAGAGTTGGACACGACTGAACAACTTTCACCTCACTTAAGAGAACAGACTTGTGGACACAGCAGGACAAAGAGAGGGTGGGACGAATTGAGAGCGTAGCACTGAAACATACACATAACCGTATGTAAAACAGATAGTAAAAAATTGCTGTATGACACAGGGAGTTCAACCTGGTGCTCTGCAATGACCCAGAGGGGTGGGATGGGGTGGGAGGTGGGAGGGAGGTTCAAGAGGGAGGAGATATACTTATGGCTGATTCACATTGTTGTATGGCAGAAATCAATACAATATTGTAAAAAAATTATCCTCCAATTAAATTAAAAAAAAAACCAGGATAGTAGGAATTCTTGTTATTTTCCTTCAAATAATATGAATTACTGTTCATGTTTCTTCAAGAAGAGCTGATATACAACTGCAGTGTGCTCTAGGCATAATATCAAATTTTAGGATTTTCTTAAAGGTATGCAATTTTATAAAATGCATCAACATATAAATCTACTGAAAGAATACTAAAACAAAATATATATGCTCTATAAATGAAAAATTTTATTACAAAATAAAAATAATTGAGTAAATAGTGTGTGATATATTACATAATTTTAGGTTCCATTGCAAAATGGTAACATGGAAACCCTTGTTCAAAACTCAAAGAGAAGATTACTGAAAATTCTAAAATATAAAGATTTTACCTTTAAAATATTTATTACTTAGAAAATATAATAGAGGTAATAGTGATATATAAGAACATAAATTTTTAAGTTGTAAAAACTATTTAGACATAATTTATATAAAATAATGAATAAAATACTGTATTCTTATGACTTCTTGATTGATCATTGATTTTTTTGGCTTACCTTTCTGCAAATTTATTAGGTCATCACAATTTATAGCTTTAGCACCTTTACTTTCACATGGGTATAACTGAAAGCAATATGAGGTAGTTTTAGTAAATGTAAGATTATACCTAATTTTTTAAAGTATCTAACTTTGAAAAGAATCTTTCTGCTACTGGAACTGTTACTGGAGCTGTGATGAGTTTTTTTTGGTGGTGACAACCCTGGAACATATTTCTGATACACTATTTTGAAGGATAAACTATAGTTCATGTAAAGTTGTTAAGTCTGACATAACACTTTTTCTGGAAAGATTTAACTCTTTATACAAGTGAGTTTCTTGTCTGAATTGAAAGGTTGAGTGAAGTCTCTCAGTCGTGTCCGACTCTTTGCGACCCCATGGACTGTATCCTACCAGGCTCCTCTGTCCATGGAATTTTCCAGGCAAGAGTACTGGAGTGGGTTGCCGTTTCCTTCTCCAGGGGATCTTCCCAACCCAGGGATTGAAGCCGGGTCTCCAGCATTGCAGGCAGACTCTTTACCATCTGAGTCACCAGGGAAGCGTGCAATGGCAATTTAATGAACTACAAGGTAAAATTAATTTTCAAGGTGCCTTCTGAATAATTGGTTTATGCAAAGTTTCATATAAAAATAGTGCTTTTTTCTGTTAAATTGTGTGATCTTTAAATTTAATTTCTATCTTTAAGCCTATGGGTACTTGCTTGTAATGACTCAGCAATTTCCAAAACCAGAATAATACTAATAACTTTCTGATATGTTTTATTGCAATGTCCACATATATGATGTTATTTTATAATATTTTACTGACAAAGTTTACAGGCTGGGCGTCTGCAGTACCTGTCCCAGTGCTCAGAACCAAGAGGTAATCATTGCAAACACTTAGGGATGAGGTCTGGAAGCAAACAGCCTACCACCCAGGTCCTGTGCTGTCCCATTTGAAAGCTGTTCCCCCTGTACTCTCTTGGGGCTGTGCCCACCGCCACTTCTGCTGCTGCTTTGGGGCCTCCCATCTTAGGGCCCCTGTACACATACAGATATAACCACTAGGCCAGGTACTCAGGGACAGTGTACCTGCCTTGCTCACTGGCTGCAATCAGCAACCACCATTTATTGCTGCTCACGACTCTGTGGATTAGTTGGGCTCACCTGAATAGTTTTTCTCTGTATGGTGTGAACTGTGGCTGCAGTCATCATAAGGCTCAACTGGTCTAGAATATCCACGATGGCTCACTGGAGGTTCAACTGATTTGGAATGTCCCCGATGGTGGCAGTTGGTCTATGCTGTTGGCTGGAATCTCAGGTGAGGCTGTCATTTGGTGCACTCTGCTTCTCCTCCATGTGGCCTCTCCAGGTGGCTCACATAGGTTTCCTTAAAAGTATTGTAGTTTCAGGATAATCATACATTTTCCTTATGGTGGCTGGAAACTGGGCCCTGGCAGTACACAATTGGAAGCTGTTAGGACTTCTTAAGGCTTAGGACAGGAGTTAGTTCAAATGTACTTCTGTAGTATTCTACTATTTAAACAAGTCACAAGACCAGTTTAAATTCAAGAGGAGGGGACTAAATGAGGCAAACTCTAGGAGTTGTTCATTAGTGGCTATCAGTGTAAGAGACAACCACAGCCAACCAGTCTTTCTCTTTCAAAATTGGAAATGTTCACTGTGGCTGGTCTGTCTCTGTTCTTTCATTGAATGCTGGATTTGGGAGGCAGGTAAGTTTAATTTTTAGTTCACAGGTCTCTGAATTAAGAGAAGGTATATCTGAAACTTACATAGAAACTATGATGAAATCTTGAACCTTCAGCCTTAGGCCAAAATGATGGAAATTTTGGTTGCCTCCTTTTGGGAGGGGGTGAGGATATTTTGCATGCTAAGTTAAAGGAGGTAATACTTGTGGCCATACAAGTGGACCATGCAAATTTAATTATTTTTCAAAAATATTTTCTATCTTATCAGAGCCTTTGAACATTGCTATGACTATTATTACATTAAAAATTACCCAAAACTCATGATTAAAAAAAAATACAGGTTTGCTATTTCATAGATTTTGTAGCTCAGAAGTCCAGGAACAATTTAACTGGATCCTTTGCTTCAGTGTTTCTCATAGATTGTAATGAAGTTGTCAGTCAAGGCTGGGGTTCATTGAATGTTCAACTAGACAAGGATGTACTTCCAAGCTTACTTGTACTTCCAATTCATTTTTTCACCAGTTTTCTTCCTTGTTGGCTGTCAGGTAGACCCTCACTCAGTTCCCTGTCATGTGGCACTCTCTCCACAGTGCAGCTCTCAACATGAGCAGAGTACTTCATCAAAATTAACAAGGAAGAACTTCTACTAGTACGAGATTTTCATCTTTGTTACATAATAACAGCAGCGACACCCTGTCACCTTTGCCATGGTCTCTGTTAGAGGCAAGTCACAGATCCTGTGACCACACTCCAGGGAATTGCACAAAGGATGACCGTATAGGTGTTGGTATAAACGGGGACGGTCTTCAAGTCTGTCTGCCACACGAAGTCCCTCACTGAGGGATAATTAGAGTTTTGTACCATTTAAGACCTGAACATATGCTTATTTCAGCTAAGGGATGTGAATTATGTGCTCCTTTGAAGAAGGTCTTTAAGAATCATCTTTTACCACTTTCTCTTTTTTTTCCTTGCCTCTAAGACGAGCAATATCCCAGATAACCCATCAACCTGCATCCTGGAGCTGATGCACTCTAGATATGTAAATGGAATAAGAAACTCTTTGTTGCAAATCACTAAGATTTTGGGGGGAGGTGTTTATCTGCAACATAACTTAGTTGAAACTGACTGACACAGCTGATCCAAGAGAGACATCCCTGGGGGTGAAGCATCCTCTGGCTAGCAACAGGGGAGAGCTACTACTTCCCAAGACCAGGAGGGATGTGGGAAGTGGGGGAGGGACAGAAAGCGTGAACACATTGGCCTGCTCTCTGATCTTGGACTAAGGCTGCCCCTTGACAGAAAAGGACTGAAAGTCAGAGCCTAGCAAACATTAAATAACCCTTCTGGGACAGATGAAGGAAGGAAGAATAATTTATAGGGGAGCTGAGAGGAAATGACCAGAGAGGAAAAAGGAAAACCAAAGAGTGGTGGGATGGAAAAGAGTGATAATGGAATGAATACGCAATCACACTGAAAGACTCTTCTCAGGGTTGCATTAATTTAAGGTTAGTGTCTATCAGATTTGGAAAATAGATTTTTACATGTGATACAAAAAGAGAGATATGTAATTGCCATGAAACAGAGTATGGTGATATGATGTATTGAAATGACTAGTCAATAGTAAAGTTGTAGAAAGGAGTTCTAGACCACCTTTGAAAAAAATTTGGGAAGAGATGCAAGATTACCCTTGGATAATTCTGAGATTGGAGAGAAAAATAAAATGATTTGTTTGCAGACAATTTTGTGTGTTAGAAGATGCAACATGAATGAATTCCATTCATGAATACCTCTTTTTTTCTGGAAGAATCAAAGTAGGCCATCTGCTAGATAAGGTAGAAATAATGTCTTAGAGTTTAAATTGAAGAGCAAGTATGATGAAAGTAGGTTACTGTGACATGTGCAAAGTTGGGAAGATGTACTCAAGAAATGTGGTGTCAGAATATAAAATAACAAATGTGGAGCAGTAGGGTAAAATATAGTATTTGGAGGGTAGCCACAAGAGTGGGAAGCCGAAGGTGAATTGAGACATGAGACAAAGATCATTGAAACTAAGCAGAAAGATAAGGATTCAGATTTATTTTCACCAACACTGATATTAGTAATGCTAGTATTATTAATAATATCAAATACTACTGAATGCTGGCTCTGATGCCAGGCACTATGCAAAGAGATTAACATTTATTATTTAAGTCTTCGTAATGTCTATAAAATTAATACTATCCCCATTTTACAAATAGTGATAGTGAAAGTAGCTCAGTCATGCCTGACTCTTTGCGACCCCATGGACTATGCGGTCCATGGAATTCTCCAGGCCAGAATACAGGAGTGGGTAGTCTTTCCCTTCTCCAGGGCATCTTCCCAGTCCAAGTAGTGAACCCAGGTCTCCCACATTGCAGGTGATTTTACAAATGAAGACACTGAAATTCAGAGACATGACATAATTTACCCAAAGTCATAAAGATAGAAAATAAATGAACTGGGATTTGATGACAAGTCTGTTTGATTGTAAAGCCTAGATATGAAGTGTTAACACTATCCTTCTTTCTAACATTAGCTTACTTTGGGTGAAATGGGTATACTGGGCTAGTTTAGGAATGACAGAAAACTTGTTGATGGAAATAATGCAAATATTAATTTTATAGATTTAAATAATAAATGTCAATCTTTCTGCATACTGCCTGGCATCAGAGCCAGCATTCAGTAGCATTTGATATTAATAATACTAGTATTACTAATATCAGTGTTGTTGAAAGTGAATCTGAATCCTTATCTTTCTGCTCAGTTTCAATGATCTTTGTCTCAATTCACCTTCAGCTTCCCACTCTTGTGGCTACCCTCCAAATACTATCTTTTAGCCTACTGCTCCACATTTGTCATTTTATATTCTGCTTTCAGGACTTTCTTTAAACTCTCTTGCAGTGCACGTCTGTTGGTGATAAATTATTTCAGCTTTTGTAGTTCTGAAGACATTTTCATTTAACCTTTGTTTTTAAAATATATTTCTAATGGGCCAAGAATTCTATATGGACAGTTTTCTTTTTTTTTAGTAATGTAAAGAAGTTACTCCACTGTCTTCTTGTTTGCATTATTTCCACCGACAAGGTTTCTGTCATTCCTAAACTTGCTCATCAGTACATAACACATTTTTATTCTCTTTCACAGTCATTCTGCCTATATATCCAATGTTTTTTTCTCTCTGTTGAATACACCTAAGTTAGTTCTTATTGCCAGTCATGCAAGATTGATAAAACAACCCAACACTACAAAGCCATTCAAAGAAAGCATTTCTATTATCTCCAAACTCATCCAGTTGTATATATTATATATGTACAGCTTTTTTTTTTTTTGAGTCATACACAAATAAACTGGTCTTAGGGAAAAAAACACTATTTTTCATTTCTCTTTTGCAAAGAAGTAATATCTCATTAATACTTACCCTAGATCAGTATCAAGGGGGGAGTATCAAGAAAGACAGGATATAAGGGACAAGAAATTAAATGTATTGATGGCAACTTTTATGCCACTTATAAGGTAAATAACAGTTGACCTAATTTAATAAAACTGTCATTTTGGGAGTAGTCACACTATCAATACTATTTTACAAATTAAGAAAGCTGGACCCTGAAAGATTGAATGATCTATTCAGGGTACACACCCAGTGACTTGCAGAGCTATGATTTGAACCCAGCTGTGCTGATGGAAACACTTAAGCCCATAACTCTTCTCCAAAGGTTACTGTGGGCTCTAAGGACAGGTAATGGGTTCACAAGTCACTGCTACCAAATCCCCTGATTCACAGAAAGCCTCTGCCCTGCTAACCCTCTGCCTTATTCATCTCCCTAATTCTCTTCTTATTTTCACATAGCACCTGTCTGGTCTAAGAAAAGAACTCTCCTATCTCCTGCATGAGTGCGGTCAAGAATCCTGACTCCCCGCAAGGAGTCTGAAGGGTCAAGTTTCAACCAAACATTCAATACAGAGAAAAGGACTAACTAGGACTTTGTACAAGTGTAGCAACAACCACATGTAGAGTAACAAGCTGGACCAGCTGGAGATAGGACACTGCTACTCATTTAACCTCTCCTGGCCTCAGTTTCCTCTGGGTCTTCTGAGAAATGCAGAAGAAAGCAATACATCCTAATTTGTTGTGGATTCAAATCTGTCTCTGCACTTTAACATTTGCGACCCTAGGGCAAGTCCCTCCTCTCAGAGTCTCATGCCTTTGCACACTGCTCTGAGCCACAAGTGAAAGGTATCAGGAGTACAGTTGAAATTGCTGTGCAAAGTGCTAAATGGAGATAAGTGATCATCCGATGGTACTGATTTGGACTGTTGATCCATATGACCATGATATTTTACATGACACAGTTTGGTGGTAAAGAATGTGACTGGAGCCAAAGTTCCTAGCTTGGATGCTGGCTCTGCTATTTGCTATCAGTGTAGGCTTGGCAAATAACATATATTATATGCTCCCTAGTTTCCTTTTATTTAACAAGGGGACAATAATAGTATTTAAATCACAGAATTATAATTAAGAATTACATGAGTAAGTACACATGAAAGGCATAAAAGTGTTCCTGGCAAAATCAACCAATTATATATTCATTTACATGAAATTTATATAAATCAATATCATATATATAATATGCTGAAAACTTGTTGGCAGTAAATGGAAAAACCAGGATGATATAGGGGGTCATGATTAGACCTGCTAGGCTGGGTAGTAGATGAGGATGGGGTTCACCTTCCTCATTTTCCCTTCTCCCATGCTCCAGAACCCTTTGTGATTGTTCTGTAGCTCTGTGAAGCAGGTCTGGAAGTCCAGACCAGAGTGGGTATTCTCTGTGTTCAGCTTCCTGGGGTATAAGTACATTTTAAGTGATAGAAAATTTGGCTGGTTGCTTCTGAAATTTATTGAGTCCTGGTGCATTGGTTCCATCCTTTACTTTTGCACAAAGTTGGGGTCTCCTTTCTGCCTTGATACTGCAGCCAGTGGTGCACATAATTATCAATGTTTGAAAAAAAATAGGCATTTGTCAGATAAGGGAACTCTAGGCTCAGTCCACAATAGAGACTGACTTGACTCTTATTTTTCTTTTTCCTATTCCCACTATTCTAAATCAATTATTGGAATGGAGAGATAATAGGAATGGGAGTTCTCAGGAGAGATTAATATATATCATTTGACTAACAAGACTGGTTGGGTGGACAACAGATATAGCGGAGACTAGAGTTTCTAACCAAAGTTCACAGACCATCTGCTTAGATGTGGTAACTGTGATTCATGGACCATGGACTGGTTCCTAAAGAGAGTTCAGGGCACCTGAAGAGAACAGTCCTTCAATACTTATTCAGCAGCTGCCTTCCTATTATAAGTGTTAGCTGGCCAAGCCTCTCCCTTGTTTTGGGGCTGACTTAAGAGAGCAATGTTGAGCCTCTAAAAGCCTCTAATACAGATTCTACTCATGAAGCAGAATCCTACAGAATGGAGCATACACATTCCAGAAAATGTGAGTTTCTGTGCCCCTTTACAGTGGACTACTCTCTGAAATATCAACTGAGGACAAAGGCAGTAAGTCATTCTTTGAGTTTGACATAGAAGAATCAGTTGAAAACACACACCTGTGTCTGCCTTATGTATGCAAATATGCACTGTATCTATGTCTGCCTTATGATTTTCTCACTAACATTTTGACATTAAGTCTTAATTCCTGGGGCTCTCAGGGCAAATTGTGAAATAGTCTTTCTCAGCTGAACATTCTACAAAGCTTCTTATAAGATCTCTTTCTCCTCCTTTCAATATGGAAACAGTACAGATTTCAATTTTATCTATATAGAATGTCACTGTACTCATTAATGAATGTCTGCTGCTTGCTTAGAATTGGAAGTATAAGAAATGGATCCCCTTCTTCATTTTTTCCCTTGTTTTTCACATCAACTCAGTGGCAGGAGGAGAAAGTGGGAACTTAAAAAGCTCAGGTTTTGCTATTCAACCCAGGTCTCTCCGGGGGATATCTTTTTGCTCCTTTCATGGGATCTCAGGTCCACAATTGTTGGGACATCAGTTCCTAAAGCCAGCCTTCAAAAAGGATAGCCCCCTGAGGAGAGCACACTGACAGTAAATCAGAAACTGACACACTTCTAATCCCTTCTGTCTCCTCCACATGAATTTCAGTGGAGCTGGGCAGTGGGTTGCGCCCACAGAGGTGGTGTGAGATGGCAGAAGCAGTATAGGTTGCTTTGGAGGCAACATTTTGGGACCTGACTTTGTACAAGTTGTTAACTTTCATGATATTCAGCCTCATTCCTTGAGAGAGCATCTGGCTTGCCACCCTCACAGGAATGCTGTGATTGTCAGTTGGGATCAATGTACATGGAAGCACTTTGTAAATGACACAGCACTGCACCCATGTCTGCCTTATGATTTTCTCATTGACTTTTTGACATTATGTCTTAATTTCTGGGGCTCTTGGCAAATTTTGAAATAGTCTTTTCTCAGTTGAACATTCTACAAAGCTTCCTATAAGATCCCTTGCTTCTTCTTTCAACCAATAGGCTATTTTCCTAACTTGAGAGCTTCCCTTAAAGGCACCAATTTTCTCTTTGGAAAAAATTAATCTCTTATTTTTCCATATATCCTTCTTCCTGGCTTGTTTCTGGAAATTCCAGGACCCCATAGGAGTCGGGATGGCACAAAAAGGGGACATATGGAGAATGGAGAGTGAAAGGAAACCTTGGGTTGAGATAAGGGTACCAGGAAATGTGGACATACATGCCATTTGCCAGGTCTGCTCTGCCAGCCTGTCCCCATTCTGCTCTTGGATGCTATTTTTACCTCTTGTCTCTTACAGGCACCTGCACCGGCTCTTTTGATGTGGCTTTTTAGAGCAGTCAGAGCAAGATCCTGCCCTGAGGAGTGTAAGAGAGCAACGGTAGAAGGAGATACTCTGTTGCAGAAGGATCTGGGAGAAGTGCTGTTCTGACTCTGTCTCCTCTGGGACTCATGAGTCATCACTCTCTCTGGCCTCCAACTTCCCACTGGACCGAACTAACCTCTTGGTTTCCTTGTTTTCATCATCAACACTGGGTGCCCAACTTCCATCAGAGTTCCATTTCACGCTGAATCCAACAATATCGATGGACCTTCTTTCACACACCTCTTCCCTTTTCCTTCCTACCCCCCAAAACACTCAGATTCTGGACCCTATTTCACAACTAGACCCCTTTTGCCTATGTACCCTAACTCCTCACCTGACCCCACACTTCTGAAGAGACCTTTCCCTCTTCAGCCATCTATATTTCAAAGGCTGACTATATAGCTAAAGCCACAAGCCCCTTAGAGGAAACCCTTAAGCAGATCAAGGAGAAGAAAAATTTCATCTCCTGCATGCTTACCTGTGGGTGAAGAGGGCCAGATGGCCACGTGGTCATCCCCCTAAGGTTTTACTCATTGGCTCAGGCTGGGGAGGGGATCAAACAGGACAAGAATCTATCACCAACTTAAGAGAGAGAAGATCCTAAGTACCATAGGAAACCCTTAGCTAGAGAAAAGCAAAAAGGGAATGCAGAATTGGAGACCTCAAAGAGGACAGCCTCTACGCAGGACAGTCTTATAGCAGGGACTTCTAGTAACATGTCATCCTACTACCTTCCATAAGGCTGACAAAAGAGTACTTAGAAAACAGGACTAGACATGTGATCCAGTGGTTTTATCCACTGAATAGAAGACAGATTCATGGCACAAAACCAGGGCACTGTCAACTTCTGTGCAGAGCTCAGATTCACTAGAAATCAGAACTGCATCTATGTGCAAAGGGGATATTGAAACTCAGAAGAAAAGTCAGCCACTGGCTAGATCCTAAAGAAAAACTGAGATTAGGTACAGAACTAATCAAGGAAAGAAAGTCTGCCTGAGTAACTCAAGGCCCAGGCTGAGTTCAAAGAGATATTTTCCTGTGATTACAAAGATCCCTACATCACTGTGGAAAAAAGGATGAGGAACACAGCCTGACCCCTTCAAGTAGACTCTTAGATTGCTAAATGCTCTAAACAATAGGTAAGTCACAGAATCATAAAACTCATGAAAATTGTGAGCTTCCAGAATGAGCTACTGTGTTTGAACCTTGTCAGGGAGCCTGGACCAAGGATGCCAGGTCCAACAGACCATTCTCATACCTGCCCCAGGATCTGTCTCTGGGGGAGGATATTTCTTCAGTCATAAAGTCCTTCTCTATTCCCTTTCTGTTGCCTGCAAAATTTCTCTCAAATGTTTCTATACAATCAGAGAAAATTAGCTGGTTCTCTCACTACTGAAGAGATTGTGCTCAGTTTTTCATAGTCTCAAATATATTTATTCTAAAAGGAGAATGGTGTCCTTTGTCTCTGCTGCATTTGTGACATTTAGAGTATCCCAAGAACTGGAGCTTAGAGAAAAGCAAGCATTCAGTTTTTCTCTCTGGTTGAGACCTGGCTTAATTTCTTGAAGCTGATGAGAGTTAGGGAAGGCCAGTGATGGTGGCATCGTACCCACTACCATCTCAAGTTGCTCCATTGACCTCTCTGAAGATACCCTGCTTAACACTTATTATAATACTACCTTTATTAAAAAAAATTCAGAAGCTTTGAAAAATAAGAAAACCCATTAATTCCATGCCCAAGAGCTGGACTTAGCTCTCCCCCTGTTCCATCATTATTTTGAACTGTATATTACCATGATTGGAATGGCTGGGGTTACACAGGCATCAAAAAGGGCCAACATTTCCTACAGAACCTCCAGGAATAATAGGCAAAAAACTTCACACGCTCCCAAAATGGAACTGGAGTTTGGGAGTCTTAAGTTTAGAACGGTAAAGAGGAATTCTCCATGACCACGAATACTTGGGTGGGGAAAAGCTTCCACCTGTACTCCCAGAGCTCCTTATATTCCTGATGTAGGCTACAAATACCCTGATAACTCAGAGGTTAAAGAATCTGCCGTAAATGTGGGAGACCTGGGTTCAATCTCCGGGTCAGGAAGATGCCCTGGAGAAGGGAAAGGCCACCCACTTCAGTATTTTTGCCTGGAGAAATCCATGGACAGAGGAGCCTGATAGGCTACAGTCCATGGGGTCACAAAGAGTTAGACATGACTGAGCAATTAAGCCCATACACACACAGGTTGGGAAAATAAGCATTGCTTTCAACTTCTTATAGTGATCTTAAAATGTACAGTGGACCACAAATTACCGTTTCCTCTCTCCATGCAATAGGCTCTGGAGCAGCAGGAAACACAGAATCTCTAGCTGTTTTTAGTGAGTGGAAGATCAGAGGAAAGTTGAGGGTTCAGTTCAGTTCAGTTGCTCAGTCATGTCCAACTCTTTGCGACCCCATGAATCGCAGCACGCCAGGCCTCCCTGTCCATCACCAACTCCCAGAGTTCACTCAAACTCATGTCCGTCGAGTTGGTGTTGCCATCCAGCCATCTCATCCTCTGTTGTCCCCTTCTCCTCCTGCCTCCAATCCCTCCCAGCATCAGGGTCTTTTCCAATGAGTCAACTCTTCGCATGAGGTGGCCAAAGTATCGGCGTTTCAGACTCAGCATCAGTCCTTCCAATGAACACCCAGGACTGATCTCCTTTAGGATGGACTGGTTGTATCTCCTTGCAGTCCAAGGGACTCTCAAGAGTCTTCTCCAACACCACAGTTCAAAAGCATCAATTCTTTGGTGCTCAGCTTTCTTCACAGTCCAACTCTCACATCCATACATGACCACAGGAAAAACCACAGCCTTGACTAGATGGACCTTTGTTGGCAAAGTAATGTCTCTGTTTTTCAATATGCTATCTAGGTTGGTCATAACTTTTTTTCCAAGCAGTAAGCGTCTTTTAATTTCATGGCTGCAATCAGCATCTGCAGTGATTTTGGAGCCCCCAAAAATAAAGTCTGACACTGTTTCCCCATCTATTTCCTATGAAGTGATGGGACTGGATGCCATGATCTTCGTTTTCTGAATGGTGAGCTTTAAGCCAACTTTTTCACTCTCCTCTTTCACTTTGATCAAGAGGCTTTTTAGTTCCTCTTCACTTTCTGCCTTAAGGGTGGTGTCATCTGCATATCTGAGGTTATTGATATTTCTCCTGGCAATCTTGATTCCAGCTTGTGTTTCTTCCAGTCCAGCATTTGTCATAATGTACTCTGCATACAAGTTAAATAATCAGGGTGACAATATACAGCCTTGACGTACTCCTTTTTCTATTTGGAACCAGTCTGTTGTTCCATGTCCAGTTCTAACTGTTGCTTCCTGACCTGCATATAGGTTTCTCAAGAGGCAGGTCAGGTGGTCTGGTATTCCCATCTCTTGCAGAATTTTCCACAGTTTATTGTGATCCACACAGTCAAAGGCTTTGGCATAGTCAATAAAGCAGAAATAGAGCTCTGGAACTCTCTTGCTTTTTCCATGATCCAGCGAATGTTGGCAATTTGATCTCTGGTTCCTCTGCCTTTTCTAAAACCAGCTTGAACATCTGGAAGTTCACGGTTCATGTACTGCTGAAGCCTGGCTTGGAGAATTTTGAGCATTACTTTACTAGCATGTGAGATGAGTGCAATTGTGTGGTAGTTTGAGCATTCTTTGGCATTGCCTTTCTTTGGGATCAGAATGAAAACTGACCTTTTCCAGTCCTGTGGCCACTGCTGAGTTTTCCAAATTTGCTGGCATATTGAGTGCAGCACTTTCACAGCATTATCTTTCAGGATTTGATATAGCTCAACTGGAATTCCATCACCTCCACAAGCTTTGTTTGTAGAGATGCTTTCTAAGGCCCACTGACTTCACATTCCAGGATGTCTGGCTCTAGGTGAGTGATCACACCATGGTGATTATCTGGGTCATGAAGATGTTTTTTGTACAGTTCTGTGTATTCTTGCTACCTCTTCCTAATATCTTCTGCTTCTGTTAGGTCCATACTATTTCTGTCCTTTATCGAGCCCATATTTGCATGAAATATTCCCTTGGTATCTCTGATTTTCTTGAAGAGATCTCTAGTCTTTCCCATTCTGTTGTTTTCCTCTATTTCTTTGCACTGATAGCTGAGGAAGGCTTTCTTATCTCTCCTTGCTATTCTTTGGAACTCTGCATTCAGATACTTATATCTTTCCTTTTCTCCTTTGTTTTTGACTTCTCTTCTTTTCACAGCTATTTGTAAGGCCTCCTCAGACAGCCATTTTGTTTTTTTGCATTTCTTTTCCATGATGATGGTCTTGAGCCCTGTCTCCTGTACAATGTCTTGAACCTCCATCCATAGTTAAGTAGAGGGTTAAGGTCTTAGAAAACCTGAGATATGTATAATATCATATATGAAATGAATCTCCAGTCCAGGTTCGATGCACGATACTGGATGCTTGGGGCTGGTGCCCTGGGACGACCCAGAGGGATGGTATGCGGAGGGAGGAGAGAGGAGGGTTCAGGATGGGGAACACATGTATACCTGTGGCAGATTCATTTTGATATATGGCAAAACCAATACAATATTGTAAAGTTAAATAAAATAAAATTTAAAAAATAAAAATAAAAAAATAAAATAAAAAGTAAAAAATAAAAATAAATATTGCTAAGACTTAAAAAAAAAAAAAAACCTGAGAATTGAAAAACTTAGTTTTATCAGGTTTGGAAAAGAAACTCCCTCCCCTACCCCCACCCCATATCTTCAGGTAGCACTCAGCTCACTCTCCAGCCAGTGGAAATGAGCTGAACCCAGATTGATAGATATAAACATCGATGCATGTCCTGAGTTAACTTCATCCATTCTGCAGAAGACAGCCCCACTCTCAAAGTGTTTGACAATGAGATTGTTTTCCAGAAAACAATGTTTTTTGAATGCTAGAGAAACTAAGCCCATCCTATGTACACAGAACTGGATGAGCTTGAAAGTGTCTGATATCTGGCAGTTACGCAGAGGTGGATCATCACATGGGTAGACCAAGGAACAAATTAAGGACTAAGTCTATGGAATTTACTCATCTCAGAAGAAACCTTTGAACTCAATGAATTCTCCCTGCTGAGTGGAGATCTTATGGAAGGAAGCCCCATTCTACAGTGCTTGACTTGATGATTCATTGTAGGGCAAACAGATCATACAGCCATACAATGAAGGGATGATTCATGAGGCTGTCACACAGCATCTACAGAAAAATGACAAGTGTAGGGAAAGGTTAGGCAATGAGTGCAAAAGGAAAAAATAAAGCAGCTAGTGGGAAAGAATGGGAACGTTTCATCATCATTAATCATGACACTCCCTACCCCACCACACAACCTACAAACACACAACCCCCCTAAGTTGTTTATGAGGGTCTCAGACACCACAGAGTGTGCCTCAGAGCATGGAGCTAATGTATCACAGAAGGTTAGAAGGGAATTTAGATTTATCACAAGGAAATAAGCATTTTTATCTTTCTAGGTTAGGTGCAGAACATCAAATTTCTAAGTGCTTCATTTTATTAGGCTCCAAATTTATTAAGATCCAAATCTGGGCTGGATGAAGCACAAGCTGGAATCAAGATTGCCAGGAGAAATATCAATAACCTCAGATATGCAGATGACACCACCCTTATGGCAGAAAGCAAAGAACAAGAGCCTCTTAATGGAAGTGGAAGAGGAGAGTGAAAAAGTTGACTTAAAACTCAACATTCAGAAAACGAAGATCATGCCATCTGGTCCCATCACTTCACGGCAAACAGATGGGGAAACAATGGAAACAATTACAGACTTTATTTTGGGGGGCTCGAAAATCACTGCAGATTGTACTGCAGCCATGAAATTAAAAGACGCTTGCTCCTTGGAAGAAAAGCTATGACAAACCTAGACAGCTCATTCAAAAGCAAAGACATTACTTTACTAACAAAGGTCCATCTAGTTAAAGCTATGGTTTTTCCAGTAGTCATGCATGGATGTAAGAGTTGGTCTATAAAGAAAGCTGAGCATCAAAGAATTGATGCTTTTGAACTATGGTGTTGGAGAAGACTCTTGAGGGTTCCTTAGACAGCAAGGAGATCCAACTAGTTCATCCTAAAGGAAATCAGTCCTGAATATTCATTGGAAAGACTGATGTTGAAGCTGAAACTCCAATACTTTGGCCACCTGATGCAAAGAACTGACTCCTGGAAAAGACCCTGATGCTGGGAAAGATCAAAGGTGGGAGGAGAAGGGGACAACAGAGGATAAGATGGTTGGATGGCATCACCAATGTGATGGACATGAGTTTGAGTAGGCTCTGGGAGTTGGTGAGGGACAGGGAAGCCTAGCATGCTCGAGTCCATGGAGTCGCAAAGAGTCAGACACAACCGAGTGACTGAACTGAACTGAAATTTACATTTTAATATAACTCTTAATGTGATCATCACAGTAAAATTATAAATATAAAAATTACACAAGAATTTCACTTGGGAAAGCACTGTCTAGCAGCAGGTACAAAGACTACATATTGCCACATCGACAGACACATAAATGAAACTGGTAATAATTGTTCATATGGCAATTTCAATAATGACAAGGGGAACAGTGAGGTGAATGGGTCCCACTACTCTGAGACCTAGTGCTAGTACTCAGGCTGGGCCACAGTCAAATGATGCAGCAGCTGGCCAGGCTGAGGGCACAGCAGCTCCTCCTAGGGTTTCCATTGGGTGGTCACAGAGATGGTCTTTGCACACAGATGTAGCTGTCACATGTTATTTTTCGAGTTCTAGCTCTTTATTCTATTCAATTCAGTGGTAGCGTCTGTCAGGTGATCAGAGAAAAACTAAGCCACCCAATTCTGGAGGCTGCCCCACGTTTCCTGTGGAGTTGATGTGAATTTCCTACATGAAGTTCTCATGGACTTTCACACTATAAAACAGCAAGCCTTTCTGTGGATCAATGGTGTAGTTGGTGCTCTCATGAAGCTAGGAGAGAGGTAGAGGCTCCTGAGTTTCAACTTCTCAGTGAAATGAGTTACCAAGTTGCAAGAAGCACATGGCCTATGCACCTGTCGTAGCTGCTATAGCCACATGGTTCTTACTGGGCTGGCTTTGTCACTTGGCGACTCAGCTTGTGCTGGTCCTGCTGTCCCCTCACCACCAGGAGATCCCTTACTATCACCCCTTGGTGCCTAGAGTAGGTGAACTGGCCCATCTTACTCAAGGTGTGGCATCTCTGGCCTCCGAGAGACCAGCTGGAGCCCTGGCCCTGACTTTTCCTCCAGTGGAGGCATTTGTGGGCTGTACCCAGAGAAGTCACATTCATTTTTAACCCACTCAGCTTGGCAGGCAGATTTTTATCTATGTCAAACCAGTCATTAGATCCTCTTTCCTCATAGATCTGGTTGAGGACAGCAGCATTCTTCCTGGGTTTCAGGCAGTTGGTCACAGATAGCTTCTGGGGCAAAACCACTTGTGTTGAGAGGGACATGGGTCTCTTTTTCTTCTTCCACATTGAACATACACTTCTGCCCACTGGCCAGGAATTTCAAGTTTTCAGGCAGCACTGTGATGGACATGAGTTTGAGTAGCCTCTGGGAGTTGATGAGGGACAGGGAAGCCTAGCATGCTGCAGTCCATGGCGTTGCAAAGAGTCAGACACAACCGAGTGACTGAACTGAACTGAAATTTACATTTTAACATAACTCTTAATGTGATCATCACAGTAAAATTATAAATGTAAAAATTACATTTTTACATTTTTAACCTGGCCTGGTTAACTCAGGGAAGTCTGAAATTCTGAAAACAGGACACAACCAACAGCTTTTTTTTTTGTATTCACATGTGATCCAAGAAAGCTGGACAAGAAACCTCTGCTACTAACTAAAGGAAGGAGACTAAGTTTCCACGTAAGTATACATTCTAAAAAGGAGGAAATATCCAACAAATACAGATACTAGAGAAGCTTTTCCAAATAATGCTTTATAATTACTTATTAAGATCATTTTCTAAGAGATCAGAACCTCAGAACACTATGAACTATTATTTGAAAATACAAAGAAAGTTGCACCTTTCATAGTCTGTTCTTTTAGTATAAGTTTCATTTCTAATGATAAATTTTTTAAATTTATAATATGATTTTCTTCTTGTCTTGTTTCTTTCCTTGTGGTATATATATATTTTTTCCTTTGGCTGCACCATGCAGCATGTGGGATCTTAGTTCCCTAACAGGGATCAAAACTGTGGTCCCTGAGGTGGAAGCCCAGAGTCCTAACCATTGGACTGCCAGGGAGTTCCTCTTGTGATATAATTAACCCATACTGAAGTGCAGAGTTTTAAATGATATTGTTTGATGAGTATTAAGAAATGCATAACCATATCAGAATACACAACATTTCCATCAAATGAGAAATTTCCTTTATGTTCCCTCTCATCTAATCCACTCACTGAGGCAAACGCTGATTTCTTACACCATAAAATTGTGTCTATTTCAGAATATTGTATAAGTGAGGTCATCTAGATTTTACTAACACTAAAGAAAAACATGAAATTATGTAGTAAGTTCTCCAAATTTATACTTCCTTTATAAGAATTTTTTGGCTATTTTAGGTCTTTTGCATCACCATATGAATTTTAAAATCAGTCTGTCAAATTCTACCAAAAAAGAAAGTTGTCTGCTGAGATACTGGTAGGGATTGTGTTGAATGTATAGACCAATTTAGAGAGACCTGATATCTTAACTATATTGAGTCTTCTAACCAACAAATCGGATATATTTCTCCATTATTTTTGTCCTTTTTGTTTCTCTCAGCAATGTTTTACAGATTTCGGAGTATAGGTACAATATTGTACACATTTTGTTAGTTGTATTCATATCTCATATTTCTAATGCTATTGTAAGTACTGCTTTTTAAATTTCAATTTGTGTTTTTAGTATATGGCTATAATTTGATTTTTGTATTTTGATCTTGTATACAATGTCCTTACTAAATTCACTTTTTAGTTCTAATAGCTCTTTTTGTAGATTACTTATGATTTTCTACATAGATGAGCATATGATGTATGAATAAGGGGAATGAAACTTCTTCTTTCCCAAACAGGATGTCATTTTACTTTCTTGGCTTATAGGACCAGCTAGGGCCTCCAGTACATTACTGAATGAAAGTAACAGAAGTCATCCTTTTCTTGTTCTTGATGTTAGAGGGAAGATGGTTCATCTGTTCCCATTAAGTATGATGCTAGCTCTTGGTTTTGCACTTATTATTATCTGAATAAAGAAATTTGTTTTCACAGATGTTGAACTTTGTCAGGTACTTTTTCTACATCTACTTACATACCATATTCTTTTTTAGTTTATCACTGTGGTGGCTTCCACTGACTGAATTTCAAATGTTAATCCAACCTGGCACTTCTGAAATAAAACCCACTTGCTGCTGCTGCTGCTGCTAAGTTGCTTCAGTCGTGTCCAACTTTGTGCAACCCTATAGATGGCAGCCCACCAGGCTGCCCTGTCCCTGGGATTCTCCAGGCAAGAACACTGGAGTGGGTTGCCATTTCCTTTTCCAATGCATGTAAGTGAAAAGTGAAAGTGAAGTCACTCAGTCGTGTCCGACTCTTCGAGACCCCATAGACTGCAGCCTACCAGGCTCCTCCATCCATGGGATTTTCCAGGCAAGAGTACTGGAGTGGGCTGCCATTGCATTCTCCGAAAACCCACTTAGTCTTGATGTATTATCTCACTTATATAATGAAGGAATAATTTTGGTAAAATTTTGTTTAGAATTTCAAAATCTATTCTAGTGAGGGAGCCTGGTGGGCTGCCGTCTATGGGGTCACACAGAGTCGGACACGACTGAAGCAACTTAGCAACAGCAGTATTGCTCTGTTTTACCTTTTATATTATACTTCTGGTTTGTATCAGGGTAATGCTGGCCTTCTCAACTTTTGTTTTTGTTTATTTTTTCTATTTCTTCCATTTAATCCTTGCTGAACTCAATTATTTCCTTTCTTCTGATTTATAATGGGTTTCACTTTTTCCTTTTTCTAATTTCTTAAGGTGGAAACTGAGTCATTGATTTATGACCTTTCACCTTTTCCAATGTACACATTTAGCACTTTATAGTTCCCTCTTAGTATTGCTTCAGAGGCTTTTCAAAAATTTAGATCCATTGTGCTTAATTTTCATTCAGTTCAGAATACTTCATTTCCTTTCTAACTTTTTTTTAATGAGCTTGTAGTATGACTTACCAGAGAAGGCAATGGCACCCCACTCCAGTACTCCTGCCTGGAAAATCCCATGGACGGAGGAGCCTGGTGGGCTGCAGTCCATGGGGTCGCTAAGAGTCGGACACGACTGAGCAACTTCACTTTCACTTTTCACTTTCATGCATTGGAAAAGGAAATGGCAACCCACTCCAGTGTTCTTGCCTGGAGAATCCCAGGGACAGGGGAGCCTAGTGGGCTGCCGTCTACGGGGTCACACAGAGTTGGACGCGACAGAAGCGACTTAGCAGCAGCAGCATGACTTACCTTGGTAAATGTTCTGTATGCAGATGTGTATTCTGCCACTGTTGGGTAAAATGTTCTACAAATGTCAGTTAAGTCAGGTTGGTTGATAGTGGTGTTCAATTCTATCTACTATATCCTTGCTAATTGTTTATTTCCTTGTTCTATTAATCATTAAGAGAGGGATTAAGAACTCCAACTACAATTGAATTTGTCTGAAATCGACAGTTAACACAACAGTAGTGGGGGACTGTCACACCCCATTCATCAATGGACAGATCAACCAGACAGAAAAACAATAAGGAAACACAGACCTTAAATGACATGAGACTGGGTGGGCTTCACTGATATTCATAGAGCATTCCTTCCAAAAGCAGCAGAATACACATTCTTTTAAAGTACACATGAAACATTTTGCAGGATTTAGCAGATGCTGGACCACAAAGCAAGCCCTGGTAAAATTAAGAAAACTGAAGTCATATCAAGCATCTGTTCTGACCACAATGCTATGAGATTAGAAATCAACTACAAGGAAAAAAAAAAAAAAACAAATACAAACACCTAGAGTCTAAACAATATGCTATGAAACAACCAATGGATTATTGAAGAAATGAAAGAGGAAATCAGCAAATACCTAGAGACAAATAAAAACGAAAGCACAATGAGTCAAAGCCTAAGAAATGCTGCAAAAGCAGTTCTAAGAGGGAAGTTTATAGCAATACAATCTTACCTCAGGAAACAAGAAACAATCCCAAATAAACAACCCAATCTTCATACCTAAAGCCACTAGAGAAAGAAGAATAAACAAAACCCTAAGTTAGTAGAAGGAAAGAAATCATAAAGGTTAGAGCAGAAATAAATGAAATAGAGACAAAGAAAACAATAGAAAGGATCAATGAAACTAAAAGCTGGTTCTCTGAAAAGATAAAATTGATAAACCTGTAGCCAGACTCATTAAGAGAAAAAGTGAGAGGGCTCAAATCAATAAAATTAGAAGTGAAAAAGGAAAAGTTACAACTGGCATTGCAGAAATACATAGCATAATAAGAGACTACTACAAGCAACTATACATCAATAAAATGCACAATCAAGAAGCAATAGACACATTCTTAGAAAGGCACAATCTCCCAAGACCAAAGCAGGATGAAATAGAAAATATGAACAGACCAATAACAAGCACTGAAATTGAAATAGTGATTTAAAAACTTCCAACAAACAAAAGTCCAGGAGCAGATGGTTTCACAGGCAAATTCTATCAAACAATTTAGTGAAGAGTTAGCACCTATCTTTCTGAAACTCTTTCAAAAATTTACAGAGGAAGGACCACTCCCAAGCTTCTGCTCTGAGGTCACCATTAACCTGATACCAAAGTCAGATAAAGATATCATAAAAAAAAGAAAATTACATTCCAACGTAACTGATGAACACAGACACAAAAGTACTCGATGAAATACTAGCAAACCAAATCATACACCACGATCAAGTGAAATTTATCATAGGGATACAAGGATTTTTCAATATCTACAATCATTCAGTGTGATACACCTCATTAACAAATTGAAAAATAAAAACCATAAAATCCTCTCAATAGATCCAGAAAAATCTCTTCACAAAATTCAGTACCAATTTATGCTTAAAAACTCTCTAGAAAGTGGAAATAGAGGGAACCTACCTCAACACAATAAAGGCTATATATGACAAACCTACAGCTAACATTATTCTCAATGGTGAAAAGTTGAAAGCCTTTCCACTAAATTCAGGAACAAGATAAGGATGTCCATTCTTGCCATTTTTATTCAACATGGTTTTGGAAATCCCAGCCATGGCAGTCAGAGAAAAAAAAAAAAGAATCCAAATTGAAAAAGAAAAAGTAAAACTGTCACTGTTTGAAGATGACATGATATTATATATTGAAAAGTCTAAAGATGCTACCAGAAAACTACTAGAGCTCATCAAAGAATTCAGTAAAATTGCAGAGTACAAAATTAATACACAGACATCTGTTGCAATAGTATACACTAACAATGAAAGAACAGAAATTAAAGAAACAATTCTATTTACCATTGCACCAAAAATAATAAAATTCCATAGAGATAAACCTACCTAGGGAGGCATAAGAACTGTAGTTGAAAAACTCTAAGATGCAAATAAAATAAATTGAAGATGACACAAACAGATGGAAGGATATACCATGCTTTTGGATTAGAAGAAAAAATATTTTTTAAAAGACTATACTACCCAAGGCAATCTACAGATTTAATGCAAACTCTATCAAATTACCAATGGAACTTTTCATTGGTAATCTGGTTGAACTAGAACAAAAAAAAAATCTTAATTTGTATAGAGGTACAAAAGACCCCAGATAGTCAAAGCAATTTTGAGAAAGAAAAATGAAAGAAAAACAAAGCTGGAGGAATTATGCTTCCTGACTTCAGACTACATTACAAAGCTACAGTCATCAAAACACCATGGTACTGGCACAGAAACAGAAATACATATCAGCAAAACAGGAGAGAAAGCCCAGAAATAAACCCATACATCTATTGTCAATTAATCTACAACAAAAGAGGCAAGAATATACAATGGAGAAAAGACAGCCTCTTCAATAAGTGGTGCTGGGAAAACTGGACAGCTACATCTAAAAGAATGAAATTATAACATTCTCTAACACTATACACAAAAATAAACTCAAAATGGATTAAAGACTTAAGTTTAAGACCAGATACTATGAAACTCTTAGAGGAAAACATAGGCAGGACACTCTCTAACATAAACTGCAGGAATATCTTTTTCAATCCATCTCCTAGCGTAATGGAAATAAAAATAAACAAATGGGACCAAATTAAACTCAAAAGCTTTTGCACAGCAAAGGAAACCATTAAAAAAAGAAGACAAGCCACAAAGTGAGAGAAAATATTTGCAAACAATGCAACTAACAGAGATTAATCTCCAAATTTTACAAACAGCACAGGTGGCTCAAAATAAAAAAAACACTCTAATCAAAAAATGGGCAGATTCCTTAATAAACCTTTCTCCAAAGAAGACATACAGATGGCTAACAAACACATGAAAAGATGCTCAACATCACTCATTATCAGAGAAATGCAAATCAAAACCACTATGAGGTACCATTTCACGCCAGTCAGAATGGCTGCGATCCAAGTCTACAAGCAATAACTGCTGGAGAGGGTGTGGAGAAAAGGGAACCCTCTTACACTGTTGGTGGGAATGCAAACTAGTACAGCCACTATGGAGAACAGTGTGGAGATTCCTTAAAAAACTGGAAATAGAACTGCCTTATGACCCAGCAATCCCACTGCTGGGCATGCACACTGAGGAAACCAGAAGGGAAAGAGACACGTGTACCCCAATGTTCATCGCAGCACTGTTTATAATAGCCAGGACATGGAAGCAACCTAGATGTCCATCAGCAGATGAATGGATAAGAAAGCTGTGGTACATATACACAATGGAGTATTACTCAGCCATTAAAAAGAATACATTTGAATCAGTTCTAATGAGGTGGATGAAACTGGAGCCTATTATACAGAGTGAAGTAAGCCAGAAAGAAAAATGCCAATACAGTATACTAACGCATATATAAGGAATTTAGAAAGATGGTAGAAATAACCCTGTATACAAGACAGCAAAAGAGACACTGATGTATAGAACAGTCTTTTGGACTCTGTGGGAGAGGGAGAGGGTGGGATGATTTGGGAGAATGGCATTGAAACATGTATAATATCATATATGAAATGAGTCGCCAGTCCAGGTTCGATGCACAATACTGGATGCTTGGGGCTGGTGCACTGGGACGACCCAGAGGGATGGTATGGGGAGGGAGGAGGGAGGAGGGTTCAGGATGGGGAACACATGTATACCTGTGGCGCATTCATTTTGATATATGGCAAAACCAATACAATATTGTAAAGTTAAAAAAAAAAAAGAAACAGCCTACAATAGAAAGAGGGGCAGTCTAACACAGTGGTTAAGCGTATAGACTCTGGCATCAGAATATCTGGGTTTGAATTATGATTTCTGATGAGTGGAAACCAAGTTACTCTTTGTTTTGCTTTTACTCTTAATATCTCGATTTTCTCTTATGTATAAAGGAATTAAAGACAGTTTTTCTGTTTTCTTTTAAAGATGGAAAATGTGTGCTGACCTTTAAAGCAGTTTTCTGGCTTTAAAATATTGATACCAGCCTTTGTATAAAGATGCCCTCTTTTTCAGTTTGGTGAAGACTCTGAGAGGAGGCTGTGGTGACAATGGCATGCACTGGTAAAGAGATAGGCCATGATGAGTGTGCTGCCTATTACCAACAAGGTGATGATGGTGAGAAAGTAGTTCAGTCCTTTAGGAGAATGAAGATGATCCCGGATTACCATCTCAAGGATTACCTGAGATCCCTCACAGCTCTAAATTCACAAAACTAGCTGCTGGACAGTAACAATGATTTCCTAGAGAATTCTATTAATTTTCAATCTCCTCACCAAGTCAGAAATTCAGTATTTCCCTATCACAGAAACATATTAAAACCTCTGTAATTTAGTTAGAGCACAAGCCATTAGAATGCAGAACCCTCAATTTGCATCATATGTTGTATCACTGAAAGTCCTTATCAAAATGATTGAATGGGTTCCTCCGGGGCTACTGCAGATAAGGACTCAAACATTGAGAGACTTAACCAGCACAAGAGGAAGGTGAAATTCCTGACTATAACTACATGAATAGAAATGATACTAACCTAGCTGTGCCTGGTGTGTAAGCATTATGATGTAGAGCTGGCAACAAAACAAAAATGATACCTAAAATATTAAGAATCAATGTGGGGAAATATGTCAAGAATTCATCTGCAAAGATAACATAAAGAGAATTTTATGGGTATTTTATGCTCATGATTTTTTTTCAAATTGATTTTTATATGAGTATGAGCTAGGAATCAAGGGGTTTTGTTTTGTTTTTTTGCACATGGATTTCCAAATGTTCCAGCATTGTCTATTGAAAAGACTATCTTTCGTCCATTGAGTTACCTTGACAACTTTGTTAAAAATCTGTTGTATGTGTGGTTTAATTTCTAGATTATACTATTTCATTGACCTATCTATTCTTATGACAATACTTATGACAGTACTTGATTACTCTAACTTTAAAATAAGCCTTGAAATCAGGTAATATGAGTTTGTTTCTTTTCAAAGATACCTTGTTTATTCTAGGTCTTTTGTATTTTCATATAAATTTTGGAATCTGGTTGTCAAATTCTACACAAATGCCTGCTGAGATCTTTTCTGTGGGTAATTGCAATAAATACATAGATCAATTTGAGGAAAGTTCATACCTTATCAATATTGAATCTTTTCATCTGTAAATATAGAATATCTCCTTGTTTACTTAGATATTTTGTGAAGCCCATTTATCAGGTCTAGTAGATTTTTAAAAATTAACTTACTTTTCAGCCACATCATGAGGCATGCAGGATCTAAATTCCCCAACAGGTTTCAAACCTGTGCCCCCTGCATTGGGAGTGTGGAGCACTGGCCCACCAGGGAAGTCCCTAGAGTTTTTATAGCTTTTGAAATCTTCTGTGTAGACCATGTTGTCTGTAAATAAAGACACTTTTATTTTCCTTTCCTGACTATACTCCACTCCCCTATTCCACCCCACCCCTGTCTTTTCACTTTCCCTACTGCACTGGCTAAGATCACCAGTACAATATTCACCAAGGAAAGTACAGCAGACATCTTTAACTTTTTCCCAATCTTGAGGCAGTCTTTCACTATTAAATATACTAACTTTAGATGTTCTATAGCTGTCCTTCAACTATTTGAGGAAGCTGGCCTCTATTCTGTTACTGGGTTTTATTCTAAATTGATATATTTTTGTCAAATAATTTCCCCCTATATATAGAAATGACCATATAGTTATACTTTCTAGGCTCTTGGTATGTGGAAATATACCAAAATCTTTTCTTTGTATACTGGACCAACTTTGCATTCTTGAATGAAACTCTGCTTGCCCATGATGCACCTTTTTTAAAAAATACATTTCTAGATCTGATTTGCAAATAGTCTATTAAGAATGGCTATGGCTATGTTCAGGAAAAATATTGGCCACTAAGTATTTTCTTGTAATCTCTCTGGCTTTAGCATCAAGATAATGGTAGTCTCATAAAGTATGTCAGGGATCCCTCCTCTTTTCTGGAATAGATAATATAGAATTGGCTTTTTTTCTTATTTAGTTGTATTCAAATCTTTTCAATAACTTTAAGTCTCTGTAGAACCTGAATATGCCTATGATTTCTTTTTCTTGCCTAACTGTACTGGCTAGCTCCTCTAGTAAAATGCTGGGGAGAAAAAGAACTGGTAAAGGTTAAACAAGAAGGCAAAATGCTAAATCTGAAATTAGATTTTATAGAAATCTATTATCAGATCAATGAGGCTGCCTGGGCGTTGTGATGGTGGAAGGATCAAACAGGAAGTCTATAAGGTAGGAACCATGCAACTGTTCAAACCTACATAAGGCCCAAAGCTGTCACTATACGAAACACTCTCCTCACCAAATTTCTCTATATTCTCAATATGATCCTTAGTCGTTCTCATGTCTCCATAAGAGCAGTTAGGACATGTTTCAAGAGGAAGTTTCAGAGTAGCTCAATCTTAGACCTTCTATCTAAGATACGAATGGTCAGTTATATCCGATGTCAGTGCTCTCAACTCAGTGCTCATAATGAGATCAGAAATTTGCCCACACAGGCTCCCACATCCCTCTCTGTCAGGCATGCCTTCTCCCCCTGCAGAAATTCTCATCCAGTTTTATAACAGACAATTCACACCATGCAGGAAACAGATAAGGTGGGCATGAAATGTGAAGAAATCAAGTGGAAACTGACGGACAAAAGATAAAAAGAACTAATGTTAACTGAAAATGTGCTCTACACTGTACTTCTATTTACCAGTAAGAAAAAATATTCAGATAGGTAAAGCAGGCTTGCCTGAAGTCATACAATCTTTTGAGTAGTTGAGCCAGGATTAAAACCCAGACAATGTGGTTCAGTACCAAAGTCTTTCCATGATACCAAATTTTCAGTAAGGAAAAATAAATGTTTCAAGAGGACTAGGAGACATGGTCAAGAAGCATCAGTTTCAAAAGGATTCTTCCAAAGATACAGATCAACTTATATGCTTGAAATGGGAAAATGTGCAACTATCATCTTTGCTGGATCTGATCAACCTATCCTTCCATCTTCGTATAAGAATTTTACATGTATCTTTAGGGGGTCATCCTAAGCCCCTCACCCCACTTTTTTTTGGTCTCACTGTGCAACTTGATCTTAGTTCCCTGACCAGGAACTGAACCTGGGCCACAGCAGTGAAATTGTTGAGTCCTATTATTAGGGAACTCCCAAGCCTTTCCTTGTTAATGCAGTTTCTTGGAAATGATTTTTTTTAATCAAGCTTTCTTCATGTCCTTTATAGGGAATTAATGTATATGACCAAAATGATGCCAAGTTAATATTAGCAATTTCACAATGTTTATTGTTATGGGGCATAATAAGGAATATATACTTTGCCAACATTCTATATACATAATTTGTTCTACTAAACATTCAATTCATAACTTTAAAAGCTCTACATGCTATGGTGAAATGGCCTTAATTTATGTAATAATTTTCCATCATGTCTGCTGAGTTAGGTATCACCAGATTACAGATATGAATTCTCTTGTAAAATTTTCTCTATAAAGACGCTGTCAAGAAATTTATCAAATTCATCAAGTTCCTGTTATATATTAAGCCTTGAGCTAATACTGAAGGCTTGTCTGTGTTTTTAGTTCACTATGATTTTTACCACTGCTATGAATTCTCTGATGTACAGTGAGTTGTGATTTCTGGATGAAAGCTTTCCCACATACAGCACACCGATAGGGTCTTTCCCCAGTGTGAATTCTCCGATGTAAAACAAGATCTGACTTCTGAGAAAACGCCTTTCCACATTCAGAACATACATATGGTTTCTCTCCTGTATGAATCCTCTGATGACCTGGGAGGTGAGACTTTTGAGAGAAGGCTTTCCCACATTCAGTACAAACAAAAGGTTTTTCTCCTGTGTGTATCCTCTGATGTCCAATGAGATGTGATTTCTGACAGAAGGCTTTTCCACATTCATTGCATTTATAGGGTTTCTCTCCAGTATGCGTTCTCTGATGTATAATGAGCTGTGACTTTCGGGAGAAGGTCTTCCCACAAGCAGTACATTCATAAGGTTTCTCCCCAGTATGAATTAACTGGTGTGTAATGAGTTCTGTCTTTCTGCTGAAGGCTTCCTCACACTGAGCACATTTGTAGGGTTTCTCCCCAGTGTGAATTCTTTTATGTATAATGAGGTGGGACTTCTCACAGAAGGCTTTCCCACATTCAGTACACTCATAGGGCTTCTCTCCAGTATGAGCTCTATGATGTATAATCAGTTGTGACTTCTGGGAGAAGGCCTTACCACACTCTCTACATTCATAAGGTTTCTCTCCAGTGTGAATTCTCTGATGTATAATGAGGGGTGATTTCTGGGAGAAGGCTTTTCCACATTCACTACATTCGTATGGTTTTTCTCCAGTATGAACTCTCTGATGTATAATAAGGGATGATTTTTGAGAGAAGGCTTTTCCACATTCAGAACATTCATAAGGTTTCTCCCCAGTATGAGTTCTCTGATGTACAATGAGGTGAAACTTCTCACTGAAGGCTTTCCCACATGCACCACAATCATATGGTTTTTTCCCAGTATGAATTCGTTGATGTACAATGAGCTGTGACTTCTTAGCAAAGGCTTTTCCACATGTAATACACACACAGGTTTTCTCCTTGGTGTCAACATTCTGATAATGAATAATGGATTGTTTCTTGCTGAAAATATTTCCATGCTCATTATCATTATAGGGAATTACTCCATTGTGAAGCTTCTCAAGGTTAGAATTGGCCACATTGTGGATGAATGATTTTCCACATTCAAAACTTTCATCAAGGTTTGTTCTTGAATTGTTCTTGTTACAACTAGGTAGGTCAATATTAGATTTCGAGTTCTTTTTAAAGGAATCATAGTTATAGGGTCTGTTTCTTGAAGCATCTGACTCTATGCACTCTTTAAATATTTTCCTCAGTGCATCATATCTGTAGTCTGACTCTACAGTCATTGTTTTGTTGTTGATGACTGTTACTTGTCTGGAAAGTCTGTTTTTCTGACATCTCTGTAACTGGCCATCACTTTGACAGACTTTTAAAATGGAGTATAATGAACCATCCTTTATGACTCCTTTCAATATCTTATTATGGAAGGAAACAGACCCCAAAATACATGATTGGGGGTTGTCAAGGTTACTCTTCCTGTCTAAAAAAAAAGGAAAATTAAAAAGTCATAAAGAATAATTAACAGAACACAGAGGAGTATAAAAAATGATTGATCTAATAAAGGTGATGAACCCAAACAGGGACGAGATGCCATTTCAGAAGACAGTAAAACATACACTATGATCAGGGTAATAAATAGACAAAGATGTTAAAGAGAAATATTTATGAAAAAACTAGACCTGAAGGAGACAGAAAACTATCTGAGTTATTATCACTCTAATCTTGGATTACTCTTTTAGAATCTTTTCATTTCTCCTGCTTTCAGAATGTAAATGCTTTTCACCATTCAAATTCATTTATTTTATAAACCATCTGTTATATACTTGGCTAGTATTATCCTGCCACCTCTAGCTGAAGAAACAAGGTCTCTTCTGTACTCAAAATATTTAATCTCCTCTTATTCTACTTTCCTAATTAACAACTAATATAAACAAGAGAAAAACCCAAGATCATGCTGTGGATTCAGTACCAGAGTCACGCCAAGAATCCAAGCTTGAATTCCACTGTTCCTTCTATATATTATCAAATAAAACTAGCAAAGTTCTCCCAGAAAAGCCGTATTTCCCTATCTTCTAGGTTTTGTTCATATATTCTTCTTGCCCACCTTCACCAACAGTTTGCCTTCACCTCCCTTTCTCATCATCATCAATACTCAATTTATCTTTCAAAGCAGCTACAGCTGCATGCTCTGAAAAATGCCTTTTCAAATTCTGTTGTATTTCTTTAGACTCTAATTTTCTCTGAACTTTTAAAAACAGTAGCAGTATTTGACATTTAATTTTGTAATGCAACCTGTGTTTTTAGAAGAAATTTGCCTTCTATTGCCTATTAAGCCTTTTCATAAAATGCATTAAATATATAAAACAATATACATTTAATACAAAAGATAGAATATATAGAATAGAATCAATAAGAATAGAATATAGAATCAATAAGAAATAGCTATCCCCTATAAAGGTTCACAATTATTTAATTGATTAATTATTTGTTGAGTGCCAACTAAATTTTCAGTACAGGAGCAAAGAGTAAGAGAATTCACTAAGGAGAGAAACATAAGCCTCAGGCATCAATCAACCAAAATAAAAACAAAACAAGCAAACTAATATTTCACTTACCTAGTCGCCCATCTGCCTGACCTGATTCATATGGACAGATCCAATTTGGTATGTCTCTTTTAATGATCCATGGATCTTCTCCTTGCTCCAACTTGGAAATGACATCTGGTTTGGAAACTGGATGCCCTATTAAATAGAAATCAGAGGAATTGGGATAGACTGCACAGAAGGCAAAAGAGAAGATGCAGTTTAAGGAGGTCTACAATGAAGTAGTTCATTTAACCTTCAGAAAGTAATGACCTCCATTGGGGAAGGTATTAAGATCATCAAAGTCATTATATACACATCAGGAACCACCTAACTATAGTGACTGGTAAGGAAAGGTACTTGACTGGTCAAGTCTGAGTTATATAGGGAAGTCACTCTTACCCATTGAGACTAGGTGGCTATAGTTCTCCAGCATCACATCCCTGTATAGGGTCTTCTGAGCAGAGTCTAGTTGCTGCCACTCCTCCTGGGTGAAATCCACAGCCACATCCTTGAAAGATACTAATCCCTGTAACAGTAATATTCCTGTTCAATCTAAAGTCATCATTCTTATCATTTCTACTATAGCATGCAAAATTATACCTACACTTAGTTTTGTATCAGAGTATTTGGGAGACTCAATGTCAAATCCTGCCTTTAACAAGAGCCAGACAGGACAGGAAAACAAAAGAGGTAAATCATAAAATGCCTACCTAATACAAATGGTAATTTAGTAAGTGATAAAGCAGCATTAAAATAGCTGAAAGAAAGATGTATTAGCCAATGAATAGTACCAAAACAACTAGAAAGTTAACAGGAAAAGAATAATGTTGAATTCGTATCCTAGAAACTGAATTCATATCCTAGAAACTGAGCTGTATACCCTAGAAATTCATAAGGTGAAGTTCCAACCCCTAGAACATCAGAATGTGACCTTATTTGGAAACAGGGCCTTTGCAAATATAATTAGTTATATGAAGTCATTAGGGTGGACCCTAACCCAATATAACTGGTATCCATATAAAAAGGAGACGTTTGAACAGAGTCACACACACATAGAATGAAGACACCAGAGGAAAAGATAAGTTATCTATAAGCCAAACAGAGAGACTTAGAACAGATCCTTCCCTCGAGCCCTCAGAAGGAACCAACCCTGCTGATAAGCTGAATTTGACTTACAGCCTCCAGAACTGTGAGACAAAAAAATTTCTGTCATTTAATCCATGCAGTTTGTGGTACTCGGCAATGCCAGTTCTAGCTGTCATAACGAAGTATATCAATTATAATACAATGATATCTTATGTCTTAGAAAAAAGAAAAATATATATATTCTGAATGAGGAAAAATTTTAATTTTAAAAATACCCAAAACTATAAAATAATAACAAAACCTGACTGGGAGGATTTTTATTAATAATTATAGAGAAGGATTTTTAAAGTACAACACATAAAAATTTTTTGAGAAGAGCCACATTTAGAGAGTCAGAGAATGTCAGAGTTCTTGAAGACTCTAATCCAATCCCCTCATTTCAGAGGAAAGAAATCTTAGCTTCTTCTAAATCTAACAATTCTCCTACATATATGGAATAGCTAGGAATATAATGAAATACATCAATTATAATAGCAATATTGAAAAAGAATACACTTAAGAAATAAGCAGGAAACATTCATGAAAAAGCCAAAACAAATTATTGACATGACACTGAAATAAAGGACTTGGGTAACTGTAGAGCTATGGACATTTCTGGAGGGTAAACTAATGGTTTTAATCATGTCACCATTATGTATGTTCACAATAGTTGTCACCTAATAGTGGAATCTAAATGATTTGTATTATTTAAAACTATTTTTAAGGGTTTTCCCCTAATTATTCTATTATCAAATGCTTCTTTCAGAATGAAAAAAATTAAATATCAACATTCCCTTGCTTAAAAGATTCCTTTGGTTCCATCTATCTATCTATGTATTTATTCTCATCTCAATCATCTCAATCTTAAGGTTTCTCTCATCCCACACCATCAACCTACCACACATTTAGTTTGTTCCCATAACAATCCCTTTAGTTTTCCCACTTTACATATGAGGTAACTCTCATGAGAGATAACTCCCATAATACAGTGGTTAAGTCACTTTGTGCCAAAGGTTACACTAAATATATATGACTGGTCAACTGTCAGATTTAAAAGCAGGTATCCTGACTCAATACCTTGGTTTTTTGACCACTGTACTCCACAATGCCTTCCTTGATACTGTAATTAAGACTTTTTTTATTTTATTACATTAATATCACCTTTAGACAAACTTTCCACAAAACACCTCCACTTTATTATTTTTTTTTTCCACTTTAGTTTTCCTCAAATTCTCAGCCTTTTCTACTTTTGCAAATGCTGTTACCCATCCTCATCCTACTTCCTTCATGATCCAAAGTTCAATCATTTTTTAAGCCTCTCATTCTTGCTTTCTCTATAAAGCTGGCTGCTCTTCCTTCACCACTATAAAATTTCCTTGCTCTCATGTCTATTATAGAGCTTTTATGTATTTTTGTTAGTTTCCACATCTATTTGCCCCATTTTTCTCTGTATTCTTCCCAAGAAAGAACCATGCCTAAATTTTGAGTTATTTCACAGCTAGCCAGCACCTGTGACATATACTGAATATTCAAGACATGTCTGCTAAAAAGGAAAGAATGAAAATTATAGAGAATAAAGCTCATATTTAATTAAAAATGGTTTTGCACACTTTGAATAATATTCCTGTGATCTAAAGGACAGCAACATGAGAAAGATAATAAATGTAGAAAATAGAGGAAATCCATTCTGATAAGAAAATTCATAAATGTAATGCTGACATTCTAATTTTGCTTTATCAATAACACTAGAATGCTTTAATATACTATATATGTATAAGCTTTGTTAATTTTGAATAAAATACAGCACATTATCAGTGGAAAATTATATTTTTTGTATCAGTTACAAGGAATATTTACAGCTTGAGTGACTGAGAGAATGGAAAAGATGGAGGAGAAGGAAGGGGAATAGGTGTTAGAGGGAGAAAAGATACATGTGTGTGAAAATGATGACTTCTACTTCAGGACTGTATGGAAAAAATACAAATCTTTAATCCTAAAGGAATAAGCAAGTTAATTAGCCATGGTAGTTGAATCTATTGGGCCAATAAAAAATCCATACTTATCTTCAGAACATCAGGAACCCCTGCTTTCCAAAGCTTTGCAAGACAATTATATATTTTTTAAAATTATTTATTAATAGTAATTTTTTAGATTCCATCTATTCATATAAGAAGGTAACCTTCATGTAAGGTTATGATTATCTTTTTTATTGGAGTATAATTGCTTCACAATGTTGTGTCATTTTCTGCTGTACAATGAAGTAAATCAACTATATGTACACATATATTCCCTCCCTCATGAACCTCTTTCCCACTTTCCCCCAATCTGACTGCTCTAGGTCATCACAGAGCACGGAGCTAAGCTCTCTGTGCTATACAGCAACTTCCCACTAGCTGTCTATTTTACACAGTTGTGTATACGTCAATCCTACTCTACCAATTTGTTTCACCCTCCCCTTCCCACCCCATGTCCATTTTCTACATCTGCATCTTATTCCTGTCCTGCAAACAGGCTCATCTGTACCATCTTTCTATTAACAGATTTCATAAAGATGCATTAATATATGATATTCGTTTTTCTCTTTCTGACTTAGTCCTTCCTATGACGGACTCTAGGTCCATCCACATCACTACAAATGACTCAGCTGTGGATCTTAGTTCCTCAACTAGGGATTGAATCTGTGCCCTGTTCAGTGGAAGCTCAGAGCTCTAATCACTGCAAGGGAATTCCTGACAATTATATTTTAAGGACTACTTTTTGAAAGAAATAAATATTTTGGAAGACCATTCAAAACATATCTATTCTGTATTATCTAGACTTTGTTGATAGATAAAACTGGACAATAGGAAGCCTCTATACTCTGTCTAGTCCTTTAAAACAGAGGTCAACAAATTTTTTCAGCAAAGTAGATATTTTCAGCATTTCAGGCCATATGGTGCTTGTCCAACTCTACCACTGTAGTACAAAAAAAGCCATAGACAATATGTAAACAAATGCCTGGCTTTACATGGCTGTGCTGCCAGTAAAACTTTATTTACAAAAACAGAAAACTGAATTTGCCCCACAGGCAATAGTCTGATGACTCCAGCTCTAAAGGATAAAGTTACAGAGTCAGGCTATGATGCTATGATAACTTGCTTCTAAAAGAAATCACTCTATGATACAGTTACAAATTTATTATTGCATTTACCACAGGAGTGTTGGTGAGAACACTGTATATCCCATTACTGAAAGGAAGATCCAAAACTAAAAGTTGTTTCAGTTTTATACGGCAAGAAATAATTTCTTCCTATGGGAAATGTATCTTCTTTCTGTTTAGAGGACTGCAAATCATGTTAACTGATGATGTCAGCAAAAAGATAAGAAAAACTGTACACCAACTTTTTAAAGTGGTTTCAAGCCAAATTATCTGCATAATTACCTAGCAATTTTTCTAGGTCTGGATCTTTATTTTGGCTATCTTTCCCTGATCTAAATTTTAGCTATCTTCACTTTTCCATTTGATTGTATTTAGAACCAAAAAAGGAAATTAAAAAAATTAAAAATTAAAGCAACTCACCTGGGACTTCATCTTTTTCTGCTCTCCTCTAAAATGGCAGATGCCTAAAAAGGCAAAATTGGTGATTAGAAGGGTATTTTCACAGATCGGATGCAAAATGCAGCTTCTATATTCACCAGTCTAGAAACAACGACCACAGAAGTTAGGGAGACGATAAGCAAACCTGTGAGAGAAGATAGTTTGGTCTTCATGGAAAAATTAGCAAGTATAATGTGAAGTAAGCTCTCTTGTAACTACATACTTTGATCATACAGAACTTGGACAAGGTTTTTTAATTGTATGGATGTGAAGATATGTTTCTTTTTGATTTATTAACAACTTATTTCCCCCCTGCCATTAACCAGCAATTCCATTCGCAGGAGTTCATAAGGCAACACACACACACACACACACACACACACACACACACATATATACACACACACAAACATACCAAGATAAGTTCCCCAACAGCTAATGAGCAAATCAAAAACTGAGAAATGTATTCCCTTATTCCCTAGAAAGGAATAAGCAGATAAAATCTAATCTCCCAAGAGCTCTTATATTTTCTTTGCAACTCAGCAGACACTTCTGCCAATCAATATGTTTAAACTTTTCTTGTTGATTCCAACAGTATGGATGTCTGCATATAAAAATATTAGTAAGCTGGGACCATTGATACAAGGGAATATACCCTAATACAGGAAGGTACATACCTGGTAAATCCTTCTCAGTCCCACAAGGAGTCAGATAGACAAGATTTAACTGGTTCAGAGGAACTGAGTACTCCAGCCACAGGGATACTGTTTTATATGGGGTATTCTAAGCTTTGTCAAAATAGATCTGTAAGGAAACAATTGGGAGAAATAGTCATACTTACCTCCAGGCACCCAGCAGTTGTTTAATAAATGTTTCTTGAATAAAATACAAAATGATTTCAATAAATTTTGACAGAGGTAGGACAAAAATCATAATTTTCATAATAATCCTATCCTTTCTGATTTGTTTGTTACTGTTTCAAAATGATCATTTTTGTTAGGGGTACCAGGTTAAGGGCATAGTGATGGGTTGAGAAGGGATGTGACCTGAAAGGTTGCCTATGACCTGTGGAAATTTTAATTTATGTAAACGAAAACTAGGCTATCATCCAGGACACCCTGGTCATTATTTCTTCTTCCAAATCTCTGAATCCTGGGGCCTAGCAATCACATACTCCACAGAACTCCCCCATGCCCACCACATCACTGACTGCCACATGGACGCCCTCATCATTTAGTCCACAGCCTCCTTCATCAATCACTGATTCTTCAGAGTCCCCTAGATTCCTGACCCAGTCAACACCAGTCAGTCCCCCTATACACCATTTCTGATCCCACAGGTAATCCCATCACTGACACACCGTTATCCAATTACTAATCTTATAGCTAACCCCATCCCTGATTCCCAAATAAACCCAACGCTAATCCTACATACCTTCCCTACCAGTGACTTCATCAGTCTCCAATCACTGACACTCACGGACCCCTCTTATCCCATTACCAATTCAAAAGACACTCATCACCACACATGTCCGCCTTCCGACCTGCAGTTCCAGAAACGCCCATCACGGCTTAACCCAAGACGGCTGAGTTCTCCCGCTTCCTGTCTGGGTGAGCAAAGCGCGGGGCTCCCCGGCGTGCGCTGTTCCGTACAGTGGAGTTTTGCCCACTCTGCACCCTGGGCGGCTTTGTTCAGGAGGCAATATGGCCACTCCCGTGCTATATGTCTCAATGGGAGCCGCCATCTTGCGAGACTGGTCAGTTCCGTACAAGCAGAGGAATCCAGTTTACTCAGCGCCTGTGTCTGGGCTGTACCACAGAGGCAGAAAGGGGAGGGGGGAAAGATAACATAAAAGCGGATTATACAAACCTGTAACGTAGAAAATTTTGCAGAGAGATTTTACAGGATTGGGTAAGAAGTCTGAGTGATAATGTCCCCCATTAGAAGGCTGCGTTTGGTAAAAGACAAATAATTTGCAATAGTAAAATATTCTCACTGGCGACTTTACTTAAAAGTGTTTGTAACTGGCGCAACCCTATACCAGGAGATTCTACTTGCTGAGAGGGGTGAAAATGTGGAATGGAAATTCCACTGTGGGGGAAATCCGCCAAAGTGGTGGAAGAGTTCACTGAGGAGCAAAGGAAATAGGATATACATTAATAATGAAATTTACGTTAAGAACGATTATAAGGAGTTCTCTAGGGTACACTATTACTGCAGTAACTGCAAAGGCCGACTGAAGAAAATAAAAGTGAGAGAAGTTGAAGGGAGAGGAGGCCTCTGTCATAATGAAAAAATAAAAAAGCCATCAGATCAGATCAGATCAGTCACTCAGTCGTGTCCAACTCTTTGCGATCCCATGAATCGCAGCACGCCAGGCCTCCCTGTCCATCACCAACTCCCGGAGTTCACTCAGACTCACGACCATCAAGTCAGTGATGCCATCCAGCCATCTCATCCTCTGTCGTCCCCTTCTCCTCCTGCCCCCAATCCCTCCCAGCATCAGACTCTTTTCCAATGAGTCAACTCTTCGCAAGAGGTGGCCAAAGTACTGGAGTTTCAGCTTTAGCATCATTCACCCAAAGAAATCCCAGGGCTGATCTCCTTCAGAATGGACTGGTTGGATCTCCTTGCAGTCCAAGGGACTCTCAAGAGTCTTCTCCAACACCACAGTTCAAAAGCATCAATTCTTCGGCGCTCAGCCTTCTTCACAGTCCAACTCTCACATCCATACATGACCACAGGAAAAACCATAGCCTTGCCTAGCCGGACCTTTGTTGGCAAAGTAATGTCTCTGCTTTTCAATATACTATCTAGGTTGGTCATAACTTTCCTTCCAAGGAGTAAGCGTCTTTTAATTTCATGGCTGCAGTCACCATCTGTAGTGATTTTGGAGCCCAGAAAAATAAAGTCTGACACTGTTTCCACTGTTTCCCCATCTATTTCCCATGAAGTGGTGGGACCGGATGCCATGATCTTCGTTTTCTGAATGTTGAGCTTTAAGCCAACTTTTTCACTCTCTACTTTCACTTTCATCAAGAGGCTTTTTAGTTCCTCTTCACTTTCTGCCATAAGGGTGGTGTCATCTGCATATCTGAGGTTATTGATATTTCTCCCGGCAATCTTGATTCCAGCTTGTGTTTCTTCCAGTCCAGCGTTTCTCATGATGTACTCTGCATATAAGTTAAATAAACAGGGTGACAATATACAGCCTTGACGAACTCCTTTTCCTATTTGGAACCAGTCTGTTGTTCTATGTCCATAGCGAGATATTATTTCTCTTCTATTACCTTGTTTTTTAAAAACAGTATTTTAAGTTTGGAAATACAGAGTGTTAGTAACAATGCCATGGGAACTTGGAATTCTCATATATTACTAATGGGACAGAAAAATGACATAGCCCTATATAGAGCTGGGCTTCCCTTGCGGCTCAGCTGGTAAAGAATCTGCTCGCAATGCGGGAGACCTAGGTTAGGAGGATCCCCTGGAGAAGGACAAGGCTAACCACTCCAGTCGGAGAAGGCAATGGCACCCCACTCCAGTACTCTTGCCTGGAAAATCCCATGGATGGAGGAGCCTAGTGGGCTACAGTTCATGGGGTCGCTAAGAGTCGGACACGACTGAGCGACTTCACTTTCATGCATTGGAGAAGGAAATGGCAACCCACTCCAGTACTCTTGCCTGGCGAATCCCAGGGACAGGGGAGCCTGGTGGGCTGCCGTCTATGGGGTCGCACAGAGTCGGACACAACTGAAGCGACTTAGCAGCAGCAACCACTCCAGTATTCTGGTCTGGAAAATTCCATGGTCTGTATATTCTATGGGGTCACAAAGAGTCGGACACAACTGAGGAGTTTCACTTTCACTATATAGAAGACTTGGCAATAGGGTAGCAGCAGTGGTAAAGAATCTGCCTGACAATGCAGGAGACCCCAGAGATGCAGGTTTGATTCCTAGGTCAGGAAGATTCCCTGGAGTAGTAAATGGCAACCCAGTCCAGTATTCTTGCCTGGAAAATTCCATAGACAGAGGAGCCTGGCGGGCTACAGTCCATGAGGTCGCAAAGAGTCAGACTGGACTCAACTCATAACTATATGTATTTGTTACCTATTGCTGTGTAACAAGTTACTAGAAAGTAGCAGTTTGAAACTATAAGTGTAGTTAACTGTTTCATTGCTTCTGTGAGTTGAGAATGTAGGAACAGCTGACGTGGGTGGTTCAGATCTAGTCTGTCGAGAGGTTGCTGCACTCAAGCTGTCATCAGCCAGGGCTGTAGTTATTTCAAGGCTAAATAACTGTAGATGTTTAAACTAAATTTCAAGGTTATGCTTCTAAACTCAATGAAGAAGCTGGTGATAAGCCTCAGAATTTCCATTTCCAGGCTCAATTGCCCATCATAAGGGCATTTCCCTCAGCTACTCAATTATCCTCATGACATGGTGGGTCTTCCCTCTCTCAAGCCTGCCTCATAGTATATAAGCTGGCTTCTATGCAGACCAAATGAGTCAAGGGAAAGACAGTGAGAGAGCACACACAAGATAGATGCCATAGTCTTCTTATAACCTATATTAGAAATGACATCTCATTACTTCTGTATCCTATGTGCTGAAAGTGAATCATTAAGGGTGCCCACAAACAAAAGAATGGGAATTAAGCTCTACCTCTTAAAAGGAGGAGTAACAAAGTCTAAAACCACAACACTACATGTAAGTTTTTGCTTCTGAACTCAGAAACTCCATTCCAGGAATATATCCCAAATATACATTGCCCTCCCCCCCAAAATAGGTTACTCATTGAAGTACTATTTTTTTTTAATGGTGCAGTACTATTTTTAATACCAAATACAACAATCAACCCAAACATTTGCCAACAGGTCCAGCTATATAAATTATAGTATACATATAAAACGTTAGTATTCAGCTGTAAGAGAGAGACAGAAATATCTGTATGTATTGCTATGGAGGTAAAGAGGATATAATGTTCTATGAGGAGAAAAGGTAGAAAAAATGAGAATAGTTTGTTATTATCATTTAGTTTCTAAAATGTGAATATGTATATAGTTAATTCTTCTTATTCATGGTAGCTATGTTCAATTAAGTTGCTACAAACACAGAACTAGTGAATACTGAACCATACCTCCAAAGGGAAATAAATCAATATAAAACAGATTTCAATCTTAAATTACAACTTTGTATAATTAAGATTATAACCTTAAAAAACAACTCATGTTGGTGGATTCTATTGTCTTTATTTTACCAGAAAAAGCAAAGTTCAAAAGAGTTAAGTGATTTGCCTGAGGTCCAATAACAAAGGCCAGAATTATATTCAAACCCTGTCTGGCTGGCCCCAGAGCTGGAGTTTCTTGCACCACATTGCATTGCCCCTACTATCTTCATCATCTGTTCACCTCTGTGTAAGAGCTGGAACAAGAATGCAGAGCATTCCCTTGTTTAAACTCAGCTGGGAATGTGTGCATGGGGCAACTCAAATTTTTGGTACTCTGGGCATGTCTGCCTATGACTGAAAAAACACTGAATTTGATTTTTGAGGTTACAAATACATTTTAGCAAGTAGGTGAATTTGTAGATACAGAATCTGCGAATAATAAAGATCAACTGTATATGTGTTTACCTTAAAAAGCAAATGATGGAAAAATAAATCACCAAATAAAATATAATCTACAAAAGGTATTATTAGTTATCTTTTGAAATGAGCAACTTACCCCAAAACTTAATGGTTTTAAACAACACACATCTATTGTTTCAAAGCTTCTGTGGGTCAGGAATCTGGACATGGATTATCTGAATCGTCTGCTTTGAGGTCTTCTACAAATCTATAATCAAGGTATTGATCCAGGCTGGGGTCTCTCATCTGAAGACTCAAATGACTCATTTCCAAGCTCAATTACATGATTGTTGGTAGAATTTAACGCCTCAAAGATTGCTGGACTAAGGGCATTCACGTCCTTGCTGATTGTTGTGAGGAAGCCACCCTCAGTATCTTGCCATACAGGACTCTCCAACTTGCAACTTGCTTATCTAGGGAGTCAAGAGAGGAGTCTGTAAGCAAGATGGAAGTCACAATCTTTTATAACCTTATTATATATGTGACATCCCCTCAATGTTGCCATATGCCGTTGGTTAGAAGCTGCTTACTTATGCGGAGTATTTTATCAGGAGGTGGGACTCATTGGTGGCTATCTTAGATACTTCCTACCACGAGAGGAAGGAAATAAGATAGAAGGGACACAGATTGGATCTTATATTCTTTGAATATACCATAGTTCTGTTGATTTGACTATGTAACCATAAAAAAATTTACATATTTATAAAACAAAATTAAATTTGATAAACCAATTCCAAATTCCTGCTTCTGACCAAAGTGAAGTAATATGGAATGGGTGGGAACATCCACCTGAACCAATGGAAAAACCAGACAAATGCATGAAATAATGATTTTAAAGGTATTAGACATCAGGCTGCGAAGGACAGTGATCCTCGAGAGATGGGAAACAAATTGAGGTGACCCTTCTGATTGCCCAGTTTACTGCCTTGAGAACATTTCCAGGTATGACATGAAAAGTGAGTCCAGGCAGGGGCCAATAGACTTCCAGAGTGGTAGAGAAAGAACTAACAGTACAGAGAGACCAAGGCAGCTATAGTCACAGAGCAGAGATCAAAGAGGAGAAAGCTGCACATAATGAGAGCTCCAGAGATTTGCAGAGGGTCCACTTCAAGTATTCAGGAGAGTACTGGTCAGTGCATGTATATAAGGAAAATTAGTGTCTGGGAAAAGAGACACTGGAGAGGAAGGAGGAAACAGTAACTGGAGTTCAAGATTAAGCCAAGATTAATGCCTGTTCCCATCAGCCAGACTGGAAAATTTCACAATTCACTGGGAAGAACACATAGAAAGGTCTTGCCTCAATAGTGGGAAATCATTAGTTCAACCTTTAAATCTTACTCTGATGCCAGTTAACAACTGTTTCCAAGTAACTTAGCTGAAATACAGAAAAAAGCATCAAAATAGGCACTGGAACACTAAAGTATCTATCATCCAACATGATAAAATTTACACTGTCTGCCACCAAATCAAAAATCATCAGGTATGTATAGAAACTGTAAAATGATACTCATAATGAAGAGAAAAATAAACCAAAGGAAAAAAATACAGTTCAGAATTAAAAAGATGTTGGAAATTGTAGAACTAGATATTAAGTTACTATAGATCTTGCACTCATTGAAACAATAATGTGAGAATATTATGAACTTCAGCCTCATAAATTTGGCAAGGTAGAAGAAGTGGATCATTTCTTCAAACACCAAAACTCAACTAAGATTAAAGAGATCATTTGCATGGCTCCATAACTAGAATTCTACAAAAATCTCAGTATTCCAAACCATTTTATCAGGAAATTGTTACCAAAACCATACCAAGGCAGTACAAAAAAAAAAAAAAAACAACTACAGACCAATGTCTCCCATGAACTTAAAACATAAAAATACTCAATAAAATATTAGCAAACCAAATATAGTAATATAGCAAAAGAATTATACACTATAACCAAGTATAATGTATTTCAAGTATTCAAAGCTAGCTAAAAATTGAAAATTAACCAACAAGATACAAAGAAAAAGTAAATGGTTATGTCAGTTGACAGAGAACTGGCATTTGCTAAAAATCTAGTACACATGCATGATTAAAAACACAAAACAAAAAACCTCTCAGCAAAATAGTAACAGACAAGAATTTTCATAACTTAATAAAGAGCATCTACCAAAAAAAACCCCACAGAAAATATAATACTTAATGATGAAAGACTGAATGATTCCGCTCTTAGACCAGGAACAAGAGAATGATGTTTGCTATCACCATTTTACTTCAACATAGTAGTGGAAATTCTACCCACTGAAATAACAAAAGAAAGCAAAATTAGAAGTGTACAGATCAGAAAGTAAAGAAATTAAACTGTCCCTACATAGAGATGACATAAATGATTGTTTATGTAGGCAATCCAGAGGAATTTACCAGTGTTATGCCTAAAACTAGTAAGTGAGTTCAGCAAAGGAACAGGATACAAGATACAAAAGTCAATCACATTTCTATATACTAATAATAAAAACATTAAAACAGAATAAAAACATTAATATCATTTTTAATCACTCCAAAGAAATAGAAACACTTAGACTTATACTTATCAAAACATGTAGAATCTTTGGGAATAAAATCACAAAATGTCATTAAAAGAAATAAAATAAATAGACATACCATGGTCACTGATTTGAAGACTATAGATAGTAAAGATATTAATTATCCCCAAATTGATCTACAGATTTAAAGCAATTTGTCTTAAAAATTACAGCAAATTATTTTTTGTAGACTTAGACAAAACTATTTATATGGAATTCCTTAAAGAACTAAAAACAGAGTTACCACATGATCCAGCAATCCTACTCCTGGGCATATATCCAAAAAAGATGAAAACTCTAATTTGAAAAGATATATGGACCCTAATGCTCAGAGCAGCACTATTTGCAATAGCCAGTTCATGGAAGCAACCTAAATGTCTGTCAACAGATGAATGGATAAAGAATATATGGCGTGTGTGCATGTGTGTGTGTGTGTGTGTGTGTGTGTGTGTGTGTAATGAATTGGAATATTACTCATCCATTAAAAAGAATGAAATAATGCCACTTGTGGCAACAAGGATGGACCTGGAGATTATCAACTAAGTGAAGTAAGTCAGAGACAAATATCATAGGATATCACTTTTATGTGGAATCTACAAAAAGATACAAATAAACTTATTTATAGAACAGAAAAAGACTCACAGACATAGAAAACAAACTTAGAGTTACCAAAGGGAAAGAGAGGAAGGAATAAATTAAGAGTTTAGTATTAACAGATAGACACAACTATATATTAAACAGATAAATGAGGACCTAGTGGGAACTAGATTGTCACAGGGAACTAGATTCAATATCATGTCATAACCTATAATGGAAAAGAATCTGAAAAAGAATATATTTAAATATACACATATATAAAAATTAATCACTTTGCTATACAACTGAAACTAACACAACACACAACACTCAACTATACTTCAATAAAAAGTTGGTTTTTGGAAAAAAAAAACTTACATGGACAGGAACAGGCCCTATTATAGCTAAAATAATCTTGAATAAAGTGGAAGGAATTACTCCCACAACTTCTATTAAACATTGTGTTGGAGGGTCTAGTTAGCACAATAAGGCAAAAAATATATTAAAACTATTTGGTTTGGAAAGGAAAGAGTAAAGCCACATTCATTTGTAGATAACATGATCTTCCATGTGGAAAATCTAATGCACTCTACAAAGAAAATGTTACTAGAACTAATCAGTAAACTTAGAAAGGTTGAATATACTAGATCAATATGCAATAATTAATTGTACTCCCATATATAATCAATAAATAATCAGAAATTGTGGGGGGAGGAGAGGGTGAGATGATGGGGAGAGTAACATGGAAACTTACATTACCATACGTAAAATAGATAGCCAGTGGGAATCTGCTGTATGACTCAGGGAACTCAAACAGGGGCTCTGTATCAACCTAGAAGGGTGGAATGGGGAGGGAAATGGGAAGGAGGTTCAAGAGGAAGCGGACTCATATATACCTACAGCTGATTCATGTTGGTGTTTGACAGAAAACAACAAAATTCTGTAAAGCAATTATCCTTCAATTAAAAAATTAATAAATTTAAAAAAATCAGATAATAACATTTTAAACATCTATGGCAAATTTTTAAATATGAATGATTTGGGGGCATATTTGACAAGAGATGTGAAACACCAATATACCAAAAACTATAAAACAATACTAATAGAAATTAAAGAAGACTTAAAGGAGCTATATGACATTCATGTGTCAGAGCCCCGGTGTTATAATGTCAAACTCTGCAAATTGAGTTATAGCTTCAGTGCAATCTATTCAAAATGGCAGCAAGCTTTTGAGAAGAAACTGACAAGGAAAGAAATAAAACTGTCCCTATATAAAAAGGACAGTTTTATATTCATATAGAAAGGAAAAGAACCAAGAATTGCCAAAACAGCTTTGAGGAAAAAATTAAGTTTGCAGCTTAACACTACCTGATCTCAAGAGTTATCATACACATGCTACAATAATCAAGAAAGTGTGGTATTGGTGTAAAGATTAAAAAATGTATAAATGAAACAGAGGCTAAAGGATGAAAACAGGGTCTTAATCAGTGATAAGCAAAATTTCCAAACTAAATAAAAAGCAGCAAGTGATGTAATTACACATATTCGGAACCCAGTGGACCATAACTAAAAGTCACTGGAAACTGGGAAGAATCCTTGGAGACTATCATTTTTTAGATATCCTGCCATGTTCTTCAGATATGTAATCAGTAAGCCTTGTTGTTGTTGTTCAGTCACTAAGTCATGTTGGACGCTTTGGGACCCCATGGACTGAAGCACACCAGGCCTCCCTGTCCTTCACTATCTCCTGGAGCTTGCTCAAACTCATGTCCATTGAGTCAATGATGCCATCCAATCATTTTAACCTCTGTTGTCCCCTTCTTCTTCTGCCTTCAATCTTTCCCAGCATCAGTGTCTTTTCCAATAAGTAGGCTCTTCACATCAGATGTCCAAAGTATTGAAGTTTCAGCTTCAGCACCAGTCCTTCCAATGAGTATTTAGGGTTGATTTCCTTTAGGAGTGATTTGTTTGATCTCCTTACTGTCCAAGGGACTCTCAAGAGTCTTCTCCAGCACAATTCGAAAGCATCAATTCTTTAGCCCTGTGCTTTCTTTATGGTCCAACTCTCACATCTATACACGACTACTGGAAAAACCATACCTTTGACTACACAGACCTTTGTCGGCAAAGTGATGCCTCTGCTTTTTAAGAGGCTTTTCAACTCTTTCTAGGTTTGTCATAGTTTTTCTTCCAAGGAGCAAGTGCCTTTTAATTTCGTGGTTGCAGTCACCATCCACATTGATTTTGGAGCCCAAGAAAATGAAATCTGACATTATTTCCACTTTTCCCCCATCTATTTGCCATGAAGTGATGGGACCAGATGCCATGATCTTCGTTTTTTGAATGTTGAATTTTAAGTCAGCTTTTTCACTCTCCTCATTCACTTTCATTAAGAGGCTGTTTAATTCCTCTTAACTTTCTGCCATTAGGGTGGTGTCATCTGCATATATGAGGTTATCGATAGTTCTCCCAGAAATCTTGATTTCAGCTTGGGATTCATTCAGCCCAGCATTTTGTATGATGTACTATCAGATCAGTCGCTCAGTCGTGTCCGACACTTCGAGACCCCATGAATCGCAGCACGCCAGGCCTCCCTGTCCGTCACCAACTCCCGGAGTTCACTCAGACTCACGTCCATCGAGTCAGTGATACCATCCAGCCATCTCATCCTCTGTCATCCCCTTCTCCTCCTGCCCCCAATCCCTCCCAACATCAGACTCTTTTCCAATGAGTCAACTCTTCGCATGAGGTGGCCAAAGTACTGGAGTTTCAGCTTTAGCATCATTCCTTCCAAAGAAATCCCAGGGCTGATCTCCTTCAGAATGGACCCGTTGGATCGCCTTGCAGTCCAAGGGACTCTCAAGAGTCTTCTCCAACACCACAGTTCAAAAGCATCAATTCTTCGGCGCTCAGCCTTCTTCACAGTCCAACTCTCACATCCATACATGACCACAGGAAAAACAATAGCCTTGACTAGACAGACATTTGTTGGCAAAGTAATGTCTCTGCTTTTCAATATGCTATCTAGGTTGGTCATAACTTTCCTTCCAAGGAGTAAGCGTCTTTTAATTTCATGGCTGCAGTTACCATCTGCAGTGATTTTGGAGCCCAGAAAAATAAAGTCTGACACTGTTTCCACTGTTTCCCCATCTATTTCCCATGAAGTGATGGGACCGGATGCCATGATCTTCGTTTTCTGAATGTTGAGCTTTAAGCCAACTTTTTCACTCTCCACTTTCACTTTCATCAAGAGGCTTTTTAGTTCCTCTTCACTTTCTGCCATAAGGGTGGTGTCATCTGCATATCTGAGGTTATTGATATTTCTCCCGGCAATCTTGATTCCAGTTTATGTTTCTTCCAGTCCGGCATTTCTCATGACGTACTCTGCATAAAATTTAGATAATCAGGGTGACAATATATAGCATTTTCCAATTTTGAACCAGTCCATTGTTCTATGTCCAACTGCTGCTTCTTGTCCTGCCTACAGGACAAGATAATGTGGTCTGGTATTTCCATCTGTTTAAGAATATTTCATGGTTTGTTATGATCCACACAGCCAAAGGCTTTATCATAGTCAATGGAGCAGAAGTAGAGGTTTTTTGGAATTCCCTTGCTTTTTCTATGATCCAGCCTAAGCTGTCCATTTGATCTCTGGTTCTTCTGCCTTTTCTAAATCCAGCTTGTACATCTGAAAGTTCTTAGTTCACTTAATGCTGAAGCCTAGTCTGAAGGATTTTGAGCATAATCATGCTAGCCTGTGAAATGAGTGCAACTGTATGGTAATTTGAACATCCTTTGGCATTGCCTTTCTTTGGGATTGGAATGAAAACTGACCTTTTCCAGTCTGAGTTTACAAATTTGCTGGCATAATGAGTGCAGCACTTTAACAGCATCATCTTTTAGAAGGCATAGACTTAGATTACTGTGATGTTGAACAGTTTGCCTTGGAAATGAACTGAGATCATTCTGTCATTTTTGAGACTGCAACCAAGTACTGCATTTCAGACTCTTTTGTCGACTATAGGGTTACTCCATTCCTACTAAGGAATTCTTGCCCACAGAAGTAGATATACAAAATGCATAAGGTGGCCCAAGATATAAGACTGTAAGCAACACTGCTGTCCTCCCAGGTTGATAAGGCAAAGATTTTATGCCTTTCCTGGTCTTTACTATTGCTGTTTCTCCCCCTTGGCTGTTGATTTACAATTAACAAAAATGGCTTACCCATTGTTGCATCACTCTGGAGCAATATAATTTAAGTGTGCAACTTAAGCACACTGTAATCATAAGCTTTAATAATCAGTCTATGGCTTTGTCGGTGGATTAACTTGTGCTTTGTACTGATATAGTAGTAGTTTAATTTCAAACACTGAATATTATGACCATGTTTTCTAAGAGTTCAGATAATGAAAATTTATAACACCGATTTCAGCATGACCCAGACATCACTAAAAAAGACTTTTTATTGGGAGCATGGTTGCCTTATAATATTGTGTTAGTTTCTGCTGTACAGCAAAGTGAGTCAGTTATACTTACACATATTTTAGTTTTCCTTTCCGATTAGGTCACCACAGATCATTGAGTAGAGTTCCCCATGATATACACAGGTTTTCATTAGCTGTCTATTTTATACATAGTAGTGTACGTATGTCCATCCCAACCTCCCAGTTTGTCCCAACTACCCGCCCTCCCCCACCCCCCACCCCCACCCTTCTCCCCTTGGTAACTATAAGTTTGTTCTCTGTAGCTATGATTCAAAGACTCTTATTTTAATATTTCAATATATAAAAACATATTCACATCTGGATTAGGGAAGTAAATAACTAAAACAGTGCAAACTGCAAAACACGTAAAAAAGAGAATTTGGGGTTGGATATGGTGGAAGAGAATGAAAGCACATATGAAAAATTAAACTTAAAATTCAAGGATGAGACAGGGAAATACTTCTAAGTAAATAAAAGGATTTTTGTTTTTTGGGTTTTGTTTGTTTGTTTGTTCTGGTCTCCCAAAAAGACACCAATGCTGAGTTGAAAATAGTAGCTATTGAATTAGACAGATCACTCCTAAAAGTAACCTAGGTAGCAGTGAAGAAATCTGTCAATAGGCCCACAGTGCCCTCAACATTAGACACACCTCTCACCTGGTTGGGGTTGCCTACCAGGTGTTTAATAACCGAAATATAGAGGGTTAAAAGGCCCAGAGGCAAATCCACCTACTAGTTGTAAGGCAGAAAGTAGATGGGCCCCCTACCCACCAGGGTAAAGCGATTGGAGATTCATTCCCTATGGATGAAACTCCAAGAAGAGAATAGCAGGACAATCAAGGGAGAAGGCTTGGCCCTGCCCAGATCAATTACTTTCATTCTTGAAGTCAGGACATCTCCCTGACCACAAATGCACAGAAAGGCCCCTTGGGGGCCAAAGGGGAGTTATGTCAAGGGATGTTCTACCAGATGCCTTTCGGTAAAATCCATCTTGGTTAAAAGATGCATGCACACATGGGAGGATCCTGAGATATACCAAATATGGACTGTGAACCAGGCAAATCAAAATGATTGGTCAAAGGAGAACGAAAGAAATGCCCCATAAATATGATTCAAACTGTCACAAGGTCATGACTCAGCAACTCTCTCTCCCTGAGTCTGGCTTTGTGTCTGTCCACATGTACTGTACTCTTTCCTCTTAATAAATACTTCACTTGCTTTACTACTTTCCATCTTTGTAGGAATTCTTTTCTGCAAGGCTGAAGGCCAGGGCCCTTGTCACTGACCACTGATCTAGTGGTTAGGATCTGTTACTTTCACTGCTGCGACCCAGTTTCAATTTCCGGCTAGGAACCCAAGCCCCGCTCCAAGCCATTGCATGTCGAGGCCACCCGAGATCAGTTGTTGCCCTTCAGTGTTAACCAGATGGGAAGGGAATCTGGACTAAGTGCCCATGGAGATTCTCAACATGGTGAGTAGCCCCCTCCACCTCCATTAAGGGATAGCAAGTCAAGGAAACTAGTAGATCAGTGCCACATGTAAACAAGAAGGACACTGGAAAGGAAAATCCCCTCAGCACCCCCAAAGGGGGATAGAAATGGCAGATCCCAGCCACTACCCTCAAATGCAGGTGGTCCAAATATATGAAGAATGATGGGGCCAGGGGCTCCTAAGTCAGCACCCCAACTGACCCCTTAGAAGCTCCATCTGAGACTGGCCATAGAGGGAAAGTCTGTTGAATTCTTAGTCGATACTGGTGCCACCAGTGTTCTCATGTTTAAACACCAGATAAGGCAAACTCAGTTACAAGAGTTGTAAAATTATCAGAGTATCAGGGAAGGCCCAAGAACAGGCTCCCACAGAGTCATTAAAATGCAAACTGGACAAATACACTCTCACCCATTTCTTCCTATACATCCCCAAATGTCCTATATCCCTGATAGGAAGGGAGATTCACCTAATGGGAGACAAACTGGAGACTGGCATTCCCCTAGACAGTGGGCACAAGATGTAAATGTTAATGGCTGAGGACAAACTTCTCTGGACAGATCTAAACAATTAAATCAAACTGCTAAGGAATGGTCTCTTTGCCTATAGGCAGTAGCAGCTACTGGCTAAAGGAGGTTGAGAAGTTAAATGTTTTGACAGTCAATCATCATATGAAATCCACACTGGTTTCAAGCGTTAATAAGCCCCAAGGGAAAAGAATGGGCTTCCCAAATGGCTCAGTGGCAAAGAATCTACCTGCCAATGCAGGAGACACCCCTGGATCAGGAAGATCCCCTGGAGGAGGAAGTGGTAACCCACTCCAGTATTCATGCTGGTAAAATCCCATGCACAGAGAAGCCTGGTGGGCTATGGTCCATAGGGTTGCAAAAAGTTGAACATGACTGAAATTGTTATTACCCAGAAGGTCAATTCAAGTCCAGGCTACATTTTTGGACAACTCAGTGGTTACTATAAAAACTTGGGAATTCCTTGGCAATCCAGTGGTTACGACTCAGCACTTTCACTGAGGCATGGCGTGGCAGAAAGTAACAAAAATCTGTCAAACTTGCTGTACACTAAATCCTGTCATCTAACCACCTACAGAAATAGGGCCCTTGAACATGAGGCCCTTGAACAGTCTATCCCAATTGCCTTAACCTAGGAAGTGAGTCTCTCCTGAATGCTGAAGAGGATGGGTGTGGAGGGGAAAAGGCTAGTGGGATATGCGGTAACCTCCCAGACCCAAATCATAGAACCAAGAGACCTATGCCCAGGGACTTTGGCCCAAAAGGTGGAGCTGACAGCCCTTACCTAAAACTTAGAGATCAAGACAGAGAAGATCTTAAATATTTACACAGATTCCTGATATGCATATGCCATCCTACCCAGACATGGAGCTATTTGGAGGAGAAGAGTTACGCTTACTGCAGAGAATAAACAAGCAGTACATGTCTTAAGCATATTAAAGCAGTGAAAAGTGAAAGTGAAAGTATAGTCACTCAGTCGTGTCCGACTCTTTGTGACCCTATCAACTGTAGCCTACAAGGCTCCTCCATCCATGGGATTTTCCAGGTAAGAGTACTGGAGTGGGTTGCCATTTCCTTCTCCAGAGGATCTTCCTGACCCAGGGATCGAACCCAGGTCTCCCACATTGTAGGCAGACGCTTTACTGTCTAAGCCACCAGGGAAGTCCCTATTGAAGCAGTACAGTTCTTATAAGTACAACTCTCATAAGTAGTACAGCTTCCAAAAAAGGTAGCAATGATTCATTGTTGGAGTCACCAAAAGGAGGATGCAGAGGTAATAATGGTGTATATAACAACATGGTAGACATAACTGCCAAAGTGAAAGTCGCTCAGTTGTCTGACTCTTTGTGACCCCATGGACTATACAGTCCATGGAATTCTCCAGACCAGAATACTGGAGTGGGTAGCCTTTCCCTTTTCCAGAACTGCCAAAAAGGGTGGACCTAGAACCAGCAACTTGGCAACTAACCCACATACTTTGAAGGTCAGATCCATTCAATTATTCCCTAATCTACACAGAAAAGAATTACACAAAGCCCCAAAACGGGGCTTCAGTAGGGATTTGGAGAGCCATGGGTGGCTAGTTAATGCCCTAAACTGTAGCTCGCCAAGCCATCAGGGAGGACCATTAAGGATCTCACTATGGGAAGGAAGTCCTGCAGCTGCTGCTGCTAAGTCGCTTCAGTCGTGTCCGACTCTGTGCGACCCCATAGACAGCAGTCCACCAGGCTCCCCAATCCCTGGGATTCTCCAGGCAAGAACACTAGAGTGGGTTGCCATTTCCTTCAATGCATGAAAGTGAAAAGTGAAAGTGAACTCACTCAGTCGTGTCGGACTCAGCGACCCCATGGACTGCAGCCTACCAGGCTCCTCCGTCCATGGGATTCCCCAGGCAAGAGCACTGGAGTGGGGTCCCATCATCCTCTCCAGAAGGAAGTCCTATATATCAATTATTAGCTGGTTGACATCATGGAGACCCCAGCCATGAAAAACATAATCAGTTGGGTAGTTGACATTTGCCCCATTAGCACAATAAATAACTCCCACACCAGAGGCCCCAGAGGCCCCCAAAGAAGACCTGTTCAAACCAGAGGGACATACCCTAGAGAACACTGGCAGATTGATTTCATTGTCATGCTAAGAGTACCAGGCAATTTCAGATATAAGCATTCCCCTCTAGAACTGAAAGGAAAGCTGAAATGACTAAGGCATTACTAAAATAAAGAATCCCCAGGATTGGGCTCCTAGGAGCCCTACAAAATGATAATAATTCAGCATTTGTGTCTCAAGTGATGAAGGGGATAATGTGATAGTGGACCTTATACTCATCAGGGAAAGCAGAGAGATCCAATCAAACCTTGAAATGGTCCTTAGCAAGCAAACTATGCCAGCAAACTCAAGAAAACTGGATTAAGGCGCTTCTGATTGCTTTGCTCCACGTATGGTTAGTTCCAGGTAGGGATAAGTTAAACAAGTGCATTTGAACTCATGTATGATAGACCCATTCCCCAAGTCCAAGAAGGGACACCTAACCCCCTTGGAATGAAACAACTCAAGTTCTCCAGGTAGAAGAAACCATGAAAGGTCTCACAGAATATGGTAACCAGGAGGACCACACACACTGACCTGGCCCTATACCCCTTTGGGCCAGGAAACTGGGTGTACATGGAAAACCAGAAGCCCACAAGAACAGCTCACTCCTAAGTGGAAGGGACCCCAGAGTGATCCTAACCATCCATTCTTCCTTGAAGTTGTAGGGGAATAACTTTGTGGGTACATCACACTTGAATGAAGACGGATCTTGAGCCCCAGCCTCCAGAGAAATAACCCAAGACAACAGAACCAACTGCCCCCATTCCCTCACCCCCAAAAATGACCCTTGTGAACCTCTCTCCAACCTGAAACTCCTTTTCTGAAAAATGGCAAAAGATAAGTTAATCCTATATGCCAAGCAACAGGGATTTTAGGACAACTGGATTGCCCTTGATTATCATTTAGCTGACCAAAGAGTCTGTGAGAGGGTCAAAATGTCATGTTGCTTTTACATCAATATAAGTGGCCTAATCGAAGAAAGTGTAGACAGGCTACTAGAAAACCAACTTGGCTAACAAAAGCCATAGGCTTCCTTGATGGTAAAGAATATGCCTGCTGATGCAGGAGATGAGGGTTCAGTCCCTGGGTTAGGAAGACTTCCTGAAAAACAAAATGGCAATGCACTCCAGTATTCATATGCTGGAAAATTCCATGGACAGGGAAGCTGGGCAGGGAGGGCGGGGAACGGGTGCATGGAGGGAGCTACAGTCCATGGGGTGGCGAAAGAATCAGAGATAACTTAGTGACCAAACAACAGCAACAAAACAAGCCCTCACCTACATTTCCTGGGCCTCTTAATAAACTGTCCTCTTGCTGACATTTGGGCCATCTATTTTAAATTGTCTGCTGTCCTCGGTCTCTAAAAGATTAGAATCTATAAAACTTCAACTGGCGGTCGCTCAGGAATACGAACAGTCAGGGCTGAAGCTCGTTAACAATATGACATATCTCAAGGCAGCACAGATGCTCTGCTCTTCCACACGGAAGACAAAAGCCAAACTCAGCAACAGTTACAGAAATCAGACCATCCATCGCCCGTTAGCTCCCCTCAAGCATGAGGAGAAAGTAAAAAGACAGAGAAGGGATTTGCCACCAGTAAAGGCTGCTAGGGTCCCTGGGAAAAATAAAAGAGAATCTAAGCTGTAAGTTCTAACCTCTTCTTTTGTGCTTAATCTAGTTTCCCTTACCTGTATAGGACACTCTGCAGAGGCCTTGCACCGAACCCATCGCATTACAGCTCCTGGTGCGGAACCGCTATGCTGAACCCCAACTCCGCCTGTGGTGAGCAGAAGCCTGCACAGGCCCTGCAACTCAAGATGGCGGCAGCAGCATACAACAGGCCTGCACGTGTCCCCGGAGAACTGCTCCAGACTCGCGAGAACTCACCTAAGCTCCGAGAACACCGCTGGACTGCAGGCCGCCCCTCCCACCACTGACAAGAACCGCAGAAAGCAGCACCATTAATGGTCTTTCCTGGAGAACTGTGCTCCACGTGTGCCCTACAATACCAGGTTGAACCTCTCCATTCTTCCGTGAAAGAATGGAGCGGTGCAACCAGGTGCTTCCTTTACTTCTGAAGTGGACCTTCTTGCTGCTGTCTCCAAAGGACTGGTAACACATCTTGATTAATATTGAACTGCCCTGAAGAGGAAAACTTTCTCCAAGCATTCTCAAATTTTTCTCTTTAAATATTACTCAGGCGAGTTAGCGCTTGGTCATCATATTTGTGTAATCAATATAAATTTGTGTGTGTATGTTCTTAGCGATTATCCCACTCGCTCAGTACTAACTTCAACCATTGTTAGCTTCTATTTGCAGGCATTTTAAGGAAGCCTCTAAAATGTATCTCTCATTTTGTAACTTCATACTCACAGGCCCACAACGAAAGGCCTTGGACTCAAACTCAAATTCCAGAGTTAAGTCCTCAAATTTCTAGTGAAATGTGATCATTCCGGGAGAATTCTTAAAATAGAGTAAGTCCGCGAGGTTGCCAGGGCACTGCGCGTGTGTCTTGTTCCGGGGAGACTCAGGCGCGGAAGCAGGCTGAAAAGAGACAGAACTAGCCGGGACCACCCCTCAGGCGCCCCCTGGCCTCTCGTTGCGCATGTGCAGCACGGCAGCGCGGGCATTCTGGGAGATGTAGTTTGCAGTTGGAGGAAACTTGCTCTAGAGATCCCCGCGCGTGGCGGCTTCTTCTGTGCCTGTGTGCCCTCCAGGTCCTGATGATCGTGGCCCCCAGACAGGACTGAGTCAAGAGGGGTCAAGCTGCTCACTTAGCTGGCCTTCCTCGGGGCTGGAGGTTGAGCTGTGTGGAGAAAGATGGCATGGGTGTGAGGGAGCCGTGGTGAACAATGGGGCTCAGCCAGGCTTTGGGGTAGAGGCATGGACCTATTGCAGGAAGGGGGACCCCTTCCAGGACCCAAAACTGGGCTCTTGTCTAACACTCGGAAATGAATTGTTCAAAGAGACACATATGCTGACAAAGCAAGAGATTTTATTGAGAAAGGGCTCCCGGGTGGAGAGCAGTAGTTTAAGGGAACCCATGAGAACAGCTCTGCCATGTGACTCTGCAGTCTCGGGTTTTATGGTGATGGGATTAGTTTCCAGGTTGTCTTTAGCCAATCATTCTAACTCAGAGTCCTTCCTGGTGGTGCAAGCCTTGTTCAGCCAAGATGGGTGCCAGCAAGGATTCTGGGAGGTGGTCGGAACATACGTTGTCTCCTTTTGACCTTTCTTGAACTCTTCCGGTTGGTGGTGGCTTATTAGTTCAGTGTTCATTACCAGGACCTTTCCCAGCCCGAGTTCGTGAGTCCCAGGTGAGTGGGCTCCTGGGATTGGGAGATATGGGAGCTCTGCAGGTGTGGCACCCCAGAGAGCAACCTGTGGTAGCCAGGGCACACAAATGTTTGACTCCATGTTGAGAAGTGCACTCAGGGATGTGAAAAGAAAACCAAGCTTTACTGAATGTCTGAAATGTTGCTGGTGGAGTTGTTCAGTCAGTGAGTCCTACTGGCAAATTTGTCAGTAAGTTAAGACAAATTTGGCCTTGGAGTACAGAATGAAGCAGGGCAATGGCTAATAGAGTTTTGCCAAGAGAACACACTGGTCATAGCAAACACCCTCTTCCAACAACCCAAGAGAAGACTCTACACATGGACATCACCAGATGGTCAATATCAAAATCAGATTGATTATATTCTTTGCAGCCAAAGATGGAGAAGCTCTATACAGTTAGCAAAAATGAGACCGGGAGCTGACTGGGGCTCAGATCTTGAACTCCTTATTGCCAAATTCAGACTTAAATTGAAGAAAGTAGGGAAAACCACTAGACCATTCAGGTATGACCTAAATCAAATCCCTTATGATTATACAGTGGAAGTGACAAATAGATTCAAGGGCTTAGATCTGATAGTGCCTAATGAACTATGGACGGAGGTTCATGACATTGTACAGGAGACAGGGATCAAGACCATTCTCAAGAAAAAGAAATGCAAAAAAGCAAAATGGCTGTCTGAGGAGGCCTTCCAAATAGCTGTGAAAAGAAGTGAAGTGAAAAGCAAAGGAGAAAAGGAAAGATATACCCATTTGAATGCAGAGTTCCAAAGAATAGCAAGGAGAGATAAGAAAACCTCCCTCAGTGATCAGTGCAAAGAAATAGAGGAAAACAATAGAATGAGAAATGCTAGAGATCGCTTCAAGAAAATCAGAGATACCATGGGAACATTTCAGGCAAAGATGGGCTGAATAAAGGACAGAAATGGTATGGACCTAACAGAAGCAGAAGATATTAAGAAGAGATGGCAAAAATACACAGAAGAACTATACAAAAAAGATCTTCACAACCCAGATAATCACGATGGTATAATCACTCACCTAGAGCCAGACATCATGGAATGCAAAGTCACGTGGGCCTTAGGAAGCATCACTACGAACAAAGCTAAGGGAGGGGATGGAATTCCAGTGTGCTATTTCAAATCCTGAAATATGATGCTGTGAAAGTGCTGCACTCAATATGCCAGCAAATTTGGAAAACTCAGCAGTGGCCACAGGATGGAAAAGGTCAGTTTTCATTCCAATCCCAAAGAAAGGCAATACCAAAGAATGCTCAGACTACCACACAATTGCATTCATCTCACACCCTAGTAAAATAATGCTTAAAATTCTCCAAGCCAGGCTTCAGCAGTACCTGAACTGTGAACTTCCACATGTTCAAGCTAGTTTTAGAAAAGGCAGAGGAACCAGAGATCAAATTGCCAATATCCACTAGATCATCAAAAAAGCAAGAAAGTTCCAGAAAAACATCTATTTCTGCTTTACTGACTATGCCAAAGCCTTTGACTGTGTGGATCACCACAAACTGTGGAAGAGATGGGAATACCAGACCACCTGACCTGCCTCTTGAGAAATCTGTATGCAGGTTGGGAAGCAATAGTTAGAACTGGACATGGAACAATGGAACAACAGACTGTTTCCAAATAGGGAAAGGAGTACGTTAAGGCCGCATATTGTTACCTTGCTTATTTAACTTGTATGCAGAGTACATCAAGAGAAATGGTGGGCTGGATGAAGCACGAGCTGGAATCAAGATTGCTGGGAGAAATATCAATAACCTCAGATATGCAAATAATACCACCCTTATGGCAGAAAGCAAAAAACTAAAGAGCCTGTTGATGAAAGTGAAAGAGGAGAGTGAAAAAGTTGGCTTAAAGATCAACATTCAGAAAACTAAGACCACAACATCAGGTCCCATCACTTCATGGCAAATAGATGAGGAAACAATGGAAGCAGTGACAGACTTTATTTGGGGGGCGGCTCCAAAATCACTGCAGATGATGACTGCAACCATGAAATTAAAAGACGCTTACTGCTTGGAAGAAAAGCTATGACTGACCTAGACAGCATATTAAAAAGCAGAGACATTACTTTGCCAACAAAGGTTCATCTAGTCAAGGCTATGGTTTTTCCAGTAGTCATGTATGGATGTGAGAGTTGGACTATAAAGAAAGCTGAGCACCAAGAATTGATGCTTTTGAACTGTGATGTTGGAGAAGACTCTTGAGAGTCCCTTGGACTGCAAGGAGATCCAACCAGTCCATCCTAAAGGAAATCAGTCCTGAATATTCATTGGAAGGATGATGCTGAAGCTGAAACTCCAATGCTTTGGCCACCTGATGCAAAGAACTGACTCATTTGAAAAGATCCTGAATTTGGGAAAGATTGAAGGCAGGAGGAGAAGGGGACGATGGAGGATAAGATGGTTGGATGGCATCACCGACTCAGTGGACATGAGTTTAAGTAAACTCCAGGAGTTGGTGATGGACAAGGAGGCCTGGCGTGCTGCAGTCCATGGGTTTGCAAAGAGTCGGACACGACTGAGTAACTGAACTGAACTGAAGTCCTGTTGGATTCTTTGCGACCCCATGGATGCCAAGCTTCCCTGTCCTTCACTATCTTTCAGAGTTTACTCAAACTCTTGTCCACTGAGTCAGTGATGTCATCCAACCATCTCATCCTCTTGCCACCTTCTCCTCCTGCCCTCTATTTTCCCAGCATCAGAGTCTTTTCCAATGAGTCAGCCCTCCCCATCCAGTGGCCAAAGGATTGGAGCTTCAGCATCAGCCTTTCCAGTTAATATTCAGGATTGATTTCCTTTAGAATTGACTAGTTTGATCTCCTTGCTGTGGAAGGGACTCCCAAGAATCTTCTCCAGTACCACAATTCTATTCCATGCTCAGCCTTCTTTATGGTCCAACTTTCATCCATACATGACCACTGGAAAACCATAATTTTGACTAGAGGGACCTTTGTGGCAAAGTGATATCTCTGCTTTTTAATATGCTGTCTAGGCTTGTCATGGCTTTTCTTCCAAGGAGCAAGGGTATTTTAATTTTGTGGCTGCAGTCACAGTCTGCAGTGATTTTGGAGCCCAGGAAAATATTGTTTCCATTTTTTACCGCATCTATTTGCCATGAAGTGATGGGACCAGATACAAGTGGAGTGCTACCTGCCTTACCAATGCTGTCTAGCCTTAACTCCACAGCAACCCGTAAGTCAGTTTTTTAAACTATGGGTTGAAACCCAGTACAACAGTAAGAGGGATGAAATCTTTGTTAAGACTAATATTTTTTATTTGCCAGTTCTTTTTAAAAGTTGGGTTAAAATTTAAATGTAACTCACAGAGAATAAAACGTAAAATTTGTTGTATACCATGCCATCAAAATGCAAGACATTTTAATATCCCCAGAAAGTTCTGCCCCTTTCCAATCAATCCTTTCCCCCACATGCTGAGAAACAACCAATTTTCCAATTTGTATCTTTATAGGTTAATTTTGCCTTTCTGGAACATCGTATAAATGGAATCTTGTATGTGACCATTTTAAAAAATAAAATACTGTAAAGTATCACATATGTATCTCATGTGATAAGCATTGTTTTATGAAACATATTGTGTGTGTGAGGTCACTCAGTCGTGTCTGACTCTGCGACCCCGTGGACTGTAGACCACCAGGCTCCTCTGTCCATGGGAGTCTCCAGGCAAGAATACTGGAGTGGGTTGCCATTTTGTTCTCTAGGGGATCTTCCCGACCCAGGTCTCCCGCTTGGCAGGCAGACACTTTAACCTGTGAGCCACCAGAAGATTCATGAAACATATTACAGCTACATATATATTTTTTTCAAAGACTAACATCTATGAGCCAAACCCTCTTCCTGGTTCTGGGGATACAACATTAATCAGACAAAAACCCTTACCTTTATGAAATTTTACTTTTAGTAAGTAGTCAATAAACAGTAAGCACAATATGTCAGTAAGTTACATAGTATAGTAGAGGTGATGCATGGTACACAAAGAAAAAGTAGATGGGGTAAGGGAAGTGGGGAGAGGGTTAAGTTTAGATTAGGTAGGCAGGGAGGCCTCCTTGATCTTTGAGGAAAGTCTTAATGAAATAGTGGAAGTGTGCTGGGCAGAAGGAACAGTTAGCATGAATGTGTGCACCCACATACATTCCTACTTTAAATTAGGTTGTTTTGTAATGGCACCCCACTCCAGTACTCTTGCCTGGAAAATCCCATGGACGGAGGAGCCTGGTAGGCTGCAGTCCATGGGGTCGCTAGGAGTCAGACACGACTGAGCGACTTCACTTTCACTTTTCATGCATTGGAGAAGGAAATGGCAAGCCACTCCAGTGTTCTTGCCTGGAGAATCCCAGGGACGGGGGAGCCTGGTGGGCTGGCGTCTATGGGGTCACACAGAGTCGGACACGACTGAAGCGACTTAGCAGCAGTAGCAGCAGCATTTGTTACCTTAATTTTTTAAAAGGGGGAAGGGATAAAGTAACTAGTACAACACAGGTATTATTTCCAGTTTTACTGAGGCTCAGTAAGGTGAAGTGACTTGTCCAAGGTCAAATAGCCAGCAGGTAAATCGTAGCCCAGATATTTGTCTTCAACTCTCCTATTTCTTAAAACATCTCCCAATCTAAAACACAGCATTTGACTGAACTCTGCTCCTCCTCAGCTGAAACCACAGGGACCTGCACCTCAGTTTTCCTGGGGAACATTCCAGAGAGACTGCTGAATGAATCTCACCATGTGTATACCGTATTTCCAAGACTACTAATGTCCTTGCCAGTTCCTGGGTCCTGCTGAGAACCTGATACTGTGCATCCTACCTTCAAACTCTAGCCTGTCTCTGTTCCTATAGCCCTGGTTAGAGTCCACAGAAGGCATGACTAGAGGGTCAGAGAAGGTGTACTGATGTTGATGTATACTCAACCACCATTTACATTTTGATAAATATTTGGCAACATCATTTTTGATGATTACAAATTTATTTGGGGGTATATATCTATTTGTTTAATCAGTTCTTTAATTTGTTCCAACTTTCAGTTTGTTAAAAAGTGCTACAACAAATATTCTTGTAGCTAAATCTTAGTGCAAATCTATGGTTTTCTCTCAGTGAGGTCTGGAGGACCCAGGGGACATTCTCCCACAGTGGCTTCTTCAACCCTGTGTGTGGGTTGTCGTGGTCACCTGTGTCAGGGTTTATTTACTTATCTAGGACATGCTGCATGGCTTGCAGGATCTTAGTTCCCCAGCTAGAGACTGAACTCGGGCCAGAGCAGTGCAAGTGCCGAGTCCTGACCATTGGACTGCCAGGGAATTCCCTATTTTTTTTTTTCTTTCTTTTAATGAAGTATGAATTGTAATGAAACATAGGGCATCCTAAAGAACTCTAAAGTATAAAATAAACTTTTTTCCTGTTATTTTCTTTTGCAAACATAAAGGACTTCTGCTACTTTTTGATCAATGATAGAGTATGTAAATGTATTGTTATTTACATAAAGTATATAAATATGAGATAGATATCATGGGAGAGTGAGCAAAAGAAAACAGCCATGGCCTCTTATAACACTTATTATAATTTAAATAGTTGTTTTGGGGGGCTAAATTACCCACTCTTACAACTGTTAATTGTCCCCCCAAATCCATACGTTGAAGCCCTAACCCCACAGTGCCTCACAATGTGACTGCATATAAAGAACTCCCATTGAAAAGAAAAATAACTCAGTTTAAAAATAGACATAGGATCTGAAGAGACATTATTTCAAACAAAATATACAAATGACAAATAAGCACATGAAAAGATGCTGAACATTATTAGCCATCAGGGAAATACAAATCAAAACCCCAGTGAAATACCATCTCATACACACAAAGACAGCTGTAATTGGAAAGATGGACACAGTAACTGTTGGAAAGGATGTATAGACACTGGAAACACTCATACTCTACAATGCTGATAGAAATGCAAAATGGTGCAGCTGCTTTGGAAAACTTTGAAATGTACACTTTAAATAGGTGAATTATATGTATGTGAATTAAATCTCAATAAAGCTGTTATATAAAAACAAAGGCAAGATATGAGCACTGAGTATGCTTGCTGCTATTGGAGTGTCCGTTTGTGGCCCTCCCAGCTGAGAGAGCAAAGAAGCATATATGTTTATATTAACCCATGCATATAAGCATACCTATACATCTCTCCATATGCACTCATCTGAGTCTGCATTAAGCTAAACATCATTTCATACTGACATCTCCAGATCTAATCCAATATCATGTAGGTCATTCTAGCCGTCCCCACTAGCTTAACAGTAATTTCTCACTCCTGGCTTTCACCATCTGCCCTTCATTTATTTAATTATTCGGTTCCAAAATACATGTGTAGCAGCTTCAGGACGACTAACCTGAATGCCTGTGGAAAGCAAGTTCAGCAACCAGAGTACAGTGCTTGTATGTAGTTTACTTGACTCTAGTCTCACTTCACTCATTTCCCAAGATAACTGGGTCAATCCCTTTTCCTCTAACCTTGTATGGTGAGGTATTTTATCAAAGTTTAAATTCCATTATGAGATTCCCTCTACTGCATAAATTATTTCTTTAAATTGAACATAATGTTCAAGGTTTTTGCTGTAAAGTTTCTATGGGTTTTGACAATTTCATAGTGCCATGTATATCCATCATTATAGTATCATGATATTAATATTAAGTATGGTATTAATATAATACATGAATAATTAATAGCATGATACAAAATAGTTTAACACCCTAAAAAACCACTGTGCTTCACCTATTCGACTCTCTCCTCCTCTCTTAACATCCCTGAAAACCACTGATGTTTTTACTCTCTGTATAGTTTTTCCTTTTTCATAATGTCATACAAATGGAATCATGCAGCAGCAAGTTGCCTTTTCAGAATGACTTCTTTCATTTAATAATATGCATTTAAGAGTCATAAGCAATTATCCTTCAATTAAAAAACAAATTTTAAAAAGTCATAAGTTTTTGTGAAAACAAGCTCATTTCTTTTTGTCACTGGATAACACTCCATTGTATGGATGTGCCTGTCATTTTTAATAGACTTGATTCTTTAGAACAAATTCAGGTTCACAGCAAAACTGAAAAGAAAGTACAGAGTTTCCCTACATAGGCACAGCATCCAATAGTATTAACATCCGACCAGAGTGGTACATTTATTACAATTGATAAAGCTACATGAGCACATTATAATCACTCAAAAGTCCATAGTTTCTATAATGGTTGACTCTTGCTGCCGTATATTCTACAGGTTTCTACAAATGTATAATGACATGTATCTACCATTACGACATCATACAGAATATATTTACCCACCTATAAAATTGTTTATTCTCTGCCATTGCTTCTCTCCCTCCCTCTAACCCCCTTGCAACCACTGATCTTTATTACCGCTTCCATAGTTTCACCTTTTCCAGAATGTTATATAGTTGGAATCATACAGTATATGGGAGAAGGCAATGGCAACCCACTCCAGTGTTCTTGCCTGGAAAATCCCATGGACAGAGGAGCCTGGTGGGGTCGCAGAGTCGGACACAACTGAAGTGACTTAGCAGCATACAGTATATAGCCTTTTCAGATTGGCTTCTTTCACTAAGCAATATACACTGAAGTTCCTTCCATGTCTTTTCAAGACTTGACAGGTCGTTTCTTTTTAGAGCTGAATAATATCCCATCATCTGGATGTGCCATTTCTCTTCAGTTCTTAGTTTATTTATCATATATTGGTGTTGAATTTTGTTGAATACATTTTTTGCCTCATATCTTGATCTCATAGTTTTTCTGATTTAGTCTGTTAATAGGATGAATTACATTGATTCATGAATGTTGGACCACCCTTGCATTCTGGGAATGAGCTGTACAAGATTTCCCAGGCTTGCAGATATTATCTTGGTTTCTCAGTGTTTTGGACATAAGCAAAAGGCAGGAGGACACTGTGTCATAAACTCTGGAGAGTAGCCTAACTCTGCTGCTTGTACACGTCTGTGACTTAGAACTCTGAGATCACACTTCCTGTTTAATGGGGAATGAGGTTCTGTTTGCAATGAAGACACCAAGCACCTACACTTCAGCTTGCCTCGTATTTTCATGGCTCCCTAAATGGCTGTTCTCCTCCAAGTCACTGAATGTAACTGTCAGTTTTGACATTCACTTACCCTCTGGTACTATTAGAATCAGCTTTTATCATTCAAGTTTAAAAGTTTCTGTCTTTGGACAGCCGCGAAGGTAGTATGGCTCAACGGTTAAGAGCACAAGTTTGGTCCTTGCTTCAGATTTTTTCAGGTATATATGTAACAGTGGAATTGTTGGATCATGTGGTAATTCTGCGTTTCATTTTTTGAGGAACCACCATACCGTTTTCCACAGTAACTGATGACCTACAGTTTTAAGTTCATATTTTTCTAATATAGCAGAAGGAAAAAGAAGAGAACAACCAGAAGTAAAATTGACCTTCCCCCATGGAGCCAGATATATACACTTTGGTTGAAGACTAAAAGTAGTTTTGTCCCTTTCACTGATATAAGAGTATTACTTCTTATATCGTTTAAATTTTAAGTACTAACTAACAAAAAACTTAAAAAGTACAGTCTTCGTATGTTCTGGCTATCCATTAGGTGGTCCTTGGGTGCTGAATCATTGAAAATTCCTGGGTAAAATGCTGAACAAATGTGTATGCAACTTATTTGCAACCTCTTCCAGGAACCTTCCCTGCCCCTGAACCCCTGGGAGGCTCTTTCTGTCCCCGGAGCTCCAAAAGTGCTCCTGGTCTCCAACACTTACCACATCGGTCCCCTTTCACGCTCTGGTGCTCCCCAAGTCTAGACTAGAGCCTCAGAGGATACACTTACTCACCAGTCAGTGTCTCCAGCAAGGCCTGGATGGTTTTGGCATTTTGTCTTTGGCTGTATGTCTGGCTGGTGCTGGGAACAAAGGGTCAGTTTCAGGACTTCAGATCAGCCTGGCCAAGAACAGTGGATACACAGCCCCCATCGGCCCACTTCTGAGAGGCTCCCAGAACTCCAGCCTAAGATCCTTTATTCCCCTTGGATTTCCATTCCACCCTTTCCTGTCTGGGCTGTCTGCACGCAGCAGGCCCAGGGAGCACATATTGATCTGTTTTCATTTATCTTGGGATCCCCTTATCAATGGGATTCTCTGGTAGCTTAGCTGGTAAAGAGTCTGCCTGCAATGTGGGAGACTTAGTTTGATCCCTTGGTTGAGAAGATCCCCTGGAGAAGGGTTTGGCTACTCACTCCAGTATTCTGGCCAGGAGAATTCCATGGACTGTATAGTCCATGGGGTCGCAGGATTTGGACTTTCACTGCCTCTCAATGGGATTCACATACTTGGGGTTAACTCCAGGTGAACCCCAAGTGAAAAACAACTGAATTTCACTATCCAACATAAGCACTATTAACATTTAATGTATGTGTGTAGACACAAAATTGTACAATGTTTATATGTTAATAATTGGAGTTTTACTTGGAAGTGTCCCCTAGACATCTATTTCATTATATTCAAATGGCTAGATTATTTCCCTTTGTATGGTGTGCGTGCGTGCTAAGTTGCTTTAGTCGTGTCCAACTCTGTGCAGTCCTATGGACTGTAGCCTTCCAGGCTCCTCTGTCTATGGGATTCTCCAGGCAAGAATACTGGAGTGGGTTGCCATGTCCTTCTCCATGGGATCTTCCCAACCCAGGGGTCAAACTTGGGTCTCTTACATCTCCTGCATTGGGAGGTGGGTTCTTTACCACTAGGGCCACCTCCTATTGGAAGGCCTGGTTGGTTTTCAGGTTTTCAACGATATAAACATTGCTGAGATAAACTCTGGCTCCCAGATTCTTTACAGACTCACAGAATGCAATCTGAATTTTTTCCACAAGGGGGAGGCCAGCTACTCTGAGAAGGCAAACTAAGATTCAAAAAACAACTAGAAAGTTCTTACTATTTTGCTTTTGGGATGGATTGGGGGATCTGTGGTTATGTGGTACACAGAAGCTCACCCCAACCTTGTGAGGCTGGTAGTAGTATTTTCCTCATTTTATCCATAAGGAAACTGGGGGATGTGTATGGATTCTCACCAACCAGTGAGTGCCAAGGTAGAATCCAAAGCTGTCTTCTAATTCCATATAAGTGGCTCTCTTTCCTTCTCAGCACCTCCAAATGGAGAACAGTGTGTTATTCTCCTTACATTCAGTTCAGTTCTAGGCACTGTGCTGGGGACACTCTGAGGCATGCAGAAATAAATTAGAGGATCCCTGACCCTCAGGAGGTCATTATCAAGTGTGAAGACAGACTTAGAAATGGAATGGCTAAATGTCCACTCGAATAGGGAGAGCCCTGGAAGGTGGGAAAGTCCATTTGACGGTGAGACCAAGTACAGCTTTGTAAAAGAAGTGTGATGCCAGTAAGAGCTAAGGTTTATTTAGTATTTACTCGGTAGAACGCACTGTGCTTAGAGCTTCATATGTATCACCTAACTAAAAGTTCCCCACGGACCTGGACAGCATTAATGTTCTTTTTATAGGGAAGAAAATGGATGATTAGAGAGGTTAAGAAATTGGCTACTTGTGTCAGACCCCTGCAACCCAAATCCTTAATATTTATTTGGCAGGACCTAGAAGGATTGATAGACCCTTAATAGCCAGAGCTAGGAAAGAGACTTCTAGGAGAGGAAACAGAGAAACCAAGTCTTGGAGGCAAGAAATACGAGCACATTTGGGAATGCAAAAGGATCGGTGTGCCTAGAGTGTGAAAGAGGAGGGATCTGAAGAGATAAAAATTAGAGGGAGAAAACAGCCAGGCTGGAGAAGTCCATGAAGACTTCTTCAGTAGTCCAAGGAGATCCTACTGTGTTTTATACTGGGGGGAACTAACCAAAAGAGAATGACATCAACTGTGCTTTATTAAGATACATATGGTGTATTGCATAAGGGAACAAGGAGACTATTAGGGGATTTTTAAATAATCGTGGCCAAAGGTAACCAGAGGAGAAATGAGAACCAGAAGACATTACTGAGATTAACTCCACAAGATCTGACCTCTTATTAGACACTGGGGAGGAAAGAGAGAACCATGAACACAGTTTCCACCCTTGGACAACCGGGAGAACGTAGCATGTACACCAGCAGGGGCTGCTGTGGGGAGGGAAGGTCCCTTCCTGTATAGGTTTGAGGAACCTGAGGGACCTCTGGGTAGAGGGGAGTTAGGAGCAGGAAGCTGGTGATTTAAATGTGGTACCCGTGGACCAAAAGAAATGACTGGGAGTGGCCAGGGAAAATCCGTACTTAAGATTCAGCAGGGGATGTTCATACCCTGATAACCTGCATTTCTACTGTCAGATTTCTGCCATAGAGAAATAAAATCACATGTGCACAAGAAAGTGTATGAAGGATGTTCACAGCATCATTGCTTGTAGCAGTGAAATGTGGAATGAGGGGAGGAATGAGTAAATAAGCCATAAAACAGCCACATTGTACAGTGGTTAAAAATTAAGTAGATAAAAAATGCTAACAAGGACAGATCTCTAGAACATACAGTGGGTGAGAAAAGCAAGTTGTAGCACAACAATAATGTGCAATTCTACTTATGAAAAAAAGAAGAAAAGAAGCCAAACCAAAAAATGTTGCCACATATATTTTAAAAGGTGTGTGGGGGTGTGTGTGCACACAGAGAAAATTCTGGAAGGATAAACATACCATTAATTAAGCTGTAGGGGAAGAGTCATGATAAAAATGAAAAGCAAAAGGAGTGAAATGGGATTTTCAGCCTTAGTTGCCAAGTTTTAATTTTACAAGAATGCAGTTATAATGACATGAATAAAAATACCCAAACTAGGAAAACAAAATATATATAGATTCAATGGGAATAAGAGAGAATGGAAGAAACAGGGACATAGTCCAAGGCTCTGGATAAAGCAATATTATTGAAAACACCAGGAGAAGTTTCTGAAAGTGCAAAGTGGAGAGGGGATCACGATTCTCACTGACTCTGCAGAGGCAACCGGCAGGATGAGACCTGTGAGGTCAGAGAGTTTTCAACACCTCGCAATTATAACCACAAGTTGCTGTGTCCCTGAAAGGTCACCATGTCCCACCACTAGCCTTGGAATGAGATGGTGTTTGTTCTGTTCTTTCCGGAGTTGTAAATATCCTATGACTTTTCATCCAATTCTTGTGTTTGCACATGCCCTCCCTTTCCCAGAAATTCCAGCATTCTTGGTGTTGTCATTCCAGTCCTCCAAGCTGCCCGTAAAATCCACTTCCTCCCCTTCTGATCCTGGCCAATTCTTGCCTCATCTCTGGTCTCCCATTCAAAAATATTCCCACTCCTGGTTACTTATACGAACACTGTGGGAGGCCTTTTATGGAACTAAGAGTCACCTGGTGATAGATGAAGCTGAACATATAGAGGTGCTAAACTTAATTCCTCCAACAATCTAATAGGTATATATGATTACAACCCTAACTCCTTAGTGTGTGGTGGTAAGCATGTGGTGGGTGAGTGTTAAGACAAACTAGTTGAATGGGGGGCATAGAGTTTGGGGGGCTGGAGTGGAAGGGACTGGATGAGAGGATACCTTCTTAGGTGCTAGAGTGGGAGTTGGAGTTCAGTTGGAGGGAGTTCAATTTACCAAGTGTCTTTATAGCCATGATTTCATTTGGTGTCACCACAGTGATCTAATGATGGGGATCATTAGGGGAAATAATGAGTCAAGCTTTAATTCCCTCAAAGTGGCAATCATTGGGTTGAAGCCTTTGGGGGCTTATTAACCCATCATGCTGCCTTGAGTGAGTCTGCAAGGGGGTGGATGCAGACCGAATGGGGGTTCTCCGTGGCTTCTTTTGGTACAGCTCTTCACTGATCATCAGGTTTCTAGCAGCTGCTCCTCCTAGTCTGGAAACATTTGGCCAGGCATCCTCTGCTCTCCAAGCCCGCCCATCCCAGGAGATAAGGCTAAGTGGCAGAAGAGCCAGTTTCCTGGGGTTAATAAACAGGCTGTTTATATCTAGAGGCAGTCACGGGGCAGGCACAGACAGGCTGGAAGGTCATGCTCCGGGTCAACGTGGAGGATTCTGATAAACATTCTCCCAGTGAGCCTTCTGAGATGCAAGAACAGTTCTGGGCTCATTGCCCTTGTAGAGTACCAAGGTCCCCACACCTCACTCCCTCCTCCTTTATCCTCCTTCTCTTCCTCTTTCCTGTCTTCTGTAATAGAGAGAACACACCCCATAACTTGGGGCAGGTAATCCATCCCTCTGAGTCCCAATTTCCTCCCTTGTAATACGAGGGTAATGACAGGGCCTTCCATGTAAGAGGTACGGGAAGGTCCCCAGCCCTGTGTCTGGCACACACAGTGGGTATTTTTCCCCCTGCACCCCATCCTTTCCCCTAATCCTGGCCCCTGCCCTTTTCCCTTTCTAATATATTTTCCTGATTCGGTCCTGCCCTCACCTCCACCCCAGGCACTTCCACCCCCTCTGACTGTGCTTCTGGGTGGATGGGAGAGGCAGCCAAGCTTAGCCCTGAGGAGGGCTGACCACTGTGGGGCCAGTCTGGCCAGGCCAGCCTTGGCACTTTCCACAAGGCCACACCCTAGCTTCTCTACTTTTAGTAAATAGCCCACAGGATTCAGGGGTGGAAGGAGGATGTAGAAAAGGAGAGGCCAAGATATTTTCCTCTTTAGCTTATTATTTATTGCCCTTGGTAGACTCTTCCAGTGGCTTAATGGTCAGAGATCATTGAGTAAGCTGCTGTGTGACTTTGAAGTTCCCATTCACTCTCTGGAGTCAGTGCAGTGTTGGGATAAAAGAGGAGAGTATCAGGCCCTGAAGCCAGATTGTCTGAGCTGGACCCTCATCTCCATCACTTACTGGCTTGGGTTACTAACCTCTCTATCCCTCACTTTCCTCGATTTTAAAATGGAATTTATATTATATGTGTTGTATAGGGTTGTTATGAGGATTAAATAAGTTAGTCTGTTTAAAACACTTAGAACAGAGCCTAGCCCATAGAAGGCACTCAGTTAATCTTAGCTCAGCGATTCTGTGTAAATGGGGAAGTAAAACAGGGCTGTGTGCGCGTGGGAAGAGCAGGACACCCTCTCAGGGTATTCCAAAGTCCTGAAACCCCACAGTCCGCCTCTGTGTTGACCTCTGAATAAGAACATTTCAGGAGCTTGTACACAAAGTACTTAACTGTCCCAGAGAGACCCTAGGAAACTGGACAAAGAATTTCAAAGCCAGATGGAGCCCTTAGAGATCATGTGGTCCAGCTTCTAATGGTTCAGAACAGGTAGGGAGGACCAGGGAGACTACAGGGACTGGTCTGAGATCACAGAGCCGTGCTGAGTTGTAGAATTGTGGATGGTGATTTGAGGGGGCAATGGGGTGGTCGGATGCTGAGGGTCAGAACCCCAGCCTCCATGCCCTCAAGGATGCTTGGTTCAGGCATGCACTGCATGGCTGGGATACTTGGGGTCATCACTGGCATCTTTAATAATGATGATAACCATGGGAATGGATCCCACACCCTGCACCAAATGTTTTCTCATGTATTCTCTCATCCACATAAAATCTCCATTTTACAAATGAGGAAAGATGTCTTTCTCAAATAGCTAGAAAAGGGCAGATCTGGGGTTTGAATATGCATTTCTCTGATGCCCAAATCAGCAAGATTCTTCTATGCTTCCCAGTGCCTAATTGGGAGCTTGAACCCACAGCTCCCAAAGACAAGGATCTTTGATTTGTCTGACAGAGCTGGCCAAGCAAATAACAGAAGTGGATGAGCCTGAACTACCAGCCATCTTTTCAGCCCCTGATCCACAAGCCACAAGGGAGCCCAAACCCTGTGTGAGAGAGGTGGATCCTTTCTTTCAGGGGCCCTGCCTTGATGCTGTCTGTTCCCACTAATTTTTTTTTACAACTTTGAAAGGTTATAATATATTCTCTGGAAAACATTCAGCAGTACAAAAGCCCTCCCTAAGCCCTCCTACCCTGTCAGAGGTCCATCACTGGTTGAATGATTCAGAAATTCTAGACCTCTGGAAAGGTCCCTGGTTGGTCCTGAGGGAACACAGGTAGATAGAGGAAAACCCTGCTCAATTAAAGTTCCTGATACCTGGAGAATTTTGAGGGCAGATCACTTCAAACTCAACCACGAGTCTCCCACATTTCTTGGACATTTGGGGGAGAAAGAGCTCTTCTCCAGGAAGTTTCTGCTGCATGCCAGGCTTGACATCCTTGAACATGATGGGGAGAAGCAGTAGCTAGTTTTGGAAGAGGTGAGAAAATAGGGCTTAGAACGTGGAGTGAAGCATCAGGACCTGACTCGCCCAGGCTTCATCCAGGGCAGGATTACAAACAGATGGAAAGTGGGAGGAGAAGCAGGCAGTGGGTAGCCTGAAAAAGAACTTCTACCTCTCAAAAACATAAAGTCTATACAGTAGCTGACATGAATTTGTCAATTTAACATTAAGAAGCACAAGAGCAGGGTAGGTGGCAGGGGGAATGTCTGTTAGTAGAGTCTAAGGACCTAAGACACTTGGAGTCCAAGGAACTAGGTGATCCCCAAGGATCCTTCTGGGCTGATAGTCTCATGAGGTTGAGAGATCAAAGCCTGGGAAGTAGGACAAGACCTGATTCTGACCCAGATGCCCTAAAATCTTTTGGAGTTCAATGTGAAGGCCAGGTTATTTCCCATGGATCACAGAGCCTTAAAGAAAAGGAACTTGGTGTCCAGACCTCAGTTAGGCTTTCAGTTTCTGGGTCAACTCACCCTGATCCTTCTCCCTAGCCCTTTTCTCACGCTCACCTGCACTTCACTTCCTGAAAAGACAAAACTTGTTGAGCTGCACCTCTCTCCTGTGGAGGGTGGGGAGGGGAAGCTTTCCCCTAAATAAAGGCAAAGTACAAAGGACACTCCCAAATCTATGTCTCCCCTTTCCTTTTTCTCATTAGTTCATTCATTCACTCATTTGTTCATTCACTCTTAAACAATTATTAATTAAATACCCTCTGTGTGTGCCTGGTACTTTTCTAGGGCTGAAGTTATCGTAGAGAATAAGACATAGTCTCTGATATCATGCTGTTTACATGCTAGGTGGAAGAAGAATGGGATAGACCATAAGTAGGTAGACAAATAAACCAGTGAGAGCATTTAAAATTGTGAAAAGGAATAAAAGAATAGCAAAACATGATGCAGCAGGGAGCTTTCTTCTGTCTACTGTCCTCAAAATAAAGTCCAAGGCTGGAAAGCCCATCTCCATCTGCCCCTGTTTACCTCTCTAGCCTTTTACCTCTTGTCTGTTTTCATCTTGAGCTCTCTGTTTCAGCCGTGAAGAACCTGCATATCAAAGTTGGAAGGGGCAAAGTAGCCCCTTGATCTGGTAGTTCTTTTAGCTTCAAACACTGTCTCTTTTCACTGCCTCTCTCATGTCTCTCACCCAGCTAACTCCTGCTCCTTCTTGGCTTACGAGCTACTTCCAGCTGGAAGCTGGTCCTACTCCCACGAATTCAGGTGCAGTGCCTCTCTCTGTGCTGCATTCTCTCCTTCAAGAGCATCCATCGTCCTCTGCAGCCAGTTTGCTGCTTTCTCCACACCAGACTGTGAGCTCCTAGAGGGCAGGAATCATATTTTACTCTCCCTGAATCATAGAAGCCTCAACAGTTGGCACAGTGCACAGTACATAGCAGATGCTTAAGAAACACCTGTTGAATTAATTAACACTTCGTTTAGTACATTTTGTTATTGTTGTTTAGTTGCTAAGTCGTGTCTGACTCTTTTGCGACCCCATGGACTATAGCTAACAGGCTCCTCTGTCCATGGGATTTCCCAGGCAAGAATACTAGAGTGGATTGCCATTTCCTTTGCCAGGGGATCTTTCTGACCCAGAGATTGAACCCAGATCTTCTGTATTGGCAGCAGGATTCTTTACCGCTGAGCCACCAGGGAAACCCTTAGAATGTTTAAAAGCTCAGCAATATGATGAAAAGGCATCAATGAAGTGTGGCTTTGGAGACAAAGAATTAATTGGGGAAAAAATATAACAATTCCTCAGTCCTTTCTTGAGTTCATATTCCAGCCTCTTTCAGCTCAAATACTTTACTAGAGCCTCCTAAAAGGCTGACCAAGCAGGAGGACAGAAATTATTGACCCTACTTAACAGCCAGGGAAGGTCATGTCCAAGAAGGGTGAATGCACTTCCAGCCAGGTGGTGGTAGAGTATATCTGGATAAGGTCGGGGCCCCAGAGACATCATACCCGATCTCTGCATCATGGAGGGAATGTGGATGGAGGTGCTCATAGACAGACTCCGAACTAAGTATCCTGGCTCATCTAAAACTCAAAATAACTGCTTCAGGGTGGCAATGACGGTTGCCACAAGGAGGAGACAATGAGATTGACCCACAGTCTACCCTCATTCTGTAACTCAACTCCAACTAGGCAGGTTCTCCGGGCCACCATTCCATTTGTTCTTAGGGACTCCTCCCTGGGGTCAGTTCATGAGACACTGTACACTCATCGACTGACTAGGATGGAAATGCTAGTCAAAATTCTAACTTCCTCATTTCAGAGTTGGGAGAGTCAGGGTTCAGAGAGATGTGATTAGTCTCTGGCATGGATAAATGTAAGATCAGGAGTCCAGATTATTGGTCCAAAACTTTCTCAAGTATCCCCTTGACATGACCCTCTGTGTTGGGAAAGGGGTGATGGTGCTGTGGACCTGACCTAGCCATTTGTTAGCTGTGGTCACGGTGGGGAAAGAGAGGCAGGAGGGGTGATGGGCTACCCACCCCATCCAGTTGTCCCACTCTAGAGTTTATTCATTCCCCAGTAGTCCTCATTGGTTTTATGCGTTGTCAGTTAACCAGAGGAAGTAGAATATGGGTTGTCCACTGTTTAGTGACTGTTTATGAAGATCATTATTCCTCCAGGAAATAGTCTCCCAGACAAACAATAACAGAGAGGATGGAGGGCAGGAGGAATGAGGCCAGCAGATAGCATAGGTAGGGCTCCCTGCTACTAAGAATCAGGGAAAAGGCTATATGTATTAGGTTCCACCAACATATAAGAACTTCCCAGAGAAGGGAAACGACATTTTGAAAGTTTCAGACTGTATCCAGCCCAGGTGTGACTCTTTATTTACTATGGGATCCTGGACAAATCATTCGGCCTTTCAGAACCTCAGCCTCTCAAATGAGAGGGTTGAATGAGATGGTTTTTAGGGACTCTTTTCCATAACTCTCCCCACAAATGAAGTGAGTTTTAAAGGAAGTGAGAGTCAGTAACTCCATTTCAGATAAACTCAATAAACCTAGTATTTGTCAGGCCAGGTCCTGTTGAAGTTTAATTGGGAGATCTGAGGAATAGAGTTAACACAGCAGGCCTGAGACTGCTATCCTTAGAAAGATGTTTGCACAATTGGCCCTGGGTTGGCATTCCGGAACTTTGATGTCAAAGGATTTCCACAATTCCCAGAACTGATAACGGTGGCTCACTTAAGCCTAGACTATTTGGATAAACAATGTGGCTCCTGCTGAACACCTGTTTTCTTCTGGGAGTCTGGCATTTTGGTACACGCTAGGCGGAGGACGCCTACAAGGCCAGCCCCCAATAAAAACTGAGCCCTGGACTTCCCTGGTAGTCCAGTGGTTGGGTATCTGCCTGCTAATGCAGAGAACATGTGTTCAAGCCGTAGTCTAGGAGGACTGCCCACGATGAGGGGCAACTGAGCCCACACGCCCCAACTATTGAGCCAGCACTCTAGAGCCCACAAGCTGCAGCTATTGATGCTCAGCACCTAGAGCGCATGCTCTGCAACAAGAAAGCCACCACAGTGAGAAGCCCACGCACCGCAACTTGAGAGTAGCCCCTGCTCACCGCAACTAGAGAAAGCCTGTGCACAGCAACCAAGACCCAGCGCCACCAAAAATAAATAAAACCGATCACTGAGTCTAATGGGGTTCCTCAGAAGACGCTTTACAGGTATTGTCATAGTCTGCTGCTAGAGAATTAAGTGCATCCTGTGTGATTCAACTGGGAGAGGCCTCTCAGAAGTTTGTGCCTGGTTTCCCTCAGTCTTTTTCCCATGCACCTTTTCCTTTTGCTGATTTATTCTGTAACCTTTTGCTGTAATAAATCAGAGTGTGAGTATGATTATATGCTGAGTTCTGTGAGTCCTGATAGCAAATCATTGAACTGGTAGGTGGTCTTGGGAACCTCAGACAGGGGATAAGCCTAGATCTCACAGAAACAACCATAATCCTAGCAATCTTTTAGGAATATACAGCTTAAAACTAGCACTATCCAACAGAAATATAGTCTCAGTTGCATGTGTAATTCAAATTTTTCTATCAGTCACATTTTACAAAGTAAAAAGAAACAAGTGAAATTAATTTCAGTATAATTTCTTTAACCCAAATATAAAAATATTAAATGTTACCTTGTAATGATATAAAAATTTATTGAGAAATTGTAATTCTTTTTTTTTCTTATTAAGTCTTCAAAAACCAGTGTGTACTTTATACTCACAGCACATCTCCATTTGGACTAGCCACATTCCAAGTGCTCACTAGTCACACTCAGCTAATGGCTGACAAGTGGAAAAGCACAGAGTTAGAGATTAATGACAAGGACTCCAGAGATCAAGATCTTGTCAGAATCTTAGTTTTGCCACCTACCAACTGGATGGCCTTAAGCAAAGCCATTTAATTAATATATTAGTTTCTTCTTCTCTAAAATGGGGATAATGTTAGCTACCTCATGAAGTTATAGGAATTCCAAAAGTATGGGATCGCAAAGAGCTGGACATGACTGAGCGACTGAACTGAACTTAACTGAGTGCCTAGTATGTATAGGATGTTGGGTGAATGCTGACTGTTACTCTTATCATCCAAAAGGTTGGCCTTTGAGGTTAATTTGTTCAACTCCTCATTCCACAGATAAACTGAGGCCCAGAGTTTGGAAGGCACTGATTTCAAAAGCAGAGGCTCCAGCCACCTCTTTTCCTGTCCCCTGGCTAGCTCTAAAGATTGCATCTGCCAATATTTAGGAATCCAACAGCTTTGGGGCCCTACCTGGATTCTGCCATCCCTTCTTGATTATAAAAAAGGGCCACCATTGGAGTTGGCACAAAGTGGTGGGGCCTGGGCCTCCCTTCTGCTACCCGCCCCGATCTGGGTTGGGCTGGCTGACCTCATCACTGACTCCAGCTATTGCTCAGCACTGATAGGGTTGGCTTCCATTGTTTTCACTTTTCACTGCCCTTCTTGTTTATTAACTCATGTTCTATCTCCTTCTAAGACACAGAGCATCAGCACTTTTTAAAAACCTCTTTTTAATCATCTACAGTCCCTCTTCACCCACCAAGCAGGTCAGTAGTGAATGTGCCTAAAAAAGAGAAAGTGAAGAGGGACTTGGTGCTCACTTATCTGAGATGCAGTAGAGCAGCTCCTCAGGCTGGAAACAAAACTGGCTTATGATTCCTCTGCAACATCTGTCTCCACCCTTCCTTTCCTGAAACCCAAATGCAAATCATCTACTCTCCTCTGACAACTTCACTCAGCATAACTCACGTATCTCAAATCTTCCCAGCAGCTGGAATCAGACCAGTTTTGTGGGCTCAGAGCTAGACTAAAATTCTACTTATTCAATTTGCCAAATAGTGTTATTTGGCATTCATTTATTTAATGTTTACTGAGCATCTACTGTGTATTAAGCCCTCTGCAAAGTGGTGAGAATGAGACCTTCGTGGACCTTAAGATTTAGTGTGAAAAGGTGACAAATAAGAAATAATGGTAAAGTAAGTGGTAAACAAAAGGTTAATGTATAAAATGTCAAATGCTCTAGGAGTTATAATAAATCAAGGGGACCCGAACAAAACTCTTTCCTTAAGAAATGACATCTGCACTGAGACCTGAAAATGGTAGGAGAGAACCAGTGAAAGAGAACACAGAGAGTTCCAGGTAGAGGCAACAACATAGCTGAAGGTAAGAGAGAATGGCCTGTTGGAACAACTGGAGAACAGCCCAGTACAGCTGGGTAGTGAGAGCAAGAGGAGAGTGGCAGGGACAAGGAAGCAGCCAGATTTGGAGGATATTGTCCTAAGGGCTAAGGAATTTGGACTTTAACCTGAAGGCCAGGGGAAACAGCCTGGTGCAGAATAACATCTTTCAAAACAGAATTCCAGGGAACAAATCAACCAAATGTGCTAAAAAGGCTGATGGTGAAAAAGTTAGCAAGTATGATATTCATTCTTGTCTTCGAGGTCTTTGTACTGAGGCTCGAACTGTCTTTGAAAGTAGTACACAACAGGAAGGCCCAGTCCACTGGCAGGCTATGCTCCCTAACCTCCCACCCACTGTTCATGAGATCAGTACTTCTAAGTCTGGTTCAGCCCAGGTTTTCCTTAGACCCTTGGAGCTGCAGAGCCCACCATGGAGAGATTGTCAAGGACCCTTTTTTAACAGATGGGCCAGAGAAGGAAAGTCATTTGTCTATGGCCCTACTGCAAGCCTAAGGTTCTGACTCCTTGTTTGCCCCAAAGAAATTGAACATGAGGGCTAGGATTAGGGTAAGGCAATTCAGGCACTCTGGGTGCACCATATAAGCAGGCACTCACTCACGGGTGCCATCTCTGCACTCGCCTCACCCTAGTCCTGGCTCTGTTGGACTCACTTTGAAGGCAGGGATTGTAACTTCCAGAAAACTCTCTGGCATCTTTCATGGTTTTTGTTTGTTTAACATTTTTTGTTTTGATGTGGACCATTTTTAAAGACTTTATTGAACTTGTTACAGTACTGCTTCTGTTGTTTATCTTCTGGTTTGTGGCTGTGAGGCATGTGGGATCTTAGCTCCCTGACCAGGGATCGAACCCATGCCTTCTGCATTAGAAGGTGAAGTCTTAACCCCTGGACCACCAGGAAAGTCCCCTCTTTCATGGTGTTGACAAGGTGCTAGGCACATATTATGAGGAATTCTAGATACCTACTGATGCAAATGAATAATGGATTTCTGACAAACTATGTATACAGATGTTTGTATCTTTGGGTAAATATGACCTTCAAGATACAACAGAACGAAGTCCAGAGGGCCCAAGAATGTACTCTAGGCTTGGATTCTGGTCCCCTCTTCGCCACCAATTTGCTGTGGGTGAATTGTTCCCCATCTCTAGGCTTCAGCAAAATGAGACAATTGAATAAATAATATTTGTTGACTACATACTCTGTGTCAGACACTGTTCAAATGCTTTTGTGCTTTAACTCATTTAAAGTTAAAGGCCTTCAAGACTCCCTTCACTTCAATAGGCTGTGGTTTGAGGTAAGGAAGGCTTCACAGAGAATGCGGGATCAAGACAGCCCTTCCAAATTCCCACGGGGATCATACCATCTTAAATCATGATAAAGGCATAGTATCTCAAGGCACTTGTCCATCAGAAGACACAGAATCACCTGCTTCAGAGTCAGCTCTGGAACATGGCTGAAGGTGGAATCTCAGCCTTTGCCCCTAGAGATTGTAATGCAGTGATTCTGAAAGGGGACATAGGTATCTGTATGAAAAGCTTCTCAGATGACTTTTTTAGTCTGATTTGTGAAGCACTGACTCCGACACATATCGCTGTCTGTGGATAGAATCATGCATGGACCTTGAACTGCCTGACCTGGTCATTAGCATCTCAAAGCAGAGAAACAAATTCATTGATTTTTTTTTTCATGTGGGATCTTAGTTCCCTGACCAGGGATTGAACCTGCGCCCCCTGCACTGGACACACAGAGTTTAAACCACTGAAAAAGAAACTGTAGTCACTTACTCATGTCTGACTCTTTGCGACCCCATGCACTGTGGCCCACCAGGCTCCTCTGCCCATGGAATTTTCCAGGTCAGAATACTGGATTGTTGCCATTTCCTTCTCCAGGGGATCTTCCCAACCCAGGATCGAACCCGAGTCTCTCGAATTGCAGGCAGATTCTTTACCATCTGAGCCACCAGGGAAGCCTTAAACCACTGAACTATCAGGGAAACCCCCAAATCCGTTGACTAATGCCACAAATACTAAGCACCTGATGTGTCCTAGACCCTGTGCCAGCTGGTGATTATGGTCCCTACTCTCAAGGGACTCCTGGTCTAGGTCCATCACTTATTTTTAGCCTAAGAAGGGCCTTAGACAGCATCTAGCCTAAGAAGGGCCTTAGACAGCATCAACCAATCCCATCATGCCGTTCTGGGAAACTGAGACCCAGAGAGGGAAAGCAATTTGTTCAAGACTACAGAGGGAATAAATGTATTTTCTGCTCTCAAACCAGCTGAGGAATCCCAATGTTCTTCTAGGGAACGGGGCTGCATTCAAAAATTCTAGAGCAGTCAACTCGTTGCTTTTTAAGCACTAAGCCTACATAGAGTAAATATTCCTGGAGGTCTCACTCCAGATCTTGCTGACATTTTAAGTCCTTGATATCCCTTCTACCAGATTGGAGGCAGGAGGAAACAGGGAACACCAAGGGAAGTTCCATCAGTTCTTCGGTGCCTTTTAAAGTCCTTTCTCTAGCTGGGCTGAGGACACGGTGCTTGCCACTTCCAGCACTTTGGAGTCGAAAGAAGAGGGGGCTGCCTCACGTTCACAAGCACCTGGCTCCCGTCTCTCGGCCCAGACTTGCTTATGTCACTGTCGCCCAGCGGGGGAAGCGGAGGGGAAGTCATGCCCGCCCCTGAAATGCCAGGCGCCTTGCAATTGGCTACAAAGACTCAGGCCCGGCCGCGGATTGGTCATCGCTGAGGGCTTGAAAGGTAGATGAGAGCAGATGACACCTCAGACGGACCGTGGCCCGGGATCAGACAGCGTCTGCGGCGAGCCGAGACGCGCCCCCAGCCCATCATGGCCCGGCTCTTCCGGGCATCCTGCCTTCTCTCCCTGCTCCTGGCCGGCTTCATTCCCCCGAGCCAGGGACAGGAGAAGTCGAAGGTGAGTGAGCCTCGGGGGTGGGGGGCCAGGGGAAAGAACACAGCCCGCAGGTGTCACCATCTCTCAGTGAGGGCTTCCCTCTAGAAGGGTGATAACCTAGGTGCGAGAGACGCCCTTAACTCCCGTTGCCTCCGTCTTTGGCGCACTCAGACTGTCGTCAGACTCTTCGCAGTTTCATCTGCTGGAGACCTGGGTGCTCCTGGTGGGCGGAATGAATTAGGGACGAAGGTTTGTCTCTCCAGAGTTCACACTTTCTTCCCCCACGGCTACATCCGGGCCGCCTTGCTACATCCAAACCACCGTCTGTTTCTGAGACCCTTCCCTTCCAGTGGACCCTGAAGGGGGAGGGGGGCCCAGAAAATGGCGTGGAGACTCGGGGTCTGGGTGGCTGCAGAGTTCCCAGGGAGACTGGCAGGCAATGTGTGGTGCTCAAATGGCCCAAGCATAAATGCAGGCAGGATGCTGGGATACTGGTAAAAGGGGCTGACAGAACGAGCTCTGGGTTGGCAGCAAAGAACGCCCAGGACGCTGACTAGACCTCTCATCCTTTGCAGACCTCAATTTCTCCATCCACTGGAGGTAAGAGCACAGGGCACAAAGAGGCTGAAGACTTCAGAGGGGATGCTTGGAGAAGCTACAAAATCCACACACCATTCTCTGGAGGGTTTCCTGTTTGGGGCAGCCTCAGTACCCACCAGCCACAGCCCTTATTGGCCTGCCAGCTCCGTAGGAGAGGCAGAATTCTCTTGAGCCTTAGTCTACCCTCAGTAGAGCGTGTGGTCCTTAGTTAGAGTGGGGATGCTGAGGTCAGGAGCAGGGGTGACCTGACATGCTTAGACCTCTCCTCTTCCCCGGGGTGGGGAGTCAGGAGCCAGGCATAGACCCAAAGAGAGAGATTTTGTTTCCAGCCTCCCAATACATACACACAGCGACACACACACACTGGCACACACACTGGCACACACACCAGCACACACCCCTCACCTGTATAAAATCAAGAAGCTTTGTGCGTCTGTGTTTCTCAAATCTTCCATTCTAAGGTCTTATGACTCCACAATTCCATTTCCGTAATCATATCTATTGTTCAGGAAGCCCATTAAAAATGCAAGGTTACTTCTGCTTGTTTCTATCCCGTCCTGTCAGCCTAAATTCTAATCAGTCTGCCTCTCCTGGGAGTCAGCCTAGAGACTGGATGGTTATGGGGCCACTTCCTCCTAGCCTCTGGCTTTGTATCCAGTCTTGTTCATAACCTCCAATTCAGAAGGTATTTTCCAGGGCAGGGATGGGTCTGAGTTTTGATATTAGGGTGTGGAACTGAAGTGAGGGCAGGCCATGGGTAGGGCAGCATCATGGAGTCAGTCCTATAACCTCAGTTTGGGGAGAAGCAGAGACGGGAAGATGGGGCCCTGTTTCAAGAAGGTGGAGGTAAGAAAAATGGATCCCATGAATAGCTCATCATAGCCATGAGTTCTCTGTAGAACTCTGGGGAGGAATAGATGGATTCAGAGAAAACAGGATGGGTATGGTCTAGAAAAGCCTTAGAGTGGGGTGTGATCATATCAGATGCCACCCGCTAGGATCTGCTAGCCCATGACAGTCTGGTCCTGCCCCATCTTTCCTCCCAGGTCTTGAGAGGGTTGAAATGTCATAGCCTCCGTTTCTAGGACTCAATCACTGCTTATCTTACCCCCAGCTCCAGGGCCAAGGCAGGGGGCCAGGGGCAAGTAGAGGAAAGGATGTGACAGCCCCAGAGGGATATTTGCCTCCACTCAATTCAAAGGGAGGGGCTGGGGAACAAAGCCTTTTCTCGCTGTCACCTCTCCAGTCCATCTTAAGGCTGCCCAGGCTCCCTGTCCTTCCCCTACAAAAGGACTTCACAGAGGCTAGAAAGAATAACAGCTGCTGACGTGCATGGGCTCCTAGTAACCGCTGGTTTCTAGGTGACTAAATCAGGCAGATAGAATGAAGCACTGGCTGACAGTCAGAGCTGAAGAGCCCTCTAGACAGCCCTGAATCTGACCCCATCTCATAATCAAGGAGCCAGAGCCCCAGAGAAGAGACAGGAGTAGTCACATGTAGTTGCATGGGAGGCCTGGCCAGGCCTAGAACTCAGGTCTCCTGCCCCCAGTCCAGCTCTCCTCTCATACCTTCACACTGTTGGGAGTGGTAAGATGAGTGAGGAGAGAGACACAGGACCAGCAATGCAAGCCAGCCGGGGTCCTGGCAGGGTCTCCCCTCCCACTCTCAAGCCCTCTGAACTCTCCTGTCTTGTGCAATTGTGGGAGGATTGAGGTAACTTCCCCCCCCCCCGCCCCACCCCCATCTCCTCTGACCTCCTGGTTAAGGTGCAGGGGTCTGGGACTTCAGGGACCCACAAGAGGAGGGGCGGGGCCTATAAGGAGGTGGGGCGCATGCTTAGTATTGAGAGCCGGCTGTGGCTCTTTCCCCTACCATTGTCACTCTCTGACCCCTCTCCATCTGAACCCACAGCACCAGTGTTGCAGGCCCAGTAGAAAGCAGGAGGTTTTGTCACAGGTCCCTTTTCCTGCAAATACTCTGCCCAGTGCATCAGCTTCCTCATACCGACTGGGGAACATTCCAGTCTTCTTCACAGTAACACAGCAATGTCAGTGCCCTTTACCCTACCCCTTGATGAGGGGACAGGGGCTGGGTTTCTTTCCAAGGGGCTTTCAAGATGGTTTTAATCTACTAGCAAATTCCCACAGCCATTTTGGGAGACAGGTGGTTTTTCCTTCGCCCATCAACAGATGGAAACTCAGATTGAAAGTGACTTGCTCAGGGACACACAGCCAGCAAGACTCAAATCTAATGAGAGGAGATTCCCCTTGCCCCACCCCACCCTGAAAATGGGCTTAAAAGCTGATCCTCCTGCTGTTTTCAAGCTTCCCTTATTTAGACAACTTCTTGGCTTTTTTTTTTCCTCCCCATTTCACAGTTTGTTTTTCGGCCAGGGTGGAGTAGAGAGGCAGGCAGGAGGCCTGGCTAGGGTGTGTTTGTTGTGTCCTGGCTGTTTGCACTTGGAGCTGGAGCTGAGCTGGAGCTGAGACCCAGGGGCTGGAGGAATGTCAAGCTTAGGTCTCAGGCCTGTCTCTGGCACCCACCAGAAGTCACGGGGCACGGAATATTAGACTCACGTGAAGCAGGGAATTCGTACCAGAGCCAAGAACACTTGCAGCAGTCAGGGAATGACCATGTGGAAGGAGTCCAGCTCCCCCAGCTCACAGGCCTACGGAGTCTCCAAGACAGAGTAGCTTTCTTACACCCACCCAGGGCTACGCCCTGCCAGCCCAGACGGCTCTCTTCACTCGGCTGGGCCCAGGTGCACCTCACCTTAACAGCAAGTCTTCCAGGACTGGCCAGAACAGAGTGCGTGAATCTGCTTCTCTTAACTCCAACCACCTGCCTCTGGTCTATAATGCTAGCTTGCATTCAGTTTGTTTATTGTCTTCCTGCCTCTCCTCAGATGTCCAGGCCAGGACTGCCAGCCCACCTGCTAATTGTGGTAGTGATGCCATGATGCTCTCTCAAGACTAAACCCAGATTTTTGTAGTCTGCATCAAAAAATGGTAGAGATGAGATGAGGATAGAGTTGGGGGTGGGGTGGGTGTAAATTCCACATCCCACTTGCTGGCAGTAATCCATTCCCTCTTCTCCCACCGAAAGCAATGCTGTCAAGCCATCGTGGTTCAGAACAGCTGGTCCAGTTCAAGGTTCTCACTTTATAAATGAGGAAACTGAGGCCCAGAGAAGAGAAAGGACAAGTCCAAGACCACACAGGGAGTTAGAGGCAGAGCTGGTTCCCCAACTCACAGCCCATTGTTCACTGACTCTACTAGTCTGGAGGCGGACTGTGGAGCAACAGTTGGGCAAAGAGGAAGGCCTCAAGGTTGTTGTCACACTGCTCAATGCAGGGAACATCGGATCTATGCCAGGCACTGGGCTTTATCCTGACCATCCCATTTAATCCTCCCAGCAGGCCTGGCCCCATTTCTGGCCCCTATCCTACTTCCCTATTTTTGAACAACAGCCTCAGCTTTCCAGTTCTCCAGATTGGAAACGTCTGAATCACCATTTTCCACACTGTCGTTTCCTTGTTTCTGTTCAGCTCTTCCTTCACGACGGTCTACTTCTGGCTCTCATCACCACTTGCCTGCGTTATTCTAACAGCTTCCAGTCTCCACCATCCCATCCAGTAACACCGGCATGGCGGTAGTCTCCCTCACAGCCTGCCTGGTGGCTGTCTAAACTGACAAGTGATGCAGAAGTAATGACCATAGTTATTTCTCCAAGTTTCCATAGCACTCACCAGCTTGTTCAATGCTTTTAATATTATTATCTTGTGCAATGCATTAGGAGACTTCAGTTCTAGTCCAGTTTGAATTCTTGGGCAAGTCAAGACCACGTGGGCAAATGTGTTCCGCCACTCCCTGGTATCTTGAAAATGGTGGAGTCCAAGTTCCCTTCAGGCTCTAACCGCTCCCTGGTGCTGGTCTTTTCTTGCAGACGGACTGCCACGCTGGTGTGGGTGGCACCATCTATGAGTACGGGGCCCTCACCATCGATGGGGAGGAGTACATCCCCTTTAAGCAGTACGCTGGCAAATACATCCTCTTCGTCAACGTGGCCAGCTACTGAGGCCTGACGGGCCAGTACGTTGGTAAGAGCCACCTGCTCTTCCCCTGATGTGTTTGGGGATGTTTTTGCCAGTTGGGCACATTCCAATCACAGGAGCTTTTCTGGTGCAAGGAGAATGGGGGTGATGGTCATCATGAGATTTCAAACCCTGTACCTGAATCCTACTGTGTTCTGTGGTTCTGTGAAAATAATTATATAACCTGAGGTCTGATCCCCTATAAACACGTTCTAGAAGATTCTCAGTTGTCCTTCATCCCTGGGTATCTCAATTGCCCTAAAAGAAGAAGGATGGAGGAGACTGGGTTTGTGCCTGGAACTTCCTTTCATTGGAGTAAGAAACAGTAGCTTCCTCTTGCTGAGAAATTCTCCCCTGTCCTCAGCCCATCTGCCTCAGTGCTTCTCTTGGCCCCTGGCCTGAATCCCCAGAGTTTGTGTGTTAGTGACAGAACCAGGTTTCATGATCCCTGGTACCCCCTACTTCTTTCTCCTTAGCTGGGTCAGAGTCAAAAGCCAGGGCACAGGCAAGCCAAAGGCATCTGACAACACCCACCAGAAAATGCTTTGGGGGTGTGGGAGGGAGGCAAGGACAATCTAACTTAGAATGTTCTGCCTGAGAGTCATGGGCAGATTCCTGGAAGTGCAATGACAGTGAACTGGATGGCCCAGTGGGTAGTGAGTGCTCTGTCTAGAATGCTTCCATGTAGCCCTTGGAATAGAGCACAGTGCATTTGGGCAAGAGGTGGGCTGACCATGGATGCTGCACAAGAGACCAGGAGGCACCGAGAGGAGTGAGAGCTGGGCCAGGCTTTCCCCTGGGCCCCTGAATACCCAAAGTATAGGAGGGGTGTGAGGGCTCGATCCCACCCCAGGGAAGTCATCTGCCTTCTGCCCAGGGATGGATGGTTCTCACTCCAGGAAACTCAGTCCTGAGAGTCCTGAAGGAGCCCACAGCCTACAGGCCCAGGTGGTGGGTTTAGGCAGTGGGTGTCTGTTTACTAATTTGAGAAAGCACATTGCTCTCTTCTCCCCCAGACCTCCAACCCATCTAGGTTGGACTCCATAGGATGGGGCTTGAATGCCAGCAATGCCACACTCAATGAATTATCTTGGGCAAGTCCCTTCCCATCAGGCCTCAGTGATTTCAGCTATACAATGGGGTGGGGAGGTGGATGGTACACAGGAGGTGGGACTCCTCACCAGGGCTATCTCCATCTCTGCTCTCTCCCTGTTCCAGAACTGAATGCACTGCAGGAAGAGCTTGAACCATTTGGTCTGGTCATTCTGGGCTTCCCCTGCAACCAATTTGGAAAACAAGAACCAGGAGAGAACTCGGAGATCCTAGCCACCCTCAAGTGAGTGCTGACTCAGTGTCCTGAGAAAGCTCCTCTAACACATCCCTCCCACCCTGTGCCCCAGCCCAGGCTCCAGGCATCTTTTATGCTGGCCCCTACTCACGATGGATATTTATCAGCCACCAAGAACTACTCTCTCCTTCCAGGAACTCTGTTTAGTGGAACAAGTGGAAGAGGTACCAGGAGAGAGACAGGGTCAGGGATGGTGGCTGTCAGCCATGTTGGGGTAAGGGAAGGACAGGTTGAGGGCAGCGGTTATTGAGCAGTTACCAAATTGAAGGAAGACTGCTGACCCACATTATACCTGTGCCCATTTAACAGTCACTGGCTCCCACTGCCCATTATAGCATAAAATCCAGATTCCCAACCCCCCTTCCCCAGTTCTGTCCCCTCGTCTTATTTCTGAGCCCATGTATCTGGGACCCACACAAAAATATTCCTCTTAGGTATGTTCGACCAGGTGGGGGCTTCACCCCCAATTTCCAACTGTTTGAGAAAGGCGATGTGAATGGGGAGAAAGAGCAGAAGTTCTACACGTTCCTGAAGGTGAGTACACAGCCAAGCCACATTCCTGAAGAGCCTCTCTCCCTGGCTGATGCTGGCTCCAGACGGGGCTGCAGGCGCTCCTGGCCCCAGGCCACGTAGACTAGGCCCGTGCCACCCTCCTTTGTTCCTGGGCTCTTGCGGAGTTTCCTGGCATCTGATTATTATTCCAACTAGAGGGCTTTGTAGACCCTAGGGGCTCACCAACTCATTTTACAGATAGGCCCCAGAAGGGACAAGCTTAGGGTCTCACAATCTGCTAGAACCAAAGTTGGTGCTGGGATTCAGTTTTCTAACTCCCAACCTGGTGCTCTTTTCTCAATGCCCGGCTATTCTCCTTCCCCCGAGAAGTCTTGGGAAGGAGGAGGGATAAGAGGGTGGGAAGGGCCCCAGGCAGAGTTGACACTTCTCTCGTCTGTGCTCCAGAACTCCTGTCCTCCTACCTCGGAGCTCCTAGGCTCACCTGACCGCCTTTTCTGGGAACCCATGAAGGTCCATGACATCCGGTGGAACTTTGAGAAGTTCCTGGTGGGGCCAGACGGCATCCCCATCATGCGCTGGTACCACCGCACCACGGTCAACTCTGTCAAGATGGACATCCTGACCTACATGCGGCGGCGGGCGGTCTGGGAGGCCAAGGGGAAGTAACTGAGGCCCACCACCCCTCCCCCCAAGTCCACCACACGGGCTAGGGAGGACTCTGTTCAGGAAGGAACCCATTTCTCCAACTACGCCACACTCCCATGCTAGACCCTTTACTGTTACACAAGGCTCCAGCCTGAGATGAACGTTTGTGTCCGTACTGCTCTGCACATGGGCGTTTGCACACATGCCTACAGGCGTGTGTACACATGAGTACAGGGCCACATGTGTCAACCTGCACAAGTGTATATGTGGCAACAGCTGTGTGCCGTGAAGAATGCCAGAGAGGAACTTCCCTTTCCTTCCAGTTCTCTGTTCCAGTGATAACCATCCACTTTCAGCTGAGTCCAAACTGAAAAACCAGCTCTAGATTCAATTGTTCTGCTTTAACCAGGACCTCACCCTACCGGGCTGGCATCTCTTACTGCCTCCAAACACCACCCAGAAGTGCCTGGAAGTTTCTGGGTCCGCCGCACTGCCTGACTCCCTCCTTCTCCACCACACAGCCTCGCTCCTTCCTGAGGGCCCTCCCCTGCCCCCCACCCCACCACCCCCACAGCGTTCCCTGAGAGTCGCCAAGGCAGGTGAGAGCAGGGGCCACGTTCCCCGTGTCAGGGGGCGGCATCGCCATGAAGGAGGGGCCCGAAGCCCGCGTGGGCGGGCCTCCCTTGAGCCTGTCTGAGGGGCCAGCCTTTAGTGCATTCAGGCTGAGGCCCCCGGCCAGGGATGCCACCCCACTCCCTCGGGGGGTGTGTCCTCTCCCCTCACCCTGACCCACTGGCATGAGACTCATCCCTGTCTGCCTAGTAAAGGCCTTTCTGCAGCAGCTGAGCCTACTGTCATGCTTCTTCCATGGGGCTGCCCCAGCACGGGGGCAGGAAAGCTGGAGGTGGGAGGAAGGAATGAACTGAGGGCTTCAGGTCCTTGCTTTTTGGTTTCCACCTAGGCCTGCTCTGCTGCCTCACTCAGCATCTGGAGTCTATAAAACCAGCTCACATCTACGGTCACCCCACAGTTCTCTCTAAGGCAGCTAGCACTGAGATGAGCTGTTCCATTTGACAGATGAGGAAACTAAGGCTCACGGAAGGGCCAGGCCTTGCCCAGTGTCTCCTGACAAGTGAGGGGCAGGACTGGAGTGTAAACTCAGGTCACCTGACCCCCAGCTCCTGGATGCTCCACCCTCATAGAAGCTCTGAGCAGGATCCCAGGGGATACCTGGCCAGAGTAATGGTGGTGCTCTTGTGGGGGCGGATGGGGGGTTGCGTCTGGGAGGCAAAGGGCACAGAGGGAAGGGGGGCCAGGAAAGCAGCACTCTGGTTGACAAGGAGGAGCACATTAGCCAGGGCATAAAAGAAATCCGGTCACAAAATGCTCATCTCTAGCTTGGATTTATGTCCAAGATTCGTGCAAACAGCTGTCCAGGGATCAAGAGCCACCCCAGTCCAGGCCTCCACACCACAAGGCTCCAGCTGAGGGCCTGGCGGCTCCAGGCTGGGGCCCCTCGGCCGATGGGCGTCTCTCAACTGGAGATCGGCATCTGCCAGCAGTGTCCGCAGAGGATGGCAGGTCCAGGCCGATGGCACCTCTCTCCACTTGAGGGCACAGTAGTAGGCTTTTCCCAGTCACTCCAAAGGAGAGGCCCAGATGGACGCCTTCTGGATGGAGCCTCTCCAGTTTGCAGACCGTCCAGGTTTGGGCCAGGGCTCAAGCTGGCCATCCATCTCAGCCTCCCGAGTGGCTGCAGCTCTGGCCACACAGAGCCTGTGGCCTCTAGCTTTCCAGTCATCTGAAGTCAGCTGGCTCTGTGAGACGAGGTGGAGCCAAGGGACTGGTTTCACTGAGGTCCTTCACGGTCATTTTTGGTGGACTCTAAATAAACAAATTTAGGACTTAAAGATGAGGTGGTACAGTAGGTTTCAAAGTCCTATGGGAACAAATACAGTGAGAGTGGGGAAAAAACCAGGGTTGTTGGGTGTTAATGAGTGCCAGGCCATGGTCGAAGCACCTTAAGTACATTTGTCATTCAATCCTTGCCCAGACCTGGGAAGCAGGCAGATTATTACCCCTTTATGGGGGAGAGAAATGGGGCACAGGGGAGTTTTTAAAAACTTGCTCAAGGTCCCAGGTCTAGGAAGTGTTGGCACCCAGTCAGTCTGGTTCCAGATCCCAGAAATGGAGTAGTTCTGGGAGAAGGGACAGTCCTGTCCATTTGGCCACCCTCTGCCCTCATCAAAACAGACTCCTATGGCTCCACAGAACCCCTAGGGCTCCACGGGAAAACATGAGAAAGTGACTGATCAGCTCAACGCCTCCTCCTCCCAACCACGAGATCCTCCAAACCACACTCCCTCCGAGTTGCCCTGCAGCCTCTGCCCACACTATTGCAGGGGGGCCCTCGACCACCAGGCATGGCAGGCTCCATTTCTGCACAGCTGCGACCTTTAGAAAACTCCCCTTTGTGCTGAGATGGACTTGGCCTCCCCATGGCTCCCACTAGTTGCGATTCTATTCCCAGAAGCCCCCACAGGCAAGATCCCAAGAAAGCCTCACAGAAAGCAAGGGAGAGACTAAGGGCCCAGAGTCCTTTGGCAACCAGCAAACAGACCATTTTAAAATGTCCAAGGCCTGCAGGCTATCCTTAGGATAAAGACCAGCCCTCCTGCTGGGGCTTACAAGGCCCTTGTGGTGGGACCTACCAACCTTGCTGACCTTGCCTTGCCTGCCTCCCTTTTCCATCTTGTTCCTGGCTCTAGCCAAGCCAGACTTCTGTCGATCCTCAAGTCAGCCACAGTTCTTCACTCCCTCCCACCAAGGCCTTTGCACTTGTCTTGGCCTCCCCAGCATCTTACACAGAGCATGGCACTTAGAACATTAAACTATAATCAATGGAAGGAATGGTTTCAACTCCTTCATGATGCAGTCACCACCCCTTTCATCACAACACTATTGGAGAAACTTGGGCCTCTCCTCCACTGAGATCAGCAGGTAGCAAGACTGCCCCCAAACTGGGACAATCCTGGCAGATTAAAAAATTATCTTTTTATAAATCAAGACCCATTACCAGGAGTCACACTTACCTGGTTCCGTAGGCCTGGCAGTAGGTAAGTCCATCACTTGGGAGCTCTGATTACGTACCCCTCCACAGGGCAGCCGCCACGTGTATTCTGGCTGCAACAAAACTGGTGCTTAGTAATCAATAACCATAGTAGCAGCTACTGTGCCAGAATAGTACTAAGTTCATATTAATCAACTGTAACTGAATCCTTACAACAACCCAGGTTACCAACTCCATTTTACAGGTTGGCAAACTGAGGCTCAAAGGGGTGGAGTACCTTGTCAAAGGTCATCCATCTTGGCAAGTGGTCAAGCTTTGATTTGAATCCAAGGCTCTACAGTCCCACAGTACACTCCAGGGTTTAAAGATGCATGTAAGGAATGGTCATGGGGGAGAAGTGCATGGGATAGGGGGCAGCTGGCACTGACCAGGTTGAGGGAGGGATGCCTGAGGGGCTGTGGCAGGGGCACTGCAGAGAATGAGAAAGCAGTCAGCAACTCTGGAGACAGAATGATAAGGAAAAAAAAGGAGGAAAACAGAAAAGGTAAACTGAGAAGGAAAAGAGAAGAAAAAGCGAAGGGAGAGAAAGCATGGTGAAGACTTTATACCTGCTGACATGTGGAGGTCATGAAAAAGGTCAAACTTCTGGCCTGGCTGGCAGGAGAGAGCCCTCCTGCTGGCCCTGCTTCCTTACCCAGCCTTTTCTGTCCCATACTGGGGCCCTTGAGCAACCCTGAACTGGAAGGTCCTGCCCCGGGGATGGCAGGCTGCACATCAGTCTGTTCTCAAGGGGCCAAGGATGCAGCTTCTGACCCTCTCTGTTGACCTTGCCCTTGGCATGTGTCTGGCTGGCCTGTGTGTGTGTCCTGGAGTGAGGGAGGAGGCACAGACTCACCAGACGGAAGAGGCGTGAGTTGGGAAGTGGGGGCGGGTGCTCCATGGCCGTGGGGGGTGGTGGGTAGCGGATCTGGGACCAGTCCTCAAAGCCAGGGGGTGGCCCAATGGGGGGCATGGGTGGGTAGGCATAGGGGCAGGCCCCGCAGAGGTGCTCCGGGTGTGGCTCCAGGTGGTAGCGGTCTGCCGAGGTCTGCAAGAAAGGTGGCATCTGGCTCTGGTCTGTGGCAGGCTGCATGGGTCACCTCAGTGACATTCATCCCATCTCCCATTCTCCACTTAAGAGTCTCAGCTCTCTGAAGACTGGCACGTGGCCATGGAAGGCTACACATGGGCCCAGAATATCACCTATCATGACAGCTGGTATGCCCTGAGCACTTGTTCTCTGCCATATACTGTTCTAAATGCTCTAGCTGCGTTTTTTGTTTTGTTTGTAAAGCACTTAGCACCACGCCCTAAATAAAGGGACAGAGGACCTAACGTGTAGTCGAGCTCATAATTCATTCTGTCATTTGCTGGGTGTGTGTGTGCTCAGTCACTCAATCATGTCCGACTTTTTGTGACCCCATGGACTGTGGCCCAGCCTCCTCTGTCCACGGAATTTTCCAGGCAAGAATACTGGATCAGGTTGCCATTTCCTTCTCCAGGGGATCTTCCTGACCCAGGGATCGATCCCGAGTCTCTTGTGTCTCCTGCATTGGCAGACAGATTCTTCCCCACTGTGCCACCTGGGGCCTCGTTAGCTGGACACCTGAGCAACCAATGCCTCCCGTGTCAGACTGCGGCTCCCTGAAGGAGGTAAAATGCGTAAGTACTGCCTCCTCCCTCAAGCCTGCTCACCTTTGCTTTCCTCTTCTGCTGTCTCAGGGCATCTTTCGCCTTTTCCTCATCTTTGAAGGCTTTTAGCTGAGAGAAAGAGGGAGGGAGAGAAGTCTGTCAGCAGAGGTGCTTCCTGGCCAGGCCTGGATCCAGGGCCTAAGCAGGGTGGACTGGCCAACGCATGAGGCCGCCACTCTGGGTCGTCCTGCCTGGCCCAGTGGTGGGAAAGGGCCCTAGGGGGCAGAGCGCGGCCCAGGACAGGGACCGCGGGTGAGGCCTGCTCACCATGGGTAGTCTGAACACAGGTCAGGACGGCGGCAGGAGCCTCACCGCTGCTGTGCTTCGGCATTCACACCTTTTAGCTTCAGTGTGGCAAAGAGTGCATGGCTCAGAGCTAATTCCTACTTATGCTCTTTACAGGCATCAAAACTGATTGTGGAAAATCAGGGCTAGGAGAAGTTGAGAAGGGAGAGGACTTTCTGAGGGCCACAGAAATGTATCAGCAGAGCTGGAAGGAGAATCGGTGAGTGTCCTGCCAGCCAGAGTCGCCAGGGCCCTCCAACCCATGCACCCTCCCCATGGGCACAGCCAGCTGCCCTCTTCTGGGTCCCACTCTTCTCACCTGGGCATGGGACAGGGTGACCTGGGCTTGCAGTTTCTCCACCTGCTTCTTCAGCTCTTCCTTCTCTTCATTCATGCGCTCCCGGTCACTACGCTCCCTCTGGAAGTCCTCCTCAAAGATCTTCACCTAGAGGGGAGGTGGAGGGGAAGGGAGGAGGGGGTGAGGGAGGAGGGACAGCTCTGAGTGGGGGCTCAGACCTGCTCAGACCCAGAATCCTGGGCCTCTGATAGGAGTCAGACATCAGAGCTGGTTTTACCCTGTCTTGAAAATGCCTATGGGGACAGGAAAAGGTGTACCTCTGGCCCCAACCCCAACTACAAACAGAGTATAGTTCTGGGTCCCTCGATCTTATATTTTGGGCTTCAACCTAGGGCTTTATTTGAAAAAAGGATCCATGGCTAAAAAACACAAAACTGGTCAACGGCCATCAAAACTAGTCCCATCCTTCCATTCTGCCAAGACCCATAGAGAGGTGGAGGCCACAGAAACAGTCTGAGTGGAGGAGTGGAGTTCAGGCCTCCTGGTGCCAAGAGCAGGGGGCCTACAAACCTCTCCCGAGGCTCTGGGGTAGGAGCTGGCGCCCTGGCAGGGCAGGGGCGTGTGGGGCCCTGTCTCTGCAGTGTCACATCCTCACTGCACATCAGTGAGAAGCTGACCAGGCTCGGGACGCTTTAGAAGGATCCGAAGCACGACAGCAAATAGCACAGAAGCATGTGCGAGAACCAAAGCCTTCTCAACGTTCTTTAGTATTAATTAGTATTAATTTCCCTTAAATAAAGGGACAGAGGACTCAAGCACAAAGCCATGATCAGGCAGAAGTATCTAGCTAAAGTTTAACAACACAGTTTTGCCTTTACTGTATTGATTGCTTATAGTTACTTTCTAATTATGACAAATAAAAAATGGTTTTCCCATTTGCAGGAGAAATCTAAAGTTCCCTTTTAAATATATTTATTGAGTTTATTTAAACATATGCTTTCATGACACACACACTACTGTACATAAAGAGATAACTAATAAGGATCTACTGTACAGCACAGGGAACTCTACTCAATACTACACAATGACCTATATGGGAAAAGAACCTGAAAAAGAGTGGATATATGTGTATGTATAACTGATTCACTTTTCTGTACAACAGAAATTAACAGAATATAGTAAATCAAATATAGTCCAGTAACAGTTCATTTTTAAAACATAAATTTAAAAAATTTTGCTTTCAAAATATTGGGGAAATAATAGCAGAGCTGGGGCATAGAAATGTTTCAATCATGACAGTGGTAGAGGAATGACCTAGATAGGGATACACTGCTGGTAAGGATAAGCCTATACCAGACAGGAGTCCTGGCCAATGGCCAGACAGGGGACTGCAGATCACAGCTTGCATGACTCAAGGTCCGTCCTAGGCCCTCAGGGATTCTCCAACTCCCCAACTCCAACTGGGCACCACCTACCAAACCCGTTCCGCTCAACCTCACCTGCTGTTTCAGCAATTCGTTCTGCGTGAGCAGCTCCTGTTTCCTTAGCAGGCCTCCAGCTCCTTCTGGGCTCCCGAATGCTGTTGGAGAGGACGGGGAGGCCTGAATGCTCAGTGCTTCCTCCAGGGCCTGGAATCAGGAAGAAAGGAGATGGGCCCATCAGCAGAAGCCCTGGGAAGTCAGGTCCCATTGAAAGGGTCAGGCCCCACTGAAAGACCCCGATCATGATAAGGATAATAATAATAACCACCACTATTTAATAAATGCCATCTTATAGATGAACACTATACACACATCATTTTACTGAATCCTCTCCATAGTCCTATGAAGAAAAATTGTGACCTTCACCCTCATTTCATGGATGTGAAAACTGAGGTTCAGAGACTTGAAGGGATTTGTCCAAAGTCAGACAGCTAGTAAGTGGCAAAGCAGGTATTCAAAGCCAGTATGTGCTCTTAACCAGCAGCCTAAACTGTGGTCTTTATGTAGAAGGGAGAAATCTCTCTTTCCCTGTGGTTAAGTGGCTCAATTCTTAGCACCCAGACCTAGAAAGAACACGAAGTCCTTTAGGGGAAGAAGCTCAATCTCCTGGACCTGCCCAGAGATTCTCCAGCTTCCATAACCCATTCCCACCAAGCCAATTCCTCCATCCCCAAGTCTTCTGTAGTTAGATTAGCCTGGATTTTAATTTTGATGTAACTAATATTTTACCTTTCCAACCCTGAAAATGGGCTGAAACATCACCAAATAATATTTTGAGGTTTTTTTGTAAAAGCCCTGTTTTACTACCTTCACAGAATACTTTTCCTTGCATAAACAGTGTGCTCACATTCTCTTGAAAGTTATGCATTAACTGGTTTTCTCCTTCCACCCTGTTAACATGTTGCTTGAGAACTTTGGAACACCTCTCAAGACTGGCCATCCTCATCACAAGCTAGACTTTAGCGCCCTGGACAGCAGGGCCTCTGTTGGCCATGTGACAGCACTGCTCACAGCGCCTCCCTGGACCCTGGGGAAACCTTGCCCAACTTGGACTCAGGCCCCTCTTTGTCTCCTTGACTCCCCCCAGAAACAAGAGGAAATTGCAGAGCTAGGAGTAAATTCAAGGGACTTTCCTGGTCCAGCAGCCAAGACTCCAAGCTCCCAATGCAGGGGGCATGGGTTCGATCCCTAGTCAGGAAACTAGATCCCACATGCTGCAACTCAGAGTTCATATGCCACAACTAAAGATCCCACATGCTGCAACTAAGACATGCAGGCAAAGAAAATAAAATTCACGTACATGTATTTAAAGCGTAAATTCAGAATGCTCGAGGGAAGGCTATGACTGCACCTCCTCCTCCATCTGTCCCATTTTTCAGATGAGCAGACTGAGGTCCAGGGACAGGGAGAGCCTTGCGTTAGTCATCCTTACAAGTTTCTGTCCCCAGCTACAGCACAAAAACCTGGAGGGCAGTGATCCTGCCTGGGTCATCTCTACAACCAGCACCACATATAACATTCTGCCTGGATTTAGAGCCCCAAGTCCCCCAGCTTGGGCTAGATCATTCTTTTTAATGAGAACAAGTCCCAAAGCCCCACACTTGGCATCATCAATGCTTATCCAACACCAAAACCAAGCAGAGTCACCCCAGCAGGGCTGAGACCCAGTGAATACAAACTCACAACAGAGTCTACTGTGAGCAGAAAGAGCAGGCAGACAGAACAGGAGGAAAATCTGAGCCTTCGAGAAAGTTTCCTTTCAAAGCCTCTCCATCAGCTCACTCCTTTAACTCCTGCACTAGAAGGTGGACAGGGCTAGCATGATTCCAGCCAGGGTTCAGATGGCAAAACTGAGACTCGGATAGGTTACAGGGGCTATAACTGGGACTAGAACCATCCCCCAGCCCAGGCCACTGCCCCTCACCTTGGCTCAGAGCAGAGGGATCCCTTTACCTGGGCTCCCCTAGCCCTAGCCCAACCCCTGCCCCAGGCCACATCTCCCTGGATCCCCCTTCTCGAGGGTAGGAACTCAGGCCAGAGCTCACTCCCTTCAGTGAGTTTTTCCTGAACACATGTTTGGTGCCAGGTGCTGGGGGTATGTGCCCTGGTGAAGACGCACACCTCCCAACACTGGATAGGAGGGTGGCTGTCAGTAAGTAATCACAAGAAAATGCCAGAAGGGTTTGAAAGAAGCTGCTGGTGCTTTAGCTATAGAACAGAGAAACTCCAAAGGCTTTAGCTATAGAACAGGGAAACTCGAAGGAGACTCGGGAAGGCCTTCCTGGGAAGCAGTGTTAGAGCTAAACCTGAACGATGAGTGAGTGCACTGTGTGAGCAGTAAGCACATCCCAGGGCCTGCCCAGCTCATCCAGCAGGGCACTCAGCATGCGGGGAGCGGGGCAGAGGCAGTAGAAACCCTGGGGCAGCACCTAGGCCCTCAGCACCCTTACCCTGACCCAGGAGTCACCCCTCCTGAGCTGAGGATTGAGGGTACCGGCCATGGGGTGGACTCTGCAGCAGGGCTCCGGGAAGCCCTGCCCACCCCCGGACCTTGGCTGCACCCACCTTGTTGAGCCGCTGGATCTCCTTTTCCTGGTACTCCCGCTGCCGGGTGAGTGGGCTCAGCTGGTCCTGCAGGTACTTGACCTTCTGGCGCAGCTCCTTGGCCTCTGCTGTCAGATGCTCCCTGTCGGTCTGCAGGGGACACAGGGCTGGTGAGCAGGGAGCCTCTGCAGGAGGCCCGGACCCCCTGACTGCCTGCCTCGTCCCCGGGTGACCGCACCTCCCTCCCTCGCTCTCACTCCACAGCCCCACGATGCTCATGCACAAGCCCTGTGCAAGACACCCCCGTGAGAGTAGTAATGTCCACATGGTCCTGTCCTCAAGGATAGAGCAGCCCAGTTGAGTGGAAGGCCCCGGGTTCCATCACTACCTCCTCCAACAGCGAGGTGAACCCTTGGGCATTGTCACAGCCTTCTCTGGTCTAAGCTCATCTATCCACCATGGATAAGGGGTTCATAATAGGAGTCACAGATGGGCTTCAGGAGGTCCATGAGCCCCCACACTGAGTGCAAAATTTTGACTTCAATTTATAGAGAGAAAAGCCACAGTTTCTACCAGGCTCACACAGGGGTCTTCCACAACGCACAGAAAGTGATGTGATTCAGAGTCTCCAAAGGACCTCTCAGCTCTTACAGTCTCTAAGTCTAGTGGAGAAAAGACCCTCAAAGAGATAAACACAGCATGAGGCAGAAAGGCGTCCTCCACAGAGAAATAAAGTTCTGTGAGGTTAAAGAAAGAACACTCCTGCCGAAAAGAAACCAGGGAAGGCTTTAAGGTAGAAGCCCTGCTTCCATACATACTATGGAACAATCCAGGTTCTTTACCACAAACAGTCACAGCTGGAAAGGCCCTCAGAGAGCAAGTCCTAGCTCCTTTATAGGACTATCCAGAGGGGACTTACCCAAGACTACACTGAGCTAGAGCTAGACAAGAATCCAGGTCTCCTAATTCTGGTGTTCTTTGTCCCCTTGCAAGCCAAGGGGAGGGTTTAAAATAGAAGAGGGCAGTATGGAGCAAAGGCCAGGCGTACCCACATGAAACTATTTCTCTGTGTTTATGTGTACTAAGAGGCCTGGAAAAATACACCAAAGTGGAAACAGTGATGACCACTGGGGAGGGCCTGGAATTGGGGGTGGGGTGGTAAGGAGAGATGGTCTGGGGAAACGCCCAACTGTAACTGTTGTGTGAACATGCCAATATTCTACAAACTAGCTGGTGAGATGCTTTCAGCCGGCAGTGACAGAGAGCAGCCTTGGCTGGGTCTTGTGAGAATTGTTACAGGCTCCCATGTAAGAGGCTCTGGGTCCACATGGCCTGTATGGCCCCGTGTCCCTATCCACAGGGCCACAGAAGCTTTGTTCTGAAAATTCCACCTTTCCCCCAGCTGACCAGGAAGAGCATCAGATGCCAGGAACTTAGCCCACCCACTGACGGGAGCCAGGGCCAGGCCGACTGCCCCAGCTGTGACTGTGCTCTCATGAGAAAAGACTGGCAGTGTCCCCCATAACACACATCCCCAGGGACAGGGCGGTCACCAGGGCAGGCTGACTGCTTGGAGAAGGCCCCTGCTGATGGGAGAGAACTCTGAAATGCAAACCATGTTGGAAATGGCCATTTCTAAGTCAGGCAAAAGCAGCCTCTGCCTAGTTCTCATGAAGTTGAAAACATGGTGATACAAAATCTCCAAGGAGCCTGGGTGTCAAATGGCCTTTCCTCTTGAAGATGCCCTAGGATCAAGGCCTTGGCTGGTGTCAGTCACACACACACGGGTCAGATGCTCCTTCTTCAGGGGACTGTTTCTGCTCCCCAGCACACACCCCCCGAATGAACCTGATCTCCCTTCATGTTCTCTCCCTGTACCTTCTGTGTTGTACTTAACACACGTTTACTCATTCACTTCTGTAATTAGATGTTCTATGTCTCTTCCCCCAGGGGCGGGGTTGGCCGTTCACTGCTGACTCCGTTTACCCAGCTGCGCCTGGCGCATCGCTGTTGAATAGTGACCGGATGAAGGACTAAAGGAAGCTCTAATGCTGGAGCCCCTCCCCGACAACAGCCATCACCACTGTGCAGGTTCCACGGCACCCACCCCCATCGAGTGTACTAGCAGGCCTGGGGAATCTTTTCACGTTTTGTGCTTCCCTGTACAGTTCCCTAGACCATGAGACTTTAACAAAAAGCTCTCCGTATGAAAAAAGAAAAAAATGAAAAACATACCTAATCCAATCTCAATTTTCAGATGGGAAACTGAGGCAGAGCTCAGGAAAGCGCTTTTGCCTCAGGCCACACAGTCCTTGAGTACCAGAGTCAGAGAGGGAACTGGGTCTCCCAACCCCCACCCCCAGCTCCTGGCTGATGGGGAGGAGAGCAGGCCTCTGGAGCTGAGTTTGCGAGACCCACAGTCATACTTGCCTCCTCCATTTCTATCTTGGACTTGGCCAGGAGCAGCTTGCGGTCAAAGTCGCGCTGCTTCTGCTCCCGCTCAGCCTCCAGGTCGGTCACCTGCTTCTGCAGGTCCGCCAGCTTCTGTCGCAACTCCGTGATCTGGGAGCAGAGGCAGGAGAGAGGGAGTGTGTGAGGGCCAGGGTGGACACATACAGACCAAGGCTGTGGCGAGGCAGCAGCATGCGTGGCGCTGAGGATGCCCTGAGAGACCAGTGGAGAAGCAGGGGTGCGGCCTGGAGTTCCCATCACCCTCACAATACCTTCTGCTCGTACTGCTGCTTCATGGACCGGAAATGCTGGTCCCATTGCTTGTTCACTTCCAGCAGCTGTGGGGGAGAGACTGGGGTTATCAGGAGATTAGCAGAGGAGGACCAAAGAGAGCCAACGCCACCACCACCAGCTTTGCAGGCACATCGTGCAGCGTGTGTGGGTGGTGGGTCCACACGCTGCCTTGATCCTGTGCTTCTCACAACTTTTCCTCAAAGTGAGTCAGCTTTATCAACTGCCGCATTTTACCCTCACCAGGAAAGCAAGACTAACACCAAGACACAGAAACAGTACATAATTCTGGTATAGAATGATGGGACCCACACCCATGCAGAGGGCAATTCGGGACTATGTATTAACTTCAAGTTCTCTTTAGCCACATAATTCCACTCTGAAAGAGGTAGCCAAGAGAAGCACTTGCACAAGTGTGTAAAAAATATGTGTATTAGTGATCATCTCAACAGCATTTATATTGCCAAAAAAAAAGATCGAGGCAAACCTGAGCATGGGAAGTAGGCTAAGGAAATGGTAGAATTAAACAGAAAATGGAGCACAGCACAGCTACTCAGAAAGCTGGGTGCCTGATACATTGCCTATGTTCTGAGATGACACTAATTACTTGCCATAATTTTGATATATCAACAATTCTTCAGTGAAGGAAAACAATCCATCATTAAATTAATAAAACAATGGAAAGGGCATCCTTTCCAATTCCAAAAACATTAAAATATGATAAAAAGTACTCAGAATTAGAGAATCACAGAGTATACTTTTATATATAAATATAATAAATACCCTCAAAGATACAGCTAATTTTAAGAAAGGAAAAAAGCAATCTGCAATGTGGTATTTTGATATCATTTTTAAAAACATCATACATCAGTAAGTACACAGACAAAATTCAGGAATATGCAAAGAACTGTTATCAACTGTGGTCATTTCCAGGAGGTGAGACACTCCATCTTTTCATAATGAGTATTTTTTTTATATTATCTTTGTAATAAAAAATATATATATCTTACAGCAATACAGAAAGAAAACTAAAATGAATATGTGCCTAAACAAAAGACCAGTGGAGCCTAACTTTCAAATGTGCTGGAGGACAAGGGAGGGCAGAGAGGCCCAGGGATTGAGACAAGGGCCTGAACTGCGTGGAAAGGAGAGGCTCAGTCAACGGAGAAGATCAGGCTCCCACCTCTGGGCCAGAAACATCAGGGCAGAACACGCATGAGACACAAGGGAAGAGCCTCCATTTCTGGAGACTCTCGGCTGATTGGGAGCAGTGCTACAAGCAGGTAAGGGGTCTCTCCTTCTGTGACAGACCCTTCCTGAACCAGCTGCATGGTGACAGGTGACAGGCTCCCCATTCCTGATGCTGCACTTGCCTCCTATCACAACCTCTCGCCACCACTCAAGGTTCACCATGGGAGCCTTTCTAAACTAAGCCCCCTTCAACAATGATAGGCCATGCCCTGAATGCCATGTCCTCAGAGCGACTCCTATGGGCAGGGGGACTGATCAGGAGACAAGAGCCCAGGGCAAGGCAGCATGTCTCATCCTTGGGCAGATGGTTCAGTGGTCACCATGACAGCTCATCACAGAGACCAGTCAGAGCCAGGGGCCAGGAAGGGCCTTTGTCCTGCTGGCCCTGGAAGGGGGAAAGGATCTTCCCTGACCCCCACCACCCCCTCCAGCCACTTACCTCTGTGCGCTGCTGCTCCAGCATCCTCACCTTCTTCTCAGCCGCACCCAGGGCCCCCACCTCTGGGATTTTACTTGTCGTCACACCAGCCTGAGGAGGAACACAGAGGGGCCTGCAGCAGAGCCTCACACAGCAATTCTCTCGCCCACTCAGTGCTCCTCCAAGGCTACTCACCCCTGAGACCCAGCCTCCTGTCTCCTGCCCCTCTACCCTCTCACCCACCAGTCCCAGCCATAACTGAGCCTCTTACATCCACACAGACCATTATTCCCCTTCCCCAATCCTCAGTGGCTCCGAGGCCCTTTTTACCCCACCCCCCTCCCCACAGACACTTCTTTCCCTGTTCAGGCTCTATCTCTATGGCACTGCCAGCTGCCCTCCCCTCCTCCACGCATCAGCCAAAAGTCCTCTGAAGGCAAGAGTTAACTATTTTTAAAAATACTTTATAAAGTGTTTATTTTTTAAATGTTTTATTTAAAAATATACAAGTAATGACACGTGTGCATGTGTGATCAGTACATGTATTTCCTTGCTCTGGCCTCTGAGGGCCTAAAGCAGTGTCACTCAGGTAACAATGAGCACAGATCTTGGTTTCTAAATAGCATTCTCCAACAAAAAGAAACAGGGCTCCTTGGAGAAGTGGTTAACGTCATGGCTGGGGCAGAGAAAATATAAGGTGAGTATGGAGCAACTTGTGACACTATAGAAAGTAAGGAAGTGTTCAATCATCATCAGAAGAAGAAAGGCATGTCAAATGGGCATAGGAGACAACTTGGAAGAACTTCCTATGACCAAAGCAGGAAGAATTTGAACAAGAAAATAAATCACGGCGGTGTTGGGTTATAAGCCAAAGAATAAAATATCCTTGAGTCCACATTAATAGAAACAGATGAATAAAAAAATAAATGGGGGAGAAGGGACAAGAAGAATTCCAATTAGTAAACAGAGAAGGAATGAGGGAAATCCAAAATCACCATAAGAAGGCTGTAGTGATAATCACGGCAGTCAAGATCTGCCAGTGTTTACTAAAATAAGTATAAAGAGAAACAGCGCATTTGCAGTCTCAAGTATACCCTGGAAAATAAATATTAATTACAAAAGAAAAATTAGTCCCTTTATTATGGAGAAACCTGACAGACAGACCCTTAGCCAAATGGTCAAGACTGGGTGTAAATGGACATACTGACGTCACGTACCCTTGACGTGTTACAAGATGTCACTCCTGTGGTCTTCTTGTCCAAATCCACAACATCAGTCTAATTATAAGAAAACACCAGAGGAGCCCAAATTGAGGGACATTCTACAAAATAGCTGAAAGCCTCAAGCTCATGAAAGACAAGAACCACTGGAGCTGTCACAGGCAGAGGAGACTAAAGAGTTGGTACAACTAAATACAATGTGAGATCCTGGATTTGATCCTAGTACAGAAAAAGGGCACGAATGAGAAACAGGTGAAATCTGAACCAAGTCTGCAGTTTAGCTAATAGTATCGTGGCAATGGTCATTTCCTGGTGTTGATCACTGAACCATGGGTACATAAGATGTCAAGGCAATCGGGAGATGGGCACTCTCTGCACTATTCTGCTACTCTTCTGCACATCTACAGTTACACCAAAATAAAAAGTTTAAAAAAAAACTTTTTAAAAATATGAAGCGTTGAGGTGAAACAGCAGGAGGATGTCATCAATTCAGAAATTGAACACCAAAAAAAAGAAAAGGAAAGAAACTGAACAGCAGTTCTACCTCTAAGGCCCTGCATGATGTAGGCCAAGGTCCACACTCTCAGTACAAGATCAAACAGGACAGGCCCCAACCTTTGACATCCTGTAGGCCTGACAGCATTTGTCCTGGAGTCACTGTCCACATTCTCTCCACTCCTTACCGTCCCACTGCCCCCCCATCACACACACACGCGCACACACACACACACACACACACACTCCCCTGTGACTTGGCAGGGTTGTCCCGAATGAACTGGTGAGGCTCAAGCGCTCCTGCAGGCTAAGGTCTATAAGTACACCACAGAACCCAGAAGGAAGGGGAGAGGGCTAGGGGAGTTCTCCAGGGACGCCACCTCCTTTAAGAAAAGTGAGAGATGGGCCTGCCCCTAGAAGCCTGATGCCTCCTGGAGGGGAGCTGTGCTTAACATTACTGGGGGAGGAAGAAGAGGGGGGTGCTCCTGGAGATGCACCCTTAAGCTACACAGAGAATGAGTGAGTGTGAATGAAAGTCGCTCTGTCGTGTCCGACTCTTTGTGACATCATGGACTGGACTCCAGGCCAGAATACTGTGTGGGTCCCCTTCTCCAGGGGATCTCCCCAACCCAGGGGTCAAACCCAGGTCTCTGGCATTGGAGGTGGATTCTTTACTAGCTGAGCCACCAGGGAAGCCCCTGTCCACAGAGAAGAGAGACCAAATCTGTCACTAGAAGTGACCGTCAGTGTTCAGTTTACCACTTGCCAAGTGCTAAATCTACTTCACAGGCATCACATCACTGAACTCTCCAATCATCCTCTGAGGTAGGTGTTATTATCTCCATCTCACAGAGGAGGAAACCGAGATCAGAAAGTTCATGTAACCTGTCCAAGGTGGCAGCGCTGACAAGAGGTGGGTTGAACCTGCATTTAACCCACATGTAACTGCAAGGCACAGGCTTCACCAACACCTGCTATGCAAGCCTCTTATGGCACCTTCCTCCCTGGCAAGGCAGTAAGAGCATCTGGCCTTCCTAGACACCAGTGATGTCAAGGGCTTTGGAAAAGTGAAGAGGGCTGCCTATACACCACTGTGAATCCAGAGGAGATCAGGAGAATCCGCAAGGCACTCCCACAGGAGGACAGACAAGGCAGGCCCTGATGTGAGGCATAAGCAGAAGAAGAGAGGGGCTTCATGAGCTGTGAATCAGAAGGCCATTCATCAGCATGTCATCCTGTCACCCCACGTCTGCCTGATAGCAGCAGGTGGATACAGGAATCTGGACAGTGTGATGTCACACGGCCTCTCCAAACCTCCTGCCATAAACAGCCATGGCAGTCTCATGGATTAAGAGTCCCTGCCTTGCCTCCCTGACATGTAGAGAGGAAGTCCAAACCAGATAATGAATTTGCAAATCCTGGGTTAATTCTACCTTGTCACATAGTAATAAGGAATTAAGTTATTAGGATAATTATTGCTATTACACAAGTGTGGGGATTGTTAAAGACACTGATGGCTGTGCAGCCATTAAACCTCATTAGAGAAGAAAAATATGTCAGTAAAAAGCTGCTACTCAGCTCTGCAGGAAGACACAGACCAGGCGAGGGGCCAGCCAGCTCCCATGCAGGAACTGGATGTGACCCAGCACTGGGAGCAGCAGTGGGGAGGAGGCAAGTGGGCCCAGGGTATTCGAAGGCCTTGCTGAGTCAGCCCACACCCTCTTCTCTGCATGTCAGAGGCTCCCGGAGCACGACCACAGGAGCTTAACACAGTCCCCTCAGGGGCTCTCTCAACCTAACCTCCTAATTCCACTAGGAGTATCTGAGACATTAAACTGATTCTGGGAGCCACCCTATAAGAGAGACTGACAAACTGGAATGAGTTTAGGGGAGATGCCCAGACAGCACAAATGACTGAAGGAGTTGCAGCTATTCAGCCTGGAGAAGGTATGGGGACCCCACAGAACCACAGTCACAGCCCACAGGCCAAGCGTATGTTCCAGGGAATGGGACGCTCCCTGTGGCTGGCAGCAGAATATGGGCTGAGAAGTGGAAGCTCCAGGGAGGTGGACTGTCAGAACAAGCCAAGGAAATGCTGTCTAACAACTAGAACCTTCCAGCAGTGGGACTGGCTCGCTGCCCCGGAGGCTGGGCACTGGCCATCGGGCTCTGGGGAAGGAGTTTCTGACCACATACCTGCTGCGGTGCCGCCGCCCCCTTCTTGCCTGCGCCTTCCATCTTTGGTGAGCCTGGCCGCCCGGAGGCACCGTCTTTACTGCTGCTCATCAACAACTTCCTAAGTTCCAGGTTTTCCTCCCTGGGTTGGAGGCAAACAGAGAGGTCATACTGCCGGCCCCAGGTAGAGGAGACAGGGCGTCTCAGACATCTCACTTGTCTGAATTGAAGCTGAGTCCTGGGGAGTAAGGAGAGTCCTTGAGACCTGCCCTCAGGTGGAACTACAAATGGCATCCTCACGCCACTCTGCAGGACCTCTCTGGAATTCTCTGATCGTCACCAACAATCCATCCCCAACTATGGGATGTCTGTATACGTGAGATCTTCAGGATACACCCACACTGCATTAAATAACCCTGGACTGGGACATCCTGGTGGTCCAGTGGTTAAGACTCCAGGCTTCCACTGCGGGGTGTGGGCTTGATCCCTGGTCAGGGAACTTAAGATCCTGCATGCTGCATGGTGTGGCCAAATAAAGAAATAATTCTGGATCACACTCCCTGAGAAACTTCCACCCTTTCCAATTATCCTCAGACATCCTGCACAGGGTAAGTCTCAGTTTGGTGCTCAGGTCCTGAGCGCCTCTCCAGCGCTTGCAAATGTCCCGTGTTGACTGAGAAAGAGCAGCCTTCAAGGTTCAGAGCCTTTAGTGGGCAATTCACCAGAATTAATCGTCTTTCCATTTTTGTTGTATTTATTGTTGGAGGCATCTTCTATTTATTCCAAGTAATGTTGTTTTCCAGTTACTCTAGTGTAAGTTTTCTTTATAACAATCTTCAGTAAAAACATGATGCAAATTAAATTATTAAGTAAATAATAAAGTAGGTGATAAAAGATACAAGACAAACGGTGATGTGGATTCACGCATGACTGAAATATGGATTTCTTCGTATTCTGTTTGCCAGCTGGGTTTCATGTGAAAATAGCCTCAGTTTCCCTCTGCAGGGTGAGGGGTTTGGCCCACATGATCTCAAAGGGCTGAGCTCTGATGGTCAAGACCAGTGTTTCTCTGGGGTGATCCTTGACCCACTTATATACTCCAACTACAGAAAATGTGCTTATGGGCCCACTGGAAAATGCAGACACCTAGGTCTTGCCCCAGACCCACTGAATCAGAATCTCAGCACAGGAGAGAGGGTGGAGAGTGCAAACTTGCAATGCCTTTCCTGACCCTTGGTGATTCTGACGTACAACTAAGTCTGAGACCAGGAGCCAGCCCAGAAGAGCATTCCCTGACAGTTCTCAGGAAACAGAGCAGGACAGGATGGTGACCAGCAGAGGGCAGCAGAGTCCAGAGCTCCGTCTCCAACAGCCAGCAAGCTGTTGCTAACAGGCAGGTTCCCAAGGTAGGAGTGCACTTTCGTCCAGACCTTCTGAAGCTCTGAAGGCACTTTATACACAAACACTCCTCACGGTATTAAATGGACCAGAGAGGAAATACTTGACGAGGAGGACCAAGACACCTGACATCCAAAGCAGAGCTGGGCACAGGGCTCAGCGCTCTCAACCCAGAAATCAGTTCCACACACCACTGCCCACCTTTCCCACCCAGCTCCTCACACCTTCTCTGTGGAGCCTGGACTTACCGCAGCCTCTCAGCAGCCTGATCCCGCTGTTCCAGGCCCTTATCCAGCTTGGACTTCAGGGCCTCATTCTCTTTCCGAAGCTGCTCACAGAGCGTCTGCAAGGCAGAGAGAGGGAGATGGGGGCAAAGTAAGGGAAGGAGTGCACCCCAAATGCAGAATGATGCTGGAGGTCGGGGGAGGCACTATAACCACACCACGTCCCAACACGATATCCCCATTGCATGGCCTCACCCAATTCCTCTTGGGACAGCAGGAGTCAAGCCAAAGTCCCACCCAGGCTCCTCTTGGCATCAGCTCCCTCAGGAGCCAGCCATGAGGAGGCCTGACCAAGAGTCAGCCACAAGGCCTTCTGGTCCTCCAAGGTCATCCCTCCCCCTGTTCCCACAGCCTAAAATGCTCTTCCACACCAGCTGTCCCCTGGCTGACTTCTACTCCTGCTTCCGGCCTTGGCCTAGATGTCAAACCTCCTCCGAGAAGTCCTCCTTGACTCCCACATCTCAGGTAAGCCAGGTCACCTCCGTTATCCTTGCCCACAGTCTCCTGCCCTCACCCTCCTGGTACCTGTGACAATTACAGCCACAGAATCATCAGTGTCACTACTTTCTTTGTGTCCACCCACCCCACCCCTACTAGTCCACAAGCTTCCAGAAGGCTGGGGTCCCCTCACCACTCTCTTGTCCCCTGCAGGACCCCCACCTAGCCCAGGGTCCAGCTCAGCTCAACACTCAATCCCGCTGAAGGAACATACAACCGAATGACTGAACTGCCAAATTAATGAAGGACCGTGAAGATCTGAGTCCTAAGAGACCTAGAGCTTAGGCGATTTGGAGAATGAATGAGGCATCAGAGGGGGGCCGGTTGTGAGGTTGTCAGCTGGCAAGTGGGAAGACAGGGTATCGGGTCAAGACCTCACCAATTTCCAGTGTGGCTCAGGATTCCCTCACTTTTGAGGCACATTTCCTTCCCTTACAAAGTGGAGAAACTGCACCTCTCCTGCCTCCCTTACAGGGCTGCTATGAGGACCTACAAGACTGGGAGAACACAACAGCCTCGTCAGCTGCCAGGCCCTCGATAACCTTTGAGGATGCGTGTTTGAAGTGCTGTAAGGTGGGGGACGTGGAAGACAGGCAGCCAGATTCAGGGCCTCACAGATGGAAGGAAGGGAGTGGCTAACGAGTAACGGTGACACACCAGGTCAGGATGAAACGACTCAATCTTTCAACAGATATCTAGTGAGCACCTAACCTGTGACCCATACACAGTGGGGTGCTCTGCCACTCACCACCTCAGTGGAGCCTCACAGCTTTCCCAAAGCTACACAATTCAGCTTACAAAGCAGAAACAAGCCCCTGCCACACAGAACAGGAGGGAAAATGTTTATAGTATGCAGGGAGATTTCAGAGCTGCTTGTTTCCACAGCCAAATCCAGCCCCTGTAACAGCCTGGAACTCGACGGTGATCAGACGTGAAGGAGCAGAAAACCATTATGTCTGACTGCAATGCCCAGCAGAGGCCTCATGCCATGCCTGGCCTTGGAAATGCTGAGGGAACCAAGAAACGAATCAATGAAAGAATGAGGAGGGACCTGATTAATCTACCTCCACCCACAGGCTGGGAAAATACACAGGATGCCACGGCCCTGGGTGGGGCCTCCAGGGAACAGAACATCCTGCTTTGGGCACTAAGAGGTCAGGACGAGGCCTCACGTGCTATCCTTCTGGGCAAGAGGCAAATACCCTGGGCACAAAGCAGATCGAGAGAGGTCATCATGAAGGTCACTATCTTCCCTCAAAGTGGCTAAGAGAGCTCATGTGTGAGTCCATCTGTTCGTTAATTCATTCATTTACCAAATGCACATCCCGCACCAGGAAGTGCCAGACACCAGCAGTGGTGGACATATCCAAGGCGCTGCCCCTTTTGCGAGGCCTACATTCTAGCAGGGAGCATAGGGAAAACAAATACAAAGAAACCACTTAATAAAACTATTACAAACTATGCTAAGAGCTAAGAATGAAACAAACAGGAACCTGACAGGAAAATAAGGGATGGGGCTTCCTGGAGGCCCAGTGAGTAAGACTCTGTGCTTCCAGCGCAGGGGCATGGGTTCAATAACTGGTCGGGGAACTAAGATCCTGCATGCCGCACAGCATGGCCAAAAAAAAATCTGAAAAAGAATATGTGTGTGGGTCTGTGTGTGTGACAATCACTCTGCTGTACACCTGGCCTAGGAAGGAAATATAACTTCATTCTCACAGCACAGGGAAGGTTATGAAGGGGAAGCCTCCTCCACTGGGGAGGCAGGCTGGGACGGTAGTTAAGAGCATGGACTTTGGAATAAGACATAGAGGTTCAAATTCTAGCTATACCATCTACTAACTGGGGGATCTTAGGCAAAAAAAAAAAAAAAAAATCACCTCTCAAGGGCTACAGCCCCTCCTGTGAGGTGGGGATAATGATGCTCCTGCTTCAGGGGGCAGGGCAGTAACATACAAGGGGCCTGTCCCCTCCCTGTCCACACCTGTATGTGAAGAACAAAAGCAAGGATGCTGCCAACCTGCCGCATCCACTGCCTCCACAGTCACCCCCACCATGAAATTTGCATCACCCACCCCACCATTTCCCAATTTCCTTCCTCGTCCCCTCACACAAGTTCCTTACCCTGCTCACCACCTTGAACAAGAAGCCCGAGACGGGTCCCCAGCCATGCCCTCGGAAGTCCCTGTGGTCCCCTGGATGCCCCAGGAGAGCTGGAGGAAGCAGAGGGGGACCACACGGCCAATCCCGGGCCGCCCGCCCCGGGCCCAGCCTCACCTGCAGGATGGAGGTGCGCTGCTCGTTCTTGTGCACCTTGGAGGCCAGCCGGTTGAACTCGAGGGCCATGCGGCCCAGGTGCGTGAAGAGCTGGCTGTGGTCGGGCTCCTCGGCGCACACACTCAGGGTGGTCTCCAGGCGCTGCAGGTGCAGCATCAGGGTGCTGTCCTCCTGGGGCAGGGGGCCCAGCTCCTGGGGGTGGAGGGTGGGGGCGGACCGCTCTTCACCACGGTCTGAGCAGGCCTCTCCAGCCTTTCTCCCTCTGCTTCCCCATTCCTCATGACTCAGTTTCCCCCTCTGATCCCAGCTCAGCCTGGGGAAATTCTCCAGTTACCCAGGTTCCCTGTCTGGGGCTGACTCACAGGGCAGGCCCCAGGACTCCCGGGCCACTGGCTGTCTCACCAGTAATGGAGCCGCGTTCCTCCCACACTCTGGCCTTGCCAAGGGCCTCTGGGTCAGTCACGTGTTTATGGGGCCTCAGAATCCTCATCTCCTGCACGCACACACACCCTTTCTCCCCTTCCGCCCTACAGGGTCCCCTGGAGGTGAACTGACTGACACATGAAAGCAGCAAGCCCAAGGAACAATATCCCTCTGTCTACAGCACTGCTGCTTCCACTCAGCAAGGCTCGGCCAGCAGACATTGAGACTGTCCGTCATGTCTGTACCAGCGTCTTCTGGGCAATGGTCCAAGCATTCACCAACTTCTCAAAGGACCCGAGACTCAAAACACACTAAGAAGCATAGCTCTAGAACCTCCCTGGTGGTCCAGTGGTTAAGAGCCCATCTGCCAATACACAGGACTCAGGTTTGGTCCCTGGTCTGGGAAGACCCCACACGTTGCAGGGCAACTAAATCCATCTGAGCCCATACTCTAGACCCCATTAGCCGCATCTATTGAAGACTGCATGCTGACAGCCCATGCTGTGCAACGAGAAGCTACAGCAATAAGAAGTCTGTGCACCACAACAAGCGCTTAGTTCCTGCTAACCACAACTAGAAAAGCCCGTGCGCAGCAACAAAGACCCAGCACAGCCAAAAATTATTAATTAATTTAAAAAAGAGAGAATCATAGCTCTATATAGTTCAAAGATACCCAGTCTAGGAGAGAATTAAGATAGGAAGGAAACTATGGGCAAGATAGTCCAGTCTCAGAACCGGTCACTCTCTCTCTCTCCTCTGTCTAGAACACAGACTGTCTTAGCTATGCCAACACCATGTCCAAGGATCCACAGGGGTACCTGACAGCTGAGTGTCTTAAGCCCCCAGCTCCCCAGCCAGGCACCTGAGTGCCCACCTTCCCCTGCCTGAGCCCCCAGGCCCCACGTCTCCTCAGCCTTCATTCCCCTGGTGTCCCCTCTGTTCATCCTTCCTGGCCCTGCCTGCTGTAAGCGGCTCTAGCAGGCCCTCCATCACACTGATGCAAGTCACAGGACGTCAGAGCTACATGAAGCCTCAAGGTTCGGGTCTAGAAACCAAAGTGTGGGGAGAAGAAGGCTGCCCAAAGAAGGCTGCTCATGAGTCAGTGGCAGAGCCAGGGCCAGACCGTGGGCTCCCTGATACTCCATCTGCAGCGACTTCCCTCGTCTGAACTCTGCAGCAGTAGAAATGCCCTGAGGGCCACAGCACGGTGTCCAGTGAATGGCTCCCTCATACCGTCAGCACCTCACTCTAACAGGTGCTGCTGCTGCTTCAATTCTGCCTTCATTCCCGCACTGCCTCTTTCCACACAGGGTCTGAGGCGGCCAATGGTACTCTTTTTAAAGCTGGTGACCTGTGTCATCTTTCAGACCTCTCCGACTAGCCTGCAAGCTCCCAGAGGACAGGGAGGCTGTCTTGTCTTTGCTCAGCACAGACTAAGCTCATGGTGGGGCGAAGGACGAACCTACTGAGGAGATGAAGTTCAGGGTCATAGAGTGAAATGCTTCCACAGCAGGCGGTAGGGGGCGGGGTAGGGGCAGGGGAATCGTGCCTCCTTGGCCAGCTTCTCAGAACCCTCAGGGACACAACAGGACCAGGGGCTGACATTCCCAGAGGATGAAACACAGAACCTTCCCGATACCCAGAGCTGCCCTGTGTCCCCAAAGCCTCGCTAGTGTAAGCTGTGTGGGCCTGATGGAGACCTCACCCCGGGGACTGACACATACAAGAGACAATCAGTGAACCAAAGAGCAACCTTTTTGTATCTTGCCTTGCTAATTCAATATTTTTAGTTTTTATATGTTAATGTATTTTCCGGCATTTAACTTGAAATTTTAACATTTTAATCAACTGTTCACAGCTTAAAGAGTCACATTGTTCTCCAAGGTTTGTAATGGGAACCGTAGTTTCTGCCTCACTTCCCTCCGCTCCCCAGTTCCCACTTCCCAAAGCCTTTCACTTTAAAGAGCAACATTCGTGCCCAAAATAAGGCAGCGGAAACCAAGACATCAGTGAAGGGTTAGACGACCTGCTGCCTGTATAACAATCAAAATATCTCCAAGGGAGGAGGGAGGGAGAAGGAGGAGAGGGTGAGAAGTGGAAGATTTCTAAAGAATGTTCCATGCCTTTCTCAATGGTTCTCCAGTAAGTCTGCCATTTTGAGAGAGAGCAGGGCGACATAGTTGGAATAAAGGCAGCAAAGTAGGGTAAAGTGGGGACCAGGTAGACACCTCAGAGCTGGTGGACTGTGTATGCTTGTGTGTGTGTGAGCGCAAGGTTTAACCTCCTACCTACATGCCCCAAAGGGGAGCCTGGGGGGACCCAAGAGCCTGCACAAAATGCCAATCACCTGCCTCAAGCTGCTCTGGGTTCCTCTGACCCTTTCTACTCTACCCGGGCTACAAGCCTACAGGCCCAAAGGCTGAGTCATAGTGTGCAGAGGTGCTGGGCGCTTGGCGGAGGCAGCAGGGCTGGCAACGTGCCTGGACTTTCACAATGGTTGGTACTCGTGTGGCCCACGGGGAAGTCACCAGTCACGTATTTGCATATGTGAGCGAGAAACACCCCCCGGCGCTGGCCGCTCGAGCCTATCCCAAGTGACTCCGAGTTGCCCAGGGGATGTGAGCGTGTCCTGTGCCTCTCACCCGGGGCCAGGTGACTGAAACAGAGAGGAGATGCAGGATGTTCCCAGGGACCTGCCATCCACTCACCATCGTATTTCTGGTGTGGCCGCTGCTCTCCGGTGAAGAAGGCCCCTCGGCGGGGACCACTTCAAATTCAGAGGAGGTGTTCTGTATAGAAAAAGGGAGTCAGGGGACGCCTGGGAGAAAACCCCTCGCCCCTCCTCTATGGACCTTATAGCTGAGACTATGGAGGGGGCAGAGAATGGAGGGACAAAAATCCCTTCTCACATCCAAGTCCTCTGGGCAGCCCCTCCATGTGGGAGGAGCCAGCCCAGGCTGAGCTTACAAACCACGAAGCAGGAATAAATCCCAGCAAGTCTGCTGGGCAGCCCACTGTGTGACTTGAGGTCACATCCTCCATGGCCAGTTTCCTCATGTGTAAAACAGGGATACTGGGCTAGCTGACCTTCAAAGTACTTAGCATTTTGGGATCTTATCTTTTTTAAATGGCCATGCACTTAAAAAGTGTTTTCATGACTTCCCTGGTGGTCCAGTGGTCAGGACTCTGTGCAGGGGGCACAGGTTCTTGGGAACTAACATCCCACATGCTGTGCAGCACAGCCAAAAAAAGAATAAAAATAAAATTCTTTCATGAACTCCATTTTTTCTCCAAGCAACCTGCGAGAGTGGTCAGAAGTTTATATCCCCATTGGACAGAGGAGAAAACTGAGGGCCTCCCACCAATAAATGCAAAAGTAGGACTGCATTTCAAGGACCACAAATCCAACATCCCTGTGATGGCACCTGAGCCATGTCCCAGACCCGGGAGTCTCCGACTGGTCATCTGGGAAACACAGGCAGCAGTCAGCGTGGCCACGGCCACAGCAGTCCTGTGCCCGCCTTGCCAACCCAGTTCCAGAGATCCCAGGGGAGGTAAGTCTTATGAGAAACTGGCAAACTTAGAGAGACTTTTGCAGGACACATGCAAATCTAGGGTGAACCAGGACTCCAGACTTTGCCATGTCTCCCAGCCACTCCAAGTAGCAGATACTGGTTGTGCAACCAACCGATGGGCTGCTGGACCAACAGCTGGCTCTGGGACTGCTGCTAAACCTGGCTGAACAAAGGTTAATTCAGCCTTCCCTTGTCCCAGGAAAGGGCAGGGATCGAGGGATCTCTGTGCTCAGCTTCTGCTGAGCCCCCAGCCTCCAACTTTCTGGGCCTCGGCACTGCCCCAGAAAGTTTCCCTTTCCCTTCTACTCTTCCTCAGCTGTCCTATATGACCTAGGAAAACATTCTTCTCTCTTTGAATCTCCTCTGTGGGATGGAGACTCTAAATGATATGACCACCTGAGTGCCTTCCAGTCCTAGGATACCAAGTCGACCTTCTCAAGGCAAATCTGCAGAAGACAGTTTTGGAGCCCCTGTTGAGAAGGTGAGCTACCTGTCACATCTGCCTACTTTCCGAGCACTGTGCAGTCGATACGTGCTTAACATTACACAACCAGGCAGATGGGAGGAACTCCTTGTGCATATCAGGGTTTTCCTGGTCAGACTGAACTCTGACCTTCATTTGCAAATGAGGAAACCAAGGCCCCAGAGAGACCGAAATCAACTCGTCAATATCACCCAGCAAGTCGGAGGTATCCTGACCCCAAACATCTCTCTTCCTATTCTGCCAACGGGAACTTGAGATCTATGCAACTTTCTGTCATGACTCCAAATGCAACTTACACTGGATGGAGGTTTGGGGACTGGCTCTGGCTTGTCGCTTGGGTGTGCCGGGTCAGCAGGAGTTGCTGGGACAGCTGTGTCTTTTCCTGGAGAAATGAGAAAACATGTGTGAGAAGCAGAGAAAGAGGAAAAGCCCAGATGCCACCCCCTTAAGAATGGCCTTGGCACGGAGAGTTCTCAGAGTTCCTTCCATGAGTCTGGGGAGATGGGAGGTGGTCCTGGGATGATGGCCCTGGAACAACAGGGCAGAACCTGGGCAGAGACCATCTTGCCTGCTCTCACTGGGAAAATCCCAAGGTGATCATTGCTCCTTGCTACTTTGGACCTACCTCAATAATGACACGGATGACAATTTACAATTAACAAAGTGTTTTTATATTTACTATCCTGGCCAATTCTCAAGACAGCTTTGTATCCCCATTTTAAAGGTAAGAAAACAGGCACAGAAAGGTCACCCATTGACCCCGCTGGCAACTGCAGAACTGAGATCTCCCTCCCTGAATTCCTAGGGCTCTTGCCCCAGGGAGCCCCTTGAGGGTAGCTGCATGGTTCCTTCCTGAGGTGAGCCTGGCATCCATCCAGGACTCAGAAAATACTACTGAATATAGTAGAATTATATGTAACCTTGTTTTGTATTTTCCTAGTCTCCTGTAAATGTGTTATCATACTTTCATAATTTTTTAAAAAAAGAAAATACTATTGAATGGACAAGTGGAAGCTGGCAATGCCCACTGCCTGCAGCACAGCAGACTCTGAAATCACCATCTCCTCCACGTGTCCATTCAGTAAATGTCACCAGCAGCAGAACGGAAGGTTGGCATACTGGCCTGGGCTGAGGCCGCAGGTTGGGCTGCAGCAGGAACCATCTGAGTCCTTTTCTTCCCTAGTTTCAGACCGTGCCCTGGATACAGAGACATCCCGGAGGAATGCACGTGATCACACACAGGACTTTAACCCTAAGTCACAGTCGGCGCTTTCCCTTATAGGTGGTCTGTGGACCTGACATCTGAAAGGTGCTGCTGCAGGCCGAGAGGCAAAGCCGGTTCTGCCTCAGCCTCCCCACCTGTAAAATGGAAGCGGGGCAAGGCAGACCAGAAAGCTTCTGACTCAGATGCCAAGTCTAGAGACCCGAAGGTGTTGCCTGGAGCGCGATCCTGGCATATAGTAACTGCTCATCAAATATGTGCTAAGTAAGTTATATTGATAAAGATCCTGAGCCCACATCCTGGAAGGAGCAGATTGTTGCTATCCATTTCTAATATCTGCCAGCGTCTCAAGACTGCTGAGTCACCAGCCATTTTTGGACAAGATTATTTTGAGGTCCTTTCCAAATCTGACCTTCTGGGGGATGCTGTAGCCAGAACATGATTGGGAGGACAGCCTGCAGCCTAAGGATAAACGAAGGAGCGGCGGATTTCTGACTCAGAAGGGAGTGCTCGGTTAAGGGCCTAGAGAGTGAGGTTATGGGCAGAGGACTGCCTGGGCTCCCCTCGTACCTGCGAGCTCAGCCAGGTCATTGAAGGAGGCCAAAGAGGGAGATGATGGTGGCAGTGGCTCACTGTCCTTGACCAGCTCCTCTGCCTTCTGCCGCAGCCTGGATGCTTCCATCTGGGACTCTTCCAAAAGTTCCCCTGGGGAGACAACGGGGGAAGGAGGAGCAATATTACTCAGTTAAGCATGCCGGCTCTCCCACCCTGATCCCCTATGCCTGCTTCTGCCTGGGTTTGGTGCTCCAGGTCCTGGGCTTCACTCCCTACATCACCTCGTGGGCTCAGTGGGACACATATCATTCCAGCTCATGGCCAGAAATAGCCTGATAAGGAAGAGGCCCTGCAACCAGGGGGGAAGGAGCAGAGGGGAATCTGGAACAAACTTCTGGCCTCCAGCACCCTCTTCCTGCCCCATTCCTGCCACACCTGACTGAGGACTCCACAAAGCCAGGGGCTCTTTCAGGCCCACCATCATGGTCCCAAGGGGGGCTACCCACAGCCTACAGACTGCAGTCAGGGGCTCCCTGAAGAGAGGAGACCTTCCATAACATCAACCACCCACCACCCCTCTGGGCCTTGTTTGCCTTCTTGTGTAAGTGGAGACAGGGAAACACCATCCCTCCTTCACCAATCTGCCATTCCTAGGAGAGATCTGCCATTCCTAGGAGAGATCTGCCAAGCAGGGAGAAAGCATTTGGGAAATTGGGAGCTATACTAAACTCCCAAAGCCCAAGGCCAGAGAAGGGGACAGTGTGGTGAAGGAAGAGCTTTAGGAATCTGGAGGAAAGGGTCCCCTCTGCATGGGGAAATCAGTGAACACCTCGCATGGAGGAAGAGTCAGCATCTGAGCTGGGTGCTGACAGACGGGGACCGGTCAGCCATGTGGAGGGAAGCGGGCTGGTCCTGGGCAGTGGTGACAGCTTGGGTGAGAGCCAGGAAGTAAGGGGTCTCCTCCTGCCCTGCTTCAAGCCAAGCTGGACTCCCTGCTCTAACACTTGGGGACTGGCCCGTGGTTGCCCTGGTGATGCCAGTTCTCCCCACTTTTGGTACTTCTGGTAGATGGCCTATTCATGGCTATTCCCCTTGTCTGCCAACTGAGCCTGCCGGCTCCCTCTCCGCAACCCCACGCCTCCTTCTCAGTCCCTCACAGTGTTCTGAGTCTGGTCATCAGGGTCCTGGGGTGCTGGGGACGCAGGGCTGGGAAGACTGCCACCTTGCTAGAGGAGTGCACAGAGACACAGCTGTAAGGCAGGAGCCGATGCTGGGCCGGGAGGGAGAGAGGGGGCCTGGGCAGAAGCATGCGCCAGTCAGCACTGCAGGCTGAGGGAGGAGCTCTGCAGGGAGAGGGCAGGGTCTGCTTTACCTAACATCTTTATCCCTTGCATTTTTTCCTTCAGTCGGGAATTCTCCTCCACTAGGCGCTCAAAAGCTGAGGACGCCTCTCCCAGAGGCACGCCGCCCCCAGGGTCGTAGATCCGGTATGGTCCTCGCCCTTCCATGAGGGTGGCTCAGCCCCTGCCGTGGTACCCGCCTGGCTGGAAGGACAACAGCAGTAGGTCAGGGGGCTGGCCGAGCCACTGAAGCATCCTAGACAATCAAAGCCCTGGAAGGCAGTCCCCAGAACCCAGAAGAGGACACAGCATCACAGGCTGGTCTGCCCATGGTACAGCAGGGCAGGACAGTCACTTCCTTTGGTCTGGACACTCTGCCTCTATGCATGTGACCTAAGAACACCGTCAGTTTCTTTTAGCAGCCTCATTGCACCACCAGTTCATTTGGAACAGCAGTCAACTGTGAGGTGCAATGTAGAGTATAAGAAAAAGCACTGGCCTGGGAGTCAAAACACATGAGCTTCATGTCCTACTGATGGGGTCCAGAAGAAGCGGGACCCTGAATCATTGCATCCCCAGCGCCCAGCAGGGTATTAGCTCTGATGGGAATGTCCAGTAAACACTTATCAAATGAATAAATAGTCTAACTATTAACTCACTGTGGGATCGTGGGCAGTCCCTTCCCCTCTCTGCGGAGGGGAAATGAAAGTCTTACACTAAATCAGTGATCTTTAAAGTGAAATGTTGTGCCCAAAGGGATAAGCAAGTCATCCAATCCGAAGTTCCATTTATATGTACGCTAGCTTTCTAAAAGAAAGAAGAAAAAGAAAACCCCCTGACTAATATTTAATATACAAACTGACACTGTCACCTTCCTCCTTCCAGTTCTAATGAACAGATGTACTTTCCATCAAAGCACCATCTGCTTGCGCAGCAAGTGCTCTGCATTACTCTGTTCGATTTCACTGGCTTTATTTCATCTGAAACCTCTGTGCAAAATGATTTCAGGAATCTGACTTTTGTGACTTAGTTGAGCATCTGTTCTGTGCTGGATGCTAGTCTAGGTGCTAGGTAATTATCAGCAAACAAAACAGACCGAAAAAAAAAAAAAAATCCTTTTGGAGCTTACATGGTAGTGGTGGAAGAAGCCAGACAGTGAGAGAGATGAGCACAATATTAGGGGCAATGGAAATATCTACGGACAAAAATTAAGCAGGAAGTATGAGGTAGGGCCTTAATTTTAAATGAAGGTGTCAGGAAAGGGCTCACAGGGAAGGAGGGCTCGCCTTCAGGGCTCACCTGAAGGAGGTAAGGGAACTAGCCATGCAGATATCTGGGGGAATATCATTTCAGGCAGAGAGAACAGTAAGTGCAAAGGCCCTGAGGCTGAAAACCTGATTCAGCCTCCAGCCCTACAAAGAGCTTACCAACCACAGGAGAGCTCCAAAGGTTTCCACCACCAGGGGCTCCAGAAGGACTTGGAGCCCCGATACCTCCCTCCCAAGATCACCACCCCCAGGGCCAAAATGATTCCAGTCACAAGTCCTCAAAGATCCTTTGAGCACCCACAAGTGCTTTGCTAAAAGAGTATAAAAAAAAAAAAAAGACTAATAATAACAGCTCATTCATTAACCTACTTGCCAGGCACTGCATTAAATCCTTCGGCTGCATTATCTCAGTTAAGCTGTACAACAGCCCGAAAATACATAGTATTATCCTCACTTTATAATGGAGGCTCAGTGAGGTTAGGAAACTCAGCCAGGATTACACAGCCAGCAAGTGAGGCGAGATGCAGATTCAGTTCCACCTAAGAAAGCTGAGTCGAACGCCTGCTATTCTCACACAGCTCCCTCCAACAAGACTCAGGCCAGAGGGGCAACAGGCAAGTTCAAGCCTGTTTGCAAGATAACATGGAGCTATCTATCCAGTCACTCTGGGCTGTTTCCCTTGCCCTACAGCACAAGACATAACAAGGATTTTGGCCACAGGGTCCCCATTACCCTGGGATGCCACGAGCCAGAAAGAAAAACAAAGTTCTGGTGAGTGAGACCCCCGTCCCCCAAAGACTGACAAGAGAAACACACATTTGCGAGCCACCCACACCCACTGAGCCTAGAGGCACAGGACAGCTGCTCACACACCCAACATAGAAGTCACCAGCTTATGGGAGACTTATTTTTAACTCAAAAGATCAACATTACACAGCAGAGCAAAGAAAGCTCTGAAGTGTTCACTGAATTAGAAGACAGTGTGGGTGAGGCACCTGGCAGTGACTGGCATGGAGCAAGGAGCTCCAAACGTTGGCAGATGTTGGGGGGTTCCTACTTCTGCACTCCCCGTTCTCCTGTGTGCCTCTCCAGCAGGCCCTTACGCCCAGAATGGGATACGTATGACTGGGGTAAGTCTTTATGTATCTGACTGAAAATCTCCTGGAGGCGGGAGCATGCTCTCCTCATCTGTGGTGCCAGTGCAGGCCTGGCACTTGGAAAGCGAGAGGTGACTGACACTGCATGGAGTCCACAGATGGGAAGACTGAGACCTGAAAGGAACCCTAAGCACCTCTGGTGATAAGTGACAGCAGGTGTCTGGATTCCTGCTCACCACTCCACACTCACCCTACATGGAACTCACAGTTGACAATACGTGATAATTTGGGAATACTTTTACTCCACATCTGGCTTGCCCAATAGATTAGAAGCTCCAGGAGAGCAGGCGCTGAGTCCAACTGGTCTACCAAGGTATTGTCAGAGTGGTCCAAAACAGAGCCCCAGGAAATCTCTAATCAGAGCAGAGAGACGGAAAGGACCAGAGGCACCCTTAATCCTACACCTGCCTCCTGAGAAGCCATGTGCAAACATCCTGAGAGCCTAACTGTGATCCACTGACCAGAGACACCGGGACAGCCATACACATCTAGAAGTGAGCCTGGCACAACTAAGCTCCCTTGGAGATGCCCAGATGTAACACCAAGCAACAGAGCAGGATGCAGGACCCAGGAACTGAAATCCCACCTTCACATTCTCCAAACCATGCATGCTCTCCCTCAGCACTGGGGAGCCTCCAGGGAAGGGGGCTCAGGGGAAGCAGCTGAGGGGCAAGCAGGCTTATTCTCTCGACTCCAGCCTGGGTCGGCAGAGCTGGGCGCAGGGGGAGAGTACAGGCTGCGGGAGCCCAGACCAAATAGCCTACTGTGAGAAAGTCCTCTCTGGAGACCAGAAGAGCTACCCAAAGGATGGCTTGGACTTCTGGAGGCAAGAAACACAAAGAGGGGAACAGGGAATTTCCATATCCCGCTGACCTCATGCCCAGATGGTCAGCAGCAGTTTCAGGATGACTTTCGGGCAGATGGGAACTCTCCTCCTGGTCTGTGTGGTTCTGAGATCTTTCTTAGAGAGGGGACTCATTCCCCGGATGACAGAGCTGGACAGGAATTTCCAAGGACAACGAGGCCAAGTCCATTACCAGGCGCCCCAAGGCTCCTGGAATGAGGGCCTGCGTCACCATCCTGTCTCCCACGCTGATGGTACATTTCCCTGCATCACAGACCAAGGGATGGGTGTGGACAGGGGAAAAGAGGCACTGACCCCACCCCCACGCCTCACTTAGGGCAGTACTGGAGCTCAGCACCTAGGCATCCTGGGACACGAGCTCATTTGACCCTCACTCAGGGTGTGAGGGCAGCAGGCAGGCCCTGGAGCATGAAGACCAAGGTCACACACGATGTCAGGATGGAGCTGGAAGGGCCCCTGCTCTCTCTCCAGTCTGCCACTGCCCCATCTCCATTTCTGCTCCTGCACTTACTCACTGCACTGCAGACCCCCCTCTCCGGGTTCTTGCCAAGTCCAGCATGGACTCTGTGTCCACATGGGCCTGGGTGTAGCAGCTACAGATCAGGTGACCCACCAGCAGGAGTTACCAACCCACTGTGCAAAAACAGAAACAGCTGGGGGTGAAGACACAGGCAGCTCAGATCTTCTTCCAAAACAAGATCCTGGTTTAAGTCCCCACAGCCCACCCCGAAAAACCTGGGGGCGCCCACTGGAACCAGAAAGGCCTGGTTTGGGGGCAGAAAAGGGCCCAGACAGATGACAGGTCAGGCAGTGACCACAGAGTGTAAAGATGGAGATGATGCTATTGAAACTGAAGGAGCCAGAAGAGAAGGAGGAGACAGCATCGAGGGGATGGAGGTGTGGTGAGGAGGGAGGGGTGGGTAGGGGTCAGAGGGTGGGGATGGGAGGATGGGAAGGAGTCGGGGTGGGGAGGGTGGGTGAGGAGACGTGAGGGGGCATGGGCCCAGATGGTAACCTCCACCCAAGACAAAGGTTGAAAAAGGCTAAATTGAAAATGAAGCCTCTGCACGGAGACACTTCAGCCCATTAGAGGCTGTCTTTCAATTAGCTGTGTGCTGCTGCTAGGAGTAGGGGCTCCCAGAGTCCCCAAATGATATGAATTTGCTTAGTAACATTTGCAAAATCGCTATGATTTCCCAAGCATGTTTTTCCACTGGATTGTCACGAGAACCTGGGAAGGAGGCAGGGCTGACATCTGTTCCACAGGTGAGGAAACTAAGGCCCACTTGGGAGCTTCGCCTGATCTAATGCCACTGGGCACTGGCTGCATCCTGAGGCCAGCCAGACCCTGCGGCTCTGGGGGAAGTGAAGTTCTCGCTAGCCCAGGGAAGACAGCCTGAGTAGATCTCTGGCACTGGGAACTGGGAGGACACAGCGGCCACAAGCGACCTCCCCAGGGAACGGCAGGGGCTGCCAGGGATGCTGGTGGGTGCAGGGGACAGTGTGGCAAAGGGAAGGGTCTCCAGAAAGAAGGCAAGGACAGAAAGTCAGAAGTCCTGGCACCTACTCTACTGCACACTCTGATGGCCGTGGGCAAGCTGTCCATTCTGTGGACCTCAACTCCTTCATGGGCACAGAAGAGGAGCCTGGACTAGAGAGAAACTGGGTGACGTCTTCATGCTGGCCTAAGGATCCACGGAGACCCAAACTCTGGCAGCCAGCCACAAGGCAAGAAAGAGGAGGGGACCCAGCACACACACAGAAGATAGTACAGCCCTGGATCAGGAAGAAAGGGTCCCAACAGGGCAGGATCAGAGACGGAAGCAGATGGGGCAGGTAGGGTGCAACAAAGAAGGGGGAGCCCAAGAGCAGGATGAGACCCTGAGCCGGAAGCCTTCTCACACGTTGCCCCAGGGCCTTGCCCTGGTCCCAGCTTTGCCCACCCCTGCAGGCTGGGTGACACTGACCATCCCCTCACCTTTTCTGAGCCTCATCTGCAAAACAGAAAAAAAAACCAGAAGCCATGGACGTCAGATTAAAGAAACTAAATGAAACAATATGCGTACAATTGGAAGGGCGTTCTCACTTATTTCCTAATTATTTGATTTATTTAATAAAGAAATGTATTCATTTTGTAATAAGATTTCCTAAATGATAATAATTATAATACCTCACAAAGTACCTGGCATTTAGTAGGTTCTTACTAAAAGGCTGAGGCAGCCCCTAACAGCCCAGCTGATGGGTTGTAGCATCCACTTGGTTCTTGTGAATTGCAAATAACTGTAAGCAGGAACACTGGGACAACACCATAGCTGGTGAAACTGAAGCTATGAGAAGCCCTTGGACCAAGGCCACGTTCACGAAAGATCAGGAATCATCTGAGCCTCAATTTCCTCAACAGTAAATGGGAATATCCTGCAAGTCCCCCAAGGGCTGACAGGAAGTGAGGCATTATGAAACATCTCGCAAACTAAAACAAAAATCTTCCCACTTCCACACTTCACGATGACCTCCAGACCACTCCACCCATTTCACAATCAGGGAAACTGTGGCTCCAGGTCCATCCATCAAAGAGCGGACAGAGTCCTCCTGATGACTGTCAGCAGAGACACTGCACCTACTTTAGACAGGGTGTACCCAAGGAGCCCACCCCAGCATCTCACCAGTGAGAAGCCAAGGATTTAATCAGTCTTTCCAAACAATTCAGTAAGAAAGAGGCTACAGGCACACAGTGTAATATGAGGAATGGGTGGGGCTCAGGAATCATGGGATCTAGTGGAGGCTGTTGTTGTAGTCGCTAAGTCATGTCTGACTCTTTGTGAACCCATGGACTATAGCCCTCCAGGCTCCTCTGTCCATGGGATTTCCCAGGCAAGAATCCTGGAGTGGGTTGTCATTTCCTCCAAGGGATCTTCCCAACCCAGGGATCGAACCCACGTCTCCTGCATTGGCAGGCAGATTCTTTACCACTGACCCACCAGGGAAGCCTTCTAGTCTAGATACACCATGGCAAACATTTTCCATCACCTGGCCTCAGTTTTCTAAAAGGAGGGGTTGTTGACAATAGCAATAATACAATATAAGGGGGCAGACTAGACAATTTTTAAGGCCTCTTCTAGTTCTAACATTCCAGAACTTACAATATGTTGCCATCTGTTTCTAAAGTCTTCTGATCTTAAAAAGGCTACTCTCCCCAGCTCAGAAGCTTCCCAGGTGGTTCTGTGGTAAAGAATCCACCTGTCAATGCAGGAGATGCAGGAGACAGGGATTCGATCGCTGGAGTAGGAAATGGCAACCCATTTCAGTATTCTTGCCTGGAAAATCCCATGCACAGAGGAGCCTGATGGGTTACAGTCCATGGGGTTGCAAAGAGTAGGGCATGACTGAGCACGCACACACATGCACCCTAGCTCCCATCCCTCCCAATGCCCAAGTGGATGTCCTGCCTCACGAACCCTCCTGCAGTGCTCTCAGGGGTGTGTCGCCTTCCCAAGAGCAGTTGGAAACCCCCAGACGATGTCTGCAGCCCTTCCCCGGGTCCTGCCCTCCCCTCTGGTCTGCATCCAGGCTCCAGGTCAGCCTGAGTGTCATGTCTCTCAAGCACAGCTGGCATCTCCCATGTCCCTCCCCACTCCCATCCACTGACTCACCCCCAGAAAGAGCCCCACTGTCCCTACTTAGCCTCCAAGATCCAAGCTCTACACTACCAGCCTAGGCACAGTGGGGAGGACCAGGCCCTTAGTTGGCTGAAAACTGCATAAGAGGACCAAGGAGTATCTAACTAAAGCTGGGATAGGCCCTGACAGCTCTGTGCTCCCACATGCCAGGCGCTGTGCTGCGTCATTATGCACAGGATTCCCTTATTTTCTTCTTACCACACAGAGATGAACATTCTTATCCCTATTTTCCAGCAAGGAAACCAATCCTCTTGGCTGGATGGCATCATCTCTATTTTTCAGATGAGGAGGCAGACTCAGATAAGTCACTTGCTTGAGGAAACACAGCTGGTTAGTGGCAGAACAAAGAACCCAACCTCATTCTATCAGACTCCACACCAGTGCCTTTTCCCTGGCCTGCGCTGACGGAGAGGCACAGGCTGAAGCTCAGGGGGAGGACACCAGTCCTGTCGTTCCACTACCTGAAACACGCCCAGGTTCCCAGCCGCTGCCTCTGTGTGCCACTAACTTTGCATGAGATCAGGTGTCAGTCTGCCCTTGACTGCCAGCAGTCACCAGGGCTTAGCGCCTCAGGTTGAATGGAAGCTCAGGGGAGATTCAGACCCATGCTTATCCAGTCCGCAGGAGAGCCAGGGGACTCTGGTTGACCATCTTTAGTGACTCAAACCAACATCCTCCCCAAGGAGCACCCCCGGGCAGCCAGCACTAACTGCAGTGAAGCTACTCCCAGTTCTGCTTCCACTGCCCCTGCTCTGCCCTCTGGGGTCCCTGAGAATAAGGAACAAGATGCCCCTCTCCTCCATCTCAGCCCTGAGCAGATTCGGAACCTGCAGCACTCAAGAAGCAGACTAGCCCTTGTTCCCTGCACTGTTCTCCGCAGGGACAGGTTTCTGGACCCCTCCCCACCCCGTCCCCTCCACTCCCACCCTATCTGTATCTGACCTTGAAAATGGACAACACTCCAGATGTGGCTTGCCTGACCAAACAGAGGAACTTTCATCTCCACCCTTTTAGGTATTATGTTTCTACTGATGTAGTGAACATTTGCTTTTCTTATACCTGGGTCACCCACGGTAAAGAATGTCCTTTCTCAATTATGTCAACAATCAGGCTCGGTAAAGCAAGTATACTTCAATAAAAATTAATTTAAAAAAATCAGGTTTGTATGGCTGAGATGAAAGTTATCTTGTAAAAAAGTATGCTTGACGAAGTTTCAATTATTTAAAGGGCCAGAGGTAACTCATTCAGTGACCACCTATTTAAGAAGCTAGAAATCTCTGTATCACTGTACAGAGACTGGACAAAGATGCGCACTGACACACGGTTTCTAATAGCAAAAATGTCCTGAACGTTCGTCAAGACGGGGCTAGTTTAATAAACTGTGGTGCATTCATTCAATGGAATAGTACACAGACATCAAAAAGAATGGGCAGCCTGCTTTGCAATGACAGAAAGGTGCCCATAAAATACTGTTAAGTAAAAAAGCAAAGTATTGATGTATAATAAGGTATTATTTATCCTGTTACACACATTCGTACACACACAACTATGTGTGTGAGTGTATGCGTGTGTGTGTGTGTGTGTGTGTGTGTGTGTGTGTGTTAGTGTTAGTTGCTCAGTCGAGTCTGACTCTTTGCAAACCCATGGACTGTAGCCCGCCAGGCTCCTCTGTCTATGGTATTTCCCAGGCAAGAATAATGGAGTGGGTAGCTATTCCCTTCTCCGGGGGATCTTCCCGACCCAGGGATCAAAACCAGGTCTCCTTCATTGCAGCCAGAGAGCTTCACCATTTCACCCACCAAGGGAAGCCCTGTATGTGTGCATAAACATATACATATACAATAAAATCTTACATATGCATAAGAAAAGGTGGAAAGATACACACCAAACCGCTGCTAGTAGTCAGCTCTAGAGAAGGACTTGGGCTAGGGGATTGGAATCAAAGGAAACCTTTATTTTAAAACAGATTTTTTAACTCTTTACAAGAGAAATCTAGCCTGTTCTATTTTTAAAATTGATTTTAAAAAACAGGTGGAAGAGAAGAAGGAGAAACAAAGACAACTTTCATTTTCTACTTTATACCTTTGGCATCCCTTGAGTTTTTGGAGTTTTTTTCCTCCAATGAGCACATGTTATTTTGTAACTCTTTTAAAGGGGGAGTTGACTTTGTTTTTAAGTTGCTTGACAAAGTCAGAACAATAAGGAAGGGCTATTGTTCTAGCACCAAATGAGGCTGGTTGGCAGAGGGCAGGGATGAGAGCCTCCTTATTATGAATCTGCTTCCTATGCACAGACAGGCTATAGGGACTAGTTCACAAATCAGGAGGGACTTCATCACCTGAACCAAAGAACTTATTCATTAGTAAAATCAATATTTCTATGGTCTTCCTCAATTCTAACAGTCTGTGATGTATATTGTTTCATGATAAATAATTTACATATATGCAGGAAATTCCTGTCCTCTAATTTCATTCTGGGAAATATTTGACCCAAGTGAAATTAATAGAGAAAAAAATGTAGATGCTAGTTATCATATAAAGACTTAAAAAGCAGTGAACAGAATGTTTAAAAAAAAAAAATCAAGAGGTAAACTCCAGGGTTGAGTTTTCTAGTCAAGGAATTTTGCAGATGAAGAGTTGGCAACTGCAGATTGTTTCAACCTGGAACCTTCCAGAAAGGATCTAGCTTAAGGAAGGTCAAGGCTGGGTCTGAGGCGACAAAGGTGGGAGGAAAAGCACCAGACTTTGGTGTGGGAACAAAGGTGAAGCTTCCCGTCCACTGCCCGTGGGCCCTCCCATGGGGCCTTATATCTGCTTTGCTGGAGAGGAAGCCGAGTCCAGACAGGTGCAGAGCTGGGCTCGAGGTGGCCCAGTTCCCAAGGACCAAGCAGAATGCCCCCTCTTGATCATCAGTCCCCAGCCTGTATTCACCACTGCCAATGCCCCCTAAGAAGGGCTGAGAAGGCAGCCCAGGCACCTCCAGCCTGCTAGCCTTCGCCTCCTCACAGCTCCTGGGATCCACTGGTGCACCTGTGCCGTGCCTAGAAGCCTGGCCTCCCCACCCACCCACCCCCCAACCCAGCAGCTGGCACCATTGACCCAGGAGGAGCCCCTCGCCTATCAGCTATAGGGTCAAAGGGCACTAGGCCAACCCTGGGCCTAAAGGGAAGGGAGACTCAACTGTCCTCCTGTGTACTGGTGCCCCAAATGCCCAAAGCTGGTTCCAACAAAGGCTTTCTCCAACCCTGTAACTTTTCTCCATGGGGGAAGATGACAACTTTTGAGAATTCCCCTCATACCAAATATGGTGAAAAGAGGGTTTCTGTGAAACCAGGGTTCAGATCCTGGTTCCGCTCCCTCACCAAGTGACCCTGAGCAGACCTCACTTTCCTGGTTTCTTCTCCCCAAGGAAATGCTGTGAGGACCAACGAGGATCCCCAGATCTCCCTGAAGACCTTGAAGGGCTAACCCAACAGGAGCCACAATGGCTAGGAAGGGAATAGCTTCCAGGGACCACCAACCAGATAAAAGCCATAGATGTCCCGTTTCAACAGTGAAGACTGGAAATAAGCTAACGAAGAAGAAAATGAATAAAGACATTGGGGCCACTTCATACCAGTGAATGTTAGTACCATGCTGTTTAGGCACTAAGTCGTGTCTGACTCTTTGTGACCCCATGGACTCTAGTCTTCCAGGCTCCTCTGTCCATGAGACTTTTCAGGCAAGAATGTTGGAGTGGGGTGCCATTTCCTTCTCCTAGGTATCTTCCCAACCCAGGGATCAAATCCACATCTCCTGTTTGACAGGCAGATTCTTTCCCACTGAGCCACTAGGGAAGCCCCTATTAATACTATACAGTTGTGAGAAACAAGTAGGCCAGAGCTAGAGATCCAAACAGGAATGAATCTCTCAGGCATAATAAGAAGCAAAACAAGCAAGCTGCAGAAGAACACAGTTGGAAACATTTAAGTAACATCTTAAAACATACAAAACAATATTACATATTGTTTAGGGATGTATATATTTATAATATCAATAAAACTGTAGAGAAATACAAGAGAATAAACTCTAAATTTATAACCCTTGCTACTTCTGGAAGAGTGGGGAAGGAGATGATCAGGGAGAAATTTCAAATGAACAGAATATGTTATTTCTTAATGTGAATGGTGGCTCTCCCAAGTGTCTGCATGTTACTCTCTGCGTCTGAAAGATTCCTTTGCATTTTCTAAAAGTTAATGCTGCCATCTTCAGACCCCTGTTCCTCTTCCCAGAGATTGGGATCAGGGTGGGGGGCTGCACCCCAGAGGCAGAAGTGGGGCTGTGGCAAGACCAGCGTTCCTCAGACCACAGAGATGAAGCTGACCAGGATCATGGTCTGCTAGCCAGCCAAGAGTGGTGTAAGCCTCCTCCACTGTGGGTGGAGACCAAACCAAGGGCCCCTGACTCATGGGACACCCCCATGCCCGCCCTAAAAATACCAGCTCTGACCGCTGAGTAGGACGCCTTGGGTGACATGACTCCTATAGCATCCCCAGCCCTCCCTCACTACCCCCTCCCCCCCACACACACACCCCTGCCTGGGCCACCGGCCTGTCCACCAGCAGGTGCTCAGGGACACAAGGAACAGCCTCAGGGTGAGGTCCCTGGGAAGACAAGAGTTCAGCCCTGCCTGGGGACAGCCCTTGGACAAAAAGCCACCGTTCCTCAGCCCAGTCATCCGTTCCTATCAGAAGAGTGACTGACTGTCCTGGGCTGATCATGGGGGGAGCGCAGATAAAAACTTCCTGCCAGTGGCCAGGCCGTGGTGGCTGTACCTTCCTTCTGGCAACACTTCACAGAGCTGCTGACACTCTCCAAAGAGGAGTAGGATAAAGGAGGGAAGGGCAGGGGGGCAGCAGCAAGAAGCCAGGAGGTGGGGCACAGAAAGGCCTGGCCCAGTAGCAGAACTCAGAAATCGCCAGGGAAGAGAAGGCAGCCCGGTCACTGGGCCACGGCCCTGAGACACCTGTCAGTGCAAGTCCCTCACTCTCCAGCTGGGACACCAAAGCCGGCCAAGGGAGGGAGACTCGCCCACGGCTGCAGGGGACAGTGGAGACAGAGAGGCGAGGAAACCCGGATCCTCTGTCGGCCAGCTGTCCACTCTTTTTGCCATACATCCTACTCCTCCCTCTCCCCCGCTCCCTCCTCTCCCTCCAACGGGTCAAGTGAGCCATGAGCAGAGAGGAAAACAAGGGGGCAAGAGAGGAGGTGGGCCTGCCGCAGCGAGCCACCTGTAACAGCACTGGAAGGGGCCGCCCACAGAGCGCTCCCTGATGCTGTGCTGCGGTCCAGGGGAGGCTGGCTCATCCCTGTGGCCCGCCCACGTATACAGTTCCACTGTTCCAAACAGGGATGGAAGCACGTCTGAGATACCACAAAGGACGATCCATCCAGAGAGGACACAGAATGGTCCAGAGGTGGCAGAGGATGAAGGGCAAGTTATGCCCAAGCCTGGAACATCTGACCTTCCTCATCATCTCCTCCTGAAATCCCTTCAACATCCTCAAGAACAGCATTGTTAATAAGACTGAATGAGGCTCAGCAGCCGGCAGCGACGGGTCACTTACACCACACCAGCCCCACGCCAGCCCTGCGCTGAGTGCTTGACAGGCACTGTCTCATTCATGTGCACCCCTCTGGAGGCAGCACTTACGTCACAGAATCTTACAGATGAGGAAGCAGGCGCAGCCCCCGTCCTGGTGTGCTAACTCTAAATCAGGCACGCCACACCATGGGTTCTCAAAGAGCAGCTGGTCTGGCGGCCCCAGCACCGCTGCCACCAGCTGGCTGAGCCGCTATGGGGACGCAGCCCTGCAGTCTGTCTAACAAGCCACCCAGGGGATTCTGATGCATGCTCAGGTTTACCAACCAGCTGCTCTGATCACTTCCCAGTGCTGCCGACGGAGCAGGGAAAAACTGACACTTCTCTGCCTGGCAGTCAAGACTTTAGGGTTTTTCCTAGCCCAGCTGGTCAGCTCCCCCAACCCAGGAGAGCCTTACCCCAAATCCTCTGCCCAGTTTCCTAAGTTCCAGAAGGAGCTCAGGCCTAGCTCTGTACCTCCTCATCTTGGCTGGGCCTGGCCTTGAAGTCACTTCCCTACAGAAGCCCCCTGACCACCTGGCACCCCCAAAATTGCATCACACCCCACCCAGACTCAGTGCCAGGCAACTGCTGGCACACTATGCCTTCCAGCTAGCACTCAGGGCACATTTCTGCCCAGTCTACAACATGTTCCTGGAGGACAGAGAACCATGAGCACCATGCCGCTCCACACAGCACCACGCCAGAGGACTGGCAGGATCCGTTTCCTGACTATCAGGAGGGAAAAATAATGTTGTGGGAAGCAACTTCTGGCTCTCACCCCAACTCTGCCACTAATTCTCTGGGACATGGGCCTTCCTTCCCATCTCTAGGTCTCAATTTTCTTATCTGTGAAATGCACCATTATTCTAGTTTCTTCTACTCTACTCATCCTTTGAACAAACCCAGCAGTCTTACCCCAGACACTCTTATCTAGTAACAGAAATGCACATGTGAACACTAAAGAGGTCGTTGCTCTCACCCTTTCACTCCAGGAAAAGAGAAAGACAACAAACAAGCAAACACTAAAAATTACTGTTTCCCAGACATATACAGTGTCTCTACACACACTTTCTCATTTGCAGATAAGCACGGTCATTTCAAGGCATGATGAATGTATCAAAAATATATATAATAGTAATATGACAGAAAGTGAAAAAATGAGTTACTTTGCATAGAAAGGTCAGGGAAGGCCCCTCTGAGGAGGTGACATTTGAGCCGAGACTTGACAGATAAGGAAGAACCAGCGTGGAAAGAGCTGGGGAAAGGTGTTCCAGGCAGAAGCAACAATATCCACAAAGGCCTAAGCAAGAATAAACTTGCCATGTTGAACGTGGAGAAAAAAGCAGGCTGCTGTGGTTAAATCACAGTGAGTGTGAGAGTAAAACAGTACCCAAAACAGTACCCGGGAGCACCCAGAGAGGGAGGCCAATAGCCAACCTCTTACAATTCTGAGGTGTTCAAATCAGGTCGGCCAACCCAACCCAGGACATCCGGGCCCAAGTCACAGGCAGGACTGGGGAGTAAGGGTATGAGTCAGACCCCATGGCTTCCTGGGGCCCCAAAGGCCCTGGTGTGGGAATAAGGGCAGGCAGCAACCCTCAGCAGGAGTCCCATGCCATACCCACGGATGCCCATGGGTGGGGGAAACAGATTCACCTAAGTATGTAGAACACAGGACACTCAGGGCTGCTGTCTCCAGAGGGACATGATCAGGTGCTTCCATGAAGTGCCAGACCCTGATCATATTATTTTTCCAGGACACAGCCAGGATAGTGGAAAGGAAATAGTGCTCAGGGTTCAAGGCTTACTAGTATCGGGCAAGTCTTAACCTTTTGGGGACTCCGTTTCCTCATCTGAAAATTAAGGCTACTAAGAGTGACTTTCTCCGAGGGTTGTTGAAAGCTTAAAAGAGATACTAAACGTAAAGCACTGTGCCTGGCACGTGGTACGTGCTGATAAATGTAAGCTGTTACTATCACCATTATTGGTTTTTCACTACTTTAGTTCTCTCTGCTGTAAAACAAGGATATTAATACATCATAGGATTGCTATGAGCCTGTGCTAACAAATATTCCAGCCTCCTAATGCAGTATACATTGTCAGGAATGGGGAAAAAAAAAAAAAAAGAGAGAGACAGTTCTCTTTCCGGATCTCTCATCAGGTGCTGAATTCCCCTCTACCATACCACATTGTTTGGAAAATGAGTAAGAGCTGATTAAATTACATTTTGACAATACTGTGAAATAAAAATGATGCATTAGGAATCCACAGATTTCTCTGTACTGTCATTCTGCAAGGGGGTGGGGATAAACATTGCTGATTTTTCTGCATCACCCATAAAAGTCCCCCCTCAACCAAAACAGTCTCACGCAGTCGCACAAAATTCCCACCCACAAAATTCCCATACAATTAATGAATGTATAATACAATCACTTTCATGTACACACAACCTCGCACTCTCCTGCAGATAAATATTCTACAGCGCAAAACTCACACATGTAGAAACTCCACACCCAAAAATCCCTCCCCCAAACTCACTACAGCTGCCCTGCAAATGCACCCAAATGTTGCCTCCAACAGAGGGCAAAATATTTTCAACAGAAACAGTAAGTATAGAACGAAATCTGGAATCAAACGCTAGAGTTCAAATCCCAATTGTGCAACTCTCTAACTGTATGACCCCAATCTCCAAATGCCTCAGTTTCCTAAACTGTAAAATACGGATAATAATAATCAAATTCACTTTGAGGGTGACAGTGACAAATGAGTTTAATACATGTAACGAGTTAAAATCAGCACTTGGAAAGCGCCCAATGAGCTATTTTCCTCTTCATTACGTGTGCACACTGCTTCCAAAACTGGTCTCCCATACTGTAAACAGATCCACGCCCGCACACACACACCCCGACGGTCTGCACGCCTTGCACACGGACTGCACGCTGGTCCCAGACACGGTCGCCCACTCAGTGCGCACGCGCGCCCACCACCCTCCGCGCGGGTCAGGGATTCCCCACTCGGCCGGACCTCGCCACCCTCGGAGGCGCCGCGTGCCTCGAGGCTAGCCCTTGAGCCAAGAAGCCAGGCCACCAGGCCGGGCCTGACCTCCCCGCGCCACGCCCGGTCACTGCCGAGACTCGGAACGGCCGGGTCTCGGGTTCCCTTCCGTTCCATTCCCGCTCCGCCCAACCGGCTTACCTGAGGGTGGGGACCCTGAGAGACAGCGCCCCGTTCTCGGCGTCCAGTCCCGAGTCCAGGGACAGGGTAGAGGCCCGCGCCAGGCTCTGGCCTCACAGCACTCAGCAGGATCCCAGCTCCTGGCTGGGGGACCTGGCCAGGGACTAGGAAGTGCTGGGGGCCGGGCCGCCCCACCCCTGGGAAAGTCCCCAGCGATTGACAGGCCGCTTGCCCAATCACGCGGCGCCGTCTGGGCTGGCCCGCAGCCGCCGGGGTGGGACGCAGCGAAGTAAACAGCAGCCACCGGAGGTCAGGGGGCCGGAGACAGTCTGCAGATTGGCCGCAAGAGTCCCGTCCCGCAGGCCGGCCCCTAGGTAGCCTCCGGGCCACCCCTCGCGGCACTCCCAGCTGCGGAAACTCCGGGCGCCAGAAAGGGGCCACCCCGAAAGCCGGAATTTCAGAGCAGAGAGGAGCCGCAGAGACCACCCACCCCTTCCTTGGGCCGAGGGGCACGCGGACCAGAGCGCGGGGAGGGGATTTGCCAAAAGGCAGTAAGCATTTGTAGCTGAGCCAAAGCTAGAGCTCCGGGTCCTAGAGTGCGGTCCAGGGCGATCCCGAGACTTCTTACAGAGCTCACGGAAATTCTGAGCTGAAAGTACCCTTAAAGAATCTTATTGTCACAGTTGACGTTTTTTGCGCCCTTACTGCTCCAGACTTGGTAAGCTTTATTTAATTTGCTCAGCCACCCTAGTGAGATGGTTTTCTATCCCCAGCCCCCACTTTTATTTTTAACCATAAATTAAGATACAAGGGACAGGGAGATTAGAAGACCTCAGTAAGTGGCTGAACGAAAATTCAAACCCAAGTGGGCAAATCCGGAGCCCACCTCCTACCGTCTACCTATACCTGGGTCAGATCATGCAGACAGGTTGTGAGAGTCCCCAGACCTGGCAGGAGCAGTAACATGGTGAAGGTTGGGAACACTTGTTTTTTTAAGCCCATCATTTTATTTAAAAGAGGGTAGGAGGGAGGAGGGTTCAGGATGGGGAACACATGTATACCTGTGGCGGATTTATTTTGATATTTGGCAAAACTAATACAATTATGTAAAGTTTAAAAATAAAATTAGGAAAAAGAAAAGAGGGTAAATTTTAATTTCAAAAAGTGGAAGGGCCTGGACTTCCCTGGCAGTCCAATGGTTAAGACTCAGAGCTTCCATTGCAGGGGGCACAGTTTCCATCCCTGGTAGGGGAATTGAGATCTCACACACTGGCCAAAAAAAAAAAATTTTTAAGTAAAATTAAAAAAAAAAAAAGTGGAAAGGCCTTGTAATAAAGAACAGCTTGGATAAAGAACAGCTTTATAACAGGAATAAAGAACAGCTCTTTAAATTGAGGTAATACAGCTTTATGAAAAACTTATTCTAAAAGATTCATTTCACTGGAACTATAGAAAATTTAGTGATTGACAGGCCCTCATCCTCGGAAAGGATCTGGGGACCTATTCCATATAGGCCCTCATTTTACAGGAAAACTCTGTAAATTAACTGTGACTGTACATGAACACACACACACACACACCCCTACCTAAGTACTCTCAGGCTTTGTGACATCCTGTGATGCTTTTAGTTACTTCAAAGGGGTTATCAAATTCTCAAAACAATATTAATTCTAGTTCATCTTAATTGCAAAAATAAATTGAAGACAGGGAGGGAGAGAGGGATGTGAACACCAAACAAAGCACCATTGAGTGAGACCAATTCGGAAGGGTACTGGGAGATTACAGTCTTGGGCTGATTCATACTGCAGCTCTCAGGCATCCCCTCGCCCATTAGGATCCCCCAGTCTAGTTTTTGTTCTGCTCTTGTCTGTAATTCCCAATTTGCCTTTTCCTAAAAGGCAACTTGGGTTGGGCAACCCAAGTCTTCTCATGAACACTGAAATTTACTTTAAAAAATGAAGAGTCTCCAATTATTTGCGTCTTGTTTCCAAACTACTTCAGCTGTTTTTCTAAATGTCTGACCTTAGAGAATTAGGTGAATTGTTTCATTCCACAAAGTGCAGGATGACTCCTAGAGGTGGGCTTGTTAGACAGTGCTCTAGAATGGCATAAAAAGGTCACACAGTCATCTTTTTGCCTGATTCCCTACTTTTGGATAATTTTTCTTAACATTTACAATGTGTGAGAAGAGTCATCTCTTCAAAGTGATGACTACATGCCGGGAGCCAGCATGGGAGTCCCCACCCCATGACAAGGCTTGTGGGAGAGATCTGGTGGGCACAGCAAGCCAGAACTCGAGGGGTGCCCCTCTGAGCCTGCCTGAGCGTCTACCCCAAAAACCTGAGCCTGTCTGTTTTACTGCTTCATGACTTCCACCAACTCCTCTGACAGTCATGAGGGGCTATCCCCAACCACTCTTATCTATAAGAAAGCAATTTAGAGCTCTAGTTTATAAGTCTCCAGGGTATAATAAGGTGTGTTCCAATTGTGATCCCCTCAGAAAGCCTTCTAACCAACCTAACAGGTTTCCGGACTCCTACAGCTATGGATGTGATTGTTTACGGCCTCCCAGCCATATGAGGCACAAGGAGACTTAGTTATTCTAACAATGCAGAGCCTCTCGGGGAGTTAGAAATTATTAAAATAGAACTAATAGAAGAAATCTTTATCGAGTAAATGCCTGCTGCCAAGTTTCCATATTTCTCACCCACTGTGTTCCTGGGAGTGTATTGATTAATATAGTTGATATATAAGAAATATAAGTAGAAGCTCTAATGTTAATAATAACCTTAGACCCCTAAGCTAATAAATTCTTCCCTTAATTACCCCCACAGCACCCTTGCCCTATAGGAATGCAACTCTGTTTAGTGCTTTCGGGGAGTAGTACTAAACTCTAAGAAAAGTCACCTTTGGAGAAAATAAGTTTTTCTGGTTGACTAATTCTTATCAGAAGAAAAATGCTAGCAGGTCTCCTGACCAGAAGATGATGTAAATCACCCAAAGCCTTTGTATTTGCGATAATGATTAAGGTCTGCTGACCTTACATGACTTTGCATCCCCCATTATCTTCTATGTACAACTTGAGGTATAAAAGTCCCTGCTAAAAATAAAGCTACAGGCTTTGCTCACCGAAGCTTGGTCTCCCCATGTCGTTCTTTCTCTTTCCTTTTCCTTTTCAGGCTGATTTCCCTGGAGCGCAGAGGCCCTCTGTGTTCACTTTCCTGCCTGGGCTTCTAAGACCCACTCGAGAAGGTGCCTAAGGTGGGGCACCTTTCGCGATTCGAGAGGGTGCCTGCAGCCTACGTGAACAGAGCAAGTCCCGTGCTGGGGCTTTATTGGCTTTCTGCATAAAGCAAGGAATATCAGCCTCTTTTCTCTCCTCTGTTTTCTTAACTGAGAAATTTTTTCCTTATCTCTTTCTCTATTTCTTTAAATCGCCAACGCCGTCCTCCTGAGGGAATCCCTGAATCCAACCGGGGCTGGACCCCGGTAACTACACTCACCCCTTTCGTCCTTTCCAGTCTGACTTTCAAACATTCCACCATGTTAAAGGCCATAGGAATATTGATCATAATCCCCTCTTTGGCAGATCAGTAAACTGAGTCTTCCATGTAATAAAAGCAGGGGTCCCACATCTTCAGAATCTAATGCCTAATGATCTGAAGTGGAGCTGATGTAATAATAATAGAAATAAATGTAACACTCTTGAATCATCCCAAAACCATGCCTTCTACCCCAGTCCATGGAAAAACTGTTTTTCACGAATCCCGTTCTTGGTGCCAAAGAGGTTGGGGACTGATGTAGTAAGGATTGACTTAAGGCCACACACATTGAGTGATATAACCAGGGTTGAAACCCGGGACCTTGGCTCCAAGTCATATATACTCTTTCCACTGCATTATGTGCCCTAATTTTTCTTACTTTCTTACAGAAACTCAACACTCATGATGATCACAGACTATGGACCTAACTAATGGGCTTGTAACCACTCAAACACTGATTTCCTGGGTGGCCTCTCTAAGCCTCTGTTCCTCTCTAAAAAGTGGAGATGTGATTACCTACCCCTTAGGTGATCATGATAAATGAGATCATATAAGTCAAGCCCAGAGCTTGGCACACAGTAGGCATTCAAGAAAAGATAGTGGTTTATAGATGTGAATCACATGCATTGAGTAGAACTTCAGTGTTAAACCCAGGAATGCAGCCTCCCTAGGTTCCATCCCACTATCCACAAACTCTATGGGACCCTCAACTCTGAGGGCTCGGTGGGATGAGAGACAGGCGCCCTAGATTGGCACCCTCTGCTCCCTCCAGACCTGAAAGGAACTTGCCAAACTGGGAAGCTGAGTCTGACACTGAGAACCGAGTGACTCAGGCCACTGGGAACCTCTTGCTCTTCCAGAGTGAGGACAGGCACCTACGCAAAACCCCACCTGGGAGGAGAATCAAAAGACCTGTGTGTGGTTTCATTTTGTTTTGTTTCAAGGCATGCAGTGACCCAGTCTCCTTTCTACCACCAGCCCCTTTCTATCACCTCCACCAAGGCTGCTCCAAAGTCACACCTAAATCCACGTTTGAGAGAAATAAAATACATGCCCAAAACTATCAACCTGTGAGTGGTTAAGCTCTAAATCAAGTGCCTAAAGAGGAGTGAAGGCTGCGTATTAAAGACACGAGGAGGTTAACATCAATGAAATATTTGCTGAGTGCTAGGTCTGCACTTTCACATAATGTATCTCCCAACCAGACTCTGAGGTCAGAACCATTATAACCCCCACTTCACAGATGAAACCGGGGCTCTGAGGTGTTAGGTGGCTTCTACTGCCACAAGTCACTGGAACATGAAGATTCTGGCTCTTAAAGTCTTAACACTCTTGAGCATTAGGCTGTAGAGTCTTGCCAGCTTGCAGGGCACAGCACTCAACATGCCAGTCCTTAAAGGGTCCTGAGAAAGGGCCCTTAAATAGGGATGAAACCAGTGCCTGAGGGCCAGCATGGGCCAGGGACTTGTCAGAAGTCTTACAGCAAGTTTGGAATAGTACTTAAGTCTCCTGCTGCCAGAGCGATGCTATTTCCACACCTCAGTGATGGGAACAGAGCTGCTAAAGCAAGCAGCACCTGCCTCACTCCTGGAGGCTAATTAATGAGTCAGAGCCTTGGATAGGAGTGATGAGCAACCAATGAACTAAAAAAACATCAGTCCTGGGTCCGGGTACCTCTTTAGATCCAGTCCCACGTCTCCATAGCTTGGGGACAATCTCAGGAATGGAAAACCCTGTGATAGATTCTAGGTGCTTTTTGGTGTTGGGTGTGTGCGTATGAGAGGGAGATTTCAGTGATAAGTGAGAAATGCATGTCAAGCGCATGGTGTCAGCTGTAGTCATACGAGGTGATCATATTTGGGAGTAAAGACTAAATCAGTGAGCAGAATCTATGGCCCCTGCTTCCCACCCTCAGCCTGAAAAGGTGTTTTTAATTCTGTTTATTTCCCAAATAACCACATGAGAGGATGGATACGATGGTGCTAAGAAAGCCATAACTTTGCACATATACTCAGCACTTTAAGATGAGTTAAACCATTTCATAGTCACAGTTTGCTGCACTTTCAAGAGGCATGTCACGCAAGGGTGAGAAGGTGGGTGCTGGGGTTACACAGACCTGGCACTTCCACCTCGTGAGGACTCTCCCCCAGGGTCCTCATCAATAACAGGAAGGTTAGAACAGTGCACGGAGTAGAAAGAATGGAACACCACGGAGCGTGACATCAGTGAGAGGCGACAATGATAATCATGACCCAGTCCACAGGGCGGGCAGGGATCGTTCCTCTCCTTCCAGTGAGGACCTCAGAGCCCAGAGCTGTGGAGGAACTTGCCGTAGACCGCACAAAAGTTTCTCGGAAACAAGGCATTTCTCCAGACTGTTCCTCCAGTGTCTTTCCTATTTTTCTTTTTTGTTCCAACTGTTTCCACTGCATCCCTGGGCCTGCCTTTTACTCTGTGTTTCCTGGGCACTGCTGGAGGAGAAGCAAGGGCAAAGTGACACTGCGGGGAATTCCCAGCCGTGGCCTGTAGCAGATGTGGCCAAGCCAGGCCCCTCCCACAGTTCCTAGGAGCCCCAGGCCTCCCTTCCTCCAGGCTCTCTCGCTCTGGCCTCCCGTATCTGCAGCTCAGAATGTCAAGTGGATCTGGGTTTGGAGCCAATCTTGCCCCTTGTCAGTCTCTTGGAAGTTGGCAAAGGTCAGCCAGGCTCCTCCCAGCCCCTGAAGGAAGCAGACCCGAGGGAACCAGAGCATTTCCTAATCCTGGGAAGCCCTGACAGGGCCCTGAGAACAATCCTCCTTCAGCCTCACCCCAAGGCCTCTGCTATGCACCCTCTTCTGGGCCACTCCCACTTCTCCCTTCATTCTTCTCCAGCCCAGAAGCCACTGTGACAGTGACTTGGCCTCCACTCCTTGCCCCTCCTAGCCAGGGACTTCCCTGGGCTGGGCCTCTGACCGGCTCTGGAAAATCTGGACTGTTTGTGATCAAAGAGGAGGCTGCATCACCACTGTCTGCCAGCCGTCACCCACACCTAGTGCCTTGGGGTCTCTCTGTTACGAGCTCAGCCATAGAAAGGGCCAGCTGGCCCCGGAGGAGAGCAGGTGGGGGAGCCCCCTGCAGGCCCTTTTGCCCCCTGTTAAGGAGGGCACCAGCCTTCCACTGTGTTCCCAAGGGAGGCAGGGCAGACTCCCACCAGACTCTCTTCCTGTCTAGCTTTAGATCACTGAAGTGCCTCACACACGCCCACATACCCTCAAAAACTCACCGACACACAATCATATAATGACCCAGACATTCAGAGACACATTCACGCAAATACATAAACATGCTCACACGCGCTGCCTCACACGGTCATCCACATAAGCATCTTGGGAGATCTGACACACGCTCCCAAACATAGACACACATTCTTACCCCTGCTCGTGCACACACACACACACACACACACACAGACACCTGCCTTCATACTTATGAACCTGCTCCCTTCTCTTGGGGAAAGGATAAGACAAAAGCAGATCTTTCTTTTCCTTCCCTTTGGAAAAACTGCTGGCGACTAGAGAGAAAATGACTGGCTGAGAAGGCAAGGAGAGGAAGGCAGGAAGAGGAAATAAGAAATGGAGGGAGAGAGGCAAGAAGAGAATGAGGGCAGGCCAGGAGGTAGAGGTGCAGAGCCCAGAGCCCGGGGTCAGGGCAGCCACAGACACTAGCTGGCAGAAAAACCGGGCGCCAGGTGGCTTGTGGCCCAGAGCCAGAGGGTCTGGTGGCCCCACAGCCTTGTGTGGTGAACCTTGGCCCGTCCTGGCTTACCACCCTGGGCAGGTCACTCACCTGGGGAAGGGCAGGAGAAGATGATGGGGTCTATGCAGCGGGGGCTGCCGCCTGAGAAGGTGCCTCGGCTCACTGTGCTTCTGCAGGAAGGAGAGCTGGGCCGGGCTGACTTTTAGGCAGGAGGGGAATTCCCCGAGATGGAGGCGAAGGCAGCCCCACAAACTCAGCTGAGGCCCCATCCCGCCCCCTGGCAGAGCACAGGGCCCTCCTTTGTCAGTTCCCCACCTGTCACTTCCCAGACTGGCTGTCACTTGCTGTGAATTCCAGGGTGGGGAGGGGGCTCCGGGGGAGTGCCGGAAGCCTGATGATTCTGTGGCTGGGCCAGGAACAAGCATGGGGGCAGAGGCCACCGGGCTGGCCCACCCCACCCCACCCCTGGGTTCTCCCAAGGATCTCAGTCTCTTCCTTTGCCTAAAATGGGGGATTCCAGTGCCCAGGGTCCTGAGGAAATCACCAGACACTCGACCCACATCCTCCTACCCACCCCCCAGCTCCCATCATCCCATCTGTTTCCACTCAGTTTCTGTGGCTTCTCCACAGGGAAGGGAAAAGCCCACTCCTTCCCTCTGGGCTGGATCTCACTGGGATGCTAAGTGGGGCCTTAGAGATCTACCCACTGATGAGCAGCCCAGCTCTGCACTCAGTCATGAGACTCACTTCCCCATCTTGAGCCTCAGTGATCCTCTGCTATAAAACAGGATAATGAGTCCTGCTTTGCCAGCCTCCTGCAATGGTAATTAAAATGAGAGTTTACAGACATTCTTTGTAAACTGTTGACTACTTTACAAACACCACCCTTATGACAGAAAGTGAAGAAGAACTAAAGAGTCTCTTGATGAAAGTGAAAGAGAAGAGTGAAAAAGTTGGCTTAAAACTCAACATGCAGAAAACTAAGATCATGGCATCCGGTCCCATCACTTCATGGCAAATAGATGGGGAAACAATGGAAACAGTGACAGAGTTTATTTTGGGGGGCTCCAAAATCCCTGGAGATGGTGACTGCAGCCATGAAATTAAAAGATGCTTGCTCCTTGGAAGAAAAGATATGACCGACCTAGATAGCATATTAAAAAGCAGAGACATTACTTTGCCAACAAAGGTCTGTCTAGTCAAAGCTCTGGTTTTTCCAGTAGTCATGTATGGATATGAGAGTTGAACTATAAAGAAAACTGAGCACTGAAGAATTGATGCTTTTGAACTGTGGTTTTGGAGAAGACTCTTGAGAGTCTCTTGGATTACAAGGAGATCCAACCAGTCAATCCTAAAGGAAATCAGTCCTGAATATTCATTGGAAGGACCGATGCTGAAGCTGAAACTCCGATACTTTGGCCACCTGATGCAAAGAACCGACTCATTGGAAAAGACCCTGATGCTGGGAAAGATTGAAGGCGGGAGGAGAAGGGGATGACAGAGGATGAGATGGCTGGATGGCATCACTGACTCTATGGACATGATTTTGAGTAAGTTCCAGGAGTTGGTGATGGACAGGGAAGCCTGGTGTGCTGAAGTCCATGGGGTCTCAAGGAACTGGACATGACTGAGTGACTGAACTGAACTGAACTTTACAAACAGAACGTCTCAGCTAATTATCTACTGAAAAGATGCCTGAGTGGGGGGATATTTGGGGACTGTCTGGATGAACTGACTTTTCTCCAAGTTCTGGAGTTTCTTCATTCTTACACAATATTCTAGACCACTGAAGACATAGGAATGGACAAGTCAGACCCACTTCCTGCCCACTCAGAGCTCACAGACTCTGGGCTGGCTGCCCTGTCCAGTACAATTGCCATTAACCATGCATGGCTGTTTAAATATAAATTAGTTGAAATTAATAAAATTAATAATTCAGTTCCTGCAATGTAGCACCAGCCACATTGCAGGTGTTCAGTAGCCATATGTGGCCCCCACCTTAGACTGCACACGTATAGAACATTTCCATCATCGTACAAAGTTCTACTGGATAGCATTGCTCTAGGGGCTGTAGGCAAATTAATAGGTAATTACAGTCAAGTGTGGTAGAGATGTATGTTGACAGGAGAAATACAGGGAGCTATAGGAGCCTGGACAGTGGAGCATCTGGTCAGGATTTGGCATCTGGGAGGTCTTCTCAAAGGAAGGGACACCTTGGCTGAGACCTAGAAGTAGCCAAGCAAGAGTATAAGGAAGGGTATTCTCAGCAAAGAGAACAGAATATGCAAAGAGAAGAAAGAGAGTACCTTCAGGGAACTGAAAATTGTTCACTCTCAGTGGAGTGAACCATTGTTGAAACCATGGAGTCTGAATCATGCAAGGGGGATGTCACAGAGGTGGGTCTGGAGAAACACACAGGGCTGGATATCAGGGGGCCATGTCAGCCCTGGGAAGGGCACTGGGAGATGGGGGACAGGGTGTGATGGAGTGGAGAGTCCACTGACTCTGATCCTCTGCTGCTTCTGTGCCACTCAGATTGGGACTGCCCAGGGAATGCCAGAGAGAACTCCTGGCCCAACAGCCTCACTTTACAGACGTGGAAGTAAAGAACAGACAAGGGGAAGTGATTTTCCATGTGAGTAAATCGAGGGACTTCCTGACTCCTAGTCCAGGACTCTTTCCCATACCACACTCAGGCTCCCACTTGCACAGGCCACATTTTAAATATTTCAATAGCCACAGGTGGCAAGCCGCTACGCTGACGAACCTCACAGAAAGTTCTACAGAATGAATGACACCAGTCCCTGAGCTAGGCTAGGCGCAAAGGATAATACGCTTCTTTGAACATGAACTCTTTTCTCTTTGGGGAATAAAAATATACATTCTCACGCCCTTGCTGTCAGATGCTCCATCTTTTCCCTCTGATACCAGATGGCAAGGCCTCCCTTACGTCCCCAACAGCTCAGGAACAAGCATTTGGGATGATGGCAGGACTCAGCATCAGGGAGAGAGATCTCCCTCGTGGCCCCCTTTATGAAGCCTGCTGGCGGCCCCGCATAAACCCCCTGAGTCAGCCAGAGCCTTCTGGGAACTTAGAGAATGTCCCTTCATCAAGGAAACGGAGTTTCAGATTCCTCATCAGGAGATTGTGTAATCCGCCCTGATTCCTAGATTCTGATACTTCCCCGCTACATGGGATGTCCTCTCCGAGGCCACAAAAATCATAGATCCTCTATGAATTTGCCCACCCAGGACTGGTTGGAGGGAACTTAAAGAGCTAACAAGGCTCAAGGAGCTAGACCCACCTGAGCTGGAATCTCCAATTTGAACACTTGGTTTTCACACCCTGTGGGAAGATTAGCTCTTGGCTTTCCCTGCCGAAATGCTGAAAGCAATCAGCTCCTCTCACCTTCTCTTCCCCATCTTCCTTCTTCCAGCTGTAGATATCCTGAAATTGCCTTCTCTGTTTGGGTTAAGGGATAGACATTAAGGAAGAAGAGGCCCTGGGACTGGGCATCAGAAGACTTGAGTTTGAGTCGTGGTTCTGCTATGTGGCTTTGGGCAAATTCCATCACCTCTCTGGTCCTCAGCTTCCCCTTTCATAACAGGAAGGAATCAGATAGATGATCACTAAGGGATCTTCCACTCTGATACTGTAAGGAAAGCTAAAAGTTCAGAGGAAGAAGAAATCAGAGCAGGCCAAGATAGTCAGGAAATAATAACACTAATTGCTAATACTTCAGATTAATGTGTACAGGCATGGTACTGCTGCTGCTGCTAAGTCGGTTCAGTCGTGTCCAACTCTGTGTGACCCCATAGACAGCAGCCCACCAGGCTCCCCCGTCCCTGGGATTCTCCAGGCAAGAGCACTGGAGTGGGTTGCCATTTCCTTCTCCAATGCATGAAAGTGAAAAGTGAAAGTGAAGTTGCTCAGTCGTGTCCGACTCCTAACGACCCCATGGACTGCAACCCACCAGGCTCTCAGTCCATGGGATTTGCCAGGCAAGAGTACTGGAGTGGGTTGCCATTGCCTTCTCCGAGGCATGGTACTAAGTGTTCTTAAATGCATTCCTCATCAGAACCCTGTGAGATTGGTACTGCTGTTTTACAAATGAGGAAACCGAGGCTTACAGTGGTCTAAGCCAACAGCTACTACATGGCATAGCTGGAGTTCAAACTCAGGTAATGAACGTCTCCAGAGTTCACCTGAGGGAAATGAGACCTTTGCTGAACTTCAAAAGATGAGTGAAATGTGGGTATACAGGGGGAGGCTGTCACAGAATAGGACGAATGACTTTGCTACTTAATTATCCCATGCCTCCCTCCTTAACTTCCTCTCCCACCCTGACGTCTCTGGTCTTGTTGCTAATGTTGTGGGAATAGCATTGAGTCAGCCTCATACTTGTCAATCAGTATTTATTTAGAGAATGAATGGATTTGACTCTGTGGGTTTCCTGATTCACCAATTCTGTTGAAAGTTACCCCAATGCCATTGGAACCTAGCCCAGGACTTGGGGCAGATTTCTGGATCCCGCCACGAACCTAAGATATCAGCCTCTCTGGGGGCTAGGGCCCTAGAGATGGCACTTTAAATAAGTTTTCAGGGGTGATCTTGGAACTTAGTGGAGTTTGAGAAGCCCAAGTTCCCTAAACTGGATCTTCCAACTCTGAAATGAGAATTGCCTGCTCAAATACAGGCAGCCAAGGAGAACTCACTGTCACAAACTAGTGGGAGGTACCGAGTGTGGGAGCACTTCTCTGGGTCACCCAGATGTCAAATCCATGACTTCTGCAAAAATACTTTGAGTTCAGGGGTGCTCGGCATGGGCCTAGGATGCCAGGGGCGCTAGGCACCCACTAGGTACTGAGCCCATTGCTGCTGCTGACTCGCTGTGTGACTGCAGCAGACATTTCCTCTCTCTGTCTCTCACCTTCCTCATCTGGGAAAAGGAATCAATTCTCTTTGTCCACCTGTAACCCTGGGAAGAGCTGTGTGTATAGAAGGGGTGTCCATTAGGAGGATTTCATAAAGAATATCATAGGTCAGGGGTTCGTCAACTTGAGTGTCCGTCAGAATTATTTGGCCCATTTGGTCTTGGATGGGGGCTTCAGATCAGTGACTCTCAATCCAGGCAGTACATCAGAATCACCTTAGGAGCTTTGTGGAAATACAGATGTCCAGGCCCCACTCTACAGTAATAATAGAATCTCAGGGGGCAGGGTATGGCCTGGGATTGGTATTTTAATAGCTCCCCAGGTTAATCAAAGTCACAAGTTTGCCCACTGCTTTCAAGGGTCGTTTTTTTTTTTTTTTTAATATTCATTTATTTGGCTGTGGCTGTGTTTTTTTAAACATTCATTTATTTGGCTGCACCAGGTCTTAGCTGCAGCAGGCAGGATCTTCCATCTTTGTTGCAGCATATGAGATCTAGTTCCCTTCACCAGGGATCAAACCCAGGCCCCCTGCATTGGGAGCATGGAGTCTTAGCCACAGGACCCCCAGGGAAGTCCCTCAAAGTTCTTTTCTAATGGTTGGTTCTGATGCAGGTGGTCGCAGGACCTCACTATTCCCCTTTCATGTATCAGGGAAGGTGTCTTTTCAGTGCCAGGGGGAGAGACCTCAAGGAGGACGGATCTGGAAGCTCTATTCCACTTTTGTGGGTCTCAGGACATCATACATGGTGAATGTGAAAGGAAACATTAAAACTCAAGCCAAGTCGGGGGAAGGAGGTGCATAGAATTCTGTAAATGTCTGAAAAATGGAATGTAGGGGTGTGTTTTGCAAAATTGTGTTTCCCAAGGAAACAGATACAGGGCAGAGTGTTGCAAGATTCAAGTCAAAGGAGGAAGATCCAAGGACAAATGTTGCAAGACTGTGCTGCTAAAGGAAGTGGCTTCTTAGCCTATCAGCTCTGGAACGGAGCTTTGAGATTATTCAGACCAACCCCCTGGCCGGAGAGAAGGAGAAACTAAGCCCCAGATAGGGGAAGGCTTATGCCCAAAGTCACGTTAGCATTACAGTCCAGGTTTCCAGAATACCTCCTGCCTTTTGCCTTTTCCTGTATCCCTTGTAACTTGTTTTCATTCCAGATACCCAGCCCACCCTCTGCCCTCACACCCTCTTGGACACCACCCAGAATGAAAGGATGGGACTAAATCTGTGAGCCTGGATCTACAGCAGCCAGATAGAAGGGACCAAAGCCACCAGGAGGCTGGGGAGAGCCAGAGAGGAAGGAGCGGGGTCTGATGATGTGGCCTGACCTCAGAAAGGAAGCCTGGTCACCAGGGGAATTTCCCCGGTGTGAGGTCTCATGTCTATGCAAATATTGCACTCCCATTAACCTGGACCCCAGGATGGGAGAAGGCCAGGGCAAGAGAAGGGACCCTGGGAGAGGCAGGGAATTGGGAAGGCAGGTAATAGGGCCTGACCGTCCTGGGTACCTAGGCATTGTGCTAGGATCTGCGTGTGCTTAATCTCATTTAGTTCCTGAAACATCCTCCTGAGGTCAGGAACCTGAGACCCAGCAGGGGAAGTCACAAGCGCACTTTCCAACCCCAGGAGGAGAGCAGGCTTCAGGCAGAGGGCACGATCATGGTGGATCTGGTACTGCAGCTGTTGACAAGGGTGACAGTAATGGGGCCCCAGGCTGGGAAGTCTGGCAAAGTTTCATTTTAGGTTTCCATCTCACTCACCTGGGGAGTTTTATCCTGGGAACAGCGAGAGGCATCAGGGCAAATCCCAGTGCTCAGGTTTTCCCAGGCCCAAGAGAAGGAGGTTGGGGAAGGGGGCGAGGGGCAGGTGGTCCTGTTAACCCTTTCACCATCAGCTTCTTCTAGAGCAGGCTAAGAAAAGTGAAGAACAGGATGAAGACTTTTAAAGGAAACTCTCTCTTCCTTCTGCAGCTTTATATTTCACTCACCTTGAGCCTCACTTCCTCTGGGAAACCTTCCCTGGGGTTCTCCTTCATTGCAAGGCTGATCCCCTTCCTCCAGGGAGCTCATCTTGCCTCCCCAGAGCTCAAGGCAGGGTGCGGTTAGGCCCAAAGTCTGTCCCTCAGACAGCCTGGCTGTTTCTCCTCCTATGGAGGAACAGAACAAAGAACATACACAGGAACAAGCAGGTCACAGGTTCCTAGAGTTGTGTGCTTTACACACAGGCTGGGTGCCAAGAAAAGTGTGAACTCATCTGTGCCCTAGCGAGTGTGTGTGAAAAGCAAGTGTGCCCACGTGCGTGAGGCCCTTCCCGTGTGGCCACCAGTGCATCTATGGGCAGCGATATCTGTCTTTCTGTTTGTGATCCTCTGTGTATTTGAGACCTAATCATTTTTCTCTCTGTGGTCAAGAATATGCATTTCTGAGTCTGGGTATACAGAGTGTGTACATCATGCAGCTATGCGTGGCTATGGTTTGGAACTGTGGTGGGGGGGGTGGTTAGTAGTACTTATGAGCTTTGAGTAGATGCCAGATGTAAGGGCAAGTGGAAGTGGAGATGGCTGGCCCAGCACAGGCTTGAGATTTCTGTGTCAGCCCCCACCCTCCTTGCTCTCCTGTCAAGGCCCTCCCCTCCCTGCCCATGGCTTTCTCCAGGTCAAGGTCCATGGCATCTCAGTGGAGTAGCCCTTCAGGGGTTCTGGTTACAGCTGGCAGCGTTGAGGGCAGGTGGTAGCCGGAGGAAGGAGTGGGATTATCCCACAGATGGAAGGAAGGGCCCGTTGCCAGATGGCTCTGGTCGAGGGCCTCTTCGGGCCTCACCTAGCTGAGAAGAGGGTGAAGGGATGGCTACACCAGGGTCCTTGGCTTCTTCTTGCCTTTAAAACACTTCCTGCTGCCTCTGGCTCCCAGGTGATGATGCCTGGCTTCACCTTGGCCTCCCTTTCTTGCTCCCCATAGCAGTTAGGGCAGTTTCCTTGGTTTCTTGCTCCCCCATGCATCCTTCTTTTCTCCATCTCTGCTTCCCCAACCCTGACTCGCATCCTCATCCCTCCACATCTGGGGAATTGCAAGCCCGTCCAGTGGTCTCCCAGCTGCCGGGCTGGTCTCCTCCTCCACGCTGATCCCCAGAAACAGTTTTCTAAGGATGTCTCTGATCTTACTACTCCCATCCCCAGCACCTTCAAGGGCTGACCAGGGCCCAGAGGGTACAGGCCAGACTCCAACCTGGAATCTCCATGACCCTCTTGAATGGTGTCCTCGTGCTGGGCGTGGGGCCAGGGCCCTCAGGAGCACACCCTACTGCCTCCACTTCCCACCTCTGTATCTTACCTCAAAGGACTCTCTCCTTCCTTCAATATCTTTTCTACCCATCTCTCCCGACCCCACCCCACCCCCTGCCCCCCTAACTCCCAGCCATGCTACTTGGCTTTCGGGATGTTAGTTCCCCCAACCAGCAAGCAAAGCTGCAGCCCTTGCAGTGAAAGCTCAGCATCTGAATCACTGAACAGCCAGGGAATTCCCTCTCTATCCATCTTTTGAGGTGCTTCTCACATATCCACTTTCCAGGGAGTCTTTTTCTGGCCTGTCAGTGGTTCATCTGTGGCCTCTTGGTATCCCTTGCTACTGTGTGCCTGGTTGAATTCTTCATATAAAATTTCCCACTTAGCTTTCTCTGAGAGTAAGGAGCACAGTTGCAGGGACTCAGTGAATCATCAGAGGCTCTTGAAAGAGACTCCTTCTCTGTCTTTCTCTGCTCTGAAATGGAATCCAGCCTATTGATTAATAACAAAGAGCTGATATTTATTGAGTCCTTGCTGTGTCCCAGATAGTGTGCTCAGACATGCATTGCCTTATTTCATCTTCACAACAACCCTGTGAGATAGAAATCTTGGTCGTTCCCATTTTACAGATGAGGATGTCAAGGCATAGAGAGGCCAAGTGACCTATCTACTTCCCAGTGGTTGGATGGCATTCGAATCCAGGCCGAACTGCCTGCCTCCATCCATAGACCTGACTACTGAGTGGTGGACTCAGCAGAACCAGCATTTCCCACTCGTCTAAGTGCTGCTGTGAAGTGGGGGAAGTCTGACCTGGGAAACCTGAGGTCTGAAGGGTGTGGAGAGGCCCATTGGAGTGGTGATTTACCGCTCTGGGTTCTGAACTGTGGGCCAGTCAACTCAACACTTCCCCATCTTGTTCTCAGCTCTGCTGTCAGCAGGAAGGGGAGTGTGTCAGCAGAGAGAAGAGCCGGAATCAGGACAACTGTGCGCTGGTCACAGGGGTCACCCCAGGGCCGCAGTCCAGCTCTGGGGCCTCCATTTCCCAACTTGGGAAACAGGAGGGTTGGTTCGGATGACCTCGCAGACCATTTCCAGTTCAGTCCATCCATGATGCGTTGCCTGTCTTCAGATAATTTGCATCAGCACTTGGACTCCCGGTTAGTAGCATAGTTAGCCGTCTCCTTTGCCTAACAGCAGAGGACGACTGAGGGGGGGCTTCTCCAGTGGGATCACTCTGGCGGTGACTTGGCTCTCAGCAAAGCCGGCCACAGCAAATATCGGGGTCTTGTAAATAGCCCGCACTTCCCACGGAGCTCTTCAACAGCAGGAAATAGGACAGTGGCAATCCCCAAGTCGTCACTCTCAGCTCAGGTCGAAAGGGCAATCTCCTGCCAACCAGCCACTTCCTTCACACACTTCCTCGTGGCCGTAAAGACCCGAGCGCACCCCAGACCAGAACTGCTGGGAAGTGTTTCTCTTGAGGGAAAAGGCAGGGGTCAGGCCTGGAGGGGACCATTTGGGAGCTGGAGGGAGGCTGACTTTGGGCTGAAGCCCTCTAGGGAAGACTGAAGGAAGTGGAAGGACCTGCGGGGGTGTTGATAAGTGCTGGACTGGGGTCAGGATGTGCAGTTCCGGTTGTCTGCCACTGAAAGGCTCTGTGACCAAGGGCCTGTGAAGTGTCAGCTGTCTGTCTGGCTGAGAGGGAGGTGAGAATTTCTGAGGGCCCCTCCCACACTTAGGATGTCACGACCATCCTCCCGTGCTCCCACTTTGAGACAGCAGCGGTCTGGGTTCCGCTTTCTCTTTCCTTTCGTTTTTAATTTAGACCCCACCGCTTCTCTCTGTTGAACTTTGGCCACAGAAACAAGCTCCAGTGTCGTGTAATACTGTGTTTTGGAGAGAGGTGGGTGGGAGGGACACTGGAACAGAATCTCTTAAGGATGAGGACCACAAAGGTCTAACTTTTTTTATATCTTTAGTATCTTGCAAGTGGCATGGCACATAGGAGGCATTCGTAAGCACAAGCTGCCTGAGTGGATGGTTGGAGGAATGAGGTGTCTTGGATTCAGAACAGCGGTGACTCCTTCCTTCGTCACAGATCCGAGGAAAAAGCATGGTTTCTTCTGCAGGCACCCGGGACTTAGTGGGACTATTTTAATAGCCTTCCAACTGGTCTCTCTTCCTTCATAGCCTCTCCTTTTTAAAAATAAAATTTTTTTTTGGCATGCTGTATGGCACGTGGGATCTTAGCTTCCCGAGCAGGGATCGAACCCCTGCCCCCAACGGTGGAAGCACGGAGTCGTAACCACTGGACCACCAGAGAAGTCTCCCACTCCAAAGGCCAACCCTGGATTATGATATAGTCCTGATTTACAATCTCCTCTAATTGGACGCCAATTCCCATTTCTAATCATGTCTGCTGCTGCTGCTAAGTCACTTCAGTCGTGTCCGACTCTGTGCGACTGCTAAGTCACTTCAGTCGTGTCCGACTCTGTGCGACCCCATAGACGGCAGCCCACCAGGCTCCCTCGTCCCTGGGACTCTCCAGGCAAGAACACTGGAGCGGGTTGCCATTTCCTTCTCCAATGTATGAAAGTGAAAAGTGAAAGTGAAGTGGCTTAAGCGTGTCCGACTCTGGGAGACCCCATGGACTGCAGCCTTCCCGGCTCCTCCATCCATGGGATTTTCCAGGCAAGAGTACTGGAGTGGGGTGCCATTGCCTTCTCCCCTCAAAACACTGAGAGGGGACTTTACTGATGGTCCAGTGGCTAAGACTCTGAAATCCCAATGCAGGGGGCCTGGGTTCTATTCCTTGTCAGGGAACTAGCTTCCACAAGCTGACAACTAAGACCCTTTGCAGCCAAATAAATAAAACAAAAACAGCTGAGGGTCTCCCTCCTGCTGCCAACCAATCTCAGAAGGCAACATCCCTTAACTGAGAAAACTGCCTGTCGAGGGTTTGGAGTGGTTAGTACACAGGTAGGACTTCCTGGTTTCTAGGAATTCTAGAAATTCCTGGTTTCTCTGCTTCTGTGTTCCTCTGGGCCTATGAGGCCTTCCGACATCTATTCCCTCAGACTCCATCACTCTTTCCCTTCCACCCCCAACCTATTCGTCCCTCGGTGTGTATTTTTAGGACACTGTCGTATTTGTCTTGGGATGCCTCTGTGATCCACTGCTGACAAATTCTTGAAAGCAAAGCTCAAGGAAACATCTTGGGAGCCACCTCTCAGCTCTGACAGTGGCGCCTGGCTAAGGGTGGGTGGTCCCAGCCCCTTACTCTGGTCCAGGCAGCCCTGAACTTCCATAAACTATCTCATTTACTCCACAAAGGCTGTGCCGGAGGTAGGACTGGGCCCTGTCTTAGAGATGAGGAAACAGGCTCAGAGAGATAACATGCTCAGTCAGTGGCAAAGGTCTGACTCCACAGCTCTGAATCGCCGTGTTAATTTATCTAGGGTAACAATTAAGTTGGGCAAATACCCAAACAAGTCTCAGCTGACCCTCACAGGGTTGGGCTCACAGCCTGGTGGAGGGAAGGAAGTGGGAAAGACACAAGGTAACTGCCTTTCAGACTCATTACATTCAGATGGAGAGAGGGCTCTTCAAAACTGTCAGGTCCAACCCCTCACTGCACACATGAAGAGACCCAGAGAGGGCAGCGGCTGGTCCAAGGTCACACACGACCAGACCTGGGCCTTCCCTGGTGGTCCAGGGGTTAAGACTCTGAGCTTTTGCTGCTGGGGGTACAGGTTCAATCCCTGATCACTGAACTAACATTCCCCCATGCCACACAGTGCAGCTAGGAAAAAAAAAAAAAAGACTAGACCAGCATGTTTCCCAACACCCCTCACCCCGTTCCCTGATCAGTGAATAAACATATACTGAACTGCAGGAGAGGGCAGGTCAGCTGGGACAGGGAGCAGAGCCCTCCAGCCCCTAGGCACCCACATGCCACGGTACTAGACAGTTTGAGATCTGAATCCCAGAGCAGAGCCAGAGCTGAGGTAAGGGAGATGGAGAAAGTGCAGCTGACCTGTTCATCACTGATCTTCACAAAGAGGAAGCTTTCCACAGGCCTCCCCAGATCACGATCACATCTGGTGCCCCCGAAGAGTTCAAAAGAGGAAGTCTGGGCTCAGAGGTTAACAGATGAAGATCTCACAGAGAAACATCCAGGCAGCAGAGGGGAGAGAAGGGACCTGAAACCTAGAGCCAGCTGGGCCAGCCTTCCCAGTCTGGAGCCAAGCTCTGACCCTCATTTGGGGTGGGAAGACAGAAGCCACTCCTGGGTAGCTTAACACCTTGGCTCTAATGGCGACAACTCAGGCTGCAGGTTCTACATCAAAATCACAGACCCCCCTTGGAAATGCGATTATGCGCCTGTATGTGTCTGTTTATTTAAAGAGAGAAATGGAAAGGGGACGATTTGGAGGCACATCCTAGAATGTCAATGTTAGAAGAATAAGCCAAGATCTTTTTGTCGAACCCATATTTTGTGGATAAGAAAATAGAGACTCGGGGAGGGAAAGAGACTGGTGTAAGGTCACAAAGCAGGTGTGTGGCAGGTGCAAACTTGCACGCAGGTCTCCGGGCTCCTGGCTCAGTGCTCTAGCACCACAATCGGGATGAGGTGGCAGTGAAACAGTGGGAGGACTGCCAGCTGGCTCAGCACATTTCCTCCTCTCTCCCGCCCCCCAGAACTGGCACCTGCCACCACACCCCACCATAAAAGCACACACACATCACTCACTTCACAGACAGAGGCTCAGTATGTTTTTGGCTTCAATAAAGCCCAGACCAGGGCAGGGGCTGTGACAAGAGATGGAAGCTGGGAAGGCGTGAGGAGGAGGAGGATGGGGAGTGGAGGTGGACGGGATCAATGGCTCCGGTTCTTCGGCCGCTCAGACGTGAGCGGGGGTGACCGTGCCGGGCCCTCAGTGGCTCATGGGAGTGGGAGTTTCCCCTAAACCCCAGCTGAAGACAAGCGCCCACCCTGACCCCTCCCCCCACCCTGTCCCTTCTTTAGTCTCTCAAGCTGGAGCATCAGGCTGGGTCGTGGCAGGTGGTGCCGCTGACCATCTCTCAGCAGAGGTGCCCGTGAGCACCAGTGGCCTCAGTCCTCGCCTCCACAGATGGCCAGCAAGGCCTTCAGGAAGTGCCCGGAGGTGTCACCCTGGCAAGGTCAGAGGGAGAGCAGAGTGAGTGGAACAATACTGATGATCTCAAGGCCCCCTCCTCCCAGCTGCTCTCAGCCTGGATATCAAAGGCCCCCATGTCCCTTCTGTGGCTCCCTGTTATCCTCAGATGTCCAAGCTCTCAGCTTGGCCTCAAGGCCTTGTGTGGTCTGACCCTCATGAAGCTCTGTGGCTTCACCTCCCTCCTTTCCTTCTGGAAGCATCTTGAGCATCTTACTACCTAAACGCCTACCATTCCCCCATCCAGCATGCCCTCTGCACTGCCCCCAAATCCTGTCTACCATCAGGTGCCCCCTCTGCTGTGATCACAGCCCTCTATTCTGGCCTCTTCCCTTGTACTCTGCTAATACTTTTCCCCTAAGATCATTAATACATGTGTTATGGGATTCCTTATTTGAACAAACATTATTGAGCACTTGCTGGGTACCAGCCCTTGCAGAAATTTATGTGAACATCATTAGGTTTATGTTGTATGTCTGGCATGTTAGGGAAATGGAAGTGGAGGTAGCCTTATTTAGGCTTCAGAAGCAGGCCTCTGACCAACTCTGACCTTGCCTAGACTACGTGCCTGCCTGCAAGCACACCAGCAGCACTTTGGGTAAGAAAGCGGGTAGGTCTTGCACGTTCTTGAGCCCCTAATATCAAAGAAGTCTTATGATCCACAAGATGAAACAAAAAGCACTGTAAAAGTTATAGGAAAACCAGAGCTGCATGTTTGTGTACAAACTGATGATGATACCAGTCTGTAGCCTGAGATTATAATCGGGAGCACCCAGAGCTCACCTGTGGGGTGGATGCATCACCAGAGACCTTTTTCCCATTGAGACTCCAGATAGCTTTTACTTGGAACTTCCAAGTAAAAGCGCTATTCAAGTCTGAATGTGGGTTTCGGCTCAGTTTGGTGATGTATATGCTATTACCTTTCTCTATTGTTTCTATTTCTTTTCTTTTAACGACTGTACATGAAATTAAGTCAAATAATCCTCTTTTAAATATTAAAATTGTTTAATGTGTGTGTAATGAGTGGTCTCTTTTGTTAATGAATCCTTCAAACCTAAAATGAAAGTAAAACTTTCAGCCAAACAGGCCATTATGGAAAAAGTATGGAGATTCCTCAAAAAATAAAAAATAGAACCACCATATGTTTCAGCAATTTCACTCCTGGGTATTTATCCAAAGAAAACAAACATTACTTAGAAAAGATATATGCACCCCTATGTTCATAGCAGAATAATTTACAACAGCTAAGATGTGGAAGCAGCTCAAGTGCCCATCAACTGATGAGCAGATGAAGAAGATGTGGTATATACATGCAATGGAATATTACTCAGCCATAAAAATGAAATCTTGCCATTTGTAAGAACATAGGTGGCCCTAGAGATTATTGTGCTAAGTGAAATAGATCAGAAAAATACTGTATAGTTTCATTTATACTCAGAATCTAACAAAATAAATGAACAAATGTAACAAAAAAGAAAGAGCTATAGATACAGAGAGCAAATACCAATTCCCAGAGGAAAGGGGATTGAGGGAGGAAAGAAAAAGGTGAGGGAGACTGGAGGTACAAACTTCTAGTTGCCAAATAAAATGAGTCATGGGTATGAAATGTACACTGTGGTCATTGACTGTAATACAGTCAATAACTAATACTTTCGTATGGTAAGTAGACTTACTGTGGTGATCATTTTGAAATGTATAGAAAAGAAAAATCACTACATTGTATAATAGGAAATAACCCAGGGTTATAGATCAATTATAACTCAAAAACAAATAAATTCATAGAAACAGTTCAGATTTGTGGGTGGTGGGAGGAGGAACTGGATGATGTAGTCAAGAAGTACAAACTTCCAGTTAGAAGTACTAGGGATGCAACATACAACGTGAAACATATAATTAACACTGCTGTAATATATAATCTATATAAATTATATAATAATATACAAAAGTTGAGAGTAAATGCTAAAAGTTCTCATTACACACACAAAACATTTTTCTACTTCTTTAATTTTGTTTCTATATAACATGATGGATGTTCACTAAAGTCATTGTGATAAGCATTTCATGATTTTTGTAAGTCAACCATTATGCTGTACCCTTAAACTTACATGGTGTTATATGTCAATTATATCTCAATAAAACTGGAAGAAAAAATAATAAAGATGTTCTACCAATTCACATCTCCACCAAGTCTGTATGAGACTGCCTGTGAGCCTCCCCATGGTTTTGTCAACCAAGTCCAGCATCAAGCTTTAAGATCTTGGTCAATTTCAACGTCAAAGAAATGGGCTTCATAAATGAAAAAAGCAGACATATTATACCTGATTCCATTTACATGAGATAATCAGAAAAGGCAAATTTTTAGAGACAGAAAGTCACTTGAAAGTTGTCTAGAGCCGGCAGTGGAGACAGGTACAAGGGACAGCAGTGGGTTGGTGGAAACACTGAGCTGTGGAGAAGACTGTGCAATTTGTTCCATTTACTACAAATTACTGACTTATGCCCTTAAAACAGGTGAATTTTGTGATCTGTAAATTATGATTCAATAAAATTGCTTTTAAAAAGCAAGAAAAGGGGCTCGTTTTATTTGGAAATCCTAAATTATAAGCCTGCGATCCATCTGGAATTTATTTTGGTATGAACAGCAAGTAAGGCAGATCTCCTATCATTTAGCAACGTCTTAGTTGTTCTAAGAGGTGACACCCTGGGAATAAAAATAACTTCTATGTTGGAGCATCTGACACTCCCCCCTACCCCCTGACCTCTCATCCTGCTTGCCCCTCACCTCAATGGCTTGGTGGAGAGACTTGTCGTATTTCTCGATGAACTCCCGCCGGATGTTGAGCAGGTCGATCTCACTTCGTGAGACCATGATCCTGGTGAGGGTCTTCTCATCCGTGCCGGCACCCTGGTGGAGTCAGGTGACAGGGAGACACAGGGCAGGAGGAGGAAGAGGCTAGGTCAGGTAGGAGCTCGTGGGTGTCCATCTATCTGCTCCGCTCCCTTTCCCCTGCAACCTGGGGTGGGACATCCTGCCTCTGTCTTCCATAAACATTTCTGACTCCAACTCCCCTGTGCCTAGGACTGGGCAGACAGAGACAACAATTGCCTATATGAGCTGAATAGCATGCTCCCTGAATTCATGTCCACCTGGATCTTTACAAGGTGACCTACTTTGGAAATAGGGTCTTTGCACATGAAATTAGTAGAGGACATACTGCACTGGGGTGAGCCCGAGATCCAGTGACTGGTGTCCTTACATGAAGGACACGTGGACATACACGCAGATAAAGGCAGAGACTGGAGGGACTCAGCCACAAGCCAGGAAACACGAGGGTTCCAAACAACCACCGGAAGCTGGGGGAGAGGCATGGGAGAGCTTCTCCCTTAGGGCCTCCAGGAGGAACCCATCCTGCCAACACCTTCATTTTGGCCTCCTGGCCTCCAGAATCATGAAAGAATACACTGTTGTCACTCAATTTGTGACAGCAGCCCTGGGAAATTAATACAGGATCCAAGGAGCAGACATAGAACACGGAATATACGGGCAGCCAAGGCCCACCTCTGCCCCCCAGGAAGCTCAGAACACCAGCTGAGGAGTCAGGGCTGCACATGGCCAGGGCTCAAGAGATGGTTGTCATGTTTGGGGACAGCAGGCTAAGAGGGGTCTCAGGCGCACTCCCACTAAACAGAATGTTCAGGCTCTGTCAGCAGCTGGGGCTCCACTGTTGGGTTGGGAGGCTGGCCTGAGTGGCCTGGGTTTTCAGGAAGCCAGAGCTAGTCCCAGAGTTGAGCGCTCGCTTCCTTTTGTGATCATTTGTCACAGAAGACATTGTTTCACTTGCTAGAATGGGAGTGCCAAGGGGGCAGAGACTGTCCTTTTCAAGTTCCCAGAATAAGCTTGTCAACCTTGGCATCTGGGACCAGACCATTCTCTGCTGTGGGGGCTGTGTGAGCACTGGAGGATGTTCAGCAGCATTCCTGCTCTCTACCCACCAGATGCAAAAAGCAACACTCCCCAAGTTTTGACAACCAAATGCATCAAACATTGTCCAGTGTTCCCCAGGGGGCAACGTAACCCCTGGTTGAGAACTACTATCCTAGAACCAGACCTGGGACAAAGGCTGAGAAACATCAACCAGGTGGAAGCAACCCAATTCCTGACCCGGCGGGTGGTGCCCACCTGTGCACCAAAGTGGAAGTGCTCAAAGGGAAAGGAACACACAAGTAAGTTTTCTTACCTTCATGGATTTGTAAAGTTTGTCAGCAAAGAAGAGAGGCTTGTTCTTGACACTTTGAACTGGTAGGAAGAGGAAAGAGATGCAGGGTACTTGGTCAAAGGAGGTGTGGCCAGACCATGGGCTGCTGATGCTGCTACTGAAGTAGCATAGCCTATCCCAGCAACCTGTGCCCAAGGTCGTGGCCACACCAGGCTCACCCCCAGGCCTGACACCTTCACTCCCCCTTCCTGACACCTCCTCCTCTGTCTCATCCATGGACCTGGCTCTCACTCAGTTGCATCTCGTTTCCTGCTGAGGCGCTTGTAGCTAATCAAGGCTAGCAGAGGACTCAAAGGGAAGAAACCACTTGTGAAGCCACGGTACAGGGCCTCAGACTTCTAAGTGCAACAGAATCAAAGAACTTGAGGAAAACTCAGGTTTTAGGCTCCACCCTAGAGACTCAGATTCAAGAAATATTTCAAGCAGAGGTTCTCAAAGTTTAGTTCCTGGAAGTTGTCTGCATCATCTGGAACCTGGTAGAAATGTGCATTCTCGTGTCCCACCCCTGGGATGTGCTGAATCTGTACCTTGGAAGGTGGGTGACCAGCTCAGCCCACTTTGCCTGGGGCGTTCCTGGTGTTAGCACAAACCTGGCTGGTTGCCCACCTCACTGTGGCACAGCCTAATGTTTGAGAACTCCTGATTGAGAGAAACACCACACCAAAGAGAGACTGTCAGTGTAATTCAGGACGCTGCCAATCCCTGGGGCTGGGTGTTGCCCCAGAGTCTGCACATGTTTGCATCAACCTACCTAGCGCCACCCCAAATACTGCTTGCCTGATGTAACAACCTCCCACCCTCCAAGGCTGGGGAGGGTGGGTAGGTCTCTAGCCCTCAGCAGCTGCTGGATTCTAAGGCCCCAGAGCTCATAGGGATCAGAGGGGTGTCTCAGGTAGCTTAAGGAGGAGGATTCAGATGCCAGAGCCAAAACACTAGAACGACTCTAGATGTAAAAGTATCTCTATGAGGAGGGCAGGGGCCGAGAGGCTGGAGCGTGCATCCCAAGAGCACACTCATGCAGGAGACAGGCATATACCCTCCCCTGCAGCAGGTTCAGGACCCTCTGGGAAAGACTACATTATATACTGACCTTCCTGGGTCCTTATGTAGTTCCCTACCACCTCCTAAACAAAACCCAAGCTCCTTGACCTGAAAATCAAAGCTCCTGTCTCCCTTTGCTCTCTCATCGCTTCTGTTTCCCCAAGGTAAGGAGAAGTTTCCTGTCTGTCCTCCACTACTTTACCTCCCCAAATCTACATCCCCAGTCCTGTCACCTCCTCCAAGGAGACTGCCCTGACTGCAAGTGTGGGGCTCAGTCAGTGTGGCTAAGGAGGAGACTGGGCAGAAACTTCCATCCTCTATAACCAGCCCAGAAAGCCTTCCCCGGAACCTGAAGCCCGCCCAGCTGCCTCAGAGGACCCCGGGACCTGGCATGGGATGGAGTGAAGTGGAGCGGAACATCTATGCACACACTTGCACATACACGTGTTCTAGGTGGGAGAAGGGGAAAGCGGGAGCAACAAGAGCAGAGCAAGGTCGAGACGTGTCTCCAAAGATCAGTTACTCTGCGATTAATACGAGTCTGGGCTTTGGGCTCAGACGGCCTCTGGTTCCCGCCCTGCTTCCACTACTGCTACGTAACCTTGCTGAACCCCAACATCCCACTTTGTAAAACAGGCAGATAAAAGCACTTTGTGAGCATTCAAACAAAGCTGTGTGCAACTAACTTCACACAGGGCCTGACAGGAAATAACAATAGAAGCTAATATTTATCCAGTGCCTTTTATGTGCCAGGAGGCTGTTTTTTAAGTGTCGTATAATTAACTCCTTTAAATCTGGTACTATCATCACACGCACTTTACAGAGGAGGACAACTGAGGCACAGGGTTCTCATGACCTGTGAAAGGATATAACTGCACAGCTAATAAGCGGCACAGATGGGACTTAACCTGGATTTACTATGCTATTCTGTCTCCTAAGCGTTGCTCCCAGCGGGTAAAGATCCACTATAAATCAAATAATAACATCACGACAATAACACCTCTGCTTCCCATGTTCTAAAATAACTTTTCCTCGCATTTGAAGTCCCTAAAATCAACAGGCATCCTGTAATTGATGGCAATTATGTGAAAACGTTTCACTGATACCTCAAGGTAGGATTAAAAAAAAAAGTGCATCAATACAATGCATTGTATTGTAGTCATAAAATAAGATACTGCTAATCACTAACGCTAATAAAAACAAACCTGACCTTTGCTTGTATCTACTCAGTCATTTGTATACATGGAGAATTGAGATCCAAAAGGGGAGAGATTTTCCAAAGGCAAGAGCTAATATTACGCAATAAGAGAGTAACCAAAGAGCCCAGGTGCTGGGAGGAGGAAAAGGTGTGCGCGCGTACACACACCCTAGACCTGCAGGACACTGCACCCTACCCAGCCCAGCCGTCGCCCTCCCAGCCATGTCCCCAGAGAGAGCTCTTTCCTTACACTACCCTGCCGCCTAGAACGAGTCCTCATGTTACCCCGCCAATCACACGCTGACAGACCCCAAGAAGTGGCAGTGCTTATTTCCCAGAACTAGTAGTTTAAGAAGTTACAAAGGCCACACTCATCCAGGGACTCTGGACACGCTTCCTGTCCCTCCCCAGCCCTTGCCCTTGGTCCCCGCCAGTTACCAATGGCCACAAACACGTCTCGGACATCCCCAGACATCTCCTTCTTGATGGTGTGCTCCACGTCGTAGTTGGTCATCTTGACGAACTCCTGGAAGACTGGCCCCCAGAGAAGTCCCCGAGGTGGGAGGTGAGCTCTGATGCAGGGTTTGGGGGGACATCATCCTTTCCCCCACCACCCAGCAGCAGCAGGCGTGGCTGCAGCCCAGACCTAAATCTACCGGGCAGGGCTGTTGTGGAAAGGACATTCTGACCTCAAGGCTGCCTTGAGCTCTGAGCCAAGCCTGTATCAAGTCAGACACTGCCCCAGAGCTTCAGGCAAGTTTCAGGAACTCAGGCTGGGGTAGTAGAAGGAGCATGCATGCTATTCACAGCTGTCCCCAAGCTCACCGAAGGACCTTGGGTGAACCCCTCTCCCTTTCTGGGCCCCCCTTTCCTCCCGAGTCAAGTTGGGATAGAGATTAACGCAAGTAATCACAATGATAACACTAAGAAGTTATCAGGTACCAAGCGCTTTGGTGCATTAATAATTATCTTTTGCATCCTCACAACAGTCATGTGAGGTAGAATTAAAATCCCGTATTTATAGGTAAGGGAACAAAGGCACAAATATTCAGTAACTTGCCCAGGGTCACATGACTGATTAGTGGGAGATGTGAATCAAGCCAGTCCAGCTCCCAAGTCCATTCTTTTAGTCACTGTGCTAAAGCCCCTTAAGTATTTTACTGCAAGGTACCAGGTACGTGCACGTAAAAACCTCACTGTCTCAGTAGTCAGGGCCCCTCACAACCGCCAATGTGAGGGTCGCCGCATACAGCGGCGCATGTGGCAGCCTGTGTGTGTCTCTAAGACATGCACGTGGTCTCTGTGTCATCACCACCCTTGCTCCTGGCAGATGTCACCAAAGAACCGTGACACAGAACCTTCAAATCCTTCTCAACACAGCATTCTAGGCAGCCACTACCAACCCCATAGAGTTGGCCTTGGAGGCTAAAGCCACCTGCCATCCTTTATCCCAGGCATCACACGTGTTTCCCTAAGGAGGTGAGGGAAGTTGGCCCGAGGCTCAATGATGCTGTTAGCAGCAGAGCCAGGACCAGACCCTGGGGTTCCTGAGTCCCCGTCAGCCAACAAACTCCCTTGCTGGGGTAAGGGGCGGGTGAGTGGGCAGCTGGCTCCTCTTGTCAAGGGTTGGGGATCTTCCCACTGCCTTGGGAGGGGAGGGAGTTGGGTCTCACCTCTCCGGAGGTGCGGATAGCTCCGCGTGCAGAGGATCATCATGAATCGTGTCTCCAGGGAAGACTTGTCTCCACTGGTTGTGTCTGCTATTTCCTGCAGAGCCCAGGTGGGGGCAGGAATGGGGAGGGGAGACACAAGAAAGCCTGGTTGTTTTTCACTTTCCTGTCTGCCTGCGTCGAGGACGGTGAGAAGCTGGGCTAACCCAGCCACCCAAGGAGGCCCTTCCTCGGTCTCCACATCCCCTGTCCGGCTCCCAGGGACCATGCGGACTCACCCAGAGGAGCTGAGCACAGAGCACTCCCACCTTAGCCTTGGGGACACAGGACTGGGCCCGGGGAAAGGGCAAGCGGGGACTGGGCATGGAGACTCAGATTCTTCTTCCATCTTTAAACCCCTCTGAAAGCCTCTCTGGGGAAGTGTCTGTGCATGTGTGCAAGGAAAAATGGTCTAGCCAGTGTTTCCCCAAGTGTGGTAAACAGGCAAACGTGTTTACACACCACATATTTATTTCCACAGTGATCTTTGGGTCAGTTCTATTTACATCGATATGAAATTTCCTTTAAAGTAACTCAATTTGGGACTTCCCTGGTGGTTCAGCAATCAAGACTCTGTGCTCCCACTGCAAGGGGCAAGGATTTGATTCCTGGCCAGGGAACTAGGATCCCACAGGCCACACGGTGCATCCAGAAAGTAAAAAATAAAACAACTCATTTGGGGTTAAGATGAGAGTCCATTTAAAGCACTATTCACAGTTGGTGGTATATAGCACCATTCTGGCAAGTGGTTGAGTGGTGAAGTTTGGGAAACACTTGCCCAGCCCATTTTTCATGCAGTGGGGGTTTTTGGAGGTCCTGAAGGGGAGAGAGAGAACCTGGGGGACAGGCCCCCAAATCGTGCCCACTCAGCCCCACCCAGAGGCACAGCCAGACTCAGACCACTAAAATCCACGTGAAGAACACGGCACTCACCAAGATCTCAGCAGCCACCTGAGAGCAGGGAGGAGAGAGAAGGGAGAGAGGGGAAGGCGAGAGTCAGAGGAGGCTCAGAGAGGGGGCCCTGGGGTGCAGGTGAGGTAGCCTGGATTGGCAATGGGGAGCAGGGAGGGGCTGGGGGGACACCTTCCCCTGATCTTTGAGTTGGACTCAAAACGAGGACAGGTCTGAGAATTAATGATGGATGTGCTTACTGGAGGGATAACCAGAGGGTACAGGACAGGACCCCCTGCCCCTCATGCCTACCACTGAGAAGTTCAATGTGAGAAGTGCCCTGTTCCCTTCACCTTTTACCACGTCGGGGTTGAGGGTCCTCCAGAGACCTGTCACCACCCTCTCGTGTTACAGACAGGACACAGGAAAGCTGAGGCCTGGGGGGTGGGGACATGCAGCCAGTCGGGTGGGAAAATGCCAGCTGCCCCAGTCATCTCACAAGGGTGAACTTCCATCATTGCATCATGCTGAGCACAAAGTTCTGAGGTTAGGACACTATTTTGTTAGGCAAATGGCTGTGACTTGCAGGGCCTGAGAATGAAATACAGTCAGTCCTGCGCACCCCCCGGATGGAGTTTTGTTTTGTCTGTTTACCCAAAACCCTGCTGACTGATTTATTCTGTTGGGCAGACTGAAATCATCCTCTTTGTAAACTTCTCAATAGCCTTACTCTTTAGAAACCATTTTTGTTGCATAAATTTGTAATGTCTATCAAAATTCAAAATGCGCATGCCTTTGATCAAGCAACTATGTTGCTAGGAATTTCTCTTGCAAATAAACTAGCCAACTATATCTTTGGAGATATACTACAAGGGTGCTCACTGGTAATAGAGAAAAACTGGAAACCATCATCAGATTGCTTGTTAATTGAGCTATGGTTCATCTAGCAATGGAAATCCACTCAGCTAGTAAAAAGAATGGGACTGGTCTACAGGACTGCTAAGGAGAGAGCTTCCATTTAAATTAAGCAAGAAAGTACATTATGTTGCATATAAGTGTTTCTTTTACCTTGATAAGAAAAGATAAAGTGTGCCCACTCTTACATATTTACTGGGAAGTTGTGCTAGAGGGATAGTCAAGATACTATTGACAGTGATTACCTTTAAAGAGAAGGACTGGGGGAAGAACTTTGGCATTGTATTTTTCCTGAAATTTTATGTTTATATTTTCTCAACATGCAAATACATTATTTTAATTTTTTAGAAAAAAGTTAAATAGGAGCTGTCAGAGCCACTAGGATTATGGGATATTTCTGGGTTTTCTGTTGTTGTTTTGTTTGCTTTTTAAATGTATCTGGCTGCACCGTATCTTAGTTGCGGCATGTGGGATCTAGCTCCTTGACCAGGATGGAGCCCTGGCTCCCTGCATCGGGAGCATGGAGTCTTAGCCACTGGACCACCAGGGAAGTCCCTGCTTCCGGTTTTTATTTACACTTTCCCATATTAAAAACAACCTCGTTGAGACTTCCCTGACAGTCCAGTGGTTAGGACCCCTCGCTTCTACTGGAAGGAGCATGGGTCTGATCCCTAGTTGGGGAACTAGATCCTCCATGTGGAGCAGTACAGCAAAAATAAATAAATAAAAGCTCTTAAAGAAAAAGATCTATTAAATAAACAAACAAACCTAGTTGAACCTTGAAGACATTATGCAAAGTGAAATTAGTTAGAAAAGGACAAATACTATATGATTTCAAATATGTGAGGTACCTAGAGTAGTCAATTTCATGGAGATAAAAAGAACTAGAGCCTGTGGGGGCGGGGGGAAGAGAGGTTACTGTTTAATGAGTACAGACTTTTAGTTTTGTAGGATGAAGAGGTCAGTGGATGGATGGTAGAGATGGCTGCATAACAGCGTGAATGCACTTAGTGAGGAACCACACTTTGAAAAGGTTAAGATGGTAAATTGTAAGATGTGATAAATGTATTTTACCACAGTTTTTTCAAACGTTATGCTAAAAAGTCTAGGATTGCTATTTTAAAAAGAGGGAGATGTTTAAAAAAATTAAACAAAAAGGAACCTAAAGTACCAAAGATTCTTCACTTTAGATCAGAGAACTCCCAGATGTATTTGTTTTTTCAAAGCATGTTTAAAATCATAATATTTGTAATATGAGAAACACAGTGAGCTACTATAATAATTTTCCAGATAGTCAACACAAGAGCTTTTCCTTATTAGCTTGGCTACTTCATGCCAAAATTAATCTGGGCGATTCCTCCAAAAGGTAGACAGAGAGTTATCACATGACCCAGCAATGCTACTCCTATATAACCAAGGGAAACGAAAATATTCATGCACATAAAAACTTGTACATACATGTTTATAGTAATATTCATAATTGTGAAAAGTAGAAACAACCCAAATATCTATTAGCTAATGGAGGTAAAATATATATATATATATATATATCCATGAAATGAAATATTATTTGGCAATGGAAAGGAATGAAGTATTGATATATGATATGATATGGATGAAAATATATAAAAATATTACAATAAAGTAAAAGAAGCTAGCCACAAAAGCCACATATTGTAGGATTCCACTTATATGAAATGTCCAAAGTAGACAAATCTATATAAACAGACAGTAGATTAGTGGTTACACAGGGCTGGGGGTTGGGAGGAAATGAAAAGGAACGCAATTTGTACAGGGTTTCTTTTAGGGTGATGAAATGTTCTAAAATTACCACAGTGATGACTGCACAAGTCTGTGAAGATACAACCACTTAACTGTGTACTTTAAATGGGTCAGTAGTATGGTATGCAAATTATATTTCAATAAAGCTGTTGTATGAAAAAATAATCCAGAGATTGAATTATCTAAAAATGGCCACAACTCTTTATTTCACTCTGGGGCTATAATAATGAGATCATTTACATGATTTATTGCTCACATGGGAACACTAAGAGTAAAGAGGAAGCTATCTGCAATACTGTGGGGCAACAGGTAAACACCAGACATATGTCACCTGATCATAACAGAGCCAGACTCCCAGAGCTTAGGGTGCTCTCAGTGTCCTGAGCGAGAGCATGGGAAGGAAGAGGTATAAAACCATCAAGCGTTAATGTCATTATTTTTCTGGGGAACCTTGGCTCTGCATATCAAATGCCTTCAATTTTTGTATACATTTCCCTCTAGTATTCCCAACTCACCTCTAGAAATCTATTCTAAGGAAAAAAAAATAATAAAGATGATGAGAGTTGGTTACTAGGGAATGGGCTGGTTAAATAGTTCGGCAGATTCTTAGATGGAATAGTATTTAGCCATTAAATGATGCTGTTGATTTTTTTAAAATGATATATGGGATTTCCCTGACAGTCCAGTGGCTAAGATTCCGAACTTCTACTGCACAGGGCACAGGTCTGATCCCTGGGTAAGGACCTAAGGTCCCACATGCTGTGTGGTGCAGCCAAAAAACAAACAAACAAAAAAAAAAGTAACCATATTCACAAAATATTCATTTTTAACTGTTATAAACCAGGAATCTATTTCTATAAATCCATAAAGACAACTAGAATGATATACCCCATTAACAACAGTTATTACTAGTAGCAGGTTATATGGGGTTTTGTTTTTGGTATTTTCTAAAGTTTCTACAAAAGAATATGTATTACTTGAGAAACCAGTGTTCCTAGCTGTCAGACAGTGAGTCCACACTAAGATCAGGGTCCGGCATCTGTGAATCTGGAGAAGCAGCTGAGCTGGACAGGGCCTGGCTCTGGCTCCCTCAGTTGACTCCACCCAGGTTCTCTCTCCCGGCTTTTCTCCGGAAAAGGGGCTGCCAGCAAGGCCCACTATTGCCCCCTGCTGGCAGCAACTAGAAGCACAGCTTCCCAGGGAGACCCAAACACCGAGCGGAATTCCCTGGAGGATGAATTTTGGGATAGAGGATGGATTTGGGGTGAGTTTTAAGGAGGATGGGCTTCCTCGGTGGCTCAGGTGGTAAAGAATTTGCTTGCAATGCAGAAGACCTGGGTTGACCTCGATGAACTCCCTTTCGAGGGCTCCCAGGACATTCCCTTCGACCTGGATCCCATTTCAAAAATAATGACCCGAGACCTTTAGCACTCAAGCCCCCTTCCCAGTAAGCTCCAAGACCTGCTCAATCAGTGGCCCAACTCCACCTGGGCCACTGATTTGCTGTGTGAGTTTCAGGGGTCATTCACCTTCTCTGGGCCTCCATCTTCCAGTTATATTATAAGGAGTCTGACTCTGAGACACTCCTTAAGTCCTTTCCAGATCTGAAGATCTAGGGCTCAAGTCCTATTCTTCACACAGGAAATATCAGTAGAATTAGCACCACCCTCCCAAGTATCTCTCTGAAAGTTTTGGAAACTGTCACAGTCTCACTTCTAAGAGTGGAGAGTTGCAAGGGGCCAAAAGTCTTAGTGTCAACCAGTCACACCAGCCCTGCCCTGCCAGGCACCCTCCTCACTCCCAGACAGCCAGGGCTGGCATGGACAAAAGCCAGCTGGAGTCACTGGGCAGGGGGAAGGGGGTGGTGGGATGGGGTGTCTCACCTGGGCATCTTCCCGGGCCCGTTCCCGATCTTCTCCTCCCTCCTCACGGTTCCCCTGCAGCAGGACCAGAGAGAAAGGTCAGCCTCCAAACATCCGCTCTCTCCATCCCTCAGCAGCCAGAGGGCAGTACTCAGCCACTCACCTCTCTGAACGCTCTCCCCACATCTGTAACATGGGGACAGCGATCCTGCCTCCCCAGGGTGGCAGTCTTGAACATGAACATGATCACTGGGAAGGTACTTAGACCAAGGCCTGACTCGCACACAGTGAGCTTGCCATAACTGTGCCTCAGGGTGTGGTACCCGGGTTGCGAGAATTCAAGAGATGATAACAGCTGTTCCTTTCTTCCCCCCGTATTTATTTAATTTTTATTGGAGCATAGATGCTTAGTTTCTACTGTACAGCAAAGTGGATCAGCTCTACGTATACATGTATCCCTTCTTTTTTTGGATTTCCTTCCCATTTAAGTCACCACAGAACACCAAGTAGAGTTCCCTGAGCTATACGGTAGGTCCTCGGTAACAGAAGCTCTTGGATGATGACACAGGGAAAGGTCACACACAATGGCTCTGTCCTGTCAGCTGGGGGCCAACAAGCCAGGCTAAGAGCAATCAGGGAGGGCTGCCTGGAGAAGGGGGCACTAAGTCAGCTTTGAAAAGTGAACAATGGAGAAGGCGTTGCCCAAGTAGCAACTGCCTCAGTGGTAAGAATCTTAGGAGGCAGCAGGGGAAGACACCCTCTTTTCATCAGGAGTGAACCCCCTGCCTCTCGTAGCAACCCTTTCCCCACCTAGGGCCCCAGAGGGCCAAGCAGGCCTGGAGCCGTGAATTCACCCACCGTGGCCAGAGAGATGAGGATCCTCCTGAAGTGGCCAGACGTGTCTGAGCTCAGAGCATCCTCCAGGGACTTGTGATAGTCTGAGACAGGAAAAGGAGGTGTGAGTGGCTGCTGGCCAAGAGTGGGGGAGGGGTCCAGGAAGCACAGATTTAAGCCAGAGCAGTGCTGGCAGGGTGGTGGGGATGAAGGAGTTTGTCATTGGCTCCTGGGGGCCACCAGCCACCCTGCTGTTGATTTGCCATGGGTCCATCACCTCATTCTGCCCGTCCCTGCTGAGCGCTCAGTGCATCTCCCCTCTCCCAGACAACAGCCTCCCTGTCTTCACTCTCTCCTGCATAGCAGTGGCTGAACCCAGAAGCACAGCTCTGATCACGTCACTGCCCTGCTCAAAGACTCTACCATTTTAAAGCTGCTTAGAAGACAAAAACCTTAAACATTTTTGACTGATACTCAAGGTTCTTCAGACTAATACGGAAGCACTTATTGAAAAGTTATGAAGAATTGCAAGATGGTGATAGTTAAGCATGCAAACAGACACAGGGCCTTCTGAACATGGGGCCCTGTGTGAGTGCACAGGCCACACACCCGTGAAGCCGCTCTCCCCTCTCCAGGGGCCTGGGTGCTCTCTCTCCCACTCCCAGTCAAAACCCTCCTCTACCTCCAGGCCTTTGTCCTGCTGGGACTCTCTCCGGGGCACCTTCCCCAGACACAGGGCTGGGCGCACCCAGGGGGCTTATCACAGCCTTGTGGCCTGAGGTGGGCAGGCGGGGCAGGGCTACAGGGTGAGGTCAGGAGCCGGGGGGCCTGGTTCTTCCCCAAGGCCTCCCTACAGCACCGGGCCACAGGTCTCCTGCACTCACCCTCCTTGTAGGCCTTATTGATGGCCTGGATTTCGGCGTTGGTCCGAGTGGCCAGGATCTCGATGAGAGCCTTTTCATCTGTGCCAGCTCCCTAGAGGGTCAAGGCAAAGAGGATCTGAAGCACAGCCCTGACGCCTGTGGAGAGGCCCAAGGGGCCCAGGTCAAGGAGACTCCTGTTCCAGGACACTGCAGGTCAACACCCAGACCAAGCCTCCCTCATGTCCTCTTTACCCCCTGACCAGCCCTTGGCACAATCAAAGGACTCCACCAGCTTGTAAAGATTTCCAGAACCTCCCATGAGAATTGCTTTGGACCAAAAAATTTTAAAAGCAAAGAATATAGCGTATACGGGTGTGTGTGTATAAAAACGCTTATATGCGCATATCTCAATATAAATATTTATATATAAATACATAAAAAGGACAGAGGACACGCACACAGTGTAACAGTGACCGTGGTCTCTGGGTGGGTGAGGGAATCACAGATGATTTCAACATTCTTTTTTGCTCTGCTATATTTTCTCAAGGTTTCACGGTAAACACATATTTGTCAGAAGGAAAAAAGATGTTCTGTGCTTTAAGGAACTGGATGGGATGGGCGACACATGAGGATGGGTGACAGCTGAGGCAGCTGGGGAGCCCATTATGCTAAGGTCCTCACTTCGGGGGAGAGGAGGAAGCAGGTAAGACAGGCTGACTGACCGATGAGTTCAAGTGTCTGCTAAACACTGATTATGTGCCAGTCACTGTGTCAGCTGCTGGGGCAATTCTATAAAAATAAGACAAGTCTCTGTCTTGGGAGGTTACTGCCCAGGGGTCAAGCGTCCCTGAGTCCTCTGACCTGAAGGGTATCTTCACCGGTCTATTAAAAGTTGGTGTGGGGACTTCCCTGGCTGTTGAATTAAGACTCCACACTTCCAAGACAAAGGGCGTGGGTTCGATCCCTGGTTGGGAAACTAAGATCCTACGTGCTCATGCGGTGTGGCCAAAAAGTTAAGAAATAATGAAAATAAAAGCTGATGTGTGCTGAGGACAGCCTGATCCTCGGAGTGTCCTAAGATCCACAGTGCAGCCCAATCCTTCTCATTTTGTGTTTTAAGTCATCCACTTTTCTGTCCAGGAATTTTCAAGACAATAATCTTAATTGGCTTTGCCCAGGGAAAGTCTGTTCTTCTCTTTATCTTCAAGGAGCCTGAAACTCTAGTGGACTGATTCACGCGGTTGTCATATCAGGCTCTGGAGACAGACAGACTCGATCTGAATTCCAGCTCTGCTACTTTGTAGTGCTTTGACTCTGTGACCAAGTAACTTACGCTCTGAGCCTTAGCGTCCTCATCCATAAAATGGGCACAAAAGCAAAGCCTTACCTTGTGGGGTGACAAGACAAGGAACTACTAGCCAAGACTCTGAGCCCAGGACAGGTGTGGGAGGGGCTCCACCAAGGAGTTACACCCGCCCCACCTGGGCTCAGGAGGAGTGCCTGTGTCCCCTCAGCACCCACACAGACTGGACCCCATCCCTTTGGTGCCCACACTTTACCTCCATGGCTTTCTTCAACTGCTTGGCATCATAATGGGCCGGTGGCATCATGAGCCCCAGAATGAGCCTTGCCAGGTCTCCGGAGAGCTCAGACTTCAGGTCAGCCATCAAGTCCTGCAGAGGGCAGAGCCAAGGTCATGTCAACATCAGCATTGGCCCACACGTGACTTGGGACAGGTAGGAGACACGGAAGGAGGAGGCAGGCTCCACGAGATTTAGGAATAGTGGGCATCTGTGTCTGCTTTGGCTGATGTTGGGTTCAAAACCACCACCACCACCACCACCACCACAAAGAGGGTGGAGAAGACACCACGCAAGCGGGGGACCTGCCACTCTCCCTGGAGGCAGGAGACAGGGAAGCAAAGGGGGTGGTACCATTTCCATCCTGGGAGAAACTAGTCAGCCAAAGCCAGATGCCACTAACACAGCTCACATCCCTGATCGCAGCCCTAAGGGGAGCCAGTCACAAGCACACTGCTGATCACAGGGAACGCGGGGTGCAGCGGGAAGGAGAGGCGTGTGTCCACGCCAGGCTCCGTCAGAGGAGGAGCGTGGACGCAGGGCCCAGGGTCTAGGCTGAGGCCCTTACCCGGCCAAAGTGAGACTTGAAGGTCTGGCGGATCTGCTGCCGCTGGGCGTTGCTGCGGTGGGCGATGATGTCGATGATGGTGTCCTCGTCAGTTCCTGAGACCCCAAAGCCACAGATCAGAGCAAGGCCGTGGTCCCCACCTCCCCCAGCGATGGGCCCCAGCGTCTTTGCTGGGGGAGAGGCCAGGCTCGCCAGCTTTATGCCCCTGCAGAAGCCTTGCTTCTGGCCCAATCACTAACTTCCCCTGGATTCCTTCTGCACTTTTCTGCTGGGTCACTGATCAAGATAAAACAGAGCCCTGGGTTGAGGGTCAGGGCCTCTGAGTTCTAGTCCTGGGATACTGAGACCCCTAGATGGGTTATGGGACTTGCTCAAAGTCACATGGTGAGTTAGCAATAAAGCCAGAGCAAAAACCCCACCTCATCACCTAGCACTTCTATACCAGGACCTGGGAGCACTGTGGTCTCTGGGAAGGTTCCTGAGAAAGCCCCTCACTACCCTCCTCTCTATACTTAAGGGAGCTGGAGGTTCCAGGGGGCTGGAGACTCAAGGTAAATAAAGTCCTCATCACCCTGCAGACTCCAGTCTGAAGCCTCAGCTCTTGCCCCTGCCGATCCCATTGCAGACCCACTACCCTCCAATGCCCCAGAGGCTACCCGACCCCTTTCAGGTGCCCCTTACCAAGCCCCTTCATGGCTTTCCGCAAGGCTTTGGCATCTGCATCAGGGTTGAAGTCACCAGCTGGGCGCACGGTTCCTTTCAGCTACAAGAGGCACAAAGTGAGTCAGCAGGTGTCTGGAGGCCCCCCAGGGGCCAGGCCAGGTGAGGAGCATGCGAGGGAGGGGAAGCTTTCCCCAAGAGCCCCAAACCAAGCAGCTTGGGGGAAAAGGCGGGGGTGAAGGCACAGCAGACAGACTCCTGCCCTAGAGCTGAGACAGGGAGGAGGAGAGAGACAGACCCAGGCCTGGGAGCCGGGTAAGTGCTGTCAAGGGCAGAGGGGCCAGGCTCCTGCCCCAAGAGCCAGCTCTGGCTCCGCCCCACTGGAAACCAGGCTCTTACAACCCAGCCCTGCTCCCAGGGTCCTCTCATTTCATAGAGCAACGCTCTCCCTGAAAAGGTAACTGAAATGTTCTGAAATACTGGAACAGAGTGCCCAGATTTCAGTTACCCCCAAATGATTTTCCCAATGTTTTCTGTATCTGTGCATGCCCTATGCTATTTCTTAATATTTTAACTTAATTCAGCTACTTTTCTGTTTTACTTAAATGCATTCATTTTAAAGTGCACTGAATACTCCTAAAGGGCAAGGGTTTTGGTCCGTTTCATTCTTTGATATAACGCAAGTACCTGACACGGGGTAAGCACTCAAAAAATATCTGCTCAGTGAGTTAATGAATGAAAACAATTTTATATCACTATTATGAATAGAAAGTTGGTGTCATGTGTCATAATCAGATAATCCACAAAAATAAATGCCATAAAAACAAAAATATATGCTTTCAAATATCACCAAATTTAACAAGATACCATGGCTCGCCAAGAGCTCTGAACTTGAAGCTAGCTCTCTCAGCTCGTCATGAAAAGGGAACATTAGCGACTGTGGCACCAAACAGAGACTTCCTCCTTGACATTAACAATAATTGATTACTGATTTAAATATTGGTTAAACCAAAGTGGAGTAGCTTTCACACTGCATGAGGGTCAGTGTTATTTAATGCCAAGCAGGTCTCTACCCAACAAAAAAACACAATTCATTTCTCATATGACTTAAGATCATCTTCAATGACAGCTCTTGCCTCACAACTTGGCGAAACACTGTCCTAGAGCATCCGTGCACAGGAGCCCTCGGAGGGCACCCGGACCGCCATGTCCAACAGCCTCTTTTTGGAGATAGAGATAGAGAGAGGCGGGGGCCTGCCAAAGGTAGCTAGCAAGTGAGCAATGGAGTCCAAGGTTCCAAATATTTTTGTAGGGGCCAAGTGCTACCTCGGGGCTGGTTTGCCCTGAGGACTTCTGTGAAACTTTTTTTTTTTGCCCTGTGTAGACCCTGGGTCTGAGGATGCTCAGGACAACCAAGAATCCTCTAGTACACCCCGGGATGCCCATCTGTTCTCAGCTTCCATGCCTCCAAAACCCAACTATTGGACCCAGGATGGGATAGGCCCCTCCAAAGAACCAACCAAGTCTCCATCAGCAAGATCTGTACGTAGTTAGTGGGCCAGAAGGCTCCCCAGCATGTTAGAGGTGAATGCAGGAATCAGATGCCAACACCAGAGTGCCCGCCCACCAATCCATCACTCTGCAGAGAACAGGAAGCTTCAAGACGTGAGACTCAGTGTCTCTGGTTGGCCACCAGGGGGCAGCTGGGTGCCAACCAGAGCAGCAGGAAGGTGCGAGCACAAGAGTGGAAGCTGTGGTCAAGAGGTCAAGCAGGAGGCGGGGAGGGTCTGACCTCTACTCGGGCCACTGCACTAAGTTCCCACATCTGATAGGCCACCTGCGCTGCCTCCGGGAAGAACTGGCCAGCAGCACTGGAATGGAGGGTGTTAGGGAGAGGACAGGAGGGAAGGTCATCGTGGGCACACTTCACACATACAACACACACACACACACCCACACACTTCAAGTAAACCCATCTGACTTTACCCCCTCTCCAGCCTGGGCCCCACCCACTCACCAGAGCCCTCCCTTCACCTCTGAGAACCTTCTACCCTGTTTCGACTCCCGACGGTGCTAGCTCTGACCAGCAGCCTTCCTGGCCCCCACTCCCAGGCAGGAGATTTCTCGAATCCCTCATCCTCCCCTTTCCCATATAAGTCTCCCCTCTCAAACATGTCCATGACCAGCTTCGAGCCATGTCATCTCTACCTCTCCTTCTGCCAAGCACCTTGGTTTACCAGCTGCCAGGTAAAAATCTGCTGAACTGAACCAGCTCCTAAGGCACCTACCAAAGGTAAACAGAAGGCTCTCGTATTCCCTGTTTAACTGGATCCTTAGAAGTTCCGGATAAGGGAAATCAGAGTACCTGTAGATCCCTTCCCAGCAACCCAAATCTGTTCAAGTTATGCTCCAGTTTAATCCTCATCCAGTGGCTGGTTCTCTGCTCTCCTTAGGGGAGATTCATGTGCCAGGAAGAAGTCCCAGGCCCTGCCCACCTCTCAGCCTCATATCTTCCCAGCGCGATACAAAAGTGTGACCTCAGCTACATAAATGAGCCAGGTGGCACCTTCTCATCTCCAGGCTCTCTCTCCACCCCTAACACTCTCCCTCCAGGCCCTGTCTTCACCCCATCACCTTTCTCCTTGGATCTCAGCCTCATTATCTCCAGGAGCCTCCCCACCCCCAACCGGGAGAGTGCACATAGAAACGTACACTTCCCTACCATGGACACACGCCCAGGTCTGTGTGCTTTTCTAGGCCAGAGGCTTCATCAGTGCTTCCCCTCAAGGTCTGCACGTGGAGAGTGCTTAATGCATAGATGCTGAATAAACGAGCAGCCAGGGCAGGCATCTGTACTTTTTCCATTTAACAGATGATGAACCAGAGAAGCACCTGAGAAGTTAGTAGCAGGGCCTAGACCCTCATATTGTGATTGCTGATGCACATCCCTAGACTGCTTTCCAAGTTCACACGAGCAGACATCTCCATGTATGGGAGACCACACTCATTTGCGCGTACATGGACACTCAGACTTTCACCTGTACGGTGTTCTGACCTTCAAGGAATTCCCAAGTCCATCTAATCCATCCATCTATCCATCCATCCATCATGAAGAGGCCAAGAGAATCCTGACCAGCCACACCCGAGGCCACGCCCTCCAGCCTGGGGCCAGGAGGCCACTTACTCATCATCTCCCCCACACAGCTTCAGCAGAGTCTTCTTGTATTCGCCAGAGGTATCGTTCTGGGGAGAAAGACAGAGGGAAAGGTCACCTCTCACCCAGCCCTGGGATCCTCTCAGACAAGAAGGGGAGGTCCTGCATAGCCCCAAACAGGGGCAGGCTGACCATGTATTTACAGCAGCCCTCACTCTCAGCCTGTCTGGAGGTGACTGAGACCAAATAGCGGTGTGATGGTAAGCACTTACCAACTGGCTCTTTGGGAAAAAGAGAAAAAGTCCTAATTTGTAGTGTTTGCTAATTTCCTCTAATGGACAATTCCAAGCTACCAGTATGACTTCGCTACACGTGGAATTAAGAAAAGATGCTTTTGGGACTTCATTGGTAGTCCAGTGGCTAAGACTCTGCACTTCCAATGCAGGGGGCCTGGGTTCTGTCCCTGGTCAGGGAACTAGATCCTACACGCCTCAACTAAAGATCCCACACACCACAGCAAAGACCTGGAGTGCTGCAGCCAGACCTGGTGCAGCCAAATAAATACATGTTTTTAAAAATTAGAAAAAGAAGAAGAGATGCTTCCCAAGCCAGTGTGAGCTGGCCCCAGCACACCCCTGCCACCAGATAACCCTAGCCCAGCCCTCCTATGTTAAATAGTCCATAAAATGGACTGAGCAAAAACACTGGGAAATGCCAAAACCAAACAAATGTATGTTTGATAGACACGGCATATTCTACATCCCTCCTGGGGCCTCATAGTGAACAAACTACAGTGAAGGCTGTGAGAAGTTCTTGGTAAAGAAGCAGACTTATTTTGCTTATTCTAGCTTTTCCCAGACATTTCCCATGAGCTATTTTTGCACACAATGCCTATATAATTCTTTAGAAACACACTTTAGGGAGCACAGCTTGAACTCCGAAAGCTTTATCCCACTCACCCAGAACAAGGAGAAACCATCCAGCTTTACATCTGTCTCTGGAGCGAGTCTCATGGGCTGGCCAGCCCAGAGCCATCCCCTGGCCCAGGGCCTGGGAGTCCCCAGTGAAGCCTCCTCTGGCCTCCCGCCTCACGCTGCCTCTAGGAGGCTGGCCTCTCACCGCCCTAGTAAGGAGCCTTCATCCCAGATTCAGCCTTGCCCCTATCACGACCCAGTCCTGCCTTCCTCTGAAGAGGTGCCTCGTGTCTTAGAAGCACCTTGCCTGTCAGGTGACACTTGCTTCTCCGTAGTCGCCTTCAACTCCCTGAAGTGGCACAGGCAGGGCTCCTGCAATTCCCACCAGACTCCAGCTTTCTAGGATGACACCTTTTCTCCTGGGAGAGCACCCCAGCCCTCTCTGGAGCTCCATGAGCACCTCACCTTGATCATACTGTACAGGGACTTCTCGTACTTGGTCCGGAATATCTCCCGGATGTCGAGCATGTCCAGCTCACTGCGGGAGACCATGATGCGGATCAGGGTGTTGTCCCGAGTCCCCAGGCCCTGCAAGACGAGTGGGTTTGGGGGGTGGAGAATTGAGAGGAGGCTAGACTGCTAAGAGTCCCCTGCTCAACTGAAAATACAACGTTTGTAATAAAACATTAAAATTAAGAAGGAAAGAAGCCAGACATTGTCATTCCCTCTGAAGCTCCCTGATGTCCCTCCTGCTTTTGGTGTCTTCTTCCCCCACCTCGTGTCATTTCCATCTTTGACTTCCTCATAACTCTAAGCAAGGTATGGTTTAGATTTGCACATTTTGGAGCTCTGTAAATACACCACTATGCATTATTTGTCCATCTACTCCTGACAGGCATTGGGCTGTTTCTAGTTTTTTCATGACATGGACCATACTGCTATGAATGTTTTTATGAACACATCATAAAAATGCTTGTCTCTGGACCCAGCTGGGTCCAGTCTGGAGCTGAAGACAGAGAATGGGCCACTTGCAGGAACTTTGGGCCTGTGGCCTCTGACAACAAATGACTGTGTTCATTCACCCTGGTGCACTATGAAGATATTACCACCTTCTGTGTTGTGTGTGTAAAGTCCTGGGAAAATCTGTTCTCAGTACTCGCCAGGAGCAGAATCCCCGAGTCCCTGGGATGAACATCACAAGTCTTGGCAGGCAATGCCAAAATGTCTTTCACTTCCTATGTACATTATATATAAACATTCTAGTTAATTAGCGTTTAGAAATAAAGCATGGGCTTACAACCCAGTTGGCTGGCTGGACTGGGGGCATGATGCACCCCTGAACAATCATGAGAATAGGGTAGGTATCTGGGTGGGAAGGTGTATGACCTGGGACCAAGTGCCATCACTTGGTTTTATGGCCAATGCCTTGAATGCTCTCTTTGGCCAATGGACTCCCAAGGATTTGCCAGAGTCCTGACAATCTTTTGGGGGTGCAAAGAGCCCCTCTCCCCAACCTCGGGCGCATCAACCACACCACGCACCTTCATGGCCTTGAATAGCCTCTCAGCAAAATACTCTGCGGTGCTCCGGATACACTTCACTGAGAAGAGGAAGGAAGAGGTAGTTATTTTGGCTGCCTTGGAAGGGTGATGGGGCGGTCTGACCCGTTCTTTATTTCCATTCCTTGGGAGCCACCAAGTTCAAATCTGAGAAGAATCCTGCTTCCTGATCGTCTGAAATCCCTGAGGACCCCAGGCCCACCACTTTTATCCCAGGGGACAGAGAAATCAGAACATGGGCCTGCTGTAATGTCGGGAGTGCAAAGACCCCTTCACCTTTCTGGTCCTTTGGTGTGTGAAGGAACTGGGCTGGGTGGGGAGGACCTGAGGTGGGGCTAGGCAAGGTGGTTCTTTAGAGTCTGTTATGATAGAACATTACTGGCCCAGCCTCTGGATCTTGCTGCCGAGCGGGGCCACAACTTGATTACCTGAGATAGGGCTGGTGGGGGACAGCTCTGGGCAAGAGGATGAGTGCTGGGCCTTAGCTCGTTCCCAAGAAACACACTCATGCGACCTACCCCAGGCTCAGACACAGTGACTCTTGGAACGTCTGGCTGGCAAACTGACATTCTGGTTTTCTCCTTCCCACCTCTGTACCACAGAGCTCTCCTTTCCATTCTTAGCCCCGTGTTCCTGGCCCAGAGTCCCAGAATGCCCTGGGAATGCGGTGTCAGGATGTGCCCACAGCCTCTGGGTCAGGCGGCTACTCCCCACCCCCATTTACCAGATGAGGAAACTGAGGCCCACTGAGCATAAGTGACTTTCTCCAAGTCAACAGCAGACTGAGAAGACACCTGAGCTTTGAATCTTGACTCCACCATTGATTAGTCAGCTCCTGGCTTCCCCCATGCCCAGAGTACCCCAATTCATTACAAAACTACCCCTTGGCAAGAAATACAGCCTCTGTGAGCTGCGGTTTTCTCATCCGTGAAATGGAGACGATGACAGTGTCCACTCCTGGGTCATTTGTAAAGAGTAAACACTCAGTGGAGCGCCAGGCCCACAAGCAGATGCTCCGCAAAACCCGCTTTCCTGATCATGACTGCCTGACCCCTGACAACATGTGCTTTTCGGCCCCATCACAAACATGGGAGGAGGGAGTGGGAGGCAGCAGTGTCCAAGGCTTGACCCCCAGCTCCCAGGCCTCAGCCACAAGGCCCTAGCTAGACCTTTAGAATTCACCACCTGTCTGGTTTTCTCCTTCCCATCTCCATACCATACAATCCCCATGTTCCCATTCAGGCCAGAGTCCCTGAATCCCTCAAAGGCCCTAGAAATGAAACCTCGGACATACCCACAGCCAGCATCAGCTTCTCAAAGTCCCCAGACAGCTCCCCTCGGATGCTGGCTTCAATCGGTTTCCCCGTGGTCTTCAGATACTCATCAAACACTGAGTCAGACAGAGAGACAGGGTGTCAAAGCCACGCTCGTAACATTGGAAGCATCAGGGACTTTGGGAGGGGATACGCAGTGGCCAGGACCACAGCGCCACCGTGAAGGCAGGGCTGGCACTTAGGGAGGTGGCGGGAAGGTCGTACATGTCACCGGCCACCACGCAGCCTCACTGTGTCTGCTGTGAGGGACTGTGTACACGTCCTGCTCCAACATGAAGACAGGGACTGTACTGAGGCGGAGGGGCTGAACACCCTGTTAAGACCTCTCATAAGGGACCACAGAAGCCACGTGTTAAAATCAGGACTAGTGTTTGGGTTGTGGGTGAAGCACTATCATGCTCCTTAGCAGAAAAGGAAATGAGAAAGGAAAGCTTGGCACAACCCCCAGGGGACAGCTGCAGGTCTTCTCTGGAGCTCACCCAACCGGAGATGCTGCTTGCTGCGATTTCCCAAAATGTAAATGAACTGGGCTTCATCTGTTCCCCATTTCAGTTCCCCTGCCTCGTACAGGTCCTGGAGGGGAAGAAGTGGGACTTAATTAAGAGAAGAAACCTCAGGAAACAACTTACCAGCCAAGCCACTCAGAACCTCTGCCAGATCCTTGAACATGCTAGTAAATGCATACACCTCTCAGCCTCTTTCCTTTCTTTCTGGGGAAACTCCTATTCAACCTTCAGGGTCCAGACTAAACATCCCATTTGTTTTCAAAGCACTTCCTGATGTCCCCAGGCGGAGTTCTCTTTCCCTCACTCCCTTTTCTAGACTTTTGTGTCTTTATAGCTTTGATTCACTGTATATTATAATACATAATATTTATATGCCTGGCTTCCCACTACAGCATCGACTCCTCAAGAATAGGAATTATGTTCTACATTCTCTGTAGCTACCTACAGTATTACTGGCATATAGTGGGAGCTCAAAACACCTGGAATATATGGTGTATCCACAGAAAATGTGACTGTGTGATTGACATATGTCTGATCCCCAGTACTGTTTGACTTTGCTCACTTGTGATTCCCCAATGCTTGGCATTCAGAATGATTGGCATATAGTAAGTGTTCAATAAATATTAATTAACTGAATGAAAAATGAACAAATAATGAAAGCTCCAAAATTGATCTCACCAGCTTTACATATGCTATGTACCTTTGAAAGGTAACTTCAACCCTTCCTTCAGTGAAGTGCTGTATAATGATGGCTGTAAGTCAGTTATTTCTGGTATCTGGTGCAAATTACTTTGCCTCCACCCCTCCCCCTTCTCGGGCTGCCTGGCTGTGCCCAGCAATCTCCACTGGTGCTTATTTACCTGAACGTCCTGCTGCACCAAGTCCTCGCTCACTACGTCATCCTCCTCCCTGGTACCCTGGGAAGAAAAACAAGGGACACTGGTTCAAATACCAGAGCCGGGAGAAAGCCTGGATGCCAGTGGTGGAGACAGGGAGGACTAGGAAAACCGTGGTGGCCCGGGGTGTCCAGGGGAAGAGACTGACAGCTGCCTCCAGAACAAGACCGCAGCACCTGGGAATTCCCTGGTGGTTCGGTGGTTAGGACTCTGCATTCTCACTGCTTCAGGCCAGGGCTCAGTCCTTGGTTGGGAAACAAAATTCCCACAAGCTGCAGGGTGCGGCACACACACAGAGGACCACAGCAGCTATTTTGCAGGGAATCACAGGGCCCCTGCCACCGGATTCTCCCCTCATCGTTTGGAGTATGGACCAAACAGTTCTCACTGCTTCAGGCCAGGGCTCAGTCCTTGGTTGGGGAACAAAATTCCTACAAGCTGCAGGGTGCGGCACACACACAGAGGACCACAGCAGCTATTTTGCAGGGAATCACAGGGCCCCTGCCACCGGATTCTCCCCTCATCGTTTGGAGTATGGACCAAACAGGGCGGTCCTGAGAAGAAGCAGGCCTGCTGTTCCCAGCACTTTTCGATTATTCAAAAGAATCCAGAGATATGATTTTGGAGCAAAATCTCTCTAGTTTTAGAAGTTAGCAACTAACTCAAAGTGTAAAAAAAACACACACAAAGGAAAATGAACAAAGGAAAAAGCAGAGCTTGAGCAGGTAGAATTCAGCTGTGACACCACTGTGCAGCCTCTTCATGTTCTTTTTTATGTTGTTATGACATCCTTGGTTGGGAGGGATCAGCAGGGCTGTTCTGTGGGGCAGGCCACTCAGGGGGCTCAGAGAGGCCACGGCCCTGCTGGCGCCCCTGCTGGGAAAGCCATGGCAAGAGAGGCTGGGGCATAGAGGAGGGGACACTTGTGGAGAGAAAAAGCAGGACAGAGAAGCACAAGAGCGACAGGGTGTGTGAAAAGAAATGCAGGTCACCTGCCTGTGCAAACCACGGGGGACAGAACAGACCCTGGACGCTCAGCTTCTACACTCAGGCAAGCCAAAGAGACCATCTCAAGTTTGAGGATAAGATGGGGAGAGGGGGAGAGGTGGCCAGAAAACACGAGGAGGATTTTACACCTGAAGAGCCACCAAGGAGCCTCTCACGAGCCACACTGTCTAGGGGAACAGGGACAAGGCGTTCCGAGCCCTCTGCACCCTGGGGGAGAGCTCAGGGAGGGCCCCAAGGTAGACCAACCTGCAGCAGGACCACGAGCATCTTCCGGAAGTGGCCAGAGGTGTCCCCAGTGATGTCAGCCTCCAGGTCTCGCTCGTAGGCTGCCAGGAAAGAACACAAGCTCTGGTCCCACCCCCAGGACATCCCAGGGAACCAGGATAGAGGTCCCCGCTGCCCCTAAATTACTCAGATATTTGTTACAAATCCCCAAATCCAGTCTCCACGCTGGCCGGTATTTTCTCAATTCTTTGTGCTGACTCATGACATGGTGAGATGGAATCTGCGCACATCTCTCCATCTTCACCTGTGGTGTCCTACTCCAGACACCACTGTCGCTCACCTGCACAGCGGCTACAGCCTTCTGACTGTTCTTTCTGCTTCTCCGATCCAGAACAACACGAGAGACTGTCTTAGAGCCCACACTCATCACAGGCTCCTCTGCTTCCCACTAGGTTTGGAATAAACATTGTCTCTTTGCCTTGGCCTGCACAGCCCTGTGTGATCCTGTCCCGCCCTCTGCTGTTCTAGCTTTGCACTGGACACCAGGCTTATTCAGCTTGGGGACCTTTGGACTTGTCCTTCCCGCTCCTGCCAGGGTCTTCTCCCCACTCTGTGTACAATTGGCTCCTGCTCGTCTCCTCCCAAGACAGGCTTCCCCAGCCACCTATCTGAAGCATGTCCTCTCCAGTTGGATGCTTGTTTTCTGTTTGTGTCCTTCTGAACTCTTTACCACATGTCATCATCCCATTTGTTTATCTGTTTATTATCTATATCCCTCATTATCTCATTAATACTTAAGCTCTCAGGCGTAAACAGTATGGATGCCCACAACCATATGCTGAGAACCCAGAAGAAAGTAGGTACTCACTAAATGAATAGATGGATGGACAGACAGATCAGAGGGAAGGAGGAAAAAAGGTGGACGGGTAGAGTCTTAGGGTCCCTGCTCTTGTGAGCACCTTCATTACACATCTGAAAAACCTTGAACGGCCCCTCTTGCCCATCTCACCATCTTTGTATGCTGCCACCAGCTGGTGGATCTGCTCGTTGGTCCGAGAAGCCAAGATCTCAATGAGGCACTTCTCATCGGTCCCAATGCCCTGGGAGAAAAGAAGGGGCGTGTGAGTCAAGGGTTGAAAAGCGAGGCCACCAGCCCCGAGTTGGGAACCTGGGGTGGTCAGAGCTGGGAAACTCCCAGCACTCAGGGTGTTCCTAACACAGGTCTTAGGCATTGATTCAGAGCTGCAGCCCTGAGAATCTAAAGACGGGGATTCTAGTGCCGCCTCTGCCTGCAACTTGCTTTGTGATGGCTCATTAAAAAAACTTCATCTTCCTGGGCCTTACTTTTCTCATCTTTAAAATGGAAATGATACTAGTTGCTCTGCTGAACTCACAGAAAGAATGAGAATGTGATACTCTTTTACACTGTTAAGTTTACTAGCTTATGAAAACAAGTTCATATAGCTCATCTGAGACAAAGATCATAGCACTTTATAAAGTGCCAAGTTACACTCAAAGGCCTTTGAGCTCTCCCTGCTTTGTAGGGAGAAACCCTCCACCTCCACTAGACTGGGCTGCCCCTCATATCCTGAACACACTTCCACAACCACTTACTCTCCAGCCTAGAATGACCTGCCCCTTCTGGTCAACCAAACCTTCTCCAGGCTTCAGGCCCAACTCGATCCCCTCATCTTCTATGATGCCCTCTCCAGCCACCCCAAGCCCAGGGCCTGTCCTCCTGATCTCCTTTACGATGCCCCCGGCCTTTGGGTGTTGGACACAATCTGTTTCCACATCCCCATGTCCTGCTTCCTCAGGACTGTAAACGACTGGGGTGGGGTGTGGGCCCAGGGCCCCCTTTCACAGGGTGGGCGTCACACCAACGCCTATGCCACCTCCATCCATCTGGAGGGACCATGGCACCCTCTGGGACAGGACTTGGGCTGCTGCCTCAAAGCAGGGCATATGTGTGGGGTGGGTATAGGGCTTACTGAATTTCTGCTGTAGAAGCTACAATCTCCCATGAACCACACCCCCAACCCTCAAACATGCACAGACCCTGCTTCTTACCGAGATGGCATCTTTAATTTCTTTGGCATCAGCATAGGCAGGTGGCCTCATAAGACCCACAATCAGGCGTTCAAACTTCCCCGTCAACTCATACTTCAAGTCTGCAATGAGGTCCTGGTTGGGGGAGGGGTGGAAGGAGGAGGAAATGGAAGAAGATGGGGAAGCGCAGTTATAATGATAAGAATTACACTGAATGAGCACTTACTCTGTACAGGCACTGAGAGAAGTAATCCAACTTAATCGTCACTCTGGGGGTACATACTCTCATTGGCCTTCAGAAATGGGCTTAGAGACATCAGGTAACTTGCCCAGTCCGCAGCACAGTGCCCCTCCCTGCCGCTACGTGCTCACTTGCTCACTGTCTCTCCCACTGTGAGCCCACAGGTTGACACCCTCTTATTTATCTGGGTAGCCCTAACCCCTAGCATAGTGCCTAGCAGGCGCTCTAGATGCAATTACGGTTGGATGATCCCTGCCTGACTGAGAGAAGAAAAAAGGAGGGCAGAAGTGCCAGCATAGAAGCTGAGCAGGAGTAAAATACTCAGGAAAGGGCCTGGATGAATCAGAGCATGCCTCCTCCGCCCCCAACCCTCTGGTTGTCATGGTTACCTTGCCATAGAGGGACTTGTAGTTCTGGCAGATCTCCTGCCTCTGCCTGTTGCTCCGGGAAGTAATCAACTCCAGGATGGCCTCCTTGTCACTGCCTACAAGAGGGGAGGCACCCGTCACCCTACCCAACCTGCCTCCAGGAAGCCCAACAGGGGTGCTCCCTGCAGTCCTTGGCATCAGCCTCCTGCTCACGAGAGGCACTGGCATCAGACGGGGGCTCTGTGGGGACCTGACGAGCCCCCCTGAGAGAGATGCTAGCACATGTAGTATCTCAGTTCAGACGGCCCATGATCTAGCTCCTCGTCACACACACGAGGAAACTGGGGCCCAGAGAGGAGCATGGAGTCCCCCGCGGTCTCCCAGTGAGCTTGGCTTAGAAAAACCCAGGTGTCCTAACGTTCAGGATGGGTTCTTTCACTGACAGGAAAAATAAAAGGAAATAATAAGCTGCAAATTGAGGGTAGTGCTTACCCGCAAGACAAAAGGCAAAGTGATGTTATCAGGAGGGGGACCTACCATGATGTTGCAGCTACGTGAGCGAGCAAGTGCCAGTTCTCAAGCTGGGTGGCAGGTCTACTGGTAAAGCTTCTTCTACTCATGAGACTGTTTTATTAGCCTGGAGTGTGCATGTGTGCCAAGTCGCTTAAGTCATGTCTGACTCTGCGACCCTGTGGATCATAGCCCACCAGGTTCCTCTGTCCATGGGATTCCCCAGGCAAGAAGACTGGAGTAGGTTGTCATGTCCTTCTCCAGGGGATCTTCCTGGGCCAGGGATTGAACCTGCATCTCTTGTATCTCCTGCATTGGCAGGCGGGTTCTTTACCACTAGCGCCATTGGAAGAGTCCATTATAAAATTATAAAAAGAAGAGACAAGGGAATGTGCTGGCAGTCCACTGGTTAGGATTCTACACTTCCACTGCAGGGGCCCAGGTTCAGTCACGGCTTGGGGAACTTAGATCCCGCATGCCATGTATCATGGCCAAAAAAGAGAGACAAAAGAATGACTGAATAACCAAAAGGGGGGGACACCCCCAAGCCTAGGTGAATCCTGCTTCCTTTCCTGTGGGTCCCTTTCCCCACAGTGGCTGAGCACCCACCAAAGCCCTTCATGGCATTGTACAGAGTCTCGGCATCCTGGCTGGGGTTGAAGTCGGGGAAGTCACGAATGGAGCCCCGGTACTTGGCACCCTGTGGAGAGACGAGCAGAGGGTGAGCTGCTGACCTGGCCCTGAATGGGGCTCCCAGCCCTAACCCCAGCTTACCTCCCAACCCTGGCCATGGGATAAAAGTCCCTGCTGCTCCTAGAATGCTCAGATATTCGTTACAAATCCCCAGACTCAGTCTCCATAACGGCATGGCAAGAGCCAAGGTGTGTTTTCACAGTCTTTGGACTGAACAAAGACGATGCGACAGAATCTGCCACGTCTCTCCATCTTCACCTGCACTGCCTCGCCCCAGACTGCGACCGCTCACCTGGACAGTGGCTCAGCTCCCTGCCCCTAAAGTGGAGAGCCGGCTACACAAAGCCGCAACCAGGGTAGGGAGGGCTCTCCCCGTACCTCCTGCCACCACCTGCCCCAAGGACAGTGCCTTTTCCCTGTGGCAGGAAGGCTCAGCCAAGCCCCCAGCTCTGCACCACTTTCTCAGAACCTGGGAGAGATAAGAGCCCAGACAGAGTGCAGGGGGTGGGAGTCGTTTCTGCAAAACAAACAAGAGCCCCTCATGTGCTTATGTCTCTCTGTGGTGTAGAAAGCCCTTTCACCTTTATAAATTTGATTATTATAGCATTTTATAGAAGCACTTAAGATGCTCTCTGTCACAGAAACAAAGAAACCGAGCCCCACAAAGGGAAGCCACTTGCTGGGGTCACACAGAACCCACATCTCTGTCCAGTGACCCTTTGTTCTCCAGCTCCAGAAACCTTGCAGCTGCCAGCTTCCAGGGGGGAGAGGGGTGCCTTGGCCCAGAGTGGGAGGCCCAGAGTCACGCTCAGAATCTGCCCAGACGAGGTGCCGCTCTTCTAGGCCTAGTAAACTGAGCCGTGAGCTGGCATCTGAGGACAAGCTGGCTGGGTTGTTGGGGCAAAGGTGGGGAGTGAATCTTAGATGTTAAACCTGAATGCACAAAGGGCTGTTCACAGAGAAGTCAGATGTGGGTCAGACACACAGCCCTGAGAACCATGGGGCCCGGAGAGCAACCAAGAGCTGAGAGAGTGGAGGATGCCAGAGCCTGGGGCACTAGGCACACCGCCTGGTGACTGGGCACTTAGCCTGTGCCAGGCGCTTCACGAAGGGTTGAAGATTATGGGAGAAAGAAGACCCAAGCCTGACTTTCATGAGCTTCCAACCCAGGGGAGGAGAGAGACTAGCCTACAAATTAGCATAGAGCTAGTAATAAATACTCCACTAGAGGGGCAAAGGAATGCCAGGAAACAGTGGAGGGAGATTCAAGCTGGACGAGGGGATCGGGACGGGTGGGGTGGCTCACATAATCCTGTTTGAAACAATAAGAAGCGCATGGGAGCCCGTGAGCCTCTGGACCATCTCCTGGGTCTCCCAGCGCCCGCACCGCAGGGCCTGGCCAGGCACTCAGGGGCCCTGTGGTTTATGTCTGCCATTGCTGGCTCCTTCAAGGCATGCATGCGTGGGCACAGAAGTGCTATTTAAAGTTCTGGCAGAACGGACGACCAGAAAGGGACACGGCTCCCTTCCCGCCACCCGTGAATCCCCTGCAACCTAATCACACTGCTGGGCAGAGAAGGAAAGAGTAACACAGGCCAACTGCCTGGACCAGAAGAGACACTCCCTTTTGAAAGCTCCACGAGAGTCTGTCTTGCCCACTTATGTCACCCCAGCACCTAGCTCAGGGCTTGGCACAACTAGGCACTCTACTGGCTTCTTAGGTAGACAGGTGTGCGGGCGGATATGTGCCTGTGAATACACCCAGAGCAGATCAAAGAAGACTTCCTGGAAGGGAAGTCTAAGTCGAGTAGAGCGCTAAAGGATGAGCAACAGCTGGCCCAGGGGGAGGGAAGGAGAGGCTTCACACAGAGCAGCAGTATGGCAGAGGCCCAGAGCTAAGAGCAAGAGGGGCACTCAGGGAGGCGGGCCCAGACTCTGCAGTGCTTATGCGGATGTCCAAAGCTGCCAAGATGCTGGGACTGTAAGTGGCCAGGAAGGAAGGAGAAGAGGGCAAGATGGCAGCAGAGCCCCCTAGAGGAAGGGCAGAGGTCCTGGCAGCAAGTTGCCTCCTTCCCTCCGGGCCCTGCCCCTCCTCACCCCAGGGTGGAGACAGAGGCTGCAGCTGAAAGATGAGGCTGTATGGAGCAGAGGAAGTCTAATGCAGACACAGTTCAGTTCAGCTCAGTCGTGTCCGACTGTTTGCAACCCCATGAATCGCAGCACGCCAGGCTTCCCTGTCCATCACCAACTCCCGGAGTTCACTCAGACTCACGACCATCGAGTCAGTGATGCCATCCAGCCATCTCATCCTCTGTTGTCCCCTTCTCCTCCTGCCCCCAATCCCTCCCAGCATCAGAGTCTTTTCCAATGAGTCAACTCTTCGCATGAGGTGGCCAAAATACTGGAGTTTCAGCTTTAGCATCATTCCTTCCAAAGAAATCCCAGGGCTGATCTCCTTCAGAATGGACTGGTTGGATCTCCTTGCAGTCCAAGGGACTCTCAAGAGTCTTCTCCAACACCACAGTTCAACAGCATCAATTCTTCGGCGCTCAGCCTTCTTCACAGTCCAACTCTCACATCCATACATGACCACAGGAAAAACCACAGCCTTGACTAGACGGACCTTTGTTGGCAAAGTAATGTCTCTGCTTTTGAATATGCTATCTAGGTTGGTCATAACTTTCCTTCCAAGGAGTAAGCATCTTTTAATTTCATGGCTGCAGTCACCATCTGCAGTGATTTTGGATCCCAAAAAAATAAAGTCTGACACTGTTTCCACTGTTTCCCCATTTATTTCCCATGAAGTGATGGGACTGGATGCCATGATCTTTGTTTTCTGAATGTTGAGCTTTAAGCCAACTTTTTCACTCTCCACTTTCACTTTCATCAAGAGGCTTTTGAGTTCCTCTTCACTTTCTGCCATGAGGGTGGTGTCATCTGCATATATGAGGTTATTGATATTTCTCCCGGCAATCTTGATTCCAGCTTGTGTTTCTTCCAGTCCAGCATTTCTCATGATGTACTCTGCATATAAGTTAAATAAGCAGGGTGACAATATACAGCCTTGACGTACTTCTTTTCCTATTTGGAACCAGTCTGTTGTTCCATGTCCAGTTCTAACTGTTGCTTCCTGACCTGCATACAGATTAGAGATACCAAGGGAACATTTCATGCAAAGATGGGCGCGATAAAGGACAGAAATGGTATGGACCTAACAGAAGCAGAGGATATCAAGAAGAGGTGGCAAGAATACACAGAAGAACTGTACAAAATAGATCTTCACAACCCAGATAATCACAATGGTGTGATCACTCACCTAGAGCCAGACATCCTGGAATGTGAAGTCAAGTGGGCCTTAGGAAGCATCACTACGAACAAAGCTAGTGGAGGTGATGGAATTCCAATTGAGCTATTCCAAATCCTGAAAGACGATGCTGTGAAAGTGCTGCACTCAATAAGCCAGCAAATTTGGAAAACTCAGCAGTGGCCACAGGACTGGAAAAGGACATTCCGATCCCAAAGAAAGGCAATGCCAAAGAATGCTCAAACTACCGTACAATTGCACTCATCTCACATGCTAGTAAAGTAATGCTCAAAATTCTCCAAGCCAGTCTTTAGCAATATGTGAACTGTGAACTTCCTGATGTTCAAGCTGGTTTTAGAAAAGGCAGAGGAACCAGAGATCAAATTGCCAACATCCGCTGGATCATGGAAAAAGCAAGAGAGTTCCAGAAAAACATCTATTTCTGCTTTATTGACTATGCCAAAGCCTTTGACTGTGTGGATCACAATAAACTGTGGAAAATTCTTCAAGAGATGGGAATACCAGACCACCTGACCTGCCTCTTGAGAACTGCAGACATAAGTCCCAGTCAAAAGGCTCCCTTAGCGGTGGGCTTGGCCTACAGCATGGCAGTCTTTCTCCCTCTGTGGTCTTTGCACAATGATAATAAATAGCCTGCTAGCAGGATCACAGCCACTGGGAGAGGGGGGCTCCAGGGACCCCAGCACTGGTCACATTTAAACACGCAGGAACAGTCCTTCAGATCACCCAGGTTTCCCACCGTCAGTCATTCTCACACCAACCTGGTGAATTTGACATTTCCAAGCGCCACCTGCGTGGCCAACACTACTCCTTCACCTCACCCTGACTGCCTGCCACTCCCCCAGCAGACAGTTTCCTGGCCCTGTACCCCACAAAGGGAGGGGAGAGAGGAGGAGAAAGGACTTTCCACACTGAAATATTCAGCAGGCCCTGAGGCCAGCTGATGAGCAGCTGGGACCCCGGGCTGCATGCAGGCTGCTGCTCGGGCAGGCATCCTGAGGCCTCTCAGAAGCTGAAGCGACATGACTCAGAGAGATGGCTGCGTGGCAGGGACTCCGCCAGATCCAAGTTACCCAGGCCCAGCCAATGAAAACCAAACCCAGGACTTCCCCTGGAATCATGTGGTATAAATTATGTTGTTTCCTGCATGTTGCCCAGGAAGCAGAAGGGAAGCCTAGAGCTTCCGGTAGCTAGTATGAGAAATCAAGGAAGAATCTGTCCAAGAATGAAGCCACCCAGATGAGACGCAGTTCATGGAGGCAGAATCCTGACAATATCAGGTGGGCCCCTGGATCCAGCCAGACCTGAAGCCCTGGGCTTCTCAGTCATGTGAGCCAACACACACACTTTGTGTTTAGGATGTTGTGTGTTCTCATTGGTCACGTGCATCTGAAAGAGCTGTGACTTGTAATAGGAGCAAGCAAACCCTGAGACCCTCTTCAGCTCCTTTCAAACTGATGGTACTGGGGATCTGTATCGAAGCAAGTGACTCCAGGAAAAGCCCAGGCCCACGGGAAGTACTACAGAAAGGGGAGAACCTCCTTACCTGTGCTGGTTTGGCCATGGTCTCAGGTTCTGCAGCAGAAAACACTGCGGGGGAAAAAGAAATGCTGTGAGATGCCTCTGCACTCTGACTCCCTCTATTCTCTCCCCCAGATTTCCCCTCCTTTCCTTCCTCCCAAGGGAGAATGTGCTCCGCCTGCTCTTTCTCAATTGCTTCCAGCCCTTCAGGTTAAACCACAGCCAGAGATGTGGCTCAGGGACAGGCACATTTTTGGGAGGATAATAGATGGACTCTTCAGGGTCCAGGTGCTCACACCATGATGGGAAAGACTCCCAGAACTGGGAGAATTTGGAAGAGGAAGAGAGGACATGACCACTGACCAGAACGATTCCTCCAGGCCATGCAGGGCACTTTCCCAGATGCTCTCTCACCTAACCCTTCCAGCCATCCTTTCTGGCACCAAAGTCCCTTTTCTCATAGAGGAGGAAACTGAGGATGGGGAGGTTAAACAATTTGTCCAAGATCATACAGGTTAAATAGACGGCAGCCCACCAGGCTCCCCCGTTCCTGGGATTCTCCAGGCAAGAACACTGGAGTGGGTTGCCATTTCTTCTCCAATGCATGAAAATGAAAAGTGAAAGTGAAGTCGCTCAGTCATGTCCGACTCTTAGCGACCCCATGGACTGCAGCTCACCAGGCTCCTCCATCCATGGGATTTTCCAGGCAAGGGTACTGGAGTGGGGTGCCATTGCCTTCTCCAAAACTGAATTACTACATACAAAATAGATAAAGAAGGACCTACTATATAGTTAATATCTTGTGATAACACATAATGGAAAAGAATTTGAAAAAGAATATACAGATACGTTGGAGAAGGCAATGGCACCCCACTCCAGTACTCTTGCCTGGAAAATCCCATGGTTGGAGAAGCCTGGTAGGCTGCAGTCCATGGGGTCGCTAAGAGTCGGACACGACAGAGCGACTTCACTTTCACGAAAGTGGGTCACCTGCTGTCACCCCCCTTCGAGCGTTTGGAGGTATCATGAACCATGTTGCTCCCTGAGGGCAGTGAGGTCAAGGAGCTCAGTGTGGCTAGTATGGTGGCAGGGAGTGGGGTGGGGGCACTGGTAGGATGTGGCATCAAGGGACCAGTGCTTGAGGCCACTGTGAAGACTTTGGGTTTTTCTCTGATGGGACAGATCATGGGTGAGGGTGGAGAATGAACAAACAGGACACCCAATCTCATTGAAAGCGGTGTCAGGACACAGAATCTACAGGGGAGGAATAAGAAACAAACATATCTTACCCCAAAAGAAATGCAAAAGGGAATGTTAACTGCTTTGGAAAGGGGAAGAGAAGGGTGGAGGGGCTGGGCTATGAAGCCCTCTTGGCAGATGGGCAGAGATGGAAGAGATGCAATCTTGGGATTAGAGAAGAAAGAAGGACTAGGCTTTCCATTTAATTGGGACAGTACAATTTGATCTTTTTAAATCAGGTCTATGTATTACTTTTTAAAAGTAAAAGTAACAAACTCTTATCAGACTTAAATTCAGTAAGACCCCACAAGGAGCTGAACCAGAAGAGAGGGTATAAACGAAGGAGACGCTTAATCTGCCTGCTTCCCAGGTCTTCACATACCATCACCCCCATCCTACACCCCCAGCCCCTGATCTCAGCGCATAATCCTGCTCTCACTCTGGGGCCACTGGAGACCTGCAAGAGAGTGGGAACACAGGTTTGGAGTCAGACAGACAGACCTGGACTCAAGTCCGTTTTGTCACTAACTCGCCATGTGACTTTGGGCACATTGCTCATCTCTGAATTCAAGGTTATCTTAAGTACAAAACTGGGGCTTTCCCCTTCCTGCCTTGGGGAGTTGGAGGATGAGACTCAACTTATGTCAAGGCCAGGCAGAGATGTGTTCTCAGGAAGTGGTGGCCTTCAGTGTGCTGGGTGATATGCTAAGGACAGGGCTCTGTTGTGTTTATCTATGTGTCCCTACTGCCTGAATTCAAGTCCCCCAAACCACAGTTAGCAGACAGACTTGAGTGAAGAGCAGAGGGCAGCGATTTGCCTGTAACCGCAGAGAGCTCAGAGTGGAGCTTGAGGAAACCCTGCTGTTTCCCTGACAACCAGGGGCCCTCCGGTACAAAATTGAGCTCGCCTCAGGAAATGGAAACTCTCCCAGCGGGTAGGGAGCCCACATCTACCCCGAGGTTCAACCAGGAGCCAGCTCTGGGTTTCCCTAGGCCAGGGGGACAGTGTGGGCAAATGTGAGGGAGCACCAAGGTCAGCAGAGGAAAGGGACCACGGGAGGGGCAGGAAGTCACCTGCATCTCCAGCTTCAAAGCATTTTCCTTTGGCCTTGTTGCTGGAAACTTTAGCAGCTGGCGGCAGCCCAGGCCCATCTGGATGGCTCAGAGGAGGGGCCTCCAAGTCTTGGGGAAAATGCTCTGGGTTTTGAGAGCAGTTTGTGTGTGCCTCTAGCGAGCGCATGTCTTGTGTATACATAGAAAGCAAACATCGTCCAGAACTGCATGTTCTGAGTGCAGTTCAAGGAAGCTGAGCTTTGGCAGCCCCTCCTCTGAGGGCTGGGGGAAGCTCTGGAGCTAATCACAGAGGCGCCATGGAGGCTTTACGAGGGGCTCTGATCCCTTCCAGGGTGACCCAGACCACACTTCTCAAATTGCCTGAATAAATGTTTTACATCCAGTGTTTCAGAATCCCAGATCTAACAACCCACTGCTTCAAGTCCCTCACTTTCTAGACAAAGATAAAGGCATGTCAGGCCCAGACAATGGCCCACCTCTCCGCCTCCCATATTCAGGTCATCACAAGCCTCCACATAGAAGTGAGCCCTCACTGCAATAGGACGTGAGGAAGAGGCCAAAGGAAAAGACCCAGGTTCGGTTCCCAGCCTGCCCCTCTGTTCAGACAAGCTCAGACAAGCCAGGTTGCCTCTCTCAACCTCAGTTTCTTCATCAGCAAAATGTGGACAATGTTACTCCATCTTTGGGAAAACCGAAAGAGTGTGGGTGTGAGAGATTTTTGCAGATACCATCCAGGGATTCTCACAGCAGAATCTCAGAACATCAGTCCTAGGAGAGTTCTCCCCCAAGGCCACAGGACTCCTCTCTATCCCCATCCCACCCTCAATATGCAAGTTTCATCATCTTGGTTGAAATAGCTTATCAAGACTGGCAGGTATGGCCACTCTACACTGGTGCCTCTCTCCTCCCAGAAGCTCTGAATCTCTTCAAACATGGATTTCCATGAAGGTTCATCAGGACAGATCATTCCAGAAACCCATTCAAGGCAGAGTGGCCTCCTGGCCTTGTGCTTCTGTGACTACCTCCTGCCTTGGTCCTTCAGGCTGCCAGCAAACAGGACTGACTCCAGGAGGAACACTCCAGGGTACAAAATACCAGGGCTGGCTCGACCACCAATGCCCAACTATAGCATTGTGGAAACTGAGAACCAGACAGAAAGTCTCGTCCAAGTCCTGCAATAGGCATGGGCTTGGAGGTCAGACTCAGTCACAGCTTTACCCCCTAGCAATTTATAACTTTGTAAGTTACCTAAACATGAATCTCAATTTCCACATCTACAAAATAAAGTCCCAAACATTTACAAAGGACACAGCATGGCATTTTGTAATTAAGACCGCAGGCTTTGCAGTCACAGCCTACATTCAAATTCTAACTGCTCATGGCCATGGGTGAATTGCATCATTTCTCTCTTACTCAGTTTCTTTGTCTCTAAATGATAATCTCATACGGTTTTTGTGAATATTCAATAAAGTAAGGCAGGTAAAATACTTAGCATGGTGACGTGCAGAGTAAATGTTGAATTAGTGGTGCTAGCTTCTGGTAAGTGGACTTCCCTGGTGGCTCAGACGGTAGACCATCTGTCTACAATGCGGGAGACCCGGGTTCGGTCCCTGGGTCGGGAAGATCCGCTGGAGAAGGAAATGGCAATCCACTCCAGTACTATTGCCTGGAAAATGCCATGGACAGAGGAGCCTGGTAGGCTACAGCCCATGAGGTCGCAAAGAGTCGGACACGACTGAGCGACTTCACTTACTTACTTAGCTTCTGTTAAAATAATCATTAGAGCAGTGATTATTAGTGTCATTAGAGCAGTGGTCTCCAAAGCGGGGTACCAGACACAATGATCCATTGGGCTGCAGGATGAGAATACTACAACTTACAACTTTTTAAATTGATCTTGGGACTTCCCTGGTGGTCCGGTGGCTATGAATCTGAGTTCCCAATGCAGGGGGCACAGGTTTAATCCTTGGTCAGGGAACTAGATTCCACACGCTACAACAGAGAGTTCACAAGACGTAGCTAAAGACCCCGAGTGCCTCATCTAAGACCTGGCACAACTAAACAGACAGATAAAAATAACAAGTTGATCTTGTCCTTTCATGCTCCATTTTTATGTCTGCTATACATGGGCGGAGGAGCCTGGTGGGCTGCAGTCCATGGGGTCGAGAAGAGTCGGACACGACTGAGCGACTTCACTTTCCCTTTTCCTTTCATGCATTGGAGAAGGAAATGGCAACCCACTCCAGTGGTCTTGCCTGGAGAATCCCAGGGACGGGGGAGCCTGGTGGGCTGCCGTCTATGGGGTCGCACAGAGTCGGACACAACTGAAGTGACTTAGCAGCAGCCGCATGCACATATAAAGTAAAAGATGCGTATTAGGGATAGAGGCTGACAGAAGTACAAAGTCAAGAATATGGACTCAATGGAATGAAGCAGAGGAAGGAGAAGAAAGAGGGGAGAAGAAGCACCAGCACGAGAAAAAGCACTTCTGTCTTCAAAATGCAGCTTGCCGGCTTTGGAGGAATTGAGTGCACTTTGGGGAGGAGAGAGATGTTGAGTATGAGGTCAGGTGTGGAGGGTAAGGGCAAATTGAGGAAAATTTTATAAATAATCTGGAAAATCATGCAAAAAAATCACCCAAACCTCTGTGCCCCAGGAGTGCCCAAGGGACTGCCCACTCCTCTCCAAAGGCCTCCTTCAATGTAGGCCCTCTGAGCTCGGCATTCAAGGCCCTTGACATCCTTCCTGATTTGCTTGCCCTCCTCTTCCTCTTCACCCACCACCACACCCTCTTTCCCCCTAAACCAGCTTCCACTAGCACTTTCCACTTTCACTAGCACTTTCTAACTAGTCTTCTGGCGTCAAAATCTGTGCTTTTTCAATTCTGACTTCATTAATAACCTCCTGGGGAGTTTTTCAAACTTAGCAAAGCATAAGACCACCTCTGGAGACTCAACAGGCCACAGATGAGGCCTGGGCTTTTGAAATTTTTGAAAACTTTCCTAAGTGACTCTAACTCTTCTAGGAAGCCAAGAGGGACTTTTCCCACCTTTGAACCACAGCGTGACTCTGAAACCATCTACTCGTGAGAGGCTTGGGTCAACCGCTGTGGATTTATCATTCCTCAATTAGATGGAGGCTGTTTGTCTTCAAGGTATTACAAGGGGAAAAAAAAATCTATAAAAACACAATTCTTAGAGACATGCTCATTCTGTCCTCTCTGATAAAAAGCTGGGTGGATTTCCCTCCCTTTCCCCTCCCCCACCTCTGGTGGAAAAACCCGTTTACCTCCATTTGCACATTCCTTTTGATATAAAAGCAACTACTTATTCTCTTCTGAGCTGGTTCTAACATCTGCCTGGGCCAGTCATTGATTATTGAATAGAATAAAATCTTTTGCACATGATCATTTTTATATCTGTGTGAGTGATATAAAGGTTGAATCACTTTACCTTTTTACCTTTTCCTGAAAATCATTGTGTATGTTTCCTTAATGCACCCCCTACTACCAAGGGTGGTTTATAAGGATTGTTGAGTGAAAGATACTGAGTAATTTCCACGCTTTAGTGACTCCTTTGAAAAAAATCATAGAATAAAAAGAAATCATCTTGCCAATCAGTTTTCAAACTCATTATACAGCCAGGACAGGAAATTACTTGAGGGGTTAAGCAACTTTCCCCGCTCATACAAAACATTAGTGATTAAGCAGGGCCTCATTTTTCAAAACCTATATATTGAGTGCCTCCTGCATGCCCATCGGCAGGAGCTGGGGGGTAAAAAAGATGAAAGGACAGATGAATCTCCCACCTCGATGAAGCTGACAAATTTTTGTGCGGTGACCTGCATTTTTTTTTTTTTGACCACATATACCACCAGTAACAGAAGAAAAAAACACATCATTCTTTACGATAAACTGTTTGAGCATGAGATTAAAAACATATATAGTAAGAGGCCTAACAGTTTCTTCTGGCATCCCAGGAAATCATCTTTAGTGTTTCCCAGGGTCTGCACACCCCTCTTGGAGGCCCCTGGGCTACAAAACCTAGATCCTCCCCTTTCTCCTTTCCTGATGGCTCCTCCCCACCACAGTCTGCAGGAAGACACCAAGGGCCGGCCCCTCCCCCTGCCAGGACCTGCCTTAATGAAGCCAGAGTAAATGCCTTTCCTGGCCCTGTGCCCGGGTACACCCCCTAGCTCACAGCACTCGGATTTCTTAGAGAGCAGTGTCTTCCCCTCTTGTGACCCAGAACCATTGATCCTCAGGCAGGATAAGGCCCCAGGAGACAATCTGGGATGGCCTAGGTTTGGAGTTGGACTGGCCTGGGTTTGAATCCCAGTTCAGGCCACTTTCGTGAGCAACAACAAAGCACAGTGTCTCCCAGCACACAGGCAGGAGCCAGACTGCCCGAGACTGGAGCCCGATCTGCCGTTGAGGAGCTTGAGTGGCCTTGGGCATGTACTTAGCTTCAAATGTAAAATAGGGGATAAAATAGTGCCTACCTCAGAGGAGTTGTGGTGAGCGTGAAAAAAGTTAACACATATCTAGAGCTTAGAAGGGGGCTTCCCAGGTGGCTCAGAGGTAAAGAATCCACCTGCACAGCAGAAGACCCGGGTTTGATCCCTGGATAGGGAAGTCCCCTGGAGAAGGGAATGGCTACCCACTGGTCTTCTTGCCTGGGAAACCCAAAGGACAGAGGAGCCTGGTGGGCTACAGCCCATAGGGTCACAAAAGAGTCGGACACAACTTAGTGACTAAAGAACAACAGTGCTTAGAAGACCTCCTGGAACACAGGACACCCTGTGTAAATGTTAGTGCTCTTTCTACCCCAAACATCTGATAACTGAGTTTCCACATATGCAGAAAGGGCATGGTAACAGCATCCAATATACCAAGGGTTCAGCCAAGAAACTGGTAAGTTAGAAGGTTCAATAAATAATAGAAGTTACTATTTTATTATTATTTACAAAAACACCCGTTTTGTAGATGAGGAACCCGAGGCTCAGGTCGTCTGTTTCCTCAAGCACCACACCCTTCTGAGATTATAGCAGTAGCACCTGATTCTCTGGGCAGGGCGCTCTCAGTTTACAAAACACTTTTTCACACCTGCCATTTTATAATTGGAGAAGGAAATGGCAACCCACTCCAGTGTTCTTGCCTGGCGAATCCCAGGGACGGGGGAGCCTGGTGGGCTGCCGTCTATGGGGTCGCACAGAGTCGGACACAACTGAAGCGACTTAGCAGCAGCAGCCATTTTATAATCTCGTGAGGGTGAATATCAACCTCACCCTCATTTTACAGATGGGGGATCTGAGGCTCAGAGAACCCAAGCTCAGGCATTCCTCCTTAGCCAGTCTCTGGGGAGAGCTTCTCAACCCCAAAAGGAAAGGGAGTGTGGCTGGATTCCAAACCAACACATTTTAAAGGATGAATAAAGGCTCCCTGACCCAAGACTTCTTCTCCTCTTTTGAGATGGAGCTAGAGGAACAGGCAAGTTGAAAATCAGGGTCGAGACCACATCCTGTGCTTTGTCCTCACCCAGGAAGCATCTTGGAGGGGTTGGGTGGGGTGAGGTTGGGGACATGACTGGACCTCTGTGGAAAATTCTAGAATGGTGCATGAAGAGCCAGCAGCTGCAAACCATTTGACCAGCCGGGTCCCCTGAGCACAGCTCTTATCCCTCTAAAGAGGAAGGGGACTAAGGCCCAGAGCGGTAGTAGTGTGCCTGGGGCCCCGCTGGCTAGTGCAAGGCAGAGGCTGGGGCTGGGTGTGGCTGGAGCGCCTCTGGGTGCTGCAGTGCAGATGTTCCAGACGCTGGCGGGCGCCCAACACCGCAGAGCTCCCCGACCCCGTCTCATGAATGAGCCCAACAGGCCAGGTCCCTGGCTTCCCAGGGGCAGCCCCCTCTTCTGCACACTCCAAGACAGAGTCTGCTTCAGTAACAGCTGCGGCCCTTACCCAGAAACCACAAATATTTTCTGTATCCCAGCAGCCTGGGCCTCAGGAACAAAGAGTGGAAGGCAAAGAAAGATGGATGAGTGACTGTCACAGCTGCCCAGGGGGATGGGTGCCTCTGCCCCACCCTATTCCCCACAATCCTAAGGCTCAGAACAGTTGAATCCTAGACCACCAGTGCAGCAAGAGGCAGTCAGTCAGTTCAGCAGACTTTCCTACAGAAGGGTAACTAACGCACAGAGCGGGAAGGGATTTGCCCAAGGACCCCGACCTGGAACTGTGACCCAACTTTTCACTGACCCCTAGGCCAGTGCCCTCTGCCTTGGTGCAGAGCTTGTCAGCCAGAAGGGCAGGGTCCATGACAACTGAAACTGGGAGGCCATTCACCTCCAAAGTGGAGGCTAAGCAGGTCATGATAACAGGCTGGGTCAGTGCGGCCGGCAATTTAAGGTGTGCTTTGGGTAGGGGAGGAAGAGGAAGTGAGAGGAAAGGGTGGACCAGGGAAACCAGAGCTCTTTTACAAACTCCGGGGCCTATGTCCAAATTTGGAATTGTCGGTGAAGACCCACCAAGGTTCAGAGGAAAGGAAGGGGAGGGAGGAAGCAAAGGACCACACCCCGCCCCTTCCCCTTGCTAGGCCGAGCTGGGTAGGCCAAGCTTCCCAAGCTTGTTATCAAGACTTCCCAAATCTGTCATCATTCTCTGCAGCCGACAAATCAATTTTCACAGTCATTGCTTCCTCTGAGAGGGGCTGGGTTTTTCAGTTCTGGACTTGGAGACAGAAACTGAGGCTCAGAAAGGGCATGCTAGGGCTTCAAGGTCACACTGCAAGCTGCTGGTGGAGCCAGGATTGGATTCAGGGAAAATCACACCCATGCTAGTATCTGAGGTGTCATCTGAGGCCCCCAAGCTTTGGAAAGGCCAACCCTGGAACGAGGGGATCAGGAGGAAGGGTGGGGCCTCCACGCCATCACAAGGCCCCTGGAGCCCAGCTGGGAGTCTCCTCTAGAAGAGAGGAGTGGTCCCTAGAGGGCGGGCGGGTCCACGGGGGCCCTGAATTGTGGACAGCCTGCCCCTCGTCGGTCAGCACACAAAGGGCCCTCCCTCGGGGACACACACAAGCCATTTCAGGTGCAGCCGCAGGGTCTGATTCTTTTTGCCCAGTCTTCGGCTCCAGCCACACCCTTCCCTGCGGGCCCTTAAACCCCCACCCAGGTGCCTCCAACCCGGGGCCTTCAAAGTCTCTCAAGCCCCGCACGGCAGGGGTCCCGGGGCCCCCCGCCCCTCCTCCACACCCTCTGCAGAGCAGCACCCCCTGTCCCCTCCCTCCTCCTCTCCTTTTCTCCTTTCCAAGCCGCAGCCCGCGCGCCCTCCGCCTCCGCTTCCCCGCCTGCGGCCGTGGATTTGCTCCACTGCGCTGCCCCAGACACGCGCTGCCCGCGACCCTCTCGGGTTACCGCGCCCTCGAGTTCCCGGTCCCCGCGCCCCTCCCCGGAGCCGGCGGCAGGCGTGGGTCAGCGATGACTGGGCGTTTACGGCTGTCCCTTCAGGTCCCTACAACCCCCCCCCCCCACCTCCCGCAATGAGTTGGGTGGGGGGGGGGCTCCCCTGGAGCGATCCCGTTTCCAGCCTCAACCTACTCACCCCGCGGCGGAAGCCTCCCGTAGCGGACGGACAGACTGGCAGACCGACACGCGGACGCGGAGCTCGCTGGGTCAGAGCCCGTTAGCAGAGCTGTAGCAGCTGCAGCGCAAGGGCGGGCCAGGACAGTCTTCGGCTCCCGGGCCGGACACGTGGCGCGCGGGGGCCAATCGGGCTCGCCTCGCCTCCCCCACCCCCACCCTTCCCCCATCCCCAAACTCATTCGCTCCTGGAATCTTAGAATGTCACCAGCCGGGAGGGGCCTCTCCAGGAGAACCTCCGTCCAAGCTCAGTCCCGGGACCCGCGCGACCTGGAGGGAAGGCGGACTTGGCCAAGGTCACTCGGCCATTCAGGACCAAAAGTCAGAGCTCCCGACTCCAGTTCTGTACGCTTTCCCCCAAATTCCTACTGCTCGCCCTAGCTTTGTTGAGAAACAGGACCTTGAAGCTTAACAAAGTTAAAGCCAAGCATTTAATCTGCCTGATCAAATTCTATTCCTCAACAGCCCCATCAGGTCTGTGACATGACTTAGCCACTTTCCAGAGGAGAGCCCAGAGAAGCCCAGTTTTTAAACGAAGGTCACACAGCTAGTGAGTTGTGTAGCGGGGATTCCAACCTGGGCCAGGTGATTCCGGAGGGTCGCTTGCTCCAGCTTTGCTCTGGGGAGCGCACAGTCCCCAGGAAAGGGAAACAGACTAGTAGTTATAATTTGGGGCTGTGGGGGGAACCATAGAATAATTAGAAAGGGATAAACTTCGGGAATCCAGAGGAACTGAGAATGACTGTCCCCCAGAGGATTTGTAATGACTTCCTGCAGGAGGTGATGCTGCAGTAAAATCAGAAGTACTTCCCACCCTCACCCACCCCTTAGAAATTCTGCGTTGATGGGAAGATGGCAATCCTGGGCTGCTGAGTCTTCATAGGCAAGACTCTTAGATGCTCTGATTTTCAATTTGCTCAACCAAAAGAGGGATCATCAAAGCTCCTTCCAAATGTTGTCTTCAATCTGTCACTAGTTTAGAGAACTCTAGCAAGGAGTATGTTCATCTATTGATTCCCCCAACATTTACTGAGCACCTGCTTCATGCTGGGCACTGAGCTGGGAGACCAGGAAACAAATAGTAAATGAAGCCCAGACCTGCCCTCAGGGAGCTTCTACTCTTATGGAAGACAGATGGTTAGGTCTTTGTTAATATAAAGATTATGTAGTTACAATCTGGCAGCAATAAAAGATGCTTTAATGGCAGATGGATCCCGCCTAACCTACATCTTTGAATGAGAGTGGTGTTAAATTGTGACCAAAAGATGAATGGAATCTAGTAGGAGACTAAGAAGAAATTAAAGTAATTAATGGTTTAAATAAGTAATTACATGATTAACTTAAGATGACATCTGCTCTCAGCAGAAGTGTTACCGGACACGGGTTCCTGCAGAATAACTCAAAGGTATTGCTATGTATATTCATTCAGGAGGACCAGGACCCTGCCTCAAGACTGCACTATTTTCACTGCTCCTCCTTTGTTTCTACACCCCCTCCCTTCCCTGATTAGCAACTGTTTGAACTTACCCCCTTGGAACTCAGGGAAGGTCATGGAGGCTGATGAAAGCCTGTTTTTCTACAAACAAGAAATGGGGATGCAGAAAGGATTTATATGTGGGAGCCCCACAGGGTCCTGCTTGGCTTCAGAAGCAACACCTTCCGAGATGGAAGGAGGCTGGCTGGCCCAAGCAAGGATGGAGGTGAGGTCTCCTCAAGCATCATAACAGTATCTGCTATTTATTGAGAATTTTGTATGAGCCAGGCACCATTATAAATGCTTTACTTGCAATGCCACATTGAATCCTCACAATTCATTAGTAAATATTTATTCAGCACCTCCTCTGTAGCAGGCACTATTTTAAACTTTATCAGCAAACACAATGATCTCTGCCCTCATGGAATCTGCATTCCAGCAGAGGGGAGATAGATACACAGTAAGTAGTCGTGACAGTATGTTAGAAGGTGATAAGTGCTTTGGACCAAAAGAAGAAAAAGCAGATGAAGTATCCCAGGCTGGTGGGGGAAGTTGCAATGTTACATAGGGTTTCAGCAGAGGAAACAGCTGGAACAAATGCTCCAGGGCTGGAGCAAGCCTGGAATGTTGAAGGAGCAGCAAGGAGGCCAGTGAAGTGGAGTGGGCCAGAGGGAGGCTGGGGCGGGAAGGTAGGGACAGGGATGAGCAGGGAGACGAGAAGATATAGCTTCTGACGTCTATAAAGGCAGGAACAGGGAGATTTTCCAGCTCAACAAGAGACAGTGAATTTGCCCTTCATTTGCCTTTTGTTCCATTAGGTCCCTCAATGGATTGGATGATTTCTACCCTATTGGTGAGGGCAAGCCTCTGCACTCAGTCTCCTGAATCAAACACTTATCTCTTAGCTTATCAAATATTAACCCCAAAATAATCTTTTACTTAGCTCTCTGGGCAGCCCCCTTGTGGAAGGAAAATCCAAATGGACTTAGTATTTGTTTGAGCTCTCTAAATATGGAGCCTGGATGCCATTGAAAAAGTGTGACTTATGCTTATCTTAGCCTAGATGGAATCTGATGGAATTTGTTCTTGTCCAGAACAACTATTTTCATCCAGAGGCTAATACTCAGGTACTCATCAAACCCTTACCCTAAAAGAACTTAAAACAGCCATCCCTTAAGGACAAATGCTTACTTTCTTACGTTAGAGTCCAGCCTCATGGCTTTTTAGTACAAGTGCAGTTTTTTGTTTTTTGTTTTTTCTTTTTTTGCCACACTGCACAGCTTGGAGGATCATGGTTCCCTAACCAGGGGTTGATCTTGGCTGTGAAAACACACAGTCCCAACTATTGGACTACCAGGGAATTCCCAGCTTCATCGCTTTTGCCTGTAATTATAAGCCCTTGACTCTTTCTCTTCTTTGGAACACTATTTCAGTTTTACAGGAATCTGTGTCTCCCAGGGAGAAGGCAATGGCACCCCACTCCAGTACTCTCGCCTGGAAAATCCCATGGATGGAGGAGCCTGGTGGGCTACAGTCCATGGGGTCACTAAGAGTCGGACATAACTGAGCGACTTCACTTTCACTTTTCACTTTCATGTGTTGGAGAAGGAAATGGCAACCCACTCCAGTTTTCTCGCCTGGAGAATCCCAGGGACGGGGGAGCCTAGTGGGCTGCCGTCTATGGGGTCGCACAGAGTCAGACACGACTGAAGCGACTAGCAGCAGCAGCAGCAGTGTCTCCCAAATAGCAATTCGTAAGACCAAATAAACTCTTTTCTTATTTGCAGCCTTCTGCACTTCTTTCTTTGACCTGGTCAGACAAATGGGATAGAGTGACATGCCTCTGCCCTCACTCCAGCATCACCGTGGATTGGAATAAAGCACCTACCAGAGTCCACTGTGCTCTACTGTTTTCTTAGGTGGTTCTGCCTTGTGGTGCTAAGTCCTGTACCTGAACCTCCCTCCTTAGAAGAAGTTCGATTCTATTTCAGTGTCCTCTGTGCCAGTTTTCAGGACTTTGTTTCCCATTTTGGTGTGGTGAGTAATCACTCTTGGAAAAATGAAATTTTTCCTCTCTAAAGGTAAGGCTCCAGTATTCTTGCATAGAGAATCCCATGGACAGAGGAGCCTGGTGGGCTACAGTCCATGGGGTCGCAAGAGTTGGACACGACTTAGCAACTAAACCACCACCACCAAAGGTGAGTCTGTAGAGCAGCCTCCCTGGAACTCCTGTGGAACAACTGTGTACTCCAGTCCTGCAAGTGTTTATTTTGCTGGACTATAATTACCTGGGATGATTTACAATTAAATCGGCCAACTTGGGGCTTATTGGAAATGCCTGGAGAATCCCAGGGACGGCAGAACCTGGCGGGCTGCCGTCTATGGGGTCGCACAGAGTCGGACACGACTGAAGTGACTTAGCAGCAGTAGCAGCAGCACACAGTTAATTAGAAAAAGGATGTAAAACAACAAATAACAGGAACCCTATTTCAATTGGTATTGGGAGCCTCCAAATATAATGAACCCAAAACCACTTCCCTGGGAGAAACACAATTATCTCAGAGCATTTCCACTTTGAAAAAATCTCTGAGGCTCCTGAGAGTGCTCTCTCTAGCTTCCTCTGCTCCTTCCTGTTCCTCTGAATGTCCACCACAATGTTCTCCTACCAGCTGTCCATCTATCTCTGAACTTCCTTTTTGTAACCCTGAGATTTATCCCCTGCATACTGCCCTTTCTGTTATGACAGTCCCCTTTAAAACCAGATATTATGCAGCTGGATGGGTGGATCAATCTACAATGTCATTTAAGTTACATCTTACAAATTTTTGCACAATTGTAAATGCAGCTCTAGAGGCAGTTCAGATTCTACCCATTCCTCTTCATGAATCCCAAAACCATCCCTATTAATCTCAAAAGGCTTGTAACCTCTCTGGGAACTCTTACCTAAGCCATCTCTGATTCCCAAGATGGGAGAAAAAAATTTTAAAAAAGGAAAAGAGGTATTTTTAAACTCAAATTGCCTAAAGGACTCTGTTGTTCAAATTACATCCTTAAAATTGCTTGTCAAAGGCATATATACCTATGGCTGATTCATGTTGAAGTTTGACAGAAAACAACAAAATTCTGTAAAGCAATTATCCTTCAGTTAAAAAATAAATGAAATTTTAAAAATTGCTTGTCAAGGGCAAATACAGGTCTTAAAGATATTCTCCACAAATAATGAAAGACTTTATTTAGCCTTCTGAGTGACTATACAATTTATTCCAATACTATTTTTTAAACTAATGAGGTTTTTTTTGTCTTTTTATTGACATATAGTTGATTTACCATTCAGTTCAGTTCAGTTCAATTGCTCAGTCGTGTCCGACTCTTTGCAACCCCATGAATCGTAGCATGCCAGGCCTCCCTGTCCATCACCAACTCCCGGAGTTCACTCAGACTCACGTCCATCAAGTCAGTGATGCCATCCAGCCATCTCATCCTCTGTCGTCCCCTTCTCCTCCTGCTCCCAATCCCTCCCAGCATCAGAGTCTTTTCCAATGAGTCAACTCTTTGCATGAGGTGGCCAAAGTACTGGAGTTTCAGCTTTAGCATCATTCCTTCCAAAGAAATCCCAGGGCTGATGTCCTTCAGAATGGACTGGTTGGATCTCCTTGCAGTCCAAGGGACTCTAGTTTCAAGCATATAGCAAAGTGATTCAGTTATATATTCTTTTTCAGATTCTGTTCCTTTATAGGTTATTACAAGTTATTGAATATAGTCCCTGTGCTATACAGTAGGTTCTTGTTACTTATTTGTACCCATCTACCTACCTATCATTTTTTTTTGACTGTGCAGAAAGTGTGGGATCTTAGATCCCTGACCAAGCATCGAAAGTCTTAACCACTGGATTGCCAGGGAAATCCCACTTACCAATTTTGTACGCAGTAGCGTGTATATGTTAACCCCCAACTCCTGATTTATCTCCCACCTCCTCCCTTTGATAACAATGAGATTATTTTCTCTGTCTGTGAGTCTGTTTCTGTTTTGTAAATGAGCTCATTTGTATCCTTTTTTAGATTCTGCAAATAAGCAATATCATACATTTGTCTTCTGTCTGACTTACTTCACTTGGTATAATAGTCTCTACAAACTAGTGAGTTTTGTATTACACCTGATTAAGGACTAAAGTTTTAAAATGAAAACTGTGAGATCTTTGTGTCTGTTTGTGTAGATATCTATGTATGTACATTATAATATAGATATGGTATTTTTTTCTACATTCAGATGGTGTTGCTAAAACTAATTTGTAAAAGAGCCCTATTTAATTGGCTTAAAACAAAAAAGCACTATATAAATTGAGTATATTCCCTGATATATAACAGAAACTAAGCCAAATGTTTTTCAGGTTCACATGATCTAGGATTAATCCACAGTAAATAAAGCTAATTTGTTTATTGGCTTATTCCTATTGGTCTGCTCTTGATAATAAGTGAGTGTAAAAGGTAGAGCTTATTTTGCCAAAATTACACCTTATTTTCTACATTGTCTTTATCAGGTCTTTAGTCCTCCGGATATTAAAAAAGCTAAATTTTGCTCAGAACTATATAATGTGCTATGTTTGCCTATGAAGTCATTGTTATTATTATTTAAATGGATAACTAAGTATATTTTCACAGTGACCTATGATCCTGTTTGACCAAGTGTTTTGCAAACTTTTGATATTTTTGACAAACTTTCCAAAATGAAATTCTCAACAAAGTCTTTTGGACTTAGAACTAACTCTGAGATTTGAAATATTTCATAGGGTCTCTCAAATGTACCAAAGATTTGTTTCCTCTCCTTGTAAAAAGGGAGATGTCAAACTAATTAGGCTTATCTGATATGTTACATTACACGGGAAGCACTGTTTCCTGTGCTGTGAAGAGCAGACTCGTTGGATTGTCGCGGGTACAGACTTGACTGGAATGGGCTGAGGATTACAGAATGGGCTGCTTATTCCAGGAGCTTTGCTGTAAAAGCCGGCAAAGATACGTAGCAGTTTCTGGCAGGGGGATGGGGTCAAGGGAGGGTTTTGGGTTTTTTTTTAATGATTGGAGGCATCACAGCATATTCACGTGCTGATGGGAATGATCAGATAGAGAGGGACAGCACAGATGATGGACAAAGAGTGGGAACTAAGGGACTTCCTTAGTGGTTCAGTAGTTAAGACTTCAAGCTCCCAATGCAGGGGGCCTCAGTTTGATCCCTGGTCAGGGAATTAGAGCCCAAATGCTGCAACTAAAGTTCCCACATGCAACAACTAAGACCTTTATTTACTTGGTGCAGTCAAATAAATAATAATTTTTTTAAAAGAGTGGAATCTAGTGTACAAGTGTAGGGATTTGCAGTAAGGTTAACTGAAGTTCGGAGAAATTATGGCCTTTGCCCAAAGTCAGCCCAAGGGACCGAGAGCAGGAGTGAAAGACAGGTCCCCTTAACTGCAGAGCCCAGGGCCTTATTCCCGGATCTACAGAAAAAAGTCTAATATATCACTCATTCTTTCTGAGCCGATCATTTCATTTCTGGGAATTAATCCTAAGAAATTTTAGTCCAAAGGAAATAGTTTGAAATACAGAGAAAGCTTTTTTAGGCCCAACAGTGTATTTCTTAACTGCAAAAAAGGAAACAAGCTAAGCATGCAGGGACTGTGAAATAGCATATGTCACACAGCCTCATTGGCTGGTGGAAACAAAGCCTGAAAGGAGACAAACAAAGGATTTCTGTGTTAGGAACAGAGAGCAGGCTAAGATGACTGCATCTCTTTGGCACTGACCCAAGCCCCCTCCTCCACGGAGTGGCCCTTCCAAAAGTGTTAAGAGACGGTGTGGTGCTGTGACACAGGTCAGAACAAGGGACTGAGATTCCAGACTTTCTCACATTCCTTCGCTGGACTGTGGTTTCTCTGATTTAAGATGAGAGAAGTTCAAGATCTGGTTGGTGACACTAGTTGTAAAGAACCCGCCTGCCAATGCAGGAGAGGTAAGAGATGCAGGTTCAATCCTTGGGTGGTGAAGACCCCCTGTAGGAAGGTGTGGCAACTCACTCCAGACACTGACAAGGAACACAGGCATGCACACCCCCTGGGGAAGCTTGAGACAGTCAGATACTGCCACCTACTGGCAGTTCCTAGTTCTGCCTGCCTCCCTCCAGAGAGGTGAGCCACTGTTGGGTGGTCCCAGAGTTGGGTCTCATTTTACTTTTTTAAAAACTGTTTGGCTATACTACATAACTTGTGGGGTCCTAGGTCCCCGACCAGGGATTTAACTTGGGTTCCCAGCGGTGGAACTGTGGAGTCCTAACTACTGGACCACCAGGAAATTTCTGGGTCTATTTTATTTTATTATTTTTTATTTATATTTTTAGGCCACACTGCACTGCCTGTGGGATATTAGTCCCCTGACCAGGGATCAAACCCACACCCCCTGCATTGAAAGCACAGAGTCTTAACCACTGGAACACCAGGGGGGTCCCCCCAGGTCACACTTTAAATTCATTTGAGAACGACACCCCAGACTGCTCACATGGCCACCAGGAAGAACCTTTTCCTCCACCACTCCTCTAAAAGCCTGTTTCAGTGCCTGGCATTTCTCCATAGGACTCGAGGGTCACTTCTGTCTAAGGAAAAGCACATAAGGGGTTTCACTTGGCACAAAGATTGTTTTCTGCTCTGGGGTCTTACGAGGACACTTAGTTTTGGGCAGGCAGCTCACTGAGAGGATAAAGAGATGGGGAAGCAGTGTACTAAAGGAAGACAGGCTTAGAAATCACAGACCCACTTTTCTCATTGTTTCATTCCTCATTATAAAAATAATGGGTGTGCATTATAGATAATCAAAAGATGAAAAAAAATTAAAGCCATGATTTTACAATCCAAAGATAGCCTACAGCATCACATCATTCTTTATCATAACACAATATTATTACTGTATTATAATAGCAATAATAGCAACATTTACGGAGAACTTTCGTGCCACTGGAGAAGGGAATGGCAAACCACTTCGTATTCTTGCCTTGGGAAGCCCATGAACAGTATGAAAAGACAAAAAGATAGGACACTGAAAGAGGAACTCCCCAGGTCGGTAGGTGCTCAATATGCTACTGGAGATCAGTGGAAAAATAGCTCCAGAAAGAAAGAAGAGACAGGGCCAAAGCAAAAACAATACCCAGTTGTGGGTGCAACTGGTGATGGAAGCAAGGTCCGATGCTGTAAAGAACAATATTGCATAGGAATCTGGTATGTTAGGTCCATGAATCAAGGCAAATTGGAAGTGGTCAAACAGGAGATGGCAAGAGTGAATATCTACATTTTAGGAATCAGCAAACTAAAATGGACTGAAATGGGTGAATTTAACTCAGATGACCATTATATCTACTACTGTGGGCAGGAATCCCTCAGAAGAAATGGAGTAGCCATCATAGTCAACAAAAGAGTCCGAAATGCAGTACTTGGATGCAATCTCAAAAACAACAGAATAATCTCTGTTCGTTTTCAAGGCAAACCATTCAATATCACAGTAATCCAAGTCTATGTCCCAACCAGTAACGCTGAAGAAGCTGAAGTTTAATGATTCTATGAAGACCTACAAGACCTTTTAGAACTAACACCCAAAAAAGATGTCCTTTTCATTGTAGGGGACTGGAATGCAAAAGTAGGAAATCAAGAAACACCTGGAGTAACAGGCAAATTTTGGCCTTGGAGTACAGAATGAAGCAGGGCAAAGACTAATAGAGTTTTGCCAAGAGAACTCACTAGTCATAGCAAACACCCTCTTCCAACAACACAAGAGAAGACTCTATACATGGACATCACCAGACTGTCAACACCGAAATCAGATTGAGTATATTCTTTGCAGCCAAAGATGGAGAAGCTCTATACAGTCAACAAAAACAAGACCGGAAGCTAACTGTGGCTCAGATCATGAACTCCTTATTGCCAAATTCAGACTTAAATTGAAGAAAGTAGGGAAAACCACTAGACCATTCAGGTATGACCTAAATCAAATCCCTTACAGATACACAGTGGAAGTGAGAAATAGATTTAAGGGACTAGATCTGATAGACAGAGTGCCTGAAGAACTATGGATGGAGGTTCGTGACATTGTACAGGAGACAGGGATCAAGACTATCCCCAAGAAAAAGAAATGCAAAAAAGCAAAATGGCTGTCTGAGGAGGCCTTCCAAATAGCTGTGAAAAGAAGAGAAGCGAAAAGCAAAGGAGAAAGGGAAAGATATACCCATTTGAATGCAGAGTTCCAAAGAATAGCAAGGAGAGATAAGAAAGCCTTCCACAGTGATCAGTGCAAAGAAATAAAGAAAAACAATAGAATGGGAAAGACTAGAGATCTCTTCAAGAAAATTAGAGATACTGAGGGAACGTTTCATGCAAAGATGGGCTGAATAAAGGACAGAAATGGTATGGACCTAACAGAAGCAGAAGATATTAAGAAGAGGTGGCAAGAATACACAGAAGAACTGTACAAAAAAGACCTTCATGACTCAGATAATCACGATGGTGTGATCACTCACCTAGAGCCAGACATCCTTGAATGTGAAGTCAAGCAGGCCTAGGAAGCATCACTATGAACAAAGCTAGGGGAGGGGATGGAATTCCAGTTGCACTATTTCAAATCCTAAAAGATGATGCTGTGAAAGTGCTGAACTCAATATGCCAGCAAATTTGGAAAACTCAGCAGTGGCCACAGGACTGGAAAAGGTCAGTTTTCATTCCAATCCCAATGAAACACAAGGCAAAGAATGCTCAAACTACCGCACAATTGCACTCATCTCAGTCCAGTTCAGTTCAGTTCAGTCGCTCAGTCATGTCCGACTCTTTGCAACACTATGAATTGCAGCATGCCAGGCCTCCCTGTCCATCACCAACTCCCAGAGTTCATTCAAACTCAAGTCAATCAAGTCGGTGATGCCATTCAGCCATCTCATCCTCTGTCGTCCCCTTCTCCTCCTGCCCTCAATCCCTCCCAGCATCAGAGTCTTTTCCAATGAGTCAACTCTTCGCATGAGGTGGCCAAAGTACTGGAGTTTCAGTAGCATCATTCTTTCCAAAGAACACCCAGGACTGATCTCCTTTAGAATGGACTGGTTGGATCTCCTTGCTGTCCAAGGGACTCTCAAGAGTCTTCTCCAACACGATAGTTCAAAAACATCAATTCTTTGGCACTCAGCTTTCCTCACAGTCCAACTCTCACATCCATACCTGACTACTGGAAAAACCATAGCCTTGAATAGATGGACCTTTGTTGGCAAAGTAATGTCTCTGCTTTTGAATATGCTATCTAGGTTGGTCATAACTTTCCTTCCAAGGAGTAAGTGTCTTTTAATTTCATGGCTGCAATCACCATCTGCAGTGATTTTGGAGCCCCCCCAAAATAAAGTCTGACACTGTTTCCACTGTTTCCCCATTTATTTCCCATGAAGTGATGGGACCAGATATCATGCGTTAGTAAAGTAATGCTCAAAATTCTCCAAGCCAGGCTTCAACAATACGTGAACCGTGAACTTCCAGATGTTCATGCTGGTTTTAGAAAAGGCAGAGGAACAAGAGATCAAATTGCCAACATCTGCTGGATCATTGAAAAAGCAAGGGAGTTCCAGAAAAACCTCTATTTCTGCTTTGTTGACTATGCCAAAGCCTTTGACTGTGTGGATCACAATAAACTGTGGAAAATTCTTTAAGAGATGGGAATACCAGGCCACCTGACCTGCCTCTTGAGAAACCTGTATGCAGGTCAGGAAGCAACAGTTAGAACTGGACATGGAACAACAGACTGGTTCCAAACAGGAAAAGGAGTACATCAAGGCTGTATATTGTCATGAGAAATGCTGGGCTGGATGAAGCACAAGCTGGAGTCAAGATTTCTGGGAGAAATATCAATAACCTCAGATATGCAGATGACACCACGCTTATGGCAGAAAGTGAAGAGGAACTAAAGAGCCTCTTGATGAAAGTGAAAGAGGAGAGTGAAAAAGTTGGCTTAAAGCTCAACATTCAGAAAACTCAGATCATGGCATCTGGTCCCATTACTTCATGGCAAATAGATGGGGAAACAGTGGCAGCCGTTTTGGGCTCCAAAATCACAGCAGATGGTGATTGCAGCCATGAAATTAAAAGACACTTACTCCTTGGAAGGAAAGTTGTGACCAACTTAGATAACATTATTAAAAAGCAGAGACATTACTTTGCCAACAAAGGTCCATCTAGTCAAGGCTATGGTTTTTCCAGTAGTCAGGTATGAATGTGAGAGTTGAACTATAAAGAAAGCTGAGTGCCGAAGAATTGATGCTTTTGAACTGTTGTGTTGGAGAAGACTCTTGAGAGTCCCTTGGACTGCAAGGAGATGCAACCAGTCCATCCTAAAGGAAATCAGTCCTGAATATTCATTGGAAGGACTGATGCTGAAGCTGAAACTCCAATACTTTGGCCACCTGAAGAACTGACTCACTAGAAAAGACCCTGATGCTGGGAAAGATCGAAGGCAGAAGGAGAAGGGATGACAGAGGATGAGACGGTTGGATGGTATCACCGACTCAATGGACATGAGTTTGAGTAAACTACAGGAGTTGGTGGTGGAGAGTGAGGCCTGGCATGCTGCAGTCCATGGGGTTGCAAAAAGTCGGACACGACTGAGTGAGTGAACTGAACTGAACTATGTGCCACACACAGACTTTTCTTTGCAAAAAAACTGTAACATATTGAAAATATTTTTTAATAAGTTGATTTTTATTTTTTTCACAAATAACTTGTTTTTAAAAGTCGTATTTATTTATTTATTTTTGACTGTGCCATGAAGCCTGTGGGCTCCTATTTCCCTGACCAGGGATTGAACCCGAACACTCTGCAAAGTCTTAATTGATGGACCACGAGGGAAGTCTTGCAAATATTACTTTATCCTCCATAAATCTTTATTTTAAACATTTTTTCATGCAATTGAATATTGTTATTCAAAACATTTAAGTAGCTGGATCAAATTCCTTTCCATGATAATAGTATAATTTACTTATCTAATTGCCTGATGTTGAATGTTTAGGTTGATTCTGTTTTTTTCAGCACACTTTTGAGATTATTTTCTAAAACTTGAATTCCAAATAAAAAGAGTAGTGAATATTTTTTGAGGCTTCTGATAAATATTACCAAATTACCCTCCATTTAGAGGAAATCAGTGTACACTGTCAAAGAGAAACCCCTGAACTGTAGAATCATTACCTGTATTTCATACATCAAGAAACACGTTGTCCTCCATTATCTCAGCACAGTTGAGGCAGACAGATCTGGTGCTATAGTCCCATCTAAAGGACATGGAACCTGAGACCCCAGGAAGCTCCGTGACTGAGTCACATAACACAGCTAGTTAGTGCCCAAGCTCAGACTCGAACTCAGGTTCTCTCACTGTGTCTCTTGAGTCTCATAAGCAAACTCACTTCTTTTACATTTGACACCACATCTAGGTCTTCAGTTTTCTTCCCATTTGCCATGAAGTGATGGGACCCGATGCCATGATGTTCATTTTTTGAATGTTGAGTTTTCAGCCAGCTTTTTTAAAGCCAGCTTTTCAACCAAGTGACTGAACAACAACAACAACAACAACATCTATGTCTTCAGAAGGCTTCTTCGACTGGAGAATGTACTGTGGACCCTCCAGACAGCTCATCACCCCACAGCAAAGCTGAACTACGAGATTCCCTTAACCCCTAAGGAGAAGGTCACAGCAAAGCTAGGGTCATGGTGGAAAAAGCAGACTTGAAAGCCACCGTTATTAGAAAAGGAGGCATAGTACAGTGCTTTAGAGCAGGCTTTTTTTTTTTTTTTTAAGTTGCCCTGAGGCATGTGAGATCTTAGTTCCCCAACCAGGGATTGAACCCTTGTCCCCTGCATTGGAAGGCAGATTTTTAACCACTGGACCACCAGGGAAGTCTCTAGAGCATAGTCTTTAAATTAAAAAGCAAATAACCATCAAAGCTGTAGGGGTCTGGTTCCACCACATCCAGCAGAGCAACTGTGAACCCTTTATTTTTCTGAGATTCTGTTTTTTCAGTTACAATACATGGATATTATAAAAGTATCTACCTTGCAAGTTTGATGTTGGAATTTACTGATATAATGATATAAATCCCTTAGCAGCAATTAGCACTTAGTAGAGACTATCAATTTAAGCATCATTATGGCTCAGTCAGTAAAGAATCTGTCTGCAATGCAGGAGACCCTGGCTCGATTCCTGGGTAGGGAAGATCCCCTGGAGAAGGAAATGGCAATCCACTCCAGTATTCTTGCCTGGAAAATCCCATGGACAAAGGAACCTGGCAGGCTATAGTCCATGGTGTTGCAAGAGTCGAACTTGACTTATCGACTAAGCCACCACCAAGCTGCCACCACCATGATTACTATTTATTAAATGGATGTTATCCTGATCTGTAAATAGTAAGAGGCAGGAGCTACTCTGGCTGGGTTATATGACCTTGCAGTGTAGTTTTTGTTTTGTTACTATCTGTACATTAGTAGAGAGGAGGGGATGGGGAAAAAAATGATCTCTTAAGATTGCCTTTCTATTTGTCTGTGAAGATTTAGTCTGTAACATTCTAAGATTCCATTTGCTGTTGAGGAATCTGTTTCTTTCAAGATTCTGTGAGATGAAGGCTCTGTAACTTTAAGGTCATCTCTCTGGGATTCTGAAATCCCATGCCTCACTCACAATTCTATTGAAAGAGTCCATTTGCATGGAATGAGAGCTTTCCTTCAAAGCTTGCCTGACTAACTCTCATTATTCTTGTGGGTTTCTCCTTAAATAGCACTTCTTCAGAAATTCCTTTCAGCCCTTCCTCCAGTGCACTTTATACACCCTTCTCCATTGTCTCTCAGGGAATCCTATCCTTTTTCATCACAACTTGGGCCCCAGTTGGTATTTATATATTTACTTGTGTGTTTGGTTAATGACTGTCTTCATGTCTCCACTGATTGTAGATTTTCATTCATCACTTCGGATGAATGAAAAATAAACTGGTAGCGCAGTGGTTAGGGGTCCACCTGCCAGTGCAGGGGACATGGATTTGATTTCTGGTCTGGGAGGAGTCCACATGCCAAGCAAAAGCGAGGCCTGTGTGTCACAAGTTCTGAGCCTGTGTGCGGCAACTACTGAAGTCTGCACGCCTAGAGCCTGTGCTCTTCAAAAAGAGAAGCCACCAAAACGAGAAGCCTGCGAACCACTTCAGAAAAGTAGCTCCTGCTCGATGCAACTAGAGAAAGTCCACACAAAGCAACAAAGACTCAGCGCAGCCATAAATAAACACATTCCACAATTTTAAGATTCCATGAGTGTTTAGTCCCACCCTTACCCCTTCGGAGGGCTGACAGGAAGGCAGTGACCTTTCCAATTCCATGATGTTTCCTCCACCATTTATGTCCTGCCCCCCTCTATTCCCCACCTTTCTGTTACTTGCCACTTTGGGAGCTCTTGGATTAGAGAAGAGGCTGGGCTATGTCCCTCTGTTGAAACCAGCCTGGAGCAGTTCATTCAGTCATTCATTCAGCACATGTGTGTCTAGTGCCCACAAAGTGCCAGGCAGCGTGCAGGAGGCTGGAACAAGGTGGGAGCCAAGCAGACCTGGTCCCAGCTTCACAGAGCTCACACCCTAGAGCGTTGCAGGTGAACAATCACAAATTATCATAAAATTACAAACTGAATTAGATGCTGTGGGACAAAGAGGGATGGAGGGTCTCTGAGATTGTGTAATGACCTGCAGTCTAGACCCAGAATCTTGAGTGGCTCCGCCACGCTCATTATCTGGGACACATGGCTGCTCTCCTGGTGAAACTGCTCCCTTAGGGAATGGTCAACAAAAGCTTGAGTATGAAGTGGTGACTTGCCCAGCATCTAGCACCTCCATTAAGAGCACTGTGCCCATGAAACTGGGAGTTAAACCGGGAGCTCTAGGTGTCTCCTCTTGGAACTGATGGGGAAACTGAGGCCCAAAGGGAAGAAGAGGCTCCTCAAGGTCACACAGAAAGTGGCAAAGTGAGCACCAGACCCCAAGCCCCTCAGGCCCCCCATGCTCTGCTGCCTCCTGCCGCTACACACTACTTCCCTCCTTCTAAGAATGACTGTTAAACATATATACATGGGGAGTCTTGTCTCAACAAAGAGACAGGAGGGTTTCTACCAGCTCACAAACCACAGAATGTTGGTTAGAATGTTGACCAGACTTTGCAGGAGAGCAAAGGCCCCACCAGGCTCTGTTTAGAAAGACTTGCATGGTCGTGTTCACGTAGGTCACAAACATATGTGAATGAAAACCCATCCATGACATGCCTGTGTTGAATATATTCTTTTCCTTTAACAAACATTTTCTTGGAGTAAATGTAGCTATGTGAGCCTTGAAATGCTAGTTCCTGCTCACTGTAGCATGGTTTCCTGTAGCAAAAAAAATGGAAACGACTGCTACTGAAACAGCCTAATTAACATCTGTTGCTAAAGCAACAGATGAACGGTGGTAGAACCAAGGCATCAGCCACTCGGTAGCACTTTAAAAGGACAGCAGTAGGCCTGTACAGGGGGCTACTGCTCATTGTTGAGTTAAAAAAAAAGAAAAAGCAAGTTTAGGAAAAATATCTACAGTGTAAAACCACATACAGAAAACAAAAGAACTCATGAAACAATCCTGTATCTTTCTGTGGATACACATGTGCTTATATAAATGTAGAAATAAAATCTGGAAAAACACACACCAAGTTAATAAATAACATCAGAGGCAAGGGGAAGGGGCCATGTATTGGGGGAAGAGGTTATGTATTGGGGGAGGGACTGGTCAAATGGAACCTCATCAGCAAAAGAGACAGAGATGTATAGTCTTTTGGACTCTGTGAGAGAAGGCGAGGGAGGGATGATTTGGGAGAATGACATTGAAACATGTATATTATAATATGTGAAATGAATCGCCAGTCTGATGCATGAGACAGGGTGCTTGGGGCTGGTGCACTGGGATGACCCAGAGGGATGGGATGGGGAGGGAGGTGGGAGTGGGGTTCAGGGTGGGGAACACATGAATCCTGTGGCGGATTCTGACATGAATCCTGACATGAATCCTGTGGCGGATTCATGTCAATGTATGGCAAAACCACTACAATATTGTAATTAGCCTCTGATTAAAATAAATAAATTTATTAAAAAAAGAATAGACAAGAAAAAATTTATTTGCACATTATTTACTTAAACTATTTTAAATTATTTATCTATTTATCAATATTTATATTTTGGCCATGCTGTGTGGCATGTGGGATCTTAGTTCCCCAACAAGGGATCAAAGCTGTGTCCCCTGCATTGGAAATGCAGAGTTTTAACCACTGGACTACCAGGGGAGTCCCAAGTTACACTAGTTTATAGAAATACTATACTTTTTTTTATATTGGAGTATAATTGATTTACAGAGTTGTATAGTTTCAGATGTACAGCAAAGTGATTCAGTTATACACATTTCATATACTATTCTTTTACAGATTCTTTTCCCATTTAGGTTATTACAAAATATTATATATTGAGTAGAATTCCCTGTGCTATGGGCTTCCCAGGGGTTCAAGTGGTAAAGAATTTGCCTGCCAATGCAGGAGCTGCAGGAGATGTGTATTTGATCCCTGGATCGGGGAGGTCCCCTGAAGGAGGAAATGGCAACCTACTCCAATATTCTTGCTGGGAAATCCCATGGACAGAGGAGGAGCCTGGTGGGCTACAGTCCAGGAGTCAGAGAGTCAGACATGACTGAGCAACTGAGCATATATAGCCCCCTGTGCTAAACCGTAGGTCCTTGATGGTTATCTATTTTATATACAGTACACTGTGGTGGGTATATGCTAATCCCAAACTCCTAATTTATCCCTTGCCCCACCTTTGCCCTTTGGGAACCATAAATTTATTTTCTAAGTCTGTGAGTCTGTTTCTGCTTTGTCAATAAATTCATTTGTATGGTGTGTGTGTGTGTGTGTGTTTTAGATTTCACATATAAGTGATATCATATGATATTTGTCTTTCTCTGTCTAACTTCACTTAGTATGATAATCTCTAGCTCCATCCATGTTGCTGCAAATGGCATGAAAAATACCTTTAGAGCCAGGGCTGACAAAGTTTTCCTGTCTGTGAAGTGAAGTGAGAGTCTCTCAGTTGTGTCTGACTCATTGCAACCCATGGACTGTAGCCTGTCAGGCTCCTCTGTCCATGGAATTCTCCAGGTAAGAATACTGGAATGGGTAGCTGTTCCCTTCTCCAGGGGATCTTCACAACCCAGGGATCAAACCCAGGTCTCCTGCATTGCAGGTGGATTCTTTTACTGTTGGAGCTACCAGAGAAGCCCAGAGGTAGCAGTAAATATTTTAGGCTCTGTGGGCTATAGTCTGCTGTCGTAAGTGCAAATGCAGTCCTGAACAGTACATACAAGAATGAGTGTGGCCGTTTTCAAATACGACTTTATTTATGGACACTAAAATTTGAATTTCACATATTTTCATATGTCATCAAATATTTTCTCTAACCATTTTAAAATGTTAAGACTATTCTCAGGTCACTGGCTCTCTTGAAGCAGGCAACAGGAGATCTGGCACCAAGGCAGTAGCCAGACCCTGCTCTAAGTCCAGTCAAACCCCTCCCTGCTAGCCACACACATTTTTTTTGTCCTCAAGTATTCCTGTCCTTCAGGCTCCCTCATGGCCCTCTAGTGACCTGCAGTGGCCCCTCCAGCTGCCTCCTAGGTCCACCTGTCTGCCCTTTGGGACCCACCTTGCAGAGCTGCAGGGCTGTTTTTCACTGAGCTAGGCCTCTGAATGGCTCCATTCACCTTAGCAGGGGGAACACAGAGAAAATAATTGTGTGTGGAGCCTACTGGAGGAACCAGAACTTTGATTTGCCTTTGAAATTAGCCCTCTCCTCCCCTGCTGTTCCCAGGGATCCCTCCCACTTCCCTAATCACACCTTGCTTTTGCCATCTCTCCCCTGCAGGCCCACAGCTGCATCAGCATCTCAGTTCCAGGTGGCTCCACCATGGACCCCAGAGCTTTTTGCTTCCTGTCCTGGTGTCTGCTCATCTGAGTCATGTCAGGTATGGACGACTTCTTCCATCTCAGCAGATCTTTTTCCTCCCCAGTCCTCTTGAGGACTCCTTGCCCCAACCTTGCCTCTTCTTTCCCAGGAGTGTCTCTTGACAGCACTGGAGTGATGCTGGAACAGAGCACTCAGCCCAGCTCCTCCCTCACTGTCTGTGGCCCACTCTCTGTGCTGGGTCCTGTCACCTCTTTGAGCTCAGCTTCCTTATTTCATAGTGACAAGGACGGACTGTGTGCATTATCTCCCATGTCTCTTCCAGACCCAACAAGCCTATCTGGTCTGAAAGTCAGAAACTATGAAGTCTAGTAGTCTGGGGTTCACCTGTGGTTCAGTGTGTGGAACTCTGAAATCTGACAGAATAAAACCTGGCTCCTATGATCACTGATAAGATTTAACAAAACCAAGACTCAGTTTATTTGTGAGTAGAGTGGGTATAACAGTTAATCATAGAATTATAGAGTAGTTTCAATGATTAATTTATATAATGCATATACACATCTTTCTTTAGTGCTTAGCTTTCTTTATAGTCCAACTCTCACATCCATACATGACTTCTGGAAAAACCAAAGCTTTAACTAGACAGACCTTTGCTGGTAAAGAAATGTCTCTGCTTTTAAATATACTGTCTAGGTTGGTCATATAAAGATGCTGAGCACCGAAGAATTGATGCTTTTGAACTGTGGCGTTGGAGAAGACTTAAGAGTCCCTTGGACAGCAAGGAGATCCAACCAGTCCATCCTAAAGGAAATAAGTTCTGAATATTTATTGGAAGGACTGATGCTGAAGCTGAAACTCCAATACCTTGGCCATCTGATGTGAAGAGCTGACTCCTTGGGAAAGACCCTGATGCTGGGAATGATTGAAGGCAGGAGGAGAAGGGGATGACAGAGGATGAGATGGTTGGATGGCATCACTGACTCAATGGATATGAGCTTGAGTAAGCTCTGGGAGTTGGTGATGGACAGGGAAGCATGGTGTGCTGCAGTCCATGGGTCACAAGAGTCGGACACGACTGAGCGACTGAACTGAACTGAACTGATATAAACATCTGGCCTGGAGCCTCACACACAAACACTCAATAAGTGGTAGCACTATTAATTTAAAGGAACTTGATTATACTTGATCATACCAAGATTATGTAATTCTAAGCATCTAGAAGTGTTTATTTCTAGATTCTATGACTCTGTTAGTTGCTCAGTCATGTCCAGGTCTTTGTGACACCATGGACTATAGCCTGCCAGGCTCCTCTGTCCATGGGATTCTCTAGGCAAGAACACTGGAGTGGGTAGCCATTCCCTTCTCCAGGGGATCTTCCCAACCCAGGGGTTGAACCTGGGTTTCCTGCATTGCAGGCAGATTCTTTACCATCTGAGCCACCAAGGAAGCCCCTCTCTAAGAATCTCTGATTTTTCTCACAAAGATCAACAGTTGTAGGGCTCCATCAGGCATACAGCCTGAAGGATTTCTGACGGTCAGTAAATGCTCAGGGGAGGCTCAGTCCCCAGGGAGACGTTCTTCTATCTCTCTGCTTCTAACCATCCCAGGAAGAGGCTGGGGCCGTAACAATCTCTGCGAGATTTCAGCTGTGGCTGAAATAGGATTTAGAGAGCTTGCATCACCCCAGATGTCCTCTCCCAGATGTGTCTGGTCATTGGCACCAGGTATTCCCATGTGGTGCTATCAGATGCTCTTTAGAGAGCCTCAGATGGAAGGGAAGGGCGGGCACCCTCTTGATAATAAGGCAGCAGTTTAAGAAAGGGTTAATTGTTGAGACTGGAGGGTTTATTTGAAGGGGAAGGAGTTGGAGGATGGGGATACTGGAGGTGATGTGGTCATACATTTAGAGCATGGGCACTGAGAATGATCCTTGAGAGCTCATCCAGACCAGAAATTTAAAAATGATGCCTGAAGGAATCCATTCTATTGCCTTACTGCCTACTTTGGGGTCAGGACAAGAGACGGGGAGAGTAATGTTTGAAAAGCTGGTTGGGTGAGTCTACAGCCCCCTCAATTCTTCAACCAGAAGGATCCCACCCCCCTTTTTTTTCTCAACATGTCTAGAGAGGGTTCTGTTATCCAGAGTGTGTCTATTCATTGGTTTGTTTTTTAAAATGGAAAATCTTGGTTTTCCAACCTCTTCATTTTATAAGTACAAAAACGGAGGTCCAGAGACAACAAGATGAGGAATAAAGAGGTAGCATCTAAGAATCTCCATCCTGGGAGGTCCGGCCTCTGCTAGTGAAGTGTTTGCAGCCACCCTGTAATCAGGGCTTGCTCTGGGTACTGGCTGAATCCAGCCAGGACAACCCTAGCACTGGGAGCTGCTCTATCCCAGTCAGTGGTCACATTTTAACTCCAGACCAAATAGGGTTTCAGACCCAAGTCCCAGAGATACCCCCAGCTGGTTGCTCTGATAAGATCTTCTCAATTTGGGCAATCAAAGAACCAGCCAGTGTTCCTGGCCCCTCTTTTATCCTGCTCACTGATTGGTTGATTCACTGAAGGCTCCTAGCCATAGAGGTTTGCCTATTAAAACATTAGCTTTAGTTTTAAAAAATATACTATGGCCTCCCAAAGATGTCCACATCTTCATCCCCAGAACCTTATATAGCAGAGGCATTAAGCTCACAGATAGAGTTAAGGTTGCTGGTCAACTGACTTAAAATAAGGATAGTGTGCTGGGTTATTCATTCAGGTGGGCCCAATGTAATCACAAGGATCCTTAAACATGGAAGAAATGAAACTTTGGGTTAAATCCGGTTCACCTACCTTCACTAATCCAGGTCATCGTAAAACTTGCATGTCCCCCAAGCATCATGAAGCCTAAAGGATAAGATGTTTGCCCAAGTTATTTTCTAGGACTTGGAATCAGCCATGTCTAGTTTGAGCTGAGCTGGTGAAGATTGGGTGGACCACAGACCTTTCAACTGGGCAATCGCTAGTGACCTTTGGACATCAGAGGGTGGAAAACGCCATGTTCAGAACATGTGGCCTAGTTACGCCTGCACAGAATAATACTTACTGAACCTTTTCCGAATCACCTTTCCCCATGCCTCAGACCAAGCTGCTTCTTTATTTTTCATCCTGTAGACACTCCGAGCCCCTTGCCTTTGGGATGTGAATTTGAGACTTGGTCTTCCTGTTCTCAAACTCCAGTGGCGTCACAGTGCTTGACCGTCTATTCACTGAAAAAAACAAACTTGGTCTGTAACAAAGGGACTCACAGGAGAGGATCAGAGAGGTGGCACCACGATGAAGACTTGGTCCAACGAGGCTGGCTTTGAAGACAGAGAAAAGGGGAACGTAAGCCAAGGAATATGGGCAGCCTCTAGAAATCGGAAAAGACAAACATCTTCCACGAGGCCCTGCTGACACCTGAGTTTTAGTCCCATGAGAACCATTTCAGGCTTTTGACCTCCAGAACTATAAGATAATAAATTTACGTCATTCTAAACCACTGAGTTTGTTACAGCACCAGTAGGAAATGAATAAATTATTCATGATAACTCTTTATTGAACTTCTGTCATATTTCAGGCACTGTGTTAAGTGTTTCACATTTATTACTTAATACATATAATAGTTCTATAAAGCAGGGGTTCTTGTTCCCATTTTCTAAATTTAGAAAATGGGACTCAGGGAAATTTAGTGACTTGGCCAAGGTCACACAGCTAGTGTGTAGCAGAGCAAAGATTCAAAGTCTAACACCTCTAGCTCTAAACGCCATGTACCATCAGCTTGTCCAGGCTCACCTCTGCTTATCTGGAGTGGCTTAGAGAGTACCTCCTCAGGGAATCTTTGTTTTCAGATGCCAGACCTCAGTGTCTAGGCCAGGGGTCCCCAGCCTCTGGTCCCCAGTACCTCCTGTCGGATCAGTAACAGCATTAGCTTAAAGTGCAGTATAAAAGTAACGTGCGTGAATCGCCCTGAAACCACCCCCACCACTTCCCAGTCTGTGAAAAAATCGTCTTCCACGAAACCGGTCCACTAGGCCAAAAAGGCTGGGGAGCACAGTTCCAGGCCGCCTCTTCAGTATTTTGAGTCCAACTGTTCTCTCAGAGGCTTAGTTTCTTGTAAAAAGAGGGTCATAATGCTCATTGGGTGCTCTTCTGGGCTATGGCAAGATTTAAACCAGAATGTGGGTGGTAAAATTCTCTGAACTGTTAAGTGTTCTCCATGTAAGTAATTCAGAATAAACCTCTTCAAAGTACCAAGACTTCCCCAAACCATTGCAACATCCTTTCCCTCCAAGGCTAGGAGGGGCTCCCAGGATACTTAACCCACCAGGGACACCAGGGAGACCTTTTATACTGTAGTGAAATAACAGAAAAAAATATACACCGGTCCTCAGTTCCTGACACCAGTTCCTAAAATCCCTCGGAATTTCCCAAGTGATAGGTGCACTGGAAGCGTCTTAAAATGTTTGGTCTTTGATCCCAGTTCCCAACAGAGTTCCTAGAGCTCTTTGGATTTCCCAGGTGACAGGAGTGTCTTTTGTTCTAACGAGGTGACTCTTGTGGGCTCCTGGATGAGGGCTGGTCACCAGAAAGAGCAAACCATGGTTAGAAGCTTGGAACTTTCAGCTCTACCCGTGTCCTCTGGGAAGGAGAGAGGGGCTGGAGACTGAGTTGATGGAGGATGTCTACATGAAGAAGCCTCCACAAAAAATTTTAAATTGAAGTATAGTTGATTTACAATGTTGTCTTAGTTTCAGGTGTACAGCAAAGCGAATCTGTTATACGAATACATATATCCACTCTTTTTCAGACTCTTTTCCCATATAGGTCATCACAGAGTATTAAGTAGAGTTCCTCGTGCTGTAAGTAGATCCTCAATAGTTATCTCTTTTTATCTAGTAGTGTGTGTGTGTCAATCCCAATCTTCCAATTTATCCTCCCCAACCCCCAGTAACAACAAGTTTATTTTCTGTATCTGTAACTTTATTTCAGTTTTACAGATAAGTTCATTTGTAGCCTTTATTTTAGATTCCACATATAAGCAATATCATATGATATTTGTCTTTATCTGACTTAGTTCACCTAGTGTGATAATCTCCAGATCCATCCATGTTGTACAAATGGCATTATTTCATTCCTTTTATTGACTGAGTAATATTCCACTGCCTCTCACATCTTCTGTATCCATTGCTCTGTCCATGGCCACTTAGGTGCTTCCACATCTTGGCTATTGAAATATTGCTGCTAAGAATGTTGAGGGCACATGTATCTTCTTGGATTAGAATTTTGTCTAAATGTATGCTCAAGAGTGGGATTGCTGGATCATATGGTAGCTCTATTTTTAGTTTTTTTTTTAAGGAACCTCCATACTGTTTTCCATAGTGGCCGCACCAATTTACCTTCCCACCAACACTGTAGAAGGGTTCTCTTTTATCCACACCCTCTCCAGCATTCGTTTGTAGACTTTTTGATGATGGCCTTTCTGACTGGTGTGAGGTGATTTCTTATCATAGATTTGATTTGCATTTTGCTAATAATTAATGATGTTGAGCATCTTTTCATGTGCTCTTTGGCCATTTTTATGTCTTCTTTGGAGAAATGTCTGTTTACATCTTCTGCCCATTTTTTGATTTTTTAAAAAAATATAATTATAACATTATTGAGCTGCATGAGCTGTTTGTAAATTTTGGAGATTAATCCCTTGTTGGTCCCATTGTTTGCAAATATTTTCTCCCATCTTGTGGGTTGTCTTTGAATTTTGTTTATGGTTTCCTTTGCTGTGCAAAAGCTTTTGAGTTTAATTAGGTCCGGTTTGTTTGTTTTTGCTTTTCTGTTACTCTAGGAGATAGATCAAAAAAGATCTTGCTGTGATTTATCTCAAAGAGTGTTCTGCCTATGTTTTCCTCTAAGAGTTTTTTATAGTTTTGGTCTTATATTTAGGTCTGTAATCCATTCGAGTTTATTTTTGTGTATGGTGTTAGAGAATGTCCTAATTTCATCCTTTTACAAGTAGCTGTCCAGTGCAACCAGCAGCACTTACTGAAGTGACTATCTTTTCTTCATTGTATAATCTTACCTCCTTTGTCATGGATTAATTGACCATAGGTGCGTAGGCTTCTTTTGAGGCTTTATATCCTGCAAGGGCTTTTTTCTAGTTCCAGAGAGCTGGGGCTACTCTCTAGTTTCTGTGTGCACGTGGTAATTCCACCAGCAGCGTATCTGCTCGAGGCAGCAAATACTGCCTGTAGGGAGAAATGTGGCAGTGGTAAGGCCAAGAAGAATGACCTGTCGGTGCTTGGATGCCAGGCTGGAGACATCCTTCTGTCAAGGACTCCATCACAGGGAAGGCAGGAATAAAGGCAAAATCGGTCCCACAGCGTTGCCCCTTTGAGTCCAGGGGAAAATTGGGCAGAGGCTGGGAAATAAAGACTGAGTTCAGATTTCTCCTCTCTCGATTGAGTCTCTTAAAATAAGATTTCCTGGGACTCTGCCTGTTTTGGCAGATGGAGGTATTCAGAGGGCATTTGCTGGCCTGAACAAAGGGACACAAGCAAGAAGCCAAGAAGGGCAAAGGGATTTGTGAAATTCCATTTGCAAAGTGTGGGCAAGGTCAATGATGGTGGTGGGGAGGGGAGTGGTAGATGGACCACTTAGAAGCTGCACTTGAGGCCAGTGGGGTAGGAGAGCTGGTCAAACTGTGGGTGGGGAGAATTCCCTGGCCATCCAGTGGTTAGGACACCATGCGTGTTGGGTTCATCTCTGGCCAGGAAATTAAGATCTTGCAAGCCATGGTGGGTAGGGCCAGAGACCAATACAAATCCCGACAGCTTGACTGGGGACGAGGGGAAGACTGAGTGGGTAGAGTGATAAAAGCTGGGGAAGGGGACTGTCAGCTGAACAAATGCTGCTCACTAGGTGTCTCAGCTCTTGCCCATCCCCTGCCCACCCAAGCTAGCACCCCAGAATGAAGCCAGCACAGTCAGTTCAGCTGAGAGACTCCGTGGGTACAGACACAGGGAAATACAGCTGCTGGGCTCTGCACTGCCAGGGCAGCACAAATGCAGAAGGAGAGGGCCACCAGGGAAAGACCTGCATCTTCACAAGGGCCCTGGAGTCAGGGTCTCCAAGAACCTCAACTCAGAAAGTCCTTCACACCTGCCTTAAGTATCTCTTCTTAGACCCACCTGTAAACTGAGGGAGCTGCACTAGCGGTTCTCTAAGATCCTTCTTGTGACATTCTGGGATTTATGGCTAGTTCCACGTGGAACGGGGGAGTCAGAGTCCACCTTTGTCCAACAGAGGAAAGAGATGACTCTTCTAGACTCAACGGTGTCTCTCCCTTACTCAATTCCAACCGTAACAGTAACGATGATCCAATTTAGAAGGTCTTGACCATGACTATCAGCATCACTTGGGAGGCTGTTAAAAACAGATTCTTAGACCCCCCCTGCCATTAAGTCTGGACAGATTCTAGAAGCCTAACAAGTCCTATAGGTGATTTCAATCTTCAGGAAGATTTGATAAGCAGTGTGTCTCAACTATAGCTGCACAGTAGGGTCACCTGGGGAGTTTTCTTTTTAATATTTTTTATTGATTTATTATTTTGCTGTGCCAGGTCCTAGTTGCGGCACACAGGATCTTCTGTCTTCATTGCTGCATGTGAACTCTTAGTTGCAGCATGCAGGATCTAGTTCCCTGAACAGAGATTGAACCTGGGCTCCTGCATTGGGAGCATGGAGTCTTAGCCACTGGATCACTAGGGAAGTCCCCAACTGGGGAACTTCAAAACTACTGGCACTAAATCCTCACCTCAAGCCATGTTCCAATGGGTTTGGTCTGGGGGTGGGGCCCAGGAATTGGTTATCTTACAGGCACCTCAGTGACTCTACTGTGCAGCCAAAGTTAAGAAATCTATGCATTTGTCTACCTCTGAGCTGCTTCACCCAATACAGAAGGCTTTTAACAGATGTGGCTATTTAAATCCAAATTAACTAAAAGCTTAAAATTCTGTTCCCAAGTTGCACTAGCTACATTTGAAGAACCCTATAGCTACATGTCTGGGGAGTCTGGGGAGTCTGGCTGTCTGGGGAGGCCTTACAAATAGCTGTGAAAAGAAGAGAAGCGAAAAGCAAAGGAGAAAAGGAAAGATATAAACATCTGAATGCAGAGTTCCAAGGAATAGCAAGAAGAGATAAGAAAGCCTTCTTCAGTGATCAATGCAAAGAAATAGAGAAAAACAACAGAATGGGAAAGACTAGGGATCTCTTCAAGAAAATCAGAGATACCAAAGGAACATTTCATGCAAAGATGAGCTCGCTACAGGACAGAAATGGTATGGACCTAACAGAAGCAGAAGATATTAAGAAGAGGTGGCAAGAATACACAGAAGAACTGTACAAAAAAGATCTTCACGACCCAGAACTGACCTAGAGCCAGACATCCTGGAATTTGAAGTCAAGTGGGCCTTAGAAAGCATCACTACGAACAAAGCTAGTGGAGGTGATGGAATTCCAGTGGAGCTATTCCAAATCCTGAAAGATGATGCTGTGAAAGTGCTGAACTCAATATGCCAGCAAATTTGGAAAACTCAGCAGTGGTCACAGGACTGGAAAAGGTCAGTTTTCATTCCAATCCCAAAGAAAGGCAATGCCAAAGAATGCTCAAACTACTGCACAATTGCACTCATCTCACATGCTAGTAAAGTAATGCTCAAAGTTCTCCAAGCCAGGCTTCAGCAGTATGTGAACTGTGAACTTCCTGATGTTCAAGCTGGTTTTAGAAAAGGCAGAGGAATGAATCAGAGATCAAATTGCCAACATCCGCTGGATCATGGAAAAAGCAAGAGAGTTCCAGAAAAACATCTATTTCTGCTTTATTGACTATGCCAAAGCCTTTGACTGTGTGGATCACAATAAACTGTGGGAAATTCTGAAAGAGATGGGAATACCAGACCACCTGATCTGACTCTTGAGAAATTTATATGCAGGTCAGGAAGCAACAGTGAGAACTGGACATGGACCAACAGACTGGTTCCAAATAGGAAAAGGAGTTCGTCAAGGCTGTATATTGTCACCCTGTTTATTTAACTTACATGCAGAGTACATCATGAGAAATGCTGGACTGGAAGAAACACAAGCTGGAATCAAGATTGCTGGGAGAAATATCAATAACCTCAGATATGCAGATGACACCACTCTTATGGCAGAAAGTGAAGAGGAACTCAAAAGCCTCTTGATGAAAGTGAAAGTGGAGAGTGAAAAAGTTGGCTTAAAGCTCAACATTCAGAAAACGAAGATCATGGCATCTGGTCCCACCACTTTATGGGAAATAAATGGGGAAACAGTGGAAACAGTGTCAGACTTTATTTCTCTGGGCTCCAAAATCACTGCAGATGGTGACTGTAGCCATGAAATTGAAAGACGCTTTCTCCTTGGAAGGAAAGTTATGACCAACCTAGATAGCATATTAAAAAGCAGAGACATTACTTTGCCAACAAAGGTTCGTCTAGTCAAGGCTATGGTTTTTCCTGTGGTCATGTATGGATGTGAGAGTTGGACTGTGAAGAAGGCTGAGGGCCAAAGAATTGATGCTTTTGAACTGTGGTGTTGGAGAAGACTCTTGAGAGTCCCTTGGACTGCAAGGAGATCCAACCAGTCCATTCTGAAGGACATCAGCCCTGGGATTTCTTTGGAAGGAATGATGCTAAAGCTGAAGCTCCAGTACTTTGGCCACCTCATGCGAAGAGTTGACTCACTGGAAAAGACTCTGATGCTGGGAGGGATTGGGGGCAGGAGGAGAGGGGGACGACAGAGGATGAGATGGCTGGATGGCATCACTGACTCGATGGACGTGAGTCTGAGTGAACTCCGGGAGTTGGTGATGGACAGGGAGGCCTGGTGTGCTGCGATTCATGGGGTCGCAAAGAGTCGGACACGACTGAGCGACTGATCTGATCTGATCTGATAGCTACATGTGAGTAGTGGTTACATATTCAGCAACACAGATGCCAGTGCAGAAAGTTCTATTGGTAGCACTGCTCTAGAAAACTGGTCCCCAGATATTCATAATTCCTACTCACTGCACCATGATGTACCGAAGAATCTGATTTGAGATTGTGTTGCTCAGAGTACCATGAAAGAGTTTGACAAATGTTTGCCTCCCACAGGCCTGGGATCTCATATCCAGTATCTCATTTGCTTCTTATCAGCTCTGCAAAATAGGCCAGAGTAGGATTATTGCTTCCACTTGATAAACAACCAAGGCTCACAGGAAGAAAGGGTTTTGTTTAAGGTCCCCCACAGCTAGCGGGTGGCAAGGTTTGGAATCAAATCAGAAACCTGGACTTCTAGTTCAGTACTTCCAGTGATGTTTTTCACAAAAGGCCCTTTAGAGACCAACTGGTATGAACACCGTCATTGTATAAACGAAGACACTAAGATCAGAAAGGGAGGGAGACTGCAGATGCACAGCAAACTGATGACAAACCGAAACTGGTAAACTGGTTTTTAGTCTTCAGTGCAGGACCCCATATAAGAGAGCAAGGAGCATGGAGAATGGGGATGGGGAGGAAAAGCGGGATTTCAAGTCCCTACCAGGGACCTCCTGCTTGTAGGTAGTGGTAGAACATCAGGAAGCTAGAAGTCAGGCAAGCTTATTCTCTCCTTCCAGACCGAGAGGAGCTCTTCTTCATCCTCAGGGAGGATTATATGAGATGGCACAGCTGTGCAGCTATCGGCCAGTTCTGCTTCCCTGTCAGATGAGCAACCCCCTGGCCTAGGGGACACTGCATTCAGTTCCCCACTTTAGAGGTGGCAGTGGATGGGACCAATGTCTCCCTCTTTTAAAGTTTCATTTTCATAATTTTTAATTGAAGTATGGTTAGTATATGACATGTTAAAAGCATACAACATAGTGAATCAAAACTTTTACATATTGTACTCCATTTACAGCTATTATAAGACCATGTGATGCTGTTAGAGCAGGTGCCACAGTGGCCACTGCTGCCCCACCTGGACCACACACACTCCAGGCCCCCGGGTCGCCTCTGCATCCCTAGACGCTCTGTTCCCAGATCCTGGCTGTCCTAGACCCAGTGCCAGGCTGTGGTGTGGACTGAGTGGGGCCGGGCATTCGCTCAGATCGGTGAGGTGGTTGTTGCTAGGGCAGACCTCTCTGCCCTGTCTATTGACAGGTCAGCACCCATGTACTCCTCATGAGTGGAGTCTAGGCTCTGCCAGCATTTCTGTCAGTCCCACTGGTTCTCCAGGCAGCCACAAGGGCTTGTCCCTTCTGTGTGGGACCCTAGGACTGGAATGTCCAGTCTGTGGCTCCACCCGCTCACTCCCCAGGATGAGTGTCCACTTGTGTGATCAGATTTCCTTCTCAGTCCCCTTCCAGGGTCACAGGTGCTCACCCAGTGCTTTTCTTCCCATCCTACCTGATTCTGTGGGAATCTTTTCGTAGCCTTGGTTACACAGGAACTCTTCCAGTTTCCAGATAGAATTCTGAGAGGCTTATTGCACACGTAGATGTGTTTTTGGTGTGTTTGTGGGGGAAGGTGAGCTCTATGTCCTTATACCCAGCTATTTTGTTCAGGCTCCAACTCAGATCTTTATTCCAACCATTCTAACAATCAGTTCAACATGTGTGTACCCATGTCTCTCCCCTTCTCTCCATGGCAGACCCTTTTTTCTCCCCTAAACCCGCCATCCGAGCTTCAGCGATCTTGGTACAGAAGAGTGCGACAAAACCCATTCCAGGAAGTACTGAGTTACCTTATGTCTCTCCTCCACTGGGGAGGAGCCCTCAGCTTCTCTCCAGGGACCTGAACAGCTTATCTTTGTCCACAGATACCTGGCCTTTCAGGTGCTCTGATACTGACGTGTGACGGTGGCCAACTCACTATTCTTTCACTGTGCCTCTTACCTGCCCACCATGCCCCATTCAGAGACAGCACATGGGGCAGCTGATAGACAGTAAAATTTTGTCCCTGCAGCTGGGCCGACCCCCTGATGTCAGCGCCAGGCCCACAGCGATACACGATGTGCTAGGAGAGCCAGGTGGGATGCAGGGAGCACCCTCTGTGTGGAAAAGACCTAGGCCAGGGATGCTGCCATTGATACCTGCCAGGCCAGGAACCCCAGGGTGTGGGGACAGCTACCACCCATGTCCTTGTGTCCCCCTGCACCCTGACCCCTGGCATGCAGGTGTAGGGCAGTGGGTAGAAGCAGGGGTAGGTAACTGTGTGAACCTTGGTGGTTTTGATGCCAAGGCTGCTACTGCTGCTAAGTCGCTTCAGTCGTGTCCGACTCTGTGTGACCCCATAGACGGCAGCCCACCAGGCTTCCCGTCCCTGGGATTCTCCAGGCAAGAACGCTGGAGTGGGTTGCCATTTCCTTCTCCAATGCATGAAAGTGAAAAGTGAAAGTGAAGTTGCTCAGTCGTGTCCGACTCTTAGCGACCCCATGGACTGCAGCCTACCAGGCTCCTCCGTCCATGGGATTTTCTAGGAGGTGCCCCTAAAAAGCAGAAAGAACCTTCACCATCACCCTTACACTCTGCCAGCCCATCAGTGCTTTCACATCTTGTTTCAGCCTCAGGGCCTCACTCCAAGCCTTGGCCTATTCTGACAGGCAGCATTTGAGCCAGCCTTTATTCCAGCCTCAGCCCCAACACCAAGCCTGGGTAAGGCCAGGGCCCATGGGATGCCAGTTCCTGAGAAGTCCAGAACTGCTGGCGAGTCCCTCAGCTCCCAAGACTTACTCAGCAAGGAACGCTGCCCCCAGCAGAGGCTTTGTGTAAAGACCCACTTCCTCTCTCTCCCAGGAAAGCAAGGCCAGATGAATGCAGTATCACGTGTTTTTATTTTCCATAGCTTGCCTGCCCCAGGGTGAAGGTATGACCACAGCTCACCTCTTCACAGCCACCACGGGCTACACGAGGGAAACCCCACCTCCCTCAACCTGCCCCTTCTCCAGCCTGGCCCGGCACTTCTCAATTAGAACAATGTTTTCTAATTTGCATTCTGCAGCCTGAAGAGCTCAGGTTGGGGGAGAAACTTGGTTAAAGATGTTTAAGAGACGCTGGACTCTCGGCTCCTTCTTTGTGAATTTGCAATGCACATTAGCATATTAAAGGATCTGAAAAGTCCTGCAGTTTGCAGAGCTGTGTAACTTGAGTGAACCTGTGTGGTTAGTTGCTCAGTCATGTCTGACTATTTGCGACCCCATGGACTCTAGCCTGGCAGGCTCCTCTCTATGGGATTCTCCAGCCAAGAATACTGGTGTGGGTTGCCATGCCCTCCTCCAGGGGATCTTCCCAGCCCAAGGATTGAACCCAGGTCTCCTGCATTGTGGGTGGATTCTTAGCTGTCTGAGCCAACAGCAGAGCTGTGTAACTTGAGTGAACTTAGAGTTTCCCAAATTACTTGGCCACCCCTTCTTTTATCGGTTGTGACCATTCACATCCAGAGCTGTCCCCAAGGCTCCTGGATAATGTGTTTGCACAGGTTTGGAGAAGCAGAGTTACATCTGAATACCTAGAAGGAGAAATGGATGAAGCCCAGATGGAGGGGAATGAAGAAAGCGGTTTGGGTTGATGCAGGAAACCTCTGTTCCCATGAGTCGACCTTTCCTACACGCTGGCCCCTGGGGGCTGGGAACCTCAGGCAAGGCCCACTGGATCTTGTGATTTCAGTGTGCCCTCTGCTAAAGCTTGGAAAGAAGCTGCTTTGAGGATCTTTCACAGAAGGGGAGCGAGGTGTATGTGAAGGCATTTAATCAAAATGCTGATACAGAGACGGGATTGTTACTGTCTCCAGATGACCCAGTGCTTCCTGAGAAGAATCTTGAATCCACAGATGGTCAGGCCTGGACAGGCCTGCCGAGGTTAGTTCCTCCAGCCACCCCTCTGCACTGATGGGGAGGCTGAGGGCCAGGATCTACAGGCCTGGGGTCGGGGTGCTAGAAGGGACTGAGTGGAGAGCAGGACTGAGAGACTGGTCAGGGTGGGGCAAACAGAGCAAGGAGAAAGACCACGTCTCATACCTGACCTCCTAGACTTCAGGGAGGAAGACAAAGTACGGTCAGATGACAGATGAGCCCCAGTCCTGGCTCTGGGTCCCTCTCCCCGCCTCGGTTTCCTCATCTGCACGGGGATGAGGTTCCAGCTCTGGCTGTTGAGGGTACTTAGATCCACTAGGGGGCACCCGAGTCCTGATGGTGCTGAGGCTGCGGGAGCAGGAAGGTGCCAAGTGAACCCTGCCTGGTCCAGGAGGAGGAGCTCTGGCCTTAGCCCTTGGATGGACCAGACTCTGGGCCTGGGGCCGGTGGCGTGCCCGATGCTCTGCCCAGGGGGCAAGGGACTCCAGTGCCTCCCCACTTTGATTCACAGCGTGCGGTCTCCACCCTTCCCTGCTGACCCCCCAGCCCCTAGTCTGACCTTCAGACAAGTCTAGAATGGAACAGTGAGTGACTCAAGGGCGGTCTGTTCAGTTGCCCTAACTGGTTTACAGGCTGAGGAAAGGCCAGGCGGGGTGAGGTGGCTGGGGCAAGTTAGGTCACTGAGGAGCTGGCAGCAAAGCTGACAAGTTAGGACCAGGGGTGTGTTCCCTCTTGGTCGGATGCCCAGTGTGGCACGGTTGCCCCTGGGGAAAGCCTCAGTACTCCCTGACCTGAACAGAGAGAAGGGTCGGGGTGGGGCGGGGAACAAAAGGATTCCTCTCGCTTGTCCTCTGCACCGGCTCGAGGGAGGGCGCTGCTCGGGGCCTAAGCAGCCCCCAGGTGATTCTGTGTGGCCCAAGCCCCCAGGGCCTGCTGGGCACACACCCTGGCTCCCCGTGTCACTCCTGCCCTGATCCCCTTCTGGGAAAAGGACAAGAGGCCCCTGCTGCCTTCTCTACTAGGTCCTGGAGAGGAAGCTGTGACCGCAGGCATCCTAGAGGCCCAGGCCCTATGTGGCCAGGAAGGAGACCTCAGTGGGGGTGACAGAGGCCAGAGGGAAGGCAGGGGCAGCGTCAGCCCCGAGGACCCGGTACAGCAGCTCCTCCTTCTCCTGCTGGAGCTGCCGCCGTGATTGCGACTCCTTCTCCAGGGCCTCACGGGCAAGAAGCAGGTCCTCCGAGAGCTGCCTGTGGACACAAAGCCGGCGCTGCCTGAGGGGACCACCTCTCAGGGCCTCCAGCAACTGCAAAGACCAGCCCATTCCTCCAGAAAGCCTGCCCGGTGGCCGCACTTGAAAAGGCAACTCCAGCTGTTGACCAAGGTGGCCCTCAGCTTTGGGTTCAGATCTGCTCCACCTCTAAGAAGTGTAATTCTGCCCCAGGTATTCACTCTGGGCAAACTTGCAAAATGGGAATGCTAACAGGACCGGCTCTCAGAGTCAGTATAATGATCAGGATTAGATGAGATAATATGTTGTCAACAAATTACATCTGACACATGATCTCAGCTGTCATTGACCGACCCCTTACCACTGATTCAGTCATTCTTTTGGCCTCTTGAACCCTAAGCTTCCTGTTCCTTCTTCCTGAACTGGGCTTTCCCATGGAGCCCACTCAGCTGGGATGGGGATAAACAGATATTAATCAGTCCTGCTACTTCTGTTTCCGGGCAGAGCTGGTCCCTTGGGACTCCTGACCCCCAAGCAAAGAGGAGCCAACCTCCTCCCCCAGACAGGCTTGGGCCTCCTGCAGACTCTCCCAACTGGAAATTCACAAAAAATAAGCGGTGGGGTGGGAGGAGCAGGGCATGGGAGCAGCTACCTTGACACAACCATCTGGTTGCGTCCTCTGGCGTGGAGGTCCTCGTTCTCCTGCTGTAGGGTGGTGATCTTCTCCTCCAACAGCAGATTTTTTTCTTTCTATAACAAATCAGAGTGAGCTCAGAAAGCCCCCGGCACAACGTGTGCTATCACCTCCCTCTTATCCGTGGCCACCAAAAACACTGATTCACTTTAGACCAAATGTTACATTTCATGAGGCACTAAGATTACTTGGAACAATGCAACTAAGGCGTGAACACAGGACTGCCAACTTTTCACTTCGCCAGATGAGTATTAAAAAAAGAAGACAGCCACTACCATCTAAAATCTCCATCAGTTCCCAAGAGAAAAAAAATAGTTTGGTTCTCCAAAAGACAGAAATAAATAATGTATATAAATGTAAGTGTATCTGTTATGCTAATCCACAAAAAATGGTTGAACAAAATGGATAAGGGTCCACTGAAATGGTCTAACTTTATGTTGTGCGGCACACAAGAGGCCAGGGAACTTCTTCCAGGACAATGTAACATAATCTGTTTGGATTCAATCCTAAATCCCCCAAGGCCTTCCTTCTGGAGACAAAGCCACGGTGTCCCTAACGCCCACCACTGCCCAGGCCCGTCCTTGCTGACTCTGATTTCCCATATCTGTCTGATTTTTTTTTTTTTTTCCGGCATTGACTCCTTCCTCAACCCTTGCCAGACCGGTGACATCTTCCAGGCCCTCCTGGTTAGCCAGGCTACTTGCTCTGGTGTCACCCAAGTGATAGCATCGCGCATAGTCAAAAAGTACAAGACCAGGATGAGAAGGAGCCACTGCTGGGCCCAGACCAGCCCCAGGGACTCAAGGGCCAGCATGGGCGGCAGGTCAAAGCTGGTGTGGACCAGGCTGGGCCTTCCTCAGAGTATAATCAGTACCTACCCTCTGCACACATGACAGAGGAAATACCCAGAAAGTGGAAGCGTAAGGCTGCCTTCCCCTAGCCCCCTTCCCCATCCCTCATCCCAGCTGCTGCCAGCCACGGACCACTGTCTCCATGAGGATCAGCCGCTTGTCCAGCTCATGGATTCGCTCATTCTTCATCTCGATGACAAAGTGTAAGCTCTCCAGCTCCTGCTCCCAGAACTGGCTGAGGCTCCCGTGCTCCTAGACAGGAACACAGAGTGACCTTAGACCAGCCAGCATGGGGAGGGGAGAGCAGTGGGGAGAGTGGGCTACCTCCCTCCTCCCCATTCTGCCCCCAACGGTGTTTGACAAGTCACCTCCCCTTCTTGGCCTGTGGCAAGTGCTTAACGTGCTGTATCTTACTCTATTCCAACAGTGCCTGCTGCGCCCGCACCATCACGGACGAGGAAACCGTGTTTCACAGAGGTTAAGTTGCTTCTGCTACGTGGTAGGTCTGCTCTTGGCACTTCATTCTGAGTCCAGAGCATGAGCACTTGACCACCCACGTGCTTCTCTCTGATCTTTACGTTCCCCCTCAGTGACATGGGGACACTGTTTCTTCCAGACCCTCATTAAGGTAACAGCATCAGTTCTAGCCCCAACCTGGAAGAGGGACTGGCCTTTCCTGTTGCCCAGACCTGGACCTTTCTGGAGACTGAAGGAGGACAGGCTGTGGGGACTGCCACCTACCTGGATGTGCTTCTTGTAGTCTCGGCTCAGGATGGACTCCTCTGCCCTCTTCATCTTGGCCTGGAAGGCCTCTAGCTGTGCGGTCAGTCTGTCAATGGTCTCCTGGAGGGGGGAGCAGACAGGAAATGATGCAAGCCTGGCTCATAAGGCTGGAGGTGGACTTCTCTACCCCTTGGGGAGGGGTCAGTGTTGACCTCTTCATTCTGTCTTTGCTCTACCCAGCACTGCAGGCTTAAGCTACTTCAACCACTGTTCAAAACATACAGCCCCAGCTCTCCATACCCTTGGGGATGATGTCAGGGTATTCACGGCTGGTGGCAGACTGGCATTCAAAGTACATGCAAGCCAGGCTCAGCATCCTTGCTCTGTCTCTTCTCTCACTGCTCCCTCTACATGCCTTCTCCTGCAGCCAACATCACATCACTCTTGCAGCTGCCAGGTACATGCCTGCCTCCATACTGCTCTCCTGTCAAGGATTTTCCTCCACCTATACTTTGTCCGTCGCCTCTAGGATAGGGCACCCCCTTACTGGGGCTCACAGACTCCCATCGTTTGGTCCCTGCCTCCCTCTCTGGCCTCCACTGTTTCCCCCTCATGCTCTATACCCAGGTCTCCTGGACTTGTTTCAGTTCCACAGCTACTCTGTATTTTTTCCCCTTTCCTCCATGCGTTTAAACACGTGTTTTTTGTATGTTTGTTTTCTGCTAAGGCACTCTTCCTACCCTTTCTCATCTGAAAAATCCCAACCCACCCTCAGATTCCAGCTTAGACCTCACCCTCTCTAGAAAATCCCTGACCAGTCAATCTGGGTCAGAGGCCTTCCTTCATTCTTCCACAGCTCACTGCGCAGCCACCCTCGGCTCTAATCATACCGTGGCCCCAGGCCCACGACGTCTCCAAGATGCTCCCAACCATCCCTGAAAAAGAGGCCAACCCTCATCTCAGACCAAGACCTCCTGAGCTGACAGCAGGGTGGCCACATCACAGAGACTCACACGGCCCAACCCTTCTCACCTGCAGGGCCGCCTTGGCCTCCTGGAAGGAGTGGGTAAGGGCTTCCTTGTCCTGCTCATAGGAGGCCTGGAGGACTGGAGGGAAAGGAGACGCAGTGAGCTCAGAGCCCTGATACTTCACCCCACAGGGCCAGAGAGCCCAGGTGACCCCTTGGGACCATAGGGGTCAAGAGTCTGAGAGTGCTTGTATTCATCTTTCTATCTCATGGGCTTGGGGCTGAACTAGAACTATAGCAGATATTTAATAGAAGCTCATGGAAAGGGAAACAAATGAGATCCTGGGAAGATCTTGCATCCTGCCTCCTCTACAAAGTTCCTTTCGGAAAATTCCAACCTTGTCTCAATTGAAAGAAGACAACAGGGAAATGACCAGTCACTGGGTGGGATGGAAAACAGGACAGAGAACAGGAAAGTGTAATACAGCCGAAAGCCCAGGGATGCAAGGGGCCTGGGTCATAGCGGCAGTGACACAAGGAAGAGAATGCTCAGTAATATAAATGTGATAGAGCTATCAAAATGGATAAGGTCAGCTTTAGAAAAACTATGTAAATTGTTATAAAAACGAATTTAAAACTTTTTGATAAATTATGGGACAGGTAATTTGCCAAGACAGGTTCGGTTCCAAGTAAGATGAAGGGAGCACATGCCATCCGGTCTCCTGAATTTAGCTATAAAACCAGGACAGAATGAATGGCACAACTATTTTCAGACTCTGAACAGTAAATTGTGGCAGGCAGACTGGGCAAGAAGATCAGAATTCAAAGCACTGCTCAACCAAGGTATTTATTTAATTTAAACAGGACCCAGAATCTGATGTATTCAAATACTCAAAATGTTCAGAATGCAATACAAAATTGCTCAGCATACAAATCCAAAATTCCCCAGGTGACAACTCTAAATATTCAGCATACAAAGTGGGAAAATCTCATCTCTCCTGAGAAAAGACATTGAACAGATGCCAACACTGAGGTGCCACAGATTTCGTCCTCCAGGGGATCTCCCTGACCCAGGAATCAAAGCCAGGTCTTCTGCATTGCAGGCAGATTCTTTACTGACTGAGCTACAAGGGAAGCCCGTTGGAATTATGAAGGGACCTTAAGGAAGCCACTATATATATAAAGAAGCCCTGAAACAAAGGTGAAAAAACCTTTGAAAACAAAGTTTGAAAACAAAGAATGAAAAATTAGAAAGTGTAACCAAACATTAAAACCAGGAGGGAATTTTAGAACAACAACAAAAAAAAATGAAGTGAAAACTCACTTGGGGGGCTCAATAGAGGAACAGAGATGACATAAAAAAGAGTCTGTTGGTGATGAATTCTTTTAGTGTTTCTTCATCTAGAATGTCTCTATTTCACCTTCTTTCCCGAAGAACATTTTTTTCTGAAGATAGGATTCTTGATTTACAGTTCTTTTATTTTAGCACTTTTAAAATATTCTTATTCCTTGTAGCCTCCAAGCTTTCTAATGAGAAATCCACAATTCATTCAAACTTATTTCTTCTACGTAATGCACCATTTTTCTTTGGTTCTGTTCCAGATTTTTTTGTCATTAGTTTAAAAAAAGAGATATGTTTGAGTGTGGATTTTCTTGGGCTTGCTTTGGGGTTCAATACACATCTTTCACCTGTAGGATGATTTTTTGCCAAATCTGGGAAGCGTCCAACCATTCCTTCTTCGAATAGTTTTTCTGCACCTCATCCTTTCTGAGTCTGACACAAATGTCAGACATCTTAGGATTATTTTACGGATACCTGAGGCTCTGTCCATTTTTTTTTCCAGTATCTTTCTGGCTTTTGTTCAGATTTATGGTAATTTCTATGGATCTTCAAAAGTTCACTAGCTCATTTTAATCCCTAGAAGATACCTACATTAAATATGTCACAGGTAGGTTAAAAGTAAAAGAATGAAAAAGCAACATTTAAGAATAAGGAAGATTTTCAGGGATGAAGAAGTACATTACATCATGATAAAGGGGTCTATTCTCCAGGAAGACATAACAACCTTAAATATCTATACAAGTATAGTTATTCTTCAAATTACATGAAGCAAAAACCGACAGAACTGAAAGGAGAAACAGACAAATACACAAGTACAGTTAAGACTTAAACATTCCTCAATACTCGATAGAAAACATAGGCAGACAATCAGTAAGAATATAGACCTGAACAATACTGCCAACTTGTTTTAACTGATTAATTTATAAAGTACTCAACAGCAGAATACACATTCTTTCTGAGGGCACATGAAGCATTCATAAGATAGACCATATCTTGAATCATAAAATAAGCTGTAACAAGTTAAAAAAGGAATGAACTATAAACTATGTTCTCTGACTGCAAAGGAATCAAACTGGATACCGGTAACAAAAAGAGAACTGGAAAACGTCCAAACACTTAGAAGGAAATACCCTTCTAAATTGTCAACGAGCTAAAGAGGACGTCTTGAGGGAGATTAGAAGAAATTTTGAACTGAACAAAAAATATAAAACGTCAGTTTCTAGGATGCAGATAATGCAGTGCTTAGGGGGAAATTTTTAGCATTAAGGGCTTACGTTAGAAAAGTGAAAGTCACTCAGTCATGTCCAACTCTTTGTGATCCCATGGACTATACAATCCATGGAATTCTCCGGCCAGAATACTGGAGTGGGTAGTCTTTCCATTCTCCAGGGGATCTTCCAAACCCAAGGATAGAACACAGGTCTCCCATATTACAGGCAGATTCTTTACTAGCTGACCCACCAGGGAAGCCCATTGAAGTTAAATTTGTACTTAAATACTGCCTAGAAAAGAAATGGCCAAGCATGTCTTTTCTTGTGTTTATCTGGTGTATCCTCCATGGTCAAATATCTGTTTAAATCTTTAGGTTTCTCTGAAAAATTCTACTGAATATTTTAAAATGATATAGTGCAACTCTCTATAATCTCTTTCAGAGATAGAAGAAGAAGGGACATTTCCCAGCTCGTTCCATGAGGCAAGCTTTGCCCTGATACTACAACCAGACAGATGGTACAAGAAAACTATAGACCAGTAGCCCTTATAAACACAGACAAAAATCTTCAATTAAATATTAGAAAATCAAGTTCAGCAACATATAAAAATACCAAGAGAGGTTTTGTTAATGCAAGTTCAAAAATTGAAGGCTCAAATTAATGTAATCTACCATGTTAACAGTATAAAAAAGGAAAATCACATGATTATATGGATCATGGATCTAAATGTAAAACTTAAAGCCATATAATTTTTGGAAGAAAAGAGAGAAGATCTTTGTTACCTAGAGTTCAGCAAAGAGTTCTTAGACATGATACCAACAGCATAATTGATAAAAGAAAAAATTACCTAGAATTTATTAAAATTAAAGGCTTTGCTTTGTGAAAACCATTAATGAGAGAATGAAAAAACAAACAAACCTTAAACACACACACATGGACTAGGAGAAAATATCTGTAAATACAAAGGACCTGTATCCAAAATACATAAAGATCTCTCAAAACTCAACAGTAAGAACAAAACAGGCTAATTAGATACGTAGGACTTGAACAGACATTCTGCCAAAGAGGTTATACAGACAGCAAATAAACCCAAGAAAAGATGCTCAACATGATTAATCATTATCGAGATGTAAATTATACCCACAATGAGATATCACTACCTATTTATTAGAGCAGCAAAAAAATAAAGTCTTGACAAGTGTCAGTGAAAAGGAACAGTGGAACTCACTCATCACTGATGGGAAGGTAAAATGACAGTCCCTTAGGAAAGCAGTTTAGTCGATTCTCACAAAGCTGAATATACATGTACCACGTGACCTATCCATCCCACTCCTAGATATTTACCCAAGAAACTTAAGAACACACAGAAACCTTACACAAATGTTGAGGAGAGCACTATTCATAATTACCTCCAGTTGGAAATGACCTGTCCCCACTTGGACAAGGGGAGGAGTGAACAATGGATCACAATTCAGCCACGAAATAGGAGGCATTCCTGATATAACCAGTCACTTAGATGACTCTCAAATGCACCATGATGAGGGAAAGAAGCCAGTGTTAAATATTATATTGTATTATTTTGTTTCTGTAATAATCTTAAAAAGACAAAACCATGAGTGGAGAACAGATCAGTATTTCCCAGGGGTTAGGGTGGGAGAGGATGTGAATACAAATGGGCAGCCTGAGAGAGTATTTTGGGGGTGATGGGACTGTTTTATATTGGATTATGGTGGTGGCTGCATTAATCTATATATGTGTTAAAGTTTATGAAACTACATCAGAAAGTCCATTTGAATGTATAATAATTAAAAAACAAAAATAGAAAATAAAAGACAATAAAGTGTCATCAAGTGTTAAAAAAACCACCACTAGCCTTTCCCAGTTACACTTCCCCCATGGTATATTTCTAGTCATTTATTTAATTTTCACTTTGTTGTTGTCATTTAGTCACTAAGTTGTGTCTGACTCTTTTGTAACCCCATGGACTATAGCCCACCAGGCTCCTGTGTCTGCGGGATTTCCCAGGCAAGAATATTAGAGTGGGCTGCCATTTCCTTCTCCAGGGGAATCCTTCTAACCCAGGGATCGAACCGCATCTCCTGCATTGGCAGGTGAATTCTCTACCACTGAGCCACCAGGCAGGCCTTAAGCAGCACCTAACAGGTGCCAAGCAACTGAAAAATAACTATGAAAGAATTCTGACTGTTGGGAAGAACACAAGACAGGCAGTCCCTTCCCCTCTGGGTTTCTACAATAGGAAAATTGTCTTATTAATATCTTTATAACACTAAAACTAGTATCAAGTCAATGCTCTGCTTGGAGAAGAAAGCTGTTTTCCCATAATAGCTTTGAGAAGGAGGGAAGGACTTTAGAGATATAGATACTGAAATGAGATTCAAAGTAAGTTTCAGAGATACTGTAGAAAGTGAACTGAGGTCAACTGACAGGCCCAGTTTCACAGGGTACATTAGTACCCTTCAAATTCCCAGGGCAAAGGCTTCAGTTCTATTTCAAAACGTTTTATGCTAATGTTGCAATATGTTTCAAGATTCCTAAAATTGTTCAGACCTCTGTTCTAGTTATTCCATTTCTGGAAATCTAAGGATATAATGTAAAATACGGGCACATCTTTAGGCAAAACACATTTAGTGCAGTATTACTTAAACAGTAGTTAAAATCTTTATGTCTAGACTCACAGGAAATAAGGAAAACCATGTGTGCAGTGGTCTAGACTTTACACACATTTTAGCAGCAGACGAAGTACTTGCAAACATGTTTGTCACAATGTTAAATAAAAAGAACGGTATATACATTTTACATATAAAATAATCTTAACTGTGTTTTTAAAAGATAAAAAATTCTGGGGGAAAGTCATAAAAATACTGATGATGAAAAAAAACTGGTATCACTTTTTTGAGGTAAATTTCAATAGCATCAAAAATCTAGATAACCTTCCCCAAAGAAGCTATACAAATAATCAACATGCACATGAGAAGATGCTCAGCAAAATTAGTCATTAGGGAAATACAAGTCAAAACCACAGTGAGATACCCCTTTGCACTCACTAGGATGGCAATAATAAGAAGAACAACAATGATGAGCATTGGCAAGGATGCGGTACAACTGGAACTCTTGTGCTTTGCTGTTGGAACTGAAAAATGGTACAGCTACTATGGAAAACAGTTTGGTGGATTCTCAAAAAGTTAAGCATAGAATTACCAAATGACCCAGCAGTTCTACTCCTGGGGGTACAGCCAGGGGAACTGAAAGCAGGTGATCAACCAGGGGCTTGTACTGAAGGCATTTGTTCACAGCCCATCCATCAGCAGATGAATGGATAAGAGAGAGTGTGGGGTGCCTAGGCAATGGAATATTACATGCCACAAAAAGGAATGGAATAAATTTTTTAAATGGTGTTGGGGAAAGGAATGGAGTGTCCATGCACACTGCAGCATGGATGAGCTTTATGCTGGGTGAAGGAAGCCAGCTGTGGGGGCTGTGGGATTCCATTCACATGAGTGTCTGTAGTGGGCAAAGTCATGAGACTCAGAGCAGATTGGTAGTTGCTGGGGGGCTGGAAGGGTGAGTGTGGGGTTGGGGAGTGACTGCTTAGTGGGTATGGAGTTTGCTTTTAGGATGGGAGAGCTCTGGAAGGGTACAGTGGTGATGGTTTCAGGGGACTGTGACTAGACAAAATGTCACTAATGGTAAATTTTATGTTTATTTTACCAAAATAAAAGATATTTGTACATAAACTTTGTCATACCAACCCTACTGGAATGTTTTTCTAATGATAAAATCATGAATGTGGCAAAGATTTTACAAAATGGGGTTCACTGTGTATCATTGATGTTATAAGCAATGGTAAAAGTTTGAACTTGCTGAAATGCCTAACCCAAGGGGCTAGTTAAAAGAACAAGGGAACACACTGGAATGCTATGTAGTTACTAAAAGTTGTGCTACAGGAGTTTGATGACAAGATGTTAATACAATGCACAGTGAAAAATCAATTTATCTCCTCCCCCCAAAGTAGGTGTGTGTATAGATGTATATTCTAGGTAAATACACACTAAAGAAGTACAAGGGATCTATATCAAAGGGGTAACAGTGACTAGTTCTGGGTGGAATTACACACAATTTTAATTTTCTCAGTAATAAAACAATAAATGCTAATAAATACTTGCTAAGTATCTTGCAAAATATCAGGGACTGTTCTAGATTCTTTCACTATCTGCCTTTCTTTCTGTCTATCTATCCATCTGTAAATTAAATTGTTTGACTCTGTAAAAGACCCTATGAATAAGAGTTAACTGACTTCTTCAAGGTTACACAGGTGATAAGTGGTGAAGCTGGGATTCAAACCCTGAGACCATGGCTGCAGAGCCTGAGCTCCAGCCATTACAAGATCATCTTTTTAATCCATACATTCTAAATTTTTTATGATAAGCATTATCACATATAAAAGGAAAGAAAGGTATTTGAAAAAAATAGTCAACCTAAGTATATGCCAAAGCCTTTGACTGTGTGGATCACAATAAGCTGTGGAAAATTCTGAAAGAGATGGGAATACCAGACCACCTGAGAAACCTGTATGCAGGTCAGGAAGCAACAATTAGAACCGGACATGGAACAACAGACTGGTTCCAAATAGGAAAAGGAGTACATCAAGGCTGTATATTGTCACCCTGCTTATTTAACTTATATGCAGAGTACATCATGAGAAATGCTGGGCTTGAAGAAGCACAAGCTGGAATCAAGATTGGTGGGAGAAATATCAATAACCTCAGATATGCAGATGACACCACCCTTATGGCAGAAAGTGAAGAAGAACTCAAAACCTCTTGATGAAAGTGAAAGAGCAGAGTGGAAAAGTTGGCTTAAAGCTCACCATTCAGAAAACTAAGATCATGGCATCTGGTCCCATCACTTCATGGGAAATAGATGGGGAAACAGTGGAAATAGTGTCAGACTTTATTTTTGGGGGCTCCGAAATCACTGCAGATGGTGATTGCAGCCATGAAATTAAAAGACACTTTCTCCTTGGAAGGAAAGTTATGACCAACCTAGATAGCATATTCAAAAGCAGAGACATTACTTTGCCAACAAAGGTCCGTCTAGTCAAGGCTATGGTTTTTCTAGTGGTCATGTATGGATGTGAGAGTTGGACTGTGAAGAAAGCTGAGTGTCGAAGAATTGATGTTTTTGAACTGTGGTCCTGGAGAAGACTCTTGAGAGTCCCTTGGACTGCAAGGAGATCCAACCAGTCCATCCTAAAGGAGACCAGTCCTGGGTGTTCATTGGAAGGACTGATGCTAAAGCTGAAACTCAAATACTCTGACCACCTGAATGGAAGAGTTGACTCATTGGAAAAGACTCTGAGGCTGGGAGGGATTGGGGGCAGGAGGAGAAGGGGACGACAGAGGATGAGATGGCTGGATGGTATCACTGACTCGATACACATGAATTTGGGTGAACTCCAGGAGTTGGTGATGGACAGGGAGGCCTGGCGTGCTGCAGTTCATGGGGTCACAAAGAGTCAGACACGACTAAGCAACTGAACTGAACTAAACTGAAGCATAGAGCTGTCGTCATTGTGGGGAAGAAACATGGGTATTTAAATATTCTCCTATTTGTCTAGGTTTTCCAACTTTCCTATAATGAATACAGATTGTTTCTTAAAATGGAAAGGAAAAACACCTCTCAACTAAGGTAAAACAAAGCATGGGGTCAAATATTGTAAGCCTGAAAGGACAAGTCTTAGGACCCTGCAGACTCCAGTCCTGAAGTGACAATTGCTTAGGGACCAGAGGTGGGTGGGAGGGGAAAATGGGAGTCCCACGTGAGCTCGGCAGGTGGAACAGAAGGAGTCTGGTCCACAGCCTTCCAAGTGCATCTTGTCCTTACCTCGAAGGGCCTCCACATGCTCTCCCTCTAGGACTTTTCGCTGTTCATTCAGTTTCTCTCCAAGTTCTAGCTCCCTCTCCTTCTCCACCTGAAGGCAGAGGGTCCCGAGCAGAATGAGATTCAGTAGGTTCAGGGCAGCCTGACTTATCCACTTATCACCCCTGGAGCCTTTTGGAGGTTGGTGATCAGAGTCCCCCCAGCCCCGCTGATCTGAGTGATGGAAATAATGTGTACATTCCTATGAGGGCACAGAGAGGGCACAAGGCCTCCAAGACATAGCTGATGTGACTGACTTCTCCCTCTTTAGGGCTTAAGAGGGGGCTTCCAGAGATTTACCATGTGGAAAGAGATTTTGGAATCTTCTAATCCTGATGCCATTGAAGGCAGAAGGACCTTTGCTATGTTGGTGGTTCCCCACTTTTATTGCATAGAATAAATAAAACAAATTATATGCCCACAGTTACAAATATTTGTTCAACAGATATAGGACTCTTTTCTGGGCAAAAGGAGTAAGAGATACTTGCAACAATGATAAAACCAAAAGTTGGTCTTGCTCTGGAATTTAATGAAGTTAGTGGAGCAGGAGGAAAAGAAACAGCTTGGGACTTACCTGCTGCGCCCATTTCTTCTTGTCCTCTTCATGTTGCTGGAGGATTCTGGTGATAGCCTTCTGGTGCTGCTCAGCCTCCTCAGATGCACATACATGGTCAGTTGTGGCTATTGGTGAGGGAGAAAAAAATCACAGAGTGAGGTTGGGTCCAGGCCCAATGGAGAGGGTGTGGGAGGCAGGAGCTACGGTGTGGGGAGCCTGGTTTCCCCCTCAAAAATAGTTTCAGTTGGGGGATCAACTTCTAGAGGCAGCTCCTTAAATCTCCCTGCCTTTGGAGACCCTCCTTCATGAAGTGGAGGAGCCAGAGGCCTCATCTTGCCCCTAAGATCTACAGGAGAGCAGGTGACTCACTGAACACATTCAGCCTATAAAGGTGCTGTTTGCTCCATCCAGTGTCTAAATTAAAAAAACAGTGGCTGACTTAATAACTGGGCAGCTTTGACTTAATCCTACAGATTTCCAGCTTTTTTTAAAAGTCCTGATCTAAGCTTTTATTTATTTATTTATTGTCTTTATTGCTGTGTGGGCTTTCTCTAGGTGTGGCGCGCAGGGGCTAATGCCTAGTTGCAGTGCAGGGGCCTCTCACTGTGGTGGCTCCTCTCCTTGTGGAGCAGGGGCTCCAGGGCACACGGCTTTCAGCAGTTGTGGCAAGAGGGATCTTAGTTCCCAGACCAGGGATCAAACCTGTGTCCCCTATATTGGCAGGTTGATTATTAACCACTGGACCTACAGGGAAGTCCTCCAACTCTTCTTGAAGAAGCCAAAGAAGTAGCAGTGTGTGATTCAGTGTCCAGCAGAAGCTGGCCTGAGGAACAGCGGCCTCCCCCTCCATCCAGGATGTGGTTCTGCCGTGCACCACCGTCCTCACCTCTCCTCTCCTCACTAAGGGGCTATTTGGGCACTGTGTCTGTGTGACACCTCACAGCGCAGAAAGGCTGCTGTGAGCAGGAAGAAGACCTTGAAAACAGGAAATCTAGCCATTGATGAGGGAAACTGCGAAACAGGCCTGGTGATGTCACTCTGGTGAGTCCAGCAGGCTCTGGGTCTCACCTAAGGCGGGGATCCACCCTCTCCGGGCCTCTGTTACCTAATACATTAAATCAGGATAATAATAATACCTACCTCATAGGGCTATTGAGATGATTAAGTCAGAAAACAACGGCGATGAAAATAACAACAGCATGTAAAGAATGTGGAGACTAAACAAAAACAACAATAACAAAGGATACCAGGAGCTTATTATGCTCAGAAACATGCCCGGATCTGCTCCAAGTGTCTCCCAGGTATTACTCACTGAATCCTCAGAGCTACCCAGAGCGGTGCGTGCTGTGATTATTCCCATTTCACAGATGAGGAAGCTGAGGGACAAAGAAATTATGCAACCTGTCCAAGATTACCCAGCCCACAACTGGGGTAAGGGGCTGTGAACCTGCGCAAGCTGATTTCACAGCAAACACTCTGAACTACCATGTTGTTCTGTCTGCTCATGCATCAAAGCAGTAAGTGTACCGACACAGGGAGGCAACCTAAGGATCTTCAACATATGAACGAATAAATAAGATGTACAACAAAAAACGTCTACACATACAAAGGAGCGTTACTCAGCCATAGAAAAGAATTAAATGCTGCTATTTGCAACAACATGGATGGACCTAGAGGGTATTATGCTTAGCACACTAAGTCAGAGAAAGACTAATACTGTAGGTAATCACCTATTTGTGGAATCTAAAACTACAACAAACAAATGAATAAAAAACTAAAGCAGTAGGTGTAGCGCCAGGCATTTGGAGGTGCTGAATGAGTGCTCTTCAGGACTTCCCTGATGGTCCAGTGGTTAAGCTTTCACACTTCCACTGCAGGGGGCACAGGTCTGATCCCTAGTCAGGGAACTAAGATCCTGCGTGTTGCGTGATGTGGCAAAAAAATGTTCTTCATTGTTCTTTAAATGTTTTTCAGGGCTCATGACAGCATTGGAGGCTTAGATTAGCATTGTTATAAATGTAGCAATAATATTATTATAGAATTTCATAGGCCAGGTTGGTTACAAGGTACAGTGAGAAGTGTGAAGAAAGAGGCTGTGGTCAGTCCATCAGATAGGAGCCCTGGGTGTCGGGGAGGGGGGCTGAGAGGAGGCAGTGGTCATGATCATGGAGTTCCAGGCTCTCATAAACCATTTGGCTCAAGATCTCAAATGTTGGTCAGCAGTACCAAACTGGTCCCAACTTGTGTGCGGGGTGCTACTTACTACAGGGACTTACCATCACTAACAATGCAGACTGTGGCTCAGATCATGAACTCCTCGTTGCCAAATTCAGACTGAAATTGAAGAAAGTAGGGAAAACCAGTAGACCATTCAGGTATGACCTATATCAAATCCCTTATGATTAGACAGTGGAAGTGAAAAATAGATTTAAGGGACTAGATCTGATAGACAGAGTGCCTGATGAACTATGGATGGAGGTTCATGACATTGTACAGGAGACAGAGATCAAGACCATCCCCAAGAAAAAGAAATGCAAAAAATCAAAATGGCTGTCTGAGGAGGCTTTACAAATAAAATAGCTGTGAAAAGAAGACAAGCGAAAAGCAAAGGAGAAAAGGAAAGATATACCCATTTGAATGCAGAGTTCCAAAGAATAGCAAGAAGAGATAAGAAAGCCTTCCACAGTGATTAGTGCAAAGAAATAAAGCAAAACAATAGAATGGGAAAGACTAGAGATCTCTTCAAGAAAATTAGAGATACTGAGGGAACGTTTCATGCAAAGATGGGCTGAATAAAGGACAGAAATGGTATGGACCTAACCGAAGCAGAAGATATTAAGAAGAGGTGGCAAGAATACACAGAAGAACTGTACAAAAAAGATCTTCACGACCCAGATAATCACGATGGTGTGATCACTCACCTAGAGCCAGACATCCTGGAATGTGAAGTCGAGCAGGCCTTAGGAAGCATCACTATGAACAAAGCTAGGGGAGGGGATGGAATTCCAGTTGCGTTATTTAAAATCCTAAAAGATGAGGCTGTGAAAGTGCTGCACTCAGTATGCTAGCAAATTTGGAAAACTCAGCGGTGGACACAGGACTGGAAAAGCTCAGTTTTCATTCCAGTCCCAAAGAAACACAATGGCAAAGAATATTCAAACTACCGCACAATTGCACTCATCTCACACGCTAGTAAAGTAATGCTCAAAATTCTCCAAGCCAGGCTTCAACAATACGTGAATCGTGAACTTCCAGATGTTCAAGCTGGTTTTAGAAAAGGCAGAGGAACCAGAAATCAAATTGCCAACATCCGCTGGATCATTGAAAAAGCAAGAGAGTTCGAGAAAAACATCTATTTCTGCTTTGTTGACTATGCCAAAGCCTTTGACTGTGTGGATCACAATAAACTGTGGAAAATTCTTTAAAAGATGGGAATACCAGACCACCTGACCTGCCTCTTGAGAAATCTATGCAGGTCAGGAAGCAACAATTAGAACTGGACATGGAACAACAGACTGGTTCCAAATAGGAAAAGGAGTACATCAAGGCTGTATATTGTCACCCTGCTTATTTAATTTATATGCAGAGTACATCATGAAAAATGCTGGCTAGATGAAGCACAAGTTGGATCAAGATTGATGGGAGAAATATCGATAACCTCAGATATGCAGATGACACCATCCTTATGGCAGAAAGTGAAGAAGAACTAAAGAGCCTCTTGATGAAAGTGAAAGAGGAGAGTGAAAAAGTTGGCTTAAAGCTCAGCATTCAGAAAACTGAGATCATGGCATCTGGTCCCATCACTTCATGGGAAATAGATGGGGAAACAGTGTCAGACTTTATTTTTCTGGGCTCCAAAATCACTGCAGATGGTGACTGCAGCCATGAAATTAAAAGACGCTTACTCCTTGGAAGGAAAGTTATGACCAACCTAGATAGCATATTCAAAAGCAGAGACATTACTTTGCCAACAAAGGTCCATCTCGTCAAAGCTATGGTTTTTCCTGTAGTCATGTATGGATGTGAGAGTTGGACTGTAAAGAAACCTGAGCGCTGAAGAATTGATGCTTTTGAACTGTGGTGTTGGAGAAAGACTCTTGAGAGTCCCTTGGACAGCAAGGAGATCCAACCAGTCCATCCTAAAGGAAATCAGTCCTTAATATTCATTGGAAGGACTGATATTGAGGCTGAAACTGCAATACTTTGGCCACCTGATGCAAAGAACTGACTCATTGGAAAACACCCTGATGCTGGGAAAGATTGAAGGTGGGAGGAGAAGGGGACGACAGAGGATGAGATGGTTGGATGGCATTACTGACATGATGGACGTGAGTTTGAGTAAGCTCCAGGACTTGGTGATGGGCAGGGAAGCCTGGCATGCTGCAGTCCATGGGCTCACAAAGAGCTGGACATGACCGAGCAACTGAACTAGCTAGCTAACTAACAATGCAGAGTCTTCAGCCCCACTCCTAGAGATCCTAATTTAGTTGGTCTGTGGTGGGGCCTCAGAATTGGTATTTTTGAAAATCTACCCCAGGTAATTCTTATGTATAGTCAGATTGGAGAACATCTAAATTCTGACCCAGTTGCTTATCTGGTACTTTAACTTCATCTGCAATATCCTGATAGTCTCCAGGTGGTAATTAAACACTTTCAGAGATGGAGAGCGCATTCTATCAGTAGCTCTGATGACTTTAAAGCATCAACCAGACAAAAAAAATTCCTTTGAGACTGAACTGAATTCTGCCAGTGTGTTTGGCTACATTCAGGCTGTGGTACTGACCTCTGGGTCACACTGAACAAGGCTCATCTTTCTTCTCTGTGAGTCACTTGGAGAGAACTGTTGTGTTTTATCGCAACATCTTCTGTTTCTTTACCTGTTCCTTAAAGGACATGGTTTCCAGATTCCTCATCAACCTGATTCTTCTCCACTGTAGTCTCTCCTTTTCCAGATTTTTCTGAAAATGTACTTTTCAGAAATAAACTCAGCACTCCAGGTGTGGTAGCAATAGCCAGGATCAGGGAAGAACTATCACCTCCCTGATCTTAGAAATGATACTCCTATTAAAGTAACCGAAGTAAAATCTCAGGAGATAATTAAATAGCCATATCGTGTTTGTTGATTATAAAGTAGGAAGCCTCACAGATGTCAGAGAGGACATTTATAGGGCTGACTACTCACCTGTGTCACCATTGAGGGGACCCAGTTCCTGAGGCTCTGGTTTGGGAGGCTGATCTGGTCTTTGGCGCCTCTGGAAGAAATGAGATAACAGTGAGGATGAAGGTCGGAGGTGAATGTGAGGATAGATGCTATGGTAATTCTTCCAAAGGCAAGATAGGAATTCCAGTTGTGCCAGCCCCTGCACTACACCCAGTTCCCTTAGGCTTTCTTCCTCACAGTCCCAAGGCAGCACCCGCTCTGTGGGGAAGGGGTTCTCAGATAGGATTTCATCTTGGCCAGGGAACCCCTCAGGGGGGAGCTTGATGCTGGCTGACGTCTCCTTAGATTCTTGTACTTTGGCTCAGCTACCAACCATGGGCCCCTCCCTGCCCTTATCTTCCTTCTCCATGGACTTGGCCAGACGTTATGCTATTCCGCTCATCCCAGTTATGGCCTTTAAGTATCTAAAACTTCCCAACCCCCAGTTTAGAGACAATTCCCCTTCTTCCTCAGGGCCCTTGGCTACCACAACTTTCAGCAAGTTCGCTGTAGTGAAGCCAGAGCATCACACGTCAAGCCGTGGTTTTACTATGCTTCTTCTCTGCTAGAAGAGCTGTTTCCCCAACTATATGGAGGTGGCAGTATATAATGTGACAGCTGGAGGTGAAATACTGCAGCGAGGTCATACCAGGCACTATCTCAGCTATTCTTCAGAAGAACCCCGGAAATATGTATGTCCCCCAATTTAAAAATGAGAAGGCTGAGGCAAAAGAGGATTCCATCAAGGCAGATCAGGGGACATCTGGCAGAGTCAAGTATTTGACCCATACCTAGTAAGCACTTTAACCTTGGTCAGTGGGGGTTGAATCAGAGGAGAGAACTGATGCAAAAGGGCTTTCTCTAATAACTTTTAGAAATAATTGTTTCTTTAATGTTTATTTACTTGACTGTACTGGGCCTTAGTTACAGCACACAGGATCTTTCATTGCGGCATGCGAATTTTTAGTTGTGGCACGTGGGATCTAGTTCTCTGACCAGCCATCAAACCTGGGCCCCCTGCACTGGGAACAGAGTCTTAGCCACTGGCCACCCGGGAAATCCCAAAAGGGTTTTCCATACCACAAAACAGTGTCAGTGGCTCTAAGATTTCGGTTTTCATAAATAATATTTTCAAATAGGAGATTTGGTATGGGTTGACAAGCAAGAATGCTGAAAAAAAATAATTTGCAGACTACCACTATCATTTCATAAAATAGAAGACATTTTAACCTTTCAAAATCTACTAAGGAAAGCTCGAGATAGTTCTTTCAGGAAAGGAGAAATAACATCTTACTCAAAGTTACACACAATGAACACCTTTAATTTTCTCATTTCACCCCAGAGATGTGAAAAGTTGGTCAAAGTCCAGCACTGGTCACTGGACCAAGATGTGGGGTAGAAAAAAATTTAAGCCGTTTTGTATACTTTTCAAAATGTTCTAAAATGTTAGCTAGACTTACTGTGATCATTTCACAATGTGTACAAATATTGAATCATTCGGTTGTACATCTGAAATAGTATGTTATTTTTCAATTGTACCTCAAAAGAGTTTTCTGATTTTAAAAAAAGATAGTCTAAGCCTCATTTTAGAAAATACTTAGATAAGTCAACTCATGAAAAAACTATGAAAGTGTTCAATTGTGAATTACCACTGTAAAAGAAAAACTTTATTTTTTACTGTGATAATAGATTAAGTGATTAATAGAATGAAAATTACTAACAATTTCCTGAACTCGAGAATGAATGAAATGCTGCTAGAAAGCATAGTTCTGGTTGGGGATGGATGAGAAGGGAAGGCTTCTAGAACCTTCTGTTCCTGCCCCACAATGCCCACCACAGAGCCTGGTGCAAACTGAGCCTGGCAAACTGAGCAAGAAACAGTGTCTCCCCCAGGTCCTGGTCCCCAGGGTCTGTTCAGTGGCTGGCAACCCAGCCACCCTCCTCCACCCACCCTGTGAAGTCTCATCTCTTCCCGCCCAGGGGAGAGGGGACGCTTGGCCCAGGAACAAGCTGTCAACACAGGACTCTGGGGTAATGACAGGAGCCAGCCTCTCTCCCTGGGCTGGAGGAAGGAGGCAGACAAACACCAAAGGTTGATGGCCTTGTCCCTGTTGCCACTCCTGGTTACACTCAATCTGGTCAATGTTTTTATGGGAGTGAGATTTCCAGAATTCCAGTTCCAGCTCTTCTACAAACTCGGACAAATCTCTTCCCTCCTCTGGGCTCCCGCTTTCTCCTTTGCAGAGGAAGTGGAGGTGTGAGGCGTTCTTACTTTCACTCAACAATGCCCATGGTATTCAAACTCCGAGTGTTTGATCTCAGCTCTTCTCAACTGCGCTGAGAGATAAGGGTTATTACGAGGGAGGAGACTGGAGCTCAGGGAGGTAAGACAGTCATATGCGGCCTGGATGTCAAAATCAGCATGAGAACCAGGTCTCAGAAGAGTAGAGACCAGAACAGTATTGTTAAAAACTCAGGGATTCTAGGGACTTCCCTGGTTGCCCAGTGGTTAAGACTCCATGCTTCCAATGCAGGGGGCATGGGTTTCATCCCTTGTTGGAGAACTAAGATTCGACATGCCACACAACACAGCAAAGGAAAAGGAAAAAAAAAGAAAAAACTCTTGGATTCTAAAATCACCCAGATCTGGATTCAAACATTAAATTTAACACTGTGTGACCACACTGCCTCTCCAAGCCTTGATTTCCTCACAAGGTTATTTTAAGGATTAGCTAAGATAAAGCACCTATAACTCCATAATTCTAACAGCTCAAACATGGCATGATGACTTTTATCACTTTATATCTGAAAAAGCATGGCAGGATCTAAGACCACAGTGCTTTGCTAGACTGCTTAGGCTGCCACTGGCCTCAGGTTGCCTGAAATAAGATCATAAAGCTCATGATAAACTTCTCCCAAACAACCACCATGGAAGGTGAAAAACTCTTCTCCACTAACAGCTTCCAGACCTTAGGCAGGACACGGCCTCGTGCTTGAGTCTCCAGATCCTGACAGCACCTCTGCCCCCAGGATAACCATCCAGAATCAAGGCATTCAAGACTCATCTTAGGACATCCCTGGGGGTCCAGGTCCCTGCAATGTGGGGATGTGGGACACCCCAGCTGGAGAGCTCAAGCCCATGATTTCACAGGCCACACCTAGGGCCCAACTCCACAGAATAAATAACTATTTGAAAAATAAAATAAATATTTTTAAATAATTAAAAAAGACTCATTATAATAGTCCTCATGCTACTGTTCTCTCTATTAACATTTAAATATTGATAAACATCTTTTTCCAAATATAGGGGTAATAAAGAATACACATTTATTCACTTTTGGAATTTATATATATTCTCTTACCTCTCATTTTTTTAAATATAAGCATTTACTACATGGCATTAAATATTTTATAATTAATTTTAATGACTTCAGTATGATGAATTTAATCATTTAATCAATAATCTACTGTTGAATGGACTTCCCTGGTGACTCAGATGATAAAGAATTCATTTGCAATGTAGGAGACCTGGGTTTGATCCCTGAGTAGGGAAGATCCCCTGGAGAAGGGCATGGCAACCCAATCCGTACTCTTGCCTGGAGAATCTCATGGACAGAGGAGCCTGTGGAGTCTGTGGGGTTGCAAAGAGTTGGACACGACTGAGTGACTTACACTTTCACTTTCCACTGTTGAATATTTACATTATTTTCATTTTTAAATTTTCAAATCATGCCTTAGGGAACATAATGATTGTAAGACTTTTACACATCTAAAGTTACTGTCTCTACACTTCAAAAAGGCTCTACCAATTAACTAACCTACTAGTAGCATACAGAAGGCCAGTTTTACTACAACTCTGCCAACATGGACTAGTGTCTTTTTTTTTTTTTTAATGTTGATCAATTTGCTAAGCCAAAACCAAACCAAAAACAACCTACTGTACTCCTGGCCCCAACAGGCACAACCATGTGTTCAACACCATCCCAAGTTGCTCAAGACCATCCCAGCATGACATATGGTCGATAATTTCTCAGGCCTCCAGGCCCAGCTCATATATAATTTCTACTTGGTCTCTCCCCAGGGCTGAGTTAGTTCCTATCAGCAGGCCGGTTCAAACACCCATGCGATTAGTTCCCCAGTTACCCGTGCTTCTGTTAATCCAAGGGGGCTCCTTGAGGACAGGGACCAATTTTGAAACTGACTTTGGATTTGATGCCTGTTGTGATGCCCAGACAGTATTTCTAGGGATTTTGAGGCCTAATAGAAGGTCTCCTGTTTCAGGACTATCTGAAGCACTTGCTTAACACAGCTCCCAGGCCCAGCTCTGGACCTACAGAATCGGAGGGTGTATGTGCGGTCTGGGAAGCTCCGATCTACCACCCCATCCAGGTGATTCTGAGGCTCCTGAAGACACATAGCCCAGGACTGAGCAGGAATCAATAAGCAACTACTGCATGGAAAATTCCCACGGCGGGGCCTTGGCTGCTTTCTCCTCAGAGGTCATGGAGCAGAGTTCACTCTACAGTGGGCAGGGACGGGAGCTGGGAGGGGCTCACAAGGATTTCCCCTGCCAAAAGCAGAGTGGGGCAGGCCTCAGGCTGAGAGGGTCATCCGGCTGAGCTCTGGAAGCGGGCTGGAGGCTTCCTGTGTCAATGGAAACTTGGGAGAAGAACACTATGAGGTGGCTGCTAGCAGCACAGAATGGACCTGGGAGGAGGGGAAGGCCAGCACACCCAGGTCTCAGCTTCACTGTGTGACTTTAGGGAAGTGCTGTCCCCTCTCTGGACCCTCTTTGATGGGTCAGGGTTGGAACAGAGGTTCTTCTCACTCCTTATGGGCTCCAGGGCAGCCCTTTGACCAGGAGGGCTGGAAACAGGGCCTCTTCGTCTTGGGAACATGCACAGTTCTGGGGCCCAGCTCCTTGCTAAGGACCAGAGCCCTGCTCTGGGGTCAACCGGAGGTAAACCTGGTCTGTGGCAGAACATGGTTTCAAACACAGAGTCCAGGCAGAGCAAAAGGACAGCACCCAGAGCGGCGGGAAGAGCAGCAAGCTTGGACTGGTCCTGGCAAGACCCCCTCAACCTTGCTTGCATTTTGGAGGGTAAATTAACAGGAGGGACTAGTAATGGTTGATCAGGCTTGAAAAATAAAAAATGTGAAAAACAAAGACTCTGGACTCTGGCTCCAAATCTCTGCAGGACCACCATGAGGTAAAGGCTGCTAGTGTGTGGCCCACAACCTCAGAGGACAGGATGGTGACCAAGGACTAGAGGTTTTAAGAAGCTTTAGTGCGACATGAAGGATCTCAGAATGGTCCCAGAGATAGGCTGCTGTCTTGGAGGGTGGAGTGGGCTGGCAGTAGTGAGCTCTCCATCACTGGTAGCATGCAAGAAGCAAACTTCATTTTGCAGGTTGGACTGACTGATCTCAGAGGTCCCTAAACTCCAACAATCCAATTCTGTAAGATATCCTTGACGTTTAAGAAGTAAATATCTCTGTTAAACAAAGTGTTTAGCTAGTGCAGATGGTATGAAAGACCCATCAATAGTATCAGAGTCTCAGTGGGCTCTGCTGAGTATTATTCAAGTTGAATTCAGGGTGAACTTTCATAGTCTTATACTAAAGCATCAGGAACAGACTCCTCAACTTCCCTCAAACTTGAGCTGGGAATTTCTTACACCATGAAAGACTGAGGAAGGCAGAAGCAACTTGGATAGAAGCTGCCCAGCTATTCTCTCCTTCCGGGATCCTACCAGGATGGAAGTCGAACCCTGAGGATGGCACAGCCTTTCCTGAAGACACTTGGTCTCACCTTGCTTTAGAGACCATCATGCGATCATCCTTTTCATGGCCCTTCAGGCATTGTGCATTTCTGACTGAGTGGTGTGATTTATGGCCTCATTATCCCTGACTAGCTTAGAGAATTTAGTGATCAAAGGACCCTTGAGAGTTCACCAAGCTCCTCCACTGTCCCCATAAACTGCAGACCTGGATTCCCTTGGCCGTGTAGTTCTGTCCAGCTCCTTGGCTGTGGAAGGCTTACTGGGACCCAGAAGATAGGGTTGGAAGGGATCCTGTAAACAGCTTATCCAATCCCCACCTTCTATTTCCAGATGGAAAAACTGAGGCCCGGAGGTGGAGTGGGCAGGGCCTGTCAGAGGGGCCACAAACCAGGATCAGAGCCTCCTGGGAGTCCAGACTTAAGCCAGAGCCCTTCCCTTTCCTTCGTGCATACGCCAGATTGATCCAAGTAATCCAACATTTAGGGAATTCTGAGCCTCAAGGGACTCAGGTCACACTCCTTTGCAACATCAGAGCTGCCTTTCCGGTGTCAGGACTCGTGCATGGGTGGGGCCCTGGTTTCGGGATCTGAACAACCACAGGCAGAGCCCATTGGCTGAGGGTAGAGGCAGGAAGGAGGTGGGGGCGGAGACCCAAGGGGCTCCCTCCAGGGCCTGGGGTGGAGGAAAGGCGGGGCCTAAATGTTCAGAGCTGTTGAGAAATGTTAGCCTTCACACCCAGAATACAGAGGCTCAGAGGTAAGAATACCACAATCACTGGCCTCAGCTTCCACATCTCTAAGATGGGCAGAAGTATTTTGCCAAGTAATGCCTGAACGTGATTTTATTTTCACGCAGCCAGGACAGCTAAAGATTTACTTTGACTTGTTCATTTTACACATTACAGTGTCAAGCATCACCCAGTACCTGCCTGGGACACACCAACGTGACCACACCACCAAATGAAAGGCAGGAGCAACCGCAGGTTCTTCCCGGCTGTGTCAGGAGGCCCTGCCTATTCTCCAAACACCTGCAATGCCCCCAGAACACCCCGAGTCAGGGGCGGATGTGGTCTCCATCCCTCCTGTCTGACCAGGCGATGAAAGGTCTCAGGGGAGGACAGAACCACTTCCCCCCAAGCACCTGCTGAGACCGCCCAGGCCAGACAGTGAGCGCAGGGCCCAGCCCCTCCTGCACGGATGAGAGACTGAGGCCTAGGGAAGGGTTTCCAATACACCATAGCCCTTCCTTCCTCCCTACAGCCCACCTTCTCCTGTCCTGTATCAGCCTCGCATGGGTCTGCCTCCTCTGATCTCCTGGGAGGGGCCAGAGCTGGCAGAAGCACTCAGCAGCATTTCTGGCATTTGGGTCAGCCGATCAGGGAGAAGGACCCTGAATTAGCAGGACAGAAAGTGGTGTTAGTAGCCACCACGGGAGAAGAGACAGGCTGAGGACGCAGACACACGGCCGGATATCCGCCTGTCTCACCAACCCAATGGGAAACCCCGCAGTGTGAGTCCAGAGTCAGGGCCCTGACTTGCTACTTGCTTGCTGTGTGACCTTGGGGGAGCACCCTCCCCTCTCTGGGCTTCTGTTTCCTCCTCTCTCTGGCATGGAGTTGGGCAATGGGATACATCATGGCCCTTCTAGCCTTGATATGCTATGGACGCAAAAGAAGCGGCAGAGTGAGTTCATTCTGACACCTCACCCTCCATCAGTCCTGTCATGCTAGCTGGTTCCCAGCACAGCAGGGCTGGTGGCTGCACACACTCAGCGATCAGCCCCCTCATGCAGAGGGCTTCTCTGCAGGACAAGGCAGGAGGGGTACTTGCTCAGGAGGGCCTGCGGGGGGAGTGTCCTGAACCCTTCAGACCACCCTCTGTTCTTGAGCAGCCCCTGTGGGGAAGCTGTAAAAGGGGGGACTGGAGTGCCTAGAGAAGAGGAGGACATAGCCCAGCAGCCACCACGCAAAGTACAGGCGGCAAGCGCCCTGCCTCAGAACTGCCAGCAGAGAAAGAGGCATCCATTAGTGAGGACGACGGCCCCTGCAGGGTGCTTGGGGCAGGGTCACTTAGAACAGGGAAACACTGGAAACCAGCCTCACATCTACAATGGGGCATTGGCTCCATATCCATACATGACACTATGCAAGGCCACTCATCTGTTTAAAAAAACAAAGTAGGTATTTACCAACAAAGGTGGAAAGTTGTTTGGTAGAATATCAATAGCAAAATAAATGATTTCTATGGTACAAACATGCAGAGGAAAAACTACCTAGAAAAGCACACACCAAGGGCAGTCAGTCATCATCTCTGGAGAAAAGACTAGAATTACTGTGGTCAAGGAGGGGGAGCCGCAGTTTTGCCTAAGTTCTTAGAATTTTTAAAACAACGGAGTATTCAAGTTTGACTCATGTACAAAGAAATGAACAGCAGACAGAATCAATACCTCTCTTGGAACCTAAAAGCAGCCAAGGGCGTCATTTTACAGGTGGGGAGGTCAAGGCCTGGGTAGCGATCACACAGCAAGTTAGTGAACCAGGAAGGACTAGGATCCACTCTTGACCCCCGGCCCAGTGGTCTTTCCCCTGCAGATGCTGCAGCTGGTCTGAAAGCACTGGGGCCGTGTCCAAGCACCTCCTTGTGTGCCGTGCTCCCTACTTTGCTGCCAAAGAAGAGGCACTGGGTCTCCCCTGCCCATTTCAACCGGTGGCCAGGTCAGGAAGGGGTTAGAGAGGGTGGGGAATTAATAAAATATATACATCTCCTAGGGCTGCTGTAACAAATTGCCATGCAGTTGGTGACTTAAAACAACAGAAATTTCTTCTCTTCCAGTTCTGGAGGCGAGAAGTCCAGAGTCAAGGTGTCAGGTGGATCGGGTCAGTCTGGAGGCTCTGAGGGAATTTCTGCTCCATCCGTCCTTCCTAGCTTCTGGTGGTCGCAGCAACCCTTGGCGTCCCCTGGCTTGCAGACGCATCACTACCATCTCTGCTTCTGTCAGCACATGGCCTTCTCCCGTGCTTCTCTGTCCACATTCCCTTCCTCTCACAAGGACATCAGTCCTTGGACTAAAGCCCACCATCCCCCAGTATGACCTCATCTTGACGGATTACATCTGCAAAAGCCCTGTTTCTAATAAGGTCATACTCACAGGTCCTGGGTGTACATGAGTTGGGTGGGGGGACACTATTTAGCCCACTACAGGTAACTTTTCTGATGTCACAGCTGTTTCCTCAAGGAGGGGGGTAGAGTTCACAGGGTGGAGGAGGAACGACAAAGTTTGTTGTACACTCTGAAAAAGAACTTCACTCCCGGGGGGGGGAAGAAGAATTGGAAGTAGGCCAGTCTGTACATCACTTATCTGGGGAGAAAGCATGGGATGTGGGATGTGTGGGATGGATGTATTATGAGGCGTTTGGCCTAGATATTCTGGAAGATTCAGTCTTGAAAATAAAGTGACACAAGATAAATGATTTTTAGGGATTCACATTTACCTGGTGAGAGAAGTCACATGGCTTGTCTGCAGGTGATGGAGAGATTTAGATGTATCTATGCTAAAGATGGATGGATTTTTCTCATTTTCTCTTGCTCGTTCTCTCTGCCTGCGGTGGAGTCCTGGTTCGTCCCTCTGTCAGACCTATATATGTCACAGCACATACGTATGAAAGCTTGTATTGGCTTTAACTGGGATGAGAGGACATTATATTGTGGGTTGGGCAAAAACCAGGGCTTCCCTGGTGGCTCAGTTAGTAAAGAATCTGCCTGCAATGAGGGAGACCTGGGTTCAATTCTTGGGCTGGGAAGATCCCCTGGAGAAGGTGAAGTCTACCCACTCCAGTATTCTAGCCTGGAGAATTCCATGGACTGTATAGACCATGGGGTAGCAAAGAGTTGGATATGACTGAGTGACTTTCACTTCACTTCATACCTAGATAAAGGTCTAAATTACTGAAGCTACATAAAAGATCATGGCATCTGGTCCCATCACTTCATAGCAAATAGATGGGAAAACAGTGGAAACAGTGACAGACTCTATTTTTTTGGGCTCCAAAGTCACTGCAGATGGTGATTGCAACCAAAAAATTGAAAGACGTTTGCTCCTTGGAAGAAAAGCTATGACCAACCTAGACAGCATATTACAAAGCAGAGACATTACTTTGCCAACAAAGGTCCATCTAGTCAAAGCTATGGTTTTCCCAGTAGTCATGTATGGATGTGAGAGTTGGACTATAAAGAAAGCTGAGCACCGAAGAATCGATGCTTCTGAACTGTGGTGTTGGAAAAGACTCTTGAGAGTCCCTTGGACTGCAAGGAGTCATTCCTAAAGGAAATCAGTCCTGAATATTCATTGGAAGGACTGATGTTGAAGCTGAAACTCCAATACTTTGGCCACCTGATGCAAAGAGCTGACTCATTTGAAAAGACCCCAATGCTGGGAAAGATTGATGGCGGGAGAAGGGGATGACAGAGGATGAGATGCTTGGATGGCATCACCAACTCAATGGACATGAGTTTGAGTAAGCTCCAGGAGTTGGTGATGGACAGGGAGGCCTGGCATGCTGCAGTCCATGATGTCACAAAGAGTTGGACACAATTGAGTGACTGAACTGAGCTGGGCAAAACTCACTAGCTTAGAAGCCACATACACACGAGTGTCCCCACAGTGTTTGGGACAGGGGGCTCAGTGCCTTGCAAAGGCCATTTTCTTTCACAGACCCTATGTCTAAAATGAGTTAAAAATTCAAGTTTGCCCTACTCCTACGGATCAGGTGTTAGGGACCCTGCATCTTGTGTACCCCAGTCACCCTGATACAAGTGTTTGGCCCCCACCCACCTTCAGAACCCAGCCAAGATGCCATCTCTTCTCTGGAGGCCTTCCCTCCCCCCACCTCTTCCCTTCAACCAAAAGGCACACTCTCCCAGGATTAGGATGATAACACAAGGATACTCATGAATAACAAGGGTAGGAGTGGAGAGTGTAAATAACCAAGTGTCCAAACTGGTTAAAAAAGCCACAGAACATCCACAGAACCTTAGATGGCCATTAAAAATCACATTTCCACAGACTTTTAACATGCGAGACTGCCCCCAGCAAAATATTAGGTATAGGATTGGTCATAAAGTTTGTTCAGGTTTCTCTGTAAGATGTTACAAACTTTTTAGTCACCCCAATAACTATTAATATAATATAATCGTTTAAAATATATCCCTAGTTCTACAAAAATAGTCACACTCACATATAGCATACTAGTGAGGAAAAACAGAAGAAAAATGACACTAAAGTGTACATAGAGGTGATCTCTTCATGGTGGGGTTAAAAACTATTTTAAAATTTCTTTATATTTTACCAAATTTTAAATTTTGCCTCAAACATTATGAATAATCACAATAATTAGGTGTCGAGTGGAATCTTAGTACTTCCTACTCCGAGGTTAGCAACACCTCTTCTATTCCTCCCCGCCCCCCTTCTATTTCTGTCGCAATCACATCTGACCTCTGCTTGAACTCCTCCAGGATGGGGAACTCACTACCCTTCTTCCTGGTGAGTAGAATCTGGCTCCCCTTAGCTTCCCCTCACTGGCCACAATCTGCATTCTGGAGTCAACAGAGAACCAGGTTGCACTCCATGCCGCTTGACAACACTTCAGAGGCTGGAAGGCAGTGGCCAGGCTCCAGACTTTATCTTCACAACCCCAAACGGCCTTCCAAGTACATTCATGGCCGCCTTCTCCCGCATCCCTTTTGCTTTCCTTGGGTCCAATCCAGGTGGTGATGTCCCTCACCTACATTCCCTGCTAACCAGTCAGTGTACCAGGGACTCTACCACATGCATTCTTTCATCTAATCTCAGAACCCTATGACTCAGGAGCTACATCACGTCTATTTTACAGATGAGGAAATCGAGGCATGGAAAACCCAAATTCCTTCCAGGGTCACTTAATGGGTCCACGATGGTGCCAGGACTGAAGTGGCACCTGGCCCAGAGTCTGGAGAGCAGAGTTAATAAATGAATGTGCTCAGGCACTCAGTTGTGTCCAACTCTTGGCAATCCTATGGACTGTAGCCCCCCAGGCTCCTCTGTCCTCGGGATTTTTCAGGCAAGAATACTGGAGCGGGTTGCCATTTCCTCCTCCAGGGGATCTTCCTGACCCAAGGATTGGACCTGCTTCTCTGCACTGGCAGGCGTTCTTTACCACTGAGCCACCAGGGATGCTCCAATAAATGAATACGTGGACTCAGTGCTAAAGCCCAGGCCCTTAGTGTCCACGGTTTTGTTTTGGAATTAGTTGTGCCCATGCCAAACTTCCATGTCTTTCACTTCTGTATCTCTGCCTCTTTCACCTGGCCTGCTGCCTGGAAGCACTCATGAAGGGATACTGACCCCAGAGAACCTGTTGCCCGAGGCCCCGCTCTGGAGCAGTACTGAGCCCAGGTCTCAGGTGTGGTGCTCAGGGCTGTGGCATGGGGGCCAGAGCCAAAGCTCTGAACCCTGGGCCACACGAGGCACATTCAGAGGGTTGACCATGAGGCGCTAGGTCTCCCTTCCCACCTTGGCCCAGATGGGGCTGGTAACTTTTGGGGGATGGAAGGGCCCTAAAAACCTCCATGTCATCCTATAGGCAAGTCCACGGAGGGCTTGTTTCCTTGGCCACGCCCTCTCTGTCTGGCCTTCTCCCACATCCTCCTGATGTGGCCACAACAGCCATAGTCTTTGTTAAAAAGGGTTTAGGAAGGACCATATCACACAGATGATTCTTCAGTATCTACACCCAACCTGCTAGGGATCTCCACTCATTTTTTCACCAGGATTTCAACTTGTCACCAAAAGTCCCAGTAACACTTGGCCCCAGGTCAGGCCTCTCAGTGGGGTCTAGGACAGCTGGCCAGCTAAGGCTACTGGCACTGCCAACCACAGGACTCAGCAAACCCTTAGGGCCTGGCCCCTGGAAGGGACCTTGAGAAGTCCTAGTGGTCAAGCCCCTATCCCTAGCTGGGCAAGTCCCCCCTGAAAGCCCTGGCCTCATTCCTCACGGCTGGCCACTCCCACTCTCCGCAACCAGCACCATCACTCTGCTTCTTCGGCTCAGCTTCCACTCAGGCTGTCCTCTCTGCCTCAACTGGGTCATTCCTACCAAACCTTCATCACCCAGCCAAGGCATGCCCAGCCCTCAGCCAAGAGGCCATCCTGTGTCTCTCAAGGATAGATGAGATACTCCTGCTGCACACTGGGTTAACTTCTAGTCCAGCTCTGATGTGGCCCTTATTCACACTCAAATATTTAGGAGGCACCAGCTCTGGGCTCTGTGCAAGGCAGTAAGTACCAACGGGGAGGGCAGAAAAACCAGGCTCCATTACATGGTTTGGCTACCAACCTACTGAATGACATCACTCCTCCCTGAACCTCAGTCTCCTCATCTATAAAGTGGAGAAGATCCCACAGCTCAGCCTGACTTCCAGGCTTTAGTGAGGTCGGCAGGATGTGAAAGTACCCTGTAAACTGCCATTCAGGGTGAGTCATTGTTGTCGTGACTTGAGCCTCCGGGGGTCTGAGCTCATTTTTGTACATCCCATCCTCAGAGGTTTCCTCTCTCCTAGGGGGCTGACAACCTGCTGGGGGTGAGCTTGGACGTTTAGGCCTTTTAGGGGTTGTCACCTGGATGAGAAACCAGGCAGAAGCATAGCACAGAGGGATGGAAACTACCATGAACTTTAAACAAAATCAGCTTATAAATCCTGCCACTCAGGGGCAGGAGCCTGGCACTGACGGGGCAGAAAGGCAAGCCAGGCTGCTCTGAGGCAACAGGGCAAAGGCTTTAATGCCAAAGGGCTTTGGAATCAACAAGAAGCCACTGGAAGCACTGAGTAGGGGCAGAGACAAAGGACACGGGGCTTGGGGATTGGGAATTTGGGTTCTGCTCTAAGTTGTTCTCTGACCTCAGTCAAGACCCTTCCCTCTCCAGGCTTTAACCTCCCAGCTGCATGTTGCGTGCATCAGCACAGGTGGTACCCAAGGTCCTTTCCCTCTGGGATAGTCTCTGCTGACTGTACTTGCCCTTCCTTCACAGCTTGGGACAGGGGGTCCAGTTCAGGCTGTGCCAGGGATGGACAGGGACAGCTGGCAAGGCTCTCAGACAGGCAGGGGAATCCTTGCTCACTGTGGGCTCCTTTCCCAGACTACCGAAGAGTCAAGGCCTGGAACAGGGCTACTCCAGTCTCTTCCCGCCACCGAGTAGATGGAATTCACCCTTGGCGGACTTTGCAAGCTGAGTGGTTAACACAGGTGCAGAGAACACAGGCTCTCTGACTCCTAGAAATCACCCTGCTCAAAGCCCTCCCTGTCCATATAGAGGGAGAAACTGAGGCACAGAGAGCACTATGGGCATGTTTGTGGCAGAGCCAGGATTAACACTGAGAATCGATCACCAGCTTTGTTATAAGTCTCAGGCAGGTCTCAGGTGTATCTGTTCATCATCCCATCAGCCAGACTTCTGCTTCCACGGATGGAGGCAAGCCTCAGTTTCCCTCTTGGAGCCAGGAAGACAGGAGGGCTTCTGGGTCAAAGCTCCATGAGGTATTTTGAATTGGGAATTAAGGAGGAGCAAGGATAAGGGGGAAGGCGCTGTACTTGGGACAAAAGTCCTTCTCCCTGGACTAGGCACAGAGCAGAAATAGAATCATCCAGGTTCGGGACAGTACTGCATGCCCAACAGGCAGAAAAGCTTGGGCTCAGGCGCAAGCAAAGCAGCAGAGGCTCAAGTTCAGTGAAAAATTACTGAATAGTGTCACAGTGTGGGGCCTCTCGGGGCCTCAGGGGACTGATCTTCAAGTTCCTAGGACCACCTCTTCCCACCTGACTGAAGTAAGAAGAAGGCTCAGGACTTGAGGGTCCGCCCTTCCCTCTCTGTGCCTCAGGTTATCCTCTGGCTTTAGGCTCTGACCTTCTGGGCTTGTCAGAACCCAAGGGGCAGCTGGTCCCACTGCTAGAAACCCGAGTAGTGTCTCCTGGGCCCTAACCCAGCTCGGAGGCCCCTTGGGGGAGCGACAGGAAGGGAGGGAAGGGCAGCAGAAGGCCGCAAATCTCCTCCCTGGTCTGCCCCTCCCAGCTCCCCCGCGGACAGCCCACATGCACCGGCTCTAGGGCCTGAAGAGGCTCTAGGCCAGCGCTTGTCAAACTTTAAAGCGTATTGTAGTCACCTGGGCATCTTATTAAAAGACAAGTTCTATTTAAGCACGTCGGGAACACAGCCCGAGATTCTGCAAGTCCTAGGTGATGCCGATGATGTAAATCTGTGGGCCATTCTGCCGCGCAAGTAGCGGCCCTAGAGAGAATCTGCCTCTTAATGGTAGGAAAGCCAAAGGCCCAGAGAGGTCAAGTCAAACGTCCATGGCCACAAAGCGAGCAGCGCCTGACCAACGGAAAAGGGCACCTGCTGCAGCTGCTGCTAGACAGTTCCCACCTCCGCCAGCTGGGATCAGTTGCCTGTCCCGGCCCTGGGGCTGTGTTTGTAAACTCGGCTGCCCCGCGTGGCTCAGCCCTGGATCAGGAAGAGAGAGCTGCCCGGCCGAGCCTTACCCGCCTCCCTGCCTGCCGGCCTCTAAGTGTTCACAGCCCGGCATCCCCAGTACACCCGGGGCGCCCTGGGTCCCCAGCAGCGGAGCGGTTCCGCACCCGCCTTCCTTTCCGAAGGCAAACTTCTCCGCCGGCGCCCTTTACCTTTTTGGGGGGTTTGCAGCAGCTCAGTCTGCTGTGTCCGCAGCCCATCCTCCTCCGGGGGCTCCCGGACTCCGCCTCCCAACTCTGGGGCCCCCGGAGAACCCTGCCGTCCAAGCCCCGCTGCCCGCTTGGCGCCCGCCGGCCGGGGCAGCCGGCGAGACCCTGAAACTGAACCTGGAAGCGCAGACTTGAGCCGGAGCTGGGGCGGCCGTGTGCCGTAAATACCCGAAAAGCAGGGCCTCAGGGAAGCCCGTGGGGCTCGCTGCGCTGCCGCCTGAGACAGGTGATCAGAAACTTAGTAAATGACAGAAAACTCGGGTCAGGGCCGAAAAGGTCCCAATGAACAATGGATTTCTTTCCAGACTCGCAGCAGAGAAAAGGCTAGGAAAAAAATTAAAACAACTATTTAGTAAACAAAACAGCTATCATTTTTAAAGAGTTGCTTCTGTCCTGGCTTCCTTGCACATATTATTTCTGTTTCTTGCCATCTCCTTGCCACATAGGTATTATTAGTTCCTCCACTTTACACGTGAGGGAAATGAGGCTCAGCTATGTGATCTGCTTACACTCACCTAACTAGTCAGAACCAAAGCCCAGATAAAAACCAGTTCTAACTCCAGAACCTAAGCTTTCAGCCATTTCCCTACAAATACATAATAATGTGAAAATTAATTGTAATGATCTTTCACTCTGGGTCCATAACTCTTTCCAGCTCACACTCATCTGTAGTATTCTACTGTATCCATTTTGAATAGAGGTTACCAATCACAACAACTCTGTGAGGTAGATAGGCAGATGCAGGGAGAATAAGGGACATACAATGTCAGAACCTAGGAAAAAGAACTTCTGTTTACCCTTGCTTTGTTATTAGCTGAGGTTTCTGGGAGTGGCAATGCAGGGCAACTTTGAAAGTCAGTGTGAGTGTGTATGTTAGAAAATGATACACAGCCCAGAGACACTTGGAAAGATGTGTTGATGAAAGGGACTTACGGTCGGGAATGGAAAAAGAACGTGAGGCCCCAAAAGAACTTCCCCTCCAGAGTAGACCAATCACAGTAGGTTCCAAGAAAGGAAACTGAGGACACAGGTTATGTTAGGTCCTTGGAAAGAAGAATAATAGAAGATGGTGATTCACAAAGTGTGGCCTCCAAGTCAACAGCATCAGCACTACCAGAGATCTTAGTGAGAAACACAAATGCTCGGGACTTCCCAGTGGTCCAGTGGCTAAGACTCCACGCTCCCAGTGCAGGGGGCTCTGGTTTGATCCCTGTTCAGGGAACTAGATCCCACATGCCAAAACTAAGAGTTTGCATGCTGCGACTAAAGATCCTGTGAGCCGCAGCTGACTGCAGCTAAATAAATAAATAGAAATAAATATTTACAAAAAGAAATACAAAAGCTCAGACCCCACCCAGACCTACATATCCTGAACCTGAGATGGGGCTCAGCAACCTCCAGGTTCGCAAGCCCTCCTGGTGATTCTGAGCCATGCTCAAGTGTGAGAACCACTGCTGCAGAACATGCTGAACAGGTAATGAGGAAAGAGTGTCTACTTAAATTATCAGTGACTGTGAAGCAATGCTCCTGATTTACTAAAAATCCAAACCAACAAACCAGCAAAAGACTAGAACAATCTAAATATCCAAGAAAAGGAGCTTGATTAATAAATTATGATATATCCATGACTATCATGTAACCTGCTAACATACTGATAAGGATAAAGTTTTAAAATGTCACACAATGTAAAAAATTCATTCTTATTAAAAAAAAAAATTGGACTTCTGTGGTGGTCTAGTGCCAATCAATGCAGGGGACATGGTTCGATCCCTGGTTGAAGATTCCACATGTCGCAGGCAACTACGCTGGTGAGTCGAGACTACTGAGCCACACACGGCAACCACTGAAGACTGCAAGCCCTAAAGCCCTACTCTGCAACAAGAGAAGCCACCACAAAGAGAAGCCCACACACTGCAACTAGAGAAAGCCCATGGGCAGCAACTAAAACCCAGTGCAGCCAAAAATGAATAAATAAATCTATATATACTTAAAAAGTGTTAATAGTGATTACCTCTAGATGAGGGTGAGATTTTGATTACTCATTTTTTTTAATGTACATACTTTAAAAAAATGAGTACATACTTGCTATAATAAAAAAATTTATTGTGATAAAAAGTTTTCTAAAAACTATGTTTTTGAACCCAGGCATGAGATTGAGACTAGTTTTCCACCAGCAAGTGATAAGTATAAATATGTGAAATCTCAAAAAAATAGACAATGATTCTGAACGAACTAGGTAGAAAAACCACGTAAAGGGTCAACAGGGCCAAAAATGTGTAGGGAGATCCTAACTGGCAATGCCCTGCGTGATTCTGAGCCTCTTGTTTCTCCTTTGGGAGAGTTTCCTGTCTGAACATCAAACAACTGAGCTTTCTAAAATGGATCTCCAATTTTAATATCAGGAGTTGAAATCAATAACTTGAGCTGGGTGGGTAGGAACCAGGAAGGCAAATTCTGTTTCTGAAGCCTCTGTTCTCAGGAGCTCTTGCCTCCAGCTTCTTTAAACTTCTTGGGAGACCAGGTTCAGATTTCCCACTTTCACACAACCAGTGGGAAATCTGGTTTTTTGGCTACATGCTTTGAAGTTTCCGCTTGAGAAAGAAGCCCTAAGTATTTTTTTTTTTTCCCTTTAGGAATTTGATTTTGAATAAGCTGTTAATGAGATTTTTAGAAGTTGTTGAGCCAGTCAGGTTAGGTTAGGTTTTGCTGCCGTGATGAAAAACATACAAGTTTCAGCAGCTTATCATGAGTGAAGTGGAGTTTTGCTCATACCATGTGAGGCCAGTATGCGGAGGCTGAGGGCTGTGCTTCACAGAGACATTCGACAGCATCCCAGGATGCAGCCATCCCCACACCAGGGCTGCACGGTTTTTCAGGTCAGGAGGAGGCAGTATATGGAGAGTGGTGCTGGGGTCTGAGCGACACATTAAGTCCACTCGCATTTTATTGGCTAAAGCAAGGCACACGGCCATGGGTAACTTCAAGGGGATGGAAACGTGTAATGTGTGCCCCGAGGGAGAGGAGAACCAGAAATACTGGTGAACAGCAGAGATGTCTATCATAGACAGCAGTCAACAAGCAAATACTATGATGTGCCCATTTCTTGGGCAAGCTCATCTTGGTCTGCTCAGGATTTCCCACTTGTAGCTCTCAAAGTCCCACAACCCAGGAAACTCAGTACTAGGTACCCTGGAATGGTTGGTCACCCTATGGCAAGGCATAGAGAAGACTCAGTTTTTGTCTTGAATTAGTTATAACCTATTTTCTTGGTATTAGACCTATACATAGTAAAAGATGGAAAATATAAAAACAGGTTATAAAGCAAATGTAAAGTGGCATAATCCACATGGGCAATGTTAGAATTATAAGGAGATAAGAGACCATGGTGGATGGGGATGGGGAAGGGGCATTTCCTGGAGAAACACTAAAGCCAAAGGGCTTTCATGGCAAAAGGAATCCTAGAGTCTCAGGTTGAGATGGAATCTGATGCTTTGCTTTCATTGCTTGCAACTCAGATAAATCTTTTTTTATAATTTCTGTTCTATAATTACCCTTCTGACTGTGTTTGTGAAGTCTACATTAAAATACTTCCAGTGATTACCTATTTTCCATATCTAGGGGGAAGAGGAGAAGCAAGAAGGAGTAAATACAAGAGGGAGGATCAGCTTATAGTCTTTGGGAACATGAATAGAATTTGTATCCTACCATTGTGTGAGAATTGTATAATTCTTAATTATGATGAATTGGTTCACAGTGCTTTTCAGGTCTACTATGTCCGTCTACTTTCCTGTATATTCATTCTATTAATTTTTCAGAGTTTGATATGGAAACTCTAACTAAAAATCTTATTTTATCTACTTTAAAATAACTGTAATATACAGTGGAACTATAAATAACTCTGTTCTGCATTTTCCATATCTCCTGTAAACGTGTTGTCATACTTTCATAATTTAAAAAATAAAAGAGAGGAAAAAAAAGGGGAGGATCAAGAGCATGGGTCAAGTCAGGATAAATGTGGAGGCTGGGGAGCTGGGGAAGGAGGAATGTGTTGGTGACTAACTTGGTGTAAAGAAACAAAAGCTGAGACTGGAGTGAACAATTTTGGGGAAAGACTGGAAAGACCGATATGGGACTTATCTTGAACATCTTTCATATGAAAATTACAATATACTCACACATAACAAGTTTTGCCTAGAATTTCAGGAAGCTCAGGGCTCCCTGCAGCCCACACACAGTGGGGCTGTGTGTGGATACTGGGTTAAGTACCTCTCAATGCAGTGATCGCTAACCACATTCTAGCCCTGAAAGTTTTCTCTGTGTGGGTTCCGACTGGGCCCAGTAGTTTCCCAAACATGTTGTCTCCTGGGAGTGACTTTCTTCACCATCTGTCTGTGTGGTTATCATTCTACCTGCACAGCAGCAAGCAGCTCAAATCCCCTCTTCTTCCCAAAGCCCTACAGCTCCTGCCCTACAACTCTTGTTTGTGTGCTTTGTGAGTCCTCCCTAAGGGACTACAGGTCACACAGCTCTGCCTCCTCCCTCCTCACACCCCCTGCTCCTTAGTGGGTCGTGGCAGAGACTTCCAGTCACCTTACTCAACTTCCATTCTTCCTCCTCCCTTAGTGACGGAATCCGGATATTCTCTGGGTCAGCCGTATGCTGGGAGAACACGTTACTTACTCAGCTAGTCAGTGATAGGTAAGGGGACATTACTGGTTGGAGCTTCCAGGAAAACATGTCATAGAAGAATGACTCAGCTGGGAGCAGGACTCCCCTTTCCTTGCCCCTGCTTTTCCTGCTTGGAATAGACATGATGGCTGAATTACAGAAGCCATTTTATTACCCTGAGCAAAAAGGTGGAAGGAGCCTTGATCTCTGAATTGATGCAGCCTCAGGGCCAGCTTTGATCAATTTCTTCCTAATATTATCACATTATAGAATAAATAAAATATTTGTTTAAGCTACTGCCACTGAGATTCTGCAGTAGAATGCCATTTCTAATCAGTTCATAAGTCACTAATTAAAGTTTGTTATATTTAATTTAATTAGAATAGTTTACTCTTAGAGATACTGCATGTACCCCAGCTTCAGTTCGAGGGGCAGAACAGGAGGACCTGCTGAAAAGGTATCCTGGATCTGCCAGACTATTGACAGAAATGTTAGTTTTGACAGCTTCCTCTTGGAAATATATATAAGAGAAATAAATGAGAGGGGTCCTAAAATTGTTGAATTCTTAGGCTTCCATTGGAGTGTTTCTCAAGGCGTGGGCAGATTCGTGTGCTACAGAATCATCTGGATCCTTTTGCTATCTATTTAGTCAGGCTCTGCAGGGCTGAGTCTGAGGCATTTTCACACTAAAATTTGAACCTGATTGCTCCAATGGTTGTGGTGGGTCATCTCTCCAGGGAATTGAATTGCTACATTAATCATATTGAGTTGGGTTGAACTGAATTAATGGGGAGTTCCTTGGAAAGGAGAAGTGAGCCTGAGTAATGATAATTAGCAAGAAGCCATCCCTGCCTATTTTCCCAGAAGACCAGTGGTTTGGGACTTGGGGCTGCCTTGGGAGAGGCAACAAGATTCACTTTACCATTTCCTTTAAACCAAGAATGATTTCATGCCACAATCATCGTTTAGGGGCTTCCCTGGTGGCTCAGTGGTAAAGAATCCGCCTGCCAATGCAAGAGAAGCAAGTTCGACCCCTGGGGTGGGAAGATGCCCTGGAGAAGGAAATGGCAACCCATTCCAGTATTCTTGCCTGGAAAATCCTATGGGTAGAGGAGCCTGAACAGTCCACGGGGTTTGCAAATGATTGGACATGACTTCGTAACTAAACAACAGCAATCATCATTGGTTGCTGCTTTCTCTGTTTGATGAAGTTTGGATGGAGGTCCTCAAGGGGCCTCAAGGGGCTTCTTTGGTGATGCAGAGTAGGAGGGTAGACAGCATCGCCAAGGGAGTCCAGGGAAAGTTATTAATAGACGTTACCTCTTTAAGTGCTTTCTAGGGTCTGCAGGCTGCTAGTAATGAACAGTAGCAACCCCCTCCCCCTTTTTTTTTAACATCAGTGGTTCTCAAATGTGGTCTGGGGATCAGAAGCATCAGCATTTCTTGGGAAATGGTTAGAAATGCAAATTTTGGGGCTCTGACCCAGACCAGCTGCATCAGAAATTCTGGGTGGGGGACCCAGGAATCTGTGTTTTATGAATCCTCCAGATAATTCTGATGTGTGCTTACGTTTGAACTGCTTTCAACCTTATGTCTTCCTGACATCCATTTTTTAATGGGCACAGAGACGAGAGACTGAGTGGGGTCCAGGGCTGAGTCCACGAGTGGTGCCCCGTTTTCCATATTTTCTCATCTATGTCACCTGCTATGTAATCAAAATTTAAGCAATCCTTTTCTAACAGATAACTTGCCCTAAATCCCTCCTTCCTGGAAAATCTGTTTCCTGCCCTGATGCCTCCTTCCTTGCTCAACTCCAATGGGAGCATCTTCCCCACAGGGAACTAACAGGAGCAAGAATTGGAAGATGGTGAAGCAGGGACTGTTTTCTGAGTCAAAAATTGGAACACATGATTTAGCAAAGGAATTTGTGACATGTACATTTTTTATTTACCTGATTCTATTCATTTACTCTTTGCCAACATACTGGAATTTCTAGGGCATCCAAATGGTTTATGGGGACAAGGATGCAGAATATTTTGTAAACAGGAGTAACCCAGAACATATGAGAGGTATGATCCAGCTCCAAGGCTTAAAACCTGTCTACGAGACTGGGAAGGTACATAAATGAGGAGAGGCATAAGACAGGGAGGGGGCGTATATCAGGGACCACATACCCCTCTAAAAGAAGCACAAGTGGATGTGTTGGGGTGGATGGTGTTAGAAGGAAATGAAACCCCAAGCTGGCCTGACCTTCCTTTTCAAGAGAAACTAGAAATCTTGGGGGATTTTTAAAATCTGGTTTTTCTTTCCTCTCTCTCACACACACACCATCAGGCAAACTAAAGAAAATATTTTCAGGCGGTTACATCTCTTCTAGTCTAGGTAGGCAGATAATGCAACAAGGGGTATGGAAAAATACCATGGAAGCAAAAGGAGTAGCCAACACTATCTGGGAGGAAAAGGAAGGGCAGGCTTCCCCAGGGATGTCATATTTGACCTGAGCTATGTAGACTAAGCACGGATTCTTCTTATCAAAAAAGTGGGGAGGAAGTATAGCTCTGTGAGGAGATGGCTGCGTTAACTAACCTTATTGTGCTGATATTTCTGCAATCTAGCCTGGTAGGCTGTGGTCCATGGGGTCGCGAAGAGTCTGACACAACTGAGCGGCTTCACATTCACTTTTCACTTTCACGCACTGGAGAAGGAAATGGCAACCCACTCCAGTGTTCTTGGCTGGAGAATCCCAGGGGCGGTGGAGCCTGGTGGGCTGCCGTCTATGGGGTCGCACAGAGTCGGACACGACTGAAGCCACTTAGCAGCAGCAGCAGCATACATGTATAAAATGAAAAGAAAGTGGGGAAGAACATGCGTGCCCAGTGCACAGAGCTGGGTGGGTTTTCAGAGGGGCTCGGCTGCTTTGCGTGTGTCTGGCGAGAGCAAGGAGTGTGGGGGACGGAGAGAGACCAGAGAACATTGACATCTTGGCCAAGACGTTCTTACTTAATCATGTGGACAGTGAGAGCGGCGCAATCGGATTGGTGTTATTATTCACGGTCACTCTAGAGGCTCAGGTGGAGAGCCGACAGAAAGTGCTCTTCCGAAGCTCTCAAACATCTCCTGGAACTGTTCAGGAGGGAACGGGGGCGCTTCCCAAAAGCACTAGGTTCCAGAAGGCCTGCAGCCCCCGGGTCCGGCTCAGGTCCCGCCCCCGCTGAGCTTCCAGCCAGAGATAATATGGTAGGGAGGCGGGAGCTGCACGGAGGCTGAGCATGAGTGTCTGTCCCGTAGTAGGCGGGTAGGCGGGGAGCAGTTTCCTCTCCTCTCGCCTAGGAGGCGGCTGTAGCAGCCGGCAGTGTTGTGGTTACCAGGGCCTTGGGTTACAACACATATTTTTTTTTTTCAAACCGTTGCAATACCTTTTAAATCAGGGCCCTGGACAGGATCCAAGGACAGTAGCAGGACCAGTTCCTATGATGCGTCTTAAAGAAGCAGCTGCAGAGGGAGGGAGCTGGAACCTGGACTGCTGGGGGAGCCCGAGGTCAGGAAGGTCTTGGAAGTTGGGCAAAGTGGGAAGGAGACCAGATCTTCAGGTCACCCCACTGCCACTGTGCCTTTTTCAAGGCACTTTTGCATCTCAAGCACTTGAAGATCATCAGTGTTCCTGGAAAACTAGAAGCAGTGGGTAGAGCAATCAGGGATTGTTGGGGCTCCAGCTCCTTGGGAAGAAAGACCTTCCAGCTGGTCCAAGATTCAGGGGTCCAGCTTGGCAGTGAGTGAGGTCCCCATTGAGGGAGGCTAACATTGGGAGGTAAAGCATGTTGGAAAAAGCACGCAAGGGCCTGCTGGGGTAGGGGTGCTGAGGGAATGGACGCTCAGATCCATTGTGGTTGTGACTTGAAGTCTTCGTTGTGGTCCCCTTTCAGACATGGGGACACCGTCTGATGGCTCAGAGGGTTAAGAATCTATCAGCCTGCAATGCAGGAGACCTACGTTCGATCCCTGGGTTGGGAAGATTCCCTGGAGAAGGGAATGGCTACCTACTCCAGTATTGTTGCCTGAAGAATTCCATGGACAGAGGAGCCTGATGGGCTACAAGTCCACAGGGTTGCAAAGAGTCAGACAAGGTTGAGTGACTAATTTTTTTTTTTCCAGACACAGAAATTCTTCCTCAAAGAAATCAAGATTGGCACTCAAGACACTTGCATTCTGGTACATGTTGGTGGGAATATAAAATGGTACAGTTGCTATGAAAAACAGTATGGAGGTTTCTCAAAAAATGAAAAAATATGGTAATATAATCCAGCAATCTCACTTCTGGGTATATTTTCAAAAGAATTGAAATCAGGATGGTAAAGAGTTATTTGTACTCCTAATGTCCACTGTAACATTAACAAAAGCCAAGATCTGGAATCAGCCAAAGGTCTGATGACAGATAAATGATTGTATGCATACAATCAAAGTTTAGTTAGCCTTTAAAAAGAAATTCTGCCACTTGGGACAACATGGCTGAGCCTGGAAAATATTGTGCTAAGCAAAAAGAACCAGTTACAGAAGGACAAATACTGCATGAATCCACTCATATGAGGTATCTCAAATAATGTCTTAGAAGCAGAGAGGAGTTCGGTGGTTCCAGAGATTCTGTGGAACAACACAGTGTCTGGAGTTAACAGTAGTATTGTGCGCTTGAACATTGTTAAGAGGGTGGATCTCATGGTAAGTGTTCTTGCCACAAAAACAAAACAAACAAAAACAAAAAACAAAGGGGAGAAAGGAAAATTTTGGAAGTGATGGACATGTCTATTACCTTGATTGTGGTGATGGTTTCAGGGGTGCATGCGTATGACCAAACTCATTCAGTCATATAGGTTAAATATGTACAGTTTTTAAAAATTTTGCTTATAAATTATACCTTAAGAAACTTCTTTCAAAAAAGAGAGAGACTTTCATTCTAATTTTTAACTTGCTATTGGTTTCCATTTTTAACCCTGGATAATTCACATACATTCCCTTCTCAGGCCTCACATCCCCCTACCCTACACTTTACCCAGTGCCAGGCATGGAGTAAACTCTAGCAAAATCTGTTGAACAAATGAATGAATGGTTGAATTAGCTGAATTGGGTCCAAAGTTGGACTGGGATCAGCAGGCTTCAGGGGCTACCTGAACCTCCTGAAATTACATTCACAACTGTACATGTATGAGCAATTCTGTTTTTTCTGGGTAGAAAATCTGTAGCTTTAATCACTCTTGCCATAATTTACTAAGGATTTGTTATGACAGGCTAAGGTCTGTACATATTTTATCACATTTAATCTTCAGGAACCATGATGGAGGTTGTGGGCAGGGGTGGGAGGGGGTTACTATTTCCACTTTACGGAAGTGGAAGCTCAGGTTTGGGGAGTGTAAGGTCTTGCTTAGGGTCGTGTGCTGGAGTTGAACTCAGGTCCATCACACTCCACAATGTAAGCTCTAAACCACCATAGTAAATTACTACAGCTTCTCAAAGGGATCTGTGACCCCAGAAGATGAAGAAAAAACATCCCAGGATCCTGGAGTTCTATTTCTCTGCGGGACTGTGGGGAATGGGAAGAAGGGTGGAGGTGGAGGAGGAAGCCAGCCAGCCAGCCAGAGCAGGACAGCACCCACGCCAGCAAGGGCTGCTATTTAGAGCAGCCCCAGAGCCCCCAGAAAGGATGATAAGGGGCAGGGCAGGGAAGAGCAGTTGTAAGAGGAGCCCAGGGAGGGGGGGGCTCTCTCCTCCCCCGTCCCTGCTGCCTCCAGCTCACTCTGTCGCCTGATGTCTAAATAAGGCTTAGAGGCACATTCTAGGCAGCTAAAAATAAACTCCAGCTCCCCCTCCTGCCCTTGGGCTCTGGCGACCTCCCCCGTCCTGTCAGGGCTCCCCTGGTCAGGACCAGCTCTCGGAGCATGCCAGTCTCGTCTCCCTTAGGACCTCAGGGTTTTGGTGGGAATGCTTCCCAAGGCAAGATGACCTGGACCAGAAGTAGGACTCCGGGCACCAACTCTTGGCTCTGCCCTAACAAACCTGGGCAAGTCTCTCTTTTCTCTGATCCTCAGTCTCCCCACATGTCAAAAGCAAGCATTAAATGAATGATGTGAAGCCCTGGCATTTTTGAATGAATTTCAGGATCCCACGCTTTGGGGTCAACTTCAGAGTGTGCCCACTCGGGTTATTTAGGGATATCTGTCTTAAAGACTTATTTTTAACTTATACAGTTTTTTATTACGATCTGAATTCTCTGCCCATCCTTAACGATTTGAAACATTCACATAAAAATCTGGACTCCCAGCTTCTCTTGAAAAACTAGGTCTGTCCACACTGGGCCACTGTGTCAGGTAACAAGGAGCCCAAATTGGGTGGCGGTCTCCCCCTGCTGGCGGCATGAATGTACTACAGGTAGTTGCTGACAGCTACTCATTTCTGACCAACCCTGCAGGGTGTGCAGAGAAGGCAATGGCACCCCACTCCAGTAGTTTTGCCTGGCAAATCCCATGGATGGAGGAGCCTGGTAGGTTGCAGTCCATGGGGTCGCGAAGAGTCGGACACGATTGAGCGACTTCCCTTTCACTTTTCACTTTCATGCATTGGAGAAGGAAATGGCAACCCACTCCAGTGTTCTTGCCTGGAGAATCCCAGGGATGGTGGAGCCTGGTGGGCTGCCGTCTCTGGGGTCACACAGAGTCGGACACGACTGACGTGACTTAGCAGCAGCAGTAGCTTCAGGGTGTGATGTGCCTGAAGCAATAGAAGTGAGCACACTGAGTGCCGGCAGATTGCATCCCAGAGTTGGGACACTGGCATTGCTCTGCCCAGCAAATGCTTGCTGAATGAATGAATGAATTAGATAGCTGATAGAAATCTTTGGAAACTGTCATTAATATTACCAAACCAACTCGGATCTGCTCCTCCAATGCGCAGGAAAGCCAATGTACTGACACAGAGTGGTAGTGAAGAAAAGAACAGCACTTACTGCAGGGTGCCACAGTAGAGAACTGGGAGACGAGCCTCAGAGATCCACTCCAGTGCAGTCACTGATTAGGGGTTTCTGTAAGGGGAGGAACAAAGAGGTTGGGAATAATTATCCTTGTGACATTTCTTAATCGTCATTTCAGGAGGTCAGGATATCTCTGGTTTATGATTCTCGAGCCAGGTGATCCATGGCTCAGGGGTCTATTAGCTCATCTTGCCCCTCAAAAAACTACCTGAGTTTGTACATTAATAATGATATCTACAATAGTAATTTTGGTACATTAACATGTTATTGACAACAGCAATTTTAGTTATCTGACTCTAGTTGATTAGTTTTCAGTTAGTACAGGCTTGAGGTCAGAGAGGACAAGAAAGAGAATAAAGTTGTGGATAGAGAGGGAGTTAGTTTTAGGGGGACTCAATTTCAATTGTAAAGGCACACATGCAGGGATTTTGACCAAGGTGCCGCTCAACTGAAATTTGTTGCATTGTGACCCTGTCCCTGAGTTCATGTCCCAAGCCCTTAGAAGGGACAAAGTTCCTAATACTCTCCCCCTCAGTTAGGCATTGCCCTCCTTCCTCATAAGTCAGTGGGGTTGTCCTTGGTTGGAAGGTTACTGGCAAAAACAGCCAAGGTCTGTTTGATTCAAACTATTTTGAGAGCCACTTTGGAGGCTAGTGAAGGAGCAGGGAAGGAGTCGGGAGAAAGGGTAGGAAAGGTTGAGGAGAGCAGTTCAAAGAACAGGCTTTAGGCCAGACTGCCTGGATCCACCCAGCTCCCCTTGGGCAGCTCACTGGAGCCAGACACTTCACAGAACCAAAGGGCGCTACATCTGCATTGACCTTCAGACATCATGGAGTCCATCCTGCCTCAACATGTAGCAGGGCAATGAGGTGTAGAGTGAGAATCTGGCAACGGCTGAGGCTTTGTCCTTTCTGCTCTGTCTCAGTAAACAGAGGAGGGGGAAGTAAGTTCACCAGACGCCTTTCTTGAGAGGAAATAGAGATTCCATTTGTATCCCACTCCTACAGCTCAGGGCTGGAGAGAGTGTCTGGACCTGACATTGCTTCCCTGTGGTCTCCTGGATAACCCTGGCCTCATCAGCAACTTCTTAGAAGCACAGATTCTTGGGCTCTACCCAGACCTGCTGAAGCATAATCTGCATTTTAATGAGATCCCAGGTATTGTGCATGTTTATTACTGTTAGAGAAAAGCTGCTTTTGTCCAGTAGTTCTCCAAATTGGCTGCACCTAGGAATCATCTGGGGGTTACTTAAAAAAAATGTTGCTGCCTGGGTCCTACCCTGGGGTGCAGCCTGGGCCTGGGCTCCTAGGTGGTTTCCTTAAGGCTCTCCTGGTGATTCCAGTGTATAGCCAGCATTGAGAATCACAGCTCTAGGCAAAGGCTGTAATGAGATGAAAATTTGGGGGAATGAAAGCAATGCAAATTTGAATGGGGCGTCCCACCCTGGGTACTCCTGCGGCACCTTCCCCAGCCCTGCCGGGCCTGCCTGAGCAGTCCAGCCTCTGCTCCCCAAGGCCCTGGCAGGCCTCCATCTGCTTTCCTGGTTCAGAAGGATGAAGTGAGAAAGGGGCTGTGCTTTGGCAATGCCACCCAGAGGTGCGAGCCTGAGCGAGAGGCCAGAAACCTGGATTATCATCCCATTTCTGCTGGGTAGCCTTGGGCAAGGTCTGTCCCTCTCTGGGCTTCAATTTCTTGATCTCTAAAATGGGCTAGCCAAAGGGGATTGAAATGACTTCCAGAGCATTCCTACCAGTTTTCTACAGGTATGTATGTATGTGTTTTTAAAAATCTATTTATTTTTAATTGAAGGATAATTGCTTTACAGTATTGTGTTGGCTTCTACCAACCATCAACATGAATCAGCCACAGGTCCACTGATGTGTATGTGTGTTTAGGTGTTCAATCAAGTCCTACTCTTTGCGACCCTTTGGACTGGACTGTAGCCCGCCAGGCTTCTCTGTCCATGAGATTTTTCAGGCAAGAACACTGGAGTGGGCCACTATTTCCTCTTCCAGAGGATCTCCCCAACCCAGGGATCAAACCTGTGTCTCCTGTACTGCAGGCAGATTCTTTACCAGCTAAGCCATTAGGGAAGCTCAATCTACATGTATAAACAGACTCTCAAAGTTGAAAGGGACCTTGGGGATCATCTAGCTTGATCTTACTTTCTAACAAATGGGGAAACTGAGGCCCAATAAAGTTAAGGGCATCAGGAAGCTTGTTTAAGCCTCTAATCCTCATCCATCAGAGGGCAGACAGAATGAAAACCATAATCACAGAAAACTAATCAAAATGATTACATGGAACATAGCTTTGTGTAATTTAATGAAACTATAAGCCATACCGTGTAGGACCACCCAAGATTGTCAGGTCATGGTGGAGAGTTCTGACAAAACGTGGTCCACTGGAAAAGGGAATGGCAAACCACTTCAGCATTCCTGCCTTGGGAACACATGAACAATAAAAAAAGGCAAAAAGATATGACACTGAAAGATTAACCCCCCAGGTCAGTAGGTGTCCCATATCTACTGGAGAAGAGTGGAGACATAGCTCCAGATGGAATGAAGAGGCTGAGCCAAAGCGGAAACAATGCCTGGTTGTGGGTGTGTCTAGTGGCAAAAGTCAAGTCGGATGCTGTAAAGAACAACACTGCATGGGAACCTGAAATGTTAGGTCCATGGATCGAAGTAAATCGGAAGTGGTCAAACAGGGGATGACAAGAGTGAACACTGGCATTTTAGGAACCAGTGAACTAAAATGGATGCGAATGGGCAGATTTAATTCAGATGACCATTATATCTACCATTGTGGGCATGAATCCCTTAGATGAAATGGAGTAGCCATCATAGTCAACAAAAGAGTCCACAATACAGTACTTTGGTGAAATCTCAAAAATGACAGAATGATCTCTGTTCGTTTCCAAGGCAAACCATTCAATATCACAGTAATCCAAGGCTATGCACCGGCCACTAATGCCGAAGAGGAAGAAGTTGAACAGTTCTGTGAACACACACAAGACCTTCTAGAACTAACACCCAAAAAAGGCGTCCTTTTCATCACTGGGAACTGGAATGCAAAAATAGGAAGTCAAGAGATACGTGGAGTAATAGGCAAGTTTGGCCTTGGAGTACAAAATGAAGCAGGGCAAAGGCTAACAGAGTTTTTCCAAGAGAAGGCACCGGTCATAGCAAACATCCTCTTCCAACAACACAAGAGAAGACTCTACACATGGACATCACCAGATGGTCAACACTGAAATCAGATTGATTATATCCTTTGCAGCCAAAGATGGAGAAGCTCTATACAGTCAGCCAAACAAGACTGGGAGCTGACTGTGGCTCAGATCATGAACTCCTTAATGCAAAATTCAGACTTAAATCGAAGAACATAGAGAAAACCACTAGGCCGTTCAGGTATGACCTAAATCAAATCCCTTATGATGATACAGTGGAAGTGACAAATAGATTCACGGGATTAGATCTGATATAATGCCTGAAGAACTATGGATGGAGGTTTATAACATTTTATAAGAGGCAGTGATCAAAACCATCCCCAAGAAAAAGAAATGCAAAAAGGCAAAGTGGTTGTCTGAGGAAGCCTTACAAATAGCTGAGAAAAGAGAAATGAAAGGCAAAGGAGAAAAGGAAAGATATCCCCATCTGAATGCAGAGTTCCAAAGAACAGCAAGGAGAGAGAAGAAAGCCTTCCTAAGTGAATAATGCAAAGAAATAGAGGAAAACAATAGAATGGGAAAGACTAGAGATCGTTTCAAGAAAATTAGAGATACCAAGGGAACATTTCACGCAAAGATGGGCTCAATAAAGGACAGAAATAGTATGGATCTAACAGAAGCAGAACATATTAAGAAGAGGTGGCAAGAATACACAGAAAAACTGTACAAAAAAGGTCTTAATGACCCAGATAACCACGATGGTGTGATCACTCACCTAGAGCCAAACATCCTGGAGTGTAAAGTCAAGTGGTCCTTAGGAAGCATCACTACAAACAGAGCTAGTGGAGGTGATGGAATTCCAGCTGTATTATTTCAAATCCTAAAGGATGATGCTGTTAAAGTGCTGCATTCAATATGCCAGCAAATTTGGAAAACTCAGCAGTGGCCACAGGACTGGAAAAGGTCAGTTTTCATTCCAATCCCAAAAAAGGGCAATGCCGAAGAAAGTTCAAAGTACCACACAAGTGCACTCATTTCACATGCTAGCAAAGTAATATTCAAAATTCTCCTAGCTAGGCTTCAACAGTACATGAACTGAGAACTTTCAGATGTACAAGCTGAATTTACGAAAGGCAGAGGAACCAGAGGTCAAATTGCCAACATTTGCTGGATCATAGAAAAAGCAAGAGAATTTCAAAAAAAATCTACTTCTTCTTCATTTATGCTAAAGCCTTTGACACTGTGGATCACAACAAGCTGTGGAAAATTCTTAAAGAGATGGGAATACCAGATCACCTTATCTGCCTTCTGAGAAACCTGTATTCAGGTCAAGAAGCAACAGTTAGAACTGGACATGGAACAACAGATTGGTTCCAGATAAGGAAAGGAGTATGTCAAGGCTGTATATTGTCACCCTGCTTATTTAACTTATATGCAGAGTACATCATGTGAAATGCCAGGGTAGGTAAAGCACAATCTGGAATCAAGATTGCTGGGAGAAATATTGATAACCTCAGATGTGCAGATGACACCACCTTTATGGCAAAAAGCAAAGAAGAATTAAAGAGCCTCTTGATGAAAGTGAAAGAGGAGAGTGAAAAAGATGGCTTAAAACTCAACATTCAAAAAATTATGATCATGGCATCTGGTCCCATCACTTCATGGCAAATAGATGGGGAAACAATGGAAACGGTGACAGACTATTTTGAGCGGGGGGGGCTCCAAAATCACTGTGGATGGTGATGGCAACCATGAAATTAAAAGACACTTGCTCCTTGGAAGAAAAACTATGACAAACTTGGACAGTGTATTAAAAAGCAGAAGCATCACTTTGCTGACAAAGGTCCATATAGTCAAATCTCTGGTTTTTCCAGTAGTCATGTATGGATGTGAGAGTTGGACCATATGGAAGGCTGAGCTCTGAAGAATTGATGCTTTCAAACGGTGGTGCTGAAGAAGACTCTTGAGAGTCCCTTGGACAGCAAGGAGATCAAAACAGTTAATCCTAAAGAAAATCAACCCTGAATATTCATTGGAAGGACTGATGCTGAAGCTGAAGCTCCAATACTTTGGCCACCTGAAGTGAAGAGCTGACTGAACATGTAGATAACCCAGAGCAATGGAAAATAATCTTCGCCTATAGACAGTCATTTTTGTCCTGTGACTTGTTAAATTGACTTCTCTCCCCCACTGTGGAAGAGACTAATTTTGCCTCCATATGTACTTTTATCTCAATTCGTGATCCATACTTATGTTTGTTCTTTGGACTCTCCTTTACACTGGCTATAACATCTCACAGGTTCGTACATTTAAGGAGTTAAAAATAAATCACTACAGCAAGCTCATTTCACATCTGTATGAGAGTTATGATTTTACCTTTTAAAAAGTTTGAAAAGAATTTAATAATAAGAATAGTCAAGATTTAAAACCAGTTCAGCTCAGTTCAGTCGCTCAGTCGTGTCTGACTCTTTGAGACCCCGTGGACTGCAGCACGCCAGGTCTCCCTGTCCATCACCAACTCCAGGAGTTTACTCAAACTCATGTCCATTGAGTCGGTGATGCCATCCAACCGTCTTATCCTCTGTCGTCCCCTTCTCCTCCCACCTTCAATCTTTCCCAGCATCAGGTGGCCAAAGTATTGCAGTTTTGGCTTCAGCATCAGTCCTCCCAATGAATATTCAGAACTGATTTCCTTCAGGATAGACTGGTTGGATCTCCTTGCAGTCCAAGGGACTCTCAAGAGTCTTCTCCAACACCACAGTTCAAAAGCATCAATTCTTCAGTGCTCAGTTTCTTTATAGTCTGACTCTCACATCCATACATGACTACTGGAAAAACCACAGCTTTGACTAGACGGACCTTTGTTGGCAAAGTAATGTCTCTTCTTTTTAATATGCTTTCTAGGTTGGTCATAACTTTTCTTCCAAGGAGCAAGAATCTTTTAATTTCATGGCTGTAGTCAACCATCCGCAGTGAATTTGGAGCCCAAGAAAATAAAGTCTGACACTGTTTTCACTGTTTTCCCATCTATTTGCCATGAAGTGATGGGACCGGATGCCATGATCTTAGTTTTCTGAATGTTGAGCTTTAAGCCAACTTTTTACTCTCCTCTTTCACTTTCATCAAGAGGCTCTTGAGTTCTTCTTCACTTTCTGCCATAAGGGTGCTGTCATCTGCATATCTGAGGTTATTGATATTTCTCCCCCCAATCTTGAGTCCAGCTTGTGCTTCATCCAGTCCAGCATTTCTCATGATATATTCTGCATATAAGTTAAACAAGCAGGATGACAATATACAGCCTGACATATTCCTTTCCTGATGTGGAACCAGTCAGTTGTTCCATGTCCAGTTCTAACTGGTTTCAAACCAGAGGTCCAGGCTAAATTTGGGGTTGAAACTCACAGAGACTGAAACCATTAGGGTGTCATTTCAGGGGCTCCAAAGAGCTCCAAGAGCTCCTTTATGTCCTAGAGCAGAAAAGAGGCCCATCGAGAGGCGCAATGATAAATAAGAAGTGACTCATTAGAATAGGACCGCTGGGAGGCTTTCAAGTGCTTGGTTGTGGGGGTGCCATGCCCCAAAAGCTTATTGGGCTACAGTTTTATAATCAAAGGAAAGGTGGGGAGGGGAGAAGAATTTTGTTTTTCTTGAGTAGATATCACGTTTCCATCATCAGATCCTCCTCCAGATTGGGCGGGAGAGTTTTTTTGTCCCTACATGTCAAGCTAGGTCCACAAATTATTGTTATTTTATCTGTGCAGAGAGCATGTCCTAGGGATCATTAACTTGCTGAGTTCACCAGGAGGTATATGGGTCTCATGTCACCACTGATTTGTTGTTTGGGGGCATGTATCATGCATCTACTGTATGGCTTTGTTGCTAAGCAAGCCTGCTTGGTCTTGTGGTTAAGCAAATCTGCTTTCTTGAGTAATCATTAACTTCCAGGGGTCTCCCATATTTTTTCTACTTAAAATCCCCTAGTGCAAATAACTATTTAATCACCTACTTTGTCCCTTCACTCTGTCCCTGTCATAACCGGGTGGTAACAAAAGTGAGTCACATGGCCTGTAGGGGCTGTGGGGACTGCAGAACCCCATCAAGGACAACTCCGTTTCAGTGGACTATTACCCTGTGGGAATGCACAGGAGTGTTTTCAAATTCTGAGTCTTTCAGGAAAGCTGGAAATACATAATTTAATGAGAAACCACTGGCTTTTATTATACACTGGCAACCAAGTATACACATTACTATACCTAAAATAGGTAAATAACAAGGTCCTACTGTGTATATAGCACAGAGAACTCTATTCAGTATCTTGTAATAAATGATAAAAGAAAAGAATGGAAAATAATACAAACATGTATATGTATACACACATATGTGTGAGTGTGCATCTGAATCACTTTGCTACACACCAGAAACTAATACAACTGTTGTAGCCACGCGTTCCGGGAAACAAACTCACTCAAAAGGACAATGCAGAGAGTGGAGTGCACACTGGTGGGCCCAAGGCAGAGTCTCCTCTTAGCCAAGGACCCTGACCAGTTTTTGTGAAAACTTTATATACCCTAAGTGTACTTGCTCAAATCCACCTCCCCAAATTCCTTGAAACTAGTCTGGACAAGGTAAAAGAGAGATACGATCAAAGTTAACCCATGATTCATGTGTCGCAAGACCAGATAAGCAGTGGATATTTATCAATAGGCCTGTGGTCATATCCCGATAAACATAACGGAATTTACCACTTTGTTCTGTTACAGAGATAATTAGCATATTCTTTTAGGCAATGGAGAGTCCAAGTACAAGTCCTGAGGCTATTTTGTCCTGGGGGTCTGGTTTTCCATTGTTATGCCATTTCTATAGACACCTGGCACAAAGTTCAGAGTCCATTGGGAGAGTGACGGTGCGTGTAGCCTAATGTTTGCAGCCTGGCCCAAGATGGAGTCCAGCTCTGTCCGTTTCCTCCTGAAGGAAGCGACCTCATGGACTGTAGCCTACCAGGCTCCTCCATCCATGGGATTTTCCAGGCAAGAGTAGTGGAGTAGGGTGCCATTGCCTTCTCCAAAACCAACTATACTTCAGTTAAAAAAAAAAAAGCAAAAATTCTAAGAAACACAACATAGACAAATGATGCTTGAGGCTTGTGTTGCTGTCTGTGACCTCTTCACACTACTATGAATTTGAGGAGGTAAGCATTCCTCACTCGGAGAACGCAATGGCAACCCACTCCAGTACTTTTGCCTGGAGAATCCCATGGATGGAGGAGCCTGGTGGGCTGCAGTCCATGGGATCTCGAAGAGTCGGACACGACTGAGTGACTTCATTTTCACTTTTCACTTTCATGCATTGGAGAAGGAAATGGCAACCCACTCCAGTGTTCTTGCCTGGAGAATCCCAGGGACGGGGGAGCCTGGTGGGCTGCCGTCTATGGGGTCGCACAGAGTCGGACATGACTGCCGCGACTTAGCAGCAGCATTCCTCGCTAAATCTGAAAATGAGCAGGACCCTCCTAGATATAAAAACCTTTCCATGTTTACCATTTCTTGTCTATAGCGAAACGTTGTTAGTGTTCTAGACCTTCCCTGAGTTCCAAAGGGCAGATTTAATCAGTTACTAATCAGGAAAGAGAGGGAATGCAACAACAAAGGAAAAATAAAGAAAAACAACAGTTCAATAAGGAAACAGAGTCCTAGCTCCGCAGGGTATGTGCACAGCAAGGTCATACATACCTTTATCAACTATAAATTGGTACTGGCCATCTACCTCAACAAGAATTAAATCATATGCCTCTGACCTTCAACACACTCTGAAAGGAGTTTAGAATGGAGATCAGGAATGAGGTGGGGTGGTGAGGGGAGGGAGAGACTGGGAGGACAGGTCGTCAGAGAGTTAAATATTTTCAGAAGCTGATTTTATGAGCCCAGTTCTTTGTTGCTGTTCAGTCACTAAGTCGTGTCTGACTCTTTGTGACCCCGATGGACTGCAGTATGCCAGGCCTCTCTGCCCCTCACTATCTCCTGGAGTGTGCCCAAATTCAAGTCCATTGAATCGGTGATGCCATCCAATCATCACATCCTCTGTCGCCCTCTTCTTCTGCCTTCAATCTTTCCCAGCATCAGAGTCTTTTCTAATGAGTCAGCTCTTTGCATCAGGTAGTCAAAGTACTGGAGCTTCAGCTTCAACATCAGTCCTTCCAATGAATATTCAGGGTTGATTTCCTTTAGTTTAACTGGTTTGATCTCCTTGCTATCCAAGGAACTCTCAAGAGTCTTCTACAGCAGCACAGTTACAAAGCATCAATTCTTCGGCTCTCTGCTTTCTTTATGGTCCAACTCTCACATCCATACATGACTACTGGAAAGACAATAATAGCTTTGACTAGACAGACCTTTGCTTTTTAATACACTGTCTAGGTTTGTCATAGCTTTCTTTCCAAGAAGCAAATGTCTTCTAATTTCATGGCTGCAGTCACCATCTGCCGTGATTTTAGAGCCCAAGAGGAGAAAATCTGTCACTGCTTCCACTTTTTCCCCTTCTATTAGCCATGACATGATGGGACCAAATGCCACAGTCTTTGTTTTTTTCAACACTGAGTTTTAAGCCAGCTTTTTCACACTCCTCTTCTTGTATCTCCTCACATCTAGAAAAGCACTAAAATCCTTCACGGCGACGACTGTTCCTTACGACTAGCAAAAAAAGCTTCAGGAGACTAGCAGAAATCTTCTGGAAAGATATGTGCATGACTGCATGTATTCCCTCTTCACCAAAATCTCATATATACTGACCTTCCCTGCTGCTTCTTTGGAGCAGTTTCTCAGAGCTGTCCTAGGTTCTGTAGCATGGGCTGCAGTCCTCATTTTGCCCCCAGTAAAGCTTCACTTGAAACGCTCACATTGTGCACATTTTCTTTTAAGTAGACACCTTGGAATTGTTCTTCAGGAAGCAAGTTTTGCTTTGTTTCCAGTCACTGTCTCTAGCCTTCCACAATTGCATCCAAAGCCCTTCAGGTGGAGATGTCAGTTACTCTAATCCCCAAGGAATGTGCCTGTTTGTTCATTGAGAGGTTCTCCTAGGTGGCCAGGAGATTTGGCCTTTAATTGCCCAAGACCCCATTGACATCTAACAAACTGTGGAAAATTCTTAAAGAGATGGAAATACCAGACCATCTTATCTGCCTCCTGAGAAATCTGTATGCAGGTCAAGAAGCAACAGTTAGAACAGAAAATGAAATAACAGACTCGTTCCAAATTGGGAAAGGAGTAAGTCAAAGCTGTATATCATCACCCAGCTTATTTAACTTATATGTGGAGTACATCATGTGAAATGCTGAGCTGGATGAAGCACAAGCTGGAATCAAGATTGCTGGGAGAAATATCAATAACTTCAGATATGCAGGTGACACAACCCTTATGGCAGAAATCGAAGAGGAACTAAAGAGTCTCTTGAACAAAGTGAAAGAGAAGAGTGAAAAAGCTGGCTTAAAACTCAACATTCAAAAAGTTAAGATCATGGCATCTGGTCCCATCACTTAATGGCAAATAGATGGGGAAGCAATGGAAACAGTGACAGACTTTATTTCCTTGGGCTTCAAAATCACTGCAGATGGTGACTGCAGCCATGAAATGAAAAGACATTTGCACCGTGGAAGAGAAGCTATGACCAAACTAGACAGCATGTTAAAAAGCAGAGACGTTACTTTGCCAAAAGAGGTCTGTCTAGTCAAAGCTATGGTTTTTCCAGTAATCATGTGTGGATGTAGGAGTTGGCCTATAAAGAAAGCTAAGCACCAAAGATTTGATGCTTTTGAACTGTGGTGGTGGAGAACACTCTTGAGAGTCCCTTGAATTGCAAGGAGATCAAACCAGTTAATCCTAAAGGACATCAGTCCTGAATATTCATTGGAAGGACTGATGCTGAAGCTGAAACTCCAGTACTTTGGCCACCCGATGTGAAGAACTGACTCATTGGAAAAGACCTTGATGCTGGGAAAGATTGAAGGTGGGAGAAGAAGGAGATGACAGAGGATGAGATGGTTGGATGGCATCCTGACTCGATGGACATGAGTTTGAGCAAGCTCCGGGAGTTGGTGATGAACAGGGAGGTCTGGCGTGCTGCAGTCCATGGGGTCGCAAAGAGTCAGACATGACTGACTGACTGAACAGAACTGATTGACATCTTGCGTGAAGGAGTGTGCCTGAGGCTGAGGGAATGGAGTCTTTAGGAGCTGGAAGGAAATGGTGTAGGGCTGCACTCTGCAGTCCTGCAATCTTTGCCATCACCTAGCTCTGATACTGAAGAAGGAACCCGGAAGGAGTCAGAGACACAGACATCAACTATTGGACAGGGAATCTTACAAATCAGAGGCAAAGGACCTGGAACGATCCCCCACAGAGTACCAATGGCAGAAGGCATGACACAGCTGCAATCTCCACTACACAGGGGAGGAGGAGGTTACTAGTTGCAGTGGGCATGACATCAAAAGGGCTCCTTGGATGCCAGGGGGACTTGTAACTCACTTCTCCCACAGCTCTTTTGGTACACAATCCTTGCAGGCAGTCACTGTTTCCCATGAATGATTGAACATGCTGGAGTTGTTCTGGTTAGAGGACTAAAAACATTATTATCTTGATCACACAGGCTTCCTAGGTGGCTCATTGGTAAAGAATCCGCCTGCCAATGCAGGAGAGGAAGGAGACATGGGTTTGAATCCACTCCAGTATCCTTGCCTGGAAAATCCCATGGACAGAGAAGCCTGGTGGGCTTCAGTCCATGGGGTTGCAAAGAGTCGGACACAACTGAGCATGAACATGCATACCAGCTGATCATGCAGGTAACTGTTGATTAAACTTTCACCTTATATATATATATATATATATATATATATATATATATAAGGGAATATTACTTAGCTATTAAAAAACAACCATTTGCAGCAACATAAATGAACCTAGAGATTGTCATACTGAGTGAAGTAAGTCAGACAGAAAAAGAGAAATATCTCATGATATCCATTATATGCAAAATCTAAAAAAAAATGATACAAATGAACGTATTTACCAAACAGAAACAGACTCATGACTTAGAGAAAGAACTTATTGTTACAGGGACTGGTGTGGATAGTTTGGAACTTACATGTACACATTGCTATATTTAAAATGGATAATCAACAAGGACCTACTGTACAGTACAGGGGAACTCTGCTTAATACTCTGTTATAATCTAAATGGGAAAAAAATTTGAAAAGGAGCAGATACAATATATGTAAAACTGAATTACTCTGCTTTACTCCTGAAGCTATCATAATATTGCTAATCAACTTTACTCCAAAATAAAATTAAAAACTTTTAAAATAAAATAATTTTCACTTTAGGAAGGGGAGATAATCATGCAGATAATATAAGGGTGAGGCAGGGCCAGATCGGGCAGGGGATATACAGAAGCAAGAGAGGAGCCATCGTATGGGGCCTGACCATACAAGTGGATAATAGGGTAGTGGGGCCTTGACAAGTGCAAAGAGGAAGCAGGAACGCTGCTGGAAGAGAGTTGTACAGCCCCCTTGTGGCTTCCCAGTGAGGCTCCAGGTCATCCACCACCTACATGTCCACCAAGGAGCACAGTCCCAAGGACACGTCTTATACCTCTTTGAGAACAGCTTCAGGAGAAGTGTGTTCTAGTTTTGTTCCTGCTATGTGACATTGGGAGCTTCCCCAGTGGCCCAGTGGTTAAGAATCTGCCTGCAATGCAGGAATTGCAGGAGACTCGGGTTTGATCCTTGGGTTGGGAAGATCCCCTGGAGGAGGCATGGCATGGCATGACATACCATACCTTGGCATGGCAACACACTCCAGTATTCTTGCCTGGAAAATCCCAGGGACAGAGGAGCCTGGCGGGCTACATACAGTCCACAGGGTCGCAAAAAGTCGGACGCAACTGAAGTGGCTTAGAATACATGCATGTGACATTAGACAAGGCCTCTAACTCAGGGGGCCTGAAATTGCACTTATGTATAATGAAGAGGTTGTGCTAGATGAGAGAGGGAAGGGGTTATCAGAATGGGAGGAAGATGTGCAATCACAAAAACATATTAAAAGATTAGGTGAAATCTGGAGCTTAGTTAATACATCAATGCGAGTTCTTGGTTTTTATAAAAAATACCCTTATATCTTAATGTTAACAATGGGGAAAACTAGGAGAGAGTTTTGTGGTATTTTGGCAACTTTTCTGTAACATAAATTAATTCCAAAATAAAATATTTCTTTTAAAAGATGATTGCTGCTGCTGCTGCTAAGTCACTTCAGTCGTGTCCGACTCTGTGTGACCCCACAGACAGCAGCCCACCAGGCTCCCCCATCCCTGGGATTCTCCAGGCAAGAACACTGGAGTGGGTTGCCATTTCCTTCTCCAAAAGATGATTAGGTTGTTTTAAATTCTATTCATGAGTTCATTTATTCAATAAAGATTGATTGCCTATTATGTGTCAGGCACTGGGTACACATTACTGGTGACCATAAGCCACGGTTTTACCCCCTGTGGGGTTTACAATCTAGTAGTAATTTGGCAGGAATAGTATACCCACTGCTTTTTAAAAATATCGAACCTGAACTACAAAGTGTACTAGCTTAAGGAAATCTTGGCTGATGAGACATACATAAGCAGAATCCTTGCTCTATCAGTTCTTAGTCATGTGAGCTTGGCAAAGCTAACTTACCATATCGTGTATGTTTCTTCAGTGGTAAAATGGAGCAAAAAAATAGAGTCCCTATTTTACAGTGCTTGGCATGCATTAAAGCACTTAATAAATTGTTAGTTATTATAATAATTATTAAAAAGACAGTGATTTGTAACGCGGCTATGGGGAAGCGTAGTATAGACAGGGAACAAGACATTTTTGTCAAGAAAGACTTGGATGTGAAAATATGATGGTGCTTCCAGCAGTGAGTGACGGTAACAGCGGTGAGTTCAGAAGCAACAACCCCGCCCCTCCCTCGCACTCTGGTCCATCCCAGTCAAGTTTCGTCCCTCCCTCGAGTTCCCTCCCCGGTCGCGCACTCATTCCCCGCCCCCGCCCCCGCCCCCGCCCCTTCCCTTTCTTCTTCAGGCACCGCCTTCATCCTCCGAAGGCGAGGCCTGACGCCCACGCGTGAAGCGAGGGTCTAAACGAGGAACCTCTAGGGGGTGGGGCCGGGAGAGCTCTGTCCAATCCCCGGCCCCGAAATCGCAGATCCGGAGGGGGCGGGGCACATTGGGAAGTGGCCTCATTCAGCTTTGCATAGCAATGCACAGCTTTGCATAGCAATGCACAGCTTTACATAACAAACACGGGCAGGTATTTAACAGAGTCGTCGCCTCCACGAAACTGCAGTTAACCAGGCGAGGACCCACCCTTTACGATGAGCCCCCTGTTGCAGGCTCCCTTCTTGGTCTCCCTGGGCTTGCTTCTTGCCGGCCCAGCGCTTCCTGCACGCATTCTCCAGAACCGGGTGAGTGCTCTCTCCTTTAGGAGGCTGCTGCTAGCATCCCTGCCGAGCTCGGGCTGTGCGGCTTAGGGTGGGATAAGGAGGTAGCCTCTCCTGTCTCTAGAATTACTTTTTTGCAGTAGAACTTCCCAAAGTCACTAATCGTGGGACTCTGAGTGGGTTCTTTTCTCTCAGCGCGTTTCAGTTGGATTTTGGTTTCCCTATCTGGACAGAGGGCTGGCTGTAAGGCCTTGCTCTGCACCAAATTGTTTTGGAAGGATTAATCTCACTCTCTCCTGTACTCTCCTGTCCTCTTTCCAAATGTCTGAGTGAAGTTTTGTAGAATTGCAAGACCAGTTCTCTACTCCCAGGCCCAGAGACTTAGCCCCATTTACTTGTCCCCTCTTTTACCCCGTGAGAAGGCCTGGCACCCAACTGCTCCCCTCTGTACTTCTCTGAGGCGCTGCCCGTTCTGGTGGGTGGCTGGTTCTGAGAGGCTCTTCAGGCCAGAAGGTCCAGACTTGCTCCTCTGGCAACAAAGCTGCGGCCCCACTCCTGGGTGTGAGTCATGGAGAGGGTCCAACCTACAAATTTCCCCCTTGTCATCTCAGTCACTGTGCTCCAGATCCTTGGGAAAGGGAAGTTCTGTCATTCTGAGAAGTAGAGAAGCCTAATTCCCTGGCCTCTGCTGCACAGCTAGGGGTCAGACACTTGCAGATCCTTGGGAAAGGGAAGTTCTGTCATTCTGAGTAGAGAAGCCTAATTCCATGGCCTCTGCTGCACAGCTAAGGGTCAGATACTTGATACCTTTGGCAGCAAAGAGAGAGTCCTACCCTAGGTACCCTCCCGCCAACCAGCTTGCAAATGTTTGTCAGAGCCAGGAATAGGGAGGTATAGGGGAAAGAGGAATAGGACTAGGAGACTTGGCTTCTGATCCCTCCTCTGTCTCTAATCCATGGGCGTGGCGTTTGGGCTCCTTAAGCCTTGGTCTGCTCATCTGTAAAATGGGCTTGATAACACCAGCCTGCCTTTATCAGTGGTTGTGGATGAAGGGAAATGCTTCCCTGGATGGAAAAGCTCTTAAATCTTAAACTTAGGAAGTGATAGAAGCCAGTATGCTCAGTCTCACCCTCCCTAAGGGCAAAGAGTCTATTTTGCCAATTGAATGGAGGAGCAAAGAGCTCTTGGCTTTATTGTCCCAGAGAATTCACAGTTAGTCCCTGAGTGTAGGTTGCGAATGTTTCTCTGGGCTCCAGATCTGACTACTATGGGGTGGAATCTAGCTAAGGCTGGAACTTTCCCTGTGTTCCTGCTCTCCTGCATATCTTGGGTGTGGATGCCATCCCAGACCAGAGTGTCTTAGGTTGGCAGTTTTGGAGAGGCCATGAGACATCAGGGAGTTAACCCACCTTACTCAGCCCCAGGGAGAATGGTGCTCATCTGAGATTCCACAGTAATGGGTACTTCTTTCCATCCTTATCTTCTATTGTCTGGGTTTTCTCCGGGCTCATGTGATTTGGAACCCTGACCCTGAGACCCTGGGCCACAGGAAGGCTTGAGGTGACAGTGAGCAGTGAGCATGAGGAAACTAGACTGAGTTCCAGTTCCTCTTCTAGCATTAAGTGGGTCTCATGGCCCTAGGCTGTGGTGAGCCTTAGATAACAGGGGAGAATGTCTTGCCCCAGATTGGGCATACAATAGGTGCTTAATAGACACTCTGATACTGTTGATATCATTTACTGTGCACACACTATGTGCTGTGTGTTGAGCCATGTGCTTTTTTTCCCCTGATAAGCTTACTTTAGGGGAATAATTATAGACATACAGAAAAGTTGCAAAGAAAGTATAGAATTCCCACATACCCCTCACTTGGTTTACCCTGTTAGCATCTTTTTACCACCATGGGGCTTCCCCAGTGGCTCAGTGGTAAAGAAACCACCTGTCAATGCAGGAGACTCAGGTTTGATCCCTGGGTCAGGAAGGTCCTCTGGAGGAGGGCATGGCAACCCACTCCAGTATTCTTGCCTGGAGAATCCCATGGACAGAGGAGCCCGGCAGGCTACAGTCCATGGGGTCGCAGAGTCGGACACAACTGAAGCGATTTAGCACGCACGTACACATCCATTGGAATTCCCTGGTGGCTCAGACGGTAAAGAGTCTGCCTACAGTGCAGGAGACCTGGGTTCAATCCCTGGGTCGGGAAGATCCCCTGGAGAAGGAAATGGCAACCCACTCCAGTATTTTTGCCTGGAAAACCCCATGGACGGAGAAGCCTGGTAGGCTACAGTCCATGGGGTCGAAAAGAGTCAGACACGACTGCGCGACTTCACTTTCACACAAGCATTACCATGGTACATTTGTCAAGACGAGAAACCAACAGAGGTACGTTCACACTAGCTCAACTTTCAGACTTCCATTTGGATTTTACCAGTTTTCCCACTGATGTCCTCTTCCGGTTCTGGGATCCAGTCTGGGGCACCACGTTGCATGTTGTCCTGTCGCTCCAGCTTCCTCTGGTCTGTGACAGTTTCTCAGTCGTGTGTTTTCACGGCTGTGACAGTGTTGAGGAGTTGGGACCTTGAGAATCTGTATTCTTTCTGTCTACAAATGTCTCACCGTAGTAGCCCTGTGAGAAGATGTAATTATGCCCACTTATTAGATGAAAAAATAGAGCCTCAAGAAGGGTCACTGACCCCTGTTCCCAGCGGGTGTGGTTTTAATCCAGGTCTGTGACTTGCATCCATATTTCCGCATCCACAGCTGTACCTTTGCCCTCTTCCAGATGCTGCTTCTTCCCATATGTTAGCCTGGGCTGGGATGACAGATTTCTGGTGCCAGGTCTGCCCTTAGTGGGCACTGCTAAGACATCATACCTCCTTTTCCTGATGAGCCTGGACTTGGCTGCAGAATTTATTATGACAGAAGCCTCTAGTCAGTCATTGAGAAATCAGTTTGTTAAGTCTCTCCAGGGACTGGGGGAAGGAGAAGCAAGACACTTTAGACACTTCAACGTGGAATCAATCCTCACGGTGAGTCAGGCTGCCTTGGCATCTGTGAAAGCGGCTCTAGGAAATGGCCAGTCCGGCTACCCACCCTCCAGGCCAACTCTTAGTCCCAGGCACTCTTTCATTTGATATTGGCCTCCTAATTGGTCTCCCCTTACCAAACAGGACCCTCTGCAATCCATTCTCAACCATAAACCAGAGCAGGGCACTCTCCTGCAATGGCATTCCATTGCATTTATAGGAAATCCAGCCTCCTGATGATGACCTACGAGGTCTTGCATTTATTAAATGACCCTGCTACCACTCTACCCTTAACTAGGCGCCTCATCCATTCTATCTAGCCCACTGGCCTTGTAGGGCCCAGAGCAGTTGAGTGTCTTCCCAATGCAGGGTGCATGTTCCTTTGCTCATGTTCCCTCTGCCTGAACCTTCTTTCAGTACATACATGGCTGGCTCCTCATCTTGCAGGATTATCTCTTCTCAGGACCCTATTTAAGTAAGTCCTTTGTTACTCTTAACATGACCCTCTGTTTGTTTCATTTATGGTACCCAGAGATCATAGTGGGTAATATTTATTTACATTAGACTGTAAGCTCCTCACTGCAGGGCAGGCACATCTCCAATTGTTTACCTCTATGAATAGCACTTGGCCCCAGGCCTGTGATCATTGCTCCATAAATACCTGTGGATTGAACACTGAAGGAAACATTTGTTGGTACCTACCCCCAAGGGGCTGTGGGGAACACAGGGATGAATCAGGCCTTTCTTAGTCATGGTCTGATGCTTCATTCCAAGGAACTGAAGCCCATTCCAAGAAGCTCAGGTAAAGGGAAGTTTATTTCAGGTATACAAGGAATCGCATGGAACTAATGGCAGGAAGCAGGGGCTGGGGTGTCTAATGGCTATCATTTAGGGAGCCAGCTCATGCTTTGTGTCTGGCATTGGGTTATGAGCTTTATGTATTACATGCTGTCACCCTCGCGGCGCTGTCACAGGTCTGAGAGGAAAGCAGAAATGACTCCGCTTAAAAGATGAGGAAACTGCAGCTCCAAAGGGGAAACTGGCTTACAGAATCACATGATATGGTGGTCAAGCTAGGGTTTCAAGCCATGTCTACTGACTAAAGCCTTGATATACCCCATGTCTCACTCTAAAAACATGCTCTTGGCTACTCTCCTGCACTGCCTATTTAGATAGGGGGCAGGGGAAGGGGTGACTCTATCTGTTCTCTTTTCTACAGACCAGCAGAGCCCTTAGTTCTTGACCCTTTGACTTGGTCACGAGTCTGTGTTCTGGTTCCATCTTAAAGTTTATGACCCATGACCGCTCAAAGCCCAAAATCCTCTGAGTGAATTTGCCTCTGTTTCACTTCCCAAATTGGAGGCAGAGAGACTCTGTCAGCCTAGTCTGTGTTAGGTATGGTCTTCTGGTCCACCTACCTGTGGCTGTGTTGATGATGGAGGTTGACTTGGGGATGTGGGGATTGGCAGGTTTTCCTTCTAAGATGGGATGTGCCTGGGGGAATACTGAAAGTCTCTTGTAGATGGCCTTCAGATGGGATGTGCGTGGGGGCAATACTGAAAGTCTCTCGTAGATGGCCTTCAGGGGGCTGGGAAAAGTGCGAGTGGGTGGGCAGAGCCTGCAGGGTGTGGGGAGTGTGGTCACAGACAAGGTTCCGTGGGAGTGGGGAGTCAGTGGTCATTTGTAGTTAGACATGATGGTGGAGTCAGGAATCAGGAGACTTCTTGGGAGATGTGGAGGAGGAGGAAGAGGATATGCTCAGCAGAGGGGAGGGGGATGACTTGGGGTGTGGGACCAGGCAGGGCATGAGCAGTGGGATGAGAGTAAAAATGCACTGGTTAGGGTTGGGAAGTTTGTTCACTGGGGATTGTTCATTAACAAGTGGCCCCCTGGGGATCTTTTCATGTGTGTCCTAGTCCCTTCCTGACTTAACTGTCCCTCCTTGAGGGTGCAGTGTTCCATGCTGTTATGTTCCCCATTGTTTTGTGTTCCTTATTGTTCCTGGTCCTGGACTGGGCCCGAGGTGTGACGTGAATCAGGTTCTGGGCATGGGCTGTAAAGGTGAATCCTCCAAAAACTTCCCTCTGAGAAGATGCCAAGACTAGCAGAGGAGAGGTGGGTGGAACAGGGAGGTGAGGGATCACAGAAGGTGGATATGGCTAGTCACCTAGCTAGTCACCTATTCTGAAGTTCAGGGTCTGTGATACTGTCCTCTATAGTTCATGGCACACACTTGGGAGACGGTCTTTTAAGTCTTTTAGTTGAGTCCTGCCTACAAAATGGGTAGGACCAGAGTTATCCCAGGTTTACAGATGTGGAGTTGCAGATGAAGCTCAGAGCCAGCAGGTACCTCATCCATAGGCACACGGTCAGTAACCGCTCTGTTAATTCTTCTAACCTTTTGTCAACTCTTTTCTTTCCTTGCTGCTATATGTCCTTGGCTCTCCCAGCTGGGTAGCTTTTCCTGGGATAACTGCGATGCAGGGAAGGACCCCGCGGTGATCAACAGCCTGACTGTGGAACCTGACCCCATTGCCATTCCGGGGAACTTGACCATCACTGCTGAGGCCAAGACCAGTGCTATCCTCAGTGATCCTCTGAAGGTGAGCCCAGGGTCAGGGAGGCACTGGAAGGAAGGTGCTGTGGGCCAAGGGCAGGGCCCTGAGGCATGTACACTCAGGAAACTTAATATTTTTGGAATCCTGGAATCCCAGAGCAGCAAAAACAACATAGATTTGTTTAAATGTCATTTCATAGGTTTGCCTTTGTATTTTTGTTTCAGAGTAACCAGTTCATTCCTGCCTGCTGCCTGTTTTGGGGGTGGATATTTGTTTTCATACAAAACAACAAAGGCTTTCTGTGTATCCATGGCAATTATATATATCATAGTCCTTTCCTCATTGCTACCTTTATACCATATGCTTATACGCCTTCAGCCTGTTCTGGTGCAGATCTATTCTGGCACCAGTTCCACTGGGCTCTTTAAAAAGTTTTCTGATTTGGAATCTGTGTCCCTGAAACTGCCCTTTGACTTGGTTAATCACAGCCCCTACCTCATATGTTTCTGAGCTATTATTGAATTAGTAACATGGAGAGTGCTTTGCACATGGCCTGACACTCATGACCAGCTCAGTACACATTCAGTCAGTTCAGTTTAGTCGTTCAGTCGTGTCTGACTCTGTGCAACTCCATGGACTACAGCACCTGGACAGCACGTGGACAGGTCTCCCTGTCCATCACCAACTCCCAGAGTTTACTCAAACTCATGTCCATTGAGTCAGTGATGCCATCCTACCATCTCATCCACTGTTGTCCTCTTCTCCTCCTGTCTTCAATCTTTCCCAGCATCAGGGTCTTTTCCAGTGAATCAGTACTTCACATCAGGTGGCCAAAGTATTAGAGCTTCAGTTTCAGCATCAGTCCTTCCAATGAATATTTAGGACTGATTTCCTTTAGGATGGACTGGTTGGATCTCTTTGCAGTCCAAGGGACTCTCAAGAATCTTCTCCAACACCACAGTTCAAAAGCATCAATTCTTTGCCTTTCAGCTTTCTTTATAGTCCAACTCTCACATCCATACATGATTACTGGAAAAACCATAGACTTGACTAGACGGACCTTTGTTGGCAAAGTAATGTCTTTGCTTTTTAATATGCTTTCTAGGTTGGTCATAACTTTTCTTTCAAGGAGTAAGCGTCTTTTAATTTCATGGCTGCAGTCAACCATCTGCAGTGATTTTGGAGCCCCCCAAAATAAAGTCTGCCACTGTTTCCACTGTTTCTCCATCTATTTGCCATGAAGTAATGGGACTGGATGCCATAATCTTAGTTTTCTGAATGTTGAGCTTTAAGCCAACTTTTTCACTCTCCTCTTTCACTTTCATCAAGAGGCTCTTTAGTTCTTCTTCACTTTCTGCCATAAGGGTGGTGTCATCTGCATATCTGAGGTTATTGATATTTCTCCCAGCAATCTTCATTCCAGCTTGTGCTTCTTCCAGCCCAGCGTTTCTCATGATGTACTCTGCATATAAGTTAAATAAGCAGGGTGACAATATACAGCCTTGACATACTCCTTTTCCTATTTGGAACCAGTCAGTTGTTCCATGTCCAGTTCTACCTGTTGCTTCCTGACCTGCCTACAGATTTCTCAAGAGGCAGGTCAGGTGGTCTGGTATTCCCATCTCATTAAGAATTTTCCACAGTTTATTGTGATCCACACAGTCAAAGGCTTTGGTGTAGTCCATAAAGCAGAAGTAGATGTTTTTCTGAAACTCTCTTGCTTTTTCGAAGATCTGACGTGTGTTGGCAATTTGATCTCTGGTTCCTCTGGCTTTTCTAAATCCAGCTTGAACATCTGGAAGTTCATACTTCATGTACTGTTGAAGCCTGGCTTGGAGAATTTTGAGTATTACTTTGCTAGAGTGCGAGATGAATGCAATTGTGTGGTAGTTTCAACATTCTTTGGCATCGCCTTTCTTTGGGACTGGAATGAAAACTGACTTTTTCCAGTCCTGTGCCATCGTGGTTATCTGGGTCAATAAAATCTTTTTTGTATAGTTCTTCTTTGTATTCTTGCCACCTCTTCTGAATATCTTCTGGTTTTGTTAGGTCCATTCCATTTCTGTCGTTTATTGAGCCCATCTTTGCATGAAATGGTCCCTTGGTATCTCTGATTTTCTTGAAGAGATCTCTAGTCTTTCCCATTCTATTGTTTTCCTATTTCTTTGCATTGATCACTGAGGAGGCTTTCTTATCTCTCTTTGCTATTCTTCGGAACTCTGCAATCAGATGGATATATATTTCCTTTCTCCTTTGCCTTTCACTTCTCTTTTCTGAACTATGTGTAAGGCCTCCTCAGACAACCATTTTGCCTTTTTCATTTCCTTTTTTTGAGGATGGTTTTGATTACTGCCTCCTGTACAATGTTACTAACCTCCATCCATAGTTCTTCAGGCACTGTTAAGTCTAATCCCTTGAATCTATTTGTCACTTCCACTGTATAATCATAAGGGATTTGATGGGCCTAGTGATTTTCTCTGTGTTCTTCAATTTAAGTCTGACTTTTGTAATAAGGAGTTCATGGTCTGAACCACAGTCAGCTCCTGGTCTTGTTTTTGCTGACTGTAATAGAGCAGTCCAGTGGTCATGTACGGATGTGAGAGTTGGACTGTGAAGAAAGCTGAGTGCCAAAGAATTGATGCTTTTGAACTTTGGTGTTGGAGAAGACTCTTGAGAGTCCCTTGGACTGCAAGGAGATCCAACCAGTCCATCTTCAAGAAATCAGTCCTGAATATTCATTGAAAGGACTGATGTTGAAGTTGAAACTCCAATACTTTGGCCACCTGATGCGAAGAACTGACTCACTAGAAAAGACCCTGATGCTGGGAAAGATTGAAGGCGGGAGGAGAAGGGGACGGCAGAGGATGAGATTGTTGGATGGCATCACCGACTTGATGGACATGAGTTTGAGTAAGCTCCAGGAGTTGGTGATGGACAGGGAAACCCGGCGCGCTGCAGTCCATGGGGTCGCAAAGAGTCGGACACAACTAAGCGACTGAACTAACTGACTGCAATTTTTAGAAGTTGGATGACCCAGATTCTGTGAGCCATGGGCAAGACTGGAGTCTGTCCAGGAATGCCTTTTCTTTTGATGTGTTCCATAGGGTTTGGCATAATTTAGAACTCCCTTTTTTGAGCTCTCAAGTTCCAGTGTCCGAGACCTTGGTTTCCCCATCTTCAGGAGTGGTAAATTGCCACCATGTTTGGCATGTACTTATTTCAGGCTTTTAGACACATGGTGTTTAGGCCTGATGGGTTAGCTTTCTTCTCTCTCTCAAGTACTGTACCCGCAGTGCCTCTGCCCGAGCCCTGTGTTTGAGGTATAAGTGCCTCTCCCTAGTCTCATCAAATGGCCCCACTTCAAGTCAGTGCGTCTCTACCTACAACTACTATCCCTGAGCTAGAAGAGACCAAGAGAAAAGTCATTGTTTTCAACTTGCAAGACACTGTACTCTTAGGATGTCATATCTGGTAGGTCTCTTCAAGATTATGACATCCAAATATTCCATGGTCAAAATGGAGGAGCAGAGGCCTGAGAGGGGAAGGGACTTGCCTAAGCACCCTGGTGGGTACGGAGATCCTGATTCCATTACCTGCCAGTGGCTCTGTCTGTCCTGTGTTGCCAGGTCCTGTGATACAGGGGTTTATTTAGGTTGAGCTGTGGAGGTGCTAAGGAAGTCCTGGACTAGAGGGATTGATGGTTCCCTTGTTACTCAGCCTTGCTTGCTCTTTTTTTTTTTTGGCCACGCTGGGTGTCTTGCAAGATCTTACTTCCCCAAGCAGGGACTGAACCTGGTGCATGGCTGGAAAGCACCAAGTCCTAACCACTGGACCGTCAGGGAACTCTCCTTGCATTTTCTTCTGAGCCATATGAGCAGGTGGACTGAGAGCAAGACTGGAAAGTCAGTCATGGTTTGTAATCCCCCAGTAGCAGTAGCAGGCTTGGGCTATTGCTTAAGTTCCAGGCGCCCCTACCAAGTACCTCCTGTGCTATCTTGTCCTGGCTGGGGGACACCTAGCACCTGGTAGATGCAGCCCACAGGCTTCCACTCCTGTAGGAGCAGCCCAGGCAGGACTTGGTCTCTGGTGGTCCCCTTATCTGGGTGTTCTTGTTCAGGGCAGAACTGGCTTAACCATTTTCATTGGGATGTTGGCAAAACCAAGAGTGGTACTGGCTAAGAGGAGAGAAGTCCAATAGGAAGAATTTTTAGATTTCAGGCAGTGTGCTAGCTATTTGACAGGCCTTGTGTCACTCAGTGGGACCCTGCGAGAGTCTGACACTCTATAAAGATCTCATTTTGGAGATGAGGGAATGGAGACAGAAGAAATTCTCCAAGGGTACCATACTAGGGCTTCCCTGGTGGCTCAAATGGGAAAGAATCCACCTGCAATACGGAAGACCTGGGTTCGATCCCTGGGTTGGGAAGATCCCTTGGAGGAGGGCATGGCAACCCACCCCAGTATTCTTGCCTGGAGAATCCCATGGACAGAGAATCCCATGGACCGAGAATCCCATGGACCAAGGAGCCTGGTGGACTACAGTCCATAGGGTCGCATAGAGTCAGACACAACTGAGCGACTAAGCGCACACCATACTAGGAAGTGGCTGAAGTAGCATTCACTTTCAAGCCCTCGGCTCTTCTAGGCAAAGGGTTCACTGAAGCAGGCTTGGCAGAGAGGAGAGAGTTGGGCTGAGAGGGGGCTATGTGTGACTGGGGGTGGGGGTAATATGTGGGGCAGCAGAGTGGGAGGAGGCACATTTGAGTCTGTCCACTCAGGATACACGGTGCGTGGACTGCTCTGTCCTCGACCTGGGCCCTGACATGTGGGTAGTTGGAATGCTGAATCCAGAGCCTGCAGAGCCAGCCTGAGCCCTGCAGGCTCAAGGGGAATAAATGCCTGTTCAGGACTTGCCTCTTCGAAATGGAAATACTAGATCAAGTGAGCCTGGAGGCTGGGATTCATGGAATGCTGTGATGTTACAACTGCAAGTGATTTCTTACCATAACACCCACAGAGAATCAGACTTCTGCTCTTTGCCGACAGTTTGCTCTGATACCCCGGGGGGATGCGAGAACATGGTCCCTAAGGGACAACTCATTTGGTTCTTAGGCAGCTAATACTTCGTGAATGCTTAGCCCATGCCAGGCACAACTGGTCAGCCCCAGCCTCCAGAAGGGGAGCAGAATCATGGCTGTGTGGAGGTGTGTAGCACTCAGAGGTCTCCTCACCCAGCTTCTCTCTGGGTGCAGGAAGTCCTCCAGCTTCCTCAACTGGGTCTAGGACCCCACCTCTTCCTGAAGAAGTTCCATCCCTTGTGACCTCACTAAGATTGTTAAGATCTTCCTCATACCAACCCCCAAAGTGATCTCCCTGTAAATTCTTATTGTTTTCAGTTCTGTCTTTTATGGCTGCATGGAGGAAATAGGATCCAGGAATAGCAAATAGGTTTCATCTTGGTAAGCAACTCCAGTCAGCTGGTGGTAGCTGCCTGAGGTCCTAGGAAGGAAAAGGTTCTGAAGCCAAGACTGGGCTCGGAAGGGAAGTCTAGAAGCAATGCCATAGTTAGCCAATTAGCAGTTACATGACAAGTGCATTTCACCTTCAACCAATGGATAGTAAATACCTAAAGAATGCTAAGACAGTGTGTTCAGTGCAGGGGGGAAACGAAGTCACATTTGATTATTAATGGTCTGCTGTGGGCACAGGAAAGGCTAATATTGGGGCATGTACCACAATATTGTCATTTCTGGATCAGAGTATTGCCAAGATCCCATCCAATTAAAAACTCTGTGTTAAAAGAAACTGCTGACCTTTGAAAGAGGAATTGGAATTGTACATTTTCTGCAACTCTCTCACCAGGTGGAATTAACTGTGGAGAAGCACATAGCCGGCTTCTGGGTCAAAATCCCATGTGTGGACAACATTGGTAGCTGTACCTATGACAACTTCTGTAATTTACTTGAAATGTTAATTCCCATTGAGGAACCCTGCCCGGAACCACTGCACACCTATGGGCTTCCCTGTCACTGTCCCTTCAAAGAAGTAAGTACAGGGAGGGGAGAGCATTTCCCTGTGACTGGGGTAGAGATGTGACATTGGGAGACATTCTCTTGCAGACCTGGACATCTGTGGGTGTAAATGACCCGATCTATCTTGAATCACTTAACTTTTGGGGGCCTCGGTTTAGCCATCTGTAAAATGGGAAACTTGATGCTTGATCTGACCTCCAGTGCCCTTCTGCTATTACATTCCATGCTCTACATGACTCTTAGGAGAGTGGGAAGAGGGGCAGTTCGAAGTTGCAAACTTAGAGGTCACTCCAGGAGAGAGTCACGTCTGTAGGCTCCCACTGACACTGGCTTTCCCACAGGGCGCCTACTCACTGCCCAAGTCCGACTTCATGCTGCCCGACCTGGAGTTGCCCAGCTGGCTCAGCACGGGGAACTACCGCCTGCAGACCATCCTGAGCAACAGTGCGAAGCGGCTGGCTTGTGTCAATATCTCCGCCTCCCTTAAAGGCAAATAAGGTGGCACTTGCCACTGCAGAATGAAGAGGGTGTGAGGAAGGCATCCTCTTCCTCTGTCTTACGTTGGCCAAGGCCAGATTCTACTCTCTGTCCTTTCTCAAGCCCTTTTCTACAATGATGATGTTCCCCTGCTGAAAGTCATCTTATGCCACTTACAGAGGTTTTAACTGTGGGCCAGCAGCCCTGACCTAAGGGAGGATGAGCCTGGTGGTTTTTGACAGCCCAGGACACCTACTGGGGTGGCTGTTGCACTTGCAGCCTCACCTCCATGGCTTTCTCTCTAAAATCTTAACTCATTTTCTAAGGAGGCTAACATGTTTTATGACCCCCACTTTCAGAATGACCCAATCTTGGTCTCCTGAAGTACCTTTATGATTTTTCTCATTGACTGTTTTATCTGTGTCACTGACCTAAAAGCAGAGTGAAAGTACTAACAGTTTTCATTTACTCCCACTCCCTCTTACAAGGAAGGGTCTGAAGGAATTGATCTAAATCTATTCCTCTATTAACTTCGATCATTTAGTGTTCTTTTTCTAGACTTGCCCAGTTAACAGTGGGGCGTAGCGTATCCTGGAGAGGCAGGGCATGTGGGAGAACAATGGAGAATGTGTATTTAAGGTAGTCTGCAAATTCAGGTGCTTTCAGGGCAAAGCGCGGGGCATCCGTGAGTGATGAGGGCCACAAGAAGCATGTTGTTTCCAGGCGTATCTTGCCTTTGTACAACAGCACTGATCTAAGGCAGCTGCTGCCCCATCTCGAGCTGGGGCTCTAATCAGGGATGTGAAATCTGGGCTGAGTTAGAAAGGGTACTTGCAGTCTATAGGGGCAGTTGCTGTCCAGCTATTGCCAGTGAGTTCCACAGGAGATTGTGGGCCCAGCATTATGAAATATTCTCAACATTTTTCCCCTCAAGAGGCCAGAAATCCAGACTTTTATATGAAATCCATTTTTAAATATTGAGAGTGAATTTTTTTTTTTTTTTAAACACTGCACAGGCAGAAGGGGCCAAACAGAGTTGTCAGTAGGGAAATCTGGCTCATGGGAGGCCAGTTCGTGGCCTTGGATGTAAGAACACGCATGCCTTGTCCTTTTAACCTCGGGACAACTCCAGCACTGTTTCGCCTTCTGTGGGGCCGAATCCATAGTGCCTGACCCCGTAGGCTCCTCCGATGCTGGGGGAGTGAGGTGGCCGCAGAGCTAAAAGCTCAGGGCCTCCTGCCCTGGCCCAGAGTGCTGTCAGGGTGAGGGAGGCAGCTGAAGAGGTGGCCCCACCAGCAGCCATTCTGTGGAGCAGGGATCCATGATGAGAGGTGGATTTTTATCAGGTGCCTGGGTTTATTCATCATCCTGTCCTCCTGTGACCAGCCTCAGGTTCGGGGCTCACGCGAAGCCTGGAATGGTAATAAATCTTTTTGACTTTCTGAGAATTCCTCCTTTCTTGTGGCTGCATATTTTTTCCACTGATCACATCTCAGGGTTTCCAGAGCTCGTTTGCTGGGTTGTTCCTGCTGGAAGAGTTTATAGCAGCCGGACAAGAGCTGAAGCAATGCCAGGGACTGACTCTTCTGTTTCTGGCTTGTGTGCTGCTTAGCATCTCTGCTTCATTCTGTCCCAGCACCATCCAGCTTCCGTGTGTGTTTGTTTGTTTTTGACCTTCTCCCTCACAGTATGGCCTCTCCAGCCTTTATTTCCTCTCCTGGCTCTTTGGGCATTATTCTCACAGACGTATTTTAGTTCCCATCTTTGCAGGGAAGGACGTTCAGTAGTTTGGTTAGTCTTTGTGTATGCTGTGCTTTCGGCTCAGATGCTCCTCCAAGTCTTGTTGAGAGGTGGCGAATGGTGAGAATCTCAAATCCCAGAGCAAAGTGGACTTTTTAACAAATGGTGCTGGGCCAAATGGAAAGCCATTTGGAAAAAAGTTGAAATTGGATCCATACTTAATGCCATAGGAAAGAATAAACTTCAAATGAGTCCAGGGTCTAAGTATTAAACATGAAACCATACAAAAAAGAAACATGGGTGAAATGTCCAGAGAAAATAAACACTGATAAAGTTGACTGCATAAGAAATAATGTGCTTTGCCGAGGACCAGCCCTGGCTGATCCAGGGTATTCGAAGGGGGAGACGGCGTCGGCGGCCTATTCAAATGGTAATTAGAGATATAAAGAGTAATAGCATGAGGATAGCTCAGTAGGAAAATTCAGTGGAGAAAAGAGGCTGAGTAGCTTGGTTTACGCAGAAAATCAATATAACCCGTGACACCAGGTTAGCTCTGACCACGGAGGCCGCAGGCGCCCTCTCGAATAGCGGAAGGTGCCCCACCTTAGACACCTTCTCGAGTGGGTCTTAGAAGCCCAGGCAAATAAGTGGTCGCAGAGGATATCCACGCTCCAGATGGAGACTTCAGCCGGAAGTTAAAGGAAAGAATGACATGGGGAGACCAAGCATTGGTGAGCAAGGCCTGTAGCTGTATTTTTAACAGGGGTTTATATACCCTAAGTTACACATAGAGGATAATAGGGGATGCAAAGTCAGCAGTTTTTGATCCTTATCAAAAATCAGGGTTTCTTTCCTGCAAATTTATCGTATACAAATGGTTTAGGTGATTTACATCATCTTCTGGCCAGAAGGCCTACTAACATTTTATGACTCTTGACAAGGACTTATCAACAAAGACTTATTTTCTCTAAAAGTAATTATTTTAAGGTTTGGCGCCATCTTCCAAAGATAAAATTGCATTCCTATAGGGTGGATGTGTAATGGGTTTACAACAAAGGAAAGAATTTATTACCTTAAGGGTCTAAAGTTACTAACACCAAGGCCACTACTTATTTTTTCTACATACCAACTATATTAATTAATACACATCCAAGGATACAATTCAGGGGATGTGAAAACTTGGCAACAAACATTGACTCATCAATGAAATCCTTTACTAGTTTTATTCTGACAGTTTCTAATTCTCTGAGAGGCTCTAAGCTATTTGAATATCTTAAGCTTCCCGTGCCTCTTGAGGCTGGGAGACTGTAAACAATCGTATGCATAGCTGTAGGAGTCCGGGTAAACTTGTCAGGCGAGTTAGAGAGCCATCTGAGGGGTTTGGATTTAAACACTCCTAATTGCCCAGGAACTTTATTAATTGGAGCTGTAAGTTAACTCTTTGACAGAGAGAGCGAGATGGTGGTAGGGGACAGCCCCCAGTAAAGTCAGAGGTGAGAGCACAAAGCAATAAAGTAGGCAGACTCTGGTTTTTTGGGGGGAAAATGCTCGAGAATATCCCGGCGGACTCCTGAGGCTCGATCCCGCCTTTGCGTATGCCGAGCCTCCTTCCTCATGACCTTTGTCACAAGCGGAATGCCTCACCGGCTCCCAGCAGTGCTTGGCAAGAGACACAGTCAAAAGACTGGAAGAAAATATTTATAGCACATATCATAGACAAAAGGTTAATAATATTCCTACTGTAAAGAATGAAGTATCAAGGGATCAAAAACCTGATAGGAAAGTTGGAAAAATAAATGAACAGATAAACTCTCACATAAAGATATAAAAATGACTCTTAAACATAATAAGATATGGAAACTCACTTCAAAATCAGAAAAATGTAAATTGAAACAATATTAACATAACATTTGTCAATTTCTTGGGTTGGTAAGAAAATAAGCACACTACCACAAACCACTGGGCCAGGCTGTGTGGGAAAAGGTCCCCTCAAACATAGCGGGTAGGAATACAGACTGGTCCAGTCCTGCATGAGGGGAATTTGTCAGTGTTTCTGTTCATGGAGGTTTCCCTGGTGGCTCAGAAGGTAAAGAACCCGCCTGCAATGCAGGAAAACCAGGTTCAATCGCTGGTCAGGAAAATCCCCTGGAGAAGGCAATGGTAACCCACTCCAGTATCCTTGCCTGGAGAATCCCATGAACAGAGGAGCTTGACGGGCTACAGTCCTAGGATTGCAAAGAGTTGGACATGACTGAGTGGCTAAACACACACACACTGTTCATGTAAGAAAAATACACATGTGTCTGCTCATATGTACATAAGGAAAAATAAGCTGGAAACTAATGAACTGGTTATTCACAGAGAGTGGAAAGAAGAGGGAAATGATAACAGGGTATAAAGGATGAAGAGGATGGGATGCTTCTGAGTATATCTTGATATATATCTGACTCTTAGAACCATAATAATGTTTCTGAATCCCAAATCATAAATCAAGCAGGAGATAAGGGAAATTCAACATGGAATATAAACAGTAACAAAATATATTTCAATAAATAATACAACAACACTGAAGTGGGTGGGAAAACAAAGTTACAGTATTTTGATGGAGTACTGTAAAGCAACAGAAAAAAGGAGCTGCACACAAATGCTGTATATGCTATAGTTTGTTTTTTCACAGGAATAGCGTTAGCAATCTAAAAGTATTTCCTGTGTATATTAGGACTGAGAAAATAAATGTGGATAATGAGAGCGTGGGGGCCTACTGAAAGGACACAGGAACCAACTGGAGGGAGCTCTCAGTGGCCAAGTCTTGGACAACTTGAGCAAGAAAATAAACAATGACAGTAATAGGTTATAATCCTTTGAATGAAAACAAACATCCATGAGTCTGTACACAACAGAATCTCAACTAAATGTAAAAGGAATGGTATTAATAGGAAAAAAAATCATTAGGTAAATGCTACTGTCAGAACTGTTGCAGATAAGGAACATCTATGGATGCTAAAATTATTGGATAAACATATGATGAGAAACAGGATTTTGCACAGTCTCAAGATACCTCCTCACAGGATACAATTACAAAGGGGGAAATGTAATGGTGGAGAAAACTGGCAGACAACACTTCCAAGTGATCCAAGTTAACATCACCAGTAAGTAATAAGACAAACTGACATCATGCACCTCCCAGTACGGTGTACTGATAAAGGACACTGACACTTCTCTGCTTTGCTCAAAATGTGTAATCTCAACTTTATCACAAGAAAGATCACACAAACCTATATTGAGAAACACTACAAAAGAACTGGCCAGTCCTCTTCAAAAATGTCAGGGCCACGAACAGTAAGGAAAGACTGAGGAACAGACAGATCAGAAGAGAATAGGAATTGTGAGATCTCAGATTAGATGCTGGATTAAAAAAAAGAATCAGAAATAGGATTTCACCAGGGTTAACTATTTAGGTTTAATAATTGTGTTATGTTTGGGTACGATGTTAACATTAGTGAAAGTTAGGTGATTTAAAGGCTTTCAAAATAAAAAAGCTATGACAAACCTAGACAGCATATTAAAAATCAGAGACATCACTTTGCTGACAAAGGTCCATATAGTCAAAGCTATGGTTTTTCTAGTAGTCATGTATGAATGTGAGAGTTGGATCATAAAGAAGTCTGAGGGCCGAAGAACTGATGCTTTCAAACTGTGATGCTGAAGAAGACTTTTGAGAGTCCCTGGAACAGGAAGGAGATCAAACCAGTCAATCCTATTAGAAATCAACCCTGAATATTTATTGGAAGGATTGACGCTGAAGCTGAAGCTCCAGTACTTCGGCCACCTGATGCAAAGAGCCGACTAATTGGAAAAGACCCTGATGCTGGGAAAGATTGAGGGCAAGAGAAGAGGGTGACAGAGGATGAGGTGGTGTGATGGCATCATTGACTCAGTGGACACAAGTTTGAGCAAACTCTGGGAGATAGTGAAGGACAGGGAAGCCTGGTGTGCTGCAGTTCATGGGGTCACAAAGAGACACAACTTAGTGACTGAACAACAACAACAACAATAAGAAAAAAGGTTGTAAAAGTATATTGCAGAAGTTTCTCCATGACAACGGAGAAGTGTTACAAAATAGAAGCTTATCAGGGCTTGCAGAGTCTGGGTCAGTGGGTGAAATCAGGGAGGGTTTTCCTGAGGAAGTGATAACAGATCTGACAAATGAGTAGGAGTTAAGCAGGTAGTTCAGTTCAGTTCAGTCGCTCAGTCGTGTCCGACTCTTTGCGACCCCATGAATCGCAGCACGCCAGGCCTCCCTGTCCATCACCAACTCCCGGAGTTCACTCAGACTCACGTCCATCAAGTCAGTGATGCCATCCAGCCATCTCATCTTCTGTCGTCCCCTTCTCCTCCTGCCCCCAATCCCTCCCAGCATCAGAGTCTTTTCCAATGAGTCAACTCTTCGCATGAGATGGCCAAAGTACTGGAGTTTCAGCTTTAGCATCATTCCTTCCAAAGAAATCCCAGGGCTGATCTCCTTCAGAATGGACTGGTTGGATCTCCTTGCAGTCCAAGGGGCTCTCCAGAGTCTTCTCCAACACCACAGTTCAAAAGCATCAATTCTTCGGTGCTCAGCCTTCTTCACAGTCCAACCCTCACATCCATACATGACCACAGGAAAAACCAAAGCCTTGACTAGACGGACCTTTGTTGGCAAAGTAATGTCTCTGCCTTTGAGTATGCTATCTAGGTTGGACATAACTTTCCTTCCAAGGAGTAAGCGTCTTTTAATTTCATGGCTGCAGTCAGCATCTGCAGTGATCACCATAAGCAGGTAGAGATGGGAGGAAAGAGTTCCAAGTGGAGGAATCAGTATATGTGTAGGCTCTGCAGCAAGATGAAGCTGCTTTTTGGAAACTGGACAAAGGCAGGTGTGGCTGGAGGGGAAAGGTGCCAGAAGAAGTGAGAGAGGAAGGGGAAGAGCAGATCACAGGGCCTGTGGTTCACGTGTGAGTCTCCCTGACCAGCAAGTCCAACTTTCTAAGTTATGGTCCCCTTGAACATTTCTCCTTAAGAGGCTCATATCACTGTAATTTCACTTCCAAGAGGTGTCAGCATGCCAAGCAGAGGTTCTGCTCTCCCCACCGCCCCAGGTTTTTTTTAGCCTTTAATCTTAGATCAGGGAATTGCTTGAGGGGCTCCTGTGTGGGTTTGAGTTTGGCACTGTGTCTGGATGCTGTTTGCTAGTAACAAATCTCATGACTCCTTAGAGTGTTGCCTGTCAGTTTCATTCCCAGGGTCACAGTGGCTTATAAATCACTCATGTCACTTGCGTTGACTTGGGAGCCAACTCTTGATGCTCCAGTTTCTGATGGACAGCTTCCACTGCCACCCCCATGCAGGGCTCGTGTTGCTTAGCAATCTCAATCTGTGTTCTATAGCCATCTCAACCCTCTCATTCCTCTTTCTTTCAGTGGGCTTGTTGAAGATCCAAATTCAGCTTCTCCTTAAAATGGTTCTGTGTAACATTCCCCCCAAAGCCCCATCACAGTCCATCTCAGTCATGTTAAGATGAATCACATTCTTGGAGACAAGAAATGCAGTGGGAAATGATTCTGAAGGTTCTGGGGGTCAGGAATCCTCCTAGAGCCTCTGTATCCTCCCAGATATCTCTATTCCAATGACCAGGTCCCAGTTTTTGCCAAGGAAGCACATGGGAGCAGAAAATTCACTACACATTGCTGAAATTGGAAAGGCCAATTTGGGTCCTAACAGTGATCTCAGAGTGCTGGCTGCAACCAGAAACTGTTCTGTACCAGTCATATGGTGGCCTGAGTCTCGTTATCTGGTAACTTACTTCCCTAATCTGAGTTCGCATATCATTCTATTCTGCACTCAAACCTTAGTGCCAGGGTTGGCTACCCACCATCTGCAGACTGTTCAGTGCTACAAGGAGCAGAAATTCTTGCATTCATTTTTTCAGAGGTTCTTTTGCAACTTAGAGTCTATTAGTTTCATGGGGTTTGCGACGGCTCTTAAAGTTGCATGCAAAATTTAATATGTATATATGAGAGTTGTATGGAAGGGGGATCCATGGCTTTCATTAGCTTCAACAAGGTGTATGACCCCTCCAAAAGTTATAAACCACTGTCCTATTTGCATTTTATTGTTCTATATTCTATAGTAAGGCTTCTATATGTGCCATAAAGCCTCACCTGCTCTAGGCTTATGGTCTGGGTCCCCAAAGAGCAAAGATTTTATTATTGGCATATATTAATAGCTTTCTTACATCTTGATAGGATGGTCCTCCCTACCTCCTCTTCCCTCATGATGCCATAGCTACTTCACATCTCCAAGAGGTTGTTCCTTGACATCTGACCATTGCTAAATGAATGAAGGCGCATTGCAGGGTGAGAACTCTGCCAACTCCAGCTGGGATTCCTGTTATTTAAGCCGTAGACCCAATCATCAAATGGAAGGCAAGGCTGAAAAGTGATGTTACCTAGAAATACTCATTATTCTGTAGATTTATGCTTTGCATACTTTTCCATATAATAATATAGTTCGCTGTAAAATGTTTTTAAGAAGTGGTGCTTCCATTAGAGTGAAACAGATCATTAAAAGTTTCCCTCACATGAAGTTTCTTTAGTTATAAAATCAACACATTATTATTAAAAATGTAACAACACAGGTAATAAAAAGGAAAAACATAGGACTCCCCTGGTGGTCCAGTGGTTAAGAATCCAACTTACAATGCAGGGAACATGGGTTCGATCCCTGGTCCAGGAACTGAGATCCCATGTGCCACAGGGCAACTAAGCCCGTGTGCCCCAACTACTGAAGCCCATGTGCCCGTGCTCTGCAACAAGAAGCCACCACAGTGAGAAGCCTGCACACAGCAACTAGAGAGTGGCTCCCGCTCGCCACAACTAGAGAAAGCCCATGGGCGCAGCAACGAAGACGCAGAGCAGCCAAAAATAAATACATAAAATTACACCCCCAAAACCCACCCAAAAGCAAAACCACCACCACCAACAAAAACGTATAAAACTTCACTCATAACTGAACCCACTTGGAGAAAATTCCTGTAATATTTTACTGGGTTGGCCACAAAGTTTGTTCAGGTTTTTCTATAACATCTTCAGAAAAATGGGAATGAATTATTTTGCAAACCCAATATATTGCACATATCCTTCAAAACTATTTGACTATATGCATACATGCATTTTAAAAAAGAACCAAAATGGCATCAGGTTTCACATTCTAGTTTTAACAGATATATAATGAAACTTACATATTGTACAACTGAATAAAATTTGACATATATACACACCTGGGAAACCATCCTCACAGTCAAAATAGTGAACATATTATCCATCACTTCTGCAAGTTTCCTCATGCCCATGCTCACCTCTCTCACCTTCAAGGAACCTGATTTTCTTTCTGTCGCTACAGGTTAGGTTGCTTTTTTTTTTTTTTTTTTATGAATAGAATGATACAATTTGCCACCAGCCAATGCAGGGAATACAGGTTTGATCCCTGGTCCCGTAAGATCCCACATACTGTGGACCAGCTAAGCCGTGCTCCACAACTACTGAAGCCTGTGCACTCTAGAGCCTGTGCTACACAACAAGTCACAAAAATGAGAAGCCCAAGTGCACTACAAAAAAGAGCAGCCCCTGCTCACCACAGCTAGAGAAAGCCTGCGAAGTGTGTATGAAAAAAGATTCATCCATGTTATTGTGTGAATTGATAGTTTGTTCCTATTTATCACGGAATTGTACTCCACGGCTTGGATACCCCACAGTTTATCCATTCACTTGTTGATGGACATTTGGGTTGTTTCCTTTTTGCTACTGTACATACAGTTACCACAAACATGTGGGTACGAGTCTTCTTTTTTTTTCTTGGCTGTGCCGTACAGCTTGCAGGATCCTACTCCCCAGCCAGGGATTGAACCTGTGCCTTTGGCAGTGAAAGCATGGAGTCCTAACCACTAGACTGCCATGAAATTCCTTTTATAGGTCTTTTTATAGGTAGAAAATCCCTTTCCTTTCAGGTAAATACCTTGAGGTAGAATAGTTGGATTATATGGTAGGTGTGTCGAACTTTTTAAGAAACTACCAAACTGTTTGCCAAAGTGGTTGCACCATGTCTGTCCACAATAGCGGTATATGGGAGTTCCAGTTCCTCTATATCCTTGATGAGCATGCTCAGCCTTAAAAATTTTAGTCATTCTAATGGGTATATAGTAGTACCATGTATGGTTTTAATTTGAATTTCCCTAATTATTAATGATATTGGGACATCTCTTCAATGCTTATTTACCATCCATGTATATTTTTTTGGTGAAGAATGCGTTCATATTCTTTGCCCATTAAAAAAAAGTTGTTTCCTAATTGTTCAGCTTTAAGAGTTCTTTATGTATTCTGAATGTGAGTATCTCATTAAACACAAGCTTCTCAAAGACCTTCTCCCAGATGGTGACTTTTCCTCCTATCCTCTTAACAGCACCTTTTAAAGAAGAAAGATTTCAATTTTGATGGAGTTCACTTTAGTAATTTCTTCTTTTATGGATTGTGCTTTTGGTGTTATATCTAAGGAAGATCTTAGCCCAAGGATCATAACATTTTTCTCTCCTATATTTTCTTCTAACAATTTTTAGGTTTTACATTTACATTTAGACCTAAGGTACGTTTTAAGTTGATTTTTTTATATGTAATGTAAAGTATGGATCCAAGGTTTTTTTTTTTTTTTTTTTTTGGTGGAGGGGATCATAAAGATTTCCAATTCTTGCACACAACTTTCTTGAAAAGGTGATCCTTTTTCTACTACCTTGCCTTTTCTTCTGAACCTTTGTCAAAAATAAGTTGCCCACATATGTGTAGAGTTCTGAACTCTCTATTCTTTCCACTGAACTATTTGTCAATTTTGGTGCCAACACCATGCAGTTGTTTTTTTGGTTTGTTTTTGTCCACACTGCATGGCATGTGGGAATCTCAGTTCCTTGACCAAGAATTGAACGTACGCCCCCTGCGCTGGAAGCACAGAGTCATAACCACTGGATCACCAGGGAGGTCCCAACACCATGCACTTTGGATTACAGTAGCTCTGCTATAATTTTTGAAATCAAACAGTGTTAGCTCTTCAACCTTGCTCTTTTTCAAGAAATATTTTGGCAATTCTAAATGTCTTTGCATTTCCATGTGAACTTCAGAATCAGCTGGCTAATTTATAAAAAATTAACATACCTTGCTGAATTTGATGAGAGTTGACATCTTAACTGTAACGTGTCTTCTGAGCTATGAATGAGGTGTATCTCTCCATTTTTTTGCTGTTCAGTCACTAAGTCATGTCTGACTCTTTGAGACCCCATGGAGCATGCCAAGACGCCCTGTCCTTCATCATCTCCCTGAGTTTGCTCAAACTCATCTGCATTGAGTCAATGGTGCCATCCAACCATCTCATCCTCTGTTGCCCTCTTGCCCTCAATCTTTCCCAGCATAGGGGTCTTTTGCAAGGAGTCAGCTCTTCTTGTCAGGTGGCTGAAGTACTGGAGCTTCAGCCTCAGCATCAGTCCTTCCAACAAATATTCAGGACTGATTTCCTTTAGGATTGACTGGTTGGATCTCCTTGCAGTCCAAGGGACCCTTCAAGAGTCTTCTCCAGCACCACAGTTTGAAAGCATCAATTCTTCAGCACTCAGCCTTCTTTATGGTCCAACTCTCACATCCACACATGACTACTGGAAAAACCATAGCTTTGACTATATGTATTTTTGTTGGCAAAGTGACATCTCTGCTTTTGAATATGCTGTCTAGGTTTGTCATAGCTTTTCTTCCAAGGAGCAAGCGTCTTTTAATTTTGTGGCTGCAGTCACCATCTGCAATGATTTTGGAGCCCAAGAAAATAGTCTGTCACTGTTTCCACTTTTTTCCCATCTATTTGCCATGAAGTAATGGGACTGAATGGTCTTAATTTCTTTTAGAAGTATTTTATAGATTTTAGTGTACATGTGTTTCATATCTTTCATCGGAATTAACCCAGACTATTGCATGTTTTTGGTGCTTTTGTAAGTGCAGTTTCTAATTGTTCCCAGTCACAAATTTTCAAATAATAAACCAACCCTCTATTCCTGGGATAAACCCCACTTGGTCATGATGTATTATTCTTTTAATATATTGCTGAATTTGATTTGCTAAAATTTTGTTTAGCATTTTTACATCTATGTTCATGAAGAATTTTGTTCTGTAGCTTTATCTTCTTGCAATGTCTTTGCCTAGGTTTGGTTCACATAGTGTTTTAAACCAGCTTTTAAAAACTAATAAATCACAAATATATCATATGCATTTTAATGTTGTATTTTGCAATGTTTGGGGGGCATCACAGCATTTTATTTTGGATGAATCATAGTTTAACCTAATGTTGGATATTTGTTTCCAACTCTTTACTGTTATAAACAACGCATCCAGGGACTTCCCTGGTGGTCCAGTGGTTAAGAGTAAGCCTGCTAATGCAGGGGATATGGGTTCAACCCCTGGTTCAGGAAGATTCCACATGCCATGGGGCAACTAGAGCCATGTGCCACAAATACTGAGCCTGAACTCTGGAAAACGTGAGCTGCAGCTGAGTCTGCATGCCACAACTACAGGAGCCCATGTATCTTCAGAGCCTGTGCTCTGCAATGAGAGAAGCCACTACGATCAGAAGCCTGCACACCACAACTAGAGAAAGCCCGTGTACAACAACAAAGACTCAGTGCAATTAAAAATAAAATAATAAAATTAATATAAAAAATTTTTTAATGCGTACATTTTTGAAGACATAAAAGATTCTTAAGATAAAGCCCTGGAAGTGAAATTAGTGGGTCAGAGGGCTATGCATTTTAAGATATATACTGTAAAACTTCCCTCCAGAAAAGTCATAAAAATGTGTTCTGCCATCTTCAGAATACAAGATTGTCTGTTTTTCCAAACCCTTACCAAAAGTAAGTATTATTTTTAAAAGGTCAGTAGTCCTTGCACATGATGAAATCCTTTCCGTCACACAAACTGCTCAGTCTCTTTAGCCTAAATCAGCTCTAAGTGGTCTTAAGGTATCTGAGAAGGTAGGATGGGGGCGGGAGGGAGAGGGGTGCAGAGAGAGAGAGGAAGAGGGAGAGAAAGAGCTGATATCCTTCTAAGTAGGAAAGTCATTTGTAATGAAAGATTGCTAAGAAATGTTTTTATCCCTTAAATTACTTCTGGGATCCCATATCTCCAGGGCAATAGGGTAACTTGCTGATGGAAAGCCCTTCAATTTTCACACATGTGGTTAAAGGATAAACCCATTTCTTTTCTTTTTTTTTTCTCTTTCAGAATGTCAGAGCTGGAAGAGCCCTTAATAGCCAATCAGTCCAATCCTTCATTTCAAAGAATGTGAAAATGAGATAGAGAGGGGGAGAAACTTGCTTAAGATCCCACAGGAAATCAGTGGCAGAGCCAATGGCTAGACAAAATTACTACTAAGTTCTATTTTTGTTCTGTGACTCTTCACTTAGAACCATATCTGAAACCATAGAAACTCATCTTCACCCAACATACTTTTCTAAACCTGATACTTCAAGGGCAGAATAGAGAGAATAACTGCTTTTGCATTTATATTTGTGCTTGGTCTGTTTCAAGGACATGGGCAAATGACATCCTTTTCCCCATTAAATGAGGCAGATAATATGAGTGGTTGAATGTGGTTTTGGTTCACAGGTACAAAAGGCCTCCAGAGAAATCCACAAACCAGAAAAGACATAGCCTGAGAGGTACCAGTACTGACTAGTATCATCTACATTTCTCTTGGAAAGATAAAGAAGCCACTAATTAATATAGAGATGCTGGGGTTTGATGAATGTATATAACATCCACAACAGAAGTCAAACTGGGAATGGGAATATGGGAGAACTATCAGAATAAAAATAGATAATTATGCATAGACACCTGTGGAGTTGGCTACAGAATGGTTGATGGGTTGGGTCAACTCATAGAGGGCTTGGTATGTTCCAAATACACACCCCAAAAGGCCCAGAATGCTGATCATGATGTCCTTCACAATGGTGATACAGTTCATGTCTTCAGGGTAAAAGGTGATGAGCTCCAGGAAGGGAGGGATGATGAGGGCTAGGGCACTGCTGCTCACGGAGCCCACCAGGGAGATGACCAGGTCCAGGCGGGGGATGAGGATGGCTGAGACACCTGTGGGGGGAGAAGAGGCTTAGAATCATGGAATGTTCCTTCAGGAAGGGAGCCCAGAAACAAACCATTTGTTTGGAGCCTTATAATTCCCAGACGCCTGAGACACCATCTGGAGAGGTGGGAAAGCAGCTCATTGTGAACTTGAGCAGCAGATCAAGCACTGTGGCTCTGGACTTCCACATTTGTTTTAACACCAATTTACATGCTCTCCTTTCATGCTTTATCTATTGAGTTTTTCCACATATAATATTTATTGATAAGGATTCTCTATCACCCATCCGTAATGGTCTTCTCATTGCAGAGTTGGGGAAGTCTAGAACTCTAGAGGGAATGGGTCATGCCCAAGGTCACATAGAGCTGAGACGAGAACCCAATGAGATGGGATTCCCTCAACTGTAACAGAGTCTTGGAGACTTTAAGACGAAATTTACTCTCTCTCTTGCACAACAATCCTACAGTTGTTTGAGATACAGATACAGAGTTTACCCAAGCCTTTGTTTCTCCAGGCAAAACCTCCCTAGTTCTTTCCTTCATTCCTCACAGGCCACCATTTTAAATTTTCTTAGAGAAAGCATTTCCCAGCCCTATTCACAATGTTTCCCAAACATCTACAATGGCACCTGATATCAAATGAACTAGGAAATGAATGAATAGAAGGAAGAAAGGGAGGGATGGGGGAAGGGAGGAGAAAATGACTTCCAAGAATTTAACAAAGCAGCCCTTTGAGGTTCTTCCTATAGTTAAACACCGCCTTAAGAGGACTTCACATTAATTTTTGATAGGAAGGAATACGGCACAGTGGAAAACACAGGCTTTGGCGCCACACAACCTGCATCAAATCTCAACTGTGTCACTTGGCAGTTACATGATGTGAGCATGTTACTTCATTTCCTGGGTCACAGTTCCTTCAGCTGGTAATATTACATAGTTAGGCTGTCCTGAGTATTACATAATCTCAGTGTTGTGCCTGACATATAGGAGGCATATAGGAATGAATAAATGACACTTCTTTCTCCCACAAACCAGCCAATGTATTCTATGTGTAGATAGTAGAGATTACTGTAACATTTACTCTGTGACAGTTCTGTTAACCCATTTTTCAGCTGGAAACTTGAGGCTCAGGGAGGTAAAACATGTTGCTTGGCTGGTGGCCGAGCCAGCGATAGTGGGGTAGCCGTCAGTGTGGCTGCGAGCCACAGCACTGGGCAAAGAGAGCCCTTTCGTCCTACTCACAGGTCAGACAGACCAAGGCTGTGCGGACAGACAGGTCTGCAAACAGCGCCCAGCTCTCTGACACCTGGGAGATGATGATGGGGATGATGATCTCAGCTGGGACGTGGAACTGGAGGGCATAGGTGAAGAAGATGCCGATGGAGTACATCAGCTTGACTGACTGGTACAACCTGTAGAGAGAGAGGGACAGCACATGAAATTTGATGTGGCTCCAGGGCAGGGCCATGCAGGATTTGCTCACTGCTTGGAAGCTGGGATTGTTAAGTTATATCACTACCTAACTTCCACTGACTCAGCCTGACGTCATTAGAGACACTTGGGAAGTTTATTAAAAGTGCACATTCTTGGAGATTCTCATTTAATAGGCTTGTAGCTCAGGAATCTGTGCCTTCTTTCTCCTTCTGTTTGTTTTTTTTTTAAAGGTATATCTGCATAGAGTAAAGTTCACAGTACAAAGATTATATTCCCTCCCACCTTTGATTTCCAGTCTCCAGTGCCTCCTTCCACAAGCAACTCCTCTAACTTTTCTTGAAGGCCCTCCAGAAATACTGTAGACACAAATTTGTACAGACTGTAGGTACACATCCGGAAGCACCCTTTACGTACCACTGATTTTTGTTCATTAAATATTTCTTAGATATTGTTCCCCATCAGTACACATAGATCTGGCTCTTCTATTTAATAGCTGCTGATATTCCAATTGCATGGATATACTATGATTTGTTTAATTTTAAAGATATTTTTATTGGAGTGTAGTTGATTTACAATGTTGTTTTAGTTTCAGGTATATAGCAAAGTGGATCAGGTGTGTATATATATATATATATACACACACACACACACACACCCTCTTTTTTTTAAGATTCTTTTCCCATATAGGCCATTACAGAGTACTGAATTGCGTTCTCTGTGTGATAAAGCAAGTTCTTGCTAGTTATCTATTTTTATAATCTTTAACTGCTCCCCAATTAATAGAAATTTAGATTATTCCTAGTCTTCTGTCAGTAAACAATGCAGCAAAGAATATGCTTGTACATACACCTATGCACATATAGTATACAACCCCAGATGTAAAAATGCTGAGTAAAAGTATATGTGATTTCACATTTTGATAACTCTCATTAAAGGGAACCCTCACACACTGTTGTAAATTGGTGCGGCTACTGTGGAAAACAGTATACCGGTTCCTCAAAAAACTAAAAACAGAACTACCATATGACTCAGTAATTCCACACCTGGGTATGTAACTGAAAAAAATTAAAACTCTGATTCAAAAAGATACATGCACTCCCATGTTTGTGTGAAAGTTGCTCAGTCGTGTCCAACTCTCTGCAACCCCATGGACTATACAGGCCAGAATACTGGAGTGGGTAGCCTTTCCCTTCCCAAACCAGGGATCAAACCCAGGTCTCTTGCATTGCTGGAAGATTCTTTACCAGCTGAGCCACAAGGGAAACCCCTATGTTCATCACAGCATTATTTACAATTGCCAAGATATGGAAGCACCAGATGAAAAGATAAAGAAGATATGGTTTATGTATATAATGGAATGCTGTGCTGTGCTTAGCTGCTCAGTCGTGTCTGACTCTTTGTGACCCCATGGACTGTAGCCTGTCAGGCACCTCTGTACATGGGATTCTCCAGACAAGAATACTGGAGTGGGTTGCCATGCTCTCCTACAGTGGATCTTCCCAAACCAAGGATTGAATCCAGGTCTCTTGCACTGCAGGTGGATCTGAGGCACCAGGGAAGCCCAACAATACTGGAGTGGGTGTTCTCCAGTTCTCCAGGGGATCTTCTGACCCAGGAATCCATCCAGGGCCTCCTGCATTGCAGGTGGATTCTTTACCAGCTGAGCTACCAGGGAAGCCCATAATGGAATGCTACTCAGCCATAAAGAAGAATGAAATTTTGCCATTTGCAATGGTGTGGATGAACTTGGAGGGTATTACGCTAAAGTGAAGTAAGTTAGACAAAGACAAATACTGTATAGCATCACTTATACGTGGAATAAAAAAAAATAACTAGTGAATATAACAAAAAAGAAGCACATTCACAGATAGAGAGAACCAACTAGTGGTTACCAGTGAGGAGAGGGGTGGAGGGAAGGGCGAGATAGTTGTAGGGAACTAACAGGTACAAACTACTGTGTATAAAATAAGTGAGCTGCAGAATATATGGTACAACACAGGGAATATAGCCAATATTATATAATAACTATAAATGGAACATACCATTTATTAATAAAAATTGACTCACTGTGTTACACACTGGAAACCTATGTAACATTGTACATCAACTATACCTCAATAAAAAGAAATAAAAAATACAATTTTGATAGCTCTTGACATATTGCTCATTTGTTGTCTGAGTACAGTGGAGTGCTCCATCCTTGGAAAAACACAGTGTGTGAACACATGCTGGTTTGTGCCATTGTGTTTTGTAAAACTGACATTTCTATTATTAGGAGCGAGACAGAGCAATTTTTCAAATATATAAATTGTCATTTTTGTTTTAATTTGCCTGCGAACTATTTGTTCACACCCATTTCTTCTTGTTCTTTTGCTTATTCCTTCTTTAAGCTCTTCTGGAGAATTTCATCATCAGCCAGGCTCAGAGAACGTGTGAGGTCCTTATGGCACCTGATGCTCATTTTTTCCAGCTGATATCCCAGAAGGAAAGTGCCCTGCCCAAGGTAGTGGCAATCCGAATTCCCCAGAATAAGAACAGCATATTAAGTTGATATCTTACTGGTATAAAATAAGTCACAATTTCAAGGAAATTCCACATTAATTATCTCATCCGGTCATTACCACAACACAGTGAAATGGGTAGGACTGGTGATATTTTTCTCATGTTATAGCTGTGGCTTCATGGGAAATGAACACCCTCCTCCCCGACCCCCCCCACCCTCCCTCCCCTCCGACCCGCCCCCATCCCCCCCCACTCCCCACCGCCTCCCGCATTCAACTGACTTCCAAAAGACCAAGGCTGTGGGGGAGACTAACAATGATAATAGCTAATACTCAGTGAGCACTTACTGCATACCAGACACCTTTCTAAGCTTTTTTATGTATTTGAAGCCAATTTGCCCTCACAGTCACTCCCTAAAAGACAGTGTGGCAGTCATTTGTGCTGCTCAGCTGCTCAGCAAATACCTCCAAGTCTTCCAGACATGTGGCAGAATTTCACTTCCGTGTCCTCTGCAGTGAGGCATGGTCACTTGCTTTGATTGATGAAGTGTGAACAGAAGAGACAGGTTACTTCCTAGAGAAATTTTAGGGCCTTCATAGTGATGGGTGTGATTCAATGTGCTCTTTGCCATGGCAACCAACGAAGTTTCAGGGGTGGCTGGCTGATCAGTCTGGGTCTTGGAAGCTGGGATGGTGCAGAGCTGAGCCCCAGCCATCCCATAATGGACATGTAGCATGAGCATACAATTAAACATTTGTGTGTGTTCAGCCACTGAGATTCTGGAGTGGCTTATTTTGTTTATTACCAGAGCATAACCAATCATGACTGATACAAATAGGCAAGAGTATTATCCTTATTTTACTGAGGATGGAAATGAGGTCTGCAAGACTAGGTAGCTTGTCCAAGGTCACATGAGAACCAGGGTCAAATCCCATTGCTCAGATGCAGAATCTGTGCTCTTGGTTCTACTGGCAGCTTAGTCATTCTGCACGTACTACTGCCAGAATAAGGGCAATGGCTAATACTCGATGAACGCTATATGGCAGTGCCCCAGATGTTTCCTGGATGAATGAATGAATGAGTAAATGAATGAATGATTAATGCAAGAACTTCAGTCAAAGTTCCAGGTGGGGCACAGCGATGGCAGTCTAGGCCCATTTCTGGAACTGGGGACCTGAGTAGCTGTCCATACGCAGGACCCTCAGGCACTACTTCAGAGTTATACTTTTTGTTGTTGCTGTTTCTGTTCCCTAAGCTCTCCCAGACCATTGCTGTTTGAAAGCCTTTGAACCACAGAGTCAGACAGAATTCGGTTTCAACTTTTCATGAACAACACGAAATGGGAAAGTTACTTACAGCCTTTTCACATATCAACTTCCTCATCTAATTCAATGGAGTTGATAATAATAATGCTAACCCATAGGGCTGTTGAGAGAATTAAATGAGATGATACACAATGCCTGGATTATTAAATGTACTTGTTATTATAACACAGATACTAGCAGTCAATATTTTGTTGTTGATAATGAATCAAGGATGCCCCATTTTGCTGCTAAGGCTCAGACTCTGTGACTCCCCTCCTCTTCCCCCGAGTCCCAGATGGGCAGGGACATACCAGCAATTGGGCAAGTTGAGGGTGATGCTGGCCTGGGTGTTCGACCCAAACTTCATGTAGCCCAGTGTCCCCAGGCAGATGTAGAGGACGATGACAAGGGACATCCCCCAGTACAGAACAAAGGAAAACTGCTGTGGATGCTTCATCTGGTTTTTGAGAGGTAGAACCTGGAGGTGAAAGGAGGTTAAGAAAGAAAAGGTAGAAGGAGAGAAAGCAGGTTTCCTCTCAAGGTTGGACCTCCTTCTCCAGGTGGCCCAGAGTCAGGAAGGGTCCACATGCCCTTTCATCTCCTCCCACATTTTCTATAGCCAAGAGGGCCTCATCTTCAAGGCTTGGTGTGGTGTGCAGAGCAGGCGGCATCCTGCAAATGCGGACTGACTTTCCCTTCTTCCACGAGATCATATTCTGCACTTTTCATAAGTACTACTATTTAGATACCTGGAACAAAGACTGGCTTCCATAGAGAGAACTGAGGACTCTCAAACTCCACACCCATCTTACCATGCCGACACCTTCAAATGTGAAGATGGCTGTACCGAAGAACAATAAGAAGGTCTTCCAGCTTGCCATCAAGGGTAGGTTCCTGGGATCTGGAATCTCCTAAAAGGAAGAAGAAGGGCATTGGTTTTTTCCAAGGCATATAAGTCACCCCAAATCTGGTAGAGAGGTAGGCTTGCCTGACGTCAGCAGGGACAGTATTAGAAGCACCCATTAGACATCTAAAGCTGAGTCAGCCTTCTCAACTTTTAAAAAAGTTACTTCTTTTACACATAGCATACAATTTACCATTTTAAACATCTTGAGTGTACAATTCAGTGGCATTAAGAACATTCACATTGTTGTACAATCATCACCAATTTCATCTCCAGAACATTATCATCATTCCCAGCTGAAGCTGTGCACCCAGTAAATAATAACTCCCTGTTACCCAGCCCCCCTGGAAATGCCTATTTGACTTTCTGTCTCTATAAATTTGATTGTTCTAGGTACCTCATATAAGTGAACTCATATAATACTTCTCTTTTTGTGGTTGACTTATTTCACTAAGCATAGTGTCCTCAAGGTTCATCCATGTTGTAACATGGATCAGAATTTTATTCCTTTCCAAGGAATACATTATATATGTTTAATTTTGATTTACCACATCTTTACATGGAAAAAGGAACCCAGGGAGGAGAAGGAATTGCCCAAGGCCACTCTACTAGTCAGTGGCACAGTCCAGATATGAATTCAGGTCTTGTGTTTTCCAGTTCTCTAATACCTCTTTCCCATCACTTCTCTCAGAGCTGTGAAGTATTGGCACAGCAGCTACCACTGATCTAGAAGGAATGATTATTTTAATAAGATTCCTGTGGGCAGAATAATGTCCACATCATAATCCCTGGAACCTTGAGTATGTTACATTACTTGGCATGGGAGAATTAAGTTTCTAGACTGAATTAAGGTAGCTAATCAACTAAATTTAGTAGGAGATTACCCTGGATTATCTGGGTGGGTTTGGTGTAATCACAAGGGTCTTTTAAAGTGGAAGAGGGAATCAGGAGAGAGAACCAGAGAGATGGAAGCATGAGAAAGACACGGCCTGACACTGCTGGCTTTGAAGAGGGAAGTGGGCCATGAGCCAAGGCCTGAGGGCGGCTTCTAGAAGCTGGAAAGGGCAAAGAAACAGATTCTCCCCACAAGCTTCCAGAAAGAAATGCAGCCCTGCCCAGTGAGACCCCAAGAGTTCTGAGATAATTCTGTGTTAAGTTACTAGATTTGTGATCATTTGTCACAGCAGCAGCAGAGAACTAATACAACCCCAGAGACTTTCAAAGAAATGAAACTGTAATAGGGAATTTCAGGGCCTATAATGATAGCAAAGCATGAGGCAAAATGACTGCATTTAGGGGAAAAACTGTTTATCAGTTTCCTTGTCTGTGAACTGGGGATAAAGTAGCACTACTTCCATAACAACATCATTGTGAAGATTTAGTGAGTTAATCAACATAAAGAAATTGGCACAAAGTAAATTGAATTCCTTTATCATCCATATATCTCTTGTCAACCTATCACTATTACAATTTTCGTTGGTTACTTGGCTGAGGTTTATCTCCCCAAGTGATTGTAGCCTCCATGAGAGCAGACAGCTTGTCAGTTTTACTTATCACTGAATCCCCTGTCCCCTGTACATTGCTTGGATCACAGAAAGTGAAAGTGAAGTCACTCAGTCATGTTCAACTCTTTGCGACCCCATGGACTGCAACCTACCAGGCTCCTCTGTCCATGGGATTTTCCAGGCAATAGTACTGGAGTGGATCACAGAAGGTATCAATAACTATTTGTTAAAAGACCCATTGCTATCTAATGTGATGACGACAATGATGATGATGGTGAGTAGCTTTTATAGCCTGTGGGGCAAAAGAGTTCACAGACATCACTTGAGCAGGAGGTCACCTTTCTCGCTCTCATCTGCCCATAATGACAGTGTCTCAGAAGCCCTGGACCTTGACCCTTCTGCAGTGGTTTTGGGCACAGACCTGCATGATATACTGAAAGATCAGAGCCATGCTGCCCAGGGTGGTGATGTTGGCCAGCGTGGAGAAGATGGACAGCACCCTGAGGTTCTGGATAAACACCAGCAGGATCAGGAAGGGAAGGATCGTCAGCATGTAGAACCGAATGTCCACGTTGGGGGTCAGCACCAGGATCTTCCTGGGTTCGCAGGTTTTGGAGGTCACGTGGACTTCTTCCACCATCTGATGTGAAGCACAATGAAAGGCAGTATAATTACAGTTGCTACATTAACAAAGGAAACCCAGAGTAAGTTTCAATTTCAGATAATTAACAGATAACTTTTTAGTAAAAGTATGTCCCAAATATTATACAAAGATACACTTGTAGTAAAAACAAATTGCTGCTTATCTGAAATTGAAACTTAATTGGGTTTCCTATACTTTTATTTGTTACATTTGGTAATCCTAAATTGTAGTACCCATGATTGTGACAACCGGAAACCCTTAGAATCATCAAATCTCAAGGCTGAAGCATCATTCTGTCATCTAGCCCAACCTCTTCTTATGTATCAAATAGTTCTCTTTCATATATCCAGAGAACAGGAAATGATTACACAGGAGTACCTTCTTCAACTTTAGATAGTCCTAAAAGTTAGAAAGCTAGAATTTGAGCAAAATCTGTCTGCTTGAATATTCTATCCATAATGCTTGTCATAGTTTTGACTATTTGAACGCACAAAAACAAGTATACTACTTCTGTTTCATGAAGCCAAGAAAGAATGCTATGATTGACTTGTAATGCCTGTTAGGAATGCAATGAGGGCAAGATTGCAACTTGTTTGCTTTAGTTATCTTCTACATGACAACCTTGAGATACCTAAAGAAAATCTCATCAACAATTTCAGGCTAAAAATTCTCAATTATTTCTAATTGGACATGACTGTAAGCCATCCTGGCTGCATTCCTCAGATGTTGCTTTGGCTTCCCTATGATCTGTTTAAAGAGTGATTTCCAGGACAGAAAGAACTCCCAACCAAAGCCTGATTAGGGAGTAGAAATAAAGCCTCTCCTACCATGATCCAAAAGCTTTACTTTTGCTAATGCGACCCTAGCAGCAAGAGGTCTGCTTTCCCCAACTCTGCCCAGAAGAGACCTCTTTACCTGTTGTAAATTGTCTGCCATAAACATAAAATAAACACTGCAGAAGCCCAGTTGGGTGGTGATTAATAAGAAGCTGACAGTGTACCTGAGAAAGAAAAGAAGAGGCAGACAGAGGAGAAATGAATTATTTTTAATGCATTTATTTTTATTTTTGAGACAATTATTTCTTTTGTTATTATTTTTACTATTTCCCCATTTTTTAACTTTCAAGTTTAAATTTCAAGTCCACAGTAGAAGTTGAAAGACAAGTATAATTAGCATCATATATCCTTTCACTAGAAATACTAATTCTTAACTTTTAGGTCTAACTGCATTATGTATAGATGGAAGAATGTGTTCATCCATACACACATACACACACACACACGTGTGTGTGTGTGCATTTTTTCAGAACTACTTTAAAATTAACTGCACATGTTATAACATGTCAACAAAGACTGTAATACCTTCTTTAGTACTATGATATCCAACTTCAATATCCTCAAATATATAGTCTATGTTTTACTTTATTATTATTTATTTTTACTTCTTTTTTTTTTTTGCTGTGCTGCTGGGCTTGTGGGATCTTAGTTCCCTGACTAGGGACTGAACCTGGGTCCTCAGGAGTGAAAGCTCTGAATCCTAACCACCAGACTGCCAGGGAATTCCCAAATATTTCTCTCCAAAGTATCTTTTATAGCTGTTTTTAAACTTTCTTTGATTCAGGATCTAATTACATTTCATATGTTGCATTTGCCTATGTTTCTCTAGTCTTTCTTTTCAGGTAGAGCAGCCCTATACATATCTACCCTTTTTGTTTCCCGTGACATTGGCTTTTTGGGAAGAGTCTAGGCCATCTGTCTCGTAGAATGTCCCACCGTGTGGAGTTACATGACTGTTTCCTCGTGATTCAGAAAAGCAAGCCTACCACACAGGTGACACTTTGTACTTATATTTCATCATATTGGGAGGCACAGGATGTCCTGTGGTTCTACTGTGATGTGAATTCTAGGCCTCTCCATTATAAGTACACATTTCCTGCTTTGCAACCTGTAGGTAAAACAATGAGACGGCATGAAGAGCCTGTCTTCCTCAAGCCAAAGGTTTTAACATTCATTGATAATCTTTGCTGAATCAGTTATTTCATTGGTTGGTTGCAAGGTGTTCTGTCATTTTATCTAAGTTGATTAGCTAGCAACTAAGAAAAATGCATTCTCTTCCTCTTTTTTATCACAATAAATTCACATTAACTATTCTTTATTTATTATATTCTGCTATTGTCATTATTCTTCTGGATTCTTAAATTGTCCTGAATTTGGAGATGTATTTATTTACTTTTTTGTGAGAACATTTTGAGAGTTCTACATTTAAAAAACTTTTTAATTGGAGGATAATTGCTTAACAATGCTGTGTTGGTTTCCGATGTGTAACATCATAAATCAACTGTAAGTATACACATATCTCCTCCCTCTTAAGCCTCCCTCCCACCAACCTCTCTATCCCACCATTCATTTTTTTCAAAAGAACAAAAATATGTTCCTCTACTTAGGTGCTAATGTTTAGATCCATGTTTTTCAAGACTGGGTTGTAGTAACCAATGCATCAGAATCATCTGAGGTTGGTGATTCCTGGCTCTCATATCAGCCTATTGAGTCAGAAGCTTGGCAGTGTCATGTGAGACTTCAGAAGGGAGATTTTTTTTTTTCTCTTTATAATGAAGATTTTTAAGCATACAAGAAAGCAATGATAATCATTCAATGACTCCTCATGAGCTCATCCCAGCCTCAACAATTAACTTTTAGGCAATCTTCTTCCATCTATTCCTTCACCCCCACTGCACACAAGCTTCTTCTGTTGGAGTATTTGAAGTTAAGGGGAAAAAATAAGCAAGGTGAGGGGAATATAGCAAATTAAAGTATTTGAAGTATTCCACCTGTAAATAATTCAGTACGCAGTTCTAATGGTCAAGAATTTAAATAAAATATAACCATCATGCCCTTAATCACCCCTTACAAAATTAATAATAATTTCTTTCTTTTTAAAAATATTTACTCATTTATTTGGCTGCACCTGGTCTTAGCTGCAGCATAAGGGATCTTCGATCTTAGTCGTGGCATGTGGGAACTAGATCCCACATCTGATCTAGGGATCGAACTGACCAGGGATGGAACCTGGATCCTCTGAATGGGGAGCGTGGAGCCTAAGCTACTGGACCACCAGTGAAGTCCCACAATAATTTCTTATATCATTTAATATTCCACCATAGTCAAATTTTTCCAATTTTTTTCAAAAACATTTCAGAGTTGGTTTCTAAACAAGTCTCTACGTTGCATTGTGTTATTATGTCTCAAGTTTTTTAATCTGCTATATTCCCCTTGCCTTGTTTATTTTTTTCTCTTGGAATTTTAATTTTTTTGATTGGTGTTGAAGATGCCAGAAAATTTCCTTGTAGTATGTTTAACTTTCTAGATTCAGTGGATGAATTCATAATGTCATTTATCTTGTTCTTCTATCCCCTGTATTTCCTATAAGCTGATATTAGATCTAGTGGTTTGATAAGATTGAGGTTCTTCCTTTCTGTTTCGGGCAAGGGTATTTCAGAGGTGGCTCTCTGTACTCCCTGTTGAATCCTATTATAAGACACACTGTGTCTGGTTGTCCAGTGTCCAAACATGAGACGACTAGAAGGGGTCAGGTGATGCCTGTGTATTCTTTCTTTATCATTTTCCAATGATCTTTCACAATGAGGATAGTTGCTTACATGGAATAGATAATTTTTAATCAAACTCCCCAGGTATCTCTTAGCACACTAAAGATGACAAATTATTGATTTAAATAAAACAGTTTCCTAATTCTTTCTCAGTTACTGGCATTCTTTCTCATTGCCCCAGAGAAATGGTGTAGTGTAGTGGGTGAAAGCTGAATGTTCTAGATTTCAGTCTGTGCTCTGCCATTAGATTCCTGGGTAACTTAAACCAAACTTATGACTCTATCTGGTCTTAATTTTCTTCCATTTGAATAGATATAGATATACTGATCTTCAAGGAGCCTTCTTGCCTGAAAGTTTTATTCAGGGTGTCATCAGAAGCTGATAACTTGGTGAGAAAGGATGGACAGTTGTGAGATCTCTGTTATTACTGCCCCGTGCCTCTCCCGTCTGACAATCAGAGTGATTCCTGACATTCTCGAGAGAGGAGTTGCAGGAGGGATCTTGGCAGGTGAGGGACTGACAACTCCTTGAGGGCTCTGTTGGGAAAGGCTAACATGTTAGGTGCTTGCTTGAAACTCTGCTTCTCCACTATCTGTGTCTTTGATCCTAGACATGTTATTCTATCTCTGTGAGCCTTGGTCACTGTATTTCTTCCCAATAAAGATGCACGACCTACCTCACAAGGTCATTGAAGTGATCAGAGGTGATCAGATACAGGAAAGCATTTTTTATACCATAGAGTTTTTATCCAATCAGTGAACAAGCTAAATTGTAATGTTCACTATTAGGAGGAGGATTAAATAAAACCACAGGATCCATCTATATGGATGGGGAACATTGTGAGACTTACAAAACAATGAAGTTAATTTGTATGTCCCAATGTGGAAAGAAATTAGAGACATAATGTTAGATGAAAGAACAAATTTCCAATAAATACTCCAATTAATATACAAGAAAATACAAAATATATATTTCCACTTACACACATATATCCTGTTCATGCAGAGAGAAAGTCTAGAGGAATATTTATTAACTATATATCAGTGACTTCATTTTATTTATTTATTTTTGGCCACACTGCACAGCTTGTGGGATCTTACTTCCCTGACCAGGGATTGAACCTGGGCCCTTGGCAGTGAGAGCTCAGAGTCCTAACCACTGAACCTCCAGGGAAGTCCCAGAGATTACTTCTTGAATGAAGAGTAGGATGGGGGATGGAGCTATCAGAGGAGATTCTCTATATTGGTCAATAGTTTTCAATAAAAACATGTTCACTTAAAACTTTTGTTACTCAGGTGGTGTGGTGGTAAAGACTCCATCTGACAATGCAGGAGATGAAAGAGACATAGGTTTAATCCCTGGGTTGGGAAGATCCCCTGGAGAAGGGAATGGCAACACATTCCAGTATTCTTGCTGGGGAAATCCCATAGACAGAGGAGCCTGGTGGGCTACAGTCCATGGGGTCAAAAAGAAGCTGGACACAACTGAGCATGCCCATGCAATGTACTAGCAGTAAAGGAAGAACAGGTGAGCATTTTTATCACTGCTGTTGTTATTATTACTATTACTCCTGTGATATCTGGGCTTCCCTTGTGGCTCAGCTGGTAAAGAATCCGCCTGCAATGCCAGAGACCTGGGTTCGATCCCTGGGTTGGGAAGATCCCCTGGAGGAGGGAAAGTTTACCCACTCTAGTATTCTGGCCTGGAGAATTCCATGGATTGTACAGTCTATGGGGTTGCAAAGAGTCAAACGACTGAGCGACTCGCATTCATTCATTCATTTGTGATGTCTAGGACTACTACCTTCCCCACACTGAGTGTGTCCTCAGCCAGGCATTTGGGCAGGTTTCGAGACTGTACATCATGGCTTCTCCATAGTTCACAAAAGTCTTCTGCAGCCTAAAGAACGGACAAATAATGCATACCTTAATTTTTTTAAAGTACAATTTATTCCCAAAGGGAGTAATTACTATATGTTCATGTATTACTATGGAACATTTTGGTAATTTTCCAGCAATGGTATCATTGAGTTATTTTATAATGGTACACTTTTAAAAGTTTTAGAATTCTGCCTCTTATTTTTTGTAGTCGTCTTTATTAACACTAATTTTTAAGTGGATAGTATTATTATGTAGGTGGACAGTAGCTTGGAATTGATTAGGTCAGCAAACAAGGACAGTGAGGACGTGGGAGCTGTGAGGTGTGCAGACCTAGTCAGGGGGAGGGGAGAGAGGGCAATGAGGTGTAAGTGTGGCCAAGAGAGTGGGTCTACCTTTTCTGAACTGACATTCCCTTCTTCACTTCTGAGGGTGCTGGAACATTTAAGATGCTTTCCCTGGACCAGATTCCATGCAAAGGTGATTTTTAGCCTCCTGCCCAGCACCCCTGTCAGATGTGACACCCCAGTTCTAGCCCATCCCTCTTCCCCCATCCCTCCTTCTCCAGGCAGCCTTTCCAAAGGGAGGCGGAGGCCCTCTGGAGCGCTGCTGACAAAGCAAGTGGAAGCAAGTTGCCTGCGTCCCTGGAGTTAATTGCATGACTGAGGGGAGTAACTTGGAGAGAGAAAGAGACCCGGACTTGTCAGGAAACCAGAGTTTAAGTATCAACGCGTCCCTCTCAGATGGCCAGGAGACCTTGAGCAAGTCTTTTTATACTTTGGGGCTTCAGTTTTTTTTCTTCACATACAGTCTGGGTTTTGGGGAGAAGACAGTGAGAGATGGATATGGTGATGCACTGGGAACATGGCACGATGCTTCTGTTTTTATTATTATTCAATGTGTCTGGCATTTGAAATACAGATGAGGTTACATTGCATAGGACTGGCAAGTATATTAGTCTGAAGATTGCAAATTCAAAAGCAATGGGGACCAGAAAGCTATCAGCATTGTGGTGAGAATGACTGGGTGTAAGACAAAACAGGGAATCGTGGAGACAGAGTTCAAGGCTCTGGTACATGTCCTTCTCCAAAAGGGGTTGATCAGGATGTGGCTCTAGCTGAATGATGCAGGAATAAAGTCACAGAGGTAGCAGAATGTCTAACTGGCAAGAAGGTGTAGATTTTTTTTTTAATGTGAAATCTCCAGGTTTTTAAACGTTGGCTAAAAACAAAAAGCCAAAAAAACTGTAGAAGTCCTCCATAATATATCTAAAAACTACTATGAGTCTGTAACCCTATATTAGAAAAAGAAAAGAAAAAAACAAATCAACAAAAACAAAAGTCAGGGAAAGGCTATAATAAATGACATATATTAAAAGGCTGTATGGTGGTAAAATGGTCCCAGCAGGCTTGAGGGAAGAAAAAGATTTGCAGATAGGTTAAGGGGTAGAGTCAGACAGGTCTTGGAATACCAGCTCTGCCACTTCCTGGCTGTGTGACATTCAGCAAGGCATTTAACTCTCCCAAGCCTCAGTTTACTCATGTGTAAAATGGGAATAATGGTGGCTACCATAAAATTTTACTGTAAGGAATAAATAAAAGAAGGCTTGCAAAACTCTTGCTATGTACCTGGAACAATGTAAGTGTGCAATAAATTTAATTGCTAAATGCATAAATGCTCTTAACAGTGTTTCATGAGCTGGAAAGTACTACACAAGTTAGGTGTGACTGATACATACTCCAAATGCACCAATTTGGGTTATGATGATTTGACTTTATGAGGAGCTTCATTTAACAACTCTGCTTTGACTCACAAGGCCTTTCTGCACAATGAGGAGGACATATTTAGATTTGCCTGCCTTGAGAGTAGCTGAGTCCTGTGGAGAGAAAATCTCCAGGCTGTGGCTGTAAGGAATTGCTAATTACTGTGAGTTGCTAGTTTATATATACACGAAATTCTCAGCATTGTTTGCCTTCCACTGCATTTGCCTTTTTTTCTGGAATTTTGTTTTACATTAAAAGTTTTAACTATACAAACACTGTGTTGTATATATGCTTTATTAGAGATTGAAATCACTGTGAATTATTCATCTCATTGCTAACTATGTTTTTTTTTTCACTATTACTAAATTGTCCCAAAAAGGACTTATTTGGAATAAATTTCCCTTCCAAGGTGTGTGTATTGGAGCTGGGGGAGGACCAGGAGATAAGAGGTGGAGAGATTAAGAGGAAGTATCTTGAATACACATAGGTGTGTATAGAGCAAATTTGCATTTCTTATTACTTCTGATCTTTCTAGGAATGGATACTTGGGCTCATAGGAGCTTGGCAAAGTGCTCCAACTAGTCAGCAGCAGAGCTGTGCCTGGAACTTGGAGTTTCCAGTAGGATTTTAATCACTCCCTTCACTGCCTCAGAGCAGCAGGGTGGTGGCCTGGAGAAGTGGCCAGCTAATTGGGAATTGGGTCAGTGATCCCGGGAAACTTAGCACACCCTCAGTTGGAACCTGGTGCCATTTGGTGAGAGAGATGATAGAGACAGAGAAGCAGAACTCTCACCTCTGACTTAGGTGATGAGCACAATTCAACAGGATGACCATGCAATGCACGGTGAGGATCCCGATGGCCAGCAGGCTGAAAGGACCGACCTGGAGGAGAATGGAGAGGTGGGCACAGTGAATTACAAATGGATGCTCCCACACCTGGCCCTCTCCCTGCTTAGGTGCTGGGGACCCTCTTATAATAGAGATTTTTGGATGAGAACCCTAGGATGATAGCCCCTGCCTGAATGTCCTTGTACCCCTAGATGCTCTGGCTTGAATGCTTTTCTTAGCATCACTGCAAAGTGGCTGTCCAACCTGTGCTAGAATACTTCTGATAACAAAGAGCTCATTACCTCCCAGACAGCCCATGCCTTTCCTCATCTGCCTTTAGTTCCACTTGAGAACCCTCATTCCTTTTCATATCCCAGCCCTTACCTCCTCCAAGATGCTTGAAGACCAACGTTCTTCTAAAGGATTAGTTTTCTTCTTCTAGTACGGGGTTATCAAAAGAGGCACTATTGACATTTGGGGCCAGCTGATGTTTCTGTTGCAGGGCGCTGTCCTGTACATTGTGGGTTATTTAGCAACATCTCTGGCCTCTACTCACTGGATTTCAGAAGCATTCCCCCTCTCTCTATCCCAATTTGTGACAACCAAGAGTGGCTCTAGACATTGTAAATGTCTTAGGGTATATTAGTCACTCAGTTGTGTTGAGCTCTGTGCAACCTCATGAACTGTAGCTTGCCAGGGTCCTCTGTCCATGGGATTCTCCAGGCAAGAACACTAGAGTGGGTTGCCATTTCCTTCTCCAATAGATCTTCCTGACCCAGGGATCGAACCTGTGTCTCTTGCATATTTTTAAAGTATTTATATTTATTTGTTTATTTGGCTGCTCCAGGTCCTAGTTGTGGCATACAAACTCTCAGTTGCTGCACGTGGGATCTGGTTTCCCAAACAGGACTGAACCTGGGCCCCTGCATTGGGAGTGCAGAGTCTTAGCCAATGGACCACCAGGGAAGTCTTTCCGTTTTATTTTTTTTTTAACTAAAAATTGTATGTACTTAAAGTGAACAACAGGATTTGATATATATGTATAGCTATACACACAGAAATGATTACTAGAATCAAGCTAATGAACAAGTCTTCTCCTCACATGGTCTCCATTTTTTAAATATGTGATGAAATTATAAAGTAGGGCTTCCCTGGTGGCCCAGACACACAAGATTAAAAAGTAGGGCTCATTATTATTACATTTTGGCCATGCTGGGTGTGGGATCTTAGTTCCCTGACCAGGGATCAAACCTGTGCCCCCTACAGTGTAGAAGCATAGAGTCTTAACCACTGGATCACCAGGGAAGTCCAAGCGGGCCTCCTTATTAATCCTTATCTCCCAAGTGTGATCACAGGGCCGAGAGCAAAGAGGGACTCTCTCACCCTCTTTGTGTTGGACACCTGTGACTTTATAGATGTGACCTATACTAACAGTATCATGAGGAAACAAATGAGAGATGAAGAGCACCGCTAGAGTTCACCGGAATGTAGCCTCCATATAGCAGAAGACTGTTTTTTGGTCTTGCATACATCTATATTGCCAGAGCTTAAGAATAATAGATGCTCAATATATATTTCTCAAATGAATCATGATTAGAGGTTCTGATGGGACTTGGAGGATGAAGAAATCACCTAATAACTCTTAGGAAGCAAAAATCAAAGGATAAAGGAGTTGTCTTAAAATGCAAAGACTGCACCGGCAAAGAGAGCCTGGCTGAAGGCCATGTGCTAATAATGTTCTTCAGAAGTTCTAGAACCCTGAGAATTCTAAAGGGGGAAAGGTCCCATCTCTGTTGGAACTGATACAGATTGGAAGTCATGTCAGAAGCCAGGGTCTCAATGTGACTTTTTTAGACACGAGGGCCATTTACAGGCTTGGAGAGAAGGAGAAATTTGCTTCAACTAAATTGAAATCATCTATCTATTCAACTCTGTAGAACAAACTGCAACCTTCAGCGTGCCAGTATCTACAAGCAGGTACTGTGTAAAGGAGGGTGTAAAGATGAATCAGAGAGTTCCTGCCCTCAGAGATTTCAGGTAAGTGAGGAAGCTGGGAATGTAAAAAAATGAGCACGTTCCATCTTTGTAAGTGCTGTAAGAATTCCAGGTTATATAGCTATAAGTTCTAGAAAAACACAAGGTGAAGGAATTTTAATAGGAGACAGAGGAAGGGGATTTCAGAGGACTTCAGAAAGGGAAACAAAGAATCAGGATTTTTAAAATTTTACAGAGGAGGGGGATTTCAAAAGACAGAAATAAGGGAGATGGGAACAGCATAAGATAGAGGATGGAGGAGGGAGGGCACAGGAGGTGGCATGGGATTGGTGGAGCCTTGTTCACCCTCATCTTCCAAAATTACCTTCTCACAGTCAAATGGATGGAAACAGGAGTTACACACTGAAATGCCTGGAGGTGCCAGGCTACTGATATCAATGAACGAAATGGCAAGGATATAATCCTAGGAAGTTGGGAGAACTGTGGCAAAGTAGATTCTGAATTAGTATGTGAGTTATGGTGAGTCCTTAAGAACAGTGGTGGGGAGGGGGAACTGGATGAAGGTGGTCAAAAGTAACAAACTTCCAAATATGAGATAAATAGGTACTGGGGACTTAATGTACAACATGACAACTGCAGTAAACACTGTTATGTGGTATATTTGAAAGGTGCAAAGAGAGGAGATCCTAAAAGTTCTCATCACAAGGAAAAACAATACCTATTTCTTAATCATATGAGGAGATAGACATTAACTAAACTTATTATGGTAATCATTTTACAGTATACGCAGTATGTGTGGTAAGTCACTTTGGTTGTGTCAGACTCTGTGTGATCCTGTGGACAACCATAGAGCCAGCCAGGCTCCTCTGTCCATGGGATTTCCCAGGCAAGAATACTGTAGTGGCTTGCCATGCCCTCCTCCAGGATATGCAGTATACCTTAAATTAATATAGAGGTGGTTGTCAATTATATTTCAATAAAATTGGGGGAAATATGGCCTGTCCCCTCCAGGCACGTTCCATTTAGCTCCAGGTTGGCTCCAGAGGATTGATGCCAATAGGTTCATTTCCCATTGCAAAGAGTGCTCCCAAATTGCCAATTGATAAACAATGCTAAGGCTGTAGGAGCCTGCCAACCCTTTCCCTGAAATGGGGAGACGTGGTTCCCATTCCACAGGTCCATCTTACCAACAAGCCGGCATTTTTCATGGCCAGAGGAAGTCCCAGGAGCCCTGTGCCAATGTTGCATTTCAGTAAGTGAATCAAGGTTTGCATCATCCTGTAGGGGGAGCACAGGGCAACAAAAGGGTATGTTAGTGGAAGAAAATGTGACCCAGCGCTCTGGCTTCTTTCGTCTCTCCAGCACCCTCTGGTGGGAAGATGGACAAAATCAGATGAAATGGACTCTCCATTTTACTCTGTTCCCAGGATCTGTTCTGCAACCTCTGATCCAGAGCTGGTGCTAGTTCAGGTGACTCAACAAATATGTACCACACACTGTGCTGTGCTCTGCTTAGCTGCTCAGTTGTGTTCGACTCTTTGTGACCCCGTGGACTGCAGCCCGCCAGGCTCCTCTGTCCATGGGATTTCCCAGGCAAGAATACTGGAGTGGCTGCCATTCCCTTCTCCAGGGGATCTTCCCAACCCAGGGACTGAACCCAAGTCTCCCGCATTGCAGGTGGATTCTTTACCATATGAGCCACCAGGGAAGCCTACCACACACTAGGCTCTAAATAAAAAGTTAATAACCATTGCTATCATCCTGGATAACTCCCTGCTGCTGCTACTGCTGTGCTGTGCTCAGTTGTGTTTTACTCTTTGCGAAACCCCCTGGACTGTAGCCTGTCAGGCTCCTCTATGGAATTTCCCAGGCAAGAATACTGAGTGGGTATTTCCTCCTTCAAGGGATCTTCCTGACCCAGGAATTGAACTCAACATCTCTTGTGTCTCTTGCACTAACAGGCAGATTCTTTACCACTTGAGTCACCTGGGAAGCCTGGATAACTCTGGGCTTCTGAAAAACTGTAACCTGCCAGGCTCCTCTGTCCATGTAATTTTCCAGGCAAGAATACTGGAGTGGGTTGCCATTCCCTACTCCAGGGGATCTTCCTGACCCAAGGATTGAACCTGCGTCTCTTGGGTCTCCTGTATTGGCAGGTGTATTCTTTACCACTAGCGCCACCTGGAAGGCCCCTCCAAACCCTTATGTCATCATACTTTATTTAAATAATCACTCATTGTGTCTGAACTATCAATAATGTCACAGCCAGATCTGAAGTCAAGATCTGGCTTCAATAAAATTATCATGCATACCTGTGTTATTTCATTAGGAAAAATTCCTGGAATGGTATTATTGATCAAAGGACTTTTATTTATAGTTACTTAAAAAACCCTAAGTAACACAGTATGAAGTTTAAAAGGTAAAACAAACAAAAGAAGAACCAAAAAAACCTTATATACTGAACATAAACGTCTCTTCTATCTGCCTCTCAGTCTCCCAATTCTCTTAGCCAGAAGCAACCACTAAGGCCAGTTGTGTGTGTGTGTGTGTGTGTGTACTTAAAAAAAAGCATACGTCAAATACTTGTATGTTTTATATAAATATGTGTTAGGACTTGACATACATCACAGCATTGCCATCTAGAAAGCTACCAGTTTAATTCTTTCCAAAATAACATGAAAGTGGGCATTTCCTGACATCCTTATCCAACACTGGGTATTGTCATTTACAATCTCTTCATGCCATGGATATTATCTGATCTGATTACTAAATAATAGTTTAATTGGCAATAAAGCCTTAAGGAAAAGAACCATGTGTCTGAGTTTAGGGCAGTAAAAGTAGGGACATAGGGCTAGGAGGTGAACTTTTATTTTCCGGATGGGTTTGTATGAGGAAGGGAGGGGGCAGTGGGGAGAGAGAGAAGAAGGGAGAGAGAATATGAATACTAGCAGTTGTTGAAGGAGTGGAAAGCAGCCAGCCTGGGGTAGAAACTGCTGAAGAAAGAGCCGTCAGCCTGATATAGAAAATTGTTCCTGGAATCAACAAGTTCATGTAGGGGATGACTACCTGTTTTTTGCAAAACCTGTGAAAAAGTTTGACGTGGGTATAACTTTTCAGAGTCTAAAGGTTTCATCTTTAGTCCATGCGTGTCCTGTTCAGTGGGGTTAAATGCGGCCCAGCGCCGTGAAGGCAGCAGTGCCTGACCTCAGATGGGGAAGGGCAGTGTGGCCACTTACGACAATCCATTGGCTTCCTCTGCAGGATGGATCCTCTCTGAAGTGATACTACTACTACTCTCTGAGAGTGACTTGGACCCGTCATCCAAGGACTTGGGCTTGCTGGTGTTGTCCCTTGCAAGCAATGAGATCTTCAACATGGTGGGTGGGTGGTGACGGCTGAGGGTTAAGGCCTGTAACAGCCTTGAACCAGTCTCCCATGGGTTTTTCTCCAGAGAAACCAAGGCTGCAGGCCTGAGAAGCTGGCTCCCAATTCCTGAGCTGGTCCTGGCGCTGGTAACAGGGGGAAGCTGATGTTGACGACAGGCCTCGCCTGGCTTTGGGGACTTAAGAGAGTCTCATCTCAGGATGGTCCTCAGTGCCCCTTTCGACTGCCCGGCCACACAGGACCTGCCTGGACTTTCAGCTGCTTCCAGTTCAGCCCTCAGTGCTTTAGGGCAAAGTGAACCGGGTGGCTGGGAGGAAGGAGACACCATTGGACTGGAGGTCCTGGTGCCTGGATGTGGGGCCAGGCTCAGAACTTGTCTCTCTTTGGTAAGGGGGAAATCAGAGCTACCTCACAATGGAGGCTGCCAGCCAACAAGGTGCTGCTTGATTGCAGGATGCAGGTGTGGCTCTACAGAGGGTCCCATCACCTTCCCAATGTGGGGATGGAGCGGCTTTGTGTTTAAATTGATGTATAGTTGATTTGCAATATTACATTAGTTTTAGGTGTACAACATAGTGATACAAAAGTTCTATAGATTATCCTCTAACTAAAGTTACTATAAAGTACTGGCTATATTCCCAGTGCTGTACAGTATGTCCTTGTAGCTTATTTATTTTCTACGTAGTAGTTTGTACCTCTTAGTCCCCTACCCCTATCTTGTCCTTCCTCCTCCCGCCATTGATATCCATTAGTTTGTTCTCTATATCTTTCTTTCCTTGGAGCTTGTTATATTCATTCCTTTGTTTCATCATTTAGATTTCACATATAAGTGATAACGTACAGTATTTGTCTTTCTTTGTCTGACATTGCACCTTATAAGCATAATAACCTACAGGTTCATCCATGCTGCTGCAAATTTTTATCCTTTTTTATAACTAATAATTCATTGTATGTATGTATATATATATACACACACACACATTTTCTTTATCCATTCATCTGTTGATGTACACTTAAGTTGCTTCCATATCTTGGTAATTGTAAATAATGCTGCTGTGAATATTGGGGTGCATGTATCTTTTCAAATTAGTGTTTTGTTTTCTTTGGATATATACTCAGGATTGGAACTTCTGAATCATTTGGTAGTTTTTTTTAGTTTTCTGAGGAACCTCCATACTGTCTTCCATAGCGCCTGCAACAGTTTAACATTCCCATCAACAGTGTACAAGGCTTCCCTTTCCTCCACATTGTCCCAACATTTGTTATTGGCAGTCTCTTTGATGATAGCCATTCTGACAGGTGTGAGGTGATAGATCTCATTGTGGTTTTGATCTGCATTTGTCTGCTGATTAGTGATGTTGAACATATTTTCATGTGCCTGTTGGCCGTCTGTATGTCTTCTTTGGAAAAGAAATGCATTTTTAATGGTTATTAATTTTTGCCTTTAAATATTTAATTTTTAACTCTTAATAGAATCCTGGCTTTGTCACTGACTAGCTGTGTAGCTTGGCCAAGTCACTTAACCTTTCTGTATCTTATTTTCCTCATCTATAAAGTGAGTAGACTAGTACTACCAATGTCAGAGGATTTTTAGAAAGATTAAATGAGTTAATATGTGTACAGCATTTAGAACAGTGCTTAATATTTGGTCAGCACCAAAAATTTATTACTGTTAATGTTTTCAGAATGACTAGCTAGTTTTTCCAACACCATATATTGAATAATCTTTTCCCTATGTAAAAGGTTTCTCTTATCATATTAATCAAATTTCTCTGTAGTCTGATCTGTTTTTGTATTTTCATTGGTTAGTCTTTTCTAATGCTAGTACCAAATTGTTTTAATTATGTAATATATTTAACACTTGATAGAAAGGGCCACTCATTTTACCTTTTTCGTATTTTAATTCCCCACCTCTGCATTAATTCTTCTAGACAACTTTAAGAATCTTCTAACTCCCCACCCCGATGCTGAAATGCAGCTGGGCATTTTACTGAGATTAAGTTAGATTGATAGATTATATTGGGCAAAATGGTCATATTTACAATCTGAGTTTTCCAATCTAAATGCATTATAACGGTCTATGCAAGTCTTAATTTATGCTTCTTAGCAGACTTTATTTTTCTTCACAGGTATAGCACATTTAAAAATCTTGTTTCTAGGTGCTTTTGTTTCCTATTGCTGTATATAGGATTTCTAATAACCCCTTTTATTTATTATTATTATTTTTAGATTGAGGTGACATGATTTAAAACATTATATAAGTTTCATGTGTACAAGAGTGTTTCTCCTTCTCTACATACTCCAGCACGCTCACCACCAAAAGTCAGTTTTCTTCCTAACACAGTTGTAGCCGTTGATCCGTTTGGCCCTCCCCCACCCCCAACCCTGCGGCTGGAAGCTACTAATCTTTTCCCTGTATCTATGCATTTGTATTTTTTGTCCATTTTAGTTTGTTCGTTTTTGTTTATTAGTTTTTTATATTCCACATATTAAGTGAAATCATAGGATATTTGTCTTTCTCTGTCTTATTTCACATAGTATAATATCCTCAAGGTCCATCTCACAAATAGCAAAATTTCATATTTTTTGGTGGGTTAGTAGTATTCCATTGTATATGCATATGTGTGTGCTAAGTTGCTTCAGTTATGTCTGATTTTTGCGACCCTATGGACTGTAGCCTGCCAGGCTCCTCTATCTGGGGGATTCTTCAGGCAAGAATACTGGAGAGGGTAGCCATTCCCTTCTCCAGGGCATCTTCCTGACCAAGGGATGTAACCACATCTCTTATATCTCCTGCACAGACAGGCAAGTTTCTTTACCACTCGCACCACCCGGGAAGCCCTCTACTGTGTATGCTGCTGCTGCTAAGTCGCTTCAGTCGTGTCTAACTCTGTGCGACTCCATGGACTGCAGCCTACCAATGTTGGGGGCCGGCGTGAGGCACTCCGCCCATGACAAAGGTCATGAGGAAGGAGGCTCGACATACGCAAAGGCGGGATAGAGCCTCAGGAGTCCCCCTGGAAATCCTCGAGCATCTACCCCCATAATCAGAGCCTGCCTACTTTACTACTTTGTGCTCTCCCCTACACCTCTGACTTTACGGGGGGCTGTCCCCCACCACCTCTTTCGGAGAAGGAGTTAACTTAGAGCTCCAGTTAATAATAATTCCTGGGCATGATAGGAGTGTTTCAACCTACAAACTCCTCTGAAGGTTCTCTAGCCTGTCTGACAGGCTTGTCCGGCCACATGTGATTGCTCACAGCCTCCCAACTGTGAGAGGCACGAGATGCTTTAAACCTTCTAAAAACAGGTCCCTTAGAAAAGTTAGAAAACCATTAGTATAAGTATAGTGGGCTGATTAGAAATTGTATTGGTGAAGGGTTTTTCATTTGTTGAGCCAATGTTTGTTGCTAAGACTCCACATCCCCTGCCCTTACACACATTAATGAATATATAGAAGAAATAAGTATTAACCTTTGATATTAATCACATTAGACCTTAGGCTAAGTAAATTCTTTCCTTAACTAAAACCCACTACACCCTCACCCTATAGGAATGTAACTTTATTTGGGTGGCGTCTGTTTTAAGTGTAATCACCCTTGGAGAAAAAAGTGTTCTGGTTGACTGACCACTGTCACAAGGAGAGGGTCATAAATTGTCAGCAGGCCCCCCTGGCCAGAAGATGATGTAACACCCCTAAGACCTCTGTATACATTTGTATGAAGCACCTGACTTTAATAAAAGTCAGGACTGCTGTCCCCATGTGACTTTTGTATAACATCTCAGTGTATAAAAACAGACTCTGAAAAATAAAGAATTGGGATCAGTTCCTTGAAATACTGGTCTCCCCATGTCGCTCTCTCTCTCACTCTGGCTGAGTCTCCATCTGGAGCGTGGAACCCACCATGCTTACTTATTATGCCTGGGCTTCTAAGATCTGACCAGGGAGGCCTCAGTGTCTCCTCTCCTTTGGGAGAACGGAAGGACGCCTGCGGCCTATGTAAGTGGTGCAAACTTCTTGTCTTGAAGTTTTATTGGTCTCCCGCGTAAACCAAGCTACTCAGCCTCTTTTCTCCACTGAATTTTCCTACTGAGCTATCCTCATTCTATTACTCTTTATATCTTTGATGAATATTTAAATAGTCGCCGAAGCCGTCTCCCCTTGGAATACCCTGGGTCAGCCGGGGCTGGACCCCAGCATACCAGGCTTCTCCGTCCATGGGATTCTCCAGGCAAGAACACTGAAGTGGGTTGCCATTTCCTTCTCCAATGCATGAAAGTGGAAAGTGAAAGTGAAATCGCTCAGTCGTGACTGACTCTTAGAGACCCCATTGACTGCAGCCTACCAGGCTCCTCCATCCAAGGGATTTTCCGGGCAACAGTACTGGAGTGGTGTGCCATTGCCTTCTCCCCAGAAGACTCTGCTGCTACTGCTGCTAAGTCGTTTCAGTCATGTCCGACTCTGTGTGACCCCATAGACGGCAGCCCACCAGGTTCCCCCGTCCCTGGGATTCTCCAGGCAAGAACACTGGAGTGGGTTGCCATTTCCTTCTCCTCTACTGTGTATATATACCACTTATTCTTCATCCCAAAGGGGCTGTACCAATTTAATTCCCACCAATAGTGTACAAAGATTTCCTTTGTTCTACTTCCTTGCCAACAAGTGTTATTTCTTGTTTGTTTTTTTTTTTAATAATATTCTTTTTTTTAAATCATTTTTATTTATTTATTTATTTTTGGCTATGTTGGATCTTCGTCGCTGCATGGGCTTTATTCTAGTTGCAGAGAGTGGGGGCTACTCTTGGTTGCAGTGTGGGGGCCTCTCATTGTGGTGGCTTCTCCTGCTGCAGAACATAGGCTCTAGGGCACGTGGGCTCAGTAGTTGTGGTTCTTGGGCCCTAGAACATTGGCTCAGTAGTTGTGGCCCACAGGCTTAGCTGCTCCGGGGCATGTGGGATCTTCCTGGACCAGGGATTGAACCCATGTCCCCTGCTTCGGCAGGCAGATTCTTTACCACTTAGCTACCAGAGAAACCCCTATAATAGTCATTCTGACCAGTGTGGGGATATCTCATTGTGGTTTTGATTTGCACTTTCCTAATAATTAGTGATGATGAGCATCTTTTCTTGTACCTATTGGTCACCTGTATATCTTTTTTGGAAAATATCTATCTAGCTCTTTTGGGTTGTTTGTGTTTTGTTGTTGTAGTTTCAGTCGTATGAGTTCTTTATATATTTTGGATATTAACCTCTACTGGATATATCATTTGCAAATATTTTCTCCCATTCAATTGGTTGTCTTTTCTTTTTGCTGACAGTTTCCTTTGTTGTGCACAAGTTTTTTAATATTTGCCATACCAATTATTTTTGCTTTTGTTTTCCTTGCCTGAAGTGACATATATAGAAAGATGTTGCTAAGACTGATGTCAAGAAATGTACTGCCTATGTTTTATTTTAGGAATTTTGTGGTTTCAGGTCTTATATTCAAGTCTTTAATCCACTTTGAGTTGATTTTTGTGTAAGACAAAGGTCTAGTTTTATTTCTTTGCACGCAACTGTTTATGGAACACTATTGAATGGACTATCTTTTCTCTATTGTATGTTTTTTGTTCTTTGCTATAAGTTAATTGCCTATGTATGTGTGCTGGGAGCCAGCATGGGAGTCCCCACCCATGACAAGGTCATGCGGGAGAGCTCTGATGGGCAAGGCGAGTCAGAGCTCGAGGGGCACCCCTCCCCCAGACCTGCTTGAGTGTCTACCCCTAAACTAGAATCTGTCTGTTTTACTATTTTATGACTTTCACCAACTCCTTTGACATTCACGGGGGGCTACCCCCGACCACTTTTCTCTGTAAGAAAATCAACTTAGAGCTCTAGTTAATAAGTCTTCAGGGTATAATAAGGTGTGTTCCAATTCAAATCCCTCAGAAAGCTTTCTAACCCTCTTGGCAGGTTTCCAGACTCTTACAGCTACACATGTGATACAGGAGGCTTAAGATATTCTAACAATGCAGAGCCTCTCGGGGAATTAGAAATTGTTAAAATAGAACTAATAGAGGAATTCTTTGTTGAGCTATTGCTTGCTGCCAAGTTTCCATATGCCTTACACACTGTGTCCCTGGGAGTGTATTGATTAATATAGTTGGTATACAGAAATATAAGTAGAAACCTTAATGTTAACAATAACCCTAGACCCTTGAGCTAATAAATTCTTTCCTTGATTATCCCCACTGCACCTTTGCCCTATAGGAATGCAACTCTATCTAGTGCTTTCAGGGAGTGGCACCAAACTTTAAGAAAAATCACCTCTGGAGAAAATAAGTTTTTCTGGTTGACTAACCCTTATCAGAAGAAAAATGTTAGCAGGTCTCCTGACCAGAAGATGATGTAAATCACCTAAAGCCTTTGTACCTGATAAGTTTGCAGGAAAAAAAAGCCTGGTTTCAATAAGGGTCAAGGACTGCTGACCTTGCATGACTTTGCACCCCCTATTACCTTCTATGTACAGCTTAGGGTATAAAACCTCCCTTTGAAAATAAAGCTACGGGCCTTGCTCACCAAAGCTTGGTCTCCCTGTGTCCTTCTTTCTCTTTCCTTTTCCTTTTCAGGCTGATTCCCTGGAGCACAGGGGCCCTCTGCATTCACTTTCCTGCCTGGGCTTCTAAGACCCACTCAAGAAGGTGCTTAAGGTGGAGCACCTTCAGCGATTCGAGAGGGCGCCTGCAGCCTACATGAACAGAGCAAGTCCCATGCTAGGGCTTTATTGGCTTTCTGCGTAAACCAAGGAATATCAGCCTCTTTTCTCTCCTCTATTTTCTTAACTGCAAAATTCTTTCCTTATCTCTTTCTCTCTCTCTCTCAGTCGCCAACGCCGTGCTCCCGAGGGAATCCCTGGATCCAACCGGGGCTGGACCCCAGTATATGTGTGAGTTTACTTCTGGACTCTCAATTCTGTTTCATCACTATATGTATCTGCTTTTCTGCCAATACCATACTGTTTAGATCACTATAAGTTTGACACAACATGTGAAATCAGGGAGTGTAGTATCTCTAGCTTTATTCTTTTTTTCTCAGGATCGTTTTGGCTATTCAGTGTTTTCTGGTTCCATATAAATTTTAGAATTTTTTTCTTTTTCTGTGAAAAATGTTGAAAATTTGATAGAGATTACATTGAATCTGTAGATTGCTTTAGGTAATATGGATATTTTAACAATGTTAATTCTTCCAATCCATGAGTATGGGATATTTTTCCACTTATTTGTGTTTTCAATTTAATAATGTATGATAGTTTTCAATGCACAGGTCTTTCACCTCCTTGTTTAAATTTATCCCCAGGCATTTTTTTTTTTTCATTTTTGTTGAGATTGTAAATGGGATTGTTTTCTTAATTTTTCTGTTAGCTTTTTTTTTAGTGTATAGAAATGCAACAGGCTTTTGTATATTGGTTTTGTATCCTTCAACTTTATTGTATTTGTTATTTCTAATAGTTTCTGGTGGAGCCTTTAGGGTTTTGTCATCTGCAAATATTGACAATTTTACTTCTTCCTTTTCAATTTGGTTGCTTTTTTTTTTCAATTTGATTGCTTTTTTTCTTGCCTAATTGCTCTGGCTAGGACTTCTAATTCTCTGCTGAATAAGAATGGTGCATCTAGGAATCCTTGTTTTGTTCCTGGTCTTAGAGGGGTGGTTTTCAAGTTTTTAACCATTGCGTTTTGTGTTAGCTGTGGGCTTGTCATTTATGGCTTTTGCTATATCTAGGTACATCCCTTCTCACTTTATTAAGAGGTTTTTTTTTTTTTTTTCCTGCATCTATTGAGATGATCATATGGTTTTTAATCCTCCATTTTGTTAATGTGATGTAGCATGCTGATTGATTTGCAGGCAATGAATCTTCCTTGCATTCCTGGAATAAATCCCACTTGATTATCGTGTATAATCCTTTTGATATATTGTTATTATGTGTCTTGGAAAAGGTCTTTTTGCATTAAAGTAAGTAGGTTTTCTCTTTACCTCATGGACTTATATATCCACCTCCTTCCCCACGTTTGGCATTGGCATTTTTTGGCATTGCCTTGCCAAAGAATGCTCAAACTACCACACAATTGCACTCATCTCACATGCTAGCAAAGTAATGTTCAAAATTCTCCAGGCTAGGCTTCAACAATACATGAACTGTGAACTACCAGATGTTCAAGCTGGTTTTAGAAAAGGCAGAGGAACCAGAAATCAAGTCGCCAACATCTGCTGGATCATCAGAAAAGCAACAGAGTTCCAGAAAAATATCTATTTCTGCTTTATTGACTATGCCAAAGCCTTTGACTGTGTGGATCACAATAAACTGTGGAAAGAGTTGGGAATACCAGACCACCTGACCTGCCTCTTGAGAAATCTGTATGCAGGTCAGCAAGCAACAGTTAAAACTGGACATGGAACAACAGACTGGTTCCAAATAGGAAAAGGAGTACGTCAAGGCTGAATATCGTCACCATGCTTATTTAACTTATATGCAGAGTACATCATGAGAAACGCTGGACTGGATGAAGAATAAGCTGGAATCAAGGTTGCAGGGAGAAATATCAATAACCTCAGATATGCAGATGACACCAGCCTTATGGCAGAAAGTGAAGAAGAACTAAAGAGCCTCTTGATGAAAGTGAAAGAAGAGAGTGAAAAAGTTGGCTTAAAGCTCAGCATTCAGAAAATTAAGATCATGGCATTTGGCCCCATCACTTCATGGCAAGTAGATGGGGGAACAGTGGAAACAGTGTCAGACTTAATTTTTTTGGGCTCCAAAATCACTGCAGATGGTGACTGCAGCCATGAAATTAAAAGACGCTTACTCCTTGGAAGAAAAAGCTGTGATCAACCTAGACAGCATATTAAAAAGCAGAGGCGTTACTTTGCCAACAAAGATCCGTCTAGTCAAGGCTATGGTTTTTCCAGTAGTCATGTATCGATGTGAGAGTTGGACTATAAAGAAATCTGAGTGCAGAAGAATTGATGCTTTTGAACTGTGGTGTTGGAGAAGACTCTTGAGAGTCTCTTGGACTGCAAGGAGATCCAACTAGTCCATCCTAAAGGAAATTAGCCCTGAATATTCATTGGAAGGACTGATGTTGAAGCTGAAAGTCCAATACTTTGGGCACCTGATGCGAAGAACTAACTTATTTGAAAATACCCTGATGCTGGGAAAGATTGAAGGTGGGAGGAGAAGGGGACGACAGAGGTTGAGATGGTTGGATGGCATCACTGACTCATTGGACATGAATTTGAGTAAGCTCCGGGAGTTGGTGATGGACAGGGAGGCCTGGCATGCTGCAGTCCATGGGGTCGCAAAGAGTCAGACATGACTGAGCAACTGAACTGAACTCCCCACATTTGGGAAGTTTTCAGCTATCATTTGCTTAATAAACTCTGCTCCCTTCTCCTCCCTGGATATCTATTATCCTAATATCAACCTTCCTGAAAAGCACTGGACAGTTCTTATAGAATTGTGACTGAATTGAACTTAACTGAAATATCTTATTTCCTTTTCATCTTCTACAGATATCATTTCTAGATTTCTATCTTCAAGCTAACTTTCTCTTCTATAAGGTCTGCTCTATTACCAGTGCTTTTTAACGCATTTTTCATTTCATTTACTATGTTCTTCAGCTCCAGAATTTCTATGTGGTTCTTTTTTAGAGTTCCAATCTCTTTGGTAAAGTACTCCTTCTAAGTTTATTAAACTACCTTTTATGTGTTTTCTTGTAGCTTGTTTCTTCATGACAGCTATTTATCAACTAGATTGCAATATCCCATCACTTGTCCATGGAGAAATATCTTTCTCTTTTTTTGGTGGTATAATATTATTGTGGTTCTTCATGGTTCTTGATGAACTGTCTCTCTACCTGCACACTGAAGCTAACATTAGAAGTTAACAGTCCTTTCTTTTGTTTTCAGGTAGGTGGCACCATAACGCAAGGTTTTGGTCTCTCTTAACTTAAGCTGCCCCTGGTTATATTTGAGAGTTGGTACTTTCCAGTCTTTGCTAAGAGGTGTGGCTCTCTGACTTTGTTATTATTCTTGTGGCTCTGGAGTCCTTACTGCCTTGCTTCTGTCAGAGCCACTGTTGTCACTAGGATGGTGGGCATCTTCCCTAGCATCTGTGATCCCGAGTTGCAGGTTTTGCTGCCATGGTGGCGGGCGTGGAGGAGAGCACAGTGAGCTGGGGTCTTGCAGGTGCCTCTACTGTATCTGGTGTTGTAAGGTTTGAGGGCTCCACCATTGCAGACGAAGTGGAGGGCAGGCCTCCTGACCACAGCTGTACCAGCAGCCATAGGTAACTGGGTAACAGTTACAATGGGGCCTGGGACCCTATCCCTCAAGCTACTGAGGCATGCATGACTCCAGCTCATCGCCTTCATCTGCAGATACACCTTCCCTTCTGCTACTGGGTTCTCTGAAGATGTGGACTTAGCTGCCATGGTCAAAAGACTGGGATTACAGGCACCAACTCTGCTGTTCCCTTGGTTCTGCCTCTTCTTTGTGTTTCCGTCTACCCACCTTTAGGTATAAAGGTGTAGAATGTGTAGAATGTGCAGATGTGTAGAATTCTCCCTTGTCTTGTGTGTTGGGCAGAGGCACCTTTATTAAGTTGTGGGTGTTTGGTTGTTGAGAGGGTAGCTCCCCACTCATCCATGTTGCTGATATCACTCTACTCATTTCATTTTTTGATGACAATCAGTATTCAGGAAAGGTAATGATTTTGCAGATTTTGTTTCATTACTTTTATTTTACTGATTCCTTTTGTGTCTAGCAGCATTCTGTTAATTTTTCTGAGTGTTCCAGTTAATTGTACTGCAAATATTTCTTTCTTTCCAAAACTTATACCTTATATTACTTTTTTGGTGTTAATAACATAATGACATCAAACATCCTTTTCTAATTTCACTTTGCTGAAACTGCTTTTAGTGCTTCATTGGTAATTATGATGCTGCCTCAGAAATCACCTTCTTCCTCCTTCTCAGATCATGTTGTTTCTTATCTTTTTATAATATTGAGTTTTCTTTGAAAGTCAGAATTACATCATGAAATTCTATTATTTTCTCTTCCCTTATCTCTAGAGCTACCTACTGTAACAGATTTATTAATGTCAAATCATTTTTGCATTCATAGGAAAAGCTCCATGGTATACTGTCCTTTTAATATGCTGCTAGATCCTATCTGCTATTTTTAAAAGATGCTTGTATTTATGTTTATATTTGGTTATGTTTTTTTATGTGTGTTTTTTCAGATTTTGATATCAGAATCAGGGTATTTTTGTATAAAAAGCAGAGAAGACTTTCTTCTCTCTCTAGGCCCGAAAAGAGTTTAAATAGCATCAGGAAGGATTGAAGGGTGGCTGGGAAACCCTGCTTTGCTCCTGATTCACCATACAGTCTCCAGAAACCCCTCCTTAGTTCATAGCTGATTTATACTTATAAGGAGAAGCTGTGGGGTTTCTAATTTTTCAAAATGTATAATCCACTGGACACATTTTTTCAATTTTTACTTTAACCACCATCATTCAAAGGTCTCTCCTGGGGTCTACAAAGCAGTGAGGAATATGGCGGTGCAAAGGTTTCAGGCCTGACCCATTTGTTACTACATGTTTGATCATCAGCAAGTTAGTATTTCAAAATCTATTTTCATAACTAGGAAATAAGAACAATAACACTACACATCTCAGAGTTTCACTGTGAGGATTACATGAGATAATCACATGCAAAACACTTAAGACATGTTCACTGAGGGATGGAAGAATTTTCTCTGATCCTTGATTCAAAAGCAAGCTCCAAAAATTAAAGAATCAGTAGGGTGGTAGGACGGAGAGGGCAATGGCAACCCACTCCAGTACTCTTGCCTGGAAAATCCCATGGATGGAGGAGCCTGGTAGGCTGCAGTCCATGAGGTCGCTAAGAGTTGGACACGACTGAGCGACTTCACTTTGACTTTTCACTTTCATGCATTGGAGAAGGAAATGGCAACCCACTCCAGTGTTCTTGCCTGGAGAATCCCAGGGACGGCGGAGCCTGGTGGGCTGCTGTCTATGGGGTCGCACAGAGTCGGACACGACTGATGTGACTTAGCATAGCATAGGGTGGTAGGGAGGCGGAAGGCTGTGTGTATTGAACAATTTAAAACATTTAATACCCTCAACACTCACAATTCTAATAGTTGGTATCATCAGTGTTGCTGACAACTACTAAGTTTAAACAGATTGCTTTTATTGCTTATATCAGTGTCTCTAAATTTATTTTTTCTTTCCAAGATTTAATTTTAGCCAGATTTTTCTATGACAAGATTAACCTGATTCTCTTATACAGTAGGGGCTTGTCCTTGGAGAATAGGAATGACCATTTTTTAACAACAGAGAAAATAATCTTTAACCTAGCAAGGTTGGGTAGGGTAATAGTTGAGCAGAGTGGAAGAGACAAGTTCAGAGAGAAGACCACTTTGCAAAGGCTTTGAACCAATCAGTGGCAGTACTCTGGGTCTTCTACATTTCTGATGTAGATACGACACCCAGCTCTCTGGCCAGGTGGGCTGTGGACCACTGCATAGACTATGAGTGTCCATCTCCCAGCAGGTACTCTGCAGACTGTGGGATCTGGATGGGATCTTGTGTTCACGAAGCATTTTTCTGGAATTTAGCAGATAGAAAGTAACACACAAAAAGAGGAGACCAGGACTTGGGAACTGGGGTAGACACTCCCCTCAGCCCTCCATACCTTCCCTAGACTGCAAAGGTAGGATGATGGATAAAAATAAATAGGAAAGGGCTTTTGAAAATGTTCTCTTAAATCTGAGGCTGAAATAAGCATGGGCCACTTTCCCAAACCACAGAGACTGTAATGGGAAACATTCTTACTCCTCACTGAATTACAAATCTGCCTACAACATGTCATTTATCTAGATGCCTTTCCTCAATTTTAGATTTTAGGGGGAGGGAGGGAGCAGTCACCAACAGGAAGGTTGAAGTGATGTGTTGGATTGATGGGCCCTTGGTTGCCAGCCAATGTCAGACATGAGAAAAGGCACGGGTATGTTGAGGCAGCAGGACTGAGTGGAGGAAGGGTCAGATTCAGTGCTGGGAGACCCAAGTTCTACTCAAAATCCAGCTCTAATGGTATCATTGATGGAAAGTTATGCTCAGTACTCCAGAGCAGTTAGTGTCCCCCTGCCCTTATAAGGACCTATATAGTACTAACTCACTTGATGATCTGTCATTATTCCCCAGTGTAGCGAACACTAGCTTGAGGATGCAGATTCTTCTCTCATTTATTAGTGTCTCCCCTTTAGAGTAATGTATCAGTTAGCTTTAGCTCATAAAACCTTCCACATCTTATGGCTTAAAACTAAAAACATTTATTATTTCTCATAATTCTGTGGCTCATCTGAGTAATACTTATGGTCTGGGCCAATGTGATTGGGGCTAGATATAGTCTAGGATACTTCACTCGTGTCTAGGATGTTGGCGGTCTGGCTGTTCTGGGAGATGGGGCTCAACTGGGATGATTAATTTCTGCTCCACACAGTCTCTCATCCTTCAGTAGGCTAGCCCTGGCTTCTACACCTGGTGCTCTTGGCTCCACAGAGCATGATGATGAATGTTCCAATGCATGAGCCATCACCATTCCTCTGCTTGCATCACATTCTCTAATGTGCCATTGGCCAAAGCAAGTTACAAGGCCATAACAGGATTCAAAGGGCAGAGATGCAGATTTACTTCTTGATGGGAGGAGCTGCAACATGACATTGTCAAGAGGAATTTGAGGCCATTTTTGCAATCTATTACAAGAACCTTGAACTTTGCTTGGTGTGTGGTGGGTAAGCAAGAATGCTTGTTGCAAGAATTAAGAGGTTAAAAATAACAAGAATCAAGAGGTAAATAATGAAATAGTGTCATTGTTTAGCTCCTGCCTACCCCCACAACCCTGCCCCCACCATTGGCACATCTACTTTCATGAGGACTGCTTTGTTGAGATCTTTGAACTGGGCCAAAACTTTATCCAGCTGTCGAGAAAGTTTATTGCCCTTGATTTAAACATGATGGCTCTTTTCTGTCTGACAGCTGCAGTTTGCACTGGACCTCTGGATCCTACCGCTTTGATGCTGGAGCTATTCACACTTTGCTGGATTATGGATTATGTCCACTGGAAAAAAGGACACCCTTTACCAAATCACCGTAGCCTTAGCAGGCTGCCCCTCCTTCTGTCAGTCGCTGCCTCTTGGATCCCCCCTGTTGGCTTCCTCTTGCATAGCCCCACTCAAGGTAAGAAATTCATCATGTGAACTGCCAAAAAGTTGGATGGAATCAAGAGCCTTCAGAGGGAGAGCTCTCAGTGTAGGGGAAAGCTAGAGATGGAAAGAAAAGAAGTAAACACACAAAAATTTTTAAATTACCACCTAGACCTTATCTTGGTAAGTCCGTGCTTGTTTCACTGTGACTTAGCCCAGAGAAAGGTAAAGCCCCAAAATACAGATAATGCACATAAAAGAGATTTGTGTCATTAAATGTCAAGGTGCTGGTGGAAAGAAGCAGTGCCATATTCACTGAATAAAAATAGTGGAGTTGGAAAAGGTGGGAGAGTCTCCTGACTGGATCAGCTCATCTAGGGCCTGGTAGGTCCCCATCACAAAGCCCACGAAGCCCAGGATGCTGATCAGGGTGTCCTTGATGATGGTGATGGGGCTCAGGCCCTCTGAGTAGTAGGTGCTGATCTCCAGGAGGGGTGGGATGATGAAGGCCAGGGCACTGCCACTCAGGGAGCCCACCAGGGAGAGGACCAGGTCCAGGCGGGGGATGAGGATAGCCAAGATGCCTGCAGGAGATGATACAGGATAGATGGAACTTTCTGGGCTTAGCCAAAGTCTTAAATTTTGCTTTAAAAATCCTCTAATTAAAACATATACCAATTGTTTCTTACACATACAGCTACATAAAGAAAAGCTGAAACTCCTATAATACCACCAACCACATTCACTAAAGGTTACACATTAAAATTATAGTGTGTCTCCTTTCAATCATCTTTCAAATACAGACATTAATATTATTGAAAAGAAAAACTTTCCCTCTTCTCATTTAGGTTCAGTGTTTGGGGGTCTTTGAATTTAACTGACAACAGGCAGATTAACAGAAGGAAAGACAAGGTTGATTTAGGGTTAGGAAGCCTTCATATGGGGTTTCCTAGGCCACGCAGTGGTAAAGAATCTTCCTGCCAATGCAGGGGATGCAAGAGATATTTGACCCCTGGGCCAGGAAGATCCCCTGGAGGAGGAAATGGCAACCCACTCCAGTATTCTTGCTTGGAAAATTCCATGGACAGAGGAGTCTGGTGGGCTGCAGTTCATGGGGTCACAAAGGGTCAGACATGACTGAGCAACTGAGCACAAACACACACAGCCTTCATATGAACTGGGTCCCTAAACAAAGATAGGGATTTACATACTCACTTCAAAAGAGGAATTAAAGTGGGGGAGAGCTTCCATGTTATTTAATTAAATTACTTAGACTGTGATGATGGTTAGTCTCTCTGACTGAAAATCTCCCAGAAAGGGGATTTATGGTGCCTGTATTTTTCAGAATATTCTGCTTAATTCACAAAGGACATTTAGATAAGGGTTTTCCCCCAAGGCTACTTGTACTAATGTTTTTAGTTTAAGATAATTTTCATGCCACAGAGGTACATTTCAAATCTCTACATGTTTAATGATTAAGCTTTTACTTAATAAATAACACTAAACAACAGTGCTGGGAACTGTCCCAGCTGTTTGGAATATATCAATGTACAAAACAGACGAAGAAACCCCTTGCCTTTGTGGAACTAACATTAATAATTAACAGGACTACAAACACCTCTTACTTGCAAACAATTAGAATGAGTAATTACTCACAGGAGAAAGGGGGTCTTCAGTGGGAATAAGATTACAGGGTTCCTTTAAAGGAGTATCTTCTCCAAGATTTACATACATGTCATAAAATGTCTAACAAAGAAACACTTAAAGCTAAAGATCCTGAAATTATATGATTTATAATATATATGTTTTTTGTATGATGTTTTATAGGCCTGGGCTTTTACATTTTTTATTTCACTTGATGGACAATTATCCTGATTACAAGCAAAACACAGAAGCTTCCCCCAGGTCTGCTACAATGGAGTGTGGTATAACAGCACAAATCAGGACTGGAAGGCAGGATTCTCCCTGTGTGGCCTTGAGTTAAGTCTCCAACTCTTTCTCAGCTTTTTCCCTCATCTGCCAAATGGGGATGGTGTCTATCCTGTTAGGTATTATTGTTCATACTGCAAATGGTTTTAAAGTCTTAAAGAAGTTAATTCATGCAAAGCACTCAGAAAAGTTATTTTTATTATTACTTCACTATTACTTTATTATTTGTTTTTCTTTTGTCTTTTGGCCATACCGTGTGGCATGCAGCATCTTAGTTCCCTGATCAGGGATCAAAATGGGCAAACTCTGGGAGGTGGTGAGGGACAGGGAGGCCTGAAGTACTGCAGTCCACAGGGTCACAGAGTCGGATACAACTTGGCGACTGAACAACAACAGGGGTTAAACCTAGGGTGGAAGCATGGATTCTTAACCATTGGACTGCCAGGGAAGTTCCTACTTTATTATTTTTACTTGTTTGCATACGTACCGATTGAAAAGAAAGTGAAAGCATTAGTCACTCAGTCGTATCGGAATCTTTGAGACCCCATGGACTGCAGCCTGCCAGGCTCCTCTGTCCATAGAATTCTCCAGACAGGAATACTGGAGTGGGTTGCCATGCCCTTCTCCAGGGGATCTTCCCAACCCAGGGATCAAACCTGGGTCTCCCACATTGCAGGCAGATTCTTTACTGTACTGATTGGGGCAAATGCAAAAACTTTAGGAATTGTTATCTTCATATCTAAGGCAAATTCATTGATCTTTCTAGAGTCTCTAATATTCTGTATGGTGGTGTCCCTGCCTCCGAGGACAAACTGGGAATAAATGATTTCAAAGGAAGAAAATCCGTGTCCCGTGATTTATATGGGCTGGTCTAGCACAACAAGAATCACAATTAAAAGGAGCCTTAGGTACAGGGGGCCAGAGCACACACAATGCAGGAATCTCTATCATCTTCACCCCCACTAAAATACTAAAAGTGAGGGCAACCCTGGATCATAGGGCCTAGAGCACAAGGAGGGCTGCCACTGGCCACCATTTTCAACCTCTGTCCTGGAGGTAAACTGTGATGGGTCTGGACTGAGATGACTTGGGTTCAAATCCCACCTCTGGCACTTCCTGCCCAATTGCTTCTCACTCCCTCCTTCAGCTTTCTCATTTAATGTAGAGTTTATCATAGTCCTACGTCATAAGAGTTCCTGCAAAGACTGAAGAAAATATTATGAAATATAGGAGAGAAAGAGCTTAGCTCAGAGGACAGCACACAGTAGGTGTTTAATGAAAGTCAATTCTTTTGTAATTATTACTTGATAAGTTGTTATTCCCTCAAGCTGGACACCAGTAAATCTATCTAATTAGGTAGATGTAAGAATGAAGTTATTCCTCAAGCTTAAATAAAATGAATTACTACTTTGAAAGCCTTAGAATGGCCCCAGAAATGCAGTTACAGTATGCAATTAATGCTGGTTATTGTGACTATCGTCTACCATCTGGCTGATTCCTGATAGCTCTCTGGAAAAACCAGGCGCTCTGCCTTCCACTCACATGTCAGGCTGACCATGGCGAGGCGAATGAACAAGTCCAGAGGCAGGGCCCAGCGCTTCGACACGCGGGAGGTGGCTAAGGGAATGATGATTTCCGCAGGGACGTAGAACTGCAGGGCGTAGGTGCACAGGATTCCAACAATGTAGAGGATCTTGACTGACTGGTACAGCCTGCAGGACAAACCAGAGCAGTGCTCTCAAGGCCAACGTGCTCTGACACCTGGAATCTTTGTACATTAACCTCTGACCTTGGAACAGTCTTGTGGGCAAATGTTTCCTTGTCTGAAAATGATGGGGAGGGACCACCTGCAAGAGGAAGTCACGGTAGAGCATGCAGTGGTAAGAGACAGAATCGTCACAGATTCAAATGGAAGCAGTTGAGAGGGTTACCTCTAAAAAGAATCTCGGGTATGGGTATAAATAACACCTTCACAAACCATTATCACTTGAGGCTGGATTTTAGATTTTAGGAAAGAGAAGTTCAGGCCAGGTACCTTGCTCAGGGAGATACAAGTGATAAGTAGTGAAGACCTGGGTCTAAAAGATCTGCTCCTTTGTAATCTCTGTGTGTTCTTAGGAATTCTCTGGATCCCTCAAAACTGTTGGCATATCAACAAATACTTCAAGTAGGCTGAAAGAACTGCAGAATCCCAAATCCTTGGGGGAAGAGGTAGTTTACAAAGAGGAATAAAAGAAGAGACAGGGTTACTTAGAGGTCTCAGGCTAGGGGCAGAGAGACCACATGATGGGGGGTGTTGAGTGTTATTGATGCCTTTTATGACCTACGGAGGTAAGGCTTTTCCCCTTTAGTTCAATAATGTGGTAGATGCATCTGGCCTGTTGAGTAAACCTGTCTGTGCATACTCAGTCCATTCCTTACAAAGGCTAACTTTCACATTTCTGGGTTTCTTGCTTACACTAGTTCTGTTGCCTGGAACACCCTCTCTACTCCCTCCATCTGTGCAGTCCCCACCTATTTTTTGAAATTCCCAAGGAAGCACTACATGCCAGATGCCTTTAGACATATCCAACGTGATCCACATGATAACTCTGTTTTTTAGAAGAGGAAAATGAGAGTCAGAGAAGTTAAATAAACCACCCATGACCATAAGCTAAGGGTTGGTGTAACTGGGACCTGGATCCAGGGTGCTGCAGTTGTCCTTGTTTGGATGGAGCCATCTCATTGGACAGGATGATCCCCTGTACTCCCACTCCAATGTACTTTTTCTACTGGGGAGTCCTCCAGGCCTCTCCACTATTCTGGAGGGCTTCTTTTTTCATTAAGTTACATTTGTGTACATACACTATACCTTCCCCATTTCCATTGGATCACAAGCTGAAAAGATCATGAAGCTCAAAATTATAGTCTGCTCACATCAATACCCTCCCATCACCATGTGTCTACACTTTCATCTGCATGTAATTGGGATACAATAATTGCTTGATGAATGATATTGATCAGCTTGGGAAAGGAGCACCACTTAGATAACTTAAGCCTCCAAGTGACCCTTCAAAAGACAGGTATCTTGTAATGAATGACATGCCTCAGTGTGGGAGAAAATGATGCACAATGTGATAGGGATCATCTATCTATTGAGATACTGCATTATTGAAGTCTGGGTCAGCTAACTGTTGTATGAATTGGGTCACTTAAATATAAACATTTTCCAGGTTCCAATGGTCCTCCCTCATTACTTCTTGTTTTACTACTTTTTCATCCTAGCTACTCTGCAAGACTTGGTAGTACAGCCTTAGTAAATGTAATTGGAGCTGCCCACTGGTTCCTCTCTCTGCCTCTTGGCCTCTGTGCCTCTTCCTTTCTCTCCTTAGGTGACCAAGGACTCTGACTTTCCCCCTATTTTCCTAAATCATGTCCTTCCTCGCACTAAGCTATCAAGGCCTCACTCAACATGGGAGACTGTTGTTGAAGAAGAGCTCCCTGGACAGAGAATCTAGAACCCAGGGTTCCCGTGACAGCTCTGTTTCTCCTTGTGGATGCCCTCCAGACCTCAGTTTGCCTTCTGTGGAAGGGAGGAGAAAGTGACCTATATGTTCCTGTGCCCACTGGCTCTGAGTCCCCACCACTTGAGACCCATGGAGTTACCAGCAGTTGGGCAGGTTAAGGGTTATGCTGGCCTTGACATCATCTCCAAACCGCAGGTAGCCCAGAGACCCGACACTGACGTAGAGGGCAGTAACGATGGACATTCCCAAAGACAGGATGACTGGGAAGCGGCGGGCATCCTTCATCTTGTTCTCCAAGGGCAGAACCTAAAGAAATACCACAATGTAAGGAGAAGGCAATGGCACCCCACTCCAGTACTCTTGCCTGGAAAATCCCATGGACGGAGGGGCCTGGTGGGCTGCAGTCCGTGGGGTCGCTAGGAGTCGGGCACGACGGAGCGACTTCACTTTCACTTTTCACTTTCATGCATTGGAGAAGGAAATGCCAACCCACTCCAGTGTTCTTGCCTGGAGAATCCCAGGGATGGGGGAGCCTGGTGGGCTGCCATCTATGGGGTTGCACAGAGTCGGACATGACTGAAGCGACTTAGCAGCAGTAGCAGCAAGAAGAAAGGAGGAAAAAGAGGAACATGGGCATCAAGAGGAAGGCATGCCATTTCTGGAAGTATGTACACAAAATCAAAAGTAGGAACATGCACAGAAATTTGTACACCTACATTCACAGCAGCATTGTTCACAGTAGCCACAAGTTCGAGGCACCCCAAATGTCTACTGATGAAGGAATGGATAAACAAAGTGTGGTCCATACACACAATGGAATATTATTCAGCCTTTAAAGAAAGGAAATTCTGATATATGCCCAACATGCACAACTTTTGAAGACATAAGCTAAATGAACTAAGCCAGTCACAAAATGACAGACACTGTGTGATCCCACTCATTGAAGTAACCCAAGTAGTCAGACTCAGAGTCAGAAAGTAGACTGGTGATTCCCACAGGCCAGGGGAGGGATAAATGAGGAGTTATTGTTTAGTGGGTACACAGTTTTGGTTTTGCAAGATGAAAAGAGATGGATGGTGATGATGGTTGTACAATAATACGAATATACTTTATGTCATTGAACTGTACACTTACGGCTCAGGAAACTCAAGCAGGGGCTCTGTATCAACCTAGAGGGGTGGGATGGGGAGGGAGATGGGAGGGAGTTTCAAAAAGGATGGGATATATGTATACCTATGGCAGATTCATGTTGAGGTTTGACAGAAAACAGCAAAATTTTGTAAAGCAATTATTCTTCAATAAAAAATAAACTAATTTTAAAAAGTTAAGATGGTAAATTTTAGGTACATTTTACCACAATTAAAGGGAAAAAAGGAAAGGCAGGCCTGGAGTCACAAAATGATCCTTGGACCATTCAGAGCTGGAAGAGCTCTGCAGGTTGACCAGACCAAGGAGGTCAACTCCCTGGGTGGCCCAACCTGGCCAGCAAGGGTGCTTTGTTTGGCCACTGTTTGCAGTTTCATTAAGATGCTGTAAGCATACTATGTCGTCTCTCTCTCACTGATTAAGACTAATAGCCCTGGACAGAATATATTAAGCAACTAGCCATGGACTCTGAAAAATATATAATAGAAGGTGAATTGCTCAAAACCAGTAAAAATGGCCTTTATGGCAATGAGTTTCCTGATTTTTTTTTTCTTCTTGTATCTCCTAGTTAAGGAGAGCCCAAATCCTAGAACTATGTTGTGGATGCAAATGGAAAAAAAAAATCAAGCAGAAACCCTCTTTCTGGCTGGAAGACCTAAAATAGGGGACCCTGTGGGACGGAGAGCATGGAGAGAATTCCTAGTATTCCTGCTTCCTTTTTACTCTCCAAGCCGTGCCCCCAAGGCAAGTCTCAGGCACAGAGCAACAGTCTGCTATACCAGTGATTGCAGTGGTTACAGAGGCACCTAAAAATCTGAGACACAATAATTCTCTTGGAGCAGAGGAACAGGGAAAAGGTGCTTTGAGAGTCCAAAGAGTAAGAGGGGAGTTGGATTGGCTACATAATTTGTGGGGCCCAGTGCAGAATGACAATGAAGAACCACTTGGTCAAAGGTCAAGAATTTCAGTATGATGAATGCAGGGCATTAAACCAAGAGTGGGATCCTTCTAAAAGGCAGGGCCCCATGTGACCACACAGGCTGCATGCCCATGGAAGGAATCCCTATTACCCTTTCCTCCTTTCTTTACTTTAGATACTCACCCTTGAGTGAGGTCCAGTCAAGAACTGGATAGATGGGTAGGGAGGCTGAAACCCTGACTTTCTAGCCAGAGGACCAGAAAAAGAAGCTGCTGAATGACTGTGCAGAACACTGGTGAGTGTGCAGGAAAACACAGAAAGGAGGGAGCCAGAGAAAGCGACCCTCTAAATCTGTGGATGAAATCTGGGCTCAGCCCTGAGCTGTACATGTGGAACTGATGTGAAGCATCAAAGGAAAGCTTTTGAGAACATCTGGTCTCTGGGTAGTATAAAGGCAAGGTGAAGCCAAGTATCACTTTAAAGTGATAGAAAACTAGTCTGATATTAAAACCATGGTCTAAGCTGTGATATGCTTATTGAACACTGAGGTTAATACATGGTCTGAACAAAACCAGTGTGTGAAGCAAACTGATCAAAGATTTATACTAAAGAAAGTACAGCTGAAGCTACCTCTGTTCTATACCTTGCATCCTTGTCAATCCTGCAAATAAAACTATGTATGAACAAATACATAAATAAAACCATGATCTCCTGAAGATGGATCAGGACTTGTGGTCTTAATCTAATCAGATTGATTGCTTGCTAAAATAAAAGATCAATATTCTTCAGAGGATTTTACCATGCTCCAGAGATTCATAAAATAATATTCAAAATGTATAGAATACAGTCTATAATTAATCAACATACAAAGAACCAGGAAAATCTCAGCACTTCTTAAGGGATAAGATAACAGATGTCAATCTTAATATGCTCAAATTGTGGAAATATCAAAGACTTTAAAGCAATTATTATTACCAAGTGCTCTGAAGTAAGGGAGAACACTATTGAAACAAATCAACAGACAAAAGTTCTCAGTAAAGAAGCTGAAAGAATAAGAACCAAAGAACCAAGCTGAAATTTTAGAACTGAGAACCCCTATTGAAGGGGCTTCTTTGATATATGTCCATTAAGGGGAAGAAAAAAAGATATATCACACAAATACTAATTAGGACAAAGCTGGAGCTCTAATATGACATGATTTTAAGATAAAGCTTGTGCTATCACGGTATTTTGGTATTCATGAGAGGATGGACACACTGATCAATGAATCAGTATAGAAAGTCCAGAAACTGACCCATACCCTTATACCAATTAGCTTTTTACAAAGATGCAAAGGTAATTCAAATGGAGAGCAGTCTATTCAACAAATGATGCAGGGATAATTGGGCATCCTTTAAAAACTGAACTTCAACATATAGACACTTTTAATGAAAATTAACTCAGAATGGATCATAGATCTAAATGTACAATGAAAACAAAATATTTACAAGAAATAATAGAAAAATCATTGTGACCTTGGATTAGACAAAGCATTTTAGAGAAAACATGAAAAGTAAGATCCATAAATGAAAATTTTTGATATGTTGAACTTTATCAAAGTTAAAACTTTTTCTCTAGAGAAGACACTGTTATGAGACTGAAAAGATAAGCTACAGACTAGAAAAAATATCTGCAAATTACATGTCTAATAAAGGATTTGCATTTAGAATATACAAAGATTTTTAAAGCTCAACAATAAAAGACAACAATTCAGTTTTTTAAAAATTCACAAACTATCTGAACAGGAACTATACTGAAGACAATATACAGCTATCAAATGAGACCATAAAAAAGAGACTCAGAATCACTGGTCATCAGTAAAATGCAAATGAAATTACAATAAAATACCACCACACACCTATTAGATTGGCTTAAATTTAGAAAAACATTACAAATACAGATAAGAACCAGCAAAGATACAAAGGAACTCTTAACTCTTGTACATCTGGTGGTAATGCAAAAATGGTACAGCCATTCTGGAAATCTGTTTGGCAATTTTCTATAAAGTTAAACATACATTAGCATGTGACCTAAAAAATCTATTCTTAGAGAAATGAAAACATATGTTTACACAAAACCCTATATACAAATGCTTACAGTAGCATTACTCATAATCATCAGAAACCAGAAACAACCTAAATGTCCTTCAACAGGCGATAGATAAGCAAATCATGGTACTGCTCATGCGTGGATGTTCAGGGGTAGAAAGCAATGAGGTCCTGATGCATGCAACGATGTGGATGACCTTACATGCAGCTAAGTGAAAGAAGCAAGGCTTAAAAAGTTACATACTATCTGATCCCATATGGATGACATTCTGGAAAAAAATAAAACAATAGAGACAGAACAGAAGGTAAATGCCAGGGGTTAACGGGAGTGGGGGTAAGTGGACTGCAAAAGGGGCAACACAAGGCAGCTTTTCATGGTGGGGCAATTGTTCTGCGTCCTGACTGTGGTACATCTATGACTCCGCATTTCTTGAAACTTACAGCAATGTACATCAAATAAAAGTGAATTGTACTGTATATAAATTAATAGTAAATGTAAAAAGCATAGAGGCACAAAGAGACACAGACTACTCATTGCAAAATAAATGAGTCACAGGTGAGAAATGTGTAGTACAGAGAATACAGTCAATAACTATGTAATAACTTTGAAGGGGAATATAGTCAGTAACTAAGTGATATCTTTGTATTGTGACATTATCATTACTAGATTTATCATGGTGATCATTTTGAAACCCACAGAAATACTAAATTTGTTGTAAGCAACAGGAATTAACATAGTGCTGTAGGTCAAATATAATTAACACTGTATATGAAGGTTAAAGTGAATCATAAGTTCTCATCACAAGGAAAAAATTTTTTCTACTTGATTAATTTTATATCTATATGAGATGATGCATGTTCACTAAACTTCCTATGATAATCATTTCATGATCTACATAAGTAAAATCATTATGCCATACACCTTTAAACTTTAACAGTGCTATATGTCAATTATATCTCAAAAAACTGGAAGAAAAAATTATACACAGCACTTTCCTTTTTCAAGTGTGGAAGTAGAGACTGTACAATATTCCACTGTAAATATACTATACTTTCCAAAAACACACTTTTTTATGTTTCATAAAAATCCTGTAACTTAAATTGTACACCTCCATTTATCTTGATTTTTAAAGATTAGGAAATGTATGTTGATATGAAGATAAATGTTTAATAAATGTATTGGGACAGGAATAAAACTATATCCTGACCATTCTAACCTCTCTGCCATGATAACCTGCTTTCTCCTGCTGGTGAAAACTGACCCAAGTGAAGTCAGACGTTAGTTTCTCTCTTGCACACAGAAATCCAGAGCTCCCAGCTCCTGTTCAGAAGGCCATCACCCACAGCACCTGGGAGAGTCTACCTCAATTCAAACCTTACCACACCAATGCTTTCAAATGAAAAAATGGCTGTTCCAAAGAAGAGCGAGTAGGTCTTCCAATTTGCTACCAGTGGCAACTGGCGGGGGTCTGGAATTTCCTATGAGAGAAATACGATAAGACATTTACTCTTAAAGCATGTTTGGGCTCCCTTAAGAGGGAGAGTATTCTGAGAATATAGCTGAATTATAAGAACAAAAAGTTGAATGTCAAGAAATTCATAAAACTTCAAAAGGAAGCAGGCAATAATCAAAGTTGATTTTAACACTGCCCAATACCAAAGAGCCAGAGGAAAGAAAGATTGAGGTATTATCAGAGTATTGAAGTATCAGGATCTCATGGAGGGTGTCTAATTTATCAGAATTCTCCAGAAGAAAATCTTATACAACACAGGTTAGTACTAGTCTAAAGTGCCCAAGAACATTTTGCATGTAGCAGTGGATACAGATGTTGGAAATCACTGCGACCACAGTTACAGTGACATTCTAGGGAGCCCAAAGTCTAGTAAGTTAGCTAAGTATTAAAGTTCCCTTTTCTTCTTCAGTGAGCTACAAATAGAAGGAAAGTGTGTGGAATAAATATTTTATTAAAGTACCTTGTGAACTACTATGACAGATCAAAATTACAGAACCATTTCTCTAATTGAGCAACCTCTGGCATAGTCCAATAATTAATCGGAAGTAGCTGTTTCATTGGGAAATTCAATTTTGTAGAATCTATCAATATTGCTTTAAGACTTATCTGAGTTTATCCTAAAATATTTGGCTAATCTGTTACCTTTACTAAATTCTATGGACAATAGAACTTTTTTTCTTGTGACTTCTGAAAGAAGGAAACATCTGAAAGGTATTATGCCTAATACCTTTCAGATGTTTTATAGATATACTACCTGGATCTTTTGGGTTTAAATTTCTATGTAGTCTTGTCTATTATGAAACAAAAATTGGAAAGGATAGAAAAGTAGGAAATTAATGGAAAATCAATACCCATAACTCAACTTCAAAGATGTGTGATTTACATCATGGTAGCTTCATTTGTGGTCTTTCAAGGCTCTCTATTTATACCTCTACAACTAAATATTAGTTGTCATTGTTTTCTCTTGAACTTCCTAGGGATAATTTTGGAATTACTTGGGCCTGCAGCTTAGAGGATGTAAGACTAGTTCAATAAAGTTTAGCTCTGGTAGAAAATCCTGCTTTTTATTTGCCTTCTGCTGCTCTCCAACCGTTATAGAAATGGTCTGTAATTCACCATTCAAGATATTTTTCTTGAAAAGTACAGTTTTTCTCCTAAAACCAGGATTTGCTATAAAATGAGTATTGGAGAAGCTACATGAAAGAAGAGACATCCTGAAGAATGAGAGTGCACAGAGACATCTTTGTGGAAGAAATCCTACAATAAAGTGAGTTCTAAGCTGCAGACTGAAGTGCATACATACCTACCCTTAGGGATGGCCCCAAGCGTCAGTCTATCACTGATAAAATGCTCTGCTCGTTGGAGGAGTCAGAGTGTGGTATGCTAACCTGGACGATGTACTGGACAATGATGATCAAGCTGGTCAGCATGGTGATGTTGGCCAACAGGGAGAAGACAGTCAGGACCCTGAGGTTCCGGATGAGAACTATCAGTACCAGGAAGGGCAGGAAGGTGAGCATGTAGAGTCGAGAGTCCATGGTGGGCGTCAGAATCTCTGTCTTGTAATAGCAGTTGTTGGTTGTGCTATTCACTGCTTCCACTACCTGGGAGAGGAATGGGAAGAGCAATATGGCCACAGGATTAGCTCAGTGCCTGGCCCATCATCAGACTCCCTCATGAACAGCTGGCCTGTCTCACATGCCCAGGTCTTACAGTGAGTTAGAGTGACTTTAGGACTTCTTATTGCAAATCTTTTGCATCATATTTCCTCAAAAGAAGCTGTAGAAATAACTTTAATAAGCATAAATGCCTAAACTTAGAGTGGCTCTTCATTGGCTTTTGGCAACCTGGAATCCATTCCTCTTGATTTTGATTTATTTTTGGTGCATTCTCTCTCACCTGAATACAGCCTTGGTGGACTGTAAATCACAATCATGTGGTAGAGCCAAAGGACTGGCCCTTGACTCAAGCAGGGGCACTCACATCTCTCCCTGGAATCTGAATCTATAGGAAAATGACAACAGGCAGAACTGGAAAGGGGCAAACAGTACTTCTGACAGGGAATCCCCAAGGAGAGTGCTCATCAGTTCTACTATCAACATCTCCCTTGATGGCCTGGTTCTTCTTCCTGTCCTTTTCTGAAACCCATTTTTTTAAAGTTTTCTCTGTCATTTGGATGTAAGCCAATCTTGTTCCATTAAACTTATTTTCTGCTTAAGTTCCACTGAATCCATTTCTTCTGCTTGTAACCGAAACAGCTCATTGTTGTTTCTTAATTAGACTAACACTGACATTTTGAGTGAGAGAACTCTTCCTTGTGAGCATTGGACCATTCCTTGCAGGACATTTAGCATCCTTGAATGCCACCCAACAGAAGCTATTAGCACCCCCCAGTCATTGTGGCAAACATGCAACAGCCCCTGTACACTCTACATACAGCCCCCTGGCAAAGTGGGGGTAGGTGGGAGGGTACCACCCTCCTTTGGAATCACCATGACTCAATAGATATGTGCAAGCAACACAATTCATTGTAGAACAATTAGAAACTGGAGTTAAGCAAGAAGAAAATGAAGAAGCAATGGTAATCTCAGTACCCATGGGTAGCACGGTAATGCTTTGCAATATCACAGATTACATATATTACACACATCCTTTTCATTTTACAAGACTGTAATCATAACATATACTCTTGTTTTGAAATCTCCTTTTCATTTAACAAATCATGAATACGTAAATCAAATTGTCAAGTCTTGTTTTTTTTTTTTGATTCCTTACTACAATAGGAAAAATGCTTGGAAAATTAGCCAGGTATTCAAAGCCTGGCATAAATGGACCCATTCAACTGTGAAGGCTCTTCCTCTCCTAAGGCCCACACCTTCTGTAACCACTTGTACTGCCTTTCCTGAGAAAGTCCCATACATTCCTGCCTCCGGGTGTTTATTCCTCCTCCTACCTTGATTGCCAGCTCTTATTCAACCTACCTTTCAATGCCCAGCTCAGATGCGTCTTCTCAAGGGAGCCTTCCCTTGCTCCAACAATTTCTCCTGCTCCCATACATTTCTGCACCTTAGTCCACAATTAAGCATGCCCAACTTCAGGGCATTAATGGAGTCCTGATCCAGCACCAAAATATTATATTGATATTTAGCTTTATTCATATGCCTCAGAACACATCCCCACTTAGTCTGCAAAGTCCTTGAGACAACACTCACCTTGTCTCTAGGCAGATGACTGACAAAGTTCTGCTAGTGTCAGACTGATTTCTGAGCAGCAACGTGGCAATTAAGAGCCTTCATATCAAACTCCCTGATCCAGTGATTTTACTTAAAATATACATTTACTAAAGAAATAAACAGATATACAAAGATTTGTATAGATTATAGTAGAAAAACAAAGGGAAACAATATCAGATGATAAAAGATTAAGTATTCATTGTGATGGAAAATTATAAAACTATTAAAAATTATTTTAGAGACTTTCCTGGTGGTCCAGTGGCTAAGATTCCTCGTTCCTAATGCAGGGGGCTTGGGTTCCATTCCTGGCCAGGGAACTAGATCCCACATGCTGCAATAAAGATCAAAGATCCCATGTGCCACAACTAAGACTCTGTGCAGCCAAACAAATAAAAAATTTTTAATTATACAAAAATTTTTAAGAACATTGAGAAATGCTAATCAGTGAATGTTCATTTTACACAACAACAGGACTTCCCTGGCTGTACAGTGGATAAGAATCTGCCTGCCAACCCAGTGGACACGGGTTTGATGCCTGGTCCAGGAAAATCCCACTTGCCCTGGAGCGACTAAGCCCGTGTGCCACAACTACTCAGCCCGCATGCTGCACGCGCTGAGCCTGTGCTCCAGCACCTGAGCTCTGCACCAAGAAGACACCGCAGTAAGAAGCCTGTGCTCTGCAACAAAGATCAGCCCCTGCTTCCCACACCTAGAGAAAACCTGCATGCAGCAACAAAGACCTAGCACAACCAAAAAAAGAGAAGGAAGAAAAGTACAAACTTCCAATAAATATATGAAAAGATTCTCGAACTCCCTAGTAATAAATAAACACGATAAAGAGCAACCAAAGTGTCATTAAAAATAAAACAATACCAATGAGTGTTAGATTAAGAATACTTTTGTTTTACTTTGAGAAGCAGTACAGCATAGTGTTTAAAAAATAGAGCTGTGATGTTAAAAGGCCTATGTTTTTAACCTTTACTCTGTGACCCTATTTATATAAATTATAGAGTTCATAACATCACTTTTCTCACCTGCAAGATGGGAATAACTGCAGTACCTACTCTGATAAGACCATGTGTGCTGAGTCATTCAGTCGTGTCCAACTCTTTGTGACCCTGTGGACTGCAGCCCGCCAGGCTCCTTTGCCCATGGGGATTCTCCAGGCAAGAATACTGGAGTGGGTTGCCATGCCCTCCTCCAGGGTATCTTCCCAACCCAGGGATTAAACCCATGTCTCCCGTATTGCAGGCAGATTCTTTACCATCTGAGCCACCAGGGAAGCCCCTGATAAGACCATGGAGAGAACTAAATGAGGGAAAGCTTATAAAATGATCAGCATTATACCTGACATATAATAGAAGCTAACTTTGAATTCTTACTATTTTTTCCTTCTATTTAATTTTCTTTTTTTACATTTCCAAATTTCTGATACTACATTAAGGAAAAAAAAAAGCCCTAAAGAACAGTGTTCTTTGTTAAGCTTATTGATTAACTAAGGATGATCTCTGTTATGACCCATATTATTTTGTTCAAATTACTACGACATAACCTCTGGGTCAGATTGAAAGAATTTCTAGGGGACAAAAACTGTTAAACCATAAAGATGAAGCAATTAAAGGTAATAAAGATGACCCAAAGATTAGGCATCATTTGAAAAGACCTGTTATCAGTTTAAGAAGAGTTAAGGATGATTAAGACAACTCTTGGACAAAAGGTACTGTGGAAAAGTAACCACTTACAGAAATCTGCAGATACGTGAACTGGGGGAAGTCTGTGTTCACTGATAACATCTAGTTTACTTTCCTTTGTATGGTGAAAATATGCGTGTGCATGCATGCTCAGTCATATCTAACTCTGCAACCCCATGGACTATAGCCTTCATTGTATGATGAGAATACGTGTGTGCATGCATGCTCGGTCATATCTAACTCTGCGACCCCATGGACTATAGCCTACCAGGCTCCTCTGTCCATGGGATTTCCCAGGCAAGAATACTGGAGTGGGTTATCATTTCCTTCTCCAGGGATCTTACTGACGCAGGGATTGAACTCTCATTTCTTGTGTCTCCTGCATTGGCAGACGGATTCTTTACCACTGTGCCACCTGGGGCGCCCCATGATGAGGACACTAGGGCCCAAAGAGAAGAAGCCATTTGTTGAACAACTAAAAAGAGAGGATCCTCCTTTTGCAGATCTTTTTCCCTCTCACCTTCTCTAGAAGACTCTACCTGTTTTAAATTATCAGCCAGAAACACAATGTATACGCAGCAGAAGCCCATCTGGGTGACTATAAGAAAGAAGGTCACGATACGCCTGAAAGAGAGCAGAGAGAAAGAAAAAACTTGTTATAAAAGAAGAATTGACTTGTCATTTCCGCTTCTGTCCTCAGGGGTTGGTGACCCTTGACCAGCACCCTCGGTCCTGCCACCACAATCAACAATGCAGTAGTAAGAAGGGATGTAACAATAGTTCTTTTAAAAACATGTTTTTAAATCACCCCCACACTCTGAGCTCAGCAAGTGGTAAAATTCTTCATCATGAGAAACCTTGCCCCATACCCAGCTCTGTGCTGATACTAACCAATACAAGGCAGTAGGGTCAGCTTATTAGCGATCATTAAAACTTTTTCCTACCAGTGCCGGACACCATATTAGGCCCTAAGGATACACAGACAAATAACACACGGCCCCTTCCTCTACTGGTTGAGAGATTAGTGGATGAGATAGACAAAAAAAAAAAAAAAAAAAAATAACATGGTCCTAAGGGCCATGGTAAAAAGGGCAATTTACCCAAATTAGGGAGCAAACAGCCTTTTTAGAAAAGCCAATACCTGAGCAGAGTCCCTTGGGAAGAGGAAGAAAGAGAAAGAAAAGGAATAAAGAGGAGGAGCAGATGATGAGGAGGAAGTGATGAAAAAGCATTTCAGCAGAGGGATTAGGCAGAGTTCTACAGCAGGCATGTGGAGAGTCCACTGAGGGGCCAAGACTGAGGGTGGGAAGACCTGATAACGGAGGTGAAAGATGGCAGCTACCTGGACAAAGCCATGGTCGTTAAAGTGAGAGAAAAGAAAACATTTTAAGAGACATTAGGTAACAAAAACTTACAGAACCTGGTGACCACCTACACCCAGGGAAAGGAAAAAGGAAATGACCTAAGGTAAGTGCCAAGTTGTTTGTCCTGGACAACAAAATGAACAGAGAAACTCAGAAGGAATAAGAGGCTTTAGGGAAGGGGAGGAATGGCACATTCAGTACTTGAATGGTTGAGCTTGGGTTCCTACAGGAGACATTCAGCCATACACTGGGATCTGAAAATGCTGATTTGTCCAGGAAATAGACAAATTATTTATCCAGGTAATGGATAAAGGACAAAATACCTTTATTCAGGTAGTGGATAAATCCTTGAGAAGGTGAATCAGTGTTGGAAAGTGTACAGAGAAGAAAAGGCAGTGTTCCAAACCCTAGAGAATACCAACATTTAAAAGGAGAATAGAAACAAAAAAGCCTGCAAAGTAATGGCCAGAGAGGTAGGTGGGAAAACTAGGGTGAAAGGGGGCTTAACAGAAGTCAAGTGTAGAGAAAACATTCAAAGAAGACAACAGTCAGTTGTCCCTACTGCCTCCGAGAGGTTCTCTGGGGCAAAGAAGGTGTATCAGAGATTTCTTTTAGGACACTAGTGGAAAGGACTTTGGTAGAAGTATATGACAGGAGAGCCAGGGGACCCACGAAGGAGGTGTGATGGGGTGTGTGGAAGTAAAGTCAGAGGGCGAGCTTTTCTTTCATGAAGTTAGGGTGTGAGTTCCAGTGTTGAAGGTACCCCATTTGTTTATCACTGTAAACCCACTGATTAAAGTACTTCTAATACAGTGGTGGCTCAGACGGTAAAGCGTCTGCCTGCAATGCAGGAGACCTGGGTTCCATTCCTGGGTCGGGAAGATCCTCTGGAGAAGGAAATGGCAATCCACTCCAGCACTCTTGCCTGGAAAATCCCACGGACAGAGGAGCTTGATAAGCTACAGTCCATGGGGTCGCAAAGAGTCGGACATGACTGAGTGACTTCACTTAATACACTGCAGATATTTAGTAGTGTATATCTGTTGAATAATCAGAAAATGAATATGAGATAGAGGGTGGTATATGGTCCAGGGGGCTTTATTAATTTATTTATTTTTAAGATGGAGATATAGGAACACATTTCAACATTGGGAGGAAGAATTCATAGTTCAAAAAGAAGTTCAGGTTATAGGAGAGGAGATAATTAATGGAGTGGTGTTCTTAAATAGAGCAGGAAAATCTACCTTATATGCTCAACAATGAGTCAAAGGATCTGAGGGGTTTCGACAGACAAAAGCCTCCTCTTGGGTTACACAGTTGGGAAAATCCTGATAATTATCCCATAACCTTTCTAGTCTGCTCATAGACTGAATTTATAATGCAATGTGTGAAGGGGCTTCGGGTCAAGAGAGGCACCAGACCCATGATGCTCATGGGCAAGGCACACCTCAGGTAGTGCAGTTTGGAATATCACAGTTCAAAAGAGACTTTGATAATCTAGAGATGTGCAGAAAAGAGTAGAGAAGGTGGGGAGAGGTCTGGAAATGAAGACAAAAGAGTAGATTTACTCCTAAGTACCAGGGAACAGAGGCTTCCCAGGTGGCTCAGCGGTAAAGAATCCACCTGCAATGCAGGAGACATGGGGTTGATCCCAGGCAAGATCCCCTGGAGGAAGGCATGGCAACCCACTCCAGTATTCTTGCTTGGGAAATCCCATGGACAGAGGAGCCTGGTGGGCTACAGTCCATGGGGTTGCAAAGAATTTGACATGACTTAGTGACTAAACAAGAAAAACCAGGGGACAGAAGGCATTGATTTTCTACCATCTCTGAAAGCAAAAAAAGCGGCAGTTGCAGGAGGAAGACTTGAGCTCACCAAGGAATCAATGTCTTGGTTTTTTTGGTCTATTTTCTTCTCATTATATACTTTCTCCTTAAGAGACCTTTTCTGTCCCCTGGCTTCATAGCTAATGACTTCAATTCAGTGTCTCCTGCATGAAGATAGGTTCAACCCTATACATATAACTACCCACTTGATGCAACTGCTCGTATATCCAAAACAGAAGTCACCAGAAGTCTACCTTGGCACTTTCCTTTGCCCACAATGCGAATATCCAAATAATGACCAAATTCACTTTTCTGCATTCCCACTGCCACCAGCCTGGACCCAGCCTTCACTGTTACCTGCCACCAGGATGTTGTCAACAGCCCTTTCATGGGCCTAAGTATACTTTTGCTTCCTTACAATTTATTCTCCTTAAAGAAGCCAGATAGAGCTTCAGATAATGCAAATATGATTAAAACAGGAAAGCCTCTGATTAAAACCCTCCAAAGGTTTCTTGGTTGCTTTTAAGAAAAGAACAAGACCTTTAAGAGGGTCTAAAATGTAGACCTGGATAGGGCCCTGGATCTTCAGCATCATCTGCCATCAAGCCACCTGGTCTTTCTTTGCCCTGAAACTGTCATATTCTCCCTCTTGCTTTAGGACCTTCATATTTTGGTCCTTTTCCTGGGAGGCCCCTCAGACTCCTGCCCACTTTCCCCCAGGTAATTCCTTATTCCTAAGAATGCCTTCTATCAGACCTAATCTCAACTGTTACATCCTAGGAAGTCTACCTGAACCCACATACCTCTTCTTACCTGCTTGGGAACAACTAGTACTTCCTTCCTTCCTTCATGGTACTTATCCCAGTGACTATTAAGTAACTGTTTAAGGTCTGTGTTTCCCATTGGACTATGGATTTTGCAAGGGCAAAGCTTTGTTTGCCTGGTTTTCTATAGTATTTCTGGGGCCTGGTAGGCAGCTGCAACTAAATAAATGTGGTTTAATAAAAAGATGAATGAAATTAAAGTTGGACAGCAAAGGAATGAGCCCTCTGTATACATAAGGAAAAAGGCTGGATCAGGCAGATTGCCATTGAACTCCTTTCATGTGAAGTCCACTGTTCTGTATCACATGAGCCAACTTTGCAGGGAAGAGGGCAGCCCTGACAGTCACATGTTCTTCATACTTTGGGCAAAGGAAGAATAAGATACCTTCCCCAGTGTGCGTGGTTTCGGAGCCAGGCGCTGGGGTTGGCTTCTAGTCCATGCATCACTGTATCCCCATAATCCATAAAGGGCTTATTGAACCTGCAGAAGAGAGTGCATACAGTTAGCGGGAGGCAGTTTAACCTAAGATCACATACTGAAAAGTCAGGAGACACATAGCAAGGCAGAACCCAGCTGGAATGGAAAGAACACTGGGGCAGGCACCCAAGTTCTAGTTCAGACTTTTGACACCTGGTGGTATTTCCCTGATGGCTTGTTTTCCTTACCTGTCAATCGGGGCGGTGACTACATAACAAGGGTAATAACACACATATTGCATAGGTACAGGTGTTCTCATATCCATGATTCTATTGGATCCTCACGACAATTCTCTGAGGCACGGTTAGGCATGGATTGTTTATGTCCAATTTACAGATGAGCCAGCTGGATAAGCACAATGGTCTGACTGAGATCAGCTAATGAGTCACGGAAGAGCCTCCTTAGGTCCCTGCCCCAAACGCTTTTCTGTTTTTCTGGGCCTTGTTGAAGGACATTAAGAAGTGAAATCTTATTACCTGGGATGTTTCTGGGATGTCTCTGAGAACCAAGTACTGAGGGAGTTGACAAGATGCTGTTTTCCTCACCTGTGGCAGAAGCGCCGGGCACACCTGATCAGGATGTGCATAGAGTGGCAGGAGATGAAGCCAATGGCCAGCAAACTGAGTGGGCCCATCTGGAGGACGGGCCAAGGGGCAAGGGAAGAGAGGAGAGAATGAGTTTGTGAATAACACGGAGAGGAGAGATTTGGTAGCACAGATATTACTCAGGAATCAGAGAACTTTCTAGCAAACTGGTTTGTGAGCCTTTTTTAGCAGTAACATTTATTCTTTCTTTTCTTTTTTCTTTCTTGAAGTATAGTTGGCTTACAATGTTATGTATTCTTTCAAATGTGATCTCAAGTAGTACTCCAATAAAGTGCAAAAAGCAATTACCATGAGGTGCTGTGGTGGGAGTAAGGGACTCAGAATTCTGATCCTTGTGGGTTCTGAGTGTCCCTGAGAGGTAGTGCTCTATAGAACATAGTTGGAATACCAGCTATGGTCCAACCCTAGCATTGCACAAGGGAGGAAACGACACCTGGACTGTGGACAACTGACCCGCTGCTGCTGCTGCTAAGTCACTTCAGTCGTGTCCAACTCTGTGCGACCCCATAGACAGCAGCCCACCGGGCTCCACTGTCCTTGGGATTCTCCAGGCAAGAACACTGGAGTGGGTTGCCATTTCCTTCTCCAATGCATGAAAGTGAAAAGTGAATGTAAAGTCTCTCAGTCATGTCCAACTCTTCTTGACCCCATGGACTGCAGCCTACCAGGCTCCTCTGTCCATGGGATTTTCCAGGCAAGAGTACTGGAGTGGGTTGCCATTGCCTTCTCCAGACTGACTCGCTAAGGCCACTCAAAGTCTGTGGCACAGCCAGAATTCAAACCCAGCTTAGATGTCTAGACTCCAAGTTGCATTTCAGAAAGATTGCTCACTGTAGGCCACCGTAAACCCTGTCCTCCTACTCCCAGCTACTATCCAGTTGTACTGAACCCACCTTCAGCAGCCCCTCTTACCAGGATGCCTGCATTCTTCATAGCCAGCGGGAGTCCCAGGACCCCTGTGCCCATGTTGCCTTTCACCAGGTGAACCAAGGTCTGGAATGCTCTAAAAGAGGAGAGGAAAAAGACATGAGCATGTGGGTACACAGAGGTGAGGAGATCCAACAGGCATCCTATTCCAGCATGCCATGCCTGAGTTGAGCTGGTCCATAAGTAGACTCCTGTCTGTATCTCAGCCTCCATGGCCTTTTCAGGCACTCTGGATCTCATGTAGGGTGACCAAGCATCCCAATTTGCCCTGCACTATCCTGGTTTTAGGGGCTTCTCTGGTGGCTCAGACAGTAAAGTGTCTGCCTACAATGCGGGAGACCCGGGTTCAATCTCTGGGTTGGGAAGATCTCCTGGAGAAGGAAATGGCAACCCACTCCAGTATTCTTGCCTGGAAAATCCCATGGATGGAGGAACCTGGTAGGCTACAGTCCATGGGGTTGCAAAGAGTCAGACACAACTGAGCGACTTCACTTTCTTTCTTTTTGGTGGCTCAGTGGTAAAGAATCTGCCTGCAGTGCAGGAGACGTGGGTTTGATCCCTGGGTTGGGAACATCCCCTGGAGGAGGGCATGGCAACCCACTCCAACATTGCTGCCTGGAGAACCCCATGGACACAGGAGCCTGGCGGGCTATAGTCCACGGGGTCGCAGAATCAGACATGACTGAAGTGACTTAGCATGCATGCATTAGTTTTAACAGCTCACACTTAACATATGCCATTAGAACACTTGCTAGAATATATAACAGACATTATGCTAAGGATTTCATGCATTATCTCATTTAATCTTCTTGTGATGATGAGAAAGTACGTTATTACCTTTTTTGCAGATGAAGAAACTGAGGAATAGAGATTTTTTTAAATAGACTTATCTAAGGATGTGTGTGTGCTAAGTCGTTTCAGTTGTGTCCAACTCTTTGCGACCCCATGGACTATCTAAGGATATTCTGGGTATATATACCCAGAAACTATCTCAGAGTTTCTGTTCTTCACCTCACTTCTACTGGGCTGTCTCCAGGAAAGGAGTTCAGATAGATGAGTTAAAGAGACAGCCCCATTTCATAATAGAGGAAGCTAAGGCTCAGAGAGGGCCCATGGTCACGGTATCATTAGCAGATACAGAACTGAACTCAGAGGAAAGGGGAAAGGGGAGGCAGCAAACAGAAATCATGTGACTTCTGGTAAAGAAATCAAGTGACTTGGGCCCCCAGGTGGGTATCTGCTAGGACAGGGTAATTTCGGGTTTGGGCTCCAGAGAGATTTTTTTTTCCCCCTCAGGCCAGGACATCAAACTGGGGAATGGCAAGTCTCCTCCCACTTCCAACAAAAACAAAACCCAAATTTCAGAACTTTCTTTAAGACAGATGTGAAGGTGGTCCAGAAGACAAGGTCTAAACCATTAAGGAGAAACATATACTCTCTTTGATGGTGAATTAACAACCTATCTTCATATCTCTTTGAAAAAGAAAGTGAAAGTGAAGTCGCTCAGTTGTGTTCGACTCTTTGCAACCCCGTGGACTGTAGCCCACCAGGCTCCTCTGTCCATGGGATTCTCCAGGCAAGAATACTGGAGTGGGTTGCCATTTCCTTCTCCAGGGGATTTTTCCGACCCAGGGATCAAACCCAGGTCTCCCGCATAGGAGGCAGATTCTTTAATCTCTGAGCCACCAGGGAAGCTAGACCAGGTTAAACTGAGTATTGGGCTTACAAGTTGAGAAACTTTACCAATTTCCCATGAGAGCCTTCCAGTGAGGAGACTTACTGCTCAAAACGGCAGAAGTACTCTGGAAAAAGCCTGGTCTCTGGGGTTGGACAATCAGGGATTAAAACCCAAGGCTGGACTTCTGTGGTAGTCCAGTGGTTAAGACTCCATGCTTCCACTGGAGGGGGCTTGGGTTCAATCCCTGGTTGAGGAACCAAGATCCCAACCAGATCTTGGTGTACACAGCCTGGCCAAAAGCAAACAAACAAACAAAAAACCCAAGGCTACAATTTAACTAGCTGTGTTATAGTGGGCAGCATGTCTGTTTTGCTAGGCCTCTGTAAATATTAGGAGGAATGGTATTTTTGAAGGACCTGTCCCAAACACCTGTATCTTTATATTAATCCCTGAATCCTCTAGTTTCCTGAGGAACTGCCCATTGACTTGTTAAGGGTTAAAGAGGAAAACTGCGGGGGAAAGAAAGAGGGTAGGAGAGTCTTTGCATGCTTTTCTCTCACCCTGTGGGTGTCAACATCGCTGACAGAGCACTGCACCCCACGGTTCTCCAATGATGGGTTTGTTTGGCAACCACGGTCAATGGGTCACTTGGAAATTTCTATCTAAAGGACTTAGGAAATCAGAATTTAGACCACTCAGGCAACTTAATAATGTGGTGAACTGTGCAAAGCACTGGGCTGGGAGGCAGGAGACCTGGGTGCTAGTCCTAACTCCTTTAGTGACTCTGGAATGTCATTATAGTTGTGGCCATCAGCTTGCAGGCACTGCACTTGGGGGCTTCCTCCACGATGTCCTTTGCAGCCAACCTGGGAGGACCTGACTGTTATTTCACAGGGGAGAGTCTAGAGTACTGAGAAGTTCTATCACCTGCTCTGGCTGGTAAGTAGCTAAAGTGGGAATTCAAACCCAGGTGAATATACTCCACAGGTACCATACTTACTTGACCTGTTTATTACCTCCCTCCTAACTAGGAGCAAGTTCTGACTTGCTTTATACTTTTGATTCTTACATAGCTCAAATTACCATTTAACTATGTTTTAGCTCAGGAGATAAGAGCTAATTGGTTCCCTCAAGGTCTCTGATTGAGAAATACCCCACCTCAGGGACTTCCAACCAGTCCATCCTAAAGGAGATCAGTCCTGGGTGTTCACTGGAAGGACTGATATTGAATCTGAAACTCCCACACTTTGGCCACCTGATGGAAAGAGCTGACTCATTTGAAAAGACCCTGATGCTGGGAAAGATTGAGGGCAGGAGGAGAAGGGGATGACAGAGGATGAGATGGTTGGATGGCATCACTGACTCAATGGACATGGGTTTGGGTGGACTCCGGTAGTTGGTGATGGACAGGGAGGCCTGGTGTGCTCGGTTCATGGGGGCGCAAAGAGTCGGACATGACAGAATGACTGAACTGAACTGAACTGAACAGGGACTTCCCTGGTGGTCCAGTGGTTAAGACTCTTTGCTTCCAATTAGAGGCTTGCAAGTTCAATCCCTGGTTGAGGAACTAAGGTCTCATATGTCCCATGGTGTGGAAAAAATTTTTTTAAATAATGAAAACTCTGAAATACCCCACCTCAGCAGTGGATGGTCCCAAGTCCTGAAGGGCTCACTCTCAGTATTGTGAATTCTTAGCAATTCCCAGGACTAGTCCTGGGGCAAGCGAACCATGTCATAATGTCAGTCACTGTGTCCATCCCCAAATCGTCCTGCGGGGTGGCATGGGAGCAGCTTTGCCTGCCCCTTTATCATAACTTCTCCCTCTTTGCTGTACACTGTCCCCCGACCCCTACAACATTCAATCTTTCAGATTTAATTTCCATAGCCACCCTCCTTAAATTCACATTGCCACCAATGTATCCCTGTTTTGCATATGGGGATAAACTGAGGCTTAGAAAAAGAAGGAGCAGACCTTCTTGGATGCATATGTCCTTTCTACTATACTGACAGGGTCAATGTTTTCTTCATAAAGCTGCAGGATCTTTACCACCATGCCCGTCAGCCACTAGCCACGCTGCTTGAAGGGTGGAGAGGAAGGGAGCTGGAGCCTGTAGCTTGGTTTCCCTGCTTTGAGTACATCCCTCTTTGTCATGGTTTGAAAGCCTCGCCAGAGATCTCCCCTTCCCCCGACACAGACCCAGGAAGGTGGAAGAAACTAGACTGTTCTACATACTGTGCTTCTGATGTTGTCACTGCAGTTGTCAATTGAAATAGAGGCCAGGTAACTGCAGGGAGGAGGCAATGCTTGGTTGTCTGTGGTTTTAGCTCAAGCGTCACCTTCTATACCAAGAAGCTGGGGATTCTGCCTCCCTCCCAGACACTATCAGGGCCAGCCAGAAGCAAAACTGACTCTAGGGCTACACTTCAATAAAAATAAAATAAACTGACTTTAGGGCTGTACTTCAGTTAAAAACAAGCAAACAAACAAACAGACTCTAGGGCCAGTACTGGATTCCAGCCCCCATCCTACCAATGAGCCAGGGCGTGGCCTGGGGTAAGGTGCCTCAGTGTCCCCCATGTGCATGTGTTGGGGGCTAGATCACTGTATCTTGAGGGCTTTCTGACAGTCCCCCCTCCTGCCCCTTTAAGTTCTCAAGTTGACTCAGCCTCCGACTGCATTTCTTGAAGCCTTGGTCTCCCCATGTGCACAATGCTTTGGGGGTCAACACACCTCTCGGGGTTCTTGTCACTGCAAGCTTCCAGGCTGGAAGGCAGAAATGGAGATGGCAGTAAAGAGCACTCACGTTATGCCCTTGGTCGTCTCCAAGCCGGGTGACTCGGAAGGGCTTCCATCCAAGAAACCGGAGTCCTTGTTCGGCAGCTTCTTGGCACTTTCAGGAGGGGACCTGAGGTCCAGATCGAGGTCAACAGCTTCCTGGGGACTCCTGGCACTCTTTGCCATGGACATGGCTGTTCAGAAAGAGAGGGCTCCCGGTGATGGAGGGGGTCTGCACTGAGCAGGAAGGTGTCCAGTCAGGTGCAAAACTCCAGCTGTGCGGCTTGTGCCTTTCTTCAGGCTCTGGCCAAGCGGGAAAGAGGCCCCGCCCACCTCCCCCGGAGGGTGCGCCTCCTGCCTGAAGAAACCCGGGGGAGAGGAACAATCCCCAGACTGAGGAGGAAAGGAGGGGAGGGGAGGGGTCTGGGAAGGGAGTCATCCCTGCTTACCTAACAACAGTAGTGGCAACAGCAACTACGATACTGATCATTTTGATGACTAATATTTATTAAGCATTTCTCTAAGGGATAGATGCTCTTCTAAGTGCTTTCTCTATATTTTCTCACTTAGTCCTATAAATTAAATAGTGAGGAAATCAGGCTCTGAAGTAAAAGGACCTGCCTAAGGTCACATAACTAAAAAAGTGACAGAGTAGGGATGAGAGTTCAACGCATCCATCCAGTTTTTTAGCCAATAACCCATGTCTACCTCCAAGAGAACGCCTACCCTCCTCCCCCTCCACAGGGGCAGGGGCCCCACTTCCCATTGGCTGCATATCTGCTGTGAGGCATCCTTCTAGGAGCTCCCCTTTATTAAGTTGGAAAAAGAAGGAACCTCACTTACTCACCTCTAACTGCTTCTTAGCTTTTGTGAGGCTTCAGGAAGAGAGGAGGATCCTTTCAGAAAGGGTCAGAGAGGCAGAGATAACTCAACCCAGCCCCATTTCACTGGGTAGGACGCTGGCCTCAGCCGAGGGAGTGAGTTGCCTAAAGTCACATGTGACTGTCAAAACAGAACTGTGTGGCTAAAGAAGCCTTTGGAGGTTTCTCTAGTGTTCTGTTCTCTGTCATCATCTCTGCTTCAGTGATAGATGAATAGGCCAAAATTTCCTCCTCCCTCAAAATTACAGCACTTTACTCAAGCCATCCCATTCCCTACATAATTATCTCGTGTGCCACGAGTTTTATTTAGGTGATCTTACAGCCAACTGGTAGCATCTGAAACATATTTGTCTGGGTCCCTCCCTTACATGGGACCCTTTCCAAGGTCCTATATGCAATTCTGAATTTGTAATTTTGTGTTCTTTTTCTTAAAGAGGCTCTCTCCACTGGTAACTGCTACCCCAACCCCCCTCCCAGTGGTATAAACTTCAGACTCCACAAAGCCTATCTACTTCTCCGGGTAGCACTGTTATTTTGTTTTTACAGATGTGGAAACTGAGGCTCACGGAAGTAAAAAATAGCTTGCCCACGGCCACGGCAAATCCTCAGCAGACCCCAAACTCTACCCCAGTCAGATCTTTCTACCTCTGAAGCCTGAAGCTTTGACCACTACACTGAACTTTTGGATTGAATCCCAGCCCCACCCCTTCAAGTTTCTTGCCCTGAATCAACAGAAACACTCACCATGGTTTGAGAAACATCCTCTAATCACTCATCTGGCACCATTAACGTGGCAGTGTTCCTGGCCTGCATGCGGGCAGGATGCACCCTCTGGTCTGCTCATTGTTGTTGTTCAGTCACCCAGCCATGTCTGACTCTTCGCGACCCCATGGACTGCAGAGCATGCCAGGCCTTCCTGTCCCTCATCATCTCCTGGAGTTTGCCCAAGTTCATGTCCATTGCATTGGTGATGCCATCCAGCCGTCTCATCCTTCTGTCTTCAATCTTTCCCAGCATCAGGGTCTTTTCCAGTGAGTTGGCTGTTCGCATCAGGGGACCAAAGTATTGGAGCATCAGCATCAGTCCTTCCAATGAATATTCAGGGTTGATGTCCTTTAGGATCTCCTTGCTGTCCAAGGGACTCTCAAGTCTTCTCCAGCACCACAGTTTGAAAGCATCAATTCTAAGGCACTCTGCCTTAGAATTTATTGGTCCAGCTCTCACAACCATATGGAAAGACCATAGCCTTGACTATATGGACCTTTGTTGGCAAAGGAATGTCTTTGCTTTTTAACACATTGTCTAGGTTTGTCATAGATTTCCTGCCAAGAAGCAATCGTCCTTTAATTTCATGGCTGCAGTCACCATCCATAGTGATTTTATAGCCCAAGATAGCACTGAGATTCCATAATGCGATTCTAATCTCAGATCTCATCCACCGATAGACCTTTGTTTTTGCTCAGGCCACAGGATCAGTAAGACTATCAAGAACCTTGAGATGTTCAGATATAAGACTAGTTCCAGGGACTTCCCTGGTGGTCCAGTGATTAGGACTCCATGCTTTCACTGTGCTGGCCCCATGTTCAATTCCTGGTCTTGGGCGAAGTAAGATCCCACAAGTTGTGCTGAGGCAAAAAAAAAAAAAAGACTAGTTCTTGCTTTCCTCTCCAAGTTGTGAGAAGAACCCTGAGTTAATCTTCAAACTATTGAGAACAGGGCTGACTGAATAATCAGAATTTGGCTAGGTCCCTTCCCAGATATTACTGCCTAAAAGAAAACTTGCAGGGCACTGCCTACTAGCCATCAGCAGGCAAGAGGGACTCTTCCAGGATGAGAGCCTCCAAAATACACCTTTCTAACACTGGCCCAGGCATGTGTAGCTCTGGCCTCCACTACAGCTCTACCATAAAGTTGCTGCCATCCTGGGAAAGGTACTGCTCCTCTTCCCCCCTTGGAGAAATAGGTACTAGATTAGAGAGGACCTCCGAGGAACTGAGGACCCCAGGGTCTAGGCTTTTCATTCCCACTGGATGCTGAGATGCAAGCCCAGCTTCCCTTGGGTTGGGACTCACACAACTTAAGTGAGGACAGTCTAAACTGCTTGATGTCTCCATAGAGGGTGGAACAAATGGGATTTAAATAGTGAAAATCTTTTATGACCCTTTAGAGTAAACAGAGAACCTTTTTTTCAGTTTTTTATGGCAGCTTGGAAACTTGGAGTGTTATCAGAATCATTTGGGGAGATAATAAAGCACACAGAGACCCAGACTTATTGAAGTAGGGAGAATTTGGGCCTTTGTATTTTTACCAAGTTCCCCAGGTGGTTCTTATACTGGCCAGAGTTTGAGTTGCATTCAGGTGGTGCAGTGGTAAAGAATCTGCCTACTAATAATGCAGGAGATGCAAGAGATGTGGGTTCAATTCCTGGATTGGGAAGATCGCCTGTAGTAGGAAATGGTAACCCATTCCAGGAGTCATGGAAAATCCCATAGACAGAGGAGCCTGTTGGGAACTAACCTCATAGTTCATGAGGTTACAAAAGAGTCACACATGACTTGGTGACTAAACAACAGTGCATGGTAGAAACTCCAAAATTAAACAAACAAACAAAAAATACTCTTCCACTTACATAGTTTACGTGTTTCAAGACTTTGGAGTTTCTTACATCAATCAAATTTCCAAATGAATTTTCAGGCCTGCCATTCCAGTTCTACAAGGATTAGGCCATTAGCCAGTGCAGTCGCCCACTGACAGTGCAGCCTGAAGGAAATTCAGGAAGCATTCTGTGCTTTGACTTGGGTCTAGATCCTTAAGATGCATATCTAAAGAATAATTTCAATGAACTCAGGTTCTTATATCTTCCAATCCAAAGAAAAACACTAAAAATTTTAACTTGGAATGTGTATTTTTTGTGATTAGCAGTAGTCTTTTGATGTTTGTGTATGTTTTTTTCCAGCAGGAAAAACTCACATATCCTGGCTCCTCCTCCCTTATCTCTTTGGATCAGTTCCTCAGAAGTATCTGATAGGCTATCTCCTGGGCTATAGTCCTCAGTAAGGTCCCAGAATCAAACTTAACTCACAGCTTTGACATTGTGCATTTTTCTCTCAGTCATCAGTTTTGGTGACCATGAAAGGATTCAGAGAAGGTTTTTCTCCTTGGACTGAACTCTATGAGGGTCCAGAGTCTTGGTACTAGCAGAGGCCCCGCATGCCTGTCTGCCTCCTTTGGTGTGTCCAGACAATTTGGGTAAAACTCTCCTGGATCTTGGATCTCCCATTATTGGCTGGTGATCCTGTTTTATTTGGTGGTGGATAAATTCCTCGCTGTGGGGAGTAAGTTTTGCTTAATCTTAGTTTTGAAAGAGAACCTGGATTGCCTCAGTTGAAAAACGCTGAGTAGGTTTAGACTGAGTGATTAGGTAGGAGATTGGCCTGTTGATTTCCTGTTGAATTTGCTACTTTAATTGAGTCTGTCAGAATAAAAGTGGAAATGTTACACAAGAGTTTTCAGCTCTGAAGAAGAAAAGGGACATCTTTTCCTGGCCAGCAATGACTTTCTCAGGCAGTGAGAAACTTGCAGGATGGTGGAGGCAAGTCCTCATACCATGTAGCAGTCCTATAGGGAAACCCAGTTATTTAGTTTTAAAAAAAGAACTTGTTCCTCTGGGGAACCACATTTAACAGCTGGCCACTGAATGATCTGAGCACCCACCGTGGTTTTAGACTGCCAGAGGGAAAAATCAAGACAGGTAAAAGGGCTGCAAGAACTCTACAGTGACACCTAGAGGAGTTAAGCTCACAGACAGCACATTGGCCCATCACATAATTAGTACATAGTTAGTAGCAGGTTTATCCTGACAAATCAACAAATAGGAAACAAAGCTTTCAAAAAAACAAACAAAAAAAAAGGAGCAACAGATTGCTAGTTTCCAACTATCCATCCAACTAACACCCCAGCCCAGTTCACGTAAGTTACCTATGGAAATTATCCTTTCAAATACTTAATTCAGACAATTATTATTCAGTCGCTCAGTTGTATCCAACTCTGCGATCTCATGGACTGCAGCATGCCAGGCTTCCTTGTCCTTCACTGTCTCCTGGGGTTCGCTCAAACTCATGTCCATTGAGTCAGTGATGCCATTCAACCATCTCATCCTCTGTAGGCCTCTTATCATCCTGCCCTCAATCTTTCCCAGCATCAGGGTCTTTTCCAATGAGTCAGTTCTTCACACCAGGTGGCCAAAGTATTGGAACTTCAGTTTCAGCATCAGTCCTTCCAATGAATATTCAGGACTGATTTCCTTTAGGATTGACTGGTTTGATCTCCTTGTTGTCCAAGGGACTTTCAAGGGTCTTCTCCAGCACCACAGTGTGAAAGCATCAATTCTTTGGTGCTCAGCCTTCTTTATGGTCCAACTCTCTTCACTTGTTAAAGACACTGAAATATATCTGTATATGCTAACATGGAGGCATGTTCAGGAAATATTATTGTGAAATGTGAAATTCTCAATAAATTAAATATATCATTTTTTCTAAAAATAAGAAAGAAAGCACATATACACAGAATCACAGACTAACATGGAAACATAGAAAGTACACATACAAACATACACACTGCTATGGTCTGAATGTTTGTATCCCTCTGAAATTCATATATTAAAATCCTAATGCCCAATGTGATGATACTAGCATATATGGCCTTTAGGAGATGATTAGGTTATGAGGGTGGAGGCTTCATGAATGAGATTAATACTTTTGGAAAAGTAACCCAAGACAAAATGAGAAATCACAATCCACAAGAAGGTCCTCACCTGACCAAACTACTACTCTGATCTTGGTCTTCCAGCCTCTAAAATTATGAGAAATAAAATTCTGTTATTATAAGCCACCTCATCTGTGGCATTTCATGGAGCAGAGTGAATGGACAAAGACATACACATTATATCCATGTTCGTATATGCTCAAAAAAGGTCTGAAAGAATTTATAATAGTTCCTCCTATACTGTAAAAGTATAGGTGGAGACCTATGGGTGGAAACAGGGGTTGGAATTTTGTTTTAATTTTAAATGTTTTGATTTTCAAAGACATACATGCTATTTCTGCAGCAAAAATCAAATATTTTGAAAGAATATGTTAAGAATGAAAGTGAAAGTGTTAGTGGCTCAGTCCTGTCCAACTCTTTGTGACTCCATGGACTGTATGTAGCCCACCAGGCTCTTCTGTCTGCGGAATTCTCCAGGCAAGAAGAGTGGGTAGCCATTCCCTTCTCCAGAGGATCTTCCCAACCTAGGGATCGAACTTGGGTCTCTCGCATTGCAGGCAGATTTTTTTACCATATGAGCCAGGGTGTTATAGCCAATATCTTTGATGAATATAGATGCAAAATGTCTCAATAAAATATTAGCAAACTCAGTCCAATAACACATAAAAAATATCATGCACCTGACCAAGTTGGAGTCATCCCAGGGTCACAAGGATGATTCAATATACACAAATCAATTGTGATGTACCACATTAAAAAAAATAAAAGATGACAAGAACCACATGATAATCTCAATAGATACAGAAAAAGCATTTGCTAAAAATTCAACATCCATTCATGATAAAAACTCTTACCAAAGTGGGTAGAGAGGAACATATCTCAACATAATAAAAGCTATTTATGACAAACCCACAACAAATAGAATACTCAATAGTGAAAAACTGAAAACCTTCCTACTAAAATCTGGAGCCAGACAAAGATGCCAACTCTTATCACTTTTATTCAACATAGTATCTGAAGTCCTAGCCACAGCAATCAGGCAAGAAAAAGAAATAAAATGTATCAAATAGGAAGAGAAGAGGTAAAATTGTTGTTATATGCAGATGACGTGATATCACATACGGAAAACCCTAAAGACTCCACACAAAAGTTACTAGAACTGATAAATAAATTCAGCAAAGTTGTAGGATACAAAATTAATGTACAGAAATCTGTTGTATTTCTTTACACTAACAATAAAATATCAAAAAGGAATGTAAAAAAGAAAACAAACCCTTTTAAAACTGCATAAAAAACACTTAGGAATAAACCTGACCAAGGAGATGAAAGGCTTATATGCCAAGAACTATAGAACATTAATAAAGGAAATCAAAGATGATTCAAGGAAATGGATGGAAAGATATCCCATGTTCTTGGATTGGAAGAATTAATATTGTTAAAATGGACATACTACTTAAAGCAATCTGAAGATTTAATGTGATCCCTATCAAATTACCCATGACATTTTTCACAGAACTAGAAGAAATAATCCTAAAATTTACATGGAACCATAAAAGATCCAAAATTGCCAAAGCAATCCTGAAGAAAAAGAACAAAGCAGGAGGCATAATCCCCCCAAACTTTAGATAATACCCAAAGCTATAGTAATCAAAACAACATGATACTGCTACAAAAAAACAGATCTATGGATCAATGGGACAGAACAAAGTCCAGAAATAAACCCACATATCTTGAGTCATTTAATTTTTGACAGAGGAGGCAAGAATATATAATGGAGAAAAGACAGTCTCTTTAGCAAGTGATGTTGGGAAAGCTGGACAGCCACATGTAAATTAATAAAGTTAGAACACACCCTCATACCACACACAAAAACAAACTCAAAATGGCTTAAAGACTTAAATATAAGACATTATGCCGCAAAACTCTAGAACATAAGCAAAATATTCTCTGACATAAATTATGTCAATGTTTTCTTAAGCCTCTCTCCCAAGGCAATAGAGATTAAAGGCAAAAATAAACAAATGGGACCTAAGCAAACTTACAAGCTTTTTCACAGCAAAGAAAAACATAAACAAATAAAAAGATAACCTAGGAGAAAATATTTGGGAGAAAATATTTGCAAATGATGTGACTGACAAAGGCTTAATTTACAAATTTCCAAACAGCTCATACAATTCACTAACAAAAAGACCAAGTGACCTAATAAAAAAAATGGGCAGAATATCTAAATAGACATTTCTCCAAAGAAGACATACAGATGGCCAACTGCATATCTGGAACAATGTCTGACACTTGGTAAGTAAGTGTTGAATGAATAAGTCTGGAGGACTCCAGTTACTCATAAGCTTTGAGGAACTCTCTTCTGTCATGTCATCAATTCATTGTCTTCTGGAATTGTAATACTAAATAGAGACTGAGCCATCATGCCTTGCAAACCGCTTCAGCAGAAAACGTGTAGGAAAGCACAATGCCTGGCCCTCAGCAAAGGTTTGCTGTATAAATGAAGGAAGCAACAGAAGTTCTCTACATTTATGAAGACTTCTCCCAGCTTTTGTCTCCTCCTCTCAGATGTCAAATACTCACAAGTATGTAAATACAAATCAGGCACAGACAGACAATAAGTATTTAGGAGTCTAAATAGCCAATAAACATATGAAGAGGTGATCAACTGTATGGAAACAATGAAATGAATTTTCTTTTTCTTAAAAGTCAGATTGGTAAGCATAAAATGTAAAACACAAAAGAGCTTTAACAATAGCACGTGCTGGCAAAGGTGTGAGGAAAGAAGTCCTTTCATACTCTGTTCAGTTCAGTTCAGTTCAGTCACTCAGTCATCTCTGACTCTTTGCAACCCCATGAACCATAGCACGTCAGGCCTCCCTGTCCAATACCAACTCCTCGAGCCTACCCAAACTCATGTCCATTGAGTTGGTGATGCCATCCAACCACCTCATCCTTTGTCGTCCCCTTCTCCTCCTGCCTTCAATCATTCCCAGCATCATGGTCTTTTCAAATGAGTCAGCTCTTCGCATCAGGTGCCCAAAGTATTGGAGTTTCAGCTTCAACATCACTCCTTCCAATGAACACCCAGGACGGATCTCCTTTAGGATGGACTGGTTGGATCTCCTTGCAGTCCAAAGAACTCTCACAAATCTTCTCCAACACCACAGTTCAAAATCATCAATTCTTCGGCACTCAGCTTTCTTTATAGTCCAACTTTCACATCCATACATGACTACTGGAAAAACCATAGCCTTGACTAGACGGACCCTTGTTGGCAAAGTAATGTCGCTGCTTTTCAATATGCTGTCTAGGTTGGTCATAACTTTCCTTCCAAGGAGTAAGCGTCTTTCAATTTCATGGCTGCAATCACCATCTGCAGTGATTTTGGAGCCCCCCAAAATAAAGTCTCTCATGCTTTCCACTGTTTCCCCATCTATTTGTCATGAAGTGATAGGACCACATGCCATGATCTTAGTTTTCTGAATGTTGAGCTTTAAGCCAACTTTTTCACTCTCCTCTTTCACTTACATCAAGAGGCTCTTTAGTTCTTCTTCGCTTCCTGCCATAAAAGTGGTGTCATCTGCATATCTGAGGTTATTGATATTTCTCCCTGCAATCTTGATTCCAGCTTGTGCTTCTTCCAGCCCAGCGTTTCTCATGATGTACTCTGCATATAAGTTGAATAAGCAGGGTGACAATATACAGCCTTGACATACTCCTTTTCCTATTTGGAACCAGTCTTTTGTTCCATGTCCAGTTCTAACTGTTGCTTCCTGAAATGCATACAGGTTTCTCAAGAGGCAGGTCAGGTGGTCTGGTATTCCCATCTCTTTCAGAATTTTCCAGTTTATTGTGATCCACACAGTCAAAGGCTTTGGCATAGTCAGTAAAACAGATGTTTTTCTGGAACTCCCTTGCTTTTTCGATGATCCAGTGGATGTTGGCAATTTGATCTCTGGTTCCTCTGCCTTTTCTAAAACCAGCTTGAATATCTGGAAGTTCACGGTTCACGTATTATTGATCCTGGCTTGGAGAATTTTGAGCATTACTTTGCTAGCTTGTGAGATGTGTGCAATTGTGTGGTAGTTTGAGCATTCTTTGGCATTGCTTTTCTTTGGGACTGGGGTGAAAACTGACCTTTTCCAGTCCTGGGGCCACTGCTGACTTTTCCAAGTTTGCTGGCATATTGAGTGCAGCACTTTCACAGCATCATCTTTTATGATTTGAAATAGCTCAACTGGAATTCCATCCCCTCCACTAGCTTTCTTCGTAGTGGTGCTTCCTAAGGCCCACTTGACTTTGCATTCCAGGATGTCTGGCTCTAGGTGAGTGATTACACCATCGTGGTTATCCTGGTCATGAAGATCTTTTTTGCGTAGTTCTTCTCTGTATTCTTGCCACCTCTTTTTAATACCTTCTGCTTCTGTTAGGTCCATACCATTTCTGTCCTTTATTGAGCCCATCTTTGCATGAAATGTTCCCTTGGTATATCTAATTTTCTTGAAGAGATTGCTAGTCTTTCCCATTCTATTGTTTTCCTTCATTTCTTTGCATTGATCACTGAGGAAGGCTTTCTTATCTCTCCTTGCTATTCTTTGGAACTCTGCATTCAAATGGGTATATCTTTCCTTTTCTCCTTTTCTTTTGGCTTCTTTTCTTTTCATAGCTGCTTGTAAGGTCTCCTCAGAGAACCATTCTGCCTTTTTGCATTTCTTTTTCTTAGGGATGGTCTTGATCACTGTCTCCTGTACAATGTCACGAATCTCTGTCCATAATTCTTCAGTCACTCTATCTGTCAGATCTAATCCCTTGAATCTATTTCTCACTTCCACTGTATAATCATAAGGGATTTGATTTAAGTCATACCTGAATGGTCTGGTGGTTTCCCCTACTTTCTTCAATGTGAGACTGACTTTTGCAATAAGGAGTTCATCATCTGAGCTACAGTCAGCTCCTGATCTTATTTTTACCGAGTGTAAGAGCTTTTCCATCTTTTGCTGCAAAGAATATATACTCAATCTGATTTCGATATTGACCGTATGGTGATGTCCACGTGTAGAGTCTTCTCTTGTGTTGTTGGAAGAGGTGTTTGCTATGACCAGTGAGTTCTCTTGGCAAACTCTATTAGCCTTTGCCCTGCTTCATTTTGTACTCCAAGGCCAAATTTGCCTATTACTCCAGGTGTTTCTTGACGACCTACTTTTGCATTCCAGTCCCCTATAATGAAAAGGACATCTTTTTTGGGTGTTAGTTCTAAAAGGTCTTGTAGGTCTTCATAGAACCGTTCAACTTCAGCTTCTTCAGCATTACTGGTCAGGGCATAGACTTGGATTACTGTGATATTGAATGGTTTACCTTGGAAACAAACGGAGATCATTCTGTCATTTTTGAGATTGCACTCAAGTACTGCATTTCAGACTCTTTTGTTGACTATGATGGCTACTCCATTTCGTCTAAGGGATTCTTGCCCACAGTAACAGATATAATGGTCATCTGAGTTAAACTCAGCCTCTACCACTATCTAGATGACTACTTTCCTGAACTTCATTTGCCTCATCTTAAAATCAGGATATACTCTGTATGTGCTAAAATGTAGGTGCTGGAAATGATGGTCATTGAAAGCCTATGATCATGAAGTGCTCACCACATGGAACTCATCTTTTTTAAGAGTAGAAAAATACATTGCTTCTTAGTGGACACAAATCAGAGAAAAGATCAGTGACTATGTTATTGTAATGCTCAAAAAGCCTTTAAGGTATCTCATTGCCTACAGTAAAAAGTTCCAAACTTGAGTCTGAGATTCAAAGCCCATTGTGTTTCAAGCTTAATTTCCCACTCTCTCAGCTCAAAATAGTCCCTCTCTGTTTCCACGCCATGTTCTCTACACCGCAACCAGACTCGTCAATTAGAGGCATTCCCTGAGAATGACATACACTTCCACTCCTTTCCCTCCATCTGAACCTGTCACACTTCTGTTTGTTGAAGAGATCTCTAGTCTTTCCCATTCTATTGTTTTCCTCTATTTCTTTGCATTGATCACTGAGGAAGGCTTTCTTATCTCTCCTTGCTATTCTTTGGAACTCTGCATTCAAATGAGTATATCTTTCCTTTTCTCTTTTGCCTTTTGCTTCTCTTCTTTTCACAGTAAGCCTCCTCAGACAGCCATTTGGCCTTTTTGCATTTCTTTTTCTTGGTGATGGTCTTGATTCCTGCTTCCTGTACAATGTCATGAACCTCCATCCATAGTTCTTCAGGCTCTCTGTCCACCAGATCTAATCCCTTGAATCTATTTCTCACTTCCACTGTATTATCATAAGGGATTTGATTTAGGTCATACCTGAAAGGTCTAGTGGTTTTTCCCTACTTTCTTCAATTTAAGTCTGAATTTGGCAATAAGGAGTTCATGCTCTGAACTCCGGTTATCAGATCCTGGTCTTGTTTTTGCTGACTGTACAGAGCTTCTCTATCTTTGGACGCAAAGAATATACTCAATCTGATTTCGGAATTGACCATATGGTGATGTCTATGTGTAGAGTCTTCTCTTGTGTTGTTGGAAGAGGTTGTTTGCTATGACCAATGTGTTCTCTTGGCAAAACTCTATTAGCCTTTGCCCTGCTCCATTTTGTACTCCAAGGCCAAATTTTCCTGTTACTCCATGTATTTCTTGACTTCTTACTTTTGCATTCCAGTACCCTGTAATGAAAAGGACATCTTTTTTGGTATCAGTTCTAGAAGGTCTTGTAGGTCTTCATAGAACCATTCAACTTCAGCTTCTTCAGCATTACTGATTAGGGCATAGACTTGGATTACTGTAATATTGAATGGTTTATCTTGGAAATGAACAGAGATCATTCTGTCATTTTGGGGATCACATCCAAGTACTGCATTTCAGACTCTTTTGTTGACTATAATGGCTACTCCATTTCTTCTAAGGGATTCTTACCCACAGTAGTAGATATAATGGTCATCTGAGTAAAATTCTCCCATTCCAGTCCATTTTAGTTTACTGATTCCTAAAATGTCGATGTTCACTCTTGCCATCTCCTGTTTGACCACTTCCAATTTGCCTTGATTCATGGACCTAACATTCTAGGTTCCTATGCAATATTGCTGTTTGCAGCATCGGACTTTACATACAACACCATTCACAATCACAACTGGGTGTTGTTTTTCCTTTGGCTCCGTCTCTTCATTCTTTCTGGAATTATTTTTCCACTGATCTCCAGTAGCATATTGGGCACCTACCAACCTGGGGAGTTCATCTTTCAGTGTCTGATCTTTTTGCCTTTTCATACTGTTAATGGGGTTCTCAAGGCAAGAATATTGAAGTGGTTTGCCATTTCCTTCTCTGGTGGACCACATTTTGTCAGAACTCTCCACCATGACCAGTCCGTCTTGGGTGGCCCTACAAGGCATGGCTCATAGTCTCATTAAGTTAGACAAGGCTATGGTCCATGTGATCAGATTGGTTAGTTTTCTGTGATTATGGTTTTTGTGGTTTCCATTTGAATGCAGAGTTCCAAAGAATAGCAAGGAGAGATAAGAAAGCCTTCCTCAGTGATCAATGCAAAGAAACGAAGGAAAACAATAGAATGGGAAAGACTAGCGATCTCTTCAAGAAAATTAGATATACCAAGGGAACATTTCATGCAAAGATGGGCTCAATAAAGGACAGAAATGGTATGGACCTAACAGAAGCAGAAGGTATTAAAAAGAGGTGGCAAGAATACAGAGAAGAACTATGCAAAAAAGATCTTCATGACCAGGATAACCATGATGGTGTAATCACTCACCTAGAGCCAGACATCCTGGAATGCAAAGTCAAGTGGGCCTTAGGAAGCACCACTACGAAGAAAGCTAGTGGAGGGGATGGAATTCCAGTTGAGCTATTTCAAATCATAAAAGATGATGCTGTGAACGTGCTGCCAGCAAACTTGGAAAAGTCAGCAGTGGCCCCAGGACTGGAAAAGGTCAGTTTTCACCCCAGTCCCAAAGAAAAGCAATGCCAAAGAATGCTCAAACTACCACACAATTGCACACATCTCACACGCTAGCAAAGTGATGTTCAAAATTCTCCAAGCCAGGCTTCAATAATATGTGAACCGTGAACTTCCAGATATTCAAGCTGGTTTTAGAAAAGGCAGAGGAGCCAGAGATCAAATTGCCAACATCCACTGGATCATCAAAAAAGCAAGGGAGTTCCAGAAAAACATCTACTTCTGTTTTATTGACTATGCCCAAACCTTTGACTGTGTGGATCACAACAAACTGTGGCATATTCTTCAAGAGATGGGAATACCAGACCACCTGACCTGCCTCTTGATAAAACTGTATGCATGTCAGGAAGCAACAGTTAGAACTGGACATGGAACAAAAGGCTGGTTCCAAATAGGAAAAGGAGTATGTCAAGGCTGTATATTGTCACCCTGCTTATTTCACTTTTATGCAGAGTACATCATGAAAAACACTGGGCTGGATGAAGCGCAAGCTGAAATAAGACTGCAGGGAGAAATATCAATAACCTCAGATATGCAGATGACACCACTTTTATGGCAGGAAGCGAAGAAGAACTAAAGAGCCTCTTGATGTAAGTGAAAGAGGAGAGTGAAAAAGTTGGCTTAAAACTCAACGTTCAGAAAACTAAGATCATGGCATCTAGTTCCATTACTTTGTGGCAAATAGATGGGGAAACAATGACAGATTTTATTTTGGGGGGCTCCAAAATCACTGCAGATGTTGACTGCAGCCATAAAATTAAGAGACCAACCTAGACAGCATATTAAAAAGCAGAGACATTACTTTGTCAACAAAGGTCTATCTAATCAAGGCTATGGTTTTTCCAGTAGTCATGTATGGATGTGAGAGTTGGACTATAAAGAAAGCTGAGTACTGAAGAATTGATGCTTTTGAACTGTGGTGTTGGAGAAGACTCTTGAGAGTCTCTTGGACTGCAAGAAGATCCAACTAGTCTATCCTAAAGGAAATCAGTCCTGAATATTCATTGGAAGGACTGATGCTGAAGCTGAAGTTCCAATACTTCGGCCACCTGATGGGAAGAAGTGACTCATTTGAAAAGACCCTGATGCTGGAAAAGATTGAAGGTGGGAGAAGAAGGGGACGACAGAGGTTCAGATGGTTGGATGGCATCATTGACTCAGTGGACATGAGCTTGAATAAACTCCTGGAGTTGGTAATGGACAGGGAGGCCTGGCATGCGGCAGTCCATGGGGTCACAGAGTTGGATATGACTGAGTGACTGAACTGAACTGAACTGAACAGTCCTGTTTATGGTTCAAGTCTCAGGGGCTTTGGTGATGCCTCTCTCTTTCCTGGTCAGAATTCATTCTCCTTCTTTTGAGTTCCTTTTTGAGGACTTATCTAAGGACCAATTCAAGAGAAGAGTATTTATTTAATGCTGTTCTTTCTTCTCTTTCTTATAAATGATGAGTATGGATTACTGAGAAAATTAAGTCTCAGCGATCAGATTATATTTTTCTAAACATAGATGACTCAGCTGGTAAAGAATCTGCTGCCTGCAATGTGAATGACCTGCGTTCGATCCCTGGGTTGGGAAGATCCCCTGGAGAAGGGAACAGCTACCCACTCCAGTATTTTGGCCTGGAGAATTCAAAGGACTATGTATAGTCCATGGGGTTGCAAAGGGTCAGGCACGACTGAATGACTTTCACAAACAGTATTTATATATTAGATTAAGAATGTGAATTTCTGTTCTTTAGGGCCATACTTACAGTAGCCAAAAATCAATTAGGGGGCTTCCCTGGTAGCTCAGATGGTAAAGAATCCACCTGCAATGCAGAAGACCCCGGTTCGATTCCTGGGTTGGGAAGATTCCCTGGAGAAGGGAAAGTCTACCCATTCCAGTATTGTGGCCTGGAGAATTCCATGGGGTCATATTGAGTTGGACAAGACTGAGCAACTCACATTCACACAAGAAAAAAAGATCTGTCTTGGTTTAGATTTTCTTTTTTTTAAGAAAGAGGGATGCCATGTACGGGGTTGCATTTTCAGGGGTCCAGTTCTTTCCATGGTGCAGCTTGCTGGCATCTCTTCTTTATGCAGAAGAAACTCTCAGTCATGCTGTTGCTAATCTCCTCTGTTGAGGGGAAGCCAGCCACACCCTGTACATCATCATTCTGTCTCTGGGGACTGAAATAACTCACTAGCAGTTGGGGAAGTTGAGGATGATGCTTACCTGGGTGGTGGCCCCAAATTTGTGGTAGCTTGAGGCCCAGAGCCTTCTGTATGCTCTAGTGATTGCCAACATCCCTCCATATAGGATGAGTGGATGAGTGGCCTTGGCATGTCCCATATTTTGTTTTCCAAAAGCAAAATCTGTGAATGGAAAGGCCATAATTACTCAGCGGTCCCCATTTATGTTGAGATCCCATTTACCCACTGTTTATCATTCTATATTCATTCATTTCAGCCAACAAAAAGCTCAGTGCAGAAAAACAAACAAGATAAAACAGGTTCCATGGTTGCCTAGTGGTTAGGATTCCAGGCTTTCACTGCTATGGTCCAGGTTCAATCCCTGGTCAAGGAACTGAGATCCTGAAAGCCTTGAGGTACAGCCAAAAAAAAAAAGAAAAAACAGAAAAAAAAAAAAAAAAGCCAGACTCCAATACATGACACCACTAGGTTCAAGAAACTATTGAACTATAACAGTAACAATTACTAAAAAGGCCTTAAGGGGCTTCTACTCCAGCCACGGTGTAGACTGAACTGGCACCAGGACTGAAGAAACCTTTTTCCTTATTTGTGGTATGAGTTAGTTGTCTAGAAAACTCTCTACGTGTTCATCCTTTATTCCAGCTGAGTATCCTTCTATGCTCAGTGAAGGCTGAGCAGTTCTGTGGCCCATGGATTATGATAATGATGATAGCTGTTAGAGAAAATCACTGTTCAACTGTATTAATCTAAGCTGGTGTCTTTGTAGGAGTTGTGCTTCTAGGCTCACACCACCTGAGGGAGCACCATCCCTAATTTTAGGTCTGGAAAGTGACCTAGCAGCACAGATTTGCAGTCCAAAGTATAATTTTGGATTCCTTTTCCATGGGGAGAGAGGCAAGAGGCTCTTACATACCAGAATATGCAGTGGATCTTGTCCAAAGGATGAAAAAGGAATGCAGATTGCACTGGAACCAGGACTGAAGAAACCTTTTTCCTTATTGTGGTATGAGTTAGTTGTCTAGAAAACTCTCTTATGTGTTCATCCTTTATTCCAGTTCCAGCTCTCTGAGACCTATAATTCTGTGTCTCAGAGTAGGAATGTGGGAACATCAGCTCTGAATAATGGTTCAGGCAGCCTTGCTCGTGTGTGTGTGTGTGTGTGTGTGTGTTTGGAGAGAGAGAGAGGGAGCAGTGGGGGAGCTGGTGGTGAGGAGATCCAGAGATAGTCCTGTCAAAGGAGAACTAAAAAGGAAATTGAAGATAAAAGAAGGAGACCAGAAGGAGAAGTTGAGAAGGAAACTTTGGTCTGAGAGCTGGGAGACAGGAGCTTAAGCCTTGGCTTTAGAATTTAACAGCCCTTTGCTCTCTGACAAGCTACATGGCTTCTAGCCTTTGTTTTCATTATCTGTGAGTGGATGTGAGCACATACATTTAGTGCTGATTTTTTTCCAGTAATTTTTCTCTTGCTGGATTAGCTCTAGCACTCAAATGTGTCAATTAAGAGCATACCAAAGTAAATAGATTTTTAACATGATGTTTGATAGGTTGTTGAAATAGGCTGACCTGTTGGCAGGAATTGTCACAGAAGTCTTTATTTCTCCCATTTTATAGATGGATAACATGAGGCATACTGAAAAGAGAAGATTTAACATTTCATATCTTTCTGTCAGATATTTCTCTTTGGCATGTTAGAGGATGAGGGAGCTGGATGGCCAGAGATGCTTAGTCTTCTCATCTGATGCCTTCACTTGGGCATCAGATGGGGAGCATGAGGCTCAGAGAGACTATCAATGATCATATTATAAGGTTTCTCATTTAATACTGATAATGTGAGCAGCTAGCATTTCTTAGGTATATATGATGGGCCAGGCAATGTACAAAGTGCTGTAAATGAACTGTTTAGTTCTGACCACAATCCTACCAAGTAGGGATAATTATCTTTATTTTAAAGATAAGAAAATCGAGACCCAGGGCCTCTCTTGCTTTAGTTTCTCCATCCATAAAACAAGGAAACTGAACTGAAACAGCATGTCTGGAACTTAAGTCATTTATCACATATGTGTTCTACTTATATTATTTTTCTCATCAAGTCAATAATTTAAAATTAAATTTTATTTTATTTTTTTGAATTTCAGGGTAGTTTATTGTGTAGCATTATTATCACAGTAGCTAACTGATATAAGTAGGCTGTAATAAAATTAAATTTTAAAAAGAAGTAGTATAACACAATTCTAAGCCACCATGGATTGGACATATTAACACAAATGCATTATTATGAAAAGTAAATAGGGGCTAAATCACATCAGTGATTAAGAATCTCCTTTGCAATTCAGAGGATACTGGTTTGATCCCTGATCCAGGAAGATCCCACATGCCATGGGGCAACTAAGCCTGTGGGCCACAATTACCAAGACTAAGTGGCAAAGCTACTGAAGCCTGCACACCTAGAGTCCATGCTCTGCAACAAGAGAAGCCACTGCAATAAGAAGCCTGCACACATCAATTAGAGAGTAGCCCCTGCTCGCCATGACTAGAGAAAGCCCATGTGAAGGAACAAAGACCCAGCGTAGCCATATATATATATATATATATATATATAAAAGAAAGTAAATAAACATTACCCATCTCCCCACTAAGTTCATCACACGCATGTGTCAGAGACACCCTGAAAAACCACTGAATTAGAGAGCTTCCAGATACAGTCCTATCTCTGACTGTCTGTGAACACAGACTCCTGGAGGCTGGTGGGGCCTGACATTGAAGAACAATACTCTTTAAGAGACATCAGCCATGAAAAGGAACAAATTGATTTCCAGGTCAATTCTACTGTAAACAAAATGACTTCCAGGTAATTTACAACAAATGGGACTCCAGAAGCCTCCAAAGGTTCTTTATTCTTTCTGGCTAAGGGGATATACTTTTGCAGCCAGGCAAGTAGTAAGCAGACGACCTTCTCCTGGGGGGTTTCCATTGCAGCTCAGGCGGGGTCGGGGGGGTCCCCAGGAGACAAAGGCTATCTGAAGCATTTCCACACAGCTTCCTTTCCTTACCTTGTTTTTAGCTCTTGAGAAGAAACTGTGGCAGCTATTCCAGCTCAACCTTGTGGCACTCAATAGGCTTTGGGGTCCAGCAGCATTATTGGGGGTGTGGAATCCATAACATGCAGCTATAAAGTACTTTGGAGTGTTGGGACTCAGAGTACTGTCGGAGGACCAGCAGTGTTGGCTTCACTTGGAGGTTTGTTAGGAAAGCAGAATCTCAGGAGGCACCCAGACTGCTGAACCAAAACCTGACTTGTAACAAGGCCCCCAAGTGATTTGTGTGCACATCGGAGTTTGCTCTGAGTTGCTGCTGGTCTGAAAACCACACTCTGCATAGCAAGGCTTCACCCCCATACTTGGCTGATCATTCAAATCAACTGGGGAACTCTAAACTCCCCATATTCCTGGATTTCAAATTCCAAAGATTCAGATCCAGTACAACTAGGGAAGGTTCCTGGGAGTCTATTATTAGACAAGCTCTCAAAGTGATTCTGAAGCTTAGCCAAGTTTGGAGGAAGTAACAGCTTACATTTAGGGAGAACTATGTACCAGGCAGGGGCACAAGCTCTTTACATATATTAATCCATTTGGTCCTCACAATAGGCTTAGGAGATAGTTTGTAGTATTAGTCCCACTTTCCAGATGGGAAAACTGAGGTATAGAAAAGCAAGGTAATTTACCAAATTTTGAAGTGATGGCAATATAAATAGAATCAGATAACTTGGCTCTAGAGCATGGTTTCTCAGCTTGAGCACTCTTGACATCTGAGGCTGTCCTGTGCATCACAGGATGTTTAACTGCACCCCTGGCTTCTATCCAGTAGTTGTACCCCCTTCTACTTGTGACAACCAGAAATAAATCCACACATTGCCAAATGACTCCTGGGGGCAAACTCACTCCTGACTGAGGACACTGCTCTAGAGTTTCTACTTGTATTCACTGAACTCACTCCACTGCCTCTCTAAGAACCACTGGTTTCTCACCAGTAGTTTTTTGCAACAGCCTAGAAAAAGACAAATTATTAGCCCCATTCTAAAAGCCTGACTTATCCAGGGTAGCATAGCTTGTGAGCTGCAAAGCTAGGACTCATAGCCACATAGAGATCCAGACACGGTGGATACACTGGTTAAGTTTTTGTGACTCTTTAATGAGCAAAACTGAAGGCTAGGGATGGAATCTGTCCGATTTTTATTCCTGTTTTATTTTTTCTTTCTTCAAACCTTGTCATGGATGTCTATGGGGTTATTGCTCAGAAACCCTCCCCTCTTACCTGAAGTGACCTAACCCCACTTCTGAATTAGCTGTGGTTTCTACCAGCACTTTCCTAACTACAGCTGATTTGTTCAGGGGTGGTACTTGACCCAAGCTGAACCACTAAAGCAATTCCTTCCCTGGATTACTGGAACCAGACAGATCATCAGATTAGTCTCCTTCTGGTGCCTAAAATGGTAAAAGGTAAAACTCAAGAGCTGTGGACAGAGCTTGTTCACATCAAAAGTAAGGAATGAAGCCAATAGTCAGAGCTAACCTGAGCAGGGGTGCTGGAAGCCCTAATGTGACTTGACTCCTGGGTGAGTCTGCTCCCATGCCTGACTTCCTCAGGATACTAATTGGGGCCTGACTGCTCCAAGAAAGTTCCCAAGACCTTTCTCATACAGTCTCCTTTTGTTTCCCAGTTACTTTAGGTTGAGTTGAATGAGAGTCCTTATTACAGTTTTTTCCCTAAAACCAAAATAACTACTTGTTGTGGGGCGGGGTGGGGGTGGGGGGAGCCCTTCTTAATATCAGTAATCTCCTAAAATTTTGATCTGTGCAAGCATGCCTGATAATCTAGTTCCTGTTATTTTGAATTGGAAAGATTATGTCACATGACACATCAACCCTAAACACACAGCCAATTTTTGTTGTTTTTTTAAAAATTTATTTATTGAAGTTGTATTTTGAATAAGTAAAATAATTTTGGGGAATCTGAATCAACACAGTAGATGGAAGGGTGATAACTATGGACCCAGTCCCCATATTGTATAGAGAATGATCTTTGCTGATGAATACCATTCAAATTTGCCTCCTATGCAAGGATGGTTAGATATGATTTCAGAATAAATCTCATTGCAGGAGTGAAAACTTTATTATCAACTGAAAAACATCCCAGACCTGTATCTCAGGAAAAGAAAATATAACTTTAATGCCCTTGTCACCTAATTTTTAAGAAATGTGCAACTCTCATTTAAACATATCATTACCCTGTTTAACACTTGAATTGTCTTCTTTTTTAATTTATTTTGAAAATGTTTATCTTTTAGAAAATATTTATTTTTTTAATTAGCCAGGTATTAGTTGCAATTTTTGAAAACATACCTAAGATAATAACATGGCTATATGTAAGTAATGAACTGATGTTAGCTTATAAATGCCTGCAATGTGATACTGAACACAAATTAACGTGCTTGTTTCAAAAAGTTGCTTGTCTACAGTAACATCTTCCATATCCTCTTTGTGGACATTTGTTCTAAACTGTCTGTGTGGGATTCTAACATTTGGGTGTGTCTGGAATGTAAGATAATGTAAGAAATACCTCAAGATATTTCTTGCACATTGTTTTGTTAAACCTGCCGTAGTGAGTCTGGGGACATAAATATAAATGCTTCCTAAACAAATATTGTACAGAAAAATTATAATGGGATAGATACATTTATTCTATGAAGTTTGGGCATTAAAAAATAGAGAAGTGTTCTATTAGGAACACAGTGGAAGAAATTTTCTGTATGGCAATCCTGTACATATGTCAATACTACTACTACTACTAAGTCACGTCAGTCGTGTTCGACTCTGTGCGACCCCATAGACAGCAGCCCACCAGGCTCCGCCATCCCTGAGATTCTCCAGGCAAGAACACTGGAGTGGGTTGCCATTTCCTTCTCCAATGCATGAAAGTGAAAAGTGAAAGTGAAGTCGCTCAGTCGTGCCCGACTCTTAGCGACCCCATGGACTGCAGCCTATGTCAATACAGATGTATATAAAAAAGCATATGAAAGTGTTAGTTGCTCAGTCATGGCAGGTGATGGCCTGGGGTGAGGTGCTTGCCTGCAGGAGGTGCTGGAAGATGAGGAGGACCTTGGCCAGCACTGAGCATTGTCAACACGGCTCAGAAGTTCAAGATGAATACAGCAGCACCAGGAAGGGAAGTGCCCACACTGCGTAGATGCTGGGGACTCACATCCAGAGGTGTGAGTCCTGATCCATCTGTCCTGGCAATCCCATTGGCTGTTTCAGTCACCTACAGATAAGAAAGGATGACACGAACATCAGCTGCCATCCACCAGTCCCTGACCCCATGCCCTCCAGCCTGTTCTGCCAAGCATCAGCCCTCACAAGCACCAGGCCACTAGAGGTTCCTCTGCACAATATTTCCCTTCTCTCCTAACCTTCTCTTAGTTGTTGACTGTTCAGTCTCAGTAGATCAGGCCCCGTAAACTAGATCAGAGCACCCAGCCCATTTCCTCAATAGGGTTTGTTATGGATTATAATTGTATGCTGGCATGATTATGGCTAATGTTCATCTTTCCGATTGGAATATAAATTTCCCAAGGGTAAGGACTTTATACCGTTTGTTCACTATTGTATTGCCAACACAGTGACCAGCACATGGTTGATAATCAATATGTATTTGTTGAATGAACTCATTTATTGAAAGAGTTAACTTGGTAAATCATATACAATAAATCGATGATTTATTATTGAGCAAGAAAAAAGTAAGTGGCAGATTAATATCATAGTTTGAAAATGATTATTAGGTATGAATATTCAAATATGCATTAAAAAACCTGAAAAATTATTCACATAACTTTTACTGGTGTGTTTTTGTGGGAGGAGAGATTTACGGGGACTTTTAATTTGGTAATTTTTATATTACTGATTGATTTTAAGAAATAACTGCATTATTTTTGTGTTCTGAAAAGAAAAAATTAACCATAAAGATTTTTAAATGAAGACAAACAATATATCTGTGTATAGAGAAGAGACTGTGACTGCCAAGAAGGCAGGGGGGCAGGGGAGGAAAGGACTAGATGTTTGGGCTTAGCAGATGAAAACTATTATCTATTGGATGGATAAATGACAAAGTCCTACTGTATAACACAGGGAACTATATTCAATATCCTGTGATAAGCCATAATGGAAAAGAATATCAGTTCAGTTCAGTTCAGTCGCTCAGTCGTGTCTGACTCTTTGCGACCGCATGAATCGCAGCACGCCAGGCCTCCCTGTCCATCACCAACTCCCGGAGTTCACTTGGACTCACGTCCATCGAGTCAGTAATGCCATCCAGCCATCTCATCCTCTGTCGTCCCCTTCTCCTCCTGCCCCCAATCCTTCCCAGCATCAGAGTCTTTTCCAATGAGTCAACTCTTCTCATGAGGTGGCCAAAGTACTGGAGTTTCAGCTTTAGCATCATTCCTTCCAAAGAAATCCCAGGGCTGATCTCCTTCAGAATGGACTGGTTGGATCTCCTTGCAGTCCAAGGGACTCTCAAGAGTCTTCTCCAACACCACAGTTCAAAAGCATCAATTCTTCGGCGCTCAGCCTTCTTCACATTCCAACTCTCACATCCATACATGACCACAAGAATATGTATATATATATATATGTATAACTGAGTCACTTTGCTACACAGCAGAAATTAAATACAGCATTCAAAATTTTTAAAAAAGATACATTTATAGATTCATTTCAGAGAGGTAACTGCTGTTAATACTTCAGAGTACATATTATATACATTTATACATATGCATATGTGCTGTTGTTTGGTTGATGAGTCATGTTCGACCCTTTTGCAACCACATGGACTGTAGCTCGCCAGGCTCCTTTGTCCATGAGATTTCCCATGCACATATGTATACACACACATGCAAACATATATATCTATAAAAGTGAGACCTAAATGTACTTGGTGCTTTGTAGCCTGCCTTTTTATGGCCTGCACTGCTTGAGTTTCTTCCAGCACAAGGGTTTGAAGACCTATTTGCTGAAAATACACACCTAACAAATATTTGTCGAGCAGCTATTTTAATAGTTCAAGAGGAACTTTTCTAGTCTCAATGAGTTCATAGGCTACTTAAAGAGAAGAAATATAGACATGTCTATATTCAAGAGAAACTATACATTAAAGAAAATAGGATTGAGTTATCAACAGCTATTCACCAACAACTTGGACAATCAAGAAGAAATGGATAGGGAATTCACTGGCTGTTTGGTGGTTAGGACTCTGCACTTCTACTGCCGGAGGTGTGGGTCCGATGGTTGGGAAACTAAGATCCTGGATGTTGCGTGGCATGGCCAACCAACCAAACAAAAATCTCACCTATGTAAATCAGCTATAATGGTTAGTCTCTAGTCATGTTCAACTTTTTGCAACCTCATGAACTGTAGCCCACCAGGCTCTATCCATGGAACTCTCCAGGCAAAATTACTGGAGTGGGTAGCCATTCCCTTCTCCAGGGGATCTTCTTGACCCAGGGATTGAACCCAGGTCTCCTGCACTGCATGCAACAGTTTTTTTTTTGTAATCCGGGAGCACTAGAGAACCCAGATGTTTTAGAGTATAGCACACAAACAAAAGACAAGCTATATGATAGGTGGGAGTTGGGTGAGCTGGATGGTAGATGGGGACCACATTATCCAGGGTCTTATGAGCCAGATTAGAATATATCCTGTTCAACAAGGAGAACTTGAAGATTCTAAAGTAGTACTGCTTTGAGATAAGAACTGAATTTTTTAGGCTTTCAAAAGCAAAGGCTCATAGTTTAGGCTTTCACTAACTTGAAGTTTATTCAAACTGGTTGATTGGGAAAGAATTGCTCAAAGCTCATGGTGGGCTTCCCTCGTGGCTCAGATGGTAAAGAATCTGCCTGCCAATGCAGGAGACCCAGGTTTGATCCCTGGGTCAGGAAGATCCCCTGGAGAAGGGAATGGCAACCCACTCCAGTATTCTTGCCTGGAGAATTCCAAGGACAGAGAAACCTGGAGGGTTACAGTGCATGGGGTCACAAAGAGTCGGACATGACTGAGCGACTCATACTCTCACTTTCACAGTGGGATAACTCCTGCCACCTTGCGTTTCTGCTCCAGGGCTTTGCCTATCTGTTTACAGAGATCTAGCACAACTCCGGGAGTTGGTGATGGACAGGGAGGCCTGGCATGCTGCGATTCATGGGGTCACAAGGAGTCGGACACGACTGAGCGACTGATCTGATCTGAGCACAAAGGTAAGGAACATACAGAAGAATCCCAGCTGGTCCACAAACAGGAGGAAAAACATGATTGTACCTGAGTGTTGGGAGGAGAAGATTATTTGTTATGAAAAGAGGGAATATGGGGCCACCCACTGTGCTGGAGTTATTAACCTCTGCCTCACCTGTCTTGCCTGGGTCCCCCTGCTACTCACACCCACAGGTAGGAAGCCTTGGGGAAGCCTCAGACCTCCTGCTGCTCAGGGAGAGGCAGGAATGCCCTGCAGGCTCTTTTCACCTGTGTCCAGGTATGTTCCCAGGTAGAGCCTCTGTGTCCAGGTAGTTATGGAGCCAATGGCCTGCCTTGGCCTCCCTACCCCATTATCTGTTGCCCAATCTCACCCACTTGGAGAAGGAAGGCTCTGACCCCTGTAAATTCTGATTTGACTTGGACACTGAAATCTCTGCTTGGTCTTGGTCATCCCTTCCTCCACAGAATGACTCTGTTTCTTCTCTTGGCGCTCCAATCAATGATCCATGCAGCAGCTGAGTGATCTTTTAAAATTTATTGATTATATTATGACCTTTCTCTGCTTACAGCCCTTATGGGGCCTTCCTCTACTCCTAGAATAACATTCTAGCACATGGCTGGTTCCTGCCTACCTTTCCCTTCTCTCTTTCTGTATCTCTTACCCCTCACTCAGCATGCTTTACCAGCTTCTGGAGGACTCTGAGCCCATCCCACTCCATGGCCTTTGACTGATAGTATTCCCACACCTCTTCCATCAGTTGACTCTTGTTCTTCAGATCTTGACTTAAACTTCATGTCCTCAGACAGGTTTTCCCCACCCTCCCTGAAACTCTTATCTTAGTTCAGAATTATACATTTGCTTCTTTTCTTATTTACTCTGTCTCTACTGCTAGGTCATGAAACTCCATCAAGGTAGGGGCCATGCCTACGTCACTTACCCTTATCACCCTAACACCTAGAAAGCCTGGTCTATAGTCAATATTCAGTGACATTTGTTCAATAAGTGGATGGATGAACTGATAACTGAATGAGATGCTGGTTTCTCAGTGAGTCAACTGATCTTTTAGGAAGTATACACAGGATCCTCCTGACTCTTAGTTACTACATGCCGCTTTAGGTCATGAATCATCTTGAACTGCCCTGGGGCCTCCTTAGCCTGGGTCCTCTTCTCTTTATGCTTAACTGAACCTTCTAGTTTCTTGGCCCAGGCTGCTGAAGTCAGTGGAGTTGAAGGGCCTCCATCATCTACATTTTGGACTCAGCATGCCTCGGCCCTAGGCTCTTTCTGTTTAGGCTGGTCCACAATTAACAGAGTTAATAAGGGTGAGTAAAGATGCTTGCAGAGTACCTCAGATCACATGACTGATTCAAGACCGGACCTCAGGTCTCCTGGCTCCACAACAGTGATTTTCCTATCACACCCTGAGCTTCCCAGACACCACACAAATTGCTGGTCTTTGTGCTAGTGATGAGATTATCACACACACTATCCCTTGGTACAGTGGTTTTTACCAGCAGTGCAGGAGTTCGCACTTCTAAGGGCACATCAGAATTTCAAGGAAATGAGAAGTCATGTGACTTTTTTTCCATTTAGTTAAAAAAATATAGCAGTGATGAATGCTTGTTATAAAATGATTGAATGGTACAGAAGTATATATGTAAAAAGGGAAAATCTCTATCTATACCCTCTTCCCACCTCATCCCAATCTAATTCTCCTTCCCACTTCTTTCTTCAAAGTATGTACTTTTAACAGTGTAGTGTAATTAAGTCCAGACACTCTAAATATATTTATAAACATTATGTATAATAATTTATATACAAATATAAATAGTTTTTTTTTAATCCTGAAGTTTTAAAAACATATTAAATATTATTTTTTTTAAATTGCATATGTTGAAAGTGAAAAAAGGACACCAACTTTGTGATGGAACATACCCTTGGCTGAGGAGCACAATAGAAGGGCCTTGTTCTAGTATGCGTATAAGGAGAAATAGCAGGAGACATGGCAAAATTTGGCAGGAGAACTAATGCAAAGGAAGTCTTATTCGTGAGATGGCTCAAAGACTCTCACCAGCAGTGGAAGTGGTGGGCATGGCTCACTAGGACACCTGTGTGGGGCACAGCCACAGACTACCATCTACAGGCTGCCAGGACCCAGCTGGATATGTGGATGTGGACAGAAGGAAAGGAGCTTAGTAGGTATGTTAGATTGAAAAACATAGGACAAAAATGGATTTGTGAAGACAAGTCATAGACTAAGAGAAAATATTTGCAAATGACATATCTGAAAAAGGATGATCAACAATAAGAAAATGAACAATCCAATTTAAAAAATAGGCAAAAGACAGGAACAGAACTCTCATCAAGGAAGTATGGTGGTGGTGGTGGTTTAGTCACTAAGTCATGTCCTACTCTTGTGACCCCATGGACAGTAGCCCACCAGGATCCTCTGTCCATGTAATTTCCCAGCCAAGAATATGGAGTGGATTGTGATTTCCTTCTCCAGGGGATCTTCCCAACCCAGGGATCAAAGCCAGGTCTCCTGCATTGTAGGCAGTCTCCATTGGAGGCAGATTCTTTACCGACTGAGCCACCAGGGAAGCCACCAAAGGAAATATACAGAAAGCAAAAAAAACACATGAAAAGATGCTTCATATCATATGTCATCAATTCAGGTCAGTTCAGTCGCTCAGTCATGTCTGACTCTTTGCGACCCCACGAATCACAGCATGCCAGGCCTCCCTGTCCATCACCAACTCCCGGAGTTCACTCAGACTCACGTCCATCGAGTCAGTGATGCCATCCAGCCATCTCATCCTCTGTCGTCCCCTTCTCTTCCTGCCCCCAATCCCTCCCAACATCAGAGTCTTTTCCAATGCGTCTACTCTTCGCATGAGGTGGCCAAAGTATTGGAGTTTCAGCTTTAGCATCATTCCTTCCAAAGAACACCCAGGACTGATCTCCTTTAGAATGGACTGGTTGGATTTCCTTGCAGTCCAAGGGACTCTCAAGAGTCTTCTCCAACACCACAGTTCAAAAGCATCAATTCTTCGGCGGCTCAGCTTTCTTCACAGTCCAACTCTCACATCCATACATGACCACTGGAAAAACCATAGCCTTGACTAGACAGACCTTTGTTGGCAAAGTCATCAGGGAAATGCAAATTAAAATAATGTGGAGATGGGACTTCGCTGGTGGTCCAGTGGCTAAGACCCGTGCTCCTAATGCAGGGGGTCCGAGTTTGATCCCTGATCAGTGAACTAGATTCCGCATGCCACACTAAAAGATCCTGCATGTTGCAACAGAGATTGAAGATCCTTAGTGCTGCAACTAAGACCTGATGCAGGCAAAAAAAAAATAATAATAAAAACCCCCAAAACAAACAAAAAACCATGGATGGGCTTCTTTGGTGGCTCAGTGGTAAAGAATCTGCCTGTCAATACAGAAGACATGGGTTCAATCCCTGATCCAGGAAGATCCCACAAGTTGTGGAGCAATTGAGCCCGTGTACCACAACTATGTACTCTAGAGTCTGGGAGCCTCAACTACTAAGCCCATGTGCTGCAACTATGGAAGCCTGTGCACCCTAGAGCCTGTACCCCACAGCAAGAGAAGCCGCTGCAATGAGACACCTGCACATCACAACTAGAGAGAAGCCTCCTCTCACCACAACTAGAGAATAGCCTGTGCAGCAATGAAGACCCAGCACAGCCAAAAAGAAAAAAACCCACGGAGATATCACTACACGTATATTAGAAAGGCCAAAATGAACACGGACAACATCAAATGCTAGTGACAATGTGGAGCAACAGAAACACTCACATTGCCGGTGGGAATACACAATAGTATGCAACAGTCACTTTGGAAGACAGTTTGGTGGTTTCTCACAAAACTAAGTGGATTCTTAGCATACAATTCAGCAATTGCATTCCTTAGTATTTTCTCAAGTGAGTTGAAAACTTTTGGCAACACAAGACCATACATGAATATTTATAGCAGCTTTGTTCATAAAGGCAAAAACTTGGTAGCAACCAAGATATCCTTCAGTAGGTGGACAAATAGCAAAAGAAAAAAATGAGCGGTCAAGCTATAAAAAGACACTAGGGGAAAATTAAATGCATATAACTAAGTGAAAGAAGCCATCTGAAAAGGCTACATACTGTATGATTTCAACTCTATGACATTCTGGAAAAGGCAAAACTATGGAGACAGTAAAAAGATCAGTAGCAGCCCAGGGTGAGGGGAGGAAAGTTCAGAGAGCACAGAGGATTTCTAAGGCAATGAAATTATTCTGCATGATAAATGATGGTGGATATCTGTCATACCACACAGTTGCACTCATCTCACACACTAGCAAAGTAATGCTCAAAATTCTTCAAGCCAGACTTCAACAGTATGTGAACTGAGAACTTCCAGATGTTCAAGCTGGATTTAGAAAAGGCAGAGGAACCAGAGATCAAATTGCAACATCCGCTGGATCATCAAAAAAGCAAGAGAGGTCCAGAAAAACATCTACTTCTGCTTTATTGACTATGCCAAAGCCTTTGTGTGGATCACAACAAACTGTGGCAAATTCTTCAAGAGATGGGAATACCAGACCACCTGACCCGCCTCCTTAGAAATCTGTATGCAGGTCAGGAAGCAACTGTTAGAACTGGACATGGAACAACAGACTGGTTCTGAATTGGGAAAGGAGTACGTCAAGGCTATATATTGTTATCCTGCTTCTTTAACTTATATGCAGAGTACATCATGTGAAATGCTGGGCTGGATGAAGCACAAACTGGAATCAAGATTGCTGGGAGAAATATCAATAACCTCAGATATGCAGATGACACCACCTTTATGGCAGAAAGAGGAGAGTGAAAAAGCTGGCTAAAACTCAACATTCCAAAAATGAAGATCACGGCATCCAGTCCTATCACTTTATGGCAAATAGATGGGGAAACATTGGAAACAGTGACATTATTTTCCTGTGCTCCAAAATCACTGCAGATGGTGACTGCAGCCATAAAATTAAAAGACACTTGCTCCTTGGAAGAAAAGCTATGACCAACCTAGACAGCATATTAAAAAGCAGAGACATTACTTTGCCGACAAAGGTCCATCTAGCCAAAGCTATGGTTTTTCCAGTAGTTATGTATGGATATGAGAGTTGGACTATAAAGAAAGCTGAACAGCGAAGAATCGATGCTTTTGAACTGTAGTGTTGCAGAATATTCTTGAGAGTCCCTTGGACTGCAAGGAGATCCAACCAGTCCATCCTAAAGGAAATCAGTCCTGAATATTCACTGGAACGACTAATGCTGAAGCTGAAACTCCAATACTTTGGGCACCTGATGGGAAGAACTGACTCATTGGAAAAGATCATGATGCTGGGAAAGATGGAGGCAGGAGGAGAAGGGGAAGACAGAGGATGAGATGGTTGGATGGCATCATCGACTTGATGGACATGAGTTTGAGCAAGCTCTGGGAGTTGGTGATGGACAGGGAGGCCTGGTGTGCTGCAGTCCGTGGGGTTGCAAAGAGTTGGACATGACTGAGCAACTGAACTGAGCTGATTTGTCATACATGTGTTTAAATCCATAGAACCCAAGACAGAACCCTAATGTAAGGTATGGATTCTGGATGGTAATGATGAGTCAATGAAGGATCATCACTTGTAACAAATGGGGCTTGTGAGGCAGTGGAACAAGCCCTGCTCTGGGAGCTCCAGCCCAGTTTTTACCTTGGCATTGCCTCTGGTTTGCTGTGCAACCTGGAACAAGTCTCCTCCCCTCTCTAGGCTAATTTTCTCTTTGTGTGAAGTGGGCTTGTAGTTCTCAAGGGTCTCTTATTTCTTAAGGTTTTAAGCATTATTTCCTGGCAGCAGAACTTTTGAACACTTCCTAAGATAAGGGTAATTAGAGTAACCATTGAGGGTGTTTGCTAAGTGCTACGGTCTCATTTAATCTAGAGAACAGCTCTCTACTATTAGACCCATTTTACATATGGAGTGGCTGAGGCTTAGGGAAATTGACCAATGCCACAGAGCTGGTCAGCGGTGGCACCAGTATTCAAAGAAGGTAGACTCCTTTGCCCTCCCTCTCCAACACGCTGAACGAAGAGCCTCTAGGCTCTGCTGCCTGCAAGAGAACAGAGAATATAAAATAAAAGCACTTTATGTTAGACAGGAAATGGGTCTGACCATGAACACTCTCCCAGTCACCTCTACAGCATCACAGAGAGCCAAGAAAGAACCCCAAGGGCAAGGCAAACTTCAGAGGATGGAGGGTATGCTGATTTCACCATCACTGGAAAAGGAAAGATAGAGGACAGGCTCTTGAGGCTAATCTCTGGAGATATGAATGCTTTTAGGGGAAGATAAAATGGACTTCTAAATTAAAGGAAAAATTCTGGGGTTATCACTCCATTACTATTCAGAAAATCAGAAATTTTTCTTCTTTTTTTGAATCACAAATTTCTTTTTCTATGAGATGAAGAATTGATCCTCTCAGAGAAAAAGCAAACAGTAATTATTAAATTTTACCTACAATTTCATGAGGTTTATGGAATTCCTATGAAGACCCTGGCCTAGATAGACTCATAGGATGAGGATGAGAGTAATCATTAATCAGTAATTATGCTAAAAATAATAGTGGAAGTATTATTAAGTGTCAAGTACTCTAACATTTACAAAACAACTGCATACACTACTTAAGCTTTCCAATCAGCAGGCTGTCAACCTCCTCCCCCTTTCTCGGCTGCACCGCGCAGCATAAGGGATCTTAGTTCCCCGACTGATAGGGATAGAGAGGATAGTTACACAGGTAGTTGTAGTAGTCTCAGTAGGGCCTTATAGGTAGAGATGGAAACCAAGGGAACTTCGGGGGACCACTGTAAGTTAATGATCACTCAAGAAACCCATCAGAAAGTCGTGGAATGAAGCAAGCTTGCTTAACTATAAAACCATAAATAAAAGCAAGAGATACAGCCCAGGTCATTAAGTGAAAGAAAAAAAAAAATGAGGCTTGCATTCTGCTGGCCATGGTCAGCAAGACAGTGATCCTTAGGACCAAGGACAGGAATTTAAGGGAAAGGTGGCATTCCAAAGTTGGAGACCCTCATTATACAGACACCTGAGACGATTCAACACATTTTAGTAACATGTGTTACCGTCTTTCTCCTGATTTAAGTGCCATGACAGTCCCAGTTTGATCTCATAAGGTCAAATACTCTCCTATCTAATATGAAGGAGGAGCTGGTGATGTAAGCCTAATGTCTACTCAAAGAATGAGGAAGAGGGTGGTCTTTTCCCTCTTCCTCACTTTACTTTGATTATAAAAATGTAGTCTGCTTAACCCTCGGGGCAGAGCTCCGTCGCCTGCCTGCCTGCATCCCTCACAAAGCATCCTATATTAACAAATCGACTTCTCACCTATCGCTTTGCTTCTCACTGAATCTGTGCTTAGACACAGAACCTGAGCCTCAGCAAATCCAGACACCAGGTGAGTGACTCTAATTGAAAGATCGTGGATTCAAGTCCCAATCAGATGTGCACGGTTTCACAACCAGGGATCAAACGCATGCCCACTGCAGTGGACGTGCAGAGTCTTAACCACTGGACCATCAGGGAAGTCCTTCAATACCCATTTCTATAGGTGAGAAAACTGAGGTTCAAAAGAGCCAGGGAAGGGAGTGACTGTACTTGGGCAGGTTTCTTCTAGGAGGGCCACGGGATACACACACACCTACACACCTTTATACAGTATTATATATAAATATACCACGGCATACCACGGCACCTCTTGTGGGCTTAATACTGTATAAAGAAGAAGACTGTGCCTATCCGTGCATAATAGATATGGCTCATACTTCATTCATTTTCCAACTGTGTACTATTTTGTGAAAGGCTATATTATGGTTTATTTAACCAGTTTGGTTGTTTCTCCCGGGTGGGGAGAAGGTCAACAGAAGTGGACAGTACCATGCAGCATCTTTCAATGCATCTAAGAAACCCCTCAAGGACACTAAAACTAGACTGGTGGTTGCCAAGAGGTGTGGGTGGGGTTGGGAGAAAGTTGGATTGGGAGCTTGGGATCAGCAGATGTAAACTGGTATATAGAGAATGGATAAACCACAAGGTCCTACTGTACAGCTCAGGGAACCATATTCAATACCCTGTGATAAACCATAATGGAAAAGAACAGGAAAACATATATATATATATATATATATATATATATATATATATATATATAAAAAACTGAGTCAGTTATTAACACAACACTGTAATTCATCTAGTTGTGTCTGACTGTGCAGTCCTGTGGACTGCAGCCTGCCAGGCTCCTCTGTCCATGGGATTCTCCAGGCAAGAATACTGGAGTGGGTTGCTGTGCCCTCCTCCAGGGGATCTTCCTGGGATAGAACCCGTGTCTCTTACATCTATCTGCATTGGCAGATGGGTTCTTTACTGATACTGCCACCTAGTCTTCACTTAAGAAAAAAAAAACCCTCAGATCTCTCCAACATCATCCTTAGAAGACTTCTGGAGGGTAGTAAGCTCCTTGTCAGTAAGGGTATTCAAGCAGAGATCAAGATATGCAGGAGAGGGTTAACTGGTAGTTTCTATTCCCACATCTTTTTGCTGTCTTCCTCTACTGCAGAGGGAAAGGGAAGTTAGTTACATCTCCTACACTCTTGGAAGTCTGTTCTTTCCTTTCTGGCCAAAAACCCTGATGGAGTACCCCTGTGGTGGCCCCTTAGCTGGGTGCTAGGGACCCACTGCTACCAGGATGCAGAACGAGCCTTCCATGACCTTAGTTGGAAGTCATGAATATCAATCAGGGTTTCCCATACAGAAGTAAAAAAGTTTTTCAACTGTGATAAGTGCTCTGAAGGAAAATTTCAAAAGGCTGAGTGTGTGTAATAAACAGGAAGGCTTCCTGAAAAAGAGGTTAAGTCTCCCGCACAGCAATGTTCTTTTCACCTCCTTGCCCTAACTAAATTCAGCATCCCCCTAAGGTCACTGCTTCCTCTGCAGGCCTCTGAGAGAGGCTCCCCTCTCCTCATATCACATGGCCAGGAGCCAGGGAGGATCCTTGTTCCTGTTTCTTTCCTCCTTCCTCTCTAAGACAGTTGGCTCCTCGGGAACACGGGCCAGCATACCACGGCACTTCTACTTGCTTCGGCATGCACAACCCTCAGGCCGGCCCCCTCTTCCACCTAGCATCTTCTCTCTCTCTCTCTCACTGTTTTTATCTCTCTCTTGCCCTATCTCTCTTCCTCCACCATTTCCCTATTATCATACTTTTATTTATTTATTTATTCAGCTGTGCTCAGACTTAGTTGCAGCATGTGGGATATAGTTCCTTGACCAGGGATCAAACCTGGGGCCCCTGCAATGGAAGTATGGATTCTTAGCCGCTGAACCACCAAGGAAGTCCCTTGTTGTGATCATTCTTGATACGTTTATCCATATAAAAGAGTCATCTGTGCTCCAGTCTCTTAAATTCTTGACCCCTTTTGCTTCCAAATAGCTTGTTCTCCACCCTACCCCACACATTCCCTTCTACCATCACACCCTAGACCTTGTCATTATCAAAACCTGTACCACTCTTCTTTTTTTTTAAGTTTTACTGGAGTATAGTTGATTTATAGTGTTGTGTTGCTGCGCCACCTTCAAAGCCTCTGTTTCAAGCACCCTATTTTCTGGGTGCCACACCAACTCCGGCTGGTCTGTTTCACATCCACTAGTGTGCAGACCCTACCAGACTGTGACCACATCGGGATCTCTCGTCTAATGCTAAAAAGTCTGTGACCCAGCCACCGCTCTTCATCCCCACATAGCTTCACTCCCTTTTCCACCCAGTGACTGGTCAACCGTGCAGGCTCCCTGCTACACACTCCCATCCTCTTGTCCCTCTCCTTGTTCTGCAGCCATCCTTCAAAGCCACAACACTGTCCCGATGCACCTTTGCCTCTGCTTTAAGACTACACCCAAGCCACTGAATGTGGCTAGAGAGCAAAAGGCAGGTTTGCCAACCAGTCACACTTTCAACTTATCAAAACCTCAGGTGGTACATATATACAATGGAATGTTACTCAGCCATAAAAAGCGATTAAATTGGGTCACTTGTAGTGATCTGGGTGAACCTAGAGTCTGTCAGACAGTGAAGTAAGTCAAAAAGAGAAAAACAAATATCATATATTAACACATATATAGGGAATCTAGAAAAAATTGTACTGATGAACCTATTTGCAGGGCAGGAATAGAGACACGGACATAGAGAATGAACTTGTGGACACAGTGGGGGAAGGATAGGGTGGGACAAATTGAGAGACTAGAATTGACATATATACACTACATGTGTAAAATAGATAGCATGTGTAAAATAGATAGCCCCATGCTCGGTGATGACCTAGACAGGTGGGAAGGAGGGGGTGGGAGGGTGGCACAGGAGGGAGGGTTTATATGTATCAGTTCAGTTCAGTTCGGAGAAGGCAATGGCACCCCACTCCAGTACTCTTGCCTGGAAAATCCCATGGACGGAGGAGCCTGGTAGGCTGCAGTCCATGGGGTCGCTAAGAGTCGGACACGACTGAGTGACTTCACTTTCACTTTTCTCTTTCATGCACTGGAGAAGGAAATGGCAACCCACTCCAGTATTCTTGCCTGGAGAATCCCAGGGACGGCGGAGCCTGGTGGGCTACGGTCTATGGGGTCGCACAGAGTTGGACACGACTGAAGCGATTTAGTATAGCATAGCATCAGTTCAGTTCAGTCGCTCAGTCGTGTCCGACTCTTTGCGACCCCATGAATCACAGCACGCCAGGCCTCCCTGTCCATCACCAACTCCTGGAGTTCACTCAGACTCACATCCATCGAGTCAGTGATGCCATCCAGCCATCTCATCCTCTGTCATCCCCTTCTCCTCCTGCCCCCAATCCCTCCCAGCATCAGAGTCTTTTCCAATGAGTCAACTCTTCGCATGAGGTGGCCAAAGTACTGGAGTTTCAGCTTTAGCATCATTCCTTCCAAAGAAATCCCACGACTGATCTCCTTCAGAATGGACTGGTTGGATATCCTTGCAGTCCAAGGGACTCTCAAGAGTCTTCTCCAACACCACAGTTCAAAAGCATCAATTCATCAGCGCTCAGCCTTCTTTACAGTCCAACTCTCACATCCATACATGACCACAGGAAAAACCATAGGCTTGACTAGACGGACCTTTGTTGGCAAAGTAATGTCTCTGCTTTTCAATATGCTATCTAGTTGGTCATAACTTTCCTTCCACGGAGTAAGCATCTTTTAATTTCATGGCTGCAGTCACCATCTGCAGTGATTTTGGAGCCCCCCAAAATAAAGTCTGACACTGTTTCCACTGTTTCCCCACCTATTTGCCATGAAGTGATGGGATCGGATGCCATGATCTTAGTTTTCTGAATGTTGAGCTTTAAGCTAACTTTTTCACTCTCCACTTTCACTTTCATATATGGCTAATTCACATTGTTGTACAGCAGAAACTAACACATTGTAAAGTAATTATCCTCCAATTCAAAAAACAAAAACGAAACCTCAGGTGAGTCCTAGCACTGTGGGGCAAACCTATTTGTCTTACTTATGTTTCTCTTCCACTCTTTAAGAGGCTATTTCCTGAATTCAAACCTCCATTACTCTCCCTCTTTTCACTGTCAGCTGATGACATTGTTCTTATTTCACTGAGAAAACAGAAGCAATCATAAGAGAACTTCCTTATCCTCCAGCCACTAAATCTACACACTGACATGTGTCCGAACGCACAGACTAACTAGGCTTTTTCTGCCGTGAGAATAGGCGAGTCATCCTCATCCTGCCCTAAGTCCCTTTATCTTGTGCACTGGATCTCATCCCCTTTCCTTCACCTATTCCAGAGCCTTCCTCCTGCAAAGATCCTTCCCTCTCTCTTGCATCATCAAACCTTTACTTTTCATTTCGTCATTCCCATGAACATATAAACATACCACAGGACCTTTCATCTCTCATCTCTCTGTTCCCTTTCACAGTAAAACTCCTTAAAAGAGTCATCTCTACTTACTCTCTCCAATTTCTCACTTTCCATTCTGTTGGATTTACTTCAGCTGACTTCATCCTTATTACTTCACTGAAACTGCTCTTGCCAATGGCAACGATGCCTCCCACTGCCAAATCCAAAGGCTAAACCTTAGCCCTCTTCTCACTTGTCTTGACAGTAGAAATTTTGGTCCTTTCTATACACACAATTTTTACTGCTGTGGTGATAGACTCTAACATGCTGCCTCCTTTGTTATGTATGGCATTCATGCCCTTGTTTATCTCCTCCTCTTGAGTGTGAGTGGGACCTGTGCTTGCTTCTAACTAATAGAATGTGGCAAAGATGATGTAATGTCACTTCCATGATTACATCATGTTATATGAGATTTTGTTTTACCGACAAACTCTAGAGACTTCAAAGTCAACAGCTTATTTCTTGAGTGGTGGGCATACAGATATTTATTCTAATATTCTTTAAACTAGACATATATGTTTTATAAACCTTTCTTTATACATGTCATATTTCACAAGACAAAATTTAAGACCTGCAACAAGGAGATATTCAACAAGTAAACAAAAAGTCCAGCTGACTTTAAAGAAGTAAGTGGTCATGTTAGGAAGCCCACATGGTTAGGAGCTGAGAGTCAGCAAAGAGCTGAGGGTCAGCAAGAAGCTGGGGCCCTCAGTCCTACAATAGCAAAGGAATTAATTGTGCCAAAAACCTGAGCTTGGAGGGCTATTATTTTCCATTTGTGCCTCCAGATGAGACTAGAGCTCAGCCAACACCTGGTTGTACCCAGTGAGCCCCTATAAGCACAGGACCCAGCTAAGCCATGCCTGAACTCCTGACCCACAGAAACTGAGAGACAATAAATGTAAGTCATTTTAAGCCACAAAGTTTATGTAATTTATTAGATAGCAATTTGCTGAGTCAGACACAACTGAGCAACTAACACAATAGGAAACTAATACAGCCACTCATCTTTTTTATACGGTTGTTTTGTCCCTAATAGCATCTTACATTGTATTTTTAAAAAAACACAGTCACAATGTATTTTCATATTAAACAGGTGCCATTCAATACTGTCACATGGCAAATTGTGACCACAAAACCCCAGGGTCTAACTGAGGATTCAGAGGAGAACCCAGACGCTCTCATACCTCTTATAAAGCGTGACCCTGACCAAATACCTTTGTTTCTCTGAGGTCCAGTTCCCCATATAAAAAATGAATTGGGGGGAGGTGGCTTCCCTGGTGTTCCAGTGGTTAGGACTCAGTGCTTCCACTGCAGGGAGATGGGTTCAATCCCTGGTTGGGGATTTAAGATCCCGAAAGCCATGAGGGGTACCCCCCCCAAAAAAAACCAAGAATGAATGGATTGTAGCAGACCATCTCAAAGAAACTCTGAAGTGTGATATATAATGATTCTGTGGCTGACTGACTGAGGGCCCATCCAGTCATCTTTGGAGGAAGGGTGTTGCTAAAGTACGAAAAAGAAGGACTCACAGAGCTGAAAGATGTGGGAGATGAATTTCCTCCCCTATTAATTTCATTGGTGAGAAACTGAAGCCCGGATGAAACGGACTTGCTAAGACACAGCAGAGTCAGCCTCAGCCCTTCTCTTTGGGCTCCTACATCAGTGTTTTCTTCAGTGGCAACCAGGAGGCTCTTCTCTCTTCTAAGGTCTGCCAGGTTCTTTGTTACCATTGTGAGGTAATCCCAAGGTCTGCCCGCCCACTCTACAGACAGGACCTAGTGGGTTTGCTCCAGATCTTTTAAGAGTTTGGGCCCAGTCCTAGGAATATTCCTCATCCAGTCTGGCCTTTTCCTGCCTCATTTCAGGAGGACCTACCAGTTGGTGTTGTCCTGTGTGAGACTGAGATCAAGGAAGCTCTTGGCTGAGTCAGAGGTAGGGGAGTGTGTATGGGTGAGATGGAAGCTGTATACTGTTTTCAGGTAGATTGGAAGCTAGAGTTTTGGAGAACCTGAGACGAGTAAGCTCTTGGAGGCTCCCCAACACACACTCTAAAAAGTAATATTCATATTCTAAGAAAGATGTCCATAGATAAATCCTTAATTTTTTTTAACCAAGAGATTTTTAATTAAAAGCTAGAGTCTCCTTATCTGACCATCTCCATTCCTCTTACTGGAGCAATTCTCTCTCTCTTTTTTTAATTGTTTTTGTTTGTTTGTTTTAGTTCTTTAGTTCTCCATTTCTTTGTATAATACACTTCAATGACATTTTTCAACTAATCAACATGATGTTAGATGAAAATTTACACCTGTCAACCTCCCCCACCCCTCCTCTCAATATAATTATTTCATTTTAGTTCCTTTCAACATATCTTTGTACTTTTAAAAATTATGTAAGCATAAACTTCTTAGAAACAGTTATCTGTGTTAGTTTTCTATTGCTGCTTTAGTAAATTATACATTTTGTGCATAAGACAACACAAATTTGTTACCTTGTGTTGTTGGAAGTCAGAAGTCCTAAAATCAAGATGCTGGCAGGGCTGTGTTCTGGAGGCTCTAGGAAGAATCTGCTTCCTTGCTGTCCCAGTTTCTAAAGGCTGCCTGTATTCCCTTGGCTTGTGACCCCTTCCTCCATCTTCAAAGCCAGTAGAGTAGCATCTTCTCCCTTCTCTGACTTTCCTGCTTCCCTCCTATAAGAACATTTGTGATTACATTAGGCCCAACTGAGACAATCTGGGATAACCTCCTTTCATCAAGAGCTTCAACTTACATCTGCAAAGTCTCTTTTGCCATCTAAGGTAACATATCACAGGCTGTGGAAATTAGGACCTAGACATCTTTGGGGACCATCATTCTGCATACTCCACCACACATCCTGGTTTTCCTGGAATAGTCCCACTACATTCCCGGTGTTCTGGTGTGAATACAGCTCCTTTCATTCTCAAAAGTATCTCCACCTGAACAAAAAAATCATACAAACACTAAAACTTATTCAATGGTTCCCAATTTCTTTTATACCATAACACATGTGGACAATGCTAACAATTTATACATTGTCAGGATAAAATAATTGCTCATGACTATAGGTAACTGTCTCAGAAGCTCCAGCCACCTGGTTGCCCCTGGGGGAAAAGTACCAATATCAGTATCCCTGTACTCATTTATGGTACCTCACTGACCAATGCACACCCCACGAAAGTGATATAATATGTTTTAAAGCCTGTTCTTTGGATGTGCTCCTGTAAGAGCAGCATTTGATTCTAAGGAGTGTACTCGGGTTCTCATACACATGCACTGACAATGCTCCTGTTCTTGCAATCCTGCCTGCAGGTTAGCTTAGGTTGACAGGCAATTGGCATTTTTTCACATATGCCCTCTGGTTCTGTGCCCCTGCAGAATTTCCCATCCCTTGAGCATTCTCCCATACATCAGAGTGTTGTATTGATGGTAGAGTGGTCCTACTGGATTCTCTGGATGGGCTTTTGGACAGTCTGCAAAATTTTTCTCTGAGTCTGCGGAATGCATAAATCTCTTAAGTTTGTAACACATTTTTTCCCCTCTAAACATACTTCATTTACCACAAAGACACTAGTGATAAAATTTACCATCATTACTCCCTTCCTAATTATCACAAGTCACAAGAGCCTGGCTCAGAGGCACATTACAGTGTGTTGATAGAGCACCAGCACTTTTCCTAGTGTCTGAGTTGTTGTCTGTTCCCATAGTGAGGCCCTTGCTTTAAAGGCTGCTTTTCATTTCAACCGTGTTGCTAATTTACTAAATGGAATTAACTCTCCTTTGTCATCTGCATGTTACATCTTGATGTATTTGGCTGTTTCTAATTTCTCATTTCTATAGCAATTTCTGATTTCCATTTCCAAACTAAGAATTTCTAAGTTAACTTTTCGGCACTTGTGCCACTGAATGAATTCTCAAATTATACTGTATGGCTTATAGAATATTTTAAATTACACTAACAATAGATGCTTACACTATGGCTAATAAATAACTCAATTCGCCCACAGAAGTTCCATGTGAACAAAGGCATTTTTCTTTGGCTTCTGACAAAATTGGGCAGAGAGCAGCACAGTTTACAGTTAACTCTTTTGAACATCAGTTGTGCTATTACGGGATACCCTGTGAAACTTTAAATTTGAGTGGGATTCTAAGTACCCTAAATTCTGCCTATGAAGTAGAACTTTAACATTTTATACCACACCATCTTAAATTCATGTAATCCAGATATGTATACAGAGACTGCGTTGTGCACCCCGGGTGTTTTTCCTCCTTAACCAAATATGCTCATTCTATCTGTGCTATTTGGTAACCTCTGGGCTTGGAAGCAAGAGCCAAGAAACACATGATGTGTGTGACTCTGGGAATACTGCCCCTTATCTCTAGGCCTCCACTGAGAATGACAGGTTGGGCTCACTGACCCAATGGGGCTTTCCAGCTCTGATAATCTAGAATTAAAGGAAGCTCCCTGGAAGAATCCTTCATTCTCTTTATGTCTAGTGGTATAAAAAAGAAGAAAAAGAAAATAAAGCAGAAAGAAAAGAAACAACTACAAGAAAAAAACGAAGGAGCAGAAACATGTTGATAAAAGAAGAGGAAAAAAGCAAAAAAATCCCTCAATTCACAAAGTGTGAGTATGGACTTCATTTATTAACAAGTAGGTTTCAACCCATGATATTTTTTAAGAACACCAGCTGTGGAGTTATGCAGAGCTTGTCTCCTGGCTTCAATACTTAGATTCTTGTGAGACTTTGGGCATAGTTTTTCTGCCTTCTTGCCTCAGTTTGATCTATTAAGTGGAATTAAAAATAACGATCTCATATAAGATTTTAGGTGGGGAGTAAATCAGTTGTAAAGCACATGGCAAGTACCCAGTGCATCTGAGATCTTACTATCAATACCATCACTTTCCTGGGGTCACTCTGAGATACCGGGGACAGGAATTCTTCTTCTTTTAAGGTGTCTGTAAGTCGCTCTGCCCTTTCCCATCCTCATGAGGCTGAACAACTCCAATTCCTGACTGAAGAACCCAAAGAGGCAAAGAAGGCATATTATCCTCATGTTCACCAGGTCTGAGGAGGACACTGAGAAAAATCAGAATCACTTCTTGTGTCGGTGGGCCAAATGCTCTGACACCCATCAGACCCTTTTCTGGCTGATAGGTGAGGAGGCAGAGGCTCAGGGAGGTTAACCCCCAAGAGGTAATGTCACCTAGCCAGAGCTACAGAAGGTAGACAGGCTGTATCTCAACAGTTTTGACATAATAGCCTGCTCACTTTCTCCAAGGAGGCTGGGCTCCTGCATGTTCTCAGCCCTTCAAGGACATCCTCCACTCTCCTGCTTCATTAACTTTGGATGCTGCTGAGTGGTGGGTGTGGTGAGATGATTAAGTATGTGGTCGCTGGAATTCTGGCTTCAACCCTGATTAGCCATGTGAACATGAGTGAGTGTTTTTAATCTTTCTAAAGTCTACTTTCGGACTTGTGGACACAGTGGGGGAAGGAAAGAGTTGAGTGAACAGAGTAAGTAGCATCGACATATATACAGTACCATGGGTGAAGCAGATAGCTGATGAGAAGCTGCTATATAACCTAGGGAGCCCAGCCTGGTGCTCTGTGATGACTTAGAGGGGTTGGATGCAGGGAGGGGACGGAGGCTCAAGAGAGAGGTGATATATGCATAATTGTGGCTGATTTGTATTGTCATACGGCAGAAACCAATACAACATTATAAAGCAATTTTCCTCCATTTAAAAAATAAAATAAATAAAGTCTACTTTTCCTCATCAGTAAAATGGGGATGATGCTTTATGCCTAGAATGAGAAGCTGAGATAGGGTTTCTTGAGCAAGTGATTTACTGAGGGAGTATTCTCAGGAGAGGAGAAGGCAATGGCAACCCACTCCAGTGTTCTTGCCTGGAGAATCCCAGGGACGGCGGAGCCTAGTGGGCTGCTGTCTATGGGGTTGCACAGAGTCGGACACGACTGAAGCGACTTAGCGGCAGGAGCAGCATTCTCAGGAGAAGGGATGAGAGGGAAGCAGAAGTGAAGAAAAAGGGAAAGGCTAAGTGAGGATGCAGTCTCAGCTGGAGACTCGCTTCAGCCGGATCCCATGGGGAAAGCTGGAGCACAACTTGCATCACTGAGCTGGTCCCACCTAAAGGTCAGGGGACTGACCTTTGGATCCCATCCCCTCTTAAGTAATTGGCTGTGAATGGCACTTTCCCCATCTGTCATAGAGTGTAAAGGAAATGGACTGGGGACTCAAGAAGTCCTGAAAGGAGAGATGGAAAGATAAAGGGGAAACTGAGCAGGACTCATAAGACACACACAATCTCACCATTCTCCTTATTTTTTTCTGTAGGGATATAACTGGAATTTGCTTCAAAATAATTTAGGGTACAGGGGCATTGGGTGTGGTGGTGTTTGGTTGGGATACAGATAAATAATACTGGCCAAGAACTCCCTCCAGAGTTGGGTTCACTCCCAGCACCCAATCAAATCTGTTCTTTTGAGCACCATCAATGGTTATTCTTTTGGGGGGAGGGGGCTGTTCTGGGTCTTTTTTGTTTTGCATTGGCTTTCTCTAGCTGCGGTGAGTGGGGATTACTTTTCATTGCGGGGCACAGGCTCTAGGTATTTGGGTTCAGTAATTGCAGCTCACAGGCTTAGAGTACTGGCTCAGTAGTTGTAGTGCACAGGCTTAGTTGCCCCGCAGCATGTGGGATCCTCCTGAACCAGGGATCGAACCCATGTCCCCTACATTGGCAGTGGGACTCTCAACCACTAGAGAAGTCCCCATCAGTGCTTATTCTTTACTAGATACAATGGTCTGTTTTCAGTCCTCTTTCTACATGACCAAGCAGTAGCATTTGACATAGGCAGTCCTTCCCCTTCTAGAATAACTTTCTTCAGTTGGCTTCCAGGACACCACCACTCCTGGTTTTCCTCCTAGCTCAATGACCATGCCTTCATGGTCACTTTTGCTCATTCATAATCATCTTTCTGTCCTCCCCCATACTTGATTTTTAGGTTTTCTCTCATCTTTATTTGCACTCACTTCCTTGATGATCTCATCTAGTCTCTCTGCTTAACTACCATTAATTTGCTGACAATGGTGACATTTTTATCTCTAGGCTGGATTTCTCTCCTCTCCACAATCATTCCAATGCCTACCTAACCTTTTCCCTTGGATGGCTAATAAGAGCTTCACACACAATAATCTCTAATTCCTCCCCACTCAAACCTATTCCTGCCATTGTCTTTCTGATCTAGTTAAAAGCAATTCTCTTTCCTGTTGCTCAGACCAAAATATTTGTCTCCTCTGTCTCATATTCCACTTACAGTCCATCAACATATCCAACCTATTATAAAAATGCTTTCAGAAACTGACCACATTCACCGCTGTCACTCTTGTCAAGTCATCACAATCTTATTCTGACTTACTGCAAACTGCCTCCCAACAGATCTTGCTGTTTGTGTCTTTGCCAATATCAACCCAACAGACAAAGCACCCTTTTAAAACCCAAGTCAGATCATGGCACTCCTCTGCTGAAACGCCTCAAATCTCTTCCCATCTCATTCACACACACACACACACCCCTTAAAGTGGCTCACAGAGCACTATACAATTTCCACCCTCGGTGTTGCTCTGACCTAATCTACTTCTCTTTCACTAACTCTCACTGCTCCAGCCACAGTGACCTCCTTGTCATTCTTCAAACAGGTGAGGCACACTCCCACCCCAGGCCCATATACTATTCCGTCTGCCCAGAATGCTCTCCCTAAAAGAAGTCCACATGGCCTGTTCCTTCACCTACTTCAGGTTTTTGTTTACATTTTGCCTTCTCAGTGAGACCTTTCTTGACTATTTTAAAAGGTTGTGGGGGTGTCCCTGGTGGTCTAGTAGTTAAGACTCCAAGCTTCCACTGCAGAAGGCACAGGTTCGATTGTTGGTAGAGAAACTTAGTAAGATCCCATGTGCTGCGAGGCACAGTCAAAAATAAATAAATAAAAATAAAGAGGTTGCAATCCCTTCCTTCTGCCTCTAAACTCCCTCTTCTACTCTCCACAGCAGATACGCCTGCTGACTTGATACGTATCTTACTTAGCTGTGTGTGTGCATGTGCTCAGTTGCTCAGTCATGTCCGAACCTTTTGTGGCCCCAGTGGACTTTAGTCCACCAGGCTCCTCCATCCATGGGATTTCCCTGGCAAGAATACTGGAGTGGCTTGCCATTTCTTTCTCCAGAGGATCTTCCCAACCCAGAGACCGAATCCTGAGACTGAATTGGAGGCATATTCTTTACTGCTTAGCCACCAGGAAAGTCCACTGTATAAATATTTACTGATAAGAAAATTAACATATTTTCTTATCCTTACTTTCTTACTATTCTATTTGATTCTTGATTTCTCTAATTAACTATATTTAAATTTCCAAATTTTTACTTAATTAAAAATTTTAAAATATAAAATCTATAGTTTTTCTCAGAGTATTCTATTTTTTTAATATTTATTTATTTGTTTTTGGTTGTCCTGGGTTTTAAGTGCTGTGTGCAGGCTTTCTCTGACTATGGCAAAAGGAGGCTACTCTCCAGTTTCAGTGTGCAGTCTTCTCATTGGGGTGGCTTCTCTTCTGTGGAGTACAGGCTCTAAGGCATGCAGGCATCAATAGTTGTGGTGCATGGGCTTAGCTGCCCCACGACATGTGGAATCTTCCTAGATCAGGAAGATTCTTGCCTCTGCACTGGCACATGGGTTCTTAACCACTGGACCACCAAGGAAGTCCAGAATATTCTTTTTTAAAGCACATTGTTGTTTTTTAATTTTTACTTTTTTAAAATTTTATTATTTTAATTGGAGGCTAATTACTTTACAATAGTATGTCAGTTTTTGCCATACATTCATGCATGTGAATGTATGGCAAAAACCGCCACAATATTCTTTCTGTTGTCTTCATCTTCTTTGTCTTCCCCGTCCGAATGAGGTTTAGGAGAGTTTTTATTGTTAGTTTTGCTAAACTGTCCATGCATGTTGTTTCAGACAAAAGGGATATAGCTGTGCAACTCTGAGTGAGCTTTTCACTTTCATGCAGTTTTTACTGATGCTTTCCTAAGATCTACCCCCATCCCCAACCCCTGTCAGTCCCTTCACTCCTGAGTTTCTTTTCCTTTCTCCTACACAGTTTCTGTCTAGTTTCAGATGCTTTACAGGCCCTTACATGTATTTTGGTATCTGTGGATTCTGTTTCTCTTCTGGTTTTGTTGAAAAAAAATTTGCAAAGTTTTTTTCCTTTTTGCTTTTAAAATAGTTTGTAAGAGTCAAAACAGTTATTTACACATCCATTTTGCACTGGAAATCTTTATTTTTTGAGTAAACAGTGGGAGCAGAGGTAGAGAGTTGTATAGATTGGGGAAAATTACCTGGCAAAGATAGGGGTTATCTGGCAAAGATATAGAGATACGCTGTTGTGTGCTAGGTTTTCTCTTTCTTTCATTTTATTTTTGGTTGCACTCAGTCTTCTTTGTGGCACACGGGCTCTTCCTTGCTAACCACGGGCTTTCTTTATTTGCACTGAGAGGGGGCTACTCTCTAGCTGTGGTGCATGGGTTTTTCATTGTAATGGCTTCTCTTGTTGCAAAGCAGGGGCTTTAGGAAGACCAGGCTCAGTAGTTGTGAGTCATGGGCTTAGCTGCCCAAAGCATGTGGGATCTTAGTCCCTGGTCCAGGGATCAAATCCATATCCCTTGCATTGGCAGGTGGATTCTTATCCACTGGACACCATGGAAGTCTCTAATTATGGCTTCATAATTATGGCTTCATAATAATAAGGTTCAGAGAAGGCAATGGCACTCCACTCCAGTACTCTTGCCTGAAAAATCCCATGGATGGAGGAGCCTGGTAGGCTGCAGTCCATGGGGTCGCTAAGAGTCGGACACGACTGAGCAACTTCACTTTCACTTTTTACTTGCACGCACTGGAGAAGGAAATGGAAACCCACTCCAGTGTTCTTGCCTGGAGAATCCCAGGGACGGGGGAGCCTGGTGGGCTGCCGTCTATGGGATCGCACAGAGTCAGACACGACTGAAGCGACTTAGCAGCAGCAATAATAAGGTTGGGCTTCCCAGGTGGCACTAGTGGTAAAGAACCCGGCTGCCAATGCAGGAGACATAAGTGACGTGGGTTCAATCCTTGGGTCTGGAAGACCCTCTGGAGAAGGAAATGGCACCCCATTCCAGTGTTCTTGCTAGAGAATTCCACTGACAGAGGAGCCTGGTGGGCTATATTCCACAGGCAGAAGACCCAGGTTCGATCCCTGATTCGGGAAGATCCCTTGGAGAAGGAAAGGGCAACACGCTCCAGTATTCTTGCCTAGGCAATCCCATGGACAGAGGAGACTGGCAGGCTATAGTCCATGGGGTCACAAAAGTTGGACAGACTCAGTGACCAAACCACCACCAATGAAAAGGCTGATAGAGTCCTAACAGTATCTGAAAATTGTGCAGCCTTTTTTAAAAAGTCTCTCTAAGAAAGGTATAATAGGGCTTCCCTGGTGGCTCAGAGGTTAAAGTGTCTGCCTGCAATGCGGGAGACCCAGGATCAATCCCTGGGTTGGGAAGATCCCCTGGAGAAGGAAATGGTAACCCACTCCAGGATTCTTGCCTGGAGAATCCCATGGATGGAGAATCCCATGGATGGAGAAGCCTGGTAGGCTACAGTCCACAGGGTCACAAAGAGTTGGACACGACTGAGCGACTTCACTTTCTTTTCACTCTCAGTCATCATGGGAGGAAGAATCCTATCTACAGCCAAGGCCTCCCCGGTGCAGACGGGGAAGGCAAATTCCCACTTGCATCAGTAATTCCAATAAGTTCTGTCTTTTGGGGTAGAATACTAGGAGGAGCCATAGAATAAGTGAAATTTGAGGCCTGGAGGTGACCTAAAAGAGGCACTCTGGACTTGGGCTCAGCAGCACTTCAAGCATAGTTCGTGGCACTGAGCAGTCAATGAACTGGGGAGTTCTACCAGGGATGGGATGAACTCATTCATCCTCTTATTTTGACTGGGCATGAATCTACATTCTTTTTTTTTCCCCCTGGTGAAATGAACCAACCAGAGTAGATTTTTTAAAACATATAAATAGGTTATAGAACACATAGAGATTTTGAACATATATATGTAAAGTAGTACACATTTATGAAATAATTTAAACAATGTAAACAGTGAAGAATAAAAATCTTAAGCAAAACAGTAAGTACTAGTATTCATGATTCTAAATTTTAGCACCATGATCTGTACATGCCTATATATAGATATTTCTATAAATACATAGCATAGTGTTTAGAAAATAACAGTAACATGATGGTAACTGTAAATCTTTGGAGAAGATAGCAAATTTGGGAGAAGAGGAATTTTCACTGTTTACAGAGTCATATATTGTCAAACATTTTAAATAAGAACATGTTACTGTATTACTTGTTTTTGCTGACTGTGTAGAGCTTCTCCATCTTTGCAAAGAATATAATCAATCTGATTCCAGTATTGACCATCTGGTGATGTCCATGTGTAGAGTCCTCTCTTGTGTGGTTGGAAGAGGTGTTTGCTATGACCAGTGCATTCTCTAGGCAAAACTCTGTTAGCCTTTGCCCTGCTTCATTTTGTATTTGAAGGCCAAACTTGCCTGGTACTTGAGGTATCTCCTAATTTCCTACTTTTGCATTCCAGTCCTCTATAATGGGGCTTCCCTGGTAGCTCAGATGGTAAAGAATCTGCCTGCAATGCAGGAGACCCAGGTTCAATCCCTGGGTTGAGAAGATTCTGTGGAGAAGGAAACAGCAACCCACTCCAGTATTCTTGCCTGGAAAAATCCCTTGGACAGGAGAGCCTGGTGGGCTACAGTCCATAGAGTCGCAAAGAGTTGGACACGGCTAAGCGACTAACACTTTCTCTTTATGATGAAAAGGACATCTTTTTTGGTGTTAGTTCTAGAAGGTCCTGTAGGTCTTCAAAGAATCATTCAACTTCAGTTTCTTCTACATCAGTGGTTGGATTACTGTGATGCTAAATGGTTTGCCTTGGAAAGGAGCCAAGATCATTCTGTCCTTTTTGAGACTGCACCCAACTACTGCACTTTGGACTCTTTTGTTGACTATGAGAGTTAATCCATTTCTTTTAGGGAATTTTTGCGCACAGTAGTAGATATAATGGTCATCTGAATTAAATTTGTCCATTCCCATCCATTTTAGTTCACTGATTCCTAAAATGTCAATGTTCACTCTTGCCATCTCCTGACCACTTCTAATTTACCTTGATTCATGGACTTAATATTCCAGGTTCCTATGCAATATTGTTCTTTATAGCATCAGACTTTACTTCCATCACCAGTCACATCCACAACTGGGTGTTTTTTTTCACTTTGGCTGTCTCTCTTTATTGTTTCTGGAGTTTCTCCATTGTTCCTCCACTCTTCTCCAGCAGCATATTGGGCACCTACTGACCTGGGGAGTTCATCTCCCGGGGTCCTAACTTTTTGCCTTTTCCTTGTGTTCATGGGGCTCTTGAGGCAAGAATACCTAAGTGGTTTGCCATTCCCTCTTCCAGTGGCCCAGACTAGCACGGACATGCCCTCAGCTACTCCACACAACTGGACAACATGCCCAGCGCCTTGGTTGTCCCACTGCTCGTCGTTGTTGAGCCTGTAAACCTTCACTGGCCACCAGGTGTTGGTCAACGTGCTGCCAGGGTCAGGGCAAAGGCCTTGCTGGAATCCACGGGAAAGGGGTCTGGGGAAGCCTGGAGTCGAGGTTGGAGGCAGCCAGGAGCGGAGGGCTGCTGGCCGCAGTGGGGCCCTTTGGCTGTCTGTATGGCCGGCTGCCGGCCAGGCTCTGGTCCCCGCCTTTCCTCTCCTCTGGCTCCTTGTCTTTATTGTCCAGGCCCAGGAAGTGCAGCCACTGAGAGAGGGGCGCGCAGTACTTCCCAGCCTTTCACGGCGCTGCCACAGGAATTTGGGGGCTCCTGCCTCCGCCATGGTGTCTGTGAAGCTGCTTCCCTGCCATAAGTCCCCTCCTCAGGCCCTGCCACTCTACTTATAATTTTTACTGAATATTTTAACAGCTTTATTGTGGTATAATTTACATACAATAAACTGCACACATTTAAAGTGTATAACTTCACCAGTGACACTATTACCACAGTCGAGATAATGGACGTATATGTCACCTGGAAAGTTTCCTTATGTCCCTTTATAATCACTTTCTTCTCTCCTGACCTCAACAACCATTCCCAGGCAACCACTGATGTGTTTTCTGTCAGTGTAGATTAAAGTTTCTAGATTACATAAACACAATGTTTTTTTTTTTTTTTTCTGACTTCTTTCAGTATAATTAAGATTTATCCATTTTGTAGCTGTATCAATAATTTGTGGGTTTGTTTCTCTGAGTAGCTAATCTTTTTAAAGTTAAATCTTTAACTTTTTAAGTTTAAAAATTTAAAAATCTTTAAATTTTTAAAGATATTTTTTAAAGTAAAAGAGAACCGTAGATAAGACATAAACCTCAAACATACTGAAAAGTTGTCATTCAGAAATGTTAAATTTTTTAACTATATTAAAAAGATAGAATTGGCCTTACAGAGTCCCACTTCCGGTCGCCACCACATATGTTTGGTAAAAGTTTAAAAATATGACTAAAGTTTTGAAAAGATGTATTGTTTTTCATTCATAAAAGCAACATATGATCACCGAAACGTCTTAAAGAAAGTTCAGCGCGTGGAAAACTGAGCCACCTTCCACAAGCCCACACCTCAGGTGACCGTGCTCTGAGACGCTGGGCTCTCGGCTGGTGCCCAGATGTTCGACGCCCGGCTCAGTCCCAACTCCGAGAACCGTCGTTCCCGCAGTTTCAGCTCCCCGTCGCCAGGTGGTGCTGCGAAGCCGAGCCCATTAGAGGGGAGGCGTAGCCGCGCGCGGGAGCACGTGACCCGGGCCTAGGGCTTGAGCGCCTGGGTCACGTGACGGGCCCGGAAGCGGCTGCTTGGGCAGCGGAGGGTGGGGATGGCTAGGGCTTCGAGCTGAGGCAGGAACTGGTGGACTGGTGGGCTGCTGCACCGAAGTGGGAGCCAAAGCTGGAGTCGGAACTCGAGCGGTAAGTCCGCGCGCTGATGGGCTGGGGCTGGCTGCCGGTGGTCGCCTTTTGCTGAATCCAAGTCGCCTTCCTCCGGGTTCAGCAGATGCTCCGGGTCTGGCACCGACCGGCCTGGGCTGCGAGTCCTGGTCTCCTCGGCTCCCCGGTGGCAGCTGCGGTGAGTTGTGGGCACCCCTCCCGGATGAGAGGTGTTCTTCGCGCTGTCTCTTTTGACCTCCCCATCCTTTTTGACAGGTGTGGGAACAGGTCCCGAGATGGGAAGGATCACCGAAACGACAAGCTAGGGCTTCTGCTGCGCTTCCTACAGTGGTCCAGACGTCGCGGGGAGGTGACCCGGCAGTTGCGGGAGCCCTGCTGGGAAATTGCTGATAGCCAGTCTTTGGGTCATAGAATGCCGAACTACCAGGACTCTGGGAAATTATCTTTTGCAGTCACTTTCTAGAGCTGTTGAGGAAATCGAGGTCCTAGAAAAAGTAGGGGTTGCCTAAGGTCATCCAGTGAGTTAGTCGCAGCCTTGCGACTAGAATCCAAGTCTCGCTGAACTCCAGCGGCTTTTTGCTTTTCACCAGACTGCCTCCTGCGGAAAATTTGACAGGTGGAAAAAACAACAACAACAACAACACCCTTTTCCTTCGTTCGTTTTTCCCTTTTCAGCTTTGCATTCTCAATTGCCGCTAGATCGGCTTGGCTCTGGGTGTGGTTCCCTCATTCACTGTTCCTCGATTTTTCTGCAAACTCATCATGTTTTTAAGCATCCTGCAATTTTGTGTAAGTCATCCCAAAATATGAAATAAGAAGCAGAGTATGATGCTCTTGGGAGGGTAGGCGGCTCCCAGCTGAGGTTGTGGAGAACGCTAGCGTTAACTTGCAGAATGTCAAGACCTTTGCTTTGTTTTTAATGTAGCTTGTCAGATTTGAGGAATGCTGGTTATTCCGATGAATGTTTTGCAGTTATTTGAGGCTTGCTGAAAGAAGATAGCTTGGTGTAATGGAAAGAACCGAGATTGGGGAATTAGGAGATTTTGTTCTAGTTCTGACACTTGATTTGCAACCCGGGATGACTCCCATCCTTGCTTGGGTTTGGATTTCCAGTCTGTACAGTGATGGGGTGGAATCCCTAAGATCTCCTTCTGCCCTGACATTCTCTATCTCACTCTGTTTTCTAACCAGAGAGATCCTACCTCCTCCCTCCATTTGTTTCTTAATACAGTTGTCCAGGAAGCAGTTTCCCTACTTGTTTATAGGTTGCCATGAAATTCACCTCCTTTTTTCTTACTGTTTATATTATATCTAAGCTAAACGCTGACAGCTGAAAATGATTTTGACTTTTATTAAGTATGATCAAGGGCCTCTTTGATTCTTGTTGAGAGCCTATTTTACAGTAATTAACATGATTGTATGTTTAGAATGTGGTTTTTTAAAAGGTGTTCCTGAAGTCAAGAGGACACCAAAGGCTGGATCATTTGCTCTGAGTTTGAGACTGGGGTGGAGGCCTTATGCAACAGAGCCTGCTCTGATGATGATATTAAGTCCCTCTCTCTTTGTTTTCTGATTGTGCCATTTATAATTGTCTGCTCTTGAGTCCTTGTTTTCCCTTTGAAGCATGTATCTGTTCATTTGGCCTCATCCCTGTTGCAGCTTGAAGTGCTCAGAACTTTGTCTATTTTAAAGGCAGTATAAGGAGGCGGATTCCATTCTTTTGTAGTGTTCCAGAGATGACAACTGGGACCAGGGGATGGAAATACCATAATGGAAGTGGTTTTTGGGTGAGAATGCTGCTGCTACTGCTGCTAAGTTGCTTCAGTCGTGTCTGACCCTGTGCAACCCCATAGACGGCAGCCCACTGGGCTTCTCTGTCCCTGGGATTCTCCAGGCGAGAACACTGGAGTGGGTTGCCATTTCCTTCTCCAATACATGCATGCATGCTAAGTCGCTTCAGTCGTGTCGTGGACCGCAGCCCACCAGGCTCCTCTGTCACGGGATTCTCCAGGCAAGAATACTGGAGTGGGTTACCGTTTCCTTCCCCGTTGGGTGAGAATAAGAACTTTGAAAGAAGTGGTGCTCTAGCATGTTGCAACACAGCGTGTGGCAGTCCCTGTCACTAGAGGTCATTGTTATTGGGAAATTACTTTTGGGAATGTGGTAGGTAGAGGATCAGACTAGATAAAAATTTAAGTTTTCTTCTAACTCTGAGGTTATGTGAAATTCTAGGACTGGACTTGTTAGCAGGTGGGATGTGAGTTAGAGATAGTGGAGCAGCGGGTCCACTTTTGTGCATGCTTTATTTTTCTCTTTGCTTAGATAACAGTTCTCATGTTAAATGCTTCTACTTTTTCTTTTTTTTCCCTCTCTTGCCTCCCTTCCCCACCGAGTGTCTCAGTTCTTTAAGTTCTTGATACCTCTTCCAGGATCAGATGCTGAGGAGACATTACTGTTAATGATATATTCCTTCTTTCCACCCTGACTGGGAGTGAGATCCTAGAACTGGGCTGAGTGAGTGGACTTTGGTTTCTACTTTTGCTGACTAGTCCTCCTAATTTCTTCCAGAAGTATGTGACTACCCCCTAAGTCCTAGGCTAGCATTTCTCTTTTTCCCAAAGAGGAAGTTCACATTGAGTCTTAACTCAGATCTTGGAGGGATCCTTTACCTCCTTCCTTTGGCCAGGCCTAACTGGGTCTGAGCACACAAAGCTAGCTTCTATTTAATGAGTGTGTGGGGTCCGTTGGCTAGGACATTCTGCATATACTAAAAAGAGTAAGCTCCTGATGCTATATTTGGTGCTATCTCTGCTCTTTTCTCCCAGACATTCTCTTGGAATCCTTGACACCCAGGGCCAGTTCTCAATGATTCTATCCAGTAGGAAGGATTCCTCTGTGCTTCCCTTTTCCGTGAAGTTCAGCATTCTGTCTCCGTGGGTTACTGGGATGCTCTCAGCAGATAGATCATTGTTTCTGAGATGGGGACCTGGCTCAGCTCTCCAGAGTGATAGGATGGAGGAAGTTCTGTGGCACTTTATTTGTGTAGTGACTCCCTGCCTTGAACTTCCTTCTCTCTAGTAATAACATAGTTGCTACCATTAATAAGGGTCCATTATGCACCAAGCAGCATATTTAACATCTTTTACTTCTACATTCATAACAATATTGTGATGTAAATGTTATTAATAACATTTTTCAGATAAGGAAAGTAAGACAAAGGGAGATTAGGGTCACATAACTAGGCTCTGAACTCATGCACATTTTGTTATGTGGGATTTCCCCTGTAGACTTAATCCTGCCTGAGTTCTGTTCCCAGGGAGATTTTAGGAAGAGTAGGTGGTGTGTTAGAAAGAACACTGGGCTAGGAATCTGGTATGCTGGGTTCTGATCCCAAACTGTTAACCAGCTGAGGCTTTGGTGTTCTCATCTATAACTGGGAAGCTGGAGCTTGGTCAACTGTCAGTCATGCCTGGTGCTAATGTTTAGAGATTTTTATGATGGTGAGTAAAAAGTCAGTTTGCTCATTCAGCTGCTCCTGTGCAGAGCCTGCTGAGGTCAGCAGCTGTTTCATGGCTGCCCATGCACCTCACTGTCTCAGGCAGGAGTCTCAAGTCAGGGAAGTCATTCTGTGGTAGATCAGATGGAGTACTATCCCATGTCTCCGAAAACAAATCATGTGGATGTCAGACATTTTTACTTCCCTCCTTGTAGACAGCATATAGGAACACAGTCTATGACTTTGTTCGTGTTTCTGGAATTCCAGCAACGGAGAAGAGAGCGTATATCTAGAGAATTCACTGCTTCTCTGGGTTCTAGAAAATGTGATTGTTTTATAATAATAGTAGTACTTATAATATGCATATATCACCAATCCATAAACTTTGGTAGGAGATGAGGCCTGGGGTGTACCTATCATAATAAGAAGCCTGTTAAATGCTGAGGCTGAATCAGATTGGGCCCAGAGATCGGTTTGTTTGTTTTAGCAGTTTTATTGAGATTAAATTCACATAGCATACTATTCAACCATTTAAAGCATACAGTTCAACAGCTTTTCTATTGAATTCACAAAGTTGTGCAACACAGTCATTTTCAGAACATTTCATCACCCCCAAAGAAACTCAACCCTTTAGCTATCACCCCTTAATCCCCCCAGCTCCCAAATGTTCCTCTGTGACTGACTTCTTCCCCTTAGAATAATGTCTTCAAGGTTCATCCATGTTGTAACATCTATCAGTATTTCATATTTTTCTTTTTTTGTTTTTTGCTAAGTAATATTCCATTGTATGGATATATCACATTTCATTTATCCACTCATCAAGTTTTTTTTCCCCTCATTTTTTGGCTAATAGGAATAATGCTGCTATGAATATTTGTGTGTACATTTTTCTGTGGACATACATTTTCATTTTGGTGTGTACCTAGGAGTGGAATTGCTGGGTCCTATCCACCACTCATAGGTACACACCAAAATGAAAATGTATGCCTGTAGGTACATACCAAAATGAGAATGTATGCCTGTAGAAAAATATACCCAAAGATGTTCATAGCAGCATTATCCCTAATAGCCAAAATTACTGGGTCATATGGTAACTATGGGCTTCCCTGGTGGCTCGGACAGTAAAGATTCTGCCTGCAATGCAAGAGACCCGGGTTCAGTCCCTGATTCAGGAAGATCCCCTGGAGAAGAAAATGGCAACCCACTCCAGTATTCTTGCCTGGAGAATCCCATGGACGGAGGAGCCTGGCAGGCTACAGTATAGTCCGTGGGGTCACACAGAATCTGACAGGACTGCGTGACTCACACTATCACTGCTCTTCATGGTAACTATGTTTAGCCTTTAGAGGAACTGCCAGACTGTTTTCCAAAGTGACTGCACCATTTTACTTTCTCATCAGCAATGTAAGACACGATTCTCTACAATTTCTCTGCATCTTTGCCAGTACTTGCTGTTACTTGTCAATGGCACCCCACTCCAGTACTCTTGCCTGGAAACTCCCATGGACGGAGGATCTTGGTAGGCTGCAGTCCATGGGGTCTCGAAGAGTCGGACACGACTGAGCGACTTCACTTTCACTTTTCACTTTCATGCATTGGAGAAGGAAATGGCAACCCACTCCAGTGTTCTTGCCTGGAGAATCCCGGGGATGGCAAAGCCTGGTGGGCTGCCGTCTGTGGGGTCGCACAGAGTTGGACACGACTGAAGCTACTTAGCAGCAGCAGCAGCTGTTACTTGTCTTTGATTCTAGCCATCCTGGTGTATGTGAAGTGATACCTCACATGTGATATTTGTTTCTCATTTACCTGATGGCTAAAGATATTGAGTATCTTTTCATATGTTTATTGGCTTTTTTCACATCTTCTATGAAACAGCTCTTTAGGTCCTTTGCCCATTTTTAAATTGGGTTTCATTTTATTATTGAATTACAATAGTTCTTTGTATGTTCTGGGCACAAGTACCTCATCAGAAATATAATTAATAGAAAATTTTTCGTATTCTGTGGGTTGTTTTTCACCTTCTTGGTGGTATCCTTTGAGGCATAAACATTTTAAAGTTTGATTAGGTCTAATTTATCTATTTTTTCTTGTGTTTCTTGCTGTCATATGTGAGAAACTGCTTAATTCATGGTTACAATGGTTTATGCTTATATTTTCTTCTAAGAGTTTTTATAGTTTTAACCTTTACATGTAGGTTTTTGATCTATTTTGAATTTTTTTTTTTTTGGCCATGCTGAGTGGCATATGAAATCTTAGTTCTCTGACCAGGGATTGAACCAGTGACCCCTGCATTGGAAGCACAGAGTCTTAACCAGTGGACTGCCAGGGAAGTCCTATTTGGAGTTAAGTTTTGTATATGGTGGGAGGTGGAGTTCCGCTTCTTTTTTTTGCACGTGTATTTCTAGTTGTCTAGCGTTAATTGTTGAAAAAACTATATTTTCCTCCATTGAATTGTTTTGGCACCCTTGTCAAAAATCACTTGACCTAGGTATAGAGTTCATTTCTGGACTCTCACTTCTATTCAGTTGATCTGTACGTCTGTCCTTACGCCAATACTGTACTGTCTTGAGGTTACTTACTGTAGCTTTGTACTAAGTTATGCAATTGGGAAGTCCTCCATCTTTTTTCTTTTTTCCAGATTTGTTTTGGCTGTTTTGGACCTTATGAATTTCCATATGGATTTTAGAATTGGCTTGTCAATTTTTGCAAAAAGGGAGCTGGGATTTTGATAGGGATTCAACTGAATCTGTACCTCAGTTTAGAGAATATTGCCATCTTAATAGTGTTAAATCTTCTAGTTCATGAATATTAGGATGTTTTCTCATTTCCTTAGGTCTTCTTTAATTTCTCTATGGTGTTTTATAGTTTTCGTGTACAAGTTTACACCTACTTGACTAAATTTCTTCCTAAATATTCAATTCTTTTTGTTGCTGTGTAAATGGACCTGTTTTCTCAAGTTTGTTTTCACCTTGTTCACTGAAAGTGTAAAGGAATACAACTGATTTTGGTATGTGCATCTTATATCCTGCAACTCTGCTGCATTTATTAGTTTTAATCGTTTCTAGTGGATAATATTTTTTGTGTTTACAAGTCACCCTTAGGAGCATTGCTTAGCTTTTGGTAATGAAGCGAACTGACGCTTGCAGTGCCTTTCCTGCCCTCTTCTCTTTTCCCCTCCTTGACTTTCCTGTGTGCCCCAAAAGAGACCTACAAATTCATATAAATGGATTCTCCTTGCTGGAAGTCATCATGTTTATTATACTGAAATTTGGAATAGAATTTAATCAGTAAATTAAATTTGGCCAGTCTGCTGTGCAGCATGTGGAATCTTAGCTCCCTGACTAGGAATTGAACTGGCACTGCCTACATTGGAAATTCAAGGAGTCCTAACCACTGGACCACCAGTAAAGTCCCATCACTAAACTCTTAGATAGCTATCTTAAGAACATTTTAGATTTTCAAAAGTGAGTTCAAAAATGAGCTAAGTATTTTCAAAACTATGAGTCTGATAGGTGGAGGAAAGATGCTCTTAAAGTCTTGATTATCAGTTGTCTTTTTTTGGAAGTTAAAGAAATGTAAAATAAAATAAATACAAGGAGCCACTCATTCATCAGAAATACCAGAAATAAAAATGATACTATCCATATATTCCCTGGTTGTCCAGTGGTTAAGACTCAGCACTTTCACTGTGAGGGCCCAGGTTCAGTCCCTGGTTGGGGAGCTAAGATCCCACAAGCCATGTAGCATGGCCAAAAAAAAAAAGAAAAGAAATAAAATCCAACATTGGCAGGGTTATAAGAGATAGGCATGTCCGTATATTGCTAGTGACACTTTAGGTTAGTTCAGTCATTTCTGTAGTAAAACCATTTAAAAACCTATGCACCTAACTCTACTCCAAGGATATGACTTGAAAATTAAAAATTACATGTGGGTATTTTTTAGCTATAAGATAGTCATTAAAAGAAGCAGAAGCTCAAAATTTAACTGGGAGCTAGTGAAGCAAATTATTTTATTAATATAATGATAGACCATTATGTTACAACTAAACATCATTTGTGTGTATACTGCATTGATTTAAGGAAGAGTAGATATGAAATAAGTGAGAAAAGACCTTGAAATAGCAATTGTTGATTAGTTAAAAATAATTTTTATATAAGGAAAAAGAAGAGCATTTATCAAGGTTATTTAAAGAGTTGACGTTTCAATTTTGGTTCAGATGTGCACTTGAATATATATGTTTGTCACCCCACATGCAGACTTTTCTTACTTAGTACTCTCTTGAATCTGAGTATTTTATGGAGATTTTTTACTTCGTGTTGATGGACCACACATGTTATATAAACTCAGTTCATTGTCCTTAAGAACCTGAAGAACAAGCTTGTTTTGAACTCTTAAATATCACATCCCTCATTTGGACAGTTAACAAGGTCTATTAAAACTCCCACAGGGCAGGAATTAGCAATTATAGCAGTAGATGGTGGAAACCAGATTTCATCACAGAGAGCTCAGGGCAGGGTGGCCAAGGAGACTAGCACTAAGTGGGGATAGCTAGAGAAAAGACGTGGAGGCCTTGGTTGCCAGAAGAGCCCTAGAAGGAAGTAACCTCCAGAGAGTGATCACACCCACCCTCTACAGGCTTCATTTCCTGCCTAGCAGTTCTGAGAAGGGCTTCTGCTTGGAACTTTCCAGGAATAAGATACGCTATCTCCTAGAATAAGTGATCCATTTGGACAACTCCTGTTTTGTTTTGTTTTTTTCCTTTTTGGCCGTCATGCAGCTTGCAGGATCTTAGTTCCCTGACCAGGGATTGAAGCCGGTACCCCTGCAGTGGAAGCATGGAATCTTAACCCCCGAACCAAGGACTCAGGGAAGTTCCTGGATACTGCCTTTAATACACACACACACACACACACACACACACACACACACATATATATTTTTAAATATCTTTATTCATTTATATATTTGGCTGCTCCAGGTCTTAGTTGCGGCACACGGGATCTTTAGTTGTGGCATCTGGGACCTAGTTACCAACCAGGGATCAAACCCGGGCCCCAGAATCGGAAGGTCGAGTCTTAGTCACTGGACCACCAGGGAAGTCCTGTGGATAACTTCTTTGAGAGTTGGCTTCCTTATGCCAAAGACCTGCCTCCCTTTACTTTCCACCTAATGATCCCATTTCTGAGTAATCTTTGAGGCTCCAAAGGATGAATCTGATCCCTAGAACAGCTTTGAAAGACAATTTTTGTACCTCCTGAGTTTCCAGTTCTCCAGGTTGAACCTTCTCAGGACTTCCAGCCGTTCTTCATTTACCTGCTTTCTTTCCCCCTAGTGACCTTGGTGCTGACCCCTGGCTATACAGCAGTTGATCATCATCCCCTTTATAGTGTGCTACCTGGAACAGAGTACAAGGTATGGCAAGAAAAAGAACAGTCTGTCATCTCCCTGGGGTTCTTTCTTGTAGTGAAACCAAGAATTGCATTAGCAGAATTGGCATCTACTGTGTTATCATTGATTTCTGTTGAGCTTATCATCAACTAAAACCAGTAAGTAGCATTATTTTCCTTTTTCAACATGCACAGTTGCCAAGCCACATCTTCCACATTCTGCAGTTGTTCACTGGACTTTTGATCTATAGATTTCAGCTTCTTTCTGAGCACTTTTCTTAGTGATAATCTGCTGTGGGTCACTTCAGTTTTTACAGTGACATGAGGAGGCTTCTTAACAGTGTTTGAAGTAAATTGAGTGTCTGTACCAAGAGTGGTTTCTTGGTTGATGGGGAGGGATTGGGGAACTTGTCAGTGCCTGTTTTCTGTTCCTCTCCCTTGGTAATATGCAGGGTTCACCTGGAAGGCTTCTGTTCCTCAGAGCTTTGGGTATGTGGGAAGAGACTCAAAAGTAGCCATTGTGTTTGCATAAAGAATTACATTGATTCCTGGAAGAGGTGCTGAGAGATAGGTTAGTATACCATACCCCCTACACCCAAATTTTTAGCATTTGGAACTAAGACCTGAGGCAAATAAGAATTGCTTCAGGCCTCTGAGCAAACTAGTGATAAGAGGCAGCTTTAGCACCCAGGTCTTCTGACTGCTTTCCTAGTGGCTCAGATGGTAAAGAATCTGCCTGAAATGCAGGAGACCCAGGTTTAATCCCTGGATCGGGAAAATCCCCTGGAGAAGGGAATGGCTACCCACTCCAGTATTCTTGCCTGGGAATCCCTTGGACAGAGGAGCCTGAACAGGCTGCAGTCTATAGGATCGCAAGAGTCAGACACAACTGAGCAACTAACACTTTCACTTTTCACACTTCTGACATGCATAGATACTAACCTTTTTTTAAAAAAAAATTATTTACGTATTTGGCATGCTGGATCTTAGTTGTAGCACTCAGGATCTTTAGTTGAGGCATGTGGGATCTGGTTCCTTGATCAGGGATTGAACCTGGGCTCCTTGCAACAAGAGCATGGGGTCTTAGCCGCTGGACCATCAGGGATGTCCTGCATAGAAACTCACTTAATCAATTTTACCTGAGTAGCAGCTTTCAACTGTTCACATTAAGATATTTTATAGATTTCCCCTACCCCAGCCTTCTTATAAGTTTAGTTGCCCCAAGAGCTTAGATGACTCCTTGAATTCTTCCACCATGTGAGTAAATGATGCCCTCTTAGATGCTTAGCAAGGTCAGCTCTGGTGGTGAAGTGAGGCAGAATCCTCTTGGACTTCCAAGGCCTTTGCTGGCTTTCTGCCAAGCTCCTTCTTCATGAGGTTATGTGGTTGGTGGGAGAAAATGAGATCACCCTTCATCACTCAGGTGCCAGGTGGGGTCTGAAGAATCCCCAGGGGCTGGACTTCTGGGAGCACTTGACACAGAGCTGTCTAGTCTCTGGCTGCTAACGTTATGTGTCAGGTGGGACAGCACGTTGTGTGATGGCCCTCGGAGGTCCTGTCTCCCCCTGGGCATCTGAGGCAGCATATGAGATTCAGGATAGGGAAAAGCACTTTGTAGGCAGGTGGTCGTACCAGTCTGCCAAGTGTCAGAGGATTTTTATTTGCAATTTTTAATGTTCATGAACCGTTTTTTCCTTACTCACTTGCAGATTCTTGGAGGAAGTTGACTCGCCTTCATTATGATATTCCATCACTGCAACTGGCAGTGTATTCAGTGATGTTTCCAGATTCAGGCAGTGTCAGGATGTATGTTTACTGCTTGGCTGCTACCTGGCTGTAGCAGAGCAGGTCCCTTCAGCTTTTGGCGGGGGGGCGGTTGTTGATTCTTTATCTGTAAAATGAGCAGTTTGGAGTGACCTCCAACAGCTCTTTTAGCAACAGACCCTCATATTCTGGGAGCTTACACAACTCTTGGAATGTATACTTGTAGTGTATCTTAGCGAAGTCCTTGTTGTTCTCTTTTCTGCTGCTTAATTACTAAAGCAAAGTCCACCCAGGGGATACCATCTTCTCTGTCCTTCCTCTGCATGTAAGAGGAAGGTTTTCTTCTTCCACTGTCTTTAAAAAATTGGCAGATCTGTTAAAAAGGAAGATGGGTGGAAGGGAGATGTTGCAACAAGGGCCAGTGGCATGTACCTGTCATGCTCCTAGCCTTCCTCTGAGCTGCTTTTAGCTCCGTTTCTCAATATTCATGCTGGTTGCAAGAAGAGAGTCCTAGGATGAGGGAGTGAGTATATACCAAAGAGTATAGAACATACCTGGAGAAGGCAATGGCACCCCACTCCAGTACTCTTGCCTGGAGAGTCCCATGGATGGAGGAGCCTGGTGGGCTGCAGTCCATGGGGTCGCTAGGAGTCGGACACGACTGAGCGACTTCACTTTCACTTTTCACTTTCATGCATTGGAGAAGGAAATGGCAACCCACTTCAGTGTTCTTGCCTGGAGAATCTCAGGGATGGGGGAGCCTGGTGGCTGCCGTCTATGGGGTCACACAGAGTCGGACACGACTGAAGTGACTTAGCATAGCATAGCATAGCATAGAACATACCAGAGGTCCTGGCAGAGAGAAAGGGAACATCTTTTGTAGCTTTGGGACCTGCTGGAGAGTTTGAGTAGAATCAGATGATCTGGACAGGATTTCTGGGCTGCAGAAGGTTCTTACTGTACTGAATGCACAGGAAAAATAGAATGCAGCTTAGGAATATTTAGGTTCCTGTCCTTTAAGAGCTTGCTTTTGGGGAAGATGGATGTAGATAAAATGTAATTATTGGGTCCGGGGTCCAAGAAATTAGCTCAGTGGAAGGGGTTGTCAATCCCAAACTAAGGCATAGGAAAGACTAGAGCCTCGCCTTTGTTCTGTCCTGGTGTGCTGGCAAATTTAGAAACTTGTGAATGTGGCACCGTCGGTTGGGAGGCAGAAGTCAAGTGAGCTCAGCCCGCCCATGTGTACTTTGTACCTTTTCCATTTCTGTCAGTATCAGGCATTCTCACTGTACTTAATCCATAGTGCAGCTGTCACTGAACTCTGTGACAATGGCTGCTTCTGCCCTAGAGCCGACCCCAGGCTCGGAGCTAAAGGCACGAGCCACTGGAGGTCTGAGTGCCGCCCCTGTCCCCCCAGTTACCATGTCCACGCAGAGACTTCGGGATGAGGACTACCGTGACTACAGCTCCACCGATGCGAGCCCCGAGGAGAGCCCATCCGAAGGCCTGAACAACTTCTCTTCCTCAGGGTCCTACATGCGGTTTGGGGAAAGCAATAGCACAACGTAAGTAGCTGTTCTGTCTGCCTTAGGGGTGGGAATCATATTCCAACGTTCTGTGTTAGTAATGTAATCTCCCTGTGAGTTATTTTTGCCCCCCGATTTTATCAGTTCCCTGCTTTACAGATGAGAGTAACACTTAAAGAGATGAAGTGAGTGATGCTGCTGAGATCTGAGCTCTTTGTCAGTTACTCTCTACTCTGTTTCTTATTCTTTGTTCATTTCACCTGCGTTGGTCGCAGAAGGCTGGTGCTAAGTAACAGCCTGAACATAAGAAAAACTTGTAGAGAGAACATTCTCTTAATTTAGAACCTTGGGTCATCTGTGCTAGAAGCTTCAATAACTCCAAGTCCAATACAGACAGTCCTTTGCAAAGTCTCTCCCAGACTTCTGTCCCCATCACCAAACAGCCAGGGCATTTGACAGAATAAATAGGAAGAGGGAAGAATAACTTCTCTTGCAGTATGCCCTCCTCCAGGAGATCCTCCCAACCCAGGAACTGAACCCAGGTCTCTCGCATTGCAGGCGATTCTTTACTGTCTGAGCCACCAGGGAAGCCCAAGAATACTGGAGTGGGAAGTCTGGGATCTTCCCGACCTAGGATTTGAAGTGGGGTCTCCTGCATTGCAGGCGGATTCTTTACCAGCTGAGCTACCAGGGAGGTCCTAAAAGTTGCAAGGCGTTGGTAAAGAAGAGGGAACTTCCCTGGTACTCCAGCGGTTAGGACTTTGCTTTCCAATGCAGGAGATGTGCGTTCGATCCCTGGTCAGGGAACTAAGGTCCCTTGTGCCTCGCTGCCAAAAAACCAAAACATGAAACAGAATCAGTATTGTAAAAAATTCAATAAAGACTTAAAAAAAATGACCCACATCAAAATAAATAAATAAATAAATAAAATCTTTAAAAATAAAAAGAAGAGGTGATTTGCTTTGTATGCTTTTAGGAGGGCTTATGCCTTATCTCTGAAAACTGAATCCCAAGTCTCATCTGGGTTAGTTTGGCCCTCTGTGGGCCTCAGTTTTTCCAAATATAAGATTGAGAACCCCCGTGTGAAGCTGTGCTGATTCACTCTTCAAATGAGAAGATTCAGAAGAGGGTTTTCTACTCCACTGAGTTGTCTGGTTCAGTTTTGGAATCAGCAGAGCCCTAACATTTTCTCTGGACCACAGTACCCCATCTTCTGTGGCCCTTCTGTATATTCCTCAAGCTTTACCATCATCCTCTGTGTGTTCCCTTGGGGGTTGGGTGTGACTCATCGAGGGATCCATTATGTCCTTGACTCACACTCTCCCCTGTGACTGCCCAAGGAGACCATGGGAGCTTCTCTTGGAACTCATTACTGGTAAAGCCCCCATGGCTGCAGTCTTTCCTGGTGCATGGCATTTTCTCTAGTGAACTCCAACTAGAGGAGACGGTCTGCCCACATTATAAGCCCCTCTCCACCTCTAGCTGGTTTTCTGCTCATAAAGGTTCCATCTCCATAGCTTCTTTCTCCTGTGGCATGCTACTGTAGATTTCCCCATATGCTTGCAGTGTTAGTTGATGGAAAAGATTGCTTAGGCCCCAACCAGCAGCAGTGAGAACTATCTTTCCTCTCTCTTCCCTAACCTTACCTACCTACGTGACTTCCCCCAGGTGGAAGGAGTGTCAAATGCAGCCAATGCCATGTGATGGCTTCTCTTCAAAAGTCACTCTGGTTACTGGAAAATGCTTCTTCCAAGCTTCTCTCTCTAGTTTTCTTTCCAGTTTTTGCTCCTTGTTCTTAGACATCAGCTTGTCTATGCAGTGCTTGCCATATGGGGTCTAGATTTTCATTTCTAGAGGGACTCCTCTAAAGTTCACAGCCAGTCATCTAGCAACATCAGGATTGGTAGCTTATAGGTTTTGTCATACTGAAGACAATGCATGGTTGTTGGCTATTCTGAATCTCTCTTTTTTTTTCCACATTGGGTTATAGCTAATAGTCAACACCAAATTATCTCCCATTGTTTGCTGGAAATTGACCAGTTGGAATGTTTGATCAATGTTCTCTTGGCCTTGCTTGGGGATGTACTTTTTCTGAGGGCCCATCCTGCCCTGGTATTGTGAAACAAGGTAGGTGACCCAGGAAAGCCCTTCTGTAAGTGATGGCAGGTGTCACAAGCCCATCACAAGTGGTGCAGGGAAAAGTACTCCTTTGGGACTTGGAGGATTGGTTGAGTACTTGCCTGGGGCCTGGATCGCCAGACGCGTCATATGTAGAAATGTGCCAGGTATGATTAAGTATAAGCTGATTTGGGACCTAGTTAGCTCTACAGGTGAGAAGTGTTAGGGACAAGTTTTTGAGCTGGGTTCCTGTTTCCTGGGGACTTACTCCACCGTGTTATCTAATTTGCTAAGGAACAAAGTATGTGGAAAAAATACATGGAACAAAGTACAAGAAGCAAAGTATATGCATGCACACCAGGCTCTTCTAGGGGATTAGGACTGAGTAAGAATCCCCAGTCAGGGATGCAGATAGGAGCCCCAGGTGCTTCCATGATAATGTGTTTGGTGAGGTTAATTTCCTAACCCTTAAAGTTATCAAGCTGTTGACTGCTTTGATGACGGCATCAGATTTTACTCTTTCGGGCAAAGTTTTCTTGTTGCCCTATTGAGCTACATTATACTGCTCTCAACCAATATACTTTTTCCCCCAGGCTGGCAGGCTGAGAAACAAGTTGACTGAAACCAGTCTTCAGTAGGTTATCTGGAGTTGCCATTTGCAAAGTATGGTCTTCAGACCCTTTGCGGGTCCCAGGACCATTTTAAGAAGCCCACGAGGTCAAAACTGTTTTCATAATAATACTAGATGTGATTTGTTTTTTCACTGTGTTGACATTTGCACTGATGGTTCAGAAGCAACGATGGGTAAAGTTGCTGGTGCCTTAGCGTGCATCAACGGAGAAGGCAATAGCACCCCACTCCAGTACTCTTGCCTGGAAAATCCCATGGATGGAGGAGCCTGGTAGGCTGCAGTCCATGGGGTCGCTAAGAGTCGGTCACGACTGAGCAACTTCACTTTCACTTTTCACTCTCATGCATTGGAGAAGGAAATGGCAACCCACTCCAGTGTTCTTGCCTGGAGAATCCCAGGGATGGGGGAGCCTGGTGGGCTGCCGTCTATGGGGTCGCACAGAGTCGGACACGACTGAAGTGACTTAGCAGCAGCAGCAGCGTGCATCAAGGAGGTAACACCAAATTATGCTCGTCATTGTATTTTTCACTTAAGCATGTCCTTGATGAAGCAGTCATATCACTAATTTTATTAAATCTTGACCCTTCAGTCCAGAATATTTTGTTAATATTCTGTGTGACAAAATGGAAAGTGCACATGAAAGCTTCTCTTGGAGCTCATTACTGGTAAAGGCCCCCTGGCTGCAGTCTTTCCTGGTGCGTGGCATTTTCTCTAGTGAACTCCAAACTAGAGGAGACCGTCTGCCCGCATTATAAGCCCCTCTCCACCTCTAGCTGGTTCTACTGAGTTATCTGAACAACTTCGTTGTTGTTCTGCTGAACAACTAGGAAACCGTAGGTCGTTCAGATCTGAGTACTTGGCAGATATTTTCTTGAAAATGAAAGTAATGAGACCGTCACCTCAGGAAAAACTATTAAGGGACTTCCCTGGTGGTCCAGTGGTTTAAAAGTTGCCTTTGAGTGCAGGGGACAGAGTTCAATCCCTGGCTGGGGAACTAGGATCTCACATGCCGCAGGTGCAACCAAACCAGCATGCTGCAACTAGAGAAAGCTCTCGAGCCACAGTGAAGATTCAGCACAGCCAAAAAAACCAAAAAAACAAAAAACCAGTACTATATGTTGCCAACAATGAAATTTGAGCTTTTGAGCAAAATCAGAAAAAATAAACTTGTATCCTGCACTGTGACCTTGACAGCTTCCCTTTATCTAAAGACTTGTCTAATGAGATTAGGGATGATACTAATGAATGTGATTTTTTAAAATGTCATATAATGAAATGTGCCAGCATTTGAAAGATCTGTGTAGCTCAGGGAACCAGTATCTCCCATATGGCCAAAGTGTGATGTTGGGAAATTGTGTGTGGGTAAAAGATCTATTCAAGGAGCAAGATTGCCAGTGTATTTTCACATAGTAGAGTATGAAAAGGTCAGATTCCACATTACAACTAACTCCTAAGAAACTATGTGTGTAGAGTTTTGATGTAGTATCAAATAAAAAATATCACAGTTGCCTAAACAGGCTATTCAGATACATTCTAACTACACATCTGTGTGAGGGCAGATTTTCTTCAGGGACTTCCATCAAAGCAATGTATCACAAGAGGTTGAATGCAGAAGATAATCCAGCTACCAAACAAGACATTAAAGAGATTTGCAAAAAAAGTAAGATAGTGCACTTCTTCTCACATTTTTTTTTTGGAAAATAGAGTTACTTTCTGTTAAAAATTGGTTATTTTTATTAACATAGTAAGTTTATTGTTATTTTAAATTAATATGTATTTTAAAGTTTCTTGGTTTAATTTATAAAATATATATATATAATATATATATATAAAATAAATATATATATAATATATATACATATATATTATATGTATATAAAATATATACATATATATATATCAGCAGATATAATCCATGTAAGCAAAAACTATGTGGGATCCTCAGTAATTTATAAGTACATACAAGGGTCCTAAGGCCAAAAAAGTATAAGAACTATGATTTGCTAGGCTTATTTTTCCCTCTTACCCCCATAGTTAAGATTCTCTAGTCCATGGAATTGATACTGTGATAACTCATATGGTTTTGGGTAATCCCAGCTCGTGGCCACTGGTGAAAAGCTCAATTTTGGAAGTCCTTTAGGTACAGTGGATAGGAATCCGCCTGACAGTGCACGATATATGGGTTTCATTCCCTGGTCCGGGAAGATTCCACATGCCTCGGGACATCTAAGCCCATGTGCCACAACTACTGAAGCCCGCGTGCATAGAGCCTGTGCTCCACAATGAGAGAAGCCACCGCAATGAAAAGCCTGTGCACCACAGTGAAGCGTAGCCCCCACTCTCTGCAATTAGAGAAAGCCCGAGCGCATCAACGAAGACCCAGCACCACCAAAAATAAATACATTGATGATTTTAACAAAGAATAATTTTGGTCAATTGCTTAGAGCCCTACTGTTTCAGAGTTGAAGTTTGCTGTTCTGGTCCAGTCCTCTCATATGAGATGATAGGCCCAGAGGAGGGAAGGGAATTTCGTAATGAATTAATGGCGGAATCAGGGCTGGAGGGATCTGATCTCCTATGAAACCCAGCCCAGGGTGTTTTGGGGAGGCCTGCGGTAGGCAGGTAGTTTTGGTGAGGTGCTTACCTTTGCCTTTAAGTGGATTAAACATTTGCCAAGGTAGAAATTTGACTGGTCCATCATTCTGCCCATAATCTCCTAGTCACTGGCCCTTGATAATGGAGGAGTCACCCCTGCACCCTTGCCGTCTCTTAGTTTCATCCAGGAGAGCACTTGCCTCTTCTTGTTCAGACTTGAAGCAGTTTTCTTGATCTTGCATGAGAAACTTGGGGACAGTAGGAAGGTCAAGAGATTTTCTTCCTGGAGGTAGAGGGAGAAAGGTTACCGAGAGTAAAATTCCTTTCTAGAGAGTGTAGACAGATCTTATTTATAATGGTTCTTACAAGTTAATGGGCTTCCCTGGTGGCTCAATGGAAAAGAATTCTCCTGTAATGCAGGAGACCCTGGTTTGATCCCTGGGTTGGGAAGATCCCTTGGAGAAGGAAATAGCAACCCACTCCAGTATTCTTGCCTAGGAAATCCAATGGCCAGAGCTCCCTGGTGGGCTACAGTCCATGGGGTCGCACGGGTCAGACAAGACTGAGTGACTAAACCACCACCACAAGATAACACATGATTTGCTTTCAGTTTCTACTAAATTGCAGTTTGGAAGACATGTGTGGAAACATCGTTTAGGAGGTGTTTAGGTTATATGTGGAGAAGAATTTCCAGACAGTGCCAGGGACCAAATCTTGAGGAAGTCTGGGGCAAAGTGGTATCATGTTTGATCTTTTTCATGTGTCTGCCTTATTTTCCTGCAGACTCTATTAGTTTCCAGAGACTAAAGTTCACATCTGATCCATGCAGTTTCCACCATTGCATTAACACAATGTTTTACACATTATAGATGGTGTTTGTTGAGTGAAAAAATAATTACACATGAGTGGCTTTCCAATTGCAGCTTGAGAGGGACAGTCTATAACAGACAAGGGAAAACACTATTCTCAAGGCAGAAAGATAAATTAGGCGACTGTCTGAAGAGGGCTTCTCTTAGGACTATGGCATTTGACTTTTTTTTTTTTTTTAAATACACAATACACCAGGGACTGTGGGACCACATGACTTTTACTCTGTTCACGTTACATAAAACTTTTTGATAGGGATTTGGGGTTTCTATTTTGTTATTTCCCCTGTTCTTTACTCACAGCAGTGTGTCTGTCTTTCACAGTTATGCTTGGAATCCTCTGTTGCAATTCTGGATCTGAGTCTTTATAATGGAAAGTTCCAGGGTGAAAACCAATACACCAGGAGCGACACCATACTGTCCCTCTGGTCTAATCTCTAAGCAAGGTGAACTCAGAGATGCCTTGGGGGATGGACATTATAGCCCAGTGACTAGGAGAATGGGCTCGGGGGCTAGACATCCTGGGTTTGAATCCAGGTTCACACTCAGGTGTGTGATCTTGAACAAGTTGCTTCATCCTGTGTAAAATGAAGTTAATACCTATCTCATCATGTTATTCTGGGCTTCCCTGGTGGCTCAGTGGTAAAGAATATGCCTGCCATGCTGGAAATTGAATGAGATGGTTCATGAAGGCACTTAGCTCAACGGTAAGTACTTGATAAATGTTACCTCTTATTATTGTTAACCTGCCCTTGTCTGCCTTATTCCCACTTCAGATGGTTCCAGACCCTGATCCACCTGCTAAAAAGCAACATTGGCACAGGACTCCTGGGGCTGCCTCTGGCGGTGAAAAATGCCGGCATCTTGGTAAGGGTCTGCATCGGTGCAAGGAAGTATTGTGACAAATTTTAGGAGATGGTACGCGTGTGTGTGTGTTTAATTTACTTCATATAAAACATTTTGAAATGGGCAGTTTTTCTTTTTCAAATGCAGTTGAGAAAAAGCAGGGTTCAGGTTTATTCTTCTAAAGGTATGTTTTGAGGATCTGCTGTGTGCCGGGCACTGTTCTAGATTCTTGAGACTATTATTAGTGAGTGAAACAAACAAAGATTCCTGCCCTCATGGAGGCTACTTGAGGTAAGGAGGAGGTCCTGGCCATTTCCATCAATAATAGTAACTAAAGAATAACAGAATTCTGTCCATTTTCCATAGTCTTTCCACGCCCTGCCCTTAGATGGACAACTCTGAAAATCTAATTTTTTTCCTTTCTTGATTCTCCCCCTGATGGACTGCCTGTCCAGAGCCATTCTGCTTTCTTTTAAAGTTGGAGATAGGGGATTTCCTAGCAGTCCACTGGTTAAGACTCTGTGCTTCCACTACAACATTGCGAGGGGCACTGGTTCAAACCCCGACTGGGAGCTAAGATCCCACATGGCTTGAGGCCAGGAAAAAAAAAAATTCTTAACCGAGTAAAAATGAAAATAACAACATATCAACTTAAAAAAGTTATATGGGAAAAGTAGAAATAAATAAATAAAGTTAGAGGTAGCCCAGAGGCTGGACTTGTCCTCCGCTGAAAACTGGCCTGTGCCATTACTCTAGACAGAACTCGCCCCCTCCCACCAGCCCTTAGCCTGTCTTTTCTTCCCAGACAGTCCCAGGAGCCTTCTGTTCTGCTGAGTAGGCAGCAGTCTCGAAACAGCCTGATCTGTGTCGTTCTCCTCAGGGAGATTAATTGTCTAGAAGGCCTGCCGAGGTTCAGAGGGTGCCCTTCCTGCTCAACTAGTCTCTGTGAACATGTTTGTTTCTCGAATGCCCTGCCAGAAGTTCTGTCATTGGAAGGTACCCTAGTCACATTTTGATCATGTGCGAATTCCAGTTCTAACTCTGCTTGCCTGTCTCTCCCTCCCTGGCCCGCACCGCCTATGCACAGATGGGTCCCCTCAGCCTGTTGGTGATTGGCCTCGTGGCTGTGCACTGCATGCGTATCCTGGTGAAGTGCGCTCACCACTTCTGCTACAGGTGAGGGTGTTCCATGCACCTCTTGAGTGACAGGCTGTCCTTCCAGGTTCCGTTACCAGCGCCGGAAGTGAGCGCTCAACACACATCACTCTCGATTCTCTGCTAGCTGAAGGTGGCCACTCGTTAATGGCCTTTCTCTGGCAGTTTCTGTGCCCTTTTGTAGCTTGTTGTCATCTGTCACATGGGCTTCCCGGATGGCTCAGTGGTAGAGAATCTGCCTGCCACTAGAGTAGGCACAGAAGACGTGGGTTCGATCCCTGGGTCAGGAAGATCCCCTGAAGGAGGGCATGGCAACTCACTCCAGTGTTCTTGCCTGGAAAATACCATGGGCAGAGGAGCCTGGCGGGCTCCAGTCCATGGGGTCCCAAAGGGCCGGACATGACTGAGTGAGCACACACATGCGTCATCTGTCACACTGACTTAGAACCAGTGTGCAGAGACCATGTTCTAGTTTTATGTGCTTTGTAATATGCACCCCATTGAAAGGATTTTACCAGATGATTGCTTAATTATAAAGAAAGTAACTGTCCCATCGACTTCAGACTTAGGCTCCTTGAAAGCATCAGACTGAGGACTTGGTGCTGTGTCTGGGGTGGCAGATGGGGAACCCACCCAGGTCTCCATGAGCCCTGCTGGTCCTGTCATTGTCATTGTCTGACCCCACACTGTTCCCTTCTCCTCTCTGCTTTCTTCCAGACTGAACAAGCCTTTTGTGGACTATGGGGATACAGTGATGTACAGCCTGGAAGCCAGCCCCATCTCCTGGCTCCGGAACCACGCACACTGGGGAAGGTAATGGGTTTCCTTCTTCTTTGCGGCTGTGGCTGCCCAGTGTGGGGGTCTTCAGATAGGATGATGATGGGTGGAAGACCATGTAGCTAGTGGGAAGAACATTGCTTGGGCTCAGCTTTGCCAGTGGTCATTTGTGTGACCTTGAGCTGTGTGACCACTCCTCTCCGTGGGCCTCAGTTTCCTCATTAGTAAGACAGGAAGGCACTGGCCTGAAAGGTAGCTAAGGGCTCCTCCAGCTTTGACAGCCTGTGACCAGCGATGGTATTTTATCCCCTCTTTTGGTCAACAGACATTTGAACACATTCTTGTAAGTGGTACAAAGCAATTCCAGGTATAGGGAGGATGGTTTCCCCATACTACATGGTCCTGGCTCTCCAGGAGAAGGAGAAAGATGTGTGGGAGATCTGTTGAGAACAAGAGGTCAGAAATAGGGTATACCAGTAGAGAGAGTATCAGGAGCTAGCAATGCACCGCAGGGGCCCCGAGGGGGAGGAGCCCTAAAGATGCTCTTGTCTACTGTGCCAGTGAGAAGCGTACTTGATAGGTGCTTTCAGGGCCGGGCACTGGGCAGGAGAAGCAGGGCTTCAAGGGGGAGGTGAGGGGAATTAGAGAAAAAGGGTTTTTCAGGGAAAGAGATGTTTTAGGAGCTGACATGAGAGGTATTTGGAAATTTCTCCTTCTGGTAATTTTTCAGACACCTGGAGAGAAGTATTCTACTATTTGTTTACCATTTGAGGCAATGGTACATTTTGACATAGAAAACTCCTTTTTTTTTTTTTTAATGTTTATTTATTTGGCTGCATTGGGTCTTAGTTGCAACAACAGGATCTTCATTGCAGTGCATGGGTTTAGTTGCCCTCGGACATGTGGGATCTTAGTTCTCTGACCAGTAATTGAACCAGAGTCTGCTGCATTGCACAGCAGATTCTTAGCCGCTGGACCACCAAGGAAGTTCCCCCCGACCTTTTTTTAAATTGAATCATACTAGTGTTCTCCAGAAAAACTCCTTTTTGTGATCATAGGGAGACTTTTACCTTCACACATAGTAAGCTTCCTCCTGTGATGCAGGTTTCTGTAATTCTTTCAGGAAAATCATTTTCTGTGCCTGGAGAAGCCAAGTTGCCAAGAGACCTCTGTTGGTTGGTTGGTTGTTGGCTGAGTCTTCTCCTTTCTCCTCTTCTTTTTCTGCATCTGTTTTTTTCTCTCTCCTCCTTCTCTCTCTCCCAATTCCTCCCCCTCTTTTTCTTTCCGCCCTTCCTCCCTACTTCCCTCCCTCCTTTCCTTCCTTCCTTTAATAAAATTAATGTGTGCTCATGGTGAAAAAAAAAACCCAGCAGCAACAACAACTTTTTTTAACAAGATAGAAAAACATAAAATGAAGAGTAAAAGTATAGTTGCAGTTGCATGAATATTCTCCTGGAATTTTCTGAGTATGTAAAAACATGTACAGATTCCTCACATTTTTTACAGTAAATACCATACTATGCATTCTGACTGGAAACTTGGTGGGATTTTTTTTTTCCCTTAATGGACTTTAGACATTTCTGTTTTGGCACACGTAGATTTAACATATTCTTTTTACCTGCTATGTACTGTTTCATCTAAAATGGCATATAATTTAAGCATTTTCCCTTTGATGACCCATTAGGTTGTCACTAGCTGTTGTTATTGTAACTGTGCTTCAGCCACAGTCTGTTTTGATACATTTCTTTCCATGTCCTTACATGAGAGTTGGTTGGTTTTTTGATCCAAGTTATAGAAGGAGACGGTGAAGGGGTCCGCTTCTGGGGCTCTTATGCTAAGGGCTCCCTGTAGCTTTAGGATAAACATGATGAAATGGGACAGACGGGCCATAGGGAAGGGGTAGCCAAGGGATGGGTGGTAGTCCTTATGTGTGTGCTGCACTCCTGCCAGTCCAGTCTCAGGACTGTCTCGGGCCTGCCTGACTGTGTGTAGCGTTTCTGGCATGCAGCCAGCAAGGTGTTCTTGGGAACCACACAGATAGCGCCTCCCTTACCTTCTTCCAGGGCTCTAGACCAGGGACACAGTTTCTCCTCTTATCAGGGCACCCTCATCCTTGTTTCCAGGGCTCTAGACCAGTGACACACTTTCTCCTCTTATCAGGGCACCCTCATCCTTGTAACCTGATGGGAAGGGTCTGTGATGACTTGGGAAGAAGCACTGTTCAAACTCCCATCTCTCTGGCTGTCTTGCTTTCTATTGTTTGATCTTTTATGTTCCTTCCTTCCCCACCCACAGGCGCATGGTGGACTTCTTCCTAATCGTCACGCAGCTGGGATTCTGCTGTATCTATTTTGTCTTTCTGGCTGACAACTTTAAACAGGTAGGCCCTAGGGAAAAGAATGGCAGGAGATGAGTGGGCTTTCTGTTTAGGATCCCTCCCAAGCCAGTTTTTTTCAGCACGAGAATTGAGATCTTAACACTTTACATAGAACAGGGTCAGCGTCGTTTGATTTTATTAAAGACCTAGGACATCGAGAAACCTCAAGACGTCTTGCTGTCCTCTTGTCTGTATTTTATATTATTTATTTATTTATTTATGGCTGTGCTGGGTCTTTGTTGCTGTGCACAGGCTTTCTCTAGTTGCAGCGAGTAGGGGCTGTTCTTCACTTGTGGCATTCGGGCTTCTCATTGTGCTGGCTTCTCTTGTTGTGGTTCGTGGGCTGTAGAGCACAGCCTCAGTAGTTGCAGCGCATGGGTCTAGTTGCCCCGTGGCATGTGGGATCTTCTTGGACTAGGTATCAAACCCATGTCCGCTGTGTTGGCAGGTGAATTATTAACCAGTGGACCACCAGGAAAGTCCTTTCTTGTCTTTAGGTACGATGTGATCAATCCCAGCTCTGACAGTTGGGTTGCTAATGATAATTAGGCAGATCTCTGCAGATGGTTCCATGACCACTGACTTCCTATACGACTTTGTTCACACACCGAGCGTTTAGCCTAGAACCCCTTCCGGTGGGAGGGTCACTTTGTCATTTGAGAGGCTGTCTCTGTTTCTCCCGTTCACTCTAGGTGATAGAAATGGCCAATGGGACCACCAACAACTGCCACAACAACGAGACAGTGATCCTGACGCCTACTATGGACTCGAGGCTCTACATGCTCACGTTCCTGCCGTTCATGGTGCTGCTGGTGTTCGTCAGGAACCTGCGAGCCCTGTCCATCTTCTCCCTGTTGGCCAATATCACCATGGCAGTCAGCCTGGTCATGATCTACCAGTTCACTGTTCAGGTAGGAGCTCAGCCTTCTCACTGTGTCTTATAAATAATCGGAGATACAAAGTGAGGAAGTGAGCATAAATAGGGGTGTTACTTACAAGCAGTGTGCTAAGATTAGGGCTTCTTAGCGTGGGCACTGTTGACACTTGGGCCGGATAACTCTTTGTTGTGGGGGCTGTCCTGTGCATCACAGGGTGTTTGGCAGCAACCTGGTCTCTATCCACTAGGTGCCGGTAGCAACTGCTCCCCAAGTTGTGACAGCCAAAAATGTCTCTAGATATTGCCCAGTGTCTCCAAGGAGGGCAAAATCACTCCCATTGAGATTGCTAGTTTAGACTTTTCCCAGTTAGATAATAATACATGATCATTGTATAAGATTGGAAAATAGAGAAAATATTAAGATGATTCTTAAATATTAAATTATACAATTTATGTTTTTATACTAAGTAATAGAAGAATCATCGTATGATATAATATAATGAGGAATATTATATTATTATTTTACCACTCCAGTTTTGTGTTTATTTGTCAGAATTCTAAATCTGGTGATCATTCCCCCTCATGTAGCCCATGTGGTCAGGTCTGTGGGGTGGTGCAGGAGAGGACATCTGTATATGGATGGGTAGAAGATCAGGCTGAGGATGTCATTTTTATTTCCATGTTTCCCTTCTACTTTATTTTTTTACCTTTGTATTTTATATTGGAGTATGGTTGATTAGCAATGTTGTGTTAGTTTCAGGTGTACAGCAAAGTGATTCAGTTATGTATATACATGTGTATTCTTTTTCAAATTCTTCTCCCGTTTAGCTTGTTACATACTATTGAGCAGAGTTCCCGGTGCTATACAGTAGGTTCTTACTGGTTATCCACTTTAAATACGGCATTGTGTACCTATCAGTCCCAAACTCCATAACTGTCCCTCCCCCACCACTCTTTAAAAGGATAACTTTAAAGAAAGATTTTTGTTTGTTTGTTTAGTCGCCAGATTGTGTCCCAACTCTTTGCGACCCCATGGACTGCAGCACCCCAGGCTTCCTTGTCCTTCATCATCTCCTGATATTGAATGTAATTCCCCAAACAACTTATCAATACATGCTCATTAAAATACAGACAACACAAGTACCTGTGAGCAGCATGTCCCCACCCTGAATCTCCTCCACTCTGGGACCTGCTACATGTGTTTCTAGGTCCTTTGAATGGATTTACATATTGTATTTCTATGTAGAGAAATATATAAAATGAAAATTGGTTTTGTGTTTTTTAACATAATTTAAAAAATTATTATATATAGTGTTTATCTACCTTAGTTTTTTTCTTTAACAGTGCCTCAGAAAGCTTTCCATGTTGATATATCTGTTCTTACCTCTTTTTTAAAAATTATTAAATAGTATCTCAGAGAATAAATATGCCATAGTTTTGTAGTTTATTTAACCAGTCCCCAGTCAGTGGCCTGTCAATTCATATATCACCTTAGTGTTATTTCAGTATTATGATAGTATCCTTATGCTTATCATTTTGTGGACATGTATAAGTACTTCTCCATGTATTTATATAATATATGCATACAGAGGAGCTGGAGGTACACTTGCTGGAGAGTATACAGTTTAGAATTTTTTATACTGCCAAGTTGCTTATTCCAAAAGCCGTTTACTAATTTTACAGACTCCTTTCCACAGTCAGTAAGCATCCCATGCTAGCCACACTGGACGTATCAATGTTTTTAATTTGGGCCAGTCTGACAGGTGAACGTTACCTCATTTTCACAGTCTGCATAACAGTGACCCAGTTACCCACTGATGAGGTTCCCAGGAAAACAGTGGGGTATAAAATGCAACGACTTTTATACTGAGGAAGTGACATAATGAATTTAAATCAACACTGTCGTCAGTGAGCATTCTTTGTTTTTTCCTTCAGGTGGGTGGCAGATATGGACTCTTCTCCTGTAGAACTATTTTCTAAAGCATAAAATAGACAGCTGTCTGTGTTCTGTTTTTTTTAATGGACTGGAAGGAGGACCTGTGACCACGTGAACGACCATTTCTAGAGAGTTTCTTCCCCTATCTCTGGCCCATTAAGTTAACACAAGGAAGCACAAATAAACGTATGATTTAATTTTACAATTAGAGATCTCAGTTGGTGCTTAGGACCTGCTGCAGTGAACATTTTCAAAGACACAGGAAGTGAGGCCAGTTCACGTAGACACCACATTTAATTTCGTACCATTGCAGATAGCTGGGCTGTGGTCGTTGTGATTGGAGGACAGGGATGGAAGTACAGGGTCCATAGCATCTCAGTCCCAGCTGAGAGAAGTGTCTGTCCAGAGGTCTGTCTGTGCCTAGTACAACCTGCGCTTTTGGACGAGGCAGCCCTGCTGAGGCCCGAGAGCGATTCTGAGCCTGCCTCTGGGCTCAGTGGGGAGGAGTGTTGTGACCCGGGAGTGCTCTCTCCCGGGGCTGGAGAGGGGAGAATGTGGTCTGGCTGGGTGGCCAGCAGCTTCTTGTTGACGTGGCACATGGCTAAAGCTGTCCCTCTGGTTGTCTTTGTCGCTGCTCTTACTGCTGTCCCCTGTTGGTATCTTTCCCTCTTTGTCTTGATAAATCCCCCAATGTCCAAAGTTCCTGAATTTTCTCCTAGCCTTGAGCATGTGCGTGGCTGGTGCCCTTGCTCCTCAGACTCACACCATTGGAGGGAGTCGCTTGGCTCCTTCCACCTGAGCAGGTCTCTTTATCACGTGTGTGACAAATGGCGCACTTCTGAGCAGAGTCCCAGTAACTGTTTTGGCTCCCAGTGCACGTCCTTAATTCATCACTGCATGTCCTTAATTCTTTCTTTCTTTCTTTATTTTTTATGGCAGTACCTGGAGGCTCAAGGGATCAGACCCATTCCCTCAGCAGTGAGAGTGTGGAGTCCTAACCACTGGACCACCACAGATATCCTTAATTCTGAGACATATTTTTTCGCAGTTAATAATGTTCCTAAAATTGGAGTACATCCAGCAATTCTTATGTACATTTAACAACATTTTCTCAAAAAGCTATTATAGTTACATGATAATGTGGTGCAAATGAGGAGATAATATGTTGAAAATGACCTGATTTTAATTTGTACATTTTTTGCAAATTAAAAGTTCTTCCATTTAGTTGGTTGGGGTATAAGGCAGTAGCCATCATTAAGTATGTAAATATCTTCTGCTGGTCTCATTCACACCAGTATCCCCAGACGTGTATTTTGAAATTCCCTCTGTGATGTCTCAGCCCAATGTATGACCCTGGGCAGTTTTCAGAAACTCTAGTTATACTATGACTCAGGGAATTAAAGGACAGTCTTACCATCATGTTTCATCAAAAAAAAAAAAAAAAAAATTTACTAGTCTCAGCTTCATTCAAGGAACTGCAGTGCTTCTCATAAAGAGATCTAACTGGTTTCTTAGCAGGGGCTTGGAAAAGAAAGCATTTTAAAAATGCTTCATATTTTAAGGAGACTATAGTATCAATATAATTGGTTTGAAATCTTTCAAAGAGAAACCTACTATAGAGATTAGTAGTAGGTCTCTTTTTTGTCCTCCGACGTTATTCTGTCACACTGTTAGAACAGGCTCCATATTTATCTAGATACCTCTATAGTTAAATCAGGTTTAAAACATTGTAAAAGGCAGTTTTAAAGACATTTTTAAATCTAAAAGTCAAATTCTGAAAGAATGGCAGCTTTTGTCTCTTGAGTCCTGCTCCTTCGATACTGGCCATCACTGGGGAATCTTGCCATTGGTCAGCTAGCTAGGTACATTGTACCTGCCGTTATCAGTTGCCTTGGTTTTTATTTGCCTTCTTTTTAAAATGCTGTTTTTGCTATTTCCCCCGCTTTGTACCAATAGTGCTGTCATGTGCCTGTCAATAATATTTTCCAAGTACTGATTCACAGAATTTTTGAAAAAAGAAAGAGAGGGAAGTAGAGATAAAAGAGAAAAGTACTCATCTAAAAACCTACCACCTTTTCTTCCAGCTGTTATCTGTGTGGAATGTTTATGTAATTGTATCATAGTAAATATATAAAATTTTAAAATATTTTTCTCACTATTATTTCATTAGCAATTTTTCATGTACTACTTATCCCGCTTTGTACTTTTTAGACAGTGCATAATAGTGTAAGAGTGTGGTTTAGTTGATGTGCAGTACACTAACAGACAGATGTTCAGGAACATTTAGGCTTGCTGCTGCTTACCATTCAAAGGCTTTGCTCAATTTTCTTCATATTTTAATCATCTTTTCCTTGTCAGATTATATTTCTGGGGATGGGATCACCTAGTGAAAGAATGTGATTCTTTTTATATAGTCTCTAACATTTGAGTTTCCCCAAAGCAAGTAGACTTTTCTTGGCTTGAAGGAAAAATAGAAGGGCTACATACAACCCCAAATTATCTCTGAGATGTCATAGTGTCATACTTTTTCCCTTAAGAGAATATTAGATTTAGGAAAGGTTTGACCGGTCTGATGCTGGGGTTGAAATCATGAATCTCTGTATAGCCTTTGCTCTATTTTGTTTTCTCTCTTTCAGAATATCCCAGACCCCAGCCACCTCCCCTTGGTGGCTTCCTGGAAGACCTACCCTCTGTTCTTTGGCACGGCCATTTTTGCATTTGAAGGCATCGGGATGGTAAGAGATGCATCGTGATTCTCTGGTGCCCTCGGTGTTCTTAAGGTCCATTTTAAGGAATGCTGAGGAAATGCTCCTAGAAATTGTCTTTAAGGTTTATTGGCCATTTAATGAACAGCATTTCAGAGACTCCACTGAAGTTTCCTAGCTCCAGTTTTTGTTTCCCTTCAAGCCTGTCTATTGCACATGCATCTCTTGTGCGTGCAGTAAGCAGCGGTGGGTGACAGATTGGAATGCAGGGTCTAGAGCTGGACCAATTTGGGGTTAGGCTCAACTCTGCCAAAGAGTACCTATGTGACTTTGTGCAAGGTCTTGCCTTCTCGGATTCTTCATTGTATGCTTCTGAAAAGGGAGCCTAGTGTTAATAGTTTTTAGGATTAAATGAGACATGTCTAAAATACTTCAAATAATCCCTGACATGTGGTGAGCATTCAATAATTTTTATTTTCATTAATAATAGTATTGATATTATCATTAAATCAATAAACATATGAGTGAGTTCTCTGCCCTGAAACTTTGTTGAGCTGTATTTTCCATGCATAAACCAATAGCCTTCACTCTTAGCTCAGCTCCTCCATCATTGCTGCGATTTCACCAATTTCCCCTAAAGAGAGGACTCTGTCCCTCGGGTGTACCTAATTAGATTTTTACTTGTGTTTTTCATAATAAAGGTCCAGATTTCTTTTCTGAAGAAAGCTGTTAGCCTAGGGCTTAGGAAATGGGAAGACAGTTCTCCTTTCATGGAGTATCTTTTTGTCCCTATTTGATTGCTCTGTCACCTTACATACTTTTTAAAAATTAATTTTCATTGGAGCTTTACAGTATTGTGTTAATTTCTGCCAAACAGCAAAATGAATCAGCTGTACATATACATATACCCTCCCATTTGGACTTCCTTCTCATTTAGGTGCACTGTCTAGGTTTTCTTTATATAAGGTGAGCATCCTTATACACTTTTAAGAAAACCTCAGAGGTGGACATTTTTTGTCACGATTTGAGAATTGCCCTGATGATGTCAATAGAATGTGTTAATATGACTCGTAACATCATGGGAGAGACTTTTTGAGTGAGCAGGTGTATGTGACTGTTCTGAGGTTTTAAACCTTCCCTGGTGCTTGCCCTTGGGGCTTCTCATTGCCCAAGAAGAACATCTCACCTTGATTCACAAACATATATGGTTTCCCTGCTGCTCAGGCAGAGGCCTCAAGGGACCCATATTACAGTAGGATAAAGAGCTTTGAAGCACTCAGATCTGGAAAGAAGAGGCTGAGTGAATGTGGAAAGATGCCCAGGGACCCTGGGTTCTTAAGGAACATTGTGCTGAATTTATCAGCTCTCCCTAGCAGCACAGGGCAGAAGTTGTTCTTTGCTTCATTTCATCAGCAGGGGCTCAGATAAAGTCATTCTGTTACCGTCTTTATCTATTAATTCAAGATTTGTTGGTGTTTTCTCTTTTTAAAATAGAGATATGGCTGTTTTGACTCTTAGGCCGGATCTGAGGGTTGTTGGGCGTGACCAGGAAAAGCTCTGGGCTCACTGAGCTTTCCCATGCTCTCTGTGTTTCTGCACCCCTGGTCCAGACTGGCTGGCCTGAAGGAGATGGGCTCCCTGTCCTCTGGCTCCCAAGACTCCCCATAGAAAGAAACCAAAGGAAAGTTTAGAAACTGTTTCTTGTTGGATTGTGGATCAACTGAAGCTTGAGCCCCTTGATCTGGTGTGGGGGATGCTGAAGGTCAGTTGGAGATGCAGAGCTGTGATGTACCCGGTAGCTGTGGGCCAACAGCAGGCTCATGGTGTCTGCCGTCTGCCGGTGGGTCTGGCTGAGACGTGCTCTGTCTGGTGGCCAGAGGCACTTGTGGAAAATGGGCACAATGACAAGACCAAAGACAGAGGAAGGGGCCAGATAGATGTTTCCCTAAGTTGCTTTTCCTGCAACAGCCCAGCCAGATGTGGTTGATAGCAGATCATGAAGGTAGTCATAGGCACATTTGGTCTTTTCCCTGTTCCCTGTATGAACCATTCTTCATAAAATGCCTTTCATAATAGTATGGAGGTTCCTCAAAAAACTAAAAATAGAGTTGCCATATGATCTAATAGTCCCAGTCGTGGGTTATACATGTCATATATACCCAGACAAAATTTGAAAAAAATACATGCACCCCTATGTTCATAACAGCACTATTTGCAATAGATATGTAAGCAACCTAAATGTCCATCAACTGATAAATGGATAATGAATACACACACACATAAACACACACAGGGATATTATTTAGCCATTAAAAAGAATGAAATAATGCCATTTGTAGCAACATGGATGCAACTAGAAATTACGATACTAGGTGAAGTAAGTCATAAAGATACTTACATATGGAATCTAAAATGAACATATCTACGAAACAAAAACAGACTCACAAATATAACAGACTTGTGGTTACCGGGGGCGGAGTAGGTGGGGGTTGGGGAAAAGGGAGTTTGGAATTAGCAGATGCAGATTATTATGTGTAGGATGGATAAACAACAAGGCCCTACTGTATAGCACAGGGAAGTACATGCTGTGATAAACCATAATGGAAAAGGATGTGAAAAGGAATATGTATATGTATAACTGAGTCACATCACTGTTCAGCAGAAGTTAAACACAACTTTGTAAATCAACCATACTTCAATAGAATTTTTAGAAACTTTTTCATAATAAAATTTTAAGTATTAAAAAACTGCAAATAAAAGGCCTTTCCTTGGCTTTAGCAAATGTTAAAGAAAATCCTCTGCTGTGAGGGAGGAGGCTGCAGGGTCAGTGGTTTGAAATAGGAGTCTGAAAACTGGGTTTTGTTATGCATCTCCACAAACTTCAGCCTCCAGGACCCTCTGTTAAGTCATGCCACCCCTAGCACCTCAGTTTCTCTAAGTTGGAGGTTTCACTTGTCACTGCTAGTGCCCCCCCCTTTTGAGATAAGGAAACAGTTTCTGGGAACTGGAGTGGCAGTTTTCCTTGACCTGCATTTTGCATTCTTGGGACAGCTTAGCAGAGCCATGATCTCAGTCGAGGTACAGTTGGCCTGGGCCACCGCTGGGTCTCTTGCTCATCATGCTGAGTGGGCATGATGGGAGAGGGCTTGTTGGGTGCTGTGCACGTGCATTCAGGGTGCCAAAAGCACTCCCAACCCACAGGAGGCAGAGAGCCAACCTGCAACAGGAGTCCTGGCTTCCGGGCCTGCCCACCATACCTCTTGGGACTTCCTGCTTAGACAGCAGGCTCCAAAGCTCCTCCAGCTTGGCAAGTGTTGTTCAGTTGCTAAGTTGTGTCTAACTCTTTGCAACCCCATGGACTGCAGCATCCCTGTCCTTCACCATCTCCCAGAGTCTGCAAGCATAATGTCTGATGAACAGCTTACATTTGTCTGTCTAGTAAACAACAGGTGGGCTTTGGGGAAATTCTGGGGAAAAAAAGAGAGGTTACATTTTTCTGAGAATATTACTGGATTATTGTTGTTGGCCATTAATGGTGCTTTCTCATCTCTCACTATTCTCTTAGGTTCTGCCCCTTGAAAACAAAATGAAGGATCCTAAGAAATTTTCGCTCATCCTCTATGTGGGAATGGCTATCGTCACTGCCCTCTATGTCAGCCTGGGGATTCTGGGTTACCTGCATTTTGGAGCTAACATCCAAGGCAGCATAACTCTCAACCTGCCCAACTGTTGGTATGTAGGGAAGGAGGGAATCCTAGGAGCACTGGTTTTTTTAAAAAAATCAATAAGGGTCATAATGTGTATTTTTCCTCCTTCTTATCTCTTAAATCAGCCCACTTCACTTTAGCCCCTTCGTGCCCCCATTCCCCAGATCAGCACCATCCTCCTTGGCTGCCCATCAAGCCTTTTGGCTGGTCTCCCTGCCTGAGTCTGACTCTCATATCTGTTCTTCTCCTGTTACCTGTGGGAGCCATCTAACCCTCAGTCCCGTCATGCATTCCCCTGTTGAGAGGGCACAGAACCTTCCCTTAGTTCTTAACGATGAAGAGGAAACCCTGAGATGCAGTGAGGGCCGCTCAGGCTCTAGCTCCACCCCCATCTAGCTCCTTCTCAGTGAAGAGGCCTCATGCTGGGAGTCACTCTGTTTGAGAAATTCTCTAATGTCTCACCGACTGAAACGTCAAGTCTAGGTCAGTGGCCCTCCTCTCTGCTGCCGCGGGGTCCCATGAGGATCCTGTCTCAGTCTTTATTCCATTGTGTTGTGGTTGTCTGTTTACCTGTGCCGTGCTCTCCCTACATTATAAGCTTCATTCATGTTACCCCAGCCCCCTGGCACAATGCCTGGCATACAGTCAAAACCAAGTGAAGATTTTTTGAACAAAAAGGGAGGACTAACTGCTGAGTCGGTGAGGCCTTTATAAATGAGGAGAGCTCACCAGAAAGCCACTGGAGCACAGAGGATAGAGGTGATCTGCTTTGTCCCAGCTCTCTATAGCCTTGGACAGGTCACAGCTTCCCACTGCCTCAGTTCCCCTTTCTGGGGACTAAGACTAGTCATTTCTGTCAGAATTGTCATGCAGATCAAATAACATGCGTGAGCTTGGTACTGCTGTACTGGCACTATGGAGAATAGGATGGTGCTGAGCTTTGTACTTTGTTTGGATGAGTCGTTCTGATGGAGACAGATGCCTCGTGGATTGATTGATCCACTGACTGATGGTGCCACTTCTCCCAGGAGATCTGAGCCCAGAAGGGTCAAGCATCCAGTCCACTGACCTCGAACCTTTCCAGATACATAAGGAAAGCGGAGGGCAGCCTTGCCTGGTCCGCAGCTTCTGCTGTGCCTGTCCCAGGACTGTCACTTGCTCCGTGCGCAGGTGCAGGCGAGCCTCTCACCATGGGCTGGGAACCCTTCTGTATCTCACTTTCCCTAAGTCATGATTGCTGTATTGCAGAGAACGACCAAGACATACTGAAATCCTTCCCGAAAAGGTAAATGTCAGAGGGTGTGTCCTAAGCAGCAATTCTTTTTGGAAGATTAAAATTTCATTGCAGACAGCAGCCGTGAGCAGATGCTGTAAAGCTTGTCGAATGCCCTAGGGATCAGAATAACCTTTCAGGTTGGCCTGGTTTTAGAGGTATAATGGGTGAGGCATTGTACAAGGACTGACTGAGGAAATTGAGAAAAGTATTTTTTCAGTAGGATCAGTGTTTAATACTGGTCACCCTGATCAGCAGACAAGTGGTAACCCTGAAGTGGGCTGTTTTCTCCCAAAAGTCTTTCTCTTTCCCTCTAATGCCTGCTTTTCAATTTCCAAATATTCATGCCTTTTCAAAAGAGAAGAGTCAAGTAATAGCTCAGCATAACTGAAGATAAATGGATCAGGAGCAGCAGAAGCAGCCAACATAATCTGAAGCCATAGGCGAGCATCTGTCTTCTTTCCTCTGATGTTTCCACCCCAGGTCCCCTAATCTTTCTGCCTCCCTTTGGGTATGATTTATTTGGCTGTCCCAGCAGGTGGCTATCCTGAATCTAGATTTCCCAGCACTCCAGAAGGCTTTGGGGCTGCACTGAGTTTAATTATAGAGCTGCTAGCTGGTTTTTTCCCAAAGGGTTTTTAATTATGTATTCTTGGAGCAAAAGACCTTTTGTCAATCTCAGTCTCTCCCAGGGTGTTCTCCTGCTTATAGCATTAGAACATCTTCTAGGTATTAAGTTCAACCACAGAGAAAGTCAGTGCACACCGTGAACAGTATAATCACTTTTTAAAAAAAGTCTTTATTGAATTTTTACAATATTGCTTCTGTTTTATGTTTTGGTTTTTTGGCCCTGAGGCATGTGGGATCTTAGCTCCCCGACCAGGGATTGAACCCACGTCCTCTGCACTGGAAGGCGAAGTCTTAACCTCTGGATCACCAGGAAGTCCCTATAATCACCACTTTTAAATAGATTTCCAGCAAGGGAGGGAGGCCACAGTTTCTTGCTGGTAATGCATGAGGGTCTTCTTTGAAGTGGAACTTTGCTTAGGGGCAGGATGGCCTTCTCTTTAATGGGCATGTCAAATCTGAATACTTACTGATCAGACCTTTTTTCTACTCTTCACTGTCCTAGGTCTGGGATAAGATAGACGTGTCCCATAGTAGGTTAGCAGTCTCTCTGAGCAGCCTCCCATGAAGCAGTGGTAGGATCGTAGCCAGCCCTAGTGGGATGGAAAGATGGCTTTTGTTCCTGCCTATTCATTCTGTGTGGTCACCATCTGATTCTTGGGAGCACCGCGTTGGATGGGAAAGATATGAAAAGGCTTGTTGCATTTGAATTGTATTTTTTTTCCTGCTGTTTACTCCTTTTTTTCTTGCCTTTTAAAAATGTTTTGTTTATTAATTTTTACCATGTCATGTTGGTCTCTGTTTTTATTTGTTAAAGGCCATATGCCCGTGGAAAAGATTCCAAATGTTCAAAGGGCATACAGAAAATATTAGGTTTCCACTTGGCTCTTCAGGACCCCTGTTTTACAATTTTCCATTTCAGAGGTTTCTTGTGTTTCCTCCTCAAGATACTTGGCGTATATAGGAATGTCACATGTACGTGTGTCTGAAAGGGGGTGATTTTCCTTCTTTTTCCTTTTTTAGACAGTGGGTACCATACTGTCTACACTGTTCTGCTTCATGCTTTTTTTCACTTCAATTTATGTCATGGGGGTAGTTTCGTATCAGCACCGGAGTTCTTTCTCCTACTTTTGAACACTTCTGTGGGAATGCCAGTTTTCCCAGGTGGCGCTAGTGGTAAAGAATCTACCTGCCAATCCAGGAGATGCAAGTGACATGGTTTGGATCCCTGAGTCGGGAAGATACCCTGGAGTAGAAAATGGCAACCCACTCCAGTTTCTTGCCTGGAAAATTCCATGGGTAGAGGAACCTGGCAGGCTACAATCTATGGGGTCACAAAGAGTCAGACACGCCTGAGCACATCGGGGTGCCATGATTTATTTAACCAATTCCCTACCGATTAACATTGGAACTCTTTAATCTTTCAGACTTAGAGCTGCAGTGACATATTTTTCCTGTAAGTTTATGTGTGCATGTACAAGTATAGCTATAGGATAAATCCCTAGACCTGAAATTGCTCATCCAAAGGAGACATGCGTTTGTAACTTGGAGAGATACGGCCAAATCACCACAGAGCCATTTTGCACTCTCACTGCTGGGTGTGTGAGTGTGCACAGCTGGCTCTGAGTGTGTCTCGACTCTCTCTGCAGGCTGTACCAGTCAGTTAAGCTGCTCTACTCCGTCGGCATCTTCTTCACCTACGCCCTCCAGTTCTACGTCCCTGCCGAGATCATCATCCCCTTCTTTGTGGCCCGTGGGCCTGAGCACTGTGAACTGGTGATAGATCTCTCCGTGCGCACTGTGCTGGTCTGTCTGACGTGTGAGTAGAAGACAAGATCATTACCTTGTCTGTTTTCTCCCCAGAGGGCGCCCAGTCCCCAGGGCTTTTGTGAGAGAGGGCCTGTGTCGTAGCCAGTGTTGTGTGAGCAGGGAACTCTGGGCACTGTCTCAGCATCAGAGTTGAGGCATGTCTGCGGAGGGACTGAATTGATTATAGACATGCTCTAAAGGATACAGGAACAGGAGTGGTAGTTTCTTTATAGAGACAGCCTAAAATGTAATGGCAATGGTCATGATGCTTCGTAAACGGGTGCAATTATTCTGTATGAAATATGGCAAAAGTTTAAAAGAGATCCATTTAACACACATGCATAATGAGTACTGTAAGTTCTTTGATAGCAGGTGTATCTTTGTTTATTTCAAATAATCGTGTTTTCAGTGTGACAGTCTATTCCTTGGATTGCATTTTGAGACTGCCTGATATTATTCTAGATACTTTTGGATGGTGTTCTCCCTAAAATCTGTTTCTTAGAAAATTTCTGTTGACTACCCTAGGTGTTTGCTTTATTACTTTGTATTTAATTCCTCTCTTCTGACCACATACCAGGAGTGTGAGCTGAGAGACAAGATAGCGCCTTATTTGTTCTTGGTTAAAACTGGTATAATTCAAAAATAAATTATTTTTTTGAAGCTCCTGTGAAGTTGATAAAATAATTCTTGAATAAATTGGTCTGTAATATCTAATTTAAATTTTAAGAGATTTACAGTTTCTTTCTAAATTGAAATACTTGAATCACAGATGTATGTCTCTTTTTGGCCATGGTTAGTTGTTTTTTTTTTTTTTTTAAACATTTTACTCTCTTGGGAAAAGAGACATCTTTGCTTATCATATTGGAACTTTCCTTAAAGTATGCAGTCCAAGCCTCTGTCTTTGAAGTAAAGCTGGTCTATATTTCTTTTAATTAGTTTTTTTTTAAGTTATTTTTTAATTGGAGGAAAGTTGTTTTACAACGTAGTGTTGGTTTCTGGTTGCAACAATACAAATCCACCATAGTTATATATGTATCCCTTCCCTCTTGAGCCTCCCTCCCCCGCCCCCCACCCCTCTAGGTCATCACAGAGCACCAGTCTGGGCTCCCTGTGTTGTATAGCAACTCCTCACCAGCTATTTTACACATGATGGTGTACATATGTCTACGCTGCTGTCTCCATTCGTCCCACTCTATCCCTGCCCAGCTGTGTCCACAGGTTTGTTCTTACTTCCGCATCCCCATTCCTTTCCTGCAGACAGGTTCCTCAGTACCATCTTTCTAGATTCCACATGTATGTGTTAATATACGATATTTGTTCATTGGACCAGAATGGAGTGTTTTAGGGATGAATGATTTGATAGTTGTCTAACGTGCGCTCATAGTCTGGAAAGTTTGAAATGACTTCATTGGTTGACTGTTAGCAAGAGCAGGGCAAGCAAGAGGCTGTCATCCTTTCCTCCCACCCACGTAGATGTGGGGAGCAGACTGGCGCCCATCCCAGGATGGCCCTCCCCCAGCCACCTACAGGTACCTTCCTGATGTTACTTCTAGGGCAGTGGGTGGAAGCTCAGTGTCCCAGGTCTGCATGGAAGGAACTCACTGGAGCTGAGACCTGAAGACCTTCCTATTTAATCTTGCGCAGCTCTCCTGCTGAGGCGTTCTTGTAGGCTGGACCTGGGTAGCAGAGTGCACACCTTGGTTTCACCAGCCCCAGAGAGCTGATGGCAACCAGGAATCTGACTTCTCATATTTTTAACTGGACAGCCCTTTGGGCTATCTCCTTAGACCAGCCTGGAAAACAGCCCACTGCCTGGAGGCCACTGCTGCCCCAAAGTGATTGAAAGGAAGGAATGTGCAGGGTACAGCTTTGACTTTCCAGTAAAGCACCTGAATGTGTGATAAGATCAGAGGCTTGTACTCTCCTAGATTTTACTGTTGTCTCTTGCCGGCAACCCTGAAGGCTTTGATCAAGCATGTGTATTTCCTCTACAGAGGAATTAGATCTGAGTGTTGAGGAGACAGCACCCATGTGCACGGTGTTCATAATGTCAACTCTAAGGCCCCGATTCTTGAGTCCAACAGATACTAGAAGAAAGGATAGGGATAGCTCAAATAATGGGCTTTGTTTCGGAGTGGTTACTGTAGAGAAAGTAGGGCTATCTGTGTACATGTGTTGTCCCTGCTGGAAGAGCTGGGGCACTGAGCTGGCCCTGGCTCCTCTCACCGCCCCATTTTCTTCTCAAGTTTGGCTCAGCCTCCGGTAGCATATGTCTCGCTTCCTGCCAGGTTCCTCTCCGCTGCACCCCGCGGGATCCAGCAATCCTGACTCACAGACCTCATGCTATCCTTAAATGCCTCTTGATTTTCACTTCGCTTTCCCTGGCTCTGTCTGTGGGTCTCACCTCCCTTCTGCGGTGTGACGCTCAGAGGATACGAGCTGCTTTTGATCTTCAAGCGCAATGGGTTGTTTTCCCTTTCTCCTGTGATCTCTTGTGACTTGACCTTGCATCGTCATCCTATTAAAGGGTGCAACCCCTTCATCTCTGAGTGCTCAGCCTCTCTTGCCTTCCCTGGAGACTTTGAAGTTATTGTGGGATTCGGGAGCAGTATTTTACTGTAGCACCAACTTAATTGCATTTATCTAAGTTCATTTTGTTTTTGTATCTTTGTAACTTCAGATCCTTTGGCCAAAGGTTAATTGGTATATGATTTTAGATCTTTGATGTAACTGTTTTCATTTACACCCATAAATTTTAATGGCAGCTTATATTATTGCTGTTTGGGCTATTTTCTTGTTTTCTCCCCAACTTTCTCTCCACCTCCTCACCCTCCATCCCCAAGGGAAGCAGGAAAATCTGGTTCAGCCTCATTTTTTTTTCCACTTAGAATTCAACCACTCTTCCCCATCTGCCAAAGATGACCATGTCTACTTTTTTGATGCTTTATTTCACACTTTTGGAGAGGAAAGGAAAGAAAAATATGCATGTCAGAGATTGGTGCTCATTTTGTTACAATTTTATATGGGACAGTAGTTTCTTCCAGCCCATATGTTTGGCCATGCAGACCTAGCAGATCACCTTATGTCCAGACCTTGTGTAGGAGAGGTTGGGAGAGGCTGCTCCACCTGAAAGAGGCCAGAGATGTGCAAAGAGTAGTTTCTTTGGATTCCTTGAGGCGCTAACCTGTCCTCCAGTGGTTTGAACTGATCTGCTGTGGCATTTGCCACATGACACATTTTATTTCAGTTAGGTATGAGAATGTCATAAACCTGTTATTGAAGACAGAATAGCAGTACAACCATCTCAGTTAGGAGATGTATCAGCCTAGAATATAAAGCAGTCCAAGCAGCCAGACTCTTTAGAGGATGAAGCTTCCAGGTCCAAACAAAGCGGCTTTCTCCACCCCTTTTGGCCTCCTACACATCTCGGTCTTGCAGCTACAAAGAAAGAGAGCAGCAGCACTAACTGTGCTCTGAGCCCCAATCTCCACCACGGGCTCGGTCATGAGGCCTCAGTTTCTTCATTTGTAAGATGTGAAAGGGATCCCCTCACTTCATGTCTAAAACTCTGTCATTCTGCACTAGTACTTTGAGCTTGATTTTAAATTCCTACCAAAATATTACTCCAAAAAAAGTTAATGTAATAAAAGCGTTTGAAGATTGTCTAGATCTAGAGTAAGTGAAAAAGAAATTCCCAATATCCCAGTGACTTAAAATAACTTTTTTGCATTTTATCTTCTGTGTTAATCCCCATGGGCGCTTTTTATAAATAATTGCAGTCCTCATATACATGTGATTTTGTCTTTGGCATTTGGTTTAAAATTGTCTCATGACTGTGCATATCTTTGGAAATACTTTTTATGACTGCATGATATTCCATTGTATCGGTAGGTCATGTTTACGAAACTACTCCTTTAACAGTGGACATGTAGGTGGTTTCCCTTGTTTTTGTATTGTTTTTAAAATTTATGCTCCCACTAAAGGAAATTATACATTCTGTCCAAGACTGTTATTAATTTTAAAGACAGATTTCTAGCCGTTTGAGAGTCACACAGATGAGCTTCATCCACACTGGTGGTGATAACAGCAGTAAGCACTTCTGGACACAGGAGCGGTAAGTGTCCAAGGGCCTTCTGTCAGCGTGTTTGTCTCTTAAGTGCTTTCTCTGCTCTGTGCGTAAGTCAGCTCTTTCTGTTGTGGTCTAAAACCACAGGCTCAGAATTCCAGTCAGTTCCTTCTCTGAACATGGCCGTTGGCCTCCTGCTGCTTCAGCAGTTAAAAGATCACGTTTTCAGTGTCTCTTAACCCAAAAGGAAGATGTTTTGCAATACCATTGGAGCCCTCTTGACTAATCATGTGATCTGCTCGTCCTCAGGGCAACAGCGAAGCTGTTCATGTCACAGCTAGGCTGCTGCAGGGGGCTGGGGAACTGCCAGTGGGGAGAGTGCTGTCTTTGACCTTCTTTGTGTGAGATGCTCTTTCTGTGGGGGAGTAGGGAGAGGGTTCCTGGAGGAGGGCATGGCAACCCACTCCAGTAATCTTGCCGGGAGAATTCCCATTGGCAGAGAAGTCTGGCGGGCTATAGTCCATGAGGTTGCAGAGTCAGACACAGCTGAGCAACTAAGCACAGCACAGCACAGGGAGAGGGGGTTCCCAGTTGGCTGCTTCCTCAGGTATCTGCCTTCTTGGATTTCTCTTTCTTAAGGGCTTTAACTCATGGAGTAAAGACATTCAGTGTTAGAAGAGGTTTTAGTTGCTCCCATATCTTTCCTGAGTACCTGATTCCCATCTCTGGAATTAGTGAAATCTAGTTTGCCTGGACAGGGAAGCCTGGTGTGCTGCAGTCCATGGGGTCGCAAGGAGTTGGACATGACTGAGCGACTGAATTGAACTGAGTTTGCCTGGTGTTTGGTAAACAGAGGCCTTGGTTATTAGGTCCTCCGTTTGGGTCCCTCTCCCTTCCTCCTCCCCCAGCATATTAACTAATGGGAAGTTCATTCTTCCTGCCTTCTCCCCTCATTATGTTTCTCCAGTGTCGGGCTGCATTTAGGGTTCAACTGTGTATCTGGTCAAGCTAGGACAGGAAGAGGGTCCTCCCTTTGCAGCCCTGTGGTCCTGGCTTTTTAAAGTTTTGCCCTTTAAAAAATACCTCTATTAAGGACATTTGTGTTAAACATACTTATCTTGTATATCAGTAGTCAAGTCAAGAACAAGTTTTCAGGTTGCTATTTTAAAGTCATGATGAAATGGAACATTTCCATCCAGTCTGAGAAAAGATTCTGATCTTGCAAGCTTCTGTTTCTTTCTGTTTTCACTTAATTCTTATCAGAGTGGAGCACATGACTCCATTTAGCTCATATCATGAAGTACCCATCTGTCCTCCAGGCTAGTACGCAAGAGGAAAGGAGAGGACAGACCCTCAGCACTGGGAGGGGCCAGGCAGATCCTCTGACTTGTCTCCTCCAGGGACTTATTGTCTCAGCATAAACGCCTGCTTTCTCTTCAGTGGTTGGAGCATCCCGGGGACCAGGAGGAATAACTCACACTTCCTTTTATAGTACAAAACCAGAGCGACTCGGTGGTTTAATAGCCGAGTCGTGTCTGACTCTTTGTGACACCATGGACTGTAGCCCGCCAGGCTTCTCTGTCCATTGAATTCTCCAGGCAAGAATACTGGAGTAGGTTGCCCTTTCCTTCTCCAGGGGATCTTCCCAACCCAGGGATTGAACCTGGGTCTCCTGCATTGCAGATGGATTTGTTACCAACTGAGCCACCAGGGAAGCCCTAGTCGGGGGCAGGGGGGCTAGAAGTTACATTTTTGGCCCGACCATGTCTTCTAAGATGGAATCCTGTGAGTCAGCTGTATCACTCTGGAGCAGCACATGGTACTTCCCAGACAGTGAATTGAGGGACATATTCCAGAACACATTCCCAAGTGACTAAATCTGCATTGTGCAGTTGCTTAAAATTTCAGAGTCAAGTGCAATGCAAGTTATCCAGTGTTAATGAAGTCACCTTACTCCATGGGTAAATGAAGTTAGGCTCAGAATGGGAGCTGATTCCACACCCCAGGTCACATGCAGCCTGCTCCTGAGCAGGAATGGATAATGCTGTTAGCTAACATTTATGAGGCCTTTGTTATGTGTGTAGAACTCCAAGTTCTTTACCTGAATGATCTTATTTGACCATCCCTATTTAGCAGTAGGGAAGATGTCTTAACTAGGTTAAGTAACTGACTGGTCAGTGGTGGGTTGGAGCCTAGATTTTGAGTCCCGACCCTTAACCACACCCTTATACCAGCCTTTCCAAGGCCCAGATCTGATGACTGCCTCAGCTGTTTCCATCCCATTGCTCACCTGAACTGAAACATCTGGAGCCACCGCTGTGTGGTTAAACATTAGGCAGAGAGATCCAGACCCCAGAGAGGGCAAGTGTCTTACTCCAGGTCACACAGCAGATCAGCTCTTGTTGTCTTAGGTTTTCTGTGATGAGAGCATCATTTTGTCATCAACCTACAAACACTTCCAACTTTCCTCCAAACTCAACCCTGACGGTTTGAGGGCCATCATCAACTCTAGTTAGAAATAGCTGAAGGCTGAAACAGACTATTTTAAACTTGCAGAACAAGTTAAAAGCTTATACCTTTGGTAGACTCTGAAGGCTTCAGAACAGTGAGGGTATTCAGAGATAATTGCCATGAAGGTTGAATGTAGAAGAAAGAAAGAGGAAGGGATTGCCCTGAGGTTGTAAAACCCTGGGCAGCATAGGCAGATCTGAAACTCATTTTCCTTGTACCTCCTTTTGTTACCAGGCTTCAAAATCCTTGTCTGGAGTCCTCTGAAAAGCAGAGAGGGGTCATGGCTGACCTGTACTGGATTTTCTACCTCATGATTGTGGTGTGTCTCTGGGAAAGCTAATCTGGTATCTGAACCCCTCAGTTCTTCACAGACAGGATCTTTCTGCTGATCAGCCAGATCCCCTGTTCTCCCTCCTCCTGCTCATACCATTCTGTATTTTCTTGATCTTTGGGTCTATAATGTTACTGAATCAGGTACTTGAGGCCCTAGTTCCAGTTCTGTCACTTTCTATCATGTAAATTCTTCAGGGCTGTCTTTCCGCGGAGACCATAATAATGTTGTGGAGGTCTGTACCTATGGAGCAGAGGCGAATTCAGCTCAGCGAGTGCTTGTTTCCCAGTGCTGTCTGCTAGACAGTAGACGTTCTGCATGATGGGAGTGCTCCAGGTCTGTGCTGTCCAGGATAGTAGCCAGGAGGCACAGGTGGCAGTTGAGTCCTTGCAGTGTGGCCGGTGTGACTGAGGGACCGAGTTCATTCAGATTTGGATAGCTAGTGACAGTGGCGTTATTGTACGGCGCGACTGCAGAGTGAGTGAATGTGAGACGGGTGACGTGGCTCTGCTTATCCCGGTTCCCAGCCTGCCTCTTGCCTTCCCGCATGGAGTGGTGTTCCAGGCAAAAAAGTGAGTATTTCTCTTAAAACCTGGCCTCTAAATGTAGCCCCTGCTTTCATCTGGTGCTCACCCAAAGCAGCAGCAATTGATTCCAATAGTCCATCTGGAGGGTACAGTTGGCTGCACAGGATTAAGAAGTTCTGGCGTCTCACCACTGTGATGCCTTCCTCAGAGCAGTTGGACTTCGCTTCTGCTTTATGAAATGAATGTAGAATTGAAACCCTCAGCAGCAGTTAGCAGTGTGAGTCTACTGTGTCCAGTGTGAGTCTCTTATAGAGATCAGGGAGGAGATAGATGTGCTCTGGATTACTGTCTCAATGCTCAGAACTGCTGGCCGGAGCCCAGCAATGGGGAAGACGATTCATCAAAATAATTTGATTATTAGCGAGTTAACGGTGCACTTGCCATGAGCAACGAAATATACACTACTGCTGATAATATTAACTGTATTGTGTGCCTGGTGTACACCAGGCCTTTTGTTAAGTGCCTCTGTAACCTCCTTTGATCATCACGGGAGCTTTTATATCTTCATCTCATCAACAAGAAAACTGGGGAGTAGAAAAGAGCCATGTGTCACTCAAGACACAGCCAGAGTCCAAACACTAGTGCCCAATTCCAGAGCCCATAATCCTCAATAAACCTATGAAACATTGGCTTTCACCACTACCCGCCCCCCGAGTGGAGAGCTGAGTTAGGGGAAGTCATAGGGTCAGTGGGCAATGGAGTAAGTCCTCTGCTTGGATTTAAACAGCACTGTCTGACTAGCTGGCTGGTGGTACAGGTGTTGGTGTGCTATGGAAAGCTGTGGCGTTTCCTCACGCAGTCCTCATTTCATCTTTATCATCTCTGCACCTTCTTCACATACACCCGGGCTAAGTGTCAGGTCTGGAAGCCACCGGCTTGTCCTGACACAGGAATGCAGTCATCGTGGGGGGCTTCGCTCTTGAGGTCAGCCTGCACACAGATCTGCTTCTTTTCGCTGCGTGAAAGTGCTCTATGCCATGGGGCTTACATGGGATTGTTCAGAAGGAGGGTCCCCCCATTCCCACCATTTCATTTCTTGTCTTTCAAGTAGAGAGGTTTGTGTCAGAGGTACCTCAGGGGTAAGAAGATGAGCAGTCGCTCAGAAAAGGTCTACCTCTTTTTCTGCTCTCCACTCACTGTCCTTTAGTAGGACCAGATTGCCCTGGGATGTAATTTGGCTCCTTTTCCTCAGAAAGATGGAAGTCACAGACTGTGACAGGAGAAGCTGGGAGATCTGGGTTCCCATCCCAGTTCTGCCTACCTTGCAGTGAGTCCTGGGTTATGCCACCTCTCCAGGCATCAGTTTTCTCATCTGTGCAATGAGAAATTGAGCTGGATGATGTTTTGGCTTCCTTGGAGCTCCCCCTTCTGTGAGACGGACTTGCTAGATTTGCTGAATGGTAAGGCGGTCTCTCCCAGCTCTGGGTGGTCCTCAACAGGCGTGTCCTCTCTCCCACAGGCATCTTGGCCATCCTCATCCCCCGCCTGGACCTGGTCATCTCCCTGGTGGGTTCCGTGAGCAGCAGTGCCCTGGCCCTCATCATCCCGCCCCTCCTGGAGATCACCACCTACTACTCGGAGGGCATGAGCCCCATCACCATTGTCAAGGACGCCCTGATCAGCATCCTGGGTTTCGTGGGCTTTGTGGTAGGGACGTGTCTGACCCTGTATGAGCTGATCCAGCCAAGCAGCGCTCCCATCTTCATCAACTCCACCAGTGCCTTTGTATAGCAGGCTGGGTGCGTCCCTGCACCAGCCCACTCCACCCTGTGTGTTCCCCCAGCACCTGGCTCCAGAGCCTCAGGCAGGGTCCAGGCTCTGGGGGAAGGTAAGGTCGCTGTCTGGGAACCCCTACCTGGCTCCTAGGTACCCTGGGTCAGGTAGGGATGAAGACAGGGTAGGGCGTGGGCAGCAGATTCGCTGCTGCATGGGAGGTACCTCTAGCGGCAGCGCCATCTCTGTTTATTTGTACTTATTTTAACCCGGAACTTTTCACCTCTTTTCCCTGATCCCACCTCCTCCCTTCACTGCCTGCCTTTCTCCTTCTGACCCACCTCTCCAAATTATCCCTGTTGCACAATTCACTTTATCTAAAAATTTCAGTGTCTGTCACCTCATGTTTTCTCCTTGCCCGGGCCAAGCCTAGATGAAATAATGTGGGCATGCCCCTCTTTATCAAGCCAAGCCCACCTCTTAGCTCTCTTCCAAATATTTTACCTCAGTATTCTCCTGCCTATTCAAGTCTCCGCCCAGTAGTGGAGCCTACCTAGTAGTTGAAAACCAGCCCCCAAAGCTAGAGGTTTTGGCCTTTCTCTGGCTTGCCGTGACCCTTGGCAACACCACCTCCTCTCCGGTTTCCTCGCATGGGTCACGATACTGTTATCTTAGTTGCTCGAACTGCTGAAAGATATCAAGTGCTGCCAAAATTGAAAATATTTATATTTTATTTAAAACCAGCTTTTGTTTTTAGATTCTGTCTCTAGATCTGGGCCTATTTGCAACTTTTTCCTTCCTCAGTAAACTCTCACTCAACTCCTCCCTCTGAGAGGAAACTGAGTCCAGGAGGTGTCTACGGAGGCCCTCAGCACCCTTGGCCGAGGACCCCAGAGCTTTTAGTCAGGACCATCGAAGTGCGGACCTCTGTGGGGAGTCACGGACCTTGCCTCCCATCAACCAACCTGATTTCCTCCTGAGAAGGCAGGAAGGACTCAGGAGATGTTGCACGAAGCGGAGGGGAAGAATGGCGATGTGGGGTGGGTTTCTCTCCATAGGAGGCTTAGAAAACAGCCGCTTTGTGCATTCAGACCTGTTCCCCACCTCAGCTCCTGACGGACAGATGGCACGGCAGCGTCCAGGAGGACACCCCGACTCTTGCTGTGAACGAGAAGATGAGGCCAGTGTGAAGGGCAGTTCCCAGAGTTTGCAGCAGCTGGTCCGACACTGCATGTGGTGCTCGGTTGTTTACAAGCCCTGGAGGACAGGGCGGGTGGGCAAAGTACCCAGCCCCAAGCTGCCTCCAGGATCTGGACTTCTAATGGAACCACTTGGTTGGGACTTCGGTCTCCTGTGTTCTGAACACTAATCGTGCCCTTGTCCCTCTACCCCCAACCCCGCATGCCTCCCTGGGTATCAGAAAAGAGGCAGCCTCAGGGCTGACTCACCTCAAGGTCAACCATCAGGTGTGGGGACAAACTGCAGAGAAGGCTTGGAAATGTCCATTGCGCTGTCGGCTGCCTCTTCCCTCTTGGTGTGACAGGTATCACAGAAGGCTGTTCACTGAATCTCCGTCTCTTGAGTTGTGTATGTGTGTGTGTGCACGCACATGCTCCTGTGTAGGTAACAGGGTCGTGCTGTCCTCCACCCCTGCCCGCCTCTTACCTGAAAGTGGGGAGAGCAGCACTCCTTTATCAGGGGTTTACTTTTTGTGTTTCACCAAAGCTCTTGGGGGCTGGGACCCACCCTCACAGCCCCAGCTTTTTTCTTTCTCTTCTGTTCCAAAGCCAGACTCTCTCATTCAGTGACACCTGACCTACTTAATCATTTGTTCACTTAGGAAGATGCAGTCAGTGGTGATCTGGTCTCCCTTAGGAAAGTGAACACTTTCCCCCATTCTTTCGGCTCTTTGGTGGTCACTCACAGGTGCTCATGTGACCAGGGTTCTAACTGGAGGTAGCAGTGGCCCTGCCCTCTGGAGCCTCAAGCTTTCTGAGTAACTTCTGGTTACCAAAGTGTAACTTCAAGAACCTTTAACTCCCATTTGCAAGCCCAGGCTCCAGCAGTCTTTCCAGAGCGGTCCTGAGTATTTGTTTCCATCGAGAAGGTGTGGGCCACTATTAAGGGCTCAGACATGTGTCCCACCCACAGCTTCCACGGTGGAGGCTTCTGTGTGCTCAGGGCACAGCTAGAGGCAGTCCTGTCCAGGCGGCTCTTGAGACCCAGTCTGGGATGCTGGGACCTGACAACTGGACAGCACGATCCTGAGGTCTTTTGGCCCCATGTCTATTGCTTCAGGGCCCCTGCCCAGGGAACCTGGTATGTAGGAGAGACTGCTGCAGCCTTGGAGCTTCAGGAAACTAGCTTGGCCTGGCCTTGCCCTGTTCGATAGCTTCCTGTGCTTTTTCTTCTCGGGCAGCCTGATCACATGGCTGCTTCAGGAGACCCAGGCAAGGTGGATGCCATGGGGACCTTCCTGCTTGTGCAGTTGCACAGCAGTCAGTTGTCGAGTAAAGGGTTGGCCAGATGGTTTAGTGGAAGAAGCCCTTCCTTTTACAGAAGCAGCTGGCGAGCCCAGCTCAGGGAAGCTTAGTCTGCTGCCCACAGGGCTTCTCAGTCAGGGCTCCCTCCCTGCTTCCTTCGCAGCCTCTCCCTGGGCCCTGCTTTAGTCTCTGGTGAAGAAGCCCCAGCATAAGTAGGAGACCAATCAGGGAACAAAAGAGCAAAGGCTTGCAGGGATGTGGGGCCACATCTTTCTGACCAAAGGTAAACGATAGGGCTTTCTGGCCCAGTGCTGTTCACTCTGTGTCCTTCTCCAGCCTCCCCAGGGCGGCCCCAGGTTCCATCAGCCCAGAGGTAGCTTCTCAGAGCCCCTTGTTCCTTCCTGCAGACGCCACTATCAGGAGCAGGTTTCCAACTCCCTGCAGGCAGTATACCTCTCCTTAAATGCAGGTTCTTGCTGGGAACAGCGTGACCTGGCATCCTCTAGTCACTTTTTCTAGAAGTTGTACCATTCACAAGTGGCATTATTTATATTTATGTTGTGCTGCTAAGAGCCCTTCATGTGCACAGACCCTGGCCAGATGGATGTGACTGTGTGGTGTGTCTTAGCCTAGAACCTGCAGCTTAACTCCTCTGTCAGTCACCTTTCCAGTCAGATTTACTGGCTGATAATGCTCACCGTTTACCCTCTACCCCCACGAAAGGCAAACTTTGCAGTTTGCAAAGTTGTCTTAAAGTGATGATCTCCAAACAGGTATGTTAGGAAAATCTTTTCCCCCTCCTTGTTCTCCTGCCTGGCTTTTTTTTCCCTCAAATCTCTCCCTTCCTAAATTGTAGAACAGCATCTCTGTTTAACACTACATGTTTGCCTCATGTGTTTTTGGAAGTGCAGAATCTCAATTTATGTCTGTTTACAGCTCTCTTTATTCACTACTCACTGCAAGGGAGTCTGTATCAGTTTGTTTTATTTCATGGCTGATTGGATGTTCAGGTGAGCCCTGGCATCTACCTAGCTCAGAACACAAAGCTGCTTCTTGGTGGAAATAAAATTAAAAAGGCTTGACTTGATGTACAGGAGTCGGCTCCAAGTCTGCCTTAGAATTTAATTTTCCAAGGTACATTACGCATCTCCAAGACCATTAAGAGGAAAGGAAAGAGTACGGTTTATATTGAAATCATGGTTAATACTTTTAGACAGTCCTGCTAGTTGCAAAGCTGTTTGCACTCACGGCATCAGCCTGTGACATTTCTTCCCTGTCCTTTAATCCCCGGGTCTTTCCCTGGCCAGGGGACATAAATGGTGCTGAGCTGAGGTTACCAGAGTCGCGGTGGGGAGTAATGGTGAAGTTGCCTGCTGTCAGCCATGTTCTTTTGTTTCAATCAAGGTGATGCTGTGGAAGTGGTTTTGTTTTACTGAAATTTACTGAACAATAAAATTATGTGACTCTGTTGTAAACCATGTTAGTGGATATGTGACCAAGAGGAAAATGAAAAACTGCCATCCAGCGGGTCTTGATAACTAGACAGTCCCGTGTATGTCATGTGCCTGTGTGCATGTGTACGTTCTGAATGGTACGTGTAGAAATGCGGGTCATGCAGGGACTCATGAAGATTTTGTTTTGGGTTCTGCACACGGATCATGTGTTAAACTTTTCCTTAATAAATGAGCTTTATTTTTTATTTTTGAGAGCTTGGAGTCTGTGTCTTTGTTTTCTCTCTGTCTCTTTTTTTTTCCCCCGATCACTCAGATCCCTTTACTGGATCTTAGGTCAAAATGTTTCTAGGTTTATGTCACAGAACTCATCTAGGGGAGTAGTGTGAACAGCAGACCCACCTATGGATGGAGAGTCCCTGAGAAAGGGCAGGTAGTTACTTTTCTGTTAGACAATCCTGCTCTTCCTAAGTCTACTCCTGCTTCTCTTGAAAGCTTGCGTAGGAATTCTTAGCCCCCTCTGTGCATGTCAGAGGACCACCCAGGACAGGCGTGATGGTTTTCAGTGTCAAGGTGGTTGGGCGATTATATTGAATAACCCAGTTATTCAGTTAAACACTAACCTAGGTGTTGCCGTGAAGGCATTTTGTAGTTGTGGTTAATGTCCACAGTCAGTTGCTTTTAAATAAAAAGATAATCCCCAAAATGTGTGTGGGCTTCATCCAATCAGCTGAAGAGCCTCAAGAGCGTAATGGAGGTTGTTTCACTGAGAAAGAAAAAATTTTGCCTCAAGACTACAGCATTGACTCCTGCCCAAGAGTTTCTAATCACCAGCTGGCCATGTACATTCTGAACTTGCCAGCCTGCACAATCACACACGTTCTTGAAATGCCCGTCTGTGTGTGTGTGTCTTGTCTCCTCCTCTCTCCGCCCCCCACCACCTCCCATATGTTTTCATGTGTGTACATCTCCATCTTACTTGTCCTGCTTCTCTGAAGAACCCTGACTGATACAAGAGGTAATACTTGTATTACCCCCACCTTTCTTGAAGTGATGAGATAGACGTCAGGACATGGAAGAGATGACTCCCCTTCCTTTTTTGTCACATTGCAGAGGAAAAGCAAGGCCATCCAAGCTGCCCCTAAGACGGTTTGAAAACTAATCGTTGGACACTAGATTAGACTTCTCTAAAAGCAGAGCCCTCAAGGAGCACTGTTGAGGCACAACACTTATGGAGAAAGGTGGGGAAACATGACTGTTTTCTGTGATCAGTGTTATTACTGGACCTGAGGGGCTCAAAGGCATTCAGTGTCTGTTCCAGAACAGCGGCCAGCAAGGGACAGAGTTGGGATACTTACACAAGCCTTGTGGTTGCAGAACCCAAGCTCTTTCCTGAGGCGCTGGCTGCCTCGCCCTACTTGTTGCAGCCTCAGGTGGGAGGGCCACCCTTAGGGACTGTTGAGAGGCTTAGAGAGAATGCTACATGGTACCTGGCATGAGGGGCTCATGAAACATAAAGTATTAGCTGAATTGAAGAAAACCAAGATTTGGAGAGGAGCTGTTTTACTTGTATTTTTGGTTCTGTGTTCATTCGTTATAATCTTGTCTTGCTCACTGGCTTCAGGCAGAGCATTCAGCCCTTCTTAGACTGTTCATGTTTTTATTCCTGCTCATATCCATACATAATGGCCATAATCCCTCCTTCCAGGTAACGAAGGCCCTCAAGGTCAGCCCACTGCACTCACACAGACATAAGCTGAGTGACAGGAACTGGATTTGGACCCTAGATCTAGCCAGGGCTTTTTGCTAAGTAGGTTGGTTTCCTCAGACCCAGCCCATTGCAGATGTGTGCCAAGAAACTGTGTGTCTTCAGCCAGTACCCTTTAGATCCTTGGCCACTGATATCCTCCCACCTTTGGGAGAGTAAATAGGGATATAATTTACATATGATAAAAGTCACTTTTTTTTAGGTACGCAACTTGATGAGCTTGGGCAAATGCATGCAGTCATCTGACCACCATTTCAGTGAAGATACAGAATGTTTCCTTTACCCCTACAGGTCCCTGTGTCCCTTTGCTATCAGTCCCATCCCCATGCCACTCGCCCTTGGGAACAACACATCTAACTTTTCTGTCTCTAGTTTTGCTTTTTCTAGAATGTCATGTATATGGAACGTTACATGTTGTCCCTTCTGTCTGGCTTCTTTCACTTTGCATAATGCTTTTTATACTTAATGTTGTGACATGTCAGGAGTTTGTTTTTATTTCAAAATGATACTCTGTTGTGTGGTTGAACCATAGTTTATTTATTCATTCTCCAGTTGTTGGACATTTGGGTTGCTTCCAGTTTTGGGTGTTCTGAATAAAGCTGCTATGAATATTCATGCCCAGATCCTTGTGTGGCCACATGTATTTATTCAGTTCAGTTCAGTTCAGTCGCACAGTTGTGTCCGACTCTTTGCTACCGAAGCCCGCCAGGTCTCCCTGTCTATCACCAACTCCTGGAGTTTACCCAAACTCATGTCCATTGAGTCGGTGATGCCATCTAACCATCTCATCCTCTGTCATCCCCTTCTCCTCCTGCCCTCAATCTTTCCCAGCATCAGGGTCTTTTCAAATGAGTCAGCTCTTTGCATCAAGTGGCCAAAGTACTGGAATTTCAGCTTCAACATCAGTCCTTGCAATGAACACCCAGGACTGACCTCCTTTAGGATGGATTGGTTGGATCTCCTTGCAGTCCAAGGGACTCTTAAGAGTCTTCTCCAACACCACAGTTCAAAAGCATCAATTCTTCAGCACTCAGCTTTATTTATAGTCCAACTCTCACATCCATATATGACTACTGGAAAAACAATAACCTTGACTACACAGACCTTTGTTGACAAAGTAATGTCTCTGCTTTTTAATATGCTGTCTATGTTGGTCATAACTTTCCTTCCAAGGAGTAAGCATCTTTCATGGCTGTAATCACCATCTGCAGTGATTTTGGAGCCCCCAAAAATAAAGTCTGACACTGTTTCCACTGTTTCCCCATCTATTTGCAATGAAGTGATAGGACCAGATGCCATGATCTTAGTTTTCTGAATGTTGAGCTTTAAGCCAAGTTTTTCACTCTCCTCTTTCACTTTCATCAAGAGACTCTTTAGTTCTTCACTTTCTGCCATAAGGGTGGTGTCATCTGCATATCTGAGGTTATTGATATTTCTCCCGGCAATCTTGATTCCAGCTTGTGCTTCTTCCAGCCCAGTGTTTCTCATGATGTACTCTGCATATAAGTTAAATAAGCAGGATGACAATATATAGCCTTGACATACTCCTTTTCCTATTTGTATTTATTACTCTTTGGTAAAAACCTTGGAGTGTAATTGTGAGGTTGTATGATTCAGTGTATATCAACTTTATAAGAAATTGGAAATTTGTTTTCCAAAGTGGCTATACCATTTTGGATTCTTACCAACAATTTATGGAAGTTCCACTTGCTCCTCATTCCTCCCAATACTTCATATTGCAGTTTTTTCAGTTTTACCCATCTTAATGGGTGTGTAGTGGTACCTCATTGTGATTTTAATTTGCATTTGCCTAATCACTACTGATGTGCATCTTTTTCTAGGTCTTTTTGCTATTGGTCTTTTTTTTTTTTAATTAAAACTTTTTATTCATAAACAACATGATTGTCTATGTGGAAATGCAAAATGCAGAAATACAGAATAAAATTTACCATTAGAGACAATTAGCACATTCACAGTGTTGTGCAGCTATTACTAGTACCTAACTCCAGAATATTTTTATCACCCCAAATGGCAACCATATACGCTTTAAACACTTTCTATCCCATCCCTGCATGCCATTTAAAAATGTACATAGGTCAGAATGGCTGTCATCAAAAAGTCTACAAACAGTAAATCCTGGAGAGGGTGCAGAGAAAGGGGAACCCTCTTACACTGTTGGTGGGAATGCAAATTAGTACAGCCACTATGGATAACAATGTGGAGATTCCTTAAAAAACTGGAAATAGAACTGCCATGCTGCTGCTGCTGCTGCCGCTAAGTCGCTTTAGTCGTGTCCGACTTTGTGCGACCCCACGGACGGCAGCCCACCAGGCTCCCCCATCCCTGGGATTCTCCAGGCAAGAACACTGGAGCGGGGTGCTATTGCCTTCTCTGAGAACTGCCATACCACCCAGCAATCCCATTGCTGCGCATACACCCTGAGGAAACCAGAATTGAAAGAGACACGTGTACCCCAATGTTCACTGCAGCACTGTTTACAATAGCCAGGACATGGAAGCAACCTACATGTCCATCAGCAGACAAATGGATAAGAAAGCTGTGGTACATATACACAATGGGATATTACTCAGCTATTAAAAAGAATACATTTGAATCAGGTCTAATGAAGTGGATGAAACTGGAGTCTATTATACAGAGTGAAGTAAGTCAGGAAAACACCAATACAGTATATTAATGCATATATGTGGAATTTAGAAAGATGGTAACGATGACCATGTCTCACATGGTGAGAATGATGTGAGACAGCAAAAGAGACACAGAGATAACACACTTTTGGACTCTGTGGGAGAAGGCGAGGGTGGGATGATTTGAGAGAACAGCGTTGAAACATATATATTACTATATGTGAAACAGATCGCCAGTCCAGGTTTGATGCATGAGACAGGGCGCTCAGGGCCAGTGCACTAGGACGACCCTGAGGGATGGAATGGGGAGGGAGGTGGGATGGGCGTTCAGGATGGGGGACACATGTGCACCCATGGCTGATTCATGTCAATGTATGGCAAAAACCACTACAATATTGTAAAGTAATTAGCCTCCAATTAAATAAATTTAAAAAATTAAAATGTACATGGGATTTTTTTGCTTAGATATGGTAAGGTACACAGAAACAGGACTGTCATGAAGGATAGTTTTTAAATTTTGTTTATTTATTTTTTGGCTGCATGGTCAGGGACTTTAGTTCCCTGACCAGGGATCAAACCTGTGCCCCCTGCATTGGAAGTGCAGAGTCTTAACCACTGGGCCACCAGGAAAGTTTCAGGATGAAGTTTTTATACTCACAGATCCATGGAAACAGGAGGCAGAGCCACACAGAAAAGTGCCAGGGGTGATCAGGAGGCAGAAGAGAAACAGAGGCGTGCGTGGGAGCCTTTAGGGTGATTTTTGTGGGAAAGGCGAGGCAGGGCAGGGTTAACATCAAATGAGCAAATTTGAGGTTAGGTAGGTAAACACTTTGAGCAGCCTGGGCTGTAAAGGTGGTCTCTAGTTGTCCATAACTCCTGGAGTGATTTAGGGTGGGGACTGTGTTCCATACTGATAAGATGAGTTGGGTTGGGAATTGCACTCTGGATTGGTTGATTTGCATATCAAAGGGATGTCCTCAGGCAGGCTGTTTGCTGTCTCTAGAAATCAGCTGACTCTGGGAGGGGCAATCGGTCTCTGGGTCCACAAAGACCCCAAGAAGTCAAAGCATCATAAAGTGCAGAAAATAGAAAATGTGATTAAACACTGCTTCCTCCTATCCCTGGCAACTACTAATCTGCTTTCTGTCTCTATGGGACTTTCCTATTCTGGATACTTTATATAAATGGAACCAAACAATACGTGACCTTTCTGGCTTCTTTCATTTTATATAATGCTGTCAAAATCCATCCATGTTGTAGTGCACATTCGTAGTTCATTCCCTAGCAGCAGTCACAAACCTGCTTTCCGTTTCTTGGTTTCATTACTTGATGTAACCAGCATCTTCATCATCTCCTCTTCTCCTCCTTCACCTTCCTCTTCATCGAGTTGACCATTTTCCTTTTTTGCTTGGTTCCCTGATTCCTTAGTTCCCTGGTTCCCTGGTCTACCTTCTTGAATGGAGTATTTATTCAAATAATTTTCTTCTTTTAAAATTTGGTCTTTAGGGACTTCCCTAGTGGTCCAGTGGCCATGACTTCGAGCTCCCAGTGCAGGGGCCCAGCTTTGATCCCTGGTCAGGGAACTAGATCCCACCTGCTGCAGCTGAGCGTCTGCCTGCCACAACTAAGGCTCAGCACAGTCAAATAAATAAAAGTAAATTTAAAAATATTTTTAGAACTTTGGTCTTTAAAAAGATTAAACTTTTTATTTTGAAGTGATTATAGGTTCACAGAAAGGTACAAAGAAATATATAGGGGAATCCAGTGCACCCTTCACCCCATCTCTCCCATGTTGACAGCTTGCAAGACTATAGAGTTGTAGCCACGCGTTCTGGGAAACAAACTCACTCAGAAGGACAATGCAGAGAGTGGAGTGCAGTTTATTACACTGGCGGGCCCAAGGCAGAGTCTCCTCTTAGCTAAGGACCCTGACCAGTTTTTGTGAAAACTTTATATACCCTAAGCGTACGTGCCCAAACCTACCTCCTCAAATTCCCTGAAACTAGTCTGAACAAAGGAAAAAGAAAGATACAATCAAAGTCAACCTGTGATTCATGTGCCTTAAACCCAGGTAGTTAACACTGGACAATTATCAATAGGCTTGTGGTCATTCCCCAATAAGCATAATAGAATGTATGATTCTATTCGGTCACACAGATAATTAGGGTATTCTTTTAGGCGATGGAGAGCTCTGGGGCTCTTCCTTCCGGGGGTCCTGGTTTTCCAGTAGGTATGTCGTATCCATAGATACTGGGCATATAGCTCAAAGTCCACAGTCCGGCCCAAGATGGAGTCCTGCTTTCAAGATAGAGCCTGTCTGTTTCCTCCTTCAATAGTACATTATGACAACCAGGAAGTTGACATTGACACAATCCATGGAGCTCATTCTTGTGTCTCCATTTATAATGCACTCATTTGTGTGTGTGTGCATGCTTGTGTACGTGTGTGTGTGTGGCTAAACAGTTTTAGTCACGTGTGGCTTTTTCCACCACGGTCATGGTGCTTAACGGTACCTTTACCACAAGACCCCTTCATGCTACCCTTTGGCTAGGTAGTTAGAATAGGAAACAGGAGTCCAAAATGGCTGTGGCTAAAAGACAAGGAAGGGAAAAGCCCGTGAAAATAGAACAAAGAAAGGTCCAAGGAAGGTCCAAGGACCGGAATGAGGACCTCAGGTAGAACAAATAGCACCCCTGGCTAGCCCACTTTACATAGGGCAGGCCCAGGGGGAGGAAGAAACATATAATAAGAGGAGCCAAAGTGCTCTCTCTCTATCTTTCCTGCACGCTGGTGCGCTCCCCCACTCTCTTCTCATCTTTGGGTTGGCATGCCCTCAAGCCTCAAGGATGGATTCTCCTGCTATTTTCTAAATAAAATAGAGCTGTAACATGGAGCTGTAACACTGATTTGTCTGAGAGCTATTACACGGTCTGTCCAAGACCTGAGAGCTGTGACGAGCCAAGGGCTTTAATGTCCGTCACTCCAAATCTTTGTTGTGACGAGACAGAACTGAGGAATATACACTCACCTGACACCTTCGTAGACACATCCACATCCTGAACCTTACCAACATATGCTATCCCCTGGTAATGACTAATCTGTTTGTTCGTCATCTCTGTCATTATATTATTTAAAGAATGTTCTATAAATGTAATTATATTCTATGTATCCTTGTGAGTTTGACTTCTTTCACTCAGTGTAATTTCCTTGAGGATCATTCAAGTTGGTGCATGTATGAATCGGTTGTCCCTCGTCATTGTTGAGTAGTCTTCCGTGGTATGGACATACCACAGGTTGTTTATCAATTTACCTATTGAAGGAAATTTGCATAGTTTCCAGGTCTGGCTCTTACAAATAAAGCTACTGTGAATATTTATGTATAAGTTTCTTTGTGAAAAAAAGTTTTTATTTCTCTGTGATGTATGTCAGAAGTGCAATTGCTGGGTTATATGGAAAGCCTGTTTTTAGTTTTAAAAGAATCTTCCAAACGAGTTTATAGAGTGACTGTACCATGTTACCTTTCCATCAGCAGTATATGAATGATCTAGCTTTTTTTTTTTTTTTTTTTTGCATCTTTGCCAGCATTTGGTGGTGTTGTTATTTTCTATTTTAGCCATTTACCAGATCTTATAAATGTTTTGTTAGATTTATTTAATTTTCTTTGGAGCAGTGTTAAGTGGTACTGTGTTTTTTATTTCAGTTTCCACACATACATCTGTATTATATAAAAATGAAATTCATTTATGAGTATTATTCTGTCTTGTGATGTTTCTGCCCTTACTTTGTAGTTTTATGAGTTTTTGGTAAGATTCTTGGGATTTTCTATGCAGATGTTCATGTTGTCTGCAAATAGTAGTTGTACTTCTTTTCCAATCTGTATACCTTTTTTTCTCTTTTTTTCTTTTGTCTTACTGCACTGGCCAGAACTTTCAATGCATGCGTGCTAAGTCACTTCAGTTGTGTCTGACTCTTTCTGACCCCATGGACTGTAGCCTGCCAGGCTCCTCTGTCTATGGGGATCCTCCAGGCAAGAACACTGGAGTAGGTTGGCATGCCCTCTTCCAGGAGATCTTTCCAACCCAGGGATCAAACCCACATCTCCTGTACTGACAGGAGGCTTCTTTACCACTAGTGCCACTTGAGAAGCCCCTATATTAGAAAAGAGTGGTCCCAGTGAACATTCTAACCTTTTTCCTGGTCTTACAGGGAAAGCTTTCAGTCTTTCACCTTTACATATGATACCAACTACAGGACTTTATAGAAGTTCCCCTGTATTCCTGTACCGAGAGATTTTCTTGAAATCATGAATGGCTTAATTTTGTTGAATGCCTTTTCTGCATCAATTGCTATGACATTAAAATTTTTCTTTTTTGCCTGTTGATATGATGGATTAAAATGGATCATCTTTGAATAGTTAACCAACCTAGCTTACCTGGAATAAGTCCCACTTGGTCATGGTATATGGTATATTATTTTAGGTATATATATATATATATATACACACACACACACACACGTGTACATACATATATGTATACACATAGGTGCACACACATATGTATACATGTGTGTATATATATTTGGATTGCTTTTTATTCACCCTGATATTGATATTTACTCTGACAAATGTAGAATCCAGAATGGTGCCTTTTTATAAATGAGCAAAACCATGTGCTACAACTATAATTTTTGGCATAAGTGTGCTTTTGCCAGTTCCCAGCTGCTATGTGCTACTTAAAGACCACATATATTTCCTCAGGACAGAGCTTCTCAGCCTTGATACCGTGTACACTTTGGGCTGGATTATTCTTTGCTGTTGAGACCGTCTTGTGCACTGTAGGATTTTTATCAACATCTCTGGTCTACTACTGGATGCCACCTGCATCCTGCCAGTCATAACAACCCAAAGTGCCTCCAGACATGGTCAGACTTCTCTGTGTGTTGTTTGTGTGTGTGTGTTGAGTGTGAGGGGTTGTTTGGAAATCACCACCCTCTCAAGAACTGCTGCTTTAACGTACTTAGCCTCTACCTACCCCTAACTGGGGAGATGTCCTTGTGTCTTGGCTGTGAAACAAAGATGTGTGATCATGGATACTACAATAGGATCTGCTTTTTAATAGCAATGATAACATATTAACGTCTTCTAAGCATTTACTGTGCCAACCATGCTAAGCACTTTACCTATATTCTGTCCTCAGACCCAGAGAGGTAAGGTGCTGCTAATATCCCTGCTTTTCAAACTAAAGCATAACAGCTTAAATGATGCCCAAGATAACACATTTTCTATTATTATTATTATTTTAATTTTTTAAATTATGCAAGTATGATAATACAATTGCAGGAGATTTGAAAAATCCAGAATTATTATCATTTTTGGCCACACCACAGGGTATGGAGGATCTTAGTCCCCCGACCAGGGATCAGACCCATGCCCCTGCAGTGGGAGCGTGGAGTCCTAACCACTGGACCACTGGGGAAGTCCCTAAGATCTCACGTTTCTAAATGGTGGAGCCAGGTCTGTCTGATTCTAGACCTCATGTCTTTGGCCCTTGGATCCACTGCCCTGCCACCTGATTCTGTCACTCCTCCCCTCGCATCCCTCGGTGGACACAGTGTGTCTCCAGACCCCTATCTGTGCACCTAACTCCTCCCACGTTCCCACCCCAGGCTGTTCTCCCCACCCTGGGCTCCACTGTCCCTCCACCCCCACCCATCAGAACTCCCCCCAGTGCTGAAATACTTTAAACCTTCAGGCCTTCCCTTTGTGCTGTTCTCTTAGCCCAGCCAGTCCTTCTCCCTGTGCTGAACCTGAAGCTCAACTTTAATACCCAGTTGTGATGGCTGCTGCTCTCTAGAACAGGGGTCCCCTGCCCCTGTTGTACGTACGGGTCTGTGGCCTGTTAGGAACTGGTGAGTGCTGGGTGAAACTGAAACCAATCCCCCCACCAATAATCTCTAATCTTCAGTCCACAAAACGGTAGTCTGGCTCTGCCTGCCTGTCTTTACCCCCAGACACTCACTTTTTGCTGCTCTTCCCCCAAGATGTCATGTGTGTCCCTCCAAAACACTGCTCTTATTCCTGGAAGATGCTTCTCCGTGAGGCCTTGAGAAACGCCATGTGATGGTGTGGCAGTGCAGGCTGCCCTTGCAAGGAGCAGTCTCACAATTCCCTTGCCATAGGTCCTGGTGGGTTCCAGCTGCCCCTCCTCCTGGAACATGGTTCTGAGTCCTCCCCAACCCCTTCCTGGCTGCCCTCCTCTAGCCGTGCCCAAGATTGCTGTGTCACTCTTAAGGCCCAGCCTCGGAACTGGATACAGGATTACCAGGGTGGCCTAAGTTGAACCCTGGGGGACTGAGCAGACTCTACGTCCCCAAACCCAGAGACTCCAGCTGTTAATACCACCTAGAATTATAGTGACATTCTTGGTCTCTGAACTTAGTTGGCTCATTGGACTAAGCCCTCTCAGTCCTAGTTGCTCCTGTTCCTTAATCTTCTGATGTCCCGTATTTATGATTAGTTTCAAAAACTCAAATATAAGGCATAGTTCTGGAGTCAGGCATCCCTGGATTGAATCCTGACCCTAGCACTCATGAACTGGGAGACTCCACTTGAAGTCACTGCCATAAGTTACAAGCCACTTAACTTCTTGTTCTTTTTAAAAATGTAAATATTGTAAATAGTCTTTTGTCTTTACTTTTTCAAAAATCTTTATTTATTTATTTGGCTGCGCCAGGCTTTAGTTTCAGCACTCAGGATATTTAGTTGCAGCATGCGAACTCTTGCTTGCAGCACTCGAGAACTAGTTCCCTGGATAGAACCCACGTCCCCTGCATTGAGGGGTGTGAAGTCTTAGGCACTGGACCACCAGGGAAGTCCCAAGCCACTTAATTTGTGTTCTTCTTTTCCTCCATCTATAAAACAGAGATGACAGTATTCACACCACAAGCCTTGTTGTTGCTGTTGTTCAGTCGCTCAGTCATGTCAACTCTGCGACCCCATGGATTGCAGCACGCCAGGCTTCCCAGTCCTTCACCATCTCCCGGAGTTTGCTCAAACTCATGTTCATTGAGTTGATGATGCTATCCAACCATCTCATCCTCTGTCGTCCCCTTCTCCTCCTGCCTTCAATCTTTCCCAGCTTCAGGGTCTTTACCAGTGAGTTGGCTCTTCGCATCAGGTGGAAGCGTCGGCATCAGTCCTTCCAGTGTATATTCAGGCTTGATTTCCTTTAGGATTGGCTGATCTGATCTTGCAGTCTAAGGGACTCTCAAGAATCTTCTCCAGCACCACAGTTTGAAAGCATCAATTCTTCAGCGCTCAGCCTTCTTTATGATCCCATTTCACATCTGTACATGACTACAGGAAAAATTGTAGTTTTAACTGGACAGAATTTTGTCAGCAAACTGATTCTGCTTTTTAATACACTGTCTAGGTTTGTCAGTAGCTTTTCTTCCAAGGAGCAAGCGTCTTTTAATTTCATGGCTGCAGTCACCATCCACAGTGATTTTGGAGCCCAAAAAAATAAAGCTCATCACACCATGATGAGGATTAAATGAGATAAGACATGCCAAGCGTTTGCACAACACCTGTCATATAGCAAGTGCCAGTAAGAAGTGATGCTGAGGATGATTGTGGTGAACTGTGTTTTCACCTGGGTCAAGTCAGGTGGGTTTTGCCTGGGTCTCTGCCTTTCTATGCCACTGTCTCGCTGTGTCAGACTCAGGACATTTTGAGACAGAACCCCAGTGGCTTGAGGATTTCCCTGAGAAACATTTGGGGCTGCCACAGCTCTATATCTTGATCCCAAAGAGCCCTCTAGTGGCTGATCTGCAAATGTGCAGGTGCAGGAGACAAAGGGAAGGAGGGACCTGGTGGGGAGAGAAGTGGGCTGGCTAGAGAAAGGCTCTGCATTTATGAGAAGAGCAGGGAGTTTTCTAGGGAGACCCCCAGTCTGGGATCAGACCTGAATATGGTCTCACTACTGTGAAGTGCTACCTGTGGGACTTCAGATCCACGCCTTCTCCTCTGCAGGCCTCAGGGTGAGGAGCATTGGGAATGATGACGAACTGGATCTGTGTTTCCCAGAGGTGATTTAGGGGACCCTGGACAGTCATTTTGAAAACCGGAATGTTCATGTGTTTTCATGTGGCGCTAGAAAAATTAGTAACTTTTACTTGTTTTCATCTATGGATATTATCCTTTTAGAGAGTGAGAAGTGAAATTGCTCAGTTGTGTCCCATTCTTTGAGACCCCATGAACTGTAGCCTGCCAGACTCCTCTGTCCATGGGATTTTCCAGGCAAGAATACCGGAGTGGATTGCCATTTCCTTCTCCACGGGGATCTTCCTACCCTAGGGATTGAACCCAGGTCGCCGGCATTGCAGGCAGACTTCTTATCGGCTGAACTACCAGGGAAGTCCGAAAGTGAAAATGAAAGCCCCTCAGTCATGTCCAGCTCTTTGCGCCCCGTGCTCTATACAGTCCATGGAATTCTCCAGGCCAGAATACTGGAGTGGGTAGCATTTCCCTTCTCCAGGGAATCTTCCCAACCCAGGGATCGAACCCAGGTCTCCCACATTGCAGGTGGATTCTTTACCAGCTGAGCCACAAGGGAAGCCCTATCCTTTGAAGGTGAATAAAAATAGTTTTAAAAATCTAAATACACTAAAAGAAAAATATTAAGTAAACAATAGAACAGGTATCATTTTATCAGGATCAAAATCATAAAATGAAAATCAAAAAGCAACAGAAATTTGGGCGCCACTGGACTAGATTCTTTGTGGTTTCCTGCACCGTTCTGATAAGCTAATCCTATCTGCATACTATACCTGGTATTGTTCCCTAGCATAAGGGTCACCATTTATTGTTTATGCTGCTATCAGCTCTTTGAACTTATCTCTCAGAATAGGGGTATTACTTACTCTTCATTTTACTGACCAGTGAGAGGCCCGGTCGTACCTGCCTGAGGCCACGTTATGGTGCGGCAGAGCCGGTTTGGAACCGAGCCCATTGGACCCCTGAGCCACTGTCTGCTGTGGTACCACCCATGTGCATGCCTTCTCTGCTTACCTGCACTGGGAGCTGGGCAGCAGGGACTAGACCCTCCAGTCTCAGTGATGGACCGGCAAGGCCTGCACGGACCAGGTTGCCTGGTGACATTCACATCCAGCTGGGCCTCAAGGTGAGCTGTGGAGCTGTGGCCACAGGTCACTCTGGGCAGCAGGGGACTGGCCTCCCAAGACCTGTGATGTAAGTCCCCTCAGCCTGGCCACTGCTCTGTGCTGCCAAGGGTGCTGGCCAGAGGTCAGCAGTCCTGAAGTCTTGTCCTGGGCCTTTCATTCATTCGCTCCTTAGCAGACTTGTCCTCTCACTGTGCCCCGCTGTGTCAGAACTAGAGGCGGTTTTCCAGTGTCCTAGGCCCCACCCCTAGAGGTTCTGATTTTGTATGTGTGGGTGGAACTCAGGGATCTGCAGGTTAGCCGGTTTTCAAGGGAATCATGGTGCTTAGTGACCTGTGGGGTCCCTTCCAACCCCCAGACTCCATGAACCTTAGCTTGGAATAGCCAGTAGACCCCTGTGACCTTCCCCTGACCCAATCCCAAACAGCCTAGGTGACAAAGAAAATAACAGTAAAAAAAGATATTTTATTGTTAAAAAACAACAACAGATGAGCAATGAAACCAGGCACCCCATCACTCACTCTCACAGTCGCCCGCACAGCCGTGAACCACACACACAGACACCCTCTCACCCACACAGCTCCCTCTAGCTGTAAGCAGCAGCCTTGTGGGTAAGAGTCACCATTTCTCTTCCTTTTTACTTTTGTCTCCCAAACAACACACATGAAAAAGCAGTGGACCAGAGTGGCAGAGGAAGGAGTGGCCAGGCCACCAGAAGCCTCTGGGCCCTCCCACTCCTGGCTACATACATTCTGCACATGTGTGCACATGTACTATACATGGACTCCCATGTGTGCAGACATGCACCCATACTGACCCTCCATGCATAGGGTTGAGTCACTGCAGGTAATCCTTGGACTGGCAGGTCTCTGAGACAGAGGGGCAGGAGAGGACCCTCCTGGTGTCTGACTCCCTGCTGCCACCCTTCCCTGCGCAGGAGTTGACTTCCTTGTGTCTAGGGAGGACATTGAGTCCCTATGGGGCAGCTCATCCAGACAGCAAGGTTGAAAAGTGCCTAAGAATTATTTCAAAAATGAAGAATCGTGCCCTTCTTGCCTTTGGCCCAAAGTGCTTGCGAAACTTGGGCTGAAGAGCCCAGAGTTTCATGAGGTCTGAATTCTTTAACAAAGATGGTTCAGGGCTGCACAGATCCTGGCAAACCCTGGCTGGTAGAAAGTCACATGACTTAGAAAAGGACAGACAAGGTGCTTGGAGTTAGATTAGAGGAGTGGGACCACCAGGAGACTGAGGCCAAATGATGCCCCTGGGGAACCTTCGTCATCGAGGTTCATCATCTTACCTCCGATGCCTGGCAGGCAGGGTGCACAGGTGACATGTGGTAGCTGTTCACCTGCTGCTCACCTCTCAGCCCCTTGCAGAGCCCCTGTTGCCCCGCAGGGTTTGTGACCTTGGACCTTGTCTCTACAGCAGATGTGGTGCTTGCCTATGAGGCACAGGCCCGCCATGGCCTGCAGAGCGCAGCTGTGGGCAGGTCTAAGAGTGTGCCCATCAGGGTCGGCCCACTAGTTCAGGCTCTGAATCCCTGGGGACCATCAGAGGGGCCCACTGCCTCTTGCCTATCCCAGGAGTCAGTTTTTCCTGGGTTTCCAGGGTAACGGCTCTGGGCACCCCCTTTCTGCGGGGGGCCCTGGTGCGCTGTGTCTAGAGCTCTACCCTCAGCTTCCCTCCATCCTCAGGGAGCAGCTGGGGTCTGCAAGAGCACATTTCAAGATTTGGCAGCTTGGACTGGGTATGGGGGCTTCCCTCCCTCTTTCCCAGCCATGCTCAATTCATTCCCCACCAGTTGGGGGGGAGGTGTCGGGTCCTCAGCCTCCTGCCTGCCTCCCTCTGAGGATAGCTAGAACATGACCTCCTCACAGCTCCCATAATCACTCTCCACCATGTCAGAGCCCTCATAGTTGGGGGGGGCCTGGGGCTGGCCCCGGCCCAGGGGGTGCCCACCCCCCACCTCACAGTCGGCATAAGAGGGCCCGGCCCGGCTGAGGCGCATGCTCACCCCCTTGTAGCCCCCTTCTGCCAGGCAGGGCCCTCCCCCTCCCTGCCGGAACTGCGAGTGGTAGTAGCTGATGGCCGTGTACTCGTTGAGACAGGGAGCCGGCAGGTGCTCCCGGGGACTGGGGGGCCGCGGGGGAATCAGATCTTCCAGGTTCTGGTTGCTGTAACGGGGTGGGAGAGGTGCTCGCTTGTTTTCCAGCTCCAGTGGGAAGGGGAAACCCCCGTAGAGGCCACTGGGGTCTGGCATCACGGCTGGATTCTGATGGCAGTGAGGCGACGGTGGCGCTGGGCCAGGGGTGACTTCGGAGTGGGGGTATTCCCAGCGTTCCTTCCTGGAGTACGTTGGGGGCCAGACCGTGGCTCCGCCTGGGTACACTGAAAGGGAACACATGATAGAGTGAGCTCTGAGTTTCCCTGGTGAAGGTTCCAGCTGGCCTTAGAGCTAATGTACATGACTTAGCGCGTGGCAGAGAGGAGCCAAGGAGTCAGTGGGCATGTGGCCCATCTGTGTGTGTTGTCTCTGGCAGCTTAAATTAATATCTAGAATCCAGTGGGGCCAAGTTGAAAGCCAGAGGTTTAACTCAAAGCCAGCCCATTTTGCAAATCTGTGCCACTGCTTCAAAGGTCAGTGGGATAAGGGAAGAATCTGAAGGGCTCCATGCAGCCAACTCCCATTCCTGGAGACAGCAGCTCCATCAAAATCCTACTGGTGAGTTTTGTCTCCTTAATTGAGGGAAACAAACATGTCTTTTGGACTAGGAGATGTGGTGGTGTCTATTACAGGGAGTGATTACATGAGACGTGGCTTGGAAGCTTGGTGATCAGGCATCCTTGGACCTGCCTCTATCCCTGGTCCTGAAGAGCTGGGAGAGTTACAAGTCACTGTGTCTATATGGGTCCCAGTTACCCTAATGGCAGATAGTTCATGCCAATAACTGTTGAACTATTAGTAAGTAAGCCTAGAAACATAAAGTACTTTACAAATTCACCTCCTGTTGAGCTGAAAATGAGAGGAGGGTGAAGATCCCTCCTTGGAGTGAGCCAGGTCTGGCTCAAGGCTGCTGTACCTCTAGACGTGGCCAGCCAACTAGACAACTGCCTCTCTCTCTCCCTTTCCAGAAAAGTGTAAATATACATGTAAGTGAGTTAAAGTCACTCAGTTGTGTCCGACTCTTTGCAACCCCATCAACTATACAGTCCATGGAATTCTCCAGGCCAGAATACTAGAGTGGGTAGCCTTTCCCTTCTCTAGGCAATCTTCCCAACCCAGGGATCAAACCCAGGTCTCCTGCATTGTAGGCGGATTCTTTACCAGCTGAGCCATCAGGGAAACCCAAGTAAATATGTACAGAAGCTTCCTTTTAACCCCATGGATCCTCCCCACCCCTATCCAGGGTCTGTGGGTTTCTGCCATGGACGTCAGTCCTGTGGAGTGACTTGGAATTTAGAGGAGTGGATCACAGTTCAGTGGAACGAGGCATAGACTCTTGAGTCCAGAGGCCTGGAGTCTGGTCCAGCCCACTAGTGCACCGAATTTCTTGAAATTCAAAACTGTACTTGACAGCCTTGATGCAAGTCAAAAAGTTCCCCGACACACGGGTCTCACTTGAGAGGAACACCGAGTTTTCCCGCACAACTTAATCTGAGCCCCTTCTCCCCTCCTGATCTCGACCTGAGGGGCGATTCCCCTACTTTGTCTGGAAAGGGATCCCACCTTCCCGTCGCACCTCAGGAGGAGGCAGGTCTCGCACTGAAACTAGAGAGGAAGCCTCGTGGGTCGTGCCACATTCCGAAAGACACCGATTTCCCCGTCCATTCAAGGTAATTCCCGATGGCTGGACACCTCTGCGAATGTAACCCCGAGGATGAAGTCACATCCAGTGCACCCTGACCTTGACCACATCCCTTCGTGGACTGGATGGTGGCTGAAAACACTCATGTCTCAGATAATGGAGTGTTTCCATTTACTGCCCTGTCCCATCAATCCCAGAGGCTAGCAGCCTGTGGCTATACTGACCCATCTCCTCGCCAGACCATCTCCTCTTAATGATGGCCTCACTGTCAGGGTGGGAAGAGACCGCGGCTGGCGGGAGTCTGGGAGGAACACTGCAGACCATGGGCCGTTGCTTAGAGCTGGGTCCAAAAGCGCCAAGTTCATTTGGAGCCGAGGTCTTGCCTGGCTCCGTTTGGTTCAGGTTGTTGCAGGAGCTGGTGCTCAGGGGGTTGAGCTCAATGGCAGGCATGGCTTGGGTGTCAACACCCACACTCCTGGCCAGGAGATCTGGGTCCTCCATGGCCACGGGCTTGTGTGACTTGCAACGGCGGCAGTAGAAGAGAAGCACCGTGGAGATGACGACGATGACCAGCAGGGCCACTATGATGATCAGAATCTCCTGCTGTCCCCAGTCCCCCCTTGTGATCTCAGGGGTGACGAGGCAGTGTCCTTCTGAGCAGCCCCTGGCCTCCATTTCACACCTGCAGGGACAGAGAAGTAGAGGACCCAGTCACTATATAGGCCTTTCCATGTCCCCTCTTAATTTATTATTTATTTGGCTTTATTGAGTCTGAGTTGCAGCATGCAGGATCTTTCTTTGCAATTCACAGATTCTCTACTTGTAGCAGGCGGGCTCTGAAGCGCTCGGGCTTAGTAGCTGCAGCCCTCGAGTTTAGTTGCCCCGTGGCATGTGGGATCTTAGCTCCCTGACCGGGTGCTGAGAGAAAGGACTTTAAGATAAACATATGGGAGACTCTTGGACAAGCCCTTTCCTTCTCTGGGTCTCAGTTTCCCCACCTGTAAAATGGGTGGGTGGACCACACCACTGGATCTCTTACATACACCCTGACAACAGGATGGGGGGTCCCTTGGGAGCGTGTTATAAATAGAATCCCAGGCCTCCTTCCTTGGAGATTCCAATTTAATTGTTCCAGGAATTTTTATTTTTCATAAGTCTCCCTCATGATTTTTAAAGGTTTCCAAGTTGGGAATTCGTAAAACCGGTGAATTGCCAGAAGCCTCTTTGTGTCTAGGATTATCGTGGGGGATTCTCCTTCCCTGGCAACCCCAGGGCAGCATTACATAAGGTACAGGTAGGTAGTGGTGGGGCATGAATCCACAGTGGAGCCTGTCCCAAGGGGAATCATTGCCCCCGGGCCACTTTCTGAAAAGTCAGGGGCCAGAGCAAGAGAATAAGAACTTGAGCATTTTCAGACTTCAGCAAAGACAGGAAATGCCTGAGGAGCTGGTATGAGGTAGATTCCTGGGCCCCAGCCTGGTGAGTCCAGTCCACTAGGTTCAGCAGAGGGCTTGGGCGATCTGTCTGTATAGCTAGGACCTCCCCTCCCAGGGTGCTCTTGATGCAGGTGGTGGGAGGAAGGAGGCCTGACCCCTGCAAAAGGCCAAGAGGCCAGGTCACTGGATTACTTGGCCCCTGGCTGCCCACTGGCCTCTTTAGGGCTCAGAGGGCAGAGGTGCTGCCAACCTCAGGGAGAGGAGCCCACAGCCGGGGGCCTCTCCTGTGCTTACCTGTCTCCTGTGTAGGGGTGAGGGCAGATACAGGGGGCTCCCTCGGGGGAGGAGATGCAAGTTCCACCTTCCAGGCAGGGAGTCGAGGTGCAGTTCTCCTTTCTTTGTTCGCAGTGCCTCCCAGCAAACTGTGGGTGGCACACGCAGATATATCCTGGGAGGAAAGGGCAGGGAGGCGAGAGGACATACTGGCCTCGTGGTCCAGCAACTGCAGGTGGACTGAGCCCCCAGGATGGAGGGGGACCTTGAGTGTTTGCAGATCCCAGGGTCCACACTTGGCTACTGAATGCTCCCCTCTGCCATGTGCTCTGTGTTGGGCAGTGGTGCTCAGCTGGGCAAGAAGACTTGATCCCTGCCCTCAAACAACTTACAGCCTACAGGGAACATTCATCTAACAGATATGAATGGGTATCGTCACTGTCATCCAGGACAATGCTATTCAGTGTAGTCACTGTTCTAAGCATCTTCATGTATTAGCTCATCTGACCCACCCGTTGGCTCTGAGATTGGTTGCTGTTATGGTCAACATTAGTTACTATTATTGTCCTTGCACCTGGGGACAGGTGGAAGTTGATGGCTGGCCAGGAAGTGAGGCCTGGGAATGTATGACATTGGCTCAGAGTTACACCACAAGCAAATGGAAACTTGGGGGGGCGGGGGGGTCGTCAAACTGAGACAGTTATATATCATATCAGTATATTAGTAATTATTATAAAAATTCGTTTTATTGAAAGGAAGTGTTAGGGGAGGAAACTAGCCTAAACTAGGGACCAGGGGAGGTTTCTTGGAGGAGGTGGTATTTTAGTTCAGACCTGAAGGATGAGTAAAAATTAGCCAGGCAAAAAGAGAGGAAGATGCTTTAAGCAAAGGAGAATGTGTGCAAAGACTCAGAGGAGAGGGCATGACATATCACCAGGGGTCAGGGCAGGGGTGAGCCTAGGGAGCAGAGGGGAGAATGGGAGCAGGAGGGCTGGCAGGTGAAGGGTCCAGTGCATAGGAGCCATAGGCAGGAGTAAGAAATTGGGATTCCATCAATGGCACCCCACTCCAGTACTCTTGCCTGGAAAAATCCCATGGATGGTGGAGCCTGGTAGGCTGCAGTCCATGGGATCACAAAGGGTTGGACACGACTGAATGACTTCACTTTCACTTATCACTTTCATGCATTGGAGAAGGAAATGGCAACCCACTCCAGTGTTCTTGCCTGGAGAACCCTAGAGACGGGGGAGCCTGGTGGGCTGCCATCTATGGGGTCACACAGAGTTGGACACGACTGAAGCAACTTAGCAGCAGCAGCAGCAGCAGCAGCTGAACAGCAAGGGGAAGCCACCACTAGGGTCTGAGCAGGAAAGTGATGTGCTCAGATCTGCACTGTGTAAGGATGGCTCTGGTGTCTTGCTGGAAGATGCTAGTGGAGGGACAGAAGCATGAGAGCAAGGAGGTGGCTGGTGCAGAGGAGAAGATGAGAGGTGATGAGGGCTGGGGTCAGACTCATGGCAGTGGGGACACAGAAGTGATGGACTCCTTGGATAGCTCAGGTAGAAATGACAGTATTATCAGTCAGGCAAACATTAGAAAACGGGAGACTGCCAAGTGTTGACAGGGATACAGGTGCTTAGGAACCCCACGCACTTGCTGGTGGAAGTACAGACTGCTGCAGCCATGCTGGTCAGCAATCTGACCTGACTTAGTCAAAGTGTTGGTATACTCTGGGTTTGTTAATTTCATGTGTGTGTATGTGTGAAAGTTCTCATGTAGGTTCGTAAGATGACATGGAAGGATGTTCAGTGCAGCCCTGTTGATGGAAGTGGGATGTCCATTGCTAGGAAAGTGGAGAGGGGAAAGGTAAGCACATGCACACCTTGGCAAATTGAGCCGAAATTAAAAGCAGTAGGAGGGAGGTTCAAGAGGGAGGAGACATACATATATATGCCTATGGCTGATTCATGTTGATGTATGGCAGAAACCAATGCAACATTGTAAAGAAATTATCCTCCAATTAAAAAAATATTAGAAAAAAGAATTACTTGTGGCAGTGTGGATGGAAGAGTGTAAAAATTCAAGCATGTGAAATATAGTTCATGCATGTTGAAAGGATACTTTTAAAAACTTTAGGGATCTCCCTGGTGGTCCAGTGGTTAAGATTCCATGCGTCCACTGAGGGGTGAGGGTTTGATCCCTGGTCAGGAAACCAAGATCCCATATACTGTGCTGCTGCTGCTGCTGCTGCTAAGTCGCTTCAGTCGTGTCCAACTCTGTGCGACCCCAAAGATGGCAGCCCACCAGGCTCCCCCGTCCCTGGGATTCTTCAGGCAAGAACACTGGAGTGGGTTGCCATTTCCTTCTCCAATGCATGAAAGTGAAAAGTGAACGTGAAGTTGCTCAGTCGTGTCCGACTCTTAGCAACCCCATGGACTGCAGCCTACCAGGCTCCTCCATCCATGGGATTTGCCAGGCAAGAGTACTGGAGTGGGGTGCCAGTATGGCCAAAAAAAACCCCACTTTAAGTGTTTACCTATGAGTTTGGGGAAGGGAAAAGGCAGTGGAGTATAAAGGGCAGTAAGAAAGAGAAACTTAGCATGGACCAATGATGACACAGATGTGTTGACTTCAGCCTTCTATATGGAGGTTCTTATTCACCCCCTTCCCCCATCCAGAAAAAAAGTAGAAAGATAGTTCTTGTTGAAGAAGAAAGAAGACTCTTGGCCTCCCCTGGTGTAAACCTGCTGCTGCTAAGTCACTTCAGTCGTGTCCGACTCTGTGCGACCCCATAGACAGCAGCCCACCAGGCTCCCCCATCCCTGGGATTCTCCAGGCAAGAACGCTGGAGTGGGTTGCCATTTCCTTCTCCAATGCATGAAAGTGAAAAGTGAAAGTGAAGTCGCTCAGTCATGCCCGACTCTTAGCAACCCCATGGACTGCAGCCTACCAGGCTCCTCCGTCCATGGGATTTTCCAGGCAAGAGTACTGGAGTGGATTGCCATTGCCTTCTCCAGTGTAAACCTAGCCAATCCCAACTCACCAGACAGTAAAGGAAAGGGAGGAATTATCTCCACTGAGATCTGCACCCTGAGCCTGTCTCAAACTTCAGCCCTATGACCTTGTCTGAGTTCCCTTACCTTTCCAGGTATCCCTTCCGTAGCACAGTGGTTTCTTGAGCAGTAAAACAGAGCTTTACTTCCCTTTCCCCTCTCTCCCTCATGGGGCTGTGTTGGAGAAATATGCTCAGTCAACTCTACAGTGATCCACGATTGCTAGTTCAGCATGTCAGGGTCCTCTGCAGAGTCTCCTGGGATAAGCCTCGGGGTCAGCCACAGCCTTACCTGCCCCACCAGTCTGCGAGCACTTCCCACCGTTGAGACACGGGTTCTGGCCGCACTGGTCACTGGGGAAGCAGCACTCGGTGAGGGCCCGCCTCTCCAGCAAACCGGCCGCCTTCTTGCCATGGACCAGCAGCTCCAGCACCTCTCTGTTGATCACAACAGCATCCAGGCAGCCTTCAAAGCCCTGGGAGACATTTGGGGAAGAATGCGAGTGGACGAGGCCACCCAGAAAGAGGTCCCTTTCAGGCTTCAGACCCCGGCAGTTCTCTGGGAGCTTGAGGGAGGTGCTGCTTGCACTGTCAACCAACAGGCGGACGGAAGTGTCCATCTCCTCCACCAGAACAGAGTGCCACTCATGGTCATTCACGTGCAACCGGGAGGAAAGATTTCCATAGAAGCCACCTGGGCAGTGGTATTCCAGCTGGAGCACTCCATTGACCAGCTGTAAAGAAAACCCAGATGACCATCAGCAAAACCAAGAGGTGCTTAGAGAAACCTTTGCTCAGAAGCTGCTAGTGCAAAAAATGTTCGTGTATTTTTACAGGTAGAAGGGGTAGTGATTTTTCAAGGCTGTATTTTTTTCAGACGTTGTATTTGTAGAGCATAAAGGCCCTCAAAGTGCACTTCCATTTATGGCCTCATTTGGCCCTTGCTGTTCTCCATGGAATGTCCTGGTAGGGGACATGTCTGTCCATTTCACAGATGAGGAAACTGAGGCCCAGAGACATCTTGCCAGCCCCTGTCTTTTGGATTCTTCTTCACAGGCCTCTCCAGTGTTCTACTCTCCTAAGCCTTCAGGGAAACCAAAAACCTCCCTTTCACCCCCACTTATGCAACAGTTCAGCACTTCTTGAAGTGGATCTCAAAGATGATTTCAGGGGATCCACAAGCTGACAAAGGTGCATATAGTCAAAGCTATGGTTTTTCCAGTAGTCACGTATGGATGTGAGAGCTGGACCATAAAGAATGCTGAGCACTGAAGGATTGATGCTTTTGGACTGTGGTGCTAGAGAAGACTCTTGAGAGTCCCTTGGACTGCAGGGAGATCAAACCAGTCAATCCCAAAGGAAATCAACCCTGAATATTCACTGGAAGGACAATGCTGAAGTTGAAGCTCTAATTCTTTGGCCACATGATGCGAAGAGCCAACTCACTGGAAAAGACACTGATGCTGGGGAAGATTGAAGGCAGGAGGAGAAGGGGATGACAGATGATGAGATGGTTGGATGGCATTATCAACTCAATGGACATGAGTTTGAGCAAACTCTGGGAGAGAGTGAAGGACAGGGAAGGGTGGTGTGCTGCAGTTCATGGGGTCACCAAGAGCTGGACACAACTTAGCAACTGAGCAACAACAACAACAAAGTGAAACTATTAAGTAGAGCTGGATTAAGTAGAGCTTCCTCCGGGTGAAATGTGAAGATCTTACCCAGTGTTTTCTAGAGACTGGCCATTTGTACACAATCTTGCCAATTTTTGCCCTGGTTGAATACTACACATACCTTTTTTTAAAAGAACACTTAGTATTATTACAGCAAATGGAAAACCAATATAACTTGCCACTGAGGAAAGAGAATGTCAAAAATAAGTACATCTTATGTATGGAGAGACTAACATAGAAAATTACAATACCATATGTAAAATAGATAGACAAGGGGAATTTGCTGTGTAACTCAGGGAACTCAAACAGGGGCTCTGTGACAGGCTAAATAGTGGGATGGGAAGGGAGATGGGAGGGAGGCCCTGGAGGGAGGGGACATGGGTGTACCTATGGGTGATTCTTGTTGATGTATGACAGGAAACCACAAAATTCTGTAAAGCAATTATTGTTCAGTTAAAAAAAATTTTAAATAAGTACATCTTATACAAAGCATTGTTATTAAATCACTGCTTTCACTTACTAAAGACCACAACTCCATTGATCCCTCCATTTTTTCACTGTTTCTCCCTTCTTTCATGTCCTCATTCCTCACCTTATCAAGCTTAAAGTCCATAGACAAATTCTTTTCCCTTTTTAACTTGGTAGATCTCACTTGGCAAATACACAAATCAGGTAAAACTCAACTTTCCCTCTACTCTGTATAGCAATCATGGAGCTGAACGTGGCTACGGAGTAACACACAGCCTTTGCGTATTGGTCTCCCTTTAATTTCATGGCCACAAATGTGTCCTTCGTACTGCCCAACAATTGTACAATTGTACTGTCTTGGTTGGGCTCCCCTGTTGGCTCAGACAGTAAAGAATCCACCTGCAATGCAGGAGACCCAGGTTCAATCCCTGGGTTGGGAAGATCTCCTGGAGAAGAGAATGGCCACCCACTCCATATTCTTTCCTGGAGAATTCCATGGACAGAGGAGCCAGGTGAGCCATAGTCCATGGTTTTGCAAAGAGTCGGACAAGACTGAGCGGCCAACACTTCTACTGTCTTGTTTAGTCCCCTCACTCTCCCAGATGACTATTTTCACAACTTCTCTCCTTAGACCCTTAATGCCTCTCTCCCCATCCTTGCTCTCAGCAACCAGATGGGAAGTTATAGGCACGGTCACCATCACATCTGTCCATGTTGTCCAAAGCCAATCTCTCTATTCGTGCACTAGATCCCACCCTACCCTTCTTAACCTCCTATATATTGGACAAGAGACCACTGACTATCCTTTCTCCTTCCTATATCTTTGTTCATTCTCTACTGGATCATTCCAGTCATCATATAGACGTGCTGTTATTGCTCTAATCTTTAAAAATATATATATATATATATATTTATGTATTTATTTATTTGCAAGGTCTTAGTTGTGACATGCAAGGTCTTTGATCTTTGTTGCAGCATGTGGGATCTTTACTTAAGGCATAAGAACGTCTTAGCTCTGGCATGTGGGATCTAATTCCCTGACCAGTGATCAAACCTGGGTCCCCTGTTTTGGGAGCATAGAGTCTTCTCCACTGGACCACCATGGAAGTCCCTATTGCTCTAATCTTAAAAAAGAAAAAAAAGTTTTATTGAACCCACATCTCTTGCCAGGTTGCACTTTCTTTATTTGCTTTTGCTTTGTAGTAAAATTCCACTCCTACCCACCATGACACCACGACACAGAAACCACTGATGTCAGAGTATGCAGCATCCTCTTTGTTGCCGAATCCAATGATTGATACCACTTCATATCTTATTTGACCTCTTAGCAGAATATGACTGAGCTGATCATTCAATGCTTCCTTCTCTTTTTGTATATAATTTTATTTATTTATTTATTTATGTCTGTGCTGAGTCTTTGTTGCTGTACACAGTTGTTCTCTAGTTGCAGAGAGTGAGGGCTACTCTCTAGTTATAGTGCATGGGCTTCTCATTGCAGTGACTTCTCTTGTTGCATAGCACTGGGCTCTAGGGCATGCAGGCTTCAGTAATTGTGACACATGGTTTCTGTAGTTGGGCTTCTCATTGCAGTGACTTCTCTTGTTGCATAGCACTGGGCTCTAGGGCATGCGGGCTTCAGTAGTTGTGATACATGGTTTCCATAGTTGGGCTTCTCATTGCAGTGACTTCTCTTGTTGCATAGTACTGGGCTCTAGGGCATGTGGGCTTCAGTAATTGTGACACATGGGTTGAGTAGTTGAGGCTCCCAGGCTCTACATTGGCTCAATAGTTGTGGTGCTTGGGCTTCGTTGCTCTGAGGCATGTGGGATTTCCCCAGACCAGGGATTGAACCCATGTCTCCTGCATGGATTCTTTACCACTGAGCCACCAGGGAAGCCCCACTGTTTCCTTATTAATACAAACCCTTTATCTGGCTTCCCAGATACAATACTCTGTTCATTTTCCTTCACCATCGCCAATTGCATCTTTTCATTCTCCTTTATTGGATTCTCCTCTTCTCTTGCCTTCTCAGTAATGGAGTATCTCAGGGATAAATCCTTGATGTACCCTATTTTTAACCTGCAATCCTTGGTGATCTCCCCAGTTTCATGGTTGTCAATACTACATATATGTTGAAGAATCTCGGATCTTCACCTCCAGCCCAGAACTTTCTCATTAGATTTTGTTTGTCCAGCTCCACTAGTAGGTCTGATAGTTATCTCAAGCTCATGTGTCCAAAATGGAACTCCTGGTCACCTCCACTTCCCCAGTCTACTCTATCCATATCCTTGGCTAGGTCTGTTGGCAGCAACTCCATTCCTTCAGGTTGCTCCAGGTCAACGTCTTACTCCTTGTTTTCTCTCCTAGCCCTCATTCAGCTCCTCCGGGGTCCTGCTGTCTTTGCCTTCAAAATATCTCCAGCATCTGAACTCTTTTTTTTCCCAGTTCCACTGTCATTCCCCTGGTCTAAACTGCCATCATCTCTCACCAGAATTACTTCCTTTGGGCTGGGTCTTTCCACTTCCATCCTTGTGCCTCTAAAGTCTATTCTCAGCACAGTAGCCATGAGGACCCTTTTCACATATGTCAAAACATCTTAATTCTTTGCTCAAAACCTTTAACATCCCCTACATTACTCAGAATAAAACCCAATGTTCTTAAATAGCATGAGAACTTTTTATAGATATGATCTCATCTCATCTGATTATGTATCAGACCTCAACTTGTGCTACTACTGTTCCCCTGCTCACTTCACTCAAGCCATATTGACATCTGAGCTGTTTTTAAACATGCCAAGCAATCTCCTACCAATGACTGTTCCCTTTACCTAGAATGCTGTTCCCCCAGAGGTCTACATAACTAGACCCTCAATGAAACCTTCCCTAACCACCTTATTTAAAATTGTAACTTCCCACATTCCTTTTCCCCCTTAACCTTTCTTTTCTTTTAACCCCAAACACTTATCACATTTAGACAAATTCTGTAATTTTATGATTTACTAGGTTTACTGTCAGTTTCTCACCATAGGATGAAAACTCTAAGAGGGTTTTTTTTTTTTTTTAAATATTTTTCACCGATAAGACCCAAGCACCTGGAAGAGTGCCTGTTGCATAGTAATGCTTGATAAATATTTGCTAAATGAATTCAGTTCCAACTAGGGCTTCCCTGGTGGTCTAGTGGTGAAGAATCCGCCTTGCAGTGCAAGGGACACAGATCCCCGCTGTGGGAAGATCCCACACACCGCAGAGCAACACAACTACTGACCCCTGTTCTTAGAGCCCATGCTCTGCAACACAAGAAGCCACCACAATGCGAAGCCCAAGCACCACAACCAGATAATAGCTTCCACTTGCTGCGACTAGAGAAAGCATGTGCGCATCAGTGATGACCCAGTGCAGTAAAAATAAATAAATATTTAAGACATTCTAAATGGGGCTTCCCAGATGGTGCAGAGGTAAAGAACCCGCCTGCCAATGCATGAGACATAAGAGAAGTGGGTTCGATCCCTGGGTAGGGAAGATTCCCTGGAAGAGGACATGGCAACCCACTCTAGTATTTTGCCTGGAGAGTCCCGTGGACAGCAGAGCCTGCTGGGCTACAGTCTATAGGGTTGCAAAGAGTCAGACACAACTGAAGCAACTTAGCACGAACTAGCTGCCAAAGTCTCCTTTCTCTTTGGGAGATGGACATGTGTGATGGAGGTGTTAAAATCAGACAGATACTCTGAGACTTTCTACAGATATAATCAGAAGGACTGAAAGACCCTTAGAAAGGAAATTCATTTTCCTCCATATGATTCCATGTACCTTAATGCTGATTTTGTCATCTTGAGTGCCCCCCAGGTCCAATCCATCTTGGGGAACATGGGTCTGTTACTCAGCAAAAGTGATAAAAGCATCAGCCAGGTCTAGGTGGCCTCATGCATCTCTCTTTCTATCTTCAGAGGCTCTCTATCATCCCACAGAACAGCCCAACCTCTGTTGTACTAGGACATGATGCATCCCCAAGTGGGGTGGGTTTTGGCCATTGTAACTAGAAAGTCTCGTGTTCTGACCTTCGAGAGTCACACCCAGGCTCATGGTAAACCACGCAGGGTTTCTTTGCAGAAGTTTGCCTTCTTGGCCACGCCCATACTGCCCCACCTCCCCAGCCTGGCATGCCCCCAGGAAATCTCTCAGGGTGGCAGTTCCTTACCTTCAGGGAGAGACGCACTGTCTTATTGCTGAACAGGAGAATTGCCTGTGACTGGAGTGTTTTCAGGCGGAAGTGTATGTGCCCGTTCTGAAATTCCGGGAGACGGTACCGCCCGAAACTCTGACCGCTGAACCTCACGGCAGTACCTGTGAAAGCAACCAAAGGTGTCACCTCCACACCAAGTTGCCGGGAGCCAGCACGGGAGTTCCCACCCTTGACAAAGGTCATGCGGAGAGGCCTGATATGCAAAGGCGAGTCAGGACTCGAGGGGCCCCTGGATCTGCTTGAGCATCTACCCCAAAACCAGAATCTGTCTGTTTTACTACTCTATGACTTTCACCAACTCCTCTGACATTAACGAGGGGCTATCCCTGATCACCTTTCTCTGAAGGAAATCAACTTAGAGCTCTAGTTAATTAGCCTCCTGGGCATATTAGGAGTGTTTCAATCCAAACCCCTCAGATGGCTCTCTAACTTGCCTGACAGGTATACCCAGACTCCTACAGCTACGCATACGATTGTTTACAGCCTCCCAACAGCGAGAGGTACGGGAAGCTTAAGATATTCAAATAGTATAGAACCTCTCGGGGAGTTAGAAATTGTTAGAATAGAACTAGTAGAAGATTTCATTGTTGAGCTAATGCTTGCTGCCAAGTTTCCACATCCCCTGTATTGTGTCCTTGGGAGTATATTAATTAATATAGTTGGTATATAGAAAAAATAAGTAGTGGCCTTGGTGTTAACAACTTTAGACCCTTAAGGTAATAAATTCTTTCCTTGTTGTAAGCCCACTGCACCTTTGCCCTGTAGAAATGCAACTTTATCTAACACTTTTGAAGGATGGCGCCAAACTTTAAAACAATTACTCTTAGAAAAAACATGTTTTCTGGTTAACTAACTTTTATCGGAACAAAGAGTCATAAAATGTTAATAGGCCTTCTGGCCAGAAGATGATGTAAATCACCTAAAGCATTTGTATATGATAAGTTTGCAGAAAAGAAAGCCTGGTCTCGATAAGGATCAAAGACTGCTGACTTTGCATGGTTTTACACCCCCTATTATCCTCTACGCACAACTTAAGGTATATAAGCTCTCTTTGAAAATAAAGCTACGGGCCTTGCTCACCGAAGCTTGGTCTCCCCATGTCATTCTTTCTTGTTTCCTTTTCTCTCCTTTTCTTTTCTGTTCTTCCTTCAGGATGACTGATTTGGAGCGGGGGGCTCTGTGAGACCACTTACTTGCCTGGGCTTCTAAGACCCACTCGAGAAGGTGCCTAAGGTGGGGTACCTTCAGATATTCGAGAGGGCGCCTGTGGCCTCCGTGGTCAGAGCAAGTTTGGTGTCACGAACTTTATTGGTTTCCCACATAAACCAGTCAGGTCAAGCCTCTGTCTCTCCGCTTTGCTATCCTTTCGCCAACGCCGTCCTCCAGAGGATATCCCTGGATCCAACCGGGGCTGGACCCTGGTAAGTGGCGCCCGGAACAGGCTATCCAAAGGTAGGTCTCCCCCATTGTGCAGTTTTCGGATGGCTAGAACCCCACTCAGGGTGTCGCAGACCCCCCTGCATAAGATAGGTAGGGTGAGTAGGAGTGGGAAGTGTTGAAGTGTTGAATCTTGCAATATAAGACAAGATTTCAGTGTTGAAGTGTTGAATCTTGCAATTTAAGACAAGATAAAAATTTTCTGACATGGGTAACAGTGAATTAAAAGAATGACAACTTTTTATAGGAGTAATTTTGCAATTGTTAAGCAAAAAAAGGAATAAAAGTCAAGAAAGCTAATGTTCAATCCTTTTTCACTTTTGTACAAGAGCAGTGTCCTTGGTTTCCAGAAAAGGGCACTGTTAACTTAGATTCTGGGAAAAGGTAGGTAAACAGATAAAAACTTGTTATAGTCAACATGGTCCGGAAAAGGTGCCCTCTGATGCCTTTTCCTTATGTAATATAATTAGAGATGCTTTAGACCCTGCTCCTGATTCTGAAAGGTTCACGTTAAAGAGGAAAGTGAGGAAAAAAAGGTGCATGTATGAGAGGAAAGTGAAGAAAAGGAAGCTATACCTAGCTATCAGCAGCTAAACGAATGGCTAGCTGCTATGACTGCTGATGGGTAAATAAAAGATAGGGATGAGAAGAAAGATCAGCTCTCCCCTCAGGATGAGGAAGATTTAGAGGAAATGGCAGCTTGATACCATTCTGATGAGGATTGGTCTTTTTTAGCTAAAGACGCTCCTAAAAGTCTAAGAGAAACATCTCCAATCAGACCATCCGCTCCTAGGAGCTTGACGGAAATATCTTCAATCATACCATCCGCTCCTATGAGTCTGAGGGGAAACATCCCCAATCAGACCATCCATAAGATTTAAATATCAAACAGGCAGAGGATCCCCAGAGCAGGAGAGGAAAAACAGGGAATGCCTCAGTCCCCGCTTGCCCCCTCCTCCCTATAGGGGTGAGGGGCCTCCACTAGAACTTCCCCAGAGAAGGGTCCTCTCTAGCCCCGAGGATGAATTTGATCCCCACCTTAAGGCTTGTTTTCCAGTAGTGTTTCAGAAAAGGGGGGGGGGGGGGGGAAGAGGTCCCTTTCTGGGAACCTCTTCCAATGAAATTAATTAAAAAACTCAAACGGGCTTATGCCTTATATGGGGCTACAGCCCCGTATACTTTAACATTATTAGACGCCTTGGCGGTTAGATGGCTGACACCTCATGATTGGAAAACAATTGTTAAGGCTTGTTTATCTGGAGGGCAATTTATACTTTGGAAAGCTGAATATGAGGATGTTGCCCAAAAGCAGGCTAGCACTAACCTCAAACAGGGAAGAAACAACATTGTAAAAGAAAAGTTGGTAGGAATTGATTATGCAACATTTGGGGATCAGATGGATCTAGGCAAAGAAACTTTAGAACAGGTATCATCCTGCGCCCTTGGGGCCTGGTGATTATTGCCTCAAGAAAAGGAATCAACCTCTTCCTTTTCAAACATTAAACAAAGGCCAGAAGAGCCATATGAGGACTTTGTATCACAACTTATAGAGGGAATCAACAGAGTAATTTCTAGTACTGAGGCATCTGAAATACTGATAAAACAACTAGCATTTGAAAATGCTAATTCTACCTGCCAGGCTATCCTACGTCCTATAAAAAAAATCTGGGGAAGTAGGAGATTACATCAGGCAATGTGCACATGTAGGACCTGCAATGATGCAGGGCGTTGCTATAGCTGTGGCCATAAAGGGAAATTCTTATCAACAGACAGTTCAATCCTTTTTTACAAACAAGAATAACCCGCCAAAGAGTCATTTCAGTAATCAAGGCCGGAATGCTGACTTGTCCAAAGCCTGCTTTTCTTGCGGCCAGGAGGGGCACTTTACGCGCGCCTGCCCCCAAAGAACAGCTAACTCTTATCTGCCGAATCCTGCCTCCACGGCTATGACTCCTAATCTCCCTAAGACTCCTTGTCCTCGTTGTCAGAAGGGATATCACTGGGTAAAAGACTGTAGATCAAAATTCCATAAAAATGGAACCTTGCTAGTTCCTGACCAGCAGTCGGGAAACGGGTTGAGGGGCCAGCCTCAGGCCCTGACAGCAATTGGGGCAACATCTTTGAACCCATTCATACCCTTCATCCCATCACAGAGCTCATTAGAGCAACCCCAGGCAGCGCAGGGCTGGACCTCCGTTCCACCACCTCAACAATATTAACACCAGATAGTCCTACTATAAAAATCCCTACAGGGGTTAAAGGCCCATTACCGACAGGTTTGGTAGGAATTATACTGGGCAGAAGTTCCTTAGCCATGCAAGGACTCATAATTGTTTCTGGAGTGATTGATTCAGATTACACAGGAGAAATTCAGATTATGATTCACCCCCAATTAAAACTATACAAATTCATAAAGGACAGAGAATAGCTCAACTTTTACTTTTGCCTTATCACACTGCTGTAGGGCACAGTTACTCAGAGTGAGAGACAAGAGAGAGGATTCACATCCAGTGATATGGTCTTTTGGGTGACAGAGATTACTCAGAAATGCCCTATGAAAACTATCTTGGTTACTGGCAAGTCTATTGTGGGGCTGTTAGATACAGGAGCAGATGTTTCCTGCATTTCTGGGAAAGACTGGCCCAGTTCCTGGCCAACACACACGACTGAAAACAACTTGGTGGGAATAGGGAGAGCCACCACAGTAGTTAAGAGTGCAAAAATGTTAGACTGGCGGTTTGAGGATACCTGTGGAACTTTTCAACCCCATGTAGTTACTTCACTCCCCTTTACTCTATGGGGGAGGGATGTGCTGTCTCAAATGGAAGTGCTACTTTTTAGTCCTGATGAAAAAGTGACCTCCCAAATGCTCGATATGGGCTATGATCCATCAAAAGGACTATGTAAACAACAGGAAGGAATAATTGAGCCGATTTGCCCAACCCCTCGACAGCAACATACAGGATTGGGGTATCCAAATTTATAATGGAGGCCATTGTTTTTGCTGCCGACCCCATTACATGGAAATCTCAAGACCCAGTATGGGTAGAACAATGGCCTCTGCCTAAAGAAAAATTACTGGCAGCTAAGATGTTAATCTCTGAACAACTGCAATTGGGACATATTGAACCCTCCAATAGCCCCTGGAACACTCCTATTTTTGTCATTAAGAAAAAATCTAGCAAATAGCGACTTTTACAAGATCTAAGAGCTATTAATGCCACTATGGAAGACATGGGGGCCTTACAACCTGGGTTCCCTTCCCTAGTAGCTGTTCCAGAGGGATATAATATTATTGTAATTGATTTACAAGACTGTTTTTTCACCATTCCCATAAGTGCTGAAGATAAAAAGCAATTTGCCTTTAGTCTGCCATCAGAAAATTTTAAACAGCCTTATTTAAGGTTTCAATGGAAAAGTGTTACCCCAGGGAATGAAAAATAGCCCTACCCTATGTCAAAAATTAGTCAATGCCACTATAGAAGATATTAGGGCTAAATATGAACAAGTATATATGATTCATTACATGGATGGTATTTTAATAGCTCATCCAGATAGAGCTCATTTGCAAACTGCTCTCCAAGATTTGACTCAGGCACTGTCAGCTAGAGGCTTAAAAATTGCCCCAGAGAAAATTCAAACCAATCTACCTATAACTTATTTAGGAAGGGTTATAAATTCTGAAACAGTGACTCATGCCCCTTTACAATTGAGAAAAGTCCATCTTGTTACTTTAAATGATTATCAGAAACTTTTAGGTGTTATTAATTGGATAAGGCCCTATTTAAAATTAACCACTGCTGAGCTAAAGCCTCTTTTTAACATTCTGCCTGGTGATCCTGATCCAACTTCAAAAAGGCAATTAACTATTGAGGCTCAGGAAGCCCTAGACAAAGTAGAAAAGGCTTTATCTGATAGCTATGTAAAAAGAATTGAATTAGCAGCCTCCTGGCAATTCCTTTGCCTGGCTACCCCAACTGCACCTATGGGAGTTTTATGGCCAAACGGCCCCCTAGAGTGGGTCCATCTTCCCGCTCAAGCTAAAAAGGTAGTGGCTTCTTATCCGGGTTTAGTGGCTACTTTAATATTAAAGGGGAGAAAGTGGAGCATTGAGTTATTTGGTAAAGAGCCATCAGAAATTGTAATTCCATATAATAAAGAACAGCTTGATGCTCTTCTAATGTTTGATGAAAATTGGCAGATTGCTATAGGAAATTATTTTGGTCAAATTCTGCATCATTTACCTTCACATGTTTTGCTAAACTTTATATCTAAACATGCAGTTATTTTCCCTGTTAGGTGCAAACACTCCCCCAATCCAGGCACTCAAATGGCCTTTACTAACGGGTCAGCTAATGGCAGAGCTTCTATAGTTACAAGAGATCAGCATAAGGTTTTGCAAACACAAGAAACTTCAGCTCAAAGAGCTGAACTCACAGCTGTTATAGAGGCTTTTGTTATGTTTGCAGAGGAGGAATTTAACCTTTACTCTGACTCTCAGTATGTGGTCAGGCTGTTTCCACACATTGAGACTGCGGTTCTGCCAGAGAACAAAACTGCTATATTTCACTTGTTAACTAAACTACAGCAGCAAATTTGGGAACGAAACCGAGATCATATTTTATTGGCTACGTGCAAGCTCATTCTGGATTGCCTGGACCTTTGAATGCCTTAAATGACTTGGCAGATTCACTAACTAAAGTTACAGTGGCTCCTGCCTTTGAAGAGCCTCGAGCCCCTCACTCACTCCATCATCAAAATGCTAATGCCTTAAGATTATCAATTTCAGATTCCCCGTGAATCTGCACGAGAGATTGTTCACTCCTGTTCACATTGTCCCACTACTGTAAATAATTTACCTATGGGAGTTAACCCTCGTGGTCTCAGACCTAATGTACTCTGGCAGATGGATATAATTCATGTCTCTTCATTTGGAAAATTGTCTTTTGTTCATGTAACTGTAGATACTTTTTCTCATGTCATTATTGCAACTGCTCGTACTGGAGAGGCCTATAAGGATGTAGTGCAACATCTCTTTACTTGTTTTTCATATTTAGGTCTGCCAAAGGCTTTAAAAACTGATAATGCCCCTACTTATACTTTAAGCCTTTCCAGGATTTTTGTATAAAGTTTTATATAAAACATAATACAGGCATCCCCTATAATCCACAAGGACAAGCTATAGTAGAAAGGGCACGTCAAACATTAAAAATACAAATTCAAAAATTACAGGAAGGGGAATTTAAATATAGTTCCCCCCATCAGATCCTGCAGCATGCTCTCTTTGTAATAAATAACCTGAATGTTGATTCATCTGGAGCCACTGCAATGCTTCATTGGTGTCCGGAACAAAATAAAAAGCTGTTGGTGAAGTGGAAGGATCTCCTCTCTGGACAATGGAGGGGTCCCAACCCATTATTAACTAGCGGCCGAGGATATGCTTGTGTTTTCCCACAGGATGCAATTTGGATCCCAGACAGACTGATTCGTCATGTCACAGCCCCCCAGGCATCTGGTCCCTCCACTGCCACGACCACAAAAAAGGAAGGGACCTCCTCTACCTCCACTCCCTCCGCCAACACGGGAAGCCCAGCTGATCTCTAGACGAATGACACCAGAGATCCTGGATGAACAGGAAGAGGAACCACCCACCAGACAGATGTCACAACTCTGTATAAGAGATATTGTTCTCCCTAATTCTTTACCCCGCAGGAAATCACCGGGATGTCCTACGCGGGCCACTCAACAAGCCTCTATACCTACCTGGGGACAGATTAAGACGCTTTGTCACCAGGCACAAGGGATAGCTTCCCTGCAGGGCTCTCCAGTCTCTCCGGAGAGAGTGTTTATTGCTATGCTTGCCTTACTATCTTGCCAGGTAAGCGCCTCCTCTCCCGCTCCAGAAAAGTATTGGGCATACTTCCCAGATCCTCCAACCTTCCAAGTAGTTACTTGGAACAATGCCCCTATACGGGTCCACACAAACCAGCCTCATTTATTGGGAGGACATTATACTTTCTATACAGAGGAGGAATACCCTATTAATTTCAATTATACCTTTAGGGGATTAACAGATGATCTCCCTGTTTGTTTTAACTTCCCTTTTGATCATACAGGAAGCTATATTACTCCTACCAAAGAAGGATGTATTGGAGCCTCTGAAAAAGCAATTATAACAGATTCTCCATCCTTAAGATATCGGTCAGTTTGGGTATTACTGGCTCGTATGCCTGGGATCCTTGACCCCTATAAATCCCTGCGTTTTAAATCTCCACCAAAATATCCAAATTGTCATAATGCCGCCCCTTCAGATACCATATGGAAAACTATAGATGGTCATTCAGGATATCCGATTTGGAAATCTTGTACTTATAATTCTAGAATTGACTACAGAATACCAGGAGGAAATTATACCATTCAGGACTGGAGCAACCCGGATCCAGGTCAGGATCCAATGATTGATGATGCATTTAAAGGGAGATTTGACAATTGGAAAGAATATTCAGTTCCTTGGCCATTACGCGCCACTAGATGGCATCGTAATCAATTTGTTCCTCCTATGCTGTCTTATACGGCTAAGGGCAGAACTTATTGGCAACCAGAAATTTGGAAGGCCCTTACCGCTACTGCCCCTATTACCTTAACCCGGCCAGAAAATATTTCTACTTATTCTATTTTAGCTTGTCTACCCTCGCCTTATGTTTTTCTCTTCACTAATGATTCCAAGAGACTTAATATACACATGAATTATTCAGGTGGACCTAATATAGTAACTTGTGAACAATGTATGCTCTCATCTTGTTTGGCCCCTCAATATAATGTTTGCTCTTTTGTGGTGTTGCAACGCCCACCCTATCTTATGGTGCCTGTAACTATAACTACACATTGGTATGATAACTATGGTCTTGCTGTAATACAACAAGTGCGGGATTTAATGCGATCACGACGGTTAGCGGGCTTACTTTTACTGGGAATAGCAACTTTAATAACTGGAATTACTTCTGTTTATATGGCAGCAGTTTCATTGACTGAACAAGTACACACTGCTCAATATGTTGATGCTATGTCCAAAAATGTTTCTTTAGCATTGGCAACAGAGGAAGCTATATTCAGGAAGCTGGAGATGAGGATAGATGCCCTAGAGGAAGCAATATTGCATATTGGAAATGAATTGCAGGCTTTAAAAGTGAGATTGGCACTGTCCTGTCATGCCGACTATCGGTGGATTTGTGTAACACCCCTGAAAGTAAATGAGACAGATTATGACTGGCAAAAAATTAAAAATCATATTTTAGGTGTCTGGAACAGCTCCGACATTAGTTTAGATTTAAGGAAACTTCACAGTCAAATAACAACCATAGAACGCTCTCACTTAGATTTTACTGCCTCAGGAGTAGCAAGTGACTTCTTCCATACAATCTCTAACTTTGTTTCAGGAAAGTACTTTCTGTCTGCTATTTTTAACTATGCTGCTGTGGCCGCTATAATTCTGCTTATCATATTCATTCTTCCTTGTATTGTCAGAATTTTCCGACAGAGCATTCAGAAGCTCGAGACTGAATTGCATACGGGTTTCTTAAGAAATAAAAATGGGGGAGATGCCGGGACCCAGCACGGGAGTTCCCACCCATGACAAAGGTCATGCGGAGAGGCCTAATATGCAAAGGCAAGTCAGGACTCGAGGGGCCCCTGGATCTGCTTGAGCATCTACCCCAAAACCAGAATCTGTCTGTTTTACTACTCTACGACTTTCACCAACTCCTCTGACATTAATGGGGGGCTATCCCTGATCACCTTTCTCTGAAGGAAATCAACTTAGAGCTCTAGTTAATTAGCCTCCTGGGCATATTAGGAGTGTTTCAATCCAAACCCCTCAGATGGCTCTCTAACTTGCCTGACAGGTATACCCGGACTCCTACAGCTACGCATACGATTGTTTACAGCCTCCCAACAGCGAGAGGTACGGGAAGCTTAAGATATTCAAATAGTATAGAACCTCTCGGGGAGTTAGAAATTGTTAGAATAGAACTAGTAGAAGATTTCATTGTTGAGCTAATGCTTGCTGCCAAGTTTCCACATCCCCTGTATTGTGTCCTTGGGAGTATATTAATTAATATAGTTGGTATATAGAAAAAAATAAGTAGTGGCCTTGGTGTTAACAACTTTAGACCCTTAAGGTAATAAATTCTTTCCTTGTTGTAAGCCCACTGCACCTTTGCCCTGTAGAAATGCAACTTTATCTAACACTTTTGAAGGATGGCGCCAAACTTTAAAATAATTACTCTTAGAAAAAACATGTTTTCTGGTTAACTAACTTTTATCAGAACAAAGAGTCATAAAATGTTAATAGGCCTTCTGGCCAGAAGATGATGTAAATCACCTAAAGCATTTGTATATGATAAGTTTGCAGAAAAGAAAGCCTGGTCTCGATAAGGATCAAAGACTGCTGACTTTGCATGGTTTTACACCCCCTATTATCCTCTACGCACAACTTAAGGTATATAAGCTCTCTTTGAAAATAAAGCTATGGGCCTTGCTCACCAAAGCTTGGTCTCCCCATGTCGTTCTTTCTTGTTTCCTTTTCTCTCCTTTTCTTCTCTGTTCTTCCTTCAGGATGACTGATTTGGAGCGTGGGGGCTCTCTGAGACCACTTACTTGCCTGGGCTTCTAAGACCCACTCGAGAAGGTGCCTAAGGTGGGGTACCTTCAGCTATTCGAGAGGGCGCCTGTGGCCTCCGTGGTCAGAGCAAGTTCGGTGTCACGAACTTTATTGGTTTCCCACGTAAACCAGTCAGGTCAAGCCTCTGTCTCTCTGCTTTGCTATTCTTTCACCAATGCCGTCCTCCTGAGGATATCCCTGGATCCAACTGGGGCTGGACCCCGGTACCAAGTGGTCACCATGGAACACTGGAACCGACTTTGTCTCACTCAACTCTTGGGTGGCAAGCAAAGTCATTGCTCACATTTTACAGGTGAAGAAACAAGGGTGTGGAGTAACTTGTCCAGGGGCACACTGTTAGACAGGGGCCATCACCCTGCACACCTTTCTTTGGCCCCAGGGCCCCTTGCCTTGGGTTCCAGCCTGGGTCAGAAACTATGAGCTAAAACCATGAAGGAAACATGCATTGAGCCAGAAATATCAACCAAGTATGTTGGTTGATACCAAAATCCTCCATAGTTTCCATGATGATTCTGACATCACTTGGGGAAGAAGGAGGCCAAGTTGGAGAGGATCTTGCATATATGTGTGATTTCAGGAACACCACAAAGGCTTTTTGCCTCAAGATATCTCCTTTATCATTAGGAGTGTAATCATTTGAATAAGTGCATCCCACATGATATGCTGTTAAGAAGTCAAGAGGAAAGAAAATAGTGACAAATAATGTGGCTAAAACTTCCATAAGGTCCTGCATATCCCATCCCCCATAGCAATTGCTAATGCACTGTTGCATAGTGAGGGGTCTGAAACTTCACCTAAACTTGAGTTTTTCAAGCTTATTTGACCATGGGACCCTTTAATGTGGACCACCTACCATTAGCCCTTGGACATGGCATTCTGTGGAAACCCCTTTGAGAAATGCTGTGTTATATTAAGCAATGCCCTCCCCAGATTTTGTTTTTTAAATCCACCCTCCCCAGAAGTGAGTTCACTTATTAAATCGTTAAAACCTCATTGTGAATAAGATTATCAGTTGTCAGGGCTCCAGATTCCTAGGGAAGAGGGTTGATTTGGGGGGAGGGGGATTGAGAGGAGGGGAAGAGAAGTGTTGAAGAGAGGGAACTCAGGTCAAAAGGAGGAGAAAGAGAGTTTTAATAATCCACTCAAGGGTACACAGCTAGTAAATGATAGAAGCTCAGATTTGAACCTGAGCTGCCTATTCTGAATGCTAAGGTTAAACCCATCAGACTGTAGTAATAATAGTAGTAGCGTTACTGACTCAGGTTAATTGACCACCTTCTATATGTCAGGCACTTTTCTAAGCAAGCCCTTAATATTTAATTCTTAATCCCTACAATAGCACAAAGGGACAGAGAGGTTAATTAATTTTCCCTGGGTCACGTGGCTCACAAGTGGCATAGCTAGGATTGGAACCCAGGCAACTTGATGCTAGACTCTATGCTTTTAGCTGTTATCTCAACTGTCTCTTGTATTCTTATTATTATTTTCAAAATTTAAAAAAGTGACCAGAACTAGGGTGCTATTCCATGATGAGATTTTGTGAGGCCATACCTGTCTCGTGGTGGTCCATGGCCCTTAATCCTGTGAAAACATCCCTCTAACTAAACTGAGAGCCCTGTGTTGGGATCTCCAGCCCTGGAGTTGGGCTGGCCAGGCCCAGCAGTGCTGGGTGTCCTGGGGAAGGCCCATTTCTCACCTTTACAGGAGCAGTTCTTCTCCAGGCGGTGCCTTGGGGTCAGGATGCTGAGCCGGGCTGTGCTGTATGTGGGCCCAACCCTGGGATCCAGGTGCACGGTCTCTTGGCAGATTTGTCCCTGGCAGCTTGGCCCCTGGCAGGGCACCACGGGCATGGCTGACCTCATCTGAATTCCCACTGAGTGCTCCATCTCCTTGGCTGAGCGAGCGATGGTGGATGCCAGTTCCTGGAGCTTGGAGAAAGCCCCCAAGTGCCCTTCGAAGACCAGGAGCACATCCACACCAGCCGTGGCCTCTGCTGGCTGAAGGCTGGCCAGGTGGATGTTGGCTCGTTTGATGTCCAGCCAGTTGCTAAGGAACCTCTGCAGGTTCCTCCAGTGGTCACTCACCAGCTCCTCTGGAGTGAGCTGGTGGAAGCCCATCCACATGGTCTGCTGCAGAGCCTCTGGCCCCATGTGCCACACATGGACGTGGACGCCAGCCATGGTGGAGAAGGTTCCATCACTGACTGTGACGTTGAAAGTGTATCGGCCCCGAGGCAGCGTGTGGGAGGCGATGATCTTGCCATCGGTCGCCCCCACTGAGAAGCGCTGGCCCACGCTCTCCTCTCCCGCCAGGCTGTAGGTCAACGTGTCCTGTGGGTCTCGGTCTGTGGCATGGATTTTGCCCACCATGCCACCCTGGAACTCCTCCTCCCCGATGGTGATGAAGATCTCCAGGGGGAGGGCGGAGGGCGGGTAGTGGCTCTGCTCCCTGATGTGGACCTTGACCGACGTGGAAGATGAGAGGGGTGGGATGCCACTGTCTGACACCTGTGGGTGAAGCAGGCTACGAATTAGGACAGTGGCTATGGCCCCTAAGGGGCCTCCCTGCTGCTCCAGGGTGAGCTCAGTGTGCTGTCGTATTTGAAAAGGAAAATCATCACTCCGGAAGCACCAAAGGCTTTGTGGAGGGACTTACAACCCACACCAGGCAGTAAAACTTAATTCTACACCTTCTCATCTGACACCTCTCTGAGTCCCTCCTAAGCCTCGCCAGCCACATGCTTCCTTCCCCTTGAACTTCTCTCATTCTGTCTCTTTCCTTAGGACGGTCATCACATGTCTCCTAGCGATTTCAGAGCACATCCTTTGTGGCCACTGTCAGCCCAACAGGTTCTCTTACTCCTCTTTACTATGTGACTGGGGTCAGGCTGGGGATGGGCATGTCTTCTTCAGTTCAGTCAACAAATATGTATTGAGTGCCTAGTACAGACCAGGCCCTCCGCCGTGATCAGGAGAAAAGAGAGGTGAGGAGGAGAGGTGACAGACAGGGAACAGCAAGTGTCAGGCCCTCAGGTGGGAAGGAATGCTGAAAAAGCAGGAAGGGACCAGAGTGGCCAGGGCTGAGGGCCAGAGGTGCGCAGAGAGGTAACCCAGGTGGTTACTGATGGGCTGAGGAACAGGAGATTGGATTTAAGTCAGAGACATGAAAAGCCACCAAAGGTTTTAAGCAAGGTGATTATTAGAATAAATTAGAAATGCATTTCCCTTGCACATTTCACCAAGCATCTCTATAACTTTCTGCCCAGACTTAGGCAGACAAGGGTGAAGCTTTCCTTCTGCTCCTCAGTAGCATTACCACTTTCACAGCTGTCAGCAAGGATCTTTGTAATTTTCCCTACAGTAATATCTTGTTCATATGGATTTGCTTTGAGTGGGCAAGAAAGGTATAATAATACACCTGCTTCTGGGAATTATTGGTAACTGATGAGATATCAATAGCAATGGTAATAATTAATATTACTGCTAAGTATTATAATATATCAGCTTTCCTGGTGGCTCAGATGGTAAAGAATCCTCCTGCAGTGCAGGAGATCTGGGTTCAATCCCTGGGTTGGGAAGATCTCCTGGAGGAGGGCATGGTAACCCACTCCAGTATTCTTGCCTGGAGAATCACATGGACAGTGGAGTCTGGTGGGCTACAGTTCATGGGGTCACAAAGAATCAGACATAACTGAGTGACTAAGCACTGCATTATAACATGTAACTGACATTATCTGAGTACAAACTGTGTGCCAGTCACTTTTACATGCTTTAAATGTGTGATCTTAGTTTATCTGTCTGATAAGGCAGGTATCCTGAAGTGTCCTACTTTACAAAAGATATAACTGAGTCTCAAAAAGGTCAATTAACATGCTCAAGGTCATACAGCAGGTAAAGCCAGAGCAGAATCTGCTGGCCTATACAGAGTTGGACACGACTGAAGTGACTTAGCAGCAGCAGCAACATAGTACCTCCCAGTGAACAAAAGTGGATATACAGGACGAATGCAAGAAAGTGATTGAGTTACTAAGTTATACTCTGAGCCAGGCTTACAGAGATCAGGAAGCTGATCTCTTGACCTATGCTTTTGGCTTTGAAGACCCTCTACATTAGCCCACATCTGTTCTCTGAGTCAAAGCTTCCCATTTCCAGCTACTTATTGGACACCTTCACTTAGATATATCATGGACACCTGAAAGATAATATATGCTAAACAGAGCCTTCATTTTATCCCATAAACCTGTTCTCCATCCAAGTCTATCCAGACTCATAAATGGCCCTACCAATCAGACTTCACTGGAGTCAGGAACCTGGGAGTGGTCCTGATTCTTCTCTTTTCTTTCTCTCCCCATATCCAATCCACCACCAACTCCCACTAATTTCCAAGCAAAACCTGTTGCAAATCTGTCCACTTGTTCATCTTCACCATCACCTCAAGGTCTCAGCACCACCTGCCTCCAGCTTAGATGACTTCTCATTGGTCTCCCTCAACCAGTCTTGCCCCCTTCAACTGACTGTCTCTGGAACTTAAAAAATGAGCTTCCTGGGACACAAGAAGGGTCACTTCCCTGTTGGAAACCCTTCCATCACTTCTCACTGCACCTTGATTAGAATCTACAAGTATTACCAAGGCTTATCATGGGTGACCATACTTCCTGGTTAGCCCAGGACAGTCTTGATTTTCATTTGTTATGAAAATCAACAGTTATAACCAATTAACTGTTTTTAGTGCCTCTCTCACTCTCAGGAGCCTCACAGTTTGGACCTCAAATAACATGGTCATCCAAGCTATGAGGCACCCATGAGCCATCCAACCCATCCTTTAAGCTTCATTCCCACCACCGCTCACCATGTGATGAGCAAATGACCATGTCTCAGGTCACTTCAAGCTCTTTCCCAAAGTGGGATTGGTCTTGTCTTGTTCTTGCCTGGGACACTCTCCAGCCCCCTTTTCATGTGGCCAACTCCTCAGGTCTCAACTCAAGGGCAGCCACCCTCTGAATATGTCTCTGCAGTGCCTTTTGAGCTTCCCATCCATTTCTTTCTTCATCTGTTTATTTTTTATCTCTATAATTAGAATCAAAAGCCTATGGGGACAGGGATCACCCTCTTCTTTCTGCTGCTAGCATGGGACCCAGCATATGATAGGTACTCAATGGATGCTGAATGAATGAATGCCTGACTGGCTGGCTGTCTGAATGGATGACTACATCATCCTGAGCCCAGAGAAGTTCACAGGATAGTAGTATCCACTAGACTTAAGGTTTAGTTGGCTTAAAGCTCAACATTCAGAAAATGAAGATCATGGCATCTGGTCCCATCACTTCATGGGAAATAGATGGGGAAACAGTGGAAACAGTGTCAGACTTTATTTTTTGGGCTCCAAAATCACTGCAGATGGTGACTGCAGCCATGAAATTAAAAGACGCTTACTCCTTGGAAGGAAAGTTATGACCAACCTAGATAGCATATTGCAAAGCAGAGACATTACTTTGCCAACAAAGGTTTATCCAGTCAAGGCTATGGTTTTTCCTGTGGTCATGTATGGATGTGAGAGTTGGACTGTGAAGAAGGCTAAGCGCCGAAGAATTGATGCTTTTGAACTGTGGTGTTGGAGAAGACTCTTGAGAGTCCCTTGGACTGCAAGGAGATCCAACCAGTCCATTCTGAAGGAGATCAGCCGTGGGATTTCTTTGGAAGGAATGATGCTAAAGCTGAAACTCCAGTACTTTGGCCACCTCATGCGAAGAGTTGATTCATTGGAAAAGACTCTGATGCTGGGAGGGATTGGGGGCAAGAGGAGAAGGGGATGACAGAGGATGAGATGGCTGGATGGCATCACTGACTCGATGGATGTGAGTCTGGGTGAACTCCAGGTGTTGGTGATAGACAGGGAGGCCTGACGTGCTGTGATTCATGGGATCGCAAAGAGTCGGACACGACTGAGCGACTGAACTGAACTGAACTGAATGAGCATTGGCATGTTTCATCAGCATTTTGGCTGCTTTTTCTTGGGCAGTTTTCCTACAACCCATGATAATATCACTGCGTATATCACTGTACATGTATATATGTTCTCTCATTGGACCCTGGCACTGAAACCATGGATAATCATTAGTCAAATCCACTTCCCCTGCCTTCACTAGTCAAGGTCACTTTAAGACTTGCATCTGCATATAACCTAAACAGTAAGATAGTTGCCTGCGTTATTTTCCAGGACTTGGGGAGTCAGCTGTGCCTAGTGGGAATAGAACTGGTTCAGACTGGGTAGGACCACCAGCCCTTCAACAGAGCATGCCCAAGTTCTGCTTGGTGACCTTGATGTCAGAGGGCAGAAAACTCCCCCCTCAGGTAGTGCAAAGTGCCTCCATTTCTGGACATGCAGAGGCCTGTAGCTTAGGAACACCTGCGTTAGAACAATGACTACTGCACCTTTTTCCAATCACATTTCACTGTGCTCCCTTTGCTCCCCAGGCCTCAGACTGCCCTGGCCCTTTGCTCTTTATCCATAAACACCCAGAGCCCCTTGCCTTCCAGGAGGTGGTTCTGAGACTTGTTATCCTATCACCTTGCCTGGCTGCCTTGCTAATAAACCCTCTCTTCACCGCAGACTTCATCATCTCAGCATTTTGGCTTGCTGTGACACTGGATAAACTGAACACCAATGCTCAGAGGTAGGTCTTTAACAAGACTTGAGGTTCAAAGAGCTATTCTGGCCAGACTTGAGGAATTAGATTGAGGGTGAGGGTGTTTCTGTTCTGAGAGCACGGCAGGGATGAAGAGCTTGGAGTTAGAGTGCTGGAATTTGGAGCAGCCCAGCTCTACCACTTATTAACAGTATCATTTTAAGCCAGTCGCTTAATCTCTGTGTGCCTCAGTTACCACATCAGGAAAGTGGGAGTGACAACTGCACTCACCCTAATGCATGGTGTGGAGATTTAGTGCAATGATGCACGTGAAGCACTTAGCCCAGTGCCTGGCACATAGTAAGGGCTCTGTACATTTCCTAATAAGAGAAGCACTGATGGTGCTTTTATTCATTTATTATTTTTTATTGGAGTATAATCGCTTTGCAATGTTGTGTTAGTTTCTGCTGTATAGCGAAGTGAACCAGCTATCTGTGTGTATATATATCAACATATATAAATGGCTATATATATACACATACCCCCTCCCTCTTTATTTTAATTTGAGTTTATTAATTTTTAATTGGAGGACAATTGCTTTACATTATTGTGTTGGTTTCTGCCATATATCAACATGAATCGGCCAGGGGTATATGGTTCTCTCTTAAACCTCCCATCCCACCCCCACCCCTATCCTACCAGTCTACATCATCACACAGCACCAAGCTGAGCTCCCTGCACTATACAACAGCTTCCTGCTAGCTATCTAGTAGCACTGCCAGCACATTTTTTGCCCCCATGGTCACCACCAGTGGCCCCCACCAGTGGCCCCCACTGCTCTCACCTCAATCTGAAGCTTATACCATTCCTGGACTCTCTTGCTCAGTCCTGCAGTAGTCACCAACCATCCATCTGGGGTCACTCGGAAGGCAAAGCCATCATTCCCCTTGGTGATTCGGAAGGAGAAGGGAGGACCATTCTCTGGGGAGTCTGGGTCACTCAGAATCAGTTGCAAGACTTTGCTGCCAATGGGGGCATTTTCCTGAGAACAAGAGTGACAAAATCAAAGAGCAAAGTGAGTCCCGGTCCTTCTTCTCACATCTTTTCTGGATTCCCTTCTCTAGGATGAGTCCTCAGTGCTCTGGCTGCTCCCAGGTCATGCCTACATCTTGAACTGTCATTCATTCATTCTGCCTGTCTGTTAATTAGTGGTTGCCTTTTTAATCTAGACTAGAGCTTCCGGAGGGAAGTCCTAGGTTTTAGAAACAAAGGCCATTGGGGCTGGAAGGGTCTCTAGAGTCCCTTTATCCTATAGAGAGGTGACTTGTCCATGTCACATAACTGATAATTCATGTATATAAAATTAGTGCCTGAGATCCACATGGGAATTTCGTGATTCACAGGATCAGTTGAAAACCTAGAGATGGTTTCATGATTAGATGACCAATGGAACACACATCCAATGAGAAAAATTCAAAGACAATTAGTAATTCAACTGAGAAGAATGGATCCCCTGGATATTGTTTAAGTTTTTTTTTTTTTAATATTTATTTGGCTGCGCCAGTTCTTGGCGGCATGTGGGATCTTCATTCTTCATTGCAACACACAGGATCTTTAGTTGCAGCATGCAGGATCTAGTTCCCGGACCAGGGCTCAAACCTGAGCTCCCTGCATTATAAGCATAGAGTCTTAGCCACTGGCCCACCAGGGAAGTCCCTGTTTCAGTCTTTGTTCTGTAACACAGGAATTCAGCATGCTGTAATATTTACAGTGATTGTTAACTGTCTTTTTAGCATCAAAAACCTTATCTAAAAACACAATCTCATGAGCAGAAAGTCATAGTTTCATAGTTAACAGGTAGTCTGCCCTTTCTTATAAAATCCTGCTTTTATTCAGGTAGAGCAATACCCTCAGCAAAGAAGTGCTCCTCCTAAGAAGAGACAGACTATGATTGGTTTAAGTCAGTTGTAATAATCTGATTTCCTATGCCAGTTTTTACATAGTTCATCAGGCACTCTATCTATCAGATCTATGGATAGATAGAGTGCCTGATGGAATGAGGTTTGTGACATTGTACAGGAGACAGGGATCAAGACCATCCCCATGGAAAAGAAATGCAAAAAAGCAAAATGGCTGTCTGGGGAGGCCTTACAAATAGCTGTGAAAAGAAGAGAAGCGAAAAGCAAAGGAGAAAAGAAAAGATATAAACATCTGAATGCAGAGTTCCAAAGAATAGCAAAAAGAGATAAGAAAGCCTTCTTTGGCGATCAATGCAAAGAAATAGAAGAAAACAACAGAATGGGAAAGACTAGAGATCTCTTCAAGAAAATCAGAGATACCAAAGGAACATTTCATGCAAAGATGGGCTCGATAAAGGACAGAAATGGTATGGATGTGGCACCCCACTCCAGTACTCTTGCCTGGAAAATCCCATGGATGGAGGAGCCTGGTAGGCTGCAGTCCATGGAGTCGCAAAGAGTCGGACACGACTGAGTGACCTCACTTTCACTTTTCACTTTTATGCATTGGAGAAGGAAATGGCAACCCACTCCAGTGTTCTTGCCTGGAGAATCCCAGGGATGGGGGAGCCTGGTTGGCTGCCGTCTATGGGGTTGCACAGAGTCAGACACGACTCTGTGTCTGACTGTTGCTGTTGTAGCAGCAGCAGCAACAGAAGCAGAAGATATTAAGAAGAGATGGCGAGAATACACAGAAGAACTGTACAAAAAAGATCTTCATGACCCAGATAATCATGATGGGTGATCACTGACCTAGAGCCAGACATCCTGGAATGTGAAGTCAGGTGGGCCTTGGAAGGCATCACTACTAACAAAGCTAGTGGAGGTGATGGAATTCCAGTTGAGCTATTTCAAATCCTGAAAGATGATGCTGTGAAAGTGCTGCATTCAATATGCCAGCAAATTTGGAAAACTCAGCAGTAGCCACAGGACTGGAAAAGGTCAGTTTTCATTCCAATCCCAAAGAAAGGCAATGCCAAAGAATGCTCAAACTACCACACAATTGCACTCATCTCACATGCTAGTAAAGTAATGCTCAAAATTCTCCAAGCCAGGCTTCAGCAATATGTGAACCGTGAACTTCCTGATGTTCAAGCTGGTTCTAGAAAAGGCAGAGGAACCAGAGATCAAATTGCCAACATCTGCTGGATCATGGAAAAAGCAAGAGAGTTCCAGAAAAACATCTATTTCTGCTTTATTGACTATGCCAAAGCCTTTGACTGTGTGGATCACAATAAACTGTGGAAAATTCTGAAAGAGATGGGAATACCAGACCACCTGATCTGACTCTTGAGAAATCTGTATGCAGGTCAGGAAGCAACAGTTAGAACTGGACATGGAACAACAGACTGGTTCCAAATAGGAAAAGGAGTACGTCAAGGCTGTATATTGTCACCCTGTTTATTTAACTTATATGCAGAGTACGTCATGAGAAACGCTGGACTGGAAGAAACACAAGCTGGAATCAAGATTGCCGGGAGAAATATCAATAACCTCAGATATGCAGATGACATCACCCTTATGGCAGAAAGTGAAGAGGAACTAAAAAGCCTCTTGATGAAAGTGAAAGTGGAAAGTGAAAAAGTTGGCTTAAAGCTCAACATTCAGAAAACGAAGATCATGGCATCCAGTCCCATCACTTCATGGGAAATAGATGGGGAAACAGTGTCAGACTTTATTTTTCTGGGCTCCAAAATCACTGCAGATGGTGACTGCAGCCATGAAATTAAAAGACGCTTACTCCTTGGAAGGAAAGTTATGACCAACCTAGATAGCATATTAAAAAGCAGAGACATTACTTTGCCACAACAGGTCCATCTAGTCAAGGCTATGGTTTTTCCTGTGGTCATGTATGGATGTGAGAGTTGGACTGTGAAGAAGGCTGAGTGCTGAAGAATTGATGCTTTTGAACTGTGGTGTTGGAGAAGACTCTTGAGAGTCCCTTGGACTGCAAGGAGATCCAACCAGTCCATTCTGAAGATCAGCCATGGGATTTCTTTGGAAGGAATGATGCTAAAGCTGAAACTCCAGTACTTTGGCCACCTCATGCGAAGAGTTGATTCATTGGAAAAGACTCTGATGCTGGGAGGGATTGGGGGCAAGAGGAGAAGGGGACAACAGAGGATGAGATGGCTGGATGGCATCACTGACTCGATGGACGTGAGTCTGGGTGAACTCCGGGAGTTGGTGATGGACAGGGAGGCCTGGCGTGCTGCGATTCATGGGGTCACAAAGAGTTGGACACGACTGAGTGATTGATCTGATCTGTTCTGATGCCAGTTTTTTTTTTTTAATTTAAGGGTGATCATATAATCCAGTTCTGACCATTGGAGAAGTCTGACAGGTGAGGGTTCTTTTGATAGAAACAGATTCAGCAAAAGAAGTCTCCTCCTGTTCACCTTTGAAGAAGGTTAGGCAAGGATGTGATGCTGGAGCTACAGCAGCCATTTTATAACCATAAGGAAGAAGGTGAGTGAATTTTGAAGAAAGTAATCCAAAATTGTGATATCATTTTTTTTTTCTGCTGAAATAAACAATTCTGGAATTGGTTTTCCCACTATCAGAACTTTTGCTATAGGATTAATAAGGCCTTATTGTTTAATGAACTTTTAGTCAAGTGATCTGTTATTAGCAGCCAAAGCCTTGTAACTCATACTCATAATTTCCAAAACAGGTGACCCTGGCTGATGGATATGGGACTCAGAATTTTGTGCTCCTACCCACTTCCTTACCTCTCTCTGTGTGATCACAATTCCCCACAGAATCCCAAGGCCTTCTCCAAATCCAGTTTATAAACCATTAGTATAGCGGAAATAGCTTGGGATCTGGAAAGTCTTTGAGTTCAAATCCCAAATTTGCCACATTTTTGACTATGGCATGTTTCTGTACCTCCATTTAAAAATTCTGTAAAATGAGTACTATCTACTTCCATATGACTGTGTGAGTCCCCTATGAGATAATGGATGCAGAAGAACCTAGCAGAATGCTTGATAATTTTTAATTGTATAATCCATAATCCCCTTCAGCAGGCTGTGTTGCCATTTGGGATATCAATGCAAGGTCACAGTCACTGTTTGGGTGGACTGATACCAGTGGTGAGCACCCTCCACTAGGAAGAAAATGGAGGGAAGATGATGACTTTGGGATGATTTTGGAAGGTTGAGCATACCTGGACAGAGGTGCTGTAGTTGAGCTGAAAGAATCTTGGTGGGTTGTCATTGACATCAACCACTTGGATAGCGATGTCTGTGTCCTCATAGAGTGCGGGCTGCCCACTGTCTGTGGCTCGGAGCTTCAGGGAATAGCTAGAAGTCTACAGCAAGAGGCCCAGGGGAGAATTAGCAACAGGGTCCTCAGTTCTGCCCCCCTGATTCATGATTAATGTTTTTGGTAAAATAAGATGGAGACACTCCCTTTTGCCTGTCCCCATTGCTGTCCCATAGCATTTTAGGGCTCAAGTTCTGGTGTCAGGCAGAAGTAAATTTGACTTCCAGTTTAACTATTTACTAGCTATGAGACCTTGGCAGAGTGACTGACTTGTGTGTGGGTGATATCAGGAACCACATCCTAGGATTACTTTAAGGACCAAATGGCATACTGTATGAAAATCACATAGCAAAGTCCCTGGCACAGAGCAGGTGCTCAGTAAAGTGAGAAGTTGGCCTGAGTTAAAAGTTACTCAGCCCCTCTCCTGCCTCTGGCTTTACATGCCTAGAGTCTCCACAGAGAAAAGGAATGGGGGACACTGAGGGCAGGTCAGGAGAAGCATCAGGCTGGGGTGCTGACCACAGTTCACCCTCTGGACCTTCAGCAGGGCTATATTCTGCTCTGATGATCTCAGAATGGGTCCCTCCCATGTGACTCACCTGTTCCCAGTCCAGGGCCTTGGCCACCTGTAGCTCTCCTTTCTTGGGATGGATGGCAAAGTGCCCAAGCTGGTTCCCTCCTATGAGGCTGTAAGTGATGGCACTATTTACAGGTCCATCTTCATCAGTTGCTGACACCTGCAGTGGGGGCAGGTGATGATTGTGAATGGAGGGGCAAGAGAGACCAGAAAGGAAATCTTGGCCCCTAGGAGTGTAGGGGGCACAAATATGTTCCTGCCCCACAGATTGTCCTTGGGCTGGCAGTCCCTAGACCACAGTCATCCTTTCCCAGAGAATATCTTCATTTACATCCTGGTAAGGATGTCAGCATGTCATGGTTCATTCATTTATCTATCCATTCCTTCATTCCTTCATTTACTCATTCATTCATAACTGACAGGGTATGAAGGTCCTGTGCTAGGAGTTGAGGAATATGCCAAAATGAGCAAGCCCTCAGGAAGCTTAATGTCTAATTTTATGGTCAAGTCTAATTTGGAGCAAAGAATGATCAGTTTTATGGCTATAAATTTCACCTGGGGAGGTTAGACAAGGATTTGCAAAGCCTTGAAGGATAAGGAAGGCTTCTGGGAGTGGAGTCAGCATTCCAGGCAGAGGAAACAATATGAGCCCAGGGATATGAAAGTCCAGAGGATATTTGAGGAAAGGCATCTCCTTCTGTGTGATTGGAGCATAGGGTGCACGTGAAAGGAGATGAAAACCTCGAATATGGGCATGCAGAGTTCACTTTCACTGCATGAAATGGGGAGCAATTACATATTTAAATGCAAAGAGGTGTTCTTTGGTGTCCCCCCCATTCCTCCCTTCCCAGACTGACCCTCTGTGCCCCCTGTGTCCTCTGGGGCCTCTGATCTAGATCTTATCAAACATGGCTCTGAGACATTTTGTCAAGAGAGAGCTTGGTTGAGTGGCTACACGTCAGTCAAGTCTATAGTGTATTAATTGATAAAATAATCTATGCTCATAGTTGACTAAAGGAAGGGGAGATAAGAACCCGCCCCAGAGTCCATCTCCCCCCAACACACACACACACAGGGCAAAATCACAGATTCTTACTGTCAGCACAACATCCCCCACGATGGCATTCTCTAAGACCCTTGTGCTGTACAGGTGCTGGGGGAATCTGGGCCGATGTTCATTGATATCAGTGATGTTGACCACGATAGTGGTCATGTCACTGAGGGAGGAAGAGCCCTTCCGGCTGCACTCGACGGACAGGAAGTACTTGGGGCTGGTCTCAAAGTCCAGGCTCTTGTTGACGTACAGGATCCCTGAAGAAACAAGAGGTGATGGGAGCATTGAGGCAGGTGGGACCACAAAGGCAGAGTGCTGAGGGGGTCTTGAGCTAAATGCCAGGAGAGGCAGCTCAGCTGTGTTGGGAGAGACTGATTTCCTGCCTCATCTGCTCTGTCATCTCCTGCATCATCTCCATCATCTCCTCCATCATCTCTCTCTATTTTCCCTCCCCTATAGTCTCCTTTCTCCTCTTCCATCTCCTCTCATTTTCCTTATTACCATCTCAGCAGAAGCTTTGCCCTCATTTATTTATGTACTATTTCATTGAGATTTTGTTTAAATCTATAATGTTAACTCTGTGTCATATGGAGCTATAATAACCCTTAGAACAAGAACAAGGTGTGATTCCCATTTTCTAGGTAAGTCAGCTGATGTGCCCAAAAGCTAAGTGACCTGCCCAAGGCACCCATTTACTAGGTGCTACAGTCACCTAGTAAATGACAGAACTTACGTTATAGAGTTTTATACCACCCAGCATTGTTCAACAAATTGTTAGGGCAGAGAGTTATTATTATGAAAACTGGAAAATAAAAGAATAAGGATTTATCCTGCTATTCCTCTATAACTGAATAGTTAAAGGTAGAAAACTCTTCTTTATAAAATGATTCCAGTTAGTAAATGAATGAAGAATGATAGGACTAGAAAAAGCCACCATTTTGCAGCCCCTAAAGAAATAATGTACCTAGGAAATAATCACTAAAGGCTGTTAAAACCTCTGTTGAAGGAATAGCTATATGAGGAACTCTGTAATAAATAGATCATACTGACAGCCTCTGAGCCCACCATCAATCTTAACCTCAGGAAAAAGAACCAATAAACCATTACATGCCTCCTAATGTGGTGCAAAGCAGAGCCCAGCATCATCTATGAAGCACTGTTGGCAAAATATTGAGCTTGAACGTGATCAAGGTCTTTGATTCAAATGTCATTTATAATAAGCTTAGGGGCTAGGGGGATATATTATATGACATCATAAAGGTACAACTAGCCAATCCAAAATATTAGAAAATCTTGCCTCACACATGACCCAAATTTTTCATTAAAATAAATAAAATATTTATTTTATTTCATTAAATAAACAAATAAGTGGGAAATAAAGAGGGAGAGGAAAATGTTAGAGATCCAAAGGGACGTTATATAGTTTCTATCAATGAAATGCAATATGTGGACTTTTGAGGCTGTTGACAAACAAACCAACTTCAAAAAGTCATTTGAGATATAGTCTGAAAAGTTGTCTGGAAACTATATTAAGGAATTATTATCTTTTGGGTGTGATAATGATATTATGGCTGTGCCTATACAAGAAATTCTTATCACTTAGAGATACACACTAAAGTATTTACAAACCACACAATATCATGTCCGGGGTTTGCTTTTTTTTTTTTTTTTAACTGAATCTTAATCCTGTTACTTATTTATTTGGCTGCACTGGGTCTTGGTTGTGGTACACGGGATCTTCGGTCTTTATTGAGACGTGCAGGCTCTTAGCTGCAGCATATGAGGTCTAGTTCCCTGACCAGGGATTGAACCCCGGCCCCCTGCACTGCGAGTGCAGAGCATTGGCCACTGGACCACCAGGGAAGTCCCTGGGATTTGCTTTAAAATAACTCAGCAATGGGTGGATGTGAGGGTTAAGGATGAAACTAGACAAGACGAATGTTGATAATTACTGAAGCTGGATGATGGGAACATGGGGTCCATATACTGTTTCCTCTATTTTTAAAAACATGTTTAAAGTCCCCATAATAAAAACTGAGCAAAAATTACTGCTCAACAGGCGGTTGCTTTAGGAGGTAGAGCACACCATTGCAGAGGTGGGGAGGGATCCACGTGGGGCCTGGTCTGACCTGAGCAGCTTCTGAGGCCCTTCCATGGGATGCTGTGAGTCTGACTTAGATTCTTTCATGGATAGGAGGATAGAAGAGAGCAGTTTTCCTAGATGTCTATCTTTATGAGACTAAGGGAAAATTCAAGGGAGACGGGATGTTTGTGGATGGCTTTAGGAGGGAAGCAGGCAGCCTTGCCTTGGGCTGCTCAAGCCCCAAATTCTAGCAGGTGCTTTATGCCTTGGCAGCCAAGGATGGAGGGTAGCCTCAGCATCCTGGGGCTGGATGTGAGCTGGGACTGTGAAGTTGCAAAGTGGGAGGAGGGGGTCCTCAACACAGAGTCCTTGGTGGGGACATAATGCAAGGAGGAGTGTTTCCATGTAAGCGGGGCCCAGGGTGCAAGAAGGGACTTGGTATCTAAAGAGATCCAGAGTGAAAAAGGGGCTGAAAGATGCCAGGGAGGGGCTGTGGTATGTGAGTCAGACTGTGTGTGTGTGTGTGTGTGTGTGTGTGTGTGTGTGTGTTTAGGGTAGGGGTGGAGCTGCCTCCCGGCGCTGTCTCACCTGTGCGGGCATCCAGGCGGAACCTCCCCTGCTCATTCCCACTGACCACGCGGTAGCCAGTCTTCTCGGCACCCGGGCGAGTGAGGGTGGCCAGCCGCAGCACCTCTGTGCCGCGCTGGGCATCCTCTGGCACCTGCACGCTGTGCTCGGTGCTCAGAAACACAGGCAGGTAGTCCTCCAGCCCCACCACAGAGACCGTGACGGTGCCCAGCGTGGAGAGCGGTATCGGGGTACCCAGGTCAGAGGCACGGACGGTGAGCTCCAGCGCTGCCTGTGGCCTGACCTGCAGCGGCTTCTCCAGCCGGATCACACCCGTGGTGGCCTCGATGGAAAAGTGGCCTTCAGCAGAGTCCGTGAGAGAATAAACCACCTGGGCATTGGTGCCTGGGGAGGGAGACAGAGTGCATTATTCATACAGAGGGACCTCCCCTGGGCCCTGCCTGCTGCAAAACTTTCAGACAGAGGAGGGTCTGGAAGACAGGGTCCCTATAAAGGCTAACATGCTTAGGCTGTTAGCAGTGAGACCCTCTCATGGGGGGTTTCTTGAGGAGGGTGGGGTTCAAGACCTCATAGAAGGTTCTTGTGAAGGGGAGGGTTATTCTGCAAACCCTTAAGGATATCTGAAGCTGTTTATGTGGAGGTTAGGGTCCAATGTCAGCTCATAAAATGAAAATTTTACAAGATTGAAACCACTCATAACAAGTTCTTTGGTTGTGATAGAACAATTCTTGATTGTGGTGGTGGTTGCATGAGTCTATACATGGGAAAATATAGAATAGAAGGGCACACATGTACATATTCAAATAAGTGCATATGGAAACTGTGAAATTTGAATAAGTTCGGAGTCTAATTATCAGTACTGTCCCCGGTGGCTCAGATGGTAAAGAGTCTGCCTGCAGTGAGGGAGACCCAGGTTCAATCCCTGGGTCAGGAAGATTCCCTGGAGAAGGCAATGGCAACCTACTCCAGTATTCTTGCCTGGAAAATCCCATGGATGGAGGAGCCTGGCAGGCTACATGGAGTTGCAGACAGTCGGACACGACTGAGCAACTTCACTTTCTTTCTTTTTCTTCTGTTGGTAATGTCCCATGACCAGTTTCCTGGTTTTAATGTCATACTACAGATTGCTGCCTTTGGGGAAAGCTGAGTGAAGGATGCATAGGCTTCTCAGTACTATTTGTGCAACTTCCTGTGTGTCTATAATTATGTCAAAATAAAAAGAAAACAAAAACCAGAAAATAAAATATACACCCATGGAAAGTTCTCAGTAAATCAAAGCACATAGTGTTTTTCGAGCTTTGTCTCAGAGGCCGTTATTTCCTTTGATTGTGGACCAGATGAAGCAGTTGGCTCAGGCAGGGCCCATAGGGTCTGAAGAAGGCCAACATTAGTGCTCAGCCATGAGAGCCTCACCCAATGGGAGGAGCACAGGCCTTGAGCCTATAGAGACTGAATCCCACACACACGTGGGGACACAACGCTTTTGTTGAATTTACATGAACTAAGTGTGCATACCATGCACATTCTTCCATATGTGTATTTTTTTCTCGAGAGAGAAGTACTGCTCAGGCTACATATGAAATATTGAGGTGGAATATTTGGGTTAAAATAATAATAACAGTTTTCAAGGGTTAATTGTTAACTGGTACAAGGCCAGAGGATGAATCCTAGAAGGGAGGTAGGGTTGGAAACTCAAGAGTGAAGAAGCTAGGGCTCTTTCATCCAAAAAGGGAACCTTGAGGCTGGAGCTGACAGTTAGCACGTCCCAGTCTTGGAAGGTCTAGGACACCTGTGTGGCTGCAGATGGCAGGACCATGATTGACAGGTATCTGCTCCAAAATGCTAACACTTAATAATTATCTGAGGAAGGAAGGGCTGCCTGGAAAGTTGGGAGCTTCCTGTTCCTGGAGGTGTGCAAGCCCTGGCTAATTGGGCATTGCAGGGTCTTAGATATCAGGCCTTTGCACTGACTATTTGCCTTCCCTGGAACCCCTGTGTTCCTCCAAAATCTCTCACCTAATTGGGCATTGCAGGGCCTTAGATATTATGCCTTTGCACTGACTATTTGCCCTCCCTGGAACCCCTGTGTTCCTCCAAAATCTCTCACCTCCCTCAATGCCAAGCCAAAACTCCCTTCCTCTAAGAAGTTGTAAATTTACTCTGTTCGTGTCTCATGAATCAGAGTATTATCACTACCATCATCTTCATCATTGTTCCTCTGGCTACTTTGATCCTGAGAGTATTTTTTACCTATAGCAAAATTGTCCAATTTTCTTGAATTAAATTTTATAATTGTATATGTGCATATATATATATAAACATATATATATACACATACATCTATAGACATAGAGATTGCCACAGTGAAAAACTTCATGATGTCAGAATCTTTTAATGGTACAATATGAAATGAATACTCCTGGATGAAACCAATTTGCCTTGTAAATAGTAAAAGGAAAAGAATCCTAATGAAAACCATGTCATTAAAATTAAAATGTAAAATATTAAAACGTAAAAATAAAATGTAAACTATTCCACTTCATTGCCTAGAAAATTGATCCAAGAATTTAGTAGACTAAATGGAGTTTGTGCCCTAGGTTTCTTTCTTGTGGCCAATTAATCAGAGTCAAATAATTCTGACTGGTGTATTGTATTCAAAATATCCTGGAGCTTAAATGATAGGATTGAAAGTGCTCTAAGTCTAAGAGGCAGGGAGAAGCAATGAGGCTGAAATGCCCCACATCAGTCTTGAAACGGCCAAAATCTTTGGTCCTCTAGCACTTAGGTATGCAGTTTATGGACATTTTCTACTTGTAACTGTCTGTAGGCTCAGAAGCGACAGTCCTTGCAGTTCCAGAACAACAGAGAGAGAGCCAAAACCTCGCCTAAGGTGACCCTGTAAGCAAATGGCCTCTAATCCTTGTCTTTCTCACCTTGGTCAGGGTCCCGGGCCAATACTACCGCCACAGGGGTCTTCACCGTGGTGTTGTCGAAGACTGCCACAGCAGAGTGGCTGGGGAAGAACCGGGGGGCATTGTCATTCACGTCCTCCACATGAAGGGTCACATCTGCCTGGCATGATTGGCCGCCTCCATCAGTTGCCTTGGCAACAAGGCTGTACACATCCTTCTTCTCTCGGTCTAAGGCTGTGAGTGTGGTCAGATCCCCTGGCAGGAGAAAGGACAGAAAGTGATCTTTCTCTGGAGGCCATGATCCTAGCATGTACATTCCTGATGTTTATATGAGATAACCTCAGCACTGCCCCCCGCCTCATTGTGCTGTCACAGAGAATAGGGGTCCGGTGTACAGATGGTTAGGAAAGAGGCCGAGTCTGTATCTTTCCACACCTGCTTGCTTTCCTAGTCACATTCCACCACTGCATCCCCAACTTAAAATTCACACCAACAAGCTACAAAGAGGTACAACATTTTAAAATGCCAGTTAGACAGTTTCTAACACCACATAAAATGTGTTTATGCTTTGGCCTACAGTTTCACTTCTAGGACTATATCCCATAGAATAATCAACCCAAGGAGAAAATATACATGTAGAGATATTCTCTGCAGCATTCTTTATAAATAGCAATATACTGAAAATATCCTGTGTCTTTCAAAAAGGTACTAGTTAAATACGTTATCATTTAGCCATACAGTAAAATATTTTGCAATGGGAAAAGTGATTATGGCAGAACTTTATGTACTGCCTTGTTGATAGCTCCAAAATATTGCTTTAAGAAAAAGGAAGTCACAAAATAGCATGCTATACAGAGATTGTGGCACGCATGGAAAACCAGTCTGATAGAACATATGCCAAGAGTGCTTATCTTTCGTTAAGAGGCTGGTTATCATGAAGATTTTCCAATGTCTGCCTAATACACACCTACATGGTTTGCATTTTTGAACAATGAGTAAGTGAAAGTTGCTCAGTCGTGTCCGACTCTTTGCAACCCCATGGACTATACAGTCCATGGAATTCTCCAGGCCAGAATACTGGAGTGGGTAGCCTTTCCCTTCTTCAAGGGATCTTCCCAACCTAGGTATTTAACCCAGGTCTCCCACATTGCAGGCAGATTCTTTACCAACTGAGCCACAAGGGAACCCCATTTTGAATAATGAGCACATATTATTTCCTTACTCAGATAAACTATTGAATTTTTTTTAGGAGCCTGCTAATCATCCTTCATCTGGACAAAGAGCAGTAGAGAGAGGTTAGGTCACCTACTTGGGTGACTCAGCATGCCTGTGCTGGGGTCAGAAAGGGCAGTGCAGCTTCTTGAAGTACTCACTCTCACCTGCCACCTCCCTGCTCAGCAACCTCCATAGTATCCTTTGAGCTACTGGTTCCAAGTGTCAGCAGCTGAATTATTATTATGTGCCAGACTTGGGCTTGTATTTCTATATAGTTTATTGGGATCCTTACAACAGCACCTGGGGTTTTATCTCAATCTGCAGCATACAACCTTGAGATCATGTCTTTGATCATGACTTTTTACCTACTTGAACCCTTTAATGGCTCTGTAGGTAAGCACTTGGCTCTTGTGCCCCAGGGGGCCTCATCCTTTGCCCTCCTTCTCCCCTCCCCTTCTGTGCACCAGTTTTGGCCTTCTAGGCCCTTACCTGTGCATGTTCTTTCCCAAAACAAAGTCCTCGTATGAAATCTCTTTGTACCTTGAATGTCCAACCTTACCACTCCCTTACCCCCTGGCTATTTCCTCAAAGAAATTTTACTTAACCCCACTTCCAAACTTAAGTTCTGCTGTGAGACCTCACCTAACATCCTGAATTTTTCTTAACTCAGCACATGTCAAACCACTAACTCAATACCTTTCCCACTAGACTGTGAAGACCTCGATCTTGTCTTATCAATTTTTGTCCCCAGCATCTAGTGAATGCTTGGCACATAGTGCCAATATATGTTTGCTGAGTGGATGGATGGATGGATAGATAAGTGAATTCTTGTTTCTTCTCTAAGGAGCCTGGGTACTGGGTACTGGTTATTCAGTGTATCAGTTCTTGGCTTGATCCTGCAGCTCAGGAAACCTACCTGTGTGAGGATCCAGCTTAAATTCATCCGCCCCAGGGCCATGCAGAGAATATGTGATCTGAGCATTGGTGTCAGAGTCCAAGTCTGTTGCAGAAACCTTCAAAATGAAGTGTTCTGGAGGTACATCTTCACTGACTTTGCCAGTGTAGAGAAGCTGAAATTGAAAGACAAAGAAGAGGGAGATTGTGGGAGATATGCTAAGATCTAGAGAGAGAGTAACAGGACAAGATAGAAGCAGAGAGAGAGAGACGAGAGAGCAGAGATGGAAGTGGGGGAGGGGAGAGAAGCAGAGAGAGGGAGAGAGGAGGTAGAATAAGATAGAACATGCAGGGAAGATGGAGATGAAAAACAAGGAGAAAGATGATGGGAGACCTAGTCAGAAAAGCAGAGAATGAGAGAGAATTTCCACCATCTGAAAGCTCACACTCAAGGCTAGAAGTGAAAGTGAAAAGCCGTTAAGTCATGTCTGACTCTGTGACCCCATGGACTATAGCCCACCAGGCTCCTCTGTCCATGGGATTCTCCAGGCAAGAATACTGGAGGATATCCAGGGGATCTTCTTCAGTGGATCTTTACAACCCAGGGATTGAACCCAGGTCTCCCGCATTGATGACAGATTCTTGACCATCTGAGCCACCAGGACCTGCCACAGTCTCTTACTCCATAAGGGCCACATTTTGAAGTGTGTAGCACAGGGGAGAGGCTGGAGTTCCCTGAGAACCCAATGTTTCTCCAGCTGCTGGCGCTGGACACAGTTTCCAAGCAAACTTGTCCCCCCCCATTGCTGAGTGTGGGTTAGCACAGACCCCCATATATGCTCTGGGTGGAGGTTTTGTGCCTTGCAGGCTGTGTGGAGATGCCCCCGCAGACTCTTTCCCCTGGCTCTGGTTATGCTCTTGATCACCTCTGAGAAGGCTAAGATGAGCTTGGCCCCAGACTCCCTCAGCATGAGGAGGATATAGGCTGGTTAGAAGGATGCTGAAGCAAAAGAGAAAGAAAGTATGGCCACTGTTCTCCCCAAAAGGTTGCCCTTCTGAAACCATCCAAAAGGTGCTCATCTTAGATCCTGCAGAGACATTTTCCATGCACCCCACTTGATAATCCAGGTTCTCTTTTTCTACTATGCTTCTATGAGATTGGAGCATAGAAAACAGAGGAAGGAAAGGTGATAGGATATATGATTTTTGTGTATCCCAAGGTATGTGTCCATATATATGTATACAAATAAAGTATGAAGAACTGAAGTATACACATATGCACATGCTTATATGTTTGTGTGAGTTAGAGATGTACATTTACCTGTATGAATGGGTATATTATGGATGAATGTTATTTGGTGGCTCAGATGGTAAAGCATCTGCCTGCAATGCGGGAGACCTGAGTTCAATCCCTGGGTCGGGAAGATCCCCTGGAGGAGGAAATGGCAACCCACTGCAATTCTCTTGCCTGGAAAATTCCATGGACGGAGGAGCCCGGTAGGCTACAGTCCATGGGGTTGCAAAGAGCTGGACACGACTGAGCGACTTCATGCATGCATGCATGCTTATGTGTATCTTTGTGTGTATGTATATATGTAAATACATATTTATAGAGTTATAATCTTTCAACTACGTGTATGTGTGTGAGTACCTACATATAAGTGTGCACTTATATGTATATATACTGAAGAACTGGATTTTTTATACACTTGAATTATGCTAACTTGATGTCATAAAAATTTAATATTAATAGTTTAACTTTATTTGCAAACCTTGAAGTAATGCAACCCCCCCAAATTAAAAATTATTTATTGTGTTTTAAAAAATATGTTTAAAAGCAAAGCTACATGACAATGGTTATTGATTTATGTCCTCTAAGAATGCAATTTCTCTCCTGATGTATGTGTGTGTGTGCGCACACACACACACACCACTCAATATTTTCCTTGGGAAATTTAGTGTTTAATTACATGAGGTCCTTAGGAAAGTCTCCCTTATCAAAAATGTAGCTGCCCTGTCTGTATGTTTATGTATACATGTATCCTGGGGGAGGGTTTCTGTTGGTCTGTATAATGCATGCAGATGTAGGGATATGCACATAAAGACATGGTGAGCGGTGCAGGGTGTCTCTGGGGGAAGGTCTCTTTGGATATATTTGATAACAATGAGCCATGCTAACAAGTTGAGTGATACAGTGACTTTTCCATTGAGCATAGCAGACTGTTTGGAGAATGAAGTTACTTCTGGATATGTTTTACAGAAAAAAGGATCTTTTTAGGGAGTGTGGGGAGGGGGGTGGGGAGAGCTATGGACCATGAATCCTAAAGACCTTGATGACATCCTTTTGGGAAGGGCAAGGAATTACCTGGAACGGTCCCTGCCCCAGGCACTAGTCTGACGCCGGCCGGGGAGAAGCAAGGGCAGGTTTGGTCAGTGATGGCCCCCCTCAGAGATGGTACTCTGAATCCTTCTCCTTCCTCTTACCCTTTGCTCCAGCTTCCTTATCTCCACTCCTCCCCGACCCTCACTTGGCTCTCACCTGTGAGCACTGTGGGCTGTTATCATTGATGTCCAGGACAAAGATCTCCACTGGGACTGAAGCCTGGAACTTGCCATCAGAAGCTGTGATTCGGAGCAAGTACTTGGCTGTGTGCTCACGGTCCAGGGTCTTCCTTGAGAAAATTCTCCACTCATCTCCAACTTGGCTGATGCCAAACTGGCCCAGGGGGTCTCCCTCTAGAAATATGGGACAGAGTTTCCTGAAGCCAAGCCATAGGAACAAACCAGGCTTTGTACTATAGGTGACTGTCCACCTGACACTTTTTTTTAGGATTGCAGGGAAAGGCAAAAATTTCCTCCTTTAACTAGGGACCTACATTTCTTCAATGAGTCAGTTATTTGGTGTTATGAAACCTCTTTCAACTTCAAAGGTCTCCTATAAAATGGAATTATCACTGCAAGAAACACTGCTCCAAAATGTGTGGCTAAGGGGCACATTTCTTATTTGGTGTTCATTGGAAGACAATGGAGGAAGTTAAAGGGAAGCAGATAACAATTCTAGATAAGAACCTTCTAGTATCCAATATCTGTTCAATAGTGGAGGGCTGGAAAGTGATCAATAACATTAAACTCTCTGAGGTTTTGTTTTACAACTGAGTACACAGGCTAACTGGAAGTTCAGATGGCTCATTAGATTTGCTTCTGAGTCATCTTTTCTTGATATTCATCATTGAGAGGGGAGATGGATTTTCGAGATTCTAAGATTCTGGAGCTCCAAGATTCAGCTATTCCCGGAGTTGATGGTACTGTGACATTTATTATGTTATTATTCAGAGAGTTTAAGATTTTTGTGTTTTTAAAAGTCTGATATTATAAGATGATAAGATTATATTTCACTAAGACTCCATGTTTCAAACAACTTTGATCCAGGCTCTGTCTCCAGGAGTCTATAATTCTTGGTTGGAATGTCATGCTTGTTAACTCTCTGCCAGGCAGCTGTGAGAGCAGAAGAAACCATGACTATGGGAATGGGATGACAAGGCACCTGGGACACAGGGAAAGGGACACTGAGAAGTAAAGAAACTCTCTGGCCACCAGTTGGCTGGTTTCACCCCTGGACAGAGATTGGAGTTGTTTAGGTTTGCAGTAGTTATCTACTGGGGAAACCAGTTTGTAGGGTCTGGTTTTAATCCCAGTCCCGATGCAAGCTTGGAGTGTGACCTTGGTTGAGTTTATCCTCCTATCTGGGCTTTGGTTCTCCCATGTGTGTGTGAAAGAAGAGGATTGGATTGGAATCATATCCAACCCACTTAACACTCAGGTCCTATGATTGACTAGGAAGCATTTTCTACTATCCACAACTTGCCCTTGGCAGAGTACTACTCTGCAAGGATAGTCACCTCACAGAGTTTCTATAGACCACACAACTCTTGATCCCCTCTCCATCTTCCAGAAGCTAACTGAGAACAGTTACAATATCTCCATTCTATCTACTCGAGCTAAGGTAATAAGAAATCCTCTTTACAAAGCACTTTCTAATTTATAGGGAGCTATCAAAGCTTTTCCAAGTTAGATCCTGTCAGCATCCCTTGAGATGAATCAAAACAGCCATGCCAAGTCTATAACTGGAGCAACTGAGGTCCTGGAAAGTTAAGTGATTTGCTCAAGATCACACTGTTAAGTGGCAGAGCAAGGACTTAAACCCATGTCTTAAGAAACATCTTGCTGGAATTTTTTTCAATGCATCCCACTCTAAGATAGGTATCCTTACCTGTGATATAGCAGGTGACCTGTCTGTTCTGCTCAGCGATATCAGCATCCAGGGTTTTAAGAGTGGCCACAGGTTCACCAGGCTCACTGTTCTCAACCACAGATCCTCTATAGTCTTCTGAAGCAAATCTGGGGGCATTGTCATTTTCATCTGTAATGGAGACTTCAACCAGGACCTGAGAAGATAGCTGGATGGTCCGGCCATGGTCATAGGCCACTACATAAAAGTGGTAAATCTGGTTGGTCTCACAGTCAAGTTCCTGGAGTGTGGTGATCCAGCCAGTTTCACTGTCAATGGCAAAGAGTTCATGGATATTGCTACCAGGGCCCACTGGCAACCTGTAGCTTACCTGGCCATCATCCCCAGTGTCCTGATCATTGGCAGTCACTTGAATGACTGAGGTCCCCACTGGCATATTCTCAGTGAGAACAGCCTTATATGGATCAGCCTCAAATATAGGTCTATTGTCATTGACATCCTTCACTTGGATGTTGACAGAGACCAGGGAACCTAAGTAAGTGTCATTATGGGGGCAATGAGCCATCAAGTCAATCTGGTACCATTTGGTGGACTCATAATCCATGGCCTTCCTCACCTTTAGAACCCCTGTGTTTTGGTCCAAGGAGAAGATGCCATCCTTGTTGCTCTCTGGTGTGGTGCCCTGCACAAGACTATAGATGACTGGATCTTGACCTGCCACTGCTTTAACAGAACCAATTTCAGACCCCTCTGGAAGGTCTTCTGATGCAGAAAAGGTATATAGAGGTTCAGAAAACTGGGGCAAGGATACTTCATTAGGAACCACCTGAAGTCGTAACAGCATGAGAGAGTTCCAGTGAGGAGGGCCCCCATCCTGAGCTTTAATTTTTAAGTCAAAGGCCCGATTTTCCAATCCCACCAGGCTCTCTTTCACCTTGACAACACCAGTAATTGGGTTGACTTCAATGACTTCTTCTTCCAAGTCCTCCACCGAGTCTACTGAGTAGGTGACGTCTGCATTCCGGCCTTCATCTGCATCATAGGCTAGCACCTGGATGACTGGGGAGTCCTTACTGACATTAGACTGAATGGATACAGTGTACTCAGATGCTTTGAACTGTGGAGGGTTGTCATTTTCATCTGTGAGGATGATCTTCACAGTGCAGAAGGCCACGCGTCCTCCTCCATCCTGAGCCATGACCTTAATGGCAATGACCCTTTCTGTGGAATTTTCCCGGTCTAGTTTCTGCAGTGTGGTAATCTGGCCACTTGGGTTTATGGAGAACTTCTCGCCTGCTAGTTTATTGATAATGGTGTAATCTACAGTGCCATAGGGACCACTGTCTTTGTCTATGGCTAACAACTCAATCACCTTGGTCCCCACCTTTGCATTCTCAGCCAATTCTGCCTCATAAATATGCTGCTGGAACTCTGGGCTGTACTTGTTGGCATTTGTAGTGTTGATATACACAGGTACAGTTGCTCGGAAGACCCCATCAGAAGCACCTACCCTCAAATTGTAAGAAGAGTCCAAGTGCTTTTTGCAAAGGTTGTACATAGAAATTATTCCTGATGAGCTGTTAATGGAGAAGTGCCTGTCCTGATTGCCGGAAAGAATCAGGTACTCCAGGCGGGAGGTGTCCCTGCTGTCAGGATCCAGAGCTTGAACTTTGAGAACCAGGTGTCCGCAGGTTGCCAGCTCACTAACATTGGCTTCGTACTGAGGTTGCCTGAACTCTGGGGGGTTGTCATTGATGTCAGACACATTGACAACGACAAGGGTTTCACCAGTGAGTGGGGGATCTCCTCTATCCATGGCCCTGACTTTCACATGAAAATGTTGTTGGGCTTCATAGTCCAGCTCTTGAACTGTGGACATTTCCCCTGTGCTCCCATTGATCTGGAAGAACTTGGAAACATCTGAGCCATCCTCTACAATCTGGTAAGAGACATCACGGTTCTGCCCTGAATCCTGGTCAGAAGCCAACAGTTGGATCACAGGAGTCTGAGCAGGCAAACCTTCTGAGATTGAAGTGGTGTAGACCAACTGAGAGAAAGTGGGAGGATTATCATTCACGTCCTCCACCAGGACTTCCACGGTGGCTTCAGAAAATGATCCCAGAGCAGTGTCTGTGGCTCTGACTGTGAACACGTGTTTGGTCTTAGACTCATAGTCCAAAGGGCCCGTCACGGTTAGGACACCAGTCTTAAAGTCAGTGGTGAACAGCATCAAGGGCTCTTCTTCTACAATGTTGTAGATGAGTCGGAGTCCTTCTGGACTCCGGGCCTGGGTGTGGAGAATAGGGGTATAGAGTGTGATATTTTCAGGCACTCTGACTTTGTAGTAAGGTGTCTGAAACAGTGGGTTGGATTTATTTCTCACAATGACAAGTACCTCTTCCTCAGCCTGGAGGGATGGAGTTCCTCCATCTTGAGCAATGACTTTGAGGCGATACTTATTCAGAGCCTGATAATCAAAGGGTTTCCTTAATGATATGTCCCCAAGATAGGGGTCAATTCGAAAATATGTATAATCTTCTGCAAATGCATAGGTGACAGCACCATTCACCCCCAAGTCCTGGTCAGTGGCAGATACCTGAAAGAGGACATCTCCTGGTTCTGTGCCATCTTGGATGATTGTGTGGTAGGGCAGATGTTTAAATTCAGGGCTATTGTCATTGACATCCTCAACAGAGACTCGGACCAGAGCCTGAGCCACCCTCTGAGGTGTCCGATTGTCCCTCAGTTCCACTGCCACCTCATGAGTGTCCTGCTGTTCTCTGTCAAACCCCACACCTCTCGTCTGCAACACACCTGCTGATTTTATCATGTGAAACATATCTGTGCCATTCAAAAGGAAGTAGGACAAGGTGTCATTCAAATGATTGCCTTGGGCACCAAGAATCACCAATGCCTTTCTCTCCAGTAAATTCTCCTTCACTGTTGCCCTGTAGACATCCCGGTCAAACTGTAAGGTTGTGTTAGGAGCTTGTGTCCAAGAAATCTTTACTAGTGCAGTATCTTGATACAGGCCATCAGAAGCTCTGACGATAAGCTCCCGAGAGAGTCCCAGGAGAGTAGGATCCAACACAGATATGAGACCAGTAATGGGATGCATGGCAATAGCTTCGTCAGCATTGCCAGTTTTGATGCTATAAGTGACTTCTGAGTCATCATCACTGGCCTGCACCATAAGGAGCTCCATACCCCGGTGGATTGGCTTCATTATTGCTACTTCATATATCTGGTCCAAGAACCTGGGAGGACAGTCATTAACATTTCTGACGTTGATTATGACTTGGGCAACCCTGGGTGCAAATAAGATGGGGCTTCCTTGGTCATGGACATAGATGTCAAATCGGAAAGAGGGCATGCTTTCATAATCCATCTCTAATACGGTGGTTAGAGTTCCCATGCTGGGATCGATTTTTAAAAACTTCAGAGTCTCTGGTTCCAAAATTTTATAGACCAACAAGGAATTTGCTTCTTTGTCACTGTCAGAGGCTCGGATCACGAGGGGGTTGTTGTTTTCATCCATGATCATGCTATTCAGTGGAGCTGCTTCACTAATTTGGCCCATAAAAGTCGATTTTGAGAACACGGGAGCATTGTCATTTTCATCAATGATGTAAACAAGAACCATGACATCAGTAAATGTGCCCGCCATATTGCTGCCTCGAATTTTCAGCTGGTAAGATGAAATTTTCTCATGATCCAGTTTCTTCTGAGTGGAGATGAGTCCAGAATATGAGTTCATGGAGAATACACCATTCTTGTTTCCCTCTCTTAACTCATAGGTAACTTCTGAGAAGCTTGTAGCTGAGATGAGGAGGATTGGGGAACCCACAGGGATTGATTCAGGGATCTCTACAAAGTACTCAGAGCTTGAAAAGATGGGGGCACTGCTGTCGGAGGGGTAGACGTGAATGATCACTGTAGCCAGGTCATGCCCTTGTGGGGAGCCTTGATCTTCTGCCTTCACTGTTAGAGTATACCGGGCATGATTTGCCTGATCAAGTTTCTGTGCTAGAGTGATGATGCCTAGCAGGGCATTGATGTTGAAGAAACCTTCGCTGTTCCCTAAAAAAAAAGACAAGAGAAATTGAAGTTTACCACATCCTTCAGAGGTACCAACTAGGCTTTCTAGATCAGTATAAGACAATCACACAAAAGCTGGGCAGGGCAAAACCCACATCCTGTGCCACCATGGATTTAGTTATGCTACAAGAGGTAGGGTAGGTCTGTACTTTATGAAATCTCTTAATTGGTGCACATAGTAGGTGCTCCATAAATGGAAGGTTTTGGGGCCATAACTTAAAGCTACAAACCAAAGCCATAGTAGAGTTTTGGAGGAAAGAAAGGAGATTTAAACTTTGTAGGAAAAGCATACTCCTCTCTGTATTTCAGTGGTGACTTTTATAGGCAAAGCTTCAGTTACATTATATAGAATCTTAAACCATTCTTTATATAACTTTGAACAGCTTTGGTTACACACTGAATAGTTGAAATTTTTCAATATGGAATCATAAAATGTCTAAACTGAAACAGACTGGGAAAACTGCCTTGTCTATTCCCTGTATAGTCAACTGTGGGAGATCCTTTGTCAGGATTGGGAGTGAGTGGCGGGGGTTGAGTTGGGAGGGACTGGGTAGCACACCCAGCTCTTGAGGCTCTTGGTCAAATGCTCTTTCCACCACACCTGGATTTCCTAAAGGTTAGGCAAATTTGGAAAACTCAGCAGTGGCCACAGGACTGGAAAAGGTCAGTTTTCATTCCAATCCCAAAGAAAGGCAATGCCAAAGAATGCTCAAACTACCACACAATTGCATTCATCTCACATGCTAGTAAAGTAATGCTCAAAATTCTCCAAGCCAGGCTTCAGCAATACGTGAACCGTGAACTTCCTGATGTTCCAGCTGGTTTTAGAAAAGGCAGAGGAACCAGAGATCAAATTGCCAACATCCGCTGGATCATGGAAAAAGCAAGAGAGTTCCAGAAAAACATCTATTTCTGCTTTATTGACTATGCCAAAGCCTTTGACTGTGTGGATCACAATAAACTGTGGAAAATTCTGAAAAAGATGGGAATACCAGACCACCTGACGTGCCTTTTGAGAAATCTGTATGCAGGTCAGGAAGCAATAGTTAGAACTGGACATGGAACAACAGACTGGTTCCAAATAGGAAAAGGAGTACGTCAAGGCTGTATATTGTCACCCTGTTTATTTAACTTATATGCAGAGTACATCATGAGAAACACTGGACTGGAAGAAACACAAGCTGGAATCAAGATTGCCGGGAGAAATATCAATAACCTCAGATATGCAGATGACACCACCCTTATGGCAGAAAGTGAAGAGGAACTCAAAAGCCTCTTGATGAAAGTGAAAGTGGAGAGTGAAAAAGTTGGCTTAAAGCTCAACATTCAGAAAACGAAGATCATGGCATCCGGTCCCATCACTTCATGGGAAATAGATGGGGAAACAGTGGAAACAGTGTCAGACTTTATTTTTCTGGGCTCCAAAATCACTGCAGATGGTGACTGCAGCCATGAAATTAAAAGACACTTACTCCTTGGAAGGAAAGTTATGACCAACCTAGATAGCATATTCAAAAGCAGAGACATTACTTTGCCAACAAAGGTCTGTCTAGTCAAGGCTATGGTTTTTCCAGTGGTCATATATGGATGTGAGAGTTGGACTGTGAAGAAGGCTGAGTGCCAAAGAATTGATGCTTTTGAACTGTGGTGTTGGAGAAGACTCTTGAGAGTCCCTTGGACTGCAAGGAGATCCAACCAGTCCATTCTGAAGGAGATCAACCCTGGGTGTTCATTGGAAGGACTGATGCTAAAGCTGAAACTCCAATACTTTGGCCACCTGAATGGAAGAGTTGACTCATTGGAAAAGACTCTGATGCTGGGAGGGATTGGGGGCAGGAGGAGAAGGGGACGACAGAGGATGAGATGGCTGGATGACATCACTAACCCGATGGACGTGAGTCTGAGTGAACTCCGGGAGTTGGTGATGGACAGCGAGGCCTGGCGTGCTGCAGTTCATGGGGTCGCAAAGAGTCGGACACGACTGAGCGACTGAACTGAACTGAACTGAGGCATTCTTACACCACCTTTACAGGTTTTTTTTTTTTTTTAATATTCAGCCACTACCTGTACAACAGTATAGTATCCAACAGTCTTTCTGCAGCAAATATTAGAAAATTAAAGAGCTCATAGTACCCAAAGGAATCTTCCTTGACTAATCAGGAAGCCTAAATGAAAATCAAAAATGGACTCCTTTCTCCATGTCTGATTATTATTTTTATTGTCCTTTTAAAATTTGATATTTATTTGGATAAATACATAATACCATTTCAAATTTAAGTTGAGGGAAGTTGTGATTATGCAACATTACATAGTTCACAAAAGGTAATGTTGAAAACTAATCATGTTTTCCTAAAAAAACTTCTCAAAGTTGTCACAGTTTTAAGGTCGGACCTTACTTGGGCTGTAACTATTCTTTTTTTTTTTTTTCCTTTACCTTTTTTTTATACTATGGTAATAACAGATAACATGAGGTCTACGTTCTTGAATTTTTAGAGGTTTAGTACAGTGTTGTTAACTATAAGCACAATTCTGTACAGAGATCACCAGAACTTATTCAGCTTGCATAACTGGTACTTCTTTTCAGTTTTATTAAGATATAATTGACATATAACATGGCATTAAACATGTGTAACATACTTTGATCTATGTTTAAGTATATATTGCAAAATGACTACTACAATGTTTGTTTAACATCCATCACCTGATATAGTTTTTCAAATATGTTTTTTTTTTTTTCTGTGATGAGACCATTACCTATTTAATACCATGACTAAACCTGAATAATTCTGCTCACCACCCAGGAGTACAAGTCCTTCACTCAGGGGAGTACTACTTCTTATTATGCTTATTTCATTTATTATTTCAATGGCAAAGTAAATAGCCAGGCTTCACCACAAAACCTTCCATCTGATTGTCCCACTAAGCGAAGTCACTCTGCAGCTGGCTATTGAGGTGATTTCCCAACTTGCCTTTGTTATACAAATCCTGAGGTTGATCAAAGAATGTGGTTTTAATGAGCAACCAGAAATTTAAAAGTAGTTCCCTTAAAAGTAGCCAAGTAAGCATAATTATAATTTATTTTACTGCTGAGAGAAAAAAAAATAGGGAAGAAAACTGTATATTCATTTTGATCTTAGAACTGCAGAAATATGCATAGAAAAAGATAAGAGAGAAATACATGAAATTATTTTCTCTGGGTTATGAAAGGCATGGCCGAGTGTTATTTTTATTATTTTTTTGACCATACTGCTGCATGCAGGATCTTAAATTTGAACCTGTGCCCCTTGCAATGGAAGTCAGTGCAGAGTCTTAACCACTGGACCTCTAGGGAAGTCCTCTGAGTGTTATTTTCTTCTTCGGAGATTCTTGTTTTTTTCAGGTTTCAAAGAATAACCATGTGTTACTTCTTCAATCATAAGATTATTTTAAAACTAACTCAATGTGTAAAATAAAATTAGTAGCAGTGGGAATTCCTTGGTGCTCCAGTGGTTAAGACTCCAAGCTTCCACTACAGGGCACCTGGATTTGATCCCTGGTCAGGGAACTAAGCGGAGAAGGCAATGGCACATCACTCCAGTACTCTTGCCTGGAAAATCCCATGGATGGAGGAGCCTGGTGGGCTGCTGTCCATGGGTTCGTTAAGAGTCGGACACGACTGAGCGACTTCACTTTCACTTTTCACTTCCATGCATTGGAGAAGGAAATGGCAACTGACTCCAGTGTTCTTGCCTGGAGAATCCCAGGGACGGGGGAGCCTGGTGGGCTGCTGTCTATGGGGTTGTATAGAATCGGACATGACTGAAGTGACTTAGCAGCAGCAGCAGCAGGGAACTAAGATCCCATATGTTGTGAGGCATAGATTTAAAAAATGTTTTAGATTTATTAAAAAAAAATTAGTACAACATTAGTGGAACTGTCACTGAGAAAAAAGAGATGATTATACTTCATAAGTCACAAAAAGAAGCCATTAATGGGTTATTATTTGCATTATTATTCTTCAGGGATGAATAGACTTCTGCCATATGACAAGGTATAACGACTGTCTCTACAAAAAAGGAAAATGTGAAACATTCTGAGTTCTTGAAAGTATATAAGACACCGACAAGCAGTAAATGAACATCATTATGCTCCATGAAGGCAAAGAGCAAGTCATGCTCACCTTTGATCATCTATAGCATCTTGCTCTATAGATACTGCTGCTGCTGCTGCTGCTGCTTCTAAGTCGCTTCAGTCGTGTCCGACTCTTTGCGACCCCATAGAGGGCAGCCCACTAGGCTCCTCCGTCCCTGGGATTCTCCAGGCAAGAACACTGGAGTGGGTTGCCATTTCCTTCTCCAATGCATGAAAGTGAAAAGTGAAAGGGAAGTCACTCAGTCATGCCCAACTCTTAGTGACCCCATGGACTGCAGCCTACCAGGCTTCTCTGTCCATGGGATTTTCCAGGCAAGAGTACTGGAGTGGGATGCCATTGCCTTCTCTAGATACTAATTTATATTATAGATAACAATAATTATCAAGTATCGATTATGAATTATCAAACATTACAAATTATGATTAATAATTAGTTGGGTCCTGGATATTATCATTTTTGTCATATTAACTACTTATAATTAACACTTAGTAATAACCCTTGGCACTTGTATAATATTTTACAATTTACAAAGTGTTAACATACATTTTCTTTTTTAGTCTTCACAAAGAGTTTCTGGCACAGATAATATTCCCATTTTTCAGATTAAAAAAATAAGAGGTATGAAATCATGATGTGGCCTTAGAAGAAAATACTCCTGAAACTATGCCATATATCTTATCAAGTATTTATAGGTCCCTTTTATTGTACATGCACAAAGATACTATCTTTTAAAATGTTGCATGGGCAACTTCCCTGACAGTCCAGTGGTTAAGACTCTGTGCTCTCAATTTAGTGGGCATTGGTTCAATCCTTGGCTGGGGAACTAAGATCCTGCATGCTACATGGCGTGGCCAAAAAAAAAAAAAAATATATATATATATATATATATATACATATATGCTATGCTAAGTCGCTTCAGTCATGTCCGACTCTGTGCAACCCCATAGATGGCAGCCCACCAGGCTCTGCCATCTCTGGAATCCTCCAGGCAAGAATACTGGAGTGGGTTGCCATTTCCTTCTCCAATGCATGAAAGTGAAAAGTGAAAGTAAAGTCGCTCAGTCGTGTCCGACTCCTAGTGACCCCATGGACTGCAGCCTACCAGGCTTCTCTGTCCATGGGATTTGCCAGGCAAGAGTACTGGAGTGGGGTGCCATTGCCTTCTCCGATATATATATATATATATTTTGCGAGGACTTCATAAGCATCCTTTACATGTATGGTCATTGGTGGATATATATATATTCTCAATGAAAATTCTCCCATAACTTGAGTAATCCTTTGTTACCATTCTCACCATCTTTGAAAGCACATTAATTTAGGTCATTATAGTTCCAGGGAATGCTCTAGAATGATAATTTGCCAAAGTTTAGCAAGTAATTGACACTTGAATAACTTGCAAATCCATGCTCCTGGTGTTTTTCCTTATTGCCAAAGCCCCTCTCCACGTATCCTGCACGTACGGTCAGACCTCTCACCTTTGAGGAAGGAGTAGTGGACCTCAGCATTGGCTCCCCGGTCGCCATCCATGGCTCGGACCTGGAGCAGCTCTGCTCCGGGGACTGTGGTGTCAGAAACACGTGTCTCATAGTGGAGCTGGGTGAAGCGGGGAGGGTGGAGGTTTCCATCCTCCACGTGAATGGACACCCACACAAAGTTCCTCTTGATGGGCATCCCCTGGTCGCGAACCTATGGGCCCAAGGGGGCGATGGGATGAGCAGCAAGTGGAATGGAGGAGGCAGGATTAGATAAAGGTCAATGAAATAGAATGCCAGTGAAAAATACACCCAGTCATAACTCTCTGTATTCCTTTAAGCTTTGCTCTGTTACATTCTATTCTCTTTTTAAATAAGTTTATCAATTCATGATTATTAGACTGAGCTATTTTCATGGATAATTCCACTTTAGGAGAAGGCAGAAATAAGCAGAAGAGCAGTATTTTCCAAATTTGTTCTTAGAGAATATTAGTTCTTCAAGATGTTAGTGTATTATTCAGGAAAAAAAAAAAAATCCTATAGTTAAGTGAATTTAGGGAGCACTGAACTAAGCCAAGTTGATGTTTTCTTTGCTGCAGGACTTCTCAGAGCCTTTAATATATATTTAAGTGCCCAGAGGATGATAAAGTAACATGTAAGAACCTTGAGCCTTGAGTTGGAAAGGCTGGACTGTGATTCTGGTTCCATCTAAAAAATTGTATGATGGTGAGCAAGTCTCTTCCTCTGTGAGCCTCAGGTATAAGATAAGAGAAATAGGTAGGACCAGGACTGGGACTCGAGTGAGACAAATGAGGGATGGAGGGCATAAATTCAGGAGGCTCTCACTGTCAGGGTTATGAAAGTGCAGGCACATGACCCTTGGAGTAAGCCCTCCTTCATTTAGGCCCTTACATATCTTTTTGCTCTGAGTAGGATGGTCTCTGGGCCCCTCCCAGCTCTGATGCTATATGAGTTCATGCGATCATGCAGTCATGGAGGAAGGAGGGAATTGTTGGGGATATTTGGAGTGAGCCCAGGAATAGCCAAAGTTGCAGGAACTTCTTTGGCAGCCATCCCATCTCTTTCCTCACTCTCAGGCATCCGTTATGGAAGATGCCTCTGGCAGGCAGTGAAATGTCACAACTCATCTCATGGATTATCACTCTAAACATCAGTACACCTGGCTCAGTAAGGGGAGAGGGAACCCTCACCATGCCTCCAAGCATGTACACCCCCACACATCCGAATACAAGCACATCCTTACCCAAGTCTTTGGTTAACTCACCATGACTGTCAGTGTATGCTGGGAAGGCCCCGAGCCCAGGTCCAATTTCCCCACAGTTACCAGGACACCACTACTGGGGTCCAGCTGGAAGAGACTGGCACTTCCTGGGTCTTGGCTGCCATGTATGGTGTAGATGAGGCCCTTGCCCTTGTCTTGGTCTGTGGCCTGGACTCGGAGGAGCTCCACGCCAGGCATTGTGTCCTGAGGAACTCTGACCTCATAATGAGCCTCCAAAAACTGGGGCCGATGGTGGTTAACATTGGCAATCATGACAATGTAGACCTAGGGAGGAGGGTGAAAGAGAAGATGGACTGTAAGCTCCAGGGGGCCAGGGACCTTGTCTGACTGCTTCTCCACTGTAACAACTAGGCCTGGCATACAGCTGTCACTTGATAAAATTTTGTTGAATGAATGACCATATTTCAGAATCACAAGGCTTTAAGATGGTGGTTTTCAAAATCAAAATTCTTCTTTAAGGACCTTTTCTTCAGATGAAATTTTTGGGGTGAAATTCCAGTATATGAAGCAAATAAAATGGGCTGAAACCAGAATAGAAATCCAGAGCCCCACTTCCCATCATTCCTTACACCTATGAAAGCCCTTAGGTGCTCTATCTTTAATTGAAAACTGCTCATTTAGATAAAACTCCTTATTATACAGAGATCCACAATGGGAACAAGAATTCTCCCAAGATCACAGACGTAGAGAGAGTGATCAGATAAGACTGGAATGCAGAACCTTGATTCCAGATTCAGTATTCTTTGAGAAGCACACATGCACAGAGAGCCTTCTGCGTCCTCATCCCTACCAAGGAGGTCCCAGTGTGCGTTGGTGACATGGTGGTGAGCACAGCTACTTCCAACCAAGGAAACCTCCTATCTCTTCTCAACTCAAGGCTCCCAGTGAGGCTTCTCACCTGGGTGGCAATGGTTTGGAACCCGTCGGTCACCTCCACAGTCAAGTTATAGCTCGACCTCCTCCTTGTATCGAGAGGCCTGGCAATGACGATGCTGCCCGTCGTCTTCTCAATGTCAAAGTCCATGTCCTTGTCCCCACCTGGGAGGGGGTGGGGAAAGCATGCACGACCTCAGTGATGTAGGCAGTAATAGCACAAGTATTAATACTGTGGGATTTGGCAGATCTAGAGGAGCTGGTAGTTGATCCTGTTGGGTTATTGTCAAATTATTATCAAGATCCAAGTGATGATTCAGGAAAAGGTAAACTTATAAGGACTGGGGAGTCCCAGAGGAAGACCAAAATTTACCCTACAATGTATTCTGTTACTAGAATTAAAACATGCAGGAGTCATGGAGCTCTGTGTCATGGTTACAGGTAGTCTGCATGGTCTAGAGAAGCCTAGACATGGGAAAAAATGGAAATAACTGTGTTTGACAAGAGGGAATTGTTTATTAATAAACTATGAGAATCCAAAATACAGAAGTAGCATGCAGCTGTTTAAGTGTCTGCTAGTAGAAATCTGTTTAGTGACACAGAAATATGTTCAGGATATATTTTAAAAGGTTATAAAACAATATTTTCTTGTAACCCTAAATGTGTGGTTGTGTAAAGAAGAATGACTAGAGGGAAACATCAAAATGAAAACAGTGGATTAACTTCTATTTAGTGGGAGTTTATCCTCCCACTGACTAGGTGATTTTTATTCTCTTCTCTGTACTTATTTGTATTTTCCAAATGTTCTGTAGAGTGCATGTGTTAATTCTGTGCAAAAGAAAAAATGTCAAGTGCTTATAAAGAACAGTGAATTAGCAACGGAAGTAAATCTAGGAGATTAAAAAGCTCAAGATAGGTTTGGTATCCAACCTCTGAAGCAGGTGGGAGTCTCTTTGATGGGATTTCAGGTGATACTGAAGCTCTTAGATTAGAGATTCTTGACCTGGAGTCCCTGGCTGGGTTTCAGAGAATCTATAACTCCCCCTCAGCTGCCAAATTTGTACACAAATTTGTGTGTGTGTGTGTGCGCACGCACATGCACACAGGTCACAAGTATCCTTCTAAAAAGAGAGCCTAAACATTCATCAGATTCCCAAAGGGATCTGTGAACCACTCCCAACCCGGATATGTTCTGACAAAATGTTGATTTAGAAACAGAAAGAAATTTCAGAGGAGGCTGTGAGAGCTTGGACCCAAGTGTCTCCTACCACGAGAATGCACCCTTTCCCTGATCTTGAGGATGAAACCTGGGACCAGAATGTTAAGCATAGCCCCAGGGTACAGCTGGCCTCGAGTTCGTGATCAGTGAAGTCAGCTCTGCAATGATGTTCATAGTGAGGCAGAAGAGGAAGCACAAAACTTGTGTTTTCTCCTCTGGGTCTCTCTGGCCACTCTCTGGACCTGGGTCTTAGGTCTCCCAGGAACTTGGGATAACTGAGGACCCATCCAGTTCTGGCTGGGGTTACCCATGAGTTCCTGAGATCATAGATAATATGAAGGAAAGCTTAGAAGAAGCAGTGTCCTGACAACCCACTTCCCCAGAGAAACAGGGAAAAGGCAATCACCACTCACAGCCAAGACAGAGGATGCCAGGGAAGATGACCTTGAGAGGGCTCAGAAGGATTGTGCCCTGACGACTAGGGCTCAGGATGGGAGGGACTGGCCCTCCTGGGGCCCTTACCTGAGATGCTGAACCAGAAGAGACCAGGTCGGCCCTCAACACTGATGACCCCCACCATATGATTAACGGGGTCTGTCTCCATGACCGTAAAGCTGTAGTGGGATTCGTCAAAGGCCAGTGGGATGGAGGAGGGCCGGGGCTTGGGGATCCACTCGATATGTAGCCGGACGCTGGCCAAGAGTGGTGGCTGCCCACCATCTGTTGCCTTGACCTGAAAAGAGGCCAGAATTCAAGTTGAGGCTTTGTCTATAGGGTTGGAGCCAAGAAACAAGAAGACCCAGGTGGCCAGGCCAAGAGACAGAGTGCCCTGTGATGGACTGAGCGGGTCTTTCACCCACTAGTTCATCCATTCAGCACAGTTAGGAGCTTACTGTAAATAGGCACCAAGTGAGCTTCAGCAAGCACAGTAGTGAACAGAACATAGAACTATGCTCCAGAACCTTATGGGTAGTGAAAGATGAATCAAAGCCACTATTAACTGAAGGCTTTGTGTGCTCATTCCTAAGACTTTCCATGCATGGGCTCTTTACCCTTCCCAACAAAATCAACATAATAAACTAGAATTTATTGAGCTCTCCCTATCATTAGGCCCTGCTCTAAGAGCAATATGTGCAATATCTAATTCAATCCTCATGACTGCCCACAGAGAGGAACCATCATCAGCTGCTCTTTGCTGGAGGAACCCGGGGCTCTGCATTGTGAATTCTTCTGCCAGGGGTTGTCTGCCTGGCCAGCAGTGAGGCTGGGATTTAGGCTACCAGCATGAGAGCCCAGGCCCAAGCCACTTACTATATTAGCTTCCTACAAGGAAAATGTTCTCATCCCCATTTTACAGATGATGGAACAAAGGCTCCCAGGCATAATGACGTGTCCAAGGCCACACAGCTGTAAAATGTCAGTGCTAAGATTGGAACCCAGGTTTTCTTGATTTCAATGCCTCTGCCCCTCTCAACAAAAATCTTTAAGAAGAGAGTGCATTTCCCAGGCAAGGACCTTATTGCCCTCAAAGAGAAAGGCCCAGAATTTTGATCTTTTGGCTTCTTTTTGGGAGAAAGCCACGGAAGTGAGGACTTCCTCCATCACGCCTGAAGGCTGTCTCTCCGGTCTTGTATCCTCAGAGAAAATCCATCCCTGAGCAGGTGTGCACCCAATCCCCACCCCCCCGCCCCCCGACCCTCACCGTGAGAATGTTATACTCTCCAGCTGTGAAGGTGCTGCTTGCTGACACCACGCCTGTGACTGGGTCGATACTGAAGCCTGCCTCATCACTCTCCTCGATACTGTAGGTGACCCTGCCATTGAGACCCTCATCCAGGTCTGAAGCCACCAGCCTGTACACAGGCCCAGAGGTCCCTGGGTTCAGCCTCTCTGGAAGGCGGACATTGAAGAGCTTGTGGGAGAAGACAGGGGGGTTGTCATTGACGTCCGCAATGCGTACCACCACCCTGGAGGTGGACCGGAGGGAGGGCTCCCCGTTGTCCAGCACAGTCACCTGGGGAGAGGATCCAGCGTGAGTTGACAGGCGCAAGGTCATGACTATGTATTGCCAACCACCACAGCTCTTCCTCTGCCCCTGCTTTCAAAAGCCTGGAAGTACCAATCCGCCTGTTCTTTGGTATATACTCGTGATTTTTATTATCGTAACCTCAACTTCTTGGAATCCAGCTGTCTGGCAACCTTGCCCACAGAAAAGCCAGCAAGAACAGAGAAAGAAACTGGAAAGAATTGGAAGAAGACAAAGCCACAGGGGCTGTAACAAAAGCTGGGGCGCTTTACTCGGGAGGCCCATGGGCAGAGACTTTTGACATTCTATTTGCTCGTAATTCTCATAAGCTTTGTTCTCACTTTCCTTAAACTACGGGAGATCAGAAAGAAAACAAACGAGGAGGCGTTTATGGAGGCGTGGGCTGTACCTCTGGAGTCAGGCATGTGGCCCAGTGTATGAGATAAGATCCGGAGATAGAAGAAAGGCACGAAAACAATTTCAGGACCAGGCACTGTTCCACATGCGAGCAAATTATCACATGCATCAGTATAGATAGGACATTTCCACTCAAAATGCTTCTGAATTTTAAAAAGATTTTGCTATTTAAAGATAAATGCCTCTACTGAACTATGGAGAATGCCTCAGCGCCTAGAAGGCCATTGAGCTGCTCCTTACTAGTGATGCCGGTTTTACACAAAGGGAATGTCCAGAGCCTGGGATCATAGAAGGCAACACTGATTTCAGTTCTGCTGAGGAATATGTGTCCCTCCTAGCTGATGCCTTTAAGACTAGCAGAGATGCCTGTTCATCAGTTGTGGATAACACAGGACAGGGTTGACTAGAGTACTTCTGATTTAAGGCCCTCTGGGCCAAGACTGACACCTCTCATTGGAATGGTCACCAGGGATGCTTATTTTAGAGACATCCTAGAAAGAGCGCGACTGCCCAGGTGGCTGAGTGGTAGAGAATACGACTGCAGTGCAGGAGACGCATGTTTGATTCTTGGTGGAGAGGATCCCCTGAAGAAGAGAGTGGCAATCCACTCTAGTATTCTTGACTGGAAGATCCTAGGGACAGAGGAGCCTGGTGGGCTAGAGTCCATGGGGTCACAAAGAGTCAGACCCAATTGAGTGACTGCACATATGCACAGAAAAAGCATGGGCCTAGAGGACAAAGGTCTGGGTTTTCATCCTGGCTCTGCTACTGACCTAGTGTTTGTCCTTGGGTGACTGTAGAGCATGGGGATGGGCCAGAAAGCATACTGCACAAGTACATAACCCATGTGTGCTGCTCCGTTTTCCCACACTCCCTGCAGGCATTACTAATTGATCAGTGCTTCCTGCTCAGCTTAAGTAGCCACTTCTCCCTGAGTCAGAACCCTCCTCAGCTACACCTGGAGACGTGCATGTGGCCCCAAGGCCTGGCTTGGCTCCAGCCTGGCCTCCTGCAGGAGGTTTTCAAACGTAGTGAAGGGGTTCAGCAGCATCACTCACCTCCAGGATGTGTTCATCCTTGTTTTCTCGGTCCAGCTGCCGGGCAGTGGCTAGGAGACCTGGAGGAGAGATGGTTGGGGGGAGACTGGAGCAAATGGCTCCCAGGGCCATTTTACTGGGATAAATTCAACGCCTACATTCAAAGCCTAGCTCAGAATTCTTTTGGTCTTGGGAGAGCACAACATAAAAAGGAAATGGAAATCTGGAGAGAGAGAAGGGGAGGAGAGGTAGGGAGAGGACAGCAGAGGTGATAGTGTCAGCTGGGGTCCCCACCTATTTCCTGCTTCTGCCATCAGGAGGGTGCTGAGCCCAGGATACTGTTACTGTTGAGTGAAAAGGCAGCTCATCAGGAGTTATAACGGGGGTCACAGTCACTGCCTCTAATTCCCGGGGAAATCACAAAAGGGTGACATTTTATGCCTTTGTTCTAATCCTCTTGCTCACCTGGCACCTAGAATGGGCTCTTCCCATGCCCAGCTGGCACATATGAGCCAGAGGAGGGCTGCTCTGGGCTCCTCCCAGCATGTCTGTAAATTCCCGAAGGTGAACTTAGTGATCTGTAATTCTGGTTTTCATTTTCTAGGCACTGTGGCTATAAATTGAGGCCATAAAGGTGAAAAGGAGCCAGTTCTCTGCCTGCATCAGACAAGTCAAGCTCAAGATTGTTGGGAGACCAGAGGGGCACCCAAGCCCATAGACTTGAGAGGTCCTAGCTGGGTAGGTGGGACCCTTTTCAATGAAGGCAGAGCTATTGGTAGGGCATAGTGGGTGTTCTAAAAGCTTTCTGTAAGTTTCTTGATCTTGTTTAGGCAATTAAATGATAGAGTAATGGAATGAAGTGTGGGGGTGGGGGCTTCCTGAGGGGAAAGGGGGATCTGGTGTTGGGGTGGGGTCTCCAGTACGGATGTGAGGAGTGACCTCTGTTGGGGGCGTGTCTTTGCCTTTGTGTCATTCTGGCTCTTTCTTCCCTCACTGAAGGCAGCCATGGGAGAGGTCCTAGGAGGTTGTTGGAAAGCCCCACAACCAGGAAGGAAGACGTTCCCCTGGGACAGAGTGAATATTGTTTCAGTTCGCCCCACCCAGCTTGTCCCCAAGCTGAGGAACCTGCCGGGGAAGGCCCGGCATCCGGGGGACCCCCAGGAAGAGTGCGGGATGAGAGGGCTTGGCGGAGAGCCTTCCTTCCAGCTCAGTCCTGCCCCCCTCCTGCTCCTGCTCCCTCTTCAGCCCCTCTCCCCTCTTTCTGTTGATCCCTGTCCATCCCCCACCTCTCTTGCCTTCCCAGGGATTCCTCTCTCCCTCCCCTCTCTGTGTGTCTGGGAAACTCAGTCACTGTTCTTCTATCTCTAGTTTTCCTTTTCTCTCTTTCCTTTCTCTCGCCACCGCCTCCCCTGCTGCCTTCTCCCCCACCTTCTCAGGGCCGGTGTCCCTGGAATTGCTGCTGGACCCCCTGGACCATTGCCCTGTGCTCCTCCACATCCCCCTCTCTGAGGCTGGTATGAAGTCCTAGATGGGAGTAAGGCTGTTAGCAGAGAAAACTGGGGAAATCTGAATGAAATCTGTAATCTCCTGAATTCCCTTGCACCGGTATTAATTCTTAGTGTTGATACATACACTGTGTTAACATTAGGGGAAGCTGAGTGACTGGTGTATGAGAACTCTCTTTGCAGCTCTCCTGTAAGTCTATGATTATTTCACCATTGAAAAAGAAGAAAAAGTTTTTTTAAAAAAGAAAGAGAAAATGGACCTACTTGCTCTGTCTTCAGCAAGTCCTGGGTCTTCTCCTCCTGGCTGTTGCTTCCGTCACCATTTTTACCCAAGTGCCTGCCCAGCCTGCTGCCTGTCAGAATCTTCCCCGCCCTTCAGCTCAGCACAGCTGCCTGCTGTCCCATGAAGCCATTGCTGGTCCACCACACTGAGCAGCTTCCTCTCTCCTCTAAATTCGCAGCCTCACATACACTCATCTTTTACAATGTTGTACTCTTTACACCGGTTCTACAGCTCTTTTTGTATCCAAATCTTTATACTCCTCATGGATTGGGTTCCTCAAGGGCTGAAACTGTGTCTTATTCTTCTTCCCCTCTCCATAGCACTTAACTTAAATGCCTTATAAAGACAGACACCTTCAAACCTTTGCGGGATAAATGAATCTTGGGCTTAACCAATGACTGTGGATGCTGGCAGAGATTCATTCATTCATTTCCTCATTATTTGTTGAGGTTCTACTCTGTGCCAGGCCTCGATATTATAGTTTTCAAAAAACAATCAAAGTTCCTTTTCTGGAAAGCTTGTTGAAGTCTAGTGAAGTATGTGGATAATTAATAGCATAATCACCACATTATAGATGACTATAATGTTCTATGTGATAGTGTGTTTTTTAAAAGTAGATGCTGCTGGGAGACGTATTATAGTGTCAAAAAATACATCTTTAAGAAAAAAAAAAAAACATCTTTAAGAAAAGAACAGCTGGGCTAAGATCTGAACGAAAAGCAGGAGTTACCTTGAAAAAGGAGAGGAGACTCCTGGCAGAAGGAAAAGTTTGTGCAAAGGCCCTGTGCCAGGAGAGGGCGTGCGTGGACTGAGGGAGGCCACATGGTTGAAATCAGAGAGTGATGGAGTGAGAGAGGCAAGCTCATGGGGCATGACAGGGCTTGGCTTTATCTTAAGGGCATAGGGAAACCAGTCAAGGGATCCAGGTATGGAAGTAGGACAATCTAAGGGATAAGTAAGGTAGGCGGGGGTGGGGGGGAGGGGTCATTGCTGGATTTATTATTTTATTTTTAAATGTTCATGCTGATAAGAATTTCTTCTCAACTGAAGGAAGACTAAGCATCTCTGCCCTTTGGGGCATGTTGCCGGACCTGGTGTCAGGGAACTGTTGACAGTAGACACAGGAGGGCTTTGGGAGAAGCAGAGAACCTATTACCTTAGGTGAGAGATGTCTTCCCGCTTCCAAAAAGGGAGGGGCCGAGTGGGCCCAGGCAGAGAGCCAGCTTGGGAAAAGCATCCTCCTTCCAGGAAGACTAATCAACTCCCCAAGGTCAAAGGTTCCAAACAGATGTCACCGGGCAAAACAGCACTTGTGTCCCCCACCCGCTGTCTGCCTCAGGACCCCCAGGCCCATCGCTTTTCCTGACTCCCTTTTGCCTTAAGGATCATGAAGGAAGCTGCTGCTAGCTCTCCCCCACTCCCCCGCCTCCCCACCCAGCTTTTTCCAATCTTGCCAGACTTCTGTCCTTCAAGGACAAGAGTCAGTGGTTGGAGCTGGAGAATGGGAAGTTGGGTTAGAAGGCAAGAATGTCAGCGTTCTCTGCAATAGCATTGTTGTTCATGGTCCAGAGGGACACATGGCCTTGGAGCTGTACCTGCAGCCGTGGGAACTGGCTCTCATTCTTCTGGGAGCCAGGCAGGCAGCATAAATGCAGGAAGCAGGCCAGAGTGAGGGGACTGTGAGGAGAGAGGACATGCCTGCCCTACACGGGGAGCTGCTGTTGGCTCAGGCGGTTGTGCAATTGGCATGGCTAGATCTTCTAGTTACAGAAGTCTGGAACATTTTGTGAGCTTTGCACATTTTTAAATGTTGGCAACAACTTGAAAATTACTGTTTAAAGCTTGTGCAAGCCAAACAGAACACTGTTGTGGACTATATCTGGTTCACTGCTGCAAGTTTTTGGCCTCTAGATTCCTCTGAACCATCCTAGATGGCCTTGCGTTGAGGAGAGATCTTCATGAGATTGTTGACTCCTCTGAAGTGGGTCTCTATCACCATCACTCCCTAGGCAGGCTTGAGATCAGTTTGAAACTAGAGTTAAGAGATTCAGCCTGTGGCTTGTGATTCTGGGGAATGGTCGTGTTGGGAACACTTGCAGGGTTGAAATAGTCCCAACTTGACAACATGGGGAACGTGCTTAGCTTCCCTGGGCCCCAAGGAAAGAAAACTGACATATTCTTATTCTTCCATAAAGATGGACTTTGATGAAGTGCAGTTCTCAAACATAGCACACATCAAAATCCTCTGGATGTCTTATTAAAATACAGATTTCTGATTCAGTAGGTCTAAGGTGGAGCCTGAGAACTTGACCTTCTAGCTGGTTCGTATGCGACACTCATGATGCCGATCTTTGGATCACACTGTGAGAAGCACTGCTGTAGAGAATCCTATTCACCCACGTTTCTGAGGTCCTTACCTGTGAGAGGATGAAGGACAAAGAATCCCATATGGTTCCCGCTGGTAATATTGAAGGTCAGTTTCCCCTTGGAGCTGGAGTCCAGGTCCCAGGCATCCAACTGAAGCACAGAGGTGTGCAGGGGCGCATCCTCCCGGACGGTGGGGTAGAACACAGGTCTGGACATCTGGGGTGGGTTGTCATTGACATCCAAAACCTCAATGTAGACTTCAGTTACAGACGAGAGGGGGATGGAACCCCTGTCTACTGCCAGTACCGTCAGCCAGTAACAGGATGCAAATTCTCGGTCCAGGGGTGCCAGAGTCTGAATCATTCCTGGGGAGAGGTGATCACCAAACCCAAAGTATTTCAGAGCTCAAAGTAGCTCTAGAGATCACTTTACCTAACAGTCCTGAAACCATACCATGGAAAGGATATTAACAAGTGTTTCAGGGGAAAAGGGAACTGTGGCCTATATGGTGTGGGAGCTGCTGAGTTAAACACAGGGGAGCTCGGATTCTTATTGAAGAACCTCTGAGAGCCTTTCTCTGCTAAGACAGATCCATAACTCAGCCATGCAGTTATGGGTATACAGGCACATGCAGGGTTTTCATATGGGCATATGGGCACACGCAGGTTTTCAGAAGGCTGTAGTAGTTGACCTACTTTCTCCTGACTACTTCAACCCAAGTCCAATTTATTTATTTCACATTCTCTAGGTGGGATTTCCATGCTTTGGTCCTTACAGTGGTTCCTTCAAGCTTCAAGTCCTTATAGATACTAATTCAAGGGTGAGGGATTTGATGAATAAATTGCTGTTCCCCCTCTATCATCTTCATGATTTTAGAGACTTAGCTTCATTCATTAGTTCACTCATTCTACAAATTACTTATTGTGGGCCAACACTGTTCTAGAGGTCAAGGGTCCCAGAGTGAGCAAAAGAAACTTGTGCCCTAAGCTCTCATGGGGCATACTCAACTCTGAAGACCTAGGTGAGAAGGCAAGGCCCGGTTCACAGCCATAGCATCTCAGAGCTGAAGGAACCTCCTCCTTTGACAGATGGGGAAACTGAGGCCCATAGAAAGAGCATGACTTGACCAAGATCATGCAGCAAGTAAGCAGAAGAGCTGAGTCTAGAATTGACTCTCAATCTAATTCTCTTTCATCACCCTCCCCTTTACCCTGGTGAGAAATCATCCGTCAGATTGTAAACTTCTCAAGGTGGATAACCTACTTGTATTCACCTGGGATCTTCTCTAAGTTACCTATCTCAGGGCCTCACAAGTAGAGGGTGCCCGGGCTTTCCTGAATTGCACTTATTTTCTATGGAGCTTCAAAGGAATAAATGCATTGATGCCACCTTTTTGGAGGACAACTTGGAAAGATATATTAACATTGAAAATGTGTATTATCCTTTGACCCAAGAACTGCATTTTTAAGAGTTTTTCCTGTAGAGACTCATGCATACGAGTAAAAGCATATGAACAAATGCAGCCATTAAAAAAGAGTGAGGAAATTCCCAGGTGGTCCAGTGGTTAGGGCTCTGTAGTTTCACTGCCAAGCACACGAGTTTAATCTCTAGTCAGGGGACTGAGATCCAAAAAGTCATGTGGCGTGGCCAAAATAACTTAAAAAATAAAATAAGAGGGACAGGAAGGAGTGGCCCTATTTATTGCTCCTTTTAGCTTACAGCCTGACTTTTCTCAAAAGAGCCCCTGATTTTCCTTAGTCCCATCCTCTCCCAGCACCTGGCCCTCCCATCGCTCCCAATGCCCAGTACCTGTGTCTTGGTTGATGCTAAAGGCAGCAAGGCCGGTGCCACCGCGCAGGAAGTACTGGAGCTCCCCGTCCAAGCCGGTGTCATCATCGTGGGCGGCCACTACCATCACTGAAGTTCCTGAGGGGCTGTTCTCCTGCACCTGGCCCTGGTGGACAAAGGAGGCAAAGCGGGGAGGGTGGAGATTCTCATTCACATCCAGGACGGTCACCTCCACGTGGCAGAGGGTCCTGCGGGCCAGGGGCTTCCCACTGTCGCTGGCCCATAGGCTCAGGTTATATCCAGCCCTCCTCTCAAAGTCCAGCTCTTTCTCCAGACTGAGTGCCCCGGTCATCGGGTTCACGTGGAAGGTCCCGTGGGCATCATCCAACAGGACATACTGTACTTCTCCCGCAGGGCCCAGGTCAGGATCAGAGGCATCCAGAAATGTTAGAATAGTCGCTGGGGGTAGATCCTCTGGGACCTTAAGCCTGTGGTGTTCTGTGATGCACTGAGGGGAGTTGTCATTGACATCTTCCAATGTGATTATCAGGTCAGTGACAGAGAAAAGCTGGTGGCCCTTCCTGGGCTGGTCCCTGGCCTCAACCTTGAGTATATACCGAGGTTCTGATTCCCGATCCAAGTGTCCTGTGACAACCATTTCTCCGGTGAGAGGATGGAGGGAGAACTTCTCTGTGGGGCTTAACAGCACGTATCGAACCCTCCCATTATCCTCTGAGTCAACATCTTTTGCTTTCAGCTCTGCAACAGTGGTTCCAACTTCTGTGTCTTCTGAGATTGTTACCTGGTACCCACCAGGAGGAAATCTGGGTGCGTTGTCATTCCAGTCTTCCACATTCACTGTCAGCAGCTTCCAGGAGGACTTCTGGGGAGTGCCCAGGTCATATACTGTTACATTGAGGACGTAGAAACTGGTGGCTTCGTAGTCTAAGGGGGCAGCTACAGTGAGCAGCCCTGTTTCTAGCTCAATGTCAAAGCAACCCTCTTCATTGCCATCTGCAATCACATAGACCAGTTTTCCATTAAAGCCAGCATCAGGGTCAGTGGCTGCCAGATGGGCTAGAGGTGTGTTGAGAGGAGCACTCTCAAGGATGTCAATGGACTGTGGAAAGTGGTCCTCAAACTGAGGGGTATGATGATTGATCTGATATGCACTTAAGGAAGTGAAATCCTCATCATTGGACTCCTGATTCTGAAGCCCAATAGAGTGCAAGATGGTCTTTGTGAAATGTGTCAGTACCCCTGTCTTCTCACACTTTACAGGGACCTCAAAATAAGGGTCCTTCACTACAGTAACATTCAAAGTCATGGGTGAGGCATAATTTTTCCCATCCGAAGCTGTAATTTTCAGGGAATAGTTGATGGGTTGACCAGTAGTACGGTTCCTAAAAGAGCGTTTGAGGGATATCACGCCAGAGAAATGATTTAGATCAAAATACTCAAGTTCATTACCTGATACAAACTCATATTTTAGGTTCAGAAGCTCATCCACATCTATAGCTGACACAGTCATTACTGATTTTCCTACTGGCCAGTCTTCGTGGATAGACCCAGTGCAGTTAACTTCCTCAAACATAGGCTTGTTGTCATTCAGATTCTTGAGCCTAAGAGAAACAGACACTTCTTTTTCCTGGCGAAATGGGGATCCCCAATCTGATGCCCGTACCCGGAAAGTGTAAATTCTATTCATGAGCTCATAGTCCATGGGTTTGGAGGTGGAGATGATCCCCAGGTAAGGGTCAATAGAAAAGGGGACAGCATTTGGATGAGTGATGGAGTAGGTGATATATCCATTCTCTCCATGATCCTGGTCTGTGGCAGTAACAGTCAGAACACTGGTGCCTGGAGGGATGTTCTCATCAAAAGTGCCATCGTAGGAGGACCTGTTGAACACTGGGGCATGATTGTTACAGTCCATGATGTCAATGACCACAGTGGTGGAGGCCAGGCCCGGTGAGGTTCTGATGCGCAGCTGGTACTGGGCTTGGTCATGGAAGTCCATGAGCCTTGTGGTGGTGATCAGCCCCGTGCGGGAATTCAGTTTAAATGCTGCACTCTCTGAGGATGGCTTTAGAACATACTTCAGGTTGGGGAAGGCTGGGGTTACTTTCACCATCACCACACGGCTGCCAGTGGGGGAAAACTCACTAAGCTGCACTCTGTACGTGGCCTTCTCAAATTTCAGGGAAGTCAGTTTGGAAGGGGGTAGGTGAAAGCCCCTGATCTGGGAGTAAACGGAAGGTCTGCTTCCAGCCCTGGCCTGCAGGCTGAGGTTGAATCCATGAGGGTGGTCCATCCAGTTGATGTCTTTGACAGAAACCACGCTGAACTCACTGCTCCGGGCATAAGATTTGATGGCTTTGAAGTTCTTTCCAGGGTCACCACCAACAATCTCCAGCGAGTCCACGTCCGCCCCTGAGCTGTTTGCATCTACCATGACAGTAGCGTAGGTGGCATCCTCGCTGCGGTCAAGCGCAGCCAAGACCACTGAGGAAATGGCTGGGGGCTTCCTGAGGGCAGGTTCTACATGGATGATGAGTGCAGCCAAGTTGCCAAATCCATTGCCCTCTGAGATCTTCCGCATGCGGTCCACAGCCAGTACCTGGAGCTCATGCTTCCCTCGCCAGGTGACGTTGAGCTTCCCAGCCAAGGTGACCACCCCGCTGGTAGGGTGGATGGCAAACATCTCTGACCTTGTGTTAAATGCATAATAGAACTCGGCGTTCTGGCCCAGGTCTGCATCGGTGGCACTCACCTTGCAGATGGGGCTCTTGAGGGGCATGTCCTCAGAGATGGTGACCCGGTATGAAGGTGGGGAAAAGAGGGGCTTCAGGTCATTCTGGTCCAGGATGCGGACCACCACGCGGGCCAGCGCTTCTAATTCCAGGGTCTTCTCTGTGGCTTGGATGATGAGGGTATAGCTGTCTCGCACCTCCCTGTTCAGAAGGGCCGTGTTGCTGCTCTTTGTCCTTATTCTCAGAAAGCAGAAGTTGCCCACCACATACTCCTCTGTTTTAAACACATTGGCCACATCTCCAGAGATAATCCGGTACCTCACTGCCCATTGGGGGTCTATGAGGTAGATGCCCATTTTCTCAGAGCTTTCCACATAGGTCTTGGGAGCAGAGTTTTCATAGATGGTTGCATTATATAGGGGGTGTGTGAAGTGCCAGGCTGAGGAGATGAGGGGGTTCTCACAAGTTGTACAGTGGAACAAGAGAATGGCAAATCCCAACGAGGCAATAATCATGATGGAAAACCTCCTGAAACCCTGGGCAGAAAAAGAAAGAGTATGAGTTAGGAAAGAAATGGTTCCTACTGCTGTGGCTCTTAACTGGGGTGGTTTTGCCCCTCAGAGGACATTTGGCAATGTCTGAAGGTATTTTTTCCTTCCCAGGTGGCACTCATGGTAAAGAACCCACCTGCCAATGCAAGAAACTTAAGAGATGCAGGTTTAACCCCTGGGTAGGGAAGATCCCCTGGAGAAGGGCATGGCAACCCACTCCTATTCTTGCCTGGAGAATCCCATGGACAGAGGAGCCTGGTGGGCTACAGTTCATAGGGTCACAAAAAGCCGGACACAACCAAAGCAATGTAGCACACACAAAGATATTTTTGGCTATTTCAGCTTGTGCAGGAGGTGCTGTTGGCATTTAGTAGATAGAGGATGGGGATGCTGCCAAACAGCCTATGGTGCACGGGACAGACACCCACAGCAAGTCAGCAGTGCTGAGATTGCAAAACCTTGTGTTTGAAGAGTAACAGACTAGTTTAAGTGCTTCCTCAAGGGCACCCAGCAGATACAGCACAGTCCTTAACTGCTTCCCTCCCTTTTCCAAACCTTCAATGGTTCCCTGTGCACGCGTGCTAAGTCGCTCCAGCCGTGTCCAACTCTTTGGGACCCCATGGACTGTAGCCCGCCAGTCTCCTCTGTCCATGGGATTCTCCAGGCAAGAATACTGGAATGGGTTGCTATTTCCTCCTCCAGGGGATGTTCCCAACCCAGAGATCAAATGTGCATCTCTTATGTCTCCTGCATTGGCAAGTGGGATCTTTACCACTGGAAAATCTTCCTCAGTGATGCTGAAATCATTCTGAACAGGTACCCAAGCTTAGCAGTCTGACTCTAAATACTTCCCACAAGACACTTCCGTCAGGGCTGAACTCTAGTTGAACTGAGCTGCATCTGCACGTGTAGGAGCTGTGAAAAAGCAAAAGGACCAGGATCGCAGGCCTGGCATCAGGCTCCTGGGCCATCAGGCCTGGCTTCACTATTTACTAGCTGGGTGACTTTCTGGGCAGGTTGTTTCACGTCTATGAGCCTCGATCCCCTCTTCTGTAGAGTAGGAATAAGGATAATATCTATCTCATTTGATTGTTTGAAAATTAAGTGAAATAACAAAGGTCAATGAGCTAACAGAGTGCCTGGCACAGAGTAAGTTTTAACATAAGTGAAGTGAAGTGAAAGTCACTCAGTCGTGTCCGACTCTTGTGACCCCATGGACTGTAGCCCGCCAGGGTCCTCTGTCCATGGGATTTCCCAGGGAAGAATACTAGAGTGGGTTGCCATTTCCTTCTCCAGGGAATCTTCCCAATCCAGGAATCGAACCCAGGTCTCCTGCACTTCAGGCAGATTCTTTACCATCTGAGCCACCAGGGAAGACCGTAAGTTTTAACATAATATTAGCTATTATTAGTCATAGGAATCTAAGTTTCATAAATGGAAGGGGCCTGCCCATGGCCTGACAGCTAAATAGAAACAAAGCACAAATTAATCCTGGTGAGACATCCATTGTGGTCCAGTGGTTATGAATCTGCTTTGCAATGCAGGGGACAAGGGCTCAAATTCCTGCTCAGGGAAATAAGATCCCACATGTTGCAGGGCAACTAGGCCCGAGTGCCACAACTACTGAGCCCACACATCACAGCTAGAGAGCCCGAGTATTGTAACCAAAGATCCTGCATGACGCAGCTAAGACCTGATACTGCCAAATAAGTAAATAAATATTTCATGGGGAAAAGTCCCTGGCTTAGCTACATCCTCCTCCACCAAAAGTCCCTTTGGATGGGGCCTGATTCTGGCTTGTCTTGTAATCCTGAAGAGAGAAACACCTTCTCTTCCTCCTCTGAAATGGCAGAGCTGAAGTGGTCCTGAGAGATAACGGAGCTCAGACCCGCTTCTCATGCAGAGATGGAAAAAGAGAACCCAGGTGGGAGAGGGATCTTGCCCCGAGTCACACAGTAGGTGGCCAGGTAAGAAGCAGCCCCTGGCAATTGTTGAAGTAATCACAAATGAGTGCCTCACCTCTAAGACCCACTGTTCCCCATCCTCTCCCTTACGGCTTCCTCAATGGCTCATCCCTGAACTCCATCCTGGGTCAAAATATGAGACTCATCAGGGTCAAGGGTGGGGAGGGTGATGGGGGTGGGCTGAGTTTGGTTGCCAAACTGAGTCTTCTAGAAGCACGTGTGAGGTTGTGTGCACCAGGCTGGTGCCCGGCCTGACCATGGGAGTCTTGACTCTGGGGAGTTCATGGCTATCAGCCAGATGTGCCAAGCATTCCTGGAGGAAACAGGCAAGACTTGTTTTTCCAGTTGCCTTGGTCTTCAAAGGCAAGGAAGAGTTAAACGTCCAGGGCAAGGGGGAAAAAGAGAGGCTTAGATCCTTGTCTCTCTAGAGTCGAGACAACCAAAGGCAGGTTCTTTAAGACCTTGTGGGTTGCATCCCAACATGGGAAAGAGAGTGAAGGCAGAAATGGGAAAGTCAGCCTAACTTGGGATCTGAACGCCTGTGATAGAAAAGAATTTGATTATGCCTCCTCCTTCTAGGTTCCCTCCCACCATTCCTCACTTGACATCCTGTTGGTGGCGCCCTATGCCCAGCACCTCAGAAAAGAGGGGCCAGGATGGAGGCAGACTTTACACCTGGGGTCCTAAAGCTGGTGACAGAAAAAGATGTTGTCTATTCCCCACCCTTCCCACCCCTTGCTGTCACCCCTCGCTTGCCACTGCAGCCCACAAGGGTCCTGGCCACAGGGAAAAGCCACACTTGCCCATCCCTGACACAATTCCTTGCAAGCAGGAAGGGGACCTCCCTCCCAATCATTCAGACCCCACTCCTTCCCCCAGGATGGCATTGCTTTTGAAGTTGAAGCTGGAGGGGGGAAATGAGTGCTTACCTGGTCCCAGGTCCACACTCAATTCGGTGGCCCAGCAAGTCCAGGATGCAGGCAGCCTCCCAGCTCCGCCCGCCCTGCTGTGGGGAACACTTCCTGTTCACCAGGTCAGCTCCCGTGGAGGGCAGGTCCCAACAAGACACTCCGCTCAGCAGCTGCAGTGGTGCCTTGCAGAGCTAGAGTTCTTAAAGTGAGCTGCAGAGAAGGGAGCAGGGATGGGGTCTCGCCGGGGCAGGGGGTAGTGGTGGTGGTGGTGGTCAAAGGGAATGATGTCAAAGGGAATGAACCCTTGGGTGGGGGTTTGGTGCCCATGGCTGTGTTCAAGCTCCAGGACCCACAGACTTGGCAAGTGGTTTCCTGGGGGAAGGGCCTGTTTCTGAGACTTGTTTCTGGCACTGTGCCCAGGCAAGTGAACAGGCTTGCAGGGGGCAGGGACATGTTCAGCTCCCTGGGCTACCCTCCCCACCCACAGCACCTAGGACCACTATTTTGAAACATCTTGTGAAAGCATAAATCAATTCTTATCACTTCCATGCTTAAAATTTTCCAGCAGCTTCCTGTAGCATTTAGATGAAATCTGACCTTGCATCATAGCCTGGAAGGCTCCCTACCACCTGGGCCCTGCCTGCATCTCAGATGATACCTTCCAGCACACCTCTTATTGTTCACCAAGCTGCAGAACAAGGGTCTTCTTTCTCTTCTGCAAACACACCAAATTTGCACTTGCTGTTTTCCTCTGTTTAAGATTCACCCATGGCTAGCTCCTTCTTGTTATCCATTTCTCAGCTCTAATGTCACCTTCTGGAGAAGGAAATGGCAACCCACTCCAGTATTCTTGCCTGGGGGATCCCATGGACAGAGGAGCCTGGAAGGTTACAGTCCATGGGATCGCAAAGAGTTGGACACAACCGAGCAACTGAGCACAGTGTCACCTTCTAACCCCCAGGTTGATGTAGCCTGCTATCTAACACCCTTTTTGATCACTTCACCCTCATTTTCTCCATGGCACATGTCACCTCCCAATATTGTTCTTATTTATTTGTTTACTGTCTCCTGGGCTCCATGAAGACAGGAGCTTTGTGTATCTTATTAATGCATGAACTCCCAGTACTTTGATCAGTGCCTGATACATAAGCAAGCTCAGTAAATACTAGTTGAAAAAAATGGAAGGATCTGGACTTTGGAAAAGCAAAGACAGAGGGAAAACTGAGAGAACCTTTAGTCAGCCTCCCTTCCTTTTTGAAGCTGGAAAATAAAGTCCCTCAAAAAGAAAGGGGCTTGCCCAAGGTCACAGGGCGAGAACCAGAGCCAGGTTCTTTCCTCCTAGTCACATTGTGAGAAAGAGAAACTGTGCTCACTTATAAATCCAGTTGTTTGGGTTCAAGTCCAACTTTACCACTTGCTGACTGGATAACCTTGGGGAAGGTAAACTCTTCGAACCTCAGTTTCCTCATCTGTAAGATGGGCCTATTAAGAACAATGCTTTCCTGAGGTTTTAGGAAGATGAAACAGGATTATGTATGTTAATGTGCTTAGTATGGTGCCTGGCCCATAGAAAAGCACTCAATAAATATTAGTTACTGTTGTTTCAAAGCCAAGGCAGAATCAAAGACTGAGATTGGGGTGAGGGTGGGGTCCACTGAACCCCCTAGAGAAGGCCCAGTCTGCTCCCCAGCGGAGCAGGAAGCTGCTGGTCCCTGGTCGAGTCTGAGCTTGCTAGCCGAGCCATAGGCTGTGCTGGGAAGCTGCGAGCAGGCGCTTGTCCCGGGTGGGGCCTCAAGCTTTTGGCTCCCCAGACTCAGAGAGAAATCTGCATGTGGCTGAATGTGCACATTTTCAAGAAATCACATACACATACACTTAGGAGGCAATTTTGAATAATTGTGTGGGTACACTCTTTGTGTGTGCCTGCTTGACAGAATGAATGGAATGGGAGTAAATAAACTGGTAGCCATGGGGCTTGTGTGTATGCACAGGTGCGAGCAAGTGCAGATGTGGGGCTTCATGAATGGGCTCTTTTAGGATATATGTGTGAATCAACGGGGAAGGCAATGGTACCCCACTCTAGTACTCTTGCCTGGAAAATCCCAGACGGAGGAGCCTGTTGGGCTGCAGTCCATGGGGTCGCTAAGAGTCGGACGTGACTGAGAGACTTTACTTTCACTTTTCACTTTCATACATTGGAGAGGGAGATGGCAACCCACTCCAGTGTTCTTGCCTGGAGACTCCCAGGGGCGGGGGAGCCTGGTAGGCTGCCGTCTATGGGGTCGCACAGAGTCGGATACGACTGAAGTGACTTAGCAGCAGCAGCAGTGAATCAAATTCTGTGTAACTCCCAATCCCATTTCATGCAGAAAATGATTCACAGCGCACAGCTTCTGGCTGTGTGACTTTGGGCAAGTGACTTACATTCTCTGATCCTTAGTTTCCTGACTTCATAATATCATTTTGAGAATGAAATGAATTAAAGTACATAATTACTATGGTACATGACACAATTTTCAACAAATATTACCAAGTATTATTACTTTTTAGCAACTGGCTCAGATTGTTGAGTTTGTAGGTAATGAAAACTCCTAGATGTCTTTTCACACCACCCCCAATCTGTTCCTATGCAGGCTGATCTTCTGCAACTAAATGACATAGGGCTTTAATGAGACCAGGATTCATTTCTCCATGTATTTCACTCACTGCTCCAGCTTCTCAGAATCTTAATTCAAATGTTTAGCAACTTGGTGATTGTAACATCTGTGTCTTTATCCAAGTCAGTGATAAAAGTCTGAATACAACTGGCAGGAACAGTGCTCTGAGATCTAGCCCTGTTTTCTCGGTTAGCGATCTCAAGTGCAATTCTGGAATGAGTCATCTCACAATATAGAGAGGTCCCCGTCTCTGGGGGAATCCAAGCAGATTCTGGGTGGCCACCCGGGAAAGGATGTGCTACTCCAGGGGAATGATTGCCCTTGGGGACTACAAAGAGAGCTCTAAAGTCCTTTCCAACTTACATGGGCAGGTTCTTTGGTTTGTGGAATTTGGGACTTCCTCCGGCTGTGGATCAGGGTTGCACATTCACTGATGCCTATTCAGTGGTCAGTGTAGTTAGCTGACCTGGTTCTTGGAAGACCTAGATCCAAAGTCACTTATTCCCTGGGAGTGTTGGTCAAGTCAGTCACCTAAGCCATCTGGACCTCCATCTTCACCTCTAAATGATGTGTGTGTCTTGGGGGAAGGGGCATGAATGGATCTGAGATTTCAGACCCCTCTGTTGCTTTCTTTTTTTCCTAATCAAGTTGTACTTGGAAACACAGCCTATAAACAGATAAAAGCAGAACTGCACTATTGAAGCAGAGCTCAAGTCCTCGGACTCTGCCTCCAGGCTTGTCCCTCATTCTCTTAGGAAGCACAGGTTTGAAAAACTAGACTGGGAGCCCCTCCAGATCTGACAAGTGGGGGCTCTGCCATCCTAACATTCTGTGTCCTGCCTGCATGTTCTGAACTGCATGGTGGGATGTGCTGTGAATCTGATGCTCTGTGACCTGTATCCATAATGGTCCACGTGCGAGGACTCAGGCGTCTAGTTCTAGGAGTTTGTAACTCTGTATTTCTGTCTCTTCCATGGGGAAGCAAATGCACTTAGAAGAATTCAAAGCCAAATCAAGCTTCCACTAAAGACAGTCCTACCAGATTTGTTCAAAATGCCAAGCTTGTTTCTGATGATGAAATTCTTCCCCATCACCCAGGCACAAATCAGAAAATGACATTCTGCCTCATGGCCCAGCACCTTCCCTTTTCTTGGACATTAACTAATAGCCCAAGAGCACTTTTAGGAAACGCATCTGCCCTTTTACTCCCGTTTCTCAGGTGCGGTAAACTGAGATTTGCCTGGCACACCAAGGGCACCCAGAACGGGGAGGCTGAACTGATATCAGAAAGCTGAATTTCCTGAAGCTGGGCATTCTGGATTGCCTGGGCTCAGGGGAGAAGCAATGAGGGAAGATATTTTGTATAGTTTGGAGAGTCTTTCATGAAAGAGTCACTGGATTCATTCCTCTTCACTGAATGATGTCCACACTCTCCCCTCAAAAGTCTGAATATGAATGTACCATGGATTTGGGTGCTCTCAGCATTTATTTTATGACGGCCCACCCCTACCCACCGCCTCTGGCATCCAGTGTGAGGCTGGCTCTGTGGCTCTCAAGAAAGAATCCTGAATATATTCTATTTATGACAAAGGCTGGGGAATGGGGGAGGGTGGAGCCAGGAGTGAGAATTAGGAGGCCTTTTGCCTTTGAGCCAGATTAAAAGTGAAAGAATGTTGACATTCCAGGTACCTGCTTGTCAGGAAGTCTTTAGCTACTGAAATAATTTTTCTACTTAGTTGTATGGAGCCACTGAAGGTTTTAGAGAAGAGGCAGGACCAGAGCAGAACTATGTGCTAGGAAGAGTAATCTAATATCAAATCAAAAGGGGAATTTTCCCACTCAAGATTCCCGCTCTACAAAGTCAGACAGAGAAGAAAAAACATCGTAGCTCATCCCTTATATGTAGAATCTAAAAGGAAATGATACAAATGAACTTACTTACAAATTAAGAAGAGACTCACAGAGAAGGAATTTATGGCTGCCCCGGGGTGGGAAGGAAGGGTAGGGGGAAAGGGTGGTTTGGGAGTTTGTGATCGACATGTATACATTGCTGTATTTAAAATGGACAACAATGTCCTACTGTACAGCACAGGGAACTCTGCTCAATGTTATGTGGCAGCCTGGGTGTGAGAGGAGCTTTGGGGAGAATAGATATATGCATAGGTATGGCTGAGTCCCTTTGCTGTCCACCTAAAACTATCACAACACTGTTAATCAGCTATGCCCCAATAGAAAATAAAATGTTTTTTTTTTTTTTTTTAAAAAAGATTCCGACTCTAGTGTGGACTGGTCTTGCACACCAGCTCTATTGGTTTAGGTCAACTGAAATTCAGGAATTGGTAGGGAGGCTCGATTCATTTCTAAGAAACTTGAACACTTGAGTCATGTGCTAGTTTATAGGCAGCCACTGCTGAGTCCTTATGTAACAAAAACAAGTCGAAGAATTGGATACAAACAGGAAAAGGACCAGTGACATGAGCCCTGCATGGGCTGTGTGACCTTAGCAAGGCCACAGGATTTCTTCTGAGCCTCAATTTACCTGTCTGTAAAATGGCAATAATAATAGCTACTCCTACCTACTTCCCAGGGCTGGAGGAAAGACAGATAATATGACAGGTAAAAGCACAGGGAGGAAAGATGCAGAGTAACACCTTATTAGGACAAATAATGGCTTGCTAAACGGCAGCAGGAACCACCAGCAGACTGAGAAACCCAAGCCTGGAATTAAGGGGAAGAGAAATGCCTGAAAAGGAAGTTCTCATCTAGGGTATAGGTGAAATGGAGCTGAGACTTGAGGTCCCCTTCTTTATTAGTATTCTGATTATCATTATTGATGACAAAAATTATACTGTCCGGTATCTGGATGGCAATCTATACGTTTTCAAAACACATCTGCATGCATTTTCTCACTTGGTCTTTGGAGAAAGGCTACAGTATTGGGTAGAATTGATAGCAAGAAAGTGGTCTCTGAAGTCAGATCAACCTGCTTTCAAATCCCAGCTCTATCATTCACCAACTGTGTGACCTTGGGCAGTTATTTAACCTCTCTGTTCCTGGAAAAAGGGAAATGAGAGTAGCACCTATCTCACGGAGCTAATGAGAAGGCTGCATGAGTCAATACATGGCAATTCCTAGCACAGGATACACTCAGTGTGAGTTAGTTACTGTACCAACCTCACCCTTATTGTGACACTTATTATCATTCTCATTCTGTAAATGAGGAATGGAGGCTCAGATAATTGGAGGGCTCTGCCTGGTTCACCATCTAGCAGGTGGTAGATTCAAGTACTGGCCCAGAATAGGAACCCATATTCCAAAAAGAGAGACTCAGAGGGGGCTGTAGCTGACTCTCTGGAGCAACATTCTCCAAAAGAATTTTCTACAGTGATGGAAGTGTTCTATGTCTGAGCTGTCCAGCATGGGAGCCACTAGCCCATATATTCATCTGTATGTCAGTGTTGTCCTTAAATATACTTTCTGATATTTTTTTCATGGAGGAAGGGGCATACAAAGGCTACAGTGACTAGGGCCCTCAAAAGGCATAATGTGATCCGGGAGAGTTGGACATTTGAAGGAAACAAAGGGCTTCTAGGCAACTGGATTTTAAGGAAGAAAAGGGACAAAATGGGGGATAATGGGAAAGTGTTTTGCTATTGGACCTCTTCTGCCAAAGCCATTCATTTATGCATTCATTCGGTACTTACTTATTGAGGGCCTACCCTATGAAGACATTCTAGAGCAGAGAACAGGATAGATAAAGACCTTGCTCTTGTGGGGGTTGGATTCTAGTGGCAGAGAGAGAGGTTAAGAGAAAGTCTGGTGGTTAAGACTGTACTTCCAGTGCAAGAGGCATGGGTTTGATCCCTGATTGGGGAACCAAGATCACAATGTGGCCTAAATAAATAAAAGTACTTTATAAGGGACTTCCATGGCAGTCCAGTGGTTAGGACTCTATGCTTCCAGTGCAGGAGGCATAGGTTTGATCCCTGGTTGGGGAACTAAGATCCCACAAGCTGGTGACATCACCAAAAAACTGATGTGAAGGAAATTCATAGAAAGCAAGATTAGAGAGTGATGGAGGAGGTGCTATTTTTGAAAGAGTGGTCAGGGAAAGCCTACATAGCAAGGTGACATGTGAGCAGAGGGAAGGCCACAAAGTCATCTTGAGAAGGACTTCCAGGCAGAAGAAGTAGGCAGTGCAAAGGCCCTGGGGCAGGAACAGGGAGATTGCAGACAGACTAGAGGGGAAAGGAGAGAGGGGTTCCTGCAGGCCAGGGAGGTAGCCCAGGGCAATTCAGGCCAAAGGGAAGACCTGTAGTGAGCGGGACCCCGTCATGAGATCGACATGGTGGTCTACGAGGAGCCGAAGGAGAGAGTGAGGTGCTGCTGGACATAAAGTCTTAGAGCCCTTCAAGGCCATCCCATGTGGCCAGTGGGTAGTATACAGGCTGTCCCACTTCAGTTAGTTTTGTTGAGCCATAGTATATTGTTTTGTTGTTTGATGGCTTTTTACCTAATTAGTTGTTAATGTATAAACATTGGAAAGCTTCACCCCAAAATCTAGACTCCAGCTTCCGTTTACAAAGTGGAGGGCACTGTCTGTGTTGGTCCATAGAACGGCTGGCTGGAGCTGAGTGGTGGCTGCCACCTGCAGATGGGCCCTGTGTTCTCCAGACCTCTTCCCCAAGCTCTCCCAGCTTCGGAGGCTGCATCAGCTACTATTTATCTTCAAGGTAATTTTCTATCAGAAGAGACACATACTGGTACCCAGGTCTCTTTCCAAACTGTAAGGAAAATAGACTCCAGGATGGCCTCCTCTCCATGCACTGGGCCTGCTTGACCCGTGAGGCTCCCCCTACCCTGGCTGGAGAGTTCAGAGCCCCCAACACTCACTGAGCCCCAGAGAGAACAAGGGATCTCTTCCTCTTGGGACTGCCTGTATGGGTGCATGAGCTTTGCATTTGGAGCTGAAAACTCCCTAAACCAGAGGGCATCCAGGGATTAGAGGGCTTGAGGGGAGGACAAATCCTGTCCCACTTTTTCTGGCTGCTCTGTCCAGAAGGATTCATAAGTTACAAAAACGAGTTCTAGCTCAGAATGACATTGAACCTGTTTATCAGTTAGTCGTTCTGGAGACAAAGAGGAGGAACAGAGCACCTCCTCTAAGTTCTGTGTTTATGTCTTGGGATCCCTCAGGCACAAACTCAGCTCCGTGGGAAGGCCTGTGGAGTCTCTCCTCTTGGTGGGGCAGCCTTCGGCCAGGCAGGGACCAGGAGGCCCCCGTGTGGAGAGAAAGAGGCTGTCCTGAAGGTTAGAGTTTGGGGTGGCTCTCTGTGAGGCTGGAAGGTTGTGTCCTGAAGTCAGGAGACAGACATCCCTGGAGGACTGCAAAGCTCCCTCCAGAGGGTAGAACAGATTGTAGAGGCCAGAGTGTCCCCACCACATGGGCCTCACCTGGGGCAGGGGCTCTTTAGTCCTCTGTGCGTCTTGCAACTCTTGGGTCTAGTGAAACTCTTTGTCTTTCCAGAAGCTATGGATGAATTTTAAAACACATAGGCATCAAGTTCCAACAGGGGGGACTTTGGATCACTAACTGAACCTCTGAGCCTCTGTTCTCATCTTTAAAAGAGAGATACTAATTGAATGCACCTCAGATAGTTGTTCTGAAGGCTTGACTAGGTGATTTCATATTAAACAGTTAACACAATGTTACACCTAGCAACTGCTGAATAAATATTAGCTGCTATTTTTTTAAAACTGTCATTATCATTATGGAAAGTGGACTGAGACCCGCCTGCTGCCCTGAGCCCACCCCCACTGGTTCCCACCTTCACGTTCGCAGGCATCTCTGTGAGGTTCCCAAGCCCCGCTAGGGCACAGTGTGAGAGCTGCTAGGAGTCTAATCTCTGTTTTGTAGAGATGGGAGAATTCTGCCTGGAGAAGGGAAGTCCATAGTGCACTGTACCAAGTCGCGTTGGACTTTGTTGGCACACCTGGAAACAGAACCCAGTCTCCTCATCTTGAGCACTTTGCACTGGCCAAGTTGCCCCCCACACCCCAACTCCTTTCCCAACCTGGGGCTCCTTAGGAACCCACAAAGCACTCATTCTACTCAGGACAGTGCAGAGAAAGGAGCCAGCCATTGGGGTCACACCTGCCTCCTGTATTGCCTCTGCTTTCTGTTTCTTTTTTTTTCCTTAATTAAAAAAATTTAGCTGCACTGCAGGGTATGCAAGATCTTAGTTCCCTAACCAGGGATTGAACCCCTGCCCCATGCAATGGAAGCGCAGAGCCTTAACCACTGGACCAACAAGGAAGTCCTTCCTCCCTCTGCTTGTCTGGAGGCCTGACTTCCTCTATCCAAGCCTCAGTTTCCCCATTTGTGAAATGGGGCTAGCAACAGTTAGCTCCATAGAGGATTTAGTGAGTTTATGCATGCAAAGCATTTAGCACGTAGAAAATAATGTTAACTATTACTATCATTCATTATTATTACTATAGTTATTGGAATAGTTATAGTAATGTTATTACTGTTACCTTTGGTGTTCAAAAATATGTGTGGAATATTCTCTGTATGTATACAGATACCTGTCCATGCTCCAGGAGCCTCTTCCAGAAGTATTGTTAAACACAAACAGATACACACACATACATACACACGCTATGAGTCTCTGTGACATCTCCTGTTTCCTTGCAACAATTTGTAGCAAAGCTCACACAACAGCTTGAGCAGCATTTGAATAATAAAAATAATTTCTGATCTTGTCACCCTTTTCCCCACAGTGGGTACAGAGAGGTCAGAGATGTGATCTGATTTAGAGTGTGAGGGGGCAAAGACGGGGTGTGAGGTGGGCAGAAGAAGATAGGCTGTGGAAACACAAGGCAGAGAATGTTGTGGACACCTCACAACCTACCTGATCTCTTGGTGTGTTGGGGTGACTCTCTGGGCCCCATCTCATGTGATTTGTCAAACGAAGCCATCCAGCATGGTTCCCCTGTCTATCCAAATACAACAAACTGCCTTCTCCAGAGTTAGTAGGCCTTGTGGCCCCCAGTGAAGTGAATTCTGTTCCTCATACTGGCTCTTTGAAGCTGCTGGGACTGAAGCTTCCCTTTCTCTTTTTTTCTCTCTCTCTTTTTTTTAGTTTATTTGTTTATTTAGTTTTGGCTACACTGGGTCTTCGTTGCTGCGAGCAGGCTTTCTCTAGTTGCGGCAAATTGGGGCTACTCTGTAGTTTCTGGCTTCTCATTGCAGTGGCTTCTCTCGTTGCAGAGCTTGGGCTCTAGAATGCACAGGCTTTAGTAGTTGTAGCTTGAGAGCTTAGTTGCCCTGAGACAGGTGGGGTCTTCCTGGACCAGAGATTGAACCCATGTTCCCTGCACTGGCAGGCTGATTCTTAACCAGAGGACCACCAGGGAAGTCCCTAAGCTTCTTTGTTCCTTGTACCAAAGGTCATCTGCCGCCCATGGCCACTGCCTGCCGGGTCTGCTTGAGGGTGGGGAGGCTCCTGTTAGGGCCACAGAGTGTGGAGACCACCTGCTCAGGCTCTGATGTAAGGCGACCTGCTGTTTGAGTCGTGCTCAGCCCATTGCTGGCTGTATGACCTTGAGCAAATCTTTAACCCTGACTGAGCCTCAGTCCCTTCATACATAAACTGGAGAAGATAATCCCACTGCAGTGAGATTGCAGTTAAGATGAAGTGCCTCACACCACGGTCCCAGTGCCTTGCAGAGGAGCCCTCAGGCAATAGGGCAGTGATGAAATTATTTAGGGATGGGAGCTCCACTCCTTTGGTGCTGAGGGACCTTGGTGATGTATCAGAGGGCCTGGGAGGGGACCAAACCAGAGACCCCCTGAGCAAACCACCTCATTTCATGGGATCTCCACTTATCCGTCTGGGAATTGGTACTAGTGCCTGCTCTCCTGCCTTCCTGGGTAACCCTCCCCTGTGAAAGTGAAAGTGAAAGTTGCTCAGTCGTGTCTGACTCTTTACGACCCTATGGACTATATGGAATTCTCCAGGCCAGAATACTGGAGTGGGTAGCCTTTCCCTTCTCTAGGGGATCTTCCCAACCCAGGGATTGAACCCAGGTCTCCTGCAATGCAGGCACATTCTTTACCAGCTGAGCCACAAGGGAAGCCCAGGAATACTGGAGTGGGTAGCCTATCCTTTCTCCAGGGGATCTTACCGACCCAGGAGTCAAACCAGGGTCTCTTGCATTGCAGGCGGATTCTTTACCAACTGAGCTATGAGGGAACTCTCCCCTGAGCTGTTGGCAAATGATGCTCTAAAGAAGGTGAGGTTTAGGGAATAGGAAATACACAGGCCCTGATCACAGCTGACATTTACTGACTGTTTACTATAGGCCAGGCCCTTGGCATGCATTATCACTTTTAAGCTGGTTTACAGCAACCCTATAATTATGCTCATTTTGCAGAAGGGATAAATGAGACTCAGAGAGGTTACCTAAGCTCCAAGTTCACACAGCTAGCCAAGGAGGATTAAAACTCAGATCTCTGGTGCGTCTAACAGTTCCCTGGCCTGCCTCCCGGGGCCTGTGGACTGGAAAGAGTGGCTGAGAGAGAGTTATATGATCCCTCCCCCACATCAAGGATCTTGTAACCATGGGTCCTCTCCCACCAGCACACAGATTCCCAGCAAAAGCTTCATCTCCAGTTCAATCACTTTCCTTCTGGCAGTGCCCAGCCCAGCTGTTTGTCTGTCCAAGTCCAATCCCCTCTGAGCAGAGCTGCTGCTGCTGCTGCTAAGTCACTTCAGTCGTGTCCGACTCTGTGTGACCCCATAGACAGCAGCCCACCAGGCTCCCCCATCCCTGGGATTCTCCAGACAAGAACAATGGAGTGGGTTGCCATTTCCTTCTCCAATGCATGAAAGTGAAAAGTGAAAGTGAAGTCGCTTAGTCGTGCCTGACTCTTAGCGACTCCATGGACTGCAGCCTACCAGGCTCCTCCGTCCGTGGGATTTTCCAGGCAAGAGTACTGGAGTGGGTTGCCATTGCCTTCTCTGCCTGAGCAGAGCAGCGCGGGACAAAGCAGAATGTAGGCAGGCCTCGGCAGGTGAGGAGAGGCGCTCTAGCAGTAGAGCAAGGCAGCTCCCTCCGCTCTTTGCGGTCCTGCATGTAGCTGGCTGAACCTGACTGTAGAGCGAGGGTCAACAGAGGGGTCAGGGATGATGCGGTAGCATCAAGGTGCTTACTAATGAGATGCAAATGAGCCTCTGTCAGGGACTCCAGCTCAAGCGCCGGGGCTCTGTCCACACCGACTCCCTGGTAAGTGTTCTCCGCCCAGCTATCTGTGGACCCGAAACTCAACAGGACCACTGGGTCAGTTGTGTTCTCACCAGAGAGGGCTGGCCATTGAATTAAACCAGGGATTATATTTTGGGAATTCCCTAAGGGGATGGGTGTAGGGGTTACAAATACATATTTCAAGCTCCACCCCAGATCTACTGAATTAAAATTCTTAAGGATGGGGCTCAGGAATAGATGTTTAACAAGTTCCTGGGGTGGTTTTTGTACGACTGGTGTTTGGGATCCATTGACCATGGTAATCGCGTTCTTTAAGATCCTGTGTTAGTATCCCATCTATGGGCCTCTTCTAGCCCCAGTGAAGAGGGGGTTAGGGAAGTTAGGAAAAGACCAAAGTCTCGATGACTTTTAGGCTAGACAAGTGCTTCTCAAATGTCAGTGTAATAAAAATTACAGCCTCATCCTTAAGAAGGCTGATTTCGTTGGGCTGTGGAACTCGGAGGGCTTCTCTCCCGTAGGTGGGGACCACTGGCTCCCAGGCAAAGCAGGAGCAAGATTATCTCTAAAGTCAAATAGAAGAGCGAACAAGACCAAACAGGAGAGTGAAACAACAGATCTGCTTCCTGTGCCCTTCACCTAAAAGTCTCTGAGTGCAAATCTCTCCGCTCATTAGCATCTCAAACCCCAGAGACAACTGTTTTTAATTCTTGCAAACAGGTCTATCTCCCAGATAGAGACACAGCCCCATGAACCATGTTCTCCTTGCGGTGAATAAAACTGAACTTAAAATCAGTGGATTCCATCCACACAGGCATACTCATGGCCCAACAATTTCCATCTTCTGCATTTGCACAGCAGTATTGTGTACGTATGTTCACCAAAGATTCACACGAGAATATTCAGAGCAGCATTATTTATAATAACCCTCTGCTGGAAACAGCCTGAATGACCACCAAGAGCAGATGGATAAGTAAGCTGTGGCTTGGTCATACAGCAGAATACTCTATAGAAAAGAAAATGAAAATATTGTTCTAGATAACAACACGGATGAATCCCCCTCACGTAATGTGGGGGTGAAAACAGCCATATACAAAAGAGTACATATTGTGCTAGTCCAACTGTATAAAACTTTCAAACAGCCAAAACTCATCTATGGATTACATTAAGATAAAGTTACCTTGGGCGGGAGAAGAGGGCTAGTTAGCAACTGGACAGGACACAGAGAAGGTTTCTGGAATTGGTAGTAATGTTCTGTTTTTTTATCTGGAAGCTGATTAGTTTCTGGAAAGTTCACTGAGCTGCACACTTGTGATCCATGCCTTTTTCTGTTTTATTATACTTAATTTAAAGGTTTTCTAAAAGTACTAGTAAAGGAGCTCAAAGAAGACTTTTAATAAAAGAAAAATAATTTAACTAATAAAAGGGAACTCCAGGTGACTTCTGACTATAGCAGATTACATGGGATTTCATGACTGTGGGATCATGGACTCTTCCTTTCCCAGGAACCAGGAAGGAGACAATTCTCAGAACCTGAGAGCTCGGGCACCATGCCAGGGCATACCAGGGCTGTGGAAAACCAGTGCCTCAGCAGTTCCCTATCCCCACCTCCACATGGCCTGCCCTCCCTAGAACCACAAGGACAATGACAGCCCATTTTGTACTGGGTTCCCAGGTTCAACTGAGCTCACAGTTCATTAGGGCTTGCTTCATGCAGCATTTTTCTATCCTCAGAGCAGGTTTCTGGACTGTGTTCTTCTTATATCTTCTGAAAGACCCTACATGTAGAGCAAGAAATATTTCCATTTTATAGATGGGGAGGTTGAGGCCCTAAGATAGGGATCAAAAGACTTGTCTAAAGCTAGCAAGAGCTAGCAAGCAGCCCGGCCAGGACTTAAACACGAGGCTTCAGATGAAAAATCCAACACTCCCTTGGCTACACCACAGATGGATTCTTCCAAGTAAAGCAATGCTAAGTATCTGTGAGCATTAGTGAGCAATCACTTAGTGAGCACTGTCCCTGAGAGTCCTTCAGTAACCCAAGGAAGTAGGTACTATCATTTCATGCATATTTTATAAATGAAAAAGCTCAAAGATCAGAAAGTCTAAGTGCCTTATCCAAGATCAGTGTCCATTAAGTGTGGGGCATGGATTGGAAGAAATGGTCTGAGTTGAGACCAAGTTCTGAACCGCTAGTCCAATGGTTCCCAAACCCAACTGGAGTTCCCTTGGAGCTTGTAAAAATACAGATCCCCTGGCTTCACCCCCAGACCACACATTCCGATGATGTGGACTCAGGATGCAGCTGAGAAATCCATATTTTTTAAAAACAGCCCTAGCCATTTGGGATGCTCAGCTCTAAACAATGCTTCCACTGAAATATGACAGTAAAAACAAAATAATTTAAATGTAAAACTTCATTTAGCAACTTCTAAATAGCTCATGGAAACTCTCTAATAATTAGAGTCCTCCTATCGATGGTATACAAGCCCTCAAGAATATATTTGAGACCAGCCCGTCTGACTGGATGATAGCTATGCTTAGGGTTGCAGGGCAGTGACTGACAAGGAGTATCTGGAGGGCTCTAGTGGGGACAGGGTGGTGTCTGCTTTTTGCTCTGGATCCTGGTTAGCCACTGTTTGCATTCACTTGGTAAAAATTCATCAAGCTATAACTTGCAATTAATGCATCTTCTTTTTGAATGTTTGTGAAAAGGAAAAAAAAAATCAGGCTGACCATCCATCAGAGACACTGTAGGAGCAATCTTTACATAGAGTACAGATTTGTATAAAAAATCCAATAGAGTTCTTCTAATTATATGCTGTGATTCATAGGGTCGCAAAGAGTCGGACACGACTGAGCGACTGAACTGAACTGAACTGAAGAGTTTGATATTCTAGGATTTGAATGTCCCACAATGCTCTGATTCTCTAAGTCAGTTCCAATATTGCAGAAGCCCCCAAATCTGTAATAGTAGCTAACGTTTAGTGAGCTCTTAGTATGCGCTGACTGCTATGCTAAGATCTTAAGAGCTTTGTATGGATCAACTCACAGCAACTCTGTGAGGTGGACAGCTTTATCCACCCCAAACCCCGCAGAAACATGAAATGATGGGTTCAAGGTCACAGAGCTGGAAAGCAGCAAATCCAGGACCAGAACTCAAGTGCCCTGGCTCCAGAGCTGGTGTGCCAACCATGGCGCCATACTGGCATCAAGGCTGAGTGTTTAAGTATCCCAGTGATGCGTTTTGTGCCGTATAGCCTTGCATTTGCTGGGAGGACCCAGAGAGAAGGGGGTGCTGCAGGCACAAACAGCAGCTCTCAGCTGGGACACGTGAGCACACACGGGCCAACACGCACACACATGCTGACGTTACCCCACAGCTGGCATGTGCAGTCCTGCTCAACTGGCACCGAGGCCAACTGCTGTGGGTGCTGGAACTGAACGGGAACTGGGAACAGGAGAGCTCTGCATCGCTGTTCCCTGCCCCCCGGCCAGGGGACGGGCAGTTGTCGTTTACCTGCCACTCCAGGTCACCTGGCAGGGGCCTGCACCAGTTTCAGGAACGGAGAAGGACTCCGCAGTGGGGTGGGGCGGGCAGAGGAGACATTTCTCTCTTCTGCAGGCTCCAAACTGGAAACTGCTTGAGGCATCACCTCTTTCAGGAGGTAGTTTGTCAGTCAGTGGGTAATGGTGGGCCATCATCATATTTATATATATATGTAAAGTCACGCTCCTTGGCCCGACATAATTGGCCTTTCAGAGCACATCTCCAAATATTCTCTACCCAGCTGACAGTTGCCTGCACATACATGGTGTTTTCTTTAACTGCTATACTTTTGCATGTGCTACTTTCTCTTTCTGAATTGCCTTTCCCACTTTTTTTCTTTATTTAAGCCTTATTTAGTCTTCAAAACTGATATTCAGTCCCAGCTACTCCTAGAAGCCTTGCTCCACTAACTCCGTACTAGGCTAACTATGTATGGCTCCTCAGGCCCCGCTGCCTGCTTGAGTTTGCCTCTATTTTACCACCTACCTCAAGGTATTAAACCATCCACTTACAGACCTGCCTCCGCTAGCTGTGAGTCTCTGGAGGCCTGACATATCGTAAGCACTAAGTGTCTATTGAACTAAGGATCTGTTGAGAAAACAGAAGCTGTGCGACTGAAAGGAAGTGGCTTAGCTTTTCTGAATCTCTATTCATGTCCACGCTGGAGACTAATGGCAACAGCAAAAAGAAGTGGTGGAGGATCACAACTGCAGGCCTGCAGGGAGGTCGTGCAGAGTAGAAGAGAAGATATAGGTGACATGGTCTAACCTGGTGGTTCAAGGGGCTCAGTACATCAAGAGTTCTCTCTCCAACGTTCAATGTTCAGGGCTGCGCTTAAGCCTAGGACCCATCGAAAGCTGGGCTACTGACTTTAGGCAAGTAAAATGGAACCAATTTACAAATTTCCATTTATAATATGGAACCAATAATTCTTTTTTGAAGTTTTTATTGGAGTATAGTTGATTTACAATGTTGTGTTAGTTTCCACTATACAGCAAAGTAAATCAGCTATATGTATGCATTTATTCCCTCTTTTGGGGATTTCCTTAGAATGGACCCAATAATTCTTAAAGGAGACTTGAGGGAACTCCTGAGCACCTTCCTCTCGTACAGTTGCAGATTCTTACCGACTCTCTGGCAATAGTGAGGGGATGGTGTGCAGGTGTGTACGTGTGTGGGTGTGTGTGTTGGTGGGGGTTGGAGGAGGGGTCTGATTGATGCTGTGTATGTCCCTTGTCCCCTGAAAGGCATCTTACAGTTTAGGGATCAACCTTGTTCTTCATCCTAAATTGCTTCCAGGGGTATGGGGGCAATTCCCTGGCTTCTGAGGCTGACCACTCACATAGGAAGCAGGACTCTCTCTTGATCTGGGCTAGGCAGAGAGAGGCAGAGGAAGGTGAGAAGATCTGGGACATGGCCCTGCCTTCCCCACTCACTTGCTGCGTGACCCCAAGCCAACTTATCAGTCTTCTCTAGGGAGGCCTCCATGTCTGATTCAGTGATGTCTAGGGACCCTTTCACTCTCATCTATGGTGGGGTTGGACTAATGCTTAGTCCCTCCGAGTGTCAGTCCTCATCTGTGAAGACTCATTCATTCTCTTAATAGATACACACTGAGCTGCTTTTACGTGCCAGGTGCTGCGCTAGACACGGATTCCGGAGCTGTGAGCAACACTTAGTAGGAGAGACTGTATCATATAAAATGTACACAAATAACTAGTAATTACAATTGTGATCTGTCTTAGGAAGGAATACTTCAGGGTGCCCGAGATGATCTCTACCCCAGGGGAAGCGGAGAGGAGCCAATTAATTAATTAATGATCATGCTCTGGGCACCACATGCATTATCTCATTTAATGTTCACATCAGTCTCTGAGAAAAGGATTGTTATTTGCCCCATTTTTTCAGATGAGGAAACTGAGGTTTGAAGAAGTTGAGGCCCAGGTCATACAACCAATAATATCTAGGATTTGGACCAACACTCATCTTCCTTTTTTTTTAATTTAAACTTTTTATTTGTAAATGTATATGTATGGCTGATATAGCCGATTAACAATGTGATAATTTCAGGTCAACAGCAAAGGGACTCAGCCATACATATACATGTATTAATTTTCCACCAAACTTCCCTCCCATCCAGGCTGCCACATAACACTGAGCAGAGTTCCTTGTCCAATACAGTAGGTCCTTTTAAATATAGCCATGTGTACATGTCCATCCCAAACTCCCTAACTATTCCTTCCCCCTATCCTTCCCTCCTGGCAACCACAAGTTCATCCTATAAGTCTTGGACCCATACCCTTCTTTATACACCTGTCTGAAAACCCCTATTGTGAATGTAAGCATCAGTACCGTTAGTCAGGGAAACAGTAGCATGAAGTTTCTCAGTTAGCTCAGCCTGTGCTGGAGCCCAGGAAGCACGGGAACTTTCAGAAGCTTGGCCCACATGTTACTGAAGGAACCAAAAAGGCAGGGTCCACCTGGTGGGCACAGGAACATCCCTGACTATGCCAACACCATCATCCCCAACACACGCTGGTTTCCTCTAAGGCTGCCCCACGTTCTTGCCTGGCCAGCAGCAGTCTCAGTGCCTCAGCCTGTCCTGGGGAAGGAAAACTGTCAGGCTGAGGTGAGTTCAGTGGCACCTGGGGAAGAGTGTACGAGCAGCGGACCATGGCGGCCCAGCTCACAGAGGCCTGGTGCAGGGGGCCCTGGCCACCCCTGCCAGTGGAAAACACAGGGGCAGCTGACACGTGTGATCTGGAGCGTGCCAATGTCCTTCTAGGTCTGGTTCCCTGCATCCGTAAGAGGCCACTGAGCATGGAAACAAGTTTTAGGGAGACCTTGATTCCCTCCAGATTCTCCCCATTTACAGATGAGGAAACTGAGGCCCAGGGAGCTTGTAGCAGACAGGGCCTCGCTGTTTTGCTCCACCACCCTAGCCAGCTCATGGGCTCAGTCCTTTCCTGCCAGGGGTGTAATCTGTGCTCTGTGGAGAGCCCTGGGAGGAACCTGAGCTTGCCTCTTCCTGCACTGGGGGATGCTAAGTTCCAAAGCGTCCTCACCTGCAAAATGCAATCATTCTTGCTCTGTCTACCCAGCAGCCTTGTGGGAGTGAGAGTAAGAGTGTATCTTACAGGGATGCTCTGTAATGACCTATGTGGGAATGGAGTCTAGAAGAGAATGGACATATGTATATGTATGGCTGATTTACTGTGCTGTACAGCAGAAACTAACACAGCATTGTAAAGCAACTATACTCCAATGTTTTAAAATTAATTAAAAAGGAATGGATCTTAACAATAACCCAACTGCCCCCTTATTTAAAATGTAGGGAAATAGGCCCAGAACTGTATGGAACAGTTTCAAGCCACACCGCCCATGACTTACAAGCACACAAATAATGAAATTCTCCTTTCCCCTGCCTGCTTTGAAAATGCAACATTTTCAAATGACCCTACGTAGTCAGCCCCATCCCTGAACACAGGAAGCATCCAAAAGGTGTCAGCTGTAGTAGTAACTGTTGCTCATTTCTGCGTGGAGGGCACTGCCCACCTGCCCAGGCTCAGCGCTCCCCCACCCACCCATCCATAGAGGAAGCTGAAGGATTGAAAGTACTGCATCCTGAGCCTGCTTCTCTACCTCCCTGGTGCCCTAAACCCCAGCCTTGCTCCTGAGTGCTGTGCGCCTGGGGTCAGAGACAGCCTGGCCTCTCTGAGCCCTCAGCATACCTCAGCATGGTCGCTGCTTCCCCCCCAAGCGGAGGGCTACTTCCGCCCCCACCCAAGAGGAGGGCTGAACTCCGGCCCTGGCGGCCCTGTTCAGTGTTCCACTCCCTCCATCCTACCTCCACAGATACACATCGGATTCCTGCTTCCCCCAAGAGCTGCTCCCGCTCCCCCCACCCACCCCAGTGCTGCCCTTGGCCTCAGGCTCGCTGCCTTTCACAGCCCTCCCCCAGCCAGGAGAGTTGAGGTTCTAATCTGGGTGCCTCTAAAGAGTCCCACAAGAGTCAGGGCCGGCCAGATGTCTACCTCTCCCTTAGGCCTGCCTCCCGCCCCCTCAGCAGGTGACTCTGTCTGTGTAGGGATCCTGTGCCCCCCGCCTTGGACACACACGAGGTCTTAGCATCTGTTGGTTCCCTGGCCCCAGCCCTTCCTCCTCAAATCAAAGAGAAGCTTGTCTCCCCATCCCCTTGAAGGTCATCCCCAGAAAGCCTGAGCAGGGAATTTCATTCTTCCAAGCAAAGGAGTCCAACTTTCCACACGTACAAATATGACCTTGCTCCTCCAGGAGATCAAAGCCCTAACCTTGTCCATTCTGGGCCCGGATCCCCAGCGCTAGGCTTGGGCTGGCCTCATTCAGTGTACCTAGGTGTACCTGGCTTCAGGCAGGGCCCAGGCGTCCTACCCCTGCTGTGCCTGCTCCAGCCATCTCCCAGGTTCTGCTGCACCTTCCAGGAGCCCCTACTGGGGACCAGAATGGATAAGCTTCGCAACCCCCGCCCCCCGCCTTCCCACCCTCCAACAGTTCTTACCTGGGCCCTTTGGGTGGGGGAGGGTGCCCCGGAGTGGGCCGCTGGGCAGGAGCCCCTTTCACAAGGGCTGACAAGCTCCGGAGGGAGGCGCGGAGTCTCAGAGCAGGAAGGCGCACACTCAAAGAGGCTGCTGAGAAAGTTGGAGTAGGTGTGTCCCAGCCCAGGAGGAGGAGGAGGGAAAAGGAGGTGGGAGAATTGAGGCGGATCATCCCCTCCTGCCAGCTCTCTGTCTCACGGAGCAGGAGGGAGGGAGGGAGCCAACTGGGTTGTGGCCCAGAACTCACGGTGGGGAATCAAGTCATGGAAAATGATGGCTGGAGAGTTGCTGAGAAGTCCTGCCCATCTCCACCTGCCTTCTCTGTTTTACAGAGGGATAAACTGAGGCCCCGGTCAGATCGTACTTGTCTGAGGATGCACAGAGACCACGAGGCCCTGGGAAAGGCCCCAGGTTGCTCAGCTCTCCGGCCAGAATTCTCTCCTTTCTCCTCCCAACTCTGCAGATCTGAGATGAACAAGCACAAGCACCCCTCCCCTCGAGGTCTGGTTCAGAACCCTGGCACTGCCACCTACTAACTCAGTAACTCTGGGGGCGTTACTAGTCTGAGCCTCAGTTTCCTTTTGGGTGGATAATAACTCCTACCTTACAAGATTGTTATGAGATTTAAATGATATAAAGGTTGAGGGAAGGCACTTAGCAGACTAAGTCCCCCATAAAAGGAAATTCTTCTTACAGTTATCAGCTGTGATTTTCTCCATGAGTGACTTAACCTCTCTGATCTCTGGCTTCCCCAGCCGTGAAATGGGGGTAACAGGAATCCCTGCTTTGTAAGGCTGTGCAGAATCATGGGACAGAGATGTGTGTAAAATGCACAGCTCAGTGCCTGGATCTCTTTTCCAGGCACTACCAGGCACTGGGGATATAGTTATTCGCCCCACAGAGCTGAAAATGGCTCTGAGACCATCCTGTTCAGTACCCCTACCTTCCTCTCTCCCTGGACTTGCAACCCTTCTGCTGCTTCCCTGACAAATAAATAAGTCTTTGCTTGCATACCTCTAATTATGGGGAACTCACTACCTTTCCCAGCAGTCAGTTCTGATTCTTAGCAGTTCTACCTGATGTCCAGCTGAGCTACTGTTCAAGCTGCCCTTGAACCTGGTTAATAAATAAACATTCTATTTATCCTTATTCTTACTCTTATCAAAACCATGTGACCTAAGGCAGATGTCATCAATTTCCTCTGTTTCCTCATTTGTTAAATGGACTCAAAACTGCTGAGGCCACTTAGAAAAGATATATTTCCTCTGCCAAGTGACAAATGCTAACACCTGGTTCTTTGGCTAGGACTAGGTTTTCTAGATGTTCAGGCTCTGGTTTAGGGGACCTTGTGTTTAAGTGGAACCATTAAGGTTCTGGTCTTTTAAAAATATATTTATTTTTGGCTGCACTGGATCTTCATTGCTGTCAGTGGGCTTTCTCTAGGTGCGGCCAGCAGGGGCTTCTCTTGCTGTGGAGCATGGGCTCTAGGGCGCACAGGTTTTAGTAGTTGTGTTGCACGGGCTTCGTTGTACATGGGCATGTGGGATCTAGTTCCCTGACCAGAGATTGAACCTGTGTCCCCCGAGTTGGCAGGTGGATTCTTAACCACTGGACCACCAGGGAAGTCCCCAGGTTCTGATCTTGTTTATGGAGGAGTAAAGAGACTCTTGGCTGTATCCCAGCTCTCAGGAGATACCCATTCATGGAATGACTGCAGTCCCTGTGGACCACGCCCTCAGGGATCTGTCACCAGCACTGGGCATGACCACAGGTGTCCAGCAAGTGGCTGCCACGTGTTGCCTGAGACGTCCAGGGAGGAATCTCCCAGGCGTCCCTCCTACAGGCTGCCTGAAAGCCGTAGGGGTTTACAGCACGAGAGGACTCCTGTGATCAACACCAATGGAAAGGCTAACCTGGGCAATTATCCACTTGGCTGATTGCCGCCCAAGTCTCCGAGTCTGGGCCGATTAGGCATTAACCCGAGGAAGGTGGCTAGGCAGCCCCACGAATCCTTTGACTAGTCATGTGCGACTATCTGCCTTTGGGCTCCCCATCCTGGCCAAGACTGGCCTCCAGCCTGTCCAGCGAAGGGATGTCTGCAGCCTGGGGGTAAGAGGAGATGAGGAATGGGATGAACCGAGAACCTCAGATCGCTACTGACATCCATCCCCTCCTCTCCAGTTCCCTCTCCACTCTTGCCTCAGGCCCTGATCCTCCTCCCTGCTGGCCCCAGGTCCTAACCGGGTACCCATGGAACCACCTGGGAAGCTCCAGGGATCTCTGTCTAACCCAGGAGTTCTCAGCTGGGGCTGCTGCACACTGGCATCACTTGGGGAGCTACAAATTCTAGTGTCCAACCACTGCCCACCCACTGAATTGTTGCCTCTGACTCCCTGGGAACAGGCCCTGGCATCAGTGTTTCCCAGCAGTGTCAGCCATGTCATAGGCATTAAAAGAATTACATCTGATTCTGAATCCCCTGCCTGGACCTCAGTTTCCCTGTTTCATTGAAGCAGGTGTTGAACTCTGATCTTTAAGATCCAGCTCTGAGATTCTAAAGCTCTAGTATTCTTGACATAGGATGCTGTAAGCTTCTAAAGAAAGACCTAGCACGCCATCCCTGCCCACTCTCCTGTATGCCTGGAGAAAGCTAGACTCCCCACTGTGGTCTGGGTGAGTGCTTCCCCTCTCCCTCCTAGGTTTTCCTTTCTAGAGCAATCTGTCCACATTCCCCATGGTGTAGGGAGTGTAAATGAGGGGCTTGAGCAGTGATGAAAATTCTAACCAGATGGCAAATTTCAAGGTGTCCAGAGAGTCTAGAAGCACAGATAATTGTATTTTCATTTGTAACAGGCTGAACCCCTCTAATTCCTTCTGGGGAAGGCCGAAATCTTAGGTTAATTCAGGGGAAATCAGAGGCACAAGTCATGAGAGCCAGGACATCACAGATGCAAGTGCAGGATTGGCTGACAAGCAACCTGCTTGGCATGGGACTGAGGGGCTTCAAGGGATGTGGGGTTTTCAGGGAAATGGGACTGGTCTGTCACCCTAATGGAGGGAACTTCTGCATTACTGCCCCATGTGAGCTGCATACCCAGAGGGTATGGGAAGAGTGTAGTCCACCTTGGAGGACTGGTCCGGAGAAAAGATTCAGCTCATGGGGACAGTTGGCTGATGGACTGGTTACACTGAGACAACATGGTCAATGAACATGAGATGCAAGCTGTCATCTCTGGGGCTGGCCTCTCTTCTGTCGTACTGTGTTCTTCTTGGGGAGGGTCACATACAGCAGCATGGGAGTGGGTACAGAGTGGGGACCCTGAAGTCAGTTTGTGGACCTGTGGACAGGAAGGGCTCCAGAGGCTTGACTGTCAAAGAAAGGGACATGGTGCCTTTAAGGAGGATGAAGTCATCGGGGATGAGGCCACCTGGCTCCATGAGGGCTGCAGCCCAGGGGAAGCAGCAGAAGGTGGAAGGCAGGTGGGCTGTGGGGGCTGAGCTGGGGGATGTCAGCTCCGAGGCTGACAGACGGGACACAGCAGGAGTGGGAACCACTAGCCCTGGCATTACCTGGGGTGCCTGGGAATGTAATCAAACACTCAGCAGACCTGCTGGCCATGGGCATCTGGGCACCACCAGGCCCTCCAGCTCATCCTGACCCCCAGCTGGGAGTTCTGACAGCTCCTGCCAGGAGCAGTGTCCGGCTTGGTTGGTCAGGCTGGAGAGAATGAGCTCACCTGCCCAATCCAGCCCTCTGTCAGCCTGCCCCAGGCTGGTTCTGGTGGGTGGGGCTGGCACAGAGCTCCCGGAGCCCGGCTGGCTGGTCCAAGGCTTTGGTTAGGTCACCCCAACAGGAAGCTGGGAGGTGGTGAGTTGCTCCAAAACGGACATGAAACAGAACCTCTGATGTCATACCCACCCTTACCTGCCCCCAGACCAGGGGATCTGATTGGCCCTGCCCACACCCCCGAGAATCAGTATCCCTCCCATGTCCCCTTCTCCACAGCCACAAACCACTTTTCTGCCTTTTGTATGGTAATAACAACAATTACAATGAATCTATAAATAACTGATATTTGTCCCAATTTATGAAGTATTAGGCTAAGCATCATCTCATTTGATCCTGAAAGAGATCCTTCTGATAAGGTACTACTGTTACCATTTTCATTTTGCAGAGGAAGGAACTGGGATTTAGTTTTTGTTTTTTTAAACTTTACAATATTGTATTGGTTTTGCCAAATATCGAAATGAATCTGCCACAGGTATACATGTGTTCCCCATCCTGAACCTTCCTCCCTCCTCCCTCCCCATACCATCCCTCTGGGTCGTCCCAGTGCACCAGCCCCAAGCATCCAGTATCGTGCATCGAACCTGGACTGGCGACTCGTTTCATACATGATAGTATACATGTTTCAATGCCATTCTCCCAAATCTTCCCTCTCCCACAGAGTCCATAAGACTGTTCTATACATCAGTGTCTCTTTTGCTGTCTCGTATACAGGGCTATTGTTACCATCTTTCTAAATTCCATATATATGTGTTAGGGATTTAGTTTTAAGTGACTTGTCCAAGGTCGTCATACTCTTAAATGGCAGAGATAGGATTTGAACCGAGTTTATCTATATCTAAGACCTGTGCTGTTAGCCTTGGCCCTTGGTTATGCTCCAGTCTAATCACAGGATTTGGATCCATGGCCACGCCACCTGCATCTAGCAAGGCCCCACTCTCAACCCAATGCTCTGCTTTCTCTGTCTTACACATCCGAGTAACTTTTGAATAAGGCCCCCCACATTATCCTTTTACACTGGGCCTCATAGATGAGGTGCAGATGGCCTGCAGATCGGTCAGCTTCAGTCCATCACCCTCCACTGGCTCCTACTGGGAGACTGCCATCCTGCCCACGCCTACCAGGTCCATCACCCGGTTGCCCGCTCAGGAAGGTCTCTTGGCCTCTCCCTCTGCACCTCCCCTGAACTGCCAGGGCTTCTGTGCCCCTGCCAAGTGCAGATTGCTCTGTGCTGGTCTGACAGTGAGGTCTGGAAAGGATAGCACTGTGTGGCCCCTCTCCCTCTTGCTGCATTTACCAAGGAGTTGGGGCACAACGGGAGGTTTGGACTTAAGGTTAGACATTTGGATTCAAACCCAGCTCTGCCGTCTTGCAGCTGTGAGGCACTGGACAAGTTACTTAATCTCTCTGGGAAGTAGTTTCCTCATCTGCCAAATGCGGGTGAAAATAGAAGTGGCTGAATGGGGTTCTTATTTCACAGGGGTTGTCAGGATTAAATAAGATAGTGAATCAGCAAACCTCCAGCAAACCTCTACTGGACCCTGGTGGTCCAGTGGTTAGAACTTTGCCTTCCAGCCTTGGGGTTGCCAATTTGATCCCTCGTTGGGGAACTAAGATCCCACATGCCTTGAGGCCAAAAAAACAAAACTTAAAACAGAAGCAATAGTGTAAAAATTCAATATAGACTTTTTAAAAAATGTCCACATCAAAAAAAAAGAAAAAAGCTCTAAGCAGTGTGCCTGGGGCAAAAAGTGGTGGTTTTCCAAATCAGTGGTGTCTAATTCATCTATGAAGTTCCAATAGCTCTTCATATGGTGCTAATGAAATATGATAGGTGCAGAGAATGGATATGTTAGGGGAAGCACACTGATTGAAACCGCCCACCCTGGCCAGTCCCTTTAGTAACCATTCACATGAGTTGTTTTATGACAGGAGATCCTGGTAAGGAATACGGAACTAATAAGCCACCACCAACCAGAAGAGTTAGGGAAAGGTCAAAAGGAGACACCGCATGTCCGTCCACTTCCCAGAATCCCTCTCGCTAGCATCCATCTTGGCTGAGCGATGAGTGCACCACCAGGAAGGACTCTGAATTACAATGATTGGCCAAAGACCACCCGGAAACTAATCCCATCACCATAAAACCCGAGACTGTGAGCCATGCGGCAGAGCTGTTCTCCTGGGTTCCCTTACCCTACTGCTCTCCACCTGGGTGCTCTTTCCCAATAAAATCTCTTGCTTTGTCAGCGCATGTCTCCTCAGACAATTCTTTTCCGAGTGTTAGACAAGAGCCCGCTCTTGGAGCCCTGAAGGGGGACCTCCCGCTTCCTACAACAGATAGATGGCACGTGCCAAAACGCCATACGTGTAGAGGGTAGGACATGGTTACAAATAAAGGAGCTTCCCTGGTGGCTCTTTGGTAAAGAATCTGCCTGCAATGCAGGAGACACAGGAGAGGTTGGTTCAGTCTGGCTCAGGAAGATCCCCTGGAGGAGGAAATGGCAACCCACTCCAGTATTCTTGCCTGGAGAATTCCATGGACAGAGGAACCTGGCGAGCTATAGTCCAAGGAGGTCACAAGGAATCGGACACAACTGAAGCGACGGAACACACATTAACTGTGTGATACATCTTCACCTAGCACACAGACAAAAGAACTGAGGCCCGGAGAGACTGCCCGGTGTCCTCAGGGCCCTAATGCCCGCCCCTTCCTCGCTTTCTCAGACGCCTGGGTCCTGTAGAGTCACCTCCAGGCTGGCAGGGCAGAGGCCTTCAGAGGCAAGAGTCTGCTCTCCAATGCCTGGATTCCAGAGGCAGCTCTGGCAGCCCAACCAGCCCCACATTCCAGACATTCTGCCCAGGCGAGGAAGAGGTCGGCCCTGAGGGAGGAAATCCAGAACCACTAGACAAGGGGTGGCTAGGGGAGAGGTCTCCTGGGGAGCAGGCCTGCCTGCCGCTCTGGATTCCTCAGTGCCCACAGCCCTCCTCACAGGCCAAACCTCAGACTGCCCGAGGCCCAGGGCTGGAGGTGTTGCTCAGGGAAAATGACTAGTAGCACAGCGGTTTTCTAACTGAAGACTTTGTAGGGATCCCGGAGGGACAGAGGGATGAGGTTGTTAAAACATGCAAGTTCCATTGAGATTGATAAGTACACACTGTTGTATTTTAAATGGATAACAAACAAGGACCTACTGTATAGCACAGAGAACTCTGCTCAATGTTCTGTGACAGCCTGGATGGGAGGGGAGTTTGGGGAGAATGGATACATGCATATGTATGGCTGAGATGCTCTGCTGTGTACCTGAAACTATCACAGCATTATTAATCAGTTATACCCCAATATAAAATAAAAAGTTTTAAAAGAATAAAGACAAAAAAAAAAAACCCCACATTTCAGTCCCCTCCCCATTACAGAGGGGCCCAGCAGTCTGTAACCAGGGCTTCCCTGGTGGCTCATATGGTAAAGTGTCTGCCTGCAATGTGGGAGGCCTGGGTTCAATTCCTGGGTCAGGAAGATCCCCTGGAGAAGGAAATGGCAATCCACTCCAGCACTCTTGCCGGGCAAATCCCATGGACAGAGGAGCCTGAATTTATTCATTTATTTTTGGCTGTGCTGGGTCTTCAATGCTAGAAGGTTTTGTCTGGTTCTGGCAAATGGGGGCTGCTCTCTAGTAGGGGTGTGGGCTTCTCATTTCAGTGCAGTGGCTTCTCTTGTTGTTGAGCATGGGCTCTAGGGCATGTGGGCTTCAGTAGCTGCAGTTCCTGGGCTCTAGAGCACAGGCTTAATAGTTGCTGCCCGTGGCTCAGTTGCTCTGCATCATGTGGGATCCTCCTGGATCAGAGATGGAACCTATGTCTCCTGCACTGGCAAGCGGACTCTCCACCTCTGAGCCACCAGGGAAGCGCAGCTTTCCGGATTTTTAAATGAGTCTCTAAGAGGGTGCCGAGTCAGGTTTGGGAGCCTCTGTATGTTTGTTGTTGTTTAGTCACTCAATCATCTCCAACTCTTTGTGACCCCCTGGACTGTACCCTGCCAGGCTCCTTTGTCCATGGAACTTTCCAGGCAAGAATACCGAGGTGGGTTTTGTCATTTCCTTCTTCCGGGGATCTTCCTGATCCAGGGGTTGAACCTGCGTCTCCTGCATTGCAGGTGGATTCTTTAGCACTGAGCCACCAGGGAAGCTCAGTCCACTGTATAAGTTAAAGATGAAGATGATGCAGTCAAGAAAGGGAAAACAAGTGCCCAAGGTTACCTAGCCACAAGGCTGTCCAAAACGGGAGCCTTTGCACCTGCTGGAAACAGGAGGGCCTCAGCAGTGAGCTGCACAAGGCAGGGAAATCCAGAAAGGAAGAGGGGCCTGAGACCAGGCTGGCTTGAGAAAAAATCATAAAGATGAGTAATAATTCCCCCTCTTGCCTCCTCCTCCCCTACCCACCATCCCTGTATCCCTTTCCAGCACAGAGGCCGCCAATGGGCCCAGTTCCCAGTGTACACTGAGCCCCAGTTGCTCACACTCTGCCTGTGCACATCCATGCCCTATCCCCAATCTCCACTCTTCTCCTCAGTTTCTTTCTCATGTCATCATGTACAAGAGCGCCGTGGAGTAAAACCTCCTGGGCTCAAGTCCCAGCTCAGTCACTATCATGCTGTGTGGTCTTAGGTAGTTTCCTGACTCTCTGACTCTCAACTTATCTGTACAATGATGGGACTAGACCAGCTTTTCTCAAAGTGCAATTCACGGATCAACTGTACAGAAGCACAGAAACTTTGCTAAAACGCAGATTCTCAGACTTCCAACCAGATAAAATGGGTGAAAAAAAATTGGAGAAATCTTTAAGTGTTGCATTTACATGGTATATTTTCCTTCTCAAATAATAAAGAATTACATTTAAGGCTAAAGGCCTCTTTGCCACCACCAGCAATACCTTCTTCAAAGGCAAACAATGTAATTATTTAGGTGTGTAACCCTTCTTACATTCACATATAAATATACCAGTAGGAGATATATAGCATTGGGGGTTTTCGCTTGCTTTCAGGGGGTGAGTAAGTGAAGTGAGTAAGTGAAGCCGCTCAGTCGTGTCCCACTCTTGGCGACCCCGTGGACTGTAGCCTGCCAGGCTTCCTCTGTCCATGGGATTCTCCAGGCAAGAATACTGGAGTGGGTTACCATTTCCTTCTCCAGGGGATCTTCCCGACCCAGGGATCGAACCCGGGTCTCTGGCATTGGAGGCAGACGCTTTAACCTCTGAGCCACCAGGGAAGATTCAGGGGGTGGGGTGGGTTGTTAAAGCAGTATATTGTGTGTCCTGCTGCAACTTTTTCACTCAGTGGTGTGCTACCCGGAGCTACCCGGGCTTGGAACTCATTCTGGGGCTCTCTCAAGTTTAAGAACCTCAGAGCTAGATAAACTCTAACATCATATCTTATGAATCTGATTTTAGCATAGGGTAGGGACAGGGAGAGCGGATATTTCCAACAGTGAGGGCAAGTCCAGCCTAATTAGAGAGTCCTCAATACTTGGCTGTGGACTCCATTACTCAGATATCCTGTGTCAGGAGTGTGATACCCTGGGAGCCAGCTAGGGTCCCCTGCTTTCCTTCCCTTAGAGCCCCCAGGGCCACTCCTCTCCCTTGCCAGCCCCCGGTCACTCTGATGTCATCTGTGCAGGTGAAGCTGACTCAGGCTCTCCTGCCACCCAGAAGGCAGCTCCCTGTGGCTCTCACTGGGGACTGATTGGTGTGACTTGGTGAAGCAGCCCGGGTTTCCCAATACCTCCTCTGTGGACACCTTCAAGCACATGCCATCTGGCTCTGGGAGAAGCCCAGGAGCCATCACAATCCATAGTAGTGATGTTCTCTTCTCTGTGCTCAAGGTTCTGCCTCAGCTGTGGGACCTTGACAGAGCCCTGGTCATTCCCAGGGCTTCCCTGTCCCCATCTGCACAGAAGGTTGTACTCTTTAATCTCTAGGCCTGGCAAGAGCATCTAGCAAGACAAATCATGCAAGATTTGTCAAATGAATAATAGTTGAAAGGACCCTTCCAACTCCCAAGGACTGCAAATTCCAGCCAGCCAGTATGAACAAAATGAGCAGCGTGTGCCTAGCCCTAGACTGGAAACTGAGAAGGGTGGAACCCTGAAAGAGACGTGGTCCTTGCCCTGGAGTTGCAAACAGCCCAGCTGGGGGTCCAGTCAGCGAGTCAATCAATATTTCCCCGGAGTCTAGCCTAGGGAGGAATGGAACCAGGTTGGGGCAGTCATGGAAGGACAAGGGGTCAGGCCACAGCAATCAGGGGAGAGTGTGAGTTAGGAGACAGGCAAGTGGAGGCTGTGGTCACACAAACTAAGGGTCCTGGAAAAAGGTCAGCGGAGAAAGCATTCAAAGGGAAGATGAGGTATTTGGAGAGTGGAAGCAGGAGATGCAAGTAGGGGCAGTGAGATATATGGCAGGCTCGATAAATATTTGCAATAAACAACTTGTTATAGACACAAATTGTGTTAAATGGATAAACAGAAATTGTTGTTTAGTAGGTAAGAAGTCGTGTTTGACTCTTTGCAACCCCATGGACTGTAGCCTGCCAGGCTCCTCTGTCCATGGGATTTCCCAAGCAAGAATACTGGAGTGGGCTGCCATTTCCTTCCTTAGAGGATCTTCCTGCCCCAGGGCAGGATCGAACCCATGCCTCCTGCATTGGCAGGTGGATTCTTTACCACTGAGCCACCAGGAAAGCCCAAACAGAAATAGATGAGCATATTAAATAGATGGCAGAAATAAGCAGACAAAAATAAGTTAGCAATGTGTGGATGGATGAACATGTGGCTGGCTGAATGGATGGATGAGGGACAAATGGATGAGTAAGCAGAGAAACAGATAGATAATCTTAGTCTAGGGTCATTGGATGTAGGGTCTGATGCCTAAGTTTGGATTTGGGCCCTTTTACTTACTTACTCTTACTGACCATGTATCCATGAGAGTTTTGTACTGAGAAACAGGATGATCAGTCCAGTCTCTCATGTTAACCAGGAAATTATAAGAACTGCCTCAAATAGTAGATGAGAGGGGAAACTGCATAAAGCTACATGTAAGTGTCAGAGGATTGTGGAAATAAGCAAATCTAAAGGAGTTCTTGGTCTTAGATATACAAAGAGGACAATGCAAGACTGGCTGGTGGAGGAAAAGACATAGGAGCTGGGATGTATATTACACAGCAGTAGGTCCTACTCCATCGAGTAGCTGTTGAGTTACTGAAGGCCTGATGTTAGGAGACTGCTTGAGGTCAGTGTCTCACTTTACTCACTTTGTCTCATCATCCAAAACATTCCACTCCTCCCTGACACAGCACCTTCTGCTGTGAGGCTCAACTCTGCTTCCCTCCTCGGAATCCCCTGGATCACTCAACCTCAGGGTCAGTATCCAAGGGCCCACAATACCAGAATCACTTGGGTGCCCACTGACAAGTACAGATCCTGGGGTCCCAGTTTTGTCTTCTAATTCAGAGTCCTTTAACATGCCCCAGTTGAGGATACCAGCTTGATGCCTCGCATACAATGATTCTTAAATATCTGTTCATTTTGCAGCTGTTGCTGTTTGCCTGGGCTCACTGGTTGATGTTCCATTGGCAGAATTGAGACCTGAACCCAGGACTCCTGCTGCCTATTCCAGGGGCCCTGCCAGTGCCTCCTGCAAGGAAATGGCCACCTTGACCTCTCCACGGCCTTAGGCTCTAAGACTGCAGACTCCTCAGCAACTCTGAGGCACAAGCCTCTCCAATTGCCTGAGGATTTTAAACTAAGCCCTCTGGCTTTCACCAGGCTGCTGCTGGGATCCTTGAAAACCTAGGGATAAGAGAGGCCTAGTAGAGATAAGAGATTCTTGCTTCTCCTCCCATCTGCGTGCTGCCCAGATGAGGGCCATGCTGATGCAACGCTGAAGTCCCAGGTGTGGAGCCACGGGGGCGATGCAAGAGCAGTGGAGCTGCTAATTACCCACAGAAATCCCGCATTGTTTAGAGCAATTGTTCTCGCCCTCATAACTCCCTGGAATCACCTGTGGAACTTTACAAAATATTGTTATGTGAGCCCACCCCAGAGACTGTGAATGTCTGCAAGCCTAGGCATCAGGCTGTTAAGTCTCAGTAGGTGGTGCCAACATGGAGCCAAGGCTGGGAAGCAATGCCTAGAGGTATCCCTTATCCGGGGACTCGCCTTGTTTTCCAGCTGGAGTGCTAAGCACTGAATCCCCATTTTCCAGATGGAGTAAATGAGACTGAAGCATCAGGCAATATGCTCCAGAGCACACAGTGTCTTCCTTAAAAGCCACAGAAACCAACTTTGCATAACTTACACAGAAGGGGAAATTAATGCCAAGGGCTTAGTTATGAGCGACACAGAATGAGAGTATAGGGTTCACAGCTAGAGCTCCCAAAAGACAAGAGCCAGGAGTGGATGGGTGATCAACCCAGACCATCACCACTGGAAGGATGCCCCTCATCTCTGTGAGCAATCTCAAGATCCAGATTGCTTCCAGGGGGCTGGGCTTGCTGAGCTTGTGTCCCCTGTAGAACTGAGATGAGGGAGAGGCTGACCCCACATTTGCATGCCTTGAGAGTGAAGGCTTAGTAAAGAATCTGCCTGCAATGCAGGAGACCCGGGTTCTGTCCCTGGGCCAGGAGGATTCCCTGGAGATGGAAATGGCAACCCACTCCAGTATCCTTGCCTGGAGAATTCCATGGACAGAGGAGCCTGGAGGGCTACAGTCCATGGGGTCACCAAGAGTCAGAATGACTGAACAACTAACACAACAGTAGACAGTGAGTGCATCCTTAAAATTTTCACCCTGGGACCCTTTGCTACCTGACTCCCCTCATTCTAGTGCTGAGCTTACACCTTGGCCCAGGGCTGAGGATGGCCAGAGTGACAGCCCACTAAGACTGCATCAGGTAGCCCCTGGATGCCTCTCCAAAACACAACTGAGATGCTGTTAGCAAAAAGAAAGGAATGGATGCTGGTGGGTAAAAATATAGGTCCCCACTCCCAGGTAGTTAGAGCAATTAGCAACATGACTCTGGAGTTGGATGAATCTGGATTTAAACCCAGGGTGTCCCCTTAATATCTACTTGACCTCAGACAACTCAGCTTGTTTTTCTGAGTGAAGGATCAAAATGATGCTGATGCTGTGTGGTCACTCATCTGTGTCATGGTACTGATGCTGTACCATGTGCTGACCGCTGACTTCTGGCTCTTCATGCCATGTTCTTGCCCCCCCCCGCCACATACCAGTGTGGTCAAATGTTCCAGTAGGGGCACCTAGCTGCAAAGGAGAGAGGGCTTGGGCCCCTGAGGACCTGGAGGCAGAATCTGAAACTACTCACAGCAAGCACATCCTTCCAGACTGCCAGCAAGTCCACAGCCCAGGGAAGTGAGTGCTTATGTTCACAAAAAGACACATACAGGAATGGTGATAGCGATGCCATTCATAGAATCCATAAACTGGAAACAAACGAAATACCCATTAACCATAAAATCAGTAAATGGAGCAATAGTATGTGAGCACAGAAAATAGCAGACCACTGCTACCCGTAGTGACATGAATGATCTCAGACAAGGTCGAGGGAAGCGAGCCAGTCCCCAAGTAGCATTTTCTGTATGACTCCATATACATGAAGTTTAGGAACCAACAAAATTAATCCACTGAACTGTACTTAATAAGATCAGTGAACTTTATTATATGTAATGCCAATTTAAGAAAAAATTTTAATTAAAAAAAAAGGAGAAGATTTAAGTTCTGCAATCTAACCAAATATGCTTAGACTTTAACAATGATTTCCTCCAAAGTATTTCAGGGAAATGGACTATTTGGGAATATAGGCCTTGTTTATCCAGTGGGCATCAGTCCCCTCTTCTAGTGTCCATCTATCCTTGGAGCATGCACCCAGGTTCAGAAGTTTTCCCTCTCACTCCAAAGCCCAGAATGGCAAGCCGCTGGTCCATAAGCCAGTCTCCCCTTCTCAGGTCCTGTTTGACCCAGTCTATGTTGTTTGTTTGTTTCTTCTTCCATATTTCCTTTCAGAACAATCCAGACTTCTCTTGAAACTCTGGATATCTGAAAAACGGGCATGTTGGCAATAAAGGACTGGAGCTGAGATGCTGCAGGTCTTGACAGATGGGACATGGGTGTGTGAGTTCCCCCAGCCCCTCCTGGCTGGCCTCACTCATGCCCTGCATCTTCCTGACCTCTGCTGCCATTTGAGCTGGTGCCCTGCCTGCTCACCTCAGACCCGAACCTCTGCTGCTCTCCTATCCAAATCCTTCCCTGGCCCCTCTGTCACTCCTGCAGAAAGCCTCCCAGAGAAGCTCCCCAACACTGTCTTGTCCTTTCTAGGTCAGGGGCCAGTCCAACCCATCACCTGTTTTTGTACTGCTTGCAAGCTAAGGATGAGTGTGAGATTTTCAAATAGTTAGAAAAAATCATATCAAGCATAATACATTGCGTTACATGATAATTAGATGAAATTCAAATTGCAGTGTCCATACCTAGATTTCTTGGAATATAGCCATGCTCACTCATTTGGGAGTCATCTGTGGCTGCAGAGTTGAGGAGCTACAACAGAGAGAGTATAGCTCGTAAAGCCTAAAATATTTACCATCCAGCTCTTTGCAGGAAAAGTACACCAGACTGTGCTCCAGCTGCCCCCAGTCCACTGGATTGTTGCTGTATCCTTTACACACTGTGCTGTTTGGATGATTTGCTGTCTTGAACTCTTTAATGAGATCGTGTCATGCCACCCTTGTACCACTCCTTCCATGGTCTTTTCTTTAATATATGTATTATTTATTTGGCTGCTCTGCGTCTTAGTTGTGACACACAGGATCTTTAGTTGCAGCATGTAGGATCTAGTTCCCTGACCAGGGATTGAACCTGGGGCCCCTGCATTGGGATCTTGGAGTCTGAGTTATTGGACCACCAACAAGTCCCACTTCTTCCATGGTCTTACCTCTGATGGAGCAGATAGTTCTCTGCCTTAGGGGCTGGGGAAGCAGGAACAGCCTGAACCCCTCCAAATGGATTTGGGAAGACTAAGGAGCATATCCAAGCTGAAACACCAAAGGAGGCAGAGACCTGGATACCTACTTCCCCTTTTAATTGCCCCTGCTTACAAGACCCCTAGAACCCTAAGTCTCTACTCCTGGAAGGGACTTCTGAGAGCCTTCCACCCATCCATCCACCCACCCATCCATCCATCTATCCATTCACTCATCCAACACTATTAGCGTCCTTGTATGTTCAGCGCCCTGTGCAAGGTTAGATTGCAGACTAAAACTCGGTTTCTGTCCCTAAGAACATAGCACTTGGTGGGTAAGATGGATGTCTAAAAACAAAATTATGCTTCCGTGTGAAAAGCATTATAGGGAGATGTGAGCATGCAGCCAGCGCTAATTCCAATTCTTTAATTTTGCAACTGAAGACAACATAGTGAACCAAAGAGGCTAAGAAACTTGCCCAAGGTCCCACTGCAAGTTAGTGACAGACATGGAACTAGAATTCTTTCTTAACTCTCTCTTCTTTGCACTTTGCTCTCCAATTCCTTCCTCCTCTTATTCATTTAACAAATAGTATGGAGCCCCTGGAGTAGGAAATGGCAACCCACTCCAGAATTTCTGCCTGAAAAATTCCATGGACGCAGGAAACCGGTGGGCTACAGTCCATGGGGTCACAAAGAGTGGCATGACTAAGAAAACACACACACACTCACATGGAGCCCCTACCACATGCCAATCACTGCTCCATGTGCTGGGCCTGCAGTAAGTGAGTGAGAAAGACATGCTTCCTGCCTGCCGGACTTTCTAATGGAGGGGAGGAGGCAGAGAATAAAAGCTTCAGCAAATCAATCAGTTGGATGATTGGAGCGAGCTGTGTGTCCTAAAGAAAGCAGAAGGGTCAGAGTAGCTTGGCCCCGCTCCGGGGGTTGGCCAGGGAAGGCCACCCTGAACAGATGACCCGGGAGGGGACCCAGAGTGAGAAGAAGCCAGCCACAAGGTCAGAGAGGAATGTTCCAGGCAGAAGGAAGAGCAACAGCCAGGCTGTACTTCCTCCCAGACTCAACTCCTTGCTCCACTCTGAACAAGAGAACCACACACTGGAAGGTAACTAGTGACTATTTCTCATTCAGGGTTTTGCTCTGCTTTTTGCTTGTTCAGTGCCCGTCTGCTGTGCTAACTGGAAGCGCTGTGAGAGGAGGTGCTGTGGAGGGTTGCCCATCCAGGGTGTTGCTGTGAATTGAAGGGAAAGCGGTGGGGAGGAAATTCTGATGGAGATGGGGAAAGCAAGGGGTGTTCTCTCTGAGCACTCAACTGACAGTAAATGAGACTCTGCAAGACTGGTTACCAAAAAGTAACAAAACCTCTGTCTTAGCCACATAATTGCTGCACTTAATTCTTTAAAGGATTATCTTTGAGACTGGAGGAGGGTAGGGAGCCCAACCTGGGAGTTCTGGCATCCACACAACCTCCTCTGAGGCAGCAGGAAGACCTGGGGATCCCAGTTGCCTCAGCAACAACCCGGTTGGGAGCCAGGAATCCAGGGTTATAGAACCATCTCTGCCCCTGAGTGTGTGACCTTGAACCAGTATCCTACCCTCTCTGGGCCTCAGTTTTCTCATCTGTGCAGTGAGTGAGGATATGCTGAGAAGCATAGTTTCAAACTATACTTCAAGGAGCCCTAGAGTCCTAAAGAGGGGTTCTTAAGGTTGCCTTGGGGGAAGGGGCAACAGAAGATAAGACAGGAAGAAGTGGTGTCCCTGTTCTTTTCAACCAGAATAACCCTTCTTGAATCCACTTCACCCTCTGGGCTTCTGCATGAGGAGGTGATGTGTAGTAATAGCGAAAACAAACACTGAGCCCTCCCACGATGTTGGGTGGATTACATGTGCTAATGTGTGCAAAGCGCTTAGTGTAATTACCCTGCTTAGTATTTTATCATGAGCACATATGTATCTTAGAGATGAGGAAACTGAGGCTCTGAGCTGTTAAGTAAGCTGTCTAGGATCTAAGATGCAAACACTTGTGATCAGGCCCTTTTTAGCTGGCCCAGGATTCAGAGCACAGGTGTTTTGTATTAAACTAACAGGCTTGCTAGTTAGTTTAATACAAACAGGTCTCTGCTGCTTACTAACAGGCCTTGAGGACCTCAAGGGTTATTGAAGGAGATAATGCACATGAGATACTTCAGCTGGAACTGGCTTATGGTAAAGGTTCAATAATTGTTAGCTGCTATCATGGTTATTGTTATTTTAGTTTCATGTGAAGACTGATCCCACTTCTAAAATATGTTTGGAAAGGACTGGAGTGAGTGATCCCTAGAGATCTCCCAGTCTAGGCAGTCTCCTTCTCAGAGAGAGGCATGCAGTGTGGGTGGGCGGCACCCTGCTGCTGTGAGGGTTGGCAGGGGTGATGCTGGCTGGTAAGGAGGCTGTCATTAGTTCGGTTTTTACAAAGTGAGAAAAAAAAGGACAGACAGGCTCACTGGAACAATCTCACTGATTTTCACAAAATTAACTTTACTTCATTTAAAGGATGGTACTTGAATGAGATGGAAACGTAAGAACAAAACTGCCTGGTGTTTGTTGAGCCCTGGCTATGTTCTGGACACTTTACACAGATGCTCTTGTTTAATCCTCACAACCCCAACACCCGCACTCTCCTCACCCAACCTCTCCCCACCCCCCATAGAGTTGAGACAACTGAGACTTAGCACAGTCGACTATTTTGTTTGAGGTCCCATCCCACAACCGAAAAGTGGCAGAGCTGAGACACTCGGAGCCCTCAGGAAGCAGAGCTCTGCTCTCTTTACCCACATGCAATCTGTCCTGGGGCCCACTTTTATGGTTTCTGGCCTTAATGAGATACCATTTACATGCCATAAGATTCACCTATTTAAAGTATACAGGTCAATGGCTTTTGATTTATTACACAGTTAGGCAATGTTCGCCCTAGGAGAATTTTAGAACTTTTTTATCACCCCTGCCCCCAAATTCCATACCCATTAGTGGTCACTCCCCAATCCCCGTCCCTCCCCTTCAGCCCCTGCTGACCTCTGATCTACTTTCGGCCTCTGTATATTTGCCTAATCCAGACATTTCAAATGAATAAAACCATACGAGATGTGTTCTGTTCCTGGCTTCTTTTTACTGAGCATAATGGTCCTGAGGTTCATTCCTGTGGTAGCATGTGCTTCGCTCCTTTCTGTGGCTAAAGAAGATTCCAGGTACAGGGACACCCCACTTTGTCTATCCCTTTATCAGTCGATGGGTACCTGGACTTTTCTACTGTTTTAGCTGTTAGGAGCAATGCTGCTATGAACATATGTGTTTGAGGTGGGTTTTTTGTTTTGGGGTTTTTTTTGGCGTATGTTTTCATTTCTCCTGGGTAGAAAGGCTGTGTCATATGGTAACTCTATCCTTAGCATTTGAAAAACTGCCAAACTGTTTCCCCGAGTGGCCATTTTGTGCATTCCCACCAGCAATGTGTAAGGTTGCCAATTTCTCTACATCCTTGCCGACACTTGTTATTATTTGCCTTCTTGATTACAGCCATCCCAGTAGGTATGAAATTGTATTGTGCTGGAGTTTTGATTTGCATTTCCCTAATGACTAAGGGATTAATTTCCCTAATGACTAATGTTGAACATCTTTTCATGTGCTTATTGACCATTTGTGTATCTTTTTGTGTAATTCAAATCCTTTACCCATTTTAGAATTAGATTATTTGTCTTTATGTTGTCGAGTTATAAGAGTTCTTTATATATTCTGGATAAAATCCCTTATAATAAATACAATGCATAAGCATTTTTTCCAGTTATGTGGGTTGTGCTTTCACTTGTTTGATGGCATCATTTAAAACACACATTTTTAATTTTGATCTCCAGCTAATACATTTTTTTCTTGTATTGCTTATGCTTCAGGTATTATATCTAGAAAATTATTGCCTAATCCAGAGATTCTCACTGATATTTTCTGATTTTGCAGTCCTTTATGTCTATGGTCCATATTGAGCTGTTTCGTGTATGATAGTATGCTACTGCTACTGCTAAGTCGCTTCAGTCGTGTCCGACTCTGTGCGACCCCAGAGACGGCAGCCCATTAGGCTCCTCAGTCCCTGGGATTCTCCAGGCAAGAATACTGGAGTGGGTTGTCATTTCCTTCTCCAATGCAGGAAGTAAAAAGTGAAAGTGAAGTCGCTCAGTCCTGTCTGACTCTTAGCGACCCCATGGACTACAGCCTACCAGGCTCCTCCGTCCATGGATTTTCCAGGCAAGAGTACTGGAGTGGGGTGCCATTGCCTTCTCCGGCATGATACCATATAGGGTCCAAATTAATTCTTTTGCATTTGTGTATCTAGTTATCCCAGAACTGTTTGTTGAAAGGGCTATTATGTCCATGTTGAGTTGTTTTGGTGCCCTTATCAAGATCAATTGCATATAAATGTAAGAGTTTATCTCTTTTGAGCTTTTGGGTTTTTTTTTCCATTGACCTATATGTCTATCCTTATGCCAGTACCACACTGTCTTGATTACTATGACTTCGAAGTTAAGTTTTGAAATGGAGAAGCATGCGTTCTTCAACTTTGCTCTTCTTTTTCAAGATTGTTGGCCTTTCTGTGTTCCTGGCATTTCCATATAAATTCTAGAATTAGCTTGTCACGTGCATGTGTGTGCATGCTCAGTCACGTCAGTCTCTTGGGGGCCCTATGCACTATAGCCCACCAGGCTCCTCTCTCCATGGGATTTCCCAAATTCTACCCAGAAGAGTCCCATTTTTTTAGAAGTGTTCTTTCTTTTGTGAAATAAGGTGATAGAAGACAGTAATTTTTAAAGACTTTATTTAGCCAAAGAGAGAGAGAGAGAAAAGAAAAACAATCCTGTATTGGGCCCACAAAATTCTGGGAAATGTTATCAACCTGTGAAATCCAAAAGTGACTTAGAAATTTCTGGAGAATGGGTCAGATTTTCAGGTAGGGCAAAGAGTGTGCCCTCCTGGGGAGGAGAAGACAGAGATGGCATCAAGTGGATCCTTGTTGTAGCAGCTACACCTTGGAGTGTCTTAAAGACTGAGAGGTGGGATGGGGAAGACCCTATTTGCAGGAAAGGCCCAAGAGACTCCTGGGGAAAAAAGTCACCCTCAACCAGGGGAACGAGGTCTTGGCCCCAAGTAGGCACCAATGTCAAGATGACAGAAAGGGGTAACGTGGGGGACAGCCCAATGTCTGACATTCAGAATTAGCTAATATTGACTTAGTACTTATCCTGAACTAAGCACTTTAGATAAATCGTCATTCAGTGCTCACAGTCTGCAGTCCATGGGGTTGCAAAGGGTCAGACACAACTGAGCAACTGAATTGAACTGAACAATCTTTTAAGTTCATGTTGCATTGCTTAATTGGCTGACAGAGCACTGTCCAACAGAAATACCATGTATCCACATATGTGATGTAAAACTTCCAGGAGTCGCATTAAAAAAAGTTAAAAGAAGCAGGTGAAATTCATTTTGGTAACATTTTTAGATAACTCAATATTTCAAAAATGGTATTCTATCCAACTTGAAATCAACATTTACTAGTGAGATATTTTTCTATTCTTTTTTTTCTTACTAACACTTTAAAAGCCAATGTGTTCTTATACATGTCCAGAACATCTTGATTCAAATGCTAAATTTTCATAAGCAAGATTTGACCTGTGTTTAGATTTCATAAGGTTTACATTTGAAAAAATAGCTTCACATTTCTGAGTTATATCAAGCATACTTAAAAGTGAACCAAATATGTGCTTTTAAATTTAAATTAATAAAAAGTAAATAAAATAAAAAAATTCATTTCCTCAGTCTTCAGTTTCCTAGTCTACCCAGATTTCCAGTGCTCTATAGTTATGAATGGTTAGTGGCCATTGTGTTGGACATGCAGGTGAACACTCCTGTCACACTATGTCATGAGGGCAGTAAGAGTCAGATTGGTGACCACTGCACCCCTTGCATCGAGTGTGACATGGTAGGCATTCAATTCGACTGGGTCATTTGTAGAGATGTGGATAGACTAGAGTTTGTCATAGAGAGTGAAGTAAGTCAGAAAAACAAATATTGTATATTAATGCATATATGTGGAACCCAGAAAAATAGTACAGATTAACCTAGTTCCAGGGCAGTAACAAAGACACAGAGGCAGAAAACAGACATGTGGACACAGTGGGGAAGGGGAGGTGGGATGAACTGGGAGATTAGGTTTGACATATATATACTACCATGTGTCAAATAGACAGCTAGTGGGAACCAGCTGTATAGCACAGGGAGCTCAGCTCGGTGCTCTGTGATGACCTAGATGGGTGGGATGGGGGTGGTAGTGGGAGGGAGGCTCAAGAGGGAGGGGATACATATATATATACACATATACATATGGCTGAGTCAGTTCATTGCTCAGCAGAACATTAATGTATAATGTAACACAACATTACAGAGCAATTATACTCCAGTAAAAATTTTTAAATAAAAAATAAGCATTTATTGAAGAATGCATACATGAGTGTATCAACAAGCAAATTGAGCTAACGGTCAAATGAAATAACTAGTAAACATACAACTAAACTAGGCCAAATGCCTACAGCTAGTAAGTGACAAGGAGAGAATTCAAAGCCAGGTCTGACTCATTCCAAAATCCATTGGCTGCAAAAAAAAAAAAAAAAAATGTGGGTATAGGAAAAAAAGAAGCCTGACTACTGAGCCAGGGACTGTCAGGGGGTCCGCAATGCCCTGCCAGCCCTCGGTAGGATCCCTCTCGCCCACCTAGCCTTCCTGACCCGCTGTGCTACCTTCCCCCTGGCCAGACTCCGAGAACACTCCAGGAGCTCAGAGGAGTAAAGACCAGTAGGAGCTGGTGACACCATGGATGTGGTGACAGCCGGCCGCACACAGCATAAGAGCAAAACCCCGGGCACGGGAAGTGGACACCAGCTGCACAGACAGAGCCCTCATTTGTCTTGAAATCTGCAAGACTGATCTCATATCTGGTCACCAGTCCTGGCCCAGAACAGGAATTAGAAGCCAAGAGAAGACTTCAGTTTCAGTCACAGGACTTCAGAGCTGGAAAGAGATGGACGTTTCATCTCATCCAAAACATTCATCTGGAAGATCAGGAAACTGAGGACCAAGAAAGGCAAGGTCCCACGCTCAGTTACACAATGGTCTCTTTAAAAGGAAAGAGCACATCTTAGTATCTCTACTGCTCATGATATTACTACTTATTTTCTCTAAAATGATACTAGATTCAAGTTTTCTTCCAGCCCCTGCCAATCCTTCTGCTACCCCCATAATTGGAGAAGGCAATGGCACCCTACTCCAGTACTTTGCCTGGAAAATGCTGGAGCGAGGTGGCCACATTGCCAAGAATTTCAGTCGGTTCTACCTTGAGCTTTTGCTGACCATTCTCTCTGCCTGAAATGCCTTTTCTCCCTTTGTTCTTTTCTACTCCACCCCTCACAGTCTCAGCCTGGCTAGAGGGTTACCTTTCAAGGCCAGGGTCAAATATCACTTTTTAGATGAAGTTTCCTCTATGCCGGTGAACTTGTGCATCTCTTCTTCTGTGAGCCTCTCCACAGTAGCTATGGGACAATGGAGGAAACCAGGGGGCTTCAGGAAACTATGGGAGGGGCCCTGTGCTTTACATAGTAAGTCACATGCATGCATGCTAAGTTGTTTTGGTTGTGTCTGACTCTCTGCGACCCTCTGAACTGTAACCCACCAGGCTCCTCTGTCCATGGGATACTCCAGACAAGAATATTGGAGTGGTGGCCTTTTCCTTCTCCAAGGGATCTTATGTCTCCTGCATTGGCAGGTGGATTCCTTACCACTAGTGCCACTTGGGAAGCCATGACTGAGACCTAAGGTTGAGGGGAGATTGTGGAAATTAAGACTGGAAAGAAAGATTGGGGCTGACAGGAGAGTGGGGCAGATCATAAACAGCTGAGAAGTGAGGACATGGAGGCCTTGCTGTGCGTGTGTGGAGTGGAAGCCAGATCTGGTCCTACAACAGGGGCATTTCTCCGGGGATCTTGCTTGATCCCATTTTCACAAGGAGATGGAAAACATCACTGAAGGTGTGATCCCTGGCCTCTCAAAGCTTCAACTCCTATAAAGACCAATCATGTATTCATTTATTCAACAAGTGCCCATTGAGAATTTTACCTTGTGCCAGGCACTATCATAGACATGGAGAATAAAAGTGTGTGTGTGTGCGCACAGAGTGGAAAAGGTTGATATGTAGGCTCATAATTCTTTAAATGTGCTAAGCACTGTCCTATATGCTAGGGATACAGCTGTGCAGAAGGCAAGTAGGTTCCTGCCTCGGGAAGTTCCTGCTCTGGTGAGAGAAGACAGACATCGAATAAGTCTTGACAAGTTGGACAGGTGCAGTGCATTTTGTGAAAGGATAGTAAGAAGCACCACAGGCATATGCAGCAGGGGAGCCTGTCTTGATCTGGTGCCTCCATCATTTTATCCATCCCTCAAAGATGAAATACAAAGAATTCCAAGATGAAAGGTGAAATGCAAAGTGCCGGGTGCTTTGGGAGTCCAGCAGGAGGGCACTGAACCTTGGTGGGATTGAAAGGAAGGTCTCTTGGAGGAGGTGACACCCAACGTCATCTACAAAGATGTATGACTATAGGTCGAAATAGATACAAGGAACAAGAAGGACCTGTAAAAGAGGGTCTGAACTTTTCTGACAATGTGATATTTAATTTAAGACTTGAAACCTAAGTGGAAGTTAACTGGTAAGAGATGAAAGGTGACAGGTGTTCCCAGCAAGGGACGAGCATGTGCAAAGGCCCTGGGGTGGGAAGTATGATTCTCTGAGAACCACTTTCCTCCCCAAGTCCTTTGGCAAGGATCTGTAGGATCAAACCAGCAGTTAGAGCAGAGAGCTGGTACTGGAGAATGTTCTGTGTGCTTGCTGTGCTCTGTTGGTGGGGCATTCAGGTCACTGAGAGGCATCTCCCTGGGACCTAATTCTGAACTAAGAGCATCTGAAGGAACTTTAAAGATCACTGAGGGACTTCCCTGGTGGTCCAGTGGTTAAGACTCTTAGTGCAGGGTGTGCAGATTGGAACCCTAGTCAGGGAACTAAAATCCCACATGCTGTGTAGCATGGCCAAAAGATTAAAAAAAAAATTTTTTTTTTAAAAAAGATCATTGAATTTAGCATCACCAAGCCCTCCCTCTTTCCTGAAAGAGAACTGAGACTCAGAGAAAGCAGGGAACTTATGAGTGTCACAGATGATCATGCTAATTAATCATCACGAGGTAGAGACAATTACTGGTTTCATGCAATGAAGGAGGAAACTGAGGCTCATAGGGGGATCTTGACTGGGGTCACCCAGCTAGAAACTCCCAGAGTTGCTGACCCCAGAGACTATAATCCTATTCAGCAGAACTCTTAGGCAGAACTTGGCCAGAACCCAGGTTCTCTGACATTCAGCTTCATGGTTCTTGCTTTAGAATAGAAATTCAACCTGGTGTACCCTTTCTGGGAGACCTCCTTGAACCAGGAGTGACCAATTTCTGGTTCACCCTTAATAGTGTGGGGCGACAAGCAAGGGTCCAAATGCCAGGCCCTGTGGCTCTAGCCCACCTGCCTTCCCTTCCTACCTGTTCCTTTTCCACAAGAAAGGTGCTGACACCTCTTAGCCAAAACTCCACCCACACCACCCCAACGCCTGCCCAGCAAATGGCACCAACTTGCTCCCTCTTCGACAGCCCTCGGGATGCACTGCCAGCCCTTGGAGAAAGCCAACTGGCAGAGGCCTGATGCAGAGGGAAGTGATGGGGGAGGCCACAGGCTTGGGGTGATCTGTTCCCTTGACTCCACAGACTCTTGGCCTCAAGGGGAGAATGCTGCTGGAGGATGGGCAGGATGGGTCAGGGTGGGGCTCCATAGCTCCAGCATGAGGATTATCCTAACTGAAGACAATCCCGGGGCTACCACTAGGTACCCCCTCTACCCTCACTAGCCAGCTCTCTCCATCAGGAGATATTGGTACATATTCCTTATACTCCCTTCAAGACACACAGCGCACACCCCTACCTCCTCCTGGGCCCTCACCTAATAATTACCCCCACCTCCCACCCAAATCACCCCATCCCCACCTTGGTTGTGCCTTGACTTGTGTGAAACACAGGCCTGCGAACTGTGCTAATGCAGGATGAGTCAGGGGCAGAGGTCAAGTTGCTGAGAGTCCTGGGAAGCTGCTCTGATCAGGGAAGAGGAAGTTCTGGGGCCAAGAGGAGTGAATCAGGCAGGAGGTGCTCTTACATCCTGGTTTCTGGCCTCTACTCAGAAACACCTGGCAGCAAGGCGGGTGGGGTGGGGGCTGTGTGTGGGGTGGGATCAGGCAGCCCTGGTCTTGGGTCAGGCAGCATTAAAGAAGTCTGTTTTTCCGGGAAAAAATGTAGTTACAATCTCCAGAGTTGCCGATTCGCAATTTGCTTATGGGGGAAATGAGAAGGCTGTGTGTGTGTGCATGTGTGCGTGTGTCTGCCTGTGACAGCTGTGTGTATGTCTCTGGGCACACCTGTCTATACATCCATCTGTGCGGTTGTGTGTCTGTGTGTTCAGTGTCTACGTCTGTGTTTGAATACGTAAGTCACGTTGCCTATGCCTGTGTGGCTCTGTTGTGTGGGTCTACCTGTCTGTCTTTCCCTCTGTAACCTGTCTTGGGGCAGCAAACAAGAGACCCCCAGCTTGGCTCCTGCCTTATGATTCCTGAACCTGTAGTCTCAACCACTGTGTTTGACAGCCTCTTGAGTACTGACACTGCTTCCTATTTTCATCATTGTTGTGAGAATATAATAGATACAATATATATTTGTTGAATTAATATCTCAGAGGGGCCCCCACCTGGTCCCGCTCTCTGAGAACTCCAGAAGTCCCAAAGAGGGGGCCCAGGATGTGAGAGAAACTTCAGCCAGGTATATTTCTTTCATGGCTCAGGACACAAGTGTCAGCTAACCTCTTCAACCCTCAAACTTTTGTCCAGTGTACCCTTCTGCCCTGGTCAAAAGTCAGGAAACAAAGCCCTGAGCTCTGTTGTTACCTTGCTGTGTGACCTTGAGTAAATCCCTTTCCCTCTCTGAGCCTCAGTTTTCCTGTCTGTTAAAAGAGCATGTTGGATTTATGGACATCAGAGGCCACATCTAGTCTCAGCATGGTGTGGTGGTTTTTTGTTGATTCTTTCGGGGTGCGTGCGTGCGTGCGTGCGTGCGTGCGGCTGTGCAGCAGTGGAAGCACAGAGTCTTGACCATTAGACCACCAGGGAAGTCCATCATTTTTGCCTTCAAGCCCTTTGCTCAGTGACTCCTGTCCATCCTGACATTGAATCGACTTAATTCCCTCTCTCAGATCCTTCTCCCACTTGTTCCCCTGATCCCAACTCAGGCTATGAGCAGAGGTCCCAACCAAGTCCTGCTCTTCAAGTCTTCCTGCTATTACTATGTTCTTGGCTCTAAGTGCCCATTGGTATCCCCCAGGAATAATAATTAAGATCCCCTTTGCTAGAAACCTGCTGGTTGATGTTTATAGGCTTGGGAAGGGAACATCTTGGGAAAACGGTGATGAAAAATGCAGTCCTCTACTACCTTGGCCTCTAGGCCCCTGGGGGTGGAAGCATTCTGTGAGTTGATTTTTCCAGAGAGAGCTGGGGAAGGGTGAGGGGAAAGGTATTGCTGATTAATGTTCTAAAACCTTCTGTTAAGCATTTCAGGTGGGAACCTTCCCTAGGTGTATTACTGCTTCCCTGCCTTCCCAAACAAGAGGCTAAGCATGACTTCATCTTTGTTTGATGACTCAGGGCCATTATAAAACATTAATAATTGAATTGAGTGTTAATGCAGAAATGTCCTTAAGCTCTGTGAAGGTATGTTAGGCTATTTGCCCCTGCACTGCGAGAGCCAGGCTTTTTTTTTTTTTTTCCATATTTTTTCCTTGTTCACTGGCAGAGTGTCAACTATCACTTACTTTACATTTGTTCTATTTATAATAGTGAATTTGTTAGATAACTGCATATGTACATTGTGTAGACAATGAGTACATGTATTTACTAAGCAAGGGTGTCTCCTATGAATAAAATACATGGTAGAATTCATACTACCATGACTACTCAGAAGCCTTTTTTCCAGCACTTATTAGCCATGTGAGCCTAAAAAGATCTTTTTATCACTCTGATCTATAAAATGGGATGAGCAATAGTATCTGCTTTGTAAGGTTATGGCAACTAAACATAAAGTTGTATGCAATGAAGGCACTTTACACACTTCTTCGCAATAGCTGCTACTCAACAAGTGTTATTTATTTTACTCTTTTTAAAAAAATTTATTTCTTTGTGGTCTTCATTGCTTTTGTGAAGGCTTTCTCCAGTTGCAGAGAGCAGGGGCTCCTCCTGGTGCAGCGTGTGGGCTCTAGGTCCCCCGAGCTTCAGTAGTTGTGGCACTCAGGCTCAGAGGTTGTGGTGTATGGGCTTAGTTACTCTGCTGCATGTGGGATCTTCCCCGACCAAGGACTGAACCCACGTCCCCTGCATTGGAGGCACGTTCTTATCCACTGTGCCACCAGGGAAGTCCTTGTTTTATTCTAGGATTCCTGTCTGAATTATGGGCCAGTGATATTGCTGGGTAGCTACTCGAGTTCTTCATGACTAAGATGATTCATCCCTAAAGAATGCTTTGAGGTGCAAATAACAGAAATTCAATTAATGTTATCCTAAACAAATGGGTGTTTGTCTTTATTACAAGAGAAAGACAGGCAGACAGCTGTTGCCCTTAGTGACTCAGTGATGTTAGGACTGGTGTCACTGAAGCTTTTTTTGGTTTCTGCTTCATGGCCACAGTGTGGATGCTGCAACTCCAGTCATTACGTCCTCTTTCAAGGCAGAAAGAGAGAGACAGAATGATGCTGGCTATGTCTGTTTTCCCATGTGTTTGCTTTCCCAGATTTCTCCTTGTTTCATGGTCTAGAACTGGGTTACATGACTGTTGTCAGTACAAAGGATTCTGAAAAATATGAAACATGGGTGTCATGATTAGCTTAGACGAAATGTCACATCTCTCTTGGGACTTACTATGCCATCTCTCCTTATTTCCATCCTCCATCCAGAGTTCTGTTAGTGATAAAGAGGGAAAAATAGATACCAGATCAGCAGCTAACATTGTTTATCCCAATAACTATCATCATTCTTTATTTAGTCTCACTTAGGAAACTTTGATTACAAATGGCAGAAACCAAAATTAGATTGGCTTAAGGAAAAATAAATAAATTGATAGAAAAATTAATGGGAAGAAAGAAGGCAAATAGTAAAAGAAATGAATTGACTCATATTCCTGAGAAGTCCAGGAATAACTTGACTTTAGGTAGTTCAGTTCAGTTCAGCTCAGTTGCTCGGTCATGTCCAACTCACTGCGACCCCATGAACCACAGCACACCAGGTTTCCCTGTCCACCACCAACTCCTGGAGTCCACCCAAACCCATGTCCATTGAGTCGGTGATGTCATCCAACCATCTCATCCTCTGTCGACCCCTTCTCCTCCTGCCCTCAATCTTTCCCAGCATCAGGGTCTCTTCAAATGAGTCAGCTCTTTGCATCAGGTGGCCAAAGTACTGGAGTTTCAGCTTCAACATCAGTCCTTCCAAAGAATACCCAGGAATGATCTCCTTTAAGATGGACTGGTTGGATCTCCTTGCAGTCCAAGGGACTCTCAAGAGTCTTCTCCAACACCACAGTTTAAAAACATCAATTCTTCAGCACTCAGCTTTCTTCACAGTTCAACTCTCACATCCATACATGACCACTGGAAAAACCATAGCCTTGACTAGACAGACCTTTGTTAACAAAGTAATGTCTCTGCTTTTGAATATGCTATCTAGGTTGGTCATAACTTTCTTTCCAAGAAGGAAGTGTCTTTTAATTTCATTGCTGCAATCACCATGTGCAGTGATTTTGGAGCCCAGAAAAATAAAGTCAGCCACTGTTTCCCCATCTATTTTCCATGAAGTGATGGAACCGAATGCCATGATCTTAGTTTTCTGAATGTTGAGCTTTAAGCCAACTTTTTCACTCTCCTTTTTCACTTTCATCAAGAGGCTCTTTAGTTCTTCACTTTCTGCCATAAGGGTGGTGTCATCTGCATATCTGAGGTTATTGATATTTCTCCTGGCAATCTTGATTCCAGCTTGTGTTTCTTCCAGCCCAGTGTTTCTCATGATGTACTCTGAATGTAAGTTAAATAAGCAGGGTGACAATATACAGCCTTGACGTACTCCTTTTCCTATTTGGAACCAATCTGTTGTTCCATGTCCAGTTCTAACTGTTGCTTCCTGACCTGCATACAGATTTCTCAAGAGGCAGGTCAGGTGGTCTGGTATTCCCATCTCTTTCAGAATTTTCCACAGTTGATTGTGATCCACACAGGCAAAGGCTTTGGCATAGTCAATAAAGCAGAAATAGATGTTTTTCTGGAACTCTCTTGCTTTTTCAATGATCCATCAGATGTTGGCAATGTGATCTCTGGTTCCTCTGCCTTTTTTAAAACCAGCTTGAACATCAGGAAGTTCATGATTCACATATTGCAGAAGCCTGGGTTGGAGAATTTTAAGCATTACTTTACTAGCGTGTGAGATGAGTGCAATTGTGTGGTAGTCTGAGCATTCTTTGGCATTGCCTTTCTTTGGGATTGGAATGAAAACTGAGCTTTTCCAGTCCTGTGGCTACTGCTGAGTTTTCCAAATTTGCTGGCATATTGAGTGCAGCACTTTCACAGCATCATCTTTCAGGATTTGGAATAACTCAACTGGAATTCTATCACCTCCACTAGCTTTGTTCGTAGTGATGCTTTCTAAGGCCCACTTGACTCCACATTCCAGGATGTCTGGCTCTAGGTGAGTAGTAAGCCTGGGCCAAATGCACAAACAGCATAGGCAAAAGACTGCCCTTCTCCACTTTTTGTCTGTTTTCCTTTGCGTTTGCTTAATAATCAGCTGAGTTCTCTTCACCTGATAGTGTCTGAGAGCTCCAAGCTCTTATTTCCCCCCACTCTTGTCTGGCAGAAAAGAGAGTGAGTCATTTCTCCCTGTTACTACAAGTCAAAGTTCCAGGATGAAAATTGGTTGGCTATGACTAGGTCACAGGCCCATCCTCAAACCAGTCGTGGTGACTACAGGGAATTCAGGGCTCTGATTGGCAAGACCAAATTCTCAGCCCCAACTCTAGAGTGTTAGGTTCAATCGGCTGCCCCCAAAGCTCTGGTTAAAACTGAAGGTTAGGTGGACTGGACCCCGTTATGAAAATGAGATGTGGAACCAGAGGAAGAGGGGGATGAATACAAAACAGGCATAGAACTTTGCAGTTTTACCATAGACCTATGAATTTGGAACAGCAGGGATTCTGGTCCCATTTTACAGTGAGTTGTAACCATCTAAGAGAGCCATTTAGCTCATGGGTGGTTAGAATGCATCCCAATGCATCTGAATTCCTGGTATTCCCCTACACCACATCCTGAGCCGACCGACAACTAGTCAACCAGGGATTGTCCAGAGGCACAGAGTCATGGGACAGACGTGCCAGTGGAATCACCAACAAAGACCACTGGTTCCATATCATTCTTTTTTTAAAAAATATATATTTATTTATTTGGTTGAGCTGGGTCTTCATTGCAGCATGAAAAATCTTTTAGTTGTGGCACATGGGATGTAATTCCCTGACCAGGGGTTGAACCTGGGCCCCCTGCATTGGGAACAAGAGTCTTAGCCACTGGACCACCAGGAAAGACTCTCATATCATTCTTATAAAGCTCCTTTGTCTCTGTTGTCTTATTAGAGTTTCACATTCCTGTGGGGAGGGCAGGACCAGAAGAAATAGGTCCATTCTACTGAAGAGGAAGAAGAGGGAGCTGAGGAGTGATGGTAACCACTGTGATTTCTCCAGCACTTACTTTATGCCCAGCCCTGCATTATCTTGTTCATCTCTCATCGGCACTGTGAAGAAAGGACTATTAGCACCAACATTTTCCAGACAGGTAGCTCGGGGTCAGAAGAGTGAAACAACATGCCCAGGATCACACAACTAATAAAAAGAGAAGTTGGGGCTTGAGGTAGGGGTCTATTTACAAAACTGGGCCATAAACAAAGGAACCGCTATCCAAACTGGCTTCTCAATAAAAACAGACCTGGCTACTGCAATCGGAGGATTGGAGGGGTAGATATTTGGGGTCCTTGGTAAGGGCAGGGATGAATGTCAAGAAGACAGCTCCAGGACTTCCCTGGTGGCCCAGTGGTTAAGACTTCTCACTCCCAATGCAGGAGGCCTGGGTTCAATCCCTAGTCAGGGAACTAGATCCCTCATGCCCTAAAAGCCCACAGGCTACAACTAAAGGTCCCATATGCCACTACTGAGACCCGGCACAGCCAAATAAATTTTTAAAAGGAAGAAGAAAATGAAGAAGGCAGTTTGAAGAAGCATTAACAGAGGCCCTTTTTCTTGCTTTCAAGACATCTGAAATCATGCTTCCTCTGCTTTCCTTCTGCATGTCCCCCACCCCAACATGACCTATTCATGACAGCTTCAACCCCAAAGACTGTCACCCCACTCCAGAAATCAGCCTAGGAGGAAAGTTTTGGCCTGGGAATCTGGAAACCTGCATTTGAGACTATGCTTCTTGGAAGAAAAGTTACAACCAACCTAGACAGCATATTCAAAAGCAGAGACATTACTTTGCCAACAAAGGTCCATCTAGTCAAAGCTATGGCTTTTCCAGTAGTCATGTATGGATGTGAGAGTTGGACTATAAAGAAAGCTGAGCACCGAAGAATTCATGCTCTTGAACTGTGGTGTTGGAGAAGACTCTTGAGAGTCCCTTGGACTACAAGGAGATCAAACCAGTCCATCCTGAAGGAAATCAGTCCTGAATATTCATTGGAAGAACTGATGCAGAAGCTGAAACTCCAATAATTTGGCCACCTGATGCGAAGAACTGACTCATTTGAAAAGACCCTAATGCTGGGAAAGATTGAAGGCAGGAGGAGAAGGGAATGACAGAGGGTGAGATGGTTGGATGGCATCACTGACTCATTGGACATGAATTTGAGTAAGCTCCGGGAGTTGGTGATAGACAGGAAGGCCTGGACACAACTGAGCGACTGAACGGAACTGAACTGACTCTCTGGACCTAGAAAAGTCCCCTCTCTGGGCCTCAGTTTCTCCATCTGAAAAGGAGTTAGTTGGACTCCATTATCTCCAGAGCCACTTCTGGCTGCAGGTAGAATCACTGTCTCAGGTTCCAAGATTTCTCCACCCCTTGCCGCAGCTTCAGATTTCTTGCCTGGGGGAAGAGCGAGGGCAAGTTGCTACAGTTCAGCAGTTCAGCGCTCTCACAGCAGAGAGGCAGAGGGGCATGGCTCCCGGCCCAGCAAGCAGGCTTACCAAACCTCAGCAAGCTGAGCAAATCCCGGAGAACAAAAAGGGGAGTGGACCTGAAGAGGGAGGGGATTGAGTGAGTCTCTCTCTGCCTGACTGAGCCAACTTTAACCCTTTCAGTGCCTTCCCAAACAGCAGGAGGGCAAGCAGGGTTTCAGGGCAGGGCATGCTTGGGCACCCAGCAGTTGCTCTGCCTCCAAAGCTAACTTTCGATAAGGGAGGCCTCCCGGGGAGCAGCTGCAGCTGGAGATGTCATTTGTCCTTCACAGATCCAGATGCAGGGCGTCAGAGTTGGAAAGAGTCCCACTCTATCATGTGCAAGTCAGGAGGCTAAGGCCCAGAGATGGGGAGGAACTTGCCCAAGGTCACACAGCTTCAGGGTCACAGCAGGAGTTTGGAGTAGCATAGCACTGGGCACAAAGATTTTAAAAAATTTGTTGAATAGTTGGAACCTAGGCCTCCTCAGCTATACCATATCCCCTCCTGGGATTCTTGAATCAAAGAATTTCCATCCCCAAATTAGAAACAGATTGTTGAGGCCTGTCCATAAATTCCTCACTTGAACCTGCAGTGACTAATTCTCACAGGAGTGTAGGATCAAACCCACTGTGGCTATTAAAAATTTAATACAAAGCCCCAGTGCCTTGGGGCAGTCTTTCTTATTAGCCCTGGAACAGGGCGAAGCCTGCAGAGTCAGACTGAGCCAAGAAAGGTAGGGTTGGAGTTTCTTTCCTGGGCAGTTTCTGGGGCAGCCCTCTCCCCGTATGCAGGTAGCTTGGGGGGACCTTCAGAAAAAGGCATCTTTTTTCCTGTACCAGCCCCAGTGGTAGACAAAGTGGGGTGCTCCTCAGGCAAAAGAAGCATGGATTAATACAGGCCACCCCATCTCCAAAGAACCCCAGCCCCTAACATTTCCCCCATATAGTTGAAATTCCACCCTTAGTATGAAGCAGACTCCCAAGTCTCTCAAGGCCTCTGTGAGTGTGTGTGTGACCCACAGGGGAAGAAGGAGTTGGGGGTCCAGACTACTGGTAAATTTTAAGCGATGGGCATGCTTTCGAGCTGGGAGAGTAGGCAAACTGCATAAAAATTGGGAGCCTGGGACCGGAAGCGGGATCTGGGTGATCTGGGTTTGGCAGTGAGGACATAGCAGGGTTGCCTCACCTGCCGAGATTGGTTCATCAAGGGACCAGTAGGACCATGAGGTTGCACGTGGCTGGTGAGCCCAGAAATGCCTTCTTGGCTCCGTCTCCCTGTGAAGTCCCTGGGGAGGTACAAGCTCCAGGACTATTTGTAACTATTATAAGTACCATTCTGTGCCTGGCATTGTCCTAGGCATCAGGGGTAAAGCAACAAAACCCACATGGTTGCCACCCTCCTGGACAATGACAGATGGGAAATACAAAGATCACTCTGTCGTCATTGCAGATGTGCCTCAGCCCCGATGCTGAGCTCTTTGGCAAACTAGCCTCCTGGAGGGATCACAGAGCTATGTTTATTATTCATCAGACGTGTATCAACTGTTTCCCACATGCCTCTCCCTCTCTCACGAGCATGTCCAATCCATCAGTGAGTGCTCCCAGCTCTACCTCTAAAACATGCACCGAATTTGACCAGCTTCTCTGCCTTTGACCCAGATACTGGTGTTGCCTTTTATTCCCTGGATAGCTACTCCCCTGCCTCCACTCTTGTCTCGCTGTAGTCTGTTCTCAGAGGAATAGCCAGAATGATTTGCTCTAAGATGTAAATCACTGATCTCCTAAAACCCTCCGTGGACATCCCATGGCCCCTAACATGAAACATACAGAGGTACCATGGCCCCTAGACAAAACCTTCATTCTCTGTCTCTTGCCCACTGGTCATCTTCCCTCTCTTTCTGTTTCTAGAAGATGACACCTCTTTCCTTTCTTTGCTGCTGCTGCTAAGTCGCTTTAGTCATGTCCAACTCTGTGCGACCCCATAGACGGCAACCAACCAGGCTCCCCCATCTGTGGGATTCTCCAGGCAAAAGCACTGGAGTGGGTTGCCATTTCCTTCTCCAATGCATGAAAGTGAAAAGTGAAAGTGAAGTCGCTCAGTCATGTCTGACTCTTAGTGACCCCATGGACTGCAGCCCACCAGGCTACTCCATCCATGGGATGTTCTAGGCAAGGGTACTGGCGTGGGGTGCCATTGCCTTCTCCGCTTTCCTTTCTTTGGGTCTCCGCAATTACTGCTTCTTCTTGGAATGATTGCCCTAGCTCACTATTGTCTAGGTCTCAAAGAGGCCCTCCTTGACTGCTTTAACCAAAACCTGCCTGCTGTTACTCATTCTCTATCTCATTCATTTATTTTTATCGTCACAGCACTTACTGAAATTATTAGTAAATGAAATTATATAGTAAATGAGATTATCTTATTTATCTGTTTCTATGTTTATTGTTTGGTCATGTCCAACTGTTTGCGACCCCATGGACACGGAATTCTCCAGGCCAGAATACTGGAGTGGATACCAGGGATTGAACCCAGGTCTCCCACATTGGAGGCTGATTCTTTACCAGCTGAACCACAGGGATTGTCTGTCAATCTCCTTCCACTAGCACGGATAGCCCTTTAGAGCAGGATTTCTATCTTCTTTTTTCACCACTATCTACCTAGCCCCTAGGATCCAGTACCCTGTAATTCCTCAAAAAATTTCTTTGGCCTCATCTTGAATCCATCTACCCATTTATCAGATGAGGAAGTGGAGATTCAGACCAAGGCTAGGACTTGCCTGATGTCATGCAGTCCATCCAGTCATCCATATAAGCTGATCCACAGAAAAGAAGAGGTAGCCAAGTGAGAATATGGGAAAACAGCCAGTGCAAAGGGCCTGAGGTAGGACCACCACAGGAGAGCAAGTAGAAGTTAGGTGAAGAGGAGAGACATGTGAGGTGAGGTGGCCAGGCAAGCAGAAGCCAGACCACCCTGGATTTTACTCTTCCTGAAGCAGGGGTGTGAATTACTCTGCCCACATAGGTAGGGTGCTCAGAGAGCATGAAATCCACGTGACCAATCAGGCACCTGTGGAGAAGCCTGGCATGAGGATGCAGGGGTTGAGCAAGTCCCACTGGGGGTGTTTGCCAGGACATCAGAAGTGCTGTGGCCCCATCTGAGCTCTGTTTCTGTGTGAGGATTGCACCTAGAGCCTGGTTACTGCAAACGAGCCCTCGCTGGGCAGTCACACCGCCGCTGCCTTCTCACCACATGCCAAATTGCTGCACAGTTAGTTACTCATGCCACAGGCTTTGAACCAATTAAGTGAGCAAAGAGGGTGGTTAACAAGGAGTAAACAATTCAAATGCCCATAATTACACTAAGGATATGCTCTAATACATCTAAGCCAAGAGGTGGGAGTCAGAGTGGGAGAGAACCTGGGGCCTCCTCTTTGTTCTGTAGGTCTGCCCAGCTGAAATCTCTTCCACCCAGCCCACCCTGTCTCCTCTCCTGATATGGCTGTCTCCTGACTTTCTTCTTCTTGGTGGAGGAAGGCATGGATGCTAGATTCTAATCTTTAGGATTATAGCAGAACAAAGCAAAGCTCCTGTTCTCATGGAACTGATATTTTGTAGCCCGCCAGTCTCCTCAGTCTGTGAAACTGTCCCAGCAAGAATACTGGAGCTGGTTGCCATTTCCTCTTCCAGGGGAACTTCCTGAGCCAGGGATCGAACCTGCGTTGGCCAGGCAGATTCTTTACCACTGAGCCACCAAGGGGGCCCTTTAGTCAGATAATCAACAGGTAAATTGCACACATGCTCTGAAGAACATGGAGGGCTCCTGGGATTTGGAGATTACTTTGTATATTGTGTCCAGAAAGGGTCTTTCTGATAAGGTGACATTTGAGCAGAGACCTGAAGGAAGTCAGGGAAACAGCTGTGCAGTACCTGAGGAAAGAGTGTTCCATGTAAACAGCATGGCAGGTACGAAGGTCCTGAGACAGACAGGCAGGACAGGGCAGATCAGTGTGGCTGGAGCAGAGAGAGCCATAGCTGCAGACCAGCCACCGGACAGGGTTGGAGCTGGTTCTAGGTAAGAACAGCATGTGCAAAGCCTTCAGGAGAGAGACAAGTGCTTTCTGTTTTTTAAAATATTTTACCTCGTTTGATCCTCAGAATAAAGATGTCAGGCTAAGAAGGATAGATTTCTTTTTTTCCACTCAACAGCTGAGGAGCTGAAGCTCTAGAATGTCTTAACAGTTCAGCCAGGATCACACAGGACTGTCCTGATTCAGGAGCCAAAACCTACAGTTTGCACTGTTTTTTCAGGTCAGATCTGAAGCGCATTCCTTTTGACGCCATGCCACCGTGAGCTTCCAAAACAAGATCGGCTCTCAGGCAAGCCTCTGAATGGGTCACAAAATTCAAAGCAGAACTGAATGAAGCCAAGTTGCCAGGCATGATATAGAAAGCTCTGTTGTGCGTCTATTGAGAGACTTAACACACCCTGTTCTAGTGTAGTAATTTAACCAGTGTGGCTGAAAAACTTAGCTCTCATCTTTTGAATAAACCTTTATAGAAACACTGCAAGTTAGAATCGTGTTTGTGTCAGATCATAACTTATCATTTCTGGAATGAAATTCTCAAATATATGTCCTTTGGAGTTCTTCCAAGAAGCTTCCTACAGAGTTCCAGATGAAGAGAATAACCTAAAAGATAATATCAAGATTGTCCTCCAGAAGACCAGATTCCCCTCCCAAGGACACTGACACAGATTTCATGAAAGTTTTCATAGAATTTTCTTCAGATCTGCCATGTTTGGCATTTGTTTCCATGCCCTTAATATCTACTGAATTCCTGATATTATTGTTATCTGCATTTTTATTATTCAGTTTTCATTTGTCACCATATCAAGTGAAAGTAGCTAGATGGATGGTCACCAAATTCAGTGGGAATGTTGGTGAGCATCTTGTATAGAATATATAGGCTGTGTAAGAAACAAAATTTATTTTGCAGGGCTCAGGTGGGGGGCATCACAAAGAGTAGGGAGGTCACTTAGACCCTGGAGGGATGGCTGTTCAAGAGAAACAAGCCAGGACTTCCCTGGTGGTCCAGTGATTAAGAATCTGCCTGCCAGTGCAGGGGACACAGGTTCAATCCCTGGTCCAGGAAGACCTCACATGCTGCAAGACAACTAAGCCTGTGTGCCGCAACTGCTGAGCCCTCACTTCGGAGCCCACGCATTGTAACTACTGAAGCCAGCATGCTGTAGAGCACACGCTCCACAAGACAAGCCACTGCAGTGAGAAGTCCACACACTGCCACTAGAGAACGCCTATGCACAGCAAGGAAGGCCCAGTGCAGCCAAAAAAAGAGAGACAAGCCATAGTCCTGAGAAAGCTATAGGAAGAGAAACACACAGAGGGATTTGAATCTGACTCCCATATTGCAAGTCACAAGGGCAGACACTCTGAATCACAGCATTGATTTGTGATGGAGCTGGTTCCCACACGGGCCACTCCATGGAGCATGATCCAGGGATGTGTTTCTTAATAACTCTAATGACATTGGCAACAACACCAGGGCCACACCTCCAGCAGGCCTGTCTTGGAGTGTTATTCCCGAGCTATAGTGATTGGGGAGCATTTCTGCTTAGTGTTGCACAGCGGTTCTCAAGCTTTCTTTCGTCTCTGTACCTTTACCCTCTCAGTTTATTAGAAATTCGAACTGAGAAGAATATTCTAAAACTTTATGGGGTAACTTAGCTGGTAAAGAATCCACCTGTAATGCAGGAGACCTGGGTTCAATCCCTGGGTTGGGAAGATCCCCTGGAGAAGGGAAAGGCTACCCACTCCAGTACTCTGGCCTGGTGAATTCCATGGACTGCATAGTCCATGTGGTTGCAAAGAGTCAAACACATCTGAGCAACTTTCACTCCCACTCACTCTTTTAAAAATAACAATGAACTCATTGCATATTCACAGAAAGTATCCTTATGAAAAATATTTTCCAAATAAAAAAGTAGGGAGGAGAGTGGCATCATTCTACATTTTTGCAAATCTCTGCAGAAGATACTGGGGTTCTTCCTTCTGCTTGCTGTGATTCCATAAGTCACGTAACTTCTGGAAAATTCCACTGTGCTCTCATGAGAAAATGAGAGTTAGAAAGGCAGGCAAGTTCTTAGTCATTAAAAAAAAAGTTATTTTGACCTTTTGGACTATGTACAAAGGTCTCTGGAGCCCTCAGGGTTCCCTAGGCCACTGCATGAGAATGGTGGAGTGGTTGCCGCCAACTCTTGGGAGCATTGGACAAGTCAATCAACCTCTCTGTGCCTCAATTTCCATGCTTATAAAATATGGGACAGTAATAACTTTTGTCATCAGAGTCTTATGACAATAAAATGGCTTAAAATGGCTGAAGTGCCTGAAACATAGTAGCAGCTCAATAAATCCTGACTTGTTATGATGAGCCTGTTGAGAGTGGAGCCCGTGGATTCATCTTCCTCCCATACAGAGCATGGAGTAGGCACTCAGGGAATCTTTGCCAAATAAATGAAGGCACGTGGGAATAATCCCCCGCACGTCAGAGGACTCTGCAGCCCTTCCTGGGACCGAAGGAAGTCGGTTTTCTTGCATACACAAGCAAAACAAATCAGAGAGGCCTGGTGACTCATCACAGTCACTTAGCAGATCAAGTTCACTGCGGCAGTCTACAGAGCACCACCCTCCTCCACCCCCACACCCTACACTTACAGGCACGTGAGCATGCTTGGAATGGGGACCCTGTAGTATCTGCTTTTGTCCTGCTGTGAAATGCACCCTACCTCATGGGCCAGACCACATCTACACAGGACCTCGGTGTGAGATATCTGAGCTCTCTCCTGCCTCTGCCTGCCATCCAGAGAGTACATCCAGGTTATGGTTACATATGAACGTATTTGAATATTCACTGCCTCCCCACCTACATCAGGAACCTTCTTGGTCTTTTTTATTTGATGACTGCAGCACCTGGGATATGGTAGGGGTTCTACAAATATTTGGATGTTTATTAAAGGAAAGAAGAAGTAGAATTATGTCTTTTCATTGACAAAAAAGAAAAGGACAACTTGGACAGTTTTTCTAGATAATTAGATGTGAGGGAAAAAAGAGAGAAGAAAAGAGAATGGTAATATGTTAAAACAGAAAGTCAAGCTAAGAGAGGGGGTTGTCTAACCAGAGCCCTGGTTCAACTTAGCTTCTAAAATACTAACAATAATGATAATCACAAGAATGATTTCTAGTTATTGAGAACTTAGCATGTGCCTGGCACCATGCAGAGCACTTTGTCTGAATCACCTCTTTGAACGCTCACAGTCACCCTAGGCAGCACATAATGATGTTATTTGCGCTCACACCCAGGGAATCTGAGAGCCTTGAGAGGCTCAGCCTTGAGAGGTCCCACAGCCAGCGAGTGGCTCAGAGTCATGGTGGTGTGTCACTGTCTTGCAAGGTCTGGAGAGTGGAATGTAAAGGGGAGGTGATGGATGGAGGCTGGGAGGAGATGGCAGCAGGTTGGGGCATCAAGCAGCTGAGATTTGGGCGCTTAGAAGTACAATGTCTCTGGGGCTGGGCATGGTTGAACCAAAGGAAAAGGCTCCTGACTTCTTGATTCTTGGACCTGACACTGACTCAGGTGCAGAGCCTGAGCATGCCTCATATCCCAGAAGGGAACAGCAGGGCTCAGAGACAGAAAAGGCCTTACCTAAGGTCACACAGCAAGTTAAAACCTATCTCAATCCCTGCCCCTAGCCCAGGGATTTTGGTCTGCCCAGACCCCACTTCTGATAACAGACTCGACCACTTCTGCCTGCCATGGGGCCAGCTCTCCTGAGTCCCTGACTCCCTGCAGAGAGGGTGGTGTGGGAAGGAGCCAAGCATGGTCTTCACTCCAGGCTTCCCCTCCCAGGGCAGGAAGGGGAGGGTGGTGGGGACATGACCAGGCCTGCAGTAGATGCCTGGGGTTCTCTACCACTGCCCCCTAGAACAAAGCTTGGTTAATGAGAGCAAATTACAAGGCCTCTGAGAATGGAATGGGCCATTGGATGGCTGCGGGTGAGGAAGTGGATGGGACAGGGCCCTTCCCTGTCTTCTTGCGCAACTCCCTCCCCCAGGGAACAAGCTAGCGCAGGACTGTGCCCACAGACATATCCATCACTGTGGTCAGTTTGCGGGATTCAGGTAGGGCTTCTACCCACCAGATCTGCCCCACCCCCCCCACCCTACCCCCCTTGCTGCCATAAAAATGAGGATTTCTGATGACCAGGGAGCTCAGCAGAGTTCCCCAGCCATTTGAAAACTCGGGGCTCAAAGGAGGTTTGGAGAGAGAAGCTTCAGCACACCCCTACACCTTGAGACTGGATCAGGGCTCTGAGGGTGGCTGCCCCCGTTCTGGGTCACTTTTCTCTCTGTGGCGAAGGGGCACATGTAGTAATAAACACTAAGATGTATGAAGATATTAATTCTGATTCTAAGATAACACTTCTTAAAGAAGAAACATTTGGCCTGAGTCTCTAAGGATGGGTAAGATTTCAGCAGGGTAAGAATAAGAGATCAGAGAGGAGAAAGTCATTTAGGGAGCAGAGGACAAACTGAGATAAGGCAGGAGACAGGAGAGTTCAGCATGCTGGTGATGGTTGTAAGTGGCATGGGGTTGATGGAGCACACAGGAAATTGTGGCCTAAGATGCAGCTGGATAAGTAGAAACCAATTATAGAGGCAGACGTGTCTAAACCCTTCTGTCCTGCAAGCGGTGGGAGACCCTGGAAGGTTTTGTGAGAGAGAAGAGATCTGCTCTGCCCTGTGCTCACTGGCAGTAAGTAAAAGGATGGGTACCAAGCCAGGGCCGGGCTCTGGGAGGAGGCCTGACTACTTCCTGCTGTCTGCCGGGTCTTCTAGAACTGCCCAGGACGGAGTGAGACGGGTTCCCAGTCAGGCTGCACAGGGGCACCTCTGCCTCTGTGCTCTGGGGCCAGGGAGAGGAGGCTTCCTGCAGGGAAGCCCCCACCATCCCAAGGAATGGCTGGAGTGGACACCAAGCCTCCGAGGCCTGCCTCCAGGGCAGACGTCCAGACAAGACTTAACCCTCCCTGCCCCCAGAACACACACACAGTGCTGCCCTGACTGCTGGGAAAGGCCTTGGCTCTGGGTTCAAGTGCCGGTTCTCCTAGTCCATGTGCCTTGGGCTGGTCCCTGCTTCTTCCTCACAGGCCCTGCATTGCACAACTCCAGGAAATAGCGTTCACATGGAAGACAGTGAAATGCCCCTGGAGTTGTGCAACCCAGTGGCCCTGCCTCTCATCTCAGCTTCCTCAGGTAGCCTCACAGCACTGCCAGCAGCATGAGCAGAGTGCGGGGCACTGGGAATGGAGGAGGGGTGGAGCCTTTGCCCAGTGCCAGTCGTGGTGACAGAGACGGTCTGGGGACTGAAAGATAGCCAGGTCTAAAAGGAACAGTGACCCCCTCCTCCCAGAGCCAGACCTGGAATTTGTATCTCTGAGCTCCTCTCTACTACTCTTTCCAGTTATGTGTAATCGAAACCCTCTAACCAGTTTTTTTCACAAGAATAAACCAGGGAGAAGAAACTGTATACTCATAGCACCTTGCTGCTGCTGCTAAATCGCTCCAGTCGTATCCGATTCTGTGCGACCCCATAGATGGCAGCCCACCAGGCTCCCCTGTCCCTGAGATTCTCCAGGCAAGAACACTGTAGTGGGGCCATTTCCTTCTCCAATACATGAAAGTGAAAAGTGAAAAGTGAAAGTGAAGTTGTGTCCGACTTTTAGCAACCCCATGAACTGCAGCCTACCAGGCTCCTCAGTCCATGGGATTTTCCAGGCAAGAGTACTGGAGTGGGGTGCCATTGCCGTCCCCGTCATAGCACCTTGGTGAGCATTAAAAGTGGTGCCTTTCAAGCACCTAACGGATGTGCCTAGCCCAACAAAACAGCTTGGTAAAAATTAGGTTCATCACTATCTTTGTTTTGTAAAACAAAAAGATCTGCCCTCAGGCATTCTCACTTTGACCATCAAGGTCACAGTGAGCCTCATCCGGGGATGCCTCCAGAACAGAACTCAGAGGTCCACTGGAGATGTGCATAAACAGGGTTCTGGGAGTGAGAAAAAAGAAAAGCAGGGTACCTGCTCTCCCCATGAACAGAATGACCTCCTTCTTCTGATGAACTCTGGCGGCAGACCTGGCTACCCAAGCAATTTGGCCAAAGCTGAAGGTAAAGGAATGAAGCATGAACTGTGAAGTTTCAGGTAGAACTTTGCACAGATGGTTTATCTTCCTGAACCCCCCAAAGCCTGGCTCTATGAGTAGCATATACAACACCCAGTCAGTGGGCTAGCTCCAGCCCAGCATTGCATGGGGAGATGAGAAGGAACCATAAGGGAAGGTTCAGGGCCTGGGTGTTTGACTGACTGTCAGCTGGAAGCCACTAACACCCTGCAGAGGAACAGAGTCCAGCCCTGCCCTGCCCAGGCTTCTGGATGAAGGAAGGTCCGGGTGTGGGGCCCAAAAGCAGAGAGGAACGCCCCACCTGGAATCTGGAGATTCTTAGAGTAGGAAAGCCAGCAAGCAAATCCATTAGGTATGGCTCCTCAGTCATTTCCATATGGTCAAGTATTTTATATTTCTTTCATAATTAGAAAAAATGACATATATTAAACACCAATATTGGGGGAATTCCCTGGTGATTCAGTGGTTAGGATGCTGTGCTTTCACTGCTAAGGGCGCAGGTTCAATCCCTAGTTGGGGAACTAAGGCCAAAAACAAATAAATAAAAATAAACACCAACATTGGGTTAGTCTGAAATTCACAACACATAGTTTCTAATCCTGACCCTGCCACTCGGGGGCATCTGTGAAATGTTGAGTAAGTCACGCCCCACCTCTGAGTCTCAATTTCCCCAGTAGTACAGAAAGTGGGGATTCCCTTCTGTTCAGGCAGTCTGTCCCTGTCAAATAGGTTCCAACATTAGGTGAATGAGACTGTAGAGGCCTGGCTACTTGCTTTTCATTTCCCTGTTTTCCATATTTAAGTTTTCTGTTCCTTTAAATTTTGGAGACCAGCAACCATTGCAAAATCACCACCTCTCCTCTCTGCCTCCTCAGCAGAAAGCAAACTCCATGCCCCAGGCACTTTGAGAAGATTAAAATAGAGGGACCCAACACCCATCAGTCACCCAGTGGGTCTCCTGAGTAATCCTCTGATTCCACAAACCCAGAGCCTTAAGTAATCAGAAAGTCAGAGCTGATCTGTCTCACAAAGACATCTGGTGTCCAGTTTCACCCCTACAAAGTAGAGCCCTAGGACCGAAGAGGGACAGGAACCTGCCCAAGATCACATTGTCCCCTGGCCTCAAAGTGGAAATACGTGAATTCAGGCAGGTCTCAGATACCATTATTCTTTATGACTTTGTATCTTGTTATAATTTTAAACTTACTTGATGAAAGTTCAAAGAATAATACAGGAACATTCCAGAAAACCTTTATCCAGATTCACCTTTGGTTTATATCTTGACTCATTTTCTTTACCATTCTCTTCCTCCACAAATACACAAACTCATACACACACACACACACACACACACACACCATCTTTTTTTTTTTTTTTGAAGCATCCTGTGGCCTGCAGGATCTTATTCCCTGGTCAGGGATCAAATCTATGCCCCCTGTCGTGGAAGCACAAAGTCTTTTTTTTATTAATTTATTTTAATTTTTAATTGAGAGATAATTATTTTACAATATTTTGATGGCTTCTGCCATACATCAACATGACTCCACCATAGGTATACATATGTCTCCTCCCTGTTAAACTTCCCTCCCACCTGTCTTCCCATCCCACCCTCCTAGGTTATCACAGAACACTGACTGGGTTCCCTGCATCATACAGCAAATTCCCACTGGCTATCTATGTTATATATAGTAATGTATATATTTTGATACTGCTCTCTCATATCATCCCACCCTCTCCTCCACTGTGATCATAAGTCTGTCCTTTATGTCTGCGTCTCCTTTGCTGCCCCACAAACAGGATCATCAGTACCATCTTTCTAGATTCCATATATATGTGTGTGTGTGTGTGTGTGTGTTAATATATGATATTTGTCTTTCTCTTTCTGACTTACTTCACTCTGCATAATAGATTCTAGGTTCATCCATCTCATTAGAATGGACTCAATGCATTCTTTTTTTTATAGCTGAGTAATATTCCATTGTGTATATATACCACAACTTCTTTATCCACTCATCTGTTGATGGACATCTAGGTTGCTTCCACGTCCTAGCTATTGCAAATAGTGATGTGATGAACACTGGAGTACCTGTGTCTTTTTGAATTATGGTTTCCTCAGGATATATGCCCAGTAACGGGATTGCTGGGTCAAAAGGTAGTTTTATTCCTAGTTTTTAAAAAATTATTTACTTATTTTGATTTCTGGTTGCACTCATTGCTGCCTGAGGGCTTTCTCTGGTTGTGGAGAGCGGTGGCTACTGTCTCATCGCGATGACCTCTCTTGTTGTGGAGCATGGGCTCAGAGGTTGTTGCACACAGGCTCAGTTGCCCTGAAACATGTGGGATCTTTCTGGACCAGGGATTGAACCCTATCCCCTGCATTGGCAGGTGTATTCTTAATCACCGGACCACCAGGGAAGTCCTATTTCTAGTTTTTTAAGAAATTTCCATACTGTTCTCTGGTGGCTGTATCAATTCTCGTTCCCACCAACAGTGCAAGAGAATTCCCTTTTCTCCACACCCTCTCCAGCATTTATTGTTTGTAGACTTTTTGATCATGGCCATTCTGACCAGTGTGAGATGTCCCCTCATTGTAGTCTTGATTTGCATTTCTCTAACGATCAGCGATGTTCAGCATCTTTTCATGGGTTTATTATCCATCTGTATGTCCTCTTTGGAGAAATGTCTGTTTAGGTCTTCTGCTTGCCTTTTGATTGGGTTGTTTGTTTTTCTGGTATTGAGCTGAATGAGCTGCTTGTATATTTTGGAGAGTAATCCTTTGTCAGTTGTTTTGTTTGCTGTTATTTTCTTCCATTCTGAGGGTTGTCTTACCTTGATTATCATTTGTGAAAAGCTTTTAAGTTTAATTAGGTCCCACTTGTTTATTTTTATTTCCGTTACTCTAGGAGATGAGTCATAGAGGATCTTGCTGTGATTTATGTCAAAGAGTGTTCTGCCTATGTTTTCCTTTAAGAATTTTATAGTTTCTGGTCTTACATTTAGGTCTTTAATCCATTTTGAGTTTACTTTTGTGTATGCTATTAGGAAGTGTTCTCATTTCATTCTTTTACATACACCTAGCTGTCCCGTTTTCCCAACACCATTTATTGAAGTGATTGTCTTTTCTCCATTGTATATTTGTGCCTCCTTTGTCAAAGATAGGGTGCCCATAAGTATGTGGATTTATCTCTGGGCTTTCTATCTTGTTCCATTGGTCTATGTTTCTATTTTTGTGCCAGTGCCATACTGTCAGATGACTGTAGCTTTATAGTATAGTCCGAAGTCAGAATGGTTGATTCTTCCAGCTCCATTCTTTTTTCTTAAGATTGCTTTGGCTATTCAACATCTGTTGTGTTTCCATACAAATTGTGAAATTATTTGTTCTAATTCTGTGAAAAATATCATTGGTAGTTTGACAGAGATTGCATTAAATCTATAGATTCCTTTGGGTAGTAAGTCAATTTTACAACACTGATTCTCCAATCCAAGAACATAGTATATCTTTTCATCTGTTTGTGTAGTCTTTAATTTCTTTCATCAGTGTCTTGTTTTCTGCATACAGGTCTTTTGTCTCTTTAGGTTGATTTATTCCTAACTTTTATTCTTTTTGTTGCAGTGGTGAATGGGTTTGTCCCTTTAACTTCTCTTTCTGACTTTTCATTATTAGTGTATAGGAGTGAAAGGGATTTCTGTGTACTAATTTTGTATCCTGTATTTTACTATATTCATTGATTCAATTCAGTTCAGTCGCTCAGTCGTGTCTGACTCTTTGCAACCCCATGGACTGCAGCATGCCAGGCCTCCTGGTCCATCACTAACTCCTGAAGTTTACTCAAACTCATGTCCATTGAGTCAGTGATGCCATCCAACCATCTCATCCTCATATTCATTGATTAGCACTAATAATTTTCTGGTGGCATCTTTAGGGTTTTCTATGTAAAGAATCATGTCATCTGCAAACAATGAGAGTTTTTACTTCTTTTCCAACCCAGATTCCTTTTATTTCTTTTTCTTCTCTGATTGCTGTGGCTAGGACTTCCAACACTATACTGAATAATAGTGGCAAGAGTTGGTACCCTTGTCTTATTCCTGATTTTAGAGGAAATGCTTTCAATTTTTCACCATTGAAATATTTGCTGTGTGTTTGTGTGCATGCTAAGTCACTTCAGTCATGTCCAACTCTTTGTGACCCTGTGAAGTATAGCCCACCAGGCTCCTCTGTCCATGGGATTCTCCAGGCAAGAATACTGAAGTACATTGCCATGCTCTCCTCCAGGGAATCTTCCTGACCCAGGAATTGAATCTGAATCTCTTATGTCTCCTGCATTGGCAGGCAGATTCTTTAACACTAGTGCCACCTGGGAAACCCTGGATGTCATATATGGCCTTTATTATGTTGAGATATGTTCCTTCTATTCCTACTTTCTGGAGAGTTTTTATCATAGATGGGTGTCAAATTTTGTCAAAAGCTTTCTCTGCATCTATTGAGATGATCATATGGTTTTTATCTTTCAGTTTGTTGATATGATGTATCACATTGATTGATTCAGATATATTGAAAAATCCTTGCATCCCTGGGATGAATCTCACTTGATCATTATGTATGATCTTTTTAATGTGTTGTTGGATTCTGTTTGGTAGAATTTTGTCAAGCATTTTGCACCTATGTTCATCAGTGATATTGGCCTATAATTTTCTTTTTTCTTCTTTTTTTGTGTTTTTTGGTGGCATCTTTGTCTGGTTTTGGTATCAGGGTGATGGTGGCATCATAGAATGACTTTGGGAGTTTTTCTGGCAGAGTTTGAATAGGATAGGTCTTAGGTGTTAGCTGTTCTCTCAACTTTTGGTAGAATTTGCCTGTTAAGACATCTGGCCCTAGGCTTTTGTGTGCTGAAAGATGTTTGATTACAGATTTGATTTCCATGTTTGTGATTGATCTGTTTATATTTTCTATTTCTTCCTGGTTCAGTTTTGGAAGGTTATGCTTTTCTAGAACTTTGTCCATTTCTTCCAGGTTATCCTTTTATTGGCATATAGTTGTGCCTAGTAGTCTCTTATGATCCTTTGTATTTCTGTGTTGTCTGTGTCGTAACTTCTCCTTTTTCATTTCTAATTTTATTGATTTGAGTCTTCTACCTTTTTTCCTTGAAGAGTTTGGCTAACGGTTTGTCATTTTTGTTTATCTTCTCAAAGAACCAGCTTTTAGTTTTATTGGTCTTTGCTATAGTTTCAGAAGCACAGTCTTAACCACTAGACCACCAGGGAAGTCCTCATACTGATTTTTATCTGAACCATTTGAAATTAAGTCAAATACAGCATCCCTCAGTGTGCTAGTATTTCCCTTTCAAAACCACAGTATAAAGATCAAAATTGGCAAATTTAACTTTGCTATAAGCCATTATTTAATATACAGTCCATATTCAAATGTCCTCTGCCATCCCCCCACCCCCACTTCAGAACTGGCAATTATTTTTATCCATTACCCTGTACCCAGGCGCCCTGCCCTTTCACCCAGGCAAAGTGAATCAGGCCTTTAATCCTTTCTTTCCCACCTACTACCTCCTGGCTCTGGGCCCTTTTCCCCTGCCTCCTCTGCTGAGGCCTGCCCAGACCAGACAGAACAGGAAGTGCTGCTGTGAGGAGCAGGAAGGCTGTCCTCACCTTTGACCTGGGAGCACAGGACACCTGAGCCTCTGTCTCTAGCGTGCCCAGGGAGGGTAGGTGTCCAGAAGTCTTAGGGAGGTGCACCCCCAATCTTCAGTGGTGCCCACTGGCCTGCCTGTCCCAAAGGGCAAGAGGGGCCCAGCCCAGAAGGGGCTCCACTGAGAAGCTCAAATTTGGTCTAGTTCTAGGGATAAAACCCACTCCCATGAAAAATCCATATACCCCAGAATGAGTTTCAGTAAAGAAGGCTCTGTGAGTGGGAAAGGAACTTTCTGGGCTTCCGGACGTGTTCTGTATGTGAGTGGTGGTTTCAGGAGTGCATGCATGTGGAGAAGTTCATCGATCTGTGCTCCTGAGATGTCGATCCTTCACTCTATGTCCATGTCAGTAAATAATCAAATCTATATAAATGTGTGTGTATGCCAGGGAGCAATGCTGTGAACTCCAAGAGGAAGTGACAGCTTCTGGTTTTGTCCAGCCCACCTGGAATGGCTTGTGCCCATCACTTTCTAGACACTGAATAAACTGTTGAACAAACAAATGAATTAACTTAATGCTGTGACCATATTTCTCAATGTAGAAGAATGGAGTGTGTGCTCAGTTGCTCAGTCATGTTTGACTCTTTGTGATCCCAGGGACTGTAGCCTGCCAGGCTCCTCTGTCCATGGAATTCTCCAGGCAAGAATACTGAAGTGGGTTGCCATTCCCTACTCCAGGGGATCTTCCCAACTCAGGGATCAAACCTGCGTTCCCTGCATCTCCTGCATTGGCAGGCAGATTCTTTACCACTGAGTCACCTGGGAAACCCAAAACAGACATGATATCTTGCTAAATGGAATAAGCAGATTATAGAATAGTAGGCAAGAATGCTCCCATTTTTATAAATATTTATGTTTGTATATATTTTATATCTAATCTGGGTAACATACCAACTTCTTAATAAGTGGTCTCTCTGAGTGAAAAGATAAGGACAATTTCTTTTTATTCCCCCTGTTTTGCTACTGTTTAGGAAGGGTGTTTTTTGTTTTCATAAAAATATGAACTGTTTAGTTTAAAAAAGCAAATACTTTAAAAATATATATTCATAAAAAGCACCAAGAAGCAGTACAGGTCCTGAGCATACCAGGACTGATTTGTGAATTTCTAAACAAGGGTTACAGTATGTGGTGTGTCCCAAGTTTATCAAACCAAAGACCTTTTGGCAAAATGCTGCTCTAAAGAGAAAAAGATAGAAAGATCCTGGGTCCCTGATAATTGCCTGGCACCGTCACATCAATCCAGAATTGCTTATGTCCAGACTTCTTCTATACCTAAGAAAAGCAAAGCTTTTATATATAAACTACAATGATTTGAATTCTTTGCTATGCAGGAAAACCGAATTCTAGTTGATGCCAAAGTTTATGCAGTGCCATGCACTTAGGAGGTGGTCAGAGACTGTTAATGCTGTTATTTTCAGCTCTCCCAGGTGGGGTCGGGAGAGGAGGGTGCTGGGATCGTCTCCCCAAGACAGAAGCTGCTTTCCCAAGCCTTTCACACAGGACCATTACCCAGCACAAAATGAATTCCTCTGATCTGTAAGCTGCAGCTGAACAAGCTGGAGATGGAGTGAAGTTCTATGGCTGCAAAGGTCAAGCCTGGAAGAAATCCCAAAGCCTGGGTGTGTCTGAACCAAATGCATATGGGCTTAATGGATCCTGGAGTTTCTGAAACCACAGAGATCCAACTCACATGGGGAAGGCTCCCCTCAGGGGTGAGAACCACTGGCTCTTAGAGTAAGAAGAGCCCTTAAAATGTGACCACAATGACCTCCTACTTAAAGTACATCCCCTCCATGGCATCCCTTCCAAGCAGTCCTCTGCTCTACCTGAGTACTCAGTGATGGTTGCTCATCGCCTCCCCAGGAGCCTGGCCCTTCTTCCAAGACTCCAGATGAAGTCCTTTGTATTCAACTTTGGCTCCCATCCTTTGGTCCTGGTTCTGCCCTCCAGAACTGCACAAAGCATGTTGTCCTCTGAAAATCTTTTATGTGTGGAAAGTGTTTCTCCTTAATTAAAATAATAACAACAGGTACTGTTAATGTGGAGTTTACCGTGGCTGGATGCTCCGCTGAGCATGTTACATGCCTGATCTCACTCACTCCTCATGGTCCCACGAGGGAGGGAAGACAATTGTCCACATTTTATAGATGAGGAGTCTGTGTCTTAGGAGAGATAAAGAACTTTGTGTGAGGTTGCTCAGTCAGTAAGTAGCAGAGCTGAGATAAGGGTCTCAGACTTTTCATAGCTTAACCACTGTACTGATGACTACACATGCCTACCTGTCAGAATTTCCCAGCCAACTTAGCTCTTCCAAGGCAGGCTTTCTGAGTTCCTGCTTGTTTCATAAACCCAGAATTGACACCCATAGTACCACAAGTACACATGTATGTTTGGGGAGCAAATAAAACATAATAGGAAAAATGGGATTATCCTGGGAACTCAAGTGTAATAGTTCGAAGAGCCCTGCACTGGTGGCTGGGAGACTGGGAATTAATTTGAGCTCTGGTGAGAGAGATCCCAGGAAATGACAGTACAGCTGATGTGGTCTCCCAACCATCATCCATACCAAGGGCCACGTGGTTGATGCTAAGACTGCATCCCACTCCAGCCAGCTGTGTTTTCTAGCACATAGTTCTGTATGCAGAGACCTCGGTGCTGAGAATACCCTTCTTGCTCTGTGTGTCCATCACACACACAAAGGTACCACATAAGAAGTGAAAGAGGAGCTGGGCTTGCGTAGTACATAGCCAGGGGCAAACACTTTACCCCTTTCCATCTCCTCCTCATCCGACTTCTGGCAGCAATACAGTGATTTTGAGAGAAAGCCAAAGAAGAGGGAAGGAAAGAGGCAACTCTCTCCTCTAGCTGTTAAAAAAATCACACACATATAAAGCCCATAGGCCAGGCACCTACCTGTACTCCTGTCCAACTTACAGTTCAGGCAAGGGAATGCTCTATGTTGGCATGGTATATTTCTCTGTTTTTAGAATTTTAAAAGAATAACCACTCAGTAATTTAGGGAATTTTTTGAAATAAAGTTTAATGAGTTTTTTATTTTTCTTTTCTAAGCAAACCATATGATGATTGGATCTCTGAAGGTCCCTTGTTAAGTAAGCTTCTTGGGAGTATGTGGTCAAAGGAGAGGTCCATGTGAAACCCTGGGAACAGCCAGGATGTAGAAATCATTCCTGCAAAGGCAAGTGTAGACCGTGCCCTGACTTCAGCACCCTTAGGCAGAGGGCATTAGGTACCCCATGTGTTCTGCTCCATACGTGCTTTTGCCTGCAACCCAGAGGCCTTAGTTTTCACCTCTGTGAAATGAAGACACTGGACTAGACTTCCTGTCTTTCCATGCAACACGGGGGTCTTCTGGCAAGCTGGTGATGCTCTTTTTCTTGAACTGGGCATTGGTTACACGGATCTGTGTAATTTGTGAAAATTCATTGAGTTGTACATTTATAATGTGTGCACTTTTCTGGATGTATATTTTGCTTCGATGAAAGTTGATATAAACTGGGACTTCCCTGATGGTCCAGTGGCTAAGACTCCATGCTGTCAATGCAGGGGGTCTGCATTCAATACCTGGTCAGCTAACTAGATCCCACATGCTACAACTAGAGATCCCACATGCTACAGCAAAGACCTGCTGCAGCCAAATAAATAAATTAAAAAGAAGCTTACATAAACTAAAAAACAGATAGGAGAGAGAATGGATGTACATAGAGATGAAATAAAATTGAATGTGAACTGATCAGTGCTGAAGCCAGGGACGAGTTTTGGCGGTTCATTATGACATCTTGTATATTTTTATGTATGTTTTAAATTTTCCATAATGGATGTTATAATAAGAATTATAATTTTTCTGAAATGCTTTCATCTGAGGAGCTCCTGCTATTGTGTAAGAAGAAAGGCAGGTCACAACTTCCCCCTTCCAGATTCAGAGAAGAGAAAGCCTCCTTAACCTAACATGGCCAAAACAGGGTTACTGTGACAGATATGGGGTGTACTGTGCCTCTTGGACTGAGTTATTTGTTTTTTTCATCCTGGCTTCAGATACTGTTTAACATATTTATGTGTGATAGAGCAAATTAACGAAGGATGCTCCAGGACATAGCTGTTTATTTAAGTTACCCATGAGAATGCTAGCAAGGGCTGGCACAGGGTAGATTCTGGGTTGTCACAGCCCACGCTCAGTTGCTGCCTTTGCCCTGGTGCCAACTTCACCCGTTCAGCTGATGGCAGGAAGTAGGTAGAAGGACAAGTCCCACAGGGACCCTCTGGGGTTTGGCTTGACCTTCAAGCAGCAATTGCCACGTCACCCTCACACTTAAAGGGGTTGTGAATAAAACACCATGGCAAAGTGGCTGGGGTTCCCTCTCTCTTTAAATACGTGTACCCAACCTCTGCTCCATGCCAGGCACGGTCCTGGAGTGAGGGTTACAGCAGTGCACAGAACAGACCAAAATCCCTGCCCTCAGGGAGCTTCCATGACTCACTCACCTAAGAGCTTTCAAGACTTTTTCAGACATGGAAAATAATATTAAATGTGGGACTTCCCTGTTGGCCCAGTAGGAGCTCCATGCTCCCAGTGCAGACATGAAAGGGGTGCAGGTTTGATCCCACATGCTGCATAGGGTGACCGAAAAAAGAAAAAAGAAACACTAGATTTATCATTTTAGCCAGTATTACAATGATTTGAGTGTACAGTTCAGTAGTGCTGCTGCTGCTGCTACTAAGTCGCTTCAGTCGTGTCCGACTCTGTGCAACCCCTCAGACAGCAGCCCACCAGGCTCCCCTGTCCCTGGGATTCTCCAGGCAAGAACACTGGAGTGGGTTGCCATTTCCTTCTCCAATGCATGAAAGGGAAAAGTGAAAGTGAAGTCACTCAGTCGTGTCTGACTTCTAGCAATCCCATGGACTGCAGCCTACCAGGCTTCTCTGTCCATGGGATTTTCCAGGCAAGAGTACTGGAGTGGGGTGCCATTGCCTTCTCCATCAGTAGTGCTAATTTACGTTATTGTGCAGCTAATCCCCAGAACTTTTTCATTTTGCAGAACTGACATTGTATACCCACTAATCAACAGCTCCCCTTTGTCCACCCTGACCCCAGGCCCCTAGTGTTCTATTTTCTCTCTCAATTTAACTTCTCTAAATACTCTGTATAAAGGGAATCACACACATTTGTCTTTTTGCAGCTGGCCTGTTTCACTTAGCATAATGTCTTCAAGGTTGTGCATGTTGTAGTGTATATCAGAAATCTCTCGCTTTTTAAGGCTGAATATTCCATTGCAGTGTATACATTTCCTTCATCCATTCATCCACAGATGGGCTTTTGGGTTGCTTCCACCTTTTGGCTGTTATGAATAATGCTATGACTATGAGTGTAACACAACTATCTCTTTAAGACCTTGCTTTCAATTCTTTGGGATATATACCCGGAAGTGGAATTGCTGGCTTGTACAGTAATTCTAATTGTTTGAAGAACCACAATATTGTTTTCCACAGTGTATACACTATTCTACATTTCTACAAACAGTGCACAAGGGTTCCAATTTCTCTGGATCCTCACCAACACTTCTTATTTCCTGTTTTGTTTTGTTTTCAGTAATTGCTATCCTAATGGGTGTGAAGTAAAGACAGATTTTTAAAAACTACTTGTACCAGCTTAATTATAGAACAACTGTGCTAAATTAGGTCAGCTGGAAAGTCACATACAGGAAAGGACAACTCAAATTCATCACTGGCAAATGAGTAAGCTGAGGCTGCCGGGTAAGGTCTTGCTCCAAATCATGCCTTGAGGTGTGCTGGTGCAGGATTCTAAACCAGGGGTCAGAAAACATTTGCTGTGAAAAGACAGATAGTAAATACTTTAGATTCTGGGCCACGTGATCCCTGTCTCAACTCAGTGCTGCTTCAGTATCAGGGAAGCAGCCATAGACAGCGCATTCAGACGTGATGGTATGCCAGTAAAGCTTTATTTACAAAAACAGGCAGTGGCCTGCAGTTTGCTGACTCCTGTTCCAAAGCATTATGCTAAAATGTAGTAAGCCGGTGTAGCACTGGACCCTGAACTTCCAGTTGCCGGTGTATGATCTTGGTAGAATTGTCAGTCAAGTAGCCTACCTAACTGGGGTCAAGAGGTGGGCACATGGCCCAAACTGGACCTTTCTGTCTGGCCTACCCATCTTGACGCAGAGACAAGACGTTGAAACTAATCAAACCTGTGGTCTCTGGTGGTGGTGACTGTTGCTGGTTCCTCCTACCAGATTCCCCGCCCTTTCCTATCCTGGTGACTCAGTTTTCCTTCTGTTCTGCAAGTATACCCCCATCCTTTTGTAAATTTCCATTCTGCTGTATTCGCTGGCGTTTACTTCTGTTGCTCACAACTAGAAAATCTTGACTGATCATTGACTTTTTAAAAAATATTTATTTATTTGTCTGTTTTGGGTCTTAGTTGTAGAACATGGGATCTCTAGTTGCAGCCTGTGGTATCTAGTTTCCTGACCAGGGATCCAACCCAGGCCCCCTGCATTGGGAGCACAGAGTCTTAGCCACTGGACTACCAGGAAGTCCTTGATCACTGAGTTTTAAGGAACAATATCCTATATAATTTCTTTAATCACAAAGTCCCCAGGGGGGTTGGGGGAGAATTGATAAATGTGTATGTATGGCTAAATCCCTTCACTGTTGACCTGAAACTACCACAACACTGTTAATCAGCTATACCCCAATACAAAATAAGAAGTTTAAAGTTTGGGGGAAAAAAAGCCCCCAGAGAGCTAAAATAGAATTTGATTTCTTAAAATGCAATTATGCTGAAGCTGAAGGACGTCTCAGATTCATCAGTTGAAATGCTGCCTTCCATGCCTGCCAGTGCAGACACACCACAGGGACAACCCTTACCCTTGTTTCTTAGTTCAGCCAACACCCCAGCCCTCCCCAGCTGCCATTCATGCAAGCCCCTTGCCCTCTCTGGGCCTTAGTTTCTCCATCTGTAACATGGGGGTGGGGAGAGTGAACAACAATGGTGATTCAGGTTCCATCCAGCTCCAGGCTTTTTTATCAGGGTCTCGTACTGTGTGCTCAGCTCTGAACTGCAGAGAGATGTCAGGCATTGGTAAGCTGTAGTGACACGGGGCTGCCTGTGCAAAATGCCAGGTGAAGAAAACAGCTACGGGTGACCAGAAGGAAGAGAGCTGCTGTGGACTGGAAAGGACTTTATTTGAGCCTTTAATAACAGATAGGCTTTGAATAGGGAGAGAAGGAAAAACTTCATGCGCTACAGGAGCCACTTAGCCCTCAGACTAAGCTCTGGCAGCAGGTCCTGGCTTCATTTCCCTCCCTGGAGCAGCTGAGGATGAATGGACCCAACCAGGGGATGCTCAGGTCCACTTCTACTGGTGACATTATTTGTTGCATTCAGTTTCTTGTAGGTGTTTCCAGTTGTTGACTGCAGGGAGCGGGGTGTGGTCAGTTCTGAGCTCTCTAGCTAGAATATCAAAGTCTTGCTGAACTTGCTTGTTTTCTGCCCGTTCCAGCTGTCCAAGCAGTCACAGACAGCCCCCTGCGTCCTCCCCACCCCATCCTCCAGGAGGGCAGGAATGAAGAGGGGCTTCGAGTGTGTGGTTCAGGCCCCCAGGAGGTGCCTCTGATGGGAGGGAACTGGGAGGGAACACTCTTGTTCCTTTACCACAGGGGGTGCTGGGCAGGGTGACAAAAGGCAGCAGGGGGTGGCCCTCTCCCCTCCTCAGCTTTCTAGACGCCATCTGTTCCCAAACCCAAGCTTGCTTTCCGCTATACCTGAGCCACCTGTGGGACCGGTTATCCGCAGCACAAACACCTCTTTGTTTGCTGCTTTGTATTTGTTTGTTGGCATTTGAACAGTTCTCTGTGGTTCAGGTTTGAGGCCAGCATGAGACAAAATGAGATTGGCAAAGGTGGGCATGGGTGCCACACCTCTTTTCCACCCTCCTGCCCCCAAGTCTAGACCCCCCAGCTCCCCTTTATATTAATAACAAATACCAGCACCACCACCTTTGGAATTTCCTCCTCCCTCAGGGTCTCATTCTTTGCTGTTTCATATGGCTTATCTCAGAAACAAATCTCTTCAAAGGGATGAAATTTTGATAAAGTATTTCTGTTTTAATAGGAATCTTCAGGAGACACAATGCCCAGGCATTGTGAAAGGTTTCTCACGGAAGATCAGGCTGCCCCTCAAATACAGTCCCCCTCTGTTCTTTGTCTAAGCAAAGAATACCAGGGTACGCCGGCCAAGCAAGAAGGGGGCCTGAGCTCCTAGCCTCAGTTCAGCCATTAATATCAATTTCTTCTACCCCTTTGGAAGAGCCTCAGTTTTCCCATCATTACGGCAAAGGGGTTGGATGGAATGATTACCCCCGGCCCCACCATTTACAAGCCTGTGAGAGTGAGAGGGAGAAACTGATGTGCTGACCATCCCCTCCAACCCCCCCAAAAAAAGTTCTCCACTTTTTAAGAACTGCTCGTGAAACTAGGAGACAGTAAGATTTCTGTAATTCTAACACACATGGCTTTTCTGCTGCTTGGGGTGGTTTTCCCCAAGCCATAGCGCTTTGCAGACTTCCCTATTGACTCAGTGGTAAAGAATCTGCCTATAGTGCAGAAGGCTCAGGTTCAGTCCCTCGGTTGGGAGGATCCCCTGGAGAAGGATATGAACAACCCACTCTAATATTCTTGCCTGGGAAATCCCATGGACAGAGGAGCCTGGTGGGCTACAATCCATGGGGTCGCAAAAAGGTCGGACATGACTGAGCGACTAAACAACGACAGCATGATGCTTCACAGCTTCCATGGTGCTGTCACTGCCCTGACTCAATGCAATGCTTGTTCTGTAAAAAAAATTATTAAATAGAAACCTCAATTAAATAAACTTGAGAGACTTCAAGGAGGAGCTCTCATGCCATGCAATGATAACAGAGCCCAAAAGGAAGAAGAAAGACTCCCGGCAAGGACTCAGCCAGTGAGAAGCCATAGACTCTTTGTTAACTAGAGCCCTCCCACCTTCCTTTTCCCTCTATAAAAGAGTTCTCCTTCCCTTGCCATGCTGGGACTTGCATGTGGCTTGCCAGAGTCGCAGATCCCAAATTGCAATTCTTTGCTGATCCCAAATAAACTCATCTTTTCTGGAGAGATATCCAGCAGTCTGTTCTAGGTCAACAGTTCAACAAATAATTTTGAGCAACTGTAAGGTGTCAGTCATTGTCTCGCCTCTACAGATACAAGCATGAATGAGATGTTCAGTTCAGTCACTCAGTTATGTCTGACTCTTTGCCACCCCATGAACTGCAGCACACCGGGCCTCCCTGTCCATCACCAACTCCCGGAGTCCACCCAAACCCATGTCCACTGAGTCGGTGATGCCACCCAACCATCTCATCCTCTGTCGTCCCTTCTCCTCCTGCCCTCAATCTTTCCTAGCATCAGGGGCTTTTCAAATGAGTCAGCTCTTCGCATCAGGTGGCCAAAGTATTAAAGTTTCAGCTTCAACATCAGTCCTACCAATGAACACCCAGGACTGATCTCCTTTAGGATGAACTGGTTGGATCTCCTTGCAGTCCAAGGAAGAGTCTTCTCCAACACCACAGTTCAAAAGCATCAATTCTTCTGTGCACAGCTTTCTTTATAGTCCAACTCTCACATCCATACATGACCACTGAGAAAACCATAGCCTTGACTAGATGGACCTTTGTTGGCAAAGTAATGTCCCTGCTTTTTAATATGCTGTCTAGGTTGGTCATAAATTTCCTTCCAAGGAGTAAGAGTCTTTTAATTTCATGGCTGCAATCACTATCTGCAGTGATTTTGGAGTCCAGAAAAATAAAGTCAGCCACTGTTTCCCCATCTATTTGCCATGAAGTGATAGACAGAGTGCCTGAAGAACTATGGATGGAGGTTCATGACATTGTACAGGAGACAGGAATCAAGACCATCCCCAAGAAAAAGAAATGCAAAAAAGCAAAATGGTTGTCTGAGGAGGCCTTACAAATAGCTGTGAAAAGAAGGGAAGCAAAAAGCAAAGGAGAAAAGGAAAGATATACCCATTTGAATGCAGAGTTCCAAAGAATAGCAAGGAGAGATAAGAAAGCCTTCCTCAGTGATCAATGGAAAGAAATAGAGGAAAACAATAAAATGGGAAAGACTAGAGATCTCTTCAAGAAAATTAGAGATACCGAGGGAACATTTCATGCAAAGATGGGCTCAATAAAGGACAGAAACGGTAGGGACCTAACAGAAGCAGAAGATATTAAGAAGAAGTGCCAAGAATACACAGAACTATGTAAAAAAGATCTTCACGACCCAGATAATCACGATAGTGTGATCACTCATCTAGAGCCAGACGTCCTGGAATGTGAAGTCAAGTGGGCCTTAGGAAGCATCACTACAAACAAAGCTAGTGGAGGTATGGAATTCCAGTTGAGCTATTTCAAACCCTGAAAGATGATACTGTGAAAGTGCTGCACTCAATATGCCAACAAATTTGGAAAACTCAGCAGTAGCCACAGGACTGGAAAAGGTCAGTTTTCATTCCAATCCCAAAGAAAGGCAATGCCAAAGAATGTTCAAACTACCACACAATTGCACTCATCTCACATGCTAGTAAAGTGATACTTAAAATTCTCCAAGCCAGCCTTCAGCAATATGTGAATCATGAACTTCCAGATGTTCAAGCTGGTTCTAGAAAAGGCAGAGGAACCAGAGATCAAATTGCCAACATCTGCTGGATCATCAAAAAAGCAAGAGAGTTCCAGAAAAACATTTAGTTCTGCTTTATTGACTATGCCAAAGCCTTTGACTGTGTGGACCACAATAAACTGTGGAAAATTCTGAAAGAGATGGGAATACCAGACCACCTGACCTGCCTCTTGAGAAATCTGTATGCAGGTCAGGAAGCAACGGTTAGAACTGGACATGGAACAACAGACTGGTTCCAAATAGGAAAAGGAGTATGCTAAGGCTGTATGTTGTCACCCTGCTTATTTAACTTACATTCAGAGTACATCATGAGAAATGCTGGGTTGGATGAAGCACAAGCTGGAATCAAGATTGCCAGGAGAAATATCAATAACCTCAGATATGCAGATGACACCACCCTTATGGAAGAAAGTGAAGAAGAACTAAAGAGCCTCTTGATGAAAGTGAAAGAGGAGAGTGAAAAAGTTGGCTTAAAGGTCAGCATTCAAAAAACTATAATCATGAATGAGGTGAGGGGTTTGGAAATAATATGGTAGGGAAAAGGAAGTGTGGATTGAGAAGGAGCATCATTCCTTGTGAGGGGAACTTTGAATGTATGTGGGACTGAATAGAGGGAGCCCATGTCTGTAAGCAAAATGAGCATTTAGGGGTAGCCAACCTAGGAGAAGGCAATGGCCACCCACTCCAGTACTCTTGCCTGGAAAATCCCATGGACAGAGGAACCTGGTGGGCTGCAGTCCATGGGGTTGCAAAGAGTTGGACACGACTGAGCAACTTCACTTTCACTTTTCCCTTTCATGCATTGGAGAAGGAAATGGCAACCCACTCCAGTGTTCTTGCCTGGAGATCCCAGGGATGGCGGAGCCTGGTGGGCTGCCATATATGGGGTCTCACAGAGTCGGACATGACTGAAGTGACTTAGCAGCTTAACAGCAACCTTGGGAAGGTCTAGAGGCAGCTTGTGCAAAGGCCCTGAAGCAGGAGCTAAATAATAAGCACCTGAGGCCCTGGGGATCAGAAAGTGTGTTTGGAACTTAGGAAGCCAGGGTGATGGCAAGACATGAAATTGGACAGGAAAATTGGGTTGAATTTTGAGTGTAAGCAATAATCATTAGAGGTCTTTCAACATTAAAAAGTCATGCTGGGACTTCCCTGATGGTCCAATGGCTAAGACGCCACCCTCCCAGTACAAGGGGCCTAGGTTCAATTTCTTGGTTAGGGAACTAGATTCCACATACTGCAACTAAGACCCAGTGCAGCCAAATATTAATAACTAAACAAATTTTCTTTTTAAAACGTCATCCTGGCTGCTGTATCATTGCCATTAGCACTGCTGTGAGCTTCTGCAGGGCACCATGCACTGCGTGGTCAGTGTAGCAGAGCCCCCTGGAGTTGTGCAAAGTGCAGCAGCCCCGTCTGTCCTCCATCCCCGTGAGCGTTGGAGGATCCTGAGGCTAAGTGACTTTGGGGTAGAAAGTTTTTCTTGGGGCTTTGATGATGTCAATCCTCTGTCATCTTTGAGAAGCCCAAGGGGAACTCTGGCCCCTCCAGGGTGTCTGCACTGATCCCCATAAACACTCCCTTCTCCCTTTCATCTGAAAGGCTGAGCGTGGCGGCAGACGCTTCCTCACTCTCTCCTCCCTTCAAACTGACACTCTCTAAGCCTTTAAGCAGCTTGTAACTCCATCATCTCAGCGCCCCTTGGAAGGGAGCAACCGGCAGATTAAGCGATTCTGGGATCCAGGCGCTAAGGAATTCGGGGCCTCTCCGGTTTCTTGGCAGGAGTTACAAGTACATGCAGAGACTCTTCTTCAGAACAAGTGAAAATAATTCCTTCCAGGGGCAGAAAAAGGCGTGCTTTTGGCAAAGGACTTCATATGATGTTATCTCAAGAGACCCGCATGGGAGCCCTGGGAGGGAAGGCAGAAGTTGCTAAACCAGGTGGGGAAATGGACAGATGGGTGGGGAGATGCTTACTAGGCTGACTGACTGAACTGAACTGAACTGCATTTTCCGCTCCCCTGGGACTTGGAGGGAGGGATGGGAGGGGAGAGGTAGGGAGGGGAGTGGAGTGGAGCAGAGATCTACTGAAGATGAGGCTCAGTGCCACTCCGCATGCTGGACATCTTAAAGGAAAAAAAACCTCAGATTTAGAAAGTTAGGGCTGCAGGGGACCCCGGGTATCATCCAGTGCAACCTTATTCCTTGGATGAAAAGAATGAGACCCCAAAGCTGAGTGCTTCCCCTTGCTAGCTAGCAGGAGAGGTGACCTTCTATGCCAGAGGAGAAATTGGAATGTATGCATTTTGGAGGACACTTTGGCAACATCTGTCAATGTTTTAAACACACGTATGTTCTTGGACCCAGCAATTCCACTTCTATGAATTCATCCTACAGAAATCTTACACATGTGCACAGAGCTGTATATATGAGGTGCCCTATAGCATGCACCTTGTCAGTGCAAGAATCCTCAAGAAACAGCACAGGGCATGGTGTTGGTTGTTGTTCAGCCCCCCATTTGTGTCCGACTCTGTGTGAATCCTGGACTACAGTATGTCAAGCCTCTCTGTCCCTCACCATCTCCCAAAGTTTGCCCAAGTTCATGTCCATTGCATCAGTGATGCCATCCAGCCATCTCAACCTCTGACATCCTTTTCTCCTTCTGCCCTCAATCTTTCCCAGCATCAGGGGCTTTTCCAATGAGTCAGCTGTTCGCATCCGATGACCAAAATACAGGAGTTTCAGGTTCAGCATCAGGCCTTCCATGAGTATTCAGAGTTGATTTTCCTTAAGATTGACTGGTTTAATCTCCTTGCTATTAAAGGGACTCTCAGGAGTCTTCTCCAGCACCACAGTTCCCACAGATTAAACTGTGGGACCTTTGTTTTATGGAATACTTTGCAGACACTGGGAAGAAGAAGGAGGCAAATGTGCATCACCGCTATGGGAAGATTACTAGTGATATTTTAAATGAAAAATAAATCACATAAAACGTATGGTATAGTAACAAAAAGCGTATGTACTTTTAAATGACACACATGTCAGACCGAGAAGGACAAATAGTGTATGATATCGCTTATGTGTGGGATCTAAAAGCATGAGCCAAATGAGCTCATTTACAAAACAGAAATACAGTCACAGACATAGAAAACAATCTTATGGTTACCAGTGGGGAAGCAGGGGAGGATAAACTGGGAGATTGGGATGGATGTATACACACTGCTGAATACCAAATAGGTAATTAATAAGAGGTCTTCCCTAGTACCTCAACTGGTAAAGAGTCTGCCTGCAAAGTAAGAGATTCAGTTTGGTTCCTGGGTTGGGAAGATCCACTGCAGAAGGGATTAGGCTACCCACTCCAGTATTCTTGGGCTTCCCTGGTGGCGCCTTATTATCCTGGTGGATAATTCATAAGAATCTGTTGTATAGCACTGGAAACTCAACTCAATGCTCTATAATGACCTATATGGGAAAAAAATCTAAAAAAGAGTGGATATATGTATATGTATAACTTTACTATACAGCAGAAAGTAACACAACTTTGTAAATCAACTAGCCTCCAACAAAATTTTTAGAGATAAAATAAATGTACACACCTGTATTTTTATATATTATTAGGGTATTTTCCGGAGAAGGCAATGGCACCCCACTCCAGTACTCTTGCCTGGAAAATCCCATGGATGGAGGAGCCTGGTAGGCAGCAGTCCATGGGGTCGCTAGAGTCCTCGGACACGACTGAGCGACTTCACTTTCAATTTTCACTTTCATGCTTTGGAGAAGGAAATGGCAACCCACTCCAGTGTTCTTGCCTGGAGAATCCCAGGGACGGGGGAGCCTGGTGGGCTGCAGTCTATGGGGTCGCACAGAGTCAGACACGACTGAAGTGACTTAGCAGCAGCAGCAGCAGCGTATTTTCAGAAAGATATCTAAAGAATATCAACAGTTTAGGAAATAAAATGGGAACTGAAGAGAAGACATTTTCGTTTCATTTTATTCCTTTCTGCAAAGTCTGGAGTTTAATGTTGGGCAGGTTTTAATCAGGTTTGTGATACTTCGTCACAGGGCACAGCAATGACAGCTTTGGGCTTCTGCTTCTTAAATTCCTTTGCTGGCTGTGTCCCTAAGATATGGAGCAAATGGCAAATCCCTTTTCCTCCCTGAGACTCAGTTTCCCTATCTGTAAAACACGGTGTGTGTGTGGCAGGAAGTGTGGTAGAACAGGTGGTCCCTCAGTGTCCTTCTGGGGGCAACCCCCCCTGGAGTTGGGGCACGCGCGTGCACACACACACACACACCTAGGAGTACACACACACACCTAGGACACACACAGACCTAGGAGATACACACACACACCCCTAGGACACACACACACACACACACACACACACTCAGTTCAGTTCAGTTCAGTTCAGTCTCGGTCGTGTCCGACTCTTTGCGACCCCATGAATCGCAGCACGCCAGGCCTCCCTGTCCATCACCAACTCCCAGAGTTCACTCAGACTCATGTCCATTGAGTTAGTGATGCCATCCAGCCATCTCATCCTCATCCCTTCTCCTCCTGCCCCCAATCCCTCCCAGCATCAGAGTCTTTTCCAATGAGTCAGCTCTTCGCATGAGGTGGCCACAGTACTGGAGTTTCAGCTTTAACATCATTCCTTCCAAAGAAATCCCAGGGTTGATCTCCTTCAGAATGGACTGGTTGGATCTCCTTGCAGTCCATGGGACACTCAAGAGTCTTACCAACACCACAGTTCAAAAGCATCAATTCTTCGGCACTCAGCCTTCTTCACAGTCCAACTCTCACATCCATACATGACCACAGGAAAAACCATAGGCTTGACTAGACGGACCTTTGTTGGCAAAGTAATGTCTCTGTTTTTCAATATGCTATCTAGTTGGTCATAACTTTCCTTCCACGGAGTAAGCGTCTTTTAATTTCATGGCTGCAGTCACCATCTGCAGTGATTTTGGAGCCCCCAAAAATAAAGTCTGACACTGTTTCCACTGTTTCCCCATCTATTTCCCATGAAGTGACAGGACCGGATGCCCTAGGAGTTCTCATTTCTTGAGTCAGGATTCCCCCTGCTGGTTTCTTCATGAAGCTGCTACAAGAGAGATTCTCAAGGGTGGCTGTACACTCCGTGATGGTCTTTTGGAGATGTGTGGGATTGTCTGCGGCTCTGGGGACAGTGGTGTTTAACAGGTGGGGCTGAAAGAGCCTGGACATCCTCCAATGCAGGAGACAGTCCTATACAATGAAGAACTGTCCTACATCCTGTGTGACTTTTGAATGAGCCAATGAAGAAATCCCGTTCATAATCATCTGAGCCTGGAATCTCACTCTCCTCTACAAGCATTAACCAAATCACTTGAGTGTTTGTCTGTTGTTGTAGTTTGCACTGTTTTAGGATCTACTGAGCCGCAGCTATCCTGTAAATCAATGGATGCTCGCGCTTTGCTTTGTCTAGAGCTTTATCAAGAGTTGTTCACCATCTCATTCCACCCACTCGTATCCACCTGCATTTGTAGCCATGTCAGTGTTAGTTGCTCAGTTTTGTCCAACTCTTTGTGACCCTGTGGACTGTGGCCTACCAGGCTCTTCTATCCATGGAATTCTCCAGGCAAGAATACCAGAATGGGTAGCTATTCCCTTCTCCGGGGTATCTTCCTGACACAGAGACTGAATCCACATCTCCTGCATTATAGGCAGATTCTATATCCCTTGGAAAATATGTAGCCTAAGAAATCTTAGACTTCTTTTAACAGATGGAAAACTAAATATTACTAAATTAGCAGTTGTATATGAAATTCAGAGGTTTTGTTTATTTTTTAATTTTTTTGAGCTTTGAGATATTAGGTGAAATGTGACTTGATGCATGTGTGTGTTGCAAAATAGCTTGCCACAACACCTGTTGTTGTTGCTGTTTGGTCACTAAGTCATGTCTGACTCCTTTGTGACCTCATGAACTGTAGCCAGTCAGGCTCCTCTGTCCATGGGATTTCCCAGGCAAGAATAGTAGAGTGGGCTGCCATTTCCTTCTCCAGGGGATCTTCCCAACTCAGGGATCAAACCTGCGTCTCCTGCATTGGCAGAGCGATTCTTTTCCACTGAGTCAACAGGGAAGCCCTAGTTAACACCCCCATCCCCTCATAAAATTGCCTCTTTTTTGTGTGTGATGATAGCATTTAAGACCTCTGTTAGCAACTTTCAAGTATATAGCATATTTTTGTGGCTTATAGTCACCAGGTTGTAGATTAATCCCCAGAATTTATTCATTTTAAAGCTGGGAGTATGTGCCCTTTAACCAGTATTTTCCCCACACCCCCCTCCTGAGCCTCGGGCAGTCACCAGGCTACTGTCTATAAGTTCAACTTCTTTAGATTCCAGATAGAAGTGAGAACACGCAGTGTTTATCTCTGTCAGATTTATTTCACTTAGCTCAGTGCCCTCAAGGTCCACCCATATTGTCGCAAAGGGCAGGATTTCCTTCCTTTATGGCTGAATAACATTCCTCTGTGTGTGTACAATTTTTTTCTCTTTGTTCAAGTATAGTTGACTTATGTTAGTTCCAGGTGTACAGAAAAGTGATTCAGTTATATTTTTCAGATTATTTTCCATTATAGGTTATTACTATAAGATACTGAATACAGTTCCCTGTACTATGTAGTAAATCCACGTTGCTTCTCTATTTTTTTTTCTATTTTTATATATAGTAGTTTGTATCTGTTAATCTCATACTCCTAGTTCTCCCTCCTCTAACCCCCTTTGGTAACCATAATTTGTGCATTTCCTTCATCCATTCATGCATTCATGAACATTAAAGTTGTCTCTATGTCTTGACTATTGTTAATAATGCTGCCATGAGCACAGAGGTGGCGATACCTCCTTAAAATAGTTTATTTGCTTCAGATATATACCTGGAAGAGGGAATGCTGGATCGTACGGTAGCTCTATTTTTAGTTTTTTGAAGAACCTGCATACTGTTCTCCGTAGTGGCTGTACCACTTCACACTCCCACCAACAGTGTATGAGGGCTCCCTTTTCCTACATCCTCACAAACACTCACCATCCTTGTGTTTTGTTGACAGCCATTCTAATAGGTGTGAGGTGATATCTCGTCATGCCTTTGACTTGCATTTCCCTGATGATTAGTGGTGTTGAGCATCTTTTCATGTACATATTGGTCATTTGAATATCTTTTGGGGGGAACGTCTATTCAAGTTCTCCTCCCATATCTTAATTAGATTGTTGGCTTTTTTGCTGCTGAGCTGTTTGAGTTCCTAGTATATTTTAGATATTAACCTTTTATCAGATAGATGGCTTACAAACATGTTCTCCCACTCTGTAAGTTGCCTTTTTATTTTGCTGATAATTTCTTTTGCTGTGAGGAATCTTTTGTGTTTGATGTAATCTCAATTTTTATTTTTGTTTTGGTTGCTTAGACTTTTAGTGTCATAGCTAAAAAATCTTTGCCAAGACCAATGTCAAAGGAATTTTTCCCTGTCAGACTCCAATATCACCTGCCCTTTTTCTTGGTCCCAAGACTTTTCCTATGCTGACTTTGTCCCACCTCTCATTAATTAACTTATTTGCTCTTAACAAATATTAATGAAATCTTAATATGTTCCAAGAAATGTGCTCAGGGTGAGGGCCACAGCAGTGGAAATAGAGATTAGGTCCCTATTTTCATGGACCTTACATTTTCATTGCAGGGAGGAGTGTCAGGTTGGTGTTCAGTTGCCCAGTTGTGTCTGACTCTGCGACCCCATGAACTGCAGCACGCCAGACTTCCCTGTCCTTCTCTATCTCCTGGAGTTTGCTCAAACTCATGTTCATTGAATCAATGATGCCATCCAACCATCTCATCCTCTGTCGTTCCCTTCTCCTCCTGCCCTCAATCTTTCCCAGCATGAGGGTCTTTTCCAATGTGTTGAGGTCCTTTAATGGACCAGAACCTGGTGGTCCAGAGTCAACCAATAAGAAAGTAAAGGAGAGAGAAAAAGGCTGATATTCCTTGGTTTACACAGAAAGCCAATAAAGCCCCTGGCACGGGGCTTGCTCTGTTCACAGAGGCCTCAGGTGCCTCTCAATGGGGTGAAGGCACAGAGCGCCTTCTTGAGAGGGTCTTAGAAGCCCAGGCAGGAAAGTGAACTCAGAGGGCCTCTGTGCTCCAATGAAATAGCCTGAGAAAGAGAGAAAGAAAGACACGGGGACCAGAGCTCTGATGGAGCAAAGGTGTTTTAATCAACATGGTGTGGGCATATATACTGTAGTTATTCTCAGCAAAGATAAAGATTAAAATTCCAGACTTACAAAACATAGGTGATCCATATTAAAGAGAGAGAGAGTTGTAAATAATCACTTTTACCATATGGTTCATAAAAAGAAAGAGGGTACTTATCACCGTAGAGAAAAACTAACAAAGGAAATACCTGGATTCCTCAGCCCCCAGAGAGGCTTGCCTCTCCTCTTAATTCCTGAATGTTCAGGAATTAATAAGGAACGGAGAATTCCTGACAGATCCAAAACAGCACACAGGAAGCCTCCTGTTAAATGCTTCCTGACACAATGAGTCCACTGTTCACATCAGGTGGCCAAAGTACTGGAGCTTCAGCTTCAGCATTAGTCCTTCCAATGAATATTCAGGGTTGATTTCCTTTAGGATAGATTGGTTTGATCTCTCTGCTGTCCAAGGGACTCTTAAGAGTCTTTTCTAGCACACAGTTAAAAAGCATCAATTCTTCAGCTCTCAGCCTTCTTTATAGTCCAACTCTGCACATGACTACTGGAAAAACTATATAGCTTTGACTATACAGACCTTTGTCGGCAAAGTGATGTCTCTGCTTTTCAATGTGCTGTCTAGGCTTGTCATAGCTTTTCTTCCAAGGAGCAAGGGTCTTTTAATTTCATGGTTGCAGTCACATCCTCTGTGATTTGGAGCCCAAGAAAATAGTCTGTCACTGTTTCCATTTTTTCCCCATCTATTTGCCATGAAGTGATGGGACTGGATGCCATGATCTTAGTTTTTTGAATGTTGAGTTTTCAGCCAGCTTTTCCACTCTCCTCTTTCACCTTCATCAAGAGGCTCTTAGGTTCCTCTTTGCTTTCTGCCTTTAAGGTGGTGTCATCTGCATATATGAAGGAGGGGAAAGAGGGGTAAGAGGAGTAGACCTGAAAGGTCTCTCTGAGGGCGTGACATTTGAACTGAGTTCTGATAGTGGCAAAGAGGCAATGTTTTTGTTACTAATGAAAAGCTGGTAATAAAAGTGTTTTAATGTGGAAAGCTGGGGAAAGAGTGTAGTTTCAACAACTGGGACAGCAAGTGCAAAGGCCGTGAGGCAGGGCAGACCTCAGCTATTTCAGGAATACAAAGGAGGCCATTATAGCTCTAGTAGAGTGACTAGGATGTGCTGGGAGACATGGCTAGTTGTTGTTGTTCAGTCCCCCAGTCATGTGCAACTCTTTGCAACCCCACGGACTGCAGCACGCCAGGCCTCCCTGTTCCTCACCATCTCCCAAAGTTTGCCCAAGTTCATGTCCATTGCATCGGTGATGTCATCCAGCCATCTCATCTTCTGATGCCGTCTTCTCTTTCTGCCCTCCATCTTTCCCAGCATCAGGGACTTTTCCAATGAGTCAGCTGTTTGCATCAGGGGACCAAAATACTTGAGTGTTAGCTTCAGCATCAGTCCTTGCAAGAGTATTCAGGGTTGATTTTCCTTAAGATTGACTGGTTTGATCTACTTGCTGTCCAAGGGACTCTCAGGAGTCTTCTCCAGCACCATAGTTTGAAGGCAATTCTTCGGCACTCTGCCTTCTTTACGGTCCAGGTCTCACAACCATACATGGCCACTGGGAAGACCATAGCCTTGACTATATGGACCTTTGTCAACAGAGTAATGTCTCTGCTTTACAACACACTGTCTAGGTTTGTCATATGTTTCCTGCCAAGAAGCAAACGTCTTCTGATTTCATGGCTGATGTCACCATCCACAGTGATTTTAGAGCCCAAGAAGAGGAAATCTGTCACTAATTCCACCTCTTCCCCCTTTGTTTGCCATGGAGTAATGGGGCCAGATGCCATGATCTTAGTTTTTTTAGTATTTAGTTTTAAGCCAGCTCTTTCACTCATGTCCTTCACCCTCATCAAGAAGGTCTTTAGTTCCTCTTCACCTTCTGCCATTAGAGTGCATCTGCATATCTGAGGTTGTTGATGTTTCCCCTGTCTTGATTCCAGCTTCTAACTCATCCAGCCTGGCATTTTTCATGTTGTGCTCAGCATATAGATTAAACGAACAGGGCGACAGCAGACAGCCCTGTCATACTCCTTTCTCAATCTTGAACCAATCAGTTGTTCCCTACAGGGTTGTAGCTGTTGCTTCTTGACCTGCATATAGGTTTCTCAGGAGACAGGTAAGATGGTCTAGTATTCCCATCTCTTTAAGAACTTTCCACAGTTTGTTATGATCCACACAGTCAAAAGGCTTTGGTGTAGTTGATGAAACAGCAGTAGATGTTTTTCTGGAATTCCCTAGCTTTCTCTGTGATCCAGCAAATGTTGGCAATTTGATCTCTGGTTCCTCTTATTTTTCTAACTAGGACATCTGGAAGTTCTTGTTTCGTATAATGCTGAAGCCTAGCATGCAAGATTTTAAGCGTGACCTTACTAGCATGGGTTCAGTTCAGTTGCTCAGTCATGTCCGACTCTTTGAGACCCCATGAACCACAGCACGCCAGGCCTTCCTGTCCATCACCAACTCCCAGAGTCTACCCAAACCCATGTCCATTGAGTTGGTGGTGTCATCCAGCCATCTCATCCTCTGTCATCCCCTTCTCCTCCTGCCCTCAATCTTTCCCAGCATCAGGGTCTTTTCAAATGAGTCAGCTCTTCGCATCAGGTGGCCAAAGTATTAGAGTTTCAGCTTCAACATCAGTCCTTCCAATGAATACCCAGGACTGATCTCCTTTAGGATGGACTGATTGGATCTCCTTGCAGTCCAAGGGACTCTCAAGAGTCTTCTCCAACACCACAGTTTAAAAACATCAATTCTTCGGCGCTCAGCTTTCTTTATAGTCCAACTCTCACATTCATACATGACTACTAGAAAAACCATAGCCTTGACTAGACGGACCTTTGTTGACTAAGTAATATCACTGCTTTTTAATATGCTGTCTAGGTTGGTCATAACTTTCCTTCCAAGCATGTGAGATGAGTGCAATTGTTCAGTGGTCAGCACATTCTTTAGTACTACCCTTCTTGGGAATCGGAATGAGGATTGACCTTTTCCAGTCCTGTAGCCACTGCTGGGTCTTACAGAGTTGCTGACATATTGAATGCAACACCTTGATGGCATCATCCTTTAGGATTTTGAAGAGTTCTACTGGAATTCCATCACATCCACTAACTTATTAGCTTTATTCCATCACATCCAACACAGCAGTGCTTCCTAAGGCCCACCTGACTTCACTCTCCAGAATGTCTGGCTCTGGGTGGCTGACCTCACCATCGTAGCAATCTGGTTCATTTGGATCTTTTTTGTACAGTTCTTCCGTGTATTCTTTCCATCTTTTCTTGAGTCCTTCAGTGTCTACTAGGTCTCAACCACTTATGTCCTTTATTGTGCCCATCTTGGGGCAAAATGTCCTCTTGATACCCCCAATTTTCCTGAAGAGGTCTCTAGTCTTTCCTCTTCTGTTTTTCTCTTCTAGTTTTATACACTGTTCATTGATAAAGGTCTTCTTGTCTCTCTGTGCTATTCTCTGGAAATCTGCATTTGGTTGGATGTACCTTTTCCCTTCTCCCTTGCTTTTCGTTTCTCGTCTTTCTTTAGCTATTTGAAAGGCCTCCTCAGATAACCACTTTGCCTTCTTGTTTGTCTTTTTATTCAAAATGGTTTTGTTTGCTGCCTCCCATACATTATTACAGACCTCCATCACAGTTCTTCAGGCACACTGTTTATAAGCTCTAATCCCTTGAATCTATTCGTTACCTCCACTGCATATTCATAGGGGATTTGATTTAAGTCATACCTGGTTGGCCTAGTGGTTTTCCCTGCTTTCTTTGGTTTAAGCCTGAATTTTGCTATGAGAAGCTGATGATCTGAGCCACAGTTAGATCCAGGTCTTGTTTTTGCTCATTGTATACAGCTTCTCCATCTTCAGCTATAAAGAATATAACCAGTTTGATTTCAGTATTGACCATGCATTCTCTTGGCAGAGTTCAGAGGCTGTCACAGCAAGTATACTGGGGTGGTTTGCCATTCCCTCCTCCAGTGGATCATGTCAGAACTCTCCACTATGACTCGTCCATTTTGGGTGGCCCTAACCCTGCACAGTTCATAGCTTCATTGAGTTATGCAAACCCCTTCAATACGACAAGGCAGTGATCCGTGAAGGGGGGGCATGGCTAGAGGGATCATTTATTAGACACCATCTGTAAACAAGACACAACCCTCTCTCCTGGTACTTACTTTCTCATCTGCTCAGACTGCTTGCTTCCTGCCCACAAATACTTCCTTCTATTAATACACCTCTGAGTCTTATCTACCTTTCAAGACCAGCACCTGTCCATCTCCTCCCAGAAGCTTCCTTGACTCTCCCAGCTCTTAGACATGGCAGGGTGGGGGTGGGGAGATTGGCACCCAGTATGTGTTGAAGCAGGAAGCTCTGTTTACTCTCTTGCCTCCTAAGCTAGTGTTTCTCAGGGTGTGGTCTTCAGACCACTTGCGTCACAGTTTCCCTAAAATGTTCCTAAGTTTTAAAAGTGTTTTTAGTGAAATATTTAAGTTTTAGCAAGTGGAATACTGTATATTTCTATGCTCACCATCTGTTTTTAAGAACTTTACCACTCATCCATGCTTGCTTCAGTAATCATAAATACAGGTGAAACCTGAGTGCTTGTCAGAAGTGCAGATTCCAAGGCTCTAGCCTGGGTCTACTCATTCAGAATCTCTGGAAAAAGAGCTGTGCATTTTTAACAATCCGTTTTCCCTCTTCCTACCTCACCCACCATGATTCCTATGCATAGTGAAGTTTGACAATCACTGACATATCTTAGTTAAAATCTGCTCCATCAAGCAGTGGTCTGTTCTTCTTACAGCCAGCTCCGAAGGTTTTAATCTTTGCTATGCATCAGAGGCACCTGGGGGAACTTTCAGATATGCAGATCCCAGGCTCCTCCCTAACCTTGTAAATCAGAATGGGTCACAGGGATGTCAGCAAACTCTATGACCAAAACCTAGAAAAGGTGGATTTTGAATGGTTGCCGGGGGCTGGGGGAAGAGGGGGGATGGAGTGGGGAAGACCCGTCTCCCTTGTTCTGTTTGAAACATTCCTGGCATCATCTAAATCGGATTCTGATATCCTTACACTTGCTTTCCTCCAGAATAATGTCAGCAAGCATTTCCTATGCCTCTTTGTGCTGGGCAGAGCTGCTTGCAAGAGCCCTGACCCATGTCTGGGCTGCATTCCCAGCTGAGACATTAACTCAGTGAGTGGACTAGAGGTTGAGTCACCAGATTTAGCAAAGTTTTAAGTATGTAATGAATAATTTTCTAATAGAAGTATGTTCTAAACATTCCACGGGACATACACTAAAAAAAAAAACTGTTTATATAAAATTCAAGTTTAACTGAAAGTCCTGTGTTTTATCTGGCAGTCTTGCCTTTGGCAGTATCTTCTGCTCCTGCAAACCTCCGTTTCCACGTTTGGAAGATGAGGGGGCCTCAGCTAGATGACTTCTGTAGGTTCTTAGGACTTGGATGCTGTAGTAGTTCAGAGGCATCCCACAGTTCTGGGAGCCCTTCTCCCCGGCTCCACCAGAGGGCGCCCTGGCTCTCCTCAGCGGGTTCGGGGATTAGGGTTCAGGGAGCAGACTGCTCGGTCCCTCTGGCTCTTGGGGGCCATCTGGAAACCGGGTTGTGAGGCTTCTATGTCCCCAGGTCTTTACTCATCCCTGGGACCGCTGGTTCAGAAGGAAAGACGGGGAGAGCTCATAGGATGGGACCATCTTATCCAGCTGCCGCTCTACCATTATTTAGAAGGGGAGGCTGGACCCCTTAGGGGAAGGCCCTAATCCAGGCAAAGACCACTGTCCTGGAAACTAGGCTTTAAGTCCCTCTCCAGAGCCCCTTTACCTCATGAGGGTTCCCTTATTTCTGTTTCCGGCTGGACATATTATAACCCTTGCAGTTCTAAAACCAAAACCAGTGTAGAGACCAGGCAGCCCAGCACAGCCTAACCACTGTGACATGCCTGAGCACCTTCACAAAGAGGATGTGGTCTTGAAACTTTGTAAATGAGAGAGCACCAGGGATAAAGGACTCATCTAGGCAGTGGGGAAAGTGCAGGAATGTTGCCATCAACATCATCTTCCTCTCTGCCAGATACAATGACCCGGGGGGCAGGGGCCATTATCATCAGGATTTTACAGATGAGGAAACAAGCTCAGTGTTTGGTCATTGGGCTAAATGGGGCTCAGACCAGTTCTGTAGCTGTTGGGAGAGAAGACCTAGAAGATCTCTAAAGGACCTCCACCCCCTTCAAGAAAAAGAGGAATTGCTCAAAGGGAGAGATACCCACCACTTCAGGACTGGAAATGATTTTAGGAGACTTACCAATTTGGCATTGAATTAAGTGTAATTCAATTCTCTTCTGGACCATTTGATTATCAAAGAGAAAGTCTTTTCTTCCTTTAATAAGAAACAGCATCCTTCAGGCACAGGGAATATTTGTAATCACATTACATTTTTTTCCACTGTATTTTTTTTTTTTGTTTGTTTTGTTTTTTTATTTTATTTTATTTATGTCAATAGTAAATGATACTGATTTTTCTCTCAGGGTAATGAGATGATTTCCTTTAAATGTTAATTTTTTTTTTTTTAAGAGATTTGACTTACAGGGAGCAAAGCACTGATGGAAGGAGAATATGAAAACATTGCCTGTAAGGATTCTGAGGGCCCCCTCAACTCAGCTCCTCAGCGTTGCTGCCACCCCAGCTTGTCCTCCTAGGGCTCCTTGATGCTGCCTTTCCCTTGAAAATTCAGCAAAACTCCCTAGAGGGAGAATTCTAGATATGGGTGGAGGGGGGAAGCTCTGGTTTCCAATTTCCCCCCATTTTATGAAAAATGAGCAAGTCACTCAGCCTCCCTGAACCTCAATTTCCTCCTCTGTGAGTATGGGGAGCAGAGCTGTTCTGAGAGCGAGAGCTGTGTATTATACAGGTGATCTCCCCCAGGTTGACCCAGGCACAAGGACTGCATCCTACAGTCTCCGGGAAATGTCACAGCTCCATCCCTACCTGAAGGAACAACCCATTCCAGCCAGGTTCCTTCAGAGCTCTCTGCTTTATGGCCTTTGCCGCACATGTTTCTGCCTCAAACGGTCTGACTTGTGCACAGTCTGCCTAGCCAGGATGAAAGCTCCAGGGCAGCAGAGGCCATGCCTGCGCTTACTCGAGAGAACATAAAACGTTATTGCGGGCATCTGGTAAACACCATAGAAGAAGGAATGAGCCAGTTCCGAAATGCACCCTGTCAGTCTCTGCCTGGATTCCTCTAGATGATGGCACTAGGCTGGACTTGCTTCCACAAATGGCCAGGATCAAACTGCCCAGTTCTTGCCTCCCATTGTGTGAACAAGCAACACTGTAATACAAGTTTATGAGTTTTATGATTTTTTTAAATGACTTTGAATTGTTAGCAGTTTGAAAATAATGTAAGAGAGGGATAAACCAACTCTAGACTTGGCATCTGGAGACCTCGCTCTGTGTGTGGCCCATTGCAATGGACACTTTCTGGAACTATTTCTCTGTCTCAAAGGGGAGCCTCAGAACACCAGCTTGAAATATCACACCAGCATGATGGGCATGCCTGGGCCTTGAAAAAATGCTCAGTGGACTTAGTGGTGGGCCTTTCCAGAACTAGAGCGTTCTTTTTAAAGGCAGTCTAATCTTGTCTCTGTTTCTCTGGTTTAAAATCCTCCAACAACTTCCACTGCAAACAAAAAAATAAAATCCAAACTCCTCACATGGCCTACCAGACTTCAGGGTCTGGCCTCTGCCCACCTGTTCAGCTTCACCCAGTACCAGACAGCCCTCAGCCTGGACACCAGCCATGCAGGGGGACTCGTCATGTTCCCCACCCACTCAAGACCTTTGCCTGGGCTGTTCCCCCGCCTGGAATGCCCTTTCCCCGACCCTTCTCCTCTCTCACCTCGGCCCCTCCAAACACATCATTCTTTTCCTTCGTGACCCAGGTTTTTTCAAGGAAGCCCTAGAACAGCCCTGTGCAATAGAACACTCTGTGATGATGAAAATGTTCTGGATCTGCCCTGTTCAGTAGGGTAACCGCTAACCACATTTTGCTGTTGAGCACTTGAAATGTTTCTGGAGTGACTGAGGGACTGAATTTTAAATTTTAAGTTAAATTTAAATCTAAATAGCCAGGCATGGGGAGTGATTACCGTGGCACAAGAGTAATCCTGATTCCTTCTGTGACATACACTGCTGGTTTCTTATATTCTCCCTTCAGTGTGAAAAGTGAAAGTATTAGTCACTCAGTCCAACTCTTTGTGACCCCATAGACTGTAGCCCACCAGGCTCCTCTGTCCATGGAATTCTCCAGGCAAGAATACTGGAGTGGGTAGCCATTCCCTTCTCCAGGGGATCGTCCCAACCCAGGGATCAAACCTGTGTGTCCCTCTTTGCAGTTGGATTCTTTACTGTCTGAACCACCAGGGGAGCCCTTCAGTGCACCTATCACATATTATCATTTGTATTTAGTTGGGCATTTTTAAAACCCATTCCTCGTTAGACTGTAAGTTCCAGAAGAACAAACGCTTTATCTGCTTTGCCACAGCTGTGTCTGTAGTACCTGGAATGGGATCAGTCCATAGTAAGTACATCATAAACATTTCTTGATGGATGGGTGAATGAATGAGTGAATGCTTAGTGAAGGCATTGCTTTCATTGGTGCTTTCCCTGGTTGCTTAGCCCGGTGCTCTGATAATGAAATGCAATCATGAAAAAGGTCAGCCCCCAGGTCATAAAATTAAAAGCTAAATCCATGCTTATAGGCACCACACATTCCTGTGTATAAGTAAGCTTGTGTGTACGAAAGGGTAATAATGCATCTGCGAGGCTTTGCCTCTGTGTATTCACGTGTGGACATGTTACGTCCACAAAGCTCCACGTCAGGGAAATGAGGTCACTAGGACACATGCAAAGTCACTCAGGGAGGCAGTTTCTAAATCAGTACTTTTTATTTTGAAAGATTTGTCAAACTCTTCACACCGTGGCAAGAGTTTGCATGATTAATAAGAAGCAGCTTTTTCATGAAATGCTTGGAGGTGAACGAGTTCTCAGCCTGTGAGATCCGACCATCCCATTGATTTTGAAATTTCTTTTGATTAATAGAAAGAAAAAGTGGGGAGGGGAGAAGAGGAGGAACATGCTAGCGACTGAAAGATCTCTGGTGACAGCCATCCAGATGTGAAAAAAGAAAACAGAAAACCCAAAAGAAAACCAATTTGCCACCTGCCCTTTTTCTGTTTTACCATGTTCTGCTCCTCGCTCTTGATTTTGGTCTTTCTGGCTGAAACAGCCTCCCTGTCCTGCATCTCCTAAAGGTAGTTTGGAGGGGAGTAGCCCTGCAGGACGTGGTGATCCACCTCTCAGAGGTGTGGGGGATTCCAGAGAACGGATGGGCCATGGTTCTGGAAAGTCTGAGCAAATTGCCTAATGCAAAAAGAAATGGCACTGCAAAGTGAGGAGGGGAGATGGTGAAGAACTGGGTATATGTGAGAGTTTATGTACTTTCAGAACACAGCCTCAGTTTCCTTCTCTCAGTCACAGCCCCTGACCACAAGATTCGTTATCTGCAGTTCTGGCTGGTGGATTCTGCAGCTCTCTCCCACCACTGATCCTCTAGCCCTAGAAGCATCCTTGCCAACATCACGTGCCTGTTACTTCCCTTTGTCCATCTTCAGGCCACTTAGGGATGACCCCCTGGCAGCCAATACCCTGATATAAAATTAACACAAAGTCTGACTTGGTGAATACTAGTTTCGAACAGAAAAGTAGAAAATCTGAAGATGCAATGTGTGTTGAAGGCAGACTCGAGCAGATCAAGTGTTCCACCCATGTGCCACCAAGACAATGGGCGGAGGTGCACGCGGCAAGAGGAAAACGGGACCATTCATGGGTGAGCAAGAGGCCGTGAGAGCTGAGTTACAGCTAAGAATGTCGTGACTTGGGTTAAAATGTCTGTGTTTAGCACCGTTAATGTATTCGTTTAAGTCTATATTAGCACCTTGACCCCAGGCAGAACAACAAACCATCCAAACATTTTAAACATTGGGGAAAACAGGAGGGGGAAGGTCAAAGAGAGAGAATCTGGTTCTGCAGGAGGAGGCATGGCTTTAGATCACGAGGTCCTTGTCGATGTCCTCTGCAAGGCAAGAAGGAGCAGAATTAGACTTGGGGGCCGGGGTCAATGAGGAAATGCTTCCCAAGGAGTTGGCGGATCCCGCCCATCCCGGGGGCCGGGGGCCAGGTAACCAGTCCAAAGTCACCAAGGGAGTCTGTGACTGAGAACTTTGGTCTCCCCTGTCCCTGGCTGGTCCTCGTCACTTGTGCTGCCAAATTACACGTGCTGTTTCCTGTAGGTGCCTGTCAGTTCCCAAAGCAGTGCTAGACACAGAGTGAGTACTGATGCTTGAAAAGGGAGAGAGAGACAACGGATGGATAGAGAAGGACCAGGAAGTCACCTGAAAGAGCGAGGCCCACCCAGGCAGGGAGAGCAGACAGGAGTTAACCAGGCACAGAGAAGAGACGGACAGGAAGGACAGACACACAGACAGCAGCAAAGAGGGAGTCTTTGTCCTCTCGGACAGTGGATCCTTTGCTCAAACACTCACTCTCCTTGATGCCGAAGCAGCCGGCCCACTCGTCCAGGGCGATGTACTTGTCGTTGTCCAGGTCACAGGTCTCGAAAAAGCGGGTGGTGCAGTGTTCCATGGGGATAAGGGGGGCGCGCAGTGGGGCCAGCTCGGTGTGAGACAGGTACCTGCAGGGGTGAGGTGGGGAGAGGCTGAGGCTGAGCGAGCCCCACAGCCCTGCTTGGGGAGACAGAGGGAGGGAGCCTGCCCCTTGGGGCTGAAGGAGAGGATGTTCCACAGGCTCTGCCACTGACCTGCTGTGGTTCTGAGCATACAGCACTGCCCTACTCTGACCATCAGTTTCCTCCTCCATCAAAGGGGGAGGAGTTGATCATAATGTCTAAAGGGCCCTTCCAGGTCTGAGGTCTGAAAGACTCTGCACTTTCACTGCTAAGGGCCCAGTTTGATCCCTGGTCAGGAAACTATGATCCCATAAGATGTGTGGCTGGAAAAATAAAAGGAAGAGGGTGCTGACTTCTGGGGAGGGAGCATGGGAAGGGACTGGAATTGGCAGGCAGAGGGTGAATAGAACTTTATCTTTTATGTACTGTGTCCCTTGTGAGAGGGAGGCCTTCTGGTTTCTCTCCCCATCTCCTGTTCCTGTCCTCCCAGCTGGCCTGGACTCCAGAGCACATGTAGGATTTTTTTCCCTTGTTCCCCAGAGCCCTCCATTAGTTGTCCTCAAAACACTCTTCCCCAAGGAGCCCCAGGCCCTCCTATCTGGCCCAACTCGTGGAAGGGATTGGTTGAACTGAAGCTCCTCCCCCTTCTTTGTATATCAGTGAGGAAATCGAGCCCCAGGGAGGGGCAGGGACTCAGGCAAGTTCACGGGGCAGCTCTGGGACAAGGAGAGGGGAAGGACGGAGACTCTGACCCAGGCTGCTTTCCCAGATGCAGGGTCCTTGCAGCCCCATCTGGAAGCCTCCCTCCAGGCCCCTTCCTTGCTCAGCCTGAGTCCAGATGTTCCTACTTCTCCCCTCCCCTTCACGGTATGACTCAGATGGATCCCAGCCATGGAAAGAGCCTGGGAGAGAAGCTACAGGCAGTTTCCCAGCACTCAGGAGACCCCAGCCCCCCAGGATCACCCACAGGGTAGGCTGGACCAGGAGGGAGGGTTGAGCCTCCCAGAGGGGTGCAGCCCTGGGCATCCTGTGCAAGCAGAGCAGCCCTCCTTTTGAGCTGCTCCAGGAGCACACAGCAAGGGAAGGCAGGACGAGAGGGGCCGGTCCTGCTCAGCTGCAGACCATCAGCCACCACCTGCAACTTCCGGGCACATTCCTTACTTTTTCCTTCCATTGTGAGAAACAGACCACCACCCAGAGGGTGAGCTCCATGGGGGCAAGGGCCTACGTGGCAGTTCTCACTACAGTTAAATCCCCTGCCTGGAATTGTGCTCGACATGTAATAGACACTCAATAAATGTTGGTTGGCTGACCAACTCCTGGCCTATCCCACAGGGTGTTTACACAGCACTTCCTAACTCATTTCAACATGGGGCAGGAGTGATCAAACCAAAGGCTTGCCATGGAGATGGGATGGGCACTCTGATGGTCTTAAGAACTTCCAGAGCCAGTTTGCCCCATTGGGGCCGGGTCTCAGGGCCTTGCTGCCCCACCTCAGCCTTGCCACCCCACGAAGTCTGGCGCTCCTTCCCAGCTCCTTCTACCTTGCTGAATGGATACCCAAGGCTGGCACTCACGGGGTTAAGGAGGGGTTTTCAGTTCTGATGGCTTCTGCCTCTTAGGCAGTAAGGAGGGAGTGTCTCATGGCACTAAATCCTTTCTACATCCTTTCTCCTACACCTATCCTCTCTTGTCGCAGCCCTTAGGCAGGCTATGGGCCTCCAGGGCTGGGAGCAGCAGAGGCCACCGAGAAGTCTTCTGACCACATCTAGTGCACCTAGCAGCCCTGACCAGCGACTGCCCACTCCAGGGCCAAACTAGAGGCAGCTCCCCTCCGTGATCCTGAGGTTCTGGGGTCTTACCCGTCAATGGGGTGCTGATCCAGCTGCCCGAACTGCCAGTGCACAGGGAAGATGTACATGTTGTAGTTCTTCTCGAAGTCCCGGGCCAGCAGTTCCACGGGATGGTCGCCAGCCTCCAGGCGCTTCTCATTCTCGTGGATCTTTTTCACCTGTGGGAGCAGAGATGCTGTGTGACAAAGGGTCCAGGAGGTTGTCGGGGCCAGTCAAGGTCCCTTCCCCCCGACAGGAGGCCAGAGTAGGCAGAGACCAGCCAAAGTCAGGGTTCGGAATGAGGGAAGGTGGTCCAGGGGTTAAGACTGTGCTTCCACTGCAGGGGGCACAGGTTTGATCCCTGTCAGGGACCTAAGATCCCACATGCTGAGCAGAGTGGCCAGGAAAAAAAAGACCAAATGAGGGAAGGAGGTGGTTAGATGAGTACCAGCATTATCTCATCCACAGAAGTGGAGGCATGGGGCCATCTCAATCAGAATGACTGGGGAGTGTGTCAAAATGCAGCTTCCCGGGCCTTCCTTCACAGAGACACTGGTTCATTGTGCCTGAGGTGGGGCCCAGGGAGCTGTATTTTATCAGTACTCCTAGTGCTTGATATGTCCCTTAAAGTCCACAGACTCAGAAGGAAAAAGGAATAGAATTGTTTATGTCTCGTACTTAACATGGAGCTAAACAAAGTGAGCAGGTCCTTTCATTACAGGACTCCTCAGAGCCTTTAAGATGTGAATGTGCTCTGCCTGCATGCTAAGTCACTTCAGTCATGTTCGACTCTTTTTGACCCAGTGGAGTATATAGCTTGCCAGGCTCCTGTGTTTGTGGGATTCTCCAGGCAAGAATACTGGAGTGGGTTGCCATGCCTTCTTCCTCCAGGGGATCTTCCCAGTCCAGGGATTGAACCCATGTCTCTTATGTCTCCTGCATTGGCAGGTGGGTTCTTTACCACTACGCCACCTGGGAAGCCCCTGAATGTGTTCTAGGAGCTTTCAAAGGCCGCACAGAGGAGCCTGGGACAGAGGTGCTCGTTGGAGCAGGGATGTGGGCTTACATTTGGGGGCCTCGATCTGGGAATGGGACTGGGGCTCTCAGCCAGCCTGGGGCCCGAAGTCAGGGCCAGCTCAGGGTTGAGCAAGTGCCCTGAGACAGAATGAAAAAAGACCCTTACTCGCAGCTTCTGCTTCTCGGTCAGGAGGTTGTTGTCCTCATCCCTCTCGTACAGCGTGACCAGGACGTTCTTAAGCCAGTCCCGCATGCGCAAGGGGAATTCAGTCAGCTCGGAGTCCAGGCAGGGGGGGATGTCTAGGGTCAACACACAGAGGTGGTCAGCACAGACCCTGACTCCCTGCCCGAGGGCCAATGTGCTGGCCACGTCGCTTTCCCCACCCCCGCCCTTCTCCTGCTACTGCTTCAGTCTGTGGCCTTGGCACCGGGCTCAGCCTCTCTGGGCTGCAGTTTCTTCATACCTTTTGAACAAAGGAGATTGGGGGGGGGTGGGGAGAATACTCTGCAAATGGACGAGTACAAAGGCACATCCCCTGTTCCCTTGACTTTGATCTGATCTGGGGAGGGAAATGGTTTGCTCCAGAGACTCCTGCTTTTCTGGGTGTTGGGCCCTGAAAACAGAGGCCAGGACCCACCATGATGATGTTGACCCTTGAGAGGTGTTTGAAGCTGGGAGACTGAGGAACAGCATTCACTCAGAGGCCCAGCTTAGCCGGGGTGGGGGTTCAGGTATGCTTAATCACCAGAACATTCTTAGTGATAGGATTTCATCCTGGTCTTTGGAACTCAAGGTGACATAATGTCGGTCCTGGAGATTTCATCTAAGTCCACCCTCATGGAATTATTAGAGATCAGTGTGGAGAGAAAGGGCTTGCTTAAGGCCACATTATCAGAGCCTCATTCAGCACCAGGGCATGTGGGTGCCAGGGGACCTAGGGGTCCATCGTTCCCCAATCCTTGGGCCTGTGGAAAGTCCCCTCTGTGGTTAGGACCATGACCTTCTTCACCAGCAGCTGGGGAGTGGAAGAGAACATCTGAGAGGGAAATGCTAGGAGTCGGAGCAAGCGATACGCCCCAGAGAACAGAAGAGCCACTGGCACAAGCGTCAGTCTCACTGCCCAAGGATTCCTCCCCTGCCCTCCTTCCCCAGGCCTGAGCTGTCTCTTTTCACATCCAGGGCCCTGTAACTAGAAGAGCGGTGCTGACCACAGGAGAACCTGGTTCCCCCTCCTCCACCTTTCTGCACTCTGCACACCTGAGACAGGTGAGTGGCCCTCCCCGGTGTCATCTGGTGCCAGAATGTACCAGACACACCATGCGGATGTTGTCTTGGAGGGGAGCAGAGGGGGCCTTGCCTGTCTCGGATGACAGGGAGGCAGACACGCTGGAGCCTGGCCAGAGCAGGAGCCTGGGCCAGCTGAGTCTGCACCTGGGATCACTCCCCAGAGGCCAGGCAAACCCTGGCATCCCTGCCCCCAGCACCTGGCTCCCAGGTTTCTAGAAGCAGGTGCTTAATCATATGTTTTACACAGGCAGATGGGAATGTAGCAGAGTAAAAGGGCCTAGGATATGACAATATTGAGTAACAGGGCCTAAAGGGAACTGACAGGATTGCTTTGATTTTAAAGCATTCAAATCAAGTATTTTTAGGCCTAGGAAGAACATCATTTTTGCTTCACAACTTTGAAGCAGGAAAGATTGTGGTTATACCTATAGAAGAACTTCCTTGTCATTACAGAAAAGAAATGAGCTGTCTCAGATGCCAGTGAGAGGCTCCAGAAATCCGCCCTGATCCTGTGTTCCCTCCACTGCTCAGTCCTTCCCTGGAGGGGTCCTGAGTATAGATACCAGCTCATAAACAATCATCTCATTTTATAACTGGGATCCCTGATGCTCAGACAGGGGAAGAGAGGTGCCCAAGATCACACAGCACAGAGGTGGCAGAGCCAGCATCAGTGCCAGGTTGGTGCCTCCTCCCCGAGTCGGGAGGCTTGGCAGGGCCCGAGGAGAGACTCACATTTGCAAGGCCCGATGTAGTCCAGGTGGAGTTTGTGGCCCTTCTTGGTGCCCTCCAGTGTGCACTTGGTGGCAAAGAAGTGGCAGGAAGAGTCGAAGGTCTTGTTGTCGTTGCTGCACACCTGTCGGCAAAGCAGAGCGCCTCACCCTCATTCCCAAAGCCCTTCGCCAGTACTGCCATCCATGCCCATTTCAGAGATGGGGACACTGAGGGCCAGGCAAGGAACGTATTAGCCCGGGGTCCACACAGTGAGTTAGGGGTGGGGCCCTGGCAAGGAGCCACTCTTTAGGCTCCTAAGTCAATGTTCAGCCCATGCTGAGAGCCGCTGCTGGTCTCTGAGCAGCAGAATGACAGAGTCAGGGCTGAGATATGGGAAAGCAAACCTGGGAGATACAGAAAAGATGAATTGAAGGTGAGGATGAGGGAAAGGTAGAGTACGCAGAAGAATTAATACAGCAGGCCTGGGACTGTTATCCTTAGAAAGGCCTTCATGCCATGTTGGCCCTTGGCTGGTGTCTGGGAGCGGGGCTGGTGAACAGTTGCCTGCACTGTTAGAAAACTGTCCACAAATGATGCAGTGTCTCAATTTGCCTGGGTTGCTCATACAGACAGTATGGTTCATGCTGAACATCTCTTTTCCTGCTCGGAGTCTGGCATTTGGGTATATGCCAGGCATGGGATGCCTGCGTGGCCAGGCTTCAACTAAACAGTGGGTGCTGAGTCTGTAATGGGCTTCGTTGGGCAGAAGCCTTGCTCGCATGAGGCTGCAGTTCATCTTTGTAGCCGGGGAAAGAGACCCTTCATGGCAGGGGGAGAATAAGCAAGACTGTGCATGGATCCCTCCACATTCAGCCTTTTTCCAATTCCCTTTTCATCCAGCTACAAATCCTTAACTATTAGCAGTGAGTGCAAAGATGTGGTGAGTTATGTTGGTCCTTCTTGCGAATCTCTGCGCATGAGGATGGCAGAGCAGAGATGCTGTGGGCTGAACAAGGGCAGTGACAGGAAGGAGTTGTGTCAGGAGGAGAGAAGCCTTGTCTTGAACACCCTGCACATACTTACTGCTTACATATCACTGCAGAGGGATTACTGATGGGCACTGGTGACCAGTGTGATAGGTGATGAAGGGGTGAGGAGGAGGGAAGAGCTGACGAAGATGCTAAAATTTGGACCTCAAAGGGTAAGTTGTACTGGGGAGAGGTTGAAGATGGAGAGATCAGGTGGAGGTTTGTGGGAATGATCCTGGAACTCAATTTGTGGCCCTGAGCTAGGTGACCACTAGCAAAATGGTTGATATGCATGAGTGCTCAATAAATATGTACTTGGATGGATGGATGGACAGATGAGTCCTATTGGAGACTGAATGGACAGCTTTGAAAGTTTTTTTAAATAGTACATATTGGGTGCTTACTAAGTACCAGGCATTATCTGACAAATCCCTGCAATAGCTCTATGAGATAAAGTCTATTTCTGGCCCATCTTTAGAGGTGAGAAAACTTGGAGAGGATCAGGAACATAGCTAAGATCTCACACTTGATGTCAACCTTTGCTGTGACCCAGAACCCACATGTTTGGACCTGATGCTTTGCCAAGATTCTCCCACATGAGAAAGTCCCTCGTGTGTGTTCCTTTCTGAGTCTCAGTAGGGCTGGAAGCTGGTGGTGCTGAGTAAATTCTTGCCCGTTGCTGGAGAGTCCAGTGACAGTCACTCTCCAGTGACTGCTGGAGCATCCCAGACAGAGACCCTCTCTGGCTGGGTCTCTTGCTGTGACTAGACCTACTGAGGGGACTTCTGAGCCTGGAGCTGCCCTGTGGGATCCCCCAGGCTGGCAGTGTTCTGGGCAGACGCCCTGAGGGCCGCAGTCCTCACCCCCCGCCCTGTCCCTTGGGCCTCACCTTCTCAAACTCGCCGATGGGGGCAGGGCAGCTGGTGGGGTCCTGGCACACACACATGGGGGTGTTGTTCTCGTCCAGTTCGCACACCTTGCCGTGTTTGCAGTGGTGGTTCTGGCAGGGGTCTGGTACAGCACGAGGGCAACATGGTTAGCCTCACCCGGGCTAGCACATCCATCGCGACCCAACCCACATGGATCCTTGGACAGAAGTCCTCAGCGTTGGCCCCCAACTCAACCTTTGGGCAGCCCTGCACCCTCCCTTCTCTTCTGCTGAAATCAGCTTGTCGGGGAGCAGTTGGCTCTGTCTGGAGACTAGAGATTTGGTCTGAGGTCAGGGCCAGGCATACCTGCGGGGGCTGGGGATTCAGTCTGGGACCCAGGAGCACTGGGTGCCATATGGCTCCCCCGAGGATAGAAGCAACCACTGTGTTCTCGGCTGTTCATGGATCAGTGACAGTGAGGTATTTTGGACTTCTAGAATAGACTTTCTAGGATGACTTGGAAAGTCAGCTGTTGTCACGGAGCCAGGAAGCTATGCAGCCCAGCAAAACAGACCTGAGTGTCCGTAGCGGAAAAGGGAACAGAGCCCCAGGACCAGACTGAACAATAGAGTCTGCCTGTGTCTCGTAAACACCGGATAAGGGACATGGAGGGGAAGGAAAAGGACTCAGTAGATGCCCTTCTGCTCCAGTGGATACTCAGGCCCTGAGGATGAGAGCTCATCTAGCCTTTCCTCCTGGTGCTTGACTACGGTGTCGTAGTCTTCCTCTGTTAGATGCCTGACCTGCCAGGTCCTGGGCAAGGGTGCCTCTACTTTCATCTCGTAGTCCCTCGACAACCCTGGGGCAAGGGTCCACTGTCTTCACCCTTCTCCACAGAAGACATGAGCAAGCTGTGCTCAGAGAAGGTTTGAGGGCTGTCAGAGGACATTGCAGAAAGTTTGGAGGCAGACCTTGGTTGGTCCACCTCCAGAGTTGGGACTTTAGCCCCTAGAGTGCGGTGAGTCTCCATTCTGTGGGTTAGGGATGCTGGACTGTGGGCGGGAGCCAGAAGCCCCAGGTCATGGTTCTCACAGCCTTATAGGAGTTGTGTCAGGCTTCCAGGCTTATTTCCTCATGGCCATGTGAAAATTAAATAAGCTTATAAGTGTGAAAGCGTCTGGGGCCATCAAGTGACCGGATGGGACTGGCAATCTCAGTAGGAACCTGAAACCCAACTCTGGAACTAGATTAAAGTGCTGCAAGGGTACAAGGCCACTTCCAGCTTGAGACTTCCCTTCCTGGCACTCACAGCCTGGCTATAAATAGATCTTTCCAGATTCCAGAAAACACTCCCAACCTTTCAGTCAAGGCAGTTTGTCCTTCACAGCCCCTCCCACAGGGAGGACCCCACCCTGCGTTTCCTTGGGAAGGAACCTCACACAGGCTTGGCCCACACCCCAGGCCTGGGCGGCAGAGGGCAAAGGCTTGGTGTAACAAGATAAGGAGAAGGGACCTACTCTCGGCCACCACCTCCTCCTCGGTTTCCTCAGCACCATCATCGAATTCTCCTACTTCCACCTGGACGGGGTTGGCTCCCACGGGTACCTGGGGTGGAGGGAGAAGAGTGAGTCAAATGCCCCACCCCACCCCCAGACCTGGAGGAAAGGGGCAAAGGCTGGAGGGGACTTGCCCGAAGCCTTGGGTACCCACAGGGGATGGGGATAGACATGCTGAAATGGGTGCTGGGTTCAGATCCCAGGAGGCACAAGTGCCAGGTCCAGAATTGAGACTGAATCTATGGACTCGCTGTACCTCAAGGGCCCAGAACTCTATGGAGATGCCCTAGAGGCCACCAGGGGTGTCAGGGCAAGAGGGGGTGCCAAGCTCCCTCCCCTTCCAGCTGCACCAGGGTAGTCTCCCTTTCATCAGTTGATATTTGGGGAGACTCTGGATGACCATCTGAGAAAAAAATGTCACACAATTCAAACAGTAAAAAACAAATTTCGAATCATAGCTCCCACCTATGAGGTTGCAGGGAGAGTCTGGGGAGCACTCGGGCGTGTGTCATCATTGGGGGATCTACAGGATTTACATCTGTGCTGTGCATGCATGTGGGAAGGGGAACAATGGCCTGCTCCGACAGCCCCCGTCTGGATTCCCCAGTGAGCGGATGTTGGCAGAGACGAGTCTGGGGCCCCCACCACCTACCTCGGCCACCTCGGCCACGGTTTCTTCCACCACTTCTGTCTCATCAGGCAAGGCTTCCTGTTGCTGTTGGGAGGTGAAAATGGGGTTCAGAGAGGTTGGGGCCCGGGCCAGCTTCCCACCACTAACATGCCTCAGCCTGGACCACTGAAGCTGGAGAGCTGGGAGAGAGGCTCATGGGAGATCCCCCGAGGCTGTGCCTCAGGACCTGCCGTGGGTAGACAACTCGGGCACAGGAGAAGCCAAACACGCAGGCCCTGTGGGGCTCCGGAGCACCGCGCTTTGTATAGTTATATCTGGAGTGTCTATCAAAACCCAAAAAGCATTTCCGCAGCTTAGACTCCCATAATGATAGGAGACCAACTGGTCTGATGCAGACCAACTCCCTTCAGATGGGAACACTGAGACCCATAGGGGATGAACCCTGAATTTTAACAGATGTCAGTATCTTCCCCACAAGTGTGATACTATCATCATCATCATTATTTGGCAATTCCTTCTTGGAGTCAATTTGGAGTGAGAAGAAGCAAGATAGCACATGACTTTGAGGTGCCTGGCTGGCTGGGGCTTGTTTTCCCATCACTCCCATCAGCATCCCCTTCTCTTCTGGAAGTCTTCATATGATAAAGAGCTCACTTCCTTCTAAAACAATCCTAGTCGCTTTCTGGGGAAGCTCTGGTCGCTAAACAAGTACATCTTCACATTACATGGAAATCTCTCTTCCCTGGAATCTCCTCCCAATGATCCTCATTCAGTTTTTATTTTGAGCTTATTAGTTTAAGGGAAAAAAATCTTAAAAAAAAAAAAAAAAGACAACTCAAGAAGGGGAAGTGCTTGTCCCCTCTGAACATCCAGGGCTGGTAGATTCAATGCCCCTGCGCTGGTGGTGGGAGGTAAGACCAAGAAGATGTGACTTTCAGGTACTCACAGGGGCTGCCAAGGCCCTCCCGGCCAGGCAAAGGAGAAAGAAGATCCAGGCCCTCATGGTGCTGGGAACCCTGTTGGGAGAAGAGAGATGAATAATTCAGTGAGGGCGAGGTTTCTCGATGGAGAGTTCCTCCTGACACTGAATTCCTGTGACATGCAAAATAATTTTAGATGATCCATGGTAAACGATAGTGAAAGACAGGGAGAAAGTTGCTTCTACTTGGTTCTCTTTTAATCCTGATGGTATGAGAAAGTCTCAGTTTGGTGCTAACGAGTCTTTAACATCTAACACTCTTCTCTCACCCTTTTGAACAGAGGGCAGGCCTCTGGCTCAGAGCCTCCGCAGGAAATGACATCCAGCTGGAATTTAGTACAGTTGTTCTGTCTCCTTTGTATCTAGTTTAACAGTTTCCTTCTATTTATGACAAAAGTACGCAGGTTTTTCCATTTACGGTAGGGATCTTGTCTCTTTCCTCAGTACATTTATTTAAATTTTTAAACAGTGATTGGACAAAGACAACTGGTTAATTAATCAAGTCTGGGCAATGTTGAACCGGATCTTGTTCAAGGGCCCTTCAATTGCTGATGTTCTAGGATTCTTTTCTTCCTATACCCCAGACTCTTCCCCTCCTCTTCCTCCTCTCCTGTCTTTCCCCTGACCTCCTTCTCCCTGCTGCTGCTGCTGCTGCTGCATCATTTTAGTCGTGTCCGACTCTGTGCGACCCCGTAGACCGCAGCCCACCAGGCTCCCCAATCCCTGGGATTCTCCAGGCAAGAATACTGGAGTTGGTTGCCATTTCCTCCTCCAATCCTTCTCCCTGCTGCTGCTGCTGCTGCTAAGTCGCTTCAGTCGTGTCCGACTCTGTGTGACCCCATAGACGGCAGCCCACCAGGCTTCCCCGTCCCTGGGATTCTCCAGGCAAGAACACTGGAATGGGTTGCCATTTCCTTCTCCAATGCATGAAAGGGAAAAGTGAAAGCGAAGTCGCTCAATCGTGTCCGATTCTTAGCGACCCCATGGACTACAGCCTACCCGGCTCTTCCGTCCATGTATTTTCCAGGCAAGAGTACTGGAGTGGGGTGCCATTGCCTTCTCCGATCCTTCTCCCTACCCCTCTTTAATAAGAGAATTTAATAGGCAGCAACCCCTTGCCAATTTGAGACAGTGAGGCCTACATTCTAAAACAAAGAACGATAGTTTTCAAGTATAGCCAGTGGAGACTTATGGCATACTTTCCTCCATTCTGCCCAGGAGGGATGGCACTTCTCTGGATTCTGTGTGGAAACTACCCAAATGCTTGCATATGTTTTGTGTTACCTTCTGTTTCCCCTTCACAGCTAAAAGATGTTAACTGAGATCTAGAAAGTTCTCTAGAAAATTCTCCCACCCAGGTCACTGCTGAAACCTTCCTCTTGATGCTGAGCTCTCGACTCTAACAATCTAATGACTGGAGGGCATCTTGGAGCAGAATCTCTGATGATTTGCTGCCAGAATGCTGTCCCTAACCAAGGAACTGCGGTGGGAATGTTTTGTTTCTTGTCCTAACTCAATGAACTTCCATTTCCAAATGGCTTTAGAAAGTCCTTCCTTCTACTGTTCAGCTTGCCTCCCTTCAAGCTTCTCCTGGTCTGCTGTGATCATCCATCTATGCCACACAGAGCAAGCATGCTCCCCTGCTCCTAAGCAGCTTTTAGTCAATGTGGGCAGTGGCCATGTCTTCCCCCATTTGTCCCTGGCTCCTTCCAAGATTTCTCAACTGACCAAGCACCTCGGTGGGAGGTACCATGACATCATGGAAGAAACACTTAGCTTGGAGCTAAATCCCAAGGATTCTGGTTCTGTCTCAATATTAACTTGGTATATTGGTTCAATCCTTCATCCTCTCTAGACCATGGTTTTCCTCTTCTATTACTTGAGAGGGTTCGACTAGCTGAGCTTTGAGGTGGTAGCCTGAGCCCTTGAGATGCCCTTTAACTGTCCCAAGCACATGCTGGTCTTGACAAACATCATCCCCTCCATTATCCCCATCTTCACTTAAATTATGGTATTTGCGTAGCAGAAAGAGGCACCAGAAGGGAAGACTTCATAATGGTCCTCTATTGGGGTTGAAATAGACACTAAACCTCAGTATTCCATGGCATGTATAAGAAATAAAACCAACAGAAATTTAAAGAAATCAACTGGGGGCTTGGCTTTGCTTCACGGTGTCCCCAACTCCAATCTGAATGCAGTCTTCCCTTTCCAGGAGGTTTTGGAAATGTTCCTCACCCCTTTCCCCCGACACAGAGTTGTATGTTGTCTTCCCTCCTCCACTTCTCTCAGGCCTAGAGGTAGAAAAATCTCCTTTCTTGCTTCCCCGCTTGGAGACAAAAGCAAAACAATGCCTGCATGTGGCTTTGGATGAAAGGAACAGGAGAGAAAGCATGAATGAAAGGCTTGTCTGAGATCGTTAGAAGTTGAAGGGTCAGAGACTCATAACAGGAATAAAAAAAGTCACCTTGTCTGGGCTCCAATGACAGACAAGTCATACTGTTAGAGAAGCAGCCCAGCTAGGGCTGGAAATGCAATAAGCTTCAGGTTGGAGAGCCAGGAAGACTAGCATCTCCAGGGTTTGTGTCCTTCATCCGAGCAGAGGAACTGCTCCTCCTCTGTGACCAGGGAAAGATATGTGGGTTGGCTCTTCTGTCTGTCCTACCTCACCAGCCTTGCTCTTTCCCAGTGGCACACTGACTCTTTCTGCCACCCCCATCCTTGGTGCTGCAGCCAGAAGAGAAAAGTCATTCTAGATCTCACGGTGCATTAAAATTTCTAAAGGCCTCACACACTGGCACCACGGCATGGGAGGGCTGTGAGTCCCGTTGTTCCGATGAGCGGTCTGAGATGGAGAGGGAGGAAGTCAGACAACATTCAGGCCCCTTCCAAGTTGACAAAACTCCTCCTCATGGACTTGGGTTGTGCCTCATAGAGGTTTTCTTTGAGACTGGGGTGGGGATCGGGGAGAAGAGTGGGATGTTAAGAAAAGGACACACAGTCTTGGAGGAGGAGGTGTTTCCCTAATTTGGGGGTTTGCCAAGTTTTCCCTCATCCCAACATCCTCTTCATCCAGATTGTTTGATGGGAGGGAAGGGCAGCATTGGACGGTTCTCGAATGTATGACCATACTCCCTGCATACCCATGAGCTTCCTGTCTGAGGTTCTCTAACCACCACTGGTCAAAGAGGCCAGGTGCCCATCCTGCAAAGGTCAGGGCGTGCATCAGTAACCCTAGCAAGGTCAGAACACAGGGCCAAACCCCAGCATCCAGAAATGATCAGCTGTGCACACATCCTTTGCCAATCAAACCTAGGCCTGGCATGCCCATCTGGTGAAAATATAAACACCTTTGTATAAATGAGCAGTATTAAATAAAAACTCTGTATCTCTTTAGTTTGTAATGATGCCTGTGTTTATCCTTTTAAGAATGTTTTCATAATCTGGCATCCCACTGGGGGCTGAAGGCATGTCTTTCTACCTTATAGTACAGAAGAGAGGGCTGAGGCCCAGAGGGGAAAAAACCTGCCCAGAGCCCCAGGGAGAGGGTGGCAGGGCTGAATGAAGACCAAGGCTGCCCCCCTCCACCTCTGGCCTGCCCTCTGCCTCACCTGCTGTTTCCCTTGGCAGCAGTTCCTCCGCTAGGTGCTCACCTGATGGGGCCCAGTTGGGCTGTGAACTGGCCCAAGGTACCCTGGAGGAAATGAGACTGGGGGGGGGGGGGGTGGGCGGGGGAGCAGGAGGTGTGTTTCCCTTGGCCCAGCGGTCATCAGATGCAGACTTAGCTCACTCCCACCCCGCCACTGCCCCTGCCTCTTGTTCCGAACATCCAGTCCTTTCCTTTTGCCTTTATTTGCTCTGGAGACGGCTGAAAACCCGTCCCTGGCTGCCAGCAGGACCCGAAGCTGAGGTCACCTCTCCTCCTTTAGAAAGAGTCTGGGGATGGAAAAATACAGCCTCCACCCCCCCCCACCCCACCCAAGTTCATCTCCCTTGAAACATAAAGGGCCTCCTGTGGGCTTTCTCTGGACACTGAAGGGTTGCTGAAGGACAGAACTAGGGAAAAATCTTGGAATCATTAAATTTTAGACTTTGGATCTTGGAATCATAGACCCCTGAGGACATGAAGCACAGAATCTGGGTTACAGTCATCAAATCTGATTTGAGTAGAAGAGTTTATGAAGCAATGCAGTCTAACAGAACTTTCTAAGATGATGAAAATATTCTATATCTGCATTGTGTAATGTGATGGCTAGTGGCCACCGGTGGTTATTGAACACTTGAAATGTTGCTAGTGCAAATGAAGGGCTGAAGTTTTCCTTGTATTTCATTTTAATTAACTTAAATTCTACGTAACCACATGTGGGTAGTGGCTACCATATTAAGACAGAGCTTGCTTAGTCCCTCAGTCATGCCCAACTCTTTGCAATCCTGTGGACTATAGCCCACCAGGCTCCTCTGTCCATGGGATTCTCCAGGCAAGAACACTGGAGTAGGTTGCCTTTCCCTTCTTCAGGGGATCTTCCAAACCCAGGGGTCAAACTCAGGTCTCCTTCATTGCCAGTGGATTCTTTACTATCTGAGCCACCAGGGAAGCCCATATTAGACAGAGTGGTTATCAACTTTTATAGAGGCATTATGGCAGAGAGGTAAGCCCAGGGGCTCTGGAGACAGAATATATAGGTTCAAACCCTGGTTCTGCCATATAGCAGTTGTGTGACTTTCAGAAAGTGATTTTCCCTCTCTGGGCCTCAGTTTATTTCTCCATCTTTAAAATGAAAATAACATACTTACCTTGAAAGACTCATGGGTGATTACAAGAGATAAGCATCAGAAGAGTATCTTAAAAAACAAAGATCCCAGAATCTCCATTCCCCTTGAAAATCCAGGACAAGAATCCTAGCTCTTTGTTCATGGCCCAGGGGGAACAGGTGCTGGGCTGGAACAAAGTAGGCATTGCTCCTTTTGGTCTCGGGCACTCCAGCCCAGCCTCCACAGGCACAGTGAGGAAGCCAGGCCCCAGGCTGCCCTCTCAGTTGGGCTGCTGACGCAAAGCAGGCATCTTGCTTCCACCATTTGGCTTACTAACAAGGGTTCCCAAAACACATGTTCCTGGTAAACAAGCCCAAAGAGAGGAAAACAAGTCTAGAGGCTAATAAAGGAACTCGTGAGTGAGCCAGGCCCACCAGAATGCCAGGACTCAGAAGGAGGCCTGAGACAGTCCAGAGAGGTGCCACTGTGGCCAATGTGGCCACGTGGGCACTCACACCCCAGGGAGCACACACAGCCACTCAGAGGTGATGTGGAAGTCAGGATCCCTGGGATTGAGTCTTGGCAGTGCTGCCCCCAGCCCACCCTTCAAATTAGGATAGGCTCCTCTGCTCCTTGGCTTCACCTAGTGCCACTCCTCTGCACAACGCAGAGGTTGTTTTAGATCAGTGGTGTTCAGAGTCATACAAGCCAGGGAGCCTTTCTCTCAATGAAGTCTTCTGCGGAAGTCCAAGTTTGAAATAACTAAGAGCCGTTTACTTTTCTTGTACATATGAATGCACTATTATCTATTCAATGAATCAGCTTGAAATAAAAAAAAAAAAAACATTGTTGAGATGGGAGCTGGCACTGGGACACTCCCTGAGATGCCTTGGAGAACCTCTAAGTTCTTTCATGAGAAGAGTTTGAAGACCCTGAGGCCACAGTCCCTAAGGTTCCTTTCAGCCCTGACGTTCCAAGTCAGCTGAGTCAGAAGCCTATCAGAGGACCGCCTTTCCCAGCTTGGGCCTTGACTCCCTGCTTCCACTTCTAACAATTCTTGCTGGAAGGGAAGAAGCTAAGGGAAACATTTAGGGCAGCAGTCCCCAACCTTTTTGGCACCAGGGACCAGTTTCATGGAAGACAATTTTTCCACAGACCAGGGCGGAGTGGAGCATGTGATTAAAGCACATTCTATTCATTGTGCTGCTGCTGCTAAGTCGCTTCAGTCATGTCCGACTCTGTGCGACCCCATTGCTATTATTATTACATCAGCTCCACCTCAGATCATCAGGCATTAGGTCCTGGAAGTTGAGGACCCCTGTTTTAGGGTGCTTAAGCACAGGTTTGAAGAGGTTCAGAGGCAACTCGGAAATAGCCCCAGAGCATGAGACTGGTATCAGTCTGACAGATGTTCCATAAACACATCTAAGATGCCACGTTTTGCTGTGGTTAGAAGCCCCAGGGTGGAGCTTTAGGCTCTCCCCGTTGGCTCCCCCTAGCGACCACTGGTGCATCTGGGTGACCACAAATGGAAGGGATGAGAAATAACATCAAAGTGTCCAGGCTGTCACATCCTAAACATAGCAAGCAAATCCATGGCACATGTGGCTCCACCTGCCCCTCCTGTGCATGTGGCAGACATTACTAATCAATCATATGACCTTTCCCCCTAAAGTCCAGTTCAGTTCAGTCGCTCAGTCGCGTCCGACTCTCTGCAACCCCATGAATCGAAGCACGCCAGGCCTCCCTGTCCATCACCAACTCGTGGAGTTCACTCAAACTCATGTCCATCGAGATGGTGATGCCATCCAGCCATCTTATCCTCTGTCGTCCCCTTCTCCTCGTTGGACTCAAATCCTGGACACAGTTCTTTTGGCAGTTGCTACCAATGGATTGGTGGTATCATGCCAAGCAACACCTCTTTGCCATGCTTCTGATTTTAGAGATAGGAAGACTGAGGATCAGAGAGGGAAAATAATTCACTTGAGGTCATACGTGGCAAGCTGGTATCTGGACTGAACTTCCAGATATTCAGAAATATCAGGACGTTTGGGAAATTGTTTATTTTTCCATTTGATTAGTCTAGGATCCTATGGCCATAACTAACACATAAGGGGCCAGAAAGATCCTCATAATAAAACATAATAACATAAAGGGTGCTGCAGTCATGTCCGACTCTGTGCGACCCCATAGACGGCAGCCCACCAGGCTCCCCCGTCCCTGGGATTCTCCAGGCAAGAACACTGGAGTGGATTGCCATTTCCTTCTCCAATGCATGAAAGTGAAAAGTGAAAGGGAAGTCACTCAGTCGTGTCCGACTCTTAGCAACCCCATGGACTGCAGCCCATCAGGCTCCTCCGTCCGTGGGATTTTCCAGGCAAGAGTACCGGAGTGGGGTGCCATTGCCTTCTCCGAAAGATCCTCATATGAAATGGGTTAATACCACATTTCTGAAACAACCCAGCTAGAGTGAGAGTTGGTATCTCCATTTCTACTTTGCCTACAGACATCAAGGTCTATAACTGGACAAGTGAGTGCAGAGTTAATGTCCTGTCTAGACATCTCCTGGATAAGAAGGAGACTGTTTTCCTAAATAATTCTGTCAAGTCACTGGTTGCAGTCACCTCTTAGCCACCTCCTGTTGCCCTAATGACAAAGCCATGTGGGCTGTGTCAGGTCATGGCAAGCCAGCAAAGGAGGAATAGAGGTAGCTCTTATCACTTGTTATCCATGGGGCTTGTTGACTACAGGGAGGAGTGTCAGGAGAGTACCAAACTGCTCAAAGGAAACCAACAAAAAAAGCCAAAATGAACATCTGGATGTTTCCAGATGTCTGAAAATTTGGCTCAGACATGTTTGCTGCGTGACTTTGAGTTATTCTCCCTTCCTGAGTCTCAATTTCTGTCTATAATATACAACAGGTGCTCAGATGGTAAAGAATCTGCGGGCAGTGCAGGAGACTGGGGTTCAATTTATGGGTTGGGAAGATCCCCTGGAGAAGGAAATGGCAACCCCATCCAGTATTCTAGCTGGGAGAATCCCATGGACAGAGGAGCCTGTTGGTTGACATACAGTCCATGAGGTCGCAAAGAGTCAGACGTGACTGAGCAACTAACACTCAGGCGTCTATCCCTCCGCCATGACCTGTAGTTAGGTCTGGCTGTGCATGTCTGTGTGTGGCTACAAATGGCAATTGTGTATTTGCATAAGTGACCAGTGACCTTGAGTGACCAGTCACTGACCAGTGACCAGTGACCACTGTGTGAAGCTTTGTATGTGATGCTGCGTGTCTACCTGACTCAGCATCTGTGGGTTTCAGCCCATATAGGTGAGGGTCAGAGTTTGCATATGCATCAGATGGACATCCGAGACTTGCCTGTGAGTCAAGGTATTCCTCAGAGAGAGCCATGAGTACATGACCCCCTGTGTCTGCTCATGTATTGAAACATTTATTTTCAGCTGTGCCAGTGGGTGCCTGTCGGTGAAATCAATGTTTATATACTTGGCATCCTCGTGGGTTTGTGTCTGTCCCTGTTTATCCCTGCACACATACCTGTCTAAATAACGTCAAAAATCAAATATTTTCCTGTTTACCTCACATCCTCAGCTCTTTCCTCCACCATCCTTTTCTATTTATAGCTTATTTTTTTAGCAAGGAAAACTGCTCTTGTGAATAGCAAACCCCAGCCACACAATTGGTTGACAAGTCTCTACAGATGGATAAAGATTTTAGCACGACTATTATGCAATCCAAGTTCCCCTAGCCCCTCCTCTCTTGTTTCCTTTTCAACTAGGGGGCCAGGAGCTGTTAAAGGGGGCAGCCAGGGGGCCGACTATTCTTTCTAATGAAAGCAGCACCTGGCAGTTGGGTTCACAGGACTTCAGAGCTGAAAGGGCACCTGGAGACCCTAGGTTAGATTCCCCATTTAACAGATTAGGGAACTGAGTCTGGAGATGGGAAGTGTCTTTCCAAATGTCACTGTGAGTTAGGTTCCACCTCTGCCTTTGCCTTGGACACTGGAGGGTGCAACACTCTTGGGAAATATGAAGGTGCCCAAATCAAAAGAATTTGGACAATATTTATTTTGCTTACATGTGCGTGTCACCACTTTTAGTAAAGGGAAGTTGTATCCAAACCCTAAGATGATGAAGCTGCCGAACAAAAAAGCCGGGAATGATGTCACCAAGTCTTTGGATGCCATCAATTCATCCATTCTAAAAACCCATCTCATTAGGTGAGAGGGCCACAGTGTAGCAGGCGCTTCTCTGTGTATCATCCCCGTTTTGTCCACATAGTATCCCTTTGAGGTGGTGGTGTTATCACTTTTTGAACCAAGGAGGACCTGGTTCCCCTTGAACCTGGGGCTCAGAAAGAAGAAGCCATTAGTTCAAGGTCAAATGGCACCTTTGAGGTAGAGGTGGTTTTAAAACTTGGGTCTTCAAGTAGCCTATCCCAGGAAGCAGGAAGCATCTTATAGCCCCACAGCTGCCCTGGGGTCCCGGGAGATTGGGAGATTGGGAGATTGGGAGGGCAGGACCTATAATTTGCCCTCTTGGGATGGAGTGGAGTGGGGGACATTCAGACCTACAGAGCCTGATATTCTGTTTCTAGTGTCCCCTCCCAGCCAGCAGGCAGAGACCCTGAAAAAAAGGTTACCGTGGCAACTCGCATTCCTCCTAGAGTGAGTCATAGCAAAGAAGAGCCTTTTGGTGGGTGGGACTTGGAGAAAGTTTCAAAAGTTGATTCCTTCTCCAGGCACCCTCCCTTCCCTCCCCCTCCCTCCCTCAACTCCAGCTCCCGGCTTTGTCGATGTGGCAGCTGATGGCTGCAAGTTAACTCTCTCTTCCCCCCAACCACTCCCATTTCAAAGCTTTTCATCCTCCTGCAAATACACCTTCACTTCCAGTCCCCACCCTCTCCATCTCCCACATCATGCCCTCTGACTACTTGGAGGGGCAGGCGTCCATTTGAGAATATTTTTAAGACTGAAGGCTGTGAACACCCTCTTGGATATTGCCACTAACTCTGTCTCTATTTCTGTCTGTGTCTATCTCTCTCTCACACACACACAACTGTATATACAATTTTAAGGGGCTTGCAATTTCCTCGAAAACTAGCCAAAGGCTAGTCCATGAATTCTGCTTTAAGAGACCTTCATTGGAAAGTTCAGAAGACGTCGGGCATCCCAAACATCATTGAGTCCATTCCTCTTACTTTACAGACAGGGAGACTAAGTCCAGGGGAGACATTTACCTAAGATCACATGTAAAATGTATGTCTTCAGTCTGTCCCCCTACTTCAGATGTGCTTCTCATCCTCTCTCAGCACTTGGGGTGCACAGAAATTCAACCGCAGAGAAAACCCTTTCTCTTTGTGTTCTGCATAGAATAGCATTTTCTGGAGGAAAACATGTGCCCCTCTGTTTCTTTTTGGGTGGACTGGGCTTCCTGGAAGACATGCCTTCCCCAAGGCCCCCCTTTCCACTTGGTGCTCTTAGGGACTCAGGAAGCCTGCTCATGAACCAGCCAGTGAAGCCATAGGTAGGAAGGGCTTTACCTGAAGACCTAACAGCAGCCTAGAGTTTGAACTTCTCATGGCAAAGGTGTGAGAAGGTCGCCCTGAAACCCTCTCCATCTTGTCTTCTCCCTCCCACTCTTTGCAGCACACCACCACCACACCCAGTCTCCCATCGGACCCTGCGCCTCTCTGGACCCTATCGGATATCAGGGGTCTTCAAATCTAGACACACGGAGGGCTACTACTGCTGAGTTTCCTGCGTTTACACCCTGGGGAGCCCGGGATGAGAACAATGCCTAACCCCGGGCTGATTGTCTGACAGTGCTATTTCAGGCTGAATGGCACCGGAATTGGTGTGTGTGTGTGTGTGTGGGTGTGTGTTGGAGAGGGTGGAGGTTGAGAGGGGAGAAATTCCAGGGCAACAGGAGCCTTCACAGAGGTGCTGATGAAAGGTGAAGACCCCCTCTTATCCCTCCAAAGATCAGTTTATCACCCAGGCCAAGTCCCTTTAGGAAAACAGAGTGCAAGAACCAAGTTTAGAAAGTTTCTCCTCCTGGAATGGGAAGCAGGGCAGACTCTGGTGGCCCATCCCTCTTGCAGCTGTGCCCAGATCATATTCCCAGGAAAGGAAGAGGTGGCCCCCACTTGTAAAGGCAGCGTCTGAAACCCGAGAGACAGGCGCAGAGAGGGACAGGGAGAAAATACTCTCTCAGAGACAGTCGGATTACTTTCTGCAAATCCAAAGGGGAGACCACATGATCTCAGTTTCACCTGAGGAGTTAACAGGCAGCAAGTCTGTGTCCCTTGCCCTTCAGGAGAGCAAGGATGGAGTCCCTCGCCCAGAGACCTCCCAACACAGCTTCTTTTCCTTGTACACAAAGTGAGGAGTGGGCCAGGGTGCAGGGGGTGCAGGCCTAGAAGAGGGACAGGCAGGGCAGGGGTCGGACATACCTCAGTGGCAGGCAGGCAGGCAGCAGGCAAGCTCCGGGCAGTCTGGAGGTCTGCAGGAATGTGAGGGGCTTAGAGCCTGGCAACAGGAAACCACTCAGAGCTCTGGGCTGGGTCTGTCTCCCCCTCCACCCCGTGGTCCCTCCTCCTCCTGTGTCTCCTCCTTCCCCTCCCCTCCCCTCCCCTTCTCCCCACAGCCAAAGCTGTCTCTGTCTTCCAAGCCTTTCCTCCTCTCCTCGCGGTGGGCTGTCCTGACCCGCCTCCCAACCCCGCCCGCCACATGGGTTCTGGAGCTCTTGCCTAGACAGACTGACCGAGCAGAGCGCTGGGACTGGAAAGGCTGGGGGAATCATCTAGAACAGTCCCCTCCTCATTCAGAGGGGAACTGAGGCCTAGAGGGGACAAGGGATCACCCACCCAGGGTTCCCAAGGGGAATATCGAGGCCCAAGTGTCTGGAGTGTCTGACCGATGATCTTTACAAGAGCTCCCTGGCATCATGCAGTGCTGAGGAGGGCAGAGCCCTGCGAGGGGGTTGTATCTGTGGCAAAGGCAAGGCCAGGACTTGCCTCTGTACAGACTGAAGAAGCTGCCATTGATGGCGTCATCACTGATGGCTCGGGATACTGTCTAAAAATAACCACTCAAACTCTTAGCTGTGCCACCGATAGACACAGAAGGGGTTGGCCATCTAGCTGGGGAAATCTGTGTCATCAGTATAGAATAGATAAGGTGATTGCTGATACATATTACGATCACAGAGATAACAATGACCAAGGTTTACTTGGGACTTAGAATTTTCTCGGCAAACCCTTGACATAGATACTGTTACTATGCTGATTTTACTAATCAGGAAACAGAGGCGCTAAGAAGCTGTTACTTGCCCAAGATCACCTGTCTAGAAGTGGGGTAGGCAGGCGGATTCTACATTCAGTCCGGGTCACTTATTTTTTAAATTAGGTATTTATTTTTGGCTGCCCTGGGTCTTTGTTGCTGCAGGTGGGCTTTCTCTGGCTGGCGATGAGTGAGGCGTACTCATCATTGTGGTGCTTTGGCTTCTCATCGTGGTGGCTTCTCTAGCCGCGGAGCACAGGATCCAAGGTGCATGGGTTCAGTAGTTGTGGCACACGGGTTTAGCCGCTCCACAGCATGTAGGACCTTCCCAGATGAGGGATTAAACCTGTGTCCCCTGCATTAGCAAGTAGATTAGCCTCTAGATACCAGGAAGTCCCAACCTGGTTCACTTTGATGTGGATGAACTCTTGATATGACAGGTCTTAGTTAAATATTTATGAGAATATCAGTGAGTGTATGAATATTTATGAGTGCGCAGCTCACATCTGGAGAAGTGTAAGAATTAATATCTGGTCCTTGTCGTCAAGGTGCTTGGATCTTGCTGAGATCCAAGCCTTAGGCATTCACCCACTCATATGAGTGGTTCAGACTCTGAGGTTTATCCCTGGGGGGTTAGAGTGGCAGGGTTTCTGAGTTGGAGCAGGCAGAGAAGGCTTCCTGCAATAGGTAGCTCTCAAAGCATGAACTGGGTTTGAATAAAATGAAAAGGGAGAAGGCAGAGAACATTCTCATGAATTTCTGCACGATGTGGGCTCTGCCTTCTCTGCCATCCTCTCCTCCTGTCACTCTCCTCCTTTTTTCACTCTACTCTATCCTCACTGGCTTCCTTTCAGTTCCTCAACAATTGAAACATTATTGCCACCCCAGGGGCTTTGCACTTGCTCTCACCTCTGTTGGGAACTTTCTCCCATCTGATTTTCTTGTGCCTGGAGTTTTTTTGCCCTTCAGATCTCTGTCCTAATGTCAGCTCCTAAAAGAGGCTCTCACAGGCTTAGTTCAGCACCTTGCCCTGCTTTGCGTCCTTCCTGGCACTTGTCATGATCAGGAGTGATTTGTCACCTGTGCTGGACAGACACGGCCTGAGAACAGGCACTTCACGTGTCTTATCCGCTGCAGCGCTCCAAGTCTAGAGCAGTGGTCAGCACAGAACAGGCACTTCACATGTCTTATCCGCTGCAGTGCTCCAAGTCTAGAGCAGTGGCCAGCACAAAGCTGGCTCTCAGTCAGAGTGGAAGCTGTCTTTTACTAGGGTTCCAGCCTGCAATAGTGCCCAGTGCTGGTCTTCACTGGTCTTCAGGTGCAGTAAAGTCAGGAAGAAAAAGATAAATAGCATATGATATTGCTTATATGCAAATCTAAAAAGAATCATACGAATGACCTTACATACAAAACCAAAACAGACTCAGAGACTTAAAGAACGAATTTATGGTTAGCAGTGGGGAAGGGTTGGGGGGGCATAAATTGGGAGATTGCAATTGACATAGACACACTGCTGCTGCTGCTGCTGCTGCTGCTAAGTCGCTTCAGTCGTTTCTGACTCTGTGCGACCCCACAGATGGCAGCCCACCAGGCTCCCCCGTCCCTGGGATTCTCCAGGCAAGAACACTGGAGTGGGTTGCCATTGCCTTCTCCAGTGCATGAAAGTGAAAAGTGAAAATGAAGTCGCTCAGTCATGTTTGACTCAGCGACCCCATGGACTGCAGCCCACCGGGCTCCTCCGTCCATGGGATTTTCCAGGCAAGAGTACTGGAGTGCGGTGCCATCACCTTCTCCCATAGACACACTACTATATATAAAACAGATAGCTAACAAGGACCTACTGTATAGCACAGGGAATGTTCCTCAATATTCTGTAACAACCTAAATGGGAAAAGAATTTGAAAAAGAACAGATACACTTACATGTATAACTGAATCACTTTGCTGTATACCCGAAACTAACACAACATTGTTATCAACTGTACTCCACTATAAAATGCAAAGTTAAAAAAAAGGGAGGGGGGAGATTCTTGAACCTGAGAAAGTCTGGGTGTCTGTGCATTTTTCATTAGAGAAGGCCCATGGCTTCCTTCAGGTTTTGAAAGGGATGAGTCAGAAATCCATGAAAGTATTTCTGCACCAGCTGACCACCAAGACCTCTCCCAGTTGCACAGATCAAGAGCTCTGCCTCAGCTGTTTAGTACAGGGTGCTGGCAGATTCCTCAGATATCTGTTTGCACTGTGGACAGATGTGTGCTTTTATAGGATTGGTTGCTATAGCTCCCAGGGATCATGGGGACTAAAATTAACTTAAACATTGTGTTTTTCTTCATAAACTAAGATAATGATTCTGATGAAAGTGAGCTGATGGAACCATTCCCAGTGTTTGGCTGGAGTTCTCACGAGGCCTTCAGCTCAGGAGCTAGAAAGCTGACTGGGGCTAGGCCAAAGCTCTGGGACAAAGATCCCATCTGGGGGCTCTCTGTGGGGGGACCCTGAGCCTGGATTCCTCAGAGGAAAACTTGGAAGGTTTTCTGTCTAGGTCCTCCCTAGCACCCTGAGGGGACAGGAGCCTCTGAAGCAAGATGGCTTGGACCTAGGGAGGGAGACCATTAGGACTAAGGCTGGTCCTCTGGTCACCACCAAGGGAAGAGAGAGAAGTATACTTGGGCCAGGGGTGCTGGTCCTGGGTGCCAGGCCCTGCTCTGACACTGCGTCGCTGAGTGACACAGGCTCATCCCTGCTCCTGTCTGAGCTATGCCTTTTCCTTGGTTAGTATACTGGACAGCATGATGGTAGTCCTGTGTGTGCTCAGCTGCTTCACCTGTGTCCAACTCTTTGCCACCCTGTGGGCTGTAGCCCACCAGGCTCCTCTGTCCATGGGGTTCTCCAGGCAAGAATACTGGAGTGGGTAGCCATTCTCTTCTCCAGGGGATCTTCCCAACCCAGGGATTGAACCCAGGTCTCCTGCATTGCAGGCAGATTCTTTACCGTCTGAACCACCAGGGAAGCCCCATAGTAGTCATAAGAGCCAATATTTGTTAAACACCTTCTATGTGCCAAGCACTGAGCTAAGTGCTTGGTGCATATTTTCTGACCTAACCTTTATGAGATAGGAACTATTATCCCCATTTTAGAGATGTGGAAAGTGAAATTTCAGATCCATAATTTGCCCAAGCTCATGCACCAAGTACATGATTGAATCAGAGATTCAAATCCAGGTATAAGGGACACCAGTGCCCAAGTGCTTAACCTACTACACTCCACTTCTCCTAAGTTCCCCTCCATCTCTGCCGTCTGTGGGCTCTGGACTGTACCACCACTGGGTGCCCATCTCCCTAGTCGGGTGTGTTGCTGACCCCACATCAGATTGGATCAGCTTTTCACCTTGCAGAATGAGAAGTCAGCCCCTTGGGGTCCCTACCAGCTGCCCATCACCCCGTCCAGCTTCTCACCCGCTGTGCTCCTTTAGGTACCACCCCTGCTCCCTTGATCCTTCCCTTCTTGACATAGCACCCAGCACAGCTTTAGAACTCCAGGACAGTGCCCACAAGTGCACGGTGTCCAGGCTCCCATACCTCCCAGAACGTCAGCTGCCTCCATCACTCATTCATGGATTCCACTCCACAGAGGCTGTATCCATAAGTAGGGCCAAGGCTGTCTTCATGCCTTTTACATTCTAACAGCTAGAGGCAGGTGATAAATAAAGTTTCAGGTTGTGATCAGTCCTATGAATGAACTAAACAGGATGACTTGAGAAGGTAATGGGAGAATTATTTACTGATAGGGTGGTCAGGGTAGGCCTTTGGAGGAGGTCAATTTTGGAGAAAAAATGAATGATGAGTCAGTGAGAAGGGCTGGGGGAGGAGTGTTCCAGGCAAGGGGAGAATAACTGCCAAGACCCTGACTTCTTCAAGTGACTGAAAATGTGGCTAAAATTATAGATCAGAGATTTCCCTTCTCCTCATGGCCTTCCTCATCCTCCTCTCCTTCCTCTTCCTCTGCTTCATCCCTGTTCTTCATCTCCTTTCTCAGTGAATGACAGAGCCATCCTGTGAAGGAATTGGGGAAATAGGGAATTAGAACCTAGGCTGTAGATATAGAGAAACTGAGGCCACAGTCCCTCAGTGGAGATGGGACTCCAAACCAGGTCTCCTGAGCCCTGGCTCAGAGACCGAATCTCAGGCTCACTGAGAGCCTGCTCACCCTTCTGCTCATAACTCCAGAGCTTCTGTCGCCTGGACCACATGATGGACCATCTCTGGGAGCTGAACTGGGGTCGGGTGGGCCACCAGTGTTAGCAGGTACGAGCAGAACTACCTAGAGAGGAAGCGAGAGGTCCAAGCTCTGGAAACAGACAGGGAGACTGTCAATTTGACTTCTAGCAAGAAGGAAGGCAACCAAGCAGAAAGTTGAGTAAATAGAAGCAGTGCCAAGAAACGTCCCCTCAGGCCTCACATCAGAAGCAGTGTCAGCATCTCAGTGGTTCAGAGCTCCAAGGCCATAAATCCTGAGTGGGCCTTGCGAGCAAAAAAAAAAAAAGTTTTGTATGTGGGAACTTGAGGGCCTCGGGGAGACCAGCTCCCCTTGGAACAATTATGAGTAAACTAGAAAGAGAGATGACAATTTCCAATCTTTCTCAGCAGACACTGGGCAAAACACTTATGTTCATTAGCTCTTTTAAACTTCCCTTAATATACACACTTAGCTAGGATATTAGTTTTCCATTATTGCTATAATAAATTATCCCAAACTTGGTGCCTTAAAACACACATTTATGACTTTACATTTCTGGAGGTCCTAAAATCAAGGTCTTGGCAGGGCTGTGTTCCTTCTGAAGGCCTGAGGGGAGAATCTGTGTCCTTGCCTTTTTCAGCTTCTAGAGGCCAGCTGCCTTGCTTCACCTGTGGCCTGTTCTCCATCCTCCAAGCACATCTTTCCAACCTCTGTTTCCTGTGTTGCATCTCCTTTTACTGACTTTACCCTCTCACCTCCCTCTTATAGAGACTCTTGTGATTACATTGAGCTCACCCGGATAATCTAGGATAATCTTCCCATCTCCAAGGCCTAACTTCACCTGCAAAGTTGGTCCCTTTGGCCATATTTATAGTTACAGGAATAAGAACATGGACTTTCTGGAGGAGAGTGGGTATTATTTTGTCTACCATAGGGAGGTACAATTGCTTCCCAGGTGGCATTAGTGGTAAAGAACCCACCTGCCAATGTAGAAGATGCAGAAGACTCGGGTTCAGTCCCTGGGTTGGGAAGATCCCCTGGAGGAGGAAAAGACAACCCACTCCAGTATTCTTACCTGGAGAATCTCATGGACTGAGGATCCTAGCAGACTATAGTCCATGGGCTTGCAGAGTCAGAAACGACTGAAGTGACTTAACATGCATGCATGGAGGTGCAATTACTGTTCCCATTCCAGAGATGAGGAAAGAAAGGTTCAGAGAATTAAATAGCTTGCTCAAAGTCCCACTGTTGTAAAGCTAGAAATCTACACAAGTAGCTTAACTCCAGACCCCAGCTCTCTGTCGCTTCCCTAATCACAACCCTGCCTGTGCCATGTGAGGCTCCCTCCCTTCCCCTATCTGACCCAAGCCCACCCATCCTTTGAGCTCAGGCTGAATCTTTGTTAGTCTTTCAAAGTTTAAAGCTGATAGAGCCCTTCAGCTCTATCCAGGCCTACTCCTCCTTGTATGGCTGGGGAAATGGAGGATTGTACAGCCCAAGGTCACAGTATAGAAAGCTAGGCTTAGAGCCCTGGTCTCCAGGCCCAAGTGGAGGCCAACTCTGGCTGCTCCAAGTCTCTGGAGGCAGGGACGGGGCCACCTGATCCCTTTGGACTTAAGATTATGTATCAAAACTCTGACACACACCATTTGTGCATCTGGCTGAAGGTCAAGCCTGCCAAACTAAGACAGCCCAGGCAGAGGGAGACTGACTCAGCCTGTCTTCCTGTTACTGTATCTTTCCCTGGGCGGGCCCTCCCATTGGCTGAAGGGCACAAAGAGCCCATTGTTCTCTGGTTGTTGGGCTGAGTGGCGAATGACCAGGGCAAGGCCAAAGGGAGAGGAGGGTGGAATTTCATGTCAGCACCCGCTGTACTCTCAGCACTCCCACCAGCAAATTCACATTCCCCATCAGCTCTCAACAGTTTATAAAGGACTTTTCTTCCCATATCTTAGGGAGCAGCACAGTCAGTCCCTCAGGTAGAAAAGTAAGGATTCACTCAGCACATTCAGGGCTTGAGCAGACAGAACGTTCTGCTCATGGTCACCCAGATGGCCCAGTGAAGCTGAAATGACCACTCCAAACTGGTCTGAGGATCTTTCTACTAACCAGCTGCCTCTACCTGGGGTCAAGGGAGAACTTACCGAGGCATCCCCTTCCCCACTGAGGTGGCAAAGCATTCATCATATGTTGGCTGCCCTCTCTCGAGTTGACACAAACCACCACCCCCCACCAATGAACAGTGTTTGAGTTGCAATTAGGTTCTGCCTTTAGTAGGACCCTGCCTGTAGTCTATCCTCGAGTGGTGTATCTTTTCTCTGCACCTCGATTTTCTTGTCTTATTAAATAAGCATGATTATACATCTGACCCTCCTGAGTACAAAGTCAGTGTTAGATTCAGAGAGAGTAGGTTTCAGAGAGTGAGTTAACAAGAGCAAAGTTGAAAGGCCCAACTTTGGAGTCAGATCTCTGGGTCTGGATCCTGTGGCAAGTGACTTAACTCTAAAACTCTGGGCAGGGACTCCCCTGGTGGTCTAGTGGTTAAGACTCTGCATTTCCACTGCAGGGGGCAAAGGTTCAAGCCCTGGTCAGGGAATTTAAGATCCCGCAGACTGCAAGGTACAGCCAAAAATTAAGGGAAAACAAACAAACAAACAATAAAACTTGGGGCATAGTATTTCAGATCCAACCTCAGTTTACTCAAATGTAATGGTACAATCCACCCCCTTCCCAGTCCCCTGCCTTTATGAGGATCTTGTAAGGATTAAATGAAATTATATATGTAGTGTGTTTGGCTCACTGTTTCATATCCTGCACTATCAAAAAATGTGAGCTATCTTATCATTAGAGCATTAAAAATTTCCCAAAGCATGTCCACATACTCTTAGTCCTCAGATAAAAAGGGGGACCCTGGGTTCAAGTGAGTTTGGGAAGTGTGGCATCAGCCACCTTCCTCATGGTTATTCCTGAGCCACAAGACAGTGTTAAAGCCTCTGAGAAGTTCTGCAGGAAAGAAACTCTTTTTTGGTCTGTTTGTTTGTTTGTTTAGGCTGCACCATTCGGCATTCAGGATCTTATTTCCCTGACCAGGGAAAACCTTTATGTGTCCCTCTTTTCAGTGAACTTCTGAATATGTCCCAGAGAACTCTGTTTCCATGAAAATGCCTTTGAGGGATGTCTGTTGGATCCAATGTCCTTGTCCAGGAAGGTGAAGTAACTTGTTCTAGGTCATGAGGCCAGTGAATGGTAGACCCGGGGCTTGACCCAAGCTCATGAATTCTTTGGCATAGTGCTCTATTAAAGCATGCTGAGGAAAGGTCTCCTGCTAGAGGTATAGACACATCATCATCAAGTTGCTCAATTGTGTCCAACTCTGTGACCCTGTGGTCTGCCAGGCTCCTCTGTCCATGGGATTCTCCAGGCAAGAATACTGGACTGGGTGGCCATTTCTTTCTCCACGGGATCTTCCCGACCCAGGGATCAAACCTAGGTTTGATCCGCCTGCATTGCAGGTGGATTCATTACCATTTAAACCACCAGGGAAGCCCAGAAATGTAGACAAATTCTCTCTAAATGTCAAAGATTCGTGTACAGAGTACATAGACTTTTACTCTGTCTTTGAGGTCCTGTATCCATGACTGAAGGTGCCAGGCTCCGTCCGGACTGAGCTATCTCCCCGTAGCCCTGGGTGGGGTTGGAGGAGCTCGACGATGGATTAGTTCTGCCTCCTCCCATCCCTGGCTCTGTAACACTCCAGCTGCTGGTCTGGGTCCAGGGAACACTCACACGCAGGCACCAATTTTCTCCTGAAACCCCACACGCCTGGAAATCTTTTCTGAAGGAGGGGGAAAGCCCTATAACCCAGTCCGGCAACGTGGCAGATCTTACGTGTTCCCTGACGTGGCCAGCAAACCAAGCCTCTCTTCAGTTTTAGCAGCTGTGGACCCAGGGGTAATGACGGCCCCGCCAGCCCAGCGACGTGGCAACCGGTGCTGTGACTCAGCTGCCCTGGGGGACAGCCTAGAGCCTCCATCCTTCTTTTCTGGGTCTTAGGAAATGGGGACACAGAAAGGAGATCTGGATTAACCAATTACCAATTAACCCCTTACCCCTGTCTCCAAGTCTCTTTTCCCCCACCATTGCCTGGCAGACTCACTCTCTTCTGGGGCTGATCCAGTAGGTCATCTCTCTCCACTCCTGGCTTCAGTTCTCAGACAGCAGCTTCTTGTAATGAATCTTCGAGACTTTCCACACCAGTGACGTTCACACAGGCTGCTATGGGAGTTTCATAGAGGAGCCTTAAGGAGACAGAAAGAAAGCCAAAAGGGCAGATCTCCAGATTCCCAGTCCATTTCTGCCTTCGACCAGAGCAGAACTACATTAAAAAAAAAAAATTATTGGAGTATAGTTGATTTACAGTGTTGTGTTGGTTTTAGGTGTACAGCAAAGTGAATCAGTTGTATATAAACATATGTCCATTTTTTTGTTTTTAGATTCTTTTCCCATATAGGCCGTTATAGAGTACTGAGTAGAGTTCCTTGTGCTACACAGCGGGTCCTTATTAGTTACCTAGAGCAGAACTACTTTTACCTGTCTGACATATCAGGCTATTGCCTAAGATTTCATTACTTAATAAAAAAATTGAAATGCACGAGTTTATTTTTAGCCCACTGGCTTTACCGGTGAAGAAAAAAATGAGCAAAGAGAGAGAGCGAGAGCAATCTGTCCCAAGACACAGAGTATCACAAACTCACAAGCTGTACCCAGCCCCGTGGGAAAGGAAAGAGCTCCATGAGCCAAATGTGAGCCCCGGACAATGTCAGACCCACTCCGCAGAAGCTTGAAGTCTCTTCACCCCAGGTAAGTAGCCATGAGGAAGGGGCTCCATCCACCTGCCAGGTACATCCCTGGAGAAGAAACCAGTGTTACCAGGGAGACAGGGTCATCATCTTTGGGAGCAGGCAGGTGACAGGTTTGAGAAGTTCCTCTAGACAAAGTGCTGGATCTAGCCGGGGGTGGGGGAGGGGCTTGGTCAACTTGGAGAGAACATGCCCCACCCAGAGACTCTCAGATCCCTTGCTGCTGCTGCTAAGTCGCTTCAGTCGTATCCGACTCTGTGCGACCCCATAGACGGCAGCCCACCAGGCTCCCCCGTCCCTGGGATTCTCCAGGCAAGAACACTGGAGTGGGTTGCCATTTCCTTCTCCAATGCATGAAATTAAAAATGGAAGTGAAGTCACTCAGTCATGTCCGACTCAGGCAAGAGTACTGGAGTGGGTTGCCATTCTCAGATCCCTTACCCCCTTTTTAAATATTTTCTCCTTCAAACAAAATCCATCTGCTGGAGGTATCTCTTATCAGCCACCAGTCTGGCAGCTTTATTGATGGGAGCTGAGGCTGGTTCACCTTTCCCAAAGGTCCCTCTTCTGTATCCTTCTGGGAGAAAGACCAATGTCTTACTTTCTGGTTATGAAAACTTTAGAGAGACCTAGCCTTGTGCTTCCTTCTCTCTGCTTTTCTCTTCCTTTTCTCCATCTTCTCATTTCCCATCTTCCTTTTTTTAATCTGAACCCTTTCTTTTTCAAATCCCTTATGACTATACAGTGGAGTGAGAAATAGATTTAAGGGACTAGATCTGATAGACAGAGTGCCTGATGAACTATGGATGAAGGTTCGTGACATTGTACAGGAGATAGGAATCAAGACTATCCCCAAGAAAAAGGAATGCAAAAAAGCAAAATGGCTGTCTGAGGAGGCCTTACAAATAGCTGTGAAAAGAAGGGAAGCAAAAAGCAAAGGAGAAAAAGAAAGATATACCCATTTGAATGCAGAGTTCCAAAGAATAGCAAGGAGAGATAAGAAAGCCTCCCTCAGTGATCAATGCAAAGAAATAGAGGAAAACAATAGAATCGAAAAGACTACAGATCACTTCAAGAAAATTAGAGATACCAAGGGAACATTTCATGCAAAGATGGGCTCAATAAAGGACAGAAATGGTATGGACCTAACAGAAGCAGAAGATATTAAGAAGAGGTGGCAAGAATACACAGAAGAACTGTACAAAAAAGATCTTCACGACCCAGATAATCATGATGGTGTGATCACTCACCTAGAGCCAGACATCCTGGAATGTGAAGTCAAGTGGGCGTTAGGAAGCATCACTATGAACAAAGCTAGTGGAGGTGATGGAATTCCGGTTGAGCTATTTCAAATCCTGAAAGATGATGCTGTGAAAGTGCTGCACTCAATATGCCAACAAATTTGGAAAACTCAGCAGTAGCCACAGGACTGGAAGAGGTCAGTTTTCTTTCCAATCCCAAAGAAAGGCAATGCCAAAAAATGTTCAAACTACCACACAATTTCACTCATCTCACATGCTAATAAAGTAATGCTTAAAATTCTCCACAGGCTTCAGCAATACATGAACCATGAACTTCCAGATGTTCAAGCTGGTTTTAGAAAAGACAGAGGAACCAGAGATCAAATTGCCAACATCTGATGGATCATCGAAAAAGCAAGAGAGTTACAGGAGAATATCTATTTCTGCTTTATTGATTATGCCAAAGCCTTTGACTGTGTGGATCACAATCAACTGTGGAAAATTCTGAAAGAGATGGGAATACCAGACCACCTGATCTGCCTCTTGAGAAACCTATATGCAGGTCAGAAGCAACAGTTAGAACTGGACATGGAACAACGGACTGGTTCCAAATAGGGAAAGGAGTACGTCAAGGCTGTATATTGTCACCCTGCTTATTTGATTCATATGCAGAGTACATCATGAGAAACGCTGGGCTGGAGGAATCAAGGTTGCCAGGAGAAATATTAATAACCTCAGATATGCAGATGACACCACCCTTATGGCAGAAAGTGAAGAAGAACTAAAGAGCCTCTTGATGAAAGTGAAAGAGGAGAGTGAAAAAGTTGGCTTAAAGCTCAACATTTGGAAAACTAAGATCATGGCATCTGATCCCATCACTTCATGGGAAATAGATGGGTAAACAGTGGAAACAGTGGATGACTTTATTTTTGGGGGCTCCAAAATCACTGCAGATGGTGACTGCAACCATGAAATTAAAAGACACTTACTCCTTGGAAGGAAAGTTATGACCAACCCGGATAGCATATTAAAAAGCAGAGACATTTCTTGGCTATGATTTTTCCAGTGGTCATGTATGGATGTGAGAGTTGGACTGTGAAGAAAGCTGAGCGCCAAAGAATTGATGCTTTTGCACTGTGGTGTTGGAGAAGACTCTTGAGAGTCCCTTGGACTGCAAGGAGATCCAACCAGTCCATCCTAAAGGAGATCAGTCCTGGGTGTTCATTGGAAGGACTGATGTTGAAGCTGAAACTCCCATTCTTTGGCCACCTGATGCAAAGACCTGACTCATTTGAAAAGACCCTGATGCTGGGAAAGATTGAGGGCAGGAGGGGAAGGGGACGACAGAAGATGAGATGGTTGGATGGTATCACTGACTCGATGGACATGGGTTTGGGTGGACTCCAGGAGTTGGTGAGGGACAGGGAGGCCTGGCGTGCTGCGGTTCATGGGGTCACAAAGAGTCGGACACAACTGAGTGACTGAACTGACTTTCTTTTTCTGTTCTTCTCATTTCTTTCTTTCTTTATTTATTTGGCTGCACCAAGTCTTGGCTGCAGCATGTGGGATCCCATTCCCCTGCTTTGGGAGTGCAGAGGCTTAGCCACTGGACCACCAGGTAGTCCCTTCCCATCTTTCTGAAGAGAGTAGTGGACCAGGCATCAAGGGGCCCGAGTTCCTCATTCCATAAATAACTTAGGCAAGTCATCTCCCTTCTCTGGGCACTTGGCTCATTTGTAAAATGAGGCTGTCGGGTTAGGTCACAATTTCCAAATGGTGGGGGATGAGGATCAAGGTGAGGGGGCTCAGATTCTCTCCTTAGACACTCCCCCCCACCAAGGCAGCTGTTGTTGGGATATTTTAATCGGGTTCTGCAGCTAAATAACTCTTGAAAAGCACTATGTCATTTAATTCAAGGCCTTGAAGACTTTCAGTTCAGTGTTTCCTCTTCTCTTTCTCTACTGTTTCCTGTGTCTCTCCCTCCCCTCTCAGGTTTTCTAGTGGAGCCTTGTGATTCTCCAGGGTGGCAACCCTGAGTCTGCCCTGCTATCTCTCAGGAGGCCAGACTTTGCCCTTTGACTTGCAATGTGGGAGAAGTAATCATTTCTTTTCTGAAACCCCAGAACCGTAAGGGCCCCACCCCAGAGCTATGAGTAGTCAGAGCCAGCCACCCATCTTGGCCCCCGGTCCCAACACCGAGATCTCCACACCCTGCCCTCCCCCACTAAATGGCCCACTTCCCAGCCTTATCCCAAGTTGGATTATTCTCCTGATTCAGACATTTTTGTGGTGTGAAATCATCCCCGCCCCAGCCAGCTGAAGCCAGGAGCTCGCTCCAGCCCACAGCAGCTGGCCAGCCCTCCCTTCTCCTGCCACGTCCCACACCCTCAGCTCCTCTGCTCCAGGGGCTCAGAATTTCCATCTGATGTCCTTCCAAGGCTAAAGAGAGATTCAGACAGAGTGGCAGGGGCATGGCTGCTCTGTCCCTTCCCTGCAGCTCCTGTGCAGCTGCTGGCACAACGTGGCTAACTCCCAGGTCAAGGCGATTAAGATGAGTTTGTGAGATCCAGACAGAGGGACAGAGTCCAAGAAAGACAGAGGAACAGGCTCAGACAGAGAAGAGAAAGACATTGACCGAGCATGCCATGATTAAGAGAGAAGCAGAAGTGAGGAGAGAGGGGAAAAGGCACCCACAGAGAAACAAATGTGGAGAAATCGACCCAAAACTCAGCAATAAGACCAGAGGGTGACTGCATGTCCTCTTGATGTTAGACTAAAGCCTGGACTAACACACCCATCCAGGGACCACCTTCTCTAGGAGATGTACTGTTGTTTGACTTGTTTACTATTGATTAGGGGGCCTGGCTCTGAAGTTACATATTAATCCATAGATTTCTGTCTAGTTGAAGGCAGAACCCCAGAGGCTGGAGTTTTAAGGCCTTGTAGGACATTAACCAGTTTTGTATATGACCTAGCAGACTCTCCAGCTTTCCTTCAGTGCCCATGTAGACATGATCTCTCTTTGAACTCTCCTGGAATCAGCTTTACCACCCTGCTATTCCCTCATGAACAGGTTAAATAAATCATTGACATGTGCCCATTTTTTATTTTTATGAAAGTTTTTAACTTAAGAAAAAACAAACTGGTTTTGACAGGAGAAGCAAAAAATAGAATGAGGCAGATAAGGAAAGAGTGAGAGGCAGAGAGAGAAAGGGAAAGAGAGAGAGAGACGCACTGAGAAATCAGCAGGAAAAAGCAACACAGAGAAACAGAAAGAGCTAAAGGCAGAGATGAGACTTCTCTGGCGGTCCAGTGGTTAGGACTCAGTGCTTTGTCTGCCAGGGCCCAGGTTCAGCCCCTGGTTGGGAAACCAAGATCCTGCAAGCCTCGTGGCTTGGCCAAAAGAAAAAAGAGATCAAGGCAGAGGAACTGAGACCCAGTCAAACTCATACACAAAGTCAGAGAGAGAGAAGGAGAGAGAGAGGAGAGCTAATAGCAGAGCACAGGGTCAGCCATGCATACGCACAAAACCATAAATAGTGGTAGCTTCTGGAGAGGGGATGGATTGAGCGGAAACGGAGGTGAGCGGTACTTTATACCAACTTATTACTTCCCTAGTGCATTTTTTATGGACATATAATTGCCTGTTGTTGGGTGCTTTTAAAATAGACACAGAGGGCAAGGCCAAAAGACACTGAGAGAGAAAAAGGAACCACCAAAGAGAGATGGCTGGCAGTAAGAGCAGCACAGGTAGGGCAAGTGAAACTTGATGGGAGGCCATGAGGCAGGATCAAGAACGGTTCACACCTGCTCCTGTGCTCACTGAGCCTGGAGCCCTTTTGGGCTGGGTGTGGGGCTGTCAGAAGTCTGTGTGGGAGGCAGGCAGGGAGCCAGAAGAAGCAGAGAAGAGGCAGACATGGAGGAGAGAGATGAGCAGGAACAAACAGATCCAGGGCCGGTTGAGAGACAATCAGGAGCTGTGGCCAGGCCTCCTCCCTCCTCCCAGAACCTGGGCACCCAGGCCTGAAGGGAGGCACCTTTCAGAGACGTTGTGGGGTCCAGGAGATAGAGGATGGGGGAGCCTCCCAGAGATGCTTCTCCAGGGCATGGAATGTGCCCTGAGAGCTGCCAGGCCCACAGGCAACCACCTCCGGTACATCAGCCTTATAAGGAGAAGCAGACCGAGGGCCTGTCACGTTCAACCCAGTTCATGAAAGGAGATAACTCAGGCCCAGGCAGGAGGAGAGACTTGTTCAAGATCACATGGTTAATTTGAATATCATCAGGAGGAGGAGCCAAGTCAATGACTCCTTCTTTGATGTTTTTTCCATTCTAGCCTCACCACTTTCCATTTTCCACACAGCAACTAGAATGGCTCTTTTAAAATGCTCATCACTCTGTCCCTTCCCTGCTGGAAACCCTTGCAGAATTCTCTCCCCCAGTGCCATTTTCTAGCTAATGAGATGTATGGCACTTGAGAAGGATCCTTTCAGGAATCTGACTCAGCTGGGTAGTCCATCTCTCTTTTAAAATATCAAATTATACAGATAGGGGCTCTACCCTGCCCGCCCACTGCAAATTTGCCCAAGGCCACGTACATCCTAGAGGCAGCTCTTCTTGTGGCTCAATCCAAATGTCTTATGTATAATGTCCTCAGCAGGCTCTTAACATGGGCTCTCTCCTCAGATCCCTACTGGCATGTAGAGTAGACTTAGCTGGCCCTGTTCATCCCTTCTCCTTCCCAAAGTAGTGAAGTCCTATCATAAGGTAGACACTCATTCTTGGTGGGATGAAAAAGGACTCCAAAGGACAGTTGTTATTTGAAGTCATACTTAGATTTGGCATGCAGAAGTCCACCTTTTCGCCTTTTCTTCCTTCTTTCTTCTTGCTGCCTGGAATGAAGGCATAATGGCTGGAGCACCAGCAGCTATATTGGACCACAAAATTACCTCAAGAGTGGAAGCCATTAGCTAAGGGGATGGAGACGAAAAAAAGAGCCTGGGGTCTGATGACCAAAGAACTGCCATAACAACCCTGGACACACTACCTCCAGCCATCTGATCTCAGCTTAGTGAATTCCTGAGAGAAGCCTTCACTAACCACCTAATCTCATGGATGGGTGGTATCATTGACTCAATGGACATGAGTTTGAACAAACTCCAGGAAATAGTGAAGGTCAGGGAAGCCTGGTGTGCTGCAGTCCATGGGGTTGAAAAAGTCGGGCACTACTGAGCTACTGAACAGCAACAACCCACCCCTAATCTCCAGTCACTCTGTCATCCACCCTGGGGGGATTTTCTTCCTTATCACAAGATAAATTCACCTGTGCTTTTTCATGGGCTTGTTCTCTATCTCCCTCTCCCCCAGAATCTAAGTGTTGCATGAACAGGGCTCTTGCATGTCTTGGTCACTGGTACAGCACTTGTGTTTCACACAACGCCTACATTTCTTCAACAGAGATGGTTTTTCCTTTTTCAAGAATTCCCCACATGAATTTTGTGTTTTTTTAATCACAATTTTTAGAAAATCAGTCTTAGTAGGTGCAATGATTAGGTTTAAGGAATAGTGATACAATTTTAAAGAAATTTACACTAATAAATCTTAAGGCTCACTGAAACTTGGTTTGATTTTTTTTAAATATAAATTTATTTAATTGGAGGTTAATTACTTTACAATATTGTATTGGTTTTGCCATACATCAACATGAATCCGCCACAGGTATACACTTGTTGATTTTTTTTAAATTTTATTTATTTATTTTTTGGCTACATTATGAGGCATGTGGGAATCTTAGTTCCCCGACCAGGGATCAAACCCACGCCCCCTACACTGGATACCCTTGGACCACCAGGGAAGTCCCTATGCATTTTAAAATTGGATATTCTGTTAGATTCAAGTGTAGAGTAGAGATACAATGTGCTGGGGATTCAGGAGGAGAGCATGCTGTTGCAAGGGTCCAGGGATTAACAGTGAGGATGGAAATGTGGAAGCACAGTTGAGAGCTAGCTCTAAAGTACCATGAAGAGACTCTTGAACACGAATCTGATGATGTCACTGCCCTACAAAAACACTTCCTTCCCCACAGAATACCCTTCAAACTCCTTAAGGCAGGTTGGGTCCCTGCATAGCCTGGCCCCTGCCTACCCTCCAGCCTCATCTCTCAACACTTCCTATACCGTTCCTCCCCACCCAACACAACACACATTCTAATAAACTGACCCACAGTAACTGCTGCGGGCCACCAGGATCTCTTGAACCTATGGCTGCCTTTGTGTATCCTCTTCTCCCCACCAAGTTCTCTATGGACTTGAACTGCTCATTCTTACCCTCCATTAATGCTCAGCCTAGACATGGCTTCCTCTGGAAAGCTTCTCTGATTCCAGAGAACTGGGTTAGGTACCTCCCCTACAGGCTGTGTAGTTGTTTTTTCATCTCTCCTCCGCCCACTGCTGTTTCCTGGGCCAGGGAATGAAGCCTTGTTCATTGTGCCCCAGCGTTTGCACTGCGCCCCACCCAGAGGGGGCGCTCCGTCACTCATTTGAGTGAATGGGATTATACCAAAAGGAGGAGGGTAAAGATAAAGCAAGAGGGCTGATTCCATTTACAATGGTCTCTTACGTCTCGTCCGCCCCAGACTCATACAGCTTTCTGGCTCCCTGTCCTTAGAGAGGTCTTCTCTGAGGTCCACACTCAGCCCTCAGGCTGTAACCCCGAGCCAGGTGGGGCTTGGACTGAATACAGGTAGGGATTCTTCCACCCCCTCTGGTCCTTCTCCGGTTTCCAACCTAGAGTTTCAGCCCCAAGGACACGCAGCATCCATCTTCCCTCAACAGCTCAGCTGGTCAGAGGATAAGAAAGAAGGCCCTGTGCTCCCAGGGAGAGCAGCCAAGGGAGCGGATCTGGAGTAGGGGTGGGGATGGGACAGGACAGGGGAAGTGGGGAAGGCCGGGGGGTGGGGGGGAAGGGATGGGCGAGAGTTGGGTGTGGGGGTCGGGGGTAGGGATCCACTTCAGGAGCTCTCAGAGCCCTTCACCCGTGACCTCCCAGGGCCTCTCCTCTCTGATGAAAAGCATCATTTCCCCTAATGTTTCTCAGCAACTCTCAAAGATCCAGAGAGAGGCAGCCAGGGATGGCCAGGAGAGAGGAGGTTATCTCTTAAAATACGGGGATGGGGGATGGGGAGTAGGGAGAGGGGGACAGTGGGTCATCCTGACCAGGGTTTTCCAGATTCAGGCATAAGGCACCACTTTCACCACCCTTGTGGTGTCCTCCTGAAACCTATCCTCTTATTTGCTTTATTTAAGCTTATTTTTTAAAGCTTCAGATCAGATCAGATCAGTCGCTCAGTCATGTCCGACTCTTTGCGACCCCATGAATCGCAGCACGCCAGGCCTCCCTGTCCATCACCGGTTCCCAGAGTTCACTGAGACTCACGTCCTTCGGGTCAGTGATGCCATCCAGCCATCTCATCCTCTGTTGTCCCCTTCTCCTCTTGCCCCCAGTCCCTCCCAGCATCAGAGTCTTTTCCAATGAGTCAACTCTTCACGTGAGGTGGCCAAAGTACTGGAGCTTCAGCTTCAGCATCATTCCTTCCAAAGAAATCCCAGGGCTGATCTCCTTCAGAATGGACTGGTTGGATCTCCTTGCAGTCCAAGGGACTCTCAAGAGTCTTCTCCAACACCACAGTTCAAAAGCATCAATTCTTTGGCACTCAGCCTTCTTCACAGTCCAACTCTCACATCCATACATGACCACAGGAAAAACCATAACCTTGACTAGATGAACCTTTGTTGGCAAAGTAATGCCTCTGCTTTTGAATATGCTATCTAGGTTGGTCATAACTTTCCTTCCAAGGAGTAAGCGTCTTTTAATTTCATGGCTGCAGTCACCATCTGCAGTGATTTTGGAGCCCAGAAAAATAAAGTCTGACACTGTTTCCACTGTTTCCCCATCTATTTCCCATGAAGTGATGGGACTGGATCTTCGTTTTCTGAATGTTGAGCTTTAAGCTTAAAGCTTAGATCCATTTAATTTTTTAATATAGATTTTTATTTATTTGACTGTGTCGGGTCTTAGTTCCTGCATGCAGGATCTTTAGTTTCAACATTCGAACTTTTAGTTATGGCACGTGGGATCTAGTTCCCTGACCGAGGATGGAACCCAGGCCCCCTGCTTTGGGAGTCTCAGTCACTGGACCACCAGGGAAGTCCCAAATGCAATTCATTTAAATGAGAGCTTATAAAACTTAAATGGAAATGTATCCCTGGCTGTGCCAGCTGTGTCCTGCTTGCCCCTGAGATCCATTCCCCAGCCTTCCGCATCTACACACCTCAGTGGCCTGTTTCCACTTGGGAGGGGCCAGTGGGGAGCACAGTAGGAAACTGGGAAGAGCAGGAAGAATGAGGTTGGTGTGTTGATTTCCCCCAGCTCCTTCCCTGGGGGATCACAGCAAACTGACTCTGTCCCTCAACCCAGGGGCCCAGCTCTCATCCAAGGCCCCCTTCTTGTTCTTGTAACCATCTTTCCCATCACCTCCTCAGGCCTCAAGCTATTGCTGGCCCTGGGGACTTGCACCGTCTCTGTGGCTTACCTACATGGGCCCACATCTGTATAAATAGCCCCTTGATTAAATTCTCAGATTACCCATTTTGAAAGTGCCATCTGTTTCCTGCCAGGAACCTGACTGATAAACTTGTCATACACAGAAAGCAATTGACACAGTGCTAAGAAAATGATGATGTCAAATTCTAACTCAGTCTAAAAAGGAATGAGGAACATTTTTTTTTTTTCTTTTTTTTTTTGACCACGCTGCCTGGCATGTGGGACAGTAGTTCCCTGACCAGGGATCAAGCCAGAGCCTCCTGCATTGGAAACATAGAGTCTTAAACAGTGGACTGCCAGGAAAGTCCCTGGTAATTTCTATATAATGCTATAAAACACGGAGAAGGCAATGGCACCCCACTCCAGTACTCTTGCCTGGAAAATCCCATGGATGGAGGAGCCTGGTAGGCTGCAGTCCATGGAGTCGCTAGGAGTCGGACACGACTGAGCAACTTCACTTTCACTTTTCACTTCCATGCATTGGAGAAGGAAATGGCAACCCACTCCAGTATTCTTGCCTGGAGAATCCCAGGGATGGGAGAGCCTGTTGGGCTGCCGTCTATGGAGTCGCACAGAGTCGGACACTACTGAAGCGACTTAGTAGCAGTAGCAGCAGCAGCTATAAAACAAGCTCCAGGACATATTAGGTTAAAACAACAACAACAACAAAACAAGGTGCTAAACAGTGTTTAGAGTGCAAGAGACAAATAAAAATGTGTATATGTGTTTGCTTATATTTTCAAAGAGAAATGAATGAAAGATAAACCAAAACTTAACAGAAATGTTTTCCTTAAGGAGAGAGAAAAAGGCAAAAGCTAGCTTTCTGAATATACCTTGTTATAGAATTCTAACTTTGGAACTATGAAATGTTTTACATAATTTAAAATGTGCTGTGCATGCATGCTCAGTTGTATCCAGCTCTTTTTGACCCTATGGACTGTACTCTGCCAGACTCCTCTGCCCATGGAATTTCCAAGCAAGAATACTGGGGTGGGTTGTCATTTCCTTCTCCAGGGGATCTTCCCGACCCAGGGATCAAACCTGTGTCTCCTATATCTTTTGCACTGGCAGAAGGATTCTTTACCACTGTGCCACCTGGGAAGCCCTAATTTAAAATGCTTAATTATATCAAAGAGAGAAGTAAATCTAAAAAGAAAAAGATACAGGAACAACTGAACCTCATTGTATATCAAGTTGGTAGCATAACCATCCTAAGAATCATTATTTCAAGTAAATTTAATAGTATTTTGGCTGTTCACCCTTAATGAGATATATACTCATTATATCTGGAAGGGGGGGAAAGATGTATTCCATAGACTTACTTTTCATATTAATATTATCCAGATATTATTATCTGGATACAGTAGGTAAAGAAATTATATGTGGTAGAGGAATCATATTGATACCGTTAGCACTTAGCATTTGGAGCCTAAGAGATAAATTTTTTAAAAATAAAAAATGAAAATGCTGGGCATTCAGAGCCCTGAGCTTATCACTTTTCTTTCCTTGTCTTTGCCAGCACCCTTAGAAGCAGCCAATCAGCTGCATCATCCTCCTTCATTTCAGTAAGATGCTCTATGACAGCAAATACTTGATCACTTAGAGCCTTGGCTTCTCTGGGTACTTGGTTATGAGAATCTGTGGCTGACAGTTTGTTTGTTTATGGCTGCCCTGGTTCTTTGTTGCTGTGTCGGGGCTTTCTCTAGTGGCAGTGAGCAGGGCTTTCTGTTTGTTGTGGTGCTGGGGCTTCTCAGTGTTTTGGCTTCTCTTGTTGCAGTGCACAGGCTCTAGACGTGTGGGCTTCAGTGGTTGCAGTACGTGGGCTCAGAGGCTGCCACTTGCCAGCCCTAAAGTGTGGGCAGTTTCAGCACACGGCCTTAGTTGCCCCAAGGCATGTGGGATCTTCCCCAACCAGGGATCGAACCCGTGTTCCCTCCATTGGCAGGGAAGTGCCAGCTAATAGTGCCACCATTTGCCATGGACTGCAAGTATCCCCTTTAGGACTGAAAACAGGTCATTAGTGCCTTAAAATCCAGCCAGACTAGAGAACCAATTTAAAAAACTCATTTTAATATTCTGTTCCTCAGGGGCCATTCTCATATCAATCTGTGTCTGAATCAAACCACCGGTTTTCAGGAAATGAAGGATTAGAGGAGAATATTTAGAAACACTGTGAGAATCCAACCAGCCATACCAGAATGTGAGAAATTCTGCAGGACAAATGAAATGGTTTCTTCAATAAATGGTGTAAAAAAGGTCGGTGGGGGTAGGAACTACAATAGATTAATGGGATGTAAGAAGAGTGTAGGGTGTGGGTTTCTTTGTATCTTGATTCAAATCAGCCAAATAGAAATAAAGATTTTTAAGATAATCTGGAAAATTTGAACACAGACTGGGTATTGAATGATAATAAGAAATTACTTTTTTTTTTAAATTTTATTTATTTTCACTGGGACTGCTTTACAATTGTTGTTTTGGTCTCTCCCATACATCAGTATGAATCAGTCATAGGTATACATATGTCCCCTCCCTCTTGATCCCCCCTCCCACCTCCCATCGCATCCCACCCCTCTAGGTTGTCACAGAGCACTACTTCGAGCACATCCCCACTGGCTCTCTGTTTAGCATATGATAATGTACGTATTTCAGTGCTGATCTCTCAGTTCATCCCAGAGCCCAGTTCGTCCCAGGGGCACTCTCTCCTGCCCTGGGGCACTCTCTCCTGCCCCTGCTGTGTCGTGGGTCCGTTCTCTAGGTTTGAGTCTCTATTCCTGCCCTGCAAACAGATTCCTCAGTACCATTTTTCTAGATTCCATAATATGCATTAACATATTTGTTTTTCTCTTTCTGACTTACTTCACTCTGTATAACAGGCTCTAGATTCATCCATCTGATTAGAACTGACTAAGATTTGTTCCTTTTAATGGCTGAGTGATATTCCAATGTATATATAACAAATTCCATTGTATGTACCCACAACTTCTTTATCCATTCACCTGTTGATGTACATCTAGGTTCCTTCCGTGTCCTGGCTATTGTAAACAGTGCTGCAATGAACATTGGAGTACATGTGTTTTTTTCAATTATGGTTTTCTCATGGTATATGCCCAGTAGTGGGATTGCTGGGTCATATGGTAGTTTTATTCCTATATATACTAAGGAATTACTTTCAATTGTGTTAGGTGAGATGAGGCAATTGTGGCTCCACCAAAAACAAAGTTCTTATCTATTAGCTTTACATACTGAAATATTTATGGTTGTGATGGTATAATGTAAATACAAGATTTGTTTTTAAATACTCATAAGAAAAAGTGTGTGATGGAGCTGGGTATGTAAACAAGTTTGATGAACTCTTGATAATGATTAGAGCTGGATGCTGAGTACTTAGAAGGTTAATAATATTATTCTCTTTGTTTTGAATTCTGCTTGAAACTTCCCACAAAACATTTAGATAACAATATTGAATTAAACTAAATTGTTTCTGTTTCTTGTGAAGGTTCTGATCCTAACATGGGCTCCCTTGTTGTTAAAAAATAAAAATAAAAAAGATTATTAGCAAGTGAGTGGTGTTAGCAATTTACTAGCTCCAAACCATGACTTTCTCCTTTGCATGATCAGAAGGCTTGGAAAAATATTTAAAGGAAATTAGTTTATTTACTCTGTGGATTCAGTGTAGTTTCATGCAAAAAATAATCTTCAGGACAGAAAGTGGTCTGTGTCCCACCTTGAGAAGCTCTGGTATTATAAAGTGAACCCAGGATTCAGGGCAGGAGGCCTGGGATCTAATTCTCACTCAGTACTGTCTCACAGGAAGTTCCCTTGCCTTGGGTTCTTTCTCTGTAAAATGGGAGAAATCAGGCTAAAAGATCTCAAGGATCCCTCCAATTATGTCGTGCTGTGATTTAGTAAATGATCAACGTGTCTAACAACTCATTCAGTCATTCAACAACCGATTTTTTCAACACCTGCTATTGATGGTGTTTATGCTGGGATGAGCCTGGACATAGTCTCTGCCTTCATAGAGCTTAGAGTCTAGCTGTAATTGGCTATTTCCAAAAGAATGTCAGTTATTCTGAAAAATAGACAGTGGCGTATTGGCACATTTTGGAAGGAGCCTGACCATTTTCTCCCAGGTCTCCTGTCCACTCAAATCCTGACTCTTCCTCCCCAAACTGCCTGCATTTCAGAACAACTGCTGCCTCTGGGACCAGGAGATGCAATCCTCTGAGTGCCTAGGTGGGGGCGGCGGGGGCGGGGGCGGTGTTCTTATCCTGAAGCAGAGTCTTCCCTCCCCACACGGGGGCTGAGAGTGGGGAGAGGGATGGGCCAGGGGGAAACTTGGGTGCAATAAAATGGGGAAAGCGTCAGTGAAGGCAGAGGGACAAAAGGTACCAGCCCACGGCTTCCCTTACCTCACTGCAAGTGCTAGAATAAAGATACCACACTTTCCTATTCCTCTGCAGGGAGATAATGTAAAATGTCACTACGCGACTTTTTAACTAACCCATCAATGGGAATCCATCAATAGGAATCCATCCAAAGAATTGTTTTAACCTTTCTGCCTCAGTCTTCTCTGTGGGTTAGGGGTAAAGGTATCTATCCCCATAAAGCAATTAAAATCCTTAGCACAGTAACTGGAACATTTCACTGCTTCTTGCCCACTCCATGCATTCACCAGACCCAGAAACAACTGCCTAGCTTGCCTAGCCTTCCTGGAGTATAACTATCTTTTGTTTATTTTATTTTATTTATTTTGGAGTGTAACCTTCTTGTTGATTATCTGTGACCCTTGCTCTCAGTCTCCCTTTGGACCCAGAAAACTCAACTTTGGAACCCTGGTCATTCAATTTATGGCCCCTGGGTTGAATGACCCAAGCAGGTATGCTTGGAACACTCAAGAAATCAATCAAATTCTTTTCTATGAGTGTTCATTGGAATACTAATGACCATTAAGAACAGCCAGGAGGCTAGGATGGATTTGATCCTTTTTTTTTCCTAAAAGACTTTTGCAAATTCCCTTGGTAGACACACCCAGCCCTTGTCTCTATTAACACTAACCCCAGGCCAGTCCCATCACTTCACGGTAAATAGGGGGAAAAGTTCATCACTGACTCAATGGAGGGGAATTTGAGCAGACTCCAGGAGATGGTAAAGGAAAGGGAAGCTTGGCATGCTGCAGTCCAGGGGGTTGCAAAGAGTCAGACATAATTTAGAAACTGAACAAAAAAGCGAGAGGCCATTTCTATGTCCTTACTCTAACGTGCCCTATCTCATCTCCAGAATAGATCGTTTTACCCTTGGTTTAAAGAGGCATGTCCCAGTACCTCCATAACAATCCTAGACCCTTTAAAATTTATCTATCATCCAGTGGTTTCCCATCTCCCATGTAGTTAAGGCAGACTTCTCAGCTCTCCTTCAAGACTCTCCAACATCTGACCTCAACATATGCCATCATCTTTTATGCAACTTGTACTTAATTCACACTTTAGTGATTATTCTCTGCAGACTGCTTGGCTACTTTCTTGGTTTTTCTCAAGTTCAACAAATGCTTATTGGACTTTAAACAAAACCTTTCCCTTTCTGTATGATCTGTTAGAAATTTCAGATGCCTCCAGGCATATGTGAAGATTTGGTTAAATAGCCCAGTTTAACACAAGAGGGAGGGATGGAGCCTTACTGAACTGGAGAGTATCTGGTCTATAAAAGATATTCAAATTTAAAATGCTATGAACAAAGTAGTCACCAAACAAAACACATCTGTTGGCCTAGGACCTTCAGAAAATCATTGCTATCAGTTCTTTAATAGTACACCCCCAATTCCAAGTGAAATTATACACAGACTTTAAATATATTAACGCATAACGGTAGCGTTTTATCAGTGTAAATTTATTTTCTGATTTTAAACATTGTTTTGGGAATTTCCTAGAGGTCCAGTAGTTAGGACTTTGGACTTTCACTGCCAAGGACCCAGGTTCAATCCCTGGTAAAAGAACTAAGATCTGCAACCTTCTCAGTGGCTTGGCCAAAATAAATAAATAGCTAAACAAACATTGTCTTATCTGTTTGTGAAAGCCAGTCAACATGAAGAGCAGGCACTGATGATCACAAAAACTTAAAACTGGGATTTAGGTTTCAATTATAGACTTCAATCAGCCTCACAGCCAATTCATTGAATAATATATTTTTTACACCATAATATTGAGAGAATATCAATTTATAGATATAGTTGAAAATGGGCACAGTTTTTAAACAGCTCATTTTGAAACACAGAATATTTTGCAGTTAAACGGAGAATAACTCTTGAGAGTCCCTTGGACAGCAAGGAGATCAAGCCAGTCAATCCTAAAGGAAATCAACCCTGAATATTTACTGGAAGGACTGATGCTGAAGCTGAAGCTCCAATATTTTGGACACCTGGTTCGAAGAGCCAACTTACTTGAAAAGATCCTGAAGCTGGGAAAGATTGAGGGCAGGAGGAAAAGGGGGTGACAGAGGATGAATGGTTGAATGGCATCACTGACTCAATGGATATGAGTTTGAGCAAACTCCAGGAGATAATGAAGGACAGGGAAGCCTAATGTACTGCGGTCCATGGGGTCACAAAGAGTCAGACACGATTTAGCAACTGAACAACAAACAGAGAATAAAGGAGAAGCTTGATTCCAAAGTCTACACACACAAAAAAAACTTAACTTGGTAGTTAATCCCTGATATTTTGTAGACTTCTCTTTCTCAGAAATAGAAACACTGATTTTTAACTGAATGTGTGATGAACAGACTTTTAAAAACTGAATTTCCTCAAGTTCTTTGCAGATGGATGAGGTTATGTAACTAAGTTCTGGCCTAACAATGTACCCAGTAGTGTCATATGCAACTTTGGGGAAATGTCGTGCTGACAGAATGCAATTGGGGTGGGTGGAGCTTAAGCAGCCACTTTGGAACACAACATTTAAAGCCCATGTGGAGTGTGGCAGAGAAGCAAAATAGGGTGACTCCAGGTCTCGCATGATCATGAAGCTGTGGAGTCCTATCCCAAGGAGAGAGGTGCAAGGCCTTGCACCAGGGCCACCCAGGTGGAGACCACAGCCAAGGTTGCCTCTGAAGCTAACCCTTTGTAACTGTTGCCAAAAGCCCCCTTGATCATCACCAGCAAGCTTCCTGACCCCAAATTGGGCCAAAATGCCTACCTCGGTACTTACCCTATAGTGCCCTAACAAATCACCTAGTGCCACCCTTCCAGCAGGGATTTTCTATGTCTTGAGACTATAAAAATTGGCTGCTAACCCGTGAAAGGGCTTTCCAGGTGGCACTAGTGGTAAAGAACCTGCCTGCCAATGCAGGAGACATAAGAGATGTGGGTTCGATCCCTGGGTCAGGAAGATCTCCTGGGGGAGGGCATGGCAACCCACTCCAGTATTTTTGCCTGAAGAATCCTGTGGACAGAGGAACCTGGTGGGCTACAATCCATAGGGTCACAAAGAGTCAGAGGGGACTGAAGCGACTGAGCGTGCAACCCACGAAAAAAGCCTTAGCTCTCTCTTGAGCCAGCCCTCTGTTCTAACAGCATCCTGTTGGCTCTCCCTGGTCTGTCAGGAGGTCAGCCTGATGCATTTGCAGCACCCTCATTATCTCTGCTCCCTGCTCTTAATAAACTCACTCCCTTCTGAAATACTGTGTGTCTGGAAATTCTTTTCCAGCCCACACTCGGGCTGCCCTGACAGAAGCCAGAACTCCAGTCCTTGATAACTTGCCTCCAAATTTTGTTTGTTTGAGGGAAGAACATATTTCTGTGTTATTTAAGGCATTGCTATTTTTTCATTTGGTTTTTGATACTTACAGCTGAAACTGTGATACATAAAATTAAACTGATAATGGTCTTGAATGGGTTAAAATTTGTTACCTAACACTAATAAGTGTGCCTGTTGTTCCTTAAGATGTTCAAGTGAGTCTAATATCTAAAACAGCTGATGGGGAGCAGAATATGCCACTCCAAAATATGAAGGATGATTCTCAAACTTTTGGTCTTGAACCCATTTACTGCCTTAAAAATTATTGTGAGGGAGTTTCCTGGTGGCTTAGTGGTTAGGATTCTGGGCTCTCACTGCCATGGCCCAGGTTCAGTCCCTAATTGGGGAACTGAGATCCCATAAGATGTGTGGCATGGCCAAAAAAAAAAAAAATTGTTGTGACTTTGAATAAATGTTTTATTTAGTTATATTTGTCAATATTCACTGTGTTAGAAGTGAACACTAAGACCTTTTTAAAGAACAAGAATATACACACACCCCATTAGGTATTAGAGCAAAACAACATCTGGAGCCAACACATCACGTACCCTCTAGAAAACTCCACTGGATCCTTGGGAGAGAATGATAGTGAAAGAGGCAAATAACATCTTAGTGTATTATGAGCATATAGTTTGGAACTTGTGGACCCTTAAAGGGACCCCCAGAACCCTGGGACCACACTTTGAGAACCACTGATCTAAAATATGAAATTTTGATCAAATATTTGGGGAAGCTGGACATACCTTCAGTGCTTTAAGAATCTCAGAACAGGATGATGCCTAAGAATCAGCAGTAGATAGTTCTTGGGGTTTTGGGGGGCTACCAGCACCCATTCTCCATTCTTTGGGCACCATGCCTTGATTTCCCTCTTGGGTAATGACACCCTCTCCTGCATTCTCAGTCCAGCTTAGAGAAAGAGGCTAATTAAACTAGTCTAATTCCTAGCAGTAGGGCAGTAGGAATGAGGAGAGGAGAGAATTTGATGGGGACAGGAATGGTTTAATTACTTAAGTTACTTAGCATTCCAGGCTCCATGATAATAGTGACTGTTTCACGGAGGAGCATGAGGTGGAAGGCCGGTCTGAAGCAAAGGATCTGGCTGTTTTCCTCCTGGGCTATACTAGTAGTGGATGTGAGATCCAGAGTAGAAACAGCCTCTCCAAGTTCACACTGGGAGGCCCAAATGAACATGAAGCCAACAGGAGAGAGACAGAGTCCCATCCTGGGACATTGGTCTGAGTCCCTAAACCAGCCCAGGGCAGCCATCGCTATTTATCTGCTCTTCTGCTTAATCTGAAGACCTTCTATTTCACTCGGGGAGCTCTCTGTCCATGTTCAGCCAACGCACCCTCCTTACAATGAAGAGAGAGGGCATGTGACCCAGGGCTGGTCAATAACTTGTAGGCAGGTCTGTGCCTGGAAGCTTCTGAGGAAACTTGTGATAGGAAGGAGCCTTTGCTCTTTGTCCCTGTCTTCTCAGATTGCAGGCATGAGATGAGAAGGGGAGCAGCAGAGGAGCGAGAGGCACCAGGAAGGCTGCCAGAGGAACGAGTTGCTTTACAGAGTGAGATAAACGTGTTTGGATGCAAACATCTGTGACACACAGCAGCCTGCGATCCCTACATGGTAGACAGCCCTGCTCCTGGCCTTTTTGTTTACAGGAGCCTGTCAAGTCCCTTTGGGGCATATGCTGCTTTGGCTTGGGGGCTCTGTCACTTTCAGGAGAAAAAGTCAGATTTCTGGCTCTGAGGAGATCTTGTGTTTACTCAAGCGGGTGGCTAACCTCTTCTCACATCTCTGAGACAATGTGAGCCCTAGTCATAGCTTTAAGACAAGAGGAGATGATATTTGTTACGTGGCAGAGGAGAATCACCCTGTGGTTTCAGAGGAACAGTGGAGCAGGAGGGTGAGAGAGGAAGAAAGTCCCGGGAGAGGGCAAAGAGCAGCCTGAAGGAGAGCAGAAAACGTGTCCCAGCTTTGGAAAGGAACTGAAACAGCGTCTGGGGCCACTGTCTGGGTCATGCACATAATTCTGATGACTCTACAGCCAAGCTATGTAGGGGAGGCTCCTCCAACTTTTAGCAAACTGCAGTTGGCCCTCCCACTCCTGAGACATGTGAAGAACTGCATTCTTTGGGGGCTGGGCCTCTCTGTTCTGGACTTTTCCTCTTTCCTGGGGAGGGTCAGGGAGAAGTTGGAGGGAGAAAAAGACTTCATGTGAGCATGTGCCAACTTTACAGTCAGAAAATCCGAATCGAAGTCCTGATTCTGCACCAAATTGCTGGAGATCTTGAGCAATGTATTTCATTTCTCGAGACTCAGTTTCTTCCTGTGTAAAATGATCATTGTAAGAGTCATCTCATAGAGTTGTTGCAAGGGTTAGATGAGCTGGGAAGATGTAACATGAAAGTGTTACATGAGGAGTAACCACTGGGGGAACCGGGTAGAGAGTACAGGGACCTCTGAGTACTCTTGCTACTACCTTGCAGCTTCTTATGAATCTATGATTATTTCAAAGTTAAAAGTTCTAAAAAAATTCTTCTTTTTTTCATTAATAGGAAGAAAGAGACAAAAACTTACAAGGCCAGGTGCAGGGTTTTGTATTTTCCTAGCAGTCGAGCAGAGACAATGAGAGAATTTGAAGGGGACAGGAATGGATTAGTTAATTAGATTAATTAACTAGATCCTTTATAATGCTCTTAGAGATATAAAGTAAAGATTATAGAGCTTTTAAATGACTGGTGGTGGTGGGACTTTGTTTTCTTCGATCGTGGCTCTGCCCAGACTAGGCTGCTCGAAGCTTTGGAATTTTCCAGGGTTATGCTCTCACAGAGGCAGGTCAGCTATGTTGATCCCCTTTCATTGCTCCAGCCCCACCACCCTCGCAACAGGCTGCGCAGCCGTCCCAAACCCCACAACATTCCTCTCAGAAATGTGGTCAGAGTCAGGAAATAATACTTGGCTCCTGGGTTTTTCTAGAACCTTCTCTAAGATACCAAGTCTTTCAGTCCCCTGACCTCATCCCTTCCCTCCTGTGTCTCTGGAATGGATTAAAAGCCTCTGGCGCAGGAGGATATTATATTAGCAAGTAATGTGCTTAGCTCAGAGCCTGGCACATAGAAAGTGTACATTAAATTCAAGCTATCACAGTTCATGGAAAGCATCAGGACAAGTTAGTATGTGACCCAGCCCTGCTATCAAGATGCTGATGACGTTCACTAAATCTCTGAGCCTCTCTGGATCAGTTCTTCCTTCTCTGAAATAATGAAAGAGCTGAACCAAAAAATAGGTCTCTCTACTCTAAAGATCTCTGAAACTCTTGACGGAAAGTCTGAGCCATTCCCTGCTAAGAAGCTGCCCTGGCTTTGAAACACTGAGTTATCAATGCCTCAGTAAACTACACCTCCTCTAGGGAACTCCCAGCCCAAGAGGGAAGGCTACTGAATGACAGAGAGCTTTTCAAGATATTTGGCTGGGGCTATGCTGACTCAGAAGAAACAAACAGTACAATTCTCAGTCCTAAAGGTAACAAGAAGTCCCCTGCCAGTCCCCAGAGAGAAAGCCCACTGTTCGCTCATGGAACGGGGCAGGGCTTTCATAGAATTCTAGAATGTCAGTGCTGGAAAATCTTTTAGGGAGTTTCTAGTTCAGGGGTTTTTAAGCCATGTTCTGTGGGAGCTTCCACAGTTCCACAAACTGTTAATATTCATCTCCTTTTGTATACCTCAAATTGTATTTAAAACTGTGACTGGAAAACAATGAAGACACCAATATTGGTCACCCGTAACTTTCAACACATCGGAAAGGAAAATTCATTAGTATGTTGTGGCAGAGTCCACTGATATTGTCCCCTAAATCTACCCTTCCTTCTTTGTTGTGGAAACTTTAGTTGGTGTGGGTGTTGCGGGGGGGTCCATGGTCACCCAGGTTAAACACCACATTTCCCAGCCTCCCTTGTAGCTAGGTAAGGCCATGTAATGAAGTTTTGGTTAGTGGGATATAAGTAACGGTTTTGAGTGCTACTTCTGGGTGTTTTTTTTATGTGAGGGTCTATGCTCTTCTTCCTTTTTCTCACTCGCTGTAGTGTGGACATGATGCTGAAGCTCAGTCGGCTACCTTGGACTTGGAAGTCTCATGTTGAAGATGATGGGAAAAAATAGAGAAGGGATCTTGGGTCATTGATGATCATTTCATTTACCTGCCTGTTTGTGGCTCAGATGGTAAAGAATCTGCCTGCAGTGCAGGAGATCTGGATTCAATCCCTGGGTTGGGAAGATCCCATGGAGAAGGGAATGACAACCCATTCCAATATTCTTGTCTGGAGAATTCCATAGACAGAGGAGCCTGGCAGGCTACAGTTCATGGGGTTGCAAAGAGTCAGCCATGATGACCATTTAGTTTTAACTTGATTATATTGAGTTCCTGGACTGTTTATCTCCAGATTTCATTTATATGAAGGAGACATAAACCTCTGTCATATTTAAAGTGAAGTCACTCAGTCATGTCCGACTCTGCGAACCCGTGGACTGTAGCCTGCCAGGCTCCTCCATCTATGGGATTTTCCAGGCAAGAGTACTGGAGTGGGTTGCCATTTCCTTCTCCAGGGGATCTTCCCGACCCAGAGATTGAACCCTTGTCTACCTGCATTATAGGCAGACGCTTTATCCTGTCACATTTAAGCCACTTTTATTTTCTTATTGTTGTTGTTTTTGATATTTTGGTGCTCAGCTTGTGGGATCTTATTTCCCCAACCAGGGATTGAACCCAGGTCCTTGGCAATGAAAGCACAGAGCCCTAACCATTGGACTGCCAGGAAATTCCCAAGCCACTTTTATTTTGGAGTTAGTGCTTGTTTAGTCTCTAAGTCATGTCCAACTCTTTCATGACACCATGGACTGTAGCCTGCAGGTTCCTCTGTCCATGGGATTTCCCAGGTAAGAATATTGGAGTGGGTTGCCATTTCCTTCTCCAAGTAAGAATATTGGAGTGGGTTGCCATTTCCTTCTCCAAGGAAACTGCCAGTTGTAACTACCACTCGGGTCAGGAAATATAATTTTGCAGTCATACAGAAGAACTCCACATGCTCTGACTCAATCACAGCAACCTCTTTGCTCCTAAAAGCACAATATCCATAAGATGTTATGGAAAAATCCAAATGAACTTTCAGGCCAACCCAATATACAGGATAAAGTTTAAGACTTTGTTTGATCAAAGTCTTCCTCTGGTCAAAAGTTAGAAAATAATGGAAATAGTGTGACCACCTCATTTCACAGAGGGAGAACATGAAGTTCAGAGAGGGGAAAGGACTTTCTAATATCAATCAGCAAATTAGTGGCAGAGAAAACTAAGACTTTCTCTGACACCTTAGCATTTCATTTTCTAATTCTTTCTAGGGGAAGGGGCCCTTGATACAAGGTATCAGCCTTACCTAGTTACTCAAGGATAGGAAAGATTTGCAAATACAGTCTGTTTAGTACAGGGCATTTCATCCTTGACCAGCACCAAACCTGGCTCTTTCCACTCAGATCTCAGGGCAGAGAGGCCGCCAGTGGTTCTCCCCAGATGGCTTTGCATTTGAACCTTGAAGGATCCATCAGCAAAGGTGGAGTCACAGACACAGAGCCATGCAGTGGGGATGCTAATTGGATGAAGTGATCTCAGCATTTCTCAGAACCCAGCATAGGGCATCTCTCCCATGGTGCTGTGTGCAACCACCCTGATACACAAAGGTCCTCAGAAAGCACTGTGGTTAAGTGTATTGCTGAGTCTCTAGAACCAATAGGAGTGAGATGCAGGCTGGAGCAAACCCGAGCTCTTCTGCCATATTCAATCAAATGTTGTGATCTGCATGGGGCTACGCCCAAGTCAGAATTCCAGGGAATCCCTTGTGCTCATGAAAGTCAATTATGTTACACGGTGAAAAGTGCCCCTTGTGCTTTCATGTAGGACCTGACAGCATCTCATATTGGCCAGACTCCACAGTCCTCTCTCTCCTAGGTTTTTGGATGTTTAAGGATCGGCTTATTGGCTTCTGCCTTATCCTATGGATTAAAATTAAATTAAAATTAGCAATCAAAGTTTAGCAAAGATGTTATATATTCTGTGTTTGGGGGTAGAGTTGTGTTCTGAGGACTCCAAGTTTTGAAAACAACACAATCTCTTCTTTTGGAAAATCCATGAATTATGGTATCAGTATATTGAAGGCTCTGTGAATTCCCAGAGTAGAGAATTTTGCTTGACTTTGACTGACCTAGAATTTCCCAAACTTTTTTGACTTTTGGCTCTTGTGTTTCACTAACACCATGGCCAATGATGCTGACCCCCTTTGAGGGATAAAGGATGCATTAATACACATGGATCCCATATACAACACGGCTAGAAATGCACCCTTCTGGCCCAGGTAGCTCATCTTTCTGGAAAAGTACAGAATTATCCCATATTCTGTAAAAACCCATTCCTAACAGACCCAAGAAGCAGTTGTGGAACTGACCTCAACCTGCCTAGTCTGGGGTGGGTTCCCACTGGTTTGGCCTCAACGCCTGGCACCTGGCTTGTTGTACCAAGATCCCTGGCCAGCCGGCAGCCACCCAGTGTGTGTCTGGGCTTGTTTTTCCTTCCTCTCCCTGCTCTTTTTAGAACACGGCTGAATGGCTCCAGTCTCCTGGCCCTTCTCCCAGCCAACACTGGACCCCTCCAAGTCTGGCCAGCTCCTCTCCCACCCGCCTTGATAAACACCAGCTCCAAGCTGGGAACCACAGTGCTGGGCTGTTTTCCTCTGTCCTGCCCCACCAGGAAGCCTTCCCTTTGCCTGGGCTTCCTTCTTGGGGCCGTGGCTGCCCACTCATTTTTAACTCATCGTCAGCCCAGTCACCTGAAGAAAAAGAGACTCGCAGGAGACCCAGGATGAAAGAGTCTTTAATCCTGTGGCTTTTGGAGTTTTGTTTTTAGCAGGAAAACCTTATTTCCAAAACAAATTATTGTGAAGAATTTACCAGTTTATAAACAGATAAATAAGGACATTTATGGCAGGCTTGTTTATTCCAGCAAAACACTGGAAAGAAACGAAATGACCATTGGGAGGGAATGGGTTTAATAAAATTATGGTGAAGTCATTCAATGGAATATTATGCAGCCCCCTAACAACATGAGGCAGTTCCCAATGATAATGACAAAAGTGCTAGGAAAATCCTTCCTCCTTATGGAAAATATTTGGTTGATAATTTAATTTGGGGGCAAAAATGAAGATTACCGCTCACATTGCTATAATGGACCAATACCTATTCAAAATTGTCTTATATTTTTATGGTACTTAAATATGATGATCAAACATCCCAGTTCACCCAGAACTGAGGGGTTTCCCAGGACACAGGATGTTAAGTGGTAAAACTAAAAAAATCTCAGGCAAGGAGATGAGGTCATTCTTCTATACTCAGCAAGTTAAGACTGTTTTAGAAAGAATAAGATCATTACCAATTTTAGCCCCCAGTATATTCACAAATAAAATTGAACCAATATTTGTTTTATAAATAGAAGGGCAAAACTATGTGGATTAATATGAAATGTGGAATCATTGTAAGATGCTGTGAAATGCAAAAAAAAAAAGCCAAAGTACAGAATACTGTGCTAAGTATGTTCCCATTTTATATGTTTTTTCTCTTTTGTTTTTCCTAAAGTTCAGCATCAGAGAACAGTAAAGGACTTATCTGTATAATATAAAAATGAAGTTTATGACTTCTTGTCTATTTGTGTACCCCATTGTAAAATGGCTGGAATGATTCTTACCAAGTTTTGAGAATATATTTGGGAGGGTCTGACTTAAAATATAGGCTTCACAGGTGACTTAAAATACAGGTTGCTTGGCATACAAAATTTTCATTCTAGGGGTCCTTGGTGGTTTGGTGGTTGTCACTAAGTCGTGTTCAACTCTTGTGACCCCCATGGACTGTAGCCCACCAGACTCCTCTGCCAATGGGATTCTCCAGGCAAGAATACTGGAATGGGTTGCCATGCCCTTCTCCAGGGGATCTTCTCACCCAAGGATTGAAACTGAATCTCCTGCATTGCAGGTGGCCTCCTGCACTGCAGGCAGATTCTTTACCAACTGGGCCACCAGGGAAGCCCCCGGGGTCCTTGGGAGGGTATGTCATAGAGATAAGCAGTCATTCTCCAGAGAAGCTGACTCTGGTTAACAAGAGAGGCCCACAAAGTCACCAATTGGAAAAGATGCACCGGATGGGTTTGGGTCCACTGACAGAGAGAATGAAAAGTGGTTTCCAGTCAATGTCCAAAGTAGAGTCACAAGGTAGACTCTCCAAGTGGAAGACCTTGGTGTTCAGGCTGCTTCCCATGTGAGGAATGGGATCAGATGCCCATGCATGTAAGCATGATTGTTCCCAGTGGAGTTACTCTTTTGGATCTTAAAGCTTGCATTTGCAGACTATTCCTGAAAGATGCTTATGAAATTGGTGATAATCAGTGCCCCCAAGAAAGAGAACCACAGATCTAAGATGAACTGGATGTTCATTTTTCATTGTATATCCTGTTGAACTGTTGGCAGTGTTCTCCACGTTTATATATCATCTTTTTTCTTTTAATTTATGAGCTATTACAAGCACACAAAGAAAGTTTAGAGAATAGTAAGTTAGCATCTTTGTATGTACCTGCTGGCTTTAACAAATCTTAATGTTTTGCCATATGTGGTTGTATAGAAAAACTTATAGTTTTCTTCCTGTGTCTTTCTCCTTTGCTGTCACACAGAACACTTTCTGTTTTTTGCCAATTTATGTTGGAGAAGGCAATGGCACCCCACTCCATTAACTCTTGCCTGGAAAATCCCATGGACGGAGGAGCCTGGTGGGCTGCCGTCTATGGGGTCACACAGAGTCGGACACGACTGAAGTGACTTAGCACAGCATAGCATATGTTTGAAATGTAATTAATTTACGATGTTTGTTAGTTTCAAGTGCACAGCAAAGTGCTTCAGTTATATAGATATATATTCTTTTTCAGGTTCCTTCCCACTATAGGCTATTACAAGATATTGAGTGTATTTCCCTGTGCTATTCGGTCAGTCCTTGTTGTTTACCTGTTTTTTCTACGTATAGTGGTTTGCATCTGCTAATCCCAAACTCCCAATCCCTCACTCCCGCACCTACCCTCATCCTTGGCAACCACAAATCTGTTGTATATATCTGTGATTATGTTTCTATTTCATAGATATGTTCATTTGATAGTTCATTTTATTCATATATATTGTTCATTTTAGATTCCACATGTAAGTGATAGCATATGGTATTTGTCTTTCTCTTTCTGATTTTGCTCAGAATGATAATCTCCTGATTCATTTATGCTGCTGCAAATGGCATTATTTCATTCCTTTTTATGGCTGAGTAATTTTCTGTTGTGTATATATTCCACATCTTCTTCATCCATTCATCTGTCTATGGACATTTTTTTGGATATGTCTTGGCTATGTCTTGTGAATAATACTGCTATGAACATGAGGGAACATGTATCTTTTTGAATTATAGTTTTGTCTGGGTATATGCTCAGGAGTGGGATTGCTGAACCATATGGCAACTCTGATTTTTTGAGGAGCCTCTATACTTTCTCCAGAGCTACATGAATTTACAGTCCCACCAACAGTGTAGGAGGGTTCCATTTTCTCCACACTCTGTCTAGCATTTGTATACTTCTTAAAAATAACATTTATTTATTTATGGCTGCACTGGATCTTTGTTTCTGCACGCGGGCTACTCTCTAGTTGCCGTGTGCAGGCTCCTCATTGCAGCGGGCTCTCTTGTGGAGCATGGGCTCTAGGGCTTCAGTAGTTGGGGTTTGCGGGCTCTAGAGCAGAGGCTCAGTAGTTGTGGTGCATGGACTCAGTTGCCCCATGGCATGTGAGTTCCTAGTTCCAGGACCAAGGATTGAACCTGTGTCCCCCGCATTGGTATGCAGAGTCTTAACCACTGGACTACCAGGGAAGCCCCTGTAGACTTTTTAATGATGGGCAATCTGACTGGTGTGAGGTGGTTAATCTTAACAAATAAGAGGATCAGTCATTTTTTATTTTATTTTTTAGTTTCATCATAGCATGTGGGAAATTAGTTCCCTAACTAGGGATTGAACCCGTGCTTCCTGCAATGTAAGTAAGCATGGAGTCTTAACCACTGGACCTCCAGGGAAGTCCCAAGAGAATCAATCTTGATAGAAAGGTGCTGGGGGCCTAGAACCTCACCATCTATTTCTCTTTCCCCTGAGGCACCTGTAGGAACCTTGGGTTTCCATAGAACACAGTTTGAAATTACTGATCTAGTCCATGGATTGATACAATTTCTCTGCAAAGGGCAAGATAGTAAACACTTTAGACTTTGTGGACAATCTCTGTTGCAACTATCCAACTCAGCCATTGTAGTGAAGAAGCAACCACAGATAATACATCCAGGATGAAAATGTGTCCATGGAAACTACTTAGTGAAAGAAGCAGGTTACAAAACATCAGCACCAATAAAATTATTAAAATGATTATTGAGGGCTGCCCTGGTGGCTCAGGGGTAAAGAATCCACTTGCCGATGCAGGGGACATGGGCTTGATCCCTGATCCAGGAAGATCCCACATGCTGCAGGGCAACTTATCCCGTGCGCTGCAATTACTGAGACTGTGCTCTAGGGCCCAGGAGCTGCAACCACTGAGCCCATGGCATCCCAGAGCCCATGCTCTGCAACAAGAGAAGCAGCTGCAATGAGAAACCTGTGCACTGAAACTAGAGAGGGTTAAAGAAATAAACTAGGTAGGTTAAATAATTTGCCAGTAGATATGGAGCTGGGATTTAAACCCACACAGTCTAATTGCAGAGCCTGAGTTTGAAACACTACAGTATATTGCCTTTTATGTTCATATATATATATATATATATACATATATATATATGTTAATAGGGCTTCCCTGGTAGCTCAGTGGTAAAGAATCTGCCTGCAATGCAGGAGATGCATCAGATGTGGGTTCGATCCCTGTGTTGGAAGGATCCACTGGAGGGAGATTTGGAAACCTACTCCATTATTCTTGCTTGGAGAATCCCATGGACTGAAGAGCCTGGTGGGCTACAGTTGCAAAGGGTTGGACATACTGGGCAACTGAGCATGCATACACATAAATATTTAAATAAGCACGAAAAAGATGTAGAAAGAAATACACCAAAACGTTACACAGACTTTCTTCATCATGTAGAGATTATAATGCAGGGAGTGATTTATAAATAAGATGGTTTTAATTCTGTATCACCATCACAACTTACATAGTTCCATTATGAGGCAGTAGGAGTTTTTCTTTCTAAAGAGCTGTCCAGTTCTAACATTCTAGAATTCCTCAAGGCCTCTGCCACCTCTGGAGTTTGGTGTGAGGAGGAGGCAGAGGCAGGAGGTGGTGGTGGAAGGGTCTGGGGAGCTTGTCTCACAGCGCTGGAGGGCACTTGAAGCTCTTAGAGGTTCCGGGCTGCTCCCCCAGCCTCTAACCTTCCACCTCTCCCTCTAGCCCTTCCTACCATCTCAGCGGCTTTTCTGGCCTCTCTAATTACCAGGAATACAGAGGAAACCACAGCTTCTGTTTAGACCAGAAGGAAGAAAAGAAAAAAAGGAGTTAGATACCCGTCAGTGGCACTTAAGGGAGGATGGTTTCCAAACTGGACCCTGGGAGGGGCAGTGACGGAGCAGGGGAGGGGTCAGGTCTGAGATGGGCGGCGGCCTGACCAGGTAGCCTCAGACCTATTATGGAGCCATAGGATTCAGGAACACACTCCCCAAAATGTCAAGCGAAGTGGGGTGGGAATCAAGTCAAGTCGGGTGGGGTGGCACATGTGCCGGGTGCCAGGAACCATATGAGTGGGCCTAGCAGCAGTGGGGGCTCAGGGCTGCTTGGCCTTCTTGTGTTTTCTCAGCTTCCACTATCAAAAGGGCATCAACGAGGACTTCCCTGGAAGTTCAGTGGTTAAGACTCCATGCTTCCCCTGTAGGGGGCACAGGTTCAATTCCTTGTCAGGGAACTAAGATCCTACCTGCCCTGAGGTACAGCTAAAAAAAAAGGGAGGGGGGGCATTAACAAGGAGGCTGGTGACCAGGTGGTCTGATGACTCCAGCTGTGTCCCCGAGGAAGAGCTGAGGGGGTGGGCCAGGGATGGGAGTAGGAATGGGTAAGGGAGTGTGTTCTGCCTCTGAGGCACCACCATGGGGAGGGGCTAGACTGATGCCTGAGTGTCATGATATATCTAGCCTCCATTATGAGAAGTGCTGGGGAGGTGTGTGTGGGCTCAACACCAGAATTTCCCCGCCTCCCAGAGCTGTCTGGAGTTGAGCCAGTTGCTTGTAGAGATCTCTCTCAGGGCTGGTGTGCAGGCCAAGACTTGGGGCCCCACTGTTGGGGGGAGGCAGGGTGGGTGTGTGTGGACATTGGACTGGACAACCAGCCAGGTCGTCTTCCCCAAAACCCTGCAATGATGATAACAGTAGTCAGGCTGAGCACCCACCGTGTGCCTGCATCATCTCATTTCACTGTGAGAAAAAGGCATAGTTATTATTTTACAGATGAGAAAACTGAGATCCTGAAGACAGTTAAGCAACCTCCCAAGCTCATGCCACCAGGCAACAGCCAGGCTGGCACTGAACCCATCTGTTTGTCTACAGAGCCTGCATTCTCATCTAAGATCCAGCTGGCTTCTAGCTGCCTGGGGATTTTTAGTCCTAAAAGGACTAGGATGCTAGGAGCCCAGGATGAGCAGACCAGTGAGGGATGGCATCCTTGTTTCCAGAGGCTTTGATATTCTCTTTCAAAGTTCTGACTGGCAGTCTGAGATCTGTAGACCTATCCCTTCCTGGGGAGCAGATAGGCTCCCCAAGCTCTCTCATCCACTTAAACTAAGTGACCACAGCCCCTAAAGACATGGAAACCTAAAAGCAGCTCTGCGGGACACTCCCCAGAAATTACAGGCTTGTGTTTTTGAAGAGACCATCCCTAATTAAAGGAGAATGCCACGGAGAGGGCTGTGACCTGAACAACCACCGCTCTCCTCCCACTCAGCGCCATGCTTGAGGGTCCATTTTTCCTTCTCATAGTCTGCAGGGTTGAAAGGACCCAGACCTGTAGATCTGCAAATTCTAGTTTTCAAACTTCAAATTGTATAATGGTGAAACTTTTTGTTCAAAAGACTTGATTTGTGGAATGCCACTATCAAGCATTAGGCACTCCTATTTCAGTCCCAGAGTCTTACGTAAGCCACCTTGTATAATCTCACAATAGCCAGCTGAGGTAGATATATCATGATCCGTGTTCTACAGATGAGGAAGTGAGTTGCACAAAAGAATCCATTACTTTTCCCTCAAGGCCATGCAGTTAGTAGGTAGTGGATGTAGAATTTGCACCCAGATCTGCTCAAGTCCTGAGTGTGGCTCAATACCTCTGGGCTCTAGGAGGGAGCTGGGTAGGTAAAACTATGTTAAGCTGCCTTGGTTTGGCTTCTGCCTTGGTTTGGCATCTGCCTTGGTTTGGCACACTCCTGTGCCCTGTGGAGCCATTGTGGAACCAGACCGGCACCAGAGAGTAGTTTAAAAAACTGGAAACAAGTCCAGTGTCCATCAATGTTGAATGAATAATACTTTGTGGTAGGGCCATACAATGGCATACTACTCAGTGATAGGAAGAAATAAACTACTGAGACCTCAATAACATGAGTGAATGTCAAAGTCACTGTGGTGAGTGGGAAAAGCCAGACAGAAATGAGTCTATTCTGTATGACTGTATTTATAGAAAAGTCTAGGAACTGAAAACTGATTGATAGCGGCAGAAAGCAGATTGGTGGTTACTTGGGGGTGGAGGGAGGGATGGGAGGATTACTAAGGGGTCTGATGAGAGTTTCCCAGGTGATGAACATCACTCTCTTGATTGTGGTGATAGTTTCATGAGTGTGTCTGTATATCCTTTAATATTATATATAGGCTTAAGTTGTGTGCCATTTATCAAATGAAGTTATACCTCATTAAAGTTGTTAAAAAAAAAAAGTCAAAAACTTGTGTTTAGCAGGAGACATGGATAGGAGATGACTTGTTCAAGCTTGCTCAGGGTCGACGGGCTCCCTCTGTGGACCCTCTGCTACCCTCTCCCAAGTCCAGCACTGGACCCTGCCCGGGCTCTGCCTCCAGCACCACAGGGCTTGTGTGGCTTCTCTCCAGCCCTGGGGATGTCAGCCCTGGAAAAGGTAAGGCTTTGGCCATGGAGGACACGGGGGGAAGGTGGACAGAGGCAAAGGTGACGGGAGCCTGGAATAGTGAGCCCCAAGAGGGGCTCCAGACTTCTGTATTCACACAGGGACCTTTTACAAAAATATAAACCTGCTAAAAGGATTGGACCAGGTAATTTCTGCCTCTGTAAGATTAACTCAAAGGATGCCTCCTACACATCTACCATGTCTGAGTCTGTCCTGGTCCACTGTCTTACAGGGACCAGATACAAATGAATGTCATATTATTAGAGAAATGCTAATCAAAACTACAATGAAACATCACCTCACACCAGTCAGAATGGCCATCATCAAAAAGTCTACAAACAATAAATGCTGGAGAGGGTGTGGAGAAAAGGGGACCTTCTTGCACCATTGGTGCGAATGTAAATTGATACAGCCACTATGGAAGACGGTATGGAGAGTCCTTAAAAAACTAGGAATAAAACCACCATGTGACCCAGCAATCCCACTCCTAGGCATATACCCTGAGGAAACCAAAATTGAAAAAGACACATGTACCCCAATGTTTATTGTAGTACTATTTACAATAGCTAGAACATGGAAGCAACCTAGATGTCCACTGACAGATGAATCGATAAAGACGGTGTGGGATATATACACAATGGAATATTACTCAGCCATAAAAAGGAATGCATTTGAGTCAGTTCTAATGAGGTGGATGAACCTAGAGCCTATCATACAGAGTGAAGTAAGTCGGAAAGAGAAGGATAAAAATTGTAAACTAACACATATATATGGAATCTAGAAAGATGGTACAGATTAATGTATTTACGGGGCAGCAGTGGAGATACAGAGAACAGTCTATGAACATGGGGAGAGGGGAGGGGAGGGCGAGGTGTATGGAGAGAGTAACATGGAAAATCATATTACCTTATGCAAAATAGATAGCCAATGGGAATTTGCTGTATGTCTCAGGAAACAAACAGGGGCTCTGGGGTGGGATGGGACGGGAGATGGGTGGGAGGTTCAAAAGGGAGGGGACCTATGTACATCTGTGACTGATTCATGCTAATGTTTGACAGAAAACAACAAAATTCTGTAAAGCAATTATCCTTCAATTAAAAGATAAAAAAAAAAAAAAAAAAAGACTGACATAAACATAAGGGCAGGATGCACAATAAAAAGCCCCCAAATAGCAGCCATTACACATCCAATCAAATATCCCCACTGTGCCTGCTTTCTGCACTGAGGGAACAGATGTGTGGCCTGATCTTGAGGACAGGAAAGACACATGGATGAAAAGCTTTGCCTCAGCCCTGAAGCTAGGAGGATAAATGCTGGGAGGGCCAAGAGGAGATATAAATTACTTCCAGTTGTGGAGGTTTCCTGGAGGCTGTGGTATGCAAGGGAGGGAAAGGAATTTGTACGTGGAGACAGGCGGTGGTGGGGAGGCGGGCGAGATCATTCCATCTTGAGGCAGTGTGAACAAAAGCAAGGCAGCTGGGAGATGCAGCTGGCTGCAGAGAGGGCTGGGAAGGCTGGGCAGGTGGGCTGGGGTCAGGCACTGGGGCAAGCACCGGGGTGACATGTGGACACATTTGCTCCCCCCACAACACACACACACATCCTGCTGTGGGATCTCATTGGCTCCTGCTGCTTGGGGCATTAAAGACCAAAACCTAGGGCCTCAGCTGGAAACCTGGATTCCAGCAGGGAGTGGTAGGGTGGAGAAGAATCAAAGCAAAGGACCTCCTCCAAGGACCACTTGCCCCAAGAGGCACCAGTGTCTCCATCCTTGGGCGTTCCCAGTGGGCCAGCCAGCATCAACCAGGTCTCCTGGGAAACTGTGAAAATGGAAAAACTCAAGTTTGTACTCCCAGAGTCCACAGAAACGGTCTTCAACATCTCTGTGGATGGTCAAAGCCAAAGAATAGCACCATCTTGTGGCCAAGACACCTAGATACCGGGAAGGCTGGGAGAGGCCCTGTGCCCCTGAGGGACCACAAAGGCAGAATTGGATGAGACTTGTTTTAATGCTCTCATAATGGGCCAGAACTACACTAGCACACAGTTTAGAGCTGGCAGAGTTTTACTTAAGGCCCCGGGGGTGCAGATACTGTGCGCTGTACAGATGAGGAAACTACTTCTGGGACACATGGAGTGACTGGTCCAAGATCACAGGTGGCCGAAGGCAGAGCCAGGTCTCATCTCAGGTCACTGTTCAAAGCAGTGATGTGGTTCCCAAGACCTTTCAGTAGGAATGCCAGGTCAAAACTGCTCCCACAAGATGCCTTTTTTCCCCTTTCTCTTACAATCATGCAGTGAAGTTTCCAGGATCTAAATGCTGTGCGATGACCTCATCTCGCCCCAGTGGCCCATGGGAGATGTGCTTATATATTCTTCTGTTTCAAACATTCCTGTTTTAATTTCTACCATGGCATAACCCACATAACCATAAACTCTTTGAGACACTCAGAAATGTTCAAGCGTGTAAAAGGGTCCTGAGATAAAACAGTTTGAGAGCTGCTGCCTTAAAGTATTTTAAAAAAAGTAAATAAAGCTATACAAACGAAAACATTCCCTTTGTTTTGATATAACTGAATCAACTCTGTGAGGCACTAACTTTTAGGTTGACTGGGATTCTAATTGCCATCTCTATAGATATTTGATTAATTAAATACACATCAAAAAAATGTACGTGAATAGAGAATGTTCACTGAGTGATTTCTAACTGGCAAGCACTCTCTAAGTGATTTACATGAGTCATCTCATTTAATCCCCACAACCACCATTTGCAAGAGATGCTGTTACCACATTTTATGCCTGTGGACACCAACAGATTACGTGGCCCAGCTGGGAGATGTGGAGCTTGGACTCTACCCCAGACAGTCTCTCTCTTCCCATTATTCTGATATACAAGCACATCTTCCCATCATTATTCCCATTACCATACAATTTTACATCCCTTAAATGCATTCACTTGACAGACAAGTTTTTCAACATATGGAGTCTAAGAAAGTAGTGAAAAGAAAGAGGATCACCAACCAAACCCAACACCTTCACTTATAGATGAGGAAAAGTGAGGCCCAGAGAGGGTGAGTGATCTGCAAAAGCTCATACAGCCAAGATTCAGGATCCACTGGACCTGGGAGCTGTCAGAATGCCAACCCAAGGAAGCACTGTAGTTATTTCCTTCACAGCAACATGTGAGCAGCACAGCATGTAAGCAAGTGACAAGACCAGGCAAGAGACAGTATCACCAGCAAAATTGGCTTGACTTTATTGCAGGGAAGCTACAGAGGAGCAGGACAAATGAGGGTCTCCGCAGGAACTACCATTGCTGAGCAGGATTGCCAGGTCCTAGATCTGTCTGGAGGGCAGGAGAGGATCAGCATCCTGGAAGAAATGAGAAGTGAGGTGGAACACTGGTGCCATCTGCTGTGCACATGGAGACATTACAAACGCAGTAAAGATTCACGAAGAGGCAGTCGCAGGGGGTGAAGTGGGAAACCCAGGTGCCGAATAGGACTAGAACCCCATGTCCAGCCCTGCACGCTGCTCCTACAAGAATGCCTTGACCTTGCTAAGCCGATCACTGCTGAAGCCCTCTTCCAGGCTCTCGCAGGGCTGCTGGAGCTCTTCCTCTGCCCTGTTTCAACTTAACTGGGATGGCAACAAAAAAAAAAGCCATGAGCAAACAAATCTGCTAAGAGCCAGATGATCAAGGAGACCTAATAACCAATAAATATTCATCCTCTGGTTCCTGAACCTGGCTTCGAATCAGTCACTGAGGAGCCTCTTAAAACAGACTCAGAGACAGATGCTGCCTGGTGTGTGGGAGTAAAACTGGCTTGATCAGTGATTCTCACCCAGTGCTGTGGTGTGAACCTCCAGGAGCCTCTTCATACTACACATCGTTACTGACAGGTGTGCAGACCAAACACTATGATGCCTGAATTTGCTGTGAATATGGGGGTGGTGAGAGTGGGCCGTGGATGAGATGATGGCAATGACTCGATAATGTTGGATCTGGGTGACGGGCATGTGGAGATTCATTTTACGCCTACACTTGCATAGTTTTGACAGTTCCTATAATTAAAAAAAAAAATCTAAAATAGATAAATTATGAAAACTACTATGAGAACGTTCTATCTAGCCATTGAAAGGAATGAAGCACTGGTACATGCTAAGCTTGAGTGAATCCTGAAAACATTATGCTGAGTGAAAGAAGCCAGACACAAAAGGTCATATAATGTTTCCTTTTGTAGGAAACATCCAGAATAGGTGCGTCCAGAAGGGCAGAAAGCAGATTTGTGGTTGCCAGGGGATGGAGAGAGGAGGCATCGGGGAATGAGTGTGAGCTTCAGTGGGTACAGGGAGTCTTCCCAGTGTGATGAAAGTTTTGAAACTGGAGTGGAGGCACAACACTGTGAACACACTATACAGGCCCACGCGCGGCACATGTGAGGAACGGTGAGCTGAACGTTATGAGAATTTCACCTCAGTTTAAAAGGAAGAGCCTACTATGAGAAAAAACACACATTAAGCTATACATGGTTTACAATTGGCAGGTTTTACTTTATATATATATATATTTTTTTTAAATTTATTCATTTGCCTGTGTTGGGTCTTGGTTGCAGCATGGGGGATCTAGTTCCCTGAGGAGGGATTGAACTTGGGCCCCCTGAATTGGGTGTGCAGAGTGTTAGCCACTGAACCACTGGACCACCAGGGAAGTCTAGGTATTAATTTTTTAGTTAAAATTTACATGCTCAGTCAGGAGTTTCCAATTCAGTGTGTCTACACTGGGGCTCCCACATGTGTGGAGCCACTGAGTAACTTTTCCCTTCCTCCATCCATCCTTGCAATAGAGACTTGTATAAACACAATCTTTTACCTAATATAAAATAGGGCTACTTAGGTTAGATGGAGGGGCCCAGGGTCCCCCCTTCCCTCTCAAAACCCCAGGGACACAGGATCCACCATGATGAACACTGCTGCTGCTGCTAAGTTGCTTCAGTCATGTCCGACTCTGTGCAACCCCATAGATGGCAGCCCACTAGGCTCCTCTGTCCCTGGGATTCTCCAGGCAAGAATACTGGAGTGGGTTGCCATTTCCTTCTCCAATGCATGAAAGTGAAAAGTGAAAGTGAAGTCGCTCAGTCGTGCCTGACTCTTAGCAACCCCATGGACTGCAGCCCATCAGGCCCCTCCATCCATGGGATTTTCCAGGCAAGAGTACTGGAGTGGGTCACCATTGCCTTCTCTGGATGAACACTGGTATGGTGGAAACATTACTCTCCCTTTAAAGAGCGTCCTTCATATTCAAAGGGATGTCATAGCAACCCCCACAAGGCAGGAAAGCAAGGTAGAGGTTACAGCCCCATTTTATAGGAGAGAGGACTAGGTCTCAGGAATAAAAGACAAATGTCCAAAGTCAGAGTGTGAACTGAGGGCAGAGCTAAAACTAGACCCCTGGAATACTGATTATTCACCCTGGGCTCCTTCCTGAACATGGTTGTATCCGTGGGCAGAAAGGGGAAGAGGAAGACAGGCACACCTGATCTGCATATGATGTCACCAGACACACAGGACATCGCCACAGCGCAGATTCCAACACCCACCTTTAGGAAGGAGGCTGCGGCTGAAGGTCACTGCCGTGGCGCGCCAGGCGGTTGGACACCTGACTTGCAGCCTGCTCCTGGCACTCATCTGCGTGAAGCTTTGGTCAAGTCACTTCCCTTCTCCAGGCCTCGTGTTTCCTGATTACAGTGAGAGCCATGGCCGACATTAGGGATGTTGTGATTGTTGTCATCCACGCATTAAAGGTGCACAGGGGCAGTGCCCCCTAGGAGGACTGTGCTCTGAAGGGTTCTGAGGCTGTGACTGGGCACAGAGGGAAGGAATGCTGCATGGATGACTAAAGTCTGCCCTGGCTCCGCAGTGAAGGGTGCTGGCACGGTGCCACCTGCCTTTCTGGATTGTGTAAAATCAAAGGGAACAGCCAGCTTAAACACGCTGCTGAGGTTTGTTTCTGTTGTTTTTCACCTTTGACGGCTGTGTTATACTTTAGTGTACAATGTGATGATCTGTAACTTATCAGATGAATACACCCACATGGAGAAGGAAAGGGCAACCCACTCTGGTATTCTTGCCTGGAGAATCCCATGGACAAAGGAGCCTGGTGGGCTACAGTCCAAGGGGTCGCAGAGTTGGACACGACCGAGCGACTAACACACACACACACCCCCATACCCTCACCAGACTAGTGTTCATTTTTCTAGAATTTCCATAGATGAAAGCATACAGTACGTTTCCTTTTCTTGGCTTCTTTCACTCACTTCTTTTATATGTGAGATTCACTGAAGTTGTTGCGTGGACAATAGTATTCAATTACATGGCTATTCCACAGTTTGTTTACTCACCTAGTGATGGCCACTGAGTTGTTTCCAGCTTTGGGCTATTACAAGTCAAGCCACTACCAGTATTTACAAGTCTTTGTATGGACAGTGCTTCCCATTTCTCTTGGGTAAATACTAGGCAAGGAATGGCTGGGTCATATAGTAAGCTTTAAGAAGCTACCAAACTGATCACACTTGTTTTTGCACCAGTCTGGGAAAAGGGCGTGTTTGGGAAGCTGATAACAGTTCTAAGTGGGGATGGAAGCCAAGGTGAATTCACTTACCTGGTCAGTGAGCAAAGCTTAGGGACTAAGTGAAGTATAATACCTCTGAAGGGACCATTATATTACCAAAGTAAAAGGCACACTGCCCAGGGCCAGACGCTTACATTTAAACCCTGTTGATCACAAACTATAGCCCAAAGTCATAGAGGCGTCTCCGGGATACATCAAGCAGTGCTCTTTCTGCTCGCAGGAGACTGGAAGGAGTCCCTGAGCTTGTGGTTTGCATTAGGTAATGATATACTTGGTGGCCATGTCAGGGCCTTACCCACCTGCCCATGTTGGTCCATCCTGCAGGCTGCTGGACGGGGCCTCTCTATTTGGGGCCAAGGTAGGAGACAGCCTTTCCTGTTTTCCCCAGGGTCTCCAGCAAAGTGTCCACGCTGTGCTCAGAGTTGATACAGACCTTTTTGTTGGGCAGGTCAATGTCAAATTGAACTCCTGCAGGAAGTGGGGTGGGGAAGACAGACATATACCCAGTCAGGCTCTTAAATTGTTCACCCCACTCTTTCCCTCTCCTCTAGACCAGGGATTGGCAAACTTCTGAAAGGGGCCAGAGAGCCCATGGTTTAGGAACTGTGAGCTGCATGGACTCGGCCCCATCATCTTCTGTAGATTGTTTTGTGTTGTTGTGGCTTCCCTGCTGGCTCAGCTGGCAGGGAATCCACCTGCAATGTGGAAGACCTGGGTTTGATTCCTGGGTTGGGAAGATCCTCTGGAGAAGGGAAAGGCTACCCGTATTCTGGCCTGGAGAATTCCATGACTTGAATAGTCCATGGGGTCACAGAGTTGGACATGACTGAGCGACTTTCGCTTTTGTGTCCGACTCTTTTGCGAATGCATGTATTGCAGCTTGCCAGGCTCCTCTGCTCATGGGATTTCCCAGGCAAGAATCTGGAGTGGGTTGCCATTTCCTTCTCCAGGGGATCTTTCTGACCCAGGGATCGAACCCATTTCTCTTGTGGTTCCTGAATTGGTAGGCAGATCTTTACCACGTGAGCCACCTGGAAAGCCCCATATTGTTTTACACGCCTGAAAAAATGTAAAAACCATTCTCAGCTATGCAATAACAGACTGTGGGCCCAAAGGCTATAATTTGTCTATCTCTCCTCTAAATAAGGGCTGTAAAAATATTTTTTTTCTTAATTGCAAAAGTAATACAGACATGCCAATTTTTTTTTTGGCCACATTCTGTGGTTTGTGGGATCTTAGTTCCCTGACCAGGGATCGACCCTGTGCCCCCTGCAGTGGAAGCATGAAGTCTTAACCACTGAACTGCCTGGGAAGTCCCCAGACACACCATTAAAAAAAAAAAGACAAGCATTTTTGAATAAAATTTGAAAGTGTAAGGCCCCCGACTATTTCCTGCCTATAAGAATCACTGAATAATAGGGACCCATCCAGTGTTTCTCCTGATGGACAAATGAAAAGTCATTTTCCAAAGTAGCATCATACTCTGTAAACAAGTTACTTATATGTCACTTTCCAGTGTCCAGGACACCTTGCCATCTTAGCACATATAGAGACTTACTTCATTCTTTTTGACAGCCACACCATATCCCACAGTGTTACTATATCACAGGGCTTCCCAGGTGGCCCAGTGGTAAAGAATCTGCCTGTCACTGCAGGAGATACAAGAGACTCAGGTTTGATCCCTGAATCAGGAAGATCCCCTGGAGCAGAGAATGGCAACCCTCTCCGGTATTCTTCCCTTGAGAATCTTATGGACAGAGGAACCTGGAGGGCTACGGGCCATGGGATCACAAAGAGTTAGACACAACTGAGCAACTGTGCACACACACACCATCTATCTACTCAGTCCCCATCTACAAGACACTGAGGTTGCTTCCAATTTCTCACTATGATCAAAACAATGTAGATATACTTGAACATATCTTATAAAACTTGTGAAAATATTTCTATACCATGAATTCATAAAATGGAAAGTGTGGGGCAAAATATTGGTGTACTTTAAATGTTCACAGATATTGCAGAACTGCCCTCCTAAAGAGCTGTGTCCATTTAAGGACCCTTGGTGGCATATGTGAGTAGGTACAAACGGGTCTTGTTGAAATAACAAAGGCAGAGTCCCAGGCTTGGCTTCACCACTGATCTCGGCTGGGTCCTGCCCATCACAGGCCCTAGTCTCCCCATCAAACATGAAGGAGTTGGGGTCAGCCAGCCCTTGTGGGCGCACCAGCGAAGGGACCTCAAAAAGCACATGGCACAGGATTTAGTCCTAACCTGACTCTGGACCTACTGGACACCAGGGGCGGAGGGCAGTGCATCCTGGCTGCACTCTGGGTTTTGTCTTTTGCTTCAGAAGGGCCTCCTCCTCTTTAGAGTAAATATTCTGGTGGCATCATAGAGCTGGAAGACACTCTGGGATCATGAGACCCAGTGGGTTTCAAAGCTATGTTTCTAGCAACCCAGGTCCCCAGGCAGGTGTTCTGGAGCTGGCAAGAGTGAAAGCAGGCTGGCCTTCACTTCATCCAGACCTGCTGCTTGTATACAGAGGCTTCCGAGCAGGGTTTTACTCTTTTAAAAAAGAAAAAAAATGCATTTATTTTTGGCTGCACTGGAACTTCGTTGCTGTGCGAGCTTTTCTCCAGTTGTGGTGAGTGTGGGCTACTCTCTGGTTGTGGCGCACAGGCTTCTCATTGCAGCAGCTCCTCTTGTGGAGCACAGGCTCTAGGGCACATGGGCTCAGTAGTTGCAGTTCCCGGGTTTTAGAACACAGGCTTAGTAGTGCACGAGCTTAGCTGCTCAGTGGCACGTAGGATCTTCCCAACCCAGCCCAGGGATCGAACCCATGTCTCCTGCACTGGCAGGCATATTCTTTACCACTGAGCCACCAGGTAAGCTGTGGAGTTTCACCTTAAAGCATCCAGAGCAAAGCTAAGAGACTGACATTCCCATACTACAGCTGGGGAAAGCCAGGCCCCAGAAGAGGAGGCCATGGTCACACAGGAAGTTAGTGGTCAAGTTCTTTCCATTGCTTCAGATTTTTTCAAGTTCAGGTTCCAGTTTATAGTCTAGAAATTAGCCGTGGACTCACTATGAGACTCTGGGCAAGTCACTTCCTGCTCTGGGGCCTGGTGTCAACATCCCCATTCCACAGATGGAAAGTATAGCTCAGAGAACTGTTTTAAGTGCTAACAAGATGACAACCCCATGAGAGCCCTTGGAAAACTGGGTGTTATTATTGTGGGAGGTCTGACTCAATGGACATGAACTTGGGCAGAGTCCCCGAGATGATGAGTGACAGGAAGGCCTGGTGTGCTACAGTCCATTGGGTTGAGAAGAGTTGGACATGACTTGATGACTGAACAACAAAAACAGTGGGAGTTGGGAGGAAAGTTTAAGAAGGAGGGGGCATATGAATACCTGTGACTAATTTATGTTGATGTATGGCAGAAACCAACAAAATATTATAAAGCAATTATCCTTCAATTAAAAATAAATACAAAGAGAAAGAAAATTGGGTGTTTTATTATCCAGGGTTTTAGAAATGAAAATCTTAAAAGATGGATTGCCCCCAGGACTCTGATTACAACTCTGTTGTTATCTCATGGAACCCCAGACCCTAGCCCACTCTGGGCCTCAGTTTCCGCAGATGAGAAGTGAGGGGACTGGAGAATGGTTTTCTAAATACACCCAAAAGGGGTGCTTTAGAAGTTCTGCCAGCATGACTGACTGAAAGTTTGTTTCTTAAAATGTTACAACTTTTAAAATCTTAATAGAAAATGACACTCAAATGTATCACATAACAAAAGTTACCACAGTGGAGATGAATGTAACATAGTAACTAGTCCTGCAAGGGCTCCTCCAGGCCAGATTTACTGGCTGAGTCATTTACTGGCTGTGTGATACCAATAGATCATTCAACCTCTCTGAACTTCAGTTCCCTCCTGCTCGCAACAGAGATGGTCAAAGAAACTATCTGAAACGGTTGTGGTGAGGATTAAATGACATGATCCACAGAAGCCATGAAGCAGAGTACTTGGCACATGCCAAGTAACTCAGTACGTTTTGGTTTCACTGTTATTATCAGCTTAAACTCAAGATTCTCCTGCTCCATGCCTGCATTCATTTAATGTAAGTGTACCAGTCTCCCCACCCCATCCCCAACCCAGGGCCACTCACTCACCTCCTAGCTTGTTGAGGACTCGAGTGACTGCGTTAGAGCAGCCTTCACAGGTCATATCCACGGAGAACTCGTGCTTCTGAAACAGACAAAGGGGACCATGAGCCAGGTCCTGCACAGGGACCCCCACACCCACTAGCAGGCAGGCCCACTCAGGGCCCCAAGACAGAGGGCAGAGAGAAAGGGAAGATCGGGCTGTCATCAGACTCATCAGTAGCTTGAGTCTCACTCTACTAAATTGTACAGTGGAGTAACTCAGGTTCTCTATATCTCAGAGGTGGTTGTGTTAAAGGACAGAATCCCTAGAAAATTTTTAGCAGTATCTGGCACACAATGTATCGAATCACCTGGGAAGGAAGTTTAAAATGCGGGTTTCTAGTCTCACCTTCAACATCCTGGTTTTTCAGCTATGCAATTGTCTGAGGATCACTAGTAACTCTGGTCAGGGGAGTGGGGGGAGGCATGCTCTGAGCAGTGCTGATCTGGGGGTCGTAATTATGCATCAGATCACTCCCTGCATTAGAATCACCTGGGAGCTTATTAAAAACTATGGGTTCTGGTCAGCAATCCAAAGGGCTGAGGTGTCCACTACCGCCAATAAGCTTCCATGGTGATTCTGAAGTACAGAGACCACTGTCGCATTCCAAGTACCTCAGAGGCAGCACTTAAGTCCCAGAAAGGGAGAGAATTTGCCTGGGTTCCCAGTGAGCTAAAGCTGGCCCAGTAAGAGAACTCAGGTTTCTGGACTCTCCATGTGGGCTCAACATCCTACCATATCCAGGATATCTAACAAACCAAGGGCATGAAGGCAAGCTCCCAGAACATGAGTTCTATTCAGTTCACTGCTGCATCCCCAGTAAAGGGAAAGGTGAGTGCCTGGCACAGGGGAGGGGCTTAATACAGTTTGTTGAGGGAATGGATAATTGATACAGCTGCTTGAAGAACCCTGGGTTCTTCCTTTGGTTTCAAACAAAGGTTATTTATACCAATACTTCCTTTATTGTAATCTCTGAAAATGAGACCTGGCTTCAGATCCCAGCTCTGGCACTTAGTAGCTGTGTGACCATGAGTAAGGAACTTTACTTATTCCTTTGTGCCTTGGTTTCTATATCTGCAAAATGGGGATGAGAGTTCCTTTCCAGGCTGGTGAAGACGATGAACACAGGATTTTAAGCATAGCAGCCAGCATGCAAGATGGCCCCATGATCTCTTCAGTTTAGTTCAGTTTAGTCACTCAGTCGTGTCCAACTCTTTGCGACCCCATGGACTGCAGCACGCCAGGCTTCCCTGTCCATCACCAACTCCTGGAGTTTATGCAAGCTCATGTCCATTGAGTAGGTGATGCCATCCAACTATCTCATCCTCTGTTGTCCCCTTCTCCTTCCACCTTCAAATCTTTCCCAGTATCAGGGTCTTTTCAAATGAGTCAGTTCTTCACATCAGGTGGCCAAAGTATTGGAGTTTCAGCTTCAGCATCAGTTCTTCCAATGAATATTCAGGATTGATTTCCTTTAGGATGGACTAGTTCGATCTCCTTGCAGTCCAAGGGATTCTCAAGAGTCTTCTCCAACACCATAGATCAAGAGCATCAATTCTTCGGCACTCAGCTTTCTTTATAGTCCAACTCTCACATCCATACATGACTACTGGAAAAACCATAGCCTTGACTAGACGGACCTTTGTTGGCAAAGAAATGTCTCTGCTTTTTAATATGCTGTCTAGGTTGGTCATAACTTTTCTTCCAAGGAGCAAGCATCTTTTAATTTCATGGCTGCAGTCATCATCTGCAGTTATTTTGAAGCCCCCCAAAATAAAGTCTGTCACTGTTTCCCCATCTACTGGCCATGAAGTGATGGGACCAGATGCCATGATCTTGGTTTTCTGAATGTTGAGTTTTAAGACAACTTTTTCACTCTCCTCTTTCGCTTTCATCAAGAGGCTCTCTAGTTCTTCACTTTCTGCCATAAGGGTGGTATCATCTGCATATCTGAGGTTACTGGTATTTCTCCCGGCAATCTTGATTCCAGCTTGTGCTTCATCCAGCCCAGCATTTCTCATGATGTACTCTGTATATAAGTTAAATAAGCAGGGTGACAATATACAGCCTTGATGTACTCCTTTCTCTATTTGGAACCAGTCTGTTGTTCCATGTCCAGTTCTAACTGTTGCTTCCTGACATGCATATAGATTTCTCAGGAGGCAGGTCAGGTGGTGTGGTATTCCCCTCTCTTTAAGAATTTTCCACAGTTTGTGGTGATCCACATAGTCAAAGGCTTTGGCATAGTCAATAAAGCAGATGCTTTTCTGGAACTCTCTTGCTTTTTTGATGATCCAATGGATGTTGGCAATTTGATCTCTGGTTCCTCTGCCTTTTCTAAATCCAGCTTGAACATCTGGAAGTTCACAGTTCACATACTATTGAAGCCTGGCTTGGAGAATTTTGAGCATTACTTTACTAGCATGTGAGATGACTGCAATTGTGTGGTAGTTTGAGCATTCTTTGGAACTGCCTTTCTTCAGGATTGGGATGAAAACTGACCTTTTCCAGTCCTGAGTTTTCCAAATTTGCTGGCATATCGAGTGCAGCACTTTCACAATATCATCTTTTAGTATCTGAAATAGCTCAACTGGAATTCCATCACCTCCACTAGCTTTGTTCGTAATGATGCTTCCTAAAGCCCACTTGACTTTGCATTCCAGGATGTCTGGCTCTAGGTGAGTGATCACACCATCATGATTATCTGGGTCATGAAGATCTTTTTTGTACAGTTCTTCTGTGTATTCTTGCCACCTCTTCTTAATATCTTCTGCTTCTATTAGGTCCATAACATTTCTGTCCTTTATTATGCCCATCTTTGCATGAAATGTTCTCTTGATATCTCTAATTTTCTTGAAGAGATCTCTAGTCTTTCCCATTCTATTGTTTTTCTCTATTTCTTTACACTGAGCATTGAAGAAGGCTTTCTTATCTCTCTTTGCTATTCTTTGGAACGGTGCATTCAAATGGGTATATCTTTCCTTTTCTCCTTTGCCTTTTGCTTCTCTTCTATGATATCTGCCTCTTGGTATTTATGCCCTTGAGTAGTCTCATCCCAATGTCTTGTAGAATATGGCTGAAGTGATGTTAGGGGACCTTGGAGGCTAACTCATAAAAGACATGTGTTGTCTGCCTTACTCTCCCTAGGATCATTCACTCCAGAGGAAACTGGCTGTCATGTCCTAAGGACTCTCAAGCAAACCTATGGAGAGGTGCATACAGTGAGGAACTGAGCCCTTTGGCCAACAGCCATGTGAGGGAGCCCTCTTGGAAGCTGATCCTCCTTCAGAGGGCCACAGCCCTGGACAATATGGTTACCGCACCTCCTGAGAGCCCCTGAGCCAGAAACACCAGTAAACTGCTTCCAGAGTCCTGACTCTCACAAACTGTAAGTTAATGAATATTTGTTGTCTTAAACCACTAAGTTTGGGGGGCAATTAATTAGGAGTGATAGATAACTAGTATGTTAGGTAAAGAGATTGGAGCCTAGTCGTAGGTTCCACTGGGGTAAAAAGTTAGCTATCAGGGACTTTCCTGGTGGCCCAGTGGCTAAGACTCTGCAGTCTCACTGCCAAGGGCTGGGGTTCAATCCCCAGTTGGGGAACTAAACTCTGTGGTGTGGCAAAAAAAAAAAAAAGTTAGCTATTCAGATTATTATTGTTATTACTTTATTCCACTTCCCTCTTTTCTATCCCTTCAAAAGAAGAAAAAACAAAAACCTATGGCTACATTTTTCATGGAGTATTTCAAATCTGTTACCTTAATAGGAATTCTGGGCATAGCACTGTATCTTACTGGAAGACCTCAGGCAAAATCCTTGCCCTTAAGGGCCCCAGTTCCCTTATCTAAACCATTAACCAAGTAAGTTTTCTCAGCCTCAGTGCACTTAAGAATCACATCGGGCCTTGGGGACCAGCCAGGTCTGCAGGCTGCCTCAGTGGGCACTGTGGCTCTGGGTGGGCCCTGGGACCCTCCATTTTTATTTTAACCCACTGAGGAGACAGAAGGGTAAGACCACACACCTGAGAAAAACTGGTCTAAATGGCTTCTCAGGCTCTCTCCAAGTCTCAAACCATCTTTGGGTCTGGATTATCATCATGCTGTACAAGGGAAACTGAGGCCAAGAGTGAAGTACTTCGGTTTTTCAGTGCTGAGTTATATAACCATCATTTGCATCATTACACAACCAGAAAACCACTATTTTACTGAGGCCAAATCTGCAAAACTTGCCTTAAAGAAAATAGTCTTCCTTTTCTTCTAGTTAAACACATTTGATTCTTTCAGCTAATTTTGTGACTATTCGGCAACAACCACAACAAATTCTGGAAATAAGGATTTCTAGTGAGGACTCCAAAATCTTGCCTTTAACAGGTGGTTCTCAGTAACAGCATCACCTGGGAACATGCCAGAAATGCAGACTCTCATGTCCTACCATCAGGCCTCCTGAATCAGAATCCTCGGTTTTTAACAAGACACCCAGCTCATTCCTGCCCACATAATAGTTTAAGATGCTGCTCCAGCACACAAACTGGCAAACTACAGCCTGCCTGCAACCTGGCTTTGTAAAGTTTTACTGAAACACAGCTAAGCTCATTCATTTACTTTCACACTAGAGGGGCCGAGTTGAGGACCTGTAACAGACCATATGGTTCATGAAGACTTAGATATTTACTGTCTGGCCCTTTAAGAAAAAGTTTGCTGACTCCTGCTCTAGAGTAATTGGTAATCAAGATTAGTCAGTGGGGCGGGGCTTCCCTGGTGGTCCAGTGGTTAAGACTTAGCCTTCTAATGCAGAGGTTGCAGATTCGATCCCTGGTTGGGGAGCTAAGATCCTACAAAACTTACAGCCAAAAAACCAAAACATAAAGCAGAAGCAATATTGTAACAAATTCAATAAAGATTTTTAAAATAGTCCACAACAACAACAACAGATTGGTCAATAGCTTGCATCTGTATACCAATCCAAAGCTTTAATGGGTTTGCAAGACCAATATAAGACCTAAATCTGTTGAGTACCCACTATGTGAAATGCTCTTTATATAGTATCTAAGTCAGTCCCCACCCAGCTTGGAAAGGGAGCTAGTCACCCTACTAAGGAGAAAACTGAGGTTCCAGGGGTTAACTAAGTCACCCAGTCACGTGGTGGGTATATATGGAGGTTGGGACTTGAACTCAGGTTTTCCTGGCTCCAGAGACACCTTGCTGGTTCCAGACTAGCAAATGGGGCTGCAGAAACCCTGAGATAGGGACACCTTGGGAAGGAGCACAAGTTTTTGCTGCCCAAGGACCTAAAGTCAATAGATCTCTAGAGCTTTCTTTTGTTGGCTATGAAGGACAGGTCTCTTTCAATCCTGCACAGTACAGAGGTCAGAAGCCAGCAGACGGGCAATCGTTATTCAGTGCTCTCTTCAGTACCTCTGAGTTGCAAAAGCAACTGTGGGGGTTGTGGAAAGCCTCCTTAATGAGTAGAGTAATCCGTTCTTTACAGAGAATCCTAGGACTGGCCCCACCACTGAATGCTTGACTTTGCACAGAGCCAGCCCCTCAGCGCCTCTGCTCTGCTACCTATAAAACAGTTTCTGTAAAGAAGATGAAAAAGCCCAGTCATCTGTACAATCCTTTAATAGAATCTCAGAACTGGAAGGGCGGGAATGGAATGGAGTCATACTATCCAGACGCCTCCCAGAGGCGAAATGCTTTCTCAAATATCCAGAATATTCAGTCTTTGAACACCTTGATGATTGGAAATTTACTAATATTAGAGTGCCTACTATGTGCCAGGCATTGTCCATGCATGTCTTTGTTTAATCACAACAACCCCACAAGATAGGCCTTAGTATTGTCACTTCTTGACAGCTGAGGTTAGGTCACTCACTCAGGGTGACAGAGAACAGCCACTGTGGTCCTTGTTAACACAGGGTTGAAACCTGCCTGCTGTAGTTCTACCCAATTTGTTCTAGGTCTACACAAGAGCTACCATTCCTTCAGGACTATGTCAGTGGCTGAGCTATGAATTTTACTGGCACTTTTTTCCTGTTACTACTACTGACAGTCCTATGAGGTTGCAGTTTTTAATCCCCATTGTATGCTGAGGAAATCAAGGGACAGAAAGGTAAAGCAGTGTGTCTAAAGTCACCAGCTGGCAAGGGTGGGGGTTGGGGCACAGATTTTTCAAAGGAGTTTCAGAGATTCCAAGTGTTTGTGTGAGAAACCTTTCAGGTGACTCATTGTTCCCTTTCCGGCTTTGGTGTGAGTCCCTTGATTAATACCCTTCTTCCTTCAGCTGTTCATCTCATGATAATACTGCCAAGTGCCCTCTTCATTCTGATCATCCACTCTGGTGGGTCTTTTGTCAAAATCTCCAGAAGTATAAAAAAATAAATGCCCAGAATTTAACGTAGAATAGAGCCACCCTCAAGCTGGCTTTTCCCTCATGCCACCCAGCCACGGAAACCTGGTAGCCTCCACTATCCCAGACCCAGAGTGATTAGTGTTGTTCTCTGACACTGTCACAGGCAGATTTGCTCAACTCGGAGGGCTGGTTCTCTCAGGTTCTTTGTTCATACTTTGGGTTGTCTGAGGATTTGTCTCAAGGTGCCTGGCAAGACCCAAGGGAAATGACACTTGAGATGTTTGTAACCTGGCCCGGAGGAGCCTCTGGCTCACCTGTCAGCTCCCCAAAGCTAGGCTGCTAAGACACAGGGCATCTGTGGGATACCTCTAGGTACCCACTTGGAGCAGAGCCATAAAATCAGGCAACCCTGGGGAAAAGTGTTAAGCACCACAAGACACCAGCCAGGAGCCCCGAGATCAGATCAGGAACAGAACTTCCTCCCAAGCCAGCATGACTACTTTTATTGAGCAATTATCATGTGAGTTCAGGAGAGATTTGGACCCTGAAGATAAGAGGCTTAATCTGAGCGCACCCATTTCTCAACACCACCCTGAATAAATTAGTGGACCTTGTTTTGTAATCTGAAAAAGGCCTTAATTTTTTACCTACAAAATGAGACCACGAGACTGAGTCAGTTGCAAAGGTGCCCTAAGACCTGCTCTGCCCATCCCAAACTCTGCCACTGAGCAACTGGTGACTTTGGGCAGGACCCCGAACCTCTCTGGAGCCCATGGGTTCAGGTTCATTAAGTGACCGGTAGGAAAGGTTGAAAGCACTCTCTCCATTCAGCACGGCCCAACTTGAAACTCAAGAGTGGGCAGGGGAAGGGAAGAAAAACACAGATCTCTGAACATCCGTCCTATATGGGAGGCAAAAGCCACCGCAAACCCTTCTTTCAGGCCAGCTCCGCCGGAAGAGGCATCCAGGTGGGACACCAACTCCCTCCCTGTGTGATCTCTGCGACTCCCTGCCCCTATTGGAGTGGTCTCAGTTTCGCCGTCTATGCCTGAAAGGTTTAGGCTTGTAATCGCATGAAGGCTAGGAGCTTCCATATGCTGAAGCCTGACTCCCAGATAAAATTCTTTTTGGGATCCGATTTTCTGGAGGGTCGCAGAAGCTGGGGGGAGCTAGGTGGGAGGGGCAAGAAGTGAGGCGACAGTTTCGGCCGCTGCCAGAGCCCTTGAAGAGGGACGTCTGACCCAACGGCGGTGCAAACGAGCAAGCCGGAGGCCGCGGTTCTGCGCGGGGCGGGGACGGCGCGACCACTTACCGGCATGATTGAGGAGGAGGTGGTGGCTGCGGCGGTGACTACGCCTCCACCGGCTCTGAGCGCTGACGCGGCCACGCTTCCGGGTGTGCACGCCACAGGAGCCGCCCTCTGGCCCCGGCCCCGCCCCCTCCGGTCCTGGCCCCGCCCGCTCTGGCCTTGCGGGCTGGCAGCCACCTGAAGGCCGTTGGCCTCTCCGCTGACTTCCGGCCGGCACGGGGCCCCTGGACGCCAGCCACGTCTGCGCTAGGCGGTGGGAGGGACAGCTCGGCTAGCTTGCCTTGTTGGTTGGCCATTTTTAGAACGCCTGCTCGGTGTCAGGCTGATATTAGGGGCTGGGAAGGCCGGGCCCCCCGCTGTGAACAGGCCAGACACAGCCTCCACCCCACCCCCGTCCCTCCCTAGAGGGACAATCTCAGTTACTTACTTAGTATTTGCTGATTGCCAGCCGTGGGGCGGCACTATGCTAGGCATCCAAGATGCACTAATGAACAAGACACAGCCTAGCAGGGAGCCAGGGAAGCAAGAGGATCATGCAGGACAATACAAGTGTTAAAGGAGCTTGTGCCTTTGGAGCCATGAAAGGATCTCTCGCTCAGACTGTAGAGGATGGGGACGGTTCATGAAGAGAGGAGGCTTGCAGAGGAGGAAGTCGTGCTTCATCTCAAGATGGAAGATGGACCCATTGGGAAGGAAGGAGACAGAACAGCATGTAAAAGTTGAAAGGGGGACGTCCCTGGTGGTCTAGTGGTTAAGAACCTGCTTTGCAAGAAGATGTGTGCGCTCAGTCCTGTCTAACGTCTTTGCAACCCCATGGACTGTTGACTGTTAAGTCCACCAAGCTTAAGTGTCCACAGTCAAATAAGTATTAAAATTGAAAGGCATTAGAGGGCATGCCTTGGGAGGCCGAGATATTTAGACTGAGAGGCAGGCACAGAAAGAGATGGGGAAACAAGCTACAAAGACATGAGACCCATATCCATGAGTGAAGACACACAGAGGCAGAGAAGTTCTAGTATCTTACAAAGAGGTGTACCAAGACCCAGGACTTCACACACACACACAGAGTACCAGGCTGGTTCTATCCTTGTAATATCCAAGGGGCTCCACCATCCAAGTTAGTAGTGTCAAAGTTCTCTCACCAGTCAAACTGCTTGGAGAGCTTATTAAAAACTCAGATTTCTAGTCCTTTCCTTAGATATACTGTCCCTTAGTTTCCAGGTGCACTTATAGTCTCCTTCCTCCTTCTGGTTTTGGGGAACCACGTTGAACATAACTGTTTTTTTCTGCTATGCTGCACAGCATTCAGGATCTTAGATCTCTGACCAGGGATCGAATCTGTGCCCCCTGCAGTGGAACCACAGAGTCTTAGAAACTGGACTGCCAGAGAAGTACCAAACTATAGTTTCGGTACATACATGGAACCCTTTTGAGAAAGTGCTGGTTGTTGATTTATTGTCTCAGTTCCAATTCAACCTTTTTGCCTGCTTGTGAAAATCTGAACCATTTAAACATTGTTTTATTGCCTAATGGCACGATATTAAGCATTGTCAATAAAGACCCTGGAGAGATACTGGAGGAGAAAAGGTTTTCCTTTCTGATTCTGGTGTGCTCATTCTCCAGGCTCTTGCAGTATGTGTAATTGGTCTCTGCTTAGCTTCTGAGGTGGAGAAGGCAATGGCACCCCACTCCAGTACTCTTGCCTGGAAAATCCCATGGACAGAGGAGCCTGGTAGGCTGTAGTCCATGGGGTCTCTAAGAGTACGACACGACTGAGCGACTTCACTTTCACTTTTCACTTTAACGCACTGGAGAAGGAAATGGCAACCCACTCCAGTGTTCTTGCCTGGAGAATCCCAGGGATGGGGGAGCCTGGTGGGCTGCCGTCTATGGGATCACACAGAGTCAGATAAGACTGAAGTGACTTAGCATAGCATAGCTTCTGAGGATGACTTCCCCAGCACCAGGCTCCTGCTGTGTAAGGGACCAGCAGGACCTAGCAGCCAGCAGCTCCCCCCAGGACCTACCCTGCTTATGTGCTTTCATACAGTAACTGGGGTGAGATGATTTTCTATGAATAGCTTTCTCCAGCATCCTAGTGGATAGTTTTCCAGCCTATAGGGTGAATTTCTAGCACATTCCACCAGCATGGTACCATAGCCACTCCTCTGCCATTCACAAGGGCTGGAGCTTAGCCTGGGTGTGTGGGGTGCAGGATTCTTCATTGGGCACAACCATTGTACTATTTTAGCCCTATGGCCAGTGGCTGTGCCCCAAATCTGCTACTCCTTTATTCTTTCAAGTTCTCTTTACTTCTCAGTGGCCAGTCCCTCTTTACTCATGTTAGTTGCTCAATCATGTCTGAGTCTCTTCAACCCCAGGCTCCTGTCATGAAATTCTCCAGGCAAGAATGCTGGAGTGGTCAGCCATTTCTCTGAGAATATTTTATCAATTGCCGAAAAAATAAGAATAGGAGCATCTTGGATGATTTCATTAATAATTTAAATAGATTTCTATTTACATTAATTTATATTGATCTTATATCCCACACAAATATATTCAAAATTTTGTATCTCATACATTGTTATTAGATGTCTATCAGTTCAGTTCAGTTCAGTCACTCAGTCAGTCGTGTCTGACTCTTTGCGACCCCATGAATTTCAGCACTCCAGGCCCACCTGTCCATCACCAATTCCCAGAGTTCACTCAAACTCATGTCCATCGAGTCGGTGATAACATCCAGACATCTCATCCTCTGTCGTCCCCTTCTCCTCCTGCCCCCAATCCCTCCCAGCATTAGAGTCTTTTCCAATGAGTCAAATCTTTGCATGAGGTGGCCAAAGTATTGGAGTTTCAGCTTTAGCATCATTCCTTCCAAAGAACACCCAGGACTGGTTGGATCTCCTTGCAGTCCAAGGGACTCTCAAGAGTCTTCTCCAGCACCACAGTTCAAAAGCATCAATTCTTCAGCGCTCAGCCTTCTTCACAGTCCAACTCTCACATCCATACACAACCACTGGAAAAACCATAGCCCTGACTAGACGGACCTTTGTTGGCAAAGTAATGTCTCTGCTTTTCAATATGCTATATAGGTTGGTCTTAACTTTTCTTCCAAGGAGTAAGCATCTTTTAATTTCATGGCTGCAGTCACCATCTGCAGTGATTTTGGAGCCCCAAAAAATAAAGTCAGCCACTGTTTCCCCATCTATTTCCCATGAAGTGATGGGACCAGATGCCATGATCTTCATTTTCTGAATGTTGAGCTTTAAGCCAACTTTTTCAGTCTCCTCTTTCACTTTCATCAAGAGGCTTTTTAGTTCCTCTTTACTTTCTGCTATAAGGGTGGTGTTATCTGCATATCTGAGGTTATTGATATTTCTCCCGGCAATCTTGATTCCAGCTTGTGCTTCTTCCAGCCCAGCGTTTCTCATTATGTATTCTGTATATAAGTTAAATAAGCAGGGTGACAATATACAGCCTTGACGTACTCCTTTTCCTATTTGTCTATAGGACATTAGAAAAACTGGCAAAAAGATATCATTACTAAATTTCAAAAAGTAGAATTCCTTTTTGTGTGATTCAGTTATACATATTCTGTGTATCATTCTTATCCTTTACAATAGTATAGGCAATTTTTATTTCCTTTTTGAAACTTTCCTTTGTCACATTTTAATTTAAAAATTTTTTCTTTGTTTTGGCTGTGCTGGGTCTTTGCTGCCTGGGCTTTCTCTAGTTGCAGCAAGTGGAGGCTACTCTAGTTATGTTATGCAGGCTTCTCATTGTGGTGGCTTAAGTTGGTGCGGCTCACAGGCTCTAGAGCTCAGGCTCAGTAGTTGTGTGCATAGACTTAGTTGCCCTGCAGCATGTGGAATCTTCCAGGACCAGGGATCAAACTGTGTCCCCTCCGTTGGCAGGCAAATTCTTAACCCGTGGACCACCAGGGAAGCCCTTGCCATATTTTCTATAAGGAAAATATATTAAAAAATCACAGGGAAAAATATTTTTAAAAAGCAGACTTCGGGAATTCTGAGTTTCAGACTGCCCAATAATCTCATTACTAGCCTTCTCAACTTGGGTAAGTCACTTCATCACAAGCCAGTGGGCCTGGGAAGTGGGCCCTTTCTGACTGTTGGGAGGATAGGAATGTATAGACTATAGTCACGTGTAGTGGTGGTTGGAATCAAGATTGCCAGGAGAAATATCAATAACCTCAGATATACAGATGACACCACCCTTATGGCTTAAAGTGAAGAAGAACTAAAGAGCCTCTTGATGAAAGTGAAAGAGGAGAGTGAAAAAGTTAGCTTAAAACTCAACATTCAGAAAACTAAGATCATGGCATCTGGTCCCATCACTTCATGGGAAATAGATGGGGAAACAGTGGAAACAGTATATTCTGGGCTCCAATATAGCTGCAGGTGGTGATTGAAGCCATGAAATTAAAAGACGCTTACTCCTTGGAAGGAAAGTTATGACCAACCTAGATAGTATGTTAAAAAGCAGAGACATTACTTTGTTAACAAAGGTCTGTCTAGTTAAGGCTATGGTTTTTCCAGTGGTTGTGTATGGATGTGAGAGTTGGACTATAAAGAATGCTGAGTGCTGAAGAATTGATGTTTTTGAACTGTGGTGCTGGAGAAGGCTCTTGAGAGTCCCTTGGACTGCAAGGAGATCCAACCAGTCCATCCTAAAGGAGATGAGTCCTGGATGTTCATTGGAAGGACTGATGTTGAAGCTGAAACTCCAATACTTTGGCCACCTGATACAAAGAACTGACTCACTAGAAAAGACTCGGATGCTGGGAAGGATTGAAGGTGGGAGGAGAAGGGGACGACAGAGGATGAGATGGCTTGATGGCAGCACTGACTCGATGGACATGAGTTTGGGTGGGACATGAGTTTGGGTGGACTCTGGGAGTTGGTGATGGACAGGGAAGCCCGGCGTGCTGCGGTACATGGGGTCCCAGAGTTGGACACAGTTGAGCGACTGAACTGAACTGAGTGGTGGGTGGGTTCTCAGACATTAATCGGTGCTTTCTTCCAGGAATACCCTACCTCTAAACTCCACCTACTGGAGTGATCCTATGGCAGATACTGGGGTTTGTCTGTGTCTGTTAAAGTTGCTCACTTGTGTCCAACTCTTTGCCCGCCAGTCTACAGGCTGGAATACTGGAGTGGGTAAGCCTTTCCCTTTTCCAGGGTATCTTCCCAATCCAGGGATAGAACTGGGGTCTCCTGCATTGCAGGCAGATTCTTGACCAGCTGAGCTACCAAGGAAGCCCTACCCTGGGGTTAAGCTTTGCAAAGAGAAACTTTTGTAGCTGCTGTTTACTCCCTCTAGTAGACCAAGTGTCTATTTTCTGTGTTATAATAAAGGTATGTACTAGCTGCTTCATTGCTTTATCCACTGAGGAACACGTAGCCTAGATTCAAAGGTCCTGAGCTGAAAGGGCCTGCAGAGAAGCCCAGGCATGAGAAGAGAAGGGGTACAAAGCCAATATATCTCGGGCTGCAGGCTTGGGAGGGGGAGCCTAGCATCTGGCAAAGTTTCAAACTGACTCAATCTGGCCTGTAGACATATTTTATTCAGTTCCAAAAGTGTTCAAAACATTTTTGGAGTAGCTAACCACATTTAAGAACACTGAGTGTGGTTGAACAACATTGTGAATGTACTTCATGCTACTGAATTTTAAATTTTAAAATGGTCGGATTGGTAAATTTTATGTTCTGTGTATTTTACCACAATTAAAAACAAATCTACTTAAAAAAAATCTACTTGTAGAATGGCATGTAAAATTAGTTGCTTCTTTGTTACAAGAACTGAGAAGCACTTTTGGGGGGTGGGGGGCGCTGTGCTAGGTCTTTGTTACTGTGCGTGGGCTTTCTTTAGCTGCGGTGAGCAGGGGCTGCTCTCTGATTGCAGTGCGAGAGCTTCTCATGGCAGTAGCTCCTCTTGTTGCAGACAGGCTCCAGGTGCTTGGGCTCAGGAGTTGTGCCACATGAGCTTAGTTGTTCTGCCACATATGGGGTCTTAGTTCCCAGGTCAGGGATGGAACCCATGTCCCCTATATTGGCAGGTGGATTCTTAACCACTGGACCACCAGGGAAGCCCAAGGGACACATTAAAAAAAAAAAAAAAAACACAACTAGAATTCCAAATAAAGTTTTAAAAAAGAATAAATTCAGTTATAGTCCTAGAATATGTCATTGCATTTTTAAAGTGAGAGCAAAACAGTTGTATACCATTAATAAAGTGTTAAGAAAAAAGAAAAAGAACAGAGTGATGTCATATGATGACCCAGATTTGAGTATCTCCTGAAAAACTGGAAGATCTGGAAACCTATCTGTAATTGGCAGGATAGGCCAGGTAATGCTGTGGTATTAATAATAACAAACATTCCCCAAACCTCAAAGGCTTGAAGCACAGATTTCTTTCTTGCTCATGCATTTTGCCCATCAGAGATGGGGAACCTTGGAGGAATGGCTCTGTGCAAATTATTTTTGCCCAGAGATCCAGGTCGACGGGGATTATCCATATGGGACAACATTGAATACTGGGGTGAGTGTGGGTAGGGAAAACCTTGACGAACGATCACCAGCTCAAAAGACTTCTCTGCCTGGAAGATATCTGGGTCACTTCTGCTCACACTGTTTTGATCAAAGCAAAATGCATGGTCATGTCTATCTTTAAAGGGAACAGGAAGGGGCTTCCCTGGTGGTCCAGCGGTTAAGCATCCACCTTGCAATGCAGGGGACATGGTTCAATCCCTGGTCAGTGAACCAATATCTCACATGCCGCAGGGGAACTAAGCCTGTGTACAGCAACTACTGAGCTCTCAGGCCACAACTAGAGTCCCAGTGAAAGATCCTGCAACACCCAACAAAGATCTGGAGTTCCACAACTAAAATCCAACACAGCCAAATAAATAAACATTTCAAAAAATAAACAATGAAGGGGACAGGAAAGTATAGTCCTGCCAGGAACCAGGAAAGAGGAGAAACCACAGGATCAGAAAATAACACTGAGTTGGGAAGATCCCTGGCAGAAGGGAATGGCTACCCACTCCAGTATTACAAAGTACCAAGAGTACTTTGAATGAATGAAAACTAAGCCTTTCTCCCACCCTGGCCCAATTTCATCTCCCTGATGACTGCTGGCTCCAAAATCACTGCAGATGGTGACTGCAGCCATGAAATTAAAAAACACTTGCTCCTTGGAAGAAAAGTTATGACCAACCTAGATAGCATATTCAAAAGCAGAGACATTATTTTGTCAACAAAGGTCCATCTAGTCAAAGCTATGGTTTTTCCAGTAGTCATGTATGGATGTGAGAGCTGAACTATAAAGAAAGCTGAGCACCGAAGAACTGATGCTTTTGAACTGTGGTGTTGAAGACTCTTGGGAGTTCCTTGGACTGCAAGGAGATCCAACCAGTCCATCCTAAAGGAAATCAGTCCTGGGTGTTCATTGGAAGGACTGATGTTGAAGATGAAACTCCAATACTTTGGCCACCTGATATGAAGAGCTGACTCATTTGAAAAGACCCTGATGCTGGGAAAGATTGAAGGCCAGAGGAGAAGGGGACGACAGAGGATGAGATGGTTTGATGGCATCACCGACTCAATGGACGTTGAGTTTGACTAAACTCCGGAAGTTGGCAATGGACAGGGAGGCCTGGCGTGCCGCAGTCCATGGGGTTGCAAAGAGTCGGACATGACTGACCAATTGAACTGAACTGAACTGATGACTGCTGGGGATTCTTTAGACAAGGAACAAACTCTTTGGGCCACCACAGTGCCCAGCATGCTTCAGTGGACTCCGAGCACTGTGGCCAAAAGTAAAGAGGATATTCGTCAGACACCCTCCTCTTATTCCTTTCTTGTTGTTGTTGTTCAGTCACTCAGTCGTGTCTGACTCTTTGTGACCCCATGGACTGCAGCATGCCAGGCTTTGCTATCTTTCACCGTCCTCCGGAGCTTGATAAAACTCATGTCCATTAAGTCAGTGATGCCATCCAAGCATCTCATCCTCTGTCATGCTCTTCTCCTCCTGCCTTCAATATTTCCCAGCATCAGGGTCTTTTCTAATGAGTTGGCTCTTCGCATCAGGTGGCCAAAGTATTGGAGCTTGTTCCTTTATTCTCTGTCAAACTACTGTAGACTTCTAGGATTTAAAGCTGTGTTCCATGAGACAGTCCAGACAAACCTGTGTTCAATTCCTGGCTGTTTTGGACAATTAACCTCTCCAAATCTCAGTATCTTTTCCTGTAAAATAAAGATAATATTAATAATTTGACCTGTATTCATAGTGCTGTTGTGAGAAAAAAGACAGGGCTCATAAAATGATCAGTTTAGTGCCCGGTACATAAAAGCACTCAAAACCTACTCTTAGAGTTATGACAAGCTAATTTTAAAATTACATAATATAGGAAACGTTTCTTAATGTAAAAAAAAAAATTGAAAAATAATACAGATAAAGTGAAAGTCTCCTTCAAACTCTTAGGTCACTGTCCTCCATAGAGGTAGTAACTGATCAGATTGCTCTACATCTTTCCAGATAGTTTCCTATGCATTTACAAACACTGCTAAACACATGCACATAATAGTTGTTGGCATTTTGTTTATTTATGGCTGTGCCGAGTGTTGCAGTGCATGGGCTCTTTGGTGCTGTGCGTGGGCTTTCTCTAGTTGCAGAGAGTGGGGACTACTCATTGCTGTGGCTTCTCTTGTTGCAGAGCACAGGTTCTAGAGTGCACAGGCTTCAGTGGTGGTGCATGGGCTTAGTTGCCGTGCATCATGTGGGATCTTAGTTCCCACACCAGGGATCAAACCTGTGTTCTCTGAGCTGGCAGATGGATTCTTAACCACTGGACCACCAGGGAAGCTCTAAGTTTTGGTATTTTTTAAGCATACATGACATACTGTACATAATTTGCGAGATGCTCTTTTTTTTATTAATATCCTCTTGAGATTTATGCTATATATTATTGTAGCATATACTTAAAATATGAATATTGTGAATATAAATACACATATATACATAAACTAGCTCAATCTTTAAAATCACTGCATAAAATCCTCTAGTATGTATTATTATAAATTTAGATATTCCCTTATTGCGAGATGTTTAGATTATTTTTCAGTATTACAAACAATACTGTAATGAACATCTTTGCTCACTGTATACATGTGGTAGTGTTTCTTCAGAGTAAGTGTAGAAAAGTAGAACTTCTGAGTCATAGGGTTATGAATTTTTAAAAAAATTTTATTGCAGTAGAGTTAATTTACAATTAGTTTCTGGTCCAGCAAAGTGATTCAGTTATACATACTTAATAGTTTGCATTTGCTAATCTCAAACTTCCAATCCATCCCTACCCCATCCCCGGTGGATTTTAACAGTTGCTTTGAAATAGCCCTCAGAATGGTTATGCTAACTTATATTTCTACTAATAGTATATGAAAATAACTCTTTTCCCACACCCTGGTCAACATTTTTAGAAAGTATTGATTTATTTACTTATTTATATTTGGCTGTGATGGGTCTTTGTTGTGGCATACGGGCGCTTTAGTTTTGGCTCGTGGCCTTAGTTGTTCTGCGGCATGTGGGATCTTAGTTTCCCAACCAAGGATTGAACACTAGTCCGCTGACTTGGAAGGTGATTTCTTAACACCTTTGTGAGGAGTGACTCAAACGTGGTGCCTAGAGCACCATGCCTATCACACAGTAGGTGGTCGATACATGCTACGTTATTTGCAGTTCCAAGTTTTGTCCCTCTTTGAAGCCATGGGAAGCGAGGACACCTACGTCTATAGATGGTACCAGAGTGTGCTCTTTTTGCAAAGAGCTTTGGCTGTAGCTTACAGGGATTTGCTGTGGATTCAACTCTCTTTGTCTATGCAGCAATACCTGGTGCCTTGCCCGAGAGAAGGAAAGAAAATCCCAGCCTCTCAGGGGTTTCTGAGGAGGTCTTGCCTCCTTTCTCTACCTGTGGCTGCTGTATTGTCCTTCCCTGGGCAGTACTGACAAGTGGGTAAAAGAAGATGGACTTGAAGTCAGGGAGTCCTAGTTTCTAGCCCTCGGTGTGTGACCTTGGGCAAGTTGCTTACTCTCACTGAGCCTGTTTCTGAGATAGAGTTGTTGTGACTACTAAATGAGATGATTTTTATAGAGAACATTAGCAGGATGCCTGGCTCATGGTCACAATTTGAAGATGTGACATGTCTGCAGACAGTCAGTCACAAAAGAGAGAGGGATTCAGTTAGGCATGCATTTATAAGCCAGTGAAGGGTCTATGGGATCTTCATATGATTTTTGTAAGGTAAGGGGAAAAAGGAAAAGAGGTTAGCAATCTGGGAGGGAGGCAGATTAAAACTTTAATGTCTCATTTCCCAAACACCTTGTATACCTAAAGGGCTAATGTAGAGTATTCCATCCTGTTTGTTTTAAAGATCAAAGTTTTCATATGTGTAGTTCCTCATATCACTGTTATGAGGCGCCTCATATCAATGTTAAGTAAAATCCATACTTAACGTTGAATTTTTGAAAAGTACATGCACATGTTTAAAAAAATTAGGGCTTTCCTGATGCCTCAGATGTAAAGAATCCACCTGTAATGCAGGAGACCTGGGTTCAATCCCTGAGACAGGAAGATCCTCTGGAGAAGAGAATGGCTACCCACTACAGTATTATAAAGTACCAAAGGGTACTTTGAATGAATGAAAACTAAGCCTTTCTCCCACCCTGGCCCAATTTCATCTCCCTGTTAGCAATCATTAACAGTTTCTTATGATTCCACCTTCAAGATATTACCTGTGCATGTACAGCAAAACCATTCAGGATTGTGCATGGACAACTACAGCAATACAGAATATCTTAATAGAAATAATTGTCCCATTAATAATGGTTCCCCCTCCTTTTCTTCCTGTCTTCACTTACATCTCTTGGAGATCTTTATAACCATATACATAGATCTGCTTCATTTTCTCTATGGTTGCTTGACAGTCCACTGCAAGAGTGCATTGTATGGTTGTATTTTATCCACCTAGTCTCATATAGTTCCATATTTAGGTTGTTTCCTATTTCTACTGCAAGTAGTTAATCACCGTTTCTGAGTAATTAGCTATATTGGAAATGCTGATTCAATTTTTAAAAAAAAACATTGCACCAGGTCTTAGTTGCAATCACTTCAGTCTTTGTTGTGACATGCAGGATCTTTAGTGTGGCCTGCAGATCTTTAGCTGTGTCATGTGGGATCTAGTTCCTTGACCAGGAATCGAACCCAGGCCCCCTGCCTTGGGAGCTCAGAGCCATAGCCACTGGACCACAAGTCTTGGACATACTCATTCTGATGATACTCTTAGGAGCATTCCTTACCTAATACACCACCCTTCCATTCTCTCCACAAAACTGTACTTTCTGGGGTCTTGCCCATGCATCTTTCTGTTACTATTAATAAACAGAAGTTCATGTGCCAGATGCACAGCGAGGCTAAACAATCTGAAATGTTGGAGTTTGGAGCAGAGAAAGGTTTATTGGAGGGTCATGCATGGGGAATAGGTGAGTCAGGTTAAAAAAACCCCCAAACTCCCTGACTGTTTTTAGAGTGGTTTTTACTGGTAAAATTTGGGGTGAGGGTGAAACTGTTTACCTCAGCTTGGGACTTGAATCCAGCCAAAACCCATGGAACCTGGTTTTAGGACCTAATGAAGCTCAGGTTCTTGAAGTCTCATTGCAGAAAGAATTCAGTGAGAGATAAAGTGATAGGTAAGAAGTGGATTTATTCAGATTCAGAGAGAAGGGCCTCTCCACAGACAGTGTGGGCCATTGCAGAGGGCGAGTATGGGCTTGAAATATGGGATGGTTAGTTTATGTAGGCTGGGTAATTTCATATGCTAATGAGTGAGAGGATTATTCCATCTATTTTGGAGAAGGGTAGAGATTTTCAGGAGTTGGGCCATGCCCACTCCTTGGTCTTGTGAACTGTCATGGCGCCTCTGGGTGTGTCATTTCATTTGCTGATTGAGGATCAAGGTCTAGTCTTGTCTGCCATCTTAGTCCCATTTGGCCACCCCCCACCCATGACTATCTTCTGATTAGTCAGTGGTGAGGTAATGGGATGGTTCTAGGGAACTTGACTCTCAGCCTTAAGATACCATCCTCCTCCTGGGTGGGGGCCTTAGTTCCAGAACTCAAAAGATATTGTTATGCATATTTCTTAAGGAGGAACCGGGACCCTACCCCCAGGCTGCACTATCCTTTCCTGACTGCTCCTCCTTTGTCTCTGCATCTTCTCCCTTCCCTGACTAGCAACAATTTGAACCAGCCCTTTGGAACTCAAGGAGGGTCAAGGAGGCTTAAATCTTTCCCCTCCCCAAAATAAGAAATAGGCCATAGAAAGGATATGTACCTGAAGAGTCCCACAGGATCTTGCTGTTTCCTTTCCACCCTGTTTCTCAGAGCTCTGGGGAGAACTGGCAGAAAAAAAAGGGTGAAGTCATATTCTGAGGGGTTTGCACAATTTGCTTACCAGTGGAAAGACTAGGAGGAGGGCGGGTACTCTCCCTTAGATGATTAGATCAGGGTTTCTCACCCCAGCAGTATTAATTTGGCCCCTTCATCAAGGGGCTCTCCTAGGCTTCCCTGGCTTGCATCTGTTAGATGCCAGTAGCCCCTCTATGTAGTTGTGAAAAGATCATGTCTCCTGAGGGCAAAATCTCCCTCATCTGGAGAACCAGCACTCCAGACACTTCCAGGGTGGTAAATTATTCACTGAACATTTACTAAGTATCCAGCATCTGCCTCCTGAGGGTTTATGATTCCAGTACAGAAATGACCACAGGAAGATGCCAACTTGCTCTCTCCTGTGGAAGACAGTCACAGCTACCTGAGGGGTCTTGTCCACATTCTCTCTCTAGTAATCTATTTCCCTTTCCTTTCTTCCTACAGACAGACAAAACCATAGGGGAAAACAGTATCATTGTAACACCTTCAAGTAACATTATCCTTGCCACTCCCAATCTAGGGGAATGACTTGTTTTAAATCCTCCCCCAGCCCCACCACACCCCCCGCCCCACCCTTCCTCCACACTTACATACCTATTTAAGCATATGGAAATCAAGAGTTCTGGTTTTTCATTTTTAACATAAATTGGAACACATTGTATATTTTGTTCAACTTGATTTTTGTCAGTTAATCCAATTAACAACTGGAGATCAGCTCATATCAGTATAGTTTGACCTCATTCTCTTCTAGTTTTTTCTCATTCTCTTTTAAACTGCTGTACAGTAGTCTATATTATGGGTATATTACCGCTAGTCAGTTTGCAAATTCATGAGTAGTTATGTTTTCAGTTTTTAAATATCATAACAAAATGGACAGTGCTGTAATGAACACCAAGTACATGCCTCTTGGTAAAGCCACATGGCTTTCAAGCAAGAAGGGAAATAAACACAATTTTAACAGACTGCCAAAAGTCCTACAAAAAGAACTGTCTGTATCACTTAAAATTCGCTCCAAATGTGATCAAGAATAGCCTGGACCCCCGATCTCAGGCCAACTGGGTTAAATTACCAATCTGTGAATTTCAAGGGTTGCTAACCAGCTCTCATTAGCTTTTCAATTTGGAAAGTTGTCTTGTAAAATGCAAAACTCTTAGTCCACCCTTTTAAGAAACCTTTGGGGGCTCTCCACCGCTCTCAGAATAAAGCTCAAGTTTCTTAGCAAGGTAAACACGATCCTGTAGGTTCCTTACTCCAGAAAACCTTTAGCAGCTTCTGCCTGAGCCGAGTTCCCTCAGGTGCCTCCACAGCCCCACACACCGGTTCCCCAGTTTGGGGAGCTCTCCGCGCGGCGTCCGGGCTAGTTGAATGGATGACAGCCAGCAGGGACAGCGTCTCGATCGTCTCTGATCCCAGCCCCTGGAGCCCAATAAATGCTGAATGAGCCAAGTCGTTGCTGGATGGGGCTTAGGGGGCCAAAGGGATGCTCCCACTTGGCTCCTGGGGCCGCACCTCCGACTTCACCGGCTGCTGTCCGCGCCCCCTTGTCTCCAATAGAGAGGCTCCACGTGCTTCATTTCCAAATTTGCAAAACTTAACGCGAGCCCCTGCTGCAGGGTCACATGCCTGGAAGGAGAACGGGACAGAGGCGTGACCCTGTGTTTTCATATAAAACCGCTCATGGTGACCTATGGGCCCAACAAAACAGTAAGAGACGTGGACAGGACCAGTCTGGAGCGCCTGAAGTGTTTCGCGGAAGCTTCGGGGTGTTCACAAAGGCGTTTGACAAGCTACCTTGTCAAGACATAACGACCCGAAGAAATAAACCCCCACAGCCACAGTATTGGAAATCTGAATGACAATGGTGGTGACGCCCAGGATGTTGCAGGAAGGCCCAAACCGTTAGGAGAATTTACAAACTCCCGTTTCTGAATGGACGCGCACGAATGACTTGCAGCAGCACTTGCTAAGAACCGCGGGGTGGAAATATGTCTTTAAACTCAGTGCTCTTCACGTGATCCTTTTTTTTTTTTAAACAGGATCTTAGGTACACAATGGGAGTTACTTTCCCCTCTGGTTTCCCTGAATAGTTGTCCAATAGTGCTGACTAATGGTGGGAGCCACCAAGTGCCCTTAGGCGGCCACATGGAAATAAAGTTGGTATAAAAAAGAAACAAAACAACCAAACAACGGGAAACTTTATCACCTGGTTCCCCTGGTATCAAACTGTGCGGAAAAGGTGGGATCAGGGGTCTCAGGGATCGCACCCAAGGAGTGAAGAAAGGAAACGAAAAAGGAGACAGAAGCAGGGACCAGTAGAACCTCAGAACCGCCCCAGAGGGCACGGCGACCCGGGGCTCGGTCTCCTTGGTGCTGTCCAACCCCCGCGTCAATCAGCTCCTTCCCGCTCTGCGATTGGCCGGGGGCTTCCTTGGCCATCCTGGCGCCCACCTCCTAGTTGCTTGGGGTTTACTTCCCCAAAGTACACGGGCCCCACCTTGTGGAGCAACCGCTCCTGCAGGGAGAACTGATCTCCGCCCAGGGGAAGACGTTTTAACGAATGGGAGCGGTCCCACATATTTATTGGCTACAATGGACATCGATCAAAGAACTTCCCTCCCTCCTTCACACCGTACCCTTCACTTATTGGCCTCTCTCAATGCCAATTCGTTACTAGGGAAACGAGCTCTTCACAGTCTCATAGGCATGAGTTAAAGCCAATCAAGAGCCACGCCTTCATCCTGAGTAAGTACCCAATTGCTGCTCGAAAAGCCCAGAGGACGCAGTCGGGATTGGCCACCAGCCTGGCCGACCTGGCCGCAACAAGTTAGGCTGAGTCACCGTTATATAGCCCGGCGACGGAGCACGCGTGTGTGCGGACGCAGTTGCGTGAGGGGTTTTTTTACCTTTTGCCGTCCCGTGGAGCAGAGCTTGTTCCTCTCCCGCTCAGCCGTGCAGGTAAGCCGGAGCGTGGGCGGGGCTGGGCGGCCCCAGGACGCGGACTAACTGGGGCTCTGATGGGAGGGAGGAGAAGTCCGAACGGTGACCGCGCCAGGCGCGCCCACCGTCCGCCCCCCCTCCCCAACGGCCGCAGGCGCGCGCGGCGGGCGCACGGGCGCGCGGCGACTCTCCGCCCCCCGCCCCCACTGGCCCGGCGCGCGTGGCCGTGTCCGCGTCCGCCGCGTGCGCGTGCCGCGCCCAACGGCCACGCGGGGCGAGAGCGAGCCGCGGCCGCCGCCCGGGCCCCAGGGTGATCTTGGGGGCCTGGGGCCCCGCGCGGCCGGATCGTCAGCTTTTCCCGCTCGCTTTCCCCGCGCGCCAGCGAGGCCTTCCTCCTTTGGTGGGAGCTCCAGCTTAACCTAGACCAGAGGAGGCTTTTCTTTGATGGTGGTGGGGGGTGGGGGGAGGTGAGGCACGAAAGTGCAGTGAGAATTTGTCGACACTGGAAGCCGAAATGCTGCTCCTAGGTTTTCGATTTTTTGTACAGGGAGTAAAGGAGGGGCAGCGAGTTCATGGGTATTGAGTGATGATAATAACTAACATTTTAAATTCTAAGCCCTCACTATGTGCCAGGCACTGTGCGGAGCAACTTGTGTGTTTCTTCTTTACTCCTGAAACGCCCCGATGAGGTAGGTACAGTGATTTTCTATTTTTACAGCCGACTCGAAGGCCCAGAGATGGAGTGACACGGTCAGAGGCACACGGGCCCATAAGGGGCAGGTATTTGTTTGAACTCAGGCCTTCTGACTCCTAGTCCCCGAACCCGCTTCATTCTTTGTTCCAGCGTTCTGTGCGGCCACAGGGTATCTTTGCCCCCAGAGCTCTAGTCCCTGGGGGCAACCGCAGCCTCGGAAGACCGACTGCAGAGGCATTTATTTGTACTTGGGCCACTTGCGGGTTTCCAGGGAGAAGAGGGTTGGACATGGGATTATGACAAAGGGTAAGAAAGGGTTCCTTTCTGCACATCTTCCTACAGGTTTGCTGCCCTAAATGCTTCTGGGGAAAGTGTAGAATAAAATCAATACGTCCAGGTGATCCTGGACAGTGTTCCTCCTCGGATTCGATCTTTACGGCCTGATGATGGGAAGTTATCGCCAGCAGGAAGTTAGGCTCTGATATTAGATCTTGAATCTTTTTTTCCCTCCGTTTTTTAATTGGAGCAAGGTTTTGAGAAAGACCTTCCACAAGATTAACTTCCTCGTTTTCTGAAGTTGAAAAAAATGAGGTTGCAGAGCGATGAGGTTCAAGTCTGGCCAGCATGTGTAAGTGAAATTTTGAAATTGGAGTGGAAAGCTTGGTGCCCACTTACAGTACAGGCTTGACCCTCTGTGGAGCCTAAGCTGGATGAATTAGGGATGATTGAGGTGTTGGAAATCTTACCCTTCTGGCAGTTAGGAACTTCTATGGATGAAAAGCTTTTGTCTTCATACATTTATTTAGTATTTTGTAGATGCTCCCGTTATATGCAAAGGTAGAAGACACTTTCAAAAACTTGAGTGTAAATTTTTCTAGTGGAGTTACATTTGAGATTTTTCAAAGCTAGTTTATTCCTTGGCTTAATGAAATAATAAATATTCCTGTGTTGCAGGTATGAATCATTACTTGGCATCACAAATGTCTCTACTTGAGCTAAAGCTGCAATGAGTTTTGGAGCTAACTCTTCCGAATTAATTTTGATTGAAATGACTGTCAACCTTTTCCTTTCTCTCTTAAAAATCTATTTTGTGTGTGCATACACTTTTTAGAATTGACCTTTATATAAGAATTTTTTTGCTGCTAAGTGAAAGTCTCTCAGTCATGTCCGACTCTTTGCGACCCCATGGACTGTAGCCTGCCAGGCTCTTCTATCCATGGAATTCTCCAGGCCAGAAAATTGTATTGGTAGCTGTTCCCTTCTCCAGGGGATCTTCCCAACCCAAGGATCAAACCCAGGTCTTCTGCATTCAGACAGATTCTTTACTGTCTGAGCCACTAGGGAAGCCCTTATTTTGCTGCTAGAGGGAACACATGATTCACATCTTCATAAGTAAATTAAAAAGCTTTGAAACACTTTTGTATTTCCATTTACCCAGTAATTTCCATATTTCTTAACTGAAAGTAGCAGTAAATACAGGATCGAAATATCTTATGAATAGGCTTTTAATCTTTGTTGGTGTTGTCCTGAATGGCAGATAGCTTGGAGTAGAACATTGTTTTCCTTGGAACTTGCCTTTTTAAAAAAAATTTATATGTTAAAAAAAATTTTTTTGCCTGTGCTGGGTCTTTGTTGAGGCATGTAGGATCTAGTTCCCTGAGCAGGGAGTGAACCTGGGCCCCCTGCACTGGGATCTTGGAGTCCTAACCATTGGACCACCAGGGAAGTTCCGGAACCTGCCTTCTTGTAACCATTACAGTTACCTGCATTTAGACACCAGTTAACTAGTAACATTTTAAGTTATCAAATGTTGAAACACTAATGACCAACATTTAAACTGTTAATTTTGAGTCCACTAATTGTTACTTGAGGTAAATATCAGAATGAAAGTTTGTGCATTAAATGAGGGAAATTTTTGCTAGTTTCCCCTTTAGATATTTTAAAAAATCTCTTGACTTCAGGCAAATGGGTTCCAGTTGGGTAGGAATATGAAAATGTATTTCACAGATTGGTAGCCTGGTTGATGACTTGTGCTTTCATTTATCTGGAGCGAATTAATTAATTGAAGCAAATTGTGATAATATAAGACTTGTCTGCCTTCCAGTCTCCCATCCAAACTAGAGATTACTTTTGTTGTTAAATCCTTTTAATATAAGCTTTTGTACCTCTTCTAACTGGTAGAAAAGTAGGTAGTTCTTTGTTCTTTTATTTAACTCAGGTTTGCTGTTCTCAGCTGACAGTCTGTTAAGGGAACATTAGATTTGGTAATGTTTCTTGGTGACCTACTTCACAGCAGGTTTTGGTAATTTACATTTTTAATAATTGGTTTTAGTAGTTTGGTTAGAAAGTAAAGGGCAGAAGTTAGTTTTAAATTTGTATAGGTTTGTGAACTGTATATACTTAAGATGGATGGGGCAGTGTTAAAAGATGAAATTTGATATAAAGCCTGCATGTATGACCTAAACCAATTTTTCTTTTTGCCAGTTTATAACATTAGTCACTTGATCTCAACATTTTGCAGATTTGTTTTTTAAAATATTTCAAAATTCAAGTATAAATTGTATATTCATTTAATTGTGCTTTAAGACTGCCTTGGCAAGGTTTACTGATTTTAAAAAGAAGATAATTGTTTAAGTAGGTAAGAAAAGCTTTTTTTCCCACCTCTGGCTAGTCAGTTTTTAACAGCTATAGGACATTTAGTACAATACTATCCTCCCAGCCATGGAGTTAAATTTGAGGTTCAGCACTATAATCACTTGTAGTTGGTGATCACTCTATGGTGAACAACTACATTTATGTTTTTAAATCTCAAAAATCAGCATTCTGTTAATTTTTTTAGTATCCTTAGTCATGTCATCTGGCTTTGGTTGGGAAAACTTAATTGCAAACCTGATTAGGTGAAGAGGGTGAAGAATTAGGAAAAATTTGCACATGAAGAGTAGGAAGAGGGAGCTTTACAGAGCAGAAAGTAATTAAAAGTTCTCTTGAAGACTGTGGCCTTTGTAAATAAAATCAAGGCTTTAGATGACATCAAGTGATAGATTTCCACTTCTGACCACTGGCCAGTCTCATGTCAGACTGCTTAGCTGTTTAGCCTGTGTGATGTATTTCAGATATTTAATAAAAAGCAAATACTAGAGATGGTTCATAGAGAAAACTGGCTTCTTGCATGGGACACACTTGGACTTGGTGGGAGTGTCATCCTTCGGTGGCTGTGTGGCAGCATCCTTGCCTGTTTGTATAACCCTTTATGTATTTTGAAGTTCTTTCACACATTTTAGGTGTTCTCATGTTTTTGCTTATAAGACCTAGAGCTCCGTAACCCAAGTAATTGTCTTCAACTATTTTGTAAAGCTCGTGGTGTATCTAGTAGAGATATGTGCTAGATATATTTCCTTCTTTAAAAAATTTTCAAGGTTTTAGAATCTTGGAAGGCATCAGTGGCACCTGCCTTTTTAGGTTTTTTTTTTTTAACCTGCCTCAAGTATACCCCATGTTTATCAACTATCTTAAGCTTACTTCTGGCATACATCCACCTATACTTTATGAGATCTAAAGCATAGGAAATTCATGTTTAAGGAATTTCATAGATGAAGTATTATAAAAGTATTTTTTTGTCTTAGGCCAGATTTTTGCTTAATTGTAAATCTAGTTGACTGGGTTTTACTGCTGGATTGGGGGAGGGATATTAAAAACCAAGAAAAGTTAGTGAATTAAGTTTCCCAATTCTTAGTTTTTTTCTCTTAGGGAAACTTGTTTTTGAGATAATTTTAGATTTACAGGAGAGTTGGAATACAGACATGTCTTGTATATCCTTCACTCATCTTGCTTGTTAGCATCATACCTAATCATGATGCATTTATCGACAGTAAGAAATTGATGTTGATAAAGTCCCGTTAACTAAAGGACTGACGTTATTTGTATTTCCTTAGTTTTTCCACTGATGTCCTTTTTTCTGTTTCAGAATCCAGGCCAAGATACCACATTGCAGTTAGTCCTCCAGTCTCCCTGGTTTCGCTCCTCTCATTTGTGCCAGTTTGTTGTATTTTCTTTGTGTTTAATGACCTTGACACTTGATCTCAATTTGAGTGTACTTGGTGTTGGGTAGACTAAGGTTATAGAAGTTGGGGAAAATACAGAGGTGATTTAGCCTTCCCACCACGTCCCGGGGCACATAATGTCAATCCTGGTTGACTTTAACCTTGATCACTTGATAATATGGTGGCTCCCAGGTAGTATTTCTTTCCTTTGCATTATTTTCATTAGAAGCTAGTCACTAAGGAAGGAGAGCCTTAGAATTTGTGAACATGTATTAAAGCTGCCACTGTAGGTAACTGAACATTTTGCGGGGAAGACACTTGGAACTTAAGCAGATACTCTGTTTCTCTAGTTTCCCTGCTAAATTTTTTCATTTATTAGTAGATGTTGCCTGCAGCTCTTGAGGTGTTCTCATGGTAATTCTATATTTCCCTTGTTTTTTTCTACATTTAAAATTTTTTGTAAGAAAGGTGTCTATTTTCATTTAAAAAAATTACTTATTTGGCTGTGCAGGGTCTTCACACAGGATCTTTAGTTGTGGCTCTGAACTCTTCATTATGGCATGTGGGAGCTAGTTCCCTGACTAGGGATTGAACCCAGGTTCCCTGCATTGGAAGCACAGAGTTTTAACTGGTGGACCACCAGAAAAGTCCTGCTATATTTTTTAAGAACTTCATTTTCCCATTTTTTAAACACTTTACCCATTAATTTTTGGATTTTTAGTTATTTTAGGGGGTTGTAATCCAGTGTTCTTCTAACTTAATTTTGCTTTTTTACTTATTACTTTATTGCTTCAGTTCTAGTTTTGACTTGTGTCCTTTTGATGTTTGCCTATTTTTTTTTTTTAAAGCATTTCCTTTATCAGATACTTCAGACTCACCTTGTATTTTTGCCTGTCCCATTTCTCCAAGGAGTTGTCAGGAAGAACTTTGAAGGAGGGTAACAGGTGGTAAATGTGAGGAGTTTGGAAAATAGATTGAACAGTAGTAAGTTCAGTGATGGTTATGCTGCTCTTGCTGTGCGCTAGAGTAGCTTGGTTTCTGCAATAGTTTCTCTGGTTCCTGGAAAGCGTTTTTATTTCTGATAGTTAAGCCAGATTTCACATGTTTGAGTACATAGCATAGCCTTGCAGCAAACTTCACAATAGTTTAGTACACTTATGTTAGTAGACAGAAACTCTCACTGTTTATTTCTTCTTAGTGTTTTTGATAGGTATTAAAATAGAGTAAAAAAATTCCTTAAATGTCTCTGTCTCAGAATTGACAGTTAACATTTTGCATCACTTTTTAAAATTTGCTTATTTTCATGTGTAGGTTCCCATTCTCCTCTCTTCTTGTGAGACAACCTTTTGTCTTTCCAAGCTGTTATATTAGTGGGTTAAAAAATAGCTTTATTGAGGTATGATTGACATACAGTAAACTGCACATACTTGAAGTGTAGAATCTGATAGCTTTTGGCATTGTTTATACCCATGAAACCATCACCACAGCCAAGACTGCAGTGAAAATAGCGCTCATCCCCCAGAGTCGCTTGTGCTCCTTTGCAGTCTCTCTCTCTTGTCCACTCCCCCTCCTCCTCTGCCCCCCCGGGATCCCTTACCTGCTTTCTGTCACTGAAGATCAGTTTATACTTTCTAGAATTTTTATATAAATGGAATTATACAATATGTGCTTCTTTTTTTTTTTTAATTGCTGACTAGTATTGACTGTTCTGTTCTATAATATACAACAATTTGTTTATCCATCACCTGCTGGAGGAAATTGGTTTGTTTCCAGCTTTTGGCTATTACAAATAGAGCTTCTTAAAAAACTGCCTAACTTTTCCAAAGTGGTTATACTGTTTTACATTCCTGCCAGCAGTGTTTGAATGTTCCTTTTCCTCGATATCCTGGCCAACACTGTATGCTGCTGCTGCTGCTAAGTCACTTCAGTCATGTCCGACTCTGTGTGACCCCATAGACAGCAGCCCACCAGGCTCCCCCATCCCTGGGATTCTCCAGGCAAGAGCACTGGAGTGGGATGCTGTTTCCTTCTCTGCAACACTGTAGAGTCAGCCTTTGAAGTTGTCACTCTGACAGGTGTGTCAGTGGTACTTTACTGTGGTTTTGTTTTGCATTTCTGTAATTACCGATGATATTGATCAGCATTTTTCATAATTTCTTTGATGAATTGTCTCTAGGTCTTACACTAATTCTTCATGGGGTTATTCAGCTTTGAGAGTTCTTTTTATATTCTGGATACAAGTTGCTTTCCAGATATTTACTGCAAGCCTTTGCCTTTGCATTCTCTTAATAGTCTCTCTTGCAAAGTGAAAACCTTTTTGGCCACATCACCCAGTGTACAAAATCCTAGCTTCCTGACCAGGGATCAGACCTGCACCCCCTGCATTGGAAGCAGTGAGTCTTAACCACTGCACCTCTAGATAAGTCCCTGAAAGGTTTTAATTTTGGTGGGAGTTCACATTATCAATCTGTCTTGTTATAGAATACATTTTTGTTATATCCAAAAATGACCCAAGGTCATTAAGATTCTCTTTAGAATTTTTATAGTTTTAGGTTTCATCTAAAACTATTGAGTTAAATTGTAATGTACTGTGAAGCTTGAATTGAGGTTCTCTCTGTATATATGGGTATGCAGTTGTTCTAGCACCATCTGTTGAAAAGAATACCCTTTTTCTACTGAATTGTCTGCCCTTTTGGAAATCAGTTGTTTATTTATGTGTGAGTATATTTCTTTATTCTGTTTGGTTGGTCTATTTGTCTATTTTTATATCCAGACTATTTTAAAAATATATTTACCTGTGTATCTGAACAATGTACTGTTTTACATATACTGAACACGCTTAAAAACGTTTCAGGGCTATCATACAAGTACATATTTGGCAAGTGACTGTGTTTCTGAGATCTAGTTCATACTGACTTTATATGACTGCTATAAATAGGGTGACTTTATATTGTAGTTTCCCAGAAATACTCAAATTCACTCCAGTTAAACTGGTGTAGTTATCAATTGTATCGCTTTTTAATCTTTTAAGTGCTTATGTGACTATCTTAGGGCTTTCCAGAATCTGCCTTCCAGTGCAGGAGACACAGTTTGGAACCCTGGATTGGGAACATCCCCTGGAGTAGGAAATGGCAACCCATTCCAGTATTCTTGCCAGGTAAATCCTGTGCATAGAGGAACCTGGCAGGCTATAGTCCATGGATAGGGTCCATGGGGTGGCAAAGAGTTGGGCACAACTGAGCCACTGAGCATTATACATGATGCTTTGTTTATATTTTTTAAAGAGTAGAAGTTTTTATATGTAACATAGTGTGAACACACTAAAATTATTTTATCTTCACGATGCATGTTTAAAAGTTACGATACTAAGATGTGCACTTGATTTGGTTTTACAGTTTAATTGGACCAGTTACGTTCTATGGGCATACAGGCGAGTCTTCCTATGTGGCATTCATGAGTGGAACACTGTTGTCATCACGTCAACCTAGAAGTTCAGTAAAACATAGTTTTATATTAGGTGCTTGGGCTTTTTGTAGTCCAAGGGAACTCTGTAGAAAACTTATTCTTGAAAGAGATAATCCTGTTTTTATTTTGCTAGCAAAATGGTTAAGGAAATACTCTTCTGGGTGACAGAAAATGGTGGAATGTAGAAATGTTACAGTTTTGTTACAGTTGTTTGTTACAGCTAATAGTTACAATATCAATATATTGTAACAGTTAATATTAAGTGCTTACTATCATACACTTAGTTCTTGCAGTTATGATTTTAATTTTAGAGATGAAAGAACTGAGGGGCACTAGAGAAATTGTTACTAGCTCAGGAATACAGTAGTGGATATATTTCTAAGTGGCCATGTTTTCCTTTACTTCTTTAGAGCAAAAACTGTTCTGTAATTCCCCTTTCTCTAACCTAGGACCTTTAAAGTATTTCTTGAAAAAGTAAGAGAAAGTATAATTTTTAAAATATGTTTTTCTTGTTCCCTATGCCCATTTTGGTATATTATGACAGTCACAACATTACAAAGTTGGATAGAAAATTAGTGGAATGTAAACTTTAATGAAAGTGAGTGATTTCTTCCCTTTCCCTTTATTTTTGCCAGGTCCTGTTTCTTTCATCACTGATCTTTCTAGACTATACTGATTTCCGAGTTGTAATATATGCCCCCAAAAGTTTGTCCTTTAGATCTGAAGGCAGTGTTAAGAGAGTGGTCTCCAAATTAGATATAATTGGAATGTTCAGCAGACTTACTTATTTAGTCTTGGGAGTGGCATGTTATATTTTAGGAAGTCTCCCAGTCTTCACATCAGCACAAGGAAGGAGGATTTGCTGTTGATAATTAAAAAGGATAAGACTGTTTAGTTTGTTTGCTATTTCTGATTATGGTACATGCTTCATAGTCCAAGCAGTAATGTATCCATTAGCATGTGCTGTTATATAAGTAACAACCAGAATCCATAGTATTTTAAATTTGCAAAAGCTCTTCTAGAAGGACACAGTGTTTCAGGAGTATTTAATAAATAAGGGAGGATCTTGAGAAATTTTTAGCATATATTTTCATTGGTATGCATAGTTTCTAATTATAATAGATCAGGAACTGGTAAAACATTAGTTTTTCTGAGAAAATGCAATTTGATTTTGTTTGCTTTCATTATTTTAGATATAATTTGATAGAACTGAGAGTTCTAGTGAACCAGGGTGAGACTTTATTCTCAGAAGGTACAATGTTAACATATTCCTGATAGCTTCTGTTTTATGTTTGAACTAGAAATGAAGATGGAGATTTCAGAGAGCTAATTTACCAAATAAAATTTTTCTGATGAGAATTGATTGAGTTTCATATAGACTAAATCTTTTGGGTTCAAATGCCAAAGTTTTCTTTTTTAAATGTATTTTCAGTTGGGCTGGGTTTTCTCGCTGCGTGTGAGCTTTCCCTAGCTGCAGTGGCTTCTCTTGTGGAGCACAGGCCCTAGTGCGCGCGGGCTCAGCAGTTGGTGCTCGCAGTCTCTGGAGTGTGCGACCAGTACTTGGGCCCCACGGGCTTAGTTGCTCCTCAGGATGTGGACTCTTCCTGGATCAGGGATCGACCCTGCATCCCCAGCATTGGCAGGCAGATTCTTAACCTCTCTACCACCAGGGAAGTCCTACAGTTTATTTTTTACTGGAAATGCTGACGTTATTCACAAAACTTGCAGAGTATGGTCTTAGATGACGGAAGAACTTCCCCAAACGTTTTGTAGTCACTGGTGCTGTTGGGTGTTCAGTATTGTTAATTACTCTACAGCATTTTATCGTTCCAATATTTTTTTTTATTTAAACTTTTGAGGCATAATTTGCAAACCACAAAATTATAGAATTTTAAAGTTCAATTTGAAAAGATTTTTAGTTTTGTACAATAAGCCATCACTCAAATGCGTCGAGTCCTCTCACCCCAGGCAGTTCCCCTCAGGTCCTTCCCAGTCTGTTCCCTCTCAGGCAGCTTAGGTTTTTTTTCCCTAAGCATCTTTGCTTAGTTTTCTCTGACTTTTTCTTAATCATTGAAAAAAAAAGTATCTGCTGTTACAATCTGAATTCTGGACAACCTTGACAGTTCAGCCTGACAAATGGATGATCAAAAATCTGCTTTGCTTGTATAAAATTCTAACCAAAAAAAAGATAAACATCTTTTGTGATGAAAATGATGAATGAAAGAAAGCTTTTTATTCGTGAGTGTGTCAGATACAGTTTTGGAGCTAGAAAGTTACATAAGAAATGGTCTCTTAAGAAACTTAACTCTTAAAGGAAGCTTGCAGCTTTCTTTCAAATGTTCTTTTTATCTGACCATGACTTATATAGAATTCTTGAAGCCATTGGCTATTTTAAGAATCAGTCCCCTCCTTTATTTTAAGCATTGAAGCAATATAGTTTTTTAGCACTAAAATAATGTGTATTCTGTTACTTTTTCTTTTTTTTCTCAATTATTGAGATACGACAGAAGTATCTGTCAACTTCTGTAGTTGACAGAGGTATTATTTTTAAGTACTGCTACCATTTCCCTTGAGCTGATTGGTTGATATTTATTATAGATGAGCTTAAAGGAGAGACTTGAGCTGGAGTTTCCAATTTAATGGAACCATATAGTGCTTATAGTGTGAATATAATCCTTGGGAGTCTGCAAGACTATATGAGGTAATCCTGAAATAAAGTGTCATCTATTTGAAACATTTTAAAATGCTAATTGAGACCCTAGTTTGCAAGATACTCAATTCTATAAACTGTTAAACTAATAAGAAACTTGGTGAATAATACAGATTTTTCTGAGAAGCTTCAGAATTATAATAGTAAAAGAAAAAAATCACAAATGAAGTAAAGATCAATTTGCTATATAAATATAAATATGTTTCCCTTTCGTGGCTTTATGACAATGACCTAAGATAAAGCATTGATGATAATGGTGTAATCGAGCTGATGGAGTTGTTTTTGTTTTTGTTTTTTTTTAATTTGAATTATCTAGATAATCTCAAAGGGAAAGGAGAAGTTGTAGATGGGGTCTGTAAGTTTTCCTTTTTCTTAACCTTTGATATTGTAACCTGGAGGATTTTCATCATTTTGCGTGAGAAGATTGAATGTGGTAAGCAGTATTTGATAAAGTATTATTTAGAAATTTATTATGAAACTACTTAGCAGTGTCAAAGGATACAGTTAGATTGATGCTATTAGTCTAGTTTCGTAGAGTTTGGTGAAACAAGTAATAAATGGTACAGGTAATTTAAGAATAATGCAATCATAGACTAGTGAAGGATAAACATCTCCACATCCTGCTTGTGCAAGAACCAAATTCAATCCATTTTGCCCATTCTTTAAGAAAACTGTAATGCAGTTTGTCTCGTTTCTTCTTTATGCTGTAGTTAATTATACATACCTCTCTTTGCCTTTACGTTTATAAAGTTCAGGGTGATTTTATCTCCTCAAATGAAAAATTGGGTGATCTCATGCCAGATACGTTTTTGAAAGGGTTTTTTAAAGTAGTGAGTGACAGTATTTGAAAACTTACCATGTGCCAGGTGCCTTTTTAAATATTCCAGCGCACTCACTTTAAGTCTTAATTTTGAGATGGCAGGGATTATTTTGTTGAATAAAAACATCTTGCTTGTTACTTTTTGCCTGTTTTCATTTTTTGATCTAGATATAAAATAAGCAATTTAGAATTTTTTAAAGGTAGTAAAAATCTCTGATTTAGTTTGACTAAAAATGTGATATTGTGTATCTGTATTGTCAAAGCTGTATTGTCGCACTTGAACCTTATACCACCACGGTAGTATGTTGTAATGTTACAGGTGGAACACTGCTTTGTTTTTTCCTTGTGGAACCCTCAACTGAGTTTAGTAGCTTGGGAAAATTGAAATGCACGTTGCAAATATGTACCTTTGATGTTGTTATGTTCAGTTTACAAAAATTGAATATTGGGAATAATGAGTTAATTCTTCATAGGGATTACTGTCTGATTACACTAAATTTGAACGTATAAAATCTCACTGGTCTATGTGGGTTTGCTTTGTTTCTTATAATGTTTATTCCTTTTAAAACCCAAGAATTGCTGAAGTGATCTTTTTGGTCTATGAGTCAATCTCAGCTAAATGATTCAGTCTCCGCCCCTGCTCCTTTCTCCCCTTATACTTGATCTATCAGGTAGAACATATCTGATTTTTTTTTTTTCCAGGTTGAATTGACCAAAGCAATGGTTATGGAGAAGCCTAGTCCCCTGCTGGTCGGGCGGGAATTTGTGAGACAGTATTACACACTGTTGAACCAGGCCCCAGACATGCTACACAGGTAAATTTTTTTTTCCCTGAGTATCACCTAATTCTGTGTTTTAGTGAGTATTTAAGATGCTCTTATTCCCTCAAGAGGGAGGAGACATATGTATACCTATGGCTGATGCATGTTGATATATTGCAGAAACCAACACAATATTGTAATTAACCTTCAGTTGAGAATTAAAAAAAAGATTCTCTGATTCATTATGCTCTTTCTAGGGTTGTTGCATAAAAATGCTTTGTAAGTACCAAAAGGTGGTGGGTATTCAAATTTTATAATAGTACAATATGTAAATATTTGAAAATTAGACAAAGTTTCCTATACATTATCAGAAATATAATGCTTTAAATATAAATGTATATTTGTACTTTTGGTTTTTTTTTGCGTATTTTTCTCTTGGTGAACCATTAATTATTTAGTTATGAATGTATTGAAGGTACGAGACTGTTCCTGTTCTGACATATTTTTGTGTTAATATGCTTTAAAAAATTAGGATGTATGGTTTTTTGTGGAAACGATTTATTGTAAATTAAAACAGATGTATGAAATAAACGTGGGAGTCTTTAGAAAAACAATGCTAATTTTTCCATGTAGATGCAAATATTTTTATTATGCGGTGTTTTAGCAATAATCTGTTATCTTACAAGGATAGTGCATGTATCATTAATTTTAATATCCATGAAATTTTTATTTTCTAAAAAATTGTTATGTTACTCCACTAATGATGAATATATAAGTTACCTTCAGTATTTGTTCCTATAAATAATGCTGCATTGTAGAAAACTCCTCAGTCTCTTTCTGTGGAATTATTAGAATACTTTTTAGAAATTTCAAAATGTATGTGTATTTGTTGGACCAGAACTATTTTTTCTCCTATACCTTTCTTGATCTTTAAAAAAAAAAAGAAGCTCTTAGTGTAAGGCCTTGTGGAATAATTAACTTCATTTCACAGGTAAAGACACGATGCTATGCTATGCTAAGTCACTTCAGTCGTGTCCGACTCTGTGTGACCCCATAGACGGCAGCCTACCAGGCTCCCCTGTCCCTGGGATTCTCCAGGCAAGAACACCGGAATGGGTTGCCATTTCCTTCTCCAGTGCGTGAAAGTGAAAAGTCAAAGTGAAGTCGCTCAGTCGTGTCCGACTCTTAGCGACCCCACAGACTGAAGCCTACCAGGCTCCTCTGTCCATGGGATTTTCCAAGCAAGAGTACTGGAGAGGGGTGCCATTGCCTTGTCCGGGTAAAGACACTAAGGGCTTAAAAATTTGCTGGTATTCGCAGGACTATTGAGTGATATCTTTAAACCATAAACATCCCCCTTTTTGTTATTTTTTGGTCAATTGTATTCTTTGCTTTTAGTGGTTAGATACATTTAGAATTTAAAATGGAGTAGGAGTTGAAACAAACTAACCAAATATGTTTCTTGTCACTGTTGTTACTTATTGATTCTAACACATGTATTTTTTCACATTTTATCTCTGAGGTACATTTTAGATACAATGAAAAGAGGATTAGCCAGCAGTGAACTAAGTGGCTGGCTAATATGGAGCCTTTTAATAACTTAAAAAGTTGAAAGGTAGTTCAGGTATCCTTAAGGGCCCAGATCTGTCCATTTTTTGGGGATCATGGGGGAAACAATCAGGATAGAGAAAAATTTGGGTTGGTTTGTGAAAGATTGTTTGTCTGGAATACAGGTGCCAAGAAATCCTAATAGTGATTATCCCCGAGTTAGGGCATTGCATGTGTGTGTTGGCAGGGCTGGGGCGGAAGTTGTTGGCACCTTCCTAATTCAGTATTGTTGTAATGAAAACAAAACAGTTGAAGATATAGGTGAATTAAAGGTATGGAGAATTAATTAAGTCTGACGCTCCTAATGCATCAGCAAAAATGGAACTCCTTAAACTCTTCTGCCTGAGTTACTGGGTTTTAATGGGAATTTATCACATGCATTCTCAGATAGAAAAGGATTCTCCAAGACTATGGAGAGAATAGCTGTTTAGCCTTGTCTAGCTCTTGCGACCCTTTGGATTGTAGCCCACCAGGGTCCTCTGTCCATGGAATTCTCCAGCCAAGAATGCTAGAGTGGGTTGCCATTTCCTTCTCCAGGGGACCTTCCCCACCCAGGGATGGAACCTGAGTCTCCTGCATTGGCAGGAATGAGCCACCAGGGAAGTCTATAGAAATCCTTACCTATCATCAAGACTACCTGTCTTCTCCGTGAGTGAAAACGGGAACTTGTGTGTTACATGGCCTTCCTGAGGTGCACTACAAGATCCCTTCCAACACGATCATTCTTTCTTGAGACCTGGAGCTTTTGACTTGCAAAAATTCCTTGACCAAATTCATTCCCATTCAGCAAATGTTATGAATGTAGGGGGTGGAGCATACAAAGATGAGAAAGAAAACACATTCGTGCCTCCAAGAATGTACTAGTGAAGCAGATGGGTTCAAACATGAACAATAAATACCTGGTCTTAGGATGCTTAAAGATGACAAGTATCTTTCTGTTTTACAGGTTTTATGGAAAGAACTCTTCTTATGTCCATGGGGGATTGGATTCAAATGGAAAGCCAGCAGATGCTGTCTATGGACAGAAAGTAAGCATAAGCATAACAAGCTTTATGTAGGCTGTTGATCAGCTAGGAAATAACCCATTGAATTGAGGTGGATACATGCTTAATGTTTGTTGATATTTGAGAATTAAAATTGTCAACTTCTGTTTGGAAATTTAGATATTCAGTAACTTCTTGATTTTATTAGTCATTGAAAATTTTTTTGTTCATTTGGTGTGATATATTCTGAAGTTTTTTTATGTTTGAAGATAATTGGTTTTAGCATGGAGATCACCTATTGTAAACATGTTTAGATATGTTAATTGAAGATAATAGTTTTAAAAAGTCAGAGTGTCACTGGAAATATAGTATACTAAGACAAATTACAGTGGGGTCTCTGTAGTTTGTAATTCAGATGTGCACAGATCAATGCTCTTTGTTGTGTTAGAAAGTTTTTTGTTATTGGAGCTTCTGCATTATCTCTTGCCTGATTCCTTAGGAAATCCATAGGAAAGTGATGTCACAAAACTTCACCAATTGCCACACTAAGATCCGCCACGTTGATGCTCATGCTACTCTGAATGACGGTGTGGTGGTCCAGGTGATGGGCTTGCTCTCTAATAACAACCAGGCTTTGAGGAGATTCATGCAGACCTTTGTCCTTGCTCCTGAGGTATGAAAAAAAAAGATATAAAAATTTGTACATGTCTTTCTAAAGACTGTTAATTTTTGAAATTTTAAATTTACAGAAATAGTACAGTAGTAACTCCTACATGTTATCTTACCTAGAGCCATATTTGCCCACACATTTATAATTCTATTTTTTTATGTAATTCTTTTTCTATTTACCTGTGTGTTTTAATTCTAAATTGTTTGAAAAGTAAATTGGAGACATTATGGCTAGTCATCTTCAGATACTGAAGTGAACATTTCTTAAGAATGAGCACTTCATTTCTTAATCAAAGTCAGGAGGTATTTACGGGATTTCCTGGTGGTCCAGTGACTAAGATTTCCCCTCCCTCCCAGTGTAACAGGCCCAAGTTTGATTCCTGAAGGAGAAGGAGGTGGCATCCCCCTCCAATATTCTTGTCTGGAGAATTCCGTGGATAGAGGAGCCTGGCGGGCTACAATCCATAGGGTCGCAAAGAATCAGACACGACTGAGCGACTAAGCAGCAGCAGGGAACTAGATCCCATGTGCCACAACTAAGACCTGGCACAGCCAAATAAATAAATAAATACAATATTTTAAAAAAATTGTAATACAGTTATCCATCTATAGTCCGTAATTAAATTTTGATTACTGTTCCAATAATACAAAGAATAGTATTTTTTTTCCTCATCCAAGATTCAGCTCATTATGACACATTGTGTTTAGCTCTTATGTCTTTTTAGGCTCCTTTAATCTGCTGTAATTCATTAACCTTTTGTTTATCAAGATGTAGACTTAGCAGCAGCAGGCATTTTTAAAGAGGACAATCAAGTTACCATGTAGAATGTGTCAGTTTAAATTGTCTGGTAGTTCCTGATTAGTTTTAGGTTATACGTGTCTTTCCGCATTTGATATCATTTAGTCCTATTATTTGGAGGCAATGGCACCCCATTCCAGTACTCTTGCTGGGCAAATCCCATGGAAGGAGGAGCCTGGTAGGCTTCAGTCTGTGGGGTCGCTAAGAGTCGGACACAACTGAGCGACTTCACTTTGACTTTTCACTTTCACGCACTGGAGAAGGAAATGGCAACCCATTCCGGTGTTCTTGCCTGGAGAATCCCAGGGACGGGGGAGCCTGGTGGGCTGCCGTCTATGGGGTCACACAGAGTCGGACACGACTGAAGTGACTTAGCAGTCCTGTTATTACTGGAGAAGGCAATGGCAGCCCACTCCAGTACTCTTGCCTGGAAATCCATGGACGGAGGAGCCTGGTGGGCTGCTGTCTATGGGGTCGCATAGAGTCGGGCACAACTGAAGCAACTTAGCAGCAGCAGCAAAAACACACATTGGTTAGCAATGGAATTAAGAGAGTTGCAATAACTCTGAAGGACATGAGATATTAGTTGCTCAGTCGTGTCTGACTTTTTGCGACCCCATGGATTATAGCCCACGAGGCTACTCTGTCCATGGAATTCTCCAGGCAAGAATACTTCAGTGGGTTGCCATTTTCTTCTCCAGGGGATCTTCCTGACCTAGGAATCAAACCCCAATTCCAGGCAGATTCTTTATCATCTGAGCCACCAGGGAACTCTACAGTTTTCTAAAAGGAGAGATGAAGGAGAAGAAAAGAATATGTGTGTGTATATATGTATATGTATATATATGTGTGTGTGTATATATATGTGTATATATATATATATATACATACACATAGCTTCCCTTGTAGCTCAGTTGGTAAAGAATCTGCCTGCAGTGCAGGAGGCCTCCCTGGGTTCAATCCCTGGGTTGGGAAGATCTCCTAAAGAAGCAAGGGGATGGCAACCCACTCCAGTATCTTTGTCTGGAAAATCTCATGGACAGAGGAGCCTGGTGGGCTCAGTCCATGGGGTCACAAAGAGTCGGGCACGACTGAGCGACTAACACTTACACTTAGTCCTATTATTAGTATTACTTAGTTAAGGTGGTGGTCACCAGGTTGACATGTAAAGTTAATGTTTTTACTTTTCTCATCAGAATGTAAATTATGCTTGCTTCTTTTTTATTTATTTTATTTTTGGCTGCACTGACTCTTTGTTGCTGTCTCTGCCTGGTGGCAAGCTGGGGCTACTCTTTATTACAATGGCTTCTCTTGTTGTGGAACACAGGTTCTTGGTGCGTGGGCTTCAGTAGTTGTGGCTCACGGGCTTAGTTGCTCCAGGGCTGTGGACTCTTCCCAGACCTGCATTGGCTCGATGGGTTCTTATCCTCTGTACCACCAGGGGATTCCTTGCGGGCTTCTTTGAGACTGTGCATGTACTTATGTTCTTCATCAAATGTTTTAGGTATTAGTTTTAAGCATTCATGAATTCTTGCTACTCTGATGGGTACAAATGGTGATCATCTAAATTTTTTTTTTGTCTGTTCGTTGGCATTCTACTGTAAGTAACTTTACCTTTTTTCCTATCATGGGATCTTTGTTTAATAGATTTAATTAATAACTTTTATTGATTTCTAAAATGTCCCAGATCTGCTAAGTGTGAACCCTTTTGAGTGGGTTTGGTTTTTTTGTTTGTTTGGGGTGGTTTTTGGAAACAGGGCACTCCATGGCACAGGAGGTTTCAGGATCACCTTGCATTTTCCCTGCTCCATCCTCTAACCCGGTTTTGGGTTCAACTGTTTCTTCAAGGAGTCCTGGTTTTTTTTTTTTTTTTTTTAGTTATCATGAAAGGACCACAGGTTTTGTTGATTAATTGCATTTGAAGTGTCTTGTTGCCAGGTCCAGAATGAGCAAAGTTAGGAATCCTGTCTGTGATCTGTGTGAGCATGTGGAAGGGGCTCATGATGACTTGCTGGCTGAAAGTTTTCTCTAGAATTACCCTTAAGATAATTTTCTGTTGAAGGACAATGAATCTAAAATCCCTGTCGTTTTACTGTTTAAATATAAACTCAGTTTATTTGAAAAATCACGTGAAGTCAGTTTAGTCATGATTTTTTGAGAAAGCTTAGATTATCTGTAGTGTTAAAATTGTTGATTGACTTAAATATGCAAGAAATCATGGGATATTAATAAATTTACTTCCTATCTTTCAAGAGGAAGATTTCAGTATTACCTAAGTATAATGGATTGTTTCATAAACTGTCTCATTTAATAATCAAAACTCTAGTTTGAGTTCGTATCCCTCATTTTACAGGTGAAGAAACAGTCTTAGAAATTGAATGACTAATAAATGACATAGATTTCAACATAAGTGTCTTATACCTAGGGTAGGCAAACCTTTTTAGCTATACCACATTTGAGTGCTTGTGTCAGTATTCTTGGATACAGATTTAGGGGATTTTAAAATACGTAGTTGGTAATAACGTATTTATTGTTCAAGAAATAATTTGAGATTTGGGTTTTGGCATCTTAAATAATTGGTCAATTTTTAGATATTCAAAAATTTTATTTTATTTAAGTGGTATTTTAAGCACTCGGTATATATGAGTGCTTCTTAACAAACATGTTAAGTCTTAAAATCTTGGAGATTTTAACCTATTTGAGATTAGAGCAAGGATCTTTTCCACCTTGACTTAAAATTTGAGCCTGGATAATTTTGTTGTCAGGGCTGTCCTGTGCAATGTAGGATGCTTAGTGACATCCCTGCCCTCCACTCAGTAATTGTCAGTTCTACTCCTCGATGGGAGAACTGAAATGTCTCCAGAAGTTGCCAAATGTCTCTTGGGATGGGCAATACTGCCATTAGTTGAGAACTAATGGCCCAGGGTAATTTGATGTAGGGTAACTTGGAGTTTGAAAAGCCTGCTTATAAATGAAAACTTTTTGTTGGTATTACAGGGCTCTGTTGCAAATAAGTTCTATGTTCACAATGATATCTTCAGATACCAAGATGAGGTCTTTGGTGGCTTTATCACTGAACCTCAGGAGGGTAAGTTACTTGTCTAAATTTTTTTTTGGATGGCATCAGTTTGACTTGAAGAGAGTGTAAGTTTCTTGAATGGTTTCATAATTCTTTGTATTTTTCATTAGTAACTTTTAATTGTTAAGATATAAGAAATCTTGGCAATTTTAACCTACTTGAGGCCAACCACTTAGTCTATGCCACTGGTATTGATGGGACACATTGAACTCCCAAGTTAGTAGACAAGTTATGGCAGCAGTAGTAGCATCTTGGTCACAGTTTGCATAGGACTCTGCAGAAGTTTAGATGGTACCTCCACTGCAGTGGTGTGTGTTACTAGAGTGGAACCCTAAGTTTTAGGAATTGAAACCTTGTAATGGTCAGCAAATATGCCTGCCCATTGCTCTGGAGAGAGACTGTATTTTAGTGTTTTCTATATGACTGAGGATTCTAAGTACTTTGTATTTATTTAAGGCTGTAATACAACAACCTTACAGATAAGTACGTTATGTACTGTTGTTCCCATTTAATAAACTAGGGCACAGGAGTCATACAGCTAGTTAGGCGGTAGAACATTTGTTGGATTACCTCAGATTCCATGCTTGTAATCCAGACATTAAAATAGCCTTAGTTCTGTCCTTAAATCCTGTCTCATGATTTTATCCAGTTGCCCTATTTTATCTTTTATGTGTTATGTACTCATATCATTGCCTTTTTTTGTCATGATGAACATTGTGAAAGTGAATATATTTGTGAATTAAGTGAACACAAAGATGTTAATTTTTTTTTTCTCATTTAGAATCTGAAGAAGAAGTAGAGGAGCCTGAAGAAAGACAGCAGACACCTGAGGTGGTACCTGATGATTCTGGAACTTTTTATGATCAAACTGTCAGGTAAGGAAAACTTTGTTCATCTGTCCAGAGCTGCATGAAAACTTGAGTTGTGTAGTCCTGTTTGCTGGAGGGCAGCCATAATGCTCAGAATTGTCTCAGTGATAATTTCCCAGAAGAAAGGTTTTGCTTTTGGTGTCTAACATAAATATATAAAGCATGTTTAATATAGATTGTTCTCTGAGACCTACTTAAATAGTATCCATAAGTAGCTTTTTGGTTCAGTTTTTTTTCTTCACCATAAGTGGAAATAGATTTGAGATTTATCAAGTGTTAATAGCATAAGTGTTATTATTAACACTTGATAATTAATAATAATTTATCAAGTGTTAATAAGGCATAGCATTAAGTGCTTTGAGAGAACTAGAAGGTGTGATGGGACTGACTTTACTCACCTGGGTTGCTGGTTGAAAATGAAGATTCATTATCCTACCACAAGCCTACCAAATTAGAAGTTCAGGAGAAAAGCATATGCAGTTTTAAAAGACTGTTCCTATGACTTGTGTGGAAGTTTAAGAACTGTTTTGAATTACAGCTGATTTTTTTTTTTTCCTCCAAAATTCCTTGTGTTTTTAGTGTGAGAAAATGTTTGGGTTGTAAAAACCACATGACATTTTAACCATTTTCAAGTGTACTTTATAGTAGTGTGAAGTATATGCACACAGTTGTGCAACAGATATCTAGAACTTTTTATCTTACACAACTGAAACCATACCTATTAAACAGCTCCCTTTCCCCCCTGCCTACCGCCTATTAAGAGTTTTGTGATATGTGATAGGTAAACTGTGATAATTTGAGATTTCAAGAAACAATGGTCTGCTACTGCTGCTAAGTCGCTTCAGTTGTGTCTGACTCTATGCGACCCCATAGATGGCAGCCCACCAGGCTCCCCCGTCCCTGGGATTCTCCAGGCAAGAACACTGGAGTGGGTTGCCATTTCCTTCTCCAATGCATGAAAGTGAAAAGTGAAAGTAAAGTCGCTCAGTCGTGTCCGACTCTTAGCGACCCCATGGACTGCAGCCTACCAGGCTCCTCCGTCCGTGGGATTTTCCAGGCAAGAGTACTGGAGTGGGGTGCCATTGCCTTCTCCAAACAATGGTCTAGTTCCTTTTGATATGCTTGATGCATTTACTTAATCAGAATCTAGCAAATCTGACTTGCTCATCGAGGGCTTTTCTGAAAAGTTTTCATGTTTTAATACTCAAATACATAATTTGTAGATATTTGTGGGGAGGAGGGAGCTATTTTTAGGTTCAGGTCTCTATAGGAATTTCTTGCTAAATCAATGGAAGCAGAATGATATTTCTCAAATTTTACTGTGAAAGCAATGACTTAGAAGAACATTTAGAAGAACCTGTTGCTGAACCAGAGCCTGAACCGGAACCAGAACCAGAGCAGGAACCTGTATCTGAAGTCCAGGAGGAAAAGTCTGAGCCAGTCTTGGAAGAAACTGCTCCTGAGGATGTTCAGAAGAGTTCTTCTCCAGCACCAGCAGACATAGCCCAGACAGTGCAGGAGGACTTGAGAGTATGCAGCATGTCTTCAGTTTTATTCTGCTTCTTTCTGTTGTAAAAAATCTCTTCTCCGTTTTTGTTGCTAGGATGACTTTTGTAGGTGAATTTTTGTATTCATTTGGGGAAATTCTTCCATATTGAACCATACCTCAGATAAGATGCATATTGCATTATAAAGTCAAAAGGAATTTTTTTCCCTCCTCTAAGGAAATTTGAATACTTTCAGACAAGTTTTGGGTGCTATATTATTGCCATATCAACAAACCTTCTTTTTAATACCGCATTCAAATTGCATGTTACTATGTGCTTGTTACACAAAAAAAGGATAGTGTATCTTCAAAAAAATTACATGGCACAGCAGACTTTTCCCTGAAATCTAATTGAGGACAACTTTACAGTAGAAGTAGAAACTAATTGTAATATGTTCTAATTAGAATAACTGATTTCAAAAGTTTGAAGCTTTTCAGTTACCTCTCATGAGTCACACCAGGATGATACTGGCTGAATTCACAGGACCTTTACAGCTGATGCTCTGTGAAGGAGTATGTTTTAGGGCTGTATATATGCAGCCAGGGTTCTTAAATTGTTATTTGTCTAAGAGTTATTAAGTGTCTTGAAATTTTCTGAGCATTATTCTATGGGAACTGTCAGTAACCTCCCTGGTTTGTAGTTTGCTGTTCTGTATAAAATAGGTTTGTAGGTGAGTAGTAAAGAGAAATGGTGACATGACTGTAGCTTGCAGGTGGAAAATTATGTTTATTGGAGTGAGAGTAGATGACAAGTTAGGTGGTTTAACTGTAGTCCTGGAGAGAGGTAATGACATCTTGGATTAGAGTCATGGCAGTGAAGATGAAGAGATAAGAGGTAAATAAGATCTGGTGATTTTGGTACTGATTGAGATAATTCAAGAATTGGATCATAGAGTGAGAATATCCAAGGAGGAAGAGCTGGCTTTGGAGGGAGAATTTTCCTGGATTCACAAACTTGAAATTGAGTGGAAGTAGCTGCTCATATTTTGCTGATGCTTGATAAGACCTAGGGAATTTTAGTACTAAATTTTAAGTGCTGGGGCAAAGGAATCTCAAGTTACTTAGAAACCATCTTGCCTCTTGAGAATGTGATGCACATATAATGTACAAGAAATCAAAAGCCTAGAACTTTTATATTGTTTTGCTAAGTATTATAACAACTCATGGTGGTATTCCCTTAGACCTTTTCTTGGGCATCTGTGACCAGTAAGAACCTTCCACCCAGTGGAGCTGTTCCAGTTACTGGGATACCCCCACATGTTGTTAAAGTACCAGCTTCACAGGTGAGTTTATAATTAAATTTGCATGTTAGGCAAATTTACTTATATTTTCACGTAATGTGAATTTAGAGAGGTTTAACAGATAAGACAGGGTTCCCTGATGGCTCAGTGATAAAGAATCCACCTGCCAGTGCAGGAGACACAGGTTCGATCCCTGGGTTGGGATGATCCCCTGGAGAAGGAAATGGCCACCCACTCCAGTATTCTTGCCTGGAGAATTCCATGGACAGAGGAGCCTGGCAGGCTACAGTCCATGGGGTCACAAAGAGTCGGGTACGACTTGACAACTAAGGAACAGCAACAGCAACAAATAAGGCAGAGGAGAATGGGTACAAAGTGATTTTTAATGTGTTTTTATTTTTGTTTGTTTGGGTTTTTTGGAGGGAATGGTGAGAGAACTCAAGAATGGTCATTTTCTAGTTTTAAACCTTATTGTTAGTTAGAACACTTAAAAAGGAAAAAAAAGATAAGCTTGCTTTGATTTTGACGCATACATTTTTCAGCCTCGCCCGGAGTCTAAGCCTGAATCTCAGATTCCACTTCAGAGGCCTCAGAGGGATCAGAGGGTGCGAGAACAGCGAATAAATGTTCCTCCCCAGAGGGGACCCAGACCAGGTGAGAGCTCAGAAGGGCTTCTCTACGCTGGGCATGTTGAGGATGAGAGCTTGTTTTGGGAGGGCAGTTGATATTTGTGGGTACTTAGATTTAAAAATACATTGCAGAGTGAATTGAATTATCTGTGTTTAGGGGTAGAGAGAAAACTGTTGAATGGAACAGTTACTGCAAGGTGTCTTCTTTCTCATTCCTTGCTGTTTTTGTTTCCTCTTCAGTCCGTGAGGCTGGTGAGCAAGGCGATGTGGAACCCCGAAGAATTGTGAGACACCCTGACAGTCACCAGCTCTTCATTGGCAACCTGCCTCATGAGGTGGATAAATCAGAGCTTAAAGACTTTTTTCAAAGTAGGTTATTAAGGTTTTTTTTTCCCATCTTTTTTTAAGATTTAGTTTTAATTGGAAGATAATTGCTTTACAGCGTTGTGTTGGTTTCTGCCATACAGCAATGCGAATCACCCCTAGGATACATATGCACCCTCCCTCTTGAACCTCCCTCCCACTCATGTTGTTGAGTTTTAAACACTAGATTCATCTGCTGTCCGATAGAAATAGAAGATAGTCACGTATGTAATTTTAAGTTTTCTAGTAACACTTCATTTTTTATTTGTAAGATATATTTATTTATTTGACTGCGCCGGGTCTTTGTTGCTGCACTTGGCCTTCTCTAGTCGTGGTGCACGAGCTTCTCTTTGCAGTGGCTTATTGCGGAGCACCAGCTCTAGGGTGCTTGGGCTTCAGTAGTTGGGACACACAGGCTTAGCTGCTCTGCGGCACGTGGGATCTTCCCGGACCAGGGATCAAACCCCTGTCACCTGCATTGGCAGGCAGATTCTTAACCACTAGATCACCCTGTAGTTACACTTTCAGTTCATTTCAGTTCAGTTGCTCAGTCGTGCCCGACTCTTAGAACTGGACAATTAAATTAGTATTTCACTTAACCTAGTGTGTCTAAGACATCATCTGAATATATGTAAACATGAAATATTTTCCGTGATCCTATTGTAAGTCTTTGAAATCCTGTGTGTGTGTTGGCACACAGGGCACGTCTTTCAGAGTAGCCACAGTTCACATTCCCTATAGCCACATGTGCCTGGTGGCTGTTGGTGGACAATGTGCATGTAATATTTTTTAAAGTGTTCTAACTTATTTGATAATCTGTGTTTCACTTGCAGATTATGGGAATGTGGTAGAACTGCGTATTAACAGTGGTGGGAAATTACCCAATTTTGGGTTTGTTGTGTTTGATGATTCTGAGCCTGTTCAGAAGGTGCTTAGCAACAGGGTAAGCAATTTTCCATCTTGTATTTTTTTTTATCTTAATGTATTCATCCATCCTTAAAACTGTGTCTTACATGTAAAGTGCAATTTATTCCAACCTGTCTGGGTAATATTTTTCATCATGTTTAACCATTATTAAAAGAATTGCCTGGGAACTTAGCAAAACAAAGTATCATATAAATAGTTTTGGCCTAAGTTGCGTGATGGAGAGTGAAGTAACTGTGGTTGCCAGTACTCTGAGATTTATGCAGATCCTTTATTCGTTGTAAGAGATGAATGAAGCACTATGTGTCTTTTAGCCAAGAACTTAGAATCAGTTTGTTTACCAGGTATACTTGGAGTTTTCCTATATAACTGTTCGGGTATAACTACGAGGAGCGTCTCCTTTTGTTCTTTAACTTGTCTGGGTTTGGAGTCAGTCTACCTTCTCCAATAGTAGAGGAATTTGTAGAATTGGAGTCTTGTTTCTGTGTCCGTATAAGACCCCTTTCCTTCCCCCACATCTTTCATTAGCAAAAAAGCTCTGTAGTAGTAGTCGTTGTAGAGAAAAACAAAGATATAAATACTGTTAATTTACTGAGATGAGTGTGGGAATTTTAAGACCTCACTTTTTTTCAACTGAGGTGAAACTCACATAACAAAATTAAACATTTTAAAGGGTACAATTCAGTGACATTTAATACACATTGTTGTGCAACCATCACCTGTCTAGTTGCAAACAGTTTCATCAAGAGTAAGTCCCTTACCCATTAAGCAGTCTCTGCCCATATCCTCTCTCCCCAGGCCCTGGCAACCACTAGTCTATTTTGAGTGTCTGCCAGTTAAAGCTTACACATTTTATTAACCATGTTAGTTAGAAATGGTTCAGATCATTATTTCCCAGTGGTTCTCTAGAATGTCTGATATTCTCCAGAATGTTAGTGGATATACTGCAAAGTTTAATGCTGTGGTTATAAGTTAGCCTTCATTTGGAAATGTGCATTATCTATCAAACTGTTTGACCACTTTTTGTGAAGCATCTCCTGCAAAACATTGAGAAATGTGGAGAAAATAATGGCTTATCTCACCCAGAACACAGGAATACTGAACCCAGAAATGTCCTAAAGGCCTTGTTGTAAATTCACCATTAAGCATGTGATAGTTCAGTGGTCACACTTTTTGGTGCAGCCTTGAATTTGTATTTTCAATGGTGTGATAATCCCAGTGGGGCCAAACAAGGTCAGAGCTGATTGCTTCCTAGTTAATTATCCAAGAGGAGGGCTTTGGTGTTTCATTGCATGTGGGTGAGTCATGATATCTTTAGGCATAAGAATTGTTGAAGTAAAGTTCCTCAGAAAGGGGTGTATGTCTGGTACCTTTTTTCATTCAGATTGCTTCTGTCCTTTTGATACCTCCTTAGAGATGTCTTCTATAACTACCTTTTAAAATATCTGCAGTCACAACCTCTTATCTTTCAGGATTAAAATACTTCTGTTTTTCTCACTGTATGTAGAACGTTGCCAGGAATAGCACTTCATATTAATGTGTATGATTTATATAGTGTATAAAATATTTGTAATATTGGATGTGTTAAGATATTTATATATGTACAAATATATGTTTAATCAGAATATAAAATTTAAATTAGAATCAGAGCTCAAAAGGGACTTCCCTGCCCAACCCCTGTGCAGGTTTCCTCACATGCACTTTCAGATCATGTCTGTGTACTTTGGGAGCTTCAAATGTAGCTTGCTTTAGGTGGCTCAGACAGTAAAGAAACTGCCTGCAAGGTTTTAGATCCAGGTTCAATCCCTGGGTCAGGAAGATCCCCTGGAGAAGGGAATGGCAACCCACTCCAGTGTTCTTGCCTGGAGAATTCCATGGACAGAGGAGCCTGGTGGGCTACAGTCTATGGGGTTGCAAAGAGTTGGACATAACTGAGCAAGAAATGAGTTGGACATGACTGAGCGACTAACGCTTAGCCTCACCTCACTGTCTGGGTAGAAGTTTACCTTATTCCCTTCAGCAGTTTTTTGTGTACAGAAATAGCTTGTAGAATATAACTCGTGTCTGTCCATGCTGTGTAGACTGAGTGCTTATACTTTGCTGTCAGTATGCCTGGGTTTACATTGCTCTTCTGTCACTCACTAGACTTGTGACCTGTGTAGTATGTGTTCTTTAACCTCCCTAGTACCAGTTTGCTGGTCTATATAAAATAGTTGTGATAATAACCCTTGAAGGGTTGTTGTGAAGATTAAAAGAGATAATAAAAGTGAAGTATATAGAACACTTCTGCATAGTAAGAACTGTTAGGTATTTCTTTTGAAAAAATACTTCTGTTAGAAAACCACAGAGTGCCAACAAGGAACATAAATTGAGTTGATTGAAATCTTGAGTAACCCTTTGTTTACTATAGTTCTTTTGGCAAAAAAGAAGACCCAAGACTTTTTCCCCCTGCACTAAGATCTAGTATTGTTATTTTAGTATTTTCCCAAATTCTGTTAAGGCAAATTGCATTTTCTTAAGGTTATATTGAAATGAAATTCATGATGTTTTTGAGATGTATGTGTACTCTGCATAAACATGTACAGCAAAATCTTTCCACATTACATGATGATGGGATTTTATTCTAAGTCTCCCAGCCCCTGGAAAAGGTGGCAATTTTTATTTATATCCCACTTACATAATTCTATGAGAAGGTAAGGTTTACTTTAATAAGAGTTACTTGTACTGCTGTGTACAAGTGGACTTTTAAACTTTTGAACTAACTTGAATACCTAATCACTTTTTCATGTATCTGTTAATGGAAAAATTATGTGTTCTGAGTTTGAGACAAAAAGTGAACTGTGAGAAGGCAGCTGATTTGTAAGCTGCTGATTCTTTGTTTTTCTTTTTCTAGCTTTCTTTTATCTTTGAGAGCTAGCTCATAAGCTCTTTTGCTACTCTTTTGAGAGTAGTTCATAAGCACTCTGTAAATCTGTTCACCTTGATTCTTACAGCCCATCATGTTCAGAGGAGAGGTCCGTCTGAACGTGGAAGAAAAGAAGACTCGAGCTGCCCGTGAAGGGGACCGCCGGGATAACCGCCTGCGGGGACCTGGAGGCCCTCGAGGTGGGCTGGGTGGTGGCATGAGAGGCCCACCTCGTGGAGGCATGGTGCAGAAACCAGGATTTGGAGTGGGCAGGAGCATTGCTCCAAGGCAGTGAATTGCTCTTCACCAGTCTTCAGGCAGCAGTACAAACTAGCTCCCACAGAATGATGAATTTCTTCAGCCAACCTTGGTATCTTGGAATATGATCCTAGTCTATCATAAACTGCTTAAGTTTGTACAATTTTACTTTTTGTGTTAATGGTGTGTGCTCCTTCTCTCCCCTGCCCCCCACCTTTTAGTCCGTCACTTCCAATTTTGTGGAATATTTTAGGAAAAATGGATTTTTAAAGAAGAAAAAAAAGACTGAATTTCTTTGCTTTATTTGCATATACAGACTGGATTTTTTTTTTTTAACAGTTTCCCCAAAGGAATGTGTCTTGCTTCTTACTGACATTTGGTATGTTTCATTCATTGGACTATTTCTTACTTACTTTCTATGTATTTCAAAAGCCTGTGAGAACTACAGGATTTGATAAACATTTTGAAGACCGGAGAAACCCAAATTGTTTTCCTCTTTGAGAGTCATGACTATCTTCTGGTGTGGAGAAATTGCCATTGGAAAAATTGACAATTTTGATTCTCGTTGATGTGGTTAAAAACTGAATAAAAGGTGTTCGAGTTTTCTTTTAAAACATGATCACAAAACAGTTCTAAAATCTACTGTTTTTGACATTGGAATTTAAGTTGTGAGATAGGTTTAAATGTCTAGAATGCAACTGATAAGCTTTTCTTGAACTGTTTTTTTTTGAAGTAGAGTTTTTTTCATGTTTAATTTGTATTTGTAAAAAAAGAAAAAAGAACAAAAAAAATTTCCAAATCTAAGTAACACAAAACCAGAGCAAAACTGTTGTGCCTTCTATTTATCTTTGATTCCAGTCTTGGCAATTGTTTAAAGAAAATAATAATAAAAAAAAAAAAGACCCCTAGATTTGTTCTATCAGGTTCAGAGTATGTTGGGAATTATGACCCCATTTTTTACTCTGTATGTCTTGTGTTCATTTGTTATGCCTTATTCTGAAATTGAGTTTCAAACTGGAATGCCTTTGAGTACAGATGCTTCTGTAGAGTCCTTTGACCTGAATAGTTCAGCATTTGTATTAAGTTTTATTTCAGTGTCTATTCAGAATCCTAATCATAGCCCATAAGAAAGAATGTGACATTAATGTTGAACTTTGATGGTGTGCTTGAGTGAGTGCTAGGTTTTTTTTTTTTTTTTCTTTTAATCATAGCCATATGGTAAATTTTCTGTTTTGTTATGGTTCCCTTTCCCTGGTGGGCATGCAGTGGGTATTTCTTGGAAATGGCCAATTTTTATTAAAACGTTTCTGGAAGATCTGGCGATATAGACTAATACTCGTTTTGCATGGTGTGTGTTGAGTGCTGTGTGTGAGATGGGTGAAGGCTTTGTTCACACATTTGTGTAGCAAGCCTTTGTGTGATAACTTGTCACTACCAATTGAAGGGCAATGAGGTTGTCAACTTAAACTTTTTTTTTTTTTTAACAGTGTTCATCTTTAAGACTATTGTTTGAGGCTAGTATATTAGTAGGAATAGGAATGTTTTGCTGTACTGGGAAACTAGGTTTACTGAAGGGCGTAATGTTAAATGAAGTTTTTGATGTTATCAGTTGGTCCTTAGTACCGCAAATATTTGAAAATTGGCAACATCTCCTTCATATATAACAACATAAAAAAACTTACATAACTGAATCCCATAGCTGGTTTTTGGGTCAGTTTAAACAACTAGTTGGTAACCACTTCATTTGGCCCAGAATTAGAAGAAATTCAGCTTGTACTTTTGTAGCTTATATTAAGCTTGTAGTAGAAAAGAAAATTTAGCCTGAGTTATTTTTGAGGAAAAAAAATTAAGTTGCAGTAACTATTAGGTGATAAAATATAGATAACCTAGAAATCATTTTTCATAAGTGAATACTAAACCATACATTTCTAAATGTTTTTCCTCCTCAGAGCAGAGCTTTAAGGGCACTAACTAAATACAGTGTTTCTCAACTTGGGGCTATTGTTATATCCTAGAGGACATGCACAAATTTGTGGGGTTTTTTGGTGGGGAGGCGGGTGGAGGGAGATGCATGCCCTGCATCTGGTGTTTGGTGAATGGGGGCCAGTGATGCCAAAATGCTCTTGGAAAATGAAGCAACCCCACTGAGAACACAGGGAGTCCTTACTCCTGTAATTCATGGTGGGTAGAATGGTGGAGTAGGACAACTGGAGTGAAGACTCATTCGTTTGAAATAGAGTCTCAGAAAAATAGCAACTAGAAATCTCTCAGGAATTATAGTAACAACTACTGTTAAGTAATTAATCCCAACTTTACTTTATTTGTACCAATTGTGTGTGTATTGTGTTTTAATTTGGAGAGGTAGCAATATACTATATGCTGCTTGTAATTTATTGCAGGGAATTCCTGCATAATTTCACAAAAGGTTGCTTCAGTAATTTCAAGTTACCATAATTGGGATATTGTGGTGGTTTGACTTGCATTGGACTTTATAAATAGGATTCAGCACCCTGGTTAACACTCTTAAGTATCTAGCTATCACTGATAACATTTACTGCTGATGTAATAAACATGTTACCCTAGGTACACATTTATTCACATATTTCACAGTTAGTGAAAATAAAATAGATGAGGGCAAGATTTTCTGTAGGGAGCATCACCTCATCACATTCAACTTAATTTTTTGTCTGTTGGAATGGCCCAACATGTAATTCTTTTCTCCTGAGCTTAAAACCCTTCACACATGAACATTTTAGCTAAGGTACACTAGTTTGGTTCAGTAGATCTCAGTCTTTTAAGACCTGTTGAAAATAAATAGACCTTTGACTGTACAAAAATACTTTTGTTTGCTTTATATTGAGGGCCATTTTGTGTTTTCCTGTGTTCTCAACATTTTGAGTTATTGCTGCGAAGTGGTGAAATGGATAATGCAAGAATAATTGTTTGGTTTTGGATCAGTAGGTTACTACCACCATGTTAGTTGAATTGCACTTTAGTTTTAGGTTAGACAACTAAATTTTTCACAGCTATACCCTGTGAATTAGGTGTTATTCCCCTCCCAAAGTAGTAGGTGAAGAAAGTACATCACGAACCTCCATGTAGTAGGAGCAGATTGGCCTCCAAAACTGATGCTTTTTTTCTAGAACCATAGTGCCTACCTGTATTTACATTTGAATACCATTAAGGGAATAGGGCATGAAATAACTACAGTGTAGAGACTTGAGTCTGCAAAACTTTCAGGTCAAGACTAGCATTACCATTTTCTATTCCCATGAGGGTAAAGTAGTTAAACATTAATTTTGTAGGGCTTCTTTTTATTTGCAGACTGTATTGTAACACATTGCTATTGAATTACTAGATTATTTTCTCATCTGGTTTGGTAATACATTTAGTACAATTTAATCTGGATGTGGAAGACAATATTTTTAGCATCATCCAGGTTAGTTGAGTTGTGTTTTTTGCTTATAACTGCCATCCTCTGATACTTTTCTTCATCCCTTTATTTGAGAAACCTGGTAGAGTTAGTGATTTAGTGGAGAACGTGGCACTTTATAGATACCGTTTGTTAGAATATATGAAAATTTCTTTCTATGAAGTTTAAATTTGTAGTCCATTGTTTCTCTTGTGGCTTATTTTAGGTAAGTTGTTTGCATTTGTCAAATCTACTGATCTATAAAAATAATTTTTATATTAAAGCTTTATTTTTGTGCTACTTAAAAGAATCTCTGTAGGAGCTGTATACAGATTACACAGTTGTTGAACTTGTAGTTGAGCAATTTTGAATCTTGTAAAAGAAGCAACTTCAACATTTATTTGAATATGGAGTTCTAGCTAAGTGCCTAATGTACCACACATTGGCAGTGGACAATTAGGGGTAGTCTTTTGCAAATGTTAGAAACCTTAAAGCATGTGTTAGAAACTTAGCAATACTTTATGTGGGATGGGTTGTAGGTTAAAGTTGCTTGTCATGTTGTACTAGGTCATTAAATGAGGACTTCTGGTTTTAGGGTAGTAATACCTTTTGGAATTTGTGTTTACTGTAATATCAAGGTTCTGGGGACCATAGATGGGCTTGTGAACTTACTAGACTGAATTAAAGATACAGTGGCACATGTGAGATAAAACTTTGATTTTTATTATTTTTAGTGGATATGTATCTAACTCTGAATGATGCTGAAATTAGATTGCTTTGCTCATGCGTTCATGCAGCAGTCTTTAATAATGGCCTGAATGAGTGAAAGGTTGATTAAAGGTGGCCTACAACCCTTAACCAGTTTTACTTTTGATCATGCTTATGTATTGGCTTAGAATCAAAGTTGTTGTCTTTTGATTGCATGACTTTCGAAGTCTCTCCTCTTCAGTTTCCACTCAAACCTGGTAACCCCCAGTGAGAAGAATATAGTATTGGAAATCAGTTCTCTTGTTACTTCCATAAACCATGTGACCTGGTCAGTTACAGAAATCTATGCAGGGTTATTACTTTGAAATGTGTCCAATGTCACAGATTCCTAAGGGACTTGTATCCATTCAGTGTGTCTTTGTGTGTTTTTTTTTTTTTTAAGTAAGTGATGCTTACCCAAAAATTCACTATTGAAGTACTTTAGCAAGTATTTATTTTTCAGAAACCCACTTGTGGGAAGTTTTCCTGTATTTTTGGTAGTAATTAGAGGGATGATTATATCATTTAATATGGATATAGTTTTAACTATTGCTGTAATTAACCACTTTGGTTACTGATACTCTCCCTAAGTTTTGTTGTCACCTGTTTGGGTTTGGTTTAGATTCTTAAATTTTTTATGAGGAGTGTATGTACAATGATTTGGCCCTTTTAAATGAAGACGTAAGGAATTAAGGAAGAAGGGACTTCATTTAAAGATTCAGTGTACAATTTAAGTAGACTATGTAGAACATACATTGTGTTAAAAATAAATTTGCATAGGTATCTACATTGGTTTTCAAGAAGAGTGGGATAGGGGTGGAATTTAGCTGATGGAATATGAATAATTTATGGTTTATATAAAAGAAAGTCATAATTTTAAGTGAGAAACTATTTCTATAAAGTTCCCCCCCCCCCCCCCCCCCCGTACTGATGATTATCACAAGAAACAGGAGGAGACTCCTAGATTTCTTAGAATATCAGTGCTGGAAAGGACTAAGGTGATTTGTATAACCCTTGCAATTTTCAAAAGGTGGATGACTCAGATGACTAGTACAGCACATTCAGGAGTTTCCAGTCCTGCCGTGTGTTTGCTTTAGTAAGCCAAAGCTGTTGAAAAGGTAGGATGTGGGGAGGAAAGGGAAGGAGCCACACTGTGTGCTTATCCAGTTGCTTCATTAGCTCAGTTTTCATACCCACGTTTTTTGTTTTCTTCCAACTGTTTTAATGCCCCGTTCCAGGGCCTTTTGTCAATAAGGACATTAACTTGTGTTCCCCTCAGGGATGGGTTTACTACTAGCCGTCAGAAAGCTATTGGGTATCCTAATGTGTTAATAGCTGAAACTCAGCTGTAATTTTCTCCTAAACCCGTCAGCAGTTTGCATTCTGTACATTGTGGTGCTTTCCCCACCTTGTATTGTTACAACTGTAAGCTCCTAAGGGGCAGCAATTTGGTCTTAGCCATATACCCTGTTCAGTGCCTGGCAGCACCATGTTTGAATCAGGGTCCTAATCTGCCTTTCCAGTGGTTTTTCCTATTCTTCACGGAAGGATGTGTATGGTTTGCTGACAAGCTAGGTATTACTGATTCCGTGGCTTCAAGTGCCTTCACTCTCCTGAAGATAGACTTGCATCTGCATTCTCCCTGCCTCCCCTCCCCCCCCACCTCCCGTCTCTTACCATCAAAACCTTTTTTCCAAGACCTTGTTCAAGAGCTTTTTTTTCCTCCTTAAGAGAAAAGATGTCTTAAGATGTCTTAGGAGAGGTTAATTCATTACCCTGTGGGGGTTGGTCTGTCCAGAATTTGAAGTAAGGAGCAAATTTATTTGCATCTGCTTTTCTTCCACATTGTCCCTCCTGTTGGAAATTCTATCCCAATCTTCATTTTGAAATGTGTTCCTAGAATATTTAATACCTTTCTCTTAGCTTATAACTTATGCCTTCAACCTAGAACTAGAACATACCATAATCTCCTGGAGGACAAGGACTGGAGGATTAATCCATTCCTCCTGGAGGTACATGAAAATGAAAGCACCCTTAAATGAGGACTCACTCAGTTGAATAATGTATTCCTGTTTTCATGCTTATGAGGGAGGCATGCCTAGGGATTGGCCATAATTCAGTAAATTATAGGCATCATGCATTTCATATCGGAGGGGATTAGTGTGAAACTGAGGGGTGGGCAGAAGAGGGAGAAGTCACTGGTCATTTTGAAGTACTTCCATCCCTGGTCTGGGCAATTACCTGTTTCTTTCTGATTGCGCCCAGTATATCCTGGGCATTTTGTGTTGACGCGCAGGAGCTGTATGTGCCAAGTTTCATTGTACACCATTTCTTCCTGTACACCTACTCCGTTCGCAGTTTGCCATCACCCGTGCTACAAGTCAAAGCCACCCTAGTCACCTGCTTCCTGTCTCCTTACTCCTTACATCCTGTCTCCAGCTAATTCCTGTCAGTTCTACCTCAGCAGTCTTTCACATCCTTCCTCCTCACTTCCTTTCAGTGGCCTCTCAGCTTTCTTTACCTCTTTCTACTTCCAGTCTACTTTCTACACAATGTTAGATTCATCTTACTGAAACCTAGCTCTGACCATGTATCCCATGTACGTGTTCTGTCTTCCCTGCTAGACTGTAAGCTCCTTATGGGCAGGATCTGTGTTTCAGTCATCTTTGTATCCCATAGCACCTATCAATAAATATATCTTGAATGAACAGCATAAAGCCTTGTCTTAAGTGAAATGATGTTTTCCAGATGATACGTAGGTTTCTCTCGGGTAATTGCAAGATTTCAAAAGTGCTCCTAATATCAAGTTGGTTAAGTAGTAACAACTATGAATTAACCACAGGGAAAATTTCAGAAAACTTTTAATTTTTTTCCATTGGAATCAGCATGGATGTGTGTATATGGATGGTTCAATAAATATATTTTTATATATACATGTATCACAGAAAGTTTACATTCCATCTTCAAACTGCAGAAATAGATTTTTTTTTACAAGCCAAAAAATAACTGCCATAACATTTATGACTTCATGCAAAAAACAGGGTTGAATAAGGGACAAAGGGGAATTGGTTGTTCAAGGTTAAGAGTCCAGGGAGAAGTAAAAATATACCATAAGGAGGCGATTGCTTAACACGCTGCTTAAGGTGGTAGCCAAACAAATCCTTAACTGCAGCATTAAGGCCATACCAAGTTTATACATATATACAAAGAAATTTCCATATAAAAGACATACTATCACATTTTCTTCCAGGAAAGGATGAGGAGCTTTGTGAGTAATCCTGACCCAGTTTTCCAGGCCCGTTCATTGTTTAAGATGTCCCCAGGCTACTGAGAAATGTCTTCTACTTTGGCTAGTTGTCAGTTACTGCTGTGTGGGCTTGTGATTTTTGCAGTCTCCTACAGGGAACTATGAATTATTTTGAACCTCTTCCATCATGGATGATGAAGCATTTAGCAGCTTAGCTAACACTGCCCAATCCAGCATAATTTTTACATCTCCCAAAAAGTACTGTAATTACAGTCAGAATTGTAATTTGCATTTGTCTTACCTGTAACAGACTCTACAGTCAGTGTTGGCATTGTGACCTAAGAACTACACAGTGCCTTTCTATTCTTTGGAGTTAAAAGAGAACTTTTTGAATAAAGTGTAATGACCAGAGTGTGAGGTTTCAGGTAACAACCCCTAGAGTCACTGAAAGTTAATAACTTTGTTTTTGTTGGCGGTGCCACAAGGCATGCAGAAACTCAGTTCCCGACCAGGGATCAAGCCCGTGCCACCTGCAATGGAAGCAGAGTCTTGATCACTGGACACCTCCAGGGAAGGTCCCTTAGTAATCAACTTTTATCTCCACTGTATCACACATGTAAGTTGGCAGTTACCTTTTCGGAAAAAAGGAAATGTAAAATTACTTGCAGAAGTATCATACATGGGATTTGCTCTTCTGCCTAAACATCAAGTCAGGCAACTTTTAAGACAAAGGGCAGATCTTTTGTGCAAATATTTACATGAGTTAAATGGGGAAAGCTTGAAGGGCAAGTCCTTTGGAGCTGACTTCCAGTGATGCAGAAGTCATTTACTTTGGCAAGGTTGAGGGGAAATCTTGAGATTGGCCCATCTCAGTGAATGAATCTTGTCCCCTCCCACCCCCCCCAAAAAGAAAGTCTAAGATAAATTATGTAAATAGGGTACAGTGACTGAGCATTTATTTGATAATGTTATCACTCATTTTGGAATGTTGTAGATTAACTGCTTTTTCATTAATGTTGACTTAGCTATGAATTGGATATCAAATAGTCCTGTTCATCCCCAGTTGTCTATGGGCCAGTTTCCAAGCAGGGCCTTAGGGCATTCACAACTTTGGTTGCAAGGTAATTCGTCATGTCCCATGTTCCCTGGGTCAGTCAGTTTTGAGAATGAGGTCTCTGGAAATGGCTTGTCCTGGGAGAGGACCAGATAATGTGTGGTTTGGAAGCACTTTAGTATGTCTGAACACTTAGAAAGTGAGCAGTCACTGTACTTTCCAAGTGTACTTCACCCAGAATGACACTAGTTAATTTACATTGCTTGCAGTGATTTGAAACATTCTAGGTAAACTGAGTTTGGACTGACCCAGACAATGAGACAGGGATCCACTTCGACAGCCTTACCTCCAGGCGTAAAATCATTCAGGGTTTTGTCTTAGACTCTTTGTGGTTCATGTTGTACATGTCGAGTCTAATTCCAACAGTGAAGGTGTGTATTGCATCGTTTTTCAAACTTATTTGCAGGCTGCTCAAGTCAGTTGGTGTGTTTGTCTTGAAAGTAGAACTTGGCTATTTAACTTGCTTTGAAAAAAAATTTTTTTTTAAGAACATTGTACTTTTGTTTAATGTGTGCAGAAATCACATTGGGTAGGTATTTTATCTGGGTCCAATATACTAAGTAGCAAAGATGCACTCTTTGGGATTTAATTTACTCATCTCATTGTAACTGTTGTTAGTGCTGAAAATATAATGGATCCAATATGGGAAGATCGAACCATCAAAATACGGAATAGTCTGGATTTAAAAACTGCTCTGAAATGCACTGTGGTATGTCCATTTTTTTTTTCTGTCCCTTACGTAGTCTGGCTAAATGACATGTTGAGCATGGTACACTTTAAATGAGGTAGAAATATATCTAATGTGGGAAAAACTGAGTTTAGCAAAGTGATTATTTGATACGTAAGCACCACTTCTAAAAAAGACTTGGGGCAGTCTTTCATTTACTAGGATAGGTAATACTAACCTTCTCTTTCCCAAAAATATTCTTTCTGAAGAAAGGTAAATCATTCAGAAAGAAACTATTCTTTTTATATACTTCCATAGGCAATGACTTACTAAAACCCAGTTACTTTTGTCTTATTTTTTCCTGTTCATATTTGACTTTTTCCCCCTCCATACACTTTTTACTTTATAGTCATGATTTCGTGCTTTGAATGGAGAGATGGTCTCTGGGTTGGGAGAATTATTTTAAAGCTGAGGAAAAAAAGGGGTGTGCTAAACTGTACTTGTCTTTTAGGTCATCTCTGTTTAATATTTCAGATCAACAAAATGTAATAATATTAGCACAGTCTCTCCTTTACAAATACCTGCCTTGTACTAAGATTGGCTTGGCATGATACTTGACAAAAGATAAAACTCTAAGAGTAACTTTCTCAGAATCACTGTAGAATAGCGAGCTGAATGTGCCTTTATTGTCTTCTTTCTAGTGCCTACCTATCACAAACTAAATGCTTAATACTTGGCTTGAATTGGTGTCCTTGACGATGTGAATTTCTAGTGGGTACTTACTATATCTGCTGCTAAGATAAAGTTGAGTTTCCTGCAAGAAAGTACCGGTAAGTTTGAATTGGGTTGGAAGTATTAATATCAGCTAATGTCGAGGGGATGGAATGAACTACTTTACAAACCATGAAAGGGATACCCTTTTGGTTTTTTCTACTTTTAAGGTAGTCCTGATGTACTCCAAATCTGTCTTTCCAAACATGCCTACCGTTCATTAGACTTCAGCCAAATGGATAATCACAGTGCCTTATATTGTGCCCCTTGTTATTTACCTCCTTATTTTTAGTCATGTTCCTTCTGCCAGAATACTCTTCTCCCATCTGTCAAAATCTCACATGTTTTTTAAGGTTCCTACTTCTCAAATGGCCTGTCAGCCATGAAACGTTCAGTCCATGGCACCCTCCTTTCTCTGTCACATATTTCCCGCATTCCACACTAGTAATTACTTCAGAACTTCTATTATCCCTTCCTGTGTTGTAAGAAAAGAAGCTCTGTTATATTCTGATACCCTGCTTTCATGGTAAACTGCCTTGATGGAGTAGAATAGCTGGTAGATGAAGACAGGCAGGTGTAGGGAGGTTAAAAACAAAGCTGATAGGAAAACTGGAAAGAATATGTAAACTCTAGTCCTGGCTATAACACTTTATTTTGAAACCTCCCCCTTGAGCTTCCAGCTCAAACCTTGAAGGCCTAAACGGCTTTCTCTAGGCTGAGACATTTTGAAAAATCACCTAAAGGCAAGCACTCAACAGTTGCCTGGAGACCTGCTGAACCTGACTTGTGGTCACTAGGTAGGGTTCATTCAGAGTGCCATTTTTGCTCACCAGCATCCAGACAGCTACACAGAATACGGCTCTGGCCCTCAGAGCAGGAGCCAAGATTTGCCTGGCATTGCTGCTTATAGCTCATGGTCCTGTTATACCAAAGGCCAGACTTGTGGGTGCAACTACAGAGTCATGGATGAGGCCAAAGGGGACCTCAGAAATGTAAGAAGCCTACTCCCATGAACTGGTCTGACTAGTTTGTACACATCAAGTTACCTAGGTGATTGTTTAGTCAGAAACATAAGGAGACAAGTAGTAGCTTATTAAAAAATTTTGGGAGTGGCAGTGGGTTACGTTCATAGATTATAAAGAGTTGCTCCCTTTTTACCTCCGCAGCTACTTGAAGGAAGTGGTGATCTTGGGTTTAACACTTTGAAAGGTGACTTAAAAAGGAAACTGCTTTCTTGTTAAAAGTCTGAGCCCAGATAGCCATCCTCCAAGAGACCTCTCCTGATTTCTGTCTCATCTGTTACATATCTTTTGGCTTAGTTACTCATATCCATATCACATTTCACTTCATAAATTAAGTTCTGTAATTACTCTTGGTTCCTGTGCCGTGTACTGTTTGTAGTAGGTTCTTGGTTGAGTGTTTAGAGGGACCTAAGTAAGACTTCCAGAAAAGGTCTAGTTCTTGCCCTTGAGTCCAGCCAAATCCAAGCCATTCCAAGTCACAGTGACCCCTCCTACAGGACTACACACAAGGTGTTCTCATTGTCCTCCAAATGCTGTTTATTCCCACTCTGCCCTGTTGTCAACTGATTTTGCTTGCTTCCACAGTTCTATAGCCAGAAAATGGCCCCATATCACTTCCAAATCCTTCATGTACTAAACACTGGATTAGTAGGCTCTCAGTCTTTAAAGGTGGGCTGGTTTGTATTGTTTATTACCAAGAGGGAGGCCAAGGATTATTTTGGTTCTTGATTTACACGATGCTTGATTTCCAGTCTAGTACAAAATGGTATGCCTTGGCATGTAACGTTACAGGAGGTTACATTTATGTATATTGGGATGTACCTAGGCAAAAGGAACCGTGTGTGTTATCAGAAGATAGAAGATAATATTTTGAGTTAAACTATTGTATCTTAGATATACTGTTTTTTAATGACAAAGTAAACTACCACATCAATTGCTTGACTTTATACTCAACAATTTGGGAAGATAAGAGGTTTTTACAAGCAGGTGACTAAGGTCACAGTGAAATAATTTGTTGAAGTCAAAAACAGATGAGTGGAAGAGGTAAAAATGTCATGCCTGTTTCAAAACTTGGCTTCCCATTGTCTATAATGTCAAACTTGGGCAAGGCTGGGACTTGGGCTAGTAATAGTAACATAATGTTTCTGAGCCTCAGTTTCCTCATCTATAAAAGAAGAAATAGGATGAGGGCCATTGTGGGAATTAAGTTATAGACTGACATACAGTAATCTTAATAGTCTACGTGTGACTGAGCACTATTCACAGTTTACTAAATACGGTGCTTCTATTTAGGTAGTACTCAAATGGTGTCTGTGGAAAAAGGGACGCAGTGCTTGTTAAGTGGAATCGGTACTAGAATTTAGGTTTCTTGGAATGTGTACAGCCTCTGAAGTGAGCTCATTCACCAGTGAGAGAATGCTTGACGCTAGGCATGAATTTTCCCTAGGCATGAAATTTCCCAGCATGAATCAGCTGCTCTGGAGGGTGCGTGGGTTTTGGCCCTCTGGGTACCAGCCTCAGTTGTGAAAGAAAGCTTTTTGGTGACCTCTTCTGGCAAACAGGAAGAAGTAAGAAGGAGTTTCAGAGTGGCTGAGATGATGAAAATGCTCTAACAGTTTACAACAAGGGGATGGAGTTAACATTATATCATTTTATTGACACAGTGGGTTTGTGATGTGGGTATTATCCCCAAATACAGAAAGAAATTGAGAGTCAGAGGGGTGATGGTCTGGCTCAAGATCACTCACCTACTTGGTTGTCAGCCTTCTAACTCAGAGCTCGTGTCTTTTCCACTGTACTAGGAAAATCATGAGTGGGTTTAGAGAGGAAAGTTGAGAGGAGAAGAGGAAGAGTAAGACCATCACAGAGTCTGGGGAAGTCCTTATTTTTTCTCTGCAACTAAAGGACAACTGTACCTTTAGTGGCCTTAAAAAAAAAAATCAACAAGCTTTACAGCTAGGAAAACTTCATGCTCAACTAATTCAATACTCCTGTTTTAGAGACAGGGAAACTGAGGGGAAAATAGAACTTTACAGTGACGATACAACTACTATTTCACTATATATGTTTTATCACACATCTATCCATTCTAGAGGTCTTTTAAAATATGCCTAGCTTGAATCTTCTGGGGACAAAGGAGGAAGTGGTTATACGGTGATGGGGAGCTGGGATAGGAAGCAGTTGGTTTCCTAATGGAAGCATTATCATTTAAAAGTCTATTAATTTTTAAAAATTTGGAACCAGAAAAGAGTTCAGTCTGCACTATTCCCATTAATTTTAGGGCCAGATAAAGGGAGTGAAGATTATTTGTCATGTCATCCTGTAAGCATTTTGAAGAGATTCTATTGCTACAAAGCATAAATACATCCCTGGTGGGAAAGGCAGGAGCAGTGTTTTCTGATTATAAGCAGTGTTTGTTGGAGCTACAGAAATGATTTCAGGAACATCGTTGCAAGGATGAGGTTTGTTTGGGGGAGGGGAGGGTTTGCAGACAGCTGGCTCTACTGCACCATACTTGCTATAATAGTTCTTCTCTTTATTAGTATAACCTAGCTAGTGGTATGAATTTAGATGAACCTTCCCAATGGTATGAAGCATCTCCCCTCCCCTTTTATTTTCTGCCTTCAACTGCAGCTAGAGAGAGAGGGACAGAGGAAAATATTTCTAAGTCTTGCCCATGAAATGATGTGTGGTGACAAGCTAGGGGGAACTTGGAGTTGCTGCAGTTATTTCCACAGGGGTATTTCAGAAGTTCAGCTCTGACACATTTCTCGTTGATTCTTCCAGAGTCTCTGGCATAGAGAATTCAAACAACTGCCCTGGGAAGTGGGGTACAGCCTTTACAGGACATACATGCTAAACTACAAGAGCAGAATGTTGTCCTGATGTTGGATGGGATTCGCAGGTGAGAAGTTAGTTTTATCTGTCCTGTGAAATACCTGAGACTTTCATGGCCAGAAAATTAAGATGATAATCTCTTTGAGGACCAATATGCTCCACTTTCTTAATTTCTCCCTACCTGCCCACTGAAGGGCTGGGGTGGGATCCCAAGCCTGACACTGAAATGGGGAAGCAACGGAACCTTTTTAGAACACACAGTATATTCTTGATCAGCCCATCAAAGTATCCAGAATTTGGCTTTGATAAATTTCCTTCAATGCCCTCTGTTTACAGGGGGTGTTTGGGCCAAGAAAGGTGGAGTAGCTAGCTTACCTATATTTCCTTGGTGAGCCTGAGGTAGTGCCAGAATGAGGACCCACTTCCCACTGACCTCTGTCCACTTCAGGAAACAGGTGTGTTTACATAGAGCACTGGGTTTCTGGAGTTGCACGAGAACACAGTTGAGTCTGAAGAAAGGCAGGCCTAAAACAAGGCAATGTTGAGGAAGTGGGAAGCAGGGCGACTGACCCATCGTGCTTGGAATCTTGTCACCAGTCAGCATCTTTCACCCCCCAGGTTAGTGACCTGGTTCTGCCCTAAAGCTGGTTAATAGCCTTACGTAGAGTATAATTTTTGTCATTGCACTCTCTGAAGGGTATATTTTTGGCTTGCCATTCTCTATAGTCTGACTTACTGACTCAGTGTTCCAATGAACATTTCCCAGAGCATTGAGTTTTTCAAAATGCAAGAGCTAGAGGAAGAATAGAAATCACAGCTTTAGAGCAAATGAGACAGGAGCTACTAATCCATTCTAGTCCCCATGCTAGTACCCCATTCCCCACCCCCTCAGAAATACATCCACATCTTCTGGCAGACTTGGGTTTCAAAAACAAGGTGAACAAACTGATGAAACAGAGGAGGTGGAGGGAGACAGTGGAAGGAGGCAGACGTGGGATGGAGAGAAAAGAGGGAGAAGTAATGGTCTGGATCCTAGCTAAAGAAGCCTTAATGATCCTAAAAATTATTGGGCAATAATTTCTACTTCGGAACTCATCTCATTGTTTCAAAGAATGATGAAGCACCTTAATTATTGCTTTAAAGAACCACACGGCTCCATCAAAACAGCATGAAATAGCACCCACATATGAGCAAACTTATCTCCTGCCATTGCTGTTTACAGCCTAAGAAATCCTTAAGGAAGCAACAGGATAATAACTTGGTAGAGGCATTGTCTAGTCTGGGCCCTCAAGATTCTAGATGCCTCAAGGATGGGAGAGATGTTGGCAGCTTGCCCTTGTCCTCCTGGACATCCTGAGATCTTTAACTGGGACAGCCAGAAAGTAGTCGTCGCTTTCATTCTCTTAACCCGTGGACTAGGATGGGAAGGGCAGAATTTTTTTCTTTTTTTTTTTTTAATTCCTCATTATTATAGGGATTTCAACCTGTCTACAGAAGTTCCTCCTATCTATAGGGATTTCATCATACTCTGAGACTGAAGCCTTTGCAACATATGCTTTTCCTTACAGTGTTACAAGTAATTAAGAGCAGCCCAGCTCAATCAAAACAAAGTGTATTCTTTTACTCCTTCCTCTGGTCAGGATAAGCTTCTGGTTCCTAGAGCTGTAGGGAAATAGGAGGGTTCTTCATTCAAATTTCAGGAATTGGTTTCTGAGAGAAGGGTCTTAGTGGAAGAAGAAAAGTTATATTTTAAGAATATCCTGCTTCTAGAATTTTTGGTCTGGTTGGTTTTATTAATCAGGGGGTAGTGATCCACTCATCCTTTCTCAACAGACCTTACCAGCCCCTCAAAGTGCAAGCCTTGCAGTCAATCTGAGAATCATAGCTCACAGAGGAAACCTGATACTTGCCTGGCTCTTCAGAGCTGGCTTGGAGGGCAGCCTTTTAAATGTGTAGAAGGTGCTCATTGAATAAGTCTGGTAGCTTTCACAGTGGTGTTGATTGTCCCTGGGCTGGGCTTCCAGCCAGATGTGGGGGATATCTGGACATCTCAGATCTCCAGCCCAGTCCCAAAGCTGATACAGATTGTACCCGCGGCTCTCCAACTTCAGTTACTGCAGACATGCCGATAACTCAGCTCCCTTCAATTTCAGTGTTGCAGTTAACTAAGAAATCTAATTTTCATGGCTCTTACCAGTGATGGTACTGGCTTAGCTGGGCCACCGATCTCTTCTGCAATCTAATATGAAGCCTCACAAAACACCATCTCATCTCTTTTTAATGATGCTCATAAAAGTGCATACTTCTAATGAAAAGAACTGTCTCCTGTCATATTTATTTTCTCCCTAGTTTGAAAAAATAGCCTATGAAAGATACTGGTGAACTTCCTAGAGGAGTCCCCCTTTTTTTTAAATTTAATGACCGCTTAGAAAAAGAAGTAATTTGGATCAAATCACCTTTTGTTTTTGAAGACAAAATAAAAATAGAGTTAAGTTCACGGTATCTCTCTAATAGACACATTTTCCTTTCAATTGTGTCTATCCTTGGTCACTCCCTATAGCATTTGTCAAGAATGGACTCTTGAATACTTGAAAGGACCAGAGGATGGCAGAGCTGAGCCATTTATTTTGGCTGCTCTTGAAACAAATGAGATCTGTTGTAAACAAATAGGTGAGAAGTTGTCGGTATTATCTGCTTAATTGACATCTCCTAAATTTGACTCCTAGGAATAGCTGCAGTTTTGGAGGTGGGTGAAATCACCCACTGGTCTATGGCAGTATCGATTCTCCTCCATGCATCAGTACTGGTCTATACATGTAAAGGGTTTGAAAACCAGTAAACCACTTGTTACACCTAAATCAGTTTGACGTTAGCACTTGGCATGCATAGTCCCAGGGCATGATGTCCTTTGTGAGCAAATTGAAAGGAAATTACAAAAATATTGCCTGTTTATTAGAGCCATCTAAAAAAAAAATGGCCTCAATTGCCTACTTTGATTTTCTATAATGATGAGATCCATATAATTAATTGCTAAATCCTTACTACATTATACATTAATGATAATGTCTTCTCCTTGAGCATGCTCCATTCCTAATTCATGATGGGATTTTTGACATTATAATGATTGCTGTCTTTTCCATCACCACTGTTTACCTTCGATAAAGTAGAGCAAAAGGAAAAAACAAATCTGCCAATTGTCCAAAGATGAAGGACAACAAGAATTGTATGTCTATATACATGTGCATATGTATGCTCATGGCCACCTGGAGAGTTCAGAAATCAAAATGATATTAAACTTTCTGATGTGTGAAATTCCTACAGACCAGTTCAAACACATAGAACAGTCAGTGCTAGGAGGGAATTAGAAATCACCTGTGACACTCTCCCCATTGTATAGTTTAAGAAACCAAAGCTTAGTGATTTACCCAAGGTCACCCAAGCATATTAGTGGCAAGCCTAAAATTCGCATTCTTGTTTTCATTGCTATCGTGCATCACCTCACATTTATTTTCTGTGAGGGATACCATGTTTAGAATAGCCTGAGAAAAGATTTCGTCTCCTCTGTGTTTGAAATAATTCTGTTGTCTGGTGGATACTGTCAGCTAGACCTGGCAGCACCCAGCGGGCACACAAATTCACTATTGTGTCAGAAGTTCAAGGATCCAGCAGAGGTTGGGCAGATGGCCCAGTGATTTCCACGTCTCAAAGAGATTCTGGACACCTCCTCATGTAAGGAGACCAGTGTGATTCTGCTGTTCGAGCAGAAGCAGAATGTCTTGGAGTGACTGGTGCTGTCTTAGTTGCTGATAGTGGCCTAGTGCCTTTGCCTGATTCACCTAGACTTCAGACATGCTGAATTTAGTCTAATAATGAGTCAAGTAGAGAGAAGGGGTTCTTTAGTGTTTTTTTTTTAATTTAAAATGATTTCCCCTTAAAGAAAGTGAATAAAGTGTTAGTGAAAGGGACCGATGGCCTCTCCAGAGACCCATGTACCACTTGGAAATTAAGTTTTTCCCCACCGCCTCCCTTAAATAAAGTGAATGTAGTGCTCATGAAAGGTGCTAATAGCAGTCCAACATCTGATATTCTAGTTTTTAATTGGTAGTGATTGTTCACATCCCTCTATTTAACTTTCACCTCCTCAGACACCTGTTGCTGCTAAGTCGCTTCAGTCATGTCCGACTCCTAGCGACTCCATGGACTGTAGCCCACCAGGCTCCTCCATCCATGGGATTTTCCAGGCAAGAGTACTGGAGTGGGGTGCCATTGCCTTCTCCCAGACACCTGGTAATGGTAGGGAAATGAGCAGTCTTACTCTCATTTCCTACTCAAACTCCTACTCACTTGGCTCCCATCCCTCAGTGCTTCTTAGAAAAAGTGATTCCAGGATCCATCCCACACCCTGCAAAGCTAGAATACAGCTTCATTTTCTGCTCTACACAGGCCAAAAGAAAGGAAGGCAATGATTTATTGACCTTGGAACTTGGTTGCAAACAACTTTTTCGTTAAAGCCACAAAGCCAAATCCTTTTTTGGCTGCATAGTGCATTTTCTTGACCTGAATCACTTCTGGGTCCTTATCTTGACCCACTTCTTTGGGCCTCTGTGGGAATTAGCTATTGCACCATGGGGAATGGGAGACATTTCCCCTGGGGAAGGTGCTTTAGGGTGGGGTTAGGTTCCCAGTGTCTCACTTCTGTCCTGCCCTAAGTTAGGGATGCTCCAAAGACCCAAGTGAACCCGAAGTCACAGTACAGACTGATTGTCAACTGCCTACCACTCTGATCCACAAAAGTGCAAAGAAAGAAATGCAATCCCAGTATCCTGGTTGTAGGCCATAGCAGGGAGGATGCCGCAAGTAATAGTGCTGTCGCCCCCGGTGCAGTGGTGTGCCAGCTGCCAGACACAGCTCCCTTCTGATCCCATGGCCCGCCTTGCAGACCTCCTACCTGTCCACATCCGTGTCCTGGAGCAGGCTCCCCCACTCCTGCGGTCCACTGCCTAGTCCCTCTTCTTTTCCCCCGGAGTACCCTAGCTATCTTGGGATAGTTCTGGCACTTCAGAGTTAGAAGGAAAGAGAATTTGTCTAACTTTCCTAAATGTTAAAGCTAAACAAAGCACCAAAAAGAAAAACAAAAAAAGATTTACAAAAATATAATGGGCTCTTTCCCCCCTGCCAAGCTCCCCATGTTCTTTGTGGTATATGAAATGTCAGAATATAATGAACAGACTTTATAAACATCACTGTTTCTTTCCACCCGTATCCATGTATCTAAGCGGCAGCAGCCTACGACTGCCCTTTTACCTCGTAAAACTCCACTCCGTAGAGCCACAATATAATACATCTGTTTCATCCTGCAACCCCACCTTCCCAAACATACCCCTCCTTGCAATTCCAAAGACAGACACTCTCCAAAAAAATAGACATCTGAAAAAGTGCATCTGTTTATACTCAGTCTATCTGCATATTATTTCTTGAGATTATTACTTTTTTTTTTAACCATAAAAAAGATTGCATATTAGCAATATGATGAGAAAAACCATGGGGGCCATTTCTGGGCGGTGGATGGTAGGTGGGGTGGGTGGAGAAGCACAGAAATGAGAGGGCCTAGAGAGGAGCAGCAGAGAGAGAGGTCCCCAGCCTGGAGGGGTGAAGATGACTCTCCATCCTCGGTCCTCTGCATCGTCCCATCTCTTTAGTCACTCCCCTTCTCCTCTCTCCACCTTCCCCCATTTCCACCACCCGTGCCTGGGCCGCACGGCCCCCTTGAAGCAGAGGCGAAATGGCTTTTTGGCATGAGTCCACCTGGGCCAGTTTGAAGACAGGGATGGCGCTGGGAGGGGTGTGATGTGGGACACACCAGAGCAAGCTGATTTGTGACTGTTTTCCACTCTGGGAAAAATTGTCCATCACTTCTGTGACTTTTAAAAATTTAAGCAGTTACTAGGCTGATAGGTTAAGAAACAAGTCTTTTGTTCTTGTGGTTTTGCATTAATATTAAGCATGAATATATATCATATATATTACATGGCTTTGCTGCTGCTCTGGGGCAGACTGTATTCTCCTTCCAAAAGGAAAACTGCACAGCCCACGGACTCAAATTTTTGAAAGTGGTTTTTACCACTCCCCACCGCTGCGCCCACCCCGAACCCTCCCCTTCCTCCCCGCCTCTCAGTTCCCATATTAGAAAAACCCCTCCCTCCCCCTGCCACCCCTACCCAAGGTTGAATAGATAGTGCCACATTCTGAGCCATGCATCGCCGCATTTGAGAGATGGCGCACACGCACCTCGCTTCCCCTCTTCCTCCTCCTCCGGCCCTCAGATTCCTGTGCCCCTCCCACTCTGCCCACTCCCAGCGACCCCCAGCCCAGACCCGTCACTGGTTGTGGACGTCCTCCCTGCGGACGATTTTGTAGATGATCCAGTAGAACATGTTGAAGATGAGGAAGGCCATGGGGAAGCCGATGCGGGAGATTTTGTCGATCTTCTTGGCCCGCTGGATGAAGAGTTTTCGCATCTCCTCCGGGGACTTGGATGGTGCCGGAGGGGGGTTGGTCGTGTTGCTGTTGTTGGCGCCCTTGACAGAGATGCCGTCCTTGGCCTGAAGGCAGGCTGGGCCCATGCCGTAGGCCGAGAAGTTGAAGCGGCCCTCTCCAGCCTCATCCTCCTGGAACAGATTCAACATGGGGCTCTACTTAAAATAAGACAGGGGCTGGGCACCCTCCCTGCAGGCACTCCCCTGGGGGCCAGGCCGTGCCCATCTGGCTCGCCCTGCCTCCCAGATGGCACCACTCTAGGCCCCTGAAGGCTCTGTGGCTGGCTGGGGAGTTATGCCTTATAGAGGGGCGCCATCAAATGCCGAAACAGATGCAAACCAGGGGATAGGTGTGTGGTGTGGAGTCTGAGACCTGTGCAATGACCTTGGCTCAGTCACCTGTGGCTGTATGACCTTGGGCAGGTCACTTCCTCAGAAGACTCTTCCTCAGAGTCACTTCCTCCTGTGACTCTCAGGGTTTTAAATTTAATTTTTTTCTTTAAGTGGGGATAAGATTCACCCCACTCCTTTAAGATGCTTTTCGATCATCAGAAGTTGTAGCTGAGCAGATACTCTGAATGCCGTTTTGTTAGAAACCCAGAGGACAATTTGGAAAGATCCCCTGCTTTGCCTCTGTTGCCTCCTTGCCCTCTCCCCTACCCCATCCCCCAGGCTTCTGTGTGTGGGTTTGGGGAGGGAGTGAATGGATCAGGAGCGAGCAAGGGCTGCAAGCCCAGGGACCACAGCTGCCTCTTACCTCCATGTTCCTGTATCCGTGGCACAGGTGTGACCTCAGACAGGCTCTGGATTTTTATCAAGATTTTCATCTGGAGTTTCTCAAGCCCTTCATCATTTGGCTCCAACTTACCTTTCCAGGCTCCCCGCCTCCCCTGCCTGTGCTCTGCACACCTGCCTGTTGCGTTGCACGTTCTCAGCCATCCCTCGTGCGTTCCCACCACCTGGCTGCATGCTCACTACCCAAGCGCCTGCTGCCTGACCCGCTTCACTTCCCCCTCTCCTCATCTGGATCGAGGGGATCCAGGGAGGGGAAGGGAGCACTCTTGCCTGCTCATATCACATGTGACTTTGTGGTCCTTCCTTGTGAGCTCTGACGTGGTCCTCAGAGTCTCGCTGAGCTGCTGATTCAGTGTGTGGCTCTGGGGGGCTTTATCGGCTCACACTGCTGACTTGAGAGTGAGCGCTTTGTGGGCAGCTGCTCTGTCTTCTGCTTGTTCCTGTGCAGGGCAGTCTGGGGGCCCTGGTGTCTGTCCAGCTCCGCCTGTGCCACCCCAGCCTGGGCCTTCATCTGGGCTTGTGATGACCTCCAGCCCCGTTTCCCTTCGGCCTCCCATCTCCCCCAGCCCTGCCACCCCTCTGGGTTGTTATGACATGGATCTTATCCATCATCCTTTGCTTAAAACTTTCTTAATAGGCTGCCACTGACTTGAGGATAATTAAAAGCTTTACATGATGACCTGGATTGCCCATCTGTGGATGCTCCATTTGACTTTCTGTGCCCTGTGGTGTTTCCATCTATTGGGAAGTGCCACACTCCTCTTGCACTCTGCTCAGGTGGTTCTCTCTGCTGAGTCTGTCTCTCCCAACCCCGCCCCTGCTTCCAGCCCCTTCTTTTCTGAACTAATTTCTACTCAGATGCCTTCCCTGAGCCTGAGGTTAGGCTTAATGTCCCTGATGTGTGATCCATACATCAGGATTCTTGGCTTTTCCTTTTTTATTTTAAATCTCTTATCGCGTTGTTTTCCTTGATTAACGTCTGTCTCTCTCATTAGAGTGTAAGCTCTATGAAGGCGAAGGCAAAGCACATCATGCTTACTGCACCTTCAACACTAGACATATGAATATATTTCCTGAGAAGGAGCTCAAAACTCTGCAAATGTTTGTTGACCAAATGGTTTACTTGCATATCCAGTCTGTCCCAGCTTCCTTTTTTTAAAAAAAATTAATTTAAATTAAAATGGTGTTGTATTCCTAGCACCTGGAGGATTTGACATATGAATGCTCAAGACATCTTTCACAAACCAGTGAATCTGGTCCAACACCCTCATTGCAGGAAGTGAGGGTAAGAAGGTGGGCTCCAGTACCTGGCAGATGGGTGCTCAACCAGTATTTTTCTGTGGGAAGGACAACAGTAGAGGGCTAGTGCCAGCACTGAGGAGAGGACTGGGGGAAGCTGGCCAAGTGACTGGACCCTGTGCTTGGGAGCGGGGCTGGGTCTGACAATCTCGTTTATCGCTCACTGTAGCAATACGGGGGGGTGGGGGGTGGGGGGGGGTGGGGCGGGTGCGGGTGAGAGGAGGGTGTGCTTGAAAATGTTTTTTCGCTGGGCTCTAGTTATGCAGGCGGAGACTCAAAATTAACTTTCTGTATTGCTTTGGGCAAATTATTTTCTGCCTTCTTCATCAGTTAAACATGAGAGGGGAGGGGATGGATGTGTGGAGGCCTCATCTGGTTAGAAGGTGATCAATTTTACATTGTATCCAGGAGAAAGGAAATTCCCTAGAGATGACTGGACAAAGCCTGCTATTCCTATTCGAGCCAGCAGATGGCAGCCAACGAATGCCCAACTGTATCTGGAGCTGCGCGGGACTGGAACGGGAAATCCGATCGAAGCCAGGGAGGTTGGTAGTGTGCCTGCCCAGTCGGGCTCACAGAGGTTTCTTAATAATCTGACTAATGAGGCTGGCTGGGGAGTTCGAGGACCAGATGGTTTCTGCCCAGCAAATGAGGTAACATGGGAGGGTGGTGGGAGTCGAGGAGCCCGGCCAAGATCATGGGCTCAGAGAAACTCGGACATGTGGCTAGTTCCTCTTCACTCACCATCTGGGGCTTAAAACCCCCTCTGCAAACTTTCTGCTAAAGGGAGGTTTCTGCAGTCCAAGCTAATGTACGGCCAGCCTGCAAGCCACATCCACAGGGCCTTATTCCAAAGGAAGCTGTTTTTTATGGTGAGCCCGATTCTGCGCCTTCAGTTTCTGACATCTGTGCAAAGTTCAGAGCCTGTGGGCACAAGGTCACACTAATTCCGATGCACACCAGGGGCCAGGCAGGAGAGACAGTGATGAAGGGAACTGGGGCCGTGGACTGCGTTCCTTACCTAAAGGCATTTGCAGTGAGCCTATACCATGTGGGATGTGAATCCAGAGGGACCAGAGGCTGTGATGTTTTGAGTGAAGCTGGAAGTGTAATCACTGGCACTTCATTGAATGCTGGCACTTCATTCCAGATTTTTAAGATACTGCTGGTGAACTTAAAGATATTTGCATGGCAAATCTGACCTTCTAGCTACTAGTTTTTGGCCTCTGCCTTGGGGTAAATCTTCATTCCTACTTAAGATCTAATAAATGCAGGGATATTTTTATCTGCTTCAGGATGGAGACGCTGATGAACAGATAAGCAGCTGGTGGTGTGTGGTCAGTGTTTTCTGAGATCAGCCGTGGGTCTTGGAAGGCCTCTGTGTGTTTCCCATCAGTGCCTCCAAGATCCTGGTCACTTTCCCCTCCTCTTTGTCCTCATCTGCACGGGAGGACTGGATGGGACCCTCTCTGAGAGCTCTTCCAGAACCAACATGCTGTGAGAGAATGAGGAAGGGACCCAGCAGAGGAATCTGATCAAATCTGCACAGTGGCCTTATTCACATTTTACCTGGCCAGAGACAAAGCTTTTGTTTTCCTCGAATACGTAAAACTGGTAGGCATTTGGCAAGGGTGGAGGCAACCTTTGCAAACACTATAGGTCCCACAACGTTACGTATCTGCAAGGGGCTCCATTTATATTTTAGTCCATGCACAGAATGCCTGCTGGAGCTATGCAGGGCACAGTCTAGTGACCTGGTACCAGTCAAGTATTTTGGACATAGTCTTCCCATGTAAGCATCTCTGTGATAAATTATTGACATTCTTTTTGCAGAGGGAAATGCATAAAGCTGCTAGCCCCTGGTCGGGGAAAAGGGAAAATAGAAGTAAATCTCAGAGACAGTTGTGTTTGGTCAGTTCCTTGCTTAGATTGTGTTAAGAATCGGAGGCTAGGTATCTGATGGACAGTAATGGAAAGACTAAAACCAGGATCTTTCAAGAAGTCCTGTCTGGCCAGCTGCACCCAAGATGTTTGCTTCCCTCTTCCAGTGCAGCTTTTATCCTAACTCTCGTGGACAGCCTCTGTCTCGGAACGTCTGCCTGCCGCCTGCGGTAATCTGCTAGAAGTTAATTGAATCAGATTGCTGATGTTTAAGAAACATACTGAGGGAAATGTGTGCCTTTGGATCGTTTTAATTCCTGGTACATGTGTGGCAGGAATATAACTTAAATGGGATCTGATTTCATCTTTCACCAGTCCCCCATTGTGCCCATTTTACAGATGTGGATGCTGGTCCCTAGAAGAGGCTAGCTGAAAATCACATAGCAAAGAGAACTCAAGAGGCAGAGTCCTTTGTCCCAATTCTTGTGGCTGGGTAGACAGCTGCTTTCAGTAGGTCAGTCTAAGGTAGATAGGGCCTAGGTGTGTGGTGTGGCCAGTGTTTGAGTTCTTGGTTGCCCTCATCTATAGCTGGAAAAGCTCCCAGGCAGCCTCTCCGTCTGCAGGGTCTCCTTTTTTTATTCCATTAGTGTTGTTTTTTTTTTAATCCCTTTGTGCATTTGTGCAGCAAATTCCTATTCCATGTTCACTATCTATCAGGCCTTGTGGTAAACACCAGGGCTGTATCAGTAGTACTGAGCTAGAGTAGATGTGGTCTCTGACCTGATGGAACTTACCATTCAGTGGGTGGTGTGCATGAAACAAACTCCTGATTGAATTGTAATTATAACTCGTGTCTAGAAGGAAAGAAACTGAGTATCGTCTTGGCTGACACTAAAGTGTCTTTGTGCATATCAGACTAGCGGTACTCCCCTGCTCTGGGTGTCTGAATTGGGATCACTTCCTCTGGCTGATACAGTCCACGCCAGGGCAGGACCTAAGAGAAGAGAGCTTCCTTGGCTGGGGGCCCTTGGATACAACCTGCATGATCACACTTAACAGCCTGGCATCAGCACCTCAATACAGGGCCTGCACCTTGACTAGGGTGTCAGGGAAAGGTGCCATAGCTGAGAACTGGGAAAATGAGTAGGTTCATACCAAGCAAAGTGCACTAGAAGAGCAACCAGTCTACTGGAAGAGCAGCCTGGGTGGAGAGAACAAGACACCTGAAGTCCTGTGTGTGTGTTTGAGGAACTATGAAAAAAGCCAGTGTGGATGGTGCTCAGAGAGCAAGGGGGAAAGTGACGTGAAGATGAGACTGGAGAGAAAAGCAAGTCCTCTGATCCCTAGGAGAAAGGTCTCCTGGGGGAGTGGTTACAGACTTAGGTATGGAGCCACTTTGCTCCCACAGAGTTAACAGAGGCTGGTGACTTTTCAGAGGCGGGCTGCCAGGTTTGTTTGTTTTGTTTTTTGCTTCACCACATGGCTTGCAGAATCTTACGCATATGGGATCTTAGTTCCCTGACTGGGTATTGAACCCCAGCCCCCTGCAATAGAAGTATGGAGTCTTGGCCACTGGACTGCCAAGGAAGTCCCTGCCAAGTATTTCTTTTCCTTTTGTTTTTTAAATGCCTTTCTTCATTAGGACTCAAACTTTTCAAGTATACAGTAATGTACTATTTTCTTTTCATAACCCTAATGACAAGATACGGAGAAGGAAATGGCAACCCACTCCAGTGTTCTTGCCTGGAGAATCCCAGGGACAGAGGAGCCTGGTGGGCTGCTGTCTATGGGGTCGCACAGAGTTGGACACGACAGAAGCGACTTAGAAGCAGCAGCATCAATGACAAGATAAATTTGGTATTATTTGCATATTTTAAATGCCTACTTTAATATTTAATTTCAAAGCATTTCTTTATTCTGTCTCTCATAAGGAAAGAGAATTCACTCCAGGGGAAGACCGTGCAGCATGCCTCTTCTTGAAGGTAGGAAACAAAGGCCCGGAAACTGGACATTCTACTCTAAGATCTCATGTTCTGTGATACCAATCGCTTCTGGAATCAGGCCCATTGAAACAGTGCAGCCCGCTCATAGAAAACACCAGCAAACATCATGCAGCCCTCCATGCTTTGGGTTTATAGCTAGTTGCTATCTTGGCCCCATCAGTGTTTGCTCCATCAATTCTGTCTTCAAGTGTAACCTGATAATTAGTGTTATTAGTGTTAGAAGAATGAGTGCCCATAAACCCAATCAGGGCTTTATTTATGGGAGGAGAAACTAGGACTTGTGGAACTTTGATCCGTATTTTAAGCATGCTTTATCCACTGAGAAGAATGATACAGGAAAACAAGTATCATAAGACAAGGTTGCCCAGAACGCTTCTGTTTACCACCAGCATTGAGCCAAAGGCCTACCTTGTGATGTCTTCGCTTCCTCCTGAATCGGAGCAGCTCTTTGTGCTGCCGAGACACAAAGTTGACGGCGGCGTACTCAAGCAGGGCTGAGAACACGAAGAGCAGGCACACGGCCATCCAAATGTCGATGGCCTTCACATACGATACCTGGGGCAGAGGTGGGGGGAAGAACACAGATGAGGAGAGAACAGAGTGAAATATTGAGTGTGGAGGAATGTTTTCTGCTCCTTAGAAACCCCCTTCCCCATCATCTTCTGTTGTTTCCTCTCAGCTGGAATATTAGGAGGGAGGTTACTGAAGGAAACAGATGAGAAATTAATCAAGAAGACTGTACAGAATATTGAGAAAAAAGAACACGGTGCCTAGAAGAGCCCTAAAGAGAAGGGGGATGGTGTGCCCATCATTCTGTCATTGATGGAATAGAATGTGGTGTTCAGACTGAAGGTGATAGGAGAATTGTTACCTAATGGCAAAAGTAAGTGGAGGATATCAGTGAGAATGGCAGAGCAAGATCTTCAAAAACTCTCCCCCTGCAAAAAAGCAGTGAGGACTCTATAAAAAATGGTCAGAACCAGCTTTTCTCCAAACTCTGTTAATGAATTAAAGTCTAACAGCAATCCTGTAAACATTTATTTGGGAAAATCAGTTGAATCCTAGGAAGAACAGCAGGCTTCATGGCATTAGAAATAACCCAGCTTTATTGAGATATGATTCATGTATCATACACATTTACAGTATAGAAATAAATGATTTTATATCTTCACAATTATATACAGTCATCATCATAGTCAATTTTAGAACATTTTCATCACCTCCAAAAGGAACCTACTATCTTTTATCTATCATTTCCTTATTCCCCCAATTCTCTTCCTCCAATCATGGACGTTTTATGTGAATGGAATCATACAATATGTGGCCTTTCACTTAGCATAATGTTTTCAATATTCATCTATATCATAGCATATGTCAGTATTTTATTTTTTATGGCCAAATAATAGTACTCTGGGTATAACACATATCATTGATCCATTCATCAGTTAAGGACATCTGGATTGCTTCTACCTTTTGGCTCTTATTAGGAATAATGCTGCTGTGAACTTAGGTTTTTCTGTGGATGTATGTTTTTATTTCCTTTGTGATGTTTTAAGTTGCCCTGTTCCCATCGCCTTGTGTGTGGCTCTGTGCTAGTCTTGTAAAGCAACAGCCTGCAGGCACAGTGAACACCAGTATCCTGACAGCCACTGGATGGGGCAGAAGGGAGTAGGAGCTTCTTTAAAGCTGTGTTCTCAGGGAATTGTTATTTGACCTGTCTTATGGTTCTCGGAAAGAGACCACTCACAAGACTGTCTTTATTTGACCTGACTTGGAGCTGTCCCAAAGAGAGCAGCTTTTTCCTTGAGGGCATTTGTTGAAAACAATCATTGGCAAGTGTTGAACATTACATCAGCCTCAGGCCGTTGGTAACAGTTGAGGCAAACAATTGGTTGATCAAAAAGAATAAAAGGAAAACTTGGGGAATGAGTTGTCCATAAAGCTATGAGATATTCCTGGGAACCAATGTGCATTTTTAGGCCTATGTGCATGTCCGGGGTGACTTGACAAGGCTCTTAGCTGTCAACTCTGAATAAGCAGAAAGTAAAGGCTACAGCAAAGTTTTAAACTGCTTGGCTCAGTGATATGCCACATTATATTATGTAAATGTATGCTGTTGCTGCTAAGTCGCTTCAGTCGTGTCCGACTCTGTGCGACCGCATAGACAGCAGCCCACCAGGCTCCTCTGTCCATGGGATTTTCCAGGCAAGAGTACTGGAGTGGGTTGCCATTGCTTTCTCCATGTAAATGTATAATTTTTATCAAAAATATTTAAGATATACAAAAAATAATAAAGTATGGTGAATGCAATGTATGGAATGTTTATGTCCTCCCAAAAGTCGTATGTTGAAATCTCATCCCAATATGATGGTATTTGGAGATGACATCACTGGGAAGTAATTAGGTCACGAGAGTGGAGCCTTCATGAATGGGAGTAGTGCCTTTATAGAAAGAGTCCAGAGAGCTAGCTTGCTGTCTTTCTGCCCTGTGAGGATACAACAGTAAGTCAGCAGTTTGTAACTGGAAGACAATCCTCACCAGAACCAGACTACCCTGGCCCCCTGGTCTCAGATTTCCAGCCTCCAGAACTGTGAGGCAAACTTACGCTATTTATAAGCCACCCAGCTTATGGTACTTTGTTATAGAAGCCTGGATTTATTAAGTCAGGCCCATACAAAGGAGAAAACACAGTCAAAAATAGTTGTGCCCAGATATTGGACTTAATACACAAAGACTTTAAATCAGTTATATTTTTAATATGTTCAAAGAACCAAAAAAACCTTAGCTACCCAGCTAAAGAAAAGTGTGGGAACAAAGTCTAAGTAGAGCATGAAAAGCTACGAAAAAGAACTAAATAGAAATTCTAGAGTTAAAAAGTAAAATAATTGAACTGAAACTTTCACTGGAGAGAATTAAGAACATGTCTGAGTGGACAGAAGAAAGAATCAGTGAACTTGAGGTTATCCTGTCCCAGGAACAGAATGAAGAACAATGAACAGAGCCTCAGAAACGTGTGGGGGAATCATCAAGTGGACTAACCTGTGTTTGATGGGTATTTCTGAAGAAGAGACAGAAAAAGGCAGAAAGAATATCTGAACAAATAATGGCCGATATTTCCCCAAATTTGATGAAAAACACTAATGTACTCATCAAAGAAGCTAAATGTACCCCAAGTAAGATAAACGCAAAGAGTTCCACACCTAGACACACCATAATCAAACTGTCTAAAGCCAAAAAAAAAAAAAAAAGAATCTTAAGAGCAGAAAGAGAAATAATTCATCATGTACAAGGTATACTCAGTAAGATTAACAGCTGATTTCTCGTTAGAAACCACGGGGTCTAGAAAGCAGTGGGATGAAATTAAAGATGATCTAAATAAGTGGGAAGATATTCTGTGTTCATGGATTGGAAGACCTAATATTGTTAAGATGTCAATACTCCCCAAGTTCCTGTACAGACTCAATACATTTAAAATTAAAATTTGTTTTTATTGTTGCTGCAGAAATTGACAAGCTGATCTTAAAATTTATGTTCGTGTTCATATGGAAATGCTAAGGAGCCAGAATGGGCAAAACAATCTTTAAAAAGAACAAAGGTGGAGGACTCACACTCTTCAACTTCTAAACTTACTATAAAGCTATGATACTCAAGAGTGTGATGCTGACATAAGATAAATTTGTGTGTGTGTGTGTGTGTGTGTGTGTGTGTATATCAATGGGATAGAATTGAGAGTCCAGAAGTAATCCATATTTTGGGATTTACTTAGTCAAAGCCTATGGCCAATTGACTTTTGAGAAGGATATGAATTCAATGGATGGAAAGAATAATCTTTTTAACAAACAGTGCTGGGATAACTGGATATCCACAAACAAAAGAATGATATCCCTCCCTCATTTCATATGCAAAAATAAACAAAATAGATTGAAACCCTATATTTAGAGCTAACCTATGTAACTCTCAGATGGTAAAGAATCTGCCTGCAATGTGGGAGACCTGGGTTCGATTCCTGGGTTGGGAAGATTCCCCTGGAGGAGGGCATGGCATCCCACTCCAGTATTCTTGCCTGGAGAATTCCATGGACAGAGGAGCTTCCTAGCAGACTACAGTCCATGGGGTTGCAAAGAGTTGGACATGGACTGAGCGGCTAAGCACAGTGCATGAAATTCTTAGAAAAAATGTACGTGTAAATCTTTATGATCTTGGATTAGGCACTAGTTTCTTAAGAATGATACGAAAAGTACAAACAACAATAGAAAATTTAAATTAATTTCCTTAAAGTTACAAACTTTTGTGCATAAGGAACATTTTCAATCAAGTGAAAACCTGTAGAATGGGAGAAGTATGTGCAAATCATGTTCTTAAGAGTTTAAAATCGATAATACACAAAGAACTATTACAACAATAAAGAGAAATGCCCCAATTAAAAAAAGGGTAAAAGATTTGAATTGATTCTCCATAGAAGATATAAAAATGGTCAATAAACACATGAAAAGATGCTAAACATTATTAGTTATTAGGAAAATTCAAATCAAAACTATGATGAGGTAGCACTTCACATCTATTGAGATATTTATAATCAAAGAGGTAGAATAACAAACATTAATGAGGATGTGGAGAAAGTGGAACCTTGGCAGTATTATAAAGTGGTATAGCCACTTTGGAAAATAATTTGGCATTCCTAGAAAAGTTGAGTATATAATATACCTATAACTTATATATAATATATAGTATATATTAATATAATGACTATAATGTACAATATAATAATATATATTTAAAAGTTGAAAATATATGTCCACACAAAAACTTATACACAGGAAATGCTTGTTCACAGCAGCATTATTTAAAACAGGCAATCATGGAAATAACCCAAATGCCCATCAACTAATAAATAGGTAAACGAATTGTGATCTATACATGCAACAGAATATTATACAGCCATAAAAAGAAATGAAGTAGCGATACATTCTACAACATATGTAAACCTTGAAAATATTATGCTAAATGAAAGAAGCCAGTCATAAAAGTGCACATATTGTGTGATTCCTCTTAAGTGAGACATCTAGGATAGGCAAATTCAGAGAGAACAAGGAGTGGCTGTTGATGAAGATGGGGATTCTCTGTGGGGTGATGAAAATGTTCTGGAATTAGACACTGCCGAGGGTACACAACTTTGTAAATATACTAAATGCCACTGAATTTTATGCTTTGAAAGAGGCAAGACTGTCAGGTTGAGTGTTATTAGCAAATGGAGCCCACTCTCAAGGCCAGTGTTAACAATGGGTGGAACAGAATGTTGAGTCTAGAGTCAATTATAAGTGAAGGGGACTGTGGCGTAGACTATTCATAGAGCGAGGAGCAGCATGTTGAGCCTAACATAAGGAACAGAAAGCAAGATATTCCTCCTGCTGTTGCAAATGAACAGAGCAGAATGTGCTGTCAGCTGGTAACCGTAAACAGAGAGTTTGGTTTCAAGCTTTTATAGTAAATGTAGCAGAATGCAAAGTCTAGCCTTAATGGTACAAGGGGCACATTGTTGAGTTTTCTTGTGAGGATGGATAGAGGAGAGAGTGGTGTCTAGCATAGATGACAATTGAAGTAGAATGTCATGTCTCACATTAAAAGTTAATGGAATAGTCAGTGTCATGAAAGAAAACAGTGGGGAGACTCTTCTAGATTAAAAGAGTAAACCGTATGCAATGTGTATGTTTATTGGATCTTTGATTGGATCCCTCACCATGTCCACTGATGACAGTTTTTGGACCATTGAGAAAACGTAAAGGTTCTCTAAATTTTGGTGAAATTATGGAATTATTTCTAATTCAGTGATATTATTGTATTAATGTTAATTTTTTAGCTGTGATAATATCATGTGATCATTGTCCTTATTTAGAGGTGAATTGTCATGCTGTCTGTAACCTTCAAATGCTTCAGTAAAAATTGCATCTATCTACCTGCTTACCTAGAGAGAAAGATAAAGACAATGTGGAAAATGATAACTGGAGTTGAGGTGAAGGCTAATAGGTATTCGTTGCTTATTCTTCCAACTTTTCTGCACCAGAACAGAACGTGAAGTGCCGTATTCATTGCCCATGGTGCAGAATGTTGCATTTAGCATAAGGCTGAAGGGGGCAGAGTATGGTTGGTGTCTGGCATTAATGGCAGAGCACCATGTTGGGTCTTCCCTGTAGCTCAAATGGTAAAGAATCTGCCTTCAGTGCAGGAGACCAGACCTGGTTCTGGAAGATCCTCTGGAAAAGGGAATGGCAATCCACTCCAGTATTCTTCTCTGGAGAATCCCATGGACAGAGAAGCCTGGAGGCTACAGTCCATGGGGTCACAAAGAGATGGACATGACTGAGCAACTTAACACACACATGTTGGACCTGGTGTTGAGGAATGTGGAAAGTGGTTCCAACGACTGTGGCGAACGCAGTGGAAAACAGCGCCTAGCACTCGATACAGGAGAGTAAAGCCGATTGAGGCATCACGCGCTCATAGTGAATGGAGCCGTGTTGTTACCTCAAGTGTGGGTGAATGGAGGACCGCGTGGTGTCTGGCATTAATAGTAAATGAAGCAGAACATTCCGTCTAGTGTTAAATGTGAATTAAACAGAATGTGAGGTCTAGTGTTAACGGTGAAAGGAACAGTGCTGCTTTCATCGTCAAATTGACTGGAGGAGGATTAGCGTCTGGCGTTGGTACCAATGCAGTGGGATGCTGCGTCTGGTGTGAGAAGAATGGAACAGAATGCTGGGTCTAGCACGGAGTGCATGGAGCAGAATGTGTATCTGGCATTAGCAGTGTGTGGAGTGAAATGTGCTGAGTGTTAATAGTGAACAGAGCAGAACATGGTTCAAGAGTTAATAGTGAATGTGACAGAAGGTGGTGTTTAACATTAGAAATGTCAGAATCAGACTGAGGTACTGCAGAAAAGAGTATAACAGAGCAGGCACCAGACTGCTGTCTTACGAAGGACCTGCTGGCCAGGGTGGCCCTTGGTTGACATCTAGAACTTGGATTTTGGGCATCTTCCCACTTTCCCTAATTGATAAGCATGCCCGTCCATGTTTTGACCACTGGTATAAACAGTGTGGTTTAAGCCTAACACCTGCTTTCCTCTTTGGAGTCTGGAATTTGGGGATGTGGTGGGCAGAGGGTACTTGTGTAACCAGCACCTAATAAAAACCTTTGATATTGAATCTTAAATCTCAGAACAATTTCTCTCTTTCTCTGGGTGGAAACTTGTCACACATATAGCTGTATTTTTGTTGCTGGGGTGAGAGTGAGCTCTGTGTGGTCCCTCATGGGATGGAGAGAGTGAGGAAGCTTGCACACGGATCCCTCTAGACTCTGCCTGTGTCTTTTTCTCTTATCAACTAGCTGTGTATCCTTAATCTATGGATTAAGGATAATGTGTATCCTAATCACTCTAAGGAATCTTAGCTGTGAGTTCAACAATTTGTTGAGTCTCTGAGTCCTTTGAATCTTTGTATATGGTGTGGTCTTGAAGACCCCAGACACAAAGTGCCATTGATGGTGAAAGGAGTGGAATGTTGTCCTTAGCGCTGCTGTGAAGCGGCTGGAGGAAGTGGAGTTGAGTGTTAATAGCAGATGAAGCAGAATATGTGTCTAGTGTTGGTAGAGAATGGAACAAAATGTGGTTATCTGGCAACTCTACAGAACATGATGTTCTATACAGGAAATGTTCTGGAGGAAGGGTTTCTGTGGATCTGAATGCTGGATCCTGCTGAGTTTAGAGGATCAAGAAATAATGCCTAATTCCTTGTGCAGGCCTGATCTCAGGCGGGAAAGGGAGATGTGTGTCCTCCATGTCTGTCCGGGTGTTCTGTGCTCTTGGGCGGTGGGACTTACCTTGGGCAGGGATGCTCGAGAGCCGGAGCTCTGGGTGGTCATGGTGAGCACAGTGGTGATGCCCAGGCCCACACGGGCGGGGGCAGCATCCATGTTGATCCAGAAGGAGATCCACGAGAGGATGACAATGAGCAGGCTGGGGATGTACATCTGGATCAGGTAGTAGCCCATCTGTCGCTCCAGGTGGAACCGGGCTTCGATGCAGGTGAATTTGCCTGCAGGAAATTAGAGTGGGAAGGCAAAGTGGCCTAGTGGATAGGAACAAGGTTCTGAGGTCAGAACAGTCTTGGCTGGAATCCTGGTCCAGCCTCACACTAGCCGTGTCCTTGGGTGAGCGTTTGAATCTTTCTGTGCCTCAGTTTCCTCATCTGTGGTAAATCGGGGATGATGACGATGATAGTAAATAATAATGACACCAACCTCACATGGCTACTCATGTTTACTGTGATGGCAAATGAGATGGTAAAATGAGTAAAGAACTTAGCACAGCCCTCACAAACCATTAGTGCTCAGAATGTCATTCGCCATCAGCCTCATCATGTGATTATTTGATACCTACAGGGAGAAGGTCAGCCTCTGTGGTCTGCCCTTCACAGTGCAGCCTGTTTCCACTCCACTTCCCTTTTCTTCACCTCACCCATGACCCCTACACTCCAGCCCTTGCCTTGAATATCCTCTGTACTTTCACACTTCTGAGTTTTTGAGCCTGATAATCCCTCTGCCCGGAATGCCCTTCTTCCACCCCACAACCCGCCAAGGAATCCTGCCTCTCCTGTTTAATGGTGACATCTCCCCCAGGCAGGGCGCTTCTTTTTTCCCCATGTCCCTTCAGCTCTGTTCACATGAGCATTGGATCCTTTAAGGTGTAGTACACTGAGTAGGCAAGTCGACCTCTCTTTCTCTTTCTCTGTCTTCTGCACCAGGCTGTGGACAACGCATCTCCCAGTCTGTGTGTCCCTTGAGCTGGGCCAGGCTGTCCCCTGGTGGGGTCTTGGCTCCAGTCCACTGACACACAGTTGCCAGGGGATTTTTGTACAGTTCCCTGGACTGCACCTTCCATGTGGTCAGGGCCTTGCCAGTCTTTTCTCATTGAATCCACAGAACTAGCCCGGAACTCAGCTCTTACTTAAATGTGGGTAATGAAGGGCCATTGAGATAATGAATGAGAAAAACGCTGTGGTGTATGAGAGCCGGCTGTGATTATTTGATACCTGGGGACTCACTGGCTCTCTGGACCCATGGGCCCTGCATCCTCCAGTGAGGAGGGCTGACCATGGCCTTGAGCATCCCCGGATATTGGTAATTTGGGGGGCCTGGAACCCAGTTCCTTTGAAGACTGAGGGATGACTGGTCTGCTCTCTCTCTGAGTCTCAGCTTCCCAGGGATGAAGAGAGTAGTTTTGAAGTTTCTAGGATATCTATCTCCGAGGTCACTGGAAAGGGACACCTGTCCTAAACAGAGCAGAACCCAGGCTGCCTGCTCTTCTGGGCCTTCCACTTGCATCAGAACGCACAGTGGTTTCCCTCAACTCCTCGCCCTCACCTCCTCCTCTCCTTGGCCCCTGTCACAGCCTGTCATGTGCCTCCACTTCACTGGGCTGCGTTCAGACAGCAGCCCCCCTGCCCCCCACACGCAGCTGGCATACTGACTGGCTGCCTTTTGTCCGCAGTGTTCCATAAGCTCCTTCCCTGCCTGAAACACGGCAGGCGAAGCCAGTCTTGGTCCTGCCCCAGTTCATTCCTGTGTTCATTCTTCTAGCAAAGCCTGGGCTAGGCATGGGAGGTAGAGAGCTGAGATAGAGAGTGGGCTTTTCCCTTCTCCCCTCATAGCTCACACTCTAGGGGACCCTTTCCAACTTCACTGCTTACTAATCCTCAGTGCTGGCTCGAAGCTCCCTCCTGAGATCTAGTGGGAACATCATCTGCTCTTGCCCTCTGAGAAGTGCCAGCCGCTCTGTGACACTGCTAGATGTCCTCCCACTGCCAGCTCTCCCTTCTGCCTTAGGTTCTACCCTGAGCTGAGCACACTGCTACCTGGAAGAAAGACTGTGTCTCCCAGTTCCCCTTGTCATGAGCCATGGTCCAAGCTCAAGTTACTTGCCCCAGGACTTCAGGAGGAAATGGTGGGAAATACTTTTGGTTTCAAGAGACGTTCCCTTAACCCCTGGGTAATAAATGCAGAATTAGATCCACCGTGGGTGCCTCATAAGACCCACTGAAATGGTGATGGCACGAAGGTTTGCAGTGACCTCTCGCCCTGGCTGCAGCAGGATGGGACCCCAGGAGGGTGGCCCCTTGCGCCTACCTGTGTTGTAATGCTTGGTGCAGTATCTCAAGTCCTTCTCCTCTTTCAGGATAAACTGGGGTAGAGTTAGTCCGTCTGCCACCTGCACAGCCCCCTGCTCCTGCCACTCAAAGATGAGGTCGTTCATGGTGTATCCAACTGGGATGGGATCAGAAGGAGGAGAAGTCACCACCTGGAAGCTCTTATTTGAAGCATGTCAGGGGTGTTTAGGCTTAGAGGTGAAGAGGCATCGGACCCTCAGTGGAACTCATGAGACTACATTGCTTTATTTCCCACCCTCCTCCTCCCATGGGAGGTTAAAGCTGGCTTAATTGCTTGTGTTTACTTCACAACCCTGTTACCTCTCTCACTCCTCCCAGCATCCCACCTGAGCATCCCAGCTCTCAGTTCTGTTGTCAAGTTCAGCTGACCTCTGCTGTTTTTGGCCTGTGCACCATCCTTGCAAGCACATCTCCCCCCAACCCCCGGGGAATAACTGTATGGATTGCTGTCATGGTGGGGCTGTCAGTTGGGGCACAAGGTCTGAGATGGTGACTCATTTAGGCCATCCTGAGCCTGTCACTCTTCCAGTCTGGATGTGCATAGGGTGGGGTGGGCAGCAAGCGAGCAAGGCCATGTGGGCCCCTGATTCCTCCCAGCCTGAATAAAGTGATAGCAGGTTGGGAGCTGGCTCTCCTTGGAGGTGCTACTCCAGGGAATGGTCTGTTAGTTCCTGTTGCCTAAATGCTCTGCCCTGGTTCTTGTACTTTAGCTTCTCCTTCAAATCCGTGAGGAGTTTGAACCCCTGTGCCCTTCCACTTAATTCCAGTCTTCAAATTCGTCAGATTGGTTTCTATGTTTCCAATCAAGTAAGTGAGCTACCCCATTGGTTAAAATCTTGGTTCACCTGTGATCTCCTCCATAAAGCCTTCTCTGTATCCTGTCTCCTTCCCAATCAGAAGGAAGTGCCCTTTCTGCCTTGAGGCCACAGCATTTTGTACATCTAACCACTTGCTGCTCTGCGTTAGAATTATTTGTGTGGACAGACATCTCTCTCCCCTGCTGGAATAGGCAACTCTGGGAGTTTAAGGACTCTGACTTATGTAAGCTATTACTTCTCTATTCCTGGTGAGCATGTTCACAGAGGACATGGAATAGTGCCTCTTTGGAGAATGCTGCTGGCTCTAGAGCTGGACCTGAGTCAGACCGTGTAAGGGAAGTTACATTTCTGATGCACTTTCCAAGAGCAAAGCCCCTCATCTGGTATTTTGGACTGTTACAGTATGGCAACCGACTCCAGTATTCTTGCCTGGAGAATCTCCATGGGCAGAGGGGCCTGGTGGGCTACAGTCCATGGGGTTGCAAACAGCTGGACACAACTGAGCAACTAAACACAGCACACAGCACAGTAATCTCCTGGGGTCCAGGGGTTAGGAGCAGCTGTGTGGGGATTTCTGCTGGTCCCATGGGTAAAGGAGGATCTGATTTTTTAAAATAGAGGCCTCATGCAAGGGACTCACAGCTTTCCAGTTGCATAATGCACGTCTGGACATCCATGGGGAAATTCTTCAAGTCCATGGGGCAGGCCAATGTCAGAGTGATCCTGGGAAGAGAAAGGAGTTGAATGATGCTGGATCCACAGACCAGGGAAGTTGTGCCTCCATGCTAGTTACTACCAGTGAATTAGTTATCTAGGAGAGGGCAAGGAGGTCAGGGAACTAAGCGTTTATTGAAGTAATATATGCACGTTTCCATATGAGAGAGAGAAAGGAGGTTGCCTCTAGTTACACAGAGTCTGTGGAACTTCTGGGCTTCTTTGGTGTCTGTCTGGCTTCTAGAAACCTGCCTTTAGCAAGTGCCTGAGGCCTGGAGGCCCGCATCCTTACTCTTCTGCGGAGCTCTTGGGTACGGACAGAGCCTGACTTTTAAACTGAGCGCGACCAGGCCTTAGGCATCCCCAGGTGCATCTGGAGCAGGTGTGTAGGTGGTTCTTGGCTCCTCCCTTCACACACTCATCAAAGGTGATTTCCAAGAGGCCCCCTGCCTTCTCAGTGTCCAAACACAGCTGATTCCCATCTGCGGGCTCCTGTTGGGCTCAGCTGGGAAGCAGTGGTTGCCCCAAGCTTTTGGGCTAGCTGTTGATTTTGGGTTGTTCAACCCTGGCAGAGGCTGCAGTCTCAAGCAGAGGGAGTCCCCTTAGCACAATCCGAGGTCTGCAGCTCAGCTGAGATGCAAGGCTTCAGTTTGAAGGGCTCTGCCAAGTCCCAGGCCCCTGCTGCAGGGAGTGGAGAAGAAAGACCAGTGGAGGCCAAAGAGACTTCAGTTGACAGGCCAACTCCCGCATTTGACAGGTGAGAAAACCAGGGTGTAGAGGAGGCCAGGGAGGGGCGCATGTCAGTTCACAGCAAGCTGATGGCTCAGCCAGGACTCAAAGCTGTTGCTCCTGGCCTCTGGATTTTGAACTCATGTATTTGCTGACGGGCTTTCTAGCACTGCTGTCCTGAAAAGCCAACCTCAATGTCCAAAGACCCCTAACTGGTAGTCATGTGGGGCTTAGCTGCCAGCACCTTGGCCCCACATGGTGAGGCACACAGCCCTGGGTGAACGCCCCCCTCCAGCTTTTACCCACGGCTGTGGATGTGGGCCCTTTAAGTACAAGGCGGAAGCGAGGGAGGGAAAGGAGGGAAAAGAGGGAGTGGGAGGAGGAGGGGGAAGGGAAAGGGCACATTGTTGAATTTCTGCAGATAAAAGCTCTAAAGTGGGGCAACTGTCACACTGGGTTAATTTCCTGAAGTTGAATGACCTTGGAACATCACTTTCTGCTGATTTGTCCTTCTGTCATGCTGCACTGGGGCTTAGCTTCTCGGAGATGTGAAACTAGCCTGGCTGCAGCAAATCCCTAGCCAGCAGGGCCTTGGTGGCCGTCCTGAGCCTGTCACTCTTCCAGTCTGGGTGTGCATGGGGTGGGGTGGGCAGCAAGCGAGCAAGGCCGTGTGGGCCCCTGATTCCTCCCATCCTGCCCTCCCGCAGTGCCTCCTTTCTATCCTGAGGTCCTTGAGTCCCTCTCCTACCCTGTCTGAGTCAAGTCACACTTGGGGATTAGGGCCTGTACGGCTTCTCCTATGGGCCTGGACACTTAAAGCTCGTCTCCTGATAGAATTCAAAAGATATTCCCCTGAGGAACTGGTGGAGACAGGGAGCCATTTAGGACCAGTGCCCCTTTAAGCTCTTTGAAATAGAAATATGTTCATCCAATATTTGAGTGCCTGTTGAATGTTCTAGGCTCAGAGTGGGCATTAGATCCACACTAACATAGTAGAATCTAGGTTCTGCTACTAAATAGCTGTGGGAACTCTGGCAAGTTGCTTAAACTTTCAGATCTTCACTTGTCTAATCTGTAAAATAGGCATAACAAAACCTGCTTCATAGAGTTGTTGGGAGGATTAGAAATCATACGTGGTAAGTCCCAGCCTAGTGGGTAAATTCTCAGGGAATGATGCATAGTAAGAATATTACATGGATATTGGTTCTTCCCTCCATGCCTTGCAGGAGACTGGGAATTACGTGGGATGGGGGGTGCAGAGTGTGGCAGAAAATTCTGAAGGTTTGACCCCAACTAGTGTCTGCAGGATACCTCCCAACCTGGAAAGAGGGTCTCAGGTTCTTAAAGTCAGTGCAAGGAATAGAGGATAGAAAGGTTTTATAATCAGGACGGAGCATCCCTGGTTTATACTTGTGAGCAGCACTGTCCACCCGGCAGGCCATTTATGTTGAAGTTGCTGTGATTTTTCAGACTTCGTGCCTTTGCTCCTGCTATTTTTTTTTAATTATGTAAAAAAAGGTAACATGAGATCTACCCTCTTAATGCATGTTTTAGTGTACTGTCCAGTATTACTAGGCACACTGATATACAGGAGCTCTCTGGAACTTATTTATCTTGAGTAACCAAACATTCCTGGGGTGGGCATTGACTTCGAATACTCTTTTCCCATCTTGTTTTACTGAAATGCTGGGGAAGCTTGGGGGCCTAGTTTTAACCCTCCCTCTCTAGGCTGCTTCCTTAGTCTCCCTGGTTATAATGAACCATGGACTTGTAGAACCTCCCATGGTGTTTGATTCTTTCTTGCTGATTGTAAGCGGCAGAGCAGGCTCTGCCTGTTCTGCAAAGGCATTGGGTTGTCAGGGCCTGTTCACCTTTGCTTGGACCTCCTCTTGGTGTCTCCTCCCAGAAGGCGTGTTCTGAGGATTCAGGGGGTGATGAGCCTGACAGGACTCACCTAATGCTGTAGAGGACATTCCCGTTCCGGGAGATCCTCAGCAGTTTGTTGTCTGTGGTGATCTCGTGGAAGTGGGCCCCCTTCTCATTGGCAAAGAACAGGTCAGGTTTCCAGATGGAGTCCAACATGGATGGGTCCAAGTCCAGCGAGTCATCGGGGTATTCGTTGTAGGCCAGCCGGGGGTCATTCCACTGCTGCCGCAGGAAGATGTTGACCCTGTAGTCCTACAGCCAGGAGACAAGGAGGTGGACTCAGTGTTAGGCCCTGGACTGTCACGTGGTGGAGGGCCTGGGTGCTTCCGGTCAGCGTTCCCCAAAGCCCATTCTGGAGGATGTTATCAGAGTGTGGCTGCATCTCATGTGGGGGTGAGCCGTCAAGTCTGTGCATCAGGCAATAATCAGGGGAGTCATAATTATCCCTGAAAATTCTCTGGATGCCCTATTAAGCATATTCAACTCTGAACTGATATTTAGATGTTTTTCTTTTGAAAAACGAAAAAAAAAAAGGAGGTCCATAGTAACCCTAACCTGTTTTCATCCTGTTAACATTTTGTCATGTTTGCATCAGTTTTTATTAGATAAGAGAAATAATCCATCACAGATAAAGTCCCCCTTTGATTATTAACCCCATCAGTGCAGTAATTCTCTTGACCACTAAGCTTTGAGAGTCACTATTCTAGACAGATTGAAAGAACAGAAAGACTAAAAGCTAATGCCTGAGCAGTCACACTATTTCGCCCAGTTCCCAAGAAGTGAAGGAAGGTTGGGTGGAGGGATTTTATAGTGTTCTGCTGGTCTTAGAATTCATACCACTCTGTTTTAGTACCTGCCTCCTATTACCTCTTGTTTGTTTGGGGAGGATTAATAGATGACACACCTTACTGAGTTTTAAACCCAGTGCCAAGTAAAATGCTCTCTGATGGGATTGTAGTGTAGTTACTCCACTGAAAAAAGATTACGATCAAACCAAGTAGGGAAATGTTTGATTAAACCAAATATATCAGATTTCTTTATTGCAGGACTTCTCAGAGACCTTAATATACTAAGGAGTTGTGTGTATCTCCAAGAAGGGACTAGACTATTCAGTATTCCCCTGGTTCATTTTGGCCATAGAACTCTTATTTTGTGCAGGCTACTTGTCTTCTACAGAATGTAGGTTAGAAACTGCTGTCCTAGCCAAAAACTATCCGCTTCTCCATTTTTATTTTTCTCCAGATGGGGAAACTGAAATCAAAAAATAATTGAGACTGGCCAGTGTCTCTCTGAAAAGGCAAAGCAGAGCCCATTTTGGAGCCTGGGTGCCTTGACTACTAGCTGAGGATTTGTTTGTTGGATCCTAGAGGAACTTAAAGAATCCATTTAGTTTGTATTCACATCCTGAGAAGCAATTCATGGCATGGGTAGGTCTCCATGGTGGGAAATTGGGTGATGAAGTTAAGAAATATTTCCGTTAAGGAAAGTTTTAAATTTTGTTAGAGAAACATTGTTAACTTGCAGCCCATGAATATTTCACCGCAAGTAGAAATTGGGGTGTATTTGTGTTGTCCTATGAAGAAGGGTCTAGCTCTCTCTGTTGGATTCCCAAGAGGGATTATAGTTCCCTAGAATATTATAACCTCAGTTCAAGTCCAACATTAAATGTTCTCCTTCAAGTAATAATCTCTACTTGTAAGCACCTGCTATTGCTTTTTCTCTGGCAGGATAAGGGAGGTTGTGCTCTGCTTTCTTTTGGGGGGCTGCCTCTAAATCCTAATCACTCTTGGTCTGTCATCAGCACGAACGAACTGAAACAAACAGCCCTTCTCCCCGCCCTCACCTTCACCCCGCCACTTTCCCCCTCAGCTCATGCCTCATTCTGTTCTCCTATAGAAATATCAACAGCTTCATAAAATGTTCCAAGGTATTTTATAGGATTGTTCTATAATTTAATTGAAGCCTCTCCCTCCAGGCCCATAGAAAATGGCATTTGGTCTCATAACTTCATATCTTATAAGTCCCAGGGTGGAGGGAAAACTTCAGACCAGACTGGAAGTTGATGCTTTGTTTTTCCTACTGATGGTAATGGATAGCTCCCAATCTGGTTCCATCTGATCAGGGATTAGAAATGGCCTCTTTTTGTCCTGTGGATTTTACATGAAGTGTGTGTGTGTGTGTGTGTGTGTGTGTGTGTGTGACAGAGAGAGAGAGAGAGATGAGGCACTGGGCAATTCATGTCAGAGTAAACAGACTATGAATGGTTGGACAGAAAAAGCCTTCAAGTCCCCAAACCCCAGCTGCACTTCTGATGTTCTTGCCAGTGACATGTCAAATGGTTCATGTGTCTGGAAGGAGGAAAATAAAGTGGCATCTAAAATGGCCTGTTAGGCACCAGGCACTCTTCTAGATACCGTCACATACATTTAATCCTTACAAAACCCCTGCAAGCTAGACGTTCGTATTCTCACAGTGACCTTAAGGAAACCGAGGGTTGGAAAGGTTGAGAGGCTTGTCCAAGGCCCAGAGCTAGCAAGCAGCAGAAAGTGTGAAAGTGAAAGTGTCAGTTGCTCAGTCGTGTCCGACTCTTTGCAACCCCATGGACTGTAGCACTCCAGGCTCCAATGTCCATGGGATTCTCCAGGCAAGAATACTGGAGTGGATAGCCATGCCCTTCTCCAGGAGATCTTCCCAACCTAGGGATCAAACCCACATTTCCTGCACTGCAGGCAGATTTTTTTTTTTTACTGTCTGAGTCACCAGGGAAGCCCAGTAAGTGGCAGAGCTGGAGTCTGAATCCACATCAGCCCAACCTCCTAGTGAGAACTTGTTGATTATGTCCCCTGGCAGTGGATGGCCAGTTGTTTGTGGGGACTGTTTTCTCTCATCCCTACAGCCTGCTCAGCCTAAGCCGTATCTCTGGTAGGGGCCTTAATGCCCACAGGCTTTCCTGATTGCTTCCTTTTCTGATCTGGTAAAACCAAATCACCAGAAATGTTTAATTTAGCACTTCCTCCCCATGTCTTATCTCCTTAACTTGATGGGAAACAATTAGAGGCAATGGACCTGACCTTGTAGTTCTCTTGTACCCTCCTGCCTACCTACCCAGTCTGGGTACCTGGCAGGGGAAGAGGAGGAACATAGCCAGGAAAAGTTGGAGTACAGAGAGCTTTCCCCGTTTTATGGCTGGGGAGACTGAGACTCTTGTCTAAGGTCACACAACAGTTCACAGAAGACCTGGGATTAGAATCTGGATTTACTTCTCTGGGCCCCACTGTTAAAAGAAGGAGTTAGGAGGGGATTTCCTGGAAGTCCAGCGGTTTAGATTCTACACTCTCACTACTGTGGCCTGGGTTCAATCCCTGGTTGAGAAACTAAGGTTTCTCAAGCTGGGTGATGCAGCCACTCATAAAAAAAGTTAGGCTAGATGGTCTCTAAGTGAGTGAGTGAATGAAGGTCACTCAGTCGTGTGACCCCATGGACTGTAGCCCACCAGGCTCCTCTGTCTATGGAAATCTTCAGGCAAGAATACAGGACTGGGTTGCCATTTCCTCCTCCAGGGGATTTCCTGACCCAAGGAACGAACCCAGGTCTCCTGCATTGTAGGCAGATTCTTTACCCTCTGATTCTTTACCCATCTAGGAGCCACCGGGGGAGATCCTTCCAAATCTCATAGGTAATGATTATTACTTTTATTTTTTCCAGTGACATTTAGCTGAGTGTCTAAGTGCCAGGCACTGTTCTAGGAACTGGAAAATCCACTGAGAACAAGAAAGACATGTTTATGGTGTCCCAGAGCCTACTGTATGGTGCTTACACCACACAGAGACAGGGCTCTGCTGAGGCTTAAAACAGGTCACTGGGAGATACAGAATTCAGGATCTCCATCTGGATTTGGATGTGGAGGTCAGGGAAGGTGCCAGGAAGATGCAATATTTAATGTGAAACCAAGTATGGCAGAGTCGAAAAGGAAAAGCATTTAGGGCAGTTGGAACTGCCCCTGTGATGGCCTGGAAGCAAAGCAAGAGCACATGCCTTGGAAAGAACAGCGAGTGAATGAATCAGGGCAGGAGTGGGATGAGGCACTCAGTGAGTGGAGTCTTCAGAGAATTCCAAGTAGGGAAGGACATTATTATAGTTGCATTTTATTACTGATATTTAAAAATACTTTAGTTTTCTTATTACAGAAGTAATGCATGTTGATTATAAAAAATAGAAACATACATTACCTAAAAGAAGAAAAACAAAATAAAAACTGTAGGGTTTTATTATGAAATGCTTCATAAGTAGTGAGGGTAAGAGATGTGGAGACTGTGTCTGACACCCACAGGCAACTTGTCTCCTCCTCCCAGTGGCCTGGCTCCTCCCCTCTGCTTCGATTGATTTTATTGTCCCTGGTTGGTAAACAGCAGTGGGAAATGCCATTCAGAAGGAATCAATATAATTGCTGTAATCGACTGAGAGCTAAATGCTGTCTCGCTTACTTGGCCGTACACTCAACGTTGGTTGGTATTCAACACGCTGGGCATCCATGTTCAAGTTCATGGGCAGGAGGAGCAGCATTGGGGTTCTCCACCCGAGAATCTCAGGTCCTACCTCCTGCAGTTGGCTTCTAGTCCTCAGACCCTCAAGGTGGCCCATCTTCTAAGTCCGAGGGGGCAGGACTGCCAGAGCTCTGGCTCAGCAGGCTCTAGTATCCACCCTCCAGTCTCACCTCTGAGAGTCCCTGATGGCCTGATTTCTGGAAACTGGGCAGCTTGCATGCTTGTGAGACCGAGGTAGAGCATTCATTCATCTGTTCTTTCATTCAACAAACATTTATTGAAGGCTTCCTGTGTGCCACCCCTCTCCCCACTCCTGTTATGTCTGATTTCCCACTCTAACCTCTCCCAGTAACCTCCTCTAAAATTGTAAATTGTGGTGAAATGGGAAGCATGAGGTACTTTAGTGGGAAAGCGCTAAAAGCCTGGTGAGAGTGTTGGTGGGAAGGGGACATGGAGGGCAAGGTATGCGCCCACTGCAGTCAGAACCCAGAGACATTACCCAAGAGAATGAAGAACCAGATTCTTATGTCTTCCTGCTCTCAAAGGAACGTCTCTTCTCTAAATGAGATGCAACTCAGTAAACACTTATGAGGCCCAGTAGGAAAACAATGAGCGTGGAGGCTCAGGCTTCTACCCTCATGGAGCTCAGATTACCTAGCCATCCAGGAAAGGAATGGACACAAACCTAATGTACAAAAGTGAATGTGATAATGGTCAGAAAAGGTTCTATTAGATATTGCTGCTATTAGCTAAGCAGCTGTTAGATACTGCTTTTAGGTTGTTAAGATTACTTCCAGGTGAATCTGGAAGTGATTTTGGGGAGAAGGTAGCATTTGAAATGGCCCCTATCAGGTTGTTTCATCCTCCTGAAGTTAGCATCTTTAGATCTGATATTGTTCTGAAATAAGAGCAATACTTAATTTCTGCTGGAAAGGAAGCCAGTAATGTGTGAGGAAGAAGGACAGGGCTGAGGAATACAGACATAAAGCATGACTGGATGTGAGGGACTGAGGGCTGCAGTCTTGGTGTATATAGGATATGGTTTGTAGAGTTGGAGCGTCAGAGGAATTTCATGTGGAAGGAATAGCATAAGCAAGGTTGTAGGCAGGGGCATTCACACAGTTCAGTTTAGCTCAACCATCAGCTGCATAAGTAATAAAACGTCTCCCTTATTGAGGACCTACTATGTACTAGGCATTTTGCTAAGCATGCCATAAATTGCACCTCATTTTATCTTTAAAACATTCCTATGACTATAGGTATTTTCACCTTAATTTTATAGATGAAGGCTCAGGAAAATTAAGTATTTCGTCCAAAAAACACATAGCAAATAGTGAGGTTGAAATCTGGTTTGTCTGATTATATAAAGCACATTCTCTCAATCACTCTGCTGTGTTGAGGCTGTAGAAAGGATTGATTTGAGACTGTGGGTATCCTTAACTACCAAACCAAAGTATTTGGATCTTATTTTGTAGCCGGTTGGGTACTACTGAGGTTTTAAGCAGCGGAGCAATAGCACAGTATGACTTCAGAAAGATCAGTGTGGCAGGTGTGACCGTGAAGTGTTGAAGTGAGAGAAAACAGGTCCAGGGAGACCTGCTTTGAGGCCAGTGTGACAGTGCAGTGAAAGAGGAGGAGGAGCTAAACTAAGGTAGTAGGGATCGGGAGTGGGACACAGGAATCATTGCTCTCTGTCATCACTGTCATCTTCTTCCTCAAATATTACATGTAGACTTCTGTCTCAGCTCCGTCATTTTACAGATTGTCCAGAGAGGGAAAGGAGACTTTTCCTAGGCCACACAGCAATCCAGTGTGGTACTTTTATACAGAAATCTTGCCCTACTCTATTGCTTTTCCTAATCACTTGTAGAACTTTGAGGGCAGGAGGAGGAGAACTAAGGTGAATCTGCCATCAGGTAGGCTCTGATCTCTTAGAGAAACTGAGACAGCTCTGACTGGGTTTGGGATAAGATGCCTGAGAGCTGGACCTGTCTGCTAAGAGCTGGGGAACAGGGGCATTGAGAGAAAAAGGGTCCAGGCCTCATTCATGAGCTGCTGCTGCTTTTCAAGCTTTCCAGACCTTCGAGATGCGTTGTGGAACTGAAGTCGTAGATGTTGCCCCCAAATGTGAGGAAAGTCAGCCCCAGTCTCTTCACAGTCCTGCGAGAGTGTGGAGCTGACTCACCAGCACATGCAGAGTTTACTGAGTCCCGACTGAGTGCTAGGCACAGTGCTAAGTGCTTGAATGAACCCTCTCCCCAGCTTCTCACAGGGACACTGTTTTATGGATAAATTGAGCCTGAGAATTCTTAACGCTTTGTCTAAAGTTAGTGACAGGCTTCTCTGGTAGCTCAGTGGTAAAGAATCTGCCTGCCAATGCAGGAGATGTGAGTTCGATCTCTGGTTGGAAAGATTCCCTGGAGAAGAAAATGGCAACCCACTCCAGTATTCTTGCCTGGGAAATCTCATGGACTAAGGAGCCTGGCAGGCTACAGTCCTTGGGGTCACAAAAGAGTCAGACACGACTGAGTGACCAAATGACAAATGAAGGCACATAGAGGTTAAAGTGCTTTTCCTGACATCACACAGCTAGTAAGTGGCAAAGCTGAAATTTGAACCCAGGATGTTAATGCCAGAGCCTGAGCATATAGACTATACCACCCAGGATCTCCCAGTTTTGTACTGAGCCACAGTTCTGTGATACCTCGGTGCCATCAGCAACTGCCTCTGGCTGTTGTTATGTACCTGTGGGTTTGTAGAGACCTGCAGCTAGCAGAAAGTATTGAAAAAGGGCAAAGGTCTAAACGCTTCTGCCCCAGGTCCAGCGGGCGAGCACTCCTGCCTTGTTCCTGGCTTGCCCCTTGGACTTGACCCTTTGTCTGCTCTACACTCAGGTTCAGAGCTGGCGGAGTCCCTACGCCTGACATTGCCCCTTGGGCTCCAGGTGCCTACTCCTCCCTCTTCTAAGTCACTACCCCGCCTGGAGAATTCTCATTTGGATAACACACAATCAGGACTGCATTTGTTGTGAGGAGCTGTAGGTGGTTTGGACCAGTGGAGCAGAGCCTCTTTGTCTGTCTTTAGGGGATCACTAAAGCCCAGCATGAGTTTAATAATTACATAAAAATGCTAATAGCAGCTACTTTTATTGGGTGTCTAACATTTCCTAGAACTTTATATGCATTGTGTTTCTACACTTTTTATCAACCTAGAACACTGTATATTATTATACTCATTTCACAGGGGAGGAAACTGAAATTCAGAGAGGTTAAACAGAGGTTAAGTGACTTGCCTAGAGTCCCATAGCTTGTAGGTGCTAGAGCAGGAATATGAATCCAGGAATGTCTGGCTCCCAATTTCATATTCTCTTGACAATTACATGCTGCCTCTCTATTTTCTTTTCTTTTTTTTGAAAACCAAGTTCCTAGATAGGGAGGTGAAAGAAATATAGTGGACATAGTGTACTGGGACCTCACTGAGCCCCTGTGACAGGTTGGCTCAGACATGTCCTCATGGTCAGTATCAGGTGGAGAACTTTGGATTATAATACAAGCTGAGGTGGATTCGTAACTGGTTACCAAAGGATGTAGATTGAAGGGTGACTATTCACTTGAAAAGAGGAAAGAGGACAATATTGCAGTTGTTGTTTAGTCGCTAAGTTGTGTCCGACTCTTTGTGATCCCATGGACGCCAGCACACCAGGCTCCTTTGTCCATGGCATTTCCTAGGCAAGAATACTGTAGTGGGTTGCCATTTCCTTTTCCAAGGAATCTTCCTGACCCAGAGATCGAACCTGCGTCTCCTGCATTGACAGGGAGAGTCTTTACCACTGAGCCACCAGGGAAGCCCAATATTGGCAGTACAGGGCATAAAAGTGAGCTGAGCCACTAGAAAACTTGGAAATATAGGAAATAAGGTTGACCTCTGAGAGTTAAACTAACAGCAGAGATGAACATGCAGCAGAGAACTTCGGCAAGGCTCAGCACCATCACAATGACCCATGTGTAATCGCAGTGATTTATAACAGGCCTCTGCTTGTAATTTAATCAGTGGAACCCTAACTTATTGTATCATGTCTTGTTTAGAGAATTATTATATAAACATATTGAAGACATTCATTCAGTGGTACAAGAAGGGGCAGTTTGAGGATCAGGGATTTGGTGATTGGTAAATTAGCATCTGGAGGGCGGGGTCACCCTGCTTGGGGGAGCACCAATTTTTTCATCACTAAAAAGTTTTTTTTTTTTAAGAAATCTTTTTTTATTTGTTTGGCTGTGTCAGGTGTTAGTTGCGGAATGCGGACTCCTTTGTTACCGTGCACGGGCTTCTCTCTAGCTGAGGCATGCGGACTCGGTAGTTGTGGTGTGCAGGCTTGGTTGCCCCAAGGCATGTGGGATCTCAGTTCCCTGACCAGGGATCAAACCCATGTCCCCTGCATTGAAAGGCAGGTTCTTAACCACTGGACCACCAGGGAAGTCCCTGAAAAGAGGGTTTCTATGCGGTGAGACAAGGATGGCATCTTAGACCTGTCTCTGGACCACATGAAATTTCCTCAAAACCTTCTTTTCCTCCAGTTTGGTATGTCAAAAGCATACTTTTCATGTGCTTTCTTGGTACTGGGAGAGGGGTGCTTTCATGGAGGACACGTGCATGCTATTATTGGAATGGGAAGTCCCATTATGAATTAAAATGACTTGGTGGTCTTCTTTACCCACTTCAGTTTTTCATGGGTTTGGTTGTCGTTAGTCAGCCCTCCTGAATCTGACCTGATGGAGTGCCAACCCTGTGCTGCCATAAATTCAAGACTGTGATGCCTCCCTTGGTGGAGTCCTGGAGAGGGCCATCCAGCAGACCGTGCCAAGGCTAGCTATGATCTGTTTTCTGCCTCGAACAGACTCTAAAAGCAAATGTGAGGCCTCTCTTCTTGGCTTCCTCTCAGTCATCAGTTTACCAAGGTTTTGTGGAGTGTTGAGCTATGTCTAACTGGATGACATTTACTAGACTTTTTCTTGGATTTCCTCGACTCCAGAGTGTAAGCGACCTAGCCTTAGCTGTGTAGACAGGCTGAAAGTGTGATGGAAAAAGCAACAAACAAGGATCTTATACACAGTGCTAACCAACGTCACACAATATTCAGAACTAACCTGACAAGAAATGTGTGACTTGTGTGTATATATATAGAAGTTATACATATATATATATGTGAAAAAATTATTCTAAAACCTTACTGAGAGGCATAACGGAATATCTCTATAAATGGAGAGACATACCACATTCATACAGTATTGTTAAGACGTCAGCTGTCTGCAAATGAATCTATGCATTCATTGCAATCCCAATTAAACTCAGGCAATTTTCATAGGATCAACAAACTGATTCTACAGTTCATATGAAAAAGAAAATAGACTAGAAATGACAATAAAACCTTATAAAGGAGGAACAACAGAGGATTTTTTTCTCCTGGACATAGAAAACAGAGCAAGGGGACAATAAACTGAGACTATTTATACACACAGCTGTTTCGTAGCCCACCATATATATAGGCTTCCCAGTTGGCTCTGTGGGTAAAGAATCCACCTGCAGTGCAGGAGACACAGGAGGTGAGGGTTTGATCCCTGGGTCAGGAAGATCCCCTGGAGGAGGAAATGGCATTTAAAGACAGCATGTCTAATCAGTGGAGAAATAATGGCTACTAAGAATAATGCTGGAAAATTATCTAATCAGAGAAAAATAGAGTTAAACCATCATCAACTACTTTACAGCAAACTAAACTCCAAATGGGTTATGGAGGTACATATAAAAGAGGGAACTTATGATATTATTCAAATTGTGCGTACGTGCTCAGTTGCTCAGTCATGTCCAACTCTTTGTGACCCCATGGACTGTAGCCCACTAGGCTCCTCTGTCCATGGGATTCTTCAGGCAAGAATACTGGAGTGGTTGCCATTCACTTCTCCAGGGACTGATCTTCCCAACCCAGGGATTGAACCTGTGTCTCCTATGTCTTCTGCATTGGCAGGTGGATTCTTTTCCACTGAGCCAACTGGGAAGCCCAGTATGTAAAAACAGGCAAACAAAAAGGCAAAGATACTCAAATTCACTAAGAATCTAGAGTGAAAATTAAAAATGACAACGAAATACCATTAAATCTCATTTTGTAAAATTTAAAAGCTTGGTAATATCTTGAGTTGGCAAGGATAAAAACACTGTTGTGGGGACAGTCAATTATTGAAGCTTGTTTGGAAGTGATTTGGGCAATAATATTTGTCACAATAGTGCAGGTCCCTTGATAAAGTAATTCCACCTCAGTGATATATCCTAAGGAAACATGCAAAGAGTCATCCAAGACTATTCACGTTGACACTTGTTTGTAGTAGTGAAAGCTTCATAAGCTCAGAGAGGAGTGGTTAAATACCATGGAAAGATGTTATGTCCAGACCGTGGAATTTTATAGGTAGGCCGCGAGTCTGGACATATTGATTAAAATCATTTTGTAATGTGTTGAATGTAATAATAATAAACCATTGTAATGTTTCTAAATTTAAGGGTGGGTAGAGCATTAAGAATGAGGTAGGTCTATAGGTGGGCTTCCTGCCAATGCAGGAGACATAAGAGAGGCAACTTTGCTCAATCATGTCTGACTCTTTGTGACCCCATGAACTGTGGCCCACAGGCTCCTCTGTCCATGGGATTCTCCAGGCAAGAATATTGGAGTAAGTTGCCATTTCCTCCTCCAGGGGATCTTTCTGACCCAGGGTAGAAGCCAGGTCTCCTGCATTGCAGGTGGATTCTTTACCACTGCACCATATGGTTCTCTTCAATGTTCATTGCAGCACTATTTACAGTAGGCAGAACATGGAAGGAACCTAAATGTCCATCGACAGATGAATAGATAAAGATGTGATACATATATACAATGGACTACTACTCAGCCATAGAAAGGAATGGAATTTGGTCATTTGTAGCGATCTGGATGAACCTAGAGTCTGTCACACAGAGTGAAGTAAGTCAGAAAGAGAAAAACTAATATTGTATATTAACACATATATGTGGAATCTAGAAAAATAGTACTGATGAAGCTATTTGCAGGGCAGGAACAGAGACTCAGACTACAGAACGGACTTGCAAACATGGCAGGGAAAGGAGAGGGTGGGACAAATTGAGAGAGTAGTATTGACATATATACACTACCATGTGTGAAACAGAGACCTAATGGGAGGCTGCTGTGTAGCTCAGCCCAGTGTTTCGTGATGGCCTGCAGGGGTGGAATGGGTGGGGGGTGAGAGGGAGACTCAAGAGGGAGGGAATACATGTGTGCATGGTATACAGAAGAAACTAACACAACACTGTAAACAATTATATACTTCAAAAAATAAAAAGATGTGGGGAAAAAAGATTCAGCTTAAAAATGAACTGTGGTATGTAGCTGCTGTTAAAAACAATGCTTTGAGGCCCACTAACCCAGAGTGTGGAGGGCTTGGTCCCAGTGCACTCCACTCTGAGCACTCCTCGGGGCCTGGGTTCACTTCTTGGCCTTTTGGCTCAAGATGGACATTGACATGCTGGCTGTACTGGGAGAGCACCCCGGAGGCAAAGAGACAGAACCAGGGAGAATGACCGAGGGAGCCAGGTGTGGGGAGGGAGTGAGGGGACTGACCACAGTTTTTGGAAGGGCTGTCAGGTGCATAGGTTGGTTCTCTGTGGCCCCAGCATCAGAATGAAAGCCCTGGGCAAACGGAGATGTAAGAGGTGTCCCAAGATGAAACGGGCTGCCTTGGGAGGTGCAGGGGTTCCCATCGCCGGGCGTGTGCAAGCCAAAACCACAATGTTTGTGGCAGAGATTCTGAGAACAGATGGGGGTTCAACTGGAGAACCTTCAAGGTTAATTCTCTCCCCAAATATTGACTGAGCTCCTCTGGTTCAGGCAACGTGTTCGGTACTGGAAATAGAGGGATGATTGAGAGAGACAGGGTCCCCACTCTCAATAAGAAAGCAAACAAAATCACAAACTAACAAGCAAACCATTACTTTTTAGATATAACTGAAGATAATAGAACATGAAGCGACAGTGACTGGAATGGGGGACATTTTTAGATAGGGAGTTGGGAAGGACCTCTGAAAAGATAGCTGAGACCTGAAAGAATGAGAGTCATTCATGCAAATATTTTTCTGGACAGAAGGAGCAGAACGTAGTAAAAGGATTAAGAAACTGTCATAGAATTTGAAGCAGAGTGCTGTGATCTGATTTAGGGTTTAAAAGGCTTCCTCTTGGCGCTATGGGAAGTGGTGAGGATGGGAGGAAAGGAGGCAGGGAGGCCAGTTAAGAGGCCGTTTTAGTCAAGCAGGAGAGAGATGGTGCCAGGTTGAGCTAGACCTGACAGCAGCAGAGTTGGAAAGAAGTGGATGGACCTAAGTTTTATCTTGTATGATTCAAAATCAATTCATTCAGTCAACTGATCCCAGTTCAATTCAATCAGTTGATTCAATTTAGTCAATCGATCCCAGAAGTAGGCTGGCATTGAGAAGTGACTGCTTCCTAAACAATGTGTTAACTTTTATGGTTAGACATAAGGACATTTAATCTCCTTACATGGAAGCTGTTTTCATACATCTTGAACTCTCATTTCCAAATATCCACAAGGATGGGTGGCCAAGGCCTTTTGAGATACCCGTTCTGTAGAATTGCACAAATCCTACTTGTTATCCAAATCTGAGTGCAGAAGACCAGGACAAGGTTGTATTTCCATGACCCTGCCTCCCTTTGGCACAGTAGCCTCTCCTCTTATCCGATAACTAGTGAGGATGTTTCTTGGCTGGAAAAGCTTGGGTGAATTAAGCCTCTCTGAGCTTCAGTTTCCTCATCTATAAAATGGAATTATTAGGTTATATGAAATAATCTCCATAATTTGCTAACTACCAATGCCTGATTTTTAGAAAAATGCTCAATAAATGACCACCACCACCTCATCTTTTTCCACAGCAAGCTTTGTGAAAGAATTATCTTCCCAGTGTCTTCTCATATTTTTGTCTTTTGCTTTCTTCATGTCCCTGAATTACATTCCCCACCTTCATACATGCTTCCCTCCTCTCACATCCCATTGCCAAATCCACTGAATACAGTTCTCTTTTCTTAGTTGACATGGCTCCTCTTTTAACACCGTTGAACACACACACTGGTTTTTAAACCCCTTCTGTTTGGGTTATTCCACTAAGCCATTCTCTCCTGGAAGGTTTTAACATGGAGAGAACCATGATCAGACTTCTACTCCAAAAAAAAAGCTACTCAAAGCCACAACACAGCATTTCACAGCATCTGGCACGTCGTGCCTGTTCAGTGAACATGCCCTAACTTTGCTGCTGGTGCGGCCATTCTCTGTGTTCTGGCAGTGTCCTGTGCACACCTCTGTAATCTCACCCATCACACTGTGGTCTTGTCTCTGGTTTCCTTTCTCTAGGAGACTCCTTAAAAGAAGGGCCCTACTAGTCACAAATGTCTGGTGTCTCTTTCCTTATGGGAGGATTACAGTCGTTTTCAGATAGGGCCACGAGGCTTTCCTCGGTTAGTGAAACGTGAGCAGAGGTGGTAGATGTCACTGCTGGGTGGAAAGCATTAACTTGCCAGTGTGCTACTGTTTAATGCCTTCTTTGCACAGCAAGTGTGCAACCATGTGTCAATGTGGAAATGCAAGGCTCAGCCATGACATGGAGGACAGTAGTCCTGGAGGGTCCCCCAGATCTGTGGCAGACTTTAGAAGAGGGATATATCAGTCTTTGTGATTTTAAGACTCTAGGGTTTGGGTGGTGGTTGTTGGTACAGGAAAGCCTAGCGTAATGTGAGTAAAGCTGATCTATATCCCTTGAGCCTATGTAATGCTGCCTTCAGTACATTCAGTATGCTGCTGCGGCTGCTAAATTGCTTCAGTCGTGTCCGACCCCATAGATGGCAGTCCACCAGGCTCCCCCGTCCCTGGGATTCTCCAGGCAAGAACACTGGAGTGTGTTGCCATTTCCTTCTCCAATGCATGAAAGTGAAAAAATAAAGTGAAGTCACTCAATCGTGTCCGACTCCTAGCGACCCCATGGACTGCAGCCCACCAGGCCCCTCCGTCCATGGGATTTTCCAGGCAAGAGTACTGGAGTGGGGTGCCATTACCTTCTCCGACATTCAGTATAGGACCTTAAAAATGGGGGTGGAAACAATGAATAAATAGGGAACAGAAGGGGGAAAAAACCACTTAGGCTTATGTATTGGTGACTGTGGCTGATTATTTTAGTAGTTAATAATCTGTTACATTTCTGTAGCATTCATAAAGGACTCTCATACCCATTTCTTGTGTATTCCTACACTCCATTCCTAGAGCCAGGTGCCAAGGGAGAAGTGAGTCTCAGTGGTATTAGACAGTGGCAGAGCTAGAGCTCAAACACTTGTCTCTTGTTTCCTGGTTCAGGGCTCTGTCCAATTCTCCCCTAATATCTACAAATAAGGCCAGGGACGTGGGCTCTAGTTGGCTCGATTGTCACCCATCACCAGGGGTCCTGGCCACAGTGTGCCTGTCTCTATGCCAGGCTAGCCCAACCCTTGGCAAGAGAGGCTGGAGCACACGTACTTATCGTGGAAATGCCGGGATTCGTGCCCAAAGGATGTCATTAGCCACACTCGCACATTCTGTCTCTCTCTCACATCTGTTGACATTGAGTTCCACATAAATTCCAGCTGTCTGTGTGTCCCCATGTGTGCACACTCACATGTACACCTGCACACTGTATAGTCATACCCACATGCTGATACACATTTAAATATTCTTTCATGTATTCATATCTTTTTGTATGGACATACATTCTCACATGCATGCACACAGAATTCATATTTGAGGGATGGCTCAAATGCTGATACATACTTAAATGCATGCATCAATATTCACAAATATCCACACACAGTTACATAACTGAAAATAATACCCTTCATGTGTTTTAACTCTTAACCATGTTCACATATTCTTAAATGTACATGCAGATACATGCACATCCCCATTACACATGTTCACATGTGTGATTATAACCATAGAAGTATACCTACTTATGTTCATATCCATACGTGATCAGACACTTTTCTCTCTGAGGTTACCTGTCTATATGGGCTTTCTTGGTGGCTCAGACAGTAAAGAATCTACCTGTAATGCAGGAGACCTGGGTTCGATCCCTGGGTCAGGAAGATCCCCTGGAGAAAGAAATGGCAACCCACTCCAGTATTCTTACCTGGAGAATTCTATCAACAGAGGAGCCTGGCAGGCTACAGTCCATGGTGTCGAAAAGAGACACGACTGAGGGACTAACACTACCTGTCTAAATATATTCAAACTAGTGTGCACAGGTACACAGGCCTATGTGTGCATTTGCACAAACATATGGCCCCACAATATACACATGCGTGCACATCCTCCAATGACATATAGATGCTGCAGAGCACACACTGATGTGCCCACGTAAGCATGTGTGGTCCCGTTGAGGTCCTAGGTCCACATTTTTGTCTTATGGAGTGCTGGAGGTGCTGCTGTAGACCAGCAGTCCTCCTTCCCTTTCTCCTTCCTACTTTCCTGTCCCAACTTCTACTTTCGTCTTTTTGCACAGATTCAGAATCACTCCAAAGGTTGAATGAAGGTCAGCTAGCCTCAGCGCTAGCCCCGTCAGGAATGGATGGAGACCCCTATTGCTTTGCTGGCTGCCTGCCTACTCTCAGCTCTGGTGAATAAAGCTGAGCCCTGGGAGGCAGACAGTCAGGCCTAGGGACTCCAGCTGGTTATAGAGCTGCTCTGCACTCCTGCTGCTCTTAGAGAACAGACACAGCCTGGAAAGTTTCTGACATTGGACTGTGACCATATTACCACAGACCCAGGGTACACGACCAGCTCATTGTATGGTTGGTGAGACCGAGCCCTGGGCTGGAAGTATGGGGGCCTGGGTATGTTTGTTCAGTGAAGTTCCCTTTCAACTCTGACTTCCTTATGATGAAAAAAAAAAAAAAAAGCAAGGGCTGGATAATCCCAAATATCTGGACATTAAGTGTTTACATTTGGCTCAGGAGAACATGGGGTTTGGGGTGATATCTGACTTCAATTCCTACTTCTGCCACCGATTAGCTGTGTGTCCTTACGCAAGGGACCTAACCTTTGTGAGCCTAAGTTTTCTTATCTGTAAAACTCAGCAGTGGCTACAGGACTGGAAAAGGTCAATTTTCACTCTAATCCCAAAGAAGGGCAATGTCAAAGAATGTTCAAACTACCGCACAATTGCACTCATTTCACATGCTAGCAAGGTTATGCTCAAAATCCTTCCAGCTAGTCTTCAGCAATACATGAACTGAGAAATTCCAGATAAACAAGTGGATTTAGAAAAGGCAGAGGAACCAGAGATCAAATTTCCAACATTTGTTGGCTCGTAGAGAAAATAAGGGAATTCCAGAAAAACATCTGCTTTATTGATTACACTAAAGCCTTTGATTGTGTGGATCACAACAAACTGTGAAAAATTCTTAAAGAGATGGGAATACCAGACAACCTTATCTGCCTCCTGAGAAATCTGTAGAACCAGAAATGGAACAACAGACTGGTTCAAAATTGGGAAAGGGGTATGTCACGGCTATATATTGTCACCCTACTTATTTAACTTCTGTGCCAAGTACATCATGTGAAATGCCAGGCTGGATGAATCCCAAGCTGGAATCAAGATTGGTGGGAGAAATATCAACAACCTCAGCTATGTAGATATGGGCTTCCCCAGTGGCTCAAGTGGTAAAGAATCTACCTGCAATGCAGGAGACCTGGGTTTGATCCCTGGGTCGGGAAGATCCCCTAGAGAAAGAAATGGCTACCCACTCCAGTATTCTTCCCTGGCAGGCTACAGTCCACTGGGTTGCAAAGAGTCAGGCACAACTGAGCGATGAACATTTTCAGATACGCAGATGATACCACTCTAATGGCATAAAGTGAAGAGGAACTAAAGAGCATCTTGATGAAGGTGAAAGAGGAGAGTTAAAAAGCTGGCTCAAAACTCAAAATTCAAAAAACTAGGATCATAGCATCTGGTGCCATCACTTTATGGCAAATAGAAGGGGAAAAAGTAGAAGCAGTGACAGATTTTATTTTGTTGGGCTCCAGAATCACTGCAGATGGTTGACTGCAGTCATTAAATTAAAAAATACTTGCTCTGGAAAGAAAACTGGCAAACCTAGACAGCATGTTGCAAAGCAGAGACATCACTTTGTCAACAAAGGTCCATAGAGTCAAAGCTATAATTTTTCCAGTACTCATATATGGATGTGACAGTCGAACCATAAAGAAGGCTGAGTGCCAAAGAATTGATGCTTTTGAGTTGTGGTGCTGGAGAAGACTCTGGAGAGTCCCTTGGACTGCAAGAGGATCAAACCAGTCAATCCTAAGGAAATCAACCCTGAATATTTATTGAAAGGATTGATGCTGAAGCGCCAATAATTTGGCCACCTGATGTGAAGAGCTGACCCATTGGAAAAGACCCTAATGCTGGGAAAGATTGAGGGCAGGAGGAGAAGGGGGCAGCAGAATATCAGATGGTTAGGTAGCATGGCCAACTCAATGGACATGAATTTGCGCAAACTCCAGGAGATAGTGGAGGACAGAGTAGCCTGGTGTGCTACAGACTATGAGATCACAGAGCTGGACATGACTTAGTGACTAAACAACACAAATGGAGATAACATGTCCTGCCTCATGGGGGTTGTTGTGAGGTGTAAATAAGATGATACACATGGAGTGCTCTGCATAATGCCTGACACACAGTAGCATTTAACGTGTGGTCGTTGCCCTTTTTTGTGTTCCACATTAATACAAGTCTGTAGTCTTGCTTTTGAATGCAATCTTGTTTTCTAAGCATATTCTGAGTGACAAGGAAATAGGCTTGAATGGGAAAGTGATCCAGAGGGTTTGGTTGGTGGGATCTAGGGGAGAAAGAAGCTGCAGGGGAGTGGAGCTCTTGGCCATTGCAAGGTGGCCTGGCCCTGGGCTTCTGTGGCACCCAGTGCGTGCTGTGTGACCTTGCTCAGTCAGTGTCACCACTCTAGACATTGGACTCCCTTTCAGTAAAATAAAGACTGACTTAGTTTCTTAGCAGTTTTTCTACCTTTGAGATTTTAGGTTTTCTCCTGAATTATCTGCAATGTATATTAAACACATATTGATAATTAAGAACCCCATAGGAAAAAAAAAATCACCGTATTACTGAATGTGGAAGCCAGAAAATGACAACTCTACTTTGGATTAACTTTAGTTAATAAAGACAAAACTGTGTCAGCTGTGGCCCATGCCCAAAGAAGTACCTCATGCCAGTCCTTCACGTTCTGTCTAAACATTATTTATCTCTGCCCCAGGCAGCCATCTCTCTGGGCTCCTCCCCTCATTGGTTACCTCCATTTTCAGTACTATTTTCTCCTGAGCCATGCTGAGCCTGGCATGATTTGAGGTTGGGTTTCCACTTTGGATAACACTTAGGTTGCTGCTTAAGTGTGTTTGTGGGCCTGGGGTCCCTCAGTTTCCCATGTCTGTGCTCTTCAACCATTCTGTCTTTTTACATGTCTTTTTCTTGGGGATGGTTTCCTGGCAGTTGTGAGAATTGGACCCTATTTCCTGCTTGGTCACTAACTAGTTCTGGGATGGGGGTGTCTCCAAATCTCCATTTCCTCAGCTGTACACTGGGGAGCATTGTGTCTGCCAAGTCTGCTTTATAGAGTGGTTTTCAGAGCAAGTGTTTGGTGAAGGAATGAAGTGAGAGAACGCATGTGAAAGCTGTTGAAAATGACAAGTGGCATCTGAAATAAGAACTACCATCCATTGTGTGTGTCCTTTGTGTCTGACCCTGTGCTCAGCGCTTCCATGCCTCATCTGCCAGTCCTCACACAGTCCCAGGTGGATGCTCCTGGTCCCCTGCTCTATGAAGGAGGAGGCTGACGTAGGCTATCTTGTGCGTGTCCACAGAGCTGAGTCTCAGATTTCGTCCGGGCACAAAAGACTATGTCCTGATTGCTATACTGTCTCTGTAGAAAGCATATGTAGCAGGAATAAAGTCTGAAGAGGTAGACAGGATATACTGGAGAAGGGAAAACTAAGGCTCAGAGAACTCAAGGAATTGCTCAGGATCACACAACTAATCTGGGGTGACTTTGGGGCTTCAGTGCCCAGAGCCCCCATCATTGCCCCCATCATTCTCATCATCGTCATTGGAAATAGTAAGAGCACTTACAAAGCATTTACTCTGAGAAATGCTTTCCTGTTTATAATTTCCATCCATAATAACTTCAGGAGGCAAAAGAAATTAACTGGGTGAAGTAGTATGACATTAATCACCCCTGGGATTTTACAGACAACGAAGTTGAGGCTTAAAGATAACAAAGCAACTCAGCCTCTTACATAAAGTGAGTGAATCCAGGTTTCCTTCAGAGCCTCAGCTTTTAACCACCATGCAAAACAAGAGCAAACCACCACTCCATTAGTAATCTGTAATAAGGAAATAGATTTCCATGCGACTGTTATAGGAAAGCAGGGGTGGGCTTGGAGTGCAGATGCGTACACCTGTCTCGAATAACCAAGTTCCTTACGTAACGGGGTCATATGTAAACCGTTACTTGGTTTGATAACTCTTTACCATTTTGGAAGAAGAGTGGAAGTTTCAACATTTGCCACACGCACTATGAATGATGCAGATGTCCGTGCATGTCTGGTCTGGAGGGAGAAGAACAGCAGAGGGCTTCACTAGGAGCTCTGAGAAGGCGTCCATTCACAGGGTGGAACGACTTGGCTTTTGGACCTGGAGGTCCAGTGAAAAGCAACCATGCTGGTTCTAGTCGGTAGGCGGGACAACCTCCACATGGAGATTAAAGGCCTGTTAGTTTTAGGGACTTTGATTGCTTGATTTGACCATATTAAAACAGACCTCTCCGCAAAAGGATAGATTTTGGATCATTTGCCCCATGACATATAGAACTCAGCAATTTTTGCCAATCTGGGACTAAAAAGTTAGATCTAATTGGTATAAATATTTCAGTCCAAATAATGGTTTGAATCAACAGACAATATATCAGATTTGGCTTACTTATTTAAAAAAAATTACTGAATACCTGTTATTAAATCACTGTGCCAGGTGCTGAGGTTACCACAGGAAATGAGACAAGATTCTGGCCCCCAAAGAACTGAACTACATTCCAGTGAGAGGAGGGACACACGGGCAGATGGTGAGAGTGTGAGAATGCACGGCCAGCGCATTCAATGGGGATTGCAGCACACGTCGTGAGAACGGGTAGAAGGAACCCATCCTAGCATTAGGTCAGCGCACATATGAACTTACACACGTGTACATGCGTGTTAAGAGTGTGAAGGCTTCCTGTGGTGGTCATCCTAAGCAGGGAGTTAAGAATCTGAGGGTTGGCAATGGAAAGGAAGCTGGAGTGGGGGCCCTGGGCAGAGGCCTCCGCAGCATCAAGAGAAGGCTGGAAACCAGAGAGCAAGCACCTCCTGGGTGGAGAAGGCTGAGCAATTCCATTCATCCAGAATGGGAAGTGAGAGGGAAGAGATGCAGCCAACCAGAATCAGAGGGGCCTTGCAAGCTTGATGCTGAAGGTGAGGGGGCTCTGGGGGAGGTGTTAAAGCAGGGGACCAGTGTGGTTAGGTATGTATCTTAGAAAGACCACAGTGTGAGGAAGAATAGATTGGAGGGGGCAGGAGGCAAGTTGGGGACACTTTGCAGTAATGTGAGCAAGGCACTGTGGCACCCTGAGCTAGACTAGAGGCAGGTGGGCATCCAGGGATGGATGGTTTAGAGGATTTGAAGGCAGTAACATCTATAGGACTTCGTGATTGACTGACTGCTTCTCATTCTGCTCATAAAGAGTTGATTTGAGGCCGCTTTGTTTTCTCACAAGCTTTATTGCACCCTTCAAAACAAGTACAATTGAATTTTTGTTTTCAAGCATTGAGAAAAATATTTTAAAGTAGATTACATTTATTTATAATTATTAACATAAGATTTACTCCTTGCAGAAATTAGAAAAATATAAAAGTACTGAAGGATATGAAATCCTCCATAAGATGATGATTCAGGGATAACTGCTATTAACATTTTGGTTGTTTTTCCTTCTAGAATTTTTTCTACTCTAACAGATATATTTTAAAATTTTAACTGTGGGAATTTTTAAATATATACAAACATAGAAGAATCAACCAAGTATACCCATCTCAGCTTGTATAACCCGTCTTTTGCTATTCTACAGCTGAATTTTACACTTACAAGCAGGTCTTTATATTTTCTTTTAATCTAAAACTTTCACCTCCTGATAGAATTTTGCTTTTGTAATCCTGAGTGTTTAGCATGTGCTAGCCCCCTAGCTCCTTGGTCATTTTCAGATATATGTCTTCACTCAAAACATTGAACAGGACAGTAAAAATGTCCAAATCCCATGAAGCCCTGAAAAACACCAGATTTCCCACTTCTTTGAGCAAGACCAGTACAGAGGGTAAATATTTCAGGGGGAGAGATCTCCCGGGCAGTAAGTAGCAGCCTGTGTTCTGACTCACTCACCATAGTTGTCTCAGCAATGGAACCGAAGCTGTTGATGAAAATGTTGCAGCTGACATTCACTGGGGGACCTGCCAATTAAAAGAGATTCTTGCTTAGCTCCATGGCCATGAAAAAAATCCCCCAGACGAGACCCATTCATGAAATGCTGAATTTAGGGATAGATCCCCTTTGGTGGAGGAGACCCTGACTTGTCCTCCACCCCACTCTTAGGCAGCAGGGACTCGTAGCCACATCATTATGCCAGATTCCCAGGTCCCCAAGTGAGCACCAGGTACAGAACACCAGAGGCTGAGATGTACTTTCATTAACACGAGATGATTCATCATCCTGCCATATGGTTGAAATGCCTTCCCCAAACCCCACCGGCTGCCTTCTAATTTGTGGCCGAAATGTATTTACAGCTACAACATTTGGAGGCCATCTTGGGAATTGCAAGAAACAGCAAGTTCCTTGCCTTGAACTTCTGAACCAAGGATGATTGTCTGAAAGGGCGTTGATGGGAATTACCAGCTGAGGAATCCAGAGGGAACCTCAAGGGAAGTCCATAAGTCTTTGGTAAATACTTTCCAAGCAAGCTTTTTGAATCCTACTGCAAGGGTAGGAAAGAAGAGGAGGATTATTTGCCCTTCGGAATCTCATTGCTAGCAGGACCTCTGTCCAATTGAAGCCCAGTCTCTTCATTTTGTACAATTAGTTACCATTAACTGAGCAGGGTTTTCTGTTGCACTGAGAGTGTTACTAATGTTATCTCATTGTATCCTCTCAGTAGCTCCATGAGAAGACACGGTTATTCCCATTATTTTACAGACGTGGAAGCGGGCTCAGACAGGCTGTTTGTCCACAGCCACACAGCTAGTAAACGGTCAAGCCTGAGTTCAGATTGGTCTAATTCTGAAGCTAGTGGTTTTAATGACTATACTTTTGGAGAGAGGTTCAGAGAAAGGAAGGGGCATGCTCAAGATCATAATGTGGCAAAATCCAGGATTTTAAGCACTGGGTTTCCACTCATGCTGGCAAGAGGGCCAGTATAAAATAACCAGGAAAGAATGTGAGGCCGTGGGTAAAAGTTATATAAACAGTAAGAGTCCAGGTGTGAGAGAGGTTCTGAAGAGCGAGGCATTAGGGAAGCCCTTGTGAAGGTGATGATGACCTTGAGCTGATTTTGAAGGGGGTTCATACTTGGATAATAGGTTATGATCCTTCACTTGAAAATGGCAACATGCCATTTGTGAATTTTTTCCAGGTCCACTTTCTGGTTGATCCCCATGAGGTCCTGAGGTAGGCAGGGCAAAATTATTGTTGCTAGGTCCCTCTAGCAATGAGATTCCCAGCTTCATAATAGAGCAGAGAACTTTAGTAGCTCACCTGGGCTTCTGTACCCAGCAAGTGGTAGAGCCAGGACTTGAATCCAAGTTTTCTTATACCCACTCCTCTCTGTTCATCTTGAAAAATTAGCCCAAGCATTTCACCCAAACTCAGCCAAGATTCTTTTCTTTTCAGAAATCCTAGGGTATAGAAAGGGACTCAATCCTGCTGTGAGGATCCAGGCTTTCCTTCCAAGGGCTTGCCAGGATCCCTGTGTTTGAGACACAGCCCCAGACTCTCACTGGCTCTTTTCTCTGAGGCATGCCCCTTCCCTTTTCTGGAATGCAATTTCCCCATCGACTTGGGAGAGTAGATCTTGATCTGGGCAGTCATTCTCAGCTCCATGGGTTTGGAATTCCCTTATGGAAGCTCTCAGTTGAATTACAAGGTTACTGTATAGGATTGCAGGGCTGGAGTGTTTCTGAAGGATCACTTAACCAACCGTTTCTCAAACTGAGGTGCAGACGTAGAATCACCTGGGGAACTTGTTAAACTACAGACTCCTCAGCCCAACCCCAGACCCAGTGAACCCAAATCTGTAGGGATTTAGCCCAGAGTTTATTGTTTAATGAGTGGCCTGAGTGATCCTCATGCAGAGCTGGGTTTAGGAACCATTGGTACTCATTCAGGGCTGAGCACTTGATCACCTCTAGCAGTGGGGAACTCATTTCATCTCGAGCAGCACTTTCCATAGTTGGATAGCTCTGCCTGCTAAAAATTTTTTCCTAATGCTGAGCAGAAATCTGCCTTCTTGGTCACTTTCACCAGAACAAAGGCTCATTAGGGTTCCCCTCCAGCTCCTCATTTAGACTCAGATACAGGTTTCTCTTTTCATTTAGCCTCATACCATTAAGATGCCCCAAAGAGTTACTGCCTGTGCCTTGAAATGATGTGCACAGAGTTCCCACCCAGGCCCTGCCAGTATCTGGTGCTGTGACTCCCATATAAATTAGATCCTGATTTATGTGTGCGAGAGGGCACCAGCCAAAAGGACCTCATGGGGAGGTGTGGTTCATTGAAATAAATCTGAAATTAAATTATCCTCAAGAAAATTACAATCTGGCTGCCTTTGGCAGCAGTGTAATGTATATATTTCATTAAATATTAAAGTTTAATTTTGGTCTTGTGTGTATGTTTGCATTGGGCCGTGCCCTCGATCCTGGGAGCCATTGTGATACACAGAGTCTTAGCGAAGATACAGCATATCAAAGCTGGCAGGGCCTGGTTCTCCTGGATCATTTCACAGATGCAGAAACAGAGGCCCAGAAGCGTCAAGTGATTTACTGTGGGTCACAGACATCAGGTAACTAGTAAGAGGGTTAGAATCCAGTTTTTGAGCGCTCTACTTCAGTGTTAGGATTTTCATTGCCACTGTGTTCTGCAGAGCCCACTCTCCCCAGCACGCATATCTTCAGACGAAATTGTTGAGTGATTCATCACTCTGTGGGGTCCTCAAACAAGGCAGGCCCCTTCCTGTTGTCTTGGGGTCATAGGGGCCTACTCTGCCTGGCCTTTACAGGAGCTCTGTAGTTTGTGGGGGGCTTTTGGGACATGTGAAAGGGGCCGTGGGGCTCAGAAGCAGGAGGTACCCTGAAATCAATGTTTCAGCCCTCACCACAAGGGAAAGTAGAGATCTTGCTCCTCTTCACCTGGGGTGGGGTTCCAAGAAGATGTGCTTTGCTCAGAGCCCAAGTCAGAGGAGATTATAGGGGGTCGAGATAGTGTAGGGTTGGGAAAGGCCCAAGGGATTGTCTTGTCCGGTATGTTTTGGGTCCGAGTGTTTGGAATAATGTTTTCAGGGTGGGGAGGGAAAGGGCCCTAATTCAATGGTTATGTCCACCGCTATGTAAGTAAGTAAATAAATAAATGAATCAGGCAGTAAACAACTAAATAAATCACTAGCATTAGACAGAATTGAGTCAGAGCAGCTAGCTGGGTTAAAGTCCCCAGTCTTGGCAGCATGACTTGGGTAAGTCACTTAATTATTCTACATAGCCTATTTTTCGGAGAAGGCAATAGCACCCCACTCCAGTACTTTTGCCTGGAAAATCCTATGGATGGAGGAGCCTGGTAGGCTGCAGTCCATGGGGTTGCTAGAGTCGTCAGACACGACTGAGCGACTTCACTTTCACTTTTCACTTTCATGCATTGGAGAAGGAAATGGCAACCCACTGCAGTGTTCTTGCCTAGTGGGCTGCCGTCTATGGGGTTGCACAGAGTCGAACATGACTAAAGCGACTTAGCAGCAGCAGCAGCATATTTTTAGGGTCATTTGCTCATGCGTTCATTTATGATGGGTTTACTGTGGGCCTTCTATGTGCCAAGTACAGTGATACGCACAAAGGATAACTAGCACATGAAACTCGGAGGCCCCTATGTTCAGCAGGTGGACAAGACTAAGGCACTTCTACTCAGCCTGGAGTTCTGAAGGAGCCCACGAGGGGGCGCTGGGGGACGGAATTGCTGAAAACTGCGAAGCTGCAGATGCAAACTGGTGGTCAGTTTTCTCTGATGTGTTTGATTTGGCCAATGGTGTTTCCCAACGATATGGTTTAGCTGCCAACTTGGAAGATTTCACATAACCCCCTGACTTAAGTCTCATCTGGGAAGGCACGCCACCCAGGGCCTGCTTCCTACCTGGCGGGAACCTGGCTGCCCTTAGCAGAGCGTGTACTTTCTGGTTCTCTCTGCTTACCCCCATCCTATTTCAGTTGTGCGCCGTACCTGCTGGGGCCCTCTGGGTGTTTGAGACCGTGACTCTGGTGAAGGGCTTATATGCCGACTCACTGTCTTTGAGGGAAGAAAGGTGGTGTTCAATCCTGGAAGAGAATGGCCTCAGGAGTGAGGTGCTGGGGAGCAAGAGCACCTCGACATCAACAGGTGTGGGAACTGGGCCCCCACACAAGCCTCAGTGCACTTCCCAGCCTGTTTTCCATTTGCAGAGCGCTCTGAGAAGGGGACTTGGAGGGTGGGGGGTTGAGGGAGCCGATACTAGGAAGCTGTTAACAGCTGCCACATCTCTTGTTCGGTCTTGGATTTGAGCCAAAAGGAACAGCAAGGAAGGGCATCTGGAATCAAGGATTGATCAGGGTTGGCTGTGGGTCTTTGAAATAAGATTTTTGCAGGGGTGCTGGGAGGAAGGTCAGGGTGCACAGGCTCCCAAGGAGGTCCTCAAGTCTGCGCATGCAGAAACCTGCCCAGCAGTTAGAGGTGGATGGTTACAGTTTCCTGAGGCATCAGTGGATGACAGGAACTGGCCCCTCTTGTTGTAAGACATAAGAGCTCAGAGGACTGTGAGCCAGAAGAAGCTTCTCAGATCACTTCATTTGTGGTTAATAAATGGGCCACCCATAAGGGCATATCTGGCTCCCAAACATGTTTTGCTTGTATTTACATGTGTTAGGTTTCAGGAAGTTTCTCCTAAATCTTGATTTGTGGCTTTTCTTGGACTTTTGGATGGTCAGGCAGCACAAGACCCGCAGTCCTGTAGGGTGACGAGGGACTGGGGGGACGGAAGGGCTGCCTACTTTCCAGGGACCTGCAGCACTATTTTTTTGCATATTTCTACCACCCCCTATTGTCTTACTAGGCACTTGAAATTGTGGCTCTTATTAAGTGAGAGTTCCAAAATTATTTGTTATTCCAGGGGAAGCTTTCAGTGGATGAACTGTAGTTAGAAGCTTCTCATCTAAGACAAATAAAAGTACAGCTGCTTGGGGGAGAAGCAAGGTGGGGGACTTGCTCGTGTCTTCTGTTTCTCTCTTTTGGGACACAGGGAAGAAGCGCCAGGACTCCATGAGGCACAGTGTAAAAACCACAGAGATAGCCTGCTCCATCCCTGCCCAGGCCAGGAGACTGAAACCGGGAAAAAGGAAGAGGCTTATCTAAGCTCAGAGAATAAGTTTGTACCCAAAGCGAAACCTGAACTCATTTCTCTACATTCTGCGTTCATTGCTTGTCCATTAGTAAAGCTAGCAAGTGGGTTTAGTTCCCATACTGACACAGGCAACCAGAGATCCTGTTGAGTTGTACTCTCCGAGGCTTTGTTTGGCCTTGGTGAATTGACTAATAGTATCTGCCTTAGGGGTAGAGAAAAGAGTCATGGAATTCATACCATCTGCATACAATTCAGTGGGCTTGCTGCCACAATCTGGGAAAGTGGATCCCTGGGGCTCTGAAAGGCAAGATTATCTACCTTTGAAATTGGGCCTGATCCTGGCGTCGTATCCAGAAGTCCTCCCCATGAGTTTATCCAGGAAATCGGACGGTGACATGGGCTTGGAAGCAGACCGAGCAGCTTCAGCCTCCTTGGAAGCAGCAAGACTAAGAAAGGAAAGAGGAGGCAGATGGTTAATGAGGGCTTTTCTCACACTGAGATCAGATCCCAGCCTTGCTCAGCCCAGTTCTAGGAACCACTGGAGAAGTAGGTAATATGGGTCCTTAATGAGGTAAGGCCCAGGCTACCTTGTTTATCCAGCCCAGGTATCAGCCTGCATGGGATCCTGGCAGGTGGCCGAGAGTGTCTGATTGATGCTAAGAAACTGCTGATTCTTTTAAGGCTGCATCTCTAAGGTTTTGGGCAATCACCCTTGACTGCTGGTTTCCCTGGGAGAGGAGACTGAAGGGATAACTTCCCACAAGGCCCAGCCCTGTGTTTTGGGAGCCTGTACTTTCAGAGGTCCATGGAACAGTGCAGCCAGAAAAAATCTTAGAGATCAAGTAGTCCAGCCTTTTTGGGCTTCCCTAGCTGCTCGGTGGTAAAGGATCCTCCTGCCAATGCAGGAGATGTGGGTTCGATCCCTGGGTCAGGAATATCCCCTGGAGGAGGAAATGGCCACCCACTCCAGTATTCTTGCCTGGGAAATCCCATGGACACAGGAGCCTGGCAGGTTACAGTCCATGGGGCTGTAAAAGAGTCAGGCATGACTGAGTGACTAAACAACAACAACAGTCCAGTCTTTCCCCAAAGTTTCTCTTCAGAATGAGCTGCTAATTTTTTTTTTTTTTTTTAAAGAAGATGCCCAAGTCAAATGCATTTGGGAACACAAATAGAACCAGGCATCTTTACCTTGGGTCTTCTCAGAACCTTTGACAAACTTAGATGCTTATACTTATGGGACTCTCTCAAAACACTTTCAAAAATGCTTTCTCAAAAACACTCTCAAAAAAGTTTCAAAACACTTTCAAAAAACTGAGACACAGCTAGTGAAGGAGATGTAGGTTCCAGGTAAATCAGGGGTCACTTGCCTGGATGTAGCCAGAATTGGGGGATTTGAAATCAAACTGGGGATGCTTCACATTGTTTCTGTCACCCTGCTTCCACAGCAAAGCAGTTTTAGGTGTTCCTTTGTACCGTAGTATGTAGTACAAATGACTGAGGTCTAAGAACAGGGGCCCTTCCCCTGCCATACTCTCTGGGGGCATGCACATGTCTAGAACAGTCAAGATTGGAAGCTGAAGGGTTGATGATCAATTATTTCTGTTGCTTTGGGTGACTGAGCTTCCCCGACCTGAAATGATTATATCCAGGAGATACCTGGAAGCTGGTGCAGCCCCACTGTGTGTGCTCTGGGGCTTGTATGCTGGCAGAGGTGCATGTGTAGAGATGCACGTGTGTGTCGCAAAAAATGAGAGCTTCTGTCACCTGGCCAAGCTGGACGTGGTGTTCCCCAAGGAACACCCCAAGGATTTGCGCTGCCTCTTATGTTCTTTGCCGTGGCTCCTTTTCTGGTTTCAGTGTTGTCGCTGTCTAAGTGGTCCCCTCTAATGGACGGCCCTCATAGCCCTGTCTCCACCCTGTCTTTTCCCACAGGCCCCCTTTCTTCATTTGCAGACACCTGGGACACATGTCCATCTGGATGTCCTGCCAAGCCATGCCTCAAGTGCATTCCAAACCAGATGCTGCAGCTTCCTTCCCAAGCTTCCCTCCCAAAGTTGCCCTGGTGGCATCTATGTCTTCCTGTTCTCTAGGACCAGATTCTTCAGGACTGTTTTGTCTCTGTGTCCCTTCTCCTGCCACGTCCCCTCTCTCACTGTGGCCTTTCCAGCCATGCAGGTGTCATGACTGTGCTATCTTGTTGGAAGTTACTCGTGTTTGTGTTCCGAGACCAGCAATTGTGGTGGGGTGCCTTCATTGTCTGTTTATTTAATCTTCTACTGTGTCTACCATGGTATGTCTCACACATACTTGGTGCTCAATAATGGCCAAATGAATGAAACAATATTTTAATTAATTAGTCAAATATCTTGGTTAGTAGGAAGTATTCAGAAATATTCATGTATGGATTAGCAATTTTAAAATAAGTAGACTATTATACTCACTAATGAAAAATAGTGAAAATAATCAGTTATTCCTTTGAAGTTTCAGAAAATTTTCTAGGATGGTTGCACTCATGCTTAGTAATCTGAAGATTCCTTAGTCATATCCTAAAGGGCTCTTTTTAAAAGATTTCTTAATTGAAGAATAATTGCTTTACAGAATTTTGTGGTTTTCTGTCATACATCAGCAAGAATCAGCCATAGGTACACCCATGTCCCCTCCCTCCAATCTCCCTTCCCATCCCACTATTCAGCCTGTCACAGAGCCCCCATTTGAGTTCCCTGAGTCACACAGCAAATTCTCATTGGCTATCTATTTTATATATGGTATTGTAATTTTCTATGTTACTCTCTCCATACATCTCCCCTCCTCCCTCCTCTCCTCCCGCCATGTACATAAGTCTGTTCTCTATGTATGATTCTCCATTGCTTCCCTGAAAATAAATTCATCAGTGCCATCTCTTTAGATTCCATATATATGGGTCAGTATACGATATTTACATTTCTCTTTCTGACTTACTTCTCTCCGTTTAATATGCTCTAGCTTCTTCTACCTCATTAGAATGGATTCAAATGCTTTCCTTTTTATGGCTGAGTAGAAGATCCAACCAGTCCGTCCTAAAGGAGGTCAATCTTGAGTGTTCATTGGTAGGACTGATGTTGAAGCTGAAACTCCAATACTCTGGCCACCTGATGCGAAAAGCTGACTCATTGGAAAAGACTCTGATGCTGGGAAAGATTGAGGGTAGGAGGCGAAGGGGATAACAGAGGATGAGATGGTTGGATGGCATCACCAACTCAATGGACATGGGTTTGGGTGAACTCCGGGAGTTGGTGATAGACAGGGAGGCCTGGAGTGCTGCAGTTCATGGGGTTGCAAAGAGTCGGACACGACAGAGCGACTGAACTGAGCTGAGTATTCCATTGTATATGTGTACCACAGCTTCTTTATCCATTCATCTGTTGATGTACATCTAGGCTGTAAAGGGCTTGTTTTGATGGAAAGAATAAGGGACAATGCATTATATTGTTTTTACAAGTGTGAGTATAGATGTCTGTGAGTTTGTGTGACGTGGGTAGGTTTCTAGGTGTGATGAATATGCATGTTTTGTTTATAAATGAATGGATGTGGGTGGATGTGTGGGGACTAGGGTATGTATGAGGGCATTTGCGGATATAGAGAGGATTGTGTTACATAGAAACTCTGTACAGAGAAACACTGGGCTAGATGAAACATAAGCTGGAATCAAGATTGCTGGGAGAAATATCAATAACCTCAGATATGCAGATGACACCACCCTTATGGCAGAAAGTGAAGAAGAACTAAAGAGCCTCTTGATGAAAGTGAAAGAAGAGAGTAAAAAAGTTGGCTTAAAGCTCAACATTCAGAAAACGAAGATCATGGCATCCAGTCCCATCATTTCATGGCAGATAGATTGGGATAAAGTGAAAACAGTGAGAGACTTTATTTTGGGGGGCTCCAAAATCACTGCAGATGGTGACTGCAGCCACGAAATTAAAAGACGCTTACTCCTTGGAAGGAAAGTTATGACCAACCTAGATAGCATATTTAAAAGCAGAGACATTACTTTGCCAACAAAGGTCCATCTAGTCAAGGCTATGGTTTTTCCAGTAGTCATGTATGGATGTGAGAGTTGGACTATAAAGAAGGTTGAGCACCAAAGAATTGATGATTTTGAATTGTGGTGTTGGGTGTTGGAGAAGACTCTTGAGAATCCCTTGGAATGCAAGGAGATCAAACCAGTCCACCCTAAAGGAAATCAGTCCTGAATATTCATTGGAAGGACTGATGTTGAAGCTGAAACTCCAATACTTTGGCCACCTGGTGTGAAGAACTGACTCACTGGAAAAGACCCTGATGCTGGCAATGATTGAAGGAAGGAGGAGAAGGAAATGACAGAGGATGAGATGGTTGGATGGCATCACTGACTCAATGGACATGAGTTTGAGTAAATTCTGGGAGTTGGTGATGGACAGGGAGGCCTGGCGTGCTGCAGTCTATGGGGTCACAAAAAGTTGGACACGACTGAGCAACTGAACTGAAGTGAACTGTGTTACATAGATTTGGATATACAAAAATATGAAGACCCGTGTTCCTGTCAAAGTGTGTTGTTAAGAGTGATATTTAGTATGGGTGTTTTTGTGTGTACATATAGCAACCCACTCTAGTATTCTTGCCTGGAGAATCCCATGGATGGAGGAGCCTGGTGGTCTATAGCCCATGGGGTCGCAAAGAGTTAGACACGACTGAGCGACTTAACTTTCACTTTCATGGCATGTATGTAGACATGGGGTACAGGGTGTGAAAATGTCAAATGCCTTTGTGGCTGTACGTGTGTGGTATATATATTGTATGTGTGTGTTACTGAATGGTACTGTCACATGTAATATAGAATGGTTCATAAAGAGTGACAAGAACAGATGATTTGGAATCAATCCTGTCTCAGTCATTTACTGGCTGTGTGACCATGGGAACATTACCTAACGTCTCTAAACTGCAGTTGCCTGACACACCAAAAGAAGTGTTGCACAAGGAGTCACTGAGGTAGCACAGGTAAACAATGTCAAAGATGGGTCTCGGTTCACGGCCAGCACTCAGTCTACTGTCTCGCTCTTCCATTCCCGTGTGTGTGTGTGTGTGTGTGTGGCAGTTGAGAGTCAGTCTGGACTTTCTCCTGGCCTCACTGCTGCTTTCAGCTGCACTGTAGCCCCTGCATGACTTGGAAGTCCTGCCAAACGCCTTCCGTGGCCTTACTTTACCATAGTCCCAGCTTTTTCTCCATTCAGCACCAGACCCATGGCTTCTGTGTGACTCTGGTGTGACAAAGGGAACCACGGGCACATAACCGGTGATTTATGACTTCACTGCTGCTATGATTCACTTCTCGAACCACTCCAGGAGTGGCAGTTATGAAGCTTTCATAAGCTCCTATCCTCTCTCAGCCCCTCCCCTCAGATAATAAGGTTTGGGAACGTGGTCCTCTCTCCTAGCTGTTACTATAGCATAAGACTTCTTTTGCCCTCAGGCCTCTTTCATAATCCTGAATCCCATTAGGCAGTACGGTGAGAAAATGAATTTGCCCCAAAATATTCCCTACCATTTGCTGTTAGCAAAATATGCCATTTAATATCTGAATCCTCCCCAAGCTGAAGCATCTTCTGATTATCCTAGCTCATACGTCTGCAGCAAGGCACTTACAGTCTGGTCACCTGGCCTTTGACTCACCAACAGTCCTTGTATGGTGAACTGAACTGGTGGGAACTGAGACTCTGAGAAATTAACTGGCCTCACATCACACAGCCCTTGAGTAAGGGAAAAGATTAGAACTCACATTTTCAAGCCCTGCTTCTTCCAAATGCTATGACATATAGGAAAAACTTTTGTAAACTACGAAGAATATAAATCATGATAGTAGGTGGTGTTACTACTTGTTTTGAAGCTCTGTTGTATTGTTACAGCCAAGAAAATCAAAACCTGTGTCTGACCCCTGGCAATCCCTGTACACACTCTGAATTTACCACACTTGAAACTGGGGAAGAAGTAGTGTGACTTAGCAAATAAATGCGTCTCTGTTTTGTCAGGTGGCTCACAGTAGAATTCTTGGAAATTTTGAGATTCTCTAGTCTAGCCCCTCCCATGTATCATGGTTTCTTGGAACACTGACAGTTTTTTCCGAGTTTTTTTTTTTTCTGTTTTTTCTTTTTTTTTTTTTTTTTACAGATGTAGGAGGTTTGGGTATTATAATACCCATTGATTTATATGAGGATATTAAAGAAATACTGAGTTGAAGTTCTTTTTTTTTTTTTTCTTCTTTTCTTTTCTTTTAAAATTTTTTTTCTATGGAGGATATTTAGGCTTGCCATTAAACTAAAGATTATCACTTTTTCCCCTCCTAGCTAAGCACCTTCATTTGCTTGAAGGTTCAGGATGGGGAGCATGCGTATATCTGAAATTAAAAAAAATAAAAAAAGAATAAAAAAAAAAAGAAAATAAGAACTCGAAGATATCGAGTTTTTTTTTTTTGAATCATTTTTACTATTAGTCACTTTAAAGTTTTCATTGCATTGACATGTACGTTTTGAAGGCTTTATCTTGTTTTCTGTGTATATTTCTAATCATCTTGAAAATTCATAGTTTCGGTCACAGTAATGTCAGATGTTGAAATATTTATACTTATTTAAAAGTGGATATGGAGGTGATATGTTTTAAATATTTGTTATTTAGGGAAAAAAGTTCTCCTTGAATTATCTCACTTCTTTAAAAAGAAAGGTAACTTTGTATTTCACTCTTCACAAATGAAAAACCAGTATTACTTGCCGTAATAGAGGACAACCATAGCAGTGAATACAATGAAAACAAAACAGAAAGAGAAGAGTTTAAAATCCTAGTTAAATTCTGTTGCTGGCTGACATCCCGAACCTGAGATCTGCCTTCAGTTCCAAAAGAAGATCAGCGAGTGCTGGAAAGATGTTAGAGACACGGTAACACCCAATGGAGACTTTCTTCCTGGGATAATGCAAATGACTGAAATGATGATTCTAGGTTATTATTATGTTTTGAACCACCTAAAATCGCCTCCCATCCCTTCCTGCCCTCGTCCAAAATGTCTCTAATTCTTTTTCTGATACATCCTCCATTTGAATGTCAAATAGCCACGCCTTTCCACTTGATGATCATTGTACATTTCTGGCTATATTTAGACAGCACGTTTTGCACAGAATTATTTCTAGGGCCCCCTCAAGTAAATCTGTGCTTTGCGCCTCTGTGCGGAGAAAATAGGTGTCCAGGGGCCCTTCATGCACGTTTGCAGCCACTGCCTCTGGTGAGCTTAAGCCTTTGCTTGTAGATAGTGAGGGACTGGACGCAGAGGCTGGGAGTGAGTACGAGAAATGAAATACTTGATTGTTAGGATTTGCTGACCCTATGAAAGTATTTGGAAATGATGCAAATTGTTTCAGGGATTACTGAGATGTAATGTGGTGAATCAGACTTGATTTAGACAGATTTGATTAATAGTCATTTTCAGAATGTCCGTAAGGTCTCCTGGGACTAAGGGTTCTGTCCCTCGTTGAGAAGGCTTATGGCGATAGCTGCACTGACTGGACAGAGCCTTGAACTGTCTAGCGCCTCTTAGGGCATTTGTCGAGTTAGGAAACTTTGGTACTTAAAGGACCTCAGTTTTGACTCCTAATGGCAGAGATTAAGCAAAAGTCCAGGAGTCTGTTCTACAGTGGCATTGGAGGGAGGGTGACAGAGTAAAGAGGGGGCTTTGTGACCTTTGATGAATCACTTCCCTTTTGAGCTTTCAGTTTCCCAAGCTATAAAATGAGGGGATTAGAATAATCTCTAAGAGTCCTTCTGGTTCTAAACCATCATTTTAGTAATCTATAATATTCCCTCTTTTTAAAATTTTCTTCTTTACTCATCTGGTCTTGGGACCTGAATTTATCTGGAGCCCTCAGGGGAGGATGAGTGTGTGTGTGTCTTGCTGCCTTCCCATTCAGTCCCCTCATTTTTCTTCAGTGGAACAGCTCATTTCTCAGGGATTTGTTGGAAGCCATGCCCGATCAATGCTCAGATTCTCATTCCCTAGTTGCAGCATCAATTGGAAATAGGGAATCAATGTGCAGTTGTCAATCTGAATTTCAAATGAGTTGGGCTTGGCAGTTAGCCTGGGGAGAAACTATTTCAATTAGACCCTTCATGGTACCACATGCCCAAGGACCACGGTGGGTGGGGGTAGCTGTGGGGGGTCCCTCCATCTTGACGCCAACAGATTCCATGTCTTGAGTTCACCATGGGCAGGGAAGTCAGGAGGTCAGGGATTGGGGGGAAAAGGGAGGGAGGGCAAAATGAGGGGCAGAAGAGTGATTCAGAGGCTGAGGACAGCCAAGGGAGGGATGCAGGGAGCTGGAGGAGGAAGCTGGAGACACAGAGTAAGAAGAGAAGTGGGGGTGGGAGAGAGAGGAAGAGGAAAGTGGAGGTGTCTGTGGCGTGGCCAGTGCTACAAACGAGGAAGTCAGTGAGCACAGAGGGTGTGTACCAACTGCACCTGGGGGGAGGAGGTGGCTTCCAAGAGGCTTTGTGGAGATAGTGTTTTTTACAGTAAAACGTGAAGGTTGAGTATGGAATTGACCTGGAGAAAACAGAGGAGAGTGTTTGGGGTAGAAGGAACAGCATGTGTAAAGTCTAGAGGTGAGAGAGGACTTGGAGAATTAAAGAGAAGTTTAGTGAGCATGTGTGGGAGTGAAGGAGGGAAATGAAGGGGGGAGAGAGAGAGAGTGGGAGGGACACAGAAAAAGGGAAAGGATGAAGAATTGAGAATGGAGCACTGAGTCTTCAAGGTTGGGAGTAGCCAGGAATGCATTCCCTGTTCTGTGTCCTTGTGGTGGGTCTGGAAGTTAAGGAAGATTGTCCCTCCTCGATGCCTTGTTAGTACAAATAATCCATCTGGATTTCTCAGCTGTTGTCTGGTTAAATTAAATTGTAGCCTGGCCAAGGTTGGGAAATGCAGTCTCCAAAAGACCCCTCCAAATAGTGGGCGTCCAACTTGGTTTCCAGGCAGATGTGTCCTCTGACTTGGGCCAGAACATCCCCTTTGCCTTGGCAGGGAGGTAATCTAATGAACTGGTGTTTATTCCTTATAGAAAGTCCCAGGTCAACTTAGTCAGGTGTTGACAGAAGGTCTGTCTATGTTTCCAGGAGCATTTGCTTCCTGTTGTTGTTTTTGTTCAGTCACTAAGTCATGTCAGACTCTTTGCGACCCCATGAATTGCAGCATGCCAGACTTCCCTGTTTTTCACTGTCTACCAGAGTTTGCTCAAACTCATGTCCATTGACTCAGTGATACCATCCAACCATCTCATTCTCTGTCACCCCCTTCTTCTCTTGCCCTCTCAATCTTTCCCAGCATCAGGGTCTTTTCCAATGAGTCAGCTCTTCACATCAGGTGGCCAAAGTATTGGAGCGTCAGCTTCATCCTTCCAGTGAATATTCAGGGTTGATTTCCTTTAGGATTGACTAGTTTGATCTCTTTGCTGTCCAAGGGACTCTCAAGAGTCTTCTCCATCTCCACAGTTTGAAAGCATCAATTCTTTGGCACTCAACCTTCTTTATGGTCCAACTCTCATATCCATACATGACTGCTGGAAAAACCATAGTTTGACTATATGGACCTTTGTCAACAAAGTGATGTCTCCACTTTTCAATACACTGTCTAGGTTTGTCATAGCTATTCTTCCAAGGAACAAGCATCTTTTTATTTTGTGGCTGCAGTCACCACCTGCATTGATTTTGGAGCCCAAGAAAATGAGATCTGACACTGTTTCCACTTTTTCCCTTTATTTCATACACAATTATAAAAGTCATTGTGGAATAGAGGGAGAAATATGAAGGTGGGGCTGGGAAACTGAGATATAGTTTTGGCTCTGTGTCTAAATTTTTCTTGGGCTAATTCTTTTTCTCAGATGGTCCCCAGTTTCTCCATCTGGAAAATGGAAGTTTTGGATTAGGTCAGCCATGGTAAACACTTTACTTTGAGCAGCTGCTTGGAAGATGGGTCTGGAGCCTGACCCAGCAGGAAAGGGGAACAGGGTGGATTATCAGTCACTGTCAAGAGACTAGATTATTGAGTGGGGGCTTGTCTGATTTTTATGGGTTCTCTTGCTCTACAGTCCTCTGATCCTTCTAATTTATTATGCACCTACTACATGGATAAGGCGCTGTGGAGGAGAGGCGGATAAATATGTTGCTGTCTACAGAAGAAGCCTTCTGTGTGGACTGAGTTGGTGTTTGTCTACAGTGCCTGACAGGTAGTAGCACTCAATGATCTTTTCTTTTCTTTTTTTTTTCTTGTCCACACCACACAGCTTGTGGGATTTTAGTTCCCTGACCAGGGATTGAACCCAGCCCTCAGCCATGAAAGCACAGAGTCCTAACTACTGGACTGCCAGGGAATTTCCAATGATCATTTGTCGATGAGTAGCTTTTGCCCACTTATTGTTTATAGTTCAGCAGATAGACTAGAGTAGGTACATGTAAACAACTATAAGAGGTTGCCCTCAGCCTAAGGAGCATAACTGGAGTGCTCTGGTGGTTCAGAGGAAGAAGGCAGTATTTGGAGGCAGATGGGGACAGAAATCAGAATTTTTCTGAGTTTTGTGAACTTTTGCCTCTGTACACGTTTGGGAAGACCTGACATTTGTTGATGTCCGTGTTGTATATTTTTGGGGAGAAAGCTTTCTTCTGCCTGTGGGGCTGTCCTTAGAAAGGAATGGAGGGATGATGTGAGGGGTAGGTATCCTAGGTCCTAGGAAGGGATGAGGCTGAGTAAGGCTGGCACTCTCTGACCTTGTGGACTGAACCAGTTTCCTGTCTGTTACTCTGACACCAGGGACTCGGGGGTTGTTGCACAGTGTGGGCCTTGCTGGTCACTGTCAGCTTTGCCTGGGTTGCACCCTCAGGTCAACAGCTGGCTGGCTTTGGCCAGCTGTGCAATTCCGGTTTTATTTGATTGCAGTAAGGGGCTTAGGTTGGCCTGGAGTGCCTGACATGTTATTAGTTTCACTTCATGATCTGCTAAGCACCCCTTAGGGAGCAGAATGGCGCAGTTGGCATGCCCTGAGCCTGCTTCTCCAGGTCTTATGAAGCAAGACTCCCTTCCCTTTTCTGTCTTACCTTCTGCAGCTAGATCTGCCTCTTATAAGGAACCATTATCTGGATAAGAAGTGCAAGTATTTGAACAGGGTTCTTGTCTGCAGTGAGATGAAATCTTGGGGGCATACCCAGTGGTCCAGTGGTTGAGACTCTGCCTTCCAACGCAAGGGATGGGGGTTCAATCACTGGTCAGGAAACTAAGGTCTCATGTGCTTCAGGGGTGCAGCCAAAGATTTAAAGAAACAAAACAAACCTTGGATCCTTGAGGCTGAAAGGAACCTTGAGGTTCCATCTGGTTCTTCCCCTGCCCTTAGGGAAGTCAGATTCTCTTGGGATGTCTCACATTCCTTAGCATTGCTTCCAGTCTGTTCTTCTAGATAGCTTTCCCTCCATTAATTCTTCTGTTGCTTTTATTTAAGTATCCTCATGAAGTAGGGTGAGAAGAATGAGGCGCCTGTCAAAATTCAAAGAGGCTCTTACTTTGAGATCTGTGTAGGTACCAACCCTGCACGTGCAGAGCCCTGAAAGTGAGCGCCTCCTTAAAGTTTGTGCCCTCACTTGCTTTACCCCAGTCCTTGTCCTCCTAGAGCATCCTAGGTCCTCAAACCCAGTCGATCAAAGGTAGAGTTTCCTGTGGATAATCAAGTGTGGTCACCTAAAGATGGATGTCTGCCTCTCACAGCATCTCATTTAATTTTCAGAAAGCTTCATTTTAATTTTTATTGTTTGCTGGCAAAAAATCCCCTAACATTAAATATTTTATCACAGTTTATCCTTTAAACAACCTGAGAGGAAGGGATGTCTGCCCCCATTTTAAAGTAAGAAAATTAAGGCTTAAGGAGCTTGTGGCTTGATTGTCTAACTCTGGCATACCACACTGCATTTGCTTAAACCGTGCCAATGTTTTCTTTCTTCTCATCTCCCTTCTTCTTACCTCATGTGCTTGTTTCAGGACCAGAATCATGGCAGTCCTTGATGTTTTCTGGTTCAAGTTCAACCTTCATGTCTCCAACCTTCCTTTTCCCCAAACTGGGACAGTTATATATTATGTAGACAAGACCCCAAAAACATGACTTTGGCAAACTTCTTCCATTTGGTTTTCATGAAGTGCAAAGCCTGGCACCTGGTCAGGGCTCAATAGGTATTTGTTAAATGGCTTGTATACGCCTGGTACTTCAGAGGAAGCAGAATTTAGCTGTGCAGGTACTTAGCATCAATGATGTGATTTGACTGGAATAAAAAAGCCCTGAATTCTGGCCCTGATAGCTTTAATCAGTCTCTGGGGGAAAATACCTGATGTCCTCTGGGAAAGTCCAAGGCAGGAAAATAAAAGGAGAAGCCATCTTTTTCTTTCAGGAGCATGTATAGCCATCCTACAGAACGACTGAGATTAATGTCCTAGGTCAAACCTATGCCTTTCATTTCCCCCTCCTAGGTCACTAAATATAATTCTGCAACTATCGTCTCACTTTGCCCTGACTGTCCCTGTGTATCTCACTTCAGGAAGTTTTCCTGTGCCTCTGATCTACAGTGTCATTCAGTGGTCTGGTTCCACAAAGAATTATTGGCTTAAGCCTGTTAGCTTCAAGTAACCCCCTAGATGAGTCACAATGTTAGGAATTTGGGTGGGGGGCTATTCTTCAGAGGCTTGGTTGCTGAACAGGCCTATGGGGGTTACTCTGCTGGAGTCAAAGCTCTTAGCAGGCCCTGTGTAATTAGCATGCATCCCACGAGTTGGACAGGAGAGCAAATGGCTCTCATTACCTTCAATGCAGTTTTCTTTTTAATCAGATAAATCCCACTGGAAAAGTATGTCTTTGTAGAGAATGCAGCTCAGGGATTCTATACAAAAAGTTTTGGGAAAAAAAGACTGCATTGATCAGCAGGGAATTGTCATTTGATGTGGCAAAGTTCTGGGAGTATGAATATTGAGAAATATTAATAGTAATATGATAAAAACAGAAAGATGTGTTATTAGCTAATGATAGTAATAGCTACTATTCACTGAGTACTTACTATGTGCTGAGCACTTTCAATCCTATGATGATGACAGCATTACCTTCATTTTTTAGATGGGGAAACTGATGCTTGCATTTTCTGAAATTTAGCAGAGGTCATATAGCTTGTAAGTGGCAGACCCCACTTATAATCAATAGTCAGTTGTTGGTATCTAAAGCCCACACTGTTTTATTGACTATCCCAAGTGATAGAGATTTCCAGAGTCCCTCTGAGGTGCTGCTCTGGCTTATAGTAGAAATGTTTGTATGACTCTTTGGAACTGTGAGTGAGAATTCATGGAGCTCTGAGAATTGGAAATTATGGGTTGAGAAGAATCTGACGATCACTTTCACACAAATAACACTTTTGGTATACTTGGCACTTCCAATTCATTTGATCTTCCTGCCACCTGCATGACAGCATCTCCAGGTACAGCTGATGACACTGAGGATCAACTGAAAGGTTAAGATCTCATCTCAGCATCTCAGACGGCAGAGCCCTAACGTGACCAGGGTCTGGGGCATCTTCTGCTTGACTATTTGGCCAGACCCAACAGACAGGAAGGGAGTGAATAAATCCTTCTTGACTATTTATTAAATTGTCACTCAGAATTTCTCTGTAGTCAACTTGTCTTTCATTTAATTTTCTCTGTCTCAGTTCACCCATCTTTGAAATACCACCTTCCTTTATCAACTTTAGAGTGGTAAAGGGCATGATGCTTAAAGATGCTGTAGCAATAAATTCCTTTCTTAGGTTAGTCAACTTTTTGCATTCACTAAGTACTTTGAGATCATTATCATCTCATTTGAGATGGCATTAATTTATTGCTTCACTTATTTACTTATTTATCTGAAATAATTATGAAGTGCCTACTGTATGTCAAAGGTTGTATTAGATGACTGAGTAGAATATAAATAATAAAAATATAACAACCCTTATTGAGTGGTTATAAAGGACCAGGCCTTACACAAAGAGCTTTATTTATGGTACTGAATCCTGAATCTAATCCTTTCAGTCAGTCAGTTCAGTAATAATCCTTTGGGTTGGATTAATTACCCCCATTTTACTTATGAGGAAACTGAGATTTATAGAGGTTAAATGTTATTTGTGCTAAGTCACTGCAGTTGGGTTTGATTCTTTGCCATACTTTGGACCGCAGCCTGCCAGGCTCTTCTGTCCATGGGATTCTCCAGGCAAGAATACTGGAGGGGGTTGACGTGCCCTCCTCCAAAGGATCTTTCCAACCTAGGGATCTAATCCTCATCTCTTGTCTCCTGCATTGGCAGGCAGGTTCTTTACCACTAGCAGCACCTGGGAAGCCCTATTTAGGTACAGCTAACCCCAGAGTTTGTTGTGTGTGGATCACAACAAAGTGTGGAAAATTCTTAAAGAGATGGGAATACCAGACCACCTGACCTTCCTCCTGAGAAACCTCTATGCAGGTCAAGAAGCAACAGTTAGAGCCAAACATGAAACAACAGACTGGTTCCAAACTGGGAAAGGAGTACATCAAGGCTGTATGTTGTCACCCTGTTTATTTAACTTATATGCAGAATACATCATGCTAAATTCTGAGCTAAATGAATCACAAGCTGGAATCAAGATTGCCGGGAGAAATATCAATGACCTCAGATATGCAGATAACACCACCCTTATGGCAGAAAGTGAAGAGGAACTAAAAAGCCTCTTGATGAGAGTGAAAGAGGAGAGTGAAAAAGTTGGCTTAAAACTCAACTTTCAAAAAACTAAGATCATGGCATCAAGTCCCATTACTTCATGGCATATGGATGGGGAAACAGTGGAAACAGTGACCAACTTTATTTTCGTGGGCTCCAAAATCACTGCAGATAGTGACTTCAGTCGTGAAATTAAAAGACACTTGCTCCTTGAAAGAAAAGCTATGACAAATCTAGACCGTATATTAAAAAGCAGAGACATTACTTTGTCAACGAAGGTCTGTCTAGTCAAATCAATGGTTTTTCCAGTAGTCATATGTGGATGTGAGAGTTGGACTATAAAGAAAGGTGAGTGCCGAAGAATTGATGCTTTTGAACTGTGATGTTGAAGAAGACTCTTGAGAGTCCCTTGGACTGCAAGGAGATCCAATCAGTCCATCCTAAAGGAAATCAGTCCTGAATATTCATTGGAAGGACTGATGCTGAAGCTCCAATACTTTGGCCACCTGATGCAAAGAGCTAACTCATTGGCAAAGACCCTGATGCTGGGAAAGATAGAAGGCAGGAGGAGAAGGGGATGACAGAGGCTGAGATGATTGGATGGCATCACTGACTCAATGGACATGAATTTGAGCAATCTCCGGGAGTTGGTGAAGGACAGGGAGGCCTGGCATGCTGCAGTCCATGGAGTCCCAAATAGTTGGACATGACTGAGCTACTGAACAACAAAATCCAGAGACTTCTCTTTTAAATATCTTAATAATAGATATGCTATAGCTCTTGTATTCAAAGAACTCCCAAATTAATTGAGGGAAACCTGTGTGAAGACCAATTAGTGCTTGGATGTCTGAACCTATTAGAAAACCATATTACTTTCCCCTCCCAAATCTGTGCTGGTTCAGACCTAGTGTGGAAAATAAGCCAAGTTGCAATGAACCCCTAGGAAATGTACTGGCAAAAGGGGTCTATTTGTTCCAGAGAAAACAGGTTTTCTTTCCTAAGAGTGAATCTTAGATGTGTGTGGTCTTCAGGCATCCAAGAGACTATGATTCAAAGGAGGGTGTTGAGAAAATAGTAAACAGTCTTCAGTGGGCACTGGGGAAGAAATGACCTTAAACTGTAGAAAAAGCAACTTGGATTCAAATCTGCATCTGCCATTAATAAACTGAGTGGATGGTCTTCAGAAAGAGCACACTTAACTGTGAGTTGAGAGGATTTAGTTGAAGTGGGTATTTGTATGTAAATACAGAGTTTTATTGATGCTTCCAATCTCTAATAAGGCTCTAAATAGCCCTCCTTGATTCCCCTGAATCCTCTAAGACAGAGAGCTGCAGCTATGCTTAGTGGAGTGGAACTTCTTTGTCTTACTTAGCAGGTTCTAACGTTTTGGGGAAGAAGTGGGTAGAAGAGTCATAGAATTATGGAACTGGGACATCTTGTGCGTTAAAAAAAAGATATTTTTTGAGCACCTTATATAAATTAATGATTTAGATGACATTCAGAAGGAATGTCATCTCCATTTATAGACAAGGAAATTGACTAAAGAGATTAACTAACAAGAATCGCAATGGCTACCAATGATCATTTTCTAATTGCTGCCCACCTTGTTAAGAAGTTTCCCATACATGCTTTCTAATCCACTCAACCACTCGGTGAGGTGGGTACCATTTTCTTCTCTAGTTTTCACTTGAGGAAATGGAGACTTGGAAAGGTTAAATGACGTAATCAAGGTAATTTGGTGGCTGAGTTGATATGTGACTCTAATTGAGGTGGAATTTTGCCATATGTTTTGGAGCAGCTGTTCAAATGTGCTAATATAGCTCACTCAACTTGAATATGCATTGTTTTAAGTTCCTGCTCCTCTGCGGCTTAGTACCAGCTTCTGCAAGTAGTATTTACTGAGGAGTATTCAGAAGACATGTCAGTGAAGCCTGAGGGACTCAATGAGCTGAAAACAAGGTAGATGGATGATGATGCTAGACGGCTAGTGTCCCTTCCTGGTTTTAGGAGGAAGGAGGGCTGGTGGTGAAAGGGTGGCAAGGGTCATTGCTGAGACTGTCTTTTCCTTTTGAGGGTTTCCTCCCTTTTCACCCTATACCTTCAGGATCCTCTAGCGGGGTCACCTCCCTGTGCTCCATAGGAGGACCAAATAGGGATCCAAATTCCACGGCCCTCTGCTTCTTGTTGCATGGCTCTGAGGCAAATGGAACAAACTGGGTGTAGGATCAGAAGTCCTAAGTTTGACTACTACTCATTTCTCTTCTTTCTTCCATGATCATAAATGCATCCTTTGTTGTACTGAAGCATCACTTTCCTCATCCATAGAGTGTCGATCCTTCCTGTCCTAACTTACAGATCACTACCAGTGGTCCAGTAGCTAAGAATCCAGGCTTCCACTGCAGGGGGTGTGGTTTTGATCCCTGGGCATTCATGCTCTTCTGTTTACGACCTGTGTGGCCTCAGACAAGTTACTTATCATCTTTGTTTCTGCATCTGTAAAACGGGTATTGTTGTTGTCACTCACAGAGTTGTGACAGAGATCAAATAGGTCTTCTGCAGTGCTTACTTTGGTACCTGGAACATTGTAAATGTTCAAGACAGTTTTTATTGATTTCAATTTTCATTGGTTGCTCTAGGCTGTATGATAGGGAATGAATATATGAACTTCTAGAGGCTTCTTTGCATTTTACACTTGAATCTACAAAGACCACCCACATTCACACCTAGAGGAATACAACAGCATTCTCTGGTAATTCTTCTGCTCTGTTCTTAGTAATTTATCTCTTAAGTAGTAAATTAATAGAATTACTTTGGCATTTCAATCAATAGGATTAAGATGATCTGATGGTAACGGAGTAGTAATTGCTGCTGCACAGATGGAAACTGTCCAGTGGCAAAAACTGTTCTTCACAAGCTGGCTGGCAGCCCTCAGACCAGATTCTTTCCATCCTTTAGAAAAATAACATTTTCCTCTGATGATAAAAGCCATGAATGCATATTAGAAAAATACAACAAGGTTCAAAGAAAAAGTAAAACCTACCTGGAAATCCTATTATCTAGATACCTACTGTTAACATATTAGTAAATTTCCTCTAGGTTTTTTTTTTTCTTTATAGATTATAATCAGTTTTGTTTCCTGCTTTTTTACTGAAGGTTCTAAATGAGAATTTTATTTCTTCTTGTTATTAAACCTTTAGAAAGATAATTGTGAGTGACTGCATGAACCAGTGTGTGACTATATCAGCATTCATTTAGCTGTCCGTCTTTGATGGCCATTTATATTATTTCCAATTTTGAACTATTATAATTTATGCCGTGAAAAGCCCCCGTGCCCACAAACCTGTGTTTATGGCCTGGAAGCAAAATTGCTGAGTCAAAGGGTATGAATGTTTCTAAGGCAGAAAGCCTCTAGCAATGTCAAGGGACCCCTCCCTACTCCAGGACCAGCAGCTTGGCTCCTCACTGAAGATGAATTCCTCACAAGGGGAAGTCTGCTAGTGGCCAGCGCTGAAAGCAATGGTGAGTAAGTGGAAGCTGAAGAAGAGAGGTGACCACTTCTTTTTCCTTTTTCTGTTTTAATGCATATTACCCAAGAAGCCCTAGACACTGGAATGTGCTGGAGGGGAGAAGGAGAGATCTTGGTGACAGTGGAGTTTGGCAATTCAGCGTAGTTTGGTGCAATGCATTTCATTTGCTATTAAACTGCCCTGCTTATGTTTTTTTTGCCTATGTCATATTCCATTTTTATCCCTGAAAATATTTGTATATAATGAGCATACCATAAACACTTGCAATGGGGAGTAGGATATCATGGCGAACTCAAATTTGGTTCTACCGTGTAGCTGTATGATCTTGGGCAAGTTACTTAACCTCTTCAAATCTGTTTTTTAAATTTTTTGTCAGTAAAATAGCGTTAATAATAGTGCTCCTAGGGTGGTTGTAATTAAAGGAGAAAATCAGGTGTTGATATCGTGCTAGATAAAAACTACTTAGTATCTTAGCCATTATTACAAATAAAAATAAAAGTCTTTGTTGGTAAGACTCAAATATTCTTCATTAAAATCTTATGTAGTCTAGATTACACCTGACAATTCTGAAGAAATTCAGAAAAACCTAGAGATAAAAGAAGCTGATATGGCAAGAAATACTGGATGTGGACTGTACTTCATATCTTGGCTAATTTATTATTTTCCATCACAGGTCCTGCATCTTAAGAGGGACATTAACAGGTTGGAGCAGGTCCAGAAAGGAACAACTGGGCTGGTAAACAAACTTGGAATTGACCTGTAAGGAATAATTAAAGACTCTGTGGGTGTTTGGCTCAGAGAAAACATAGACAGAGAGATCATTTTTTAACAAATCTCTGAAGGGCTGTCATGGGGAAGAGAGACTCAACTTAGTAAAATAATATTTTTGGATATTTACTGTTTGCCAGGCACTGAACCAAGCCCTCTGCAGATATTGTTTATGTCTTCTTTTCCAGAGCACTACATGAGGTATGTATTTGTGTTCCTGTCATCCACATGAAGCAACCAAGGCACAGATGGCAGAAATGACTTGGTTGAAAGTTACATGGCTAGTAGGTGGTAGGGTAGGAATACAACCTGATCCTTCTGGTTCCACAGTTTAGGTACCTTCTGTAGGCTATTGACTTGTTCCAACTGACTAGGGAAGGCAGATGGGACTTTCAGAGTGGGAAGTGGCTGTCCAATGTGAGGAAAGAATATTTTAACCATTCGAGCTATCAGGTAATGGAAGAGACTCCCTAAGGAGATGGTGAGTTTCTTGCTTCTGGAAGTGTTCACACACAGGCTGAACTCTTAGTATCGTACTGTAAGGATGAAGCAGTCAGGGAGTAGGCTAGAGTCGAGTTTACTACTTATTGTATGACCTTGAAAGTTGCTTATCTTCTCTGACCCTCAGTTTCTTCCTTTGGAAACTAGGAATACTTAATTCTAATTTTAGGTTTGTTGGAAAAGTAAAACATTCAGATAAATTGCTTAGCCAGGAATCTGTTCATTATATGTTAAGTGAACAATTATCTATGGTTTTTAAAAAATTTATCTGCACCTGTGCTTCTCGTTTTATAGAGTGAGCCTATCTGTTCATTTCTTCCTGGAGGTCACTTCCAGATTTGGAGATGTTACCTGCAGAGTAGGTACGCTAGCTCACTTCTGCCGAGGCAGGTACCTAGGTGTCCTCTCAAGCAAATGACAGATTGGACTTTGGAACAGGGGTAGACAGTGGAGTGCATGAAATGAAGTATGTTTAGACTGTAATCCTAAGCAACAATATAGATGTTATTGAGAGAGACTAGAAGCATTTTACCCTGTTGATCAACTATCAGATGGGTGTGAAGGGCCCACTGTGTGCCCAGCACCTTCCATGTGGATTAAGCATATATCCAATCAGTTGGGGCACTCTCTTTGTCTTCAAGGACCTCAGTGCGTGGGTTGGCTCAGACAGCTATGAAAAGATGAAAGAATAGGACTGAATGTCATTCTGTGCTGAGTCCTTTGGCACAGGGCAGTTAGGGAAGGGATGCTTAGAGGCAGGAGGTTGGAAAAAATGATCTAGGAAGATTTCTTTCTGGCCTGGGATTTCCTCTGTTCAGTGGTTCTCAGGATTGCATCCTCATAGGCACTATGTGGTAATGTTGCAGTTGTAGCTCCCTTGGGCATATTCTCTAGTCATTTCCCTAAGACGTCTCCTAGAACCTGGGAGTATACTGATCATTGTTGCTCATTGCTAAGGAAGGGCTGTCCTTCTTAGACACAGAGAACAAGCCAATCCTTCCTCCTTTCAGGGCTCCTTTTAGGCCCCTGTTTTTCAGACATCAGTGATGCCCCTCACCAGCATTGTCCATGCCTCTCACCAACATCAGCCATGCCTCTCATCAACATCAAACATACCTTTCACCAACATCAGCTGTGCCTTTCACCCACATCAGCTATGGCCCCCAACAGCATCAGCTATGGCCCTCACCAATATCAGCCATGGCCCTCACCAACATCAACCATGGCTCCCACCAACATTAGTCATGCCGCCCCCACCCCCCCGCATATCAGCCATGGCCCCCAACACCAACCATGCCCCTCACCAACACCGGTCATGCCTTTCACCAACATCAACCATGCCTTTTACCAACACCAGCCATGCCTCCCACCAACATCAGCCATGGCTCCCAACACCAGCCATATCTCTCACCAACACCAGCCATGGCCCCCACCAACATCAGCCATGGCTCCCAACAGCAACCATGCCCCTCACCAACACCAGCCATGCCTCTCACCAATATCAACCATGCCTTTCACCAACACCAGCCATACCTCTCACTAACATCAGCCACGGCTCCCCACAACATCAGCATGACTCACTGGTGGGAGACATGAGTTGGCTGCTGAGAATAAAGCTTTTATTGTAATTCTTTTTGTGAAAGTTCTTCCTTCTCCTCTTTCAACAAAATAAGCAGATGTCACCTGCTTTGGGAAATGCCTTCCTTTCTCCTCCTCTTATTTCCTCCTCCTTTTATTATTCTCCTTAGCATTTGCTTCTTCCCACCAACATTCCTTTCCCCTCCTGGTCTTCTAGGTTTTCCTTTCCCTTCATTTGTTTCTAAATCCTAGAATGATAGAGCTGAGAGAGACATTATTGACTACGCCAAAGCCTTTGACTGTGTGGATCACAATAAACTGTGGAAAATTCTGAAAGAGATGGGAATACCAGACCACCTGATCTGCCTCTTGAGAAACCTATATGCAGGTCAGAAAGCAACAGTTAGAATTGGACATGGAAAAACAGACTGGTTCCAAATAGGAAAAGGAGTACGTCAAGGCTGTATATTGTCACCCTGCTTATTTAACTTATATGCAGAGTACATCATGAGAAACGCTGGACTGGAAGAAGCACAAGCTGGAATCAAGATTGCCAGGAGAAATATCAATAACCTCAGATATGCAGATGACACCACCCTTATGGCAGAAAGTGAAGAGGAACTAAAAAGCCTCTTGATGAAAGTGAAAGTGGAGAGTGAAAAAGTTGGCTTAAAGCTCAACATTCAGAAAACGAAGATCATGGCATCCGGTCCGATCACTTCATGGGAAATAGATGGGGAAACAGTGGAAACAGTGTCAGACTTTATTTTGGGGGGCTCCAAAATCACTGCAGATGGTGACTGCAGCCATGAAATTAAAAGACGCTTACTCCTTGGAAGGAAAGTTATGACCAACCTAGATAGCATATTCAAAAGCAGAGACATTACTTTGCCAACAAAGGTTCATCTAGTCATGGCTATGGTTTTTCCTGTGGTCATGTATGGATGTGAGAGTTGGACTGTGAAGAAGGCTGAGCGCTGAAGAATTGATGCTTTTGAACTGTGGTGTTGGAGAAGACTCTTGAGAGTCCCTTGGACTGCAAGGAGATCCAACCAGTCCATCCTGAAGGAGATCAGCCCTGGGATTTCTTTGGAAGGAATGATGCTAAAGCTGAAACTCCAGTACTTTGGCCACCTCATGTGAATAGTTGACTCATTGGAAAAGACTCTGATGCTGGGAGGGATTGGGGGCGTGAGAAGAAGGGGATGACAGAGGATGAGATGGCTGGATGGCATCACTGACTTGATGGACGTGAGTCTCAGTGAACTCCGGGAGTTGGTGATGGACAGGGAGGCCTGGCGTGCTGTGATTCATGGGGTCTCAAAGAGTCAGAGACGACTGAGCAACTGAACTGAACTGAGTCCAGTCCCTCCATCCATTTTACAGTTTAGAATACTGTGGTCCCGGGAGGGAAAGAGACTCCCATGTGAGTTCTTGGCCAAACCCACCCAGAGTAGACCCAAGATAAGTGCTCTTTCTTCTTTCTTCTTCTTCTCTCTTTCTTTTTCTCTCCCTTCTTGTCCCCCCCTTTTATTCCTTGCCCAGTACTATTCTTTTTTTTTTTTTTTCCCATCTTTTCGTAAACCCCATGGTGATAGACGGAAAGGAAATCAGGGCTTTGAGCAGCAGATCTGAGGGGAAGGGTGTTGTCAGCTCCTCCTCACCTCCCTTCCTCACTGGCAAAGACTGTGTTTGGAGAAAGCCTCTCAGTTTTCTGCCTCAGAGGCTCTGTTCCTTCCCCTCTGCCCCACCACATCTTTGGAGAGGTTTGTACAATGTCTTAGGAAGACTTTGTATTGGATTGGCAGGGTGGCTGGCCTACAGGCATCCAGCTTGGGAATATTCCCTGCCTCAGTTTCCTCATCCACAAAAGAGGATGAAACTAGTACTTACTTCAGAGGACTGCTGTAAATATTAGTTAACGTATGTGGAGCGTTTAGAGAAGTTCCTGGCATATCGTAGGTTCTTAATGCATGCTTTGTATAAAATTATTAATTATAGATATTATTTAGAGGAATTCCTGTCTGTCATGCACAGGGTTGGGAGTCACAGATGTCATTCTTACATAAGAAGGGGATGGAAACCTATGAAAGTAGCTTCAGTAGACACTTGTTGGTGACCTCATCCCCACTGTGCTCTGCCAGGCGAATATGCCTACTTCTTACCCAAATGTGCCATCGTTTCCCAACCATTTGAATTCAGATAGCAGCTCATGTCTATGATTCACTCTGAGAAAGCTGTTTAGGACTTCAAGTTAAGCCTTGCTCAGAACCTACCCAATCTCACAAGTCTTACTGGCGTTTTCCAGTTAAAACAATAGCACTGTCCAAGGTAGAATGATAGGATACAGTACTCCCCAAGCCCAAATCAGTTGCATATCATCTGACAGGTTTTGTCCAATTCATATACTGTGACTTAATTGCTTTTTAATTTGATTTTTTTGTTGTTGTTTAAAATAAACTCTCAGTATTATAATGTGAAGAGTTGACTCATTGGAAAAGACTCTGATGCTGGGAGGGATTGGGGGCAGGAGGAAAAGGGGACAACAGAGGATGAGAAGGCTGGATGACATCACCAACTCGATGTCCGTGAGTTTGAGTGAACTCCGGGAGATGGTGATGGACAGGGAGGCCTGGCGTGCTGCAGTTCATGGGGTTGCGAAGAGTCAGACACGGCTGAGCGACTGAACTAACTGACTGATTATAATGAAATTGATAATTCTAGTACCTAGGAAAATAAAATTCATGATAAAGTATAACAAAATTATCCTGAACCACTGAAATCTATGTTACATACTATCAGTGGGACAATCATGAAATTTTAGGAAAAATCATCCTGATGTGAAGAGAGTTAGAGGTCTTCGTCTTTGTCTGGGCTGGACATTAATTCATGGTTGACTTTTCCCTCTGGCCTCAGTTTCCCCCTGGGAATTGAAGGAATGGGGTCAGAAAATTCTTTCCCTAAGTTTTTTTTTTTTTAATGACCTAGAGGATGCTATGAAATTACATACAGAATTGTGCAGGGCTCTAGTCACTCTGATGAAAATATATTCCAACCATCACTTGTTGAAAAAACCCAAATCTCTAATGTAACTCTGGCTTCCATTTTCCAATGACATTTTGCTTCCAGCACAATGACTTCAGTGGGAAAAGCAACTTCCATTTGCTTGAGAAAGCCCTTCAGAAACCCCAAACTGTCTCAGCCCCTAGGCTCGATTTTACTTGGAAGATACCAAGCAACTGGGCCTGGGTTTCACCTTTCTCCAAGTGTCTTTTTTCCCTACCTGGTATAGGTTGTCTTTTTATTAAGGTGAGCTCCAAGTTTATTTTTGTGCCCATGCTTTCTGATATCCTCTTTCTTTCTTAAAAAAAAAAAAAATACTTTCCAGCTTTCAAAAGTAATAAATATTGTTGTAAAACATCCTAGCATTACTAAAATATTTAATGTAAGAAGTAAAAGCACCCAATAGTCTCATTCTCAATAGATAATAACAACTATGAACAGTTTTGGGTCCATTTCTCTAGACTTTTTTCCCATGTGAGAACAATGAAACATTTAAAAAAATAAAAATGGGACCCTACTATATATACTGTTTGCTTCTTGCTTTCCCCCCTATTGAATCTTTTTTCCTCAGTATTTTTGACTTTTTTGCATGGACTGAGGTCATCTGCCTTTGGCACTTACTGACTGTGAGACTGTAGATGAATCACTCTTCGGCTCAGGGTTTCAGTTTCCTCATCGGTAAAAGGAAACAGCCCCTTCCCACTTTGCTGTGATGTAAGCTTTAAGGGAGAGAGCATGTGAAAGTGTAGGCACCCTGCGGTGGCCTCCAGTGAACCCTCCTCTGTCCTGTTCTCCTGTTTGACTGGGTTTGGAGCACTGACCATGACCTGAAATTCTGATTTCCCGGGTTGTTTCTTTGTTTATACCACCTCTAGAAGTTAAGCTGTGTGAGAGCAAAGCGCATCTCTTCTGCTCATCACCGAATCTGTCCCCCAAATGTAGGAAGATTACTAGTTTATGGTATAAAGTCAATAAATATTGTTTAGATGATGAAGAAATTATCCCTGCTCAGCCTTGCTTCCGAATGATGAAAGACCCCTAGGGAGAGAACAGGGCAGAGCAGGACTGGGCTGAGTCTTAGGTCACGGGAGATAGCTGGCCCATCCAGTGTTCCTAAACTCCCCATCCTCCCATTTTCCCTTTCTGTAAGCCCTTTTCCTCTGCCTGCATCATCCTCTCTTGGCCCTCTTTGTCACCTGGTGTCACTAGGTGTCACCTAGTCATTCTTTATGGCCCAGTTTAAGTGCTTTGATTCCTATTAAAATTGTCTTCAACTTTGTAGTGCACCACACCTGCCCCCCACCCCCCAACCCCAGGCAGAGTTGTGTGTGTATTAGTTGCTCAGTCATGTCCAACTCTGCGATCCCATGGACCATAGCCTGCCAGGCTCCTTGTCCATGGGATTTTCCAGGCAAGAATACTGGAGTGGGTTGCCATTTCCTTCTCCAGGGGATCTTCAATTCCTGACCCAGGGATTGAACCTGGGTCTCCTGCATTGCAGGCAGATTCTTTACCATGTAAGCCACCGAGGAAGCCCCTAGGCAGAGTTAGTCAGATTCTTCTTTATGATCCCACAATGCTTTGCACGTGCATTGCTATCACTCTACATGTCTTTTCCTGTTGAATTCTTAGGGTGATTTGGCAGGGAAGGATAATTATCATTGCCATTTTACAGATGAGGAAAACTGAGGCTTAGACATCTTAAAAACAATCTTGCTGCAAGTCATGGAGTGGTATACCATCGCGTTTTGACTTCCCTGGTGGCTCAGATAGTAAAGCATCTGCCTACAATGAGGGAGACCTGGGTTCAATCCCTGTGTTGGGAAGATCCCCTGGAGGAGGAAATGGCACCCACCCCAGTATTCTTGCCTGGAAAATCCCATGGACGGAGGAGCCTGGTAGGCTACAGTCCATTGGGTTGCAAAGAGTCAGACACGACTGAGTGACTTCACTTTCTTTTCTTTTATACCATCACAAGTGGTTTAACAAGGATTCCGGAACATATTTGACTGATGGCAAGCCAGAGTTTTTAACTGCTGGGGTCAACTTAAGAATTATGCAATGACAATTGGATTTTTATGAAGTCCAATCTTATTTTAGGGATAGAGAAACTGAGACTCAGTTACAAAGTCAGAGCAGGGCTTTCAGAGGGAGGAAAATTCTGCTCTATTCTCTAGGCTGTCCAATCGAGGTGGTATGGAGGTTGACTCTTTTACTGAACCTTGTCACCCTCTTTGTCAGGAGGTATAGCTTTTCATATTCCAAGGCATTTTCAGTGAATTCCTCCAAGACCCTTCCCTTTGGGCATGATGCAGTCTTTTCTTGGCTCCTGTCAAGAGTTTTTCTCTTCTACTAGATGTTTTTGGTCACATCACAAAAACTGGCTCCAGTGAGGTCTGTGTTTCCTGCACAACTGAAAGCCATTTTCAAAAGTTTGCCTTGTCTTATGGAAAGGGGCCTCTCTGCGGACCCAGGCCCCAGTGGGAGGCAGCCATATGTGCAATGGCACAGATGTTTTGAGAGGCCCAGAGTTTGGACATCCTTGGCTAGACAGCAAGGATAAGGCTAAACAACTCTCTGCAATAGCTCTCGAGCCAGGGCTGAGCTGTATGTCTAGCTCACTCTCACTGTGACTCATTTCTTGGAGCAAAAAGGTGTCACTGTGAGACATAGCAGTGCATTGCATTGGCTGGTTGGAAGCCTTCTGGTCCTGGGCTTCAGCAGAGCCAATAAGAGAAGGATGGGAGCAGGTATATGGGGACAAAACAATTCAATTCAACAAGATCTGAATATCTAACATACATGAGCCACTGGGGTAATACTGTCAATGAGGGGAATGGAGCAAGCTGAAAACCCTGGTGAGCACCTTTTCTTCATGTTGGCCTTTCACATGAACCAAGAAACCCATTAAGAACCTAGTCTTTGAAGGGCTTATCGTCCAACTGAACAAGTAGAAGGGCACCCAAATGTTTGTAAGGCCACAGTGTGCGAACTGAGTGCTGAAGGTAATGCCTACATTTCCGAGGAGATTTAGGAAGGAGAATCCATGCCCAGTTCTGGGTAGGGATGGTGGCAGTCTGGGGTTGCTTCATGGAGGAAGTGTTGTTAGAGGTGGCTTGTGAGGTGTGGATAGGTTCGGAGAGAAGTGGAGAGGGAATTCACTAAGGGCTTGTGCTCTGCTCAGAAAAAGTGCTTAAAGGTGACTGCATTTGTCTATTGGCAAAGTTTTCTCCATTTTTTAAGATGAGGAACTTGAGGCTCAGAAGGGTTGAGCAAACTGCCAAGATAATACAGCTAGGAAGTGACAGAGACAGGTTTCAAAAATCAAATGAACTTGAATCCAGAATTGGTGGGTGTGCCTTTCAGGGTGAAAATGAGGGAGGGATCTTCCTAGATTTAAGGAACGTTAGGGACCAGTGGGAGAAAAGTACAGAGATGAGAACAATGGGCATGTAACAGACCAATGAGAAATTCAATTGAGGTAGAATTTGGTTTGTGTGAAGTGAAGGAGCTGGAAATGGAAGTGGTGGCTGTTTTGTGGCAAGCTGAGAGTGGGGTCATACTCGAGCCTGGTGTTCTCAGCGAAGGGCAGCATAAATGCACAGATGAATGAGATCCATCTGTATGTGTACTGACAAGGTATTGCTGGGTGAAAAAAGGGAAGTTGCAGAGCATAGCATTTAGTATAGCCCTATTTTTGTAAAACAGAAACAGCTCAGGATTGAGCACAGCTGTTAAAGACTCTGAGTCGCATGGCTTGGATTTCAGTCTGGCACTGCCATTTCTAAGCTGGGCAGCCCTAGGAAAATCACTAAACTTCTCTGTTTCCTCATCTGTAACTTCATCTATACAATGGGATGAATAATAGTATATCCTTACAGGATTGTTCTGAAGATTACATGAGTTAATGCATATTCAAATTTTAGAAAGGCTTCTTGTCATTATCATGTTATTAAGATTATCTGGAAAGATGAATATTGAATTGTTAAGTGATTTACCTTAGGGAGTAGGACTTCTGTGTCTTTTAGCTTTAAGCATATCTCCCTTTGTGGTTTAAATATTTTATGGCAAACATGTATAATGTTTATAATGTAAACAGACAAAACAGCAAGTTTATTTCAAAAGTTAACATTAGGAGGTTGAGATGAGAAGACTTTATTTCTATTGTGTTTTTTTCTCCTACTGGCAACAGGCCTGCTAGTGACACATTCAGAATTGTCTCTGGTGTGCCTCAGATGGCTGCTGGGAATAGGTGTCTGAGACGCATTGTTTGGGTTTCCCACAGGCCTTGTCTAGAGTGATGCTCCTGCTTGTAAAGGAGAGCTAGCTTGGTCCTTGCTGGCTCTCCCCGTTCTGCTCCCTGCCCTCATCTGGGTATGTTTTCCTGGCCTAGAGGTGTTCTGAGAAACCCTCGGGGTCTGCTTTGGGAGTGGAAGGTCCCGAGTTTGTGGTGAGGTCTCCGATGCTGGATATTGGGGTGCCTCTCCAATCTTATGTACAGAAGGTGAAGGGAAACTGGGTATCCTCAATCCTGTGTATTTGGAGGTTAGAGCATGAAGCTTGAAAAGGTCTTTGGTCTGAATTCCAGGGACTGGCAGTTAAAAAAGAAAAAGATGAGCCTGAGATTATGCTGCCTTTTTTCCTTGCCTCCCTGCTCAGTCATTCTCTCCCATCATACCCGATAGCGCTTTCAGTGGAGTGATTAGGGGACAAAGAAAGGCTGTACTGCAGGGACCCGTCTCTACCCTGAGACAGAGCTCTAACCACATGCTCTCTGCCCAGGGTGGAAAGTAGTGTAATATTCCTCCTCTGTGAAGGGTGGAGATTAAACACTCACATCCATTTATGGATGTATGTTAACTTTATATCTAGAACCACCTGCAGGAGATGAGCTTTTGATTATTTGAAGAAGCAAACTCATCTCTTTTTTGCCTCCATCTTCTTCCAGTTCAGTCTCCTCCCTGCTTTTCCTCCCAGGTTCATTCTTGGAATAACAGTGGAAATACAATGGTTAAGGGAATGTTTTGTGCACTCAGACTTATCTTTGAATCCTAGTTCTGCTTCTTATGAGTTGCCTTACCTTGGGTAAACTACATAACCTATTTATGCCTCAGTTTTGTCACCTGTAATATGGGAATATCATAATACTTAGGTCTAAGGATTTGTGACATGAGGCACATAATGTTGTTAGCACAGTATCTAGCATTCAATGAACACTTGATAAATAGTAACGATTGGTATTGAGTGGTTGCAGTCAAGGCTGAGATGGAGCATCGTAAAGGAAGGAAGGAAGGGATACCCACCTGCAGTATCTGTTAACGTAAATGATATGCTAGCTCTGTGCCCCAGCGATTCCATTTCTGTTCTTGTTATCTGCCTGGAAAAATGGCCTGTGTTCATTCACAAAGATGTAGGTTCACTGTGATTATTGCAGCACTGATTTCAGTGGAAAAATTGGAAAAAAGTAGAAATGTACATCAATACGGAAGTGGCTGGAAAACAGTGGGATATCCATAACATATGTTCTGCAGTAGCTAAAAGAATGAGGTGGAGATGTTCACCTCAACAGATAAAGCTTTCCAAGACATGCTGATATGTGAACAGAGTAAGTTGTAGAATCATATGGGCAATTTGATTCCATGAAATGATAGTATATATATTTCAATGAATAGTATATACAACTCAATAGATAGTATATATAGTTCAATAGATTTCAATATATATTTAAACATATGTATGTATAACTATTGAACTATATATACTATCACTTTGTGTGTGTATATTTATATATATGTGTGTGCATATATAATATATACATATATGAATAAAAGTTATCAAGTAGGTTACCTCTTGAAGAAATAAAAGCTGGGAGGGACCTGGAGATCATCATCAAAGGGGATTTTAGGTTTAAGTCTAATATTAGCATTTTTAAAAAATAGAACATATATATATATATATATATATAGTACAATTTAAAAAGGTTAAGAAGAGAGAAAGAAATACCTATCTGGCTAAGAATCCGAAGACAATGACTATCAAATCAAAACCCTGATGGGAAATTCCCAGCTCATAACCCCTGTGGCCCCCTGGTCGAGGGTGGAGGCTATTAGCCTGATAGCCATATCAGTTCACAGGGGCTGCAACTTTGAGAGGAATATATAAAGAGGGGTACCTATTAAGGAGGGCACTGTATATACTGTTAGGGATGTAGATAGTCCAGCTGTAGATTAGGGATATATATATATATATATACACACACACACACACCAACTTTAAGAAGAAAGAGGCAATGTGGTGAGCTAGGAGGAAGGAAGTTTATATTTGAATCTGACATAACCCTGAGATTAACAGTGTGTCTTAAGGAAGTCACTTTTCTAAGTCTCGGTTTTCTTGACTCTAAAATGGGGATAGTAGCAACTGCCTTATATCTATTTTTTTAAGGTGGTTGGAAAGCTCATATGGGAATGCAGGTGCGAAATACTCTATAGACTGTGGAGTGCTCTTGTAAGAGAACCCCGCAAGTCTTCTGGCAGCCAGGGTTGCAGCAGCCTTGCCGCATTCCTCTGGAGCTGGGGAGTGTTGCAGAACTGAGCGCAGAGCAGTAAACACGCAGCTCTCAAAGGCTGAAGATCTTGACAGTCACTCTATTAGATGTGTAAGATACTAATATGCTTTTGGAAAGGATGACGGGTTAAAGGGCTAGAGAGGAAGGAAGGAAGGACATCATTCTGAGATCAGACAGATGACAGAAGGGACGGCAGTCTCTGAACATCTGGGGAGTCCTAAATAAGCCTCCAGTTATGCAGAGTTAATAGTACAATGTCCACAGGAAGACTTGTCAGCGAGATCATCCTTGGAGAAAGAAAGCACAGATTCCCTCCTTCTGATCACCTTTGATCTGCCTCTCCCATCAGTCCCTATAGACTCACTGCTGTGCTCCAGGGCCCCTTGGTGCCAGCATTCAAAGCCAGTTCCTCAGGTGCCCCTTCTCTTCATCCACCCATCACACAATTGTACTTCCCAGCTGTGTGAATGAGACTATTTGGTGCACTAGGATTACCCCCCTAGTTTGGAGATACAAATAGCTCCCTGAGGAACCCTTCTTAAGGTGCATGTTTGTGTTTATGAGGGAGCACAGCAAGTGAAAGGGTCAAAGGAAGCAAAGCACAGCAGCAGAGTCCCGGGCACAACGTGTTGTGGAAGAATAAGTTTGGGGGATGAGCACATTTGTGTAGGGCCTTGGGTGGGCTGGCATTCACTTTCGAGGAAGTCATTTGTTCTCTCCCCATCTGCAAGATAAATGGATTGGTCCATGTCCAGAGTCCCTGGTCAGAATGGTTTAGAGCCTTGTTATTCAAACCTGTGGTCCACAGAAGCAGAAGCATCATCTGGGGGCTGCTAGAAATGCAGGCTCTCAGGCTCCACCCCAGACCTCCTGAGTCTGAATCAGCATCTTAATGAGATCCTCAGGGGATCCACACACATTGAAGTTTGAGAAGCTCTGACTTAGTGACTCCTGTTACCTTTAGAGATTTCTGGGTCCCCATCCTCAGAGATGCTGTTTTAGTTAGTTTAGTATGATGGTGGGAAACTGTATGCTTGACAAGCCCCTCATAGCTAGATGTGAGAGCTGTTGAATTACAGAACTGCCCCAAGTCTCCATGATTCTAGCAAAATATTCTCTGGGCGTGAATGGGTGGGAGATGGAGACTGGACTTCGCGAGCGAGGGAGCAGAGCCTTGTTCTCTAGGGGCCTGGGGTTGCCCAGTATACGAGGCAAGAGAGAACGCTGCCCATTTCACGGCTGGGATAATGACTGTCAGCAGCTCCCCGTTAAGATGGTAAACTCATTTAGCAACAGACGCTGAAAAACAGCCGAATTCAAAAGCAGAGAGTGGTAATCTAATTGCACTGAATTAGCCTCGGGGGACTCGGACAATATCAACTTCAGAAAACCACAAAGGGATCCTTTATAAGGAGTTTCAAAAGCGCCAGGGCTTCAGCACCCCTCATAAGGGCTTGCACTACAAAGCATAAGCACTGTGCATAGAAGCCCCTCTCCCCAGCATCTCAGGGCATTGTTCCCTTCCAATGTGCTTTCTGAATGAATTTCCTGGCTGGCCTGATGGTGTTTTCAGTTGTGGGAGGCTGAACAGGGAGTTGGTTCAGGAGAGACAGCTGGAGTTCAGGGCTGCGAGGCCTTCATCCATTCAGTCCTGTGAACACCATCTGTGCCTGAGGACTGGTCTGTGAACCAGTGAATTTTCTGGTGGTCTTTCTGGCTCTGACATTGTCTTATTTCTGAGGTCCTTCTCATTTCTTAAAGCCAGAGTCTTACATAACCAAGGTGATTTCCTTTTAATAATCCTTGGTCGCATATGAGTTTGTGTGTGTATGTGCGTGTTCATCGCCCAATTTATTATCCAAGCCATTTCAGAGAAGGAAAAGGCACGAGTGGATGTGTATTTATGGCATGACTTGGAAAATTTACAGAGATCAGATGATAATTTGGAGATCAGGAGCCGGGGGAAGACTTGTCTCTGACCTGCATTTCATTTACTTTTTGTAGCAAATTACAAATCCCAATTCACAAAAGTAGCTTGAATTCCTTCTACATCCCTCCTGGGAGGTGGATTTCCAGTCTCTGCTTGCATACCTCCACTGACAGGGACCCTCACTACAACTGAGGCAGCCGGTACGCAGTTGACTGATCTGTCAGAAGGTTCTGAATTACATTAAAACAGAATTTGTGTGTGTGCATTAAAAATATATTTATCTATTAATTCCAGTTCTTCTCTCAGAGCCATATAGAATAATTCAAATCTAATATTTCCCAAATGGGGTCCCTGAGTACCTAGAGGGTTTATTAAATAGTAATGAGGACTCAGAATCCATTTTAAACATTTCAGAGATTATCAAATTGCATATTTACTTCTGACAAGGCTCTATAGACTAACAAGAAAGCATCACACCTTTTCTTTTGTATTTTTTTAGGTTAACTCATTGTGGTGGCATTGCTTATCACATGATGTTCAGTATTTCTGGCAGTTTATCTTTGGTTAGTAAAGATGGGGAAAACAAGTTAACAATGGATGGGATTTGGTAAACAAATTTTTAAAAACTTAGCCTTATAGGGGAGGGAAAAACCTAAAGAGAATCACTGACAAGAGTATAGACGCCTTTGGTCTCTTTCTCAGGCCTCTCTTTAGATCTCTGAGGATAATGATCAGACGTCATATTTTCTCATCATACAAAGCATTTTCTGGGGAAACTGACATATTTATGGAATCTGTCAATAATCATGTCTAGATTGGGATAGCTTTCCAGGAAGTGAGATTATTTATTATGGTCCTCAATTCTTTTAGACCTTTGAACGTGAATATAATTCTTATAATAATTGAAATACCCTGCTACCAAAACTGCTCTATTGTGAAGGAGATTGGGAGGTGATAATCCTTGACTGGCACAGGGAAAATTAATTTTAGAGACAGTGATTTGTCAATTCTCTTTATTTTATAGCTGGGGAAAGTGAGGCTGGAAAGGTCAGGAAACCCTCTCAAGGGCATGCCACTAGCTAAATTCTGGATCCTGGGTCTTCTACCCTTGAGGCCAAGGCCACTTTGCCTAAAGGAGCAGAGAACCTGCAGAATAGTGTCAAGATGGCCAGGCAGGAGACAGTGCCATCCATCTTAAAAATCATTCTGGCTTCTGCCAGCTGATGAAGGAAATAAAGTTAATGACGCCCACATAAATGTGATGCTGTCGCAGGCCGCGTGCACAGACTGTCTGAAGGGGAGCTCTGCGGGCCCTCTGACGAAGGAAAAAGGTATTTAATGGAGCTTTAAAAGGAGCAGTGTCTCCCCTTTCTGCAAGGACAGGGACTGTGGCATCTATTAGCTCTGTCTCCCCTGCAGAGTGCCTAGTTTTGGACTGGGCACGTTAACACAAATAAATGCCTGGTGTAGGAAAGAAGGCAGTATCGTCACTGAGGTAAATTCAGCTTGAGCCTTTGTGGGAATGGACCTCTGTCTTTTATGAAGACCTTATGTGAGTTGGGAGGGATATTAGAGGTGTTGGAGTTAATTGTTTGAGTGGATTGGTAAGAGAACTGAGTCCCTATGAAGGAAAGGGATTCATCAGAGCCATGCTGCAGGATAAGAGAAAAGTCAAACTCTCCAAGTAAGGCTCTCAAATCGGCTTTCCACGGCACCGCATGGTCGCAGCCTCTTTCATAAGGTGGTCTCAAAAATAAATTCCCTCCATTTCCCCTGATAGGTCATTCCCAGTTTTGTAAGTATGCAGAAGTTATGTGCTGATTCATGACTCCATTTACCAGGTTGACGTTCTTGTCCAAAATGTCCCTCAGGAATGAAAAACATGAGATTTTCTCTTTCTCAAGCTTCCTGAGCCCCCAAAGAGGGTAGACTGACATTTTGATTGGCCCTAAGGCAAAGTTGCCCAAGGGGCATCTTTCCTGGGGAAAAAGTCCTTGGCCTGCTCCAGAAGCTCCTAGACACTTTCCGCAGTGCCCAAAATGCAGCAGGTAAGATTTGAGAAGGAATACAGCTACGCTACCAGGAGGGAAAGATCCACGTTGTCATTTGCTCCTCTTGGCAAGCTTGGAGAACGGGAAGCCAGAAGAGCTACCTCAGAAGAAAGCTCATTTACCTTTCAGCTGGGTGGTTTTTCAGGACTGAGATATGAAGCAATCTGTTTACCATGCTCCTTTTGACCTCAGTGAGGTAGAGACAGCTTTCCTTCAAGGTTTCCATGACCTTTCTTAGCCAGAGAGTACCATATTCAGTACAAAACTCTGTGCAAGGAAACACCTATGGGTTGGCAGACAGAAGTGATAATAAAGGAAAGCTGATCATCTTTTGGGAAAACCACCCATGGGTTAGACGTGGTTTATCTCCTCTGCCTTTATTCTGGTCTCAAGCACAAGCTAGGTCTTTGTTTGCTTCACTCTTGTGCCTTTTGTGTTCCAGGGGGGCATTTTCTTAAAGAAAAGACTTTCCTCCTCATTACAATTGGTTCATCAGAGTCTTAGGTTAAATATTTGATCATTCTTTACCAGTGGTTCCCAACTGTGGGCAATTTTGTGCCCTCCTCCCATCCCAGACTTCTGGAGACATTTTTGATTGTCATGACTAAGGGAGAGAGGGTTATTGATGCCAAAGATACTGTTAAACATCTTAAAATGCATAGTTCAGCCCTCATATCACAGAATTTTCCAAAATGTTCAAAATGTCAGTAGTGCCAAGATCGAGAAACATGATTATATACCATGGATCTATTGAGTTACTCAGAAGATGAGAAAATATGGGGCTCACCCTGGGCCCTTTCCCAGCCATAAGCCAGTGTAAGGGCTCTGGGAATCAAATCAAGTTTCCTTCTACTTAAAAAGAGGTTGGAAAGGAATATGCTCCCATTAAAAACAAAAACAAAAACATATCTTTGCTTATTGCTTTTGACCAGTCTGGATATAAAGCCCCATCCCAAACTAAAAACAAAGAGACAGCATTTAGTTTATTGAATACTTGAATATCACTCATAGAATTTTAGAACCGCAGGTTTTTTAAAATATAAGGCAAGAACCTCAGCCAACTCACTTCATTTTACTTACAGGGACACAGTTGTAAGGACTGCAATGCTGTTTGTCCCCCTGTATCCTCTTATTCTTCCCCCTCAGTTTTTTCTAAGGCTTCAATTCCTTCTCTTTGTTGGCATGCAAACTCACTTTGCATGTTGTTTTGTTTGTTTTGCTGTCATTGTTGTCATTTTGCTGGTTGTGTGTGGATGCAGCAGCACTTCTGTCATCAAGAGCCTTTCCTTTCCTAGCCCCCAGATTTCCCCAGCAAGGTGAGCAGCTGGCCTTCATTTAATCTAAGGACTACCTGGGTGCCTGAGATGATTGGATTGGCTCATTGCAACATGGTACCTGTCCCCTGGGGGAGAAGGTGTTATTCACATGGAATCTGCTAGGGAACCAGTCTCCAATTACCTCTACATACATTCTCTTGAGCCCCCAGGTTTTAATGCTTCTGTATTTTCACCTAAACTTTAAAAAATGAGAGAGTAATGAAAATGCCAATTAGACATAGACAGTACTTTCTCTCCTTGTGACCTTTTTATTTTTCTCATCTCTCTGAAAAATTGCTGAGGGTATTTCCCTAGTTCAATTCTTATATTTCCTATTTTATGTTTCATGTTCTAAAACAACCTTTATTCCCCAAATAATGTAGCCATTTCTGTATTTTGAAAGTGCAACAGCACCGTTCCCTTCCCAGCTCTCCATAGTCATGACTCTTCTTTCCTTATAAACACATGGCATTATATCCCATATTCATTGTAGCTCCTGTCTGCCTTGTCGCAGGTAGGGGATGGAGATGTGGAGTTATGCGTCCTGATAAGCCACCACCCATAATTTAAAAAATTAACACAGTGGATTCCTAACCTTATCTAAATGATTACAGTGCCAACCTTTCAGACTGTCTCCCTATTGTGAAAGACAATGTCTGAGAGAAGAAAAATCAAGCATTACATACTGTTCAGCAAGAAAAAAAGGAGTTGGAAGGAAGGATGTGCTTGGTCCTATTAATTTGCACTTTAATCTCTCTGGTTCAATTCTGTCTCAGAAAGCCAAACAGAATCAATTTGCATACAAATGTTACCAAGTATCCCACCTCCACAGCGTTTTCCACTTCTACTATGTATGTAGAAGAGAAAGAATTTGGTATTGTTCAGAGCATACTTCCTGCCCTTTAGCCCATAAAGTAGCTACATTTCACAAGGCCCTGGATTGTTGCACTTTTTAAATTTGATTCCTTGAGTATTTGTATTCTGAGCTATGGGCAGGACTATGGCCTATCAAATAATTATTTGAACTGGAGATTAGAAGCTTTAGCGTTGGGTATCTCAGAGAAGGAGAGAGGTCTTTTCTTCATCCCAAGAGAAACATATGAAGAGAGGATCACGTGTAGACCCTTACAATCTGGAGAGAGGTGTTATTCATTTAATAAACCAACCGCTGGATTAATCAAACCAACAATTCATATGCAGAGTTCACAATAATGTAAAAATGAAAAAAAAATCCAACAAGAAATATTTGCTGTAGATTTATGATGGGAAAGACTAATATGTGTTGGTTTACTTATTTTTAAAAATAACCTAGAGTGGATTTTTCAAGTGACTGTTAATCCAATGTGATGGTAAAACATGAGAGGCAGACGTCTAAAATGAAGAAGATTAATGATCCCTGCAGGTCATGGGAGAAGACTAATTTTTTTCAATTCATGTAAATGGAATTTATCATAACCATCTCTGAAGATGGCATGATTCACCCACTTACGAAAAGACTACATTTCAATGCTTCCTGAAGAGGTGATTTTTCACTTTTCACTTGTGCTAATGTAAGAATGCTAAGCCTATGGGCAGAAAATTTTAACCTAGGAGATGGTGGCTGGGGGAACTCATTTCTGAGTTGGAGATAGACAGAAATTAAAAAAACAAAACAAATGAGACTTGTCCCTCAGTTCAGGATCTGCAGCTAGCAAGCAGAGTTTGGAAAGATGAATGGGAGATAGGAGGGAGTCAAAGTTTCAAAAGAGAAATGTGTTCCGGAGTCTGTTCCTGAGTAGATTCCCCTCTGCACCCACGTTCAGAGCTTTACAACCTGAGGTCATAACGCTATTGTTTCCAATCACTGAGCCTCAGCAACAACCCCCCACTCCCACACCGCAGAAAAAGAAAACAACAACAAAAAAGGAGAGAAAATAATATGTTCTATGTCCAGTGGGTTCGAGTGCAACCTTCCCCGTCACCGCTAGTTGTCACTTGGCTCCCAGACGGGAGAGCTGAGATTTTCGGCACTGCGGTTAGAGAGAATGCAGTCCTAATTAAACTGAGTAACTCCTAAAGCTTCCCCTTAAAGTCCTCAGCCGAGTGAGAGTCAATATGCAGGGGGTTTGGGGGAGAGTGATGGGGCAGGGAGTGTAAAAGGCAGAAGGACAAACAAATCGCAAGAAACAGCTGCCAGGGCGGCCACTGTCTCAGACCTCCACGCACAAGCCAGACACCCTGCGGGCGGTTGGAGGGGGGGTGGAGGGACGGAGCGGGGGATGGAAGGACCCGATTGCCGCGGTATACAGCACCCTCCTCCCCCCGAATGAGGGGATCACGGACAGAGTCAGCCTCCATGCTCCTTTCCCCCATTTCCATCAGAGCGATGTGGTCAGTAAAAATTGCATACCTGAAGAATACAATGGTCTCCCAAAGGTAGAGTCGAAGAGTATTGAAGCTGTACATTTTTCAGGTCCTTGTGCTTTGTAGTCCACGAGTTATGGGGGCAAAAATGTTTCAAATTGGCACTTACAAAACCTGCGAGCGCTGCTGAAGAAAATAATCCAAATCCTAAGGGGAGGTGGGGAACAGGGGCGCGGAGGGAGAGCCCCAGGGGAAATCGGAGCAACGGGGCTCTAGGTACCACGGACAGAGGCAGCCTCTAAGCGTTTCAGCACCACGGAGAGCGTCCAGCCCTGCTTTTCAGGAGCGCGAAGAGTATTGCTGTTTGTTAAACTCCAGCGTGTCTGTTGGCTCCCTGCGGCGCTGGGGAGGCACGTTTGGGGGTGGGTATATTTTCTTTTTTACCCCTGTTTTTCTGTTTAAACGGCCAGCCCCGTGAAAGGAAAAAAAAAAAAAAATCTATGGAGATCAGAACGCTGGCCTCGGACCGTTAGATTGGGCGAGCATCCTGGGTAGGGAGATCAGGGCTTTATGCCCCTGGGCTGGCCTGAGGGGGTTAGGGGCTAGGGGAAGCGATTGACGGTGTTGCCTTCAGTTAAATCCCGGAGAATGTGCCAGGCTGGTGCATCACCACCGAGTCCCGGAATCTCGTTACCCTGCCTGCGTACCCGTCTGCTGTTGCCTTGCGATCCCTGTTCTCTGGTCCCCGCCGAATAAGTTATGATCGCTGCAGAAGAGGTGTCCCATTGCTTGGGGCTGCAGACGTGAGAGAGCTCAGGGCAAGTTTCAGGGGCTGCCGGGGTCCATGGCGACCCCGCGGGGCTCAGGAGCGCAAGGCTTCAGATGCATCTCGGCTTTCTGAGCTCGCCCATCTTCCTCAGGCCAGGACTCCTTCAGGTCTTCAGACTTTCTTACTGCATTAATTTAACAAACTGGCGGCGTGGGGGATTGGTGGTAGGGGGGTGGCGGGAGATGGCTGACGGGAGGGGGTGGAGAGAAAAAAAGGGGGGAAAAACTCCTTAGTATCTTCAAACCCTCCCACTCGAAGCGCTCATTGGCCCGTGGCTGCGAAAACCAGATCTTTTCCCAGTGTTTGGCCAATTGCGTGTTAGACTGTGGATTGAGTTTAACGCTTAGAGTGCTGAATGAGATTCGTGTCTCCCCTCTCCATTGCAGGTTGGTGGTGGAGTGGGGGAGGTTATGGAGTTAATCTCTCGAGGTCTTTCAAAATATTGCCTTTATTTTTAAAGACTGTAGTTGTACGTTAGTGAAGCAAACACCACGGGTCCCAGTTCAGACGTGACTTTGGGCTCAGTTTATCATCTTGAAAGGGAAGAATTGAACTTGATCTCTGAGTTTCTTTAGAGCTCTGAAGTAGTATGGTTTGGCTCCACCAAAAAAAAAAAAAAGGAGAAGGGAGGAGAGGTTTCAGAAAGAAGTCTGATCCATAAAGGAAGATTCCCCACTCCCTCTCTCCTCAGGACCACTGCAGCAGGAAAAGACAGGAGAAATTCCTTGAGCGGTTTACACAGCCGAGAGGGAGCAGTCCTGGCCTCACTGCAAGATATGTCCTCTTTCTACTGGGCAGGAGACAGTTTTATTTATATTCATAAGCTTGGGGAACAGAGCCTCAGAGAGCTGCGGCTTGCTACAGAATAATAGTAGCGCCAAGTTGTACATACAGGTATCCAGTACTTACTGCTCCCATTCTCTGGTTTTTCCTTCTTCCTCCTGCTTCTGTTTCCCCAGCTTATTTGAATCTCAGAAACCAGCTATACATTTCACTCTAGAGCCCAGCTGGGGAGGTGGAGTTAATCAGATTTTCTCCAAGCTATCGGACTTTAGTGGATTAATAGCCTCTGCAGGATTTTCTGGCTGATTTGAACTGGCTGGGACACTGGGGTCTCTCTCTCTCCCAGCCTACTGAAAGGAGGTAACCCCTCCTTCTTACCTAGTAGCTTTAGGAATTCCTTCTTTTGAGTTTTTGGAGGCTGAATAGCCTCCAAAATAGCCTCAAAAATTCTCCCTAGAATAGTTCTTAACAGCTTATTTCTCTCCAAGCTCAGGCTTTCTCTGAGCAAAGAAGTCTGGAAAACTTTGTCCACCAGTCTCCTATCAGCAGGGATTCGCCCCCTACTTTCCACGCTGTTACAGCACACCCTTCATTACTTCCTTTTCTATTGGCTCCCCCACACCAGAACAGTGATGAGTTGTTTAGAACTCCCATGAAATTCTGACTAGTGACTGAGTAGGAAATTTTGCTTTGAAGGTGAATATTCACATGAGTCTGATACAAATTTATATTGTCAGTCTGTTATCTATCTACTCCTATCTATCTATCTATCAGTAACCTTGGTTAGTATGCCTTCAATGCACCAGGCACTGTTGTGCACTTCACATAATCTCATTTACTTCTTACAGTCATACCTTGAAATAAATATTATCTTTGTGAATGTGTTCCTATACTTCTTTATGTGCCCACCTTGAGTTTGCTTGGAAAAGACAAGCACACATATTTCTGTGGATATAAACTGGCCTATCCCACCTGCCTAATTCTGAAGTGAATGTGAAATGTATATGTGTATTTGTACACTTGGGTTTGTGAATAGGTTTCTGTCCACATAGACGTATATGTTTGTATCCATCTGTGTCATTGCTGTGCCCGTGGAGGTACTGAAGTAAACTGTGAGCTGGCAACTTTGTTTTTGCTCCTGACCTGGCTAGGAAGCTGCAGGCAGGTAGGGATGCTGTGTGTACAGTTAGTTTTTCTTTTCTTTTAGGAGATGCTGTGTGTGTGTGTGTGTGTGTGGTGTTGCTGTTTATGGGTGTGAATGGCTCTAAGACTGTGGCCTCTGCAGGAGATGAGAGTAATTATTGCCTGTTTTCTAGTAGGCTTCTGTTTAATGTGAGGCTTCTACTTTTATTTAACTAGCACACATAACCTGAGTATGTGCCAAGCATTGGGGATGTAATAATACATAAGATAACTAGTACTTTGTACCTCTGGGACATATGGTCACTTCAGATTTACAGTGGTAAAAGTTTCTCATTTTTACTTCATACCTCACATATTTCTTATGCCTTAAACAGTATACCCAGATCTTCCTGTCTTGTGTATGTCACTTTTGCAAATAAAAACCATGACCTCCATGGTCAGGGATTTTTGTTCTTATTTTCTCTCAGCTTTAAAAAACCTGGATGACATTGGATAAATGACCAAACCTCTCTGGCCTAAGTCAAACAAAGATAGTCATGCCCACTCCTCTCCCAATAAGAAGCTGCATAGAAGCAATGGCATTCAAGTCTAATCTTAGGGTGACCACCATACTCTGAAACAGAACTCTTAATGGAGTGGGATGGATTGGCTTCAGTTGATGGTCTTTTGCTATTAGTGAACATCCTTTGTAGCCTAAGTCCAGTACTTTATTGGTCCCTTATAGGCCCCAGTAGCCAGATTTGAACTCCTCCAAATATGACTAAATTATGACATGCACTGAGACCTTATTTTATTACTAGAGGAGACACATTCTTTCATTAACTCAACAAACACTTATTGAACATTTACTTCATGTCAGGCACTGCTCTAGACACTGGGTATACAGCACAGAATAAAACAGGTAAATATCCCTCTTCCATTGGAGAATATCTTCTAGCAGATGGAGACAGAAGATAAATAAGTAAATTATGATGTATTAGGCAATAATAAGGATTAAAAAGGAAAAAGCAGGGTAAAGGGTCAGAGACCAACTCTGAGATGGTCTTTTACATAGGGTAGTCAGATCACGTTTCCCAGGTAACACTAGTAAAGAATCTGCCTGCAAAGTAGGAGACGTCGATTTGATCCCTGGATTGCCAAGATCCTCCGGAGAAGGAAATGGCAACCCATTCCAATATTCTTGCCTGGGAAATTCCATGGACAGAGGAACCTGATGGGCTACAGTGCATGTGGCTGCAGAAAGTTGAACACAACTTGAGCGACTAGCGGCAGCGTTGGAGGACTGCAACTGTGGCATGGCAGATCAGGGACTGCCTTCTGAAAAGGAGATCTTTGAAAAAATGACTGAAGAAAGTGAGGAAGTGAGCCCTGTGAACTTCAGGGAGGGGAGAAAGAGCTTTCCAGGCATCAGAAAGGCAAATTCAAAGACCCGGAGTGGGGAGTATGCTTAGAGTGTGCAAGAAACAGCAAGGAGGCCAGTGTGCCTGGGTGGAGTGAGTGAAGGAGAGGGTGCCTGAAAAGAGTTTAGAAAGTAGTTAGGGACTAGATTGTATTCTACCTCCAAGGCATAGTAAGGACTTTGAGTTGTATTTTCAGTGAGACCCACTGGAAGGTTTTGAGCAAAGCAGTAACAATATCTGACAACATTTTAACAAGGTTAGTTTGGCTGCTGTGTTTAGAATAAATGTGCAGGGAGGAGAGAGGCAAAATGAAAGCTTCAGACTAGTTAGGAGCTACTGAAAAAAAAAAAATCCATGTGAGATTCTTAGAGACTCTTCCTATTCCACTCTTTTATATATTGAAGAGGAAAATTAGCAGAGTTGGGATAAGAATACAGGTACCCTAATTTTGGCTAAAGGATCTTTCCACTGTTTTTTTTTTTTTTTTAATTCCAACTAAGATAAAGGTTAAGGAAATCTACAAGGGAAGAGCTTTACCAGGCTTGTTACTGATATATACCTAGCACTTGGCACAGTGCCTGGCATATAGGAAATGCTCAGTAACTATTTCTTGCAAGGATAAATGAGTGAGTGAATGAAAGAAGAACAGAAATGTTCAGGCAGAGAACCCGAAGGGAGGGAAAGAAGAGGGAGAAAAAGAAGAGGAAGGAACAGTGTTATTCAGGTGAGATTATGTTGTCCTGAGCCAGCTAATGTAATTAACACAATGGCAATCCTCTGTCCAGAATGACATTCACAGAGGAGAGTGCTGGAGACTTCAGTGCTGCTTTAACAGGCTCTGGTGATACTTTGTAAAGAGAGATGGATATTTGGAGCAACTAAGCAGCTTGCCTAATTGTGCTGAAGTGTTATGATGAATTTGGGTCTTAAAATGGGACTAAGGAAGAGACTTTCCTCCAAGGAGCTGCCAGCTTGCTGCCAGCCTTTCCTAACCCAACTTAGAGAATGCACTTGCTACTTTTAAACATTTTTAGTCACAAAGCAATAGTCTGTTCTTTGTGGTTTAAAAGATCTTTTATTTATTTGGCTGTGCCAGGTCTTAGCTGCAGCAGATAGGATCTAGTTCCCTGACCAGGGATCAAACCTGGACCCCCTGCATTGGGGGTGTTGAATCTTAGTAACTGGACCACCAGGAAAGTCCTATGTTCTTTGGGCTTTAAAGAAGGGAACTCAGAGATATTTAGGAAGTCTCAATGGTTGTTGTTGCTCAGTTGTGTCCAACTCTTTGTGACCCCATTCCAGGCTTCCCTGTCCTTCACCACCTCCCAGAGCTTGCTCAAACTCATGTCCAATGAGTCAGTGGACATTGATGCCATCCAACCATCTCATGCTCTGTTGTTCCTTTCTCCTCCAGCCTTTAATTTTTCCCAGCATCAGGGTCTTTTCTAATGAGTTGACTCTTCACATCAGGTGGCCAAAGTGTTGGAGCTTCAGCTTCAGCCATCAGTTCTTCCAATGAATATTCAGGGTTGATTTCCTTTAGGATTGACTGGTTTGATCTCCTTGCAGTCCAAGGGACTCTCAAGAGTCTTCTCCAACACCACAGTTCAAAAGCATCAATTCTTTGGTGCTCAGCCTTCTTTGTGGTCCAACTCTCACATCCATACATGACTAATGGAAAAACTATAGCTTTGACTGTATAGACCTTTGTCAGCAAATTAATGTCTCTGCTTTTTAATATGCTGTCTAAGTTAGTCATAGCCTTTCTTCCAAGGAGCAAGTGTCTTTTAATTTCATGGCTTCAGTCACCATTGACAGTGATTTTGGAGCCCAAGAAAATAAAGTCTTGTTACTTTCCATTGTTTTCCTGTCTTTTGGTGATGAATTGATGGGACCAGATGCCATGATTTTAGTTTTTTGAATGTTTTAAGTTTTAAGTCAGCTTTTTCACTCTCCTCTTTCACCTTCATAAGAGGCTCTTTAGCTCCTCTTTACTTTTTGCCATAAGGGTGGTGACATCTGCATATCTGAGGTTATTGATATTTCTCCCGGCAATCTTGATTCCAGTTTGTGCTTCATCCAGCCCAGCATTTTGCAAGATGTATTCTTCACACAAGGTAAATAAGCAAGGTGACAACATACAGCCTTGACATACTCCTTTCCTAACTTTGGAACCAGTCCATTGTTCCATATCTGGTTCTAACTATTGTTTCTTGACCTGCATACAGGTCTCACAGGAGGCAGATGCATAAAATACTGAGAGAGCTTTCCTTCCACTTTATAGCCTGGTCACCCCGGGGTCAGGAAAGTGGTGTGACTGGCTTAATGTTCCACCACAAAGTTGAATCTAGACCTCAAAACTCCTGCCTCTCACGTCATGGCTCCCAATGCCTTCACTCAGAGACGTAAAATACAAGCAGAGAAGGTTGGATGAGAGAGGACAAAAGCTTCATATCATGTTGATCAGACCCTGGCTTTCTTCCTGGAGACTCTTGGATTCTCTTTCACTGCCAGGTCTGTACTTCCACCCTGGGCTCTAGCAGCTTGACGTCCATGTGAGACTTTTTATTACCCCTCATGCTTCATTTTCTTTTCTCCCTCAAGCCGTCTCTGCCTCTTTTCCCCCTGCTTTCTTCTCAATCTGCCCTTGACTCTGATTTCATGTTTATTCAGTCTGTTCCTCTTATTGGGTCTCTCATTTTCTACTGCCTCTACAAGGACTTTTGGCATCAACAAAGTTCAGCAGAGGATACATCTTTTTTTCTGAGTTTTCACTCAGTGATTCATTCATTAGTTTTAAAAGGACATGTAGTTTAAACACTGGCTGTGTGTGTGTGACACAGTGCTGTGGTTTTACATGTTTCACCAAAGGTTTGTTCATTCAGTTTTTAACAACTATTTAAGTACCTTCTCGGTGCTAGAAGCTATGGCAAACAGTAAAACAAGAAGAGCCTACACAGTGTTGCCTGAAGGGAGGAGGTGATGAAAAGAGATTCTTGTACTGCATCTTTAAAAACTGATGTATAGAACAGTCTTATGGACTCTGTGGGAGAGGGAGAGGGTGGGAAGATTTGGGAGAATGACATTGAAACATGTAAAATATCATGTAAGAAACGAGTTGCCAGTCCAGGTTCGATGCACGATACTGGATGCTTGGGGCTAGTGCACTGGGACGACCCAGAGGGATGGTATGAGGAGGGAGGAGGGAGGAGGGTTCAGGATGGGGAACACATGTATACCTGTGGTGGATTCATTTTGATATTTGGCAAAACTAATACAATTATGTAAAATTTAAAAATAAAATAAAAAAAATAAATAAAAACTGTTTAAAATGGGGAAAACAGATGTGTGTGTGTGTGTGTGTGTGTGTGTAGTGCACAAACTATTAACAAAATGGAAGCTATCAAGAGAAAAGCAAATATCATATATTAATGCAAATATATGGAATCTAGAAAAATGGTAGAGTTGAGCCTGTGTGCAGGGTAGCAGCAGAGACACAGACATAGAGAACAGACTTGTGGACACAGTAGGGGAGGGAGAGGGTGGGATGAATGGAGAGAGCAGCTTTGACATGTACACCCTCCCATAGGCAACACAGACAGCCGGTGGGGATTTACTGTATGACACGGGGAGCTCAACCCAGAGCTCTGTGACAGCCTAGAGGGGTGGGATGGGCTGGGGTGTGGGAAGGAGGGCAAAGAGAGAGGGGATATATGGATACCTATGGCTAATTTATGCTGATGTAATGCAGAAACCAACACAGTATTGTAAAGCAGTTATCCTCCAAATTAAAAATAAATTAAAAAAAAAGATATTGAAGAAAAAAAGTAAGCTATCATGACAGAGAACATAACCTGCCTGCCTCTCTATGTCCCCTCCCAGGCATTATCTACCAAAGGGACTATATTAATATTATTCTAATTTCTATTGCTTCTCATTTGCTTGTTTTTGTCTAATTAAAATCATCTTTGTTCACAAGCGGAACTGACACGAAATGTTCCTTTTTAAAAATGTCCTCTTCAGGTTTTGGTGTAGATTGTGGTGGCTTCATCAACGAGTTGTGAATGTTTCTTCTTTTCTTTTCTTTAGAAAAGTCTGTGTAAAATTGGTGTTATTTCTTTTTTGAATGTTTAGAAATGTTCATTGGTGAAGCCATTTAGGCCTGGTGGTTTCTTAGTAGAAGGTTTTACTTTACAGATTCAATTTATTTGGTAGGTGTAGGACTGTTAAGACTGTATATTTATCCTTGTATCTGTTTTAATAAGTTGTGTTTTTCCCTGGGCATTTGTCCATTTTAGGTAAATTTTCACATTTAATTGCATAAAATTCTGTCATCTTCTTATCGTTTTAGTCTGTTGAGTCTGTAGTGATGTCTTTTGTTTGTTATACTGGTAGTTTGTACTTTATCTCTTTTTTCTTGATTACTTTTTCTAGGGTATTAGCAATTTTATTAGCCCCTTCAAATAGCCAGCTTTAATTTTTTCTATATTATAAATTTGTTTTCTGTTATTTTTTTCCCCCTCTCAACTTATTCATTTTTTTGGTAGGGGGTTAATTTCCTTGTTTTTCTGGCTTTTTGAAATGGATGCTTATATAATTGGGTTTTAACTTTTCTTATTTTCTAATAATGTATGTATGCAATGTATTTAATATACATACATACATATATATAACTTTGTATTCTTTCCTGATTTTTACTTTAGATGCATCCCACAAATTGTTATATTTTCAATATTATTCAGTTCAAAATATTTTCTAGTTAAAATATTAAATCCTTAAGGTATTTGGAAGTGTATTGTTCAATGATATCATTTCATTCTTTCTGCCTTACATCGCAGTGGCTCCCTACGATTGGTTTCTTTCTTTCTTTTTTAAGTTGAAGTGTAGTTGATTTACAATATTGGGTTAGTTTTTGGTGTATAGAAAAGTGATTTAGACATATTATATATATTCTTTTCCATTACAGTTTATTATGAGATAGTGAATATAGTTCCCTGAGCTATACCATAGGACCTTGTTATCTGTTTTATATATAGCAGTTTGTATCTGTTAATGCCAAACTCCTAATTTATTCCTTTCTCCTCTTACCCCCCTGATAACCATAAGTTTGTTTTCTGTGTCTGTGAGTCTATTTCTGATTCATAAATAAGTTCATATATGTCATTATTTTACAGTCCACCTATAAATGATATCACATGGATTTGTCTTTCTTTTTCTGACTTCACTTAGTGTGGTAATCTCTAGGGCCATCTATGTTGCTATAAATAGCATTATTTCATTCCTTTTTAATGGCTGAGTTATATTCCATTGTATATATGTACCACATCTTCTTTATCCATTCATCTGTCAGTGGACATCTGGGTTGCTTCCATGTCTTGGCTATTGTGAACAGTGCTGCAATGAACACTGCGGTGCATGGATCTTTTCGAATTGCAGTTTTCTCTGGATATATGCTCTGGATTGGAATTGTGGAATCATATGGAAACTTTATTTTTAGTTTTTTAAAGAATATCCTTACTGTTCTCCACAGTGGCTGTACCTATTTACATTCCCACCAAGAGTGTAGGAGGCTTCCCATTCCTCCCCCATCTCTTTAGATTTTCTTTTTGAGTATACTGCTTGAAGCTCAAAGTCTTTTAAATTTGTGTCTTGATGTATTTCATCAATACTCAGTATTTCTTTAATTACTGCTTCTTTACTTTCTCTTGTCCATCTAGAATCCCAGTTTCACATGTTAGATCTTTTCATTATATGCCTTATGTTGCTCATGCTTATTTCCGCATTTTTATATCCCTCTCTCCACATCAGTCTGGATGTTTTCTACTCTCTTGATTAATCTTCTCATTGCTGTGTTTAACCTTGTTTTTCACTTATTTATTAAACTAATTTCAATTGTTTTAATATTCAGGTTGGCATTTCCACTTCTTTTTCTTTTTTAAAAATAGATTCCACTTCTCTGAAGAAATTCTCCATCTTTTCACCTATTTTCTGGAAGATATTAATCATAATTATTTTACAGTTCCTGTCTGATAATTCTAAAATCTGGGTTATCTATTACTTTGTTTCTGTTGCCTGGTATTTTAAAAATTGGATTTAGGTCATTTGTGCCTGTATACTGCCATGCCTGGTATTTTTGAAGTGAACACCTTAAATTGTCTATGAAAAATTATAGTGGCTTTGAATCATGTTATCTTCTAGAAAGGATTGAATTTCCTCGTGGCTGACAGAGTTTGGAGAGCTCACCTTGATCCAGCTGTGGGTTGAGGTGATCTAAAGCTGTGTTTCAGGCTTTGTGAGGGGCATCTGTTCTGATTCCCTTTATCCTTGGGTATAGCCTACAGGGTCTCAGCTGAAAACCAGCTGTATCTTCCCTTTGATGGGTCCTAAGTTCCAACTTTTGTTTCCCCAAATCTATGGGACTGCTAAAAGCATTGCTTCACTTTTTTTTAAACCTCTTTGCAGGTGCTTCTTCAAAACCAGTCTTTTATTTCTATTTTGTAACGAAGCTTTCCCTGACCATCTTCCCTATGGTATCTCCCATCACTATCTTTTTGTTTTATGTTTAGATTTATGGAAAATTCCCATATGCCCTTCACTCAGTTTTCCCTAATGTTAATGCTTTACATATCACGGTACATTTGTCAGGACTAAGGAATAAATATTGGTACATTACTAATAACAAAACTGTAGGATTTATTTGGAGTTTTTCAATTCATTTTTTTCCCCTGATAGTCTGTTTACTGTCTCAGGGTCCAGGATACCACATCATATTTAGTCATCACATCACCTTAATCTCCTCAGAATTGTGACAGATTCTCAGTCTTTGTTTTTCATGACCTTAGCAGTTTTGAAGAGTCCTGGTCAGGTATTTTGGAGAATGTCACTCAGTTTGAGTTTGAATGATTTTAGTTTATTCTCATGATTAGACTGAAGTAATGAGTTTTTGGAAGAATATCAGAGTGGTGAAGTGCCCTTCTTGTCATTTGATATCATTAGGTACATGATATCACCATGATTTATCACTGTAGATGTTAACCTTGATCATTTGGGTAAGGTAGTGTCTGGCAGGTTCCTGCACTGCAGAGCCACTATTTGTCCATTCTCATCTTCTGTTCTTTGGAAGCAACTCTGTCATTAAGTCCAGCTCTTACTCAAGGACTGGAAAATGAGCTTCACCTCCTAGAGGAGGTTATCAGCTAGATTTGCTTGGTTCCTCAGACTCTCACCACATACATGTGCATCTGAGAATTTGGCAAATGTATGGAGAAACCCAATCCTAAAGGAAATCAACCCTATATACTCATTGGAAGGAATGAGGCTGAAAGAGGCAAGTCATTGGAAAAGACCCTGATGCAGGGAAAGACTGATGTCAGGAGAAGAGGGTGACAGAGGCTGAGATAGTTGGATGGCATCACGGACCCATGGACATGAGTTTGAGCAAATTCCGGGAGATGGTGAAGGACAGGGAAGCCTGGTGTGCTGCAGTCCATGGGGTCACACAGAATTGGACATGACTCAGTGACTGAACAGTGACAGAAACTGCTTGCAAAATATGCAGCTCACTTTTCTGTGGTTCCTTTTTCTCTAGGATATTGGCTCTTCCGTAATTTCTGGCTGCCTGTAACTATTTTTTTTTGTTTGTCCCTTCAGCCCAGTGGAACTGCTAGGCCCCTGTTTTCTGTTTTGCCTTTTTTGTCCTGCAGTGAGTATCAGAAAACACGAGTGGAGGAAGCACTAATTTAGGACCCACTTCAATATGTTTCCTTTCCTCTGGCCCTTCAAGACACAGTTGCCTTGTTTCCCATTGCCTTCCAACTCCTGATTTTATTTTTGATCCAGTTTTTATAGCTGTTCTCAGTATGAGGGTTTGTCAGATACAAATTACTTCTTCATAGCCAGGAGGCAGTAGGGAGCCGCTGACAGTGTCCCACAGCCACTCTGTGTTATGTGCCTGGCTTCTTTAACGCGCTCACTTTTGGTCCCATCTTTCTGTCTATCTCACCTGATGCTTTCCTCAGGGATTAGCCTTTGTTACTTTTCTACTTCTTCTCTTCCCTCAAGCAGTTTTTCTTTGCTAGCTCTTATTTCTACTTTTACATCCAACTCATAGTTCATTCTTTACACAGCAGTGGAGTAATCTTTAAAATATTAAATCTTCACATTGAACTCCATTTGCTCTTAGAATGAAATACAATTCCTCACCATGGACTTATCATGGTCAACCCGACCTCCCTCACTGACCACATTTCCTGCCTCTCTCCCCTTATCTCAGCAAGCTACGGATGTTTTTCCACTTGTCTTTGAACTCAGATCTTCCTATGCTTTGTTTTTTCCTCATTCATATCTTAGTTAAAATGTTACCTTCTCAATAAAGCCTTCCATGACCATCCTTTCTGAAGTCCCTCTCCGCCATCATCATTACTCTTTTTTTTTCTTCCTAATACTTGAGTTCAGTTCAGTTCAGTCGCTCAGTCGTGTCCGACTCTTTGCGACCCCATGAATAGCAGCACGCTAGGCCTCCCTGTCCATCACCAACTACCGGAGTTCACTCAGACTCACGTCCATCGAGTCAGTGATGCCATCCAGCCATCTCATCCTCTGTCGTCCCCTTCTCCTCCTTCCCCCAATCCCTCCCAGCATCAGAGTCTTTTCCAATGAGTCAACTTTTCACATGAGGTGACCAAAGTACTGGAGTTTCAGCTTCAGCATCATTCCTTCCAAAGAAATCCCAGGGCTGATCTCCTTTAGAATGGACTGGTTGGATCTCCTTGCAGTCCAAGGGACTCTCAAGAGTCTTCTCCAACACCATAGTTCAAAAGAATCAATTCTTCGGCACTCAGTCTTCTTCACAGTCCAATTTTCACATCCATACATGACCACAGGAAAAACCATAGCCTTGACTAGATGGACCTTTGTTGGCAAAGTAATGTCTCTGCTTTTGACTATGCTATTTAGGTTGGTCATAACTTTCCAAGGAGTAAGCATCTTTTAATTTCATGGCTGCAGTCACCATCTGCAGTGATTTTGGAGCCCCCAAAATAAAGTCTGACTTTATTTAAAGAGAAATATTTATTTATTTATTTAAAGGGAAACTGTTTCCACTGTTTCCCCATCTATTTCCCATGAAGTGTTGGGACCAGGTGCCATGATCTTCATTTTCTGAATGTTGAGCTTTAAGCCAACTTTTTCACTCTCCTCTTTCACCTTCATCAAGAGGCTTTTTAGTTCCTCTTCACTTTCTGCCATAAGGGTGGTGTCATCTGCATATCTGTGGTGATTGATATTTCTCCTGGCAATCTTGATTCCAGCTTGTGCTTCTTCCAGCCCAGCGTTTCTCATGATGTACTCTGCATAGAAGTTCAATAAGCAGGGTGACAATATACAGCCTTGGCATACTCCTTTTCCTATTTGGAACCAGTCTGTTGTTCCATATCCAGTTCTAACTGTTGCTTCCTGACCTGCATACAGATTTCTCAAGAGGCAGGTCAGATGGTCTGGTATTCCCATCTCTTTCAGAATTTTCCACAGTTTATTGTGATCCACACAGTCAAAGGCTTTGGCATAGTCAATAAAGCAGAAATAGATGTCTTGCTTTTTCCATGATCCAGCAGATGTTGGCAATTTGATCTCTGGTTCCTCTGCCTTTTCTAAAACAAGCTTGAACATCAGGAAATTCACTGTTCACATATTGCTGAAGCCTGGCTTGGAGAATTTTGAGCATTACTTTACTAGCATGTGAGATGAGTGCAATTGTGCAGTAGTTTGAGCATTCTTTGGCATTGCCTTTCTTTGGGATTGGAGCCTCATCTAAATTTTTTTTGCTCATTTACATATTTACCTTTTCATGTTAGAATGTAAGCACCACAATAATAGGAACTTTCTTCTTCTCTCCTATATTGCCAATGCCTGTTGGCACATTGTAAGCATTAAATGAATGAATGAAATCCTACAAGATTTCTTTACCATATAACATGCACTCTGCTCATTCTCCTGATAAACTCTCTCATTAAGTTATCACAATAACATTGTGGAGGATACTCTATTATTGCCCCCATGTTACAGAGGGATAATGTTTAAGGCACAGAGAGATCAAGTGTTCAGTTATAGCAGGTAACTGGTGGTACTGGGGTTTGGTTCCAAGCCTGCACTTTAAACTCCCACCATCACTTTTTAGACTGATGCTCTGTATTGTACACTTCAGGTTATTTATTATAATCAATTAGGTTTTCTATTAATTTTACACGTGGCAACTTCCTCTCAACTAGATAATAGTTTCCTTGATGACAAAAATGTGGCTGTGTTGTGTGGATTTGTGCCAGGAGGAGTTTTGAGAATAAGTGTCCGTTGTTTTTGCCCTGCCAGTATCTATTCACTTTTCTGGTATCAATACCTGAATTTTGCTTGAGGAATACCCTGTCACTTCACCCACTGTCACTCCAGGTGGTTTGGGTGGAGTTATCCCAAGATCCAAGAGTGGGAGAGCCTGATACAGGACTGTATAATCAATCTACTCCAGTCCCTGGACAGTAACTTGCTCAGGAATAAACATATGACTCAAATCTATCCAATCATAATGAGTTAGACTTAATGCCTTGAGGATGTAAATTGGAGAGCCCACTCCGCTTCCCACCCCCCGACTCCCATTAAAAGGGAAAAAAAAGATGAAGCCAATACTGAGGAAATCAGAATGGAGAGTTGGAGAGAAGCCAGATTCCCAATAATACTATTTGAGCACCTGCATTGAGCTAGCCTCAAACCGTGATCTCCTCTGTCCCCTTTAGTTAAATGGACCAATCCATTTATTTTGTTCTTAAGCCAGTTTCAGCTGCATTTCTCTTCCCTTTACACTGGAAAGAGCCCTGATTCATGTAGTTCTCCATAAATGCCTGTTGATGGTTGACTGGCCATGTGGACATGCAACTTGTACCTAACCCAAGAGTGCATCCTTGTAGCCTGACTAGAGGCAGAAGCATGTCTTATGTGCCTTGAAGAAAATCTCACCATGTACCTGCCTCTGCTCTCTGCTTTCAGACCATGACTCTGTGTGAGGGCGGGCACTTCTTTCTCCTGTGGTGGTAATGATGAATCAGATGGAATGGCTGCTGATGCTTGGATGTCAATTAGTGAAACTCTAACTGCAGGGAAACCTCTCAGACAGGTCCTAAGTGTCTTAATCTCTCAGTAGGCTTTCTCCTCTAAAGGCTTAGGTGGCTGATAGTGTGTTTGAGTTGCTGATCCTTTCTTTGATCACGCCTTATAGGATTATTCTGTAATGAGATGGTGCCGAGGAAGTGAGGCTGTGATTTGGTTGTCGTACTCATGCTTAGGCAAACTCCATCCTTTCAGTTTTCTTCCTTCTTCTTTTGCTCCCTTCAGTGGCATAGAAACCCTTCAGTGGCATTCTCACCAAAGCACATAACTTTTGATTCCTCCAGCTCTCACCAAACTGTAGAAGAGTCAGAGGGATCCTCAAACAGGAAAATAGGATTTATCAGTTCCTTGCATACCCAGGGCACTTTCCCCTTGTTATCATCTTATTTCAAAACCATGACACCTGATCCTTATGGCAATGTGGGGGTAGTCAGGGTTAAGTGTTACTACTTCCAATTTACAGAAGAGGAAAATAAGGTTCAGAGAGAGAGAGAGCGCTACAGGACAGCAGATCCATTCCAAGACCAGTACTCTCATTTCCTTACTGCAACAGGACCCTCTGACCACCCAGGTCTTTGGAACAGCAGATGGTCAGTAATACTTCTTATTCTTCCAGACCAGGCTCTGATGGTGTCTCTTCTAGGCTGTCTTCATACACGACCTAGCTGGAAAAGATCTCTTGTCAGAACCTGTGTGGCACCCCTCCAGGTATTCCTATGCTTTCATCATTTTCTACCTTGTATATAATGATCTGTGTATAGTTTTATCTTCTTTCTGAGAATTTAAGCTCCCTTGTCCCCTCAGCACATAGATAGCAGAGTGTTTGATCTATGCTGGGTATTTGGGGAATGTTTACTGAGAGTGTGAACAAGTAAATAAATGCTTAATTTTTTTCTTTTTTATAAGAGTGGCAGGAGGTGACCACTCCTGTAAGGTGTATTCCAAGGGTCCAGAATTGTTTCTTCAGTACCTAGAGGACCGTTAGGTGGAAGAAGGATTGAACTTGTTCTCACGACCCTAAAAGGCAGAAATAAGCCCAATGGGTAGACATTTCAGAGGAACATGTTTCAGCTCATTGTAGGATTTCCTGTAACCAAAGCTCTTGAAAGGTGGTGGATATGCCTTATAAGGTAGTTAATATGTGTAATTGAAGGCATGAAAGCAGATTTGGGGTGACGATGAGTGCAGAGGACATTCCAGCATCTTAGGAGGGGTTAGGCTTCTAGGTTCAAGAGATCTTCATTGTGGTTGGTCGTGGAATGCTCTAGGGAGAAAAACTTGTACTCAAAAGGTAAATCTTACTCAGTTGATACCCACATAGATGGTGGTCACAATGACTAAGAATGTGGGCTTCAGCGTCTAAATCCTGGCTTTGCTACTTGCTAATGTGTGACCTTGGCAAAGTTACTTAATGTCTCTGAACCTTGGTTTCCTGATCTGTAAAATGGTGATGGTAACAATATCCACCTCATTGGGAGAGTGTGTAGTCATGCACACAAAAAGGAAACATATCCTGGCACAGAGAAAGTGCAGGATTATTATTATAATTGCTATTACCACCACTCTTCCCCTTCCACCATGATCCCTAGCCTGAGTGTGATCTGCGCTTCCTGGGGGCTGTGTCCATTCTTCCTCTTGGTAACATCTCAGAGGTCCCGGCAGGGCTCTCAGAGTCCCTGCAGTGTTTGCCTTTGAGCAGTTAGCTGACAGCTGACTTTGAGATTGGAGATCTGAGCCTTTGAGGCCTCCAGCCACTTTCCAAAGCCAACAGTGCAAGATAAAAACACAATATCCTTTCTCTACTCTCCTGGGATCCTGGTTGCTGCCGCTCATTAAAGTCAGTTTTCTTCTAATTTTCAGAAGCAAGGGGTCCTTTTTTGTTTTAAAAGCTTCATGTCTAACATTGGGTTCCCAAAAGGCTGTTGGCAGTTTCTTCAGTTTCCCCCCAAATCCCTGACCTGAATTTCCAGTGCTTGGGTTATTAGTGCATCAACAAAACATGTACTCTGGGATCAGAAAATCCATTCTTGTCCTTTGGCCATTTAGAACAGGGCAAGAGGAGATTTCCAGTTTCCAGGCAATCCTTTGGTTGAGAGCAAGGTTGCTCCCAGACTCATTCTCTGTCCTGAGAGATTTGAGATTTAATAATTTAGTTGCTAAGTCATGTCCAACTCTTTTCAGTCCCATGAACTGTAGCCTGCCAGGTTCCTCTGTCCATGGGATTCTCCAGGCAAGAATACTGGAGTGGGTTGCCATTTCCTTCTCCAGGGCATCTTCCCAACTCAGGGATCGAACCCGGGTCTCCTGCATTATAGGCAGATTCTTTACTGTCTAAGGCACCAGGGAAGCCCTCTTGAGATTTAACAAGTGTGGAAAAAATTGACTCAAAGACTCTCTTATATAATTTTTCTTTTATATAAGCTCCTTGATAAGAAATGATTACATACAGTAGGTGCTTAGTAAATGTTTTATCTACACGATATCTCCATTTTAAAGGAGAGGAATGAAGTAGTGTTTTAATTTCTGTTTTAAATGTACAGGAAAAAGGTCACAGTAACTCAGCCCACCCAGCTATTAAGGGATAGAGTTGAGACTCTAAGTCTGACCCCCAAACTTGGATCACTTTAAAGTGAATCATGCTGTCTTCTATTAGGAGGGCTATAAATGAGGATTTATTATTTATATTATTATTTATTATTTATATAATGCATTTAACAAATGAACAGAACACAGTTGTAGAAACCCCAGACTCATATGATGACCTATCCGTACAATGGGCTAATGTGTACACCTTCATGTTTATGACTCAGGCCAACCCAGACATCAAAGTTCATATCCTTGATTTATAAGTAGGAACAAATAGACTCCAGGAAGTGAAGGAGTTTACTCAAAGTAGTAAAACAGCCCCAAGAAGCAAAACAGGATGCAAAACACTGCTTCCTAAACCTTTTGAAAGTGAAAGTCGCTCAGTTGTGTCTGACTCTTTGCGACCCCATGGACTATACAGTCCATGGAATTCTCCAGGCCAGAATACTGGAGTGGGTAGCCTTTCCCTTCTCCAGGGGATCTTCCCAACCCAGGGATTGAACCCAGGTCTCCCACATTGCAGGTGGATTATTTACCCACTGAGCCACAAGAGAAGCCCAAGAATACTGGAGTGGGTAGCCTATTCCTTTTCTAGGTGGATCTTCCCAACCCAGGAATTGAACTGGGGTCTCCTGCATTGCAGTCAGACTCTACCAACAGAACTATCAAAATGTACCACCTAAACCATTTAGATGGTGCATTTTTCATCATATCACATCACATCACAGTTATAGCCCTCCAAGAAAGAAATTTTTAAAAATCACCCTCAAAATATACCTTCTTTAACTTTTTTCAAAGCACTTTGAGGAATCCTAGTGGGGTCTCCCTATGATCCACCAAGCCTGGCAGGGTGGACTCTCAATACCCTGTTTTAGTAATGACAGACCCGAGGTCAGGAGGTTTGCCTCTTGTCAAACAAGAGGGTGATTGGGCAAGAAAGGTTAAAAGCAGCTGTTCTCACATACGTGAGGCTCTGCTCTGGTTCTCCTCTGCTTCATTTTTTTTGTTTTGCCCACTTTCCCCATCCCTTGAGTTGTTAGGTTTCTTTTAACCACTCAGGGTCTCCAGTCCAGTGCTTCCTTGGGCTTCCTCTTTCTAGTCACTCATTTGGTCCACACACTGAATGTCAGGTAGTTGGTGAAGAAGAGTTGACCTGAAAACCAGTTCTCCTGCCTACCCCTCACCCCCCCACTCCTTTTATCTCTCTGAAACCTATTTACTGGTACCTGTCCTACCCCTAAGGGTTTTATAGATACACATTTAAGTTGATGGTAACCTAAAGTGTTAACCCCTGTGTAACAGAGGTCACTGTGAGAATGGGAAAAAGTCAACAGCAAGTTCTTAGAGACGAGGAGAGAGCTTGATGTTGAGGTTATGAGATCAGTCTTTGGAGTCAGATAATGTGTGATTGTGTGTGATCCCTTATTAACTGTGTGATCTTAGGCAAGTTAGTTAAATCTTTCTAGCCTTGTTTCCCAGTGTAGTAAATGTGTCCAATTTATAGAGTAACCTTGTGAAGATTATAGGAGGTAACTAATATAAACTGTTGAGCATAACGCATGTATTATTTTATTACTATAGTAAATGCTAAATAAATGGTAGCACCATTAATTGGGTAGATAAGACTTACATAAAATAATTCAGATATGAAGCAGACACTATTTGAACAACTGCAGAATCTCCAGTGCCTATTTCAGAATCTGGCAGAAAGTTGAGGTTCTAGGTCTATCTCTGTGGGTTCATTCATGCGTGTTCAATTGCTAAGTTGTGTCTGACTCTTTGTAATTCCATGGACCATAGCCCACCAGCCTCCTTTGTCCATGGGATTTCCCAGGTGAGAACACTGGGATAGGTTGCCATTTCCTTCTCCAGGGGATCTTCCTGAACCAGCTATCGAACTCCTGTCTCCTGCATTGGTAGGTGGGTTCTTTACCACTGAGCCACCAGGGAAGACCTCAATATCAATGGGTATCACCTATTAAATGCTTTTCTTGCTCCAGGAATATGCTAAGAGTTTGGTGTGCCTTGTGTCAATTAATCCTCCAACAACCCGTGAGGAGTGTATTCTGGGCCTCTAACAGCTAAGGTTTGGAGAGTTCGTCATTCATGGTCACGTGTAATCTAAAGATGACACACTACTATAGTCAAGGTGGTATCTGCCTCCCAAACCTGTGTTCACCCTCTAATTTGAGGAGTGAGTTATTCAGTCACACAACATTTCTCCTGGGAGAGGTGCTGGATCTAAAATGGCACAGTCCCTCCCCAAAAGGATTCATCAGTTGGGAAGTAGACTCCAGTAACATGGGGAAGGATGACGAGGTCCATGAACAGAGCAGCACCAGAGCTGTGAGCACACTCCAAGGGACTTGTTGGCTTCTGGAAAGTGAAAGTGATAGCCACTGATAGTCGTGTCCAACTCTTTGCAACCTTGTGGACTGTAGCCTGCCAGGCTTCTCTGTCCATGGAATTCTCCAGGCAAGAATACTGGAGTGGGTTGCCGTTTCCTTCTCCAGGGAAATCGTCCCAATCCAGGGATCAAACCTGGGTCTCCCTCAATGCAGTCAGATTCTTTACTGTCTGAGCTCCTGGAGGAGGTGGAATTCAGACTTTGGAGACAGGTGAATGGTAGACCAATGAGAGGAGGGCATGCTAGATAGTCAGCTTACCTGGGGCCAGGAGTAGGGGCAGAACTCCCTTGGGAGATGGCCTGTGGGTCTCCACAGAGGGTATGGAGGAGAGCAGTGAGGAATAAAGCGTAAGAGCAAAGTGAAGGCCAAACTGCACAAATGTTCAAGAGCAGCTTAATGAGGGCTAAGGCAAGCTGGGCCAAGTCGAGTTAGAAATTAACACAGACTTGAAAATGTGGGAGCTCACACACAGAAAGTATCTGCTAGAGCGTGGGAAGGCCACAATGAATTTGAACCATTTTTTATTTTTTGGAGACCATCTTCCATGCTGGAAAGGAAGCTGTGAATGTCAGGTAGGTGGGCTGGGTCAGGAGAGGTCATTTTAGGGAGTGGAAGTTTGGAGTCGTCTGATATAAGACACAGGGTCTCAGCTCTCTTGTCCCCCTTCTCGCCCCAGGGAATGTGCACATGCAGTGAGATAAGGTGAACTGTCTGCAAGCCTCAAAGCCTTGTGTGCACTGCATGGTGATGATAACTGAGGGGGCAAAAGATGGGCTGGGTCTCTCTGATGATTCTGCTGAGGGCCAGTCCTGCTGCTTCCATGGGGCTCCCGGAAGAGGCCCCGCTGGGTGTTTTCTGCAGCTGCATTGCAGCCACACCACCTTACAGTGTTATTCCACCAACCAATTGAGAGGTTATTGAGTTATCGAACACTCTGGGAGCACTGCAGGTGGGAGGCAGCTCCCGCAAACCGCATTTGCTTCTCTGTGATTACATTGCAGTCTGTAAAGGAGAACAGTTCCCATATTTATGTGTGGGTTTCCAAATGGAAGTGAGAGCAAGCAATTGAGCATATGATACCCTCTTCTTTCTTTCTCTTTAAAAATTACCATCAGTGCTGTTCTAGGCCTGGGCCAGTTCTGTGCCGTATAATACATTTGGTGGCCTTGGAGAACTGGCCCTCCATCGGTAGGTGTGGTCTCAGTACAGGGCAGCAGGGTTGAGCACTGAGAGCACTTAATTTGAAGCCAGACAGAGTCACCCAAATGAGACCACCCCAATTACTTCCCTTCACTTTGGCTGGAACTAGAGCAACTCAGTATGGTCAATACTGATCTGTCATGGTAACTAACAAGAATGTATGTCATTGGTTAAGCAAACAGAAGGACAATCACTGACACTTAAATCATTCAGGACTTAAGTCATTGAAACATTCTGAAGCCAGGAATGCACGAAGGTAAATGAGAAATGGGTCTTCAGTGGCACAAAAGTCAGGAGCCATCAGTCCTCATTTTCTCTCTGATCCTATGGGTCTTCTCTAGAAACCCTGGTCCAATCTCCTTATCTCCCTCTCAGAGAAGACCCTAAACATATGGCCTCGAGCATCCATTGATTTGGGGAACACTGAGAAAACAAGAAGGCTGGTATCCACAGCCTGCGGCATGCTATTCCAGGCCCTTCATAGCTTAGAAGTCATATCTCTTTTGTTCCATCTTTCTGTACTCTTTTGTTTTCAGTTGGTCTAAAGTGTTCTTTCTGAATTTGATGGCTAATGAAATGTTAGACACCATTCAAAGTCCTGCTGAAAAAGACCACTTCCTCTCTATAGCTTCTCCTGCACTCCGTCTGCGTGGTTCTCTCTTGCTTGTACGAACCTAGGGCCCTTGGCTTGTGTTAGAGCAGTTTCCAGACTTTGGGCTTCGTGGGTCTGGTGTCTGGGAATATGGTTTACATGGACAAAGATGTGGAAATGAAGTATGTGGTAAGGCAGTTGTTTGCACTTCAGTATTTCTGTTTATACCAAGAAGGTCTCCTGTTGGTGCTGCTATGACTTCACACTTTTTTGCCACTCACCAGTTTCTCATTTTGAAATAACGGCATGGGACAGAGCAGGCCTCAGGCCCAGAGTGGTTGTAGGTAGCTAGAATTTAATAGCACTCATTTAATTACATGGTTTTTATTTCGGTTCATCTTCTGATTTTGGCCAGTAATATGGGTTTTCTGTTTATAAAAATGTTATAATATTAAAAAAGAAGCTATGGAAGTAAGGAAAATGAGTTGATGGACAAAAAGGATTAAATAATAGAAATTTTCTGCAGCTGAGGCAAGTGTCGTGGAAGTCATACGCAGTGACCAAAATTTAACTGAAATGAATTCTGTAGGAGGAGAATTGATTGTGCATCCTCTTCTCTCAGGTCTGGAGGGCAGAGGTTATGTCTCATTCATCTCTGAGGTCTCCTAGGTAGGAGATGGCAAGGTGCCTTCTGTAGGTCAGATCTGCTCCACTGCCTGGTTTTGTGTGGCCCGCCGGCTGGGAACAGCTCTTACATTTTTTACCAAGGTTGAAAACAATTGAAAGAATAATATTTTGTGACACGTGAAAATTATATGAAATTCAAATATAAGTTCTTTTGTAAATACAGCTACTTCCATTTATTTATGTAGGTCTATGGCTGCTTAGATCCAACCAGTCCATCCTAAAGGAGATCAGTCCTGGGTGTTCATTGGAAGGACTGATGCTGAAGCTGAAACTCCAGTACTTTGGCCACCTCATGTGAATAGTTGACTCATTGGAAAAGATCCTGATGCTGGGAGGGATTGGGGGCAGGAGGCGAAGGGGCGACAGAGGATGAGATGGCTGGATGGCATCACCGACTCCATGGACGTGAGTCTGAGTGAACTCTGGGAGTTGGTGATGGACAGGGAGGCCTGGCGTGCTGCGGTTCATGGGATCGCAAAGAGTCGGACACGACTGAGTGACTGAACTGAACTGAACTGATGGCTGCTTTCATGCCACAAGGGCAGAGTTGAGCATTTGTGACAAAGATGGCACAGCCCACATGCCTGAAGTGTTTACTGTCTGGCCCTTTGTAGAAAAAGTTCACAAACCCCTAGACTCAGGAGGCCTGGTGTAGGCCCCTGCACTTTTACTTAGCCCCCAGGTGACCTTGGGCACACCAAGTCCATTCTCCCCGCTTCAGGTCTCCATTTATTATGAATGGATCTAATGATACTACCTGCCTCTTAGGACCATTGTGAGGACTGGAAGCATGTGAATCTGCTTCATAAGCATGAAAGCATTATAAAAAAGAGATATTTTGATTTTCCTCAATAGTTCTAGCTTTCGTCACAGACATTGTGCATTCATAAATACCCATTCCAGTTCCTCATGCTTTCTAATGGAATCTGGAAGTCTTTCTAAGCTAAGGAGGGAGTATTTGATCTTATTTTTCTGCTTCTAACATTTATTATCTGGTTATTTACCATGATTTCAGGTGCTTTTTTCCCCCTCCTCTCTTACTGGTAACTGAGAAGCACTCTCTTTCCTCTTTCTTTTGAATTTCTTCATCTTGACCTTGGTAATCAACTCTACTACAAACCCAGGACTCCAGACCAAATTGTGCTTAAGGAAATACTATCAGATCTGAAGCAAGAAAGTATTTTTCCTTAGTATTGTCCTAGATCTGCTGAGTGCTCTAAGAACACTTTCTTTTTTTTTTTTTCTGACTATGCCATGTAGCGTGCAGGGTCTTAGTTCCCCAACCAGGGGTCAAACTGACGCCACTGCCAGGGAAGTCATTGAGAATATTCTTAACTTCTCTTTGCCTTTTCACATAGAATTTGCTCAGGCAGGGATATTTGCATGAAATTGTGTGTTTGTATGTGTGTATGTAAGAGATAGTATTTGGATGAAAGATGCTGTAAGAAATTATTTGGCCTTTATTGAGCATTTACTATGTGCTGGGTGCATGCTAAAGGATTTTATAGTCATTGTCTCATTTAATCCTCTCCATAGTATTAAGAGAAGATAACATGATTATTCCTACTTAATAGACTGGGACTGAGGTTGAAGTCACTTGCCCACTGTCTCTTAGCAAGAGAGAGATGGTACTGGGAGCTGTGTCTGATTACTCTAGAACTTATAGGCTTAACAGTAACAATATACATTTAATCCTTGAACATGAAGGTTAGGGGAGCTGACCTCTGCACAGTTTGAAAATCTGTGTAAATTATATGAAGTGAAGTGAAGTGAAGTGAAGTCGCTCAGTCGTGTCCGACTCTTTGCGACCCCATGGACTGTAGCCTACAACGCTCCTCCGTCCGTGGGATTATCCAGGCAAGAGTACTGGAGTGGGTTGCCATTTCCTTCTCCAGAGGATCTTCCCAACCCAGGGATTGAGCCTGGGTCTCCTGCATTGTAGGCAGATGCTTTACCATCTGAGTCACCAGGAAAGTCTCATCATCTACCAGTTTCCTCTGTTCCATATTTTTCCATATTGGTGGATTCAACCAATCCTGGATTGTGTAGGGTTGTAGTCCTTGGAGAACAAAGTCTAAATCCACTATCTTCCAATGTGCCTGGAAGTCACATAATAAAATCTCTATCAGTATTTCTTTATTGAATGAATTAACAGGATATGGAAATATTCCCCCTCTACTTTGCTCCCTGGGCTTCTCAGTGGTAAAGAATCTGCCTGCAATGCAGGAGACATGGGTTTGATCTCTGGGTCTAGAAGATCCCCAGGAGAAGGAAATGGCAACCCACTCTAGTATTCTTGCCTAGAGAATTCCTGGACATAGAAGACTGGTGGTCAGTCTGTGGGGTCTTGAAAGAGTTAGACATGACTGAGCACAGACAGACAGGTAGTATTTACTATTAAAAAAATCTGCATGTTAGTGGACCCATGCAATTCAAGGTCAACTGTACAGCTACCCTTGCCCAGCAAGCTCCCTCTGAGCCCCTCTTGGTGCTCCAAGCATCATGTGCTTCGCCCACTCCAGTCCTCGTGACATTGCATCATGACTGCCTGTGTAGTTAGAGTCAATCTCCCCAATAAGCCTCGAAGCCTGAGGAAGGCAGGGACCTGGCTTTCTTCTTTGCTGTATCAGGAGAAGGACTCAAAGGAGTGGGCATCTGCAAATGTTAATCAAATAGATGAATAAGTAAATGAGTATAGTGAGCATTTATATTGCTGAAAGCATTCACCTAGAATCTAAGGGAAAGGAAGATGATGCAGTCATATTTCTTTTCAGCTGCAGATTCTTCTGTTGCTAGGCAAGCCTTGGGAAAACAAAGGCAAAAGGAAGTTAAAGAGCCTCAGTTTTCATTTCAGCTGGAAAAAACAAGGCAACAAGATATATTATTTAATTTAAGAAAGGAGGAAAAAAGTTGCATGTAGTGTATTTCTTTCCCACTAATCCAGTATTTCTTCAGTTTTAGTGTTTTGTATCCTAGCTTTATGATTGCTGTCATATCGGGGAACCAGCTATATTGTTTACTTAATATTTTAAAAAAATCAGTTCCCTTTAAAAAGCATACGTATATTTATTTTAAAAGGATCTTTATATACTACGATAAATGGGAAGCCTTTACCACTTGCTTTAAGAAGTAGGCGATGTGAAAGTAAATATAACAAAAATAGAAAAAGTAATTACATTCTTGCAGATATTGTTGCCTAAGGGACCTCAGCCAGGGCCTGCTTTTTTTTGTTGAAAAGGATGATTAAGAAGTGGCAGTAGAGTGTTAGAAAGACACACTGGTACCAAACGGAGACTTTCTTCTTCATAATGAGAAGGTTTTAAGGAGAGTTGGAAAGGAAATAACTTTTTCACGAAGTGACTCAATGTGATTTAACGTCGTGTCTGCGTCTTACCCCAAATCATCTCCTGTACCGCACGAAACGGGTGTTGCACTGATTGGAAAATGCTGAGTCAGTGAAAGGAAGCCTTCTCTCTCCTAGAGTGTGATATCTCGGACAATCCTACTAAAAGCTGTTTTCCTTCTGAAAAGAAACAGGATGGTTTATTCCTTCCTATCTCCACTTATAGCTTTGTCCCCAAGAGAAGGGAGAGGAGAAAGGCAAGCTTAGCAATGGCTGGGACCCTTTCACCCAGGGCCATCTGTGCTCCAAAGTCTTCTGGCACTGCCACCTCCCCCTACCACCTGCCCTGCCCCCAGGCCACACTGGATGGCCTGGAAGTGAGTGGCAACCCTACGACATCAAGGGGCCTGGAAACCTCTGCAAACAAAGCAGATCCACTTCAAGTCACCTCTTCAGCCAGAACATTTTATTCTAGTGAAATCTCTCTCCTGCCCCAATTCACTCACTGCAAAAACCAACATAATTTATCTTCTGGAAGGAAGGGTGCAGACTTCAGCCTGGTTTTTTTTTTTTTTTTGGCTAAAGTAACTGCTCAGCCTGTCACTTGAAGGAAAAGGGGGAAAAAAAAGCTTAGAGAAGGGTGCCAAATTGCAAGCTTGGAAATAAAAATCAACATGGGCATCATCTCAAAGGTTGAGATCGCCTTAGTGCTCTTGAGAGAGAGGAAAGAAGATTTCCATATCAATGTTTTGCTTGTCCTATTTTATTTGTAATCAGACTTTAAGAAATGCTATGAGTCTTAGGATCAGGGAATCTTGGAATTCCTTGCACTCCCTTAGAGGGAGGGAGGGAATTAATATTTTCTGAGGACCTGTGTACTCGCAGGGTACAGCCCCCCTCCCCCTGCCATTGTCAACCCCACTGATAATCCAAAGAGGTAGAGGAAAGTCAGCCGTGATTCACAGGTCAGGAACACTTGCCCCAAGTTCAAACAGCCTCTAAATAGCAGAGCAAGTACTGAACTGCATTGTCCTGATTCTGAAATCTATGCTATTTGAACAGATGCCCTCCAAGAATCATGGGAACGGAACCCAAGATTTGGAAGGGCCTTGAAGGCCTCTACTTAATTCCGTCCAAAAGGATCTGCTACAGGGTCCCCAACAGATTAATTCAGCCTCCCTTTGACTCCTTGTCCTGTGGAGCCCACCCATTCCATTGACAAAGGACATTAATTGTTAGTGAGCTTTAACTGACTTAAGAATTGTCTTTCCCCTCTGCTTTCCTTAGTGACTTCCTTATCGCCCATGGACATCTCAACGCAGACCCTTGCAGTCGGGTTACCATCCCTGGCTTCCACAGCAAGGAGACCCCAGGAGATTGAACATTAAGAAATCTTGTTTTATATGGATACAGACCAAAACAGGATTGTTTTCCTTTCAAACCCATAAACCCTACAGGATTTATTCCATTCTTTTCCTGCTGCCAGGATTTTTAAAAAATATTTCCCTGACCAAGGAAGCTGTTTGTTACAGAGCAGATGAGAGGAGTTCAGGGTGATTTCTTTAGTCCGTGCTGGGGCTAAAGGCCTGTATTAGATTAGGCTAAAGGTGCTCACTTGCTGGAACCAGCTAACAGCTCGACCAAAACACCCCAGACCTCTCAGTAAGGCTCTGTGCAGATGGTAGCACCCTACCCTTCTTACACGTGGCGTGGTTGTCTACAGAGGCTGGAGACATACCCAGGAACAAGCCAGATAGCTGGGGTTTCCCTGCCACCTCTCCAGTGAGTGATGGTCCCCTGTCTGGGCCTGCTGGGTGCTGCTGGGGTCATATCTGGTCGAGAGAGAATAAAGAGAGAAAAACCTTGGGTTTCATTCTTTGTGCTGATTTATTCTGCTGTCTTGGTCCAGACCTTCCTCTCTTTGAGCCTTAGTTTCATTTTCTCTAAGAAGGGGATGACACTACTGACTTTCACAGATAATAGAGTTCCTGAAAAAGAGAAACTCACACATACTGAATCTACATCCTCCATTGGATACATGCAGTATGCAGCCTTGGGTTAAGCACAGCAGCCTCACACCTTCTATCAGAGGGCACAGAATTGTCAGCATTTGCTGCTCAGGACCTGTGGCCTCCTCTTCCCAGGATCTTGAATATTGTCCATGATTTCATGGTCACGCAACCCTGGTCTCCGGCAGTGTCTCATAACTCTGGATCTTTGGTCCCAGCCATGCCACCTCTGGGAGGCATTTCAGTGTTGGTTGCAAGACTTAATTACAAGTCCAGTCATGGGAGTGGGGGTCCATGGGACCTGGATTCTCAGAATGATCATGAACCCAGTATGTTCCTTTGGCAAGTTTCCTAACTGAACAGGTTTTTTGCTTTCTTTTAAGATTACTCTCCTTTTATAATTGAAGTTTGCTATGAGCCTGACATGAGGTGAAAAATGAGGAGGCTGTTTGTAAAGAAGCTTGGGACCATGAGGCAGTGCAAGGGGATGGTGAGGGATGACCCACGGCTGGACTTGCCTGGGTCTGAATCCTGTCCACGTGGTCCATATGGCTTCTGAACCTGTGACCTGTGACAAATTACCTAACTTTACTGCTGGAGGAAGAGGTTGAAAATACTCACCTCACAGCGTTGTTGTAAGGATTAAACTTTACATCTATTACTCACTGAGAACAGAGCTTGACATAGAGTTAGAATTCAATAAAAACTACTGCTGTGCCTTATATTCATATTTTTATTACCAGTAATGTGGGCTGTCAACTGTGTAAAGTGAAAACTTCAAGGGCTGGCAGAGAGGGATGAATCAGCAAGACTTCCTGGAGGAGGAAGTCTTTAACTGGTCCTTAGAGCCTAGTCAGTGGCGGGGAATTTCTAGGCAAAGGGAAGAATGCAGGCAAGTGCTAGAAACCAACAGTACTGGAGAGAGTAAGGTACATTAGGGAGACATCTACCTCTGAAATGCTTAGTTGCTGAATGTATTTTCTTTTCTCTGCCCTGAATCCCACATGTGTGTGTGGTAGGTGCTTTTTTGTTTGGCTCAGTCAGAACCAGGCTCTCACTGACCCCATTTTGGGGGAAAGGGGGAGAAAGAAGAGAGCAGGGTCTTCTCAATTAGTCAGGCCTGGGTTTAAATCCTGTCTCTGCTCTGACAGAGATACTTAAGGCTAAATGATGTAACCCCCTTGAGTTTCACTTTTCTGACTTGTAGGGATACTGAGAGATGATTGAAAGGAGGAGATTCCTTTTTCTCCCTTTCCATCCCCCCACGAATCTCCCTCCTATCCCCACCCTTCCTTCTCACCTCTCTCCACTCACTTTTTGGGAGAAGGAATCTCTCGCAGGGCTACAGTGCTACTTGCCACGAATGCACCTTGTTGCCAACTCTGATAGGGCACCACGCAGATGGAGCCATGGGAGATAACTGTAGATACCACTGAAAGAAAGTGAAGGAGAATGCCACAGAAGTGAAATAGTCCTCTATAACTCTCTAATTAATGTGCTTGTGATAGTTTTGTTTTGCTGTGTTATTTTGTTATACCTTTCCCGGGTTTTAGTCAAGTGGCAGTGTAAACAGCTTAGTACCATTACCATCTGCCTACGCATTGAATAAATGTATTTGTGTGTGTGTGTGTGTGTGTGTGTATAGGCTTCTCTGGTGGCCCAGCAGTAAAGACTCTGCCTGCCAATGTAGTAGATGCATGTTCGATCCCTGGGTCAGGAAGATCCCCTGGAGAAGGAAATGACAGCCCACTCCAGTATTCTTGCCTGGAGAATTCCATGGACAGAGGGCCTTGGTGGGCCATAGTCCATGAGGTCACAAAGGTTTGGACAGGACTAAGCAACTAAACAACAATATAGACACAGGTATAGATATAGATACAGATATAGATGTAAACTGCTTCCACTTAATCATTTAACTTTGTGAACTCTGATCTGGCTTGTCCCTTTCTTCTGAGAGACGAGGAAGCTGAGGTCAAGAGGGCAGAAGTGATTTGCTCAAGGTCACACAGTTGCTGGGCTAGACCACCTGGGTCTCAAAACTGAGCTCTCTTTCTGGCACAGAAAATGGTGTCTAAAGCAGAAGGACAGGAAGAAATACTTTGCAGGAAAAAGGGAGTTTGTCTCGTGGGCGAGGTCGAGTTTTCATACATTGTTTTGATTGTTTAGTCCGCAATGAGTGCTCCTCCCAGGATCCTGCAGATTGGATGTTTCTCACCACTCTTTTAGGCTTGGTGAAAAAGAGAAAAACAAAAAACCAAAAAAATGATCCCAGCCCTGAATTTCCCTGAGAACCTGCGGCTTCGGCTCCCCAGCCTCTGTGCAGGGCCCCTCCTGTGGGCAGGTTTTTAAGCATGATGAATTGCTGTGGTCAGCGCGGCAGCACGCCCTGCCTGGGGGAGCCTGTGCTCGGCTCTGTGGCCAGCCTGCATCTCTCCAGCAGGACAGCCTGCTGCATGCGTCCCCGCTAGGCACTGTCACCGCTGCTGCGTTCCCTCCATCCCAGCAGAGGCATCACAAATCACCGGAAGGGATGTGTCCACCCCCTGGCCTGGCAGAGCGGAGAGAGGAGGTGGGTGTTGCAGAGTCGGGAGAAATTGCTTCTGGTCACCTGGGGCTTGAATCACCCTCACTGGACTGGTTAGATTTTGCAGTATGTCTTGAAGGAATGGACTCGACTGGAGGTTGTGCTATAGAAGTGCCCGGGGCCCTGGTTACTCTGTCCCATAGACACAGCCAACCCTTTGCTATTCATTTAGGTCTTTCAGGAAGCATTTGTTGAATCCCTAAAGCTCTGCTGCACGCAATGGGGGATACAGAATTCAAAGACCAGTCTGACCTTCTGTACTTGTGTGCTGGTTGAGGAGCATGTTCACAAGTCAATAATGTTATAAGCCTGTGGGAGAGACATGAATGTTTATTGACTGCCTGCTGTGTGCCAGGCGTTGGTGTCTTATGGTTGTAGTTCACTGGCCAGTGAGCTCAAGGGGTCTGGAAGAAGGAAAAATGTCAGTGGAATGTGAAATTTCATCATCCCAACAGCAACTGATACTCGTTCATCACCTGCATGGAGTCAAACACGTGATGTGAAAACCTTGTTATCACCCTGTGAGTGAGGGACAATTGTCATCCCACTTCACTCATGGGCCTAGAAAGAACCGTACGCCCTCCTGGGTCACCAGCTGCTAAGTGGTGGGGCTAAGGTCAAGCCCCATGTCTCTTTGACTCCAAGGTCTCAATCCCCAAAGACTGATTCTTCTGGTGGGAACTGACTTTGAAGGGCAGGCAAATCCCAGAGGAGGGTCTCAGGGGTTGAGCCTCTGCAAAAGTTGCCACTTTCCTAAATGTGGCAGGCTTCCTTCCTCTTCCAGAGACAAAAGAAAACTGGTAGTACTAATAAAACCCTCTATTTGCCCCCTGGGCCTTTAGGCTGCCTCGTTGTTCAGAGCATGAACATTGACTTCTCCATCATTAAACTTGTTTTTTTGTGAGGAACGAGTAAGAACTGATCCCATCTTCCCAAGCACATTTTCTCCCTTTGCCCTGTGATGGCCCAGCTTCCCCCCGCCACAACCCCATATCCTGCATGACTTCAGGTGAGTTACCTGACTTTACTGAGACTCAATTTCTTTATAAATTGGGGTGATGGTAGCTGCCTTTAAAGGTGCTTTGAGATTTAATAAGATAATACTAAGTTCCTAGAGTAAGGTCAATCTAGTTAACTTTTTTTTTAAGATTTATTTATTTTGACTCTGCTGGTCTTCGTTGCTGTGTGTGGGCTTCCTCAGGTCGTGCAGGGGCTACTCTCTGGTTGTAGTCTATGGGGCTTCTCGTTGTAGCAGCTTCTTTTATTGCCGAGCAACAAAGGACTCTAGGGCTCATGGACTTCAATAGTTGCGGTGCACAGGCTTAGTTGCTCCGGGGCATGTGGGATCTTCCTGGACCATGGATCAAACCCGTGTCCCCTGCATTGGCATACAGACTCTTATCCACTAGATCATGATGGAAACCGTAGTTAACTTTTCTTAAGTATTATTCTGTACTTTATATTTTGCCTGAATTTCGGAATTTGGTTGCTGTACTAGATGCTAACTTCACCCCTTCTCTGCCCCTGCCCTGACTCCAAGTTATTTTTAACCTTACAGAATCTAAATATCAGGCCTGAAATAAGGTTTGAAGCAAAAATGAATGAGTGTCTAAAGAGTTTTTTCATTATTTATATGGGGCAATAGTGAGCAGCCCCTCATGCTTTAGTAAATTATATTTTTATTTGCTTGTTTATTTTTTCATTCTTATCCACCCACTTACCTTTTCCTACTAGGGATGAGTAACTGTGCCTAGAATGAATATATATATATATTTTTAATTGGAGATGTTTAAAAGTACATGTAGTAAGGAATGATAAACAAACTTAACACCCAGTTTTAGCAGTTATTGACATTTTGCTAATCTTGTTCTGACTATCCCTCTACTTTTTTGAAAAGCTGGAGCATTTTAAAGTAAATGCCATTAAATAAATAAATAAAGTAAATGCCAGAATCATGTCATTTTAGCTGTAAATTCTTCCTAACTAGCTTAACTGATAATGACTTAAAATATTATGGTTAGTAGTAATTATAATAACCCCTTAATATCACCTATAACCAGTCACATTTAAATTTCACAGATTGTTTCAAAGCTGCCCTCGAATAGTTGATTGTTGATATCACTTTAGCCTGTTTGAAATTGGGTTCTTTTGTTGATGATCATGTATTAAGAACTTAGTTGATTGCTTCTTCGTATTGTTATTTAAGTTGTTCTTTTAGCCCCAGTATTTCCTATTAAGTGGTATTAGGTCTAGAATGTGATTATATTCAGACTCAATATTTTAGGTTAGATGACCTTATAGGCAGGTATGGTGAATGGGTTCCTTCTTTTCTACCACATTCCAGGCATGTAATGTCACGTTGTCCTAAGCTCCATGACGTCAGCCTGGTTCCCACCATGACAACTTTTCACCTGCTGCTGCTATGTCACTTCAGTCATGTCCGACTCTGTGCGACCCCATAGACCTCATAGATGGCTAGTGGGTTTCATACACTGATGATCTTGTCTAGATCATCTTCTCATTAGTAGTTAAAAGATGGTGACTTTCTAATTCTTTCATCCTTTCAGGCTCTGTTTTTTAATGCATTTTCTACCCTAATTTTTTTTTTTTTTATATAGTATCCAGCAGCTTTCAAATGTGGACCTGTATGGGGGTTCCCAGTAGTTTGGAGTTGGGCTGGCTACATAAAAATCAGTGGGGATCTTTATAAAAATATAGATCTTAGGGTTCATCTAGTCGAAGCTATGGTTTTTCCAGTAGTCATGTATGGATGTGAGAGTTGGATTGTAAAGAAAGATGAGCACCAAAGAACTGATGCTTTTGAACTGTGGTGTTAGAGAAGATTCTTAGGAGTCCCTTGGACTGCAAGGAGATCCAACCAGTCTATCCTAAAGGAAATCAGTCCTGATTATTCATTGGAAGAACTGGTGTTGAAGCTGAAACTCCAATACTTTGGCCACCTGATGCAAAAAACTGATTCACGGGAAAAGACCCTGATGCTGGGAAAGATTGAAGGCAGGAGGAGAAGGGGACGACAGAGAATGAAATAGTTGGATGGCAGCACTGACTCAATGGACACAGATTTGAGTAAGCTCCAGGAGTTGGTGATGGACAGGGAAGCCTGGCGTGCTGCAGTCCGTGGGGTCACAAGGAGTCAGTCACGACTGAGAGACTGAACTGAACTGAGGGTTCCACTCTGGGGTTTCTGACTTAATAGATCTGGAGAAGGAAGAAGTGCTCTTAGTTTTTATTAGAAACCAAGTTGCTGAAACATAGCCAGTTGAGGAGAGCGGAGCTCTTAAACCCATCACTGCTTAACATTGCAAAGGACCATGTTTGCCATCATGTATGCATGTCCTTGTTTGATGGGACACCAGACTGGAGACAGACAGCAAGGGTGACAGAGGCTGAAATGAACTTGGACTATTCCAGGTTTCCTGTGGGTCCCCCATGCTGCCCTTCACTTGGGATTTATGGCTGTGCTTTCCTTTGCTGATCCTGGTCTCCCTCATTGCATGAGCCTCAGAAACTTCAAATTGCATTAATATACTATTCCTTTGTGCCTCTCCCCTGTCTAGATCTAATTACTCTGAGCTGTTGGGACTTGAGCATGATGACAAAGGATTTTCTAGGATTATTCTCAACATGTGACATTCAATTACCACTCCCCAGGAGGCTGGGGTTAGCCAGGCAGGGAACTGGTAGGGATGGGTAGGATTTCCAGAGAAGATTGGCAGAAGCCTCCATTTCTGGATGGACTCTAGACTTGTGCTACCTGAACTTAGTGCATGGTTGTTAGAAACCCCATCCTGGAACCCCATACCTGACTGTACATCTAAGTAGGTCTGGGGTGGGACCCAGCCTTTAGGGTTTTTAATAAACTCTCAGATGATTTGGGGGACTTCCTAGGTGGCACAGTGGTAAAGAATCCACCTGCCAATGCAGGGGGCATGGGTTTGATCCCTGGGTTGGAAGGATCGCCTGAAGTGGGAAATGACCACCCACTCCAGTATTCTTGCCTGGAAAATCCCACAGAAGGAGGAGCCTGGTGGGCAGAAGTCCATGGGGTTCAAAGAGTTGGATATGACTGAGCGACTGGGTATGTGTGCACGTGTGTGTGATTTTGGTGTATGAGGGTCATGGACCTTGGAGAGTCACTGTCTTGGGCTCTCAAAAGCCTTGGGTGATGGGAGACTCAAAGGCATTTGGAGAAGCAGACAGTAGTGTGGAGCACGTACTGACCTGGATATTGGGAGACCAAGTTCTAACCCAGTTCTGTCAGTGACCCCTGAGGGATCCTGGGCAAGCTCTTCTCCTCCCTTGCCCTTGTGTAGAATAAGAGCATTGATTGGATCTGCAGTCTAATTTTTTTTAAAGCACAAGAGTGTTTTTGCACTCTCAGTTTTTAAATAGATTAAATGGGGGTTTTTCTAGTAGAAATAGGGGTGTGGGGTTAGCACATTCAACATAACTACTTGGCTCTCTCATCAGATTTTGAAACTCCTGCCCATTTACATCCACACGCAGTCCTAGGCCTTTGTAGAGGTGGTTTGAAAACCTCTAATGGCTAAAGTTTCTTTGCATTCTAACATTCAGTGATTCTGGGTTTGATTCTTCTATATTAATATATGACCATGGACTTAAATCCCCTGCAGGGCTCTTCTTATGAACATAATGAGAATGAGAAGGCTGTAAGGCAGTTTATCCCCCAAGTTGAAATCTAAACTTAATGCATGTCTACAGCTCAACATTCAGAAAACTAAGATCATGGCTTCTAGTCCTATCAGTTCATAGGAAATAGATGGGGAAACAGTGGAAAGAGTGTCAGACTTTATTTTTTTGAGCTCCAAAATCACTGCAGATGGTGATTGCAGATATGAAATTAAAAGGCACTCCTTGGAAGGAAAGTTACGACCAACCTAGATAGCATATTCAAAAGCAGAGACATTACTTTGCCAACAAAGGTCCGTCTAGTCAAGGCTATGGTTTTTCCAGTAGTCAGGTATGGATGTGAGAGTTGGACTGTGAAGAAAGCTGAGCGCTGAAGAATTGATGCTTTTGAACTGTGGTGTTGAAGACTCTTGAGAGTCCCTTGGACTGCAAGGAGATCCAACCAGTCCATTCTAAAGGAGATCAGCCCTGGGATTTCTTTGGAAGGACTGATGCTAAAGCTGAAACTCCAGTACTTTGGCTACCTCATGTGAAGATTTGACTCATTGGAAAGGACTCTGATGCTCGGAGGGATTGGGGGCAGGAGGAGAAGGGGACGACAGAGGATGAGGTGGCTGGATGGCATCACTGACTCAATGGACGTGGGTCTGAGTGAACTCCGGGAGTTGGAGATGGACAGCGAGGCCTGGTGTGCTGCAATTCATGGGGACGCAAAGAGTCGGACATGACTGAGCGACTGAACTGAACAGCTGCTGATGGAGAGTAGCAAGGCAGGGTTTTCTGAGTTCCTACTCTGAACAATGTTTGGGGTACTAGGCATCATGGGGTCAGGCAGACATTGCTCCTTTTTTCAAGGAAGTTCACCTTTTATTTGGGGAGCTTCTTTTATTTAAAAATTGAAACACATTAGACATATAAAATTGTGAAAATGTAAGGTGTACAAGACTTTGACTTAGGACATTTATATGTTGTAATATGATTTCCATTGCAGTGATAATTTGTACCTTTATCACATCACATAATGATCATTTGCTTTTGGTGGTTGGAATAATTAGGATCTAGTCTTTTAGTAAGTTTGATTATAATATAGTATTGCTGTCTATGTTCCCTATACTGTGCATTAAATCTCTAGGACTTTTTTATGACTATTTGCAAGTTTATACCCTTAAACAACGTCTCCCCAATTCCCCCACCCTCCAGCCAATGGTATTCACCATTTCACTCTCTGTTTTTATGAGTTTGGCTTTTAAAAATTTCACATATATATGGTATCGTACAGTATTTATCTTTCTCTCTGACTTACCTCAATGAACATAACGTCTGCAAGGCTCATCCATGTTGTTGCAAATGGCAGACATCTGTCTTTCTTCTGACTGAATAATATCCCAGTGTGTGTAGGTGTGTGTATGCATATAAATATGTGTATGGTTCCAGGAGAGCCCTAGCCCAGTCTGAGCCTCTGAGACTTAATATCTGAATGTTGTCAGAGAGAGACAGCCTTGCGCTTCCTCTGAAACTTCAAGCTAAACATATCATAATAAGCCGTAAAAAGCCACATATTGACATATGCACACCCCACATCTTCTTTACTCATGGATCCTTTGACAGACGCATAGCTTGTTTCCATGTCTTGGCTGTTGTAATAATGCTGCAGTAGATGTGGGAAAGCTTAAGATCTCTTAATATTCTGTTGTCATTTCCTTTGGGTATGTATCCAGAAGTGGAATTGCTAGATCACATGGCAGATTTATTTTTAATATTTTGAGGCACCTCCATATTGCTTTCCATAGTGCTGCACCAATTTATATTCCCTGTAACAACTCAGGAGAGTTTGCTTTTTTCCACATCCTTGCCCAAACTTATCTTTTATCTTCTTGATGATAGCCACTGTAACAGGTCTGAGGTGGTGTCTCATTGTGGCTTTAATTTGTATTTCTCTGATGATTAGTGATGTTGAACAACTTTTCATGTACTTGTTGGACACGTGGATGTCTTCTTTGGCGAAACGTGTATTTAGTTCTCTATTTTTAAATTGAATTGACATATGAAAAATGAACCGATTAATAATATGTGGGAATATGGAGTAGAAAATTGGTGCTATAAAGTGAGAGAAATGAGCTTTGAGGAACACACTGATAGCTTCAAGAATGAGTGAGGTTGTTTTCCATTGTTCACAAAAAGTAACACACACGTACCTGAAGTTGTTGTTTAGAAAACACATGTGTTAGGTCTGTTGTAGAAATCCAATTCAATGAGTTTAAAGGGGAGATCTGTTGGATCACATGAAAATTTCAGAATCACTTCAGCTTCAGGTGTGACTGGATCCAGAATCTCAATCATTTGGGCTTTTTCTCCTTTTTTTTTTTTTTTTGGCTCTGTTTTCCACACTGTCTTGCCTTCATTCTAAGGCACGATTTCCTGTATGTAATGGAAGTAGGATAATAAGTTTCCCAACAATTCTTAGCTTATTATGATATTTTAAACTCGAAATTCCAGCAGAAGAGCAAGGCTCTCTCTCTGACAACATTCAGATAGTAAGTCTTAGAGGCTCAGACTGGGCCAGGGCACTCCTGGAACCATCCACTCTGTGTAGAGGGATAGACAACTTTGCTTGGTAGCCTGAGTCACGTGCCAGTCTCTGGGGTGAGTGGCAGTGATGGAGGCAGGAATGAGAATACTATGATTGTTCTGCCACAATAGGGTGGGCAGGATGGGTGTTCCCCAAAGAAGTCGAATGTGAGTGTGCAAAATCAATAGCTGTTTGCCAAAAGTATGGACATAAGAAAGAACAAAATCACTAGCACTCTAATGCTGTTCATGCACACATATGTTCAGAAAGATGTTTATTCTACTTTAAAAAATAAAAGACCTTGATAGAAAACAGTTCATACAATAAAATTTTAATTTTTAAGTATATATTCTATCTATACATGAACAAATATATATGCTTTGAAAGCATAAAAATAAAATGTGCTATTTTCTTGGAAGAGGGTTTTCCATTTGACAGTCATGAACATTTTCCCCTGCCATTTAGTATCACCCTGTACTATCCTTCTCGGGACTGTATTTTGTTACGTGGTTGTAGAATGACTCAGCTGACACCCGGGTTCCTTTGGGGTTGGGGAAGTACTGACTGAGTTGGCAGTGGGCTCTGCCATCGCAGTTATTTCTGCTAACTTGTGTTTCAGGGAAGAGGGTATCTAACTCTCATTTCCTTTTTGGTCCTTTCTAGTGAGACCCAGGCACTCAGATCCCCAGCAATCTTAAGGAGTTCAGGGAGACCTTTAAGCAGGAGTGTATCGACTGCTTCTGAAATAGGAACGCCAATGCCCTGGCATTTATATATAGCCTTTGTCTCAGCAGCCTTGTGCAGAGCTGGCATTTTTGGGGTCAAGGCAGAAAAGATCAGGGACAAACGAAAGTTGCAGAATTTGGTCGGTGGAAAGTAATTTCTTTCAAAGCCGAGGCTGGGGTTGGGCTTGATGATGACCTAATGAGACTCCAGAGATGCTGTGTGCACACCAAGGGTGCAGCTGTCTCATCCACCTTGCAGAACTGCAGACTTGAGCCACAGGTGAAATGGGGGAAGGGAGGGAAGCTGCAGTAACCACTGTGGGCATTGGCTCTGAGGAGCCCTGATGGAACTTGCTGGTGGCCTCAGTGATCGTGGGAGACCTGTCAGGTCACTAGTCTGTGTCAGATCAGCAGAGGACACAGGTTTGCTGAGACCCTCACCTGGTGGCCACGCAAAAAGCTGTCCAATTCCTTTCTGGGTAAAGGTCGACCCTTTCGCTGACTCACCCATCTCAGACACAAGGTGAGGAGCCTGGGGAGAAAAGAAGCCGAGGAGCTGATTCTCCATTTTAGAGCAGGGGCCTTTCGAACTGAAAAGAAAGAAACAGAAAAAAATAACAGGTGGCTGAGGGTCCCTTTCTTCAAAAAGAATTGCACTGAGGTGGGAAGGCCAAGGCTGTCTATAAATGCCAAGGCAGTGGGGTTCTATTTCAGAAGCAGTCTCATCAGTACACTCCAGCTTAAAGGTCTTCCTCAACTCCTCAGGCTTGCTGAGGACCCCAGTGACTGTGTATTGGCCCCTAGGTATAGGCCCTAAGGGTTTGACTCTGGCTCACCTCCTTGCTGGCTGTATGGCTTTGAGTAAGTTACTCAACCAACTGCCAGTTTCCTCATGTCTAAAATGGGAATAAAATAATAGCTGTCTTACAGGCTCATTGGGAGTATTAAATGAGATCATGATGCATAGGAAAATGCTTAGCATCGTGCCTGATAGAGAGTAAGTGCTCAGTAAATGTTAGCTGATGCTATTAACAGGTGTGAAGACTGGCTTTGGTAGAAACCAAGGTAAGAGATGCTACTTTCTAGGGCACTGTATATTTTATGTCAGGCATGCTTAGTTACACAGAGGCAAAGACTGAGCATTCTACTGTGTAGTAGTAGGAAATGCCCTCAACTAGAACCTGAGAGTCCTGAACTCTAGTCTGGATTCTGCCCTAAACTCACTTTGAGTTTCTTCACTCCTCTGGGCTTCAGTTTCCTTGTTCGTAAAATGGGCTCCTAAATGGATGGTCTTTGGATTGTTCCTTGGTGCACTCAGGTTTCAAAGAGGTGCTGGTGATTGTTCTGTGCCCTCCAGTTCTGTGACAACCAGAGCAGAAGTTGGGATTTGATCAGTTTTGTGTTTTGGAGTTCCACACAAGAGTCCTTTTGAGAGTAGGGTCCACTAATAACCCGCTCTGCTAGTTGCTTTCTAAGGGTTCTTGCAACTCTAGCACTTTACAGCATGGGATTAGAAATCCAGGGGGGCAGTTCTGTGTTCTTGTCACAGTATTATTACGATGATAGCTTAAACAGTGACCTCATTTTAAAGATGAGTAAGGGGAGGGGAAGTGGGGAAGGATAAATTGGGAGTTTGGGATTAACATGAACAAACCATTCTATATAAAACAGTGAGCCAACAAGGACCTAGTACAGCACAGGGAACTATACTCAATACTTTATAATAATCTATAAGGGAAAATAATCTGAAAAACAATATATATGAATATATATAGGAAAATAAATATATATACATCAGTTCAATCGCTCAGTCGTGTCTGACTCTTTGCAATCCCATGAACAAATGAATCAGTTTGCTGTATACCTGAAACTAACACAACATTGTAAATCAACTAGACTTCAATAAAAAAAGGGAAATGATGAAGAAAAAAAAGGTGAGCAAATTGAGATTCAAAGGGCCCAAGCAACAAGGTCCAAAGACCAGCAGCTGATGCCAGGATTTTGTGTCCTGGGTTTCCCCTGCCCTCTGGGACTCCACTGCTTTCATTCCATTGCTCTGCCTTTTGAAATCCCTGGACACCGCATTTGATAAAATGGGACTGCCACGGGCTGGGTGAGTTCAGTGTTCCCAATAAGCTACTCATCTTAAAATATCACCATCTCACCGTGCTCATGTCTCAGACACATTTGTCATGAAAGAAGGCAGACAGACATCCAGCCTTCATTTGACCTTTAAAATACCTCCTTCTTATCAGCCGTGGCTGATCAGCTGCTCTTGTGGAGAACAGGTGGGTCGACATGAGATTGATTGGTTTTCTCTGCAGGGGATGTGACTTGGCTCACTCTAACCTTCTGACCTGCAGAGGTCCTCTGAGCTCTGGGAGCCTCAGCCAGAAACAAGAGTGTGGATTTTTAAGGCAGGACAAGGGGTCCTCTGTGCCTGGATCCAGGATCAGGGGAGGAGATACTAGCTGCTAAAGATTCAGAAGGATGGCCAGTGTTTGGGACCTTGGACAAGTCCCTTGGTCTCTCTCTCCTTAGGATTCTAGAATGTTTTTGATAATCAATGAATGTTACTCGCCATTCAGCTCTGAAAGGGTCAAGTCACTGGCCACTGCACTTGCTAATGTTCAACACCCCCTGAAAGGAGTTCAGGGAGGAGGTCAGGAATGAGGTGCTCTGTGCTCTGGGAAAACTGGCAGACAGACCTTCAGATAGATACTTTCTAGCAAAAGTGTTTTTTTTTTTTTTTTTTTTCTTTTTCTTTTAAAATTTTATTTGTTTATTTTAATTGGAGGCTAATTATTTTACAATATTGTAGTGGTTTTTGTCACAAATTGACATGAATCAGCCACAGGTATACATGTGTCCCCCATCCTGAACCCCCCTCCTACCTCCCTCCCCCATCCCATCCCTCAGGGTCATCCCAGTGCACCGGCCCTGAGCACCTTGTCTTGTGCATCAAACCTGGACTGGTGACCTATTTCACCTTTGGAAATATACATGTTTCAATGCTATTCTCTCAAATCATCTCACCCTTGCCTTCTCTCACAGAGTCCAAAAGTCAGTTCTGTATATCTGTCTCTTTTGCTTTCTCACATATAGGGTCATCATTACCATCTTTCTAAATTCCATATATATGTGTTAATATACTGTATTGGTGGAGAAGGAAATGGCAACCCACTCCAGTGTTCTTGCCTGGAGAATCCCAGGGACGGGGGAGCCTGGTAGGCTGCCGTCTATGGGGTCGCACAGAGTCAGACATGACTGATGCGACTTAGCAGCAGCAGCAGCATACTGTATTGGTGTTTTTCTTTCTGACTTACTTCACTCTGTATATTAGGCTCCAGTTTAATCCACCTCATTAGAACTGATTCAAATGTGTTCTTTTTAATAGCTGAGTAATATTCCATTGTGTATATGTACCACTGCTTTCTTATCCATTTGTCTGCTGATGGACATCTAGGTAGCTTCCATGTCCTAGCTATTGTAAACAGTGCTGTGATGAACATTGGGGTACACGTGTCTCTCTCAATTCTGGTTTCCTTGGTGTTTATGCCCAACAGTGGGATTGCTGGGTCATATGGCAGTTCTATTTCCAGTTTTTTTTAAGGAATCTCCACACTGTTCTCCATAGTGGCTGTACTAGTTTGCATTCCAACCAACAGTGTAAGAGGGTTCCCTTCTCTCCGCACCCTCTCCAGCATTTATTGTTTGTAGACTTTTTAATAGCAGCCAATCTGACCAGTGTGAGATGGTACCTTATTGTGGTTTTGATTTGCATTTCTCTGATAATGAGTGACGTTGAGCATCTTTTCATGTGTTTGTTAGCCATCTGTGTATCTTCTTTGGAGAAATGTCTGTTTAGTTCTTTGGCCCATTTTTTGATTGGGTCATTTATTTTTCTGGTATTGACCTGCATGAGCTGCTTGTATATTTTTTGAGACTAATTCTTTGTCAGTTGCTTCGATTGCTATTATTTTCTCCCATTCTGAAGGCTGTCTTTTCACCTTGCTTATAGTTTCCTTCGTTGTGCAAAAGCTTTTAAGTTTAATTAGGTCCCATTTGTTTATTTTTGCTTTTATTTCCATTGATCTGGGAGGTGGATCATAGAGGATCCTGCTGTGATTTATGTCAGAGAGTATTTTTCCTATGTTTTCCTCTAGGGGTTTTACCATTTCTGGTCTTAGGTTTAGGTCTTTAATCCATTTTGAGTTTATCTTTGTGTATGGTGTTAGAAAGTGTTTTAGTTTCATTCTTTTATAAGTGGTTGACCAGTTTTCTCAGCACCACTTATTAAAGAGATTGTCTTTTCTCTATTGTATATTCTTGCCTCCTTTGTCAAAGATAAGGTGTCCATAGGTGTGTGAATTTATCTCTAGGCTTTCTATTTTGTTTCATTGATCTATATTTCTGTCTTTGTGCCAGTACCATACTGACTTGATGACTGTAGCTTTGTAGTATAGTCTGAAGTCAGGCAGGTTGATTCCTCCAGTTCCATTCTTCTTTCTCAAGATTGCTTTGGTTATTCGAGTTTTTTTGTATTTTCATAAAAATTATGAAACTATTTGATCTAGTTCTGTGAAAAAATACCATTGGTAGCTTGATAAGGATTGCATTGAATCTATAGATTGCTTTGGGTAGCACACTCATTTTCACTATATTGATTCTTCCAATCCATGAACATGATATATTTCTCCATCTATTTGTGTCATCTTTGATTTCTTTCATCAGTGTTTTATAGTTTTCTATGTATAGGTTTTTTGTTTCTTTAGGTAGATATATTCCTAAGTATTTTATTCTTTTCATTGCAATGGTGAATGGAATTGTTTCCTTAATTTATCTTTCTGTTTTCTCACTGCTAGTGTATAGGAATACAAGGGATTTCTGTGTGTTAATTTTATATCCTGCAACTATATTCATTGATAAGCCCTAGTAATTTTCTGGTGGTGTCTTTAGGGTTTTCTATGTAGAGGATCATGTCATTTGCAAACAGTGAGAGTTTTACTTCTTTTTCAATCTGGATTCCTTTTATTGCTTTTTCTTCTCTGATTGCTGTGGCTAAAACTTACAAAACTATGTTGAATAGTAGTGGTGAGAGTGAACACCCTTGTCTTGTTCCTGACTTTAGGGGAAATGCTTTCAATTTTTCACCATCAAGGATAATGTTTGGTGTGAGTTTATCATATATGGCTTTTATTATGTTGAGGTATGTTCCTTCTATGCCTGCTTTCTGGAGGATTTTTATCATAAATGGATGCTGAATTCTGTCAAAGGCTTTTTCTGCACCTATTGAGATAATCATATAGTTTTTTTATCTTTCAATTTGTTAATGTGGTGTATCACATTGATTGATTTGTGAATATTGAAGAATCCTTGTGTCCCTGGGATAAAGCCCACTTGGTTATGATGTATGATCTTTTTAATATGTTGTTGGATTTTGTTTGTTAGAATTTTGTTGAGGATTTTTACATTCAAGTTCATCAGTGCTATTGGCCTGTAGTTTTCTTTTTTTGTGGCATCTTTGTCTGGTTTTGGTATTAGGGTGATGGTGTCCTCATAGAATGAGTTTGGCAGCTTACCTTCCTCTGCAATTTTTTGGAAGAGTTTGAGTAGGAAAAATGTTAACTTTTCTCTAAATTTTTGGTAGGATTCACCTGTGAAGCCATCTGGTCCTGGGCTTTTGTTGGAAGATTTTTTATTACAATTTCAATTTCTGTGCTTGTGATGGATCTGATAAGATTTTCTATTTCTTCCTGGTTCAATTTTGGAAGGTTATACTTTTCTAAGAATTCCTCCATTTCTTCCAAGTTGTCCATTTTATTGTCATATAGTTGCTGATAGTGATCTCTTATGATCCTTTGTATTTCTGTGTTGTCTGTTGTGATTTCTCCATTTTCATTTCTAATTTTGTTGATTTGATTCTCTCCCTTTTTTTCTTGATGAGTCTGGCTAATGGTTTGTCTATTTTATTTATCTTCTCAAAGAACCAGCTTTTAGTTTTGTTGATTTTTTCTATATTCTCCTTTGTTTCTTTTTCATTTATTTCTGCCCTAATTTTTATGATTTCTTTCCTTATACCAACCCTGGTGTTCTTCATCTCTTCTTTTTCTAGTTGGTTTAGTGTAAAATTAGATTATTTATTTGATTTTTCTCTTGTTTCTTGAGGTAAGCTCAAGCAAAAGTTTTATGAACCCAATTTCTTGTGTCTTCCCAAACTTAGAAAAGCACTAAAAACCTTATCATCCGAAATAAGTTTCTTATGACTAGCAATAGCCTTCTACCAAGATGTGTGCTTGATTGCATATACCCTTTCTCCAAAATTACATCTGTTCTGACCACCCCCCTTTCCTCTTTGGAGCAGTCCCTCAGGGCCACATGAGAGGCTGTCTCTCAGGCTATAGTCCTTAGTAAGTCCCCAAAGAAAACTGAAGCTCATAGCTCTCACATCGTGTGTTTTTATTTCAGGCAACAGAAATTAGGTAGAAGCTCAGCAGCCCAGAATGCACTGGTGCACCAGTGACTCAAAAACCCTTGTGCTGTGGTGGAAAAAGTATGAGCTTTGGATCCAGACCAGGATTTGAATCTCAGACCTGGTCCTTATAGGAGAGAAAGTATTGAGGTAGTTGTGAAACCTTGGAGTGCTCACTAAACTCCCCTGTGCCTCAGTTTCTTCATTTAAGAAAAGGAAATAATAACGCCACCTTGCAGGATTATCTTAAGGGTTTATGACCATCAATTTGCCTGGTACTTATTTAATAATAGGTGCTCAAAATACTAGTTTCTGTTGTTGACAGGAAAATGTTTTATGAAATAGAGACCTAAGGGCTTATAAGTGATGGTGATTGTTTTGTTGGTTAACAGGATGTCTATTCCTATTGGACCAACGGATAATAATTAGCTACATTCAAAGAAAGAGTTTTGAATGGGACAGAACACATAAGTTTCCTTGGTGGTTTTTTCCGATGGATTCTGCCTGGTTGCATTCAGCTATGAACCAACTAATTGTTAACAGTAGAGCTGAATTACACACTGTCTAGAGAAGCCACTTTGAAAAATACTTAAAGAGGTCTTAGTTTTCTGAGAGCAAGCACATCAGAAGTCATTGTGTGACCTGGCTACCAAGATAGATACTGGGCTCTTAGAGTGTATTAACAGAAGTAGCAAGCCTACAATGAAGGAGGAGATGTCTTTGGATACACTTAGGTATCTGGGTTCAGTTCTCTGGGAGTCTCACTGTTAAACCTGAGCATGTCCTGAAGAAGGTGATAGAGATAGGAAGGGTCTGGAGGACTTTCTAAATGAGGGGCAAGGGCAGAGATGAGAGATTGTTTTTATTCTGGAGAAGACAAGCGTCAGGGTGATCAGTTTAATCCCTCAAGGGCTGCCTTGGGGAAGAGGGAGATGCTTGGTTCTGTGGGACACCAGAGTCATGGGGTTGGGAGTGGGGGAGGAGACGGAATCAGTGCTCTTTTGCACAAAGTTTCAAGAAGGCATATTCAGTTCAACTTAAAAAGACACGTTGTAGTGGAGAGATATCTGCTATGAAACTGGGCCACCTTGTGAGATAGCATGTACCCTGGCAATAGACGTTCCAGCAGAGGCCAGCCAGAGTGCTGCAGGATGATGTAGAGGTTGTGAGAAAGAGATTTGATGTCATATCTGGGTTCAGATCCTGACACTGTCATTTACTACGTGGGCAAGGAAACAAACCTCTCCAGATGCAGCATCTTTAACAATAAAATGGAGATAGAGCCTATATACCTGGACTGTGAGGATTAATATGGAAAACCCTTAGAAATCGCTGTTCCTATTATTTTGGTTGGTTACAGGGATGTTGTACTTGCTGGCTTTCCTTCCTGCTCCTCTTTCCTGGTATTCCATGAGCAAACAGACAGCTGCTTTTCCTCCTTCATTGTTCTCCTTTGTTCTCCACTTGCAACCAATTGCTGTTTCACTGTGTTGTATTAATAGCATAATTCTAGAGAAAGCTGGCCTGACGTGATTGTTTTTTAGCATTTCTTCCTCATTAATTTATATCTTCTTCCCTGGCTGATGAGCATTTTTTTGCCTAGCAGAAGTTCGTTACTTCTCCCCTCCCCCGCTCATTCCAGCAATGCAATTTAAACCACATTAATCCGGTATTTAGCGAGAAAATGGGGTTTTATAATGGGAAACACTCAGTTTGAGAGGTAATCTTCTTTTTCTTTTCTGAAACAAGATTTTTTTTTTTTAATCTTAGTTTAATGACGAATCACCACCACTTGTCTTGGAGAATGGTTGCAGAGGAGATAATGGTTGAGGGTTCTGGAATTTTAGAGCCAGACCTACTCTCCTCCAGTCCCTTCATCTTGCATGAGGAACTCAGGCCTCAAGGAGGTTGAGTTATGGGCTCTGGGCCACCAGTCAGTGGCAGAGATTCTGGGGCATCAGTCTCTTCTCACTGTACTGAGATGTGTTTCCTTTGTGGTGGGTTCTGCAGGATTGAATCCTATTCCTCTGCTATATAGCCAGCTCTCAGCAAGTATTTTAATGCCACTGAAGTTCAGTCTTTTAAGTTTATGAACTGCCCATAGGGTAATATAATTTCTTGTAAGTACTAGTGGTCGGATGATCTAAGTGAAGCCATTGTGTCATTGCTGGTAACTAGAAGGTATGAAAAGAGTGTTGAATGAAGGAATACTAAGTTCAGGTTGTTACTGTTGATGGTTACTCTTTACCTGAGTGCTTCCTGGATGCCAGGCCTTTGCTGAGTCTTCCAAACAACGCTGGGAGGCAGGTATTATAGGTCACTACTGTTAAGAGAACTCTGCAACTCGTGTTATTACCCTAGCCCTGTCTTGTTAGTTGCTCCCCTCCACAATCCATTCCTACTGGACTCAACAGTGACACCCTTACAAAGCAAAGTTCTTGGGGATGTGTTTGAGAACAGTAGTGGTGGATCCTGGAGAGTCACCTCTTACTCCCCAGTCAGGGTGGAGACACCTCACAGTACAGGGTAGGGCTTGGCAGCTTTTCAGAGGAAAGCGGGGTGAGTCCACACTGTGGGTCCAGGAGGAGGACTCTGACTAATCATACCTTCCACCATGGGTCTCAGCGGGGACAGTTTTGCCCCCCAGGGGACATTTGGCAATGGTCCGAGACTCTTGGTTGTCATAGCCTGGCAATGGGGGCTGGTATGAGTGTGCTACTAGCATCCAGTGGGGAGAGACAAGGATGCAGCTAAATACTGGGACGTGCCCAGGACAGCTCCCGCTGCTAAGAATGACGGGACCCCAAATGCCAGCCGTGCTAAGGTTGAGCGCCCCTGCCTACACCCATCCTGTGATTTGATTTTCACAACACCTCGTGATGCTGAATGGAGGCAGCTGATATTTAATAAGAGTAATGGGCCCTCTTTTGTGCCAGGCATTGAATTAGAGTTGGGAAAATAGACTTTATCCAAGTGCCAACTTGATCAGTTGGTGGGGGCTTCTGGGATTGCTCTAGGGACAAGGAATCTGAGGCTCAGCAGGAAGGGCGGCTGCAGTCGGTTGGCTCCCTCTCTGCCACTTGTCCATGGTGCAGCACTGGGCAGTTACTTAACCCTTCTGTGCCTTAGTTTTCATATTTATAAAATGCTAATGATAACAGTATCTACCTCACTGAGTTGTCAGAGGATTAAATGCTTATTCCCAATATACAACAGTGCCTGGCACACTGTTATCATCATCACTACCTTCAATATCAGGGACATGCAGTCTTGCCGTGTATTTACCATGTTTCTTCTACTCAAATTATATACACTATCTTATTTAAGTAGGCAACAATAACTTGTATAATTGGTCCCATTTTAAGGTTGAGAAAATTGTATTTCAAGCTGGTTAGCGAGTTCAGAGAGATGATTCCAAGTGTTAAAAGAGGAGAGCCTTTAAAGAGAGTGTCATCCTAATTCATGAAGTGTTTTGTCAACCGGCTTTATCCCTTGTGCAACTCTGAAATGTCTGTACAGATCCTCAGGGGCTGATCTTTACTGCACACTTGTACTGTTCAGGTTGGCCTGAGCTGTGTTCTTGTCGTTAGGCGATAAAGGGCACTCTGGCGCGTACTGATCTGACCTGCCTGTGGGGCTTCCAGAACAAGAACAAAGTGCAATCACTGAGTCCAAAGGTGATACGGGCAGCCCATGGATGGCATTATTTTGCTTGTCTTTCTCAGTCTTTTTTTTTTTAATATTTAAAATTTTGAATTCTCTTTGTTTTCAAAAACTGAGAATGGAAATTTCTTTCTTTCTTTTTTTTTTTTAATTTTTATGTTGGAGTATAGCTGATTAACAGTGCTGTGTTAGTTTCAGGTGTACAGCAAAGTGAATCAGGTATACATATACATGTATCCTTTTTCCAAAATTCTTTTCCCATTAATATTACAGAATATTAATCAGAGTTTCCTGTGCTGTACAGTAGGTCCTTATTGGTTATCCATTTTAAATATTAGGTAGTATGTACATGTCACTCCTGAAGTAGGAGATAGATGTTTAGACATTTACAACTGGCCTCCTGTTTGCATTTCCTGAGACAAGAGATAGGTGGGCTCCACTTGAGGAATTTACAGTCAACCTCCTGTTTGCCCTCTGAAATGGAAGTAACAGAAACAGGGTAAATAACCAGTCTTTGTCTCTTGTAAACACCTTAAGGTAATAGTTATGGCAGTAGTCAAGGTAATAATCATGGCAAGGACAAAGAGGGACAAAACCCTGTTGGGTAAATAATTGAGGGAGTCCACTCTCCCCCTTTTTGGGACAAGGGAGACACTACAAATGCGAAGAAAGACTCCTTGGAGGCAAAAGTCAGGGGATAATTTCAGACCATAATCAGTCTTGCTCCTCCCAGAAACTTTCACTTGGAGATCCATCTTGACTGAGGGGTGTGTGTGCACCTCAGGCGAGGGTCCTGAGACAAATTAAACAAGGGAGGATAGGGCAAGATGATTGGCCTAAGGGGAGGCAGGAAAGACCTGCATCCAGACCCAGGAAAGACCCAGGAAACTGCGCCCTTAAAAAGGATTTAAACTTCCCAAAGGCAAGATTCTCTCTCTGAATTCACCTGTGCACCTTTCTGCATGTACTTTTCTTTTCACTAAATTTTTACTTTTTACCTTCTGCCTCCTAACCTGAATGCATTCTTGACTAGGCAGGCAAGGACTCAGGTCTCTGGCCCTGACTGCTGGCCCTTGTGGCCCAGTGGTTAGGACTCCTGCTCCAGGAAACTAAGACCTTGTTTCCAGCTACCGCTCACTGCTACTTGCCACAAGCTGCCACTTACTGCTGGGAGCATCTGAAATCAATCCGGAACTCCCTATTTATCTCTCCCCTCTACCTTTCCCCTTCGGTAACCACAAATTTGTTTTCAATGTCTGTGAGTCTGCTTCTATTTTGTAAATAAGTTCATTTGTATCATTTTGTTAGATTCTGCATATAAGTGTCATATATTTGTCTTTGACTTCACTCAGTATGACAATCTCTAGGTCCATCCATGTTGCTGCAAATGGCATTATTTCATTCCTTTCAGTGGCTGAGTAATATTCCATTGTACACAGGTACCATATTGTTTTTACCCATTCATCTGTTGATGGGCATTTAGGTTGCTTCCATGTCTTGGCTATTGTAAACAGCACTGAACTGAACACTGGTGTCCATGTATACTTTCAAACCATGATTTCCCTCAGATATATATCCAGGAGTGGGATTGTTGGCTTTATGGTAGCTCTATTTTTAGTTTTTTAAGGAACCTCCTCCATACTGTTCTCCATAGTGGCTACGTCAATTTACATTCCCACTAACAGTGTAGAAGGTGTCCCTTTTCTCCATACCCTGTCTGGCATTTATTATTTGTAGATTTTTTTGGTGATGGCCATTCTGACTGTTGTGAGGTGATATCTCATTGCATCACAATAGCTTTGATTTGTTTTTCTCTAATAATTTGTGATGTTGACCATCTTTTCATGTTTGCCATCTGTATGTCTTCTTTAGAGAAATGTTTATTTCGGTCTTCTGCCCATTTTTTAAAAGATGTATTTATTTTACTTTTTGGCTGTAATGGGTCTTCATTGCTGCAAGCAGGCTTTTTCTAGTTGCAGGGAGTGGGCGCTATCCTTCATTGCAGTGTGTGGGGTTCTTGTCGCAGTGGCTTTTTTGTTGTGGAGTATGGGCTCTAGGCGAATGGGCTTCGGTAGCTGCAGCACAGGGGCTCAGTAGCTGTGGCTCGTAGGCTCTAGAGCACTGACTCAGTAGTTGTTGTGCACAGGCTTATTTGTTCTGTGGCACGATCCTTTCCCAGACCAGGGATCAAACTGGGTGTCCCTTGCATTGCAAGGCAGATTCTTAACCTATGGGCCATCAGGAAAGCCCATTCTGCCAATTTTTTGATTGGGTTATCTGTTGTCTCTATCAATCTTTAAAATCTGAATTGTTGTCAACATTTAAAAATCAAAAGATAGCTAAAAAATGTAAAGTTCCAGTGTCTTTGAAAATGAGAATATCTGGTTATACTCAGCCCACTTTACTTCGTGGTAAAAATTCACTGGGGTAGCCTCTCTTTTCCCTTCAGTTGCCAGACTTGCTAGTTTTCCCCACTCCCCACCATGCCTCAGTGCGTTCTCAGCACCAGGGCTAAGTGGTGGCTGCCATCTGTTCAGTCAAACTTGATCTGCTTTACTTATTTCCATTGCTTGTCTGATCCTGCAGGCACTGGAGTTTGTAGCTGTTTGTACAGAGTTGATTATTGTTATATTCCTTATATTCAAAGATATATTGACCTTTGCTATCTATATGGATGTCAGGGTAGGAATTATTGTGTCCATTTTCCAGATTGGAAAACAGAGGCCCAAAGTTAAAGAAGTTGCCCAGGATCACACAACTTTAGTACTGAGGTGAAAGTAGTTTTATGAATGCTCAAGATTTGCATTTGGTTTGTTCAGTTCAGTTCAGTTCAGTTCAGTCGCTCAGTCGCGTCCGACTTTTTGCGACCCCATGAATTTGTAATTGACTATTAAAACATGGAGACATTTAGTTTTTTGCCACTATCCTCTGGTCCCACAACTATAAAAGGACAATACTGGTTTAGATCTGTAGTTTTCAGACTTCATGTATTTCTGAAATTTCCAAAAAATTGAGGTACCCAAGCACAAGGTTGCTGACATTGGTGCCAACTTTCATCTCGCTGGTTAAGAATATTAAAAAAAAAAAAAAACACAAAACCTCAAACCAAGCACTATTTACTGCCACTGCTATTTAATAACTGTAATGAAGGAAGAATATAGTCTCAGAATAAAGGAGGCCTTTTTAAGGAAAGGTATCTATGCATACAGACAAATATTATTAAACATTTCCTTAGTTTTTTATTTCACCTTGGCAGATGCAGACACAGGGGGAGTTGCTGGACTGGGAGATCTTTAAGGTTATGCCTATCTTACTCATTTTAGGTCTTTCTTTTTTCCAATGCTCTAGTGAGAGCCAGTTCACCAAGCCAGCCCCCAAATGTACATCAGAATACCTGATGGTGTCTGGGTAGTTATGTGGGCACATGCGCTTCTGGTTTCTGTTCTACTCCTGTTTCCAGAGTCTCTGGTCTTTATAAATAGACAGAAATCACCTGGTCCTTATGAAAAGATTATTCAAGAACTGGGAGTGAATTTTGGTCACAAACGGAGCTTCACCAAATAGTACCATGCTAAGCACTCTCCGTGGGTGTGACTCAAAAGAAGCTGGACACACAGAGCTGTTTTCTGCCTGATCTCAGAAAACACTGATTCTGAGAAAAGAATCTTGGAGAGCTAGACGAAAAAACTTTACAGAAGAGGTTGAGAGATAAGTGGTTGAGTTGCAATTTTGCTACCAGTTTACTGTGCAACCTTGGACAGTCCTCCCCATTCTGTGCCTGACTTTTCTTCTCTATAAAGCAGAGGGATTGGATTGAATGCTTTAAGTTTTCTTTTAGTTTGGATATATTCAATATAGATCAGTTCATAAAATCCAAATATAAATGGGGAAGGCCCTTAAAGGCCATCTAGAAGAAGTACCCTTTGGCCAATTTAACTAAATGTAAATGAAACCTCTCAGCCACAGCTTCAGGGGACCCCAGGCACCCCTTCCATCCCTCAGAACAGTGCTTTGTTCTGGACAGGCAGGGCGGTGGTGTGGTAGAATTGCCCAGTGCACCTTTGATGGGTAGGAAAAGGCCCTCTTGTTTCATTAAGAGCCCAACTTTCCCATCCCTGGGCTATAAGACTCATGGGGAGGAGTCCTCCTTCTCTGCTGTATTTATTGACTCTAGTTCATCTTTTCAGCTGGGAGCAGATGATGACTACCTCTGTGGATTTACTTCCATGCTGAAATATTTTCTTTGGAATCTCACGGAAAGAGGGATAGAAGGGGTGGGTGAGACTCACAGGTCCTTGGAATATAAGGGTTGGAGGGACACATCAAGAGGATGTAGTTTTAGATCCCCAGCTGAAGCACGAATTATTCCGGTTTCCTTCCTATCACTTGCTTATCCAGCCTTTACTTGACTACCTAAGAGAAGTACTCTGTATTTTGGCATAACACTGACTGTTGCTCCTTTTGTTGTTGCTGTTTAGTTGCTAAGTTGTGTCCAACTCTTTTGGGACCACATGGACTATAGCCCTCCAGGCTCTTCTGCCCATGGGCTTTCCCAGGCAAGAATACTGGAGTTTGTTGCCATTTCCTTCTGCAGGGGATCTTCCTGACCCAGGGATCAAACCCATGTTTCCTGCCAATGTCTCTTGCATTGGCAGGCAGATACGGTCTTCCCTGGTGGCTCAGATGGTAAAGAATCTGCCTGCAATGCAATAAGACCTGGGTTTGATCCCTGGGTTGGGAAGACCCCCTGGAGAAAGGAATGGTAACCCACTCCAATATTCTTGACTGGAGAATTCCACAGACAAGGAGTCTGGCGGGCTACAGTGCTTGGGGGTTGCAAGAATTGGACACGATTGAGTGACCAGCACTTTCACTTTTATTTTATTATTATTATTTTTTTTACCAGTGACCCACTAGGGAAGCCCAGTGGTCCTTTTACAGAGCTGGAGTCTCCTTCTGTGATTTCTTTCTTTTTTTTTTAACCAGTTGTTTCTGGCTCTGTCCTCTGTAGTCACTCAGAAGAAATGTACTTTCTTCTTAATTCTGAGGTCAGCTTTGTAGCTTTTCTCTCAACTGGGCATTCCTTATATCCTCAGCCATCTCTTTTGATGTAATTTGTAGGCTTCTCCTCACCCTGATTTGCTCATTCCGTTACTTTCAACAAGTGAGTAATCTTTATCATAGAACAAATGAGTAATGTTGACTAAGTGCCTACCATATGGCAGGTATTGTGCAGGTGACAGAGTGAAGATTAAGACTTGCCTCCTGGCTTCTGGGATGTGGTGGGAAGAACGTGCATTAAGGGAGGAATTCTGAAGTTAGAGTGGGTGGGTTTGAGCTCCAGCTCTACCACTTACCAATTCATGCCATTGGGTTAGTTTTTCAACCTTTTGAGTCCATCATTTCTGCATCTATTGAATGAGGGGAAATGATCACTATTACTTCATTAGAGTTGTTATTAGTAGTTAATAAATAAAAAGTGCTTATCTATTTCAATTATGTGTTCCCCTGTCTCTAATATTGAAGGATAAAAGAATTCTCAATTTGCAAAATAAAAAAAAATAAGAAAAGTGCTTAGAGTCAACCTTGGCATGTTCTAAACACTGAGAGAATGTTAGCTCTGGTTACTACTATGATGGAGCAGAACTGAGGTGCATAGACTGAGGAGTTGTGGACTCATGGAAAGTGTCATTCTCTAGCTTTTGAGCTCAGACTTGCAGGGAAAGCAAGAACTGGCCAGGTGATGAGGGAGAGGAGAGCAGTTCAAACAGAAGAAACAGTGTGTGCCAAGGTCCTGAGGAGAAGATCTCAGCATGTGACCGGAGCTGAACGCATGTCAATGTGGATGGCTCTTCCTTAGTGAGAGAGGGAGAGCAGTGTGGGACGTGGGGCTGGAGTGGTGGCCAGGGCCGTGTAATGCAGGACTTCATAGGTCATTTGAAGGACTTAGGTCTCCTGAGAGCACTGGCCATTTGGAGGGCTTTAAGTGGTGGAGAGCATGACAAAGATTTGCCTTTTAAGATCACTTTGACCGCTTCATGGGTTCTGAATATAGGGAATTCTTTGGAGTCATCTTCTCTTTCATTTTGTACCCTCTGACCAGCACAATGATGGATCATACTTGTTCTTTAGGCAGTCTTAAAAAAACAGTGGCTCATACCCAGGATCTCATTCAAGAAGGTCTTGCTTTCACTTATTAGTTTTCAAACTCTCCAAAGAATTACATGATAAAAGCTTAAAGTATGGTCCCATATAGAAGACTGAAAATCCTTTAGGTTGGAAACCTTTAGATTATGGGAACACAAACTCAAACCTTGTGGGTTTAGGCATTATAACTGGTGGTGGGGGCACAGCTTTGGGCTAGACGATCTTCAGATAGTCCCGAAATCCCAAGGCGGTCTGAGCCCTCTACTCTCCAGGCATGGGTGCCTTTGACTCTGCATCATTTTGGGATGCCTGAGGAGTGGAGTGAGGCCTTTGAACCAAGTCTTGGGTGGAGAGACAATTCTTTTATGAAACACCATGTCCCCACTGCTTTCCTGTCAGTGGAACTGAAATAACAGGGCAAGAGTTGGGTGGATTGTTAAGTGACCCGTTGACATCAGAATGACAGATCAAATAATTTATTTTCTTCTAAATCCGGATTATGTTGCTATAACTCCCAGAAACTATTTTTAGTGCCCATCAGTCTTGTTCTACTTGTGAGCATTTGTTGAGGTGTGCACACATGCACACATACACACTGCTTAAAGAGACACACACACACAAACAGAAGCAGGTATGAACACATATATCCAAATGACCTTGACAATAAGAGCACATCCAGCCTCCAACTCACAAGGTTTCTTCCTGACCTACAGATTCGCACATCCCTGACACCCCACACAGGCCTGCCTTTAGGCTCTCCCCTGCTTCATCTTGGGTCCTGGTTGACTACTTGGTAGGTGGTTAGGATCTTGCTGCTCAAAGTGCTGTTGGTGGACAGGCAGCATCGGCCACCATCACCTGGGGCTCTTAAAAAAGCAGCCTCTCAGGCCCCATCCCAGGCCTCCTGAGTGAGGCTCTGTTTTTGAACAAAATCCCCAGGTGACCTGTAAGCAGGCTGAGGTTTGAGAAGCCCTGTGTTGAAATATTTGCCCACTTTGGCAAACAGCTGTGGCTCCAACCCTCTCATAGGCTCCCAGGTCACAGTGAGTGTCTGTTTCCTAATGTTGAGCACACTTAATTATGTGCTCAAATAAAGCTTCTGGTGGCTCAGGTGTTAAGAATCCATCTGCAAATGCAGGAAATGTGGGTTTGATCCCTGGGTTGGGAAAATCCTCTGGAGAAGGAAATGGCAACCCACTCCAGTATTCTTACCCAGAAAATCCCATGGACTGAGGAGCCCAGTGGGTTACTGTCCATGGGGTTGCAAAGAGTTGGATATGACTGAGTGACTAACACACACATAAAGCTTCTCCAGGAGATTGCAAACTCCATCAGGTGAGAAATCATGTCTGTCTTGTTACCTGTATAGGTGTGCAATAAATAAGCATTGAAAGAATGAATGATACAGGTAGCTTATTCAAAGAAGAATATGAGTAAAGGTCATTCATTCATTTATTCAAGCAGAAAACATTTCCTGAGCATCTGCTAGGTGCCAAGCAGTGTGTGAAGTCTTGGGGACATGTGTAGCTCAGGCTTAGGTCCTGACTTGGTTGCGCATAGTCTGGCAGGTAGAGAGGGACATGTGAGCCACTTCCATGTGTGCAGGTGGAAGCCCATATCGGTTACCATGTGATGCTAAGGAAGAAGAGGCTGATTGTGCCTTGTCTCTGAGACGGTTTGTTAATATTTCAGCCAGGCTTTGCGCTGCTCTGTGTCTGTCTCGGTGAGGCACTGGCTATTCCAAGGAGCTTTCTCAGAAGGAACTTTTGGCTTAGAGGACATTCTGAGTCTTGAATTTTTCTTCATTTTCATGGCTAAATTTCTCAGGCACAGGTATTAATTTTTAAAGAAAAAAAAATCTCTGACTTCTCTTGTTTTTTTCTTCTTCTCTTTCAGTTTGTTGGGGGGTGGTTCCCTATCCTTCATTTCTCCCCAGAGGTCAGATGAAGAATCAACCCAAACAGAAAGACAAAGGTCTGAATAAGGAAAATCTCAGACAGCTTAGGCAATTTCTTCTTTCTCTTCTGCTGTCTCTCTTTCCATCACTCCTTCCTTCCTTCTTTCTTAGGTTCTTAGGATTCAGTATCATTCATTTCCACACATGGCTTATCATTTTAGTGGAGCAAAGAGATAAATAAGCAATTGCAGCCAAGTGTGACGTGCCCTCTTATGGGAAGGGCGAGACGCTCTGAGGGCACAGCACAGAGCACCTGTCCTCATCTAGGGTCAGGAGAGGCTCCTGGAGGAAGGGACCCTTCAGTTGAGAACTGGGGAATGAATAAGTGTGAGGGCAAGTGTCTAAGGATGAGGGCAGTGTAGGGGGCTGGGGATCGGGGGTGGCTCAGTCAGAGTGGTGTGAGTATTGCAGGGAACACTCAGCATGGGTAAAGGCCCAGAAGCAAGAGGGAGCACAGAATGTTGGGGGAGCTGAGAGAGGAGCAGCAGTGGCTGGGACACAGGAGCTTGGAAAGAAGGGGTTTCGGGGGCGACGGGGAGGCAGTGGTTTCATGGTGCAGGACTCAGTCAGCCATTTGCAGTTGCTTGGACTTGGCCTTGGGCAAATGCGCAGCAGTGAAGGATTTTAGGCTAAGGAGTGACATGACCAGATTTGAGTACCGGTAAGATTGCTAATGTGGAGAACATATTCATGGGATAAGTCTGAAAGTGGGGCAACTGTTTAGGGGGCTGCTGTAATTGCTTTGGACTGAGCAAAGTAACGTGTGTGGAAATGCGGCTTAATGGTGCTTAAAACCACTTTGACCCTGACCACCACTCAGGGAGCTCTTGTGCCATGCTTGTGCTAAGTGCTTCATAATTTGACTTCCTTCAAATCTTGCATAATACTACCCAACATTTTTATCTCCATCTATGAAAGGGACAAAGATCTTTGCTTTGTGTTCTTGGCTGGGGACTGGGGGAGGTTTGCAACTGCCTAAATAAGATGTCATTTAGAAAAGGGCTTAAAAAAAAAAAAGCAAGCTGCACTGATAAGGATGATTGTAACTGGAAGTGAATGAATGATTTCCATTTCCAGGCCACCCTGGAGGAGGTCCCCAAATGGAAGCATTTCAAAGATTTCAGAAGCCCTCTGCCCTGCACGACTTCCTCTCACACCCTGCAGATATCTGAAATTCTGACATCTTGGCTAACACACAAATCCAAATGGAACTGTACTATTATTAATAAGTTAAGGTGTAATGAATCTATTTATGTTGCAGAGAAACACTGTTCATGCACACCTGGATTTGGTCCTAATTTCATTCCCTGGCCTAGAATTCTCTATCCAGGAATAATGGATTTTCATACATTTTCTTGCATTGATCTACAGTCCTCATACAGTTCACCTCTGTAAGAGGTCAGTAGAGAGGTCTGGGATTATCATTTCCATTTAACAGATGAGGAAGTGAACGAAGGCTCTGGAAAGAAACTGAATTGCTCCAGGTTAATGGCAGAGCCAAGACTAGAGCCTGCGGGCCTTCCTCCTGCAAAGGCCTCCCTCCCTACTCTATACACACAAGTCCAAGGGCAGTGTTAGCTGACCCAACTGGAAACTGGAGGTGGGGGTGAGGGGAGGGCTGGGGAGAGGAGAAGATAAAGGCACTGGCACCCATCTGGTGGGAGCCCACTTGCCGGAGACTTTCTGGCAGTTCCTTTCCCTGTAGTCTTCTCTTTGGGGCGATAGACTGTCCCTCTGCCAACCCAGGGGCCTTCCTGTGGGCTCATTCAGTTTGCTTTCAGCTCCACCAGTGGGATGAGAAAATGAAAAACTATTTATTACAGGTTTTTATTTCACTTATGTACTTTTTAGATGAGTAAAGAATGGAAATGGAGCAAGAGGGAGATATCAGGCCAGAAGAGAGGAGATAGGGAACATGGCTGATCCTCTGCCTGTTACTTAATAATAGCAGATCCTCTGCCTGTTACTTAATAATGCCACTAAATATCATTTGTGTCAGGAGTTCTTCATGGCTCAGAAAATGCTTTCATCTCTGTCTTCTCACTCAGCCACTTTCTAGAGCTTTCCTGGTAGGTTTGTTGAGGGAAAGAAATGAGATAGTGTCATAAATTATGTAGTAGAAGTTCCCAACTATCACCAATACCTCGCCTTCCTCCTTCATCCCTCTGTTGCACTGAGTACAATTTCAATGATAACATTCAAAATTGCCTGCATTTATCGAGCACTTACTATAAGCCAGACACTGTGCTAAGCTCTTTGCAAGGCTCAATTCCATTTAATCTTCATAATAGTCCTCTAAGGAAGGGAATATGACTCTTCTTAAATAGATGAGAATGTGGAGGCCAAAGAAGTAAGCCTTCTGGTCAAGTAAGCACAGTTATATTGTAGACAGCTAGATTTTGCTGTTCCAAATTCCTTGCTGCCTCTCAGCCTCCCCTAAGTATCATCTCCTTCAGTTCAATTCATTTGCTCAGTTATGTCTGACTCTTTGTGACCCCATAGACTGCAGCATGCCACACTTCCCTGTCCATCACCAACTCCCAGACCTTGCTCAAACTCATGTCCATCCAGTCAGTGATGCCATCCAACCATCTCATCCTTTGTTGTCCCCTTCTCTTTCTGCGTTCAATCTTTCCCAGCATCAGGGTCTTTTCCAGTGAATCAGTTCTTTGCATCAGGTGGCCAAAGTATTAGAGTTTCAGCTTCAGCATCAGTCCTTCTAATGAATATTCAGGACTGATTTCTATGAGGATTGACTGGTTGAATCTCCTTGTGGTCCAAGGGACTCTCAAGAGTTTTCTCCAACGCTACAGTTCAAAAGCATCAATTATTTGGCACTCAGCTTTCTTTATAGTCCAACTCTCACATCCATACATGTCTATTGGAAAAACCATAGCCTTGACTAGATGGAGCTTTTTCAGCAAAGTAGTATCTCTGCTTTCTAATGTGCTGTCTAGATTTGTCATAGCTTTTCTTCCAAGGAGCAAGCATCTTTTAATTTCATGGCTGCAGTCACCATCTTCATTGATTTTGGAGCCCCCAAAAATAAAGTCTCTCACTGTTTCTATTATTTCCCTATCTATGTGCCATGAAATGATGGGACCGGATGCCATGATCTTAGTTTTCTGAATGTTGAGTTTTAAGCCAACTTTTTCACTCTTCTCGTTCACTTTCATCAAGAGGCTCTTTAGTTCTTCGCTTTCTGCCATAAGTGTGGTGTCATCTGCATATCTAAGGTTATTGATATTTCTCCTGCCAATCTTGATTCCAGCTTGTGCTTCATTCAGCCTGGCATTTTGTATGATGTACTCTGCGTATATGTTAAATAAGCAGGGTGACAATATACAGCCTTGACGTACTCCTTTCCCAATTTTGAACAAGTCTGTTGTTCCATGTCTAGTTCTAACTGTTGCCTCTTGACCTGGATACAGCTTTCTCAGGAGGCAAGTAAAGTGGTCTGGTATTCCCATCTCTTGAAGAATTTCCCAGTTTGTTGTGATCCACACAGTCAAAGGCTTTGGTGTAGTCAATAAAGCAGAAGTACATGTTTTTCTGAAACTCTCTTGCTTTTTTGATGACCCAGCGGATGTTGGCAATTTGATCTCTGGTTCCTCTGCCTTTTCTAAATCCAGCTTGAACGTCTGGAATTTCATGGTTCACATACTGTTGAAGGCTGGCTTGGAGAATTTTGAGCATTACTTTGCTAGTGTGTGAGATGAGTGTAATTGTTTGATAATTTGAACATTCTTTGCCATTACCTTTTTTTGGGATTGGCATGAAAACTGACCTTTTCCAGTCCTGTGGCCCTGCTGAGTTTTCCAAGTTTGCTGGCATATTGAGTGCAACATGTTAGCATCATCTCCTTTCTCCCCTTCAAATCTGAGTTCCCCCTACTAGCATCTTCACCCTTATAACAGTGGCTCTCAACTTTGGCTGCATGCTGGAGTCCCTAGGAGAGATTAAAAACACTGATGCCTGGGCCCCATCCCAGATGCTCTTGAGGTAAGTGGTCTGGGGTGTGGCCTGAGCTTTGGGATTTTTAAAAGCTCTCTGGGTGGGTCCATTGTGTACAGTCAGGGTTGAGACTCAGCGGTAAAGTGTTAGTAATGGCATTTGTCTCCCCACGTTTCAAGGTTGACCGGGGTTTTGCTTAATTATGGAATCGTAGACTTAGACACCTACAGGGATCAGACAGGTAAAAGCAGTTTAGTTGGTAGGTTTGTTTTGTTTTTAGAAAATCAGCACAGTGAGAGTGTGATAATAAAGGCAATTGGGAAGACATTAGGGAGCAGTGGGGACAGTGGTAAACTTAAGAGCCCTTGCCCACCTAAGGAGGAACCCCTCTATTCCAATAACTTACTGCCATCTGGGCCCAGAATAGCGAAGTCTTACTTTTCTAAAGAGAAGATGAAAGTCACTATTTTTTATAGGAAATCTCCCAATTTTTCAATGTTGACAATCACTTTTAAAATATTAAAACACCATCTGGATTAAAGACGTTTAGTTTTCAGAGGTACCTTATGGGATGCCAGTTCATGTTTTCTCTCTTGATTTTTTTACTGAGCAAACTATTCAGAACCCTGGTCCTTAGGGTTTATTTATTTGACCACAAGTCACCTTGTGTTGTTAATTTACACCAAGTAGCTTATGATTTTTAAGTGTATAAATGTAATACATGTATTCATTATGGAAAATGAAAAGTATGTACATAAAGGGCAAGCAAAAATTACCTGAATTCTTTCTACCCATAACTAAACATGTTGTATATACACTCAGTCTTTTTCTCTTATCATGCAGAGATGATTGCATATGGAGCATGGTAAAAATACAGATTTCGGGTTCTGCTCTCAGACCATTCAGTAATCCTGGGTGAGACCTGGGAATCTGAATATGTAATGTGCTTTGAGTTGACTCTGATGTACAGTTGGCACTGTGATGCTCTTTTCTTAAAATATCAGCTTTTAAAAAAGCTTTTCTTATGACATTTAGTATTCTTTATAATTAATGCTGTATAATATCCTATCATTTGTACATATCCAAATTATTCTTTATCACTGGATAGTTACCGTATAAACAATGTTTTATATAATGAATAATAACAAAATGAATATCTCTCTAAATAAATTGTCTTATATACTTGTATCACTGGGATAAATTCCTATGCTAGAATCATTGCATCAACAAATATATATATATATTCAGACTTCTGATATAAATGGCCAAATTGGCTTCTACAAGGATTTAAAAAAATTAAACATTTTACATATTTGTCTTCTATAGAGAGCAGAGAATCCGTTTCTCCATATCTCTGTTAAAACTGGGAATTATCATTTAAAAGGTCAATTAAGTAGAAGCAAATGGAGCTCATTTTAATTTGAATTTGCTTGTTACATTCTAGAGAGGTTGAACATTTTTTTCCTTTTTGTTTTGTCATTTATACCCCTGTTATTGACTGTCCATTTCCTACTTATTCTTGTTTATATTAAAGGTTTCATACATTTTTCTGTCATGCATGTGAAACCACTTTTTCCAAATTTTAAATTTGTCTTTTAATAGTAAAAGATGTTTCCATTCTGAAATTCTAATTCAGTATGGTCAAATCTGTATATATTTCGCTTTTTAAACTTTTATTTTAAAATTACTGTTACTTGTTTGGCTGTACTGGGCCTTTGCTGCTGCATGGCTTTTCTCTAGTTGTGGCGCGCGGTAGGTCTGCTCTCACGGCGGTGTACGGGCTTCCCATCGCGAGGGCTTCTGTTGTTGGGGGCATAGGCGCTAGGGCACGCAGGTTTCAGTAGTCACCGCGCGTGGGCTCTAGGGTGGTGGCTCGATAGTTATGGTGCGCGGACTTGTTATCATGTGGGGCCTTCCTAGATCAGGAATTGAACCCATTTCTCCTGCATTGGCAGGTAGATTTTTTAACCCCTGAGCTACCAGGGAAGCCCTGTATATATATTTTATCTTTATGTAGATTTTTTTCTTTATATGCTTGAGGATTTTTATGATCTCAAGTTTAAAAAGTCACATACATTTTCTTCTACGTAAGAACTACACTTTACATTTTATTCATAAACCCATTGCAAATTATTTTTGGCATATAATGCATGATGGTGTTCAAATTTTTATTTCAGTTTCTTCCTTTGCTATCAAAATAGTTGGTTTTTTTAAAATGCCTTTTTGAGTGAATTTCATTAATTTATCTTTTCCTAGAAAATGATCTGTTTCAATGAGATTTAAAAATTTATTAGTGTTCTTCATACTAAAGAAGAAAGTCTCATTTCTAATATTTTGCATTTGCTTTAGCTTTTTATCAGATTTTATGAAAGTATTTATTAAAATTGAATAGTCCCTTGGATAACTATTCAATTTATCAATTAGTTAAATTCATTACTTTTTGCTGTTGGATTTATTACTTTTGCTTACCTCAGCTTATTATTTTTCTAATATCTTGTCTTTAATGCTTAATCAATTTATTTCCACTTTTTCTCTTTAATGATACTCGTTATAAATTTTAATACATGTACAGCTTTGACTATATCTCATATATTTCAATATGTAGAAGTCTTAAATTTTATTCTTGAAATAATTGGTAATAATGATTTTCATTTTCACTTTCACTTAGCAGTTAGTATTTGGGATGGTGCTAATAGTTTCTAAGTTGTTAAGAGCTCGAAACTCTAATTTCTTAATTTATTCCATTATGATCTGAAATGTGGTCTATACATTTATTTTTGCAGCTCACTGAGGTGTTCATTATGGCTTGATAAACGATCATTTTTTTATGACTCCTTCATCACTGCTAGAAGGAAGCTCCATCCCATTATTGTGGGGAATCCCAGTTTGTTAAATCACAATTTACATTATTTATGTCCTCCTTGTCTTAATTTTTGTTCACTTTTCCAGTCAAAGATTTAGGTGTATTTAATTATCTCAAGACTACTTTTTCTCCTTAGTATCTGTATAATGTAATTTATTTCAAAGAAATTTCTTGTGCATAAAAATCTAATATTTTTCACTATGCTTTTTATTCTTTATAACATATGTGTTTTATGTTCTTTAAGCATTCTCTTTTTGAAGTTTGAGTCAGTTTTTCTAGTAACAATACTGTGATCCCAGTTTTTTTTTTGTTGTTGTTGTTGTTAATTTGCTTGTCATGTCTTTCTCCATTTTTTTAGTTTTAAAACTTTTTCTGCATGTATATTATTAGATTTTAGAGATGTTTTTCAATAGTATGAAATTTAGTTGTGTGTGTTACAAGGGTTTACTCACTTTGAAAGTTGTCATTTAAGAGAGTTGTTAGAACATATATATTACCATATGTGAAACAGATCGCCAGTCCAGGTTCGATGCGTGAGACAGGGTGCTCAGGGCCGGTGCACTGGGATGACCCGGAGGGATGGGATGGGGAGGCAGGTGGGAGGGGGGTTTAGGATGGGGAGCACTTGTACAACTACGGCTGATTCATGTTAATGTATGGCAAAACCCACTACAATATTGTAAAGTAATTAGCCTCCAATTAAAATAAATAAATTAATTAAAAAAGAGGGTTATTAAACTCATTTGTATTTATTTTTAATGTCTACTGTATAGTCTTTTATTTTACATTATTTTATACATCCTGGTTTCATTAGTCTGTGTTTTGTGGAATATATGTTGCTATGTTTCCTAGTGTTTTTGAATAGTTACAGTCTATTTGTGATTACTTAAAATGTTTGTGAGAGCAATATATAATCCATATTTATCTAACTTTATCAGGAGCAAAATTATATTTAAAACATTTGGTACATGGTTATTAAACTTCTGATCTACTGTATGCACATTTCACTCTTTGTTAATATAATCTTTGGATTTATATCTACAATGTTCATGCTAAATTAGTAATTTTTATATTCTATTTCAGTAATAATTTTCACATTGTTTTGTCTACAGTTGGAGTTATGGAGATTCATCTCATTACCTGATTTTAGCGTTTCAGTCAGTCAGTTCAGTTCAGTCTCTCAGTCAAGTCCGACTGGTTGTGACCCCATGGACTGCAGCACGCCGGGCTGTCCATCACCAACTCCCAAAGCTTGCTCAAACTCATGTCCATTGAGTGGATGATGCCATCCAACCATCTCATCCTCTGTCATCCCCTTCTCCTGTCTTCAATCTTTTGTCTTTTCCAGTGAGTCAGTTCTTCACATCAGGTGGTCAAAGTACTGGTCCTTCAGCATCAGTCCTTCCAATGAATATTCAAGACTGATTTCCCATAGGATGGGCTGGTTGAATCTCCTTGCAGTCCAGGGGACTCTCAAGAGTCTTCAACACCACAGTTCAAAAGCATCAATTCTTCACGGCTCAGTTTTCTTTATAGTCCAGCTCTCACATCCATACATGACTACTGGAAAAAACATAGCTTTGACTAGATGGACCTTTGTTGGCAAAGTAATGTCTCTGCTTTTTAATATGTTGTCTAGGTTGGTCATAACTTTTCTTTCAAGGAACAAGTGTCTTTTAGTGTCCATCTTTTAATACCATCAATCCTCTATTTCTGAGGTCTTCCTTTTCCCTCCTCTCCTCATTTCTTTGCTGTTTGGAGGTATGCCTTTAAGTAATTTTTAAAAAAGAAGTGAACAGGAATAACATGTTTTTCTAACCCTAGCCTACCTAGTACAAACTGGCTGAGTGTGATTCTTATGTTATAATTCATTTCAGAGTAGAAATACGAGAACTACCTGATTTATTTCCTTCATAGAAATCCCATGTTTTTCTTTCTTTTTTTTTGAAACATGTATATTACCATATGTAACATAGATGATCAGTGCAAGTTCAAAGCATGTAGCAGGGCCCTCAAAGCTGGTGCTCTGAGACAACCCAGAGGGATAGTGTGGGGAGGGAGGTGGGAATGGGGTTCAGGATGGGGGGACACATGTGCACCCATGGCTGATTCATGTTGATGTATGGCAAAGCCCACCACAATATTGTAAAGTAATTATCCTCCAATTAAAATATATTAATTAAAAATCATTGAATACATATAGTATTATTCTCTTTATTCAGATAATTTCTAAAAAGGTGATAGCACTTTTTTCTATGAGAATGGCATTTAATTGATTAGGAAACTAGCAGACCTTTTCAATCTGTATATTTATGAGTCCTTCCCATCTGAGCACATTTAATTTTTGTCTTATCTTTGGTTATGGCTGCTATTTCTTTTCTTCTAATATAGTTTTCAGAAATGTTAACCATCTGCATATTAGCTATTTATTTTCTTTTTTCCAGTTTTCTCATGGTTTTTATCTTTTTCTCTTTGCAGTCTGGTAGTGCATGGACATGACTGAGTGACTTCCCTTTCACTTTTCACTTTCATGCACTGGAGAAGGAAATGGCAACCCACTCCAGTGTTCTTGCCTGGAGAATCCCAGGGACGGGGGAGCCTGGTGGGCTGCCGTCTATGGGGTCGCACAGAGTCGGACACGACTGAAGCAACTTAGCAGCAGCAGCAGCAGTGCCTCTCACATTGCTGTTGTGATTTTCTGCTTTATCAGTTATGCGTATTTACTGCCTCTCCTGTGCCGTTGGATTCTGTGATTATAGTTTTAGTCTTTGTTAAAACTTTCCAAAAAACCTCATCCATTTTTATTTCATTCCGTCCTTCTACCTCATTGGGTCATATCATATTTATTATCTTTTCCTACAGCCATCTGTCCTCATGGCTTTCTGCTTATTTCATGGGTGCCAGATCTTTGGGCTCTCTGTTGAGAATACAAAACAGTTTTCTCAGGTTTTCTCCTGTATTTCACAGTAGATTATTTCTGGGGTCTTTAGGATAATTTTTCTTTTCCTTTGTTTTGCATTTTTTCCCCCTATGAAGCCTATGACTTTTTTTTCACACTAGTTATCCTTCTAAGTTTCTCAGAACCTTCAGTTTGTCGATATTCAAGGATATTGCCTTCCTCTGGCTTTCTTCCAAGTGTATTTGTGTGGTGATGGGTCAGCTTTACAGCTAGAGGGCAAAGTGATGTGAATAGCTCACCATAGGATTTCTAGCTTCTTAAACATTCATCTATGACAGCGGTCCTAAACTGAGGGTGATTGTGTCTGCCAGGGGACATTTGATAACATCTGGAGACATTTTTGATTGTTACACATTGGGGAGGAGTGTATTTCCAGTGATGGAAGGCCAGAGATGTTGCTGAACACCCTATAATGTATAAGATACTACCCACAAAAATGAATTATGTGGCACTAAGTGTTAATAGTACCAAAATTGAGAAGCTCTGATCTATGACAGCTTTATGATCTATTCTGCTAAGGTGGCACTTTACCTAGTCCCTGGACCTTTCTGATACTCTGAGTCAATGGAATGCCTGCAAAATGCAATTTTCAGTGTCTATTGCTTCCCCCAAATCCCTTTTTTTCTTTTCCCAACTGAGCCACTTTATACATACAAATGTCATGTTCCAGGATGTAGTTCACCATTTCCAGCTCTCCCTGCTTCATGCCCACAGAGGTGCTGTCTCTCAAAGGATGTAGTTTTAGGGTATTAGGAGTGGCAGTGTGAGAAGGGTGGATCAGGGAAGGGCTTCTTCATTCATTTAGCCATTTAGCAGATGCTTAATTAGTGTGCACATGTACCAAACATTGTGCTACAGCCTCCTCAAAAGGCAGCGTCCATGTAATATTGACATGGCTGTTGGTGATCTGCTTGAGTCTCTGAATTAGGCAGACAGTGAGGAGATATGTTTTAGGGCTTTACGAGATGAAGCCTGGCATCTTGAGGCAAGACTTTGCCAAGTTTTTCTCTAGCAATATCAGCTGCCTCATGATTAGTAAACATTCCTACCACATTCTGTTTTTTTTTTAATTATGAATTTTTATGTGTTTTCTTCTGTCATCTGGATATTTTAGTGGGAAGTTGACAAAGACTGCATCAGGGGTAATAAGAAGACACATTTTAGAGCTCTGTCTGATTTTTAATAAGTACATATTATGCTTCCCCCACCAAACTCTTCACTATTTGAAAGAACAAACTACATTTCATTTTGTCTCTGTAACCTTCATGGAATCCTGTGTAATGATGTTTGGCAACTGCTTGTTCAATGATGAGATTTTATCTGCATTCATAACATAAGGACCAGAGAGGATTTACCACATACCTCTTTGGAATATATAGTGTAGCTTAAGCATGGGTTAGTGATTCAGCTCTAGAGATGGAGTTGGTAGAGACCCTGGGCAGTGTCAGCTGTCGATCTAACGTGGATGTTTTGACTCTCATCTCTGTAGAACATTTTAGGCTGCTTTCCTCAACATCATCTGCAGAAAAGCCTGTAAGAGGCCCAGCAGCAGCAGCAGCAATTATAGCTACTTCCTGTTTGCATTTTACTGGCTAGAAATATGTAAACTCCAGGACCATCTGGCCAATAAGAAGAAGCTAAGGCAGTCATCATAAATATGGGGATAGATCATGTAAGACTGGAGAAGGCAATGGCACCCCACTCCAGTACTCTTGCCTGGAAAATCCCATGGACAGAGGAGCCTGGTAGGCTGCAGTTCATGGGGTCGCTAAGAGTCGGACACGACTGAACAACTTCACTTTCATGCATTGGAGAAGGAAATGGCAACCCACTCCAGTGTTCTTGCCTGGAGAATCCCAGGGATGGTGGAGCCTGATGGGCTGCTGTCTATGGGGTCACATAGTCAGACACGACTGAAGCGACTTAGCAGCAGCAGCATGTAAGATTGCCATGGAGTAACCTTTCTCTTTTGCTTTCAACTGTGTCTGAAACTTCTTCCATTTCTGGGTGAGCCCTGCAGCAATTATATCAATGGCATGAACATCTGGGGCCCCTCAGGGAAGCATGGCAAGGAGATACTATATAATCCAGTGGGGTGGACAAGCTTTAGGGTGTGTCTGCAAAGCACTTGGGCAAGAAAGCTGAAGAAGGACAGCAGAGAGGATAAGGGGCAGGTAAACATCTCTTACCCAGATGAAGGCAAAAGTGTACACTTGGATATTCCCAACACCATTTTCCTGTGCATTTCCCAGTAAGAGGACTTGTTTTAGGGCTGAGGGTCACTTCCCTGTGCCACAATTACCATCAATAAGTATGTGGCCTGGTGGGATATGACCTTGGACTTGGGTTTGGAAATCCTGCTTATAGTTCTGACTGCCCCTCATCAGCTGTGTGACCTTGGGTAAGTTCCTTTCCCTCTCTGGGCCTTAACTGCCTCATGTGTAAGTAAGGAAATTGGATGGAATCCACGAAATTCTGATTCTGTGGCATGGAAGGGCATTTTCCATCATTGTATAGAAATGCATTTTTGGTCAGCAAGTTTGGCAAGGCTGTTGAGAGCTTTGTCACACTGGTAAGTAGATGCAGGCAGAGGGTCACACCAGCTGCAATCTATGTGTGAGAGCAAAGCTGCTTCTCTTACTCTCTTTTCAAACCACTCCCTTCCTTCTACCCTGAGCACATTGGGCAAGTGACTGAGTCCACCCACTTGCCTCTTTCAATGACAAGCATTGCCTTGCAAGTCATTGAAAATCCTGTCTGTCTCAGTACCAACCCTGTCACTTGGTTTTTAAGGACCAGAGTCATCCTCACATGGTGGGGTGTCAAAGGGAGTCAGCATTATAAAGGTAACACTGTAAGGATGACACTATTATATATTTGGATTCTATAGTAATAACCATCATTTATCGAGTACTTATATGTATCCAGAATGGTACCAAGGGCTTTACTTAAATAATAGTAATAGTAGCCAATGCTTTTTATAACCACACTAATTGTAGCTAATACTTATTAAGGCTTATTCTGTGCTAGTGCCAGCAAGATACTCTTGTAAATACTTTTTATGCATGTGTGTTAGTCGCTCAGTCATGTCTGATTCTTTGTGACCCCTTGGAGTGTAGCCCGCCAGGCTTCTCTGTCCATGGGATTTTCCAGGAAAGAATACTGGAGTGGTTTGCCATTCTCTTCTCCAGGGGATCTTCCTGACCAAGGGGTTGAACCTGGGTCTCCTGCACTGCTGGCAGATTTTTTTACTGTCTAACAGGGAAGCACCCCCTCCCCCCCAAAACTTGATAGTTATGAGGATTCAGTGATTATATTTAATATTTATATTAAACCACTTATAAATATATATTTATATTAAATATATAATTATATATTATATAAATATATTTATATTTAATCACTGAATCCTTATAACTATCAACTGCAGTAGGTACTGTTATTATTAGCATTTTGCAGATGATAAAACTGGAGCACAGAGAGGTTAAGTGACTTTGCCAATGTCACACAGCTTGTGAAGAGCATAGCTGGGCCTGAACTCACATAATCTGATGCCAGAGTCCATGCTTTTAACCAATACATTATATAGGTTCCATTGTTTGTTTGTTTTTTTCATTCTTGCAACCCTGTATAGTATTTAAAATGTAATTGCCCTGGTTTTACAGATGGACAAGCTGGGCCTCAGAAAGAGTAGATAACTTGCTGCAGGTCACACAGCTAGAGCTAGGATTTAAATTCAGGGACCAGTGACTTTAAGCCCAGGTTTCTAATCATTGATTCTTGTCAACAAACTCTGATGAAACAGCCCCAGGAGGTAGCTATATCTGATCTTATCCTGGCCACTCATGAGACGACAGTGTGGAGGCTCAGAGAAGTGAAGTATCTCACTTGGGGTCGCACCAGACTCTATACTTCCTTCTCCAGCCCCGGTCACTCATCCATACCTTATTCTACGGCCCCAAAGAGTGAACACCTTCCATTCCTCACCAAGAGATGAAGCTGGACATGAAAATATTTATAGCGGAGAAGATACAGTGACTGATATCCTCACTTTGCTGGAAAGGACAGATAGGAGACGCCTTTTCTGAAAGCAGTCTTTGATAAGGGGAGAAGAAGACAACAGGAAGACAGCAAGTCCCTGGGTGGGAGGAGAAGACATGATGGATTGCCGAGAGCTTGCGCAGAAGGCGGAAGCTGAGGTGGTTGACGTCAAACCTGCTGCTGCACAAATTTAACTGGGAACGGGTTTCATTTAATGCTGCACACCTTTTCTGCATTGAATCAATTTTCTCTCTGTAAATTTGGGTTTCCCGCAGCACAGATGCTTTTCCAGTGCAGCCTCACTGCCAAGAGTCCATTTTCCATCCAGAGAAGGGGGAGGGGGTTGGATCTCCATCCATCTCGCCAAGAGCTATTGAGCAGCCCCAGCTCCAATCCGAGTCAGTGCAAATGTGCGAGCTGGATAGGATGCATGGGTTGCGTGGCGGTGGGAATGTCACACATGGAGATTGCTGGGCTTCAGTTGGGGTTGAGCAGAGAGTTGAGTCCCTTCACCCTGATCTGCAACCCTTAGCTTTGTCTGGCAGCCCTGTAGCTCTTGGTTGAAGACAGAAGATACTGTTCGGCTCTTCTTCTCCCAGTCATGCGTAGTTTGGGAGACAGCAAGAGGACCGTTGCAATGCAGAGGCTACTAAGGCTGTCCTCTGGACTCTCATGCTGGGAGTGGAGCGAGGCAGAATAGAGAGGGTGGGTGAACTTTCAGGAGCCGGACAACTGGTCAGCAAGTGTGATCATTCAGCCCATTTTCTTTTATGGAGTGGGAGGCAGGTGGGGGTTGGACAGGGCTTTATTCGGGTAGACTTGGTATGTATGATTCAAAATGAGGCAGAGGTCAGGGATCAGGCCAGAGCTGAGGATGTCAGTGATGGGTGACCTCCATGACTTGGGTTATTAAGGCATTTTTTAGTCACCATAGAGACCCTGAGGTATTTTGGACTGAAAGGTGGTGGCAGGAAGAGGGCAAAAACCCTTTATGTTTGGTGGCTGGGAAAATAAAATAAGCGCCTAAGAACTAAATTTGGAGTGAAGAGAATGTGGCTTGCCTTCTTGCGGTTGCACTAATTTGCTCTGTGACCTGTGTGAATCATGTCACATCCCTGGGCCCCCTGTGATGGGGATATTAGCTGCTCTGCCTCCCCCACAGGGTTGACACAAGGATCAAGCAAAGCGCATCTCAAACAGAGATCTGGCATAACATCACAGACATGGCAAATCCCACACCTTGTTCTTTGTGGAGAGCTGTAAAGTGGCTAATAGAGAAGGCTGGGATCAGAAATGTCACATCTCCCCAACTTGGGATTCACCTGTGCCCCTGTGAGGCCTTGCAGGGAGGAGGGAGTCCTTTCTGGTAATGGCAAGGCCAGAATGAGTTATCCAGGTCCCACTTTGTGATGGAAAATGGCCAGAATCCCAACCTCCAGTTCTTGGTGAATGGACTATACCTGCTAGATAATATTTTCATCTTAAATTCTTGCATAAATTTTTCTGCACCAAGGCAAACATTTCTTTGCTTCCTCTGTCACAGGCAGTTGCTTGCCCTGGACAGAAGTCTGAGGAATGATTGATTCTCAGTGAAGTGATGCTGATCCATGACTGCCCAGGAAATGAGCGATAGACCTGGGGAAGAGTGGGGTTGAAGGAGACTCATGGGTCAGCTAGCCCAGCTCTCTCATTTGATTGTAATACTGGCTTCAGTGTATTCATCACTAAGGGCATGCGACGCTTGTCTTCTTTCTTTGCATTATCTCATATAGTTCTGTGAAGTCAGGACCTTTACTCTGTCCTCTACAGATGAGGGACTTGAGTCATAAAGAGGTTAAGTAGGGGCGGAGGTCACACAGCTAGAAGTGGAAGAGACAAAATTTGAGCCGGATAAGGTATGCTGTTGGCTAAGGATATCCAGCTGGTGGCAAAACTGAGTCAGAGGCACAGAATTTCAGAGCTAGCAAGAAATTTAAGGCTTCTCAGCATTCGTCGCCTCCTTGCCTAAGTGAAGATCCTGGGAGGGAGAAAGGGGAAGGCTGTTCTGAGGCCTCCCAGTGAGTCACTAGCAGAGCAAGGATGTGAACTCACATCTCCTAACTATCCACCAATGCCCATTCTTTTACTTAGACTCCTCAAGTCCAGATGTATCCAGACTCAATGTCTTCCTTACTCATGCTCCTCCCTAAGAAATGAGAGAGCAGAAGAGAACTGACAAATTCTCTCTTCTAAGGCCACATACGAGACAGCTGATAAAGGGGACTTTTCAAAACAGGATGAGTCTTTGAGCCAGTGATTATATGGGCTGCTGCTGCTGCTTCTAATTCGCTTCAGTCCTGTCCAACTCTGTGCAACCCCATAGATGGCCTCCTACCAGGCTCCCCCGTCCCTGGGATTCTCCAGGCAAGAACAATGGAGTGGATTGCCATTTCCTTCTCCAATGCATGAAAGTGAAAAGTGAAAGTGAAGTTGCTCAGTCGTGTCTGACTCTTAGCGACCCCATGGACTGCAGCCTACCAGGCTCCTCTGTCCGTGGGATTTTCCAGGCAAGAGTACTGGAGTGGGGTGGCATTGCCTTCTCCAGATTATATGGGCAGAAACCTACAATTCACTCTCTCCATGTGAAATTGCATGAGAGACACATCTTGCAAACCCAGAAACATGCTTGGCCAAAACAAAAGAATATTGCCAAAACAGTAGTAACAACAACAAAACAGCAATTTAGATTGTCGACCAGTGCAACCTGCCTATCATTCCCTCCTGTGATGGTATGCTCCGGAGTACACATGAGATGGGAGATGTGAAAGACACGCGTTCAGTCAGTCTTGATTTCAACAGTGTCTCTCAAACATTTTGCCACATTAAGTGATGTGCCAGTGATTAAATATTTGAACTTTTACCTATAGCACAATTGCTGTCTATACATATTCCTGGCTTGTGTTGATATAAATGGTATCATTTACTATATTATACTTAATGAGAGATTTAAGGGTTTTTCAAAGATAGTTTTGATTAATCACTGTTTTCACTCTTTTCTCTGACTTCAGAAATTAACTCCATTTGTGAGCATCCCCAAAGGGTTGTTTTTTTTTTTTTTGCTGCCCAAATGGCTCCTAAACCAGACTACCCCAGTGATATTCCATCACTGTTCCCTTGTTTAAGGCAGCAGAAGACTCATGTGAAGAAAAACCTTAGTATGTTATTAATATACTAATATGGACTTATTTGCAAAAGAACTTGAAGCCTGAGGGCATGAGATATGACACAGATATATATTTGATTATGGAGGATAAATGAAGAAAAGGTTGAAGAATATGGAAGACCAGATTAAGGATATCAAGCTAAAAGGTGAGATGGGAGAATGCAGAATCTATATTCCCCATCTCATAGGTTATTTTAGGGTAGCCCTACCAATGTCCTCTCCCCCAAATACAATGCTTTATTTGTTTTTCCTTCTGTCCCAGAAATTGGCACCTGGTCCAATTTGAGTCCAACTTCTTTCTGCCATTCCTTTTGCTTTTGAACTGAATTGTTCCCTGGCAATGATTCTTTTTTTTTAAAATTCTTTTTTGTTTTATTTTGATGTGGACATTTAAAAAATCTTTATTGAATTTGTTATAGTATTGCTCCTGTTTTATGTTTTGTTTTTTTTTGGCTGTGAGGCATGTGGGATCCTAGCTCCCGGACCAGGGATTGACCCAGACTTTGGAAGGTGCGGTCTTAACCACTGGACTGCTGGGGAAGTCCCAGCAGTCAATGATGCTTAATTGCCATTATCTAGTCCCTTGAATTTTTAATGAATACAGATTCGTTCATCTCTTCTGAGAAGTATGCCCATATCTCTGAAGTTTACCTAGATGTGTAGAAGATCTTTTGGCCCTCAAGTTAGAAGCCTCTAGTTCATCTAATGGGATGTATAATGAAGTGGAGTAGGGGTTAGGTCCTAGCCCTGGTTTTTACCAATTACCCATTATGTATATTTGAGTGAAATCTCTTCTCTGAGCATGAATTTTTCAATTTATAGAGTTAGGGGGTGACTCGAGATGGTGTGGACAGTGCAGAGAGGCCCTGGGAAAAGGAATGGGGCAGGAGGCTACCAGTAAGGTTCCTCACTCTCCATTCTTGAATCTGAGCAATCTCTGACTATTGGAGTTCAGTCTGGTTACTGCTGGGAGTCAGAAGGGCTCAGAGTTTTCTGGCTGGTTCTCTTTATGCAGTGGGAGGGAGCAGTCAGGCTTCCTTTTGGGGTGAGTGACTCTCAGTGACCCTGGCCATGCTTGAATATTCATGTTCTTTCTTCTGCCCACTGCATTGTTCAGTCTTCCCAGCTGGCTTGTCTCCTGGGGCTGAGACCCTGGCTCCTTTAGGAGAAGGTCAGGCTCTATTACTGCTGGGTGGAACAGCTTGATTTTGCTTAATTGCTCCAAAAGAATGGTGCCCAGGTTGAAGAAGCAGGAGGCGGGGAGAGACTGGGGGATGGATGCTCAAGCTCAGCTGTGGCCCTTTTGAGAAGTGAAAGGAAGATTTATGATGCCATTTGTCAACTGGAAAACGGATGGAGGTACCCAGATGCGTGAACTCCGTGTTTGAGGTAGGAGGTTATGGTAATAAATGGGGCCCCCGGAGATGTCACTGTTGGAGGTGGGGATCACCTCTCTGAACAGGCGTGATTCCCAAGCCCCCTCCTTTCTCTCTGTCCTCTAATGGGCATTCTTTGTCCCTCTGCTGAGTCTGTCACTCTGTTTTGAGCACAGCCAACTGCTGATTGATTATCTGTATTTATAAAGGGAGTGTCATCATAGTGAGAAGAAGTCTTTCATGTGAGTGTCCTGGAAAAATGAAACAATGAAAAATGCAAAAGCAATTTATTTTGGGGTTCAGTTTTCTCATGCTTTGAACTATTGGGAACAGCCTATATGCATATGATTGCCCCACATTTTATGTCCACTTTATATTTCTCCTCATTTAGAACTATCCAGTCAGTCAAAGTGAAAGTGTCAGACATTCGGTCGTGGTTGTGTCCGACTGTTTGTGACCCATGACTGTAGACTGCCATGCTCCTCTGTCCACAGAATTCTCCAGGCAGGAATACAGGAGTGGGTAGACATTCCCTTCTCCACGAGATCTTCCCAACCCAGGGACAGAACCTGGGTCTCCTGTACTGCAGGCAGATTCTTTACTGCCTGAGCTACCAGGATTTGGAGGATAAGGAGGAACTAGATATGCTCTCAAAGAATGTACCTACAATATTCAATGGGATATTACTCCTGGAAAAAGGTCTCTGAAAATAAGGATACCAGGATTAAATACTCTCGAAACCACTGTATACACATCATGGCCTCACAGTTAAAACACACACTGGCATGTCAAAGGTGGGGAAAGTCCTGAAGTAGAAAATGCAGTTTGAAAGTTTCCCATCCTTTTATTACAGATCCTTCTTCCTTCCTTCCTTTCTTTTGCATGATGCTGACTAACCACCTGCAGATTTAGTCTTATTCAAAACCTGCTTTGGAAAGCCTTAATGTCATTAATCAGTTCAGTTCAGTCGCTCAGTTGTGTCCGACTCTTTTCGACCCCATGAATCGCAGCATGCCAGGCCTCCCTGTCCATCACCAACTGGTAATAGCAAATATCCAAACCAATCCAGTCCTCCAAATGGAGTATGGCTTAGATGTTTTCCAGCTTGGCATTGGTGTAGACTTGATGTATGACTTTTGCAAACTTGCCACATCTCATTTTTTAAACAGTCTTAATATGTAGCATTTATCCTGTTTAGAATGGGTCCTTACTAGACTATGGTACAATTGATTATTATTATTATTTATTTTTTATGGCTTTACTGGATTTTTTTTTTTTACTTTTTTAAAATTTAATTTAATTTTTTTAAATTTTATTTTATTTTTAAACTTTACAATATTGTATTGGTTTTGCCAAATATCAAAATGAATCCGCCACAGGTATACATGTGTTCCCCATCCTGAACCCTCCTCCCTCCTCCCTCCCCATACCATCCCTCTGGGTCGTCCCAGTGCATCAGCCCCAAGCATCCAGTATTGTGCATCAAACCTGGACTGGTGACTCGTTCCATATATGATATTACACATGTTTCAATGCCCTTCTCCCAAATCATCCCACCCTCTCCCTCTCCCACAGAGTCCAAAAGACTGTTCTATACATCAGTGTCTCTTTTGCTGTCTCGTATACAGGGTTATTGTTACCATCTTTCTAAATTCCATATATATGCGTTAGTATACTGTATTGGTGTTTTTCTTTCTGGCTTACTTCACTCTGTATAATAGGCTCCAGTTTCATCCACCTCATTAGAACTGATTCAAATGTATTCTTTTTAATGGCTGAGTAATACTCCATTGTGTATGTGTACCACAGCTTTCTTATCCATTCATCTGCTGATGGACATCTAGGTTGCTTCCATGTCCTGGCTATTATAAACAGTGCTGCGTTGAACACTGGGGTACACGTGTCTCTTTCAATTCTGGTTTCCTCAGTGTGTATGCCCAGCAGTGGGATTGCTGGATCATAAGGCACACAAGCAATAAATGCTGGAGAGGGTGTGGAGAAAAGGGAACCCTCTTACACTGTTGATGGGAATGCAAACTAGTGCAGCCTCTATGGAGAACAGTGTGGAGATTCCTTAAAAAACTGGAGTAGAACTGCCCTATGATCCGGCTTTACTGGGCCTTTATTGCTTCACATGGGCCTTCTCTAGCTGTGGTGAGCAGGGACTCTCTTGATTGCAGTGCACAAGCTTCTCATTGCTGTGGCTTCTCTTGTGGAGCTCAGCTCTACAGACTGGGCTCAGTAGCTGTGGTGCATGGGCTTAGTTGCTCCACATCATGTGGGACCTTCCTGGACCAGGGATCAAATCTGGGTCCCCTGTATTGCAAGGTAAATTCTTAACCACTGGACCACCAGGGAAGTCCTGGCCTGTGGTTATAAGTGGATTTGTTGTGGTAACACTTTTGTTTAAAACCTGAAGTGTAATTAACATAAAGTAAGCTGCATTTAAAAATAAACTATATAAAATACACTACATTTATACATTTAAAGTGTATAACTTGATATACTTTTCCATATGTATGCATCTGGAAACCATCACCTCAGTCAAGATAACGAACATACGTATCACTCAAAAAGTTTCTTCATGCCCCTTTTTATTTATTTTTAAAAATTTTATTGAAGTATAGTTGATTTATAATGTGTTAATTTCTGCTGTATAGCAAAGTGATTCAGTTATATATCTATATATATTTTTGGGGCTCCAAAATCACTGCAGATGGTGACTGCAGCCATGAAATTAAAAGACGCTTACTCCTTGGAAGGAAAATTATGACCAACCTAGATAGCATATTCAGAAGCAGAGACATTACTTTGCCAACAAAGGTCTGTCTAGTCAAGGCCATGGTTTTTCCAGTGGTCATGTATGGATGCGAGAGTTGGACTGTGAAGAAAGCTGAGGGCCAAAGAATTGATGCTTTTGAACTGTGGTGTTGGAGAAGACTCTTGAGAGTCCCTTGGACTGCAAGGAGATCCAACCAGTCCATTCTAAAGGAGATCAGTCCTGGGTGTTCATTGGAAGGACTAATGCTGAAGCTGAAACTCCAATACTTTGGCCACCTCATGCGAAGAGTTGACTCACTGGAAAGGACCTTGATGCTGGGAGGGATTGGATTGGGGGCAGGAGGAGAAGGGGACAACAGAGGATGAGATGGCTGAATAGCATCACTGACTTGATGAACGTGAGTCTGAGTGAATTCCGGGAATTGGTGATGGACAGGGAGGCCTGGCGTGCTGCGATTCATGGGGTTGCAAAGAGTTGGACATACTGAGTGACTGAACTGAACTAATACGTTCTTTTCCATTATGGTTTATCAAAAGATATTGAATATAGTTCCCTGTGCTATATACCTGTTGTTTATTCATCCTATATATACTGGTTTGCAGATGCTAATAGCAAACTCCCAATCCTTGTCTCCGTTACAGCCCTCCTCTTTTGCAATCACAAGTCTGTTTTCTATGTCTGAGTTTTTCTGTTTTGTATATAGTTCATTTTTGTTGTTTTAGCTTTCACATATGTGTGGAACCGTAACTTATTACAGTCTGCTTTAAGTGAGATTGTTTTACTTTACATATGGTATAAGAACTTTACAATAGTATTGCATCCATTTCTCTCCTCTCAGTTTGTGCTAATATTGTCAGGTATGTTACTTTTTTCTTGTTATAAGCTCCATGATTATTTTTGTTTGAAAGTCAATTGTATTTTAAAAAGGTTGAAATAATAAAAAAATCTTATATGTTTACCCACATTGGCACCATTTCCAGTGATTTTGTTCTTTTGTGTGGATCTGTATTTCTATTCACTCCTGTTTCCTTCTCTTTGAAGGATTTCTTTTAAGATGTCTTTTAAGGCAGGTCTATTGATGGTAAATTTTTCTCAGGTTTTGTATGTCTGGAAGTCTTCACCTTTAGTTTTAAAAGATATTTTTGGTGAGCATAACATTCTACATTGACCGTTTTTTCCCTATTACTTTAAATTTGTTGATCCACTATAGCCTTACTTGCTCTGCATCTATTTTATTTTATTGTAGTTTATGGAGCTTTATTATAGCAGCCTTTGTAAACTAATATGATTGATTTATAGTTTTCATAAGGTATAGATACATTTTGGCTATTAAAAAAGTATTATTTGTTTTCCTCCTCTCCTGCCTGACTGGAGAAGGCAATGGCACCCCAGTACTCTTGCCTGGAAAATCCCACGGACGGAGGAGCCTGGTGGGCTGCAGTCCATGGGGTCGCTAAGAGTCAGACACGATTGAGCGACTTCACTTTCACTTTTCACTTTCATGCATTGGAGAAGGAAATGGCAACCCACTCCAGTGTTCTTGCCTGGAGAATCCCAGGGACGGGGGAGCCTGATGGGCTGCCATCTATGGGGTCACACAGAGTCGGACACGACTGAAGTGACTTAGCAGCAGCAGCAGCTCCTGCCTGACCCCTCTTTCAGGAACACCTCAGTACATGGATGTTAAGACTACTTGAACTTTTCTTTTGTTTTAAATCTTTTTTTCTCTGTTTCATTTTGTATAGTTTCTATTGATATATGAGTTTACTACTGTTTTCTTCTGTAAGGCCTAATCTGCTGTTAATCCCATGCAGTGTCTGGTTCGTCTCAGACATTACAGTTTTCACTTCTAGACATTTGATCCTGATCTTTAAAAGTTTTCTTTCACATCACTGATTTTAACATCTTTAACTCTTCCCGTAGCTTGGTGCACATACGTAACGTGGGTACAGTGTTCCGCACTCTGGTCTACTGATTCTAAATCCATGTCAGTATTGGGTTGCTTTTGATTGGTTGATTTTCCTCCTTGTTATGGGTCATGTTTTCCTGTTTATTGACCTTCCTGGTAATTTTTGATTGGATATCGGAGGCTATAAGTTTTATTTTATAGGTGCTGAATACTTTTCTATTCCTATAAATATCTTTGAGCTGTATTTTGGAAGGCAATTAAGTTACTTAGAAACAGTTGATTCTTTCAAGTCTTACTTTTAAGGTTTGTTTAATGAGACCTGAGTAATTTTTATTCTAGGGTTTTTTATTCTCTCTACTGAGACAAGACTCTTCTGAATTATCTGCTCAATGCCCCATAAATTATGAGATTTCCAATCTGGCTGGGGAGAAATAGCTCTCTTCACATGTCTCTGTGAACACTTAGACCACTAGGGTATATGTTGCCATTAAAAATTAGAAGCTTAAGTGCATTCTATTTGCATAATAAAATTCAAAGGCACAGTCTGCTGAGAAGGGTGCAAACCACACAGATCGCTTTGGAATCCCACTATCACATTCTATGCATACTGCACATTTCTGCAGCGAAGGATCAGATAAAGCCATGTCTACGTGCAGCGCTGAGTAGGAAGAGAAATTTCAGTACCACTGATAGCAGAATTAACCCTGCATAGAGCTTACTCTCCAACCCTACCTTGAGTAGAGCAATTCATTATGTGTAAGAGTTGAAGAAATTTTAGACTTTCAGTCTGTGGGCCACATATTTATAGACAGTTTTGTTTTGTTTAAATCAATTGCTAATATTTCTTAATTGGGAGAGTCTACACAAAGGTACAGATTTCCAGCCTCGCTTGCAGGAACAAAATAAAACAAATAGAACAGGAAGTATTTCACTGGAAGTAAGAAGCAGCTACTCCTTTTGGGTTGGGTTAGATGGGGCCTCAGTCTTCAGTTTGGATTGAGGTTGACTGGCAGTGGAATTCATCATTTTGCATGTACTTTTTTGTAGTAGAGTTAAAACAATATTGATTATATACATTTCTTTAGGCTAGTGGGAAAATGAATGATAGATTGAGAGGGACTTTAGTTTCAAGAAAAATTTGAGAACATAGATTATTTGTGTAAATAAAGAGCAAATATTTGTGTTGTAAAAGATAATTAAGATGTTACTGTAATAAAACTTAGGTGTTTAATCCATGTATATACTGCCTAGGACTTGAGTTTTCACCATCTCTTTAGAGATTTTCTATAGTCCTATTACCTTATTCTATAAGCAAAGAAACTGAGTATGAAGTCCACAGAGATCTGGGCCTAGGGTTAAAACTTCTAAATGTATTTGATATTTGTAGAATATCACGCTTTTAATATTTTCAATATAAACTTTTGGTAGAAGTTTTGACACCCCAGCTTGTATACCGTAGAGTGGTATAATAGTTTATAAAAAAAGGCAAGAATAGAAGCTGTTTTCTCATCAAGGACTAATATACCAATGTTCATTGCTGGTCTGTGTCTCTACTCTGGCAGTGTCTCTGTGACTTTGAGTTGTATTTCACTGGAAATGCTGGGCAATATGCTCAGTGCTGTGTGAATATAAAGCTTAAGATCTGGTCTCTTCTTTTGGGAACTTTTAGCTAGTTGAGAAGATGAAGGACATGATAAGTGTACAATAAGTAGAACTGACATCATTTATTTCACTGAGTGGAGAACATTGGTGAGCTTAAGCAGTTTGCCAAGCCTTTTTGAGAAAGAGGTAGAATTAGACCAGGATAGGATCTGTATGGGTAGAAGATAGTCAGGTGAATAAATTATGGGAGGAAATTTGGGGAATAGTTAAATGATCCCAGATATAACCTAGTTTAATATGTTCAATTTAGAGATAAACTAAGGGCCAGAGAAAGATGTATTTCTCATGGATGAATAGTAAGTTTATCCCAGGATCCTGGATATATCTCTAGATCCTGTTTAACGACATAGCCATGTATGACCCCTATGGTAGGCCTTGCCAGTCTATGTTTTCTTTTTTATTTTGTCCTTTTCCTTTTCTAATTCATCATGCATGCTCTTTGAGAGAAGGGACCTTGTCTGTCTTGGTTGTACTGAATTTTGCAGAACCTAAAATACAGTCCCCTCCCTGGACCCAACACAGGGACACTTCTCAAGCCTTGAAGGAAAAATCCAGAGAATTAAGTTCTCACTTGATACATTCTGAAATTCGCATGTGAAAAGGTTTAAATGTGGACAAAGATTTTAGGGAACAAAGAAGCAAGTCTTAGACTTTAGATCACAGTGTTGCAGCTCAAATAAAGCCAATTATTCTATCAAGTTGTCCTTTGGTATACATGCAGACAAATCACATTATCTCAAGTATGTAAAATGGAAGGGAATCAAGATTTGTAAATGCTTGTTAGAGGAAAAAATCTAGCCCATGAAATGATGAATCAAAAGAAGAGAATAGGCTATAGAACCTGCTTAAAGGACAGGTGAGCATAAGTACAGAATGAAGACTGAGTAACTACAAGTTGCAATTATGAATTACAATAGAAATGCTGCACATCTTGACAATGTGAAATATTGAAAACACAAAAAACTTGAAGGTGGAAAAGGAGAATAAAACATAAGAGTTGTGACAATTTTATAAAGAATTGTGGCATTTTTATCATAGAGACTGAGATGACATTATCCAAAACTAAAATATGGCTGAAAAATAGGATCATAGCTTCTAAATGATTTTTCATACTTTCTCTATTAAGAAAGATATTTTAAGAGATACCATTTCTTGGAGTAAAAAAAAATATATTTTCTATGGTCTAATTTCTGCTAGTTGATTAATTTTTTTCTATTAAATTCAAGTATAATTATACTTATTACACTTCATTTAAAGGTAGGTCTATATTATAGTCATTCTTATTTAGGAATGCACATTATACATACACACACACAAAGAGAAAGTCATATACATATGAAATATTTGAAATTGTGTTCATCTAATGTTCATGATAATATATAGAAATAATGGAGTTTAGGCCACTATTTTTCTTTAATTCATTTCTACTATACACTTTGAGTTTTCCATCATAATAATTATTAAAAATAAAATTAGTTTTAAAAACCACAACCCAAGGGAAATCAGAGTGTTTCCTTCTGTTATCTTTTATCTTCATAAACATTTTAAAACACATTTTGAACCTTACCATATATATATATATATATATATATATATATATTTATATATACACCCTCATTTGTTGTATGCTCATTTTTCCAGGTATTATTCTATTATATTCATGTTCTGCTGGTGCAGCCAATTTTCAAAATATCGACATTCCTTTTATATACAATAATTTAATCATTTCTTTGGGGACATTTATATTGCTTGTAAAATTTTGCAAATATAGTTATAAATACTATAATAAGCATACATCTGCCCATATCTCAAATGATTTTTGAACACTCATTTCTGGGAAAGAATTTATTGGATCAAAATATATGAAGATATTTGAAGTCCTTAAAATATAGTACTGAATTGTTTATAATGGTAATCTATAGGAAAAGTTTGTAAATATAGATTAGAGCCATTTGGGAGAGAGATGAATTAGATGAGTTACATCATGGGAGTGGAAAAGAATAGAGCTTACAGGGGAATCAATTCTGTGTGCCTTTTTTGTGTCTTTTGGGAAATAAAATTGTGACAGCAGAATGGAGCCATGTGTTCCTAAGGGACAAGTCAAATACCTTGCCAGCTACAAAGGCAAGTCAAATGATAACATCTAAGGTTGCTCATTTGTTCTTAGCCTGAGTGAAGTCAGTCAGTCAGTTGACAGGTGTGTATTAAATTCAGTTCCCTCACAACTCTGTGGACTTTTCTGAAGTGTCTGCTGACTTTGGTTGGTGCGTTAGTCTCATTGGCCTGGATTCTCCATTCGTGTCTTATTGGCTGGATTTAACTTTACATTAATTTTTTTTTTTAACAAGGACATACAGGTTTTGTACTCCCTGAATTCTTCCATGTTAAAAAAAAATTGCTTATATTCTTGAGAAATGAGTTGGTGGGATATAGTATTCTCTGGTCATGATTTTTTTTTAGAGCTTTGTACACACCCCTGTATTAACTTCTGGGAACGGATGCTGCTGAAGACAACTGTTAAGTGAGCTTAACTTTTTTGCCTTATAGAAGAAAAAAATGTAGAGAGTACACTGTATTACATAACATTGCATGTTATATAATATGTATTTTATATAATATTATACACATATGCATAAACACATGTACATTAATACCTGAATTTTTAAAATTTAGATTGGAATTGACATATATACACTGCTATATATAAAATGGATAACTAATAAGGACCTACTGTATAATTCAGGGAACTCTACTCAGTACTCTTTAATGGTCTATATGGGAAAAGAATATAAAAAAGAGTTTATATATGTATTTGTCTAACAGATACACTTTGCTGTACACCTGAAACTATTAATAACACAATATTGTAAATTACGTATACTCAAAAATTAAAAAAACACCTGGGTTTTAATATGTATGCATCAATTTTTATTTTACTATTTTTTTTCAGTGTACAGATTTACTTCTTTCATTTAAGGAATAATTTTTTGTTTTATGGTGTTTTAAATGTTAAATGTCTTTTCAGGGATACTAGTTATCCCCAGGTTAGAGTGCCTTTGTCCCCCATGTTGACTGACTTGTAATTTTTGTATCTTGTTTTGATTTTGTTCTTTTTTCATTCATTGTGGTTACATTAAGCCTTTGTTTCATTTCAGTAATTAGTTTTATAGCGATGTCTAGCCTCTCTTTTTGTTTCTAATTTATTATACTTAACAGTTTTATAATAATAGCATCTTGACTCTTGTTTCCATACCTATACAATTACCTTTAATCTCATTCTGTACTTTCATCATTTGGCATTTAAGGTCTTATTTTATTAAGTCTTATTAAAATGTTAAGTCACATGAAGTACTTGTGGGGAATTTTCCTGTTTCATAGAGCATGTTTTCTTCCAGATGGGGTTCTTTCAACTGTCTTTTGTATACTATCTTCCACTCTAATATTTTGCTATAGCATATTTGTACACTTGACATGCTCTTTTTAAATTTTAAAAAAAATTTTGCTTATACTTAGTATGAGAAGTTTTAGTCTTCCAGTTGCTTGATATAGCATCAATGAATTTTTCATGACTCTTATAATCTATTTGTCTTTTTGAGTGGTGGCGGGTCCAGCAGTTTTAAATTAAATTGACTTAGGTGTGGCAGAGGTTGGAAGCAGGGGCTAAGAAAGTTGTTCATGTTTAGATTTTTATGCTACAAATCAATAAAACTAAGGTATTCAAAGATGGAAGTATAAAATAGATAATTGCCATAATGCTGGATAGTGCAAATGTTTGCTTAATATGCATAATATGATCAAATGACTGCTACTAATTACCAGAGAGTGAAACTGGATCCTAATCTCTTTCCTGAGATTTTGTTAATCTCATGGTGAGGTGGAGATGACAGAATATATGCTTTCATTTTTTACTTAACATTTTTTTCTTGGAGAATAGTTGATTTAAAATACTGTGTTAATTTCTGCTGTACAGCAAAATGACTCAGATATTTTTATATTCTTTTCCATTTTGGTTTAGCACAGGATATTGAATATATTATAATTCCCTGAGCTGCACAGTAGGTCCTTGTTGTTTATCCATCCTACATATAATAGTTTGCATCTGCTATACCAAACTCATTGGAAAAGACTGTGATGCTAAGAAAGATGGAAGGCAGAAAGAGAAGGGGACGACAGAGGCTGAGACAGTTGGATTGCATCACCAACTCAATGGACATCAGTTTGAGCAAGCTCCAGGAGCTGGTGATGGACAGGGTAGTCTGCTGTGCTGCAGTCTATGGTGTCACAAAGAGTTGGACATGACTGAGAGGCTGGACTGAACTGAACTGATACCAAGCTCCCAGTCCCTCTTCCCCACACCCACCCTCCTGCTTGGCAACCATAAGTCTGTTTTCTATGTCTGTAAGTCTGTTTCTATTTCAAAGATAAGTTTATTTGTGTCATATTTTAGATTCCACATAAAAGTATTTTTAGTTTTTTGCGGAACCTCCATACTATTTTCTGAATGTTGAGCTTTAAGCCAACTTTTTCACTCTCCTTTCACTTTCATCAAGAGGCTCTTTAGTTCCTCTTCACTTTCTGCCATAAGGGTGGTATCATCTGCATATCTGAGGTTACTGATATTTCTCCCAGCAATCTTGATTCCAGCTTGTGCTTCTTCCAGCCCAGCCTTTCTCATGATGTACTCTGCATATAAGTTAAATAAGCAGGGTGACAATATACAGCCTTGGCGTACACCTTTGCCTATTTGGAACCAGTCTGTTGTTCCATGTCCAGTTCTAACTGTTGCTTCCTGACCTGCAAACAGATTTCTCAAGAGGCAGATCAGGTGGTCTGGTATTCCCATCTCTTTCAGAATTTTCCACAGTTTATTGTGATCCACACAGTCAAAGGCTTTGGCATAGTCAATAAAGCAGAAATAGATGTTTTTCTGGAACTCTCTTGCTTTTTCCATGATCCAGCAGATGTTGGCAATTCTATCTCTGATTCCTCTGCCTTTTCTAAAACCGGCTTGAACATCTGGAAGTTCATGGTTCACATATTGCTGAAGCCTGGCTTGGAGAATTTTGAGCATTGCTTTACTAGCCTTGTGAGATGAGTGCAATTGTGCGGTAGTTTGAGCATTCTTTGGCAATGCCGTTCTTTGGGATTGTAATGAAAAACTGACCTTTTCCAGTCCTGTGGCCACTGCTGAGTTTTCCAAATTTGCTGGCATATTGAGTGCAGCACTTTCACAGCATCATCTTTCAGGATTTGAAATAGCCCAACTGGAATTCCATCACCTCCACTAGGTTTGTTTGTAGTGATGCTTCCTAAGGCCCACTTGACTTGGCATTCCGGGATGTCTGGTTCTAGGTGAGTGATCACACCATCGTGATTATTTTGGTTGTGAAGGTCTTTTTTATACAGTTGAAACTGAAAAAGGAGAGTGAAAAATTTGGCTTAACGCTCAACATTCAGAAAACGAAGATCATGGTATCCGGTCCCATCACTTCATGGGAAATAGATGGGGAAACAGTGGAAACAGTGTCAGACTTTATTTTTTGGGGCTCCAAAATCACTGCAGATGGTGATTGCAGCCATGAAATTAAAAGACGCTTACTCCTTGGAAGGAAAGTTATGACCAACCTAGATAGCATATTCAAAAGCAGAGACATTACTTTGCCAACAAAGGTCTGTCTAGTCAAGTCTATGGTTTTTCCAGTAGTCATGTATGGATGTGAGAGTTGGACTGTGAAGAAAGCTGAGTGCTGAAGAATTGATGGTTTTGAACTGTGGTGTTGGAGAAGACTCTTGTGAGTCCCTTGGACTGCAAGGAGATCCAACCAGTCCATTCTAAAGGAGATCAGCCCTGGGATTTCTTTGGAAGGAATGATGCTAAAGCTGAAACTCCAGTACTTTGGCCACCTCATGCGAAGAGTTGACTCATTGGAAGAGACTCTGATGCTGGGAGGGATTGGGGGCAGGAGGAGAAGGGGACGACAGAGGATGAGATGGCTGGATGACATCACTGACTCGATGGACATGAGTTTGAGTGAACTCCGGGAGTTAGTGATGGACAGGGAGGCCTGGCGTGCTGTGATTCATTGGGTCACAGAGAGTTGGACATGACTAAGCGACTGAACTGACTGAGTGATACTATTTTCAACAGAGGCTGCATCAATTTACATTCCCACCACCTCTTCTCCATACCCTCTCTGAAATTTATTATTTGTAGAGGTTTTTTTTTTTTTTTTAATGATGGCCAGATAGCAGAACATAGTCTTCAAACTGGAATTGTTTCCCAATTTCCTCATGGTAATTTGAATCTTTTCTTCTGAAAGAGGAAGACAGTTCAGTTTCAGCTTCACTTTCCATCAATCATTTGCATCAGTTCCTTCCATATTATTTAAATCAGAAAGAGGAAAATAAAAATAACACTTCTGCAGGATGACAGGCAGGTTATAGAACTTTTCCCCCTTCCTACCACCTCACAGGCCTGGATGCTACCCGTGTGTTTTACATTTTTATTGATTTTTACAATTTGAGGGAGAAGGAAATGGCAACCCACTCCAGTATTCTTGCCTGGAGAATCCCATGGACATAGGAGCTTGGTGGGCTACAGTCCACGGGTCGCAAAGAGTCGGACACAACTGAGCGACTTCACTTTCACTTTCACTAGTAAGTATTAGAGGAATACTTTTTCTGCCATATCCACTTGGACTTGGCTGTTTTATTTATGAATAAACGTTAAAAAAGATTTGTATGTGTTGAATTGTTTGAAGTTTGTATTACTTTAAAAATTTATTTTAATTGAAATACAGTTGATACACAACATTAGTTTCAGGTGTACCACACACTAGTTCAATATTTGTATATATTGTAAGTATTACCTTAACAAATTTTAATTGAAATGTAATTGGAAATTTGTAAGTGACAAATAAATTCAAGGAATTAGATCTGACAGAGTGCCTTAAGAACTATGGATGGAAATTTGTGACACTGTACAGGAGGCAGTGATGAAGACCATCCCCAAGAAAAAGAAATGCAAAAAGGCAAAATGGTTGTCTGAGGAGGCCTTACAAATAGCTGAGAAAAGAAGAGAAGCTAAAGGCAAAGGAGAAAAGGAAAGATATACCCATTTGAATGCAGAGTTCCAAAGAATAGCAAGGAGAGATAAGAAAGCCTTCCTCAGTGATCAATGCAAAGAAATAGAGGAAGACAGTAGAATGGGAAAGACTAGAGATCTCTTCTAGAAAATTAGAGATACCAAGGGAACATTTCATGCAAAGATGGGCTCAATAAAGGACACAAATGGTATGGACCTAACAGAAGCAGAAGATATTAAGAAGATGTGGCAAGAATACACAGAAGAACTATACAAAAGAGATCTTCATGAACCAGATAACCATAGTGGTGTGATCACTCACCCATAGACAGACATCCTGGAATGTGAAGTCACATTGGCTTTAGGAAGCATCACTATGAACAAAGCTAGTGGAGGTGATGGATTTCCAGTTGAGCTATTTCAAATCCTGAAAGATGATTCCGTGAAAATGCCACGCTCAATATGCCAGCAAATTTGGAAAACTCAGAAGTGGCCACAGGACTGGAAAAGATCAATTTTCATTCCAATCCCAAAGAAAGACAATGCCAAAGAATATTCAAACTACCACACAACTGCACTCATCTCACATGCTAGCAAAGTAATGCTCAAAATTCTCCAAGCCAGGGTTCAACAGCATGTAAACCGTGAACTTCCAGATGTTCAAGCTGGGTTTAGAAAAGGCAGAGGAACCAGAGATCAAATTGCCAACAACTGCTGGGTCACCAAGAAAGCAAGAGAGTTCTAGAAAAATATCTACTTCTGTTTTATTGACTATGTCAAAGCCTTTTGACTGTGTGGATCACAACAAACTATGGAAAATTCTTAAAGAGATAGGAATAACAGACCACCTGACCTGCCTCCTGAGAAATCTGTATGCAGGTCATGAGGCAACAGTTAGAACTGGACATGGAACAACAGACTGGTTCCAATAGGAAAAGGAGTACATCAAGGCTGTATATTGTCACCCTGCTTATTTAATGTATATGCAGTGTACATCATGTGAAATCTGGGCTGGATGAAGTACAAGCTGGAATCAAGATTGGTGGGAGAAATATCAATAATCTCAGATATGCAGATGACACCACTGTTAAGGCAGAAAGTGAAGAACTAAGAGCCTCTTGATGAAAGTGAAAGAGGAGAGTGAAAAAGTTGGCTTAAAACTCAACATTCAAAAAACTAAGACCATGGCATCTGGTCCCATCACTTCATGGCAAATAGATGGGGAGACAGTGGAAACAGTGAGGGACTTTATTTTTTTGGGCTCCAAAATGACTGCAGATGGTGACTGTAGTCATGAAATTAAAAGATGCTTGCTCCTTGGAAGAAATGCTATGACCAACCTAGATAGCATATTAAAAAGCAGAGACATTACTTTTGGCCAATAAAGGTTCATCTAGTCAAAGCTTTGGTTTTTCCAGTAGTCATATATGGATGTGAGAGTTGGAGTATAAAGAAAACTGGACAGTGAAGAATTGATGCTTCTGAACTGTGGTGTTGGAGAAGACTCTTGCAAGTCCCTTGGACTGCAGGAGATCCATCCAGTCCATCCTAAAGGAAATCAGTCCTGAATATTCATTGGATGGGCTGATGCTGAAGTTGAAACTCCAATACTTTGGCCACCTGATGCAAAGAATTGACTCATTTGAAAAGACCTTGATGCTGGGAAAGACTGAAGGTGGGAGCAGAAGGGGATGACATAGGATGAGATGGTTGGATGGCATCACCAACACAACGGACATGAATTTGAGTAGGCTCTGGGAGTTGGTGATGGACAGGGAAGCTTGGCATGCTGCAGTCCATGGGATCGCAAAGAGTTGGACACGACTGATTGACTGAACTGAATTGAACTGAATTAACATAACATTAGTTTTAGGTGTACAACACAATAATTCAGTATTTGTATATATTTTGAAATAATCACCACTGTAAGTCTAGTTAATATCTGTCACCATACCTCTTTACAAAAAATTTTTTGTGTGTGTGATTAAGACTTTCAAGATCTACTCTCTTAGCAACTGTCAAATATGCAATAGAGTATTATTAACTATACTCACCATGCTGTGAATTACTTCTCCATGATTTATTTTATACCTGGGAGTTTGTGCCTTTTAACCCCATTACTCATTTCATTCACTGTCTAACCTCTTGCCTCTGGCAACCAACCATCTGTTCTCTGTATCTAAGATCTTGTTTTTTCCCTTTTTTAGATTACACATAAAAGTAAGGTCCTATAGTATTTGTCTTTTTCTGTCTGCCTTGTTTCACTTAACATTGTGCCCTAAGGGTCCATCCATGTTGCAAATGGCAAGATTGTCTTCTTTTTTATGGCTGAACAGTATTTTATTTTGTGTGTGTGTACCACATTTTCTTTTTCTATTGCTAGACACTTAGATTGTTTCTGTATCTTGACTATTGTAAGTACACTTACAAAAAACATGGGGATGCAAATATCTTCTCCACTCATGTCAACTCGTGTTTTTATTTCTTTGGATAAATACCTAGGAGTTATATTTATAACTTTTTCAGGCACCTCCACGTTGTTTTCTAATTAGTGGCAGCATTAATTTATATTCCCACCAACAATACACAAGGGTTTTCTTTCCCCCTATCTTTACTGAGACTTGTTACTTCTTATCTTTTTGATAACAGCCATTCTAGCAGGTGTGAGATGATATCTCGTTGTGGTTTTTGATTTCTGTTTCTGAAATGATGCATGTTGTTGAGCATATTTTTATGTATCTGCTGGCCATCTGTATGTCTTCTTTGGAAAAATATTTTTTAGATCTTCTTCCCATTTTTATTTACTTTTTAAAATTTAAAATCAGGGATCACTTTATTTACTCTAGGTGATACAAGTCTAGAGGTGTCAGCCTTCCTCATATCCCATGTTAAGATCCAGGATGAGGGAATGAGGCCAACACAGAGATGAGTAGAGCCCCAGAGACATTGTTGGTGTTTCTCCATCCAGTTGTCCCTGAAGTCCTTTCTAATCTGTTCATATCAGTTACAAGAACTAATCTATGCCCACTTTTCTTCTTGGGCTACTTAGACTTGGACTTCTGGAGGGTATCTTGGCTTGTTCAAGGCCCAGCCTCCTGTTTGCCTTCCTGCGCCTGTGGGCAGCTTCCATTTAGCTGTCAGGCTTCATGCTGGGAGGAGACATGTGACTGATTAGTGCTTTTGTGGATGATAGAGGTCTAGAGCTGAACTTCTTCAGCTCCAGTGGGCACGCCAGTCACTCAGGGAAATCCTGTTAAAATGCATTCTCACTCAGCAGGTTTGGGTGAGGCCCAGCTGGTGCTGATGCTGTTGGTCCCAGGACCACACTTTGAGTTGTAAGAGGCTGGAGAGGTGGATGTCACCACTCACCCAGACCAAGGAACCCAGGAGCCCCAGACCTCCACAATGACCCCACATCCAAACATGCACGTTGGCAAGCTTTGGCCTCTCCTCCCATCCTGAAACGTACTCTGCCCCCATTTTAAAATCTGATTATTTGGAATTTTTTGCTATTGAGTTGTATGAATTCTTTGTATATTTTGGATATTAATTCCTTATCAAATATATCATTTACAAATATTTTGTCCCATTCAGTAGGTTGCCTTTTCATTTTGTTGATGATTTTCTTTGCTATGTATATTACTTTTATAAGTAAAGAGATATTTCACAAGTTTTATTCTCCATCTCTCCTTCAAGTTTACTTCAATTTCTATTCCTTTCAAGAAACCTCCTCTGATATCCCTAGCCAAAATGACTTCTTTTGAGTGAATTACCACAGCATCTTTCTATTCATTCAAAATATATTTTATTAACTGCTATCATAGCTGGGCACATTTTTAGGTGCTTGGAATGTATAATATGTAAAACACAATTTCTGTCTTGATGATACTAGCATTTCAGTGCTTGAAGGCTGTGGAGGGAGCTTGGCCTACGGTCTATTTTGACTATTTGGTTCTGCATTTTAACTTATTAAAGTTAGATATTCACTGATATATCCCCTCCTCACCCCCCTTGTCTCATATGATGTACAGAACACAACAGGAGCTGATAGTGTCTCTTGAATTAACAAACTCAAAATGAATAATCTTATTAGCTGTGATGTGGGAAGACAGTGCTTTATAGAGAGAGGTAGGTAAGATTTCAGGCCTGTTTGGCTGAGGAGATGCTTATGTAGGCAATTTTAATAGCCTTTCAATGGTTAGGCATGTAAGAATAACAACGTGAGGCTCAGGTGGGGGTCAAGGCTAAGAAATAATGGACACTGCTGCTGCTGCTAAGTCGCTTCAGTCGTGTCTGACTCTGTGCGACCCCATAGACGGCAGCTCACCAGGCTCCCCCATCCCTGGGATTCTCCAGGCAAGAACACTGGAGTGGGTTGCCATTTCCTTCTCCAATGCATGAAAGTGAAAAGTGAAAGTGAAGTTGCTCAGTCGTGTCCGACTCTTAGTGACCCCATGGACTGCAGCCTACCAGGTTCCTCCATCCATGGGATTTTCTAGGCAAGAGTACTGGAGTGGGGTGCCATTGCCTTCTCCGAATGGACACAGGGACTGTTAATGATTAATGGAACAGAAGGAGCCAGACCATGTAGCCCTGAGAGAGTCCCTGGAGTGGGATGTTTAAGCCATATCTCAATGTTCTACCCCCTCTCCAGGTTGTAAATTTTTGCCTACATTACTCAGCACAGAAAGTGAAAAATCATTTATAACTGTCTCTCAGGGAGAAAGGCATGAGCACCCAGAGACTTAGGAAGAGTTGAATTCTCACAATTAATTTCATTCTGGAAAGGCTAAGCTCGGGACTTTTTCCTTTTTTATTATAAGGCTACCATGTGCCCAGCTTTTGGCATCATGGGTTGATATTTTTCAAAAATAAGGATCTCCACAGCCATCTCATTTAGAGCATTAAGTAATGAAACATCATTCTTTGTAATTATGTGACCAAGAGTAAAAAGGAACCAGATGTGGGAATTAAAGAAACCCATGAGGCTGAGCTAATATAAATGTTCCCTTATATTTTGCTTTTTTAAAAATTTAACATCTAGGTTTCATACAAAATACTCAGTGTAAGGTATAGTTAGTGTTCAATAAAGGTTATTATTTTTTATTCTAAAGGGAACTGAGTATTTTACCCTTGGGAATTTGCTAATACAGAGAATAAGAGGAAGTTTTAGGGAGGAAGAAAAGGACATGAGCAAGACCTTGAAATAAAAGGGAAAAATAGACTCAGACCTCTGGAATGAATGCAGTTTTGAATAAGCTAATATATTTTGAAGACTATTTGAGCTTAGAGTTGAAAGGGTCATGCGGTCCAGTGTTTTGAGGAATGTGGTGATTTTACTTAGTCTAGACCTGAATATCACTTTAATGATTGTGCATATACTTTGGAGTGTATTAGGGGGAAATCAACTCCAAGTTCATTTATATGAACAAGTAGTCTTATTTAAAGGCAATTGAGTAAATAACAGTGCTGGCAAAATTTGCAAGTGGAGGTTCTAGCTTCCAGAATAAAAGTAAAAGTTATGGCTTCCAGTAGCTTAGTGCTCTACTGAATGTCTCCAAAGGATATTAAATTAGTCAGCCAAGGATTACTGTGTATTTTCCTGAACATCTTTGAGCCTTTCTTTAGGGTGTTTGGATGGAGTATCTGTGATGAAATTGTGGCAGGAAAAGCACTGTTGTTTTCATACAGATGGCATGTAGAGAGAAACTCCATATGGGCAACAAGGACTCAGCATTCAGAAGCCCAGTGGATTCTCCAGGAATACAAGTTCATGGTGGCCTGAGGAAGGGGGGCTATGCTCTATGCTCTGTTTAGAGAAAGCTTAAGTAGGTAGGAATGAAAAATCTGTTTTTTCTATTATGCACTTTCATAATCAAAGGACAGTCAAAAATAGCAGAAGAAAAATAATGTGGCTTCTCTTTAGAAGGATAACTCAGCAATTGTGGAGCAGACCAAAGATATATGACAGTCCTATTCTAAATAGTTACCAAGAAAGTGAGGGATTCCTCCCAAGTTGAAGTTCATGTTGGATGACAAATCACACACACACACACACACACACACACACAAAGTGAGTCTTGAGTTAAGTGTGAGAAATGTAATCTGAATCAAAATCATGTTCAGTATAGGAAGAGAGTGGGCAAAGGATGAGGTGGAGTGGATGAGAGCTGCCTCCTCAAAACACAGATCTCTTCAGTATTAGACAATTTCAGTCCAGAGTATCTGAGTTGTGTTGTTTTTCCCTTTAGATCAGACATTCTTAATTCTCATTATTATTTCTGATTTGACATAGTATTATCTGCTTTTACTCTGGGTGATATTTTATCTAGTGATATCATCATAGAAAGATAATGACTGGTGGAAACTTGGATATCATCTGATCTCGTGTCTGTTAATAGCACTAGAACCTCCTTCCTTATCTTTCTCCTCTTCTCTTTTTTCAAAAGAAGTTCTTTGTAGGACTACAATTATAAGAGATAAGACAGGACCTTCCCTGACTGAAGTGGGTGATGAGGAAAACATATGGAGCCTGACAGGCCAATCTATTCCCCAGCAAGGTTTTGGTTTGTTTCTTTTCCCTTTTTTTGTTTGTTTATGAATTCCACTGTTCTACAAAACAGTTTGAAAAAGTTGAGTTTCCTTTACGTATTGCTTGTTGTTTCTGATTGATACATAAGCAGTCCAGATTTTAGTGGCTTCAAACAATTTATTATCATTTGTCATGATTTGTATGTTGACTTGGGTTAGCTGAGTATTTCTTTTTTGAGAGAGAAAAAATACAGTTGCATACAGTTGCATTCAAGTGACACTTCCCCGGTAGCTCATATGGTAAAGAATCCACCTGCAATGCGGGAGACCTGGGTTTGATCCCTGGATTGGGAAGATTCCCTGGAGGAGGGCATGGCAAACCAGTCTAATGTTCTTGCCTGGAGAATCCCCATGGACAGAGGAACTGGGAAGGGTGCAGTCCATGGGGTCGCAAAGAGTCGTACATGACTGAGTGACTAAGCACAGTACAGTTGCATTCACATGGCATCTGGAGCTAGAGTCATTGGGAGACTTCTTCATTTTCATATCTCTGGCTTAAGCTGGGATGACTAGAGGAGCTAAGGGTTACTGGGTATCTCTCTCTCTCTTTTTTAAATTTTATTTTATTTAACTTTACAATATTGTATTGGTTTTGCCATATATCAAAATGAATCTGCCACAGGTATACATGCGTTCCCCATCCTGAACCCTTCTCCCTACTCCCTCCCCATACCATCCCTCTGGGTCGTCCCAGTGCATCAGCCCCAAGCATCCAGTATCGTGCATCGAACCTGGACTGGTGACTCGTTTCATATATGATATTATACATATTTCAATGCCATCCTCCCAAATCATCCCACCCTCTCCCTCTCCCACAGAGTCCAAAAGACTGTTCTCTGTTTTAACCTAGCCTCTCCATATGACTAGATTGGGCTTCCTCTCAACATGATGGTCTCATTTTGCAAGATGGCAAAATGCTTACCACTCAGAGTGAGCATTTAAAGAGGCCCAGACAGAGGCTGCAAGGTTTCTAGTGACCTGTCTTTGGAAATTACACAATTCCACCATTTCTATTTGTCTAAGAAATAATAGACAAGTCCAAATACAAAGGGGTGAGGGAATAAATTCTACCTTTCACTGGGGAAATGATTTGTTTATAGGGAGGGAAGATACTAATGGTAAAGCTACCATAGGTAATATGAAGCCTAGATTATGCAAAGATTTATCACAAGACCACAGAATCAACAATGGCAGAGCTGGGATTAGAGCCCAAATCATAAAAAGATGAAACCCACCTTCTAAAACAATCTCATTTCCAAATCCTTTCACCCAATCAGTTCAGTTCAGCTCAGTTGCTCAGTCATGTCCGACTCTTTATGACCCCATGAATCGCAACACACCAGACCTCCCTGTCCATCACCAACTCCTGGAGTTCACTCAAACTCATGTCCATCAAGTCGGTGATGCCACCTAGCCATCTCATCCTCTGTCGTCCCCTTCTCCTCCTGCCCCCAATCCCTCTCAGCATCAGGGTCTTTTCCAGTGAGTCAACTCTTCACATGAGGTGGCCAAAGTATTGGAGTTTCAGCTTCAACATCAGTCCTTCCAATGAACACCCAGGACTGATCCCCTTTAGGATGGACTGGTTGGATCTCCTTGCAGTCCAAGGGATTCTCAAGAGTCTTCTCCAACACCACAGTTCAAAAGCATTAATTCTTTGATGCTCAGCTTTCTTCACAGTCCAACTCTCACATCCATACATGACCACTGGAAAAACCATAGCCTTGACTAGACAGACCTTTGTTGGCAAATTAACACCTATGCTTTTGAATATGCTATCTAGGTTGGTCATAACTTTTCTTCCAAGGAGTAAGCATCTTTTAATTTCATGGCTGCAGTCACCATCTGCAGTGATTTTGGAGCCCCGCAAAATAAAGTCTGATGCTGTTTCCACTGTTTCCCCATCTATTTCCCATGAAGTGATGGGACCAGATGCCATGATTTTCATTTTCTGAATGTTGAGCTTTAAGCCAACTTTTTCACTCTCCTTTCACTTTCATCAAGAGGCTTTTAGTTCCTCTTCACTTTCTGCCATAAGGGTGGTGTCATCTGCACGTCTGAGGTTATTGATATTTCTCCTGGCAATCTTGATTCCATCTTGTGCTTCTTCCAGCCCAGCGTTTCTCATGGTGTACTCTGCATATAAGTTAAATGAGCAGGGTGACAATATACAGCCTTGATGTACTCCTTTCCCAGTTTGGAACCAGTCTGTTGTTCCATGTCCAGTTCTAACTGTTGCTTCCTGACCCTGCATACAGATTTCTCAAGAGGCAGGTCAGGTGGTCTGGTATTCCCCTCTCTTTCAGAATTTTCCACAGTTTATTGTGATCCACACAGTCAAAGGCTTTGGCATAGTCAATAAAGCAGAAATAGATGTTTTTCTGGAACTCTCTTGCTTTTTCCATGATCCAGTGGATGTTTGCAATTTGATCTCTGATTCCTCTGCCTTTTCTAAAACCAGCTTGAACATCTGGAAGTTCATGGTTCACATATTGCTGAAGCCTGGCTTGGAGAATTTTGAGCATTACTTTACTAGCATGTGAAATGAGTGCAATTGTGTGGTAGTTTGAGCATTCTTTGGCATTGCCTTTTTTTGGGATTGGAATGAAAACTGACCTTTTCCAGTCCTGTGGCCACTGATGAGTTTTCCAAATTTGCTGGCATATTGAGTGCAGCACTTTCACAGCATCATCTTTTCGGATTTGAAATAGCTCAACTGGAATTCCATCACCTCCACCTGCTTTGTTCGTAGTGATGCTTCCTAAGGCCCACTTGACTTCACATTCCAGGATGTCTGGCTCTAGTACTGAAGGTTAAAAATCTTATCCTGCTGGTGATAGATGAGGGAAGCTTTGTTTTAAAGATGTCATTACAATTTGCATGAATTTGAATTTTTAAAAGTTACAGGATACAAAAACCAATAGGTAAAGAAAATAAATCATTTATAAGTGTATTAGAGAATATCAAGATCTTAGAAACAAATCTAACAAAATATGTGAAAAGCTTAATAAAGAGAAAATATAAAACTTTATTAGAGACACATATTAAAGAATACCTAAATAATGAGATACTTGATTGGGAGCCATATACCACATTCATGAATAGGAATTTTTAATATCATAGAATCAGGTATAAACTTATCTATAGCTTTAATGGATTTCCAATGAAAGTTACAGCAGGGTATTTTTCCCCCTCACAGAACTTGATGAAGATAATTCTAAAATTTACGAAAGAGTAAAGGGCTGACAATAGTCAGGACATTTCTGTAGAAGAAGAGCAGAAAGATATGTAAAACAATGTTCATAGCAGTAATACTCATAATGGCAAAAACCTAGAAATGGCCCAATGCCCATTTGAAAGTGTGTGTGAATAAAAGGTGTCACATTCACAGAACTGAATCTTGTACAACAGTCAAAGCAATGAAGTACAGGGAAATGCATCAGGAGGGATGAATCTTAGCAACTTAATAAAAAGTTTGAAAAGCAAGAATTCACATTTTCATCCAAATTGATAATCATTTTTATAAAATAAAAATGCCTATAACCAAATACTTCCAATGAATTCATGTAGATATTTAAAAGCTGTATAAAAAGGAAAACAAGCTACTTAGAACACAAGGTTTAGAGTCATGCTTATCTCAGATAGGGGAAGAGAAACAGGATGAGATGGGGCTCATGTGGTTAGAGTAAATTATTAGTAAAAGTGCATTTTTGGTTTTGAGTGGTGGATTGGAGATACTAAATAGTATAGATTAAAATATATTAAAAATAACCAAATACAGGCCCTTTGGTCATTTTTAAATTGGATTATTATTATTTTTTGCTATTGAGTTTGTGAGTTCCTTATATATTTTGGATATTAACCCCTTATCAGATATATGGTTTGCAAATATCTTCAGTTCAGTTCAGTTCAGTCGCTCAGTCATGTCCGACTCTTTGCGACTCCATGAATCGCAGTATGCCAGGCCTCCCTGTCCATCACCATCTCCCGGAGTTCACTCAAACTCATGTCCATCGAGTCGGTGATGCCATCCAGCCATCTCATCCTCTGTCATCCCCTTCTCCTCCTGCCCCCAATCCCTCCCAGCATCAGGGTCTTTTCCAATGAGTCAACCCTTCGCATGAGGTGGCCAAAGTATTGGAGTTTCAGCCTCAGCATCAGTCCTTCCAAGGAACACCCAGGGCTGATCTCCTTTAGAATGGACTGGTTGGATCTCCTTGCAGTCCAAGGGACTCTCAAGAGTCTTCTCCAACACCACAGTTCAAAAGCATCAATTCTTCGGCGCTCAGCTTTCTTCACAGTCCAACTCTCGCATCCATACATGACCACTGGAAAAACCATTGCCTTGACTAGACGGACCTTTGTTGGCAAAATAATGTCTCTGCTTTTGAATATGCTGTCTAGGTTGGTCATAACTTTCCTTCCAAGGAGTAAGTGTCTTTTAATTTCATGGCTGCAGTCACCATCTGCAGTGATTTTGGAGCCCAGAAAAATAAAGTCTGACACTGTTTCCACTGTTTCCCCATCTATTTGCCATAAAGTGATGGGACCAGATGCCAAATATCTTCACCCATTACTAAATAAACATTTTTCTGAAGAAGACATGCAAGTGGCCAATAGGTATATGAAAAGGCACTCAAATCACTAACCACTAGGGAAACACAAAGTCAAAACCACAATGAACTATCACTTCACACCTATTAGAATGGCTACCATGAAAAATATGAGACAACAGGTGTTTGTGAGGATGTGGAGAAAAGGCAACCCTTGTACACTGTTGGAGGGAATGTAAATTGGTGCAGCTACTATGAAAAACAGTATGGAGGCCCTTCAAAAATTTAATAGAACTACCATGTGATTTAGCATTTCTACTTTTGAGTAGGTATCCAAAGGAAACAAAATCAATATATCAAAGACTTACCTGTACTTTTGTATTCATTACAGCGTTATTCAGAATAGCCAAGATACGGAAATAACCTAAGTGTCTGTTGATAGATAAATGGATATAGAAAATGTGGTATGTACATACAATGGAATGTTCAGTTAAGTGGTTCAGTCCTGTCCAACTCTTTGTGACCACATGGACTATAGCATGCCAGGCTTCCCTGTCCATCACCAACTCCCAGAGCTTCCTCAAACTCATGTACATTGAGTTGGTGATGCCATCCAGCCATCTCATCCTCTGTTGTCCCCTTCTTCTCCTGCCTTCAATCTTTCCTAGCATCAGGGTCTTTTCCAATGAGTCAGTTCTTTGCATCAGGTGGCTAAAGTATTGGAGTTTCAGCTTCAGCATCAGTCCTTTCAATGAATATTCAGGACTGATTTCCTTTAGGATTGACTGATTTGACCTCCTTGCAGTCCAAGGGACTCTCAAGAGTCTTCTCCAACAGCACAGTTCAAAAGCATTGGTTCTTCAATGCTCAGCTTTCTTTAGAGACCAACTCTCACATCCATACATGACTACTGGTAAAACCATAGCTTTGACTAGATGGACCTTTGTTGGCAAAGTAATGTCTCTGCTTTTTAATATGCTGTCTAGGTTGGTCATAGCTTTTCTTCCAAGGAGCAAGCATCTTTTAATTTCATGGCTGCAATCACCATCTGCAGTGATTTTGGAGCCCCCCCCCCAAAAAAAAAGTCTGTAACTGTTTTAATTGTTTGCCCATTTATTTGCCATGAAGTGATGATACCAGATGCCATGGACTTAGTTTTTTGAATGTTGAGTTTTAAGCTAACTTTTCCACTCTCCTCTTTCACTTTCATCAAGAGGCTCTTTAGTTCTTCGCTTTCTGCCATTAGGGTGGTGTCATCTGCATATCTGAGTTTATTGGTACTTTTCCTGGCAATCTTGATCCCAGCTTGTGCTTCATCTAGCCTGGCATTTCACATGATATACTCTGCATATAAGTTAAATAATCAGGGTGACAGTATACAGCCTTGATGTACTCCTTTCCCAATTTGGAACCAGTCTGTTGTTCCATGTCCAGTTCTAACTGTTGCTTCAATAACAATAATAGTAAATGGAGTGTTACTCAGTTATAAAAAAGAAGGAAATCTTGTCATTTGCAACAACATATATGAACCTGGAAGATAAGTCTGATAGCAAAAGATAATAATGCATTTGTTGTTGTCATTCAGTCATGTTTGACCCTATGCCACTGCATGGACTGCAGCATGCCAGGCTTCCCTGTCCTTCACCATCTTGGAGCTTGCTTAAACTCATGTCCATTGATTTGGTGATGCCATCCAACCATCTCATCCTCTGTCATCCCCTTTTCCTCCTGCATCAGTCTTTCCTAGCATCAGAGTCTTTTCCAATGGGTTAGTTCTTCCCATCAGGTGGCCAGTGTATTGGACCTTCAGCTTCAGCATCAGTGCTTTCAATGAATACTGTCAATGACAAATTGGCACTTGCTGGGATCATTGCCAACAACTGAGCAACAATGGCATTTGCCATCGGCCTCTGTGGAGAATGAACCCTGAACCCTACACTGTTGCAGCTGTTGACCTTCAACACTCCCTGAGAGAGTTCAGAGTGGAGAGAGACATTCTGTGCTCCAGGAAATCTGGTGGGACAGGTCTTCAGATAGATGTTTTAGGAACAGATTTTATAATCTCAATCTTTGCATCTCTTCATATCTAAAAAGCACTAAATCCCTTCATGATGATATCAGATCCTGTGACTAGCAGTAAACCTTTTGTAAAATGAATGCTTAATGGTATTGAACTCCCCCCATCACCAAAATCTTATATATTGACTTTCCCCTATTGCCTCTTTAGAGCAATCTCTGAGCTATCTGAGGTGCTGCCTCCTGGGCTGCAGTCCTCATTTTGCCCCAGTTAAAACTAAACTTGCAGCTCTCAAGTTATGCATCTTTTTAGTCGACAATACTCAGGGTTGATTTCCTTTAGGATTGACTGACTTGACCTCCTTGCAGTCCAAGGGACTCTCTAGAGTCTTCTAGATCACCACAATTCAAAAGCATCAATTCTTGGCACTCAACCTTCTTTATGGTCCAATTTTCACATCCATACGTGACTACTGGAAAAACCATAGCTTTAACTAGATGGATCTTTGTTGGCAAAGTAGCGTCTCTGCTTTTTAATACACTGTCTAGGTTTGTCATAGCTTTCTTTCCAAGGAGCAGTACTGCCTGGTATTTCTTATATGTGGAATCTGAAAAAAAAAAAAAAAAAGCCAATTTCATAGAAATTGCAGAATAGTGGTGGCCAGGGGGTGGGGGTGGAGGGACAGGGGAAACTGGGAAGATGTAGGTCAAGGATATGAGATTTTAGTTATAGCAGAATAAATTCTGAGGATCTAATGTATAGCATGGTGAACATAGTTAACGAGGCAGTATTCTACATTTGAAATTTGCCGAGAGGATCATACACATACGCACTGAGTTCGGTATTGTCAACTAAAAGAGGTGCACAACTTGAGGGTTGCAAGTTAAATTTCACTTGGGGCAAAATGAGGACTGAAGCCTGGGAGGCAGCACCTCCTGGGTGCTGGGAGCGATTGGCCTTGAGAGATTGCTCCAAAGATGTAGCTGGGGAAGGGGGAGTTCAATGCAATCAAGTGCCTACTTTACAAGAGGTTTCCTCCTGCTCACGAGGAGCTGATGTCATCATCAGGGATTTAGTACTTTTTTAGATATGAGGAGATGCAAGGATTGGGATCATAAAATCTGTTCCTGAAAATATCCAACTATCTAAAGACCTGTCCTGAAGATATTAAAATGAGATGGTAACAGTACACAGAAGAACTATACAAAAAAGATCTTCATGACCCAGATAACCACAGTGGTGTGATCACTCACCTAGAGCCAGACATCCTGGAATGCAAAGTCAAGTGGGCCTTAGGGAGCATCACTACGAACAAAGCTACTGAAGCTGATAGAATTCCAGTTGAGCTATTTCAAATCCTAAAAGATGATACTGTTAAAGTGCTGTACTCAATATGCCAGCAAATTTGGAAAACTCAGCAGTGACCACAGGACTGGAAAAGGTTAGTTTTCATTCCAATGCCAAAGAAAGGCAATGCCAAAGAATGTTCAAACTACCACACAGTTGTACTCATCTCACATGCTAGTAAAGTAATGCTCAAAATTTTCCAAGCCAGGCTTCAACAGTACATGAGCTATGAAATTCCAGATGTTCAAGCTGGATTTAGGAAAGACAGAGGAACCAGAGATCAAATTGCCAACATCCACTGGATCATCGAAAAAGCAAGAGAGTTCCAGAAAACCATCTACTTCTGTTTTATTGACTGCACCAAAGCCTTTGACTGTGTGGATCATGACAAGCTGTGGAAAATTCAAGAGATGGGAATACCAGACCACCTGACCTGCCTCTTGAGAAATCTGTATCCTGGTCAAGAAGCAACAGTTAGAACAGGACATGGAACAACATACTGGTTCCAGATTGGGAAAGGAGTACATCAAGGCTGTATATTGTCACCCTGCTTATTTAACTTCTATGCAGAGTACATCATGAGAAACGCTGGGCTGGAAGAAGCACAAGCTGAAATCAAGATTGACAGAAAAAATATCAATAACCTCAGATATGCATATGACATCACCCTTATGGCAGAAAGTGAAGAGGAACTAAAGAGTCTCTTGATGAAATTGAAAGAGGAGAGTGAAAAAGTTGGCTTAAAACTCAACATTCAGAAAACAGATCAAGGCATCTTGTCCCATCACTTCATGGCAAATAGATGGGGAAACAATGGGAACAGTGAGAGACTTAATTTTCTTGGGCTCCAAAATCACTGAAGATGGTGACTACAGCCATGAAATTAAAAGATGCTTTTTCCTTGGAAGAAAAGTTATGACCAACCTAGACAGCATATTAAAAAGCAGAGACATTATTTTACCAACAAAGGTCCGTCTAGTCAAAGCTATGGTTTTTTCAGTAGACTTGTATGGATGTGAGAGTTGGACTATACAGAATATTGAGCATTGAAGAATTGGTGCTTTTGAAGTGGTGTTGGAGAAGACTCTTGAGAATCCCTTGGGCTGCAAGGAGATCCAACCAGTCTATACTAAAGGAAATTAGTCCTGAATATTCATTGGAAGGACTGATGCTAAAGCTGAGACTCCCAATACTTTGGCCACTTGATGCAAAGAACTGACTCATTGGAAACGACCCTAATGCTGGGAAAGACTGAAGGTGGAAGGAGGAGGGGCTGATATAGGATGAGATGGCATCACTGGATGGCATCACCAACTTGATGGACATGAGTTTGAGTAAGCTCTGGGAGTTGGTGATGGGCAGGGAAGCCTGGCGTGCTACAGTCCATGTGGTCGCAGAGTCAGACAGGACTGAGTGACTGAACTGAACTGACAGACCTGTCCCATCTGCTTCCCTGGAGCACAGAGTACCTCACTCCACCCTGAACTCCCTCAGGGGTTGTTGGAGGTCAGCAGCTGCAGCAGCACAGGGTTCAGTCTCCAGAGAGGCAGATGGGAAATGCTATTGTTGTTCAGCCATTGGTAATGCTCTTGGCAAGTGCCAGTTTGTAGTTGACAGTCTACAAGGTGATGAATGTATTAATTATCTTGATTGAGATAATCATTTCATAATACAATGAACGTGTATATAAAATCATCTTGTTTTTATTTAAGCTATACACGCAGTTGCATTTCTCAATTATTCTTCAATCAAGGGTGAAAAAATGATCAAACACATAGAAGCGGCCAATGATGAGTTCAAGATTTATGATTAATGTCAGCCTGTGCACTTAAGGTCCAACTAGCCAACCACGCTAACCTTAATAAGTATTGTTCAACCTAGGCAATCTGCCCCTCCATTGAAGAAGGTATGCTGCTGGCCTTTGGCAAAGTTATGAGATTGGGTAGGTTTATCTTTGTTGGCTGTCCACTAGCAGAGCTTGTGCCTCTTTTTAGCTATTTCATAGGGTATGGAATGATTGACATCAGGAGTCGCAAAGATTTTTATCTTCTGAATAAACTCTTTGTTTTTAAGAGGAGAAAACCAAGGATAAGAGAGGTTATATGGCAATAAGATACAATCAAGCTGGGATAAGAATATAAATTACACAACGCTTTGAATGACTTCATTTATTTATTTTTTTAACCAATCAAGTTTTAAATCATTGATGGACAAGCAGTTGGTTTGTACAAGGAACTGAGTGCCAGAAAAGGGCAGATCACTCATGCACCCATCAGATGCTCGGTGAGCAGCCCTGTGTGCCAGGTACTACACGAGTACCGGGGAAATGTCAACAAGAGACAGGCAGTATTTGTATGTGCGGGGAGGTTGCTGTTGTTGTTCAGTTGCTCAGTAGTGTCCGGCTCTGTGACCCTGTGGGCTATAGCTCGGCAGGCATCCCTGTCCTTCAGCATCTCCTGGAGCTTGCTTAAACTCATGTCCATCGAGTCAGTGATGCCATCCAACCATCTCATCTTCTGTCGTCCACTTCTCCTGCTTTCAATCTTTCCCAGCATCAGGGTCTTTTTCAATGAGTCAGCTCTTTGCATCAGTTCAGTTCAGTTCAGTTCAGTCGCTCAGTCATGTCCGACTCTTTGCAACCCCATGAATCGCAGCATGCCAGGCCTCCCTGTCCATCACCAACTCAGGTGACCAAAATATTGGAGCTTCCGCTTCAGCATCAGTCCTTCTAATGAATATTCAGGGTTTATTCCTTTAGGATTGACTTGTTTGATCTCTTTGCTGTCCAAGAGACTCTGAGATTCCTTAAAAAACTGGGAATAGAACTGCCATATGACCCAGCAATCCCACGGTCAGGAATATACCCCGAGGAAACCAGAATTGAAAGAGACAAATATGCCTTCATGTTCATTGCAGCACTATTTACAATAGCTAGGACACGGAAGCAACCTAGATATTCACTGGCAGATGAATAGATAGGGAAATTTTGGTACATATACACAACGGAATATTACTCAGCTATAAAAAGGAATGCATTTGAGGCAGTTCTAATGAGTTGGATGAAGCTGGAGCCTATTATACAGTGTGAAGTAAGTCAGAAGGAGAAAGACAAACACTGTATATTGACACACATATATATGGAAATTATAAAGATGGTACCGATGATCCTATGTGCAGGGCAGCAAAGGAGACAAAGATGTAAAGAACAGACTTTTGGACTCCGTGAGAGAAGGTGAGGGTGGGATGATTGGAGAGAATGCCATTGAAACATGTCCACTACCATATATAAAATAGATGACCAATGCAAGTTCGATGCATGAAGCAGGGCACCAAATCTAGTGATCTGGGACAACCCAGAGCGATAGGGTGGGGAAGGAGGTTGAGGGGGGGATGTTGAGGATTGGGGCAACATTTTTACCCGTGGCAAATTATTGTTGATGTATGGCAAAAACCATCACAATATTGTAAAATAATTATCCTCCAATTAAAATGAATTAATTAAAAACAAAGTTTTCTCCAGCACTGCAGTTTGAAGGCATCATTTCCTTGGAACTCAACCTTTTTTATTGTCCATTTCTCACATCTGTACACGACTACTGGAAAAACCATAGCTTTGACTATGCAGACCTTTGTTGGCAAAGTAATGTCTCTGCTTTTTAATACACTGTCTAGGTTTATCATAGCTTGTCTTCCAAGGAGCAAGTGTCTTTTAATTTCATGGCTGCAGATACCATTTACAGTGATTTTGGAGCCCAAGAAAATAAAGTCTGCTACTGTTTTCATTGTTTTCCCATCTATTTGCCATTAAGTGTTTGGTCACCTGATGCGAAGAACTGACTCATTGAAAAAGACCCTGATGCTGGGAAAAATTGAAGGTAGGAGGAGAAGGGGACGACAGAGGATGAGATGGTTGAATGGCATCACCAGCTCAATGGACATGAGTTGGAACAATCTCTGGGAGTTGGTGATGGACAGGAAAGCCTGGCATGCTGCAGTCCATGGGATCTCAAAGAGTCGGGCATGACTAAGTGACTGAATTGAACTGATGGGACGGGTTGCCATGATCTTCATTTTTTGAATGTTGAGTTTTGAGCCAACTTTTTCACTCTCCTCTTTCACCTTCATCAAGAAGCTCTTTAGTTCTTCTTCACTTTCTGCCATAAGGGTGGTGTCATCTGCATATTTGGGTTTATTAATATTTCTCCTGACAATCTTAATTCCAGTTTGTGCTTCTTCCAGCCCAGCGTTTCTCATGATGTACTCTGCATACAAGTTAAATAAGCAGGGCGACAATATACAGCCTTCAGGTACTCCTTTCCCAATTTGGAACCAGTCTGTTGTTCCATGTCTGGTTCTAACTGTTGCTTCTTGGCCTCCATACAGTTTTTTTTTTTTTTTTTTCAGGAGGCAGGTCAGATGGTCTGGTATTCCCATCTCTTTAAGAATTTGCCATACTTTGTTGTGATCAACACAGTCAAAGGCTTTAGGGTATTCAATGAAGCAGAAGTAGACATTTTTCCAAAATTCTCTTGCTTTTTCTATGACCCACCAGATGCTGGCAATTTGATCTCTGGTTCCTCTGCCTTTTCTAAATCCAGCTTGTACATCTGGAACTTCTCAGTCCACATGCAGTTGAACCCTAACTTAAAGGATTTTGTGCATTACCTTGCTAGCATGTGAAATGAGTGCAATTATGCAGTAGTTTGAACATTCTTTGGCATTGCCCTTCTTTGGAATTGAAATGAAAACTGATCTTTTCCAGTCCTGTGGCCACTGCTGAGGTTTCCAGATTTGCTGGCATATTGAGTGCTGCACTTTCATAGCATCGTCTTTTAGGATTTTAAATAGCTCAGCTGGAATTCCATCACCTCCTCTAGCTTTGTTTGTAGTGATGCTTCCTAAAGCTCACTTGACTTCACACTGCAGGATGTCTGAGTCTAGGTGACTAATTGCACCATCATGGTTATCTGGGTCATTAAGATCTTTTTTTGTATAGTTTTTCTGTGTATTCTTGTCACCTATTCTTAATATCTTCTGTTTCTGTTTGGTCCATACCATTTCTGTTCTTGATTGTGTCCATCTTTGCATGAAATGTTCACTTGGTCTCTCTAATCTTCTTGAAGAGATCTGTAGTCTTTCCCATTCTATTGTTTTCCTCTATTTCTTTGGACTGATCACTCAAGAAGGCTTTCTTAGCTCTCCTTGCTATTCTTTGGAACTCTGCATCCAGATGGGTATATCTTTTCTTTTCTCCTTTGCTTTTAGCTTCTCTTCTTTCCCCATAGGAGGCCTATTTGTAAGGCCTCCTCAGACAACCACTTTGCCTTCTTTCATTTCTTTTTCTTGAGGATGGTTTAGATCACCGCGTCCTGTACAATGTTACAGACCTCTGTCCACAGTTCTGCAGACACTCTATTTATTAGATCTATCCCTTGGAATCTGTTTATCACTCCCACTGTATAATCATAAGGGATTTGAATTAGGTCATACCTGAACAATGGGAAGAGATTGATTAATTACTTAGTTGAAAATTTCAACACAAGCACTATCAAACATGATAGGATACATATTTATTCTCCCTTTCTCCCCATAGTGTAAAGCAGGTGATAAGATTTAGGAGCACACTGTTCTATGGAGATTGAGATGTTCCTTTCTTCATGATCTTCGTTAAAGCATGATAGCTATCTTCTAAAAGAGAAAAGTTCAAAGCATGCCAAACATACTGCAGTGTTTTTAGTTCATCTGTTTTTTTAGATTCCATCAGATTAGAGGGGGAAAAGTAAGTTAGGTTTCATTTGATAGAAGGACCCTGAGAAATAATTTTCTCATTTTGTAACTGAGAAAGGCCTCAGAGGGAGGAGGTATCCAGGGGTAGTGTGAGGATTGTTTTTGTTTAGTCTCTAAGTTGTGTCCGACTCTTGATGGCCTAGTGGACTGTAGCCTGCCAGGCTCCTCCGTCCTTGGGATTTCCCAGGCAAGAATACTAGAATGGGTTGCCATTTCCTTTTCCCAGGGATCTGCCTGACCCAGGGATTGAACTGCATCTCCTGCATTGGCAGGTGGATTCTTTACCACTGAGCCCCCAGGAAAGCCCCAGTCTGGGAATAGCTCTAATTAATTATGAGAAGGATGATAGACTGACTTGCTGTGACAGTTACATGTATCAGCTTGGCTGAATACTGGACTATTTAGTCAAATACTGATCTAGGTGTTACTATAAAGATATCATAGATGTGGTTAACATCTATATTCAGTCAGCTTTAAGGAAAAGAAGTTAACCTTTGGTAAGGTGGATGGGCTTCAGAGAAAAACCACATTTCCAGGAGAGGAAGATGCTCTATCTCAAGACTGCAACCCAACTCCTGCTTGAGTTTCCAGCCTGCTGGCTGGCCCTACAGATGTAAGATATGCTAGTCTCAACAATTGTGTGAGCTAAATCCATTAAAATAAATCTTTTTATGCACATACATACATGCCCCATTGATTCTGTTTCTCTGGAAAAGCCTGACTGATACCCCTGCCTAGCAAAGTAAAAGAGCACTAGAAACTGGAGTTGACTTTGCTCTGTACCAGTTAGGTGAACTTGGTCAGTCTATAGTCGCTTAGGGCAGGGAATCCATTTCCCTTACTGGTTTTTTCCTTGGTGCTTATGTAGTACTTGGCATACAGTGGAGCTCAGTTGAGTGTTTGGTGGGTGAATGAATTGTCTGCCATTTTCTGGGTCTCAGTTTTGATTTCTGTAAGAAATGAGGAGGCTGGTCTAACTAAATTCTCCAAGGCTCTTCTAGAAATGTAGTCTGACAATTAAGAGACTGAGGTCTGGATTTAGGCATAATGCGTTTGGATCCTAGCCTTACCACTTAGTGACCTTGAGTTTGGCTAGTCAAACCCAAACTTTGGCCAGTCTGGGTTTCAAGTTCCTCATCTGCAAATGGGAGTTTTGACAGTGCCTCTACTATTAGACTCATGGTGAGGATTGGATGAGGTGGTGCTTAGTTCTGAGCACTATGCCTGAAAACAAATCACATCACTAGGTGTTAGCTACTGTCACCACCACCACCATCATCATTTACCCATATGATTCACTATCTCTTAGGCATCTTTTTCTTGGGCCCTGATTCTCTGGAGAATGCTCTGACTGGGGAACAGAGGTAGAAGAGGGTTGTATACAAAACTATCAGAAGTTAGAAGTTGAATCAGAGCAGCCCAAGAACGTTGGTACTCAGTGTCTCATGAGTTGAGAGGTAAATTCTGGTAGTGTTGGGTTTTTTATAAATCTCTTCCTATAGAGGGAATTCAATTCTCTGTGTGACTCGCCCCCAGCCTGCAAGTATGTGAAAGCTTGTATGAAGAGGAGTCAGAGTGGTCTTACAGCAGGGATTGTTTGAACTGAATTTACAGAGTACATACAACTAGTCTCATAGTCTCGGGGCAAGTCTCACTGTGGTCCCTTGCCATTTCTACAGGAAGCAGAGAACCCGAGTGTTATAGAGCAAGTCGGTGGATCAGCCTGAACTTGACTTTGCAGACTCCAAGATGGGCTTTGCTTTGTCCAATTTTTGCTGGTAGAGCCAGAAGCTGCAAGGTTGGGCCCTCTCTGTCTTTATGGATAAGCCCTAGGAAGGAAAAATGACGTGAAGGATCCAGGAGCTGGAGGTTTTCTTTCTGGTTGTGTGTTCAAGCCACTCAGGGTGGTTGTTCTCTTGCTCTCTGTACATGCCCTGGTAAACCAGTGTTTGCTTCTGGTTGAGTACCTTCACCTACACCCATGACTGACCTTCCTACATACTTGCCACAGACCTCAGTTAATGATGGTTTTTATCAAAGGGGCATAGCCCCTCCAAGTTTCCCTGAGCCATGTGTATGTGATAGTCATGTCCAACTCTTTGTGACCCCATCATGGACTGTAGCCCACCAGGCTTCTCTGTCCATGGGATTATCCAGGCAAGAATACTGGAGTAGGTTACCTTTTCCTTCTCTGGGAGACCTTCCTGACCCAGGGATTGAACTCGGGTCTCCCACATTGCAAGCAGATTCTTTACTGTCTGAGCCACCAGGGAGTCCACCCATGAGCCAACCTGATGTCAATTCACCCTATAACTGGCAATCCCCCTTTCCCACGCCCCAGTGAAGACTGAGGCCAAGTCCTGCCCATTGTCTGCCACACACGGTAGAGTGTCTCTTCAGGACCTTTCTTCAGATGTATAACCACCCCCTCACCCCCTAATCCATTAAACCATTGATATCTCTGTTGCTGACTCTGGGCTCTTTCTTCAGTCCTGAAGTTGGTCAGGTGTGGGTCTTATAGGCATTTGCAGTGCAGTCCAGCATTGACTATTCCCATTAGCTAATCCTGTCCCATCTCTGGGTCTCAGGTTTCTTACCTGTTTATCCAGGAAATGAGAGTAAATGATCTGTAAATTTCCTTCTTGCTGCAAAAGTCTAAGCTCTTGGGTGACACATGTGCCCTGATACTCTAAGTGCTTTTATTATGTTATTTTGTTCCATTCTCATAACAGATTGATAGGTATATGTATTACTTCCATTGCATAGGTAAGTGAGGTTTAAGGAGTTAAATGAATTGCCTGAGGTCATATGGCTAATTAGTGACAGGGATGGGTTCAAACCCAAATTTCTATGATTCCCAAATCTATGTTTATTAATATAGTCTCTCCAAATGATTTGTCTAACAGAGTTGTGACAAACTCTGGATCAGGGTTGCCTGTGACATTGAGGCTAAAACATTATTAATCCTGTTTATTCTCCCTGAAGCCCATCCTGCTGTGTCCCAGTATACTCAAACTTTCTTTCTGGGTCAGACATATGGAGGGCAGGAGCTTGTGTGAGTCTTTTAAACAGCAGAGACATTGGTGCCTCCTCTTGTTTACCTGGTTGATCTAGGCCACAGCCAAGTATGCTGCCCAAGACATTTGGCAGATTAACCTCAGGTTCAGTTAGATGTGTAAAGAGTAAGTAAATAGCTCAGTGGGCAACGTGACAAGGTCAGCCTTGTGGACTCAGCCTTTGTCTGTATTGTAACCTGAGCAATGGGCTTTGGCATTAAATGGAGTTGAGGGCATGCTGGGTCATATATAGGAGCTGGAACTCAGCTTGCTTTCTTATCTATGAAATGAATCATGTGGGCATAAGGGTCCCAGAGATTTCCCATGAGAAGACACTGAGCACTATTCCAAGGGGAGAACCATAAAAATCTGTGTAGACTTGATACTAAGTCAGAATACAGTGTGGCAACCAGGTATCTAAAATTCTCCCAAAAGGCCACTGCTGTCTCAACCGGCTGCATACTGTGTATCACGCTGTCCTGTTGTATTGCCTTCACATTACCTAACATCACTAATATTTGATTCTCTGGAAAAGACCCTGATGCTGGGAAAGATTGAGGGCAAGAAGAGAAGGAGTCAACAGAGAATGAGATGGTTGGATGGCATCACTGGCTCAATGGACATGAGTTTGAGCAAACTCCAAGAGCTGGTGAGGGACAGGGAGGCCTGGTGTGCTACAGTTGATGGGGTCACAGAAAGTCAGACACAACTGAGCGACTGAACAACATTACCTGGTATTATTTTGTCCATTTGTTCATTTGCTTATTTATTGTCTGTCTCTCTGACCAGAATGTAAGCATTTCAGACTAAGAAACTTAATCTGTTTTGTTCAGTGTTGTATCATCAGCTTCTAGAATAGTTGGTTCAATATATATTTTTCAAGCAAGTAAACAAATAAAAAACAATTCTTTCTCTAGGGGACATCTGAAAGGCACCAGGCAACCAGTGGAGATGCACATTAGTTTTGTTCTTTTTCTTGGCCACTGACCAAACACCTTTCTAGATCATGAGATTATAGGGAAAAGGAAAAGTTTGGTTAAAAAAGGATTATGGTCCCTCTCTGATCTAAGCTTTAGTACACTATGATTTGTCTTCTAAAATCTCCTTTCTGATGTTCAGTTCAGTTCAGTTCAGTCGCTCAGTCGTGTCCGACTCTTTGCGACCCCATGAAACGCAGCACTCCAGGCCTCCTTGTCCATCACCAACTCCCAGAGTTCACCCAGACTCACGTCCATCGAGTCAGTGATGTCATCCAGCCATCTCATCCTCCATCGTCCCCTTCTCCTCCTGCTCTCAATCCTTCCCAGCATCAGGGTCTTTTCAAATGAGTCAGCTTCTGATGTTAGTCAGTGATTTTATATGATTAAAGTTATAGGTTTTTGGAATTAACAAAGAGTAGCTAGAGAAAGGAAGGTTACACTACTTAAGTGTGGATTTAAAAATAAGTGTGGATGGTTTTATGAGCCCCCCCTTTCCTCCCTCTGCAATATCTGGAACATAAAACAACCAACCTTGAGGTTAGGGCTCAGAAACTTGGGCTCTAGTCTTATTTATGTCACTAGCTCTCTGGGCGAACTTGGGGAGCTTACTGTACCTTTCTGGATCTTAGTTAATATTCATCCCATAAATATATGTTAAGACCTTACTAAATGATGTGTGTCAGTCTAGATGATGGGGATACATCTATGGGAGGATCCAGTCTTTACCCTCTTTGAGTTTACCTGGCCAGAGTAGGGGGAGGGGTAGCATAGACAGTAGAAATGTAAAGAAATAAGAACATGTAAGATGGTGGTAAGTGCTACAGAATAAAAATATAGACAATAGATAGAGAAATATATAGATGGATGGATGGATAGAAATGGAATGGAGGAGGAGGGGTAAAACAAGGAGGGAAGAAGAAAGAGAGAGAAAGAAAGGAGAGAAAGAAAGAAAAGCAAACCAAGATATGAGATTATATGGATTGAATAGGGAGTAGGTGAGAGAATGCCTCTTTATGGAATCAACATAAAAGCTCTGAGAACTAAGTGACAAGAAGAAGTCAGCCAGAAAGTCTGGAAGATCTTCCCAGGCAAGTCCAAAGGTTTGAAGGAAGAATAAATTGCACTTATTTTAGGGACAAAATGAGATGCACTGTAGCTGATGCATAGTGAGTAGGGGGAGGGGAGAAGGCAAAGGATGAAGTTGGAGAGACTGGATTAGATCAACCAAGGCCTCCAGATAAGGGGTTTCAGTTGTTTTCTTGTGCCCTGGAAAGTGACCCATCTCTTATCTGATTGATTCCTCCTTTTTTTTTTAAAAAAACAAAACAAAACAAAAACAAACATCTTTTAACTATGGAGCATCCCAGGGCCCAGTCTGTGGACTGACCTCTCCTTTTCCTCTCCCGGCTCTCTTCCCAGAAGATCTCATCTAGTTTCCTGACTTTAAATACTATCCATATGGTCTTTTTAGCCTGGATTTTATACTTGTGGAGTGGACCTCTCCCCTGCATTGTAGACCTGTATATACAATCGACTACTCAGTGGCTCCACTTCAGTGTCTAAAAGGAAACGTAAACTTAACATTCAAATCTGAATTCCTGACCGTCTCCTACTGTCCCACGAGTCTGCTTTACCCATAGTCTCCCTTGTCTCTGTGAAGGGTGAATCTACTTGTCCAGTTTCTTGAGTAGCCTTGATCCTCCAAGCCCCAGACATCCACTCTGTTAGCAAATGCTAATGGTCCTCCCTTCCAATTCTTAATCGCTACACACATTGCCTCCTCTTAGTCCATCTCTTGCACGAACCTCTTACCTGATCTTCCTGATTTGACCTCCTTCACTGTATTTGCAACATAGCAACCCGGGTGTATTTGCAAAAGTGTAAATTAGGTTGTATCATTCTTAACCAGTACCCTCCAAGTTCTCCCCATCTCACTCAGGGAAAGGTCAAAGTCCCCAGGATGGCTTACATGGTCCTGCATGACCTGGCCTCATGTTCCCTTCCTGAGCTCCCCTCTTGCTGCTCTCTTCCTGCTCACTCTGCTCCAGCCACTCTGGTTTCTTCCTGTTTGTGGAGCATGCCAGGCCTGCTCCTGCTTCCAGACTTTTGCCCTGACTGTTACCTCCATCTGCGGAGCTTTCTACAGATGTCCACGTGGCTTATCTTTCTTACCTGGCTCTTTGCTCAGTTGCTACCTTCCCCTTAAGGCTATTCCTTCCCAACTACCCATATGAAGATTGTATTCCCACATTCCCCATTACTTGTTTATTGTCTGCCTTCCTAAGTAGGACGTGCGTCCCCAAGGGCAGGCGTGGTTTGTCCACTTTACTACATTCCTAACAGCTCAGACAGGACACCATCAATGCTGACTGCTGGATGAAGGAGAGGGTTTTGAGGAGGCGAGTGAAGTGATGTATTTTACAAAGACCATTTGGTTGTTGTATGACAAGTGTATGAGGGGAGGTTGGGAAGAAACTGGGACATCTCTTAGTGGCTGTTGTAGGAATGGAGGAATGAAACCACGATAGCTTATTCTAAGATGCTTCGGGGAAGCTGCTGAGAAATGGACAGTTTTGGGATATATTTTGGAAGAGCTGATAGTATTTGCTGATGAATTAAATGTAGACTGATGGTGCAAAAGCAAGGATGACTCAGGCTTTTTACCTGAGCAACTGGAGAGATGGTGGTACCCTTATCCATGATGAGGAAGATTGAAGGGAGGGCTGGATTTATTCATGATTTATTTAAAGATAGATTAAGAGTTCTTTTGGAGAAATATTCAAAGTCCCTTTATTTATTAAGTTATTTATTTGGATTCAATACCTATATGAATCTAGAGCTCATGAGTGAGATCCAGGCTGGAGTTATAAATCTAGGAACATGAGCATGTTTAAAATAAAGGAAATTGGAGGAATATGCCATCCTGTACTCTGGAAGAGTTCTTAGGAGAGAGGCTAGAGGGGTAGGGAGAAAGTAAAATGCATCCAAGTATTTAAGTAGTAAAGCAAGAAACAGAAATGGTCCTGTCAACCATGGTCAACCAGGAACTTATCTGTAGAGCACCAGTAATACGCCCTGGACTCTGCCCAGAGCTGGTATTCCTAGAGTAAGTTAGATGGACTTGATCCTTGCCTTCAGGGACTTATGGGCTATAGATTCACCTGCTTCCTCCTACTTCAAGAGCTATCAGGGCGTAAGGGACAAGAAGATTCTGTCATTTATTTTGATAGGATGAACGGACTTTTTCCCCCACCCTGCGTGGTTAGAGAATTCTGATAATTAAGTTTGGAATGTCCAAAATTTACCTCGGCATAGATGCATGTGGGTGTGCAATGATTCTAGCCAGGGTGAAGGGTGCACTCAAGTAATGGAATGATGAAGTCCCTGGGCTATCTGAGTCTCTCTTTGGTCAAGGCTGTGGTACAAAGTAGTTGTCCTTTATTTCTAATTCTCTGTGATAAAGAAGAACAAACATTTGTTGAACCCTGTGTATGTTATATACTTAACAACATTTACTTACATTATTTTTTTTTTCTTTTTTAATTACCTACATTATTTAACCCTCCCTTTAGTGTATGAAGTAGGTGGCATTATCCCCATTTTGCAGCCCAGAAAACTGAGACTGAGAGGCTTAGTTAATCTTGCAACATCAAAAGAATGAGGCATTGGACGATTCAGAACCCTCCCTGAAGTCTGACAGGAAAGGCTGTGTTCTTTCAACTCTGAGGCCCACAGGAACACAAAATAAACTTTGTGTTCTTTTCAGGTTATAGCAAATATTTAAATTCAGTTGGCTTTTCCTTCCCCAGCTGCCTTTCCTTGGGCTAAACATCTTCAGTTCTTTCACCTAATCTGTGTGACATGTTAACTGTTAAAGTACTTGGCACGGTGCCGGCACATAGTAAGTGCTTAACAACTACCAGTTAATGTGATTATGCCACTTGACAGCTAAGGAAATAAAGTCTCAGAGAGGGAAAGGGACTTTTCTAGTGGCCCACACCTATTCATCTGCTCCACTTCCAAGTGCTAGGCATATTCTACTCTTATAAGTGTTTCTTTCTTAAATGCCATAAAGTATAAAACCTTTCCTCCCTCCTCCCTTATTCAGACCTCTGCACCTCTTTTAATGTGGCCTTGTTTGTCTTAGAATTCAGAGAACTCTCCCTGTACCCCAGGCTTGTGTCTCCTCTTTGCTTTAGTGCAGCAGTTTATTTATTCATTCAGTTTCTGAAACTGGAGCTGGCTGCTTGGCAGAATTTAATCAGAAGATTGTGTAAGCATGGCAAGAGGCTGCCCAAATCCATAACTATAATGAAAGAATGGGTGACAGGAGAATTGAATTAAAAGGCGGCTCACTTTGCGAAGGGTGAAATTCCAACCCCCACCTCCTCTTCGCATCTCACTATTCACCTGCAAGAAGATGAACCAACACTGACGGTAAAAATATGGCGGGAGATTAGCACTGTGTGACCCCAGGGAATTTCATTTTTAAAAAAATAAGTTTATTTTAATTTATTTATTGGCTGCACCATGCAGCATGTGAGATCTTAGTTCCCCAACCAGGGATTGAACCCACACTTCCTGCAGTGGAAGTACAGAGTCTTAACTGCCAGACCACCAGGGAAGTCCCCTTTCCTCACCCAGGGAATTTCTAAAGCAAGGGAGTTAATTAGATATGTGGAGTATGTATTGAGTAGTGGAGTCTCTGGAAGAAAAGAGATGAGCATTAGAGTCAGCTTATGCTGCTGCTGCTGCTGCTAAGGCGCTTCAGTCGTGTCTAACTCTGTGCGACCCCAGAGATGGCAGCCCACCAGGCTCCCCCGTCCCTGGGATTCTCCAGGCAAGAACACTGGAATGGGTTGCCATTTCCTTCTCCAATGCATGAAAGTGAAAAGTGAAAGGGAAGTCGCTCAGTTGTGTCCGACTCTTCGCAACCCCGTGGACTGCAGCTCACCAGGCTCCTCCGTCCATGGGATTTTCCAGGCAAGAGTGCTGGAGTGGGGTGCCATTGCCTTCTCCGGGAGTCAGCTTATAGAGAAGTAGAATCAAGAATGGGTTATGTCCCACACTCCCTGAGAAGAACCCTAACTCCTCTTTGTTTCCCCCACCCCACCCCCACCACTACTCTGGTGCCAGAGATCTATCCAGTTGGCAGTCATTGCTTTAGCTTCACAACCACAGTAATACATTCATATATATATATATATATATATATATATATAGGAGCATAAGTGTAAGCATACACTTAGGAGCATGGAGTGATTTTTCATATCTGTCTTCTATGAACTGCATAGACATGTGAAGGGTTCACAGCAAGAAGAGTTGATCCAGTACAAGATATGGGAGCTAAAGTTTGGAGTCGAGAGGACCAACTTGCTATGGGGGCCTTGCCATGGTATTAAATCTCTCCAAGTGTTGGTTTTCTCACCATAAATTAGGTATAATAATACACATAGCCTGGAGATTTGGTGAGGATTAAATAACACGATACAAGTCACAGTGCCTGGCAGGCATTAAGTACTCAGTTCGTGTTTGCTATTGTTATTGCCACCCCCATTTGAGGGATGAGGAAACTGACAATCTGCTTCAGAAAGGGACTTGCCTGAGGCTGCCAGAGCTGGACGGGCGCCCAGGAATCTTGCCTTCCTGCCAGCTCTGCCTGCTCCAGCCCACTGAGCAGCCTCGATTCATCTCCCTTCACAGCAAGGACAGTGTCATCAGGGAGAGAAGCTGTCAGGTGAGAAGGGGAAAGCCTTTCTGTTTTTTTCCTAAACCAGGTTTTACTTCAGGGTCATTAAGATGCTGCCGTGGTTTGTAGGGTTTGTTGCAGTTTCCAAGTATCTTTTAATTGCTAAAGCATTGCTTGAGGCTCTGGGGCAAAGGTGTTCGGGTTTCTTTATTTGTTTTAAACAAGATGGAAAAAGAGGAACAAGATGTTCTGTGAAGATGTTGAACTGGCTGGGTGCTGAGGTCCTTTGAGCATCGACATCTTATGAGCCTTACTCCTCATCTGTCTGTGACTTCCCACGATAAACCTGGTGGGACCTCAGTAAGTGCCCATGGCCAACCTTCTAACATTGTGTCACCAAACTACCCAGGGAAGAAAGTGATCTTGGGGCCAGATAGCAAGTTGGCTTTTGGACTGGGCTCACTGCTCAGTGTGGTCCTTTAAGATGACAGAGACAGCCTGGAGTGGTTTGACAAGATCACAGAGTGAAAGTTAGAGAGGAAGCTAGAACTCAGGTCCCCGGATTCTCAGGGAACGTGCTGTATACTGCACCACACAAATGCCCAGGAACTCTCAGAATCCTTGTGCATGAATGTGTATGCGTATGTGTCAGGGGTACTGCTTTGGGACTGGGAGAACAATGTCACCCTGTATGTTATCTCTTGCTCCCCTCGCTAACACACCTGTGTTCCAGGGAATGCAGTGTTTGGTAGCATTGATGGAAGCCTTGGGATAGGATCGGTGTTCTTAAGAGATGGGCCACAGTCTGAGGCTTGCACACACACAGGTGGGGCATCTCTGTCACATCACCTGGGAACTTATCTTCCCAAATGTGGTCCCTGGACTGACAGCAGTGGCAACTCCGAGAGCTTGTCAGAAATGTAGCATCTTGGGCCCCATTCTGGACCTACTGACTGAGAATGTACATTTTAAAAGGGTGCCACAGTGATTCATAGGCATGCTAAAAGTCTGAGCAGCACAGACTGGGAGATGGTAGTAACTTACAAGCTGACTTGTAGTTTGCCAACCTCCGGTATAGATGGGTGAAAACAATGAGTTTGTTTCACATGTAGCTTTAATTAAGAGTTAAAAATTTCTCGGGGCACCATGTTGAGAAATATTACTGGACCTGTCCTGATCAATTAGTGGTTTCTGCTGCAGGTGTGGGAAGGGGAATTGGGTCCTGTGGTCTTGGTACTGGCCATCACTAAACTAGACTACACCAGAGTGGTCTTTTGTCTGTAGAATTCTCTTACTTTAATGCTGGCAAATCTCTCTTGAACCAGAGACTGGGTGATATCTTCTGAAAGTCACACTGGCTCTGCTAGCCAGCTCCCTGACCTTGGGGAAATCACACATACCCGGAGCCTCAAATTCCACACCACTAATAACTCTAGATTCTTTGGGAAACTTGAATGAGATTGAGAATACCAGTGAATACTTGTAAATCTGAATATACTATAAAAATAACAGACATTTTTATAATTATGACAATAATGAAGACAATTAAAAAGGCCCAGAGAATATCAATGATATTTCCAGAACACAAGGAGTTAACAGCCAACTCGGGACGTTGAATTCAAGTTTCTGAATTCAACTCAGAATTCAAGTTTCCTGATTTCCAGTTATGCTGACTGCCTCTTGGGATCAGTCCTAGGCTCCATGTCTAAACCTGTGAACAAAGAAATCATACAGATGAACACATCCAAATTTAGTGGTGGTGATAGTGATGTGGTAACTGCTATTAATAATATATATTGAGTGTATGTTTTATACCAGGCACTCCGACAAGTCTACTACATATATGTATTATCCCTTTTGGTTCTTACATTATACTCTTTGAAGTGGGTATTGTGCATACTCCCCACTCTACATGAAGAAACTCAGGCTGAGTGTGTTCCTTTCCATGTATATTTTGCTTTTCAATGGGGAATGATGTTTTAAGTTAAAGGGATACATTTATAGAATGGTGCAAGTTCAGGCCTCATGATAGGCCACTTGGGGGGATGGGAGGAGAGCTCTGTTTGGGTATATACTGGGATATCCCAGCGCTCCTGAAATTGCACCACAGAAGTGGTAGCTGGCCCTGCCAAGAGGCTTGGCAAGAGCTGAGTTTGTCACCTTGTAGCAAAGCGTGCTTTCCTGCCCCTCTCAGCCTGAAGACATGGTCGCTGGCTGTCTGGGGGCAGGAAAGTGCCCAGCCAAGTTGGAAGGCAAGACTTCAAGATGAGATGACTGGCAAAATTGGGGCCACGGAGCTGGGCATGACCAGGCTGCTGTGTTGCATGTTCACAGTGTAAAGCCCATCTCCAAATTAAATCTCCTGGACTTCTCACTTGGAGAGAGGTGAGGAAGGACAAGTCGGCAGAACAGAAGTGAGAGAACAGGAGCCATTTTTCCATCCTCGAGAGCTGGAGGCCCAAGTAATCCTGGGATGAGTGCATTAGCTCTGAGTGTAAATCTAATAAGTGGGGCTCCTAAGTGGATTCTCTCCCACCATTAAGCAAAGGAGCATAGTGGTTAAGCGTTTGGGTCCTGCATCATCGACCCAGGCTCACGTCCTCTGCCATCATTTGCTGCTTATGTGATGACGGGCAGATTTAATACTCACTACATCTCCATTTTCACATCTGTGATGTAGAGATAACAATAGAACCTCTCTCACAGTTGTATCAGCAAGATTCAGTAAGACAATACATTTAAACTCATCACCGTACCTGTCACAACAAATATGCAAAACAAGATGTTGTTTTTGTTGTTTTTCATTCCCTAAGTCGTAGACTCTTTGCTACCCCTCGGACTGTAGTGCGCCAGGCTATTCTGTCCTCCACTGTCTCCCAGAGTTTGCTCAAATTCATGTCCACTGAGTCAGTGATGCTATCTAACCATCTCATCCTAGGGTCATCCCTTTCTCCTTCTGCCTTCAATCTTTCCCAGCATTAGGGTCTTTTCTAATGATTTGGCTCTTCATATCAGGTGGCCAAAGTACTGGAGCTTCACTTCAGCATCAGTCCTTCCAATGAATATTCAGGGTTGATTTCCTTTAGGATTGACTGGTTTCATCTCACTGCAAAACAGGATAGCTTAAGAATATTGCTATTGTTATATCTTTATCACCGTCATGACTGTTGAGGTGTCCCAGGGGGTCCAATAAGTAGCAATCCTTTTCCCTGCCTGTTCTGCATCAGTAATGAGGTAAGACGAAGGAGTCAGTCAGGTGGGAGGTCAAAACATCACCTTTATAATTGGAAAGTTTGCACTGGAGGCTGTGGCTCATGGTCAGAATTACAGAGTGATTCTCCCTTCCTGGCCAGCACTCACCCACATCTTAGGGGAACCCACTCCTGTATGATTCACCATCTAGAGGATGGGATGAACTCCTTGCAAGTCACTTGGTTCTCAACATGGAAGAGAGAAAAGTCAGAGCTTCCTGTACCTTACCTGCCAATTGCATGTCACACAAACCACTCCTCCTGACGGAGGTGGGGATCAGGATGGGAAAAAGGAGCGAGGAAAGGGGTTTTACAATAATGAAGGTATACAGTAGTGAAGGCTGCTCCAAATGGAAGGAATATCAAGAGTGGATAAGAAGAGTATCCCCAACCTTTACCATATAAAAACCCCATCCTATCCTGAGCACATTTGATCTTTGGAGAAGATCACTTAATTCTGTTAGGCAACAGAATTGCTTTCAGTGGTAACAATGTAGTGAAAGTAAAAGTCACTCAGTCCTGTCCAACTCTTTGTGACCCTATGCACTATACAGTCCATGGAATTCTCCAGGCCAGAATACTGGAGTGGGTAGCCTTTCCCTTCCCCAGGGGATTGTCCCAACCCAGGGATTGAACCCAAGTCTCCCCCATTACAAGTGGATTCTTTACCAGCTGAGCCACAAGGGAAGCCCAAGAATACTAGAGTGGGTAGCCTATCCCTTCTCCAGCGGATCATCCTGACCCAGGAATTGAACCAGGGTCTCCTGCATTGCAGGTGGGTTCTTTATCAAGTGAGCTAGCAGGGAAGCCCTAACAATGTAATGATCAGGAGTAATCCCTGTTTTCTTGATTCAATTTTTGGTTTTAAAACAATCGACACACAAGACAGAAGAGTTTGATTTTTAATAGTATTACTCAAAGTCGGTAAAATATTTCATATCTCAACTTTACTTTTCACTTGCCAAACAAAAATGTTACAGTTTTAATTTTCACTGTTTTAAACTCCAGAAAAAATTCAAGTTATATAGGATGACAAAATTGAATGATCTGAAATTTTGTTTTTCCTTCTTTTCATTGACTGTTTGTTTTTTTTTTTTAAATTTTTTCAAATCTACTGCTTAAACACTGAAATATATAGTATTAGGTTGGCCAAAAAGTTTGTTCGGGTTTTTCTTTAATATCTTCTGGAAAAACCCAATGAACTTTTGGCCGACCCAGAACAATAAGGGTTGGAGACAGCGACTGTGGCTGAAGCGAGCTCAAATAATTTCGAATTGTCACAGATTTACTCTTAAAATTAGTGTGTGAGGCTGAGCCCACCTGTTTCAAATTACTTACGTATTTTCAAAAGTTGGCAGTGACCTCAGCAATTGTTTATAACTTAGACAAACTAATTTTTTTTTTTTTTTTTTGCGAAGGTTGTGTATTTTGAACCTGGCATTGTTCAGAATTTGAAGCAAGTGGCAATGATAAAATGTGAACTGATTTCTGGTCACTTTAAAAATTATTGTTTTGAATTCTCTATGGGCAGTGCACGTCCTTACTGCCCACATCTGGGACCAATTGCTCCCACTGGCCCTTGTTACACCACTAAGTAAAAACTGCACTGGGTTGGGATTGGGAGTTAGAATTTCTGGGTGTTGGTCTTGTCTCAGCCTGCAAGTGGCAATTCTCAGTTCCTAACTGGGAATTTCTCATTTTCCTCTTTGGGCCTTAGTTTTCCTAACTGTAAATTTAGGGGGCTGCACTGGGTCATCTCTCAAAGTTCTAATTCTGGTTTGAGAAGTCATCTTTCACCAAGTAGAGGGAGACTAGAGAACACATTTGGAATCCAAATTTGTCTCTGTTCAGGGAGCTGCACTGATTTATGGGGAGGAGTCAGTGAAAGGAGATCGTCTGCCTTTGATTTATGTCAGAGGCATGAATGCTCTGGTTTCTGCAGCTCTTGTGCAGCCAAGAATGAATTAGAGGAAGTTTCAGACTTGGCTCTGAGAGGGAAGAAGAAGAGGCAGCTATGACCTGGTGAGGGTGGCAAGGATGGTGCCTGCAAACGTTTATTGAGTGCTTATTATATGCTAGGCATGGGATCATCACAGCATAATTATGATGAAGCTACTACTATTTAAACCCGCTTTACTGATGAAGAAATTAAAGTTGTGCTGAAGGTCATAGTGTTAGTAAATAGCGATTATGGGATATGAGCCCAGATTGTCTAACTCCAGACATCTGTCTTTTATTTGGTATGGTGGAAGTTAGGGGTGTGAGTTGCTGTTCTCTCCTAGGCTTTGTGTCTCTGCTCGAGGCTGGCTATATAGACACCTGGCTATATCTTTTCCAGGTACTGGAGTCATAGACAGACATGGTCCCTGCCTTCATGGAGCTTATAGTCCAGTGAGGGAAAGATGTTAAATAAGCCACAAAATAGTTATTTAATTACACTTGTCATTATTTAACTTATACATGCATGCAAGGGTACAGAGATTGTTTTTTCCTAAATATTATAGGTAGTCCAGAAAGAACTATGAGCTCTTTTCTAATCATTGCTTTCCCCTGAAATCTTATATGTCATTTTTATAATATCTCACTTTGTTTAAAAAATGTGGCATATTTTACAGTACATTGTCAAAAATGTCACATTGTTCTTTATCCAAAACAAATGAAATTTACCTTGTAACCAAGTCTCTCTCTCCGAAATAGCTATAGATCTGAGCAGAAAACAATGGAAGGCAATATATCTTCTTCTGTGATTGCCTTAACATTCATCATCCTTCCTCAATATTTTTTTTTATTAAAAACTAAAGGTTAGAAAGTCCATTCTGTTTGAATTTCAGTCAAAGTTTGTTGAGGATTGCAACTGGCCGGGTGTTCCCTGTGTCTACATGTAATCAGTTATAATGCCTGGTATACGTCATGGAGCTTTTTATTTTCTCTCTGGATGTTTCAGCTGTAGGACACCAAGTTCCTAACTCAGCTTCATAGTACACCACGTTCATCCCATTATACAGAGAGAAGTAGGTGAGGTGATGTATCTCATGCAACACAGCTAAGAAAATAAATAACTACTGACTATAAGTTGGGGAATCTTCTCACAGGTGATATTTATTCTTCTGAAACCTAGGTTAAATAGACCCAAGTTAGAACCCCAACATTTCCACTTCTATCCATCCATTCATCCAACACATATTTACTGTACATCTTCCAAAAGTCTGACATCCCGCCTGAAGCTGAGAATGCATGAAACTAATCAAGACTTCACTTTCATGGAGATTATATTTTAGTTGGGTTGCCTAACTATAAACAAATAAGTACACATGATATAAATCTAAAAAAACCATGATAACTTGAAACTGTGATAAGGATGGTGAAATAAAAGGCCAAGGTTGTGAGAATAAGACTGACTTGGTGGTGGTGGTGGTGAGGGGCAAAGCTATTTTTGAGGAAATGACATGTGAGTCTCAAAGAAAAAGAAGGAACTAGCCAGGTGAGGACTGGAGTGAGAACATTAGAGAATATGCAAAGGCTAAGAGGTTGGAAGTAGCTTGGTATGTTTGAAAAATTGGAGGAAAATCAAGGGATACGGAGGGCGAATAGCAGAGGAGCTGGTGGGGAGACTGAAGGGATATGAGTGTGGAGAGGAAGCAGATCACAGCATCTGTAGTCTTTAGGGAGAGCAAGGGAGTTTGGACTTTATTTCAAGTATAGTTGGGAAACCACAGAAGGTTTAAGGGAGTGATAGTCACATTTTAGGAAGTTCCTTCTATAAGACAATTTAAGGGGAGCAGAATTGAAAGAAGGGAGTCTGTCACAGTGGTCCAGGCAAGAAATGATGGTGGCCTGGCCTAAGACAGTCCAATTGAAATGGAGAGATGGGAAAGTTTCAAGATAAATTAAGCTTTAGGGGCAAGGGAAAGAAAATTAAGGCAATCCCTGAGGTCTGGCATGGGCAGTTTATTAGTTGAATGGTTTGGGTAAAGAGTCTGATCTTCTCTGAGTCTGAGAGTTGACTACGGCATGGGACCTTGGGCAGAGACGGAAGGCTTAGGTGAGATAAGCCCAGAGGTCAGTGAAGAAAAGACCAGGAATGGTGTGATTATCTCTGGAGTGGATGAGTCACTCCCTTCACCAATAATCATAAAATATCACTACCTAAAGGATGCAGAGTACATCATGGGAAACACTGGGCTGGAAGAAGCACAAGCTGGAATCAAGATTGCTGGGAGAAATATCAATAACCTCAGATATGCAGATGACACCACCCTTCTGGCAGAAAGTGAAGAGGAACTAAAAAGCCTCTTGATGAAGGTGAGAGAGGAGAGTGAAAAAGTTGGCTTAAAACTCAACATTCAGAAAACAAAGATCATGGCATCTGGTCCCATCACTTCATGCGAAATAGATGGGAAAACAGTGGAAACAGTGTCAGACTGTATTTTTCTAGGCTCCAAAATCACTGCAGATGGTGACTGCAGCCATGAAATTAAAAGACGCTTACTCCTTGGAAGAAAAGTTATAACCAACCTCGATAGCATATTGAAAAGCAGAGACATTACTTTGCCAACAAAGGTCTGTCTAGTCAAGGCTATGGTTTTTCCAGTGGTCGTGTACGAATGTGAGAGTTGGACTGTGAAGAAAGCTGAGCGCTGAAGAATTGGTGCTTTTGAACTGTGGTGTTGGAGAAGACTCTTGTGAGTCCCTTGGACTGCAAGGAGATCCAACCAGTCCATTCTGAAGGAGATCAGCCCTGGGATTTCTTTGGAAGGAATGATGCTAAAGCTGAAACTCCAGTACTTTGGCCACCTCATGCGAAGAGTTGACTCATTGGAAAAGACTCTGATGCTGGGAGAGCTTGGGGGCAGGAGGAGAAGGGGACGACAGAGGATGAGATGTCTGGATGGCATCCCTGACTCGATGGATGTGAGTCTCAGTGAACTCTGGGAGTTGGTGATGGACAGGGAGGCCTGGCGTGCTGCAATTCATAGGGTCGCAAAGAGTCAGACATGACTGAGTGACTGAACTGAACTGAACTGAAAGGAATCTCAAAATGCCACTAGCATCAATTACTCAAGGAAAGTGACTATGACATATACTGCTTCCTCTTATACCTACAACACCTAGTTAACAGAAATTAATAAAGACTTGTTTTCTGGCTAAAATATGTATTTTCAACTTTTTGGTTTACACGTGAAAGGAATGTACTTGAGCTTGTCAAAGCAAAAAGGAAAATTGTTGGCCTACATAATGAGAAGACAAGGGGATGGAGTGGGACTTCAGGCATAGTTCGATCTAGGTGTTATGTACTGTTATCTGTCATCTGAGTTTCTCTGAGTTCAGCATCTGCTTTCTTTTGTGTTGGTATCTTTCTCAGGCACGTTTCCTGAAGGAGTAGAAAAACTGCCACCCCCTACTTCTAGGCTTGTATCTTAGCAGCTCCAATAGGCAGGAAGCCCCTGTTTTCTAATAGACACAGTCTGGGTGCACTGTCCTCTTTGACCTGGCCTGGATTACATGCTTATCCCTGAAACAACCTTAGTGGCCAGAAGGGAGAGTATGTAGATGGGCCAAGGTCTGGCTTGTAAATGGGGTCACCCTCATCTGAACTATATGGACAGAAAGTGAGTGATTCCCAAAGGAAAAGTGGGCTGCTGCTGTTGGGAGATGTCATCCATGCTGGGAAGGCAAAAATGACCGACCTGTGGGACTCCTTGTGAAATCTGTGTAAGAATCTCACCTGTCCAACCCTCACGTCTCCATCCACCTACCAGTATCCTTAGAGGTTGTCAGAATGGGGAAGCACACAGTCTACACTCCAGAAGACAGAAGCAGTGTTTCTCATGTTACACACGGCTTTAAACCTGCAGGAGAGGTAGGGGGATCCTGTGGACATCAAGCCAGTTGCAGGAACCTTTGGAATTGAGAGCTGGGTAACTCAGCTTTTCTTGATGTGTGGCAGAAGGCCATGGTGAATGGTACTGAGGCAATTTTACTCAGCTCTCCTCCAAAGGCAGCATTTCTTAAATCCTCCAAATGCTTGTCAGCTTCTTCTTTTTTTTTTTTTCAATAGGTTCCTTTTTTTTTTTTTTTTTTTTTGTCAGCTTCTTTAGAAAGCGTTTTATCACAGTATCATAGACTGTAAGAGCTGGAAGGCAGCTTGGAAATCTTTCAGTCCAGACTGGTCTCTATTTAGATAAGAAAACTGAGGCTGAAAGCACTGAATCTAGAGAAAGATTGTGAATCCAGGCTTTGTGGTTTTATTCCTGTGAATAGCATGTGGAGTTTCTTATTGCTTCCCTTGGTGAATTTGCACATATCAACTCTCCTTTATCTTTTTCCCTATAAAGAAGTTTGTTTAGTTTCCCATGGGGAATAATCTTGGCCTAGATTTCACTAGGTTTTCTAATTCTTGAATTTAAAAATCCTTCTGAGAACTGAGGGTTCTTTGGGAGATAACGGCTAGGTGACATAAGTCACCTGTGAGATACTTTGAGCCCAAAAACTAAGACTGGGGACAGCATTCCTCATTCTGTGACAAACTGTCCCTACTTGACGCATTTGCATCTGAACCTCTCAGAATGTCATCTTCTAAAGCATCCAACACGTAGGGCTCACGATGGAGCATCTGCTCCTGAATGAGGACTTCTGGGCTGGATGAGGAATGTGAATCGGTGTCCTGATTAAAATCTTTTATTTTTGGCTGCTCTGGGCCTTCATTGCAGCATGCCATCTTTCTCTAGTTGCAGCAAGCAGGGGCTGCTTTTCACTGAGGTACATGGGCTTCTCACTGTGGTGGCGTTTCTTGTTGGGGAGCACAGGTTCCAGGTATGTGGACTCAGTAGTTGTGACTCATGAACTTAGTTGCTCTGTGGCATGTGGGATTTTCCTGAATCAAGTATCGAACCTGTGTCCCCTGCATTGGCAGGTGGATTCTTAACCACTGGACCAACAGGAATGTCCTTGATTAAAATCTTAAATGTTAGATCCAAGTAGCCTTGCATGCTAAGCTCTGTCAATTACACAGTGTATGAGCTTGACCAAAATTACTAAATTTTGCTGAACCTAGGTTTCTTTACATGGAAAATGAACAGATTCATACAAGCCTATGTCATTAGATTGTTGAGAGGATGAAATGAAACAAATGCATAAAAGCACTTCACACACTGCCTGGAAGATTCTAAGCACTCAATGTAAATGTGAGCTGGGATTGTTGTTGGTGTTAATAATATTTGTATCATTATTCTGGTAACATTGAATGAGAGCTTGGAAACGATATTGTGTAACTCATTCAAGATCAGCAGCCATTCAGAGTAAAGTATGTGTGGTGTGGATTTAGTGAAAAATTAACTCTAGTTGATCCAACTCCCACTCTGTCCATCTCTCTTTGGAGTCCCTGAAATGTAGACATTCTGCAGTTTCTGTCAGAACACCCCTTTATTTTATCACATAGTTTTGATAACTTGTGATCTGAGGATCCTTTGATCCTCTGACTTCATTGACTAATTCTGATACTTTCCTGTCCTTCAATTCAATAGATTCTTTGTTTGATCAATACCTCTCATTCCACAAGGACTTAGTGAAATAATACAGGTAAAGCCTTTAGCCACATGGTTGGTACATGATCACTAATCATTAAATGTTAGCTACCAGTGTTACTTTTCTGACCACTCCTGGAATAATTATCAGTAACAGGCACAGGGGTAGCAACAAGAGTAAGCTGATGACGAGGGGTTATCTGGGGTCACCAAGACACACTTCTTATCTTTTTGAAAAGACTAAGCCTGATTCACATTCATCATCCTAATTTTTTTTTTCTGACAGGAGAAATAATTTATTAGATCACCTTCTCATTCCCCTTTTAAGATCAATTAATGTCAGTTAAAGAAAAAAAAGCTTTTATCCGAGATCCAATTCTTTACCAACTGTTGCCAATCATTTCATTTTCACTAATCTGGATTGGTGCTTCAAACAGATCTTAGGGGCCAAAAGTCATCCATTCGAGAGGCAAGATTTCCCACATGTAAGTTTGATTTCATCATCATTGTCAGTTTCCAGAGCACTTTGTCAAATATCATTTAATCCTCAAAATAACCCAGGGTGTAAGCATATTGCTTTCCCTGTTTTCAAAGAATAGTGTCAGGGAGGAATTAAGTAACTTGTTCAGTGCCAAAGAGAAGTAAACGTTTAATCTTTTCAGATCAAAGTTTGTTCTGCCATATCACAGGAATCCTCATGAGGTTTAATGTAAGTTGTCCACATGGAGGTGAAGTCATTACATCCATTCTTCATATTGGCCTGGGGACTACTGTGGGGAGAAAGCAGGACATTGCAGAGACACGGACATTCACCAGAGGTGGAGCATGTGGGGCTGGGCCATTAGCTGTAGGAGTTTAGTTGGCATCTTTCACTGTTACCCTCAAAGATCTTTCCATTGGCTAAACTCATTGCCTTCAGGTTTGGTCCCAACTGTACCTCTGCATCATAGCTGTGGAGGGTAAAGCAAGGACAAATCATAAAGAATATTTTTTATATCAGATATATCTAGGCTTCAAACCAATCACGTACCAGCTATGTGATTTTGGGCAAAGAAAATATTTCTAAGCTTCAATTCCCACATCTGCAAAATGAAAACAGAAAAACTTGGGCATACATTCTATGTTATAAGAAAGATTAAGTTAAATTATCTGATTTATGTAAAGTGCCTGGGAAAGAGTAAGTCTGAATAAGTTCAGCTGACCATCATCACTGCCTTTAATATTTCAAAAAGCAGAGCCCTTGAAGCATGAGAACTAAGCAGGGAAATGTTAAGTTCTTCAAACCTAATCACAGGCCCTTACTTCTCACTGCTTGTATGATCTTGTCATTGCCCTCAGATTCAATTACTCACTTTATACTAATAATGTCTAAATGTATATTTTGAGCCCCAGATATGCATATACAACTACCTGATTAAAATTTCTTCCTTGATGCTTCAAATTTACTGCCAGTTCAATATGTCTAACCCAGAGCTTGTAATCTGCTCCCAAACCTGATCTTTGTTGGGTTTGCCTTTCCCAGTGAACGGACTCTGTCTGGTTTTGAAGCCCAGGAGCCCAGGGTCTGTGATGTGCCCTCCCCAGTCCACTGTATCAGAAAGCCCTTACTATGCTGCTTCCTCCATAAACATTGAATCTGTTTCTTGCCATGCCCAAGCACCATCCTGATGAAATATCCCATCATCTCTGGTCTGGACCCCTAAAAAACCTTCCAGTTGACTGCTCTGCATCTTCTCTAGCCTCTTCCAGGCCAGCCAGAGTAGTTTTTTGAGCATCGGTTATCCCATGTCCTCCCCATGCCATCCCACCCACAAATACCTCTTCTGTGGTTTCCCATTGACTTTTCCTAAGGTAAAACATGCTCAGAGACCCAGCTATAAGGTCTGTCATGATCTGCACCCTGGCTGTCTTTTGGGGACATTTTCCATCATGTTGTCCCTTGTGTTTTCTCTGCTCAGACTGACTGATCACCTGGTCTTGTTTCCAATTGACTGTGTTTCTTTCACGGGTGCTTCGTCCAACACTGTCCTTCCTGGAGTACTTTTATACCCTATTTTCACCTAAACTGTATCCCTTCCTAATTTAGTCCTCGGTTTGAAAACTTCTTTGACCTCTGTCACAAGTTCAAATATCCCTTTTACAGGCTTCCCTGTTATCCCAAATCTGTCTTTCATAGCACTTGGCAGAGTTGCAATTTTACATTTGATTGTATGATTTTTGTTTCATATCTGTCTGCCCAGACTAGAGTCTTCACCAATTTCACTTATCACCAGTTCCTAGTAACCAGCATGGTGTCTGGCACTGGTAGTCAGTGACTACCTATGGATTCCTATGAGTGAGAATCCTCAAGGAGGATTTATGTTTCTGAACCATGAATCCAGATCCATTGTTCTGGTTCATGGACCTCTAAGCAGCAGTTTATATATCTCTAGTTCATATAACCAGTGCTTCCCTGCTAGTAAGTGTCACAGCTGGTGTGTGAAACCAGGTCTTCTGTATGAAAAGCAGGACTCTTAAGAGTCTAACATGAGGTCTTACTGCTCCCTCTTGCAGTCAGTCCAAGAGAAGAAGGGGGAGGGTAGGCAGGGGCCTTGCCCTGGGAGCAGTTCTGCTCCAAAGTCGATGATCTAGAGCTGGAGGTTTAGAGATGTGGATGAGTAAATGATTCATTGGGAAATGACTCAGAGCCTTGTGAAGACCTTAGAAGACATTCTTTTTACTCCTGGCTGGTCATGTATAGGACTGAGAAACAAATGAAATATATTTTCTACCCTTGTTTGGCATCAACTGAGTTTCAATGAAATCTTCTCTTCTATAAAGGGAGAAAGTAGAATTTCTAGAGCCAGGGCAAAATCATATCTCCTCTTGTCCTTTCTACTGACCCAGATTTATGTCCCTAACTGCTTACTCACTTTTGATGAACAATGTTCTGGGTAGAACTGGCATCCATATGTTTCTCTGATTTATCTCTTCTACGGTTTTCCTGCCACCACCCTCACAAGATCCTTGTCACTTCAAGCACTGGGCCTGGTTTGAATGTTGATAATATTGGGGCTCAAGCATCAGATTGTCCCTTAGCTGATTTATTTCTTATCTGAAGCAGAATTATCTTCCTTATGCAGATGAGAAGCTACAGTGGCTCCCTGTGACCAGCAGCTGCAACATGAAGCTCTTTTCTTTGGTCTTCAAGGGACTTTGGGACATTGTTCCATTGTCTTTGCTCCTATTTCTCCTTATTGTGTGCTCTGAGAATTTTCCCCATTGCCTACCATTACTGAACTCATATTACAAATGCTTCTTGAGCTCTTACTATGGGATAGGCACCATGTCACACGCGCCCTCATATTACAAATGCTTCTTGAGCTCTTACTATGGGATAGGCACCATGTCACACACTGGGGTGAAGCACTGGTGAGTTACCAGTCATAGCACCTTCCCTCATAGACCTATGTTCCACGAAGAGACAGACATTTAAATAGCTCCATTCACCATCGCTTGTCTAGTCAAAATGGTAACAAGTGCTGCAAAGAGGGAAGGAGTGCTAAAATGTGTTAGAAGAGACCCCTCACTTAGGAAGGAGAATCGGGGAAGGCTTCTTTGGGGGAAATGGTGCTGTTTATTTATTTTCTGTGTGTTTCTGTTTATTTATTTTTGGTGCTGTTTAATCTGAGATCATTCCCTATATTCATTCCTAGTTTATATCTAGCTCTGTGTTTTTCTTCCTCCTAGGAAAAATATCCTTTCTTCCCTCTCTCTCCCTAAAAGTTCTCTATTCCTTTAGAGCAACTTCTTAGGTGACTTGACTAAAAATCACTGTAGTTAAAAACTCAGATGCTCCAATCAGGTAGAGCTGAAGTCACATTCCAGCTCCACTATTTTTATGCAGATTATTCACTTTGCTCTGTGTCATATTTGCTCAGCTGTCAGATGAAGATTGCAGTGTATTCCTTTCAGGACTATGCTGGATGTGAAGTGCTTAGCCCTGTGCCGGCACTTAGTAAATGCTCACTTAATAATGGCCAACGGCATTATAATGATTGCCTCCTGGGTTGGTGGCCCGTGCCTGCTTCCTCCTCTTTACCTTTCAGTCATTCCACAAACATTAGCCAAGTATAGTGCCGGATATTAGGGATACATCAATAATTAAAATAGCCCTGCCCTCAATCCTGAAAGTTCCCCTTTGGTCTCTGCTCCACCCCGTCTTCAGGACTAAGCCCTGTGGGCTTGAGAGCAGCCCAGCCCCCAGAGTGGTGTGACTCAGCAACCAGTCCCCCAACCACCCCAGAGACTTGCTTCTGAAAACTCTCACTCTGCCTGGTGCCCTGTGCCTGGATCCCTTCCAGGGTTACCTGCCTCTGCCTGGGTTGCTCCCAGGCCTGGCAGCAGCCTTTTGCTTTCTAGATGTTCCTTATCCCACCCCCCAAGCCCCACCCCCCACCATCAACACATGGCTGGGCTCATGGAAGGTGGCCAGGAAAGACCAGTCCACTGGTTGTGCTGAGAACCAAGACTGACATCTGTCCTCAGGAGCAGCTCCCCACTCGAAGCATCCCTCTGGTGTGTGTATGTTTTCACGAAGCACACCCTGTTAGCTTGTAGCTTCATTCCCCAGGCCCCAAACCACGCAGTGGATGTCAGCGACCACAGACTATTCTGCTATCCCCATCTCAGGCTCAACTCGCGCGTTTCTGGGACTCCTGGTTTACCACGGATGGGAACTAACTGCGAGCAGAGCAGATGGGCTTGAATCTTCATTTGTGGGGGCAGTGCCTGTGTGTGTCTCCTGACTTGGGTACCAAGATATCTAAGATAGAGTGGGGGGTGATGGATTTTGCATGAGAACCAGCTTGGGGTAAGGCCACAGTGTTTAAATCTCACTGAATAGCAGACCCTTTTTTTAAACAAATGAACTCTTGATTGGAAAGTCAAAATACACAACAGGTAAAGGGATTCTGTTCTGAATGAAGGAGGGTGGACATTGAGGCCTGGAGTATACCTCCCTTCCCAAACTTAGGCTGGGTTTGAGACCCATCTTTATTACATGCTAACTTGGGAACTGGGGAAAACATTCCCCATCACTTGACTTCAGGTTCCTCCTCTGTGATGTGAGGATTCATTCACTCATCCAGCCAGGCTCTTAACACATGATACGCACTGGGCCCTGGGCACTGTGTGCAGCTGGAAGCATGGTGATGTGCAAAACAGACATGGTCTCTCCCATCGTAGGGCTTCCCCAGGGTAGAGGGAAGAGGGCGCAGACAGACGTGAAAGTGGAACCTGTGACAGATGTGGTGACGGGAAGTTACATTGCCCTGGGAGGGGTGTGATGTGGCAGGGCTGGGTCTGGGCATGAGGCCAAGAGGGTCCCATGGGCCAAGAAACAGAGTTCTTTGATGCTAGCCTTTCTCACCTTATAGGTATCGTGTGGTTAAATGAGATAGTTTGGGAACTCTCTGGCCTCATACACATGTAAAAACTGCGTCTTGGCTCAAATGTCGCCTCCTCTGACAGCAGTCCTTCATCCTCCACAGGCTAATGGAACTCCACACTGTTGGCTCTCATGAAATCCCTCATGCTTCCCTTATAGCCTTAACTGCAATAATTAATTATTTACTTAGCATCTGCTTCCTCTCTGAGGCCAGAAGGACAGGCATTGTGTCAGTCTTTATCTGTCAAGCCCCAGTCCTGAATATTAATATATCTGAGTAGAGGCTCAATAAGTATCTACTGAATAAATCAATACAATGATTAGAGATGATGCTGAGTTCTAGTATGTGAAAATGTGAGCATCCTGCAGATTTGTGAAATGTCTCAGTTGGGGGTTTAGAGACTATTAGACCAATCTCATCTTACTGGTGGGAAAGTAAGATGCAGGGAGGGGAGGTGACCTTAGCTGAGACTTATAGCAAGTTCCTGGTGCTGTCCAGATTGTGGTTCTCTTGGTTTGAATTCTTATTCCTGTAGCTATGGCTGTTTTAGCTGAAGCAAGATGAGTTCTTAGAAGCAGTGTCTCTTAAGGTTTAGGTCTTTGCCTCCGTTTTAGAACTCCAGGCAAACAGAGAAGCTCCCTTGACTGGCCCTCTCATCCGGCCTGGAATGCTGCCATTAAGGATTCATCACACTGCCTGCAGTTGTGCCCTCTACAAGTGCCTGTTGGAGAAGGCATGTGTGATTGGGAGATGTGGCCAGAACCTCGTTTAGTAAAACACGTATCTAAGTGATTTGCTGCCTGGGATGCAGAATTAATATTAATGTGAATGTTTGTTTCAAGAGTGTGAAGACTGTAAAGAGAGCAGCGTCAGAAGTAAGAGCTGATGGGCAGGGAGGAGGCCCAAGGAACTTGACCTCAGTGGGATCCAGGGCAGTGCCACACACACACACACACACACACACACACACAACTAAAGGGAGATGTTTATAGAAATGTGGCCTCGGGATGAACATGGGTGTCTTCAAGTTGAAGGAGCTGCACTGTATGGAGGAGGAGGCACTGACAGATCAGATGCCACTCAGTCACGTCCTGTTTACTTTTTCCGAGCTGTTGTTGAAGGTCCTGGGGAGCCCAAGCCCTGTGCTAACTGCTGGGAGTGTAGCGAGAGCCAAGAGGGATGGTCCCCCTTCTTGGTGCTTGTAGAGCAGAGGGAAAGACAGGTATCAAGCAAATGATTGTTCTAATGAATGAATGAATAGAAACTGAGGTAATTGTGTGAAGGACTGGAATCCATGCAAGCAAATGATGAGGGAAGCTTGACCTGACTGGGGTCAGGGAGATGGAAGGGGAATGAGTGTGTCTGTGTGTGTGTGTGTGTGTGTAGGATGGGTGGTCAGAGCAGGCTTTTCTGAAGAAATAAATGTGAGCTAAAACCTGAAGGATGAGTTGGAAGCGACTAAATGGATGAGACATGAAGAGAAGGGAGAGAGTTCCAGATGGAGGGAATAGTGTGTTAAAAAGCCACGAGGCAGAAGGAAGTGAGTGGCGGGCACCAGAGGTGGGTGAGGACAGTGGCTGTAGAGGGAGTGAGGGCTGAAGTGGGATGAAACTGTAGTGGGATGAGGCTGGAGATGTCAGGGGTCGGGGGAGGGAAGGCTGGATCTGGCCGCACCTAGATGCCCAGTGCTACTCAGCATGGTCTGTGCACCAGGATGGTTGCCAAACTGCTCTTTACAGTTCTATGATGAGGCAGGCCCAGAGGGGAGAGTGAGCTTTTATTGCAATCTGATAGTAATTTTATGTCTGTTAAATCTTGTATTTTTAATGTCTTTTTATTCATTTTTCAGGCAATTCAGTTTTATATGATTCAGTATTTTCAATGGAATGATGTGGGGGAGGCAGTCTCATTGTTCATGGCAGGAGGATTTTGATCTTTACCTGGAAGTCAGATTTTGACTAGGAGCATGACAACATCAGAGTTGAGTTTTTCAAAGACAGTTCTGGCTGCTATGGGAGCTCAGTGTGGAGAGGGGTGCAGGAGGAGCTGGGAGCATTGAGGGTGCTGAGCTGGGGCTCAGGAGACTGTGGCTCAGGAAGGTGCCCTCGAGGATGGATTTGGGATTGGGCAGGACTTGAAACCAAGGCAGATTTGTTGGCAGGGGTTTTTGTCAGGCAGACAAAAGAGAACAGGGGAGAGAGCTTTGTTTGGACACAGTTTGGTGCATTGGAGGCAGGAAGTGTCATTGCTGGGAATGCAGAGGCACCTAAGTTCCCCAGGAAGAAAGGTCCTCGTTCCTGCCCTGATCCGGGAGCTGAGAGCACTTGTCTGGGCCAGCAGCAGGTGTGTATGTATACTGGTTGTGTGCTGGGCCAGAGACAGCACCAGGGAGGCTGTGACCCTTGACAGTGCTCATGAGCTCTCTGCAAGCCTGCAGCTTCATTTCTTAATGAGCTTCCAGCTTCCTAGGGCAGGTGGGTGAGTGGAGTGCTTGGCACACTGGGCTCTGCAGGTAGAGGAAGACCCTATTCCAAAGCCTGGGTTGCTCTGGGTGAAGGGGCCACTGGACTCAAACCTAGCCTGCAAAACACCATCACTGAGACCCTTCTTTTTGGACCCTGGGTGCTGTCTAGCTGTGTTCTACCCAGGGTGTCAGAACAGTCAGGCAGAGGAGGGATAGAAATGGTGAGCTTCCCTGTCCTGATCTGTGCCCCTAAAAGGCTCCAGGAGACTGGCTTCTCAGAATCCTTCCCAGGGGAAGCTCAGTCCTTCCATGGCTTCCACTCCACTGAGGATCTTTTTTTTTTTTTTTTTCCTATCTCAACCATGATACTGCTGTAAATCAAGTTTACTTCTGGTCATAATCCTCAGGCAGTGGCAGCTGGGAAACCTATTCACGTCTTTGCCAATCTGATCTCAGATTAGATCCGGTGAAGGCAAAGCTAAGAGGGCGACAGACTCCCAGGCTGTATTCGGAGCAGAGTGGGGCTGGTCTTATCCAGGAGGAGCTGGAGGCAGTGTTTGCGGGTAAGGCATAGTTCTCTCCCCACATTTCCCCCATTCACAATGCTTTTACTCCTGGAGGAGTATATGGATTTAGAATTATAGAATCATATATTGTATGAGCATAAAGATATCATAATAATTAGCTAAAAGATGGCAAAACCCAGGTCTCTACTCCCTTCTCTCTGTAGGAAAGACATCATGAATTAATCCCTATATCCTATGCAGCCTCAAAACCTCCTCAAGACACCCCTCCAAGCAGATGCTGCCAATAAGTTGGAGTTAACATGCAGTTTGAGGGGATTTATGTTAGTATCCTAAGGCTGCCATTACAAAGTAGCACAAACCAGATGGCTTAAAACAATAGAACTATTTCTGATTTTTTTTTTTTTTTTTACCATACATCAACATTAATCAGCCACAGGTATACATGTGCCCCCCATCCTGAACCCCCCCTCTTACCTCCCACCCCATCCCTCTGGGTTGTCAAGAGCACCAGATTTGGGTGCCCTGCTTCATGACTCAAACTTGCACTGGTCATCTGTTTTACACATGGTAATATACATTTTCCCAGGCTGTTCTCTCAAATCATTCCTACCCTTGCCTTCTCCAACTGAATCCAAAAGTTTGCTCTTTACATATGTGTCTCCTTTGCTGCCCTGCATGTAAGATCATCAGTATCATCTTTTTGAATTCCATATGTATGCATTAATATACAGTACTTGTCTTTCTCTTTCTGACTTACCTCACAGTTCCAGAGACTGGAAGTTCAAAACCAAAGTGTCTATAGAGCCATGTTCTCTCTGAACCCCTAGGGAAGAATCCTACCTGGCCCCTCCAGCGTCTGCTGGTTTCTGGCCATCCTTGGTGTTCCTTGACTTGCAGATGAATCTTCTGATCTGTGTCGGTCTCTTCACATGGCTTCTTCCCCTTGTGTCTGCCTATTTTATAAGGATATTAGCCACTGGATTAGAGCCCCTGCTCATCTTGATTGGTTATCAAGATGATCTTAACTTGATATCTGCAAAAATCCCATTTCCAAATAAGGTCACATTCACAGGTTCCAAGTAAACTTGAATTTGGGAGTGGTGGGAGGGGCATTAATCTTTCCAGTATAAAACTTAATGCTATCCAGAGCCCCATGTATTTTCCTGCTTTTCTTTTTTTTTTAAATCTTCCTATTTTGTAGATGAGAAACCTGAGGCCCAGAGAGGAGAAGGGACTTGTTCAAAGTCACTCGGCTATTAACAACTGGTCCAAGATGAGAACTCAGAATCCCAGACTTCCAGTCGAGTCCAGTGCCTTTCTGCTTGTATATTTGAATGAATCATTAAAATTAAGATTTCTTCCTTCCCCTGGGAGAGATTTACATAATCTAGTTTCATGGCTTGTGAAACTTTAGCCACAAGGGTAAGCCAGTGGGGCATGTAGAGATGGTGATTCTTGCTTTCAACTTATGATGCCTTCTAGAGATTGTGTTTTAAAGGAAGTGCTGCTCAGTGAAGCCTCATGTGCTAAAATGACTCTAGCCTGGATCCCAGCACCACTCTGGACACATGAGAATAGATGCTTAGTGGGCTTTTGGTGAATTTAATGTGTAACAAGTGCTTGATAAGTGAGCAATCCATGCATCTGTTGCTTTTGTCTGTTTTGGATACAAGTAGAACCTTGGAATGAGAAATCTGGCTCAGGAAAGGTGGAGAGAACTAAAAGTCTCTCTAAACAGTGCTGAACATGCAAATCAGGGAGAAACATGCAATGGCAGAACTGGGGGCTTCCTCTACCTATTCATTAATGACATGCTCATGAAGACGCCAGTTTCCATCGAAGGAGACAAGAGAGCAGACAGAACACTTTCTCTGGGCTTTGTATAAGGCACAGTGTTAGATGCTTCATAAGCATCATTTACTTCATTTTCTTAGTTCTGTGAAGTGCATGTTATTATGTTCACTTTAGAGGTTAGGAAAAAATAATTTGTTCAAAACCACATAGCTAATGATTGTTGACTGAAACCAATTCTTTCTGACTCAAACCTATTTTATTTTAAAACATTTACACCCAAGTGGAATGTAGGTCTTCCATTTTAGAAGCACAGTATGAGGAGTTCTGAGTGTGCAACAAAATTTGGCTTGTATGAAGCTGCTTCTTTTGACCACCTGTAGAACTATCAAGTGTCACTGGACTATGTTTAAAAAATTTTTTTGTTTTGCTTTATCCCTTAGAAATTCTCATAAGACAGTGCCATCATATAGCTTTTGCCTTCGTTAGATAGTGTGATCTTCAAAATTACATAGTGGGGCAGCAGAATAGGGGCAGTAGTGCCCATTTATAGGTGAGATAGTTGAGGTTCAGAGAATGAAAATGACTCGGATGAGGGCACTTTTGGAGATAGTGGAGAAAGTAGGCACTTGACCTGATCCCCAGTCCTGTGCTCTCTCACGTGCTCAGTGATGCCCCTGTACTTAGGTGTGTGTGATGGAATTGTTTCCCCTGATCCCATTGGTCTTACACTGGGAACAGTGGGACTCACATGCACATTTTGGGGTAAAATGACTCCATCCTTTTATGTGTCTCTCCGGCCACCCATTCATTAATCTCACCATCATTCATAGTTATTCATCACCCATTACTCAGTCGTCCATCCAGTTCATCTGTCCATCTGTCTATCACTCTTTCACTCATCCTTCATTGAACCAGCTGTTGATCCCTCAAAGCATCCTTGTCCACTGTCTTCTCATAGTTCATAACAACATGTGCAGTCTGACTCCTAATCTGTGGAGTGAACCAAGGTGTACATAAACAAAGGCTGTCGAGAGATGACACGTTCCTGGCTTTCCAGATGTTAGGAGAAGATAGAGGCCTGTCTACTGAAAGCTGTACTCCGAGGCAGACTAGATTCATTTAGGGTCTTACCTTACCATAAGGTTTAGAGAAGGGAGTGCTTACTTCTGTCTGGCAGGGCCTCAGGATGGAGGTGGTATGTGATCAGAATCTCCATGCAAATTAGTGCTTCTTAGGGTGAGTTCCCCAGGCATTGAAATCACATGGGCTGATCATTCAAAAGAAAAAAAGAAGATTTCTTCTTATACTTTTACTGAATCAGAATTTCTAGGGATAGGAGATGGAAAAATGCATTTCTAATAATGCCCCTTGGGTGACTTTAAAAAAATCTTTATTGGGGTATAATATGCATATGGTAAAACCCAGTTTTAGTGTACAGTTCAACCATTATTAGAATCTTTACAAAGTTGTACAGCCATCACCACCATCTTAATTCCTTAGCGACTTTCAGTTTGCACACTGAAATGGATCGGCTATCCAAGAGAGGTCTTTCCAATCCAAGGAACCCCTTAAGCAAAGGTGTAGACGGTGGTGGCTGTACAGATTGTTTGGGAAGGAGTGGATAGCCCCAACCTGCTGGGTTTAAGATGAATAAAAAGGGAAAAGAAATAATGCTAGAAAGAGATGATGACACCAATTGGATTGTTTCTGGAGAGTTGGTTTGGTGGGGAGAGGGGACTGGGTACCTATAGTCTAAGGTGAAATTGGGATGAAGAGAGAAGGGATGGTTAGAGACACAATTCTTGGCTGCCCACTGTACTACAGAAGGAACTCCACAGGACCCCAGACCGGTTGGATGAGAGCCAATTTGCTGAATGATCGCTTTGCCAGATGAAGAGTTCATTGACGCACTGAGGATACTTGATCTTGGCTTGCTCGGGGCTTTACCTGTGACTTTCTCTGATGAGAACTTCACTGTCTTTCAGTTGTCACTTATTCCCCATTCCTGCTCCATATTCTCTGCCCCTTGTCCCAGCTCCTGCTTGTCCCCCTATATCTGCTCCTTCTGCCCATTCCCAGGAGGTAAATTGGCAGTGATCGATTCTCTTAGAGTGAGCTTCGGGATTCTTCTGACAGCTTAGTGTGAATCGGTCCTTTGCTGAATTGATTTTCAATGCGTTGTCTTTTGCCTATCGACTCTCAGGCCCAGACACTTGGCTCTGAAAGCTCCTTTACTGCTCTGTGATTTCTGTATTGACCTCTGAGTGCTTCCCTTTCTCCTGCTCATAATGAGAGAGCCCTCAGCCATCCTCAGCTGGTCCCAGGCCTCAAGAAGGAAGAATAGTAATAACTGGTGAACTTCTTTGGCCTCCTCGAAAGGAATGGGTGAGGTAAATGGAAGGCGTTGCTATAGTTATTATGTGATACCACATATATTGGTTTTTCTCTCCAAATCATTGCCTGGGGCTCTGTTTTGAAATTGGTTTTTACCCTTCTTGCTCTTATTGCAGCCTCCCATGCTCCTGTTCCATATTTAACTTTTCTGCAATTCAGCACCTGCTCTGTTAGCACACTTCCCTTCCAGGCTTTTAGCGTGAGATATCTGTATTTAGATTTGCCTAAAGCTGGGGGCGTGCTTTGGGTACCTTCACAGCCAGGCCTTTTAGAACTTCCCCTTACTCCATGGAGGGGAGACTAAGGTACCTAGACCCCAGAAATACCACTCCTCACTCTCTATTTAATGTAGTGATTAAGAGCCTAAACTCTGGAACCAGATTCATGGTTTGAATCCTAGCTCTTGCTACTTATTTGCTGTGTGACTGTGGACAAGTCCCTTAACCTCTCTGTGCCTCCATTCCTTCATCTGTAGCATAGGAGCCACACTAGTACTAACCTCACAGGGTGGGAAGCAGGATTAAGTGAGTTAATGTGCGAAAAGCACTTAGCATATCATCAGATACATAGCCAGCATGGTGGAAATGTTAGTTGATCGTGTTTCCTAGCTCTGTAGTTTTATTTCCTTTTTGATATGTCAGGCTGATGTTAAGGAGCCTGAACTCTGTTCCAGGCACAATGGCTAAGTTGCTGTGTGACTTGAGTATGTCATTTCTCTGAAACTCAGCTTCCTCCTCTATTAAATGAGACTAATAGTCTTCGGCCTGCACTGCTCACTGCCTGGGGTGACTCTGAGCATGAAATGCCTTGATGGGCATGCATGGGCTTTGTGGATGTTAACACTTTGCCTGCAGGAATGGTGACAGGGTGCTAGACGTTCTGTGAAGGGTTGACTGTGTTAAGATCATTTCTTGGAAAGGGCTTCTTGCTCTCAGAGAGTAAGAGCCCAACGTGGAAACAGTGAGATCCTGATTACTCTGAGCCCTAGTTGGCTTAGTCCTTACATGTGGTGCCATTTTGAGATGTTGTCTTCCTGGGGTCTCCTGGGAAAACAGTGGTTACATGCATATCAGCATCAGGGTTCTTGGTTGCAAACAATAGAAACCAACACTTGCTCATTTAGACAGTAAAGGGCATTCTTAAATGGTGCTGGGTAGCTCACAGAGTGTTCTGAAGCACAAGAAGACCAGGAGGCTGTGAAGCCAGGATCAGTGTCCGAAGTGACAGCAGAACTGATTCAGAAAGGGTGCTATGGGAGCCACTGCCACTCACACTCACACAGGGCAGCGGTATCCAGAATATGGCACCTGAAACTGGGAGCTCATTACGACCTAGAAATCTCATCGCTGCTCTACCCTCCGGCGTGACTTCATTCTGTCCAACCCCTGACTAGCTTTTCTCTTGGTCGGGAATTGTAGCCATGGAGAGATCTGTATCCGTCTCTTTCAAGCTCTACTGCATCCCATTCGATTCCCAGTGAAGAAGGTATCCCAGGAAAAAAAATTGGCTCTCATTGGTTGAGCTTTGGGCCATTGTCCATTCTTGAACCCGTCAGGATAGACTTTGGTGATGGGGTGTCGTTAATTGACCAGCCTGACTCCTATGCCCATCCTGGGGAAGGAAACCATGATTGGCAACCCCGACGGAAGTGCAAGGTGGGACGGGAGAGAGGAGGGTGGATGTCTCAGAGGCAGGTTTGGGAGATGAGAAGGACTAGTCTAGGCAATGCTTTCAGAGTCCAGTAATGGAAGATTCGGGTTCTGACTTCTGGGCTCTTTCTGTTTTCACTGTGCTATTGCCCTAGATCAGGTCCTCATAACCCCATGCTAAGATTACACCTCCTTATCTCTATCAGGCTGACTGATCATGTCTCTCCCTGCATGTAAACTTCCATTGCTTTCAGACTAGATTCTAATTACACACTGTAATACTTAAAGGTTCAATTATTAAAAAACTTTTTGTAATGATAGATTTCAAATGTAAATATGATAATGTGTTATAAACACTCATGTACCCATAGTCCAGCTCTAACAGATTTTAACATTTTGCCTTCTTCAGGTTTTTAAAAAAGAAGTAAAAAATTACAAATAGATTTGAACCACTCCAAGAACCCCTTGTTATTCTTATTTCCCATTTTTCTTCTCTGAAGAAAAAATAGAGTGGTTACCCATTTCCGGGCATGACTTCTGACTTTTCTACATGTTCGAGTCCCGGTACAGTGTCCAGCATTGCTTTGTATGTTTTATAACTTTATAGAAATATTCATACTATACATATTCTTTAGCCGTTCACTTTTTTCACTGAGTATATTTTTGAGGTTTATTCACATTGGTAGACTGTAGACTTTAGTACATTCATTTCAACCGTTGCATAGTGTTTTAGTCATCTATCTCCTATTGACAGATTTTACTTTCTTTGTTTTTTTTTTGCCACTATGAGCCCTACTGCAGTGAGCCTTCTTGTGTAAACCCTGAGGGGTATTCTTGGGAGTGGACTCACACCAGGGGAGGACAGGGAAAAACAAAGTCATAGACCAGCATCTTCCCCACTGTCCATGGCTAGCAGGTGATTAAGCCCAGGAAATCCCTGGCAAGGCTGTTCAAACAGGATTTAGCAGCTTGTGAAATGGGACTTTATTTCTTTAACTAATCCCTTGCCGGGGAGAGGTCTGGGGTCTGATGTCAGCTGGCTCTGGGCCAGGAGGGGCTGGCAAGCCTAGACAATGGAAAATAGTCGCTGATTATATAGGACTGAGCCTCGTGAACAACAGGAGATTGTCAGAGTGTATCTTTGCTCCCCTTTCTCTCCTGTGAGTCAAGCCACAAGTGGTGTTTACTCTGCTTGGGATAAATGCAGTGGTGAGGAAAAGCACAGAATTTGCAGTCGGAGCACACCAAGTTTGTGCTCCTTCTTTCTGCCACTTACCCGCCGTGTGACTGTGCTCTTTGCTTACGGTCTCTGGATTTCCCTATTTGTAGACTGAAGCTCAGTGATGGCCTCTGCTTTCAGACTCAGGATAACTACACCCTGAATGGTCAAGGTTGCCCTGTAGCTAGAAACTTGGGGTGCACGTTGCCACTGGTCTCTGAGGCAGGTCTTGGAGGCTGTAGCCCCATGTGTGGCCTCGGAAGACAATATTCTGTCTTAAACCAGCACTCACCCCACCTGCCAGGAACTGAGTCTTTCCTTGGGAATCTTTACGCCTGACTGGATACCCATCTAGTCTTTGCCAGGCCTTTTCTTGGTGAGATTGGACCCTAATTCTTACAGAGCCCTTCCCTCTGGCCCTCACCTTTGGACTTGGGGCTGTCAGGGACCCATATCCCCTCCTTACCATCACGATTCAAATATTGGCAGCTACTCATGTGACAGCCTTGCTCTAAAACTGGCAGTGAACCAAGCCCTCTTATTTGTGTTTCCATGAAGGTTGTAAGGAAGGAGTTGAAACTATACAGTTGGAGCCAGACAGAATCAGATCCAGAGTCCCACTTTCTTCACCTTTAGAAAGGTGATAATAGCACATTTCTCTGGGAATTATTATAAAGAGTATTAATATAAGAGTAAAGCTTGCATCATAACGCCTAAGTCATAGTCAGCACTCGGTAAGTTGTAAGTAAATGTGCTGTAAGATGTTGAATGCTCAAGGCAGAAGCAAGAGAGCAAAAGTGATCGGGAACATGGGCTCTGCCATCTGATGGCCTGGGTTTTAGTTTTGGACCCTCCACATTTGTGTTGTAACCTTGGGCTAGTTGTCAAGTTATCTAACCTGTCTATGCTTAGTTTGCCCATCTCCCAAAGAGGACAGTAATACTGAACTTGTATGCCTATTAGTGAGAGATAAAAGATAGAATCTGTATAAAGCTGTGAGAGCAGACCTGGAGCACAGAAGCACCTAATAAACACAGTTGCTACATTATGTCAGTTATTATTTTTATTACTTTTAATACACATATATGTATATAAATATATATAAATGTATATACCATGGACTCTGAGGTTAGGCCTGGCGTGCTGCGATTCGTGGGGTCGCAAAGAGTTGGACACGACTGAGTGACTGAACTGACTGACCATGGACTCAGGTTACCAAAGTGTAACTTGCTTTATTCTCCCCAAACTGGATCTGCTTTCCTTCTTGAGCTCCATTCCAGCAGAAGGCAGAACATATATTCCTGTCAATTCCAGAAGAACTCTGTCATTTCAGTTCTTTAGGTCCTATGGGTATAAACTCAGGAAACCTCAGACTTCCCCCTCTCCACCCTTTCCCTTGAAGTTGAGGCTACAGTGTGACAGGGTGCCCCCGTCCCAGTCCAGGCTTTGGTCCACCCCAGTGCTGCCTGGCAGGGGGCACTGCACTGGGCCATCACCTGGGCCTCCCTGTCCTTGACCCCAAGGGGCCCTCTTGTTTCTCTCCTCACGGAATGGCATAGGGTTTGTTAGGAAGGGTTTATCTCCTCCCAGAATCACCAAAGAAATTGGGAAGTAGGATGGGGTGGTTGGGTGGGGGACAAAGCCTGTTTTTAGTGCCTGAGATTTCTCATTTTTCCTTCAGCTATTTTCTTCCCACTCATGGTGGAGAATTCTGTAACATAGTAGAGTGGAGGAACATGTGTGTGTGTGAGAGAAAGTGAGCCTGGACCTAATTGTTAACCCACTCAGTGGTAAAGGGCAGATCTCGGACTTAGGAGGATGAAGGGGAAAAAGCATATCACGTTGTGTTTCACACACCATTCCACCATGAAGACAGTTTCACTATAAGACGGTTAGCTAAGAACTGTCGCTCTTTATCCCATTTTCCAGATGAGGAAAAAAACTCAGAAAAGCTAAGTAACTTGCTTAAGGTCATGCAGGTAGAAAGAAGCAGACTTAAAGCCAGGCCTGTGCTCCATCTCACAGGTCACAGTCTTTCTGCTGAGCCATGCTTTGTCTGGAAGGAGAGCATTGATTCCCCCTGGCTACAGGCCCCGCTGCTCTCCTGAGCCTTCCTCGGCCATGCCCCACCAGGTGGCCCGCCTCACTCCCCATCAGGGACTCCCTGAGCCATCCCTGAAATCATATAATGTGCTGGTCACTGAACAGTGGACTGTCCAACTGCCCTATTGCAGAATAACATCAGGAATGATGTGAATTTTCTCTTGGCTCATTCAGACTCAGATTTGCCCATCTCCTACTTGTCCCAGGATATCGTCATGTCAAGCATATGGAAGTGGTTATGTTTTGTAAATCACTTTTAATCATGAATGAATGTGTATCAAAGGGCTAAAGACTTCTAAAGGCACTGGGCCTTCATCCTCTGGGGTCTGTGGTATGACGGGCATCCCTAGTTTCTGCCACCCCAGCTGTCAGACTCATGGTCAGGGACCTTGCCAGTGATCTCGACCACACTTGCTGCCCCTTCTTTGCGACCCAGAACAGAACTCAGTGAGGCTGTATTGATTTCGTAGGAAGCCAGGCAAGCATTTTATTTTCCTTTCACTCCAGGTTTGTTGGCTCCCACCTGTGAGATGGCTAAAGGCCATCATTTTTGTGGGGAGGATTAATTAGAATAGATTCCTTTGACTCAGGCTGCCAATAAAACCTGCGGTCCTCAGCTATCGATTTATGATGCTGAGCAGGAAATGATGGGTCCCGTAACAGGCCCCGAGAAAGTTGTGGTGACAGGCATTTTGATGCCCAGGGGGTTAATCGTGGCAAACAGAAAAGAGAAGGAATGTGTGAGGCGATTGGAGGGGGAGCATGGGGAAGGGAGTTGGTACTAGGGCTACCATGATGCGGTGAATGAGGAGAGAATCTCATTTCCTATGAACCATGTGGCTGAGAAATTGAAAGGGACACCTGTGAACTTTGGAGACCGAGACAACTGTGAGCAAATTAATAGCTAGATATCAGAGACATTTGTTCTTATGCAGATAATTGAGCTCTGAAGAGAGAGGTCACTGGTCCTTCAACTTTCCTGTCGTCTTGGAATCCAGATAATGATCAAGTTCTCGCTCTTTCCCCCACAGGTGACCTGCCAATTTAATTCAATTCAACAAACATTTATTAGCACCTGCTGTGGTGGTGGGAGGGCTAGGGCATGAAGGGGACACAGGAGCAGAAGGCATGCCTCATTCTCTTAAGGGGTTTATCATATGTGGGCAGGCATTTTTAAAAAGTAGACTATTTTTTAGAGCAGTTTTAGGTTCACAGCAAAACTAAGGCGAGGTTCAGAGATTCCTGTATCTGCCCTCCCCACACACATGCAGTCACAGCCTTTCCCACCATCAACACTGTCCACCAGAGGGGGACATCTGCTACACTTGATGGACCTGCGCATCACCACCACCCAAAGTGCATAGTTTATATTAGCGTTCACACTTTGTATCGTGCAGTTTTCTGCTGCCGCTGCTGCTAAGTCGCTTCAGTTGTGTCCGACTCTGTGCGACCCCACAGACGGCAGCCCACCAGGCTCCCCCGTCCCTGGGATTCTCCAGGCAAGAATACTGGAGTGGGTTGCCATTTCCTTCTCCAATGCGTGAAAGTGAAAAGTGAAAGTGAAGGCGCTCAGTCATGTCTGACTCTTAGTGACCCTATGGACTGCAGCCTACCAGGCTCCAGTTTGCAGTTTTGGACAAATGTGTGATGACATATATCCACTGTTATAAACATCACAAAGAACAGCTTCACGTTCCTAAAAATCCTCTGTGCTCTGCCTCCTCATGGACCCCTACCAACCACTGATTTTTTTATTCTTTCCATAATTTTACCTTTTCCAGAATGTCATGTAGTTGGACATTGGTTGGACATTGTTGGATATGGCTACAATATACAGCCTTTTAATACTGGCTTCTTTTACTTCCTCCATGTATTTTCATGGCTTGATAGCTCATCTCTTTTTAGCACTGAATAATATCCCATTATCTGGCTGCTGTTGTTCAGTCGCTAAGTTGTGTCCAACTCTTTTGCAATCCTATGGACTGTAGCCCATCAGGCTCCTCCGTCCACGGGATTTCCCAAACAAGAATACTGAAGTGGGTCGCCATTTCTTTCTCCAGGGGATCTTCCTGATCCAGGGATCGAAACTGCATCTCCTGCATTGGCAGGCAGATTCTTTACTGCTGAGCCACCTGGGAAGCCTTTATCTGCCTGTACCACAATCTATTTATTCATCCCCTACTGAAGGGCATCTTGGCTGCTGTCAACTTTTGGCAATTATAAATAAAGCTGCTGTAAACACGGGTGTGCAGATTTTGTGTGGACATAACTTTTCAACTCCTTTAGGTGAATACCAAGGAGTGCAATTGCTTGATCATATGGCAAGAGTATGTTTATTACTCTGGCCAGAGACCACGGGATAGATATAGTATGTTTATTACTCTGGCCAGAGACCACAGGATAGATATAGTATGTTTATTACTCTGGCCAGAGACCATGGGATAGATATTGTCAAACATAGTTAGAATAAAGAGTATAATACTGATGGGTGATGCGGGTAGCCTAGGGATTGACACTGAAAGGTGAGACAGAGAAGTTTTTATAGTGGGTGGCATCTGAGTGCAGCTTTAAATAGGCAAAGTGTTCCAGCAGAGAAATCATCATGAGACGCATGTACAAAAGACTTTCCTGGGTTCTTTTCTGGAGTACTGTGACTAGAACTTAGATGTAAGTAGTAAAAATAAAGCTGAAAATGTGGTTTATGGTCAATCATGATGGGTCTGAAGAGCAGGCTGGGGTTTGTCTTTGTAAGTAGCAGGGAGCTATTGAAAGTCTTTGAGGAGGAGAAGGCAGTGATTACATGTGATCCAAGAAGCATAGCCCTGTATCCCATATGAACAGGGCAAGAGTCACAAGAGAGGGGAAAAAAAGATATCAGTCAAGAGGTTGTCATAATAGTCAGGAGAGAAAAGGATAGGTGTGATGGGGAGGCCAGACATGGAGGAAACCACTCAAACCTCATCAGCAAGATGGAAAAGTGTCATTATTGTCTCTGGGGTTTGAGGACTGGCAGGCTTAGGAAACTGAAGGAAAGGATGCATCAGAGATGTCTGCTAGTTTTGCATCCTGGCGTCCTCTTTCTTTCTTGATCTGCTGCTCTCTCTGGCCCTCTCTTTCCCTAGGGAGTTGGCAGCTGTGAGTCAAGCATATATCTGGGACCTCAGGGTGCAGGACTGAGTGGCCAGTTTGCAGGCAGGGACTAACAGGTGCTACTTTTCTGCACAGGTAACTAGGCTAAGGGGCTTCCCTGGTGGCTCAGATGGTAAAGAATCCACCTGCAATGCAGGAGACCCTGGTTTGATTCCTGGGTCAGGAAATTCCCCTGGAGAAGGGATAGGCTACCCACTCTAGTATTCTTGGGCTTACCTGGTGGCTTACATGGTAAAGAATCTGCCTGCAATGTGGGAGATCTGGGGTTTGATCCCTAGGTCAGGAAGATACCCTGGGGGAAGGCATGGTAGCCCACTCCAGTATTCTTGCCTGGAGAATCTCCATGGACAGAGGAGCCTGGTGGGCTACAGTCCATGGGGTCGCAAAGAGTCGGACACGACTGAGAGACTAAGCACAGCACAACTAGGCTAGGAGTTCCTGAAGAGTGAGATGGTATGGGGCAGGGACAGGACACGTGGGCAGGGTACCAAGAGGTTCTGCCTCTGACTGCTAGTGACCGTGGACAAGTCACCCTCCTCCCTGACCTCCTGCCTCCATGTGTCATTTAGGGATAGCTTCCTGGCCTCAGACTTGTAAAGAGGGAAAGAAATCATGTTCTTTTCTTAGCATATAAAACGCTAAAGCTGCTTAAACTGCAAGAGGTCATTACGTATATGGAAGAAGACTTTAAAAAAGAGTGGATATATGTATATGTATAATTGGTTCACTTTGCTGTACATCGGAAACCAACAGAACATTGTAAATCAACTAGGTTGTTGTTCAGTCGCTAAGTCGTGTCTGACTCTTTGTGACCCTATGGACTGCAGCATGCCAGGCTTCCCTGTCCTTCACTATCTTCCAGAGTTTGCTCAAGTTCATATCCATTGAGTCGGTGATGCCATCCCATCTTATGCTACCCTCTTCTCCTTTTGCGTCAACTATACTGCAGTAACAATTAATGAAAAAACAAAATATAAGAGATCATTACCACCCTTGAGGGAGGCAGTATGATGAGTCAGACAGCATAGGTTTGAGTCTTGGATCTGTTACCAGCTTTGTGATGCTGGATAGTCTAACTTCTCCACTCCTCATTCCTCTCTTTAGCAACATGGGGTTAATAATAGGCCCATCTGAGTAGCAGCAGCAGCAGCAGCAGCAGCAGCAGCTGATAGGTCTGTTGTAAGATGGGCTGAAATGATGCATGCAGTGCCTGGCACACTGCAGGTGCTGGAGGAATGTTTGCAGTGGTGATGATGATGCCGTCACAGATACCACTGCACTGCCAGTGCCGGGCTCCCTGAATACTCCTGGTGTAGCTTTGGGTACCAGATAAGGCCAACAAAACTGTGCTACTCCCTCTTCTCCTCTTAGCTATTGCCCAGGTTCACGATCAGGTTTGGCATCTCGCTGCATCACAGAGCATCACAGCAATTCAGCAAGGAAGGAGCCTTGGGGACATCTAGTCCAATACTCCGTCTGTTCCTTGGACCGCTGACCAGAAGTGATCTTACTTCCAGAAATGGTTTGCTCTCTGTGAGGCCCAGTCCACGTGTAGACACTTTTGATGTTTAGAGTCCAAGTATATTTGTTAATATCATATTGTGTGTGTGTATGTGTGTGCACGTGCATGCACTAAACACACCCAAAAAAGTAACTTTCAGGGTTATTTCACTGGTATTTTCACTTATACAGGAAGTGAGTCCTTATGAAACATAGACTGTTGACAGGAGAACAGTGATAGAAAAAACCAGTAAGACAAATAGTCAAGATTTGGAAATGTAGATGAAGAAGGAAAATCAGTTGAGAACAGCTACATCCATAATGAAGTACTTTTTTTTTTCTCCTTAGCGGAGGGATCTTCCTAATTCAATGAGAGAAGCAGACTTCATGCAGCCAGAAGGATTTGGATTAGACAGTCAAGGACTTCCTGCCTGTTAAATGATCAGAAGAAGGTAAGGCTTTTCTTGCCGGCTCCCATGTCCTCTGACATGAGCCAGGCACTCTCTGATCTGAAGACAGAGGTGCATGAAGAAAATCTGGGAGGTGCTTTCATCTCAGGAATCTGCTAACTGCCAGAACAGGAGGTAGGAAGGAGGGGAGGAAGAGTCTATTAAAATCCACTCTGTTACAGAGAGGTTCAATAGAGAGGCTGGCGTCTGGGCTCAGAGTGACTCATGCCCTTGCTGATGTCCTGACAGCTAGAGGGTCTTGGCTGGCTTGGGTTTCCCTACTTGCATTGGCTCAGAAGGCTCTTCGAGGTGGAGGTCTCCGGCCGGCTTCCAGGTAGAGTTGGTTAGCACCAATATTCCCTACTCTGGGTTGTGAGAGCGCTTTGGTGAAAAAAAAAAAAAAAGCAATATAGTAAAAATCTTGGCTATCTAAAATACCTCTGGAAATGAAGCATTTTGGATAGTGGAATTTTCCATAAAGCTGAGGATTTTTCCATTTAAGTCGAGACTTTTATTTTGTGTGTTTTTTTAGATAGATTGAATCAATATAACATTTCTGGTTTACTTGGAGACAAGAAGTGAATGATAGTTGGTCCATGCCATTAATACAGTCATTCCCTGGGGGTTAATGAACTACATTGTTCGCCCCAAAAGTAAATGCTGACACCTTTGTGTTTATTGAGCTCCTCTGTCTGCTTTTTTGTTTTTCTGACCCTCCTTGCTTTAGGAGATCTCACCTCTCGTTCCTTGCCAATATCAGTGCATCTGATTCTAGTGCTCTCAGTTTTTCTTTGCATTTGTCTCTTTTTTCCCCATTTGTAGATCACAAGCTACTGGTGATTTTACCTATTTTTGTCCAGTACCTGGTATGGGATCAAAAATTTAGAGGCTCATTATTTATATTTATATTAATTTATTTGTTCAATAAGCAAGTATTGGGCATTTACGCTGTAGTAGGCAACATGGTAAGTGCTGAGGATATAATGATGAAAAACTCAGATGAACAGGCTGACTTGTTTCGTGATCTGGGAATTCACTTCTAAAGGAGGCTGGCTCAGCCCTTCCCGCAAGTCCACTCCTGTCTCACTACCCTCCAGCCTCATGGCTCTCATACTGCGTGTGCCCTGGCATCACCTGGATGACCTGTTAAACACGCACATACACACACATAGCTGGGCTGCACCCTTGGAGTTTCTGACTCTTTCATGAGACCCAGGAATGCTTCCTTCTCGTCAGTTCCCACAGATGCTGATGCTACTGGTCTGGGAGGGTCACACCAGAAGCACCAGTTTCGCCACGTGACCTTCAGTCTGCCCTTCAAGTGCTCAGACTCGCTCCTACCTCCAGGAGCTGGCTTCTGCTGTGCCCTCTGTCTGATCTTGGCCCCGAGGGCCCGCGTTCATCCTCTGCTCAGAGAGGCCTTGCCTGAACATCCAAGAGAATATTGTTTTCCCCTTCCCAGCCCCTCAATGTCATATTCCTTGGTTTTGTTCCTCCTTAGACTTCTGTCACTCTCTGAAATTACCTTTGTGTGGTTGTCTCAAGGGTAACTGTGACTGATGAAGAGATACTAACACACCCGGACAAAGGATGCACGTTTCTTTCATGTAATTAAAAGACATAAGAGTTTCCGTGCGTGAGGACGGCTACAAAGCTGAGGCGGGGATTGTGCGTTGTGGGGGGAGTGCGGTGGTGGGTGGGGAGCCATGGTTTTTCACTGAAAGTCACAGCCCTGTGGCTGGTGTGTCAGCCGGCTGAGGTGAGGATCCCCTCCGTCCTCAGGGAGCTCCGCCTTGTCTGTTCTTAGGGTCCTGTCACTCTCTGGACTCCTGCTTACTGCTCTGCAGACTAGAGCGTTTCCTGCAAGCCCAGTTTCCCAGGTGAAACAGCCGCTTGGCAGGATGGAATTCCAGATTTGCTTGCATCTGTTCCTGCAATCTTGTATTTTAATTTTTTGTCTTATCTATCTTGTTGTTGTTCAGTCACTTAGTTGTGTCCAACTTTTTGTAATCCCATGAACTGCAGCCTCCCAGGCTTTCCTGTCCTTCCCTAGCTACTTGAGTTTGGTCAAACTCATGTTCATTGAGTCAGTGATGCCATCCAACTATCTCATCCTCTGTTGTCCCCTTCTCCTCCTGCCCTCAATCTTTCCCAGCATCAGGGTCTTTTCCAATGAGTCAGCTCTTCACATCAGGTAGCTTTGGCTACCTGTGTATTGGAGCTTCAGCTTCAGCATCTGTCCTTCCAATGAATATTCAGGGTTGATTCCCTTTAGGATGGACTAGTTTGATCTCCTTGCTGTCCAAGAGACTCTCAAGAGTCTTCTCCAGCACCACAGTTCAAAAGTATCAATTCTTCAGCTTATCTATCTTATTTGTTTGTTTATCTGTCTCTCTCCCAAGAGTGTATAATAGCCATGGCAGGTGAGTGAGAGGTGAGGGGATTGGCTTTCCTCTTTGCTAGTGTTTCCTCAGTTCCCAGAGCCTTGCAGGGAAGGGACATTTACTACTTGTAAGCTCCCTCCTCCTTCCTTCACCTAATGGGGAGGTAAGTATGTGCCTGTTGAATGTAATTTAATTCTTTCAGGGCCACGAGCATCCACCCTCCAAAGACAGTCCCCTCTGTTACCCTGCAGCTCATTTCAGAGAGTGCCAGGAGGAGAAAGGCAAATGGTAGCAAGAGCACACGGTCCTTCCTTCCAATCTTAACGGAGCATGAGCTCTCAGGCAAGAGCCGTTTGTTCATGTTCTGCTTTTTTTGTTTTTCTCCCTCTCATTTCCCCTGCTCTGGTGTGTTGCTCTGACTTCAGAGCTGTAATAACAAACCTATTACTACAGTAAGACATCAGAAGGGGAAAATGAGACTAAGTTACCAAGGAAGAAAGAGACTCAGCACCAACCCTGAGCCTAGCCGTAGAGCCTGCAGGCTGTTGGATAAGGGATGTCGGTTTAATTGCAGCTTTCCCCCCTTGGTATGGTCGAGATGCATCTGTTCTTTGCTTCTCTGTGTTCTCTATTAGGTTCACAAATTATTTTGCCATAAGATGCTAATAGTGTCTGCGAAAATGAAGCATAATTTTGGAGTTGCTATTCTTGTGCCTTTTATCCTCTTCCCTGGCTGCTCCTTACTCTAAAGGTTTCTGTATGGGATGAAAAGCTCTTTGAAGACAGGGACCACCTCTTCTGGGTTACCTGATGATTCTGGGTTCCTCTCAGAAGCAGGTACAGGGTTGGCACGTCATCCACCTCCGCAGATTCCCCTGGAACCATGTTCCACATTTCTCCTCACCTCTTTCTTCTCTTTTGTCTCTGTTGCTTGTCTCAACTGAAGGAGGTGATGAGTAAATGTGGACTTCCCTTCCTGACTTTTCCCTAGAAAGGCTGAGGGATATGTTGTGATGTGTTCATTTACTCGTATATATTTATTGGAAACCCTGCTAGGTGTCAGGCGCTGTGTCAGGCATGGGTAGATAATGGTGATGAAGACAGACTCAGTCTCCACTCTCTTGCTGCTTACATTCTAATAGGGGAAGCAGACAAAAACAAGTTGACTGATAAGTAGTTATAAACTTGGTATAAGGCGTGAATGAAAATGAAGTTGAATAAGATAGTGGATAGTGAGAAAGGTGACCTCCTTTCCATGAGGTGGTTAGGAAAGGACTCTAGAATTAACTCAAGACCTAAAAACCGAAAATCATCCAGCTGTGTTGAAGATTGAGGGAATAAGCACATGCAAATGTCCTGAGATAATGTCCTATTGGACAATTTTAATAATATAACTCATGTTAGAATTTTTTTTACCCTTTGTTATAGGAAACAAAAACCAATTTGCTTGTTTTTATAAAGGGAGGATGACTCATTTGAAGGATATGATTTGTCAAATTTCTTAAAAAATTCTCCTGAAATTTTAATTGGAGTTGCACAGAATTAATAGATAAATAAGGGGAAAATTAGCATAGTTACAAATGTGAAGTAATTGCAACTATGAACATAACTCTCTCTTTCTTCAGTTCTATTATGCCATTAAATTTATCTTAAAATAACAAAGGTATATATTCTTCCTTTATTGTTCTGAGCTATTTTATCATTTTTGTTGCTATTATAAAGTAAGTTTCTCTTTTCTATTGTTACTGCTGGTGTAGACACATGCTATTACATTTTATAGATTTATTGTCAATCTGGCTGTTTTAACAAATTTGATTATCAGTTCTTTTTGTGTCTTGATTATGTTCATTTTAAAAATACAGATGATTATTGTTGCTGTTCAGTCACTCAGTTGTGTCCACCTCTTTGCCACCCTATGAACTGTAGCACACGAGGCTTCCCTGTCCTTCACTATATCTTGGAGTTTGCTCAAACTCCTGTCTATTGAATTAGTGATGCCATCCAACCATCTCATCCTCTGTCATCCCCTTCTCCCTCTGCTTTCAATCTTTCACAGCATCAGGGTCTTTTCAGACCTGATCAGAGTCTTATCAGAGCCAGTGAGTTGGCTCTTTGCATCAGATGGCCAAAGTATTGGAGCTTCAGCATCAGTCCTTCCAATGAATATTCAGGATTGATTGACTTTAGGATTGACTGGTTTGATCTCAGTGATGTTCAAGAAACTCTCAAGAATCTTCTTCAGCACTAATAATGACAATTTTGTCTCTTTCCTTCTAATATTATGCATTTACCTTTCTTGTCTTATTGATTGGGCAGGGTTTCCCGTATTATTATGAATGGTACTGGTGATAGTTGGAACCTTAACTTATTCTTTTTTTTTTTTAACTCATTCTTGATTTTAAAAAGATTTGAAGATTTGAGGGAAATATATCTAAAGGGTTTTCATTAAATTGAATATTAGATGTAGTTATATGGAATATAGCTTTTGTCAACTTAAGGAAAGTTCTTTCAACTCCTGGTTTTCTGACAGTTTTTCATAGTTAAATAGGTATTGAATTTTATAATGCCTTTTCCTTTATTGAGATAAGAATGTGACTTTTTCTTATTTTGTGCATGATAGTGAAAAATGATATTGATGATTTTTTGTTGTTATTGTTATTTAACCATATTTACTTTTCTTGAATAAATCATACTTAGTCATGATAGACCGGAAAAAATTAAAAGCTAACATTTTATTCAAAATTTTCATATATATGGTTAAATGAATAGACATATAATTTTTCTTTACTTGTAATTTTCTTTCCTAGCTTTTGGTAAAGTTTTTATAAGCCTTAAAAATTAATTGAAAATCTTTCTCTCTCTCTTTTTTGTTTAAAAAAAAACAACAACAACAATTTGTATAAGAGAGGGATTGCTATCTCTTCCTTAAAAGTTTGTTAGAAGTTGTCCATTAAGTCACCCAGTCCTCAGGATTTTTTTGAAGAGAAAGAAGTATTTTTATTACCTTCTTAATTTCTTTAATGGATAATTAGATTACTTGAGTTTTATATTTCTTTTTTGGTACTAATTTCAGTAATTATGTATAGTTTAAAAAATTTATATGTTTGATTTAGATTGTCTTGTTTTATTCACATATAGTTAAGAATTTAAAAATTAAAAAAATTATATTTGATATCAACCTGTGGTTTTAAAACTTTGCATGGTATCTTTCAAATTTTTAAATCAGTCATTCTACAGTTTACCCACATTATTACTATTTTCAAGCTCCATTTTGAATTTTTTCATTTTTGTTATTAAATTTTTTTTTTTATTCACTGGTTTCTATATTTTTAAAAATTCGTGTTACTTTCCTTTGGTATATCTTATGCTCTTTTATTTTCTTAAGTTGGACACTTAGCTTGCTACTTCAGCTTTTCATTGTTTCTGTTAATTATATTTAAAGCTACGTGTGTGCATGTGTTCTTAGTCGCTTGTCATGTCCAACTCCTTGCGATCCTATGGCCTACAGCCCACCAGTTTCCGCTATCCGTGGGATTCTCCAGGCAAGAATACTGGAGTGGGTTGCTGTACCCTTCTCTAAGGGATTGTCTTTACCCAGGGATCCAGTAGAACTCATTTCTCCTGTGTCTCCTGCATTGTAGGCGGATTCCTTACCCACTGAGTCACCTGGGAAGCCCACTTAAAGCTATAATTTTCCTTTTACTACTGCTTTGCCATTTTCTACAAGTTTCAATATGCATTGATTTCACTGTTCTTTGATTAGAAAGCGAAAGTGAAAGTCACTCAGTCATGTCCGACTCTGCAACCCAATGGACTATACAGTCCATGGAATTCTCCAGGCAAGAATACTGGAGAGGAAAGGGTAGCCTTTCCCTTCTCCAGGGAATCTTCCCAACCCAGGGATAGACCAGGGTCTCCTGCATTGCAGGCAGATTCTTTACCAACTGAACTATGAGGGAGTCCCTAAGTGTTTTATAATTTCATTCTTGGATTTCTCTTTAACTCAAGGATTATTCAATAGCAATTTTTTCATTTTTGTTTGCAGTCACATTGAATTTTTAAGCTGTACTTAAAAATTGTTAATTTTATTCTACAAAGAGCATATTCTAAATAAAGTTGATTCTTTGAGATATTGAAATCTTCCTTTGTGTCTTTTTTTTTTTTTTTGTAAAAGTTACATAAGTGCTTGAAAGCACTGATGCTCTTCATTTGTTGGGTGCTAAATTTCACTTATTTTATTAGGTCTAGAGATGTCCTTTTCATTATAGGGGACTGGAATGCAAAAGTAGGAAGTCAAGAAACATCTGGAGTAACAGGCAAATTTGGCCTTGGAATACGGAATGAAGCAGGGCAAAGGCTAATAGAGTTTTGCCAAGAAAATGCACTGGTCATAGCAAACACCCTCTTCCAACAACACAAGAGAAGACTACACATGGACATCACCAGATGGTCAACACCGAAATCAGATTGATTATATTCTTTGCAGCCAAAGATGGAGAAGCTCTATACAGTCAACAAAAACAAGACCAGGAGCTGACTGTGGCTCAGATCATGAACTCCTTATTGCCAAATTCAGACTTAAATTGAAGAAAGTAAGGAAAACCACTAGACCATTCAGGTATGACCTAAATCAAATCACTTATGATTATACAGTGGAAGTGAGAAATAGATTTAAGGGCCTAGATCTGATAGATAGAGTGCCTGATGAACTATGGAATGAGGTTCGTGACATTGTACAGGAGACAGGGATCAAGACCATCCCCATGGAAAAGAAATGAAAAAAAGCAAAATGGCTGTCTGGGGAGGTCTTACAAATAGCTGTGAAAAGAAAAGAAGCAAAAAGCAAAGGAGAAAAGGAAAGATATAAGCATCTGAATGCAGAGTTCCAAAGAATAGCAAGAAGAGATAAGAAAGCATTCCTCAGCAATCAATGCAAAGAAATAGAGGAAAACAACAGAATGGGAAAGACTAGAGATCTCTTCAAGAAAATTAGAGATACCAAGGGAACATTTCATGCAAAGATGGGCTCGATAAAGGACAGAAATGGTATGGACCTAACAGAAGCAGAAGATATCAAGAAGAGGTGGCAAGAATACACAGAACTGTATAAAAAAAAAAAAAAAAAAAAACTGTAAAAAAAAGAAAATTAGAGATACCAAGGGAACATTTCATGCAAAGATGGGCTCGATAAAGGACAGAAATGGTATGGACCTAACAGAAGCAGAAGATATCAAGAAGAGGTGGCAAGAATACACAGAACTGTATAAAAAAGATCTTCACGACCCAGATAATCATGATGGTGTGATCACTGACCTAGAGACAGACATCCTGGAATGTGAAGTCAAGTGGGCCTTAGAAAGCATCACTAAGCTAGTGGAGGTGATGGAATTCCAGTTGAGCTATTTCAAATCCTGAAAGATGATGCTGTGAAAGTGCTGCACTCAATATGCCAGCAAATTTGGAAAACTCAGCAGTGGCCACAGGACTGGAAAAGGTCAGTTTTCATTACAATCCCAAAGAAACGCAATGCCAAAGAATGCTCAAACTACTGCACAATTGCACTCCTCTCACATGCTAGTAAAGTAATGCTCAAAATTCTCCAAGCCAGGCTTCAGCAATACGTCAACCGTGTACTTCCTGAAGTTCAAGCTGGTTTTAGAAAAGGCAGAGGAACCAGAGATCAAATTGCCAACATCCGCTGGATCATGGAAAAAGCAAGAGAGTTCCAGAAAAACATCTATTTCTGCTTTATTGACTATGCCAAAGCCTTTGACTGTGTGGATCACAATAAACTGTGGAAAATTCTGAAAGAGAGGGGAATACCAGACCACCTGACCTGCCTCTTGAGAAATCTGTATGCAGGTCAGGAAGCAACAGTTAGAACTGGACATAGAACAATAGACTGGTTCCAAATAGGAAAAGGAGTACGTCAAGGCTATATATTGTCACCTTGCTTATTTAACTTATATGCAGAGTACATCATGAGAAACGCTGGACTGGAAGAAACACAAGCTGGAATCAAGATTGCCAGGAGAAATATCAATAACCTCAGAAATGCAGATGATACCACCCTTATGGCAGAAAGTGAAGAGGAACTCAAAAGCCTCTTGATGAAAGTGAAAGTGAAGAGTGAAAAAGTTGGCTTAAAGCTCAACATTCAGAAAACTAAGATCATGGCAACTGGTCCAATCACTTCATGGGAAATAGATGGGGAAACAGTGGAAACAGTGTCAGACTTTATTTTGGGGGGCTCCAAAATCACTGCAGATGGTGACTGCAGCCATGAAATTAAAAGACGCTTACTCCTTGGAAGGAAAGTTATGACCAACTAGATAGCATATTCAAAAGCAGAGACATTACTTTGCCACAAAGGTTCATCTAGTCAAGGCTATGGTTTTTCTTGTGGTAATGTATGGATGTGAGAGTTGGACTGTGAAGAAAGCTGAGCACCGAAGAATTGATGCTTTTGAACTGTGGTATTGGAGAAGACTCTTGAGAGTCTCTTGGACTGCAAGGAGATCCAACCAGTCCATTCTGAAGGAGATCAGCCCTGGGATTTCTTTGGAAGGAATGTTGCTAAAGCTGAAACTCCAGTACTTTGGCCACCTCATGTGAAGAGTTGACTCATTGGAAAAGAGTCTGATGCTGGGAGGGATTAGGGGCAGGAGGAGAAGGGGACAACAGAGGATGAGATGGATGGCATCACTGACTCTATGGATGTGAGTCTGAGTGAACTCCGGAGTTGGTGATGGATAGGGAGGCCTGGCGTGCTGCAATTCATGGGGTCGCAAAGAGTTGGACATGATTGAGCGACTGAACTGAACTGAACTGAGGTTATTCATTGCATTAAGAACAGCTTCTATATCTTTATTTTTTGTTCTTGTTGATCTATCAGTTTTGAGGGGGGTGTGTAAAATCTCTGATATTTCTCTATATAGTTCTGTATGATCCAATGGTGAAATAAATATAAAGTCTACTTTTTGAATTTTTTTTTTTTTTTATTCAGTAGAACCCTCTGTCCCATGAACTATACGGAAAAGTGTTAGATGCTCAGCTGTGTCTAACTCTTTGCGACCCCATGGACTGTAGCCTGCCAGGTTCCTCTGTCCATGGAATTCCCTATTTCCTTCTCCAGGGTATTTTCCTGATCAAAGGATCAAACCCCAGTCTCTTGCTTTGCAGGCAGATGCTTTATCATCTGAGCCATGAGGTACTGTACAGAAGCCTCGTTTAAAAATGGATAAAGGCTGAACAACCCTGGTTGGAGGGACAATATTATGGAGGACTTTAGTCCCTCCTTATCATCTTCTTCATTCTGTAGGGACTCCCTCCAAGCCTTACAAAGCCCCAGCACTACAGGCAGCTGGCTTTTAAAGCCACTGGGGAAGGGAAGACAGAACAGACTTGAACTCAACCCCTTTTCTGTTTTTAATTAGTTTCATCCTCCTAACCAAATTATTTTCCTCTCCATACCAATTAGAGGGTTGAGACAGGTGTTTTCTGAAGTCAAGATGTAAAGTTCTTTCATTTTAAATAGTTAATTATCTATTTAGATTAATGGGCACTACTAAGTGCCCAGCACTATAATCATGTTTGCTTATGTGTTAGCACCAATAATCTCTACACTCTGTCAAGGGGCTTTTTTTCCATTATCTCATTTAATCTTCATCATATAAGATTCACTGGAGATGCCACAGGGAACAAGATGGACCCTGTCCAGAGCTGTCTCCAATCCATTTGGAATGGTTAACAGAAGAGAGAGGAAAAACTTTGTAGTTAAGACGATGGGGCTTGGATTCAGGGCTCAAATTCCATCCCTGCTACTTATTATCATAACTGTGTGTCCTTAGGCAAGCTACTTAACCACTCTGAGGTTGACAGTGATTTTCCTCATCTGCAAGACGGTGGTAATAATAGTGTCTAGCACTGTGCTTGACACAGAGTAGATGGCCAATAAGTACTAGGGAGTCGTCCTTTAAGAAGTAGAGATTCTAGCTTGGGAGACACAAACAACTCTTGGCAAACAAACTATGGAAGACCATTGTGCTCAAGCATCAGGAGAAATGAGCGCTGGAGCTTCCTGACTTCTAAGCTAGATGTGTAAGTCTCAGACACATTTCCCTAGCACCTCTGGCCTTTGCGGGTATGAACTGCCCTCTACGCAGGCCTGAGTTTTGGTGGATGAGAGAAATAGCACAGAAACTCCAGAGACCTTGGCTTCAGGTCTCTCTGCAGGTCTGCTTAAGGCACACCCAGTCCAGGTTCATTACACAGTCACGAGGAGTCTCCAGTACTGAGCCGACCTTGTTAGAATTAATGGATGGTGGGGTAACAGGTCTGTGCGAATCATTAGATGCAGAAAAAGGATTCAGCTTTTCTACATTTAATTTAATTGAAACTCTAAAACATTTATTACTTTGGGCACATGGCAGTAACTTGCATTTTTAAATATCAAAGTGATACTTTCAGCTGTTTCCAAAAGGAAAAATGGGACTGGAGAGGGTAAAGCAAAAAAAAAAAAAAAATACTCAGGGGAGGGCGAAATTCTGGTCCAGAGCAGGGGAATTTGGAGGTTTGGGGTCTGTTTTGGTAGAATTTTGGCGAGTGACTCACACAAGTCTCTTTACCTCTTAAGGCCATAATATACTCAGGATGAAAAGGAGACTGGTTTTTTTTTTTTTCTTAATTAATTTATTTTAATTGGAAGACAATCACTTCGCAACACTGTGGTGAAAAGGCCACCATCATTACCATTACCTCCACTGTTCACAAGTGCAGAGAGCTATTCTGAGCCTTAGCAAACTCTCATCCAGTTATTCTCGGAAAGTTTATATATCTTGAAATTTACTGTATCCCTTTAAGGGGGTGAGATTTAGGTGTAGGAAGAAAGTATTAGCTAACATTTTGTTACAATTTCTTCCAGGCTGCTATCCATGCTCCCATGCACTTTTTTTTTTTGGACCGCAGTTGAAAGTATATGTATGTCATCTTATATCCCTTTTCCCATCTCCTAACTTAGAAATATTAGCATTTCCAAAAGTTACTAAAATTTCCTCAGGATCATCATTTTTAATACACATTTCAGATATGCAGATGACACCACCCTTATGGCAGAAAGTGAAGGGGAGCTGAAGAGCCTTTTGATGAAAGTGAAAGAGGAGAGTGAAAAAGCTGGTTTAAAACTCAGCATTCAGAAAACGAAGATCATGGCATCCAGTGCCATCACTTCATGGCAAATAGATGGGAAAACAATGGAAACAGTGACAGACTATTTTCTTGGGCTCCAAAATCACTGCAGCCATGAAATTAAGAGATGCTTATTGCTTGGAAGAAAGCTATGACAAACCTGGACAGGATATTAAAAAGCAGAGACATTACTTTGCTGACAAAAGTACATCTAGTCAAAGCTATGGTGTTTCCAGTGGTCATGTATGGATGTGAGAGTTGGACTATAAAGAAAGCTGAGTGCCAAAGAATTGATGGTTCTGAACTGTGGTGTTGGAGAAGACTCCTGAGAGTCCCTTGGACTGCAAGGAGATCAAACCAGTCAGTCCTAAAGGAAATCAGTCCTGAATATTCATTGGAAGGACTGATGCTGAAGCTGAAACTTCAATACTTTGGCCACCTGATGTGCAGAACTGACTCATTGGAAAAGACTGTGATGCTGGGAAAAATTGAAGGCAGGAGAAGGGGACGACAGAGGATGAGATGGTTGGATGGCATCATCAGTTCGACGGACATGAGTTTGAGCAAGCTCTGGGTGTTGGTGATGGACAGGAAAGCCTGTTATGTTGCAGTCCATGGTGTTGCAAAGAGTCAGACAAGACTGAGTGACTGAACTGAACTGATCATTTTTAATTTCTGCCCAGGGATCAGTTGTAAGGAGGCATCGTCATTTACTTAATCAATCTCTTATTGTTGTACATGGAAGTTATTTACAGTTTGTCACAACTGTAAAGGATAATATGAACATCTTGGGGCATAAAGCATTTTAAATAATAATTTTATGTTATTTCTTTAAGATTGACTTCTATATTTTAAAATATTTTCTGAGTTATAAATATAATATGAGGGTATTTTAGAAGATTTGAAAAGGAGGCAGAGATTGAAAAGATTGTCAAAGAAGCTCTGAACACAGGGAATACCTCTGTTTTCCAATCCAGACAGCTCTTCAGATGCACAAATTCTTCTTGATGGCACATTGTGAGTTTCTTCCCATGAGATCAAGCCCTGAGCCTTTGGAGTGGGAGCACTGACTCCAAGACCTTAGACTACCAGAGAACTAATCTTAGGGAGTATCAAACAGTGAGAACTCACACAAAGGAAGTCACCTGAATGCAAGACCTGGCATCACTCAACCACCAGTAGCACCCTGTGCAGGACGCCTCATCTAAACAACAAATAAAACAAAAATACAAACCCTATCATCAGCAAATAGGGTTACTGCCTCTCTCAGCCTCACTCATCAGAGGAAAAACAAGCAAACAAACAAAAACTCAGCACAAATCTCAGCTGATCTTTCAGCAGAAACTCTGCATGCCAGGAGGGAATGGCAGGATATATTTAAAGTATTGAAAGGGAAAGATCTACAACTAAGATTACAGTACCTGGCAAGGATGTCATTCAAAATTTATGGAGACATAAAAAGCTTTTCAGACAAGCAAAAGTTAAGAATTCAGTACCACCAAACCAGCTTTACAACAAATGCTAAAGGGACTTATATAGTCAAGAAATAAGATAAGAAAAAAGATCTACAATATCTACTCAAAACAATTAAGAAAATGGCAATAGGAATATAACTATATCAATAATTACTTTAAATGTAAGTGGATTAAATGCTCAAATCAAAAGACACAGACTGGCTGAATGAATTAAAAAATAAGACCTATATATATGCTGTCTACAAGAAACCCACTTCAGACCTAAAGACACTTATAGACTGAAAGTGAGAGGATGGAAAATATATTCCATACAAATGGGAAGCAAAAGAAAGCTGGAGTAGCAGTCTTCATATCAGACAAAACAGACCTTATAATATAGAAGATTACAAGAGATAAGGAAGAACACTATATAATGATCAAGGAATCAATCCAAGAGGAAGACGTAACAATTGTAAATATCTATGCAATGGCACCCCACTCCAGTACTGTTGCCTGGAAAATCCCATGGATGGAGGAGCCTGCACCTCTGCAGTCCATGGGGTCGCTAAGAGTCGGACATGACTGAGCGACTTCACTTTCACTTTCTACTTTCATGCATTGGAGAACGAAATGGCAACCCACTCCAGTGTTCTTGCCTGGAGAATCCCATGGATGGAGAAGCCTGGTAGGCTGCAGTCCATGGGGTCTCACAGAGTTGGACACGACTGAAGTGACTTAGTAGAAGCAGCAGCAGCAGCATGCATCCAACACAGGAGCACCTCAATACATAAGAGAGATGCTAACAGACCTAAAAGAAGAAATTGACAGTAAACAATAATAGTGGGAGACTTTAACACCCACTCATGCCAATGGACAGATCATCAAAACAGAAAATTAATAAGGAAACACAAGTCTTAAATCATACATTAGATGAGATGGATCTCATGGATATTGTCAGGACATTTCATCCAAATGCAGAAGAATACACCTTCTTCTCAATTGCACATGGAACATTCTCCAGGATAGACCACATCTTGGGTCACAAATCAAACCTCAGTAAATTTAAGAAAATTGAAATCATATCAAGCATCTTCTCCGACCACATGCTATGAGACTAGATATCAATTACAAGAAAAAAAAACTGTAAGAAACAAAAACACATGGAGATTAAATAACATGTTTCTAATTAACCAACAAGTTACTGAAGAAATCAAAAGGGAAATTTAAAAAATTCTAGAAACAAATGGCAATGAAAACATGACAATTCAAAACCTATGGGATGGAGCAAAAGCAGTTCTAAGAGGGAAGTTTATAGCAATACAATCAAACCTCAAGAAACAAGAAAAACATCGAGTAAACAACCTAACTTTATACATAAAACAAATGGAAAAAGAAGAACAAAGAAACTCCAAAATTAGTAGAAAGAAAGAAATCATAAAGATCCAAGCAGAAATAAATGAAAAAGAAATGAAAGAAGCAATAGTAAAGATTAATAAAACTAAAAGCTGGTTCTTTGAGAAGATAAAATTGACACACCTTTAGCCAGACTCATCAAGAAAAAAATAAAGAGAAGAATCAAATGAACAAAATTAGAAATGAAAAAGGAGAGGTTACAACAGACAATGCAGAAATACAAAGGATTATAAGAGACTATTATAAACAACTATATGGCAATAAAATTGATAACCTGGAAGAAATGGACAGATTCTTAGAAAAGTTTAATCTTCCAAGACTGAACCAGGAAGAAATAGAAATTATGAACAACACAATTACAAGCACTGAAATTGAAGCTGTGATCAAAAATTTCCCAAAAAACAAAAGTCCAGGACCAGATGGTTTCACAGGAGAATTCTGTCAAACATTTAGATAAGAGCTAATGCCTATCCTTCTAAAACTCTTTCAAAAAATTGCAGAGGAAAGAACACTTCCAAGTTCATTCTACGAGGCCACCATCACCCTGATACCAAAACCAGACAAAGACAACACACAAAAAAGAAAGCTGCAAGCCAATATCATTGATGAACATAGATGCAAAAATCCTCAACAAAATTTTAGCAAACAGAATTCAGCAACACATCAAAAAGCTCATACACCATGATCAAGTTGGCTTTATTCCAGGAATGCGAGGATTCTTCAATATATGCAAATCAATGTTATGCACTGTATTAACAAATTGAAAGATAAAAACCATATGATCATCTCAATAGATGCAGAAAAAGCCTTTAACAAAATTCAGCACCCATTTATGATTAAAACTCTTCAAAAAATAGGCATAGAAGGAATCTACCTCAACATAGTAAGGCCCATATATGATAAGCCTACAGCAAACATTATTCTCAATGGTGAAAAACTGAAAGCATTGCCCCTAAGATCAGGAACAAGATAAGGGTGTCCACTTTCACCACTAATATTCAACATAGTTCTGGAAGTCCTGGCTACAGCAATCAGAGAAGAAAAAGAAATAATAGGAATCTAGATCAGAAAAGAAGAAGTAAAGCTCTCACTGTTTGCAGATGACATGATACTGTACATAGGAAACCCTAAAGATAGTATTACTAGAGTTAATTACTAGAGCTAATCAGTGAATTTAGGAAAGTTGCAGGATACAAAATCAATACACAAAAGTCACTTGCATTTCTATATACTAACAATGAAAAATCAGAAAGAGAAATTAAGGAATCAATCTCACTCACCATTGCAACAAAAAGAATTAAATATCTAGGAATAAACTTACCTAAGTAGACAAAAGAACTGTACACAGAAAATTATAAGACACTAATGAAAGAAATCAGAGATGACATAAACAGATGGAGAGATATTCTATGTCCCTGGGTAGGAAAAATCAATATTGTGGAAATAACTATACTACCAAATGCAAAGTACAGATTCAGTGTGATCCCTATCAAATTGTCAATGGCACTTTTCACAGAACTAGAGCAAAACTTTTCACAATTCACATGGAAACATAAATGACCCAGAATAACCAAAGCAGTCCTGAGAAAGAAGAATGGAGCTGGAAAAATCAACCTTCCTGACTTCAGATTATACTACAAAGCTACAGTCATTAAGTCAGTATGATACTGGCACAAAAACAGAAATATAGACCAATGGAACAAGATAGAAAGCCCAGAAATAAACCCATGCACCTATGGGTACCTTATTTTTTGAAAAGGAGGAAAGAATATACAATGGGCTAAAGACAGCTTCTTCAATAAATGGTGCTGGGAAAACTGGACAGCTATATGTAAAAGAATAAAATAGAACACTTCCTAACACCATACACAAATATAAACTCAAAATGGATTAAAAACCTAAACATAAGACCAGAAACTATAAAACTCTTAGAGGAAAACATAGGCAGAACCCTCAATGACATAAATCAAAGCAAGATCCTCTATGACCCACCTCCTAGAGTAATGAAAAAAAAAAAAAAAGTAAACAAGTGGGACCTGGTTAAACTTAAAAGCTTTTACATAGCAAAGGAAACTATGACAAAGGTGAAAAGACAACACTCAGAATGGGAAAAAATAATAGCAAATGAAACAACTGAAAAGGATTAATTTCCAAAATATACAAGCAGCTCATACAACTCAATGCCAGGAAAAAAACAACCCAATCAAAAAGTGGGAAAAAGACCTAAACAGACATTTCTCCAAAGAAGACATACAGATGGCTAACAAACACATGAAAAGATGCTAAACATCACTCATTATTCAGTTCAGTTCAGTCGCTCAGTCGTGTCCGACTCTTTGCAACCCCATGAATCGCAGCACTCCAGGCCTCCCTGTCCATCACCAACTCCCAGAGTTCACCCAAACTCATGTGCATCAAGTTGGTGATGCCATCCAGCCATCTCATCCTCTGTTGTCCCCTTCTCCTCCTGCCCCCAATCCCTCCCAGCATCAGTCTTTTCCAATGAGTCAACTCTTCGCATGAGGTGGCCAAAGTACTGGAGTTTCAGCTTTAGCATCATTCCTTCCAAAGAAATCCCAGGGCTGATCTCCTTCAGAATGGACTGGTTGGATCTCCTTGCAGTCCAAGGGACTCTCAAGAGTCTTCTCCAAAACCACAGTTCAAAAACATCAATTCTTCGGTGCTCAGCCTTCTTTACAGTCCAACTCTCACATCCATACATGACCACAGGAAAAAGCATAGCCTTGACTAGACGAACCTTTGTTGGCAATGTCTCTGCTTTTGAATATGCTATCTAGTTGGTCATAACTTTCCTTCCAAGGAGTAAGTGTCTTTTAATTTCATGGCTGCAGTCACCATCTGCAGTGATTTTGGAGCCTCCCAAAATAAAGTCTGACACTGTTTCCACTGTTTCCCCATCTATTTCCCATGAAGTGATGGGACCGGATGCCATGATCTTAGTTTTCTGAATGTTGAGCTTTAAGCCAACTTTTTCACTCTCACTTTCACTTTCATCAAGAGGCTTTTTAGTTCCTCTTCACTTTCTGCCAGAAGGGTGGTGTCATCTGCATATCTGAGGTTATTGATATTTCTCCTGGCAATCTTGATTCCAGCTTGTGTTTCTTCCACTCCAGTGTTTCTCATGATGTACTCTGCGTATAAGTTAAATAAGCAGGGTGACAATATACAGCCTTGACATACTCCTTTTCCTATTTGGAACCAGTCTGTTGTTCCATGTCCCTAACTGTTGCTTCCTGACCTGCATACAAATTTCTTGAGAGGCAGGTCAGGTGGTCTGGTATTCCCCTCTCTTTCAGAATTTTCCACAGTTTATTGTGATCCACACAGTCAAAGGCTTTGGCATAGTCAATAAAGCAGAAATAGATATTTTTCTGGAACTCTCTTGCTTTTTCCATGATCCAGCGGATGTTGGCAATTTGATCTCTGGTTCCTCTGCCTTTTCTAAAACCAACTTGAACATCAGGAAGTTCACGGTTGATGTATTGCTGAAGCCTGGCTTGGAGAATTTTGAGCATTACTTTACTAGCATGTGAGAGGAGTGCAATTGTGCAGTAGTTTGAGCATTCTTTGGCATTGCCTTTCTTTGGGATTGGAATGAAAACTGACCTTTTCCAGTCCTGTGGCCACTGCTGAGTTTTCCAAATTTGCTGGCATATTGAGTGCAGCACTTTCACAGCATCATCTTTCAGGATTTGAAAGAGTTCAACTGGAATTCCATCACCTCCACTAGCTTTGTTCATAGTGATGCTTTCTAAGGCCCACTTGACTTCACATTCCAGGATGTCTGTCTCTAGGTCAGTGATCACACCATTGTGATTATCTGGGTCGTGAACATCTTTTTTGTATAGTTCTTCTGTGTATTCTTGCCACCTCTTCTTAATATCTTCTGCTTCTGTTAGGTCCATACCATTTCTGTCCTTTATCAAGCCCATCTTTGCATGAACTGTTCCCTTGGTATCTCTAATTTTCTTGAAGAGATCTCTAGTCTTTCCCATTCTGTTGTTTTCCTCTATTTCTTTGCATTGATCACTGAGGAATGCTTTCTTATCTCTTCTTGCTATTCTTTGGAACTCTGCATTCAGATGCTTATATCTTTCCTTTTCTCCTTTGCTTTTTGCTTCTTTTCTTTTCACAGCTATTTGTAAGGCCTCCCCAGACAGCCATTTTGCTTTTTTGCATTTCTTTTCCATGGGGATGGCCTTGATCCGTGTCTCCTGTACAATGTCACGAACCTCATTCCATAGTTCATCAGGCACTCTATCTATCAGATCTAGGCCCTTAAATCTATTTCTCACTTCCACTGTATAATCATAAGTGATTTGATTTAGGTCATACCTGAATGGTCTAGTGGTTTTCCTTACTTTCTTCAATTTAAGTCTGAATTTGGTAATAAGGAGTTCATGATCTGAGCCACAGTCAGTTCCTGGTCTTGTTTTTGTTGACTGTATAGAGCTTCTCCATCTTTGGCTGCAAAGAATATAATCAATCTGATTTTGGTGTTGACCATCTGGTGATGTCCATGTGTAGAGTCTTCTCTTGTGTTGTTGGAAGAGGGTGTTTGTTATGACCAGTGTATTTTCTTGGCAAAACTCTATTAGTCTTTGCCCTGCTTCATTCTGTATTCCAAGGCCAAATTTGCCTGTTACTCCAGGTGTTTCTTGACTTCCTACTTTTGCATTCTAGTCCCCTATAATGAAAAGGACATCTTTTTTGGGTGTTAGTTCTAAAAGGTTTTGTAGGTCTTCATAGAACCGTTCAACTTCAGTTTCTTCAGCATTACTGGTTGGGGCATAGACTTGAATTACTGTGATATTGAATGCTTTGCCTTGGAAACGAACAGAGATCATTCTGTCATTTTTGAGATTGCATCCAAGTACTGCATTTCAGACTCTTTTGTTGACCATGATGGCCACTCCATTTCTTCTGAGGGATTCTTGCCTGCAGTAGTAGATATAATGGTCATCTGAGTTAAATTCACCCATTCTAGTCCATTTTAGTTCACTGATTCCTAGAATGTCGAAATTTACTCTTGCCATCTCTTGTTTGACCACTTCCAATTTGCCTTGATTCATGCACCTGACATTCCAGGTTCCTATGCAATATTGCTCTTTATAGCATCAGGCCTTGCTTCTATCACCAGTCACATCCCCAGCTGGGTATTGTTTTTGCTTTGGCTCCATCCCTTCATTCTTTCTGGAGTTATTTCTCCACTGATCTCCAGTAGCATATTGGGCACCTACTGACCTGGGGCGTTCCTCTTTCAGTGTCCTATCATTTTGCCTTTTCATACTGTTCATGGGGTTCTCAAGGCAAGAATACTGAAGTGGTTTGCCATTCCCTTCTCCAGTGGACCACATTCTGTCAGATCTCTCCACACTCATTATTAGAGAAAGCAAATCAAAACCACAATCAGATATAACCTCACATTAGTCAGAATGGCCATCATTTAAAGTCTACAAACAATAAATATTGGAGAGGGTGTGGAGAAAAGGGAACATTCTTGCACTGTTGGTGAAAATGTAAATTGATATAGCCACTATGGAAGATAATATGGAGATTCTTTACATAGCTAGGAATAAAACCATCATATGACCCAGCAATCCCACTCCTTGGCATATACCCTGAGGAAACCAAAATTGAAAAAGACACATGTATCCCATTTTTCATAGCAGCACTATTTACAATAGGTAGAACATGGAAGCAACCTAGATGTACATTGACAGATGACTGGATTAAGAAGTTGTGGTACATATACAGAATGGAATATTACCCAGCCATATAAAGGAACACATTTGAGTCAGCTCTGATGAGGTGGATGAACTTAGAACCTATTATACAGAGTGAAGTGAATCAGAAAGAGAAAGACAAATATCATATTCTAATGTGTTTATATGGAATCTGGAAAAATGGTACTGAAGAATTTGTTTACAGGGCAGCAGTGGAGAAACAGGCATAGAGAATAGACTGATGGACATGGGGAGAGGGGAGGAGAGGGTGAGATGCATGGGAAGAGTAACATGGAAGCTTATATTACCATATGTAAAATAGATGGCCAACGGAAATTTGATGTATGGCTCAGGAAACTCAAACAGGGGCTCTGAATCAATCTAGAGGGGTGGGATGGGGTGGGAGATGGGAGGGAGGCTCAAAAGGGAGGGGATATGTGTATACCTATGGCCGATTCATGTTGAGGTGTGACAGAAAACAACAAAATTCTGTAAAGCAATTATCCTTCAATAAAAAAATAAATTAAAAAAAAGTAAGGGAGAAAAAAAAGGCAAAGAACCTACATTTATTATTATTACCTAATGCTTATAAAGGGCATTCTAGGTACCTGTAACTATTCTAAGCACTTTTCATAAATTAGCTTATTAATTGCCATAACAATCATTTGAGATACATACATATATACATAAATATTTTTGCTATTTCTTGATTAGTTCCTTAGGAAAGAAAATTTCTTTAAAATATATAAATATTTTTAAGATCCTTCAGCTATATTACAAAGTTGCTTTTCAGAGATATGGTAGCTGTTTATCCTCAAACCAGTAGGACGTGTGTCCCTCTCTCTGCACTTTCACCAGCACAGTGTTTTATCATTTTAAAAAGTGTTTGAAGTCCTGAGTGTTTTCTACTGCATCATTATACCTCCAAGGACCTTCAAAACTTTATGCTGATGATATAAATCTCCAACTGGTAAAATCTCAGCAGTTACTTGCGGTAGCTACTAAGCTGTTTGTACTTTGCAGGAGTGGAATCTGGGAGCTGAGTTGAGGACAGGGTGGTATCCAGGAAACAAGGGTGTGCACACATCTCTGGTGTCCAGCTGTCGAGGATGTGGAAGTACAGGATTCTCCTTGTGTCTGCTCCTCTAGGGGAAAACTCCTAAGAGCTCTAGGAAGATGTGAAACTCATGTTTCTGGTGCGTGTGTGCGTGAGTCTTCAGTCACTCAGTTGTGTATGACTTTTTATGACCCCCTGGACTGTAGCCCACCAGGCACCTTTGTCCATGGAATTTTCTGGGTGGGTTGCCATTTCCTATTTCAGATGATCTTCCCGACCCAGGGATTAGACCTGAGTCTCCTGCATTGACAAGTGGATTCTTTACCCCTGAGCCACCTGGCAAGCCTGCATATATAGAGAAAGGTAAAGACAGTAGACAAATGAATCTCATATTTAAGATGCAAGGGAAATAGCATAGACATTCATTTTGGAAAATAAAATCCGTCCTGAGTTGTAACAACATAGTCTTCTTGCTTGATCTCCTGGAACCTAGCAGACTCTGAAGGGAGAAGAAACAGGTAATTCAGAGTCATGATCTATTAGGTCAATGCCATACCTAAAATTCCTAATATCCATAAAGAACCAGGCGTGATCCTGGAAACTGTAAACATGTAGGGCACTTCTATCTATTTTGATCAAAAATCGTAGATCTCTCTCTCTTTTTTTCCCCTTTCTTCTCCCTTTTTCTCCCTCTTGTCTGTTCCCTCCCTCCCTTCCTTCAGCATTATTAGATTTTTCATATTATGAAAGTTATGCATATTTATTTTTATCATATCAAACAATTCAGAGGTGCATGAAGGAAACATTAGTAATCTTCCTCTTTAATCCCCTCCTCCCCAGATAATCAATGCGAATAGTGCGGTCTGTATTTTTCCACACTTTATTTTAATGCTCTTACAACTGTATAACTTTCTTTTCCCTTGTATTTTTTAAAATAAGATGATAAACCAAACTCTACACATTATTTGCTTTTCTGACTTAAAGACGTATCAGAGAAAATGCTCTAGGTCAGGATATATAAATCTCATTCAAATAATAATACTTTCATAATATTTCATCATATGGATACATACCAGAAATTTATGTTGCCAGTCCACTATTGAGGAACATTCAAATAACTTTCAAATTTGTTATCCTTTTCCTTTCCTCCATCCCTTCCTATACCAACTGAACTGTAATAAGCATCTGCATACATAATTCCTTTCATACAGATACTTAAATTTTTATAGGTTTGAATTCTAAAATATGGAATTATTAGGACAAAGGAAATATAAATTTTAATCTTCAATAGTTTGTCTTGCCTCTTTCAGTTACTTATTTTTTTGTTGAGCACTTTCACCTTATTATTAGATATTTATGTCATCTTCATGCAGTAGACAAGGTGAAAGACATTGCCTTTGCCTTGCAGGTGAACCTCAGTGAAGGTAAGTGACTTGTCCAAGGTCAGTCAGCAGATGGCTGGGCCCTCTTAGAGCTCTTGTGCCTCCGAGACTTGTCCTTGATCCTTTAAATATTTCTTCTCTGCTCCTCCTTAGTTGTATTTTCTGAAGATTCCTTAGGAAAAGAAAAAGGGCTCCGTCAGAAAGATGACCCCATTTATTTAAAGGATGCTGCTGACGAAGGGCAGGTGTGCATGTATATATGTCTGTGTGGTCTGTGTGTGTGCTCAGTCGTGTCTGACTCTTTGTGACCTCATGGACTGTAGCCCACCAGATTCCTCTGTCCATGAGATTTCCCCAGCAAGAATACTCAAGTGGGTTGCCATTTCCTTCTCCAGGGGATCTTCCTGACCCAGGGATTGAACCTGTGTCTCCTGCATTGCAGGTAGGTTCCACTGCACCACCAGAAAAACCTCATGAAGGACATACTGGCCTGTAATTAAATGTTCAAAGGAAAGAGAGAAGAGGGTTCTTCAAAGTTTGGTGTTGGGTTTTCAACAGTAGTTTTTAAGTTTTAAGAATTTTCAGTGTTCAGATGATTCCCTGCTTCTGGCTTCTTAGCCTAAATATCCAGCAGAATGAAGAGACAAAACTGGCCTCTGGTCACCTCCATCTTTTGTCTCTGCGTCCACCCGCCCCCCTTCCTGGAGCTTCCCCAGTGTCTGGTTTCTCACATTTGGGAGGCTATTCATGAACACCTGATGCCCTCTGAAGGGCTGATGCCTCTGGGGGATGCTTGGTTTCCAAGCAAAGAGAAATCTGAGACTCTCAGGGGAAACAAGTCTGGATTCAACACTGAGGAAAACTGTGCAGAACATGCCTCCACCCTTACCGCTCTTATAAGCCCTCACTAGATGTGGCCCAGTTTCTTTCCCTGCCTTCACATACCTTTGTGCCTTGGGACCTCCTTCCGCTCTCTCTGTCAAACTCTGCCTGCAAAAGAGGATCTTTCATTGGTCTTTATTCTTGAGCATGACTGCCAGCCTGTGGTTCCCTCTCCCCGAAGGATTTGCATTTTAACATCTCTTGGGGAAAATATTCATTGTTAAAGAAAGAATTAACGATAGGTGAGGAAGGGACTTTGGGAACAGGGAGCATTTTCAGAGTTTCTAAAATTTTTACCAGGATAACTAGCATTTTACTGAGCACTTACATTGTGGCGTGTTAATCACTCAATCAATCATGTCTGACTTTTTGTGACCCTGTGGACCCACCAGGCTCCTCTGTCCATGGAATTCTCCAAGCAAGAATACTGGAGTGGGTAGTCATTCCCTTCTCTATTTCATTTTCATATCCACCCTATGAGGGCTTTAATATCCCAGTTTTACCAACAAGGAAACAGGTTCACCCTGGTTGAGTGACTAGCTCAAAGTCATATACAGTGCTTCACCAGTTTGATAAGTAATTAATGGTGGCATTGATTGTAAGAGTCACCATTATTTTATTTACACTGAGAAAAAGAAATACTGCCAGTTATACTAAGAGATGACTTTCCAAAATGATAAATGTGGGAAAAAATTACATTTTAGAACCCATGGCTGTATATGACAGAAATGGGGTTTTGAAGCCCAACAGATCAGCTGCTGTATTTAATAGTTTTTCTACTGTGTTACTCAAGCCATAGACAGAGTCGTTTTTGATTACTATTTTATTAAGTCAGCATTCCTCAAAGTGTTTTGAAAGAGGAGTAGATATCATGGTGGAAAATGTGGGCTGAGTAAGTTTGGGAAAGTTTGCATTAAATGGGACACAATGGATTCTTCTGCTGTAGGACTTCAAGGACTACAACATCAGCACGTGTTTCATACTTCTAGGAGAAGCGTTTAATGGATCCTTTGCCCTCTGGGACACATTCTGGAATACTTAGTGATAGGTCACTTTTTAAATCTGGCAACACGTGTATAGAAGGCCAAGTTTTGTTTTGCTTAATGAATCCAGTCTTTAGAGGCAATTGCTGTGTGTCAGGCATGGTAGGTCTGTAACGACAAGTTTGAAACTAAGCCTCCATCTCTAGGCGGTTTTCCTCACTTCTGGCCTACATCTTTCATTCAGTATTAATTTTAGACAACATGTTTCCTAGCACATGTGTGCATGTGTGCTAAGTTGCTACAGTCGCGTCTGACTCTTTGTGACCCTCTGAACTGTAACTCGTCAGGCATAGTGTTTTTCAAAGTGTAGTTTATTTTTGGCAGTGGACTGTAAACTTTTAAAGTAAGGCATGCCTCCCAGAAAACAGAAAATTGTTTTATGCCAACATCGTGGTTACTCTGGGATTGACTGAATGTCCTGATGAATGTGAAGAGCCCTTTGCAGACTGGGAGGCACCAATTTCCATTGTCTGATTAAAAAATTGTTTTGCAGAAACTTTTTGTATAGGTCATGATTGCTTTTAGTTATAAATAACAATGTACCTGATTCTTAATCTAATGATGTTTAAGCAATAAGATGTTTGGTTGTCTAACTTTCTAAACAGAAGGAAATTCGGAGGTAGTTGGTCCAGGGTTCACATATGTCATGAGTGACCTAGACTCTTCTTTTTGCAACCTCTCCTCCCTGCAATCCCACAGTGCCGTCTTGCTGCCTAATGGACATAGGATGCTTGCTACAGTTCCAGGCATCACTATCTGCCCAAAGCAGGAAAAGGGATAAGGTGGCACTAACCATACTCTTCCTTTTTGTTAAGAAAGCTCAGTGTTCACAACGTTCCTGGAAGTTCCCAGCAAACATCTCCTACTACCTTACTGACAGAACTGCTTGTATCCACAACCATACATGGCTACAAGGGAGCTGGAGGTCAGGACTGCCATGATTATATTGTCCAAGTGATTCTCTAAGACAGCCCTTCAGACCAATAGCATCATCATGACTTGGGGGCTTGATAGGCATGCACATTCTTAGGCCCCACCCCAGACCTATTGAATCAGAACCCTCAAGAATAGGGACAGTGATGTGTGTGTGTGTGTTATTGAAGTATGGTTGATTTACAGCATCATATTAGTTTCAGGTGTACAACACAGTGTTTCAATATTTTTATAGATGGTACTCCATTTAAAGTTATTATACAATACTGGCTGTATTTCTCTGTGATAGACAATATACCTTGTGCTTATTTATTTTATACAGTAGTTTGTTGCTTATTTTTTATAGTAGTCTGAACCCCTATTGTGCCCCTCCTCATTCCCCTTCCACTGGTAATCAATCACTACTTTGTTCTCTGTATCTGTGAGTCTGTTTCGATTTTGTTATATTCAGTCATCTGTTTGATTTTTTAGTTTCCACATATAAGCGATAACATAGAAGATTTGTCTTTCTGTGCCTGACTTATTGCACTAATCATAATGCCTTCTAGGTGTACTTATGTTGTTGCAAATGGCAAAATTTCACTCTTTTATGTGACTGAGTAACAGTCCATTGTGTGTGTGTGTTTTATTTCTACCACAACTTCTTTATCCATTCATCTGTTGATGGACATTTTGATTGCTTCCATGTCTTGGCTGTTTTAAATAGTGGTATAATGAACATTATGATGCTTGCATCTTTTTGAGTTAGTGTTTCCATTTCCTTCAGATATATATACCCAGGAGTGGAATTGCTGGGTCAGATGGCAGTCCTATGTTTAGGATTTTGAGGAGTCTCCATACTGTTTTCCATAGCAACTGTACCAGTTTACATTCCCACCAACAGTGAATGAGATTTCCATTTCTCCACATCCAACCCAATATCTGTTATTTGTGGTCTCTTTCATGATAGCCATTCTTAAAAGTGTGAGATGATATTTTATTTTCACTTTGATGGTTCGCAACGCTGAGCATTTTTTCATGTGCTTGTTAGCCAACAGTGTATCTTCTTTGGAAAAATGTCTATTAGGTCTTCTGCCCACTTTAAATTTGGGTTGTTTGTTTTTCTGATACTGAGTTGTATAAGCTGATTGTCTATTTTGGATATTAACCCCTTTTAAGACCCTGTCTCACACCATATACAAAATAAACTCAAAATGGATTAAAGGCCTAAATGTAAAACTGGAAATTATAAAACTCCTAGAAGGGAACATAGACAAGGTACTCTTTAAGTCATAGCAATATTTTTGTGTAGGCTCCCTAGTGGCTCAGTGGTAAAGAAACTGCCTACAGTGCAGGAGACGCTGAGGCTGATCCATTGGTCGGGAAGGTCCCCGGGAGGAGGGCATGACAACCCACTCCAATATCATTGCCTGGAGAATCCCATGGACAGAGAAGCCTGGCAGGCTACAGTCCATGGGATTGCAAAGAGTTGGACACGACTGAGCTAAGTACTAATATTATTTTAGATTTGTCTTCTCAGAGGCAAATAAAATAATAAATAAATGAATTGGACCTAATTAAACTTAAAAGCTTTTGCACAGCAAAGGAAGCCATCAACAAGATGAAAAGAAAATCCACTGAACGGGAGAAAACATTTGCAAAGGATATGTTCAATAAGAGATTTGTGTTTTAACAAAGTCTCTGGGTAATTCTGATACTCTCGGTTTTGAGAACCACTGGCTTGAATCAATTATTTGTCATCCATGACTGGGGTTGTTGTGGCCTTAACAAAACTGAGATTCCTTCTGTAAGGTGAAATTTAGGGTCGGGCATTGGGCAGGTATCTATGTCTAACAGGTATATTAACCTTTGGCTATCGTATATGTTGCAAACAGGGTTGATTATTATTAATGTGAAAGGCTTGCATCAGAAGTCAGCATCCTTAGGCTTGAGAACTGGTGCTTTGTATCTGTTTGCTCTGTGATCTCAGGCAAATCACTGAACCTTTCTCAATCAGCTTCCTGCTCCTTTTAAGGAGAGATATCCTTGCTGGTTTCCTATAAGAATCACTTAATGCAATGAATGTGGAAGGATCCTGAAAACCCTAAAGCTTTATGTGCTGCCTCTTCCCACGTGTGGGCTGATCACCGTCTCTCTGCTCCTTAAGCATCTAGTTCAGCTCTCTTGGCCTGGCCCAGACAGTCCTTGAGCAATACCAATACGGGCCTTGCAGGCATAGCATACCGGGTTCCATCAATGAAGTGCAGGTCTCCTGCTTGCTCGAGGCAGGGGGTAATGTCTAGGGGAGAGGGATGGAACAGGAGAGGGAACGTACCATGCCAGGATGAGCCTGTGTTTTATTGTTGCTGTGATTGTTCTTCTCTCGGCTCCTTACATGAGTTTCTTGAATTTAACAACCTGGAGCCTTTCAAAACAGCTTGCCAAACAGCTCACAGCCAAACAATGACAATAAAGAAGTTCAAGATGGGATACTGACAGTGTACATGGGTAGATAATTCTCTCCCACCTTCCAGCGTGCTGGCACTTTCATGGTAAGAGGCAGTGGAATGGAATTTCTTTAGGATGTGCTAAACATTTTAAATGGCTAGAAGCTGTTTCTCCCAGTCTGCATGCATATAACATCACCCACTGTACTGTAATCTCAAGCATGTTTACAAGCTTTGAAAATATTATAACCGTAAAGACCAGCTGAGCATAGCTCTCTACAATTCAATCAATTCACTGGCAAGGATTTGTGAAGTGCCTGGGAGAGGGCACACACTGGCATTCTGGCCAAAAAGGGCACAGAAAATGATTATTTTGATATGTTAGCTGGTGGCTAATACATCAGTGGTTGCCTTCAACCAGTTGTAAGAGCCATCTTTGCCTACCAGCCAGAAGCCACAGGCAGTGGAAGAGAGAATGGCAGACCCCAGAGAACTGGGGATGCCACTGTACAAAAATCCCTTGAAATACAGGGTGTCTATTTGAGACAAGGATGACCTTATCAGGCTAAGATGTGAAGATGTTTTGGAAAGAAGTTTGGTGAGTCCATTTCTCAGGGCAGACAGAAGCCCCATGAAGCTCCCTCTTAAGAGAGTGAGAAGTTATGAACCAAGGACCGTAATTAAAAATCTCTGTATGGTTTCAGAATTCTTACAAGTTTTGCTAATTCCTGCATGTGTCCTTATAGCAATTAGCACTCATGGAGAAAGACTTTTTTTTTTTTTCCTAGTAGGAAAAGGTGGAGAAGCAGCAAAGAATTAAGGAGAGGGTGGACTGAGGAGATAGTGATAGCCATTAATACTTGAAGAGAATCAACCGGGAAAGACTGGAGGAGAGCATAAGGGACTAGTTTACACTCAAGAAAGATCACTGAGTATGAGCTGTGGAAATTGCCAGGTGGAATCCTGACAATGAGATTGCATATTTCACCCTCAGGCCTCAGTGGGGTCACTGTCCTTCCCTTTTCTGATACTGCAGCAGGAAAGGGGGCTCACCTCATGTGTGTCCGCGCTGCCGCTTCAGTCGTGTCTGATTCTTAGCCCACAGTCTCCTCTCTCTCTGGGATGCTCTGGCAAGAATACTGAGTGGGTTGCCATGCCCTCCTTTGGGGGATCTTCCTGACCCAGGGATCGAACTCGTGTCTTTTATGTGTCACCTGCATTGGCAGGCGGGTTCTTTATTAGTGCCACCTGGGAAGCCCACTTATACCATTTACCAAATCTTGGACCAATAGTTTATTTGTTCAGTACCTATTTCATATTTATTGAGTACCTACAAGTGCTGTGCCATATGTAGTGTCACACAGTGGTGAAAAACACCCTACAAAATTTCTGCCTCATGGAGGTTATAAGGAAGACATACAAAAACTTCACAAATAAATAATTATGACTCATCAGAAGTCACATGAAAGAAACAGAGTGATGAGTGAGAAGGTTTCGGTGAGGCCATGTTGAACAGGGTGATCATTGAGCTCCTCTTTGAAGACGTACATTTGCATTGAGAGTTGAAGCCTGAGAGTGAGTCAGCCTTGTAAGGAGTATCAGGAGAGCGTTCCAGAGGTGGGGGAGAGGCTGGCAGGTCCTAGGAACAAGAAAGGAGACCACTGGGTCTGAAGCATGGTGAGCAAAGGCAGGATGGGGAGAATGCTGTGAAATGGGGTGGAGAGTTGAGGAAGACCCAGATCAGGAAGGACTTTGAGAGCCTGATAATGAGTTAGAAGTGTAACCTATGAGCGATGGGATTTTTTTTTTTAATGTGATTGATTTACATTGTTGTGTAAAATGTGGCTGGATGACTCCCTCACAAACTACCAACCGATGTAACACACGAAAGGTAGAAACAAAGCACTTTTAGGATTCAAAGAAGGTGGAGAATTTTCCCAACCTGTGGGTAGAGGAATGCAGAATCAAAGCCTGAGTCTTAGAAGGTAATAGTCATGATGGGCTTGACCATGTATCTCCAGAGAAAACTATAATTCAAAATGATGCATGCACTCTTCTGTTCACAGCAGCACTATGTATAATAGTCAAGACATGCAAAGAACTTAAATGTCCACCAACAGATGAATGGATAAAGAAGAAGAGGGGTGTGTGTGTGTATTTGTATATATATACACACACACATTCATTGGACGTGAACTTGGGCATACTTTGGGAGATGGTGAGGGACAGAGAGGCCTGGCGTGCTGCAGTCCATGGTGTCGCAGAGTCGGACACAACTGGGTGACTGAACAACAGCAACACACAATGGACTGCTACTCCGCCATAAAAAAGAATGAGAGTACGCAATTTTCAGGAACAGGATGATTCTAAAGATTATTATCCTAGGTGAAGTCACAAAGGGAAAAACATACCACGTGGTATCACTTACATGTGGAATCTAAAATACGACACAAATGAAACAGAAACAGACTCACAGACATAGACAACAGACTTGTGGTTGTCAAGAGGGATGGACTAGGAATTCACGATTAGCAGATGCAAACTATTATATATAGAATGAATAAGCAACAGGGTCCTACAGTATAGCATGGGGATCCATATTTGATATCCTGTGATAAACCATAATGGAAAAGAATATGAAAAAGAATGTCTATTATGGGATCTAACTAAATCACTTTACTATACAGCAGAAATTAGCACAACATTGTAAATCAGCTATGCCTCAGAAAAATAAATTAAAAAAGAAAAAAATGTAGGCCTGGCTAGAAGCTCAGGGAGAAGGCACACACAGCAGGAAAGTGCAGCGTGTTATGTGATTGGCTTAGGGCAGAAATTCTCAGAGTAGAGTCTGGGGACACTTTGACGTGGGGAGTCAAAACTATTTTCATTATTTGCCTTTTTCACTCATTCCCTCATGAATGTACAGTTGAGTTTTCTAGAGGCAATATGACTTATGTATTGCAACAGACTGAATACAGAAGCATATATAAGAATCCAGCTATCTTCTATTAAACCAGACATTAAAGAGCTTTGCAAAAAAGCAAAACAATCCTGTGCTTCCCAGTGGTTTTGTGTGTGTGCAGTTTGGGAAACACAGTTACTTTTCCTAAAAATATGTTATTTTTGTTCATGGGCTTATTGTTGGGTTGTGTTACAATAAATAATTTTTTTTTAGTTCCCAATCTGAATTTCTAATTCAGTGAAATAGATAGAACCTACATAAACCAAGCTCTTTGGGATCTTCAAGGATTTCAGGGAGTGTAAAGGGTCCTGGCACCAGGACCTGCTGGTCTTATGTAACAGGAAAGTATAGCTAGAGTCCCAGAGAAGGGAAAGGACCTTTTAGATGCAAATGTGGATTGCCTTCAATGTTCAAGGTAGAAGGAGAGCCAGGCTCCTCTCTCTGGGCCTTGTTAGGACTGCAGGGCTTGGTATGTTTACCGAGTGTGGCAGGATTCTCTTGTCCAGCTCCAGGAAGGCTTATTTGCCATCACCTCCTACAGGATGGTGAGTCCTAAAGGTGGGGCTGCTCTGGCAAAGAGTGAATTAGAGCCTTTAGACAGCAAGTACAGGCCTGCTTGTTGTTCAGCCACTAAGTCACGTCTGACTCTTTGCACTCTAACCCCATGGACTTCAGCACACCAAGCTCCCCTGTTCTTCATCATTTCCTGGAGTTTGCTCAAATGCATGTCCATTGAGTTGGTGATGCCATCCAACTACCTCACCTTCTGTCACCCCCTTCTCCTCCTGCCCTCAGTATTTCCCAGCATCAAGGTCTTTCTTTTCCAATGAGTAGAGTCTTCACATCAGGTGGCCGAAGTATTGGAGCTTCTGCTTTATCATCAGTCCTTCCAATGAATATTCAGGGTGGATTTCCTTTAGGATTGACTGGTCTAATCTCCTCACTGTCCAGTCAGTTCAGTTCAGTTCAGGTGCTCAGTTGTGTCTGACTCTTTGAGACCCCATGGGCTGCAGCACGCCAGGCTTCCCTGCCCATCACCAACACCCAGAGCTTGCTCAAAATCATGTCCATAGAGTCAATGATGCCATCCAACCATCTCATCCTCTGTCATTCCCTTCTCCTCCTGCCCTCAATCTTTCCCAGCATTAGAGTCTTTTCTAAGGAGTCAGTTCTTGGCATCAGGTAGCCAAAGCATTGGTTTCAGCTTCAGCATCAGTGCTTCCAATGAATATTCAAGATTGATCTCCTTCAGAATGGACTGGTTGGATCTCCTTGCAGTCCCAGGGACTCTCAAGAGTCTTCTCCAACACCACAGTTCAAAAGCATCAATTCTTCAGTGCTCAGCTTTCTTCACAGTCCAACTCTCACATCCATACATGACTACTGGAAAAACCATAGTTTTGACTAGACAGACCTTTGTTGGCAAAGTAATGTTTCTGCTTTTGAATATGCTGTCTAGGTTGGTCTGGAGAAGGCAGTGGCAACCCACTTCAGTACTCTTGCCTGGAAAATCCCATGGATGGAGGAGCCTGGTAGGCTGCAGTCCATGGGGTTGCTAAGAGTCAGATACGACTGAGAGACTTCACTTTCACTTTTCACTTTCATGCATTGGAGAAGGAAATGACAACCCACTCCAATGTTCTTGCTTGGAGAATCCCAGGGACGGGGTAGCCTGGTGTGCTGCCGTCTATGGGGTCGCACAGAGTCGAACACGACTGAAGCGACTTAGCAGCAGCAGCAGCTAGGTTGGTCATAGCTTTTCTTCCAAGGAATAAGCATCTTTTAATTTCATGGCTGCAGTCACCATCTGCAGTGATTTTAGACCCCCCCAAAATAAAGTCTGTCACTGTTTCTGTTGTCTCCCCATCTATTTGCCATGAAGTGATGGGACTGGATGCCATGATCTTAGTTTTTTGAATTTGGAATTTTAAGCCAGCTTTTTCACTCTCCTCTTTCACCTTCATCAAGAGGCTCTTTAGTTTCTCTTTGCTTTCTGCCATAAGGGTGATGTCATCACCATATCTGAAGTTGTTTATATTTCTCCTGACAGTCTTGATTTCAGCTTGTTCTTCATCTGGTCCAGTATTTCTCATGATGTACTCTGCATATAAGCTGAATGAGCACAGTGACAATATGCAGCTTTGATGTACTCCTTTCCCAATTCAGAACCAGTCTGTTGTTCCATGTCCAGTTCTAACTGTTGCTTCTTTACCTGCATACAGATTTCTCAGGAGGCAGGTAAGGTGGTCTGGTATGCACACCTCTTTAAGAATTTTCCAGTTTGTTGTGATCTATACAATCAAAGGCTTTGGCTTTCAATAAAACAGAAATAGATGTTTTTCTGGAACTCTCTTGCTTTTTGTATGATCCAACAGATGTTGGCAATTTGATATCTGGTTCCTCTGCCTTTTCTAAAACCAGCTTGAACATCTGAAAGTTCACAGTGCATGTACTGTTGAAGCCTGGTTTGGAGAATTTTGAGCATTACTTTATTAGCGAGTGAGATGAGTGCAATTGTGCAGTAGTTTGAGCATTCTTTGGCATTGTCTTTCTTTGAGATTGGAATGAAAACTGATGTTGTCCAGTCCTATGGCCATTACTGGGCTTTCCAAAATTTGCTGAGCTTTCCAAATTTGCTGGCATATTGAGTACAGCACTTTAATAGTATCATCCTTTAAGATCTGAAATAGCTCAACTGGAATTCCATCACCTCTACTAGCTTTGTTCCTCCTGATGCTTCCTAAGGCCCACTTTACTTCACACCCCAGGGTATCTGGCTCTAGGTAAGCGATCACACCATCATGGTTATCCCAGTCATTAATATCTTTTTGTAAAGTTCTTCTGTGTATTCTTCTCACCTCTTCTTAATCTCTTCCATTTCTGTTAGGTCCTTGCTGTTTCTGTTCTTAATTGTGCCCATCTTTGCATGAAACGTTCCCTTCGTATTTCTGGTGGTGGTGGTTTAGTCACTAAGTTGTGTCCTACTCTTGTGACCCCATGGATAGAGGAGCCTGGAAGGCTACAGTCCATGGGATTCTCCAGGCAAGAATACTGGAGTGGGTTGCCATTTCCTTCTCCAGGGGATCTTCCCAACCCAGGAATCAAACCCAGGTCTCTTGCACTGTAGGTGGATTCTTTACCAACTGAGCTACAAGGGAAGCCCTTGGTATCTCTAATTTTCTTGAAGATCTCTAGTCTTTCCCATTCTATTGTTTTCCTCTTTTTCTTTGCATTGTTCACTTAAGAAGGCTTTCTTATCTCTCCTTGCTATTCTCTGTAACTTTGCATTCAGATGGGTATATTTTTCCTTTTCTCCTTTGCTTTTCACTTCTCTTCTTTTCTCAGCTATTTGTAAGTCCTCCTCAGACAAACATTTTGCCTTCTTACATTTCCTTTTCTTTGGGGTGGTTTTGGTCACTGCCTCCTGTCCAGTGTTACGAGCCTCTTTCCCAGCTCTTCAGGCGCTCTGTCTACGGTTGCAAAGTGAACAACTCTCACTGCCTTTCCCGTTCTCACTTTGCTACCTGAGAGGTCTTAAAGCAGAGGCTTGTTGTATCCCTTAGTTGCAATTTAGTTGGATTCTTCCATTCGTGGTGAGTGCTAAGTCCTCCTCGTCATTGGGATGCAGCATTGCACTATGATTACGTACATGAGCTTTATATTAACAGCCTGGTTTTAATCAAGACACTGATTACTGTCTTCTTGGGCTAGTTATTTAAACTTCCTGATCTTTTTTCATTAGTGAATGGAGATGATATTTACCTCATATATTTATTGAAGATATTAAATAACACAAGCTATGTAAAGTACGTAGCAGAGTGCCAGTCACAAAGCAGGACCTCTCGATGGCTTCCGTAGGGTGGAATTATGACCAGTGGGTTGAAACCATAGGTAGGCAAATTTCAACTCCATGAGAGAATGCACGTTAAGATGTTAGTATAGTGCTTGACATCTGATGATCACTTGATAAGTGGTAATTGCTGCTACTGATACAATTTTTTTTAAATGTGAGTTTAAAAGTTGTATGATATAGAACTTCCTTTTGCCTAGTTGTTGTCGTTCTTCAGTCTCTAAGTCACATCCACTCTTTGTGATCCTACAGACTGCAGCATACCAGGCTCCTCTGTCCTCCACTATCTCCTGGAGTTTGCTGAAATTCATGTCCATTCAATCGGTGCTGCCATCTAACCATCTCATCCTCTGCTGCTCCCTTCTCCTTTTCCCTTCAGTCTTTCCCAGCATGAAGGTCTTTTCCAATGATTTTTTCATGGACCTAATATATCTTTTGCCTAGAGTTGTCCCTGAATAAATTTGGGTGTATTATATTAGATTGTTCAGTTGTTTATTCATTTGATAAACTTATCAAATGGTAATAGGTACTATTATTTATGCTGGAATTAAAAATTATTTAAAAGAATTGGAAGAATATAAGTAAAGAGCAGGCAATCAGTCATGAGATGCTGTAGAGGAGATTCATGTACTGGATAAGCCAAGGTAGGTCTCAGAGACTTCAGAGAAACTCCTCTGCCTGGTGACTTATGAAACCATACTCTGATATGACAGAAACACTGCAGAGTGTCAGAGCTGATATCCTGCAATGACATTCAGGTTCCAGAGAGCACTTAGTGTGAGCTATTCCTTGCACAAATAGAGAAATTGAGTCCTTTCTCCCAGTCCAGATCCTGATAATCTCTTTAATGTTTATGAGCCCCAAAGAATGCTGATTTAGATGGAAGGCGACAAGAAGAGGGAAGGATGATGAACTTTGGCCAGCCTTACAGTAGCCAGATCAATCGCTCAGATCAATTCCACTCCAGTGGAAATGTATTGGGCTCAAAGTCTCCAACATGGACCTGTATCCTACAAAGGAGGCAGTGAAGCCACATGGTTAAGAACGCCTGGTAACACTCTCAGATCTCACATTTACTAAATATGTGACCTTGGGAAGTCTTTTTAATCTTCTGAGGTGAAGTTTTCTCAACTGGAAAATAAAGAGGTAGTTAGAAATTGCATTCAGCTGATAGGAAGAAGAAAAGCCCACAAATGGTGACTTGAACAAATTAGAGTTTTACTTTTCTCACTTAAAAAGGTCAGTGAATAGGCAGACCAGGGCTTGTATGGCATTCGCATAATTTAACAGTGACTCAGGATCCTTCTCCCTTTCTTCTTTACCTTCCTTAGTGCATGGCTACTTTCTTCATTTTTAATGTGTGGTCATGACATTGCTGCTTCAGCTCCAATTATCACATTAAAGTTTTTTTTTTTGTAGGAATATAGAGGAAACATAGTGGCTCAGATGGTAAAGAGTCTGCCTACAATGTGGGAAACTGGGGTTTGATCCCTGGGTCAGGAAGATCCCCTGGAGAAGGGAATGGCAACCCACTCCAGTATTCTTGCCTGGAAAATCCCATGGATGGAGGAGCCTGGCGGGCCCCAGTCCATGGGGTCACAAAGAGTCGGACACGATTGAGCGACTAACACACACAATGGAAGGGAAAGAAGTCAGTTTCATTTTAAAGAATGTTTCTCGAAACCCAGCTCACAAAATTCTTACATTTCATGGCCAGAACTTGGCTATGTGACCATCCCTAGTTACCAGAGGTGTTGAGAGATAGAATGTTTTATCTGGGTCCTTTGCAGCTCTGAATAAAATTGGAGTACACTTAGTAAGGAAGAAAGGGATAATGGATATTGAACAGGTAGCTCACAATCTTCACTATAGGAGCCAAATAATATTGCCTATCCCCTTAGGTTTTCTGAGGATTAAATGAGAAGATGCATGTAAAGCACTTAACGCAGTGCCCAGACATATAGAGAGGATTTATCCAAGAGAAGGTGGGCATCCCTATCCTCAGTACATTTGCCCTACAGGAGAAGAGACAGATAGACACGATGGAATAATGACATGATAATTTACTGCAAGACAAGTGTAAAATCCAGTCATTTCACTGAATGACTTCAGCCACAGCCTCTCTGCCCTCCTATCCATCTCAGGACTTTTGTTGTTGTTCAGTCACTCAGTTGTGTCCGACTGTTTGAGACCCCATGGACTGCAACACACCAGGCCTCCCTGTCCATCACCAACTCCTGGAACTTGCTCAAACTCATGTCCATTGAGTTGGTGATGCCATCCAACTATCTCATCCTCTCTCATCCCCTTCTCCTGCCTTCAATCTTTCCCAGAATCAGGGTCTTTTCTAATGAGTCAGCTCTTTGCATCAGTTGACCAAAGTATTGGAACTTTAGCATGAGTCCTTCCAATAAATATTCAGGACTGATCTCCTTTAGGATTGACTTGTTGGATCTCCTTGCAGTCCAAGGGACCCTCAAGAGTCTTCTCCAACACCACAGTTCAAAACCATCAATTCTTCGGCACTCAGCTTTCTTTATAGTCCAACTGTCACATCCATACATGACTACTGGAAAAAACATGGCTTTGACTGGACAGACCTTTGTTGGCAAAGTAATGTCTCTGCTTTTTAATACACTGTGTAGGTTCAACATAGCTTTTCTTCCAAGGAGCAAGCAGCTTTTAATTTCATGGCTGCAGTCACCATCCACAGTGACTTTGGAGCCCAAGAAAATAAAGTCTGTTGCTGTTTCCATTGTTTCCCCATCTATTTGCCATGAAGTTATGGGACTGGATGCCATGGTCTTAGTTTTTTGAATGTTGAGTGTTAAGCCCAACTTTTTCACTCTCCTTTTTCACCTTCATCAAGAAACTCCTTAGCTCCTCTTTGCTTTCTGCCATAAGGGTGGTGACATCTGTGAATCTGAGGTTATTGAAGTTTCTCCTGGCAATCTTGATTTCAGCTTATGCTTTATCCATCCCAGCAGTTTGCATAATATACTCTGCATTTAACTTAAATAAGCAGGGTGAAAATATACAGCTGAAAAATCCTATTATCTGACATTTTTTGAGTACTTGTCATTGAGATTCTTTCTGTCATTTGCCCTCAAGGCAACCTGGGGTGTGAGTGATATGGAGTAGGTACACTGATCTGGAAAGTTAGGCCCTTTGAGGTAAGTATCTTGCTGGAGCCATGCACTTAATAGAGGCTAGCTATGGGAGGAAGCCAGGTATGTGGGACTACGAATCTGGTGTCATGTTCTAGTCCAGGCTCTGCTACCCCCACCCCTCCCCAGGTCCTCTGACAATTCTTACTCCCTCTCTGAGCCTCAGTTTCCTCTTCAGTAAAACAAATTGAACTAGATGAACTTAAAGGTAGTTTCTAGCTCTGGCCATTCAGGACTCTGTCCTTTGAACTTAAAAAAAAAAAAAAATTGGAAATAAAAAAATGATTCTTATACAGGTACAGAGATAAACGCATATGCCAGATTTTATTTAACTCCTTGAGTGAAGAAACAACTGTGATATTATAACCAGTTCAAAGGAGAATCCAAAGAACAGGAGCATTTAGAAATCAGACATATTGAAATGAATTTGCAAATGGAGACAGAACTAGTTTTTTTTTTCCAACAGGGTAGGGAGGGTTGTTCTCCCACTGGAAAGACTTCATTTGCATGTCTACAGGCAAGAATTATTCGGCACTGTTATCAGTTCTCTACAGTTTATAGAGTATAAACAATTCCCAGAGTCAGATCAGATAAGGCGGGAGGGCGTGCTGTGGACAGTATGTCGTTTTCTGTTGAAACACACATTTTCCCCTACAGAACCACCAGCAGAAGTCTTCTAGTCCAGCCAGCCTGATCCTGTTTCCTGCCCAGGCCTTATGTTTCTGCCTCCAACAAACATGTACTATCTTCTCCATGCTGCTTCATAGATATCTGTGCCTTTTGGGTTTGGTTTGCTTTAAAAAAAAAAAAATTATTGAAAAGTTTGTTTACCATGTTGCATCAGTTTCTGTTGTACAATAAAGTGAGTCAGTTATACATATATATGCATAAATATGTATTCTTTTTAAAAAGCATTCTCTTCCAATATCAGTTATTACAAGATAGTGAGTAGAGTGGCTTCCCTCATAGCTCAGATGGTAAAGAATCTGCCTGCAATATGGAAGACCCAAGTTTGATCCCTGGGTTGGAAAGATCCCCTGGAGAAGGGCATGGCAACCCACTCCAGTATTCTTGCCTGGAGAATCCCATGGATAGAGGAGACTGGTGGGCTACAGTCCATGGGGTTGCGAAGAGTCAGACACAAATGAGCGACTAACACTTTCACTTTCTGTGTGCTGTACAGTAGGTCCTTGTTGGTTATCTATTTTATATATAGTAATGTGCATATTTTACCCCCAAACTCCTAATTTATTCCTCCCTCCCCACTTTGGTAACTATGTTTGTTTTCTATGGCTTACCGTTTCATGGCTTCCAGAAAGTCTTTATTGTTTAATCCTACTCTCTTTGAAGGGACCAGGAAAACCAGTTGGAGGGTGGTGACAGGTGTCATCCTTGTAGAGTGACAGAACCAGGTGTGTGCTAAGTTGCTTCACTCGTGACTGACTCTTTGCTATCCCATGGACTGTAGTTCACCAGGATCCTCCATCAATGAGATTCTCCAGGCAAGAATACTGAAGTGGGTTGCCATTTCCTTCCCCAGGGGATCTTTCAGACCCAGGGATCGAACCTGCATCTCCTATGTCTGCTGCACTGGCAGGCGGGTTCTTTACCACTAGTGCTACCTGGGACAGAACCAGATGGTCACACAACAAGAAGTTCCTCTAACCACTTTGCTTCCAGGGCTTGGTTTGTGTGGTGGCTCAGTCACCAAATGGTTAAGTAGCCCTGGGCAAGTAGTTGACTAAATTTATCTGGAACATCTCAGAATGCCCCACATAGACTGTGCTGTCTTTGAGAGCTGGGGAGACGTTCTCTCTTTCTCTCTCTCTATCAGAGGGACTTTCGGGATGCCACATGACAGAATTGAAGTGTCTTGACTTTAGTGCAAGATTTGATTTCAGTGTGGTCTCTGTGACTAGCTGTGTGACCATGAGTCAGTCTTCTCACTTAGTTTGCTTAACTGTAAAATGACAATAATCATCCATGTCTGTGGGAGGCTGGAAAATGGCCCTCCCTTAGAGGACATTCTCATCCAGTCCTCAGAACCTATGAATGAATGTTACCTTATTTGGAAAACGGGTCTTCGTGGATGTAATTAAGGATCCTGAGAAAAGGAGATTATGCTGGATTAATCAAGCGATCTTACATGCAATCACAAATGCCCGTATAAGAGAAAGGCAAAGGGAGATTCAACACACAGAAGGCGGTGATCTGAAGATGGAGGCAGTGATTGGAGCCCTGCACTGAGCAGCTCTCACCAGAAACTGAAAGAGGCAAGGAATAGACATGTTCTTAGAGTCCTTGAAGGGAACATGGCCCTGTGGGGTTTCAGACTGAAGGACTCCAGAATTGTGAGAAATACATTTCTTGTGTTTTCAGGCACCAAGTTTGTGGTCTTTTGTTACTGCAGCCCCAAGAAACTAACACAATGTCTGCTGGCCTCCTGGGATTGCTGTGAAGCTCAAAGGGGAAAAATCCAACAGTGCTTTAGAAATGGTCAAATGCAAACTAGGGTTCAATGTAGGCAAACAATCGGTAAGTCATGTGGAGATATCTGGGCTTCTCTGATCACTCAGACAGTAAAGAAACCGCCTGCAGTACAGGAGATGCAGGTTGGATCTCTGGGTGGGGAAGATCCCCTGGAAGATGGCGTGGCAACTTGCTCCTACTACAGTATTCTTGCCTGGAGAATCCCCGTGGACAGAGGAGCCTGGCAGGCTATAGTCCATGGGGTCACAAATAGTTGGACTTGACTGAATGACTATCACTTGCACTTTCATGGAGATAATCCTTTCAGTTTTCACATTCACATAGAACTTTGATCAGCAATAATGAAGATTGCATGGAAAAATAAATAGTTTCTCAAGTAAAAATAATATTTCAAGCAAATACTCCCCGTTCACCTCACTTTACATTGGTCTCCTGTTATTGTAAGGGACTGAGGTCACGGCTTCTCCCTTGCAGCTGCCTTGCCCATGGGGTCATGGGATAGACTGCCAGAGGGTGGATCTGTGCCTCCCCAGCACTGCTGGCAACATTGAAATAGTGTTGTTACCACCGGGAGGCCTGGAGTGACAGCGAGAACAAGCAGCTTTTGTTTGGTGGGTCCCATCTCCGGGTGAAAACTGGCACAACAGAGAGACGGTTGGATTGAGTTGCCTTCACCCTGCCAGGACTCAGTGCAGCAGACTGCAGCGGTGGCAGTGCAGCACTGCAGGGCTGAAATGCAATGGTGAGGCTCAGCCTGCCAGCGCCAACCAAATTCCAGCAGTGCAGATGGCAGTCTGGGGAGGGTGCAGTGCCAGGAGCTGTGTCCACCCTCTACTCCCATACTCCCATACTCCCATGCATGTGCACGCACGCACACACACACACACACACACACACACACACACACAATATCTAGCCAAGATACTCTAATGGGCACAAGTCCAGCTTTGCTAATGTACCTCATGGACCTTTACGGGGCTGTATCTTGCTCTTGTTTTTTTTTTTCTCAACACTTAAGCCAAGACACTCTACTTGCCAAGACACTCTACTGTGTCCTCTAGTTGTTGCTCTTTGGTTGCTAGGTTGTGTCTGACTCTTGCGACCCCATGGACTGTAGCTGCCAGGCTCCTCTGTTCATGGGATTCTCCAGGCAAGAATACTGGAGTGGGTAGCCATTAATTCCTCCAGGGGATCTTCCAAACCTGGGGATTGAACCCGTGTCTCCTGCTTGATAGGCAGGTTCTTTACCACTGAGCCACCTGGGAGGGCCTGTGTCCGCTAGACCAGTCCTATATTCCACTTCCTCTCTCTGACATGTTCCCACCTATATGCTCTGGGAGCTCACAGTGATCATTATGTAGCTGTTAATTAGTAGTTAATCGATTAACTGCTTACTGGGCATTGAGCACTTACTATAATTCAGGAAGGACTTGCTGGGGCTACTTGGTAGACAAAGCGGATAAGACCCCGCCCTCCAGGGAGCTTGTGAGCGTGGGACAGTCTTTAAGCAAATGATCTCTCAAGGAACATGGCAGTGGTAAACCATGATGTACTGTGGAGAGAAATATAGGGTCCTAAGAGAGAATTTTTCAGATTGGAGGAATTGGGAAGGTGTCTGAGGAAGGGATTTTTATCTGGAGGTTTCATGGATAAGTAGAGTTCACCTGGTATACCAAACCCTTTTTTGGGTTTGATGATTGTATGTAGGGGGTGCTTCCAAGAAGGATAAATAATGGGGACAAAAGCCGAGCTGCACCTGAGGGACTGGAAGGAGGTGATGCGACTTCGTTGGAGTGAGTGAGAGGATAAGAGATGGGAGATGGGAGGAAAGGCCTTTTTAAGCATCTTTGTCTTTATTCAGATGATGCTCATAGGGATCTGTAGGTGGATTTGGAGCAGGAAACTTTATCTGGATTGGCTGCCAGATGGAGAATAGGTTGGAGAGGACACAGAGGAAGCTGAGACAGGAGGTTCTGGAGAAAGAAGGACCATAGGAAACATTGAATCCAACCTTTCCCCACATGGATGGAGTTGAACTGGTAGCCAAACTTTCCCAGTGAGTTGGCAGATGAGGCAGGACTTGAACGCTGGTTTAGTGATTTCTAGGCCAATATACTTGCCTCTACACCCCACTGCATTTAAGTAAATGATTTCCTTTTCATAGGGATAGTATAATGGGTGTGTGTCCTTCAATGGCCAATGAAGACATTTTGTGGTCTCATTAAAAGTATTTCAAAGACAGTGATAAAGGAAAATTCAACACTTGTATTTTTATTAGCTTGTAACCTGACCACATGGGGATGACCACTTTAGGTTCCCCATCATGTTTAAGGCAGGATAATATGTGAGTCTAAGACTTAGGGCTTCCCTGGTGGCTCAGATGGTAAAGAATCTACCTGCAATGCAGGAGACCTGGGTTTGATCCCTGGGTTGGGAAGATCCCCTGGAGAAGGAAATGGCAACCCACTCCAGTATTCTTGCCTGGAGAATTCCATGGACAGAGGCTACAGTCCATGGGGGTCACAAAGAGTCGGGCACAACTGAGCGACTAATACACACACACATAATACTTAGGACTGCAAAGCCAGAGAGGCACAGGTTCAAATCCCAGATCCACTGTTTATTAAACTTTGCTCCCTTAGCAAGTTACTTGACCTCTCTGAGACTGAGTTTCTTCAACTAAAAATGGGCATAATAATGATAGTTTCATATTGTGTTGTTTTGTTGAAAGCAAATATGTGTCTGGGATATAGTAAGTATACAATAAATGCTGGTTATTAGCATGGTGATGATAATGTTGATCTATTTAGTCAAAGACAGAGTGTGTCTTTCTGAAAAGAGTTAATTTCATTTTAATCAGTTCTATAAAATTTAAGGTCTATTATATACAAGGGTTTTTCCTAGGCATGGTTCCTATCCCCAAGATGATTAAATGGAGGGATAAGACAATCTAAAAGTAATTCTAATAACATTTCCTTGGAGAAATCCTTAGTGAAATGGAGGTTCAGTGACAGAGGTGTACCATCCAAACTGGTGGAATTCTGAGAGTCTTGGGAAGAAGGTGGTTCCTAAAATGTTGTTTGGAGGATAAGTAAGATTTTATTGTTTTGAAGTTGGGTAGTTAACCATTTTGGATATTTTCCTTTGCACTGCAAAGTTATACTTGATCTGTAGATAATTTAGAAAAAGTCAGTAAACAAAAGGAAGAAAAATCAAAATTCCCTTGTGAAGCCATCAGCTGAGTTAACTAGTTACCATGGATTTGCATAATTTTAGAACATTTTATTATGCAAGTGTATACACACACAGTTATACAAATGGGACTGTGCTACCCTAGAGCCAGTTTTTTTCTTTTTGCTTCAAAACATATTTTAAAATATTTTTTCATTCCATTGAAAGTCTTCATTTGTATTCTTTTACGAGATGGCCACAAGAAGGGACACAGTGAAATGTAGAAAAACAAAGTTGATTTTATTCACAAGTCCTGGAGAGTCACTGGTGTACCGTGAGAGTGAAATTAATGTATGAGGGAATGCCAGGGCAAGCGGGCTCCGCCAAGCAGCTGAGGAGCTGAGAGAGAGAGCAAGGAGCCGTGGGCTAGTGCCTTATTGGAGGTCAGGGTAGAGAACATAAGCAAAAGACATGAGGGGATTTCATAGGAGTGTTAGAATGTCACTGGATCACAGTCAGACTTTCCTAGTGGCTCAGACAGAAAAGAATCTGCCTGCAATGCAGGAGACCCACACTGTTCAACGCAGATTCAATCCCTGGGTTGGGAAGATCCCCTGGAGTAGGAAATGGCAACCCACTCCAGTTTTCTTGCCTGGAGAATTCCATGGGCAGAGGAGCCTGGTGGGCTACAGTCCATGGGTAGCAAAGAGTCAGACACGACTGAGCGACTGACACAGATTGCAGTCAGGAGAGGACATAAAGGGACCCGTGGCAGGAGGCAGCCTTCTCACTCTGGCGTGCTTGCTTGTCTGGGTACCATACTCATAGCCTGTTTGTGGGAATGTTGAGACAGCAGGAAAATATATTTTATACGTCACAACATGTGAGCTTAGACTTTTTAATGGTTACTGGGTATTTGACTCTTGGAGATCCAATAGTATGTTAGCCAAGCTTCTATGGTTGAACATCTGCAATGTTTCCTGTTTGTTTTTTTGGCTTGTTTGTTGCCTGTACAAACAATACTACAAAAAGCATAGTTGCAGCTAAATAATGCAATCACACATTGTTTCCTCAGGCTGATTTTTTAGTAGTAGAATTTCTGGCCCCAGGGGGCATGCCCTTTAAAAAAATTTATTTTCTAAGTTCTGAAAATGGTTAGTAGGCACTGTATTTGTAAGTTTTTATTCTTTCAATTTTTATTAATGTCAAAATATTACATTAGTAATAATTCCTTACATTTTTGTATCATCTTCCAGTTCTGAAAGCATGTTAATATACTTTCCCTTTGATTTGATTCTTGCAGTAACTTTAGAGGTAGGCAGGTAGACGCCATTAGCCCTCATTTTTCAGATGAGGGAAACAGATCTCAGAGAGTGAAGTAATTTACTTAGGGTACCACTCTTGCAAGTGACAGAGGCCCTGACACGGTGCCCTGCTGCCTGTTTGTATTATAGGGGCTGCCATCTCACCTTCTCCCCAGTGACTAATTTATCTCTTGTGATATTAGCCTGAGAGAGAGTGTTAGACCTATCATACTCACTAGACCTGGTTTTGCAAGTTTTATACCACTTTTCCCTAACATACTTTCAACATTTATCTGTTTATTGAAGTATAGGTGATTTACAATGTTATCTTAGTGTCTTCTGTACAGCAAAGTGACTCAGTTTTGTGTGTGTATATATATTTTATATTCTTTTCCAATATGGTTTATCTATGGGTCTTGAATATAGTTCCCTGAGCTGTATAAGTAGGCCTTTGTTGTCCATCCATCCTACATGAAACAGTTCGTATCTACTAACCTCAAACTTGTAGTCCCTCCCTCCTGCCCCCCGCCCCCTGCCACTGTGTTAACCACAAGTCTGATTTCTATGTCTGTGAGTCTTTTTCTGTTTTGCCGATAGATTCATTTGTGCCGTATTTTAGATTCCACATATAAGCGGCATAATGTGGTATTTGTCTCTTTCTGACTTACTTCACTTAGTATGATAATCTCTAGTTGCATCCATGTTGCTGCCGCCAATGGCATTATTTCATTCTTTTTTATGGCTGAATAGTATTCCATTGTACCACATCTTCTTTATCCGTTTATCTGTTGATAAGCCCTAAGATTATTTCCATGTCTTGGCTATTGTGAAGAGTACTGCTGTGAACATATGGATGTGTGAACATATGGATGTGTGTATCTTTTTTTTTTTTTTTGAATTGTAGTTTTGTCCAGATATGCACAGGAGTGGGATCACATGGTATGCATATTTTTGGTTTTCTGAGGAACATCCATACTGTTTTCCATAGTGGCCATGACGATTTACATTCTTGCCAACAGTGTAGGAGGGTTCTTCTCTAATATTATTATTTTTAATGCCATTAAAAAAATGAGACATTTTTCTTGGTGTCATACTACTTTCTCAGGTTATGAATGGGTAGGCTTTTAATAGGCAGTGGAGAAGGAGAGACTATTTTATATAGCACGTGTGAAGTAGTAAAGGAGTAAAAATGTTAAAATAAAGGCTTAAAACTAGCCACTGTCAGGCTAGCTTTGGCCTACAGAAATATGTTGTTTGTCTATATATAGCATATATATACAATGTTTGAAAAATTATTATTACTTACATTTGACCATCAGGATATTTCATATAGATATATGCATTGCTGAATTCTCTTCATTTAGAAGTTCTGGCAACCCTGAGCCAGACTTCAACCTGGACCATGATTTTTTTTTCCAGATTAATTGAAATATAATTGACATGTTATAAGGTGCAAGTTTGAGGTGTGCAATGTGTTGATTTGATATATTTGCAAATAGTAATCATTTTGCAAATGATTACCACCATAGCATTAATTGATACCTGTATCATGGCACATAATTGCCATTTCTTTTTTCGAGTAAGCATATTTAAGGCTGAGTCTCTTGGCAGTTTTCAAGTATATAATAGAGTGTTATTAACCATAATCATTATGTCGGTATATTTGGTCGCCAGAACTTATTTATCTTATAACTGCTAGTTTGTACTCTTTGACCAGTCTCTCCCTTTTACCTCCTCCCAGTCTTGGTAACCACCATTCTAGTCTCTGTTTCTATAAGTTTGCCTTTTTTAGATTCTGCATATAAATGAAATCATACAATATTTGTTTTTCTCTGGCTTAAGTTTAGTATGATGCCCTCAAGGCCCATTTATATTGCCAAAAATTGGCAGGATGTTCTCTTTTCTCAACGCTTAAGAGCATTCCATTGTATGTGTTTGTGTGTTTGTATATGCATACATACATATATACCATGTCTTCTTCATCCATTCATCTATTGATGGGCATGTAGGTTGTTTCCATATCTTGGCTACTGTGAATAATGCTGCATTGAATGTGGGAATAAATATATCTCTTCAAGATCCTGTTTTCATTTCCTTTGGATTATACCCAGAACTAGGATTACTAGATCATATGATAGCTCTATTTTTAATTTTTTGAGGAACTTCCACACTATTTTTCCATAATGGCTATACCAATTTACATTCCCACCAACAGTGTGCAAGGGTTCCCTTTTCTTTACTTCCTCTCAAACACTTGCTTATCTTTTGTCTTTTTGATAATAGCCATTCAAACAGGTGTGAGGTGATACATCATTGTGACTTTGATTTACACTCTCCTGATGGTTAGTGACAGAGAGCACCTTTCTATGTACCTGTTGGCTGTTTGGCTGTCTGTATGTCTTCTTTGTAAAAATGTCGATTCAGTTTCTGCTCATTTTAAAATCAGATTTTCTTTTTTTTGCTATTGAGTTGTATGAGTTCTTTACATATTTTGGATGTAGTTTGTTGTAGTCCCATTTGTTTACATTTGCTTTCGTTGCCTTTGATTTGGAGTCATATCCAAAAAATATTACCATTGCCAATGTCAAGGCACTTACCCTCTCTGTTCTCTTCTAGGAGTTTCATGGTTTCATTCAAGTCTTACAGTCAAGTCTTTAATCCATTTTGAGGTGATTTCTGTGTATGGTGTAAGATAGGGGTCTGTTTTTTGTTTTTTTTGGATGAAGTTATCTAGTTTTCTCAAAACCAATTATTAAGGAGACTGTCCTTTCCCTATTGTATATTCTTAGCTCCTTTGTCATAAACTAATTGACCATATAGGCTTATTTCTGGGGAGACTATTTTGTTCCATTAATCTCTGTGCCTGTTTTTATGCCAATACTATGCTGTTTTGATTGTTGTTGTTCAGTCACTACTTAGGGAACTAGTCAGTAGTGGTCACTGCCTCTTTGTGACCCCATGGACTGCAGCACACCAGGCTTCCCTGTCCTCCACTATCTCCCAGAGTTTGCTCAAGTTCATGTCCATTGAGTCCATGATGCTATCTAACCATTTCATACCCTGGGGCCCTCTTCTTCTTTTGCCTTCAGTTTTCCCCAGTATTAGGGTCTTTTCCAATGAGTTGGCTCTTTGCATCAGGTGGTCAAAGTATTGAAGCTTCAGCTTTAGCATTGTCCTTCCAATGAATATTCAGGGTTGATCTCCTTTAGGATTTACTGGTTTGATTTCCTTGCAGTTCCAGGGACTCTTGAAAGTCTTCTCCAGCACCACAACTCAAAAGCATCAATTCTTCGGCACTCAGACGTTTTTATGGTTCAACTCTCACATCTGTACATGACCACTGGGAAAACCATAGCTTTGACTATACAGTCCTTTGTCAGCAAAGTGATGTCTTTGCTTTTTAATATGCTGTCTAGGTTTGTAATAGCTTTCCTTCCAAGAAGCAAGTGTCTTCTCATTTCATGGCTGCAGTCACTATCTGCCGTGATTTTGGAATGCAAGAAAAGAAAATCTGCCACTGCTTCTATTTTTCCTTTCTATTTGCCATGAAGTGGTGGGACTGGATGCCATGATCTTAGTTTTTTGAATGTTGAGTTTTAAGTCAACTTTTTAACTCTCCTCTTTCACCATCATCAAGAGGCTCTCCAGTTCCTCGTTGCTTTCTGCCATTAGAGTGATATCTTCTACATATCTGAGGTTGTTGATATTTTTCCCAGCAATCTTTATACCAGTTTCTGACTGTTTTGATGACTACAGCTTTTAGTACAGTTTGATATCAAGAATTGTGATGCCTCCAACTTTGTCCTTTCTCAAGATTTTTTGACTACACAGGGTCTTTTATAGTTACATACATATTTTAGGATTGTCTTTTTCTCTTTATGTGAAAAATGTCATTGGGATTTTGATAGGGATTACACTGTAGATGTAATCCCAAATCTGTAGATTACTCTGAGTAGTATGTACATTTAAATGATATCAGTTCTAATCAATGAGCATGAAATATATTTTCATTTATTTACATCTTCACTTTCTTTCATCAGTGTCTTACAGTTTTCAGTGTACAGATCTCTAACCTCCTTTGTTAAATATATTCCTATAAATTTTATTCTTTTTGATACTATTGTAAGTGGGTTTTTTTTCCTCATCTCTTTTTGATGATTTGTTATTAGTATATAGAAATTCAACTGATTTTTATATATTGATTTTGTATCTTGCAATTTTACTGAAATTGTTTATTAGCTACAACTTTTTTTGGTGGAATTTTTAATATCTTCTATAGGTAATATCATGTTAATTGCAAATAGAGACAATTTTATTTTTTCCATTCCAATTTGGATGCTTTTTATTTCTTTTCCTTGACTAACTGCTCTGACTACCATTTCCAGTAAACTGTTGAATAAAAGTGGGCATCTGGTTCCACTCTTCTTTTCTAAGAAGAAAAGTGTTCAGCTTTTCACTGTGAGTGTGATATTATTAATAGCTGTGGACTTGTCATATATGGCATTTATTGTGTTGAGGTACATTCACTCTATAACCAATTTGTTTAGAGTTTTTATTATGAAAGGATGTTGAGTTTTGTCAAATGATTTTTCTGTATCTATTATGATCATTGTATAATTATCTTTTTTTTTGTTGAGGTGGTATATCATATTTATTGATTTTTGAATGTTGAACCATCCTGTGTCACTGGAATAAATCTTTCTTGATCATGTTGTGTACTCCTTTTAATGTACTATTGGATTCAGTCTGTTAATAGTTTGTTGAGGATTTTTACATATATGTTCATTGGGGATTGTTATTCAGTCACTAAGTTATGTCCAACTCTTTGCAACCCCATGGACTATAGCCCTCCAGGCTCCCCTGTCCATGGGGTTCTCCAGGCAAGAATATTGGAATGGGTTACTATTTCCTTTTCCACAGGATCTTCCCATACCAGGGATTAAACCATCTTCTGCATTGGCAAGCAAATTCTTTTCCACTGAACCACGAGGGAAGCCCTCATTGGGGATATTGACCTATAATTTTCTTTTCTTATAGTGTCCTTGTCTAGTTTTGGTATCATGGTAATACTGGCCTTGAAAATTGTGTTTGGAAGTGCTGCCTCCTCTTCTATTTTTTTCAGAAGAGTTGGAGAAGGATTGATAATTATTTTTTAAATATTTGATTAAATTTACTCTTGAAGCCATCTGGCCCTAGGCTTTGTTTTTTTTGGAGTCTTTGATTCATGATCTGATCTTCCTACTGTAATTTATCTATTCAAATTTTGTATTTCTTTATGGTTCAGTCTTGGTAGACTGTATATTTATGGGAATTAATCTATTTTTTCTTTGTTGTCCAATTTGTTGGCATATATTTGTGTGGTAGTCTCTTATGATTTTGTATTTTTATCTATCAGTTATAATATCTCCTTTTTTCTAGTTTTATTTGAGTCATCTTTCTGGGAAGCCATTAAGATTTGTCTATTTTTTTAAAAAGTCAGCTCTTAGATTCATTGACCTTTCCTATTGTCTTCTTAGTCTGTTTTTCATTTATTTACCCTCTTGATCTATGTAATTGCCTTCCTTCTGCTAACTTTTGGCTTACTTTGTTCTTTGTTTTTTTGTTCCTTGAGGTGTAGAGTTAGGCATCAGCTGGGCCTTGATTGATTGGAGCTAGGAAATTTCTACCCCTGTGAGGTCAGAAACGTTCCAGTTTGCCTCAGGCCTCATCAGTTCAGTTCAGTTCAGTCACTCAGTCATGTCTGACTCTTTGCAACCCCATGGACTGCAGCATGCCAGGCTTCCCTGTCCATCGCCAACTCCTGGAGATTGTTCAAACTCATGTCCATGGAGTCAGTGATGCCATCCAACCATCTCATCCTCTGTCATCCCCTTCCCCTCCTGCCTTCAATTTTCCCCAGTATCAGAGTCTTTTGTAAGAGATCAGTCCTTCGCATCAGGCCTTATCACTCTACTGTTTTTCTAAAAGTCAGTAGTCATTAAAACTATGACTGGTATATTGTTTTTCCCCAGCTGACTTTATTCCATCGCTTTTCTGGCTGGATCTTTTAGGCATCTGAATATGAACCCCTTGGCTTAGAGTATGCATAGGGAATAGTTCATTTTGGTTGGAGGCTAGAGAACATGCAGGTGAGTAGTGAGAAAAAAAACTGGAAAGGCAGCTTATGATGGAGAAAGGGAGAGTCTTGAAACCAGCCATCACACCTGGGCTTTATTTTTTAGGCATAAGGAAGCCACTGAGGGATCTGAAAGTCTTTTAACTGACATCCTAGCGTCCTGTCCTAGAACAGCTGCCTCCTGTTCATTTAAATATTCTTTCCTTTTGTTGCATTTTCTCCCTACCATCTCTGATCCCAACGGGGAGTGTTTTCAAAAGGCTAGACAGCTGTTTACATCTCCTTTTAAATGGAGGCATTGTGGTTCTTCCCTCCCTCTAAGGACATCTTGTAAATGGCTCTGTTTACAGTAGAGCAGCCCTTGCGTCTCTGTCTGTTCCACCTCCCTGGGTGGAAGCTGGGGCAAATGGGACAGCAACATTCACCCCACTGGTGTCCTCATTGATTCCCCGGGACTTGAGAGAAAAAAGAAAAATAGAAAGGCCTTTGTTAGCTGTTGTCAAGCAGTTGCTTGGTTGAAATCCATCTGTGGAGTGACTGGCTTGTTTTATTCCTAGGCAAGGTCCTTGAATGTAACCTGGATGTGATGTAGAAAAGCTCTGGTAGGGAATCTTCTGGTCTTGGCTGTGTAGCTTATGAGCTCTGTGACCCTGTTCACCTTCACCTTGCTGAGCCCTCCTTTGCTCATCTATGAGATTAGGCTAATCCTTGCCTTGTCTCCAGCACAGGGTCAACTTGAGGACCAAGTGGGAAAATATACAAGAGCAGTACCAAGTGTTGCACAGACTAGTATGGTTACCACAAAGGTGGGATAATTGTTTCTGCAGAAAGAAATGGGTCCTGGTCCAGCACCTTAATTAAATTAAGGGGCTGAGATAATTTAAGCAGATGAAGTCAAGAGGCTAGAAAAACCCTTTAGGGCAGTATATTGCTGCCAACTCAAATTTGGTGGTCCTGGTTAAAATATAGACCTGGAGGAGGGCATGGCAACCCACTCCAGTGTTCCTGCCTGGAGCATCCCATGGACAGAGGAGCCTGATGGGCTACAGTCCATGGAGTTACAAAGAGTCAGATATGACTGAACACGCAGGCTAAGTATATAATAACAAGGTGCTTAAATACATGGACTCTACCCAATAGCTTTATTTTTGGATCACACTCTTTCTGTGTGACAATAAGCCTTATTTTATTTTATTTTTTTGCAAAGCAAGCATCTTAACAACAGTGTCTATGCCATGAATTTATTGTGAGAGTTAAAGAAGGCAGTATAAGTCAAGCCCTGAGCAAGGCCATGCCTGGCCTATTGTAGGTGTCAAATGAAACCTGCTATTGTGAGTGGTTCTTGGCTGCTATGGAGGGGAGTGAGGGGGTGCAGGCCTGCTGGGGAGCAAACTGGAGAAACAGAGCCCCTGACCTGGCAAGGGTATATAATGCTGGTGGTCCTGGGAGTAAGGGGAAGGACATAACTCCTGGAGATGAAAGGTAGGGAATTCAGATGTCACCATATCCAGGGTGTTGTCCGGGAAACCCTGTAGAGGTGACAGACCAGTGCAGTTTAACTCATTTCCTCTCATCTCAGCAGGTGCTTCCTACCCTTGATGGTGAGGAGGAAGAAGGTAGTCAGGCTGTGGCTTGGGGCCAGGCGACAGTCTCTGGGGAGAAGCATCTGCAGTGGCTTGGTGCTGAGGGATGCAGGAGGCTGGCTGTACAGGCAATTTATGTCCAGCTGGCTATGGCAGGCACTGGGATTGTGGCGGCTCAGGCTTGCTAGTGGCTGTTTGTGGAAAGCATTATCACTTGCCGATTTTTTTTTAAACTCTTTATTGAATTTGTTACAACATCACCTCTTTTGTTTTATGTTCTGGTGTTTTGGTCTGTAGGGGCGTGTGGGATCTTAGCTCCCAGACCAGGGGTCGAACTTGCACCCCCTGCACTGGAAAGTGAAGTCTTAACCACTGAACCACCAGAGAAGTTCCCTATCGCTTTCCTTTTTACTGCCAGCTTCCCAGACATTCTCACTACAGAGCTTGTCCCTTTGCCCAGAATCTCCCTCCCTTCTTCCTTGGTCTGTCAGAAACATGTGCTTGTGCTTAGTCACTCAGTCCTGTCCAGCTCTTTGCAACCCCGTGGACCATACCCACCAGGCTCCTCTGTCCATGGGATTCTCCAGGCAAGCCTCCTGGAATGGGCAGACATTCCCTTCTCTAAGGGATCTTCCCGACTCAGGAATTGAACCCAGGTATCTTGCATTGCAGGCAGATTCTTTACTTTAGGAGCCATCAGAAACACACAGATCTCAAATGAACTGTGGAAACCAAAAGAAGTACGACACATTTTACACATATTGCACACAAAACCGTGTGACCCATCTCCTCCTGTACTGCTAGAACCCCCATGGGTGGAGGACAGGGAGCAGGCCCTGATGGGGCATGAAGAAAGCTCCAGTTTCAGCAAGCCTGGCCCAGCTCAGCATCACCCTGACGTTTGTTCTCCCGCCTCTCCCTTTTTCTTCTGCTAAAAATGCAGATGCAGAGATGGACAGTCAGCTTCGCGAAGTCATCAATCTGCACATGTATAGTCTGCATCTGCAGATACCAGGCCCAGCATTCTTAGCACCAAGGACAGTCCAGGTTAGTCTCATTAGAGACAAGGGCCTGCACAGGAACAGGGAAGGGCCATGTGCTGGATGAGAGCCTAGTCCTTGTCCTGCTACATCCTCAGCTGTGTGATCTTGCTTCTGTCCTGTGTTTCTGGGTTTCAGTTTGCCCACCTAAACAGTAAATAGTTCGTCCTCGGTGATCTCTGTGTTCCTGTCCCTGCCCCCTTGTATTCTATGATTCTGTTGAATCTATCATCTTGGTTTCCCCAAGCCCCTTCACCATCTCTTCAGAATGAAGGGCTCTTGGTAACAGCCCATATTGCGATGCCTTTCATCCGCCCCTGCTAATGCAGTGTCTCTAGCTCCCAGCAAGGCCCTTCAAGCTATTTCAGAGGGCCCCCAGGGAGAGTCCCAGATGTGCTAGCAAATAAATCTGGTCAGCCACTACCTGACATCTGCCATCTCCCCCTTGTGGACGCTCTGCGATGTTCATAGCTGATGCTCTGCTGTATTCACTGGCAGTGGCTAGTTGCTTCACCAGTTGCCCCAGTGCCCGGAGACGAGCCACCTCCTGCCAAGCCCTGGTGTTTCCTCAGACCCCTGTGGCCTCCAAGGGAGCCCTGTGCTGTCACTGCTCCCACCGTGCCCCGTCAGACCCCGGGACTGTGGGATCAATTCTTCCTTCTGTTAGTCAATTCTGCTTTGTTAGTAGATTCGTCCACCAGTGCAGTGAATGTAGCAAGGATCCAAGGAGCTGTCCCTGTGGGGGATGTGGGGGCAAAGTGGGGAAAACACACCTCTTGTGTTGCTTTGTCTCCCAGGGGCTCATGGAGCTTTTAGTGAGAATTCTGTGTTTGTTTGCCCTCCAGATACAAACCTGTAAGAGGCTGGGCTGAGGAAAAATTGGAGTGTGAGATATTGCAGTGGACTCTGAATATTCTATCTTCTAATAATAAAGCCTTGGCATTACTCTGACTTCCAGTAACAAGGCATTTGGTTAAAAAGGAACACAGATTTGGAATATTCTCACTTGGAGTTTGCTTGGGGGATGCAGGGATGTCTACACAGTGTTCTAACCATATCCTTCAGTCCTCATGGCTCCCAAGGGAGTTACGGCGACAGCCGACTGTGGTAAGTGAACAGGCATCGTTTCACCTCAGCTCGGGACACTAGCAGACGGTGAGAGTACACAGGAGGCCAAGGTCTAAAGGGAACTTTTACTTCTTCCTCTTCAAACCTGGATCTGGAGATCTGTCTGTCTGCACAGGTCAGAAGAGAGAGGTGAAGGACCTTGTCCTGAGCACTTACCACGCTACTTGGTATGGAGGAGGCAGACAATCAGTATGTAATGGCTGATGAATGAGGAACTAAATATAGGGAGGAAGAGAGAGAAGAGATTGAAAGAGCTGGGCTCAAGACAGATCAAGTACGGCTTCTTGTCAGGCTGATGAGAACCACTCATTTGTTTCTCTTGGACTGGGTCTGATTTCCAGACTTCCCTTTGTAGGTGACTGATCTTCAGCGCATATACACATGGCATGCTCCTTCCTCCCCCAGTGGTAGCTGTGGGAATAAACAGTCTTTGCTTCTTCTGGAAATGTGTTAAGTAAACCCAGGATTAAGAACGGTGCTGGTGATTTTTGTAAATGACATCACCTACTCACAAGTCCTGTTAGCTTGTCACATACAGCTAAAGTTTCTCTGTCCTTTAAGATTAGGGATTAATTGGGACAGAAGCCACAGAAAGACAATTTCATTCAAACATAAAGCAGTGATTTTCAAGATAGGTGATCTTAAAGTAGATCAAGGTAGGTGATCCTAAAGTAGTGAGTTCCCTGTTACAGGAACTATTTAATCAGAGGCTGGATGACTACCTGGTGAGAATATTATGGAAGATTCAAGCACCAAAAGGGAATTAAACTGGTCTCTATGTCTTTTTTAAATTAGCGGGAGTCTAGGTTTCTTGGTTTCTTATATACTATTCTCATGATAAGTATGTAAGAGTACATCACTCAAACCCATGGCTTAGACTTCTTCCTTAAGTTTGATACAAAGATGGGAAGGAAGAAGAAATCCTTTGTGGCCATGAGGTCATCTAATAATCATGACTTATACTGACGAAACTGTGGTAAGGGAATTTTAGACCATCAGTTTTAGCTCCCAGTCCCAGTTCAGGTATAATTTTTCTTATTCACGTCAACTTCCCAGTGGAGACACTCTCTTTGTCTTGATGGCCCCTCACTGGTGACTGATTATCAGTAAGATGGACTTTCTTCACATTAGACTGCAACGTTCACAGTAGGAGAGTCCATGTCTGTTTGATATATGGGTGCATGCTGAGTTCCTGGTGTGGAATGTGGCATGTGGTGGACAAATAATGAGTTGATTCAATCAACATATTGGTTGATTGAATACCAAGTTTCTCCATTTAAGTCTCAGTGTGCTAAACACTATGAATTCAAGGACAGACATTTTCAGACCAATATCAGAGGTAGGAGAAATATTTCCCACTCCGTTTTAGTCCTTGACCTAGAACATCAGCTTCATCTTAAGACTGCTTGAGAGTCAAGTTATAACGAGAGAGATAAGCATGTAGTTGAATAGGTACTGAATTTTCTGAACTCAGGGTCCTATTGCATTTGATAGCAATATAAATAATACATCAATACCTTAGGGTTTGTGTGGCTGACTGGTGAAGGGCTAATATTCCCAAATAGTGTGCATTTGAGAATACTAACTGAAGAGGAACCATTTATCCTAGGCTTATTAGGTAAGGAAGATAGAGAACTATGCTGATGAGGCTAAGTTAGAAAGTTTAGGCTTCATTAAAAGTCATTTTGGAACAACTTCTTTCATAGCTGAGCAAAGTTGCCTTAAATTTGGCCAGCTCTTCTGCAAATGCATGTCTTTGATCCCAGAAGGATAGGCTGAGAGAGTATTAATGATTGCATGAACTCCATGCAAGCAAATGTTGACAATGTAGAATATAATGTAGTAACTGTTTCTAGAGTTTTCCAGTCTCAGGTGAATCCTCCATGCAGCTTAGTTATCCTTCCACATGTTCCAAATCATATTTTGCCTTTCTTGATATCTACAAGCTTATCTCATTCCATATAACTTCCTTCCTTCCTCCTTATCTCAGAGAAGAGAAATTCTTTCTCTGGGGAAAGGGTGATATCTTTGCCTGCCTTTCAGTACCATCATCACTTATAAACTTTATTATCATCACTCTCTTATAAACTTTATTCTTTCTGTTATCCACTTTGTGGTCTTATCCTGAATTGCTACCTCCATAATACTTGTGATTTTTCTTTAGTGTATAAATATCATCAATCCTATATTCCCCATGAGCTACAGTTTGATTTGTTTCCTCCCCTTCAAGGCCAATTTTCTTCAAAAGTAGACACTGGTTTTCAACATTTTTATCACAGCTCATTCGTGAGAATCCAATTACTCCTCTACAAATATCATGCTCTCTCCTCTCTCTCCATACACATTTAAACTGTTCCTCTTAACTGATAATAACATCTTTCCAGGTCCTATAGATACTTCTGCCTTTTCCTTTCTCAGCCTCTTGGTGGCATTTACCATTGACCATCTCCCTTGGTTTCTGTAGCACTGCTGTTTCCTGGTTTTTCTCCTATCTCCCCAGAAGTCTTTCTTAAATAGGGATCCTTACCTGAGACAGAGTACAGAATATGGCCTTAGGAACTATTTACTCAATTCTCCCGAGGTCACATACGTAATTAGTACCATCCTAGGTATCCAGGAGAGAAGTTATATCATTACATGCAGTGGATGCTGTAGGGCACTGGAGGTTAATTTTCTCCATGTCTGAGAAAGGAGTGGCATCGCCTGCTCTCTTCATAAATTTCTTTTTTCTTCTCTCTCCACTCTGATCCCTTTATTCTTCTAATTTTAAACACTCTCCCTGGGTGACCTTTTGTAAGCCTTTGGGAGAAACTATCAATTATAATTTCATGGCTCTGAAAATGAAACTCAAAAGCACACCTCTTGTGCTAATGGCCACACCCAAGTTTCTGTTTGTCTGCTAGACAGCTCCCCTTAGATATCTCACAACTCTCTCAGATGCAACATTCAGAACAAACTCATCATCTTTCCCCCACACTTTCTTTTCCCCTGAACGGTATCATCATTTACCCAGATACCCAAACTGTATCCAGAAGTCATTTAGATTCTTGATTCCATCCGATCAGATCAGATCAGTCGCTCAGTCATGTCCGACTCTTTGCTACCCCATGAATCGCAGCATGCCAGGCTTCCCTGTCCATCACCATATATCTCCCCAATGCAGTTTTTCACTAAATTCCTTAGTACTTACTTCCTTAATAGCTTGTGATTTATTATCTTATTCTGAATGTAATTCAGGCCCATCATGCTTAGATTTAAATTAGGTAGAAGCTTCCTAAGGGTCTCCTTTTTTCAAAGTACCCTTCTTTCCTCCCTCCTAATAACCACAGAACTGTTAATGTATATTCAGATATGGTTATCCCTCTTCCTGCTTAAGTAATTTCAATGTCGTCCTTCAACCCGCAATGACTTTAATCTGTCAGATGTATTGCGAACTCCTTACCTTGTAAGCAAGGTTCTCTACAATTGACCTTTACCCCTTGTGTGATGTTTTTGTCTTCCCACATAGCATTTATCCCATCCATCTCATACACTTGCCCATTCTGGCCTTTCCCTGAGATACTTGTTCATTCTATCTATCTATCATCTATCTATATGTATAACACAAGATTTACTCTCTTAACAAACTTTAAAATGTACAATATGTTTTTATTGAGTTGTTGTTTTTCAGTCACTCAGTTGTGTCTGACTCTTTGTAGCCCCATGGACTGCTGCATGCCAGGCTTCTTTGTCCCTCACTATCTCCCAGAATTTGTTCAAACTCATGCCCATTGAGTTGATGGTGCCATCCAACCATCTTACCCTCTGTTGCCCCCTTCTTCTCCTGCCCTCAATCTTTCTCAGCATCAGGGTGTTTTCTAATGAGTCAGCTCTTCGCATCAGGTGACCAGAATATTGCAGCTTCAGCTTCAGCACCAGGTACTGTTTTGTATGGCAGATCTCTAGGGTTTATTCTTCTTGCTTGACTGAAACTTTAAGCTAGTTGACTAGTAACTCTCCCCAGACCCTGACAACCACCATTCCTTTTTTTTTTTTTTTTGACTGCACCACATAGCTTGCAGGATTCCAGTTCCCTGACCAGAGATTAAATCTGTGCCCTCAGCAGCAAAAGCATGGAGTCCTAACCACTGAACTGACAGGGAATTCCCACAATTTCATTCTTTGGTTCCATACATTTAGCTATTTTAGATACTTCATATAAATGCAATTAATCTTTATATAAACTGGACATTATATTAATATGTCCACTTTATATTAATCTTACTCTGTCCGGTTTATTTAACTAATCCATATTGTCATATATTGCTGAATTATTTTCTTTTTAAAGGTTGCATAGTATTCTATACTTTGCATATATTTCATTTTCTTTATTTTTCTGTTGATAGACAGGTTGTTTCCATGTCCTAGGACTGTTATGACTAATGCTGCAATGAACATGAGGATGCAGATATCATGAAGATGCAGATCAGATGAGATATTGATTTTGTTTCCTTCAAACATATACAGAGAGGTAGAGTTGCTGTATCACATGGCAGTTTTATTTTCAATTTTCTGAGGAACTTCCAAACTATTTTCTATAGATGTTGTACCAATTTAAATTGCAACCAACAGTGTACAACAGTTCCCTTTTTCTATTAATATGTATACTTGTAAGCCTTTAGTTTTCTTGTAGTATCTTTGACTTTGTTTTCGTTATTCAGTCCTAAGTCAAGTCTGATTTTTGCGACCCCATGGACTGCAGCACTCCAGGCTTCCCTGTCCTTCACTATGTCCCAGAGTTTGTTCAAAATCATTTCCACTGAGTCGATGATGCCACCCAACTGTTTCGTCCTCCGTTGTCTACTTCTCATTCTGCCTTCAATCTTTCTCAGCATCAGGATCTTTTCCAATGAGATGACTCTTCTCATCAGGTGGTCAAAGTATTGGAGCTGCAGCTTCAGCATCAGTTCTTCCAATGAATATTCAGGGCTGATTTCCTTTAGGATTGACTGGTTTGATTCCCTTGCTGTCCAAGAGATTCTCAAGAGTCTTCTCCAGCACCACAGTTTGAAAGCATCAATTCTTTGGCATGCAGCCATCTTTATGGTCCAACTCTCACATCCATACATGACTACTGAGAAAACCATAGCTATGACTATATGGACCTTTGTCACTGAAGTGATCTCTCTGCTTTTAAATATGCTGTCTAGGTTTGTCATAGCTATTTTTCCAAGGAGCAAGCATCTTTTAATTTCATGGCTGCAGTCACCATCCACAGTGATTTTGGAGCCCAGGAAAATAAAGTCTGTCACTATTTCCATTTTTTATTCATCTATTTGCCATGAAGTGATGGGACCAGATGGCATGATCTTAGCTTTTTGACTGTTGAGTTTTAAGCCAGCTTTTTTACTCTCCTCTTTCACTCTCATCAAGAGGTTTTTTGTTCCTTTTCTCTTTCTGCCATAAGGGTGGTGTCAGCTGCATATCTGAGGTTATTGATATTTCTCCTCTGCAATCTTGATTTAAGTTGTGCTTTATCTAGCCTGGCATTTCACATGATATACTCTGCATATAAGTTAAATAAGCAGAGTGAAAATATACAGCATTGATGTACTCCTTTCCCAATTTGGAACCAGTCCATTGTTCCACGTCTGATTCTAATGGTTGCTTCTTGACTTGCATACAGGTTTCTCAGGAGGCAGGTAAGGTGGTCTAGTATTCTCATCTCTTTAAGAATTTTCCATAGTTTGTTGTGATCCACACAAAGGCTTTAGCATAGTCAATGAAGCAGAAGTAGATGTTTTTCTGGAATTCTCTAGCTTTCTCTGTGATCCAATGGATGTTGCCAATTTGATCTCTGGTTCCTCTGCCTTTTCTAAATCCTGCTTGTACATCTGGAAGTTCTCAGTTCACACACTGTTGAAGCCTATCTTGAAGGATTTTGAGTATTACTTTGCTCACGTGTGAGATGAATGCAATTGTGCGGTAGTTTGAGCATTCTTTGGCATTGCCTTTCTTTGGGATTGGAATGAAAACTGACCTTTTCCGGTCCTGTTGTCACTGCTGAGTTTTCAAATTTGCTGGCATATTGAGTGCAGCACTTTCACAGCATCATCTTTTAGGATTTGAAATAGCTCAGCTGGAATTCCATCACCTCCACTAGCTTTGTTCCTAGTGATGCTTCTTAAGGCTCACATGACTTCACACTCCAGGATGTCTGGCTCTTGGTGAGTGATCAGACCATCATGGTTATCTGGGTCATTAAGACTTTTTTTTTTGTACAGTTCTTCTGTGTATTCTTTCCACCTCTTCTTAATATCTTCTGCTTCTGTAAGGTCCGTACCATAACTGTCCTTTATTGTGCTCATCTTTGCATGAAATGATCCCTTGGTATCTCTGATTTTCTTGAAGAGATCTCTAGTCTTTCCCATTCTATTGTTTTCCTCTATTTCTTTGCATTGGTCACTTAAGAAGGCTTTCTTATCTCTCCTTGCTATTCTTTGGAACTCTGAATTCAGATGGTTATATCTTTCCTTGTCTCCTCTGACTTTTGCTTCTCTTTTCTCAGCTATTTGTAAGGCCTCCTCTGACAGCCATTTTGCCTTTTTGCATTTCTTTTCCTTGGGGATAGTCTTGGTCACTGCCTCCTGTAAATGTTACGAACCTCTGTCCATAGTTCTTCAGGCACTCTGTCTATCAGATCTAATCCCTTGAATCCATTTGTCACTTCCACTGTATAGTCTTAAGTGACTTGATTTAGGTCATACCTGAATGGCCTAATGTTTTACCTACTTTCTATAATTTAAGCCTAGATTTTGCAATAAGGAGCTCATGATGTGAACCACAGTCAGCTGCTGGTCTTGTTTTTGCTGACTGTATAGAGCTTCTCCATCATTGACCGCAAAGAATATAATCAATCTGATTTTGGTATTAACCATCTGGTGATGTCCATGTGTAGAGTCATTTCTTCTGTTGTTGGAAGAGGGTGTTTGCTATGACCAGTATGTTCTCTTGGCAAAACTCTGCTAGCCTTTGCCCTGCTTCATTTTGTACTCCAAGGCCAAACTTGCTTGTTACTCTGGGTATCTCTTGACTTCCTACTTTTGCATTCCAGTCTCCTATAATGAAAAGGACAGCTTTTTTTGGTATTCATTCTAGAAGGTCTTGTAGGTCTTTGTAGAACCATTCAACTTCAGCTTCTTCAACGTTAGTCATTGGGGCACAGACTTGGATTACTGTGATATCGAATGGTTTGCCTTGGACTTGAACAGAGATCATTCTGTCGTTTTTGAGATTGCATCCAAGTACTGCATTTTGGACTCTTTTGTTGACTATGATGGCTACTTCATTTCTTCTAAGGGATTCTTGCCCACAGTAGTAGATATAAATGGTCATTTGAATTAAATTCACCCATTCCTGTCCACTTTAGTTCGCTGGTTCCTAAAATGTTGATGTTCACTCTTGCCATCTCCTGTTTGATCACTTTCAATTTACCTTGATTTATGGACCTAACATTCCATGTACCTATGCAATATTGTTCTTTACAGCATTAGACTTTACTTTCACCACCAGACATATCCACAACTGGGTGTTGTTTCTGCTTTGGAAGCCTCTTCATTATTTCTGGTGTTATTTCTCCACTCTTCTCCAGTAGCATATTGGGCATCTAGCAACCTGGGGAGTTCATCTTTCAGTGTCATCTTTTTGCCTTTTCATACTGCTTATGGGGTTCTCAAGGTAAGAATATATCTTGGTACCATCCAAAGCTACATGTATGACTCATGTGTTCTAGTGTTCTGGAAGTAAAGAATAGTCAGGCTAAGTATCTTAGCAGAATAAAGCATCTGATATTATGTTGCTATTCACCAGAAGGCACAGTAGAGGAAAAGGCAACACACACCCCTGTAGTGTAAATTAGTTCGTTCATTCCATTAATCTTTATTGAGAAACTATATAGAATCAGACACTGATCTAGGTGCTAAAAGACATATAGACAATCAATGAAAATGAACTATGCCTTCAAAAATATATGTGTAATCTAAAAAAAGGGTACAAATGAACTAGTCTACAAAACAAAAATAGAATAATAGAGATATGAAACAAACTTAAGGTTACCAGGAAATAAGGTCAGGGAGGAATAAATTAGGAGACCGGAACTGACTTATACACACTAATATAAAAAATAGGTAATAAGGAGCTACTATACAGCACAGGGAACTCCACTCACTGCTCTGTAATGACCTATATGGGGAAATAATCTAAACAAGAGTGGGTAAATGTATATGTATAAGTGACTCACTTTGCTGTATACCTGAAACTAACACAATATTGTAAATCAACTATACTCCAATTAAAAAAAGTTTCAGTCTTGGAAGGAGCTGCTGCATGTCACTTTCTACTTTTCATTGTAGGTCTTTATGCCTAAATCATGAAAGAGGTGTAGATCAAAGGCTAGTGGAGGGATCCTGGAAGACTCCAGTGAGGCAGTGACATTGGTCTTCAGAGATGGATGTGATGTGGAAATACAGGGCAGTGGGAGTGAACGCTGACAAGTCGCATTGACGCCACTAGTGGTTTCAAGAGTAGGTCAGATTGACTTAAATGAAGATAGTCAGAGAGAAAAGTGAAAAACAAATAGGAAAAACAAATTGGATCTTTAAGACTTAGATATGAATAAAATAGATGTAGTAGAGGATACAGTCTTGTAGTTTTTAGTTGTTGGCATTTTCCTCATTAGGAGAATGAAAGACCAGAGAGGGGAACCTGATATTTGTGCTCCAACTTTTGTTAGTGATGCTCTGAACCCTTCCTGTTTGGCCTAGCATTGGTTCATAATCCCCATTGTGGAACTGCTAGATGAATTTAATAATGCTTACCTTACCTCTCAGGGGTGTCATGGAATTATAAATGAATACATCCCAGCCAAAGCATTAATTGGGTGTTTCAGGTAAAAGGTGCTCAGTAAGTGAAAATGCTAATGCTATTATGAATTTTCCCCCTTCTCTGTCATCCTGGGAAGCAGAAATGATGTTTACATAGCAATGTGAAACTATCTTCTTCAGCACTGTAACCTTATGGGAGGATAAAAATATGCACAGTAATAACAATCAAGCTGAGTTTGAAGCCTTGAGGTACAGAGCCTGCCCACTGGATGGTTCCCTGGGGCAGGGAACTTGTAAACCCTCTTCTGATCTTCATCAATGGAAGAAATGGTTCTTAAAGAGATCAGTATTAAAGAGTAGTAAAGTGCCTGTTCTTGCAGACTGACAACACCACTGACAAGCCAATAGCATTAATTTTGTTTGTTGAGGATTTTCAGTAAACCATGGAAGACACAGCATCTTTTGATTTGGCACTTTTGTGGCCCTGCTAAAGTCTACCTGCCTGGTTATTTTCCTATGGAAATTCTCCAGTCAAATGCAGAGACATGAACCATTCACTTCCATCAGGAAAGACTGTCAGCATATATTCTCCATGTTTCTTGTATTTCTGCCTATCTTTTGAGTGAGAGACAGCTACAGCTTTCTTCAGAACTATCTTTTCAAGGATGTTTTTTAGCAAACAGCCTTAGAAAATACAGACAGCATCTCCCTTGATGGCAGAGAAAAGATTTCTTTCTTGACCAGGAAAATGAAATAACATCTCACTCGGGGGCAAAGATTGCGCATGTCTGCTAATACTGCGTTATGAAATTGGAGGTTTCCTAGGTTTGGGGGTTCCTCAGCTGTCTCACAAACACACTGTGTTGGCTGCATTCACCTGGGTCCCATAAGACTTGAGGGGCAAGGGAAGCTGAGGCAGACTTGAAGCTTAAGCTGTCTGCTGTATTTTGAGTAACAAAGTCTTTTGTCTCTGAACTGGGTTCCGTCAGCATCTATGAAGTTGTGGCAGACTCAATTATTGTTTTACAAGATCTCCTACTCTTCCCAGTTCTTGACGTCCTGTTTCTTATCCAAATAAAGAGCTTGAAATGCTCTCCCGTCTATTTTCTTTGTTTTCTTTTTTCCTTACAACCATGGGAGCTATGTGCTGCCTTAAATCAGTGCCTTGTTACAGCACCCTGGGCTAGGGAGTGCAGTAGCCTCCTGACTGCTTTCTTGCCTCTAGTCTGGCTCCACCCTTTGTGCTTATTCTACACTGTTGCCAGACTCTAGTCCCTAGAGCACAGCTTTGATTAAGCCTCTCCTTCACTCCTCAGCATCTAATGGTTCCCCATTGCAGAAATGAATTATAAACCCCTTAGATGGAGGAGCCTGGTGGGCTGCAGTCCACGGGATCGCGAAGAGTCGGACATGATTGAGCGCCTTCACTTTCACTTTTCACTTTCATGCACTGGAGAAGGAAATGGCAACCCACTCCAGTGTTCTTGCCTGGAGAATCCCAGGGACGGGGGAGCCTGGTGGGCTGCCATCTATGGGGTCGCACAGAGTCGGATAGGACTGAAGTGACTTAGCAGCAGCAGCAGTAGGCAAAATAAATACTTTCTAAAGTCGGGTTTCCGTGTCTGTCTCTGGTCCTCAACTTTCATTCTTCCTCCTCTTTTAGTGCTGCATCCTCTGACCATGCCAACAACCCATGGCAATCCCAACCTGCCGTTTTCTGCTTCGTATCTTTGTTCATATTTCTTTTGCCTGAAATATTCATTTTATTCTTCAGGTCTACTCTCACAATTCTTTCTTTTTCATCCATGCTTAAATGCTAACTTCCTCAAGAAGTTAACTTCCTCTCATTTTCCACCCTGCACCCTGACTAAAACGATAATTTCTTTCATTAAAAAAAAAAAATTAGTGAGAGTGAAAACCATAGTAGTTCTGTTTTTGTTTTTTGCTCACACCAGACAACATGTAGGGTCTTAGGTCCCATGTTCCCTGCCCTGGATGCATGGAGTTTTAACCACTGGAGTGCCAGGGAAGTCCCCAAACTGTAATTTTCTCATGACACTCTTCTCATTAGAATTTTGTGTTATAGTCACCAGTGTTTGTCTTATCTTGAGTTTAGGGCAAGGTCACATTGTCCTCTTCTTTGCATAACTTTGTCTTGCTTATTAGTGTCTTTTGATTAGACAATCAAGGACTGTTAGTTGAATTTTATTGAGTCCAGAGATGTGGGGAGCTTTGTTCAAAGCTGCAGGGCAAGTAAGGAAGAGCGCTTGAACCAAAATCTCTGTCTTCTGATTCTAAGCCCAGGAATCTGATTTTAAGCTAGGAATGTTTCATTTTGTGGGGTGCCTTATTTTGGCATTCTATGCCTTTAAGGAGTTGACAATTATATACTGGAGGTGAAATATCATATATGAAACGAGATGCCAGTCCAGGTTCGATGCACGATACTAGATGCTTGGGGCTGGTGCACTGGGACGACCCAGAGGGATGGTATGGGGAGGGAGAAGGGAGGTGGGTTCAGGATGGGAACACATGTATACCTGTGGCAGATTCATTTTGATATATGGCAAAACCAATACAATATTGTAAAATAAAATAAAATTAAATTAAAAAAAATCTAATCCAGAACTTTACTATCATATTTATTTTGATTCTACCTATAAATTCACAAATGAAAACCAATGGTGTAGACATTAATTGTGGACAAGTGTTGTGGGAGGAGTGACTTTCCACAGGTCTCTGTAACTGAGCTCTAGCCTGCTCATCGCTGGTAGCCAGGTTCTTGGAACACTGTCCTCCTTGCCTGTTGGGGAGCAGAGTAAAGCAGCTGACAAAACTGCCCCAGGACAAATCCACTGACATCCCAGTCTGTTTAGGAGCGGGGGAAGGAGACTGATTTCATCATATTGTTTTGCAGAAAGAAAGACATATGGTCTTTCCTTGGGCTGTGTCTTCCATGGAGATGAAGACTGCCTGACTCAGGGTCAGTCCTTCACCGCCTGCTGTCCCCAGCGGAGAGGTGATAATTCTCCCAAAGTGCAATGTTCCTGACCATCAGCATCTTTTGCAGTGGATGAAACAGTGAGCTGGTTCTCTGATGGTAACAGCCATTGGATGTTTGCCATAGGCTCATCCACAGACTGTTGGAGTGGCAAGAAACCATGGGTCTTGTCTAGCTCAAACCCCATCCTTTACGTATAAGGCAGCTGAGGTCCAGAGAGATCTCTTGACTCTGATATCTTCTCCATTCCTGTTCCAAGGCCATCATCTTCAAGGTGACCTTGAAAGGAGAGGGTGACATTGATTTGGGCCATCAAAGATAGAGAAATACCACAGAAATAGTCCAGGAATTCAGAGGGTGTGTGCTGCAGGTGGGCATGCCTCTTGCTAAGAAAAATGGACTGCATTCCCAGAAAAGACCACGATGTAGATCTTAAAACAGAGGTAATTCATAGAACTTGTAACCCAGATATGAGACCCTTTTTCAAAGAATAAATTAAGAAGCATTTCTTGCTCTCTGAACAAAAAGCTGGAAAGGGTAACAGGGTGAACATGAGGAACTGACCCTGCAGACTTATAAAAATTTCAGCACTACTTTGTGCCGTATTATGTTTATTAGGGAGAGTCTGGGGGAGCTTTTGTCCATGCCCCGAATCACAATGGGAGCAGTGGAATGTCTGTCATTAAAATTTGAAGGTAGATAAACAATAAATATTTCCAGGGATAATTACTTAGAGCTGGGGAAACCTCAGAGTGTTGGAAGTTCCAGCTCCTGTTGGATCCACGCCACAGATCAGGGTGTATTTATCTAAAGCTTATCTGAGTCATCTGAGCAGCAGAGGTAGGTACGATTTGGCAGACACTCTTCACATGGTTGTGTTTGAGAGGTTTAATAATAACAATTTAAAAAAAAACAAAAACCTTTCCTAAGGAGACATTTATTATTCGTACAAAGTCACCACTGGCAGAATCACTCTTCCCTGATCCCTCTGGCCAGCACTTCTACCCCATCAGTCCTCATTTACAAATTGCTACAAAACCAGCAAAGCCTGGTTTGCAAGATGAACATTTTTCCATGGAATTTGTTTTTTTTGGAGTGGAGGAGGAGATTCTGTATCCACTGGAATCTTTTAGCAACTGAACCAGAGACACAGCTGTTTATTCTTGAGTATTTCAAATTGTAGTTGTATTCATTAAATGTTCTTACATCCTTATGATATAGAAAACATATGGCAAAATGAAAGATCTCTACCAACCAAGAGACTCTGAGTTCAGAACCACTTCCGCCCCGCACCATCATCATATGGGGATTTAACCTTGAGCCAGTCACTTTAAAACCCGAGTCTGAGCTTTGCCATCTACCGAGTAAGACGATGGATCAGATAATCATTAAGATATTTTCCAGTACTAAAATACACACAGCTTCTGCCAGAGCTGGAATTTGCAGTTTACTTTGTAGATAGGGCAGTGGGATTGAATGGGACAGTCACCTTGCCTCTTTGGATATCAAGTTTAACAAAGCAAGAAATCTATGAAAGAGGTGGTTAAGTTACCACTCAGAAAAATTATTTATGTACTTTTTAGATATGTGGTCCAGAAGCAAAATCAAACTTTAGAATTAGACATTTCTGGAAGGCTTCATGAAAGAGAGGTGGGACTTACTAGAAGAAAGGAAAAAATGGTGGGTCTGGACAGCTTCAGCAAAGACACTGAGATGGGGACGTGGCAGGCTTGTGTGAACTTGATATACATCAAGGCAGCATGGCCTGAATTACAGGCTGAGTGTCTCTGCTGGTACTTCCACCATAGTTTTAAGTGGTACACCAACTGGGTCTTCAATAATGTAGAAACGTGTTATGAGACTTATTTTCTTTTCAATTCTCATTTAATCCATCTCATCTTGTCAGGGAGAAAGACTCATATTTGTGCTAATATATATTTAAGACCCTCAATAATTCCTTCCTACCTTTTTCTTTAACTAAATAAAGATTGAGTCTTAGGCTCAGAAACACTTTCAGCACCAATGCCTCTTAAATATAATAACTTTATCTTGTTCTTTATTTTGAAGTTTCTATTGAACTTCAAGCAATATAGTTTTTCCATTTAAACTTCTTTTAAAAAAATTTCCACAGCAAATGTTGTCATTTTGAATTAAAATACTAGGTAAATAACCATGCAGGTAGTATAGGGGTCCAGAAAAATCCAGAGTGTGACATGTAAATGGTGTCATTTAGGAACCCCCGAGGTACTTGTTAAAGAGCCTGGGCTCCTGGAACAAGTCAGGCCTGGGTTCTAACCCTTCCTTTGATGTTTACTAGCTTTGTGACATTGAGCCTGATCTTGAGGGTTCCATGGAGGAAGAAGAATGAAGAAGGATGATGATGGCTCCAGGAAAGCGTTTACAGGATTAGCTCATAAGGTGAAGAATCTGCCTACAATGCAGGGGATCCCGGTTCGATCTCTGGGTCTGGAATATCCTCTGGAGAAGGGAATGGAAACCCACTCTAGTATTCTGGCCTGGAGGATCCCATGGACAGAGGAGCCTGGTGGGCTATAGTCCATAGGGGCGCAAAGAGTTGGCCATGGCTGAGTGACTAACACTACTATACTGCAACATGATGTGAACACAGCTTTTTCCATGCTTGTCCTTGCCACAGGCTCTGCCCCTTTGGAAATAGATGCTTTCCCTTAGCCCCTGGCCCACCTACCTTCAGGGCTGGGCTGTTTTTATTCTCCTTTAGCGCCATTTGCTTTCAGTGAGGCCCCTGCATTCTACAGAAGGAAAGCTGTCTTAGCATGGGGAAAAGAACTGTGGACCTGAACCTGAGAGGCTAAACGCTGAACACAGAATCTGCTACTTACTGACTATTGATATTTCAGAAAAATTTTCCTTAGCCTCTCTGACTTTAACATTGATGTTAATAAAAGGGAGATGACTGTATCACTCTCCAGGGTTATTGTGAGAATGACATCAGTGCACAGGACCTTCCTGGCACACAGTAGGTCTTCAATAAATGGCTGCTACCTCTCCTCAGTCATGTATCATGTAGAACCTATCAGCTTATCTTGTTGGAGTGTTTGTCTATTTCATTAATGCTATGACATCACAAGAGTCGCAGACTTTCCTGTAGGCAGCTAAATTTCTCAGGCGAAGACTATAGACTGTTAAAAATGCTCAGCACGACTGGCCAAAAGGGTTTTTCAACAAATTGTTCTGCAACTTTGTCTGGCAGATTCTTGACATCGGCATGATCTTTACTCTACAGTTTTCCCCTTCTGACTCCTGACCTACAGGAAAAAAAAAACCTATGGAGACATCTAAATCTAAAGCTTTATATTATGTGCTATATGTAGCAATCTCACTTTCTGGATAGATTGCATATTCTCAGATCTTTTTCAGTTACAAGTGATAGAAATGGGATACAGTAGGATTAATGGAAACAGGGAACTTTTCAACCCCTGTAAATTAAAAAGAGGATGTATCTGAGTCATGACACTGGAAAATCTGGGGGATTGTTGGCTTTAGGCATGGCTAGATCCTGGTGCTCAATGATATTATCAGAATTGATGAGTAATACTAATGTGATCTTCAGAGAAGGCAATGGCACCCCACTCCAGTACTCTTGCCTGGAAAATCCCATGGGTGGAGGAGCCTGGTAGGCTGTAGTCCATGGGGTCGAGAAGAGTCGGACACGACTGAGTGCCTTCACTTTCACTTTTCACTTTTCACTTTCATGCATTGGAGAAGGAAATGGCAACCCACTCCAGTGTTCTTGCCTGGAGAATTCCAGGGACGGTGGAGCCTGGTGGGCTGCCATCTATGGGACTGAAGTGACTTAGCAGCAGCAGCAGCAATGTGATCTTACCCTTGATCATCTAAACAGGGTAGCAAATACCATGGTAGACATATGAAATATTAGAGTGTTAGCAACACTGCTGTGATTGCCTACCCTGTGGCATCATCATTCCTAGTCGATGACAATGGCTGGACATTCACCATGTCAACAGCTAGCTAGTCCATTGGATATGGTTAGAGATGTAGGATGGTTTATACTGTGAAGGAAAAATGGACAATCTGAAATCCCACAGGAACATCAAAATGCCAAGATATATTCCCATTTTTGTAAGAACATAAAATGCTATGATATTAGGGCTCAAAATGCCAAAAGGAACCAAGCTTTCTCCTTGGTTTTATGGGAGATACAATCAAGGCTCAGAGAAGCTAAGTGATTTTTCCCAAAATTGTATAGAAATCCAAAGATATATCTGGCTTTATAACTCAGACTTCCTGGGTCTCAGTTGAATATACCCTTTTCTTCTATATTTTGCTACACTTCTGGGTGGCTTAGCCTCCAGGTTGCTGAATCTGGCTGTCTCTCTTATTTAACCTAAATGCATCTGCTCAGGGCTTAGGCTCCTCTGAAAACGTTTATCCTGGCCCCAAGTGGACCTCTGCCCTGGGACACAAGCCAAGGCAAGACACGAGGAGTCAGCTAAGTGGGGCAGTGCTGACCAGACAGACCCAGGCAAAGGGAGAGCTGGAGGGCACAGGGCGCTCTGCAATGTTCTGAGACTTCTGTCTTTTCTAAGGAAAGGCCATGGGAACTGGTTTGCTGAGATGGTTCTGGCTTATGCTCCTTTTGCTTGCTTGAGGATTACTCTTCTCATTTACATTCTCAAAAGTGTCACCCATTAAGTAGTAACCCATTGGCAAGCCCATTGATTTCGACTCTTGCACTTCTGGACCCTGGCTCCTCTCTGCAAAAGTCTTAGTAGTTCAGACTCCCAGAGGTTTGCCTCTGTATACTTTTTGACTCCTGGTGTCAAGATTTGGAGGTTGATTTTTTCGAGAGAACTAGTACATTCTTTTAAATTATAGCTGAGGAAATCAAGGCTTAGAGACATTAGGTAACTTGCGTAAGATTGACCTTCAATTCCTTATTCCATAATCTTTACACTGGATCTTGCTGCCTATGCGTGTCCCTTGGGCCTTGATGACTCCCTCTGGCTAATCTTGGACTTGCCTCACATTTCGTGACTTCCTTGGTAGTGACAGGAGACACACCTGACTGTGTGTCCATTTTAACCCTTGGTCAGCACTGTGACTTGTGTATCTCTGGGTTTCTGGCTACCTGCTCACACATGGCTGCTATTTTTAAAGCAATGCCAGTGGGCTCAGATGTTCCAGTGAGCAGTATAGTGGCAAGTACATGCTTGCAATTGACGGTGGAGTCACACCATACGTGTGGTCAAGTTTCATTTTTTTTTCACCATTACTTTTAAAAATATTTATGTATTTATTTTATTTGGATGCACTGGGTCTTAGCTGTGGCATGTGGGATCTAGTTCCCTGACCAGGGAATGAACCCAAACTCCCTGCACTGGGAGTGTGCAGTCTTAACCACTGGACCACCAGGGAAGTCCCTGTGGTCAAGCTTTAAAATCAACACGTAAGTAGAAAATTTTACATAATAAAAATGACCCTAGAAAATACTGTAAATTGTCTATAATGTTCAAAAATAATTCCATTTCTTCCCTTATTGGGCACAGGCAGTTCGTCCTTGAGCATTGGAACAGATGTCCATTTCTTTGATTGAGCCCCAAGTGAAATGGTTGCCTTGTGTTTAGAAACCGTTAATACCAAAATAATACTGTGTCTTTAAGCAAAACAATCACGGTCATCTTGCTAAGATGCCCATGCTCAGAGAGGGCTACAGGGACAGACACTGCCTCAGGGACCAGCAGGCTAATGTCTCTCACCTCATGCTCACAGAGGGGCACGCTCTTGCTGGGGGGAATGGCAGGGACAGCTCTCAACTACTTAAATTCTTTCTCTTTCTCTGCCAAACACATGCCAATGAGTTAATGTATATTAATTATGCATATTGCATAAGTCTACTGTACATGATAGGTAATATGAAAAATCAAAGGTATTCAGGAGTCCATAGCGCTTTTGATGCTTGAGGTTAAGGCTCAAGAAGATACCCCAAGGATTCTTCCTTAGTTCTGTGTTTACTATGCTGCTGTCCATACGCTTTCTTTTTCCTTCTGTTTAGCTAACTTTCTCTAGTGAACTGCAAACCCTTTGTGCCTGAAACCATGTCCAAAGTGTTTCTCTTCTCTCCATACGTGTGCCATAATGCTGAACTCACATCCAATACATCATTGCTCTGTGATAGCCTTGTTGAAGGCATTTTGGGCATGGGCTTTGGATTTAGGCAGTCCTGGTTACAGATCCTCGCCCCCGACTCTTCCAGCTGTATGATCAACTCTCTAAGGTTTTATTCCCTCAGTTGAATAGATTAGATAGCCATACCTAGTTTTAAAGTTTTGTGGGCACTTAGACATGCTATGTCAGGATGCTTGAGATATGGTGGGGTTAAACAATTGTGCAGCGCTCAGATTACTATTGCTAATTGTGTTGGAAGAGCACGGTCTCTCCGGGTTCCCTCTTAGACAGTTTCTTAAGCCTCTGGACTAGAATCCCAAGACTCTGGGGCTCTGGTCCTCCTTTTGTCACTGATTACTCTCAGTAACTAAAACCTCACTAACTAGCTCAGGCGCCTCAGCAAACTCATTTGACTTCTTGGGGCCTCTCTTTCATCACTTGTCCAGAAGCACTGATAATTAGTCCAGTTTCTCCCTTCCTGGATTTTTGTTAGATGTTTCACATGAGAAAAAACATACACAAAAGTGTGTTGTGATTGGGAGGATGTGGGTCCACAGAAAAGCCTGGGTCTGAGGTCCAGCACACTGACCTCCAGCAAGTGAGCCCCTTTCCTCACCCCCACCCACCTCTGCAGGTTATTTGGAAACATTAAAGAGAGGATGAATGTGAAAGTAGGTTATAACTTCTGAAACAGTACGTTCATGTAAAGAACAATTGTGTCATTATTAATAAAAACATTAAATGCTCTCAAATACCAGGGCATTAGCAGCATCATCCCTCAAAGGAGAAATGACATCACGGGACTCCATGAACTGTTTAAAGATCCTTTTGGACTAATTTTGTCCTGGGAGGAGAGAGGGGTTTAGGAAGACCTCACTTTGGCTCCGTGGAGTCTCTCTGGGTTAGGAGTGATGTTTTCATTTTTGTTTGGTTTTGTTTTCTGAGGAGTTGGCAGCAGGTCTAATTAATGCCATCAAAAGCATGGCATTTAATTAACTAAATCACATGTTGAGCCTAATGATAACATATTTCAGCACCCAGCGGGCGATGATGGTCTCTCGGGCCATTTCTAAGGAGGCCTGTGATTTGATTAAGAGAAACTCTTCTCAGCTAAATCAGAGATCCCCTGAGAGCAGGCAGAGATGGCATAGCAAGAGTGCAAACTGGGCGACTTCTCTTATCTCCCAGACCGGCTTGGAGAAACCCAGGAACAAAGAAGAGAAATGGCAGAGAGCAACGGGGCCGCTAAACGGCCTCTTTGTCTTTTAAGAGAGTTGGTTAGAAATCCAGAGGCAAAGAGGAAAAAACGTTAAGTTTCTCAGTTGCCTATCCCGTGCCTTGGTTGTTCCAATTCCCGCTGGCAAACGGAGCAGGGAAAACAAAGCAAGACAGAGGAGGACCTCACAGGGGGCTGTCTGAAGCGATTGCCAAGTTGACAGTCCCTCCAAGCAGCCAAGTATGTGGACATGGGGGCCCTCTGCTGGACACTGGAGAATCTACAGTGATGCTTATCTGGGCGCTCACCCAGGGGGCAAGGAGCCTCTCTATCTGGAGTTGAACCTTTCGAGTAGAATTCTCAGGGTCTCATCAGTCACAGCAGAGCCCACCAAGTTGCCCCCAATAAATTGATTTTTAGGTCATTCTATGTCTTGGTTTCATCACTTCATGGGAAATAGATGGGGAAACAGTGGCTGACTTTATTTTTTGGGGCTCCAGAATCACTGCAAATGGTGATTGCAGCCATGAAATTAAAAGATGCTTACTCCTTGGAAGAAAAGTTATGACCAACTTAGATAGCATATTAAAAAACAGAGACATTACTTTGCCAACAAAGGTCCGTCTAGTCAAGGCTATGGTTTTTCCAGTGGTCATGTATGGATGTGAGAGTGGGACTGTGAAGAAAGCTGAGTGCTGAAGAATTGATGCTTTTGAACTGTGGTGTTGGAGAAGACTCTTTAGAGTCCCTTGGACTGTAAGGAGATCCAACCAGTCCATTCTAATGGAAATCAGTCCTGGGTGTTCATTGGAAGGACTGATGCTGAAGCTGAAACTCCAGTACTTTGGCCACCTCATGCGAAGAGTTGACTCATTGGAAAAGACCCTGATGCTGGGAGAGATTGCGGGCAGGAGGAGAAGGGGACGACAGAGGATGAGATGGCTGGATGGCATTACGGGCTCGATGGACATGAGTTTGAATGAACTTCAGGAGTTGGTGATGGATAGGGAATCGTGCTGCGATTCATGGGGTCACAAAGAGTCAGACATGACTGACTGAACTGAACTGAACTGATGTCTTGGTTTTTGCACATCTCACTGCTTTTCTATCCTATGTCCATTATGTTCACTGAGACACTCATATCGCTTTAAATTCCACCATGTGCAGTTCTTTTTCCTTTTGGCATCTTTGTAATACATTCAGTGAAATGACTTGTATATGGGATCCCAAACTACATCAAGGTGGGTCATCTAATTTAAGCACTACTTTTAGAGAAATTTAATTATAGAGAAGAGTCAAAGAGAGACTTAGGGAGGTGGAGTGACCTAACCAAAGTGACCCAGAACATCAGTGGTGAGACTGCCTGACTTCCATCTCCTCCCCTTTTTCTTGAGGTGCTGTCTCCTGCTCTGTACCTCATGGTGTGTGTGAGGGGTTATGGGGAACTTCAGAGGAAGACGGTATATCCAGAGGGCTCAGGTTCTGGAGATAGAGGTTCTGGGTTTGAATCCTTGCTTTGCCTTGTGTTAGCTGTGTGACATTGGGCAAGGCACCTGACCTCTTGGTGCCTCAGTGTCCTCATCCAATAGGGTGGCTGTCGGGTTGAATAATGTAAAGCAGGCAAAGCGCTCAGTACAGAGTTTGGCACATAGCAGGTACTCCATGATTCTTGTCATTACTTCTGCTGTGACTGCTCAGTAGTATTGGTTGGAAGAGGTTATCTGGGGTTTTATAAGGGAACTACCATTTTAGGTACTAAGGGATAGCCTAGTTTCTTTTTTTAAATAAGAACCATGAAAGGCTGCCTTCCTCCCAATGTAGGGACATTCTTGGTGGAGTTTTAGGAAAATTATATGTGTGACTGAGGTTCCTTGAGAGAACAGTGGGGTTGAGGATGAGACTGGAAAGGCAGGTTGATCCTGTGGCTTCCAATGGTGGGAGCTTGGCTGTTTCCTGCAGCTGGTGGGGAGATGTGGCTGATTCCAGAGCAGGGCAATTTTCCATGTCTCTTGAAAGACTTCTTTCTCGTGCTCCTCTGATGTGAAGGCTATCAGGAGCCCGAATGACGGCTGCCCCCGTCATGTGTGCATGTGGTCACATGTACAGGAACACACCCGCTACCAGGGGGAATTCAGTATTCCAATAACCTTGAGGTTGTCGCCAAGGAAGCTGGAGTCACTTGCAGCCACGTCAGAATGAGGAACGAGCTGGGCCGTCATGGTTGGCTGCTGGCAGGCACTTGTCACTTCCAGATTGAGTGGCTGTTCCCTTGTATGGAAATCTCTGATGTGGGTGCAAAGATGCTGAGGATGCTCAGATGGGGAGGAAAGGGGGCAAGAGGCTGCTTGTGTACAGAGAGAGGAGAAAGACTCCTTCCTGAAACTGCTTTCAGGCTTGTCCCCAGGAAAGTGGCAGTCAGGCACTTGAGCAGAGGTTGCCTCTGCCTTCTCACTCCTGTTGCTGACTCCAGTTAACTGGATCCCTACCTCTTTCCTTTGCTTGGTATTTTATTTCCTGGATTTTGCCAGTTCTTATTTGCTGGAATGAGCAGATATGTGGCTGAGAGGAAACAGGGAGAAGTCTGATGGACGTTGCATATGAAATGGAATTTGGTTTTTGGGTGGTGCAGTCCCCAGTACCCCCACCAGGGCTCAATGGGATGAGTCCTGGTGGCCCTCTTGGTTAGAGCTGGCAAACTGGCAGCCCTGCAGGCTACTTGAGGGTGGTTTTGGCTTGGCACCAGAGTGCATTTTTTTCAGTATTTAGAATGAGATGGCAAGATTTTAAAGTTGAGTTTTTTGATATAAAAATAGGGATTCCAGCTCCTCTTGAAAACCAGGCCATTTGGTGACACTGGTCTGCATTTACCCTTGGCACCAGTCTGCAAGGAATAGATAGATTCTGTCCTGCTCTAAATAGGGCAAGACTTCTTGAGTTCCCCACCATCCCCACAGGTCCCTTGACCATTAACTTGACTGGACTGGCCCTGTCAGCGTGAGTTTGTAAGCCCCAATGTGGGCCAACCTCTTCTTTTTAAAAGCTAAAGCACAGGTTCAGAGAGGGACTGTGATTCACCGAAGGTCACACGGCTTCCCCCACGAGCAGAGTAGGTTTCCCTTTTCATGATATGATTTGAAGGGTAGTAGAAAATACTTTTTTTTCTCACTTCCTTGTAAAAAATCGACCTCCCATCCTTGCCATCTGTTCCATAGAAGCCTGCAGTGGGTCCAGGGAAGAAATATTCAGCCATATTGCATATCTGGCCTCCTTTACATCTCACCCCATATCTTCTGCTGCTTCTACTTGCTGGCACAGTCAACTTCACTGTGCCTCTCAGGCTCAAGTAGGAGGATGGTGTCACCTCTGGAGCTGGGTAGTAGAGTCAGAGGCCTGGAATCCTCAGCTCTAGTCTGAGCCTGAGTCTCCTCATCTGGCAGAAGGAGGTCATACCCTCGGGAGGTTTTTGTGAAAATGAAAACAAAGTGCAGGATGTGACTTGCATAGTAGTAATCACACTGGCAAAAAAAAAAAAAAAAAAAGAATAGTAACCAACATTGTAACTTATTATTCTAGACAGACTCAGAGCTGAAGGTGCCCCAGGAGATCGTATTGTCCAACCGGCTCATTTTTATGGTTAGCGCTCTAACACGTGCTCACGGGAAAAATCAAAGGGTGGAGAAGAATGTAAAGTACCGTGTAAAAGGCTTTCTCTCTTTCATCACCTACATCTCAGTCTCATTTCCCCAGAGGCAACCACCGTTTGCTTTCTTGTGTATCTTTCCAGAAATTTTATTTGCATACACCTCATAGATAACTTGCCTTCCATATTTTGACACAAATGCAATCAGACTACTCATGCTGTTCAGATACCTGCATTTTTATTTAGCAGTATGTAGTAGATCTCTTTTCATGTCAGTGCATACGGATATCTTTTTTTTTTTCTTTTCATTTTCAGTGGCTGCTTTTTCACAGGAAAATTATACAATAGCTCATGGGTCAAGAAACTTATTCTGTGAAGAGCCAGTATTTTAGGCTCTGTGGGTCATAGGGTCTCTGTACTATTTCCTCCTCCTCTTCCTTCTTCTTCTGACAATGTTTTCGAAACAGGAAGACTATTCACAGCTCACAAGCCATCCCCAAACAGACCACGGCCAGATTTCAGTTCAGTTCAGTTCAGTTGCTCAGTCGTGTCCGACTCTTTGCGACCCCATGAATCGCAGCACGCCAGGCCTCCCTGTCCATCACCAACTCCCGGAGTTCACTTAGACTCACGTCCATTGAGTCAGTGATGCCATCCAGACATCTCATCCTCTGTCGTCCCCTTCTCCTCCTGCCCCCAATCCCTCCCAGCATCAGAGTCTTTTCCAATGAGTCAGCTCTTCACATGAGGTGGCCAAAGTACTGGAGTTTCAGCTTCAGCATCATTCCTTCCAAAGAAATCCCAGGGCTGATCTCCTTCAGAATGGACTGGTTGGATCTCCTTGCAATCCAAGGGACTCTCAAGAGTCTTCTCCAACACCACAGTTCAAAAGCATCAATTCTTCGGCGCTCAGCTTTCTTCACAGTCCAACTCTCACATCCATACATGACCACAGGAAAAACCATAGCCTTGACTAGACGGACCTTTGTTGGCAAAGTAATGTCTCTGCTTTTGAATATGCTATCTAGGTTGGTCATAACTTTCCTTCCAAGGAGTAAGTGTCTTTTAATTTCATGGCTGCAGTCACCATCTGCAGTGATTTTGGAGCCCCCCAAAATAAAGTCTGACACTGTTTCCCCTGTTTCCCCATCTATTTCCCATGAAGTGATGGGACTGGATGCCATGATCTTAGTTTTCTGAATGTTGAGCTTTAAGCCAACTTTTTCACTCTTCACTTTCACTTTCATCAAGAGGCTTTTTAGTTCCTCTTCACTTTCTGCCATAAGGGTGGTGTCATCTGCATATCTGAGGTTATTGATATTTCTCCAGGCAATCTTGATTCCAGCTTGTGTTTCTTCCAGTCCAGTGTTTCTCATGATGTACTCTGCATATTTAGTCGGTCCCTTGGATGCACATTTATGCAGTCCCTTGGATGGCCACATAGGCTTCTACTTTCAACAAGGCTGCAATGGATGTCTTTGTGCTACATCTTTCAGCGGTTGTTGACTTTATTTGGAGGATGAATTCATCAGAGTGCAACTGCTGGGATGTACTTTTGAGTTATGACAGATATTGTCCCAGCCTCCTCATTTTAAAGATAGTTTCAGAAATCCAGTGAAAGTCCAGAGCCCCCAGCATATCAGTGGCAGAAGATGGACTTGAAATGACTTCCCCAGCCCTTAACCACGGTACTGTCCCCCATAGTTCAGGCCCTGTCCCTGGCTGAGACCTCACATGGAACTTGTTTTGGGACATGGAATCAGAAAGATCCAGGTTCCCTCAAGCCACAGAGCAGGATTACAGCAACCAGGAACCTGAATGTTCTCAGATCCTCTCTCCTTTCTGCTTCTTATTTCTGCTCTAGGCATCCTTGTTCCTGCTTTAGATCCACTGTTTTCTGTGATGAGGGGCTGTGATCACAGTTATGCTGTAAGGACTGCCAGCAGCTCCAAAGTCAATTTGTAGCATCACTGTGGCCAAAAGAAAAGAAGCATGTATCACAAAGAAGGCTTTGGGCTTCAAGTAACAGTAAATTCAGGCACAAATTAATGTAAATAAAAAGGGAATTTATTATGCCACATAATAGGTATTCTGGTCAACACACAGTCAGTGTGTGGTGAGTCCTCATGGACCCTGGGTCTTCCCATTTCCTGTTTTTATCCTCAGTGTTGGCTTCATCTTTTTTTTCTTTAGATTGAAGTATAATGGTTACACAATAAAATTATAGTTGTACGGTATAGTGATTAATAATTTGTAAAATCTTGTACTCCATTTATAGTTATTATAAAACAACTGTATTCCCTGTGTGGTATCCTGGTAGTTAATTTTACACCTAATAGTTTGTTTCTCTTACTTCTATACCCCTATTTTGCCTCTCTCCCCTTTCCTCTTCCTACTGGTAATTGCTGTTTTGTTCCCTATATCTGTGATTTTTTTTTTTAACAGTCACTAGTTTGTTGCATATTTTAGATTCCACACATTACTTATATCACACATTATTTATCTTTCTCCTTCTGACTTATTTCATTAATATCCTTCAAGTCTATCTGTGTTGTTACAAATTGCAATATTTTTTTTAATGGCTAATATTCCATTGTATGGCTTCTAGGTGGCTCAGTGGTAAAGAATCTTCCTGCTAGTACAGGAGATGTAGGTTCCATACCTGGGCTGGGAAGATCCCCTGGAGGAGGAAATGGCAACCCACTCCAGTATTCTTGCCTGAAAAATTCTACGGACAGAGGAGGACACAACTGAGTGACTAAGCACATTCCATTGTGTGTGTGTGTGTATGTGTGTGACGTCTTTATCCATTGATCTGTTCATGGACACTTAGGTTGCTTCCATATCACTAGAGTGCATGTGTCTTTTCAAATTAGTGTTGTTTTTTTTTTTTTTCCCAGATATACGTCTAGAAGTGAAATTGCTGGATCATATGATAGTTCTATTTTTAGTTTTTTGAGGACCCTCCACACTGTTTCCCACAGCGGTGGTACCAGTTTACATCCCCACCAACAGTGTACTGGAGTTTAGTGTTGGCTTTATCTTTAAACCATTTGTAGGGTGTTTGGATGAGGTCCCAGTGTCACATGCAGACCCAACAACAGTCTGTGGCTTCCTAGACATATACTTAACACTCTTCCTCCCATTGGCCGGAGCTGGGTCACATGGCAGACATGGACTCAATTACTGATCAGAGGGATGAAATTACTGTTATTGGCCTAGAAAAATTATCTGGTGTTGAATGGATTTAGGACATTTACCATGCTATCTATTATAAAGAAATTTTCTTTCAAATTAGGTCTAGAAAATTACAGAGAAGGATTTGGATTGGCTTGTCTTGGGTCATATGTCTATCTCATGATTCAATCCCTGTGGTCAATAAGATGGGACATTAGAGTTGCCAAGCTTGGATGAGTTAGCTACTCCTTGACTGATTTGCTCCAGTATAAGAATGGTGCCCATTTTGAGAAGGGGCAGAAGATAAGGAGAATGTGCTTCCTTCTAATAAGGGCACCCTGGTGAGTCTACCACATCTTTCAGGAGGTCCCAGGTCTTAGGAGGCAGCCTAAGGAGAGGAGGAGCACTGAACTTGAGTCAGGCTTCTTGGCTGAACACTGGGGCTGTGTGGTCCACTGCACTCGATTTGCTGTGTCTGTACCTGAGTCTGTCCAGTGTGGGGGTCATTGTGCCTAGGCAGGCTGTTCACAGGTGCCTTGCAAGGGTAAATGAGAATATGGTGAAAAGAAAGCAGGTGAGCCTTCAGATGCTATAACTTAAGTGAGGGATCCTGGCTGGCCCCGGGATGTCTCTGGGTAACAAGGAGAGGGGCTCTTTCTCTCGTGGCTCAGTGAACTCATAAACCACTGTTGTGGGGAAGGGGTAGACTTGGAGGGGAAGAGGGATGGCGGAGGCGCTGAGGCAGAGATGGAGCTGCAGAGCGAGGCTTCCCTCAGTCTCGGTTGACCCTGCTCACCTCTCCAGAGACCCTGCAGAGCCGCTCCTGCCTTGTTTCTTTGTTTTTGTCTCCTTCTGACATCTTTTTATTTGGGTTCCTGAGTGAGTAGAGTGCCAGTTGCCAACAGATTGCTCCCTTGTCCTTTCTTTTTAATGATTGCTTTGTTAGAATTGAAAAGATTTATTCAACCAAACTTTGCTTTTGACCTTTTGGCTTTCTGCTAATAAGTTTTATTTTAAGCTTCAAAGGTTCCTTCTCTTTTGCATCTTTAGAATGTATTTGAGACATAACTGCAGAATTCAAACAGTTCTACTGTACATTCACTTCATTCATGCCTTCATCCCATTCATTTATTCAGCAAATATTAATGATGATCTGTGCCAGGTTTTAGACATAGAAGAAGGAGAAAACAGACATGGTTCCTACCATGTGGAGCTTATGTTCTAGTGATATAGTGAGCAGTAGGCCACTGTGACTCCTCTTCTCCCTGACAAGGCACTCATTGCCTTACCTGGAGACGTGGGCAAGCCTTTTGGAGCCAGCGTCCAAGAAAGGGCAGGTGAGAAAATACTGTGTTGTTCACTCATCAAGTCATGTCTGACTCTTTGTGACCCTATGAACTGCAGTACATCAGGCTTCTCTGTCCTTCACTATCTCCCTGAGTTTACTCAAATTCATGTCCAATGAGTCAGTGATGCTATCCAACTTCATCCTATGGCACCCTCTTCTCCTTTGGCCCTCAATCTTTTCCAGCATCAGGATCTTTTCCAATGAGTCAGCTCTTCGCAATAGGTGGCTCTTGGAGTGTATTGGAGCTTCAGCTTCAGCATGAGTCTGTCCAATGAGAAAAGATTTATGACTAAGAAAGCAACTTCTTTCTAAGAAAGAAACGTGGTCTCAATGTTTCTTCCCTACAAAGGTTTCAAGTAGAATGGCAGCCATCCTAATTCTACCACCTGCTGGCTGCATTACCATGAGTAAAACCGTTCCCCTCCCTTAGACTTAGTTTACCCACTTGCAAAATAGAGACCACAGAGCTTTCTCATAAGGTCACTGGGAAGATTAAATTAGGTCATCCAAGGAAGGCTATGCATCGCATAGGCACAGGCTCAGGCTGGCTCATTCGCGTCCTGGCTGTGGCTCTCACAGTGTGATCCTGAGCAATCTGGTTTACCTCCCCTGTGTCTCAGTTTCCTGATCTGAAAAATGGGACTAGGAATCATTTTTACCTGATAGGATTGTTGCAGAGATTAAGTGAATCAGGTACAATCATTGGCCCACACCCAGCCTCTAGCAGTGCTCAACAAAATTCGTTATACCTACCTAAAAGTGTTTTTCACCCAATAATACTATTGTGTAACTTGTAAGACATTCTAATGGTATTTGTTTATTTTGCTTTTTGGAAAAGGAGCATCAGTAGAAGGTCCTCACTCATAGCTAGGTCTTTTTCAGCCCTGCCTTCAGGACACAGATCTGCTGTCACTCTGGGTTCATCAATCACTGGGCCTGTTACAATTGAGCCTTCAGTTCCCATGTTAAGTGCGATCTGTGCAGGCAGAGACACGCGACTGATGTTAGGCAGAACAAGATGTGGGAAAGGCTTTCCCACAGCTTGCTTGGAGAAAACACATGCATGTATGACTAAAAATAACAATAAGACACCTTGGAGTGGTCCAGTGGAGGGTAACAAAGGATGCTGAGATTGGAAAGAAATGTATGATGTCATAAACTCATTCCAACAGTTACCACTGCTAAGGTTGAGTTTGGGTAAATTGCTAGACCTTTCTGTGCTCCTGCTTTCTCAGGTGTTGAGAGAGAGGGAAAGAACGAATCATATTTTATTAGAGATCCCAAATTGGTGCCCACAGATGGGCTTTGTTTGGCTGATAAAATTTTGACTTAGTTGTCAACACTTAAAACTTCAGCGATTTCCTAAGAAACTAGGTATCAGAGCTGCTGGCACTAAGTAGATGGAGTTGAGTAGCAACCTTCCACCTTTAGGTGATGAATGTTTTCCTGGCCCTTCACTCCCAATAGACTATTTTCTATTTGCTCACCCACTTGTTTCACTAAGGTTTGCTGCCTGGATCTTGAGAGTCTGTGACATGTTGAACAGGTGATCTCCTCAGTATCTTTTTATTTTCTCATGAGAGTACTAAGTAGGGCAAAAATTACTATATCCTTTTACCTGGAGAGGAAATAGTGAGTGTCAGAGAGATTGCTGTTTGAATACAAGATGAAGGGCATTGGTAGGGCTTGAAAATAGACCTCACCTCCTCATTTATTAGTTTCCTCTCAGCTGTTTGATCCTTTCTCTTGAACACATGACATTCTATTCACACTTCTGACGATGATGATGTTATTAATAATAATAATATTGTTCAGAATGTAGTGTGTCTTCATTACCTTCTGTCACCTAATTATTTTGAGCTGTTGGTGTCAATAGCCTCATTTTGTAGAAGAGTAGATAGAAGTTCATGCTGCTGCTGCTGCTGCTAAGTCGCTTCAGTTGTGTCCGACTCTGTGCGACCCCATAGACGGCAGCTCACCAGGCTCCCCCATCCCTGGAATTCTCCAGGTGAGAACACTGGAGTGGGTTGCCATTTCCTTCTCCAATGCATGAAAGTGAAAAGTGAAAGTGAAGTTGTTCAGTTGTGTCCAACTCTTCGCGACCCCATGGACTGCAGCCTACCAGGCTCCTCTGCCCATGGATTTTCCAGGCAAGAGAACTGGAGTGGGGTGCCATTGCCTTCTCTGACAGAGGTTCATAGAAGCCAGTAATCTGTTTGTGGCTACATACTTATGAAGCAGAGAAGCCAACATTCGAACTCAGGTCTATCTGACACTAAATCCCCTGTTTTGAACCACATGAGTCACACACACACACACACAGTTGCAAAGCCAGGGCCAACCATTTGTTCCATTAAATAACAGTGATATGTGAAGTTTAGGGGGATTAATTTTTCACCTGCAATAGATGCTCATTTCCCATGCTTTTAGTGTGAGATGCTCTGAATACACAAATCATGAAATGTGAAGTTCTTAGCAATACACTCGCCAAAGAGGAGTGAGAAGCCTCCAGAGAGGTCAGGGGGTATCGTCGTTATGAGGAAGGAGGCTGTGGCTGTCAGGCTGGATATGGCAGCGTAGTGACATGACTCTCAGTGTCAGGCAGAGGTGAAGGCACAGCCTGGCTGAGCTCCCTTCCCGGAAGGAAGGCGTGCTTCCTGAGGCGTGCTCCTGGCGCAGTTTGACTCAGCGGTCTCCCGTGAGATCCTCTGGCCTCGTTTGTCTTGACATCACACATTTATAGGATATTAGGTTGGAAGACACAATAGAGGTCACCAGGACCCATTTTTTCTGCTGGTATCTTTTCTGTAAACATTCAGCTTCAAAAGAAGGAACAAGTTAACTAAATTACTATAAATTCATATGGTATAGTAAGGAGTGCACTATATGTTTCTGCTGCTGTTGTTTTCTCAAATTATCAGGCCCAGCACAGTTGCCAAAGTTGTATGTGTTGTTAGCCACTGGCACACACTGGTAGCCCATCCTGAGTTTGTGGTTCATTAAAATTGTTAGGTCTCTTTTTTTTTTTTTTTTTGTGGGATCAGGTGTCAAGCCCATCTTTGGATATAGGTTATCTGGGTTCATATCTAGATATTGTTTTTTAATTTTTTTTAATAGTTGATTTACAATGTTGTATTAACTTCTGGTATACAGCAGTGTGATTCAATTACACACATATATATTCTTTATATATATATATATTTTTTTTCAGACTCAAATAATGTGTACCTTCCTTTTTATTCCTCAGTTTTTTTCTTCTGTCAATTGGGATGATAGTTGTGGTCATCTCAAAAGAATTGCTGAGAGAATTAAGTGATTTGATACATATTAAGCACTTAGAACAGTGCCTGATGCATGATAAGCTTTGAATAAATGTTACTTTCATCATCAAGATCAATATTTTTTACATATACAATTGAGCACTTTTTAAAAAAACCTTCCTTCACTAGTACCTTCCTTCACTAATTCTGAATGCCATTGGTACTATGTTCTTAATACTGCTCCCTAAAGCTTTTTTACTCAAAGTGTGGGCTAGAGACCAGTAGCATAAACATCACTTGATAGGTGGTTAGGAATCTCAGACCCCACTCTGCTGCTGCTGCTGCTGCTAAGTTGCTTCAGTCGTGTCCGACTCTGTGCGACCCCATAGACGGCAGCCCACCAGGCTCCCCCGTCCCTGGGATTCTCCAGGCAAGAACACTGGAGTGGGTTGCCATTTCCTTCTCCAACTCATGAAAGTGAAAAGTGAAAGTGAAGTTGCTCAGTTGTGTCCAGCTCTTCCTGACCCCCTGGACTGCAGCCCACCAGGCTCCTCCATCCATGGGATTTTCCAGGCAAGAGTACTGGAGTGGGTCATTGCCTTCTCCCCACTCTAGACCTACTGAATCAGAATCTGCTTGTTAGCAAGGTCACAGGTGATTTTTGTGTCCATTAAATTTGAGAAGCTCTATTCTGGCCCATCTGTTGATTCTGGATCATTGGTTTCAGCTGGGATGAAGCATGCCTCCCAGCTCTTATGGGGAAGATACTCCATTTTGCACTCTTAACATTAACATATAAGCTGGCGCTGTAGCCCAAAAAAAACAGGCAATGCTTCCAGGAGCCAACTGGACTGGGAGGAGATTCAGAGGTGAGTTTTTACTGCTAGAATTTGAAGTCAGCTTGAACAGGTTTGGATTTTACTCTATCACTTTGTGTGTGTGTGTGACAAACTGCTTACCTTGAAGGTTTGCTGTGCAGATGCAGTGAGGTGACCCTGTGACGCATTTGGTACATAGTCTGACACATAAAATACTGGCTTGCTCTCTTCTTTCCACCAGTCACATGATTCACATGCAAAGGGTAAGCCATTCCTTGAAGGAAGAAGTCTTTGACCTAACGGGAAAATTTGCTTCAAACAGCTTGGGAAGTTGCAGTTCGTTTGAAAGCTACAGCAAATGCCTCACAGTGGCGTAAGTGCCACTGCTTATTTCTCTGGCTGTGTGTTTGTGAATATAAATTGTATTTGACTAGAAAACTGTAAATGGAAGCATAGTGTAATTAAGAAATAAAGAAAGGGTACTGGTATATAAATTCGAATTAAATACCACTGGTGTGCATTATATATGTACAAGAGTTTGTATTGTGGTTGAAGTTCAGAAGAGGACAATGTTGAGGTTGCTGATTAATTTTGATACTAATTAAAATGCACCAATAAGAGAGGAAGTGATGACTTTTTGTGATCAATAGCTAAAAAATGTTAATCTTGGACTCACCCCAAGGCAGCTCAGGGGACGCTGTAAAACTAGCCCTTTTTTTTCCTCTGTAGTGTAGTGGTTCAGAGCCTGACTGTAGTCAAGGTGCCTGGGGTCAAATGCCACCTGCTGCCACTTAGCGCTGTGACTGAGCAAGTTACCCCACGTTTCGTACAGGCCTCGATCTCCTCAATGGTAAAATGTGGAAGATAATGATATTAGAGGGCTGCGTTCCAGAGGGCCACGTATGCTTCAAAACTCACATATTTCAAAATCAATTTTCTCATAAAACTGACAGAAGAGAGGAGGAGGATTTCTGACTGTGATACTGTGATTTATAATAAGAAATACACATGTGGTCTTCATCCCATTTCTGTCTCAGGGTTCCTAAAACTCTTGGAATTTGGAGGAGAGCAGACATAGGTATCTTTTGTTAAGTGAATGGATGGACTTTAGGACACCATCTAAGGATTGGAGTGAACCATGTGATTAGAGAGTTGGAGATTTCAGTTCCAGCTGCCCAATTTCTGGGGAGGGAAGAGGGTCTGGAGATTGAACCGATGACCAGCAGGCAATGATTTAGTCAGCTGTACCTATGTAATGCTGCTGCTGCTGCTGCTAAGTTGCTTCAGTCATGTCCAACTCTGTGCGACCCCATAGACGGCAGCCCACCAGGTTCCACCATCCCTGGGATTCTCCAGGCAAGAACACTGGAGTGGGTTGCCATTTCCTTCTCCAATGCATGAAAGTGAAAAGTGAAAGTGAAGTTGCTCAGTCGTGTCCGACTCTTAGCAACCCCATGGACTGCAGCCTACCAGGCTCCTCCATCCATGGGATTTTGCAGGCAAGAGTACTGGAGTACTCTTGTAATGAAGCCTCCATAAAAACCCCAATGAGAGGGTTCAGAGAGCTTTGGGCCTGCTGAACCCATGAAGTTTTGGGAGAATGGCATGCTGAAGCTTTAAGAAATACTATAAACATCATCTATAAATCTTTCAATTCATAATCTTTAAAACTGTGTAATATTTGGCCAACATGGAAGGAGTGAGGGCTGACATTAAGTTCTGTGCAAAAAGTGAGCTTTTACCTTTTTATCACAGTATTTTGAATTTGTCTAAAATTGGTAGGATTGTAAGAAGTAAGTGACATTGTGCAAATGAAATACTTTCCATTGTGTCTTGCCCATAATCTTAGCAACTACTTACTGACAAGTGCCAGGCACTAAATGCTTCACATCTATCATCTCCTCTACTTTTCTCAACTTCCTAATGAGATAGGTATATTAGTTACATACTACTATGTAATAAACTATCCCCAAACTTAGATTTTGTAGTCTCTCACGGTTTCTGAAGTTTGGGAAATCAGGAGGGCTTAGCTGGGTGGTCCTGGCTGAGGGTCTTTCAAAGGGTTGTGGGCTTGGCTGTTGCTTGGGGCTGTTGTCATCTTGAGGCTCAGCTGGGGCTGGAGAATCTACTTCTGAGATGCCCATGTGGTCTTAGTCTTCACTGACTGTGGACAGGAGGCTGCAGTTTCTCACTTAATTGGCTCATAAAATGGCAGTTGACTTCTTCCAGATCCAAAGATCTGAGAGAGAGGACATGAGAGAGCGTCCAAGGTGGAGGCCATGTTCTCTCACACCCCAGTCTCTGAAGTGAATCCCATCACATCTGCCGTGTTGTGGTCACACAGACCAACACGTCAGGAGACGCTCCAAGGGTTTGAACTCTAGGAGGCAGGCTGTCAGTCTGTTTGGGCTACTATAATTAAAAGCACTGTAAGCTAAGTGCTTAAAACAACAGACATTTATTTCTTAGTTTTGGAAGTACCAGCAGATATGGTAAGGCCCCACTTCCTGGTTCAAAGATGGCTGTCTTCTCGCTGTGTCCTCACATGGCAGAACGGCAAGGGAGCTCTCCAGGGCCTCTGCCGTAAGGGCATCAGTCCTGTTCATGAGGGCTCCAGCCTCATGACCTCATCGCCTCTCAAAGGCCTGTCTCTTAATACTGTCACATTGGGGATTAAGCCTCAACAAACAAATTTTAGGGAGACAGAAATTCAGGCCATAGCACAGCTATTAGGGAGCCACTTTGGTGGATCACATTATTACCCCTCTTTGAAAGTGAGAAAACTTTGGAAAGTGAGGCAGAGAGCTTATGCAGGTAATCCAAGGGTGCATATTAATACATTAACAAACCAACCAACCAACCAAGTTTCAAATTTAGGCTGTTCAGTGGCAGCTCCCACATTTCAACCACAGCACTATTCTATCTGCAGGGTAAGTGGCCTATCACCATGAGCCACGCTTGCTGTCTCACTTCCAACAACCAGTCTGCAAATCCATGACTCACTCTAGGCTTGGACTGCACTTGACATTACTCCTGTTTAAAGACGAGAGCTCTGTAGTGAGCTTCTTTCTTCCCCCAGCCTGGTGGTCTGTGTATGCACAGTATACAGAGAAGCAGGGAATAGGACTCTTCTCTGTGTGGAGCATACAGGCTTGCTGGGGCAATAATACCAGCAGGAATGTTTGCCCTCTGAACTGCTAAAGAACTAGTTGCCTTTATGATTATTACTGTTATTGAGACTTCATATATATTCCTGTCTTGTCATTTACTTTTCCCACCTGTGTTTTTGCCTTTAAATGAGATGGAAACTTCTCTTGGGTTGAACTCTGCTCTCTGCTTCACTGGATCCCACCTAGTGTCAGGTAGAGTTAATTTTCACATAATGGAAATCCTCAACCAGTGTTTACTAGTGAAGATTATGTAAGGTTATTGGAGAACCCTAGGTAGTGTGTGATGAAATGGCAAGGCACAGAGCCGAGACAAGGATTGCCCTTTCATGTCAAAAAAAGGAGAGTTTGGGTTTTCTTCTTGAAATACACTCCTTTATTTGATGTCCTACCTCTGAGCTGTCTCTGAAGTATGCCCTTCTTTTATCTACAACATAACATGCTCTTCTCTGAAAAAATCTCAGTCCCTGACCTACCAATACTTCTCATTCCCACAATAGCCTGGGTACTCTGGAGTGTCTGTTCCACCCACATAAAGGTCTTTGAAAGGGGTCTTGCTATAGTTTTCCAAAGAAGAACCTTCTAGTTTTGAAATCTGAAATGTCATTGAAGAGCCTTTATTCTATTGCCTTCCCTTGAGGTACATGGGTGTCCACATCAGGGAACAAAGGCTGTTGATTCTATTTGCGCATTTCACCACAGATTTAAAGACTATCCTTCTTCTTTCTCCCTCATTTCAAAGTCAAATCACCCTCAGTCTTCCTTCTCAGATTTGCCTTTGCTTCAGCATAATGTTCTAACGTCTGGCCATTGCTAAAATTCTTAGAAACCAACACAAGTCTTAATTTATTTTCTTTCCAGTCTTTTCCTGTCCCTTAGCTCAGCAAAATTGCACCATTTCAAAGGCCCCTTTCATGTTCTTTTCTCCCTCTCTAATGCTTTCGCGCTATCAGATCACCCCCCAAAGGTGGTTTTTTTTGTTTTGTTTATATTTGTTGTTTTCCCTCAGGAGGCAGAGACTCCTGCAAGACAAAATGAACAAGGACTCCAGTGATAGTTTCTTGATGTTTTCTCTTTGATGTTCCTTTCTCTTTTCCCTCATCTGTCCAGTCTTAATGTCTGGTCCTGGCATTTCAAGTGGAAGAATGATTTCCTCGAATGTTTCAGTCCCACTGTCTAAGTTTGGAGAATGTGATGCATCAGAGGTAGGGGAAAAGGTGCCTGCATCCCACAGTTCTTTGTTGCTCAGCCTGGTGAGGGTGAGATTATTAACACAACTCAAGGGACCTAGATCTTAGGCTTTCTAAAATTTCTTGTTGTTGTTTAGTCACTGTTGTGTCCCGACCCTTTGTGACCCCACGGGCTGCAGCATGCCAAGCTCCTCTGTCCTCCACTATCAACAAAAGCTCATGTCCTCCACTAGCTACAGAAATTCATGTTCACTGAGTCAGTGATGCTATCTAACCATCTGATCCTCTGCTACCCCCTTCTCCTTTTACCTTTGGTCTTCCCTAACATCAGGGGTTTTTCCAATGAGTCGGCTCTTCACATCAGGTAGCCAAAGTATTGGAGCTTCAGCTTCAGCATGAATCCTTCCAGTAAATATTCAGGGTTGATTTCCTTTAGGATCTCCAAGGATAGTCTTTAAAACTATAGCAAGACTCTCATGAGTCTTCTCCAGCACCACAATTTGAAAGCATCAATTCTTTGGCACTTGGCCTTCTTTATAGTCCAGCCCTCACATCTGTACATGACTACTGGGAAAAAACACAGCTTTGATAATACATATCTTTATCAGCAAAGTGATGCCTCCGCTTTTTAATACACTGTCCTGGTTTGCCATAGCTTTCCTTCTAAAAGGTTCACTTTCAAAAAGTCGGTGGTGTAATAGGATGGGAACTCTATTGAGAATTCACAGCTCTGTTCTAGTTCAGCAAGCTGCGAGCTTCTCTAATTTGTCTCATTCATAAAATGGGCAGATCCGTTTGCAGTGTGGACAAATCAAGGCATGGTGTTCGGAGCTGACATCTGGTCCCTGGTGTCCTCCCTATTCTCTTGCTCCTTGACGTCTCTGCTCGTACTCTCTGTTCCACTCGGAAGGTCAGTTCCTCAAGGTGTCCATGTCCTTCTTCCTGTCTCTAGGCCCTGTACTTCTTACTAATCCTTCAGGTTTTTTAACCTCAGATATCATTTGGTTTTGAAAGCCTTTCTTTATTCCTAGGTCTGGATTAAGGGTCCCTTCTATGGGAACCCCATTGTACCCTATATTTGGGTATTTACTTTGTGTCAGGTAAAATTTTTTTTTTCCTTTTCTGTCTCCCTTATTTCCTTGGAGCGGAGATCAAGTCTTATTCCTTTTATGTTCTCAGTTCTAACAATGTAGTGATTGTACCTTATATTAAAGATTGCTTGTTCTGTGTTATTTGGTTAAGCATTTCATATCTGTGACCTCAACTAGAACTCAACTCTTTGAAACAGGATCTATTTTGACTTCATTTTATAGGTCAAAGACTGAGGCTCAGTGAAATTAGATTATTTGTTGTAGGTCACTCAGCTAGAAAGAGGTGGACTGGGAATTCACACCCAGTAGTCTGGCACCAGAGTCTCTGCAATACAGCTTAGATATAATATGGTGAGATGCTGAATGAATGAATGGTTCAGTCAGCCTCGGGGATGAAAGAACAATGAATTCTGTGCCAAAAGCCTATGATTTAATTGGAATGTGAGACATGAACACACATAATCTAAGTGTCATGAAAGGTTCTGCCTATCCTGAGAGCTCGCAACACAGCCTAGCATCTCCTGTTCTGAGAGTGTCTTGTCCGGAGTGATCCCCTCCTCCCATTACAGCCCAAACTGTGTTTTCCATGACTGTGTTCTGAGCTTCCTTGTGTGCTCAGGAGAGTGGGCTGTCTGAGCCCAGCGCATCAGGAAACAGGGGAGGGCAGAGGAGGAACTCGCACGTCCTGGGCATCTACTGGGCCAGTCTCTACTCACCTTTACTCTTTCCAATGGCCCTTAGGAGCAGTTGGTATTTTGTTGATTTTAGAGACAGGGAACTTGAAGCTTATAAAATAAAACTAACATGACTGAGATTGCACAGCTAGTGAAGGCAGGTTCTAACCTCACATATATGATCCTCTAATTACGAAGTAGATTTCTATGGACAAGGAGGATGGGTGAGTATCAGTGTAATGGCAAGATAAGCCTACTATAACATAATTCTCCTTTCCACCCCGACTCTTGGCATCCAGATTACCTGCATTTCTCACCATTAATTACTGATTTGGATTTTGGGATGCCTTTTTTTTTTCTCTCTCTCTTAAAGTTACTATTTCTTGGATATGAAACCAAAAATCCAGCAATTTGTCAGCAGAATTGGATTATAATGGGAAATGACTTGGAGCAGATGTGTAGATGTGAGAAAGACCTGTTTGGGTCTTTAGGGAAACCCTTGCACAAATGAGGATAGGCATTCAACTGTCTCCCAAGCCTGTTACACTGGTTTGGCTAATTCTCTGAGGAGGGAAATCACGCCCCCTCCTCTCTCTCAGCTTTTCCCCTCTTCCATCCCTGCTCTGTAATTTTTCCTTTCCACCCACCCCCAAATTTCCTTAGTGGATATCTAGTAGCCTAATCTGACAAGAAAAATCTAACTCTTATGATGTTGGATATTGCTTAGAGTTCAGATCTGTTGTCTGTGTTTTTTTTTTTTTGTTTTTGTTTTTGTTTTTTGACAAAATGCAGGCCCAAAGTGATGAGATTCAATAAGAAAAGTCCTGACTCCCAAGCTTCTGGGCCCTTCTCCCAGCCACATGGTGGGAAACGGATAGGCTGATGGAAAGGGAAACAAAACAAAACAAAACAAAAACTGTTTCTTCCTTCCGTCCTGATTGTTTTAATTACTACTGAAAAGTTACAACTGGAAGAAGTGGTTTCCAGCTACCTTGCTATTAATTGATTTTCTGTGCTTCCAGCAAGCACACATCCCCTAAGACTTGGATGAGACTGATGGGCAGGGGGGGTCCTTGGCTGGGACCACCTGTGTATGTCCATCACAATACCCTCTGGTCCCCAACCTAATCTGGAAGTGGCAGCCTGAAGCTAGTAGTCTTGGCAGCTCACGAAGTTGCAAGTGAAGAGAGAATAAAGAGAGTCGGTAGTGAAAGTGAAAGTGTTAGTTGCTCAGTCATGTCCAACTCTTTGCTACTGCATGGACTGTAGCCCACCAGGCTCCTCTGTCCATGGAATTCTGCAGGCAACAATACTGGAATGGGTGGCCGTTACCTTCTCTAGGGGCTCTTCCTGACCCAGGGATCAAACCCATGTCTGCTGCATCGCAGGCAGATTCTTTACTGTCTGAACAGTAAAGTAAAAAAGAAAATATAGAAAGATCATCCTTAGAATGAGTTTATAAAGGCCTGTAATCTACGGACTCTTAATTTTGCAGCCCATAAATGGGCCTCAAGAATTCCACAAGACTCTTGAAATCATATGCAAAACTTGGTGTGTATGGGCATTTTTCTAGGGAGGGGATCCATGGTTTTCATTAGAATCTCAAAATGCTTCATGATCCCCCAAAGTTAAAGTGCAGCAGTGTAATCTACTTACCATTCTTTACAGGAGAAGAAACCAAGGCTAAAGAGGAGGTTGTAAGATATCCAAGGTCATACTGTAAATTATTGGTGGATCAAATTTGGACTAATACCTCCATATACTTGATCCTATACATTTCCCACCTGCCACACATCCTCTTTGCCCCAGGCTTAAGTTTAGAACTTGAGTGGTATGTTTGATGGAGGTTTGAGGACATAGTTAGTCCCAAAAATACAGTCCATTTGTTATTATTAATCTGTGAGACCTGACTGTGTTTCCTCTCCACCACCCACTGCTTTGAGGGTCTTACTTTCCACTGGGACCCATTTCTGTTAGTTCACTTTCCAACACCTTGTATCTGTGAAGACCCCATCATATCACCTGATTTACCTAAAGATAGTGTGTCCATGGCAGTGCATGAAGTGGCTTTCCATAGTGGGATAAATCAGAGCAACACTTTTTCTGGAGAAATCTTTTCTTTTGCTCCTATCTTTGGGTCAGCCTAACATCTTCATCAATCTTCGGTATCCTTGATTATTTTTTTACTTAATTTTTATTGAGATACAACTTGCACATATTCAAATGTATAAATTGTAAGTGTAAAGCCTGATGGATCTTTACATATGTTTACATCTGGGTAACCACCATCCAGATCAAGGTGTAGCACATTTATAGCAACCCAGAAGCTTTCTTCATGCCCCTTTCCAATCAACAGAAACCTCTCACCTGTAGGCAATCACTATTATAAACTTTATTATGATAAATTTGTCTTTGTCAGTTCTTTAGCAACACATAAAGAGAATTGTATAGCATGTACTCTTTTATATCTAGCCTCTTTTGCTACACGTAGTATCCATGACAGTCATCAATGTTGTAAAGTGTGTCATCAGTCCATTCTTTTTCATTGCTGTATAGTATTACATTGTGTCAATCTAGCATGTTTTATTTATCTACTTTCCTGCTGCAGATCATTTGGATTATCTCCAGCTTTTTAAAAATTATGAAAAAATTTGATATGGGTATTCTTATACATGTCTTTTTATGGACCTAAGTACTTATTTTCACTAAGGAACAGAAATGTTGGATCATTGTATGTACATATGTTTGGATTTAGCAAATACTGACAGTTTTCTAAAGCAGTTTACTCAGCTTTCATGATTTTAAGCCAGCCAACCTTAGTACCTACCTTCAGCCTTTACCCAGATCAACCTGACTGTGTTGTTATCAGATTCATCCTTGCCCTAGTTTCTACATTAACCCCTGTCCTAATCTCCAGTCCTCCCACCTTGGCTTTACTGAGTTATAAACAGATAGATATAGAACCACAGCAATCGTGTGGTTCAACTTCAATGTTTCAGAGAGAGAAAAAGTGAGGTCTGAGTGTGGCTGGGTAAGAAAGCTGTCCAGTGATGCCAAACAAGTTCCCAGCTGACCTGGGATGAAGATGCACAGATGTAAACTCTTTGATAGAAGCAGGAAACAGTTCATACTCATTTTGTTGATCTTTCAAGCTTAGGAAAGCACCTGATATATGATTATCCTCAAACCATATTTGTGAAAGGAATAAAAAATGAAATGGAAGGATTCTTAGAGATTATTGAGTTCAGTATTTGTCAAATTGTGAATGTGTAAGTCTGATTTATAAAAAAGCTTTTAGGTGGGATCCTGCTGAATAAAGTCTATCCATTGTAAAAAAGGGGCTTCCCTCGTGGCTCAGATGGTGAAGATGCAGGAGACCCATGTTCGATTATTGGGTTGGGAAGATTCCCTGGAGAAGGGAATGGCTACCCATTTCAGTGTTCTTGCCTGAAGAATCCCATGGACAGAGGAGCCCAGTTGGTTATAGTCACAATTATGTAAAGTTTAAAAATAAAATAAAATTAGAGAAAAAAAAAAAAAAAAGAGTCAGACACGACTAAGCGACTAACAGTTGTGATCAATCCCCAAACTTGTACTTAATTGTGAAGAAGAAATTTGCTCTTTGACCCTCCTTTAATCATTGCATTAGCTCAGGGGATAATGTCTCAGTCTCCTGCTCTATGTCACCTCATTAAAAATTGCCAGTTTCTTTTCAAAAAAGAAAAAAAAAGAAAAAAAGAGAGAGAGTGAGAGCAAGAAACTCTAGCTAGATTTTCACAATGCTTTGTTTTTCTTGCATTTTTTTTCTTTACCTTTTATGGTAGTTACCTTTTCTTTGGAGGAGGAAATAGACATTTTTCTCTTCATGGCAGTAGTAGAAAGAGTCCTTTTCAAGTATATTTTAGCATAAACAGAAAACAAAAAACAAGTAGGTTCACTGAAGAAAAAGGTTAAGTAGTAAACTGGGTACATGGATGTAGCAAAAAATCATATAAGGCTAATCAACTTTGTCTATTTCACACTCACTATTCACTAGATGGGGAAATGGAGCCCAGGGAAAAGAGACTTGAATGACCCTTGAAACTGGCAGCTAGGGTCCTTAGTACCGTGCTCCTGTGATACATGTCACTTTGGGAAGAAGAGACAGAGTTCTAGCCCACGGTGCCCCATTTATTATTAAGGAGACTCCAGTGGTAAAGATGGAGAAGGCAATGGCACCCCACTCCAGTGTTCTTGCCTGGAAAATCCCAGGGACGGGGAGCCTGGTGGGCTGCCGTCTATGGGGTTGTACAGAGTTGGACACGACTGAAGTGACTTAGCAGCAGCAGCAGCAGCAGTGGTAAAGAATCAGCCTGCCAGTGCAAGAGATGTGGGTTTGATCCCTGGATTGGGATGATCCCTTGGAGTGGAACTGGCAACCCACTCCAGTATTCTTGCCTGGAAAATCCCACAGACAGAGGAGCAAGGAATCGGACACGACTGAGTATGCATGCTTGTGCATGAAGGAGGACATCTTAGAAGTGCTTCCACTGAATAAACTTGGCTTTCATAGAAGCCTCTGGAGTACCTTCTCTTATCTATTCCAATACACATGTTACCAAATGCCTCCTTTCAGGGGCAGCTCTGCTCCCACCTCGCCCCAACTCACACAGATTCCATGGCTCCCTGTCGACTGCCTTAGCCTGACATTCAGAATGCTCACAGCCTGCTTCCCTTCTCAGCTTCATCTCCCATCAGTTTCACCTTCCCTACACTTTCCTATGTTCCAGCCTTCCTGAACTGCACATCTTCCCTAAGGATTCTACCTGTTTTCCTTCCCCTGTGCATCTCTCTTTAGTGTTTCTTTATCTGGAATGCCCTTCCTTCGTCTCTGGTCATCTGCCTCCAATGACTTCCTCTTTCAGGAACCCTTTTATGATTCCTCCAACTGGATGCGAATTCTCCCTTCACTGTAGGCAGGATCCATTCTTTGCTGAACAGCCTACCTAAATATAGTTGGCAAAGTCCCGTTCAAATGAATAAATCATTTTGTTCATATCAAACCTGTGGGCTGGGTATTATTATTAGGGTCATCATTTTACAGCTGAAAATATTGAAGCACAGAGAGGTTAAGTAACATGCCCAAGGTCACACTGCTGACAGCAGCAGAGCTAGGGTTTAGACACAGGTCTTTCAGAGTCCAGAACTCACACCCTTAGCCAGGATTCCACCCTGACCACCCTTGCTGCCGGCAGCATTCTGCTTAGAGATGGTTAAATGAATTATAGGGGAGCTCTCTGCTCAACTCTTCCTGAGATGTGGCACTAGTCAGGCATATGTCTGAGGTGAAGATAGAGATAGTAAATGCCTTTTTATTGCTGTCAGTGATTTGGGAAGCAGGGTCTGGCAAAGCTGTCTGCCTTGCACCAGCCTGGGTTGTCCACAGAATCACTGTACTGGCAGCTGTAGAGTCCTGGTAAGAAATTGTGGTGGTGGAGGTGGGGGGGAGTGGTGTTGTGGGGAGGCATCAGGGTGCAGTCTTTCTGATCTGACGTAGGGAGCTCCTGGCCCACAGGAAGAGTGGCTCCAGCTTCAAGGAGAATGAGAGCTTGGCTTCTGTCCCTGGGCTGCCGCATCAACAACGTTGCACAGGCTGCTCCTGCCCAGGGACACCATAAATCGCTGGGCCATGGACTTGACAGCCAGCCGCGATGTGATCAGAAAGCCAACAGGAGCCAATGCCAAGCCTTTGGTGGCTGCTTCCTGCATGTTCCTCTCATCCATCATGCCGGGCAGAGCAGTCACGGGGCCAGTCACTTTCTTCCCAGATGGGGACTCAGAGGGCAGTCAGTCAAGTCCCAGGTGGGGAGAGGGCATTAATTAACCCTTTCAAAGCTGTAATCCTCTATTTTCCCCCTGCATGATCTTACTTAATTCCCATTCATTTATTGAACATGCAGCTACAACACAACTTTCAGGATCCAGGCATCTTTTTGTGGCATCTTTGGAAATAGAGGAGGAAGGAATGTTCCCATTTTCCAGATCAGGGGACAGGGAGAGGAAACTATGAAAAGCAGTGCATCAGGCAAGAGCCTTTAATTTTAGTTCTCAGACTCCTGCTCTCATTTGACTGAAGTTAGGAAAATAATTTCCCTTCTCTGGATGAGAATTTATTTATTGCTTTTCATGAATTGTCTATCTTTCAGTTCAGTTCAGTCACTCAGTCGTGTCCAACTCTTTGCGACCCCATGAATTGCAGCACATCAGGCCTCCCTGTCCATCACCAACTCCCGGAGTTCACCCAAACTCATGTCCATCAAGTCGGTGATGCCATCTTTAGACTTCATTATTTTTAAAAAAGGTATACTTGCATATGAGTGACTTACTTTCACTTTTGCATATGATTGGAATTTAAACTTTGTAAAAGGTATGAAATCAAGCAGAACTCCTCCTCATCTCTCTTCTTGGGCTCTGATTCCTCTCTTCAAACATGACAACTCTTTGGAAAACAGTGTGCATGTGTGTGTGTAACACATGGAAATATACTATGCTGAACCTTGCGTTTTAGACTAAACAGTATATCTTGGAAATCTTCCCATGTCAGCAAGATTGATCTAACTCATTCTTTTTAGAGGATACTTATTATTATATTGTAGGAATATACAACAATTAATGGTTTGACCACTGTGATATTGATAGATATTGAGGCAGTTTATATTTTGTTCTTTTATTGTTGCTTTACAAACAATGCTGCAGTGAATTTCCTTGTGCATATATCTTGGCATACCTTTCGGTAAATTCCTAGCAAAGAAACTGCTGAGTCAAAGGGTAAGTGGATTTTAATTATTGGTAGCTATTGCTTTATTGTCTTCCAAAGTTTGCCTTGATTAACATTTTAATCAACAGAGTTTGTGAGTGCCTATTTCTGAACTTTTGATCATTTTTTGGGCCAACCCTATGAATCCTATTTTAAAATAGGGTATGTAGAATTCTAATGCCTCTAAATTCTCCCTTCAACTTGAATTTTTTTTGTGTTGTTATCTTCTGAGCTGTTATATATGTCTATTTATGTTTAGTTTGTTTTCTTATTTTTTCTATATAATGTTATAAAAACATAATTATTCACTTGTATAATAGTAAAGATTTATTTATCTTAAAAATTTAACAATGTAGGAAGACAAGGCAAATCCGCATGTGTTAACTTCTCAGTTAGCTGAGGCCACAGTAGCCAAAACGTGAGGACAGAAGGGAGAGAGCAGTGCCAGCAAGGAAGCGGTAATTGTTAAGAGTAAGTTCCTGGGGCACTTGACTATTTTACAAGGGTTTGACGCAGATGGATACTAGTCTTCTGACTGGAAGCTTCTAGTAGCAGTGGTCAAGTCACCTTCCATGGTGCTTGCCTCTACAGAACTCAGTCCCAAATGACTGAAGCCCAGATGCTGCACGGATTCCTTGGGCAGACATGGCTTACTGGCAGAGTGCTATGAGCAAAACCTCTGTAAGTCTGAAAACTGTTCAAAGATCTGGTACTTCCTTCTGTCCTTGCTACCTCTGGTTGATCCTGGGCAAGTCTCTTCACTCTTGTAGGTCTCACCTGGATTATCTGTAAAGCTGAGGTAGGGATAAGACTAGGACATTTCTCATGATTGAAGTGCTGTTTGTGACCTGCTGGTGGACCACAATGTGATTTTTCCTGCTCCCCTTTTAGTTTTAATATCAGATCATATCAGATCGGATCAGATCAGTTGCTCAGTCATGTACGACTCTTTGTGACCCCATGAATCGCAGCACATCAGGCCTCCCTGTCCATCACCAACTCCCAGAGTTCACTGAGACTCATGTCCATCGAGTCAGTGATGCCATCCAGCCATCTCATCCTCTGTCGTCCTCTTCTCCTCTTGCCCCCAATCCCTCCCAGCATCAGAGTCTTTTCCAATGAGTCAACTCTTCGCATGAGGTGGCCAAAGTACTGGAGTTTCAGCTTTAGCATCATTCCTTCCAAAGAAATCCCAGGGCTGATCTCCTTCAGAATGGACTGGTTGGGTCTCCTTGCAGTCCAAGGGACTCTCAAGAGTCTTCTCCAACACCACAATTCAAAAGCATCAATTCTTCAGTGCTCAGCCTTCTTCACAGTCCAACTCTCACATCCATACATGACCACAGGAAAAACCATAGCCTTGACTAGATGAACTTTTGTTGGCAAAGTATTGTCTCTGCTTTTGAATATGCTATCTAGGTTGGTCATAACTTTCCTTCCAAGGAGTAAGCGTCTTTTAATTTCATGGCTGCAGTCACCATCTGCAGTGATTTTGGAGCCCAGAAAAATAAAGTCTGACACTGTTTCCACTGTTTCCCCATCTATTTCCCATGACGTGATGGGACTGGATGCCATGATCTTAGTTTTCTGAATGTTGAGCTTTAAGCTAACTTTTTCACTCTCCACTTTCACCTTCATCAAGAGGCTCTTTAGTTCCTCTTCACTTTCTGCCATAAGGGTGGTGTCATCTGCATATCTGAGGTTATTGATATTTCTCCCAGCAATCTTGATTTCAGCTTGTGTTTCTTTCAGTCCAGCATTTCTCAAAGTTTCAAGATGAATGGTTCTGTTCAGTTATTATGAAAAAAATACACCATCCTACCCAATAATCTTAAATAATTAGAATTTTTTTATCTCTGAATAATATACATATAGGGTCTCCTCATGATTTTTTTTTTTTTTAGTTTAGACATTTGTTTTTTATGTCCCACTATGGAAAAATGACAAAACGTGGTCCACTGGAGAAGGGAATGGCAAACCAATTAAATATTCTTGCCTTGACAACCCCATGAACACTATGAAAAGGCAAAAAGATAGGACACTGAAAGATAAGCTCCCCAGATCTGTAGGTGCCCAATATGCTGTTGGAGACCAGTGGAGAAATAACTCCAGAAAGAATGAAGAGACAGAGCCAAAGCAACAATAATACCCAGTTGTAGTTGTGACTAGTAGTGGAAGTAAAATCTGATGCTGTAAAGAGCAATATTGCATAGGAACCTGGAATGTTAGGTCCATGAATCAAGGCAAATTGGAAGTGAGATGACAATTAAACAGGAGATGACAAGAGTGAACGTTGATGTTTTAGGAATCAGTGAACTAAAATGGACTGGAATGGGTGAATTTAACTCAGATGACCATTATATTTACTACTGTGGGCAAGAATCCCTTAGAAGAAATAGAGTAGCCATCATAGTCAACAAAAGAGTCTGAAATGCAGTACTTGGATGCAATCTCAAAAATGAGAATGATCTCTGTTAATTTCCAGGGCAACCCATTCAGTATCACAGTAATCTAAGTCTATGCCCCAACCAGTAATGCTGAAAAAGCTGAAGCTGAATGGTTCTATGAAGACCTACAAGACCTTATAGAACTAATACCCCCCAAAAATGTCCTTTTCATTATAGGGGACTAGAATGTAAAAGTAGAAAATCAAGAGATACCTGGAATAACAGGCAAATTTGGCCTTGGGAATATGGAATGAAGCAGGACAAAGGCTAATAGAGTTTTGCCAAAAGAACGCACTGGTCATAGCAAACACCTTCCAACAACATAAGAGAAGACTCTACACATGGACATCAGCAGGTGGTCAAAACCAAAATCAAATTGATTATATTCTTTGTAGCCAAAGATGGAGAAGCACTAAAGAGTCAGCAAAAAGAAGACCAGGAGCTGACTGTGGCTCAGATTATGAACTCCTTATTGCCAAATTCGGACTTAAATTGAAGAAAGTAGGGAAAACCACTAGACCACTCAGGTATGACCTAAATCAAATCCCTTAAGACTATACAGTGGAAATATCAAAAAGATTCAAGGGATTAGATCTGATAGACAGAGTGCCTGATGAACTATGGACGGAGGTTCATGACATTGTATAGGAGGCAGTGATCAAGACCATCCCTAAGAAAAAGAAATGCAAAAAGGCAAGATGGTTCTCTGAGGAGGTCTTACAAATAGCTGAGAAAAGAAAAAAAATGCAAAAGGCAAAGGAGAAATGGAAAGATATATCCATTTGAATGCAGAGTTCCAAAGATTAGCAAGGAGAAACAAGAAAGCCATCCTCAGTGATCAGTGAAATAAAGCAAAACAATAGAATGGGAAAGACTAGAGATCTGTTCTAGAAAATTAGAGATATCAAGGGAACATTTCATGCAAAGATGGGCTCAATAAAGGACAGAAATGGTAGGAACCTAACAGAAGCAGAAGATATTAAGAAGAGGTGGCAAGAATACACAGAAGGACTATACAAAAAAAAAATTTCATGACCCAGATAACCACAATGGTTTAATCACTCACCTAGAGCCAGAAATCCTGAAATGCAAAGTCAAGTGGGCCTTAGAAAGCATCACTATGAACAAAGCTAGTGGAGGTGATGGAAGTCCAGTTGAGCTATTTTAAATCCTAAAAGATGATGCTGTAAAAGTGCTGCACTCAATATGCCAGCAAATTTGGAAAGTCCAGCAATGGCTACAGGACTGGATAAGGTCAGTTTTTATTCTAACCCAAAGAAAGGCAATGCCAAAGAATGTTCAAACTACCGCAAAACTGCACTCATCTTACATGTTAGCAAAGTGATGCTCAAAATTCTCCACGCCAGGCTTCAACAATACATGAACCGTGAACTTCCAGGTGTTCAAGCTGGATTTAGAAAAGGCAGAGGAACCAGAGATCAAATTGCCAACATCTGTTGGATCATACAAAAAGCAAGAGAGTTCCAGAAAAACATCTACTTCTGCTTTGACTACACCAAAGCCTTTTAACTGTGTAGATCATGACACTGTGGAAAATTTTTAAAGAGATAGGATTAGCAGACCACCTGATCTGCTTCTTGAAAAACCCGTATGCAGGTTAAGAAGCAACAGTTAGAACTGGACATGGAACAACAGACTGGTTCCAAATTGGGAGAGTATACATCAAGGCTGTATATTGTCACCCTGCTTATTTAACTTATATGCAGAGTACATCATGAGAAATACTGGGCTGGATGAAGCACAAGCTGAAATCAAGATTGCCAGAAGAAATATCAGTAACCTCAGGTATGCAGTTGATACCATCCTTATGGCAGAAAGAGAAGAACTGAAGAGCCTCTTGATGAAAGTGAAAGAGGAGAGTGAAACAGTTGGCTTAAAACTCAACATTCAGAGAACTAAGACCATGGCATCCAGTCCCATCACTTCATGGCAAATAGATGGGGAAATAGTGGAAACAGTGAGAGACTTTATTTTATTGGTATCCAAAATCACTGCAGATGGTGACTGCAGCCATGAAATTTAAAGATGCTTGTTCTCTGGAAGAAAAGTTATGACAAACCTAGACTCATTTTAAAAAGCAGAGACCTTATTTTGCCAACCAAGATCCCTCTAGTCAAAGCTATGGTTTTTCTAGTAGTCATGTATGGATGTGAGAGTTAGACTATAAAGAAAGCTGAGTGCCGAGGAAAGGATGCTTTTGAATTGTGGTGTTAGAGAAGACTCTTGAGAATCCCTTGGACTGCAAGGAGATCCAACCAGTCCATCCTAAAAGGAATCAGTCCTGAATATTCATTGGATTAACTGATGCTGAGGCTGAAACTCCAATACTTTGGCCACCTGATGCGAAGAACTGACTCCTTAGAAAAGACCCTGATGCTGGGAAAGATTGAAGGTGGGAGGAGAAGAGGCTGACAGAGGATGAGAAGGTTGGATGGCATCACCAACTGAATGGACATAAGTTTGAGCAGGCTCTGGGAGTTGGTGATGGACAGGGTGGCCTGGCATGCTGCAGTCCATGGGGTCGCAGAGAGTTGGACACAACAGAGGGACTGAACTGAATTGATGGAAAAATGCAAGGTAAGCTACCTTTCATCCAAAAGCACCTCCCCCCACCAATGCATACAAGTACATTTTCCATTCTTCCCCCTAATATACTAACTACATAATTAGTGGCCTGAATTTTCCATGTTTATATTCCATAAACACTGTTCACTACTGAGCCATTTAATGACAATTACTTTTCTTTTCTTTTTAACTTTGTTTTTTTGTGGAGTTAATGATAGTCTCTTTTTGATTTGTTTACTTTTTTAAAATGTCATTTTTCAGAATGTATCCCAAGTGGCATATCCTGCTGCCTATGCTTATCACAGTTTCCTCTCATTACATTGATTATACACATTATTTATTCTTCTCAATTCCTCTCAATTCAATGTTCTTAGAGACATTACTCTTGGAAATTTCTGACTTGCTTTAATTTGGTCTTAATATTCTCTGAATCTGCTCAAATTCTGGGGTCTCTCTTTTCATCCTGAGTCATTCCTTCTCTTTCTTGTCTTGAATGCCTGTTCTGCCTCTTTCTCATCTCGATGAAGCATCTCACTCAGTAGTTTTCTTCCTAAAGAATGCACAGGATAAAAATTAATTTGCATGTCTGAAAATATCTCTCATTGGTCTCTATATTTAATTGACATTCTGGTTTGGTATAGAAATACGGTTTGGAAATTACTTTCCCTTATGATTTTGAAGGCGTTTACTTCATTCTCTTCTCGTCTAGTGAAGATGTTGATAAACCTGAAGCCTATCTGCTTATTGATTTTTAATATGTAACCTATTTTTTCTTTTCTCTGTGAAATCTCTTAGATCTTTTCTTTATTCTCAATATTGTGAAAATTTCATTATTATGTTTTGGCTTAGCAGTGCTTTTTATCCCTGTGGGTCTTTTTGTGAGTATTTCAATCTGGAAACTCAGGTTTTTTTGGCTGTGGGAAATTCATTTGAATTTATTTCTTTGATTATTTTCTCTCCACTCTTTTCTCAGGGCTCTTCTCACATAGATGTATCTTATAGAGGGATTCTCTATTTTTATTGCCTTTTCCTTTTTATTTCCTTTTCTCCCCCTTCTGTTTGGGTGATGTCTTCAGCTTCATCTTCCAATCCTTTGCTTAGTTTTCCATTTCTCCTGTCATTTTTAATTTCTAAGAGTTCTGTCATGCTTTCTAATTACCCCTTCAACAGATTATATTTTTGCTTTATGAATGCAATATCTTTCCTTCTGTCTCTGAGGATGTTAACGGCAGCTTTTTGTTGTCTCTCTTTTTTTAAGGCTTTCATCTTCCTGAATAGTCTCTGTGTTAGCAAGCCGATTTCCCCCCTTATTCGTCTGCTATCTTGTTATCTGTCATTCATTTTAAAGGCTTTCTTGAGATAATTCATCATCTTTGGCTATCTTTACATATGTAGGAATGCAAACCAAAAAACTAGTTGGAATCTTATGTATGTGTGCATACTTGCATTTTAAATATGCCTGCATATTCAGTGAAAGTGAAAATTGTTCAGGCGTGTCCCACTCTTTGCAACCCCATGGACTGTAAGGCCAGAATACTGGAGTGGGTAGCCTTTCCTTTCTCCAGGGGATCTTCTCAACCCAGGGATCGAACCCAGGTCTCCCGCATTGCAGGCGGATTCTTTACCAGCTGAGCCACAAGGGAAGCCCAAGAATACTGGAGTGGGTAGCCTATCCCTTCTCTAGCGGATCTTCTGGACCCAGGAATAGAGCCGGGGTCTACTGCCTTACAGGAGGATTCTTTACCAACTGAGCTATGAGGGAAGCCCAATATTCAGAGATATTGGTTTTATTCATTCTTTTAAAAACTATTTATGTATTTATTTGACTGTGCTGGATCTTCACTATGGCAGGCAGGATCTGGTTCCCGGACCAGGGATTTAAGCCAGGCCCCCTGCATTGGGAGTGTGGAGTCTTAGCCACTCTACCACCAGGAAAGTTCCTGACCCCCTTTTTTTTATTCTTCAGAATAAGCTTCCAATTTTCTGTCAAGGTCAGTAAGGTGCAGTTTCCCAGCTATGCAGATTGGAGGACATGTGGGAGCTATTTTTTTTTTTTTTACCCTTTTTAGATGGAAAATTTCAAACATAAGCCAAAATCGAGTGTAATGAACTCCCATCTTCCTAACACCCAGCTTCAGTACTTACAAATATTTTCTTTTTCAGTTTCAACTACTTTGATTATACTTATAACCCACCCTCTTCTATTCAGCCCTGCCTTTGCCTCCTTCCAGAAGTGCTTTTGGGAGATTTTTGAGGTTTCTTCTGTGTAAACTGGATTGCTTTTATTTTCCCCTTGCACAGCCACTTAGAATTCTGCTTTCTTGGTTTTGCTAATGCAGTTACCACTTTTCTTTCTGCTTTACTAGGTTTTTATTGTTATTGTCTCTTCTTCTGAAGTCTTTACCATACTGAAATTTCAGCTTCCCCACACAGGTCACGTGCTCTGATGTCTGTGATTTTAAATAAAGTCCACCTAGAACTTTATTCCCTTAGCTCTTTGATGGGTTGCTCCTTTATGTCTCATTTCAGTCTTCACATTCTTCTAACAATTCTCCCTGACCTCCTGATTCAGGGCCCCTCCTCTGCCTTCTCTTTTCAGCCTTGACTTTACCCCACCCAGCACTTCTCTCACTGCATTGTAATTGCTTTTCTCCCTCAATAGACACGAATTCTGGGAAGAGAGGTATCTGTTCCACCACATACTATAAATATAACAAAGAGTTATTAGGTATATACTATATGCCAGAAATAGTTGTGTTTTTCATATACCAACTTGTTTAGCTTTCAATATAATCCCCAGCTGTCACCACTATTATGATTAGTTTTAATTGAAGTAGACTTGATTTACATTTCAGGTGTATAGCCAAGTGAAATGGGTGGGATTCACATCAGGTAAGTGGTGTGAGTAAAGGCATAAGGTTAGGAAATGAGTATGGTGTGTTCATGAGATGGGTAGAGATAGGGTCAGGTTGGAGAGGCCTCTGAATTTAAGAAATGGTCCTTATTCTTCAACAGTGCAGATAGAAATAAAGAGAAATAATGAGGGTGGGTGCATCTTGCAGTCAGAATCTACATTCATTTATTTCTTAGCTTTCATTTATCCTAAAAATATTTATTAAATGGCTACCAGTTATGAGCATGTCTGGATACATGGAATGGACAAAACAGACAAACCCTTCCCTCATGAAGCTTAGAGTTCTGTTCTTGTTTTCAGTTTACTTAAATAGTCCTGAAGTCTAAAGTCACTCCTTTTCTCCCTACCCCCCACCTTACCCCCATTACTTCTTGGGGTTAGTTCTGTGAATGAGTATTTCAAAATACATTTGTCTCTTAGATTATTATTGGGCTTCCCTCTTGGCTCAGATGGTAAAGAGTCTGCCTGAAGTGGAGGAGAACAGGGTTCGATCCCCAGGTAGGGAAATTCCCTAGAGAAGGAAATTGCAACCCATTCCATTATCCCTTGCCTGGAAAATTCCATGGATGAGAAGCCTGGCAGGCTATACTCCATGGAGTCACAGAGAGTTGGACACGACTGAGCAGCTTCACTTTCTTTCTTTCTTTAAGTTATACATACATATATAAATATATACTTTTCAAATTATTTTTCATTATACGTTATTGCAAGATATTGAGTATAATTCCCTGTGCTATACAGTAGGTCCTTAATTGATTATCTAGTTTATATATATTAGTGTGTACATGTTACTCCCCAGTTCCTAATTTATCCCTCCTCTCCTTTCCCCTTTGGTAACCGTTAAGTTCATTTTCTATGTCTGTGAGTCCATTTCTGTTTTGTAAATGGGTTCACTTTTACATTTTTAAAAGATTCCACATATGAGTGGTATCATATGATACTTGTTTTTGTCTGTCTGACTTACTTCACTTAGTATGATAATCTCTAGGTATATCCATGTTGCTGCAGATGACATTGCTTCATTCTTTTTATGGCTGAGTAGTATTTCACTGTATACATGTACCACATCTTCTTTACCCATTGATCTGTTGATGGACACTTAGGCTGTTTTCATATCTTAGCTATTGTAAATAATGCCACTAAGAACATTGGAGTGCAAGTATCTTTTCGAATTAGAGTTTTCTACGAATGTGTGCCTAGGAGTGGGATTGCTGGATCATATGGTAACTTTGTTTTACAGTTTTTAAGGAACTTTATACAGTTTTCCATGGTGGCTGCACCAATTTACCTTCCCACCAACAATATGGGAGGGTTGCCTTTTCTCCAACACTCTCTCCAGCACTTATTATTTGTAGGGTTTTTGATGATGACTATTTTGACCAGTGTGAGGTGATACCTACCTCATTGTAGTTTTGATCTGCATTTCCCTAATAATTAGCAATGTTGAGCATCTTTTCATGTGCCTGCTACCCGTCTGTAGTCTTTTTGGAGAAGTATCTATTTAGGTCTTCTGCCCATTTTTTTCATTGAGTTGTTTGTTTTGTTGTTGTTGAGTTATATGAGCTGTTTGTACATTTTGCAAATCAATTCCTTGTTGATCATATCATTCGCAAATATTTTCTCCCATTCCATAGACTGTCTTTTCATTTTGTTTATGTTTTGTTTTTTTTTTTTGCTGTGCAATTATTTTTAAGTTTAATTAGGTCCCATCTCTTTGTTTGCTTTTGTTTCAATTACTGTAGGAAACAGACTGGCACTATTATTATCCCTAATTTATATATGAGTAAACTGAGAGTGAAAAAGCTGGCTTAAAACTCAACATTCAAAAAACAAAGATCATGGCATCTGGTCCCATCACTTCATGGCAAATAGATGGGGAAACAATGGAAACTATGGCAGATTTTACTTTCTTGGGCTCCAAAATCACTGCAGATGCTGACTTCAGCCATGAAATTAAAAGACACTTGCTCCTTGGAAGAAAAGCTATGACCAATCTAGACAGCATATTAAAAAGCAGAGACACTACTTTGCTAACAAAGGTCCATCTAGTCAGAGCTATGGTTTTTCCAGTAGTCATGTATGGATGTGAGAGTTGGACCATAAAGAAAGCTGAGCACCAAAGAATTGATGCTTTTTAACTGTGGTGTTGGAGAAGACTCTTGAGAGTCTCTTGGACTGCAAGGAGATCCAAGCAGTTCATCCTAAAGGAAATCAGTCCTGAATATTCATTGGAAGGACTGATGCTGACGCTCCAATACTTTGGGCACCTAATGCAAAGAACAGACTCTTTAGAAAAGACCCTGATGCTAAGAAAGATTGAAGGCAGGAGGAGAAGGGGACAACAGAGGATGAGATGGTTGGATGGCATCACTGACTCAATGGGCATGAGTTTGAGCAAGCTCTGGGAGTTGGTGATGGACGGGGAAGCCTGGTGTGCTGCAGTGCATGGGGTCGCGCAGTGTCAGAGATGACTGAGCATCTGAACTGAACTGAAACTAATACAGTGTTATTCAGTAAGTTGCCCAATTTCATTTCACCAAAAAGTAGAAGAGGAGCCAGGAATGGAATCCAAGCTATCTACTTCCAGAACCTGTCAAGTAAAGGGTATTTCAGATCCAGTCATAGAATAAATGAGCTTACGAGGTGTGATTGAATCAATCAGGCAGCCAAGGTGCTAATGAGGCTAGGAAGCCCCAGGTGACCACTTCACTAAGAGCACTTCTGTCTTATCCCATGCATTGGATATTTCCAGTTTGAAAAGCATTCAAGGTCATTGCTATTCACAGCTATAGATATTCATCTGCTGCCTGCTCTCTGGACACCCAGGGATGAGACCTTCAGAATCATCATACAGTGGTCTCACAAAATCTGCTCAAATGCAGAACCTGAGTTTAGTTCTTATCAAGAGTTTATCCTCCAAGAGTCTTAGAGAGTGCCTCACATTCAGCAGATTTGCAGTACATGTTGAATGTTGCAATAAATCAGTCAACAAGCCAGATCAGTTGAAAAATCAGTCCTCAATCACTGAATACCAAGTTAGAAAGCACAGTTCGCCCATATCATACCTGGAAAATAAACAGTAGGAAATGATAAGTCCAGAAGCCTTCCTAGTGGTCTAGTGGTTAGGAATCTTTCTGCCAATGCAAGAAGCATGGATTCGATCTCTGGTCTGGGAAGATTCCACATGCCAGGAGCAACTAAGCCTGTGCGTGGCAACTACTGACCCCATGCACTGCAACTACTGAAGCTCTGTGCCTAGAGTCAGTGTTCCACGACAAGAGAAGCCACGGCAACAAAAAGCCCATACTCTGTAACTAGAGAGTAACCCCTACTCATTGCAACTAGAAAAAGCCTGCACTCAGCAATGAAAACCCAGCATAATAATAAATAAATAAATCTTAAAAAAAATGATAAGGTCAGGGTTTGTCTCCTACTTCCTGTTTCCTTTTAGTATCTACTCTTCCTTGTTCTGGTGCCAGCTTCAAATGTCTTGTGTCCAAATGCTGTTCATTTGTTTGCTTTGCCCATTTCCCCAGAACACCCCACTTGGAATGTCTTCTCTGTGTATCAGTCAACAAGTATTTATTTATTGAAAAAAATGTCTATAAAGTACCAACTAAATGCCAGGAGTTTAATGGTGAGGAAAAATACCTGTGATCTGTAGGGATTGTCAGGCCCTGAATTCCTGCTGTGTGCTGTGTCTTAGGCTTGGCTTAGTAAGGGCTACAACTAGGCATGACAGTATCTCTGCTTTCCAAGAGCTTACAGTCCGGGTGAGAATGCAGAACAAGAAATTAGAGCATTGTTAAAAACTAAACTATGGGAGAATTTGAATAATGCAGCGGGCTTTCCAAAAAGGGAGACAGCAGTGCGGATTAGGGTTTAGCACTCACCACAGGAATGTGAACACAGAGACTAAGGGTGAGCGTAAAAAATTAGAGTTTCTTTATAACTGTCAAACTTCTCCACTAGAATGCCAAGACCTTGCCTGCATTGGTTACCCTCTATCACTAGTATCTAAAACAGCACTTAGTAAAGAGTTCATGAATGAATGAATGAGTGTGCCTTAGGGTGGAGGAGGAAACGAATGAGGTAGAGGAGGCAGAACCAGATGTGGGCTGTACTTTTCTCTCCTGAGGATATGGTTCTGAAGGTCCAGGTGTTAGTAAATTAACTCATAAATTAATCTCTAAAAATCCCTTCCTGCCCTGAGAACCTCTGATTCTGTGAGTCTAATCCCTGTAGAAATGCTAATAGTTGATAATAGCTTAATGTTGTATTCCTCCTAGAGTTATTTGCATTTTAACATTGGACTCCTAAAGATGCCTGCATCCCTAACTGGAGGAATTTTCGGTGCTGAGCCAGAACCAGATGGGGGCATATTGTAGGCTGCAAGTAATGTGTCCCAGACTATTATTAGCTCACAAGGTTTTCTCTGCTCTATCTACCCACAAGGGTGAATCAGGAAGAATGATTTGGCAGCCATTCTTCTTACTCCAGGGAAAGTGGGAATTTTAGAGTTTCTTCCAGTTTCTTTCTCCTCTCTCCTTCTCTCCCCTTCCCTTACCCCTTTATCCCATCTTTCTTCTGTCCTATCTTCTCTCCTCCCTCCCTCCCTCCCTTTCTTCTCCTCATACTCCTTTGATGCTGAGTCAATGAATGGGCGTCTCCCCCTGCGATCCCCTAAATTATGTTCTCATAACTTGTCTGCCAGCTCTGATTTCCATCAGTGACAGGCTTATAAACCTTAACTCCAGACTGGCAAGTGGTCCTCTAGGTTTATAAGAGAATAACTGGGCAAGAGGTCCATAGTGAGTGTGTGTATGTGAAAGAGAGAGAACACAGTTCAGTTCAGTCATTCCGTTGTGTCTGACTCTGTGCAACCCTATGGACTGCAGCACACCAGGCTTCCTTGTCCATCCCCAACTCCTGGAGCTTACTCAAACTCATGACCATCAAGTTGGTGATGCCATCCAACCATCTCATCCTCTGTTGTCCCCTTCTCCTCCTGCCTTTAATCTTTCCCAGCATCAGGATCTTTTCCAATGAGTCAGTTCTTCACATCAGGTGGCCAGAGTATTGGAATTTCAGTTTCAGCATCAGTCCTTCCAATGAATATTCAGAACTGATTTCCTTTAGGATGGACTGCTTGGATATCCTTGCAGTCCAAGGGACTCTCAAGAGTCTTTTCCAACACCACAGTTCAAAAGCATCAATTCTTCAGCACTCAGCTTTCTTTATAGTCCAATTCTCACATCCAAACATGACTATTGAGAAAACCATAGCTTTGACTAGATGGAACTTGGTTGGCAAAATAATGTCTTTGCTTTTTAATATGCTGTCTAGGTTGGTCGTAGCTTTTCTTCCAAGGAACAAGTGTCTTTTAATTTCATGGCTGCAATCACCATCTGAAGTGATTTTGGAACCCAAGAAAATTAAGTCTCTCACTGTTTCCATTGTTTCCGCATCTATTTGCCATGAAGTGGTGGGACTGGATGCCATGGTCTTAGTTTTCTGAATGTTGAGTTTTAAGCCAACTTTTTCATTCTCCTCTCTCACTTTCATCAAGAGGCTCTTTAGTTCTTCTTTGCTTTCTGCCATAAGGGTGGTGTCATCTGCATATCTGAGAGTACTGATATTTCTCCCAGCAATCTTGAGAAAGAGCATAGGTGCACACAATTGATGGATTGTTGGATTAATGGGTCAGGGCCTTAGGCCCTATTGTATTAATACTTCTTAATGTTTAGAATGACATTCCTGGGTTCACCTGTGTATGTTCTATACCCATTGTACCATCCCATATTGCCTCTTACCATAGTCTTGGAACTGTCTACCATGGTCCTAAAGAGGATCCCCATTTTTCCTGCATTTGTGCTTTAATTCATGCTGTTTTTTTGATGTATCATGTCCTCTACTCTGATCTCTATGTTGCCAAATCCCACCTATTATGAAATCCTAGCTCATGAAGCCTTTCCTCACCTCCTCCTTATCTGAGTAGAAACTTGAATGAACAGAAGAGCAATATATGCTAGAATCTGAGGGGAGAGTTTCTGGGCAAAGACTCCATATCTGGAATCTACTCAGTAGACTTACGGACCCACACTTATGAATGTCCAATTCACTTTAGTATTATTGTCAGTGGTGATAAGGTCTTGTGGAAAGAACTGGTCTTATTTCAGTGTTTTGAGGTTTAGACTTCTGAGTGGGAAAAGAGACATTAATGGGGTACTGTTGAGGCTTCAAATGTTTCACATTCATTTTCTCTTTTATTCTCAAAATCACTCAAAATTAGGTGGATATCATTCCCACTCTGGAGATGAAGTCGCTGAAGCTCAGTGTAGCTCAGTGTTTGCTGGAGGCTGCAGACCCAGAGAGTGTTGAGCCGGGGTTCTCTCTGGTGGCAGAGTCAATGCACTTGCCCTTCGTTACATCACTTCCTGCATCAATTACACACAGACCAGCCTTCCTGGCTTGTTAGTAGCAGTGATAGGCCTCAGTTTATTACTGAAATTCCTAAAACCCATGCCTGCTTCTATCAGATGCATCTAGAAATATAGGGGGTGTCCAAGTGTGGCCGAACTTCTGCCTCTATACTGCCCTGGCTGAAGTGGCGATGAAGGGAGAACACTTAAATGAGGGGCCAAGAGACTTGGGTTTCAATCTTTGCTCAATGACTTGTTTTTTGGATATTCTGAGCCCCTTAAATTCTTATGGGTCTTAGTTTCCTAACTGCAAAGCAAATGCCCTGTTTAGTAATAGAATAAAAATACAATAAAAATGACCACAACAATAGCTACAACTGCTATTTTTCGAACACTCAAACAGTAAAGAATCTGTCTGCAATGCAGGAGACTCAGGTTCGATCTCTGGGTTGGGAAGATCCCCTGGAGAAGGGAATGGCTATCTACTCCAGTATTCTTGCTTGGGAAATCCCCTGGACAGAGGAGCCTGGTGGGCTACGGTCAATGGAATCGCAAGAGTTGGGCATGACTGAGCAAATGACTTTCACTTTTCAATTTCACTTACTGTGAAGATACCATCTCACTAAATCTTTTGACAGTTTTATAAGGCAGGAATGAATGATAAATGTCTATCTCACCTCCCCAACAGAGAGTGACACTAGTTTTTAGAGACTTATTCAAGGTCACACAAATAGTGACTTTTAGGATAAAGATTGAGATCCTTACCATAGCCTATAAAATCCAGCATGAATTCTCTTCCGACCATGACTCCCCCATCCCATCCCCCACATCTTACTTTCTGTGCTGCACTCTCTTTATTCTCCAATACACTGTGATTTCTTCTATAACTTGTTCTTTCTTGGACCAGGCTCTTCTCTGTAGATGTTATGTCTCCTTTCCTCTTCTGTTTGCTTAATGCTACCTATTCATTCTCCAGTTGTTAGTTCAATTCTCATCTCCTAAGGAAGCCTAAAATTAATCTAAATAGGCCCTTCATTTCTCTGGCATGCTAATCAACCCTGAATGTTCATTGGAAGAACTGATGCAGAAGCTCAAGCTCCAATACTTTGGCCACCTGAGGTGAAGAGCTGACTCACTGCAAAAGACCCTGATGCTGGGAAAGATTGAGGGCAGGAGGAGAAGGGGGCAACAGAGGATGAGATGGTTGGATGGCATCGTCAACTCAATGGACATGATTTTGAGCAAGCTCTGGGAGACAGTGAAGGGCAAGGAAGGCTGGCATGCTGCAGTCCACGGGGTTGCAGAGTCGGACATGACAGAGCGACTGGATAATAATGACAATACCCATTGACAGGAAGGGTCTATATCCTCACTCTTGGGTCTGAGCAGTTTATAATTGCTTTGACCAAGAGTGTGATGGAAGTGACATTATGTACCTATGAGGCTAGGTCATAATATACCAGGCAATTTCCACTTTGTTTGGAGTAGTGGTACTTGGAGTCCTGAGTCACCTCACAAGAACTCCAGCTTCCCTTAGAGTCTGTGCTGGAGGTGCTCTGGTCAGCAGCCAGCTGAGCTCCCCACTGACAGCAGCATCACCTGCTAGCCTTGTGAGTAACCTGTCCGAAACACCCAGCTCAGCCAAACCTTCAGAAGACTGCAGCCTCAGTTGATAACTGACTGAAACCTCATTAGAGACCCAAGAGAGAATTCCCAATGAAGCCTTTCCAGAATATCTAACTCACGAAATTGTGACCTAAATAAAGTGATTGTTTTAAGCTATTAAATTGGGAACAGTTTGTTGTATGGAAATAAATAACTTGAACAAAATTTTCCATGGGTACTTCCTTCTCGTTCGTGACTAGCCTAGGTCAGTTTCCATTTTATAGACTCTAATGTAACTAAATACCCTTTTTTTCAGAGTACTTGTCTCAGTTTGCAGTTATACATCCAGTAGTATAACTATTTTGCTATCTGTCCCCCCGACCCCCACTAGTCTGAAAGCTTCATTTTTTAAAAAAAGAGCTGTGGCTGTTTTTGCTTGATCGTTGTATCATTTAGAAGTGAATTTGGCTGCAAGTAGCAGGATTTTAATAGTTGTGGCTTAAGCCTGCAGGGGCTTGTTTCCCCTACAAAATATAAAATGTGGAGATAGGTGGCTAATGGTATTAGTTCAGTTGCTCTGTGGCACTTACTTTCAAGAACCCAGGCACTCCCCTCCTCCTCTTTTGGTCATAGAGTGTTGTATTTTTATCTTCATGTTTGTGCCCTTGCTGTTGCAAGACTGATGCCTTAACTCTGGGTATTTTATCTTTATTCAACATCCCAATACGGAGAAAGTAAAAATGATAGACAAAAAGGCTTTTTTTTTTTTTTTTTTTTCCTTATGTAGATCTCTTAGTTTCCCGGACAGAAAGTCTCCAACAGACTTCTTTTGATGTCTCATTGATCAGAACTGACATGTTATGCAGAAGAGAGTTAACATAGCAAGACAGAGGGTGCTACTTTTAGAAGAGCCTGCTTGCAAGGTTGGCCCTTGGCTGGCCTCTGAGAACTCAGTATTTGACCTAATCCCTAACAGATAAGGGTTGTTTGTGTTAGTCACTCAGTTATGTTCAACTCTTTGTGACCCTATGGACTGTAGCCCATCAGGCTCCTCTGTCCATGGAATTTTCCAGGTAAGAATACTGGAGTGGGTTGCCATTCTCTTCTCCAGAGGATCTTCCTGACCTAGGGATCGTACCTGGGTCTCCTGCATTGCAGGCAAACTCTTTACACTCTGAACCACCAGGGAAGCCCAAGGGTAGTTTATGGCTCTTCAACTATTTGTGCTGTTAAGTCATTTCAGTTGTGTCCCACTCTTTGTGACTCTTTGAACTGTAGTCCATCAGGCTCCTCTGTCTTTGGAGATTCTCCAGCAAGAATACTGGAATGTGTTGCCATGCTCTCCTCCAGGGGATCCTCCTGACCCAGGGATCGAACCCTCATCTCCTGTGTCTCCTGCATTGGCAGGAGATTCTTTACCACTAGTGCCACCTAGGAAGCAATGTAATTTATGCTGAACATGTGTTTTTCTTCTGAGAGTATGGAATTTTGGTAATATGCTGAGCAGAGTGTGCTGATATGACCAGTCCCCAGTAAAAACTTCGATGCCAAGTCCAAATGGGCTTCCCTAGGCAAAAACATTGTGCATGTTACTGCATTATTTTGATTTTTAAAATTAAAATATAATGGCATATAATATATTAATTTTAGGTATATAACATAATGATTCAATATTTGTATATATTGCAAAATGATCAATACAATGAGTCTGGTCTAGTAAGATCTACTTTTTGTAACTTTCCAACATGCAATACAGTATTATTGAGTATCATCATCATGGAATACATTACATCCCCATGGCATGTATTTTATAACCAGAAGTTTGTTCATTTTGATCTCCTTCACCCATTTTGCCTGTCTCCTACCCCCAACCTCTGGCAACCACCAATCTGTTCTGTGCATCTATGAGATGGGTCATTTTTAAAAAAATTCTACATGTAAATGGGATGCTATAGTGTTTGTTTTCCTCTGCCTGAATTAGTTTTAGTAAGTATAATACCCTCCACGTCCATCCATGTTGTTACAAATTACAAATTTTCATTCTTTTGATAAGTTCTGTGAATATTTTTATGAGTAGTATTCCATTATATGCATGTGTGCATGTGTGTATACATATGTGTATATGTGTGTGTGTGTATATATATATATATATATATATATATATATATAATTTTCTTTATCCAGTCATCTGTTGGTGGATGCTTCCAAATCTTGGCAATTGCAAATAATGTTGCAGTGAATATGGGAGTGCAGATATCTTTCTGAGTGTTTTCATTTTCTTTGAATACCCAGGATTAGAATTGCTGGGTAATATGGTAGTTCTGCATGTGTGTGTGCTAAGTTGCTTTAGTCGTGTCCAACTCTGTGCAACCCCGTGGACTGTGGCCTGCCAGGCTCCTCTGTCTATGGGATTCTCCAGGCAAGAATACTGGAGTGGGTTGCCATGCCCTCCTGCAGGAAATCTGCTGGACCCAAGGATCAAACCATCATCTCTTGCCTTTCCTGCATGGGCAGGTTGTTTCTTTACCACTAGTGCCACATGGGAAGCCCATGTTAGTTCTACTTTTAATTTTTTGAGGTACCTCCATGCTGTCTTCCACAGTAGCTATGGCAATTTACATTCCCATCAACAGTGTACAAGTGTTCCCTGTTCTCCACGTTCTTGCTAATAGTTATTTCTTGACTTTTTGAAAATAACCATTCTGACAGGTGTGAGGTGATACCTCACTGTGATTCTGATTTGCATTTCCCTGATTAGAGCGTCTTTGTAGTACTTGTTGGCCATCTGCCATCTTTGGAAAAATGTCTCTTTAGATCCTCTGCCAATTAAAAATATTTTTGCTCTTGAATTCTTTATATATTTTGGTTATTAACCTGTTATCAGATATTGGCATACCTCATTGTATTGTGCTTTGCTGTATCACACTGACAGATGTTTGTTTTTTCTTACAAATGGAAGGTTTGTGGTAACCCTTTGTCAAGCAAGTCTATCGGTGTTGTTTTCCCACTTTGTGTGTCTGTGTCATATTTGGTAATTCTTGCAATATTTTAAACATTTCTATATGATTATTTTGGAGGAGGAAATGTCAGCTCACTCCAGTATCCTTGCCCGGAGAATTCCATTGACAGAGGAGCCTGGTGGGCTACAGTCCATGGGGTCGCAAAGAGTCAGACATGACTGAGCAACTAACACACGCACACACACACACACACACATATTATTTTGTCATGGTGATCAATGATTAGTGAGCTCTGATATTGTTATTAATACTATGGCTTGCTGAAGGCTCAGATTATGGTTAGCATTTTTTTTTTTACCACTAATGTATTTTTAAAATTATGCATGTATATCATTTTCTTAAAGTATAATATTATTGCACATTTAATGGACTTCACTATGGACTAAACATAAACTTATATGCCCTGGGAAACCAAAAAACTCATGTGACTTGCTTTATTATAGTATTTGCTTTATTGTCATAGTCTGGAACTGAACACACCATATCACTGAGCTATGCCTGTATATTATTTGCAAATACTTTCACCCATTTAATGAGTTGCCTTTGCATTTTGTTGATAGTTTCCTTTGCTGTGCAGACACTTTTTAGTCTGATATAGTCCCACTTGTTTATTTTTGGTTTCATTGCCTTTGTTTTGAGTGTCCAATCCAAAAATAATCGTCACCAAGACTGATGTCAAGGAGTTAGCAATCTCTTCTCTGCTAGGAGTTTTAGGTATCAGGTTTTACATTCAAGTCTTTATTCGTTTTCCTTTTCAATTTGGAGGCTTTTGGTTTCTTTTACTTGCCTAAATGCTCTAGCTAGGACTTCCATTACTCTGTTGAATAAAAGTGATGAGAGTAGGCACCCTTGTCACTACATTTTTATTGTTGGCAAGCACAAGCACACTCATGTGTCACCTCATCAGATGGAGATAGCTTCTCAAAGCCTGGCCATGGATTTCTCTAGATTCTGCCTTGTGTCTTTTCCCCTTGATGATCTTATTATATATCCTTCTGCTGTAATAAGCTTTAGCCATTAGTGCTTTTAGAAAAACATCAAGTGTTTGCATGGTCTTTGAGACCCCTGGGACACATGCTTATTGGGAGACTTATAACAATCAAAGGGGAATGGGATGAATTGCAATGACCAGTGTCAGTGAACACAATTCATCCTTTTGACCTGAAGGAGGCCAAAAGGACCCAGTACCTGAACACGCATGAGGTTCTGGGAGTGACTGGGAGAGGAGGATATGTATGCATGTTGGAGAGTGATATTAAAGCCTAAAAGAGTTCCTGGCGCATAGAAAGTGTATAATACATTTTGAGAGAGAAGGAAAAAGAATGAACTGAGCAGAGCTAGATTTTGGCTTCAGATACCATTTATTCCAAAGTATAGATCTTAACTATTATGCTATATTGCCACCTCCGTTGCCTTCATTTCTTATAGTACTGTTGGGAGAGTCACATAAAGGGCTTTTTACAGGTCCACACACTGCACAGATGGGAAGGCTCTCTTGTCAGTCTCCATGCAGTGGCACAAGGTAAGGAAAATGAATAAAACGGCATCTACTTCTGTTCCATCTGGTGTTGTGTCTAGATAAGGTATTTTGGAAGTGCTGTTGGCTTGATTTGGATGGGAGTTTTAGTTTGTTTTCTTAAACGATTTCTGCATTAAGCCAAAATAATTTTACTTTAAGAAGCATTGCTTTTATTGGCCTTGCTTTTTAAGTAGCTCATTCTTCATGAGGAAAAACTAGGAACTTTCAGGAAATATTTTCTTTGTGGGTTGAGATGCCAGAGAAATTTTCCAACAGGATAGTTATGCAGGCAGCATAATGCTGAGAGTAGAGTGAAATCTTGCCTAGGTAGGGACTGTGCACGTGTGGTAGCTGACTGCAATGCAGAAGCTCTAAGCACAGCACACAGCACTCATAGGAGGTTCTCATGGCTCTTCCCACTAAATTTGTTGTTACCTTGGTCAATGTCTTCCTGCTACACAAGGGGAAAAAAAAATATCACTTTGATTTATAGAATATCAATTCCAAGAATGGCACTACATTTAAGCCAGCTCATGACTCTAATTTTATGGAGAAACTAAGGTTCAGGGAAGGGAAGGGACTTGTCCAGTGTTACTAAGGAAGTCCGTGTCAGAGCCACAGTGAGGAACCAGTTCTGGTGACTCTCAGCTACTGTGCTTTTCCTTACACGTCAGAGACTACCAATGGTAGAGTGGGTATTAGTAAATATTCCTTTAAGTTTGTGTAGCTCCTTAGGACTTTTCAAATCCTCATGATTTTCAGAGGTATACCTGTAAATGAAAAGTGAGGAAATGGAGACATGGCATACTGAGTGGAGTTACTAAGATTTGAGCCCAGATTTCTAACTCTGAATTTTTGCTTTGTATGCTTCCCTGGTGGCTCAGATAGTAAAGAATCCACCTGCAATGTGGGAGACCTGGGTTCGATCCCTAGGTTGGGAAGATTCCCTGGAGGAGGGCATGGCAACACACTCCAGTATTCTTGCTTGGAGAATCCCCATGGACAGAGGAACCTGGTGGGCTGCAGTCCATGGGGTCACAAAGAGTCGGACATGACTGATTGGCTAAGCACACACACATACTACTCTGGACAGTAGAATTTTAGCAATGATAACAGCAATTATTATGACTGCTACTCTCAGAAGACTCTTGGATACAATAAGCAGAAAACCTACTAAAAGTAGTATAAGTAATAGGCATTTCTTTTCTCATCTAGCAAGAGCAAGCAGGCTGAGAATAGGGCAGTTCTAGGGTTGTGAAGAATATGGTGATTCAGTGACATCATCACAGGCCCAGGTTCCCTCCATGTTTTTGCTCTGTGATACTCATTCTATCAACAGAGGCTTTATGGTCACAGAGTGACTTAGCATTATAACCTTAATGACCAAGAAGTATCTTGCAGATGTCTCTCTTATTTATTTATTTATTTTACCAAGGAATTACCCAGAAAAAAAAATCATCTCAGGTCTCAATGGCCAGGATTGGGTCACACGGCCACTTGAACAATCACAGGCAAGCAGAAAAGACTACGGTGCCATATAGACCCATCCAGGTTCACCCCCTGGGACAGTGGGGCAGAGTCTGCTGCTATTGAGAAACATGTGGAGTAACAAGTCCAACTTCACCCAGGTAGAATGGGATAGAGATAGGAATGAAAGCTAGAAGCACCTGACTCTGCAACCAATGCTCTTAACCACTAAGCAAAACCACCTCCCATTCTTGTGTTCCCTGCTATGTCTCCCCTTCACAGCACCACTTGCCAAATTCCCAGCCTGCATGCCTAAGTTGCTTTGGCTGGTGATTGCAGGATCGTCTTCTTGCCAGGTCGGTGTCAGCAATCAATCCCTATCTCCTGGGCGTGAAAACCAGCCGATTAGAGCTGTAAGTAGGTGTTTAACAACACGGAGGCAGCCAGAGCATCCGTCAGCAGTTTTTCTCCCCTGGTGGCTGGGCATTAGCAAATCTGCTGAGAGAGGCACCCTTGTTCCAGTGCTGCTGGGAGGAGGGCATCTCAACAGAGCAGATGATTTGAGAAAAGTAGAATGACAGGGTGTCAGAGTTAACGTGGTCTAGTCCAGCTCCATTACTGTGCTGATGGGGAAACTGGGGACCAGAGAAAGGAAGGATTGCTCAGGACCACACAGAAAATCATTTTTTGGATCTAGCACTAGAGCCTGGATTCACTCAATGGTACTTTCAAGCCTAACTCTTTACCATTGGCTTTCAATTCCTACTCAAGAAATCAATTTTCAAATGAAATGACATCTGAAAAGCAAAAGCATTTTGGATTATATTGTCCTATCCCAGTGAGATGTCTCATGGCCATCCACCCATAGCAAATCCCATTCATCTCCAACTTCATTCTTCCTTTCCAACTATGTGAGTCTTTTTGGTCTGATCATTCAAAACAAGTCCTGGTATTGGAAAGTTCTAAAGGCATATGAACCTTGGTGCCTCAAGATCGAGAGAATGCTCCCAGCTTGAGAAGAAAAAATTAACCAGCAGGTCAGAGTGCAAGGATTCCTGGTAGCTTTATGGGATGGCTTGAGATCCCTGTATTTCTAATAACTCTTATATATGTGGGTTTGGGGAATTCCTAAGAATTTAATCAGTAATTATTGAAGGCCAATAAGAATTATAATAGTAGCAGCTGCTATTTTTTGAGCATTACTCTGTGCCAAGCACTGTGCCAGGTCCTTCACATGTGTTTCTAGCTTTAGTCTTCAAAATTAACTTCTTTATTTTTTATTGCGTGAATTTTAAGATTAGAATGTCTATTCTATAGTCAAAGAAACCTTTAATTACCGCTACATCCCCATCTCCTAGAACTGTCTAGTAAATGCTCAGTTAATATACACTGAACTAATGATGTGACAGTAAACTGTTGAGATAGTATGGTTGTTCCTCATTTTACAGATACGGCAACTGAGGTTTCGAGAGGTTAACTTGTCCAAGGTAACTCTATCAGTTGTCTTTTGGCTGCAACGAATGTTGTTTTACATAAATGTGGGTATTTTTTTCCCCTCAGATGAGAATTCTGGTGATCCTGTTGCTACTTATTCCACTTCAGTGATGCCATTAAGGATTCAAGTTCTTTCTAACATTCTGCTATGCCCCCACCGCCTTCAGTGTATTGGCTTTTCTTCTTTATGCTTGAATACCCCTGGCCACTTGATGGTTATGACCTAGAGTACTTGATTCAGGCAGCAAATCTGTATTCAGGGAAGCAGCAAGAGGAGATGGGTAGCACTAGCCATGTGCATTTTTTTAATTATGAAAAGTAAAAATCTTTGAGGACCCTGGCTGGTTTTACATATGTCTTTTTGGCCAGAGTTATGTGGACACTGCTGAGTGTGCGTGCACACACACAGACACAAGGAATGATGAGAAATGAGTATTTGCTTTCCTCTGGCTTTATACAGGAGGCAGGCCAAGGAAATGGGGATTAGCAATAGACACATGCTAGCCAATAGATGTGACTGCTACAGTCAGGCCGATAGTGGTAGTGGAGTCAGGACTGGAACATAAGTTTGTTTCCCTCTAAAGTCTGTGCTTTTATTGACCAAGCATTAGCTAATCTGACTTTTACTCCTTATCTCAAAAGAAAAAAAGGTCAACTTGGGAATCTCTTGTTCTGTTTTAAATCCTTGTTCTGTTCCATGTAGTAGTTTCATCTTCATAACGAAGGGGTTGGGTTAAAAGGAGTCTCATATGAGTGTATGATTTTATATTCTATTCTCACTGATGGCCACTTTTAAAAGTCTTATTCAAAGCCAACTCAAAATCAAAGTCACCATCTCAGTGGAGTAATATATTCCCCAGAATCCAAATGCATAAAATGCAATTGATTTTTTTGGAGTTTGTTTTCATAGATGGTGTTTATACATTTCCCTTTGAGATATTTGATTCAGTTTCAGATAGTGAATGAAGATTGATTTTTGTCTGTTGTGATCTGTAAAGCCCAACTGTTACTGTTAAATACTACTTCTTCCATCCTTTCCTTTACTGTCTTCCTAAACAGCCTCATCTATGGAGTCAGTATGTTTTAGAATTTGTTTTGTGTTACTATTGCATCTTGCTATCAGTAATTCATCTCCTAAAGTTGTGAACCAGGGAACATGAGTGCCAGTCCCAAATCTTTAACTGATCAGCTGTGGGACCCTGAGGAAGCCCTTCTGCTTCTCTGTGTCTTTGTTTTCTCATTTATGAAAGGACTTGATTGTTTATATCTTAGGATGCTTTTAGCTCTGCTATTTACATGTCTGCAAGGACAAAGCTGGTTCTGATTAATAAGCAGAAGAACATATTAGCATTATTTCTTTCATCTGCACTGTGGCTATAAAGATCAAAAGAAGTAGAAAATATTAAATAAATAAGTGAAATATTAGTAATTACTAGCTTTATAATCATTCTTAAAATGCCAAGTCAGACTTACTATTATTTTTTGAAATTAGTTTATTAGGGAGGATTTGGGGAAAGCAAGGTAATGTATTGGTAACTTTAGCAAGATGTGGCATCAGTGATGTAAAAAGAGCATTGGATGCAGAAACAGACCAGTTGGGGTTTCCACTGTGACTCTGTAATGTGATAGCTTTGTGAACTGAGTCATGTTATTTATATCCATGGTCCCAGAGTTCCTTTTCTACAAAATTAGGATTAAATATATTTAAATCAAAAGGTGATGATGAGGATGAAATAAGCAAATTTATGGAAGGTCATGGATACAGAGAACTACACATGTGATGTAATTGCATAGAACTAAATACTCCTACATTCTCTCTCATACCTAAATAAATATAAGTGGAACTAGGGAAATCTAAATAAGATCAGCAGGTTGTAGCAATGTCAACATTTTAGGTGTGATACTATGCTAACAGTTTTGCAAAATGCTGATATTGAGAGAAATTATATAAATAGTACACAAGATCTGTTATTTCTTACAATGGCATGAGAATCTATAATTATTTCATTAACATTTCTGATTAAAAGTAATTGTTTAAACAAAATACAAAAAAGAGAGAGACTGTCCTATTTATACTGAGAAGGAAGATATTAAATATTTATTTGACTTAATTTATCTATGATACAATAGCTGAAAACACATGGTACATAAGAGAAACCTACCATTTTAAGGGAAAGGAGCAGACCAGCTGTGGGTAGGACAATGCAGGGACTGGTAACAGTGACTGCCTCTGGGGAGAGAAACCGGGGAGGTGGGGTGGGATGGGACAGGACCAGGGGTGGGAGGGGAGACACATTTTTGCATTTCACTTTTTGGATTTTGAGCCATGGGAATATATTATCCATACCCCACCTCAAAATTAATTAATTTTAAATAAAAATAAGTTGTTTCTGAATGCAAATTGGTAAGCCTGAACAATGAAATAAAAACACAGAGAATCAATCCACCAATACACATTTTTTTTTAACTGTGCCCTAAGATAGATGCTGGAGAAGGAAATGGCAACCCACTCCAGTATTCTTGCCTGGAGAATCCCATGGACAGAGGAGCCTGCGGGGCTACAGTCCATGGGGTTGCAAAGAGTCGGACACGACTGAGCGACTTCACTTTCTTTCACTAAGATAGATGAGGGCTTCCCTGCTAGCTCAGATGGTAAAGAATCCACCTGCAATGTAGGAGATCCGGGTCAATCCCTGGGTCAGGAAGATCCCCTGGCAAAGGAAATGGCAACCCACTCCAGTATTCTTGTCTGGAGAATCCCATGGACAGAGGAACCTGGCAAGCTACAGTTCCCAGGGTTGCAAAGATTTGGACACAACAAGCCAATGAAACACCCATGCATGCTCATGAGATAGATGCATAGATTAAGGCTATAAAATACTTGAAATAATGTGTAGAAAGCATTACCAATATCAAATCAGAGAGAAACATTCATAAACAGGGAGAAAGAACTAAAATGACAGCTATGCTAAGGTCCAACTGAGGAGTCTAAGCAGTGAAGGCTTACGAGAAATTAGTGATGGGGGAGATTTAGAGTTGGGATAGAAGAAAAGTTTCCTACAACAGATGGGATGACCTTGATCTTGAAGTTCAGAAAGAATTTTTGAACAAGTAAAGAGGGGACCAGTATAAAGATATTTGATGGTGGTTTAGTCCCTAAGTTGGTCCAACTCTTTGTGACCCCATGGACTGTAACCTGCCGGGCTCCTCTGTCCATGGGATTCTCCAGGCAAGAATGCTGGAATAGGCTGCCATTTCTTTCTATAGAGAATCTTCCCTGACCCAGGAACTAAACCTGGGTCTCCTGCATTGCAGGCAGATACTTTACTGACTGTGCTACCAGAGAATGGACCTAAAGATCTGTTTAGGTGAACAGATTTCAGAAGTGAATATTATGTAGGAGTATTTAGTTCTATGCAATTACATCACATGTGTAGTTCTCTGTATCCATGGCCAGTCAAGACACTGAACATTTTCTTCACGCTTCACACCCACCTTCCTCCTACCTCTTCTGGTCCCTAACTCCTGTCACTCACTAATCTGTTCATTAAAAAAATTTTTGTCATTCAAAAAATATTATATGAATGGAATCATTCATATCATTGTGTTACCTTTTAGATTTGATTTTTTTTCTTATTGAACATAATTCCCTGGAGATTTGCCCAAGTTCTCTATATCTATAGCTTGTTCCTTTTTATTATTGAGTGTGTATTTATATATCACAATTTGTTTCATCATTCATTTGCTGAAGGACATTTGCATTGTTTTCAGATTTTTATTACAATTACTCAAGTTGTTATGAATATTTACATAGTTTTTTTATAAGTTTTCAATTTTCTATAATGCACAAGTGTATGATTGCTTTGTACGGTATGATTGTTTGTACGGTAATTGTGTGTTTAGTTTTATAGGAAACTGTCACATTTTTTCATAGTAGCTGTACCATTTTACATTCCCATCAGCAATTATGAGTTTTCCATTTTCTCGCATCCATAGCAGTATGTGGTGATGTCACTATTTTTTACTGTAGACTTTCTATTTGGTATCATTATGATTTTAATTTGTTTTTCCATGATGACTAATGATAGTGGACATCTTTTCTTGTGCCTTTATCATCTATACATCCTCTTTATTGAAATGTCTGTTTCTGTCTTTTGCCAATTTTCTAATTGTGCTGTTTTATTTTTTACTGTTGAGTTTTCAAATATATTTTAGATACCATTCCTTTGTTGGATATATGGCTGGCAAATATTTCCTTCCAGTCTGTAGCTTGTGTTTTTATTCTCTTTCCATCGACTTTTACAGAGCAAGAGTTCTTAATTTTGATGAGATCTAATTTATTAGCATTTTCCTTAATGGATTATGCTTTTGGAGTCAAGTCTGAAACTTTGTCTAGCCCTAGATCCTGAAGATTTTCTGCCATGTTTTCTTTTAAAGTTTTATAGTTCTACATTGAAGTCCATAACGCATTTTAACTTAGTTTTTGTATAATACGTCAGGCTGAGATTGAGGCTTATTTCTTATGCCAATTGGTGTCCAATTACTCCAGCATCACCGGTTTGAAGAGGCTGTCCTTCTAGTGAATTACTTTTGTACCTGCATCAAAAATCAATAGCACATGCTTGTGTGAACCTATTTGTGTGCTTTCTGTTCTGTGCCATTGATCTGTGTCTATCCATCCACCAAAACCTCACCATCTTGATTATTGTAATGTATAATAAGCCATGAAATCAAGCAGACTGATTTCTTCCACTTTATTTTTCTATATACGAATGTTTTAGCTATCCTGTGGACTGTGGTTTTCCACATGAATTTCAGAGTAAGCCTGTCTATGCATATAAAATACTTGCTGGGCTTTTGTTAATAAAGACATTATACCTGTAGATCAATTTAGGAAGAAGTAACATCTTTATTACATTGAATATTTACTATGCTCTCCATTCACTTAGATCTTTTTTGGTTTATTTAATCAGCATTGTGTAATTTTCGGCAGACAGATAATCTGTACATGTTGATATCTAAATGTTTCATTTTTTTGGATTGGTTGTAAATGGTAGCATGTTATTTTCTTGCTATATTGAGATATGACTGACAAATAAAAGTTGTATTTATTTAGGTTGTACAACATGATTTTTTAAAAGATGTAAAAGGTGATGATTTAATGTACATAAACATTGTGATATGATTAATCCAGTGGTGAAGGTGAAGGTGTTAGTTGCTCAGTCATGTCTGACTCTTTGCGATCCCATAGACTATAACCTGCCAAGATCCTCTGTCCATGGCATTCTCCAGGCAAGAATACTGGAGTGGGGGATAGCCATTCCCTTCTCCGGGGGATCTTCCCACCCCAAGGATTGAACCTGGGTCTCCTGCATTGGCAGGTGGATTCTTTACCATCTGAGCCACCTACTGTGTTATAATTTCAATTTCCATAGGTTTGTTGTTAGTATAGGAAATGTATTTATTTCTTGTGCTTTGCTTTTGCATCCTGCAAGCTTGATCAACCCACTCATTGCTGAAAAATGCCAGAATTAATTTTGAATAGAGTCCCTGTATTTTCTACATTAGACAGTCAGGTCACCTGCAAATAGGGATAATTTTATTTCTTCTTTTTTTTTTAAACTCTGTATGGCTTCTATTTCTTTTACTGGCTTATTTCAGTGGTTATAACATCTAGTACTTTATTGAATAAGAGTGGTAAGAGTAGACCTCCATGCATTGTACCTGATTTCAGGGGGAAAACATTTAGTTTCTTAGCTTTAAGTATGATGTTAGCTTTATTTTTAAAAAGACTACTGAAGAATAGTCCATTGAAAAGTTGCTATAATTACTACTCTAGTTATTTATTAGTGGATTTTTATTGATTTTAATCTTTTGTATAATAATGCTCCTATGAATGTTCTTAAAAATATGTCACTTTTCACATGTTCATGAATGTATGGGTAGAATAAATTCTTATGATGTTGCCCTCTTTTCTGTCCTACCTAGTCTTACTCCCTAGAAGATATTGCATGATTTTTTGGCCTTAAATACCATACAGTGAGAACTCCCAAATATATATATTTCCATCCTGACACCTGCCTGAAGCCAGATCTATGTATTCATTTGCCCACTGACTGTCTGTTTGGATGTCTACATTTTGTTTTTCCAAGTAAACAAGTCTAAAACTGAACTCATAAAATGCTGAATCCATTCCTGAAATCTGTTTCTTTTTTGAAGAAAAAGTCTACTATAGTAAATGGCATTGCAGCTTTCCAGTGTCTCAAGCCAAAAATGTTGTATTCATCCTTGTTGCCTCTCTTTCTCTCACTCACATCCCAAACTAGCCGCCAATCCTGTTTGTGATCAATTCTTCCCATTCTGTGGCTACCACTGTGGTCCAGACTACCATCCTGTCTTCCCTGACTTATTGCAGTGGCCTCTGATCTTGTCTCTCTCATTCTGCATTGCTCCCCTACCATCTCTTCCCTATACAAGAAGTCACAGTGATTGTCTAAAAACCTTACTTTTTGTCCTGCTCTGCTCAGAGTGTCCCCATGACTTCACACATCTCTTAGAGCAAAATCAAGGTCCTTACTCTGGCCTGGAGGCCTGCGATAATCTGATTTTTGACTTTTGCAGGCTTTGGATCCTGCTTCCTTTCTGAGTTATCTCACTTTGCTGGCCTTGTTTCTGTTTCTTAAACTGTCAAATGCTCTCTGACCTCAGAGCACATAGTGTCCCCGTACCTGGAACACTCTTTCCCAAGGTACCCACATAGCTTACCCATCATTCCCTTCACTTTTCACTTGAACCAGAGAGGCTTTCCCAGAATATCTTTGTCCCACCTTGGCACTCTCCATTCCTTCTAACGTGATTTGTTTTCCTGCTTGTTCCTTATCATCACTTAAAATATTGTATATTCACTAGTTTGTGGATTGTATCTCTAGCAGCTCCAACAATACACAGTAAATATTTCTGGAATGAGTTAATGACTTTTGGGTCAAATGGAATATACATTTAAAATTTGATGGATGTTGGAAAATTTCTCTATAAAGAGCTTGTACTACTAGTATATGAAAGTTACGCTCCCACTGATAATTTTGAGCCAGTTTCTTTTCATATACAGGCTGTGAAGAGTTTGTCTCAACTCTCCCTAAGTACTCCTCCAGAGGCAGACATGATGGATTCAACCTCCACACATTTATCAGGCCTCTAAGACAAATTTCAGAAACATCCCATGTAGTTCTGTTTTTTTTTTTTAAACAGTAGAACAGCTTAAATAACTTGGCTCTCAAGGTTTGTGTGTTCATGATATTTTATAGATTAGAGGACCCTGAAAAAGTGCTCATAGCTTGTGTCTTGTTGACACTGGATATCAGTAGAGCTAACCTTATCTTTCCACTGAACTTTCTCTTGGGTTATAATTCAGAAAGCAGAGGAGAATCATCTTCCTGGTGACTTTTTTGCTCTTAAAGGAGAATAGTAGTTCTGTTCTTTCCTCAACAAAGATCATCTTCTAGGCTCCCTGAACTACATAGGATGGTAGCTTAGCTGGTAAAGAATCCACCTGCAATGCAGGAGACCCCTGGGTCAGGAAGATCCTCTGGAGATGGGATAGGCTACCCACTCCAGTATTCTTGGGCTTCCCTGGTGGCTCAGATGGTAAAGAATCTGCCTGCAACGTGGGAGACCTGAGTTTGATCCCTGGGTTGGGAAGATCCCCTGGAGGAGGGCATGGCAACCCACTCCAGTATTCTTACTGGAGAATTCCCATGGAGAGAAGAGCCTGGAGGGGTACAGTCCATGGGCTCACAAAGAATCAGACATGAGTGGGCAACTAAGCACAGCACAGGGAGTGGGGATGACAGATGTGAAGATGATACCATTCCAAGAATTAGACCAGAGAGTAGGGACCTAATTGCTTGCTGTTATATTCCTATATAACAAAACTCATTGGAAAAGACTCTGATGCTGGGAAAGATTGACGGGAGGAGGGGAAGAGGGTGCAGAGGATGAAATGGTTGGATGGCATCACTGACTCAATAGACACAAGTTTGAGCAAACTCAGGGAGACAATGAAGGACAGGGAAGCCTGGCATGTGGCAGTCCCTGAGGTCACAAAGAATCGGACACAACTTAGCGGCTGAACAAACATTCCTACTGCTAACCCTTAATGGGTGCTAACTAAATAGTTCTGGAGTATTGATTTAACACCTCTGTTATTGACATGACTGCCATAATAACAGTCCTGAACATCAGTTTTACACTTTGTAATCCATAGAGTGGCTTTATATGATTCCCAAATAGCACCCTGTTTTTGAAAAGAGTCCCAAGAGGGTGAGTCAGGAAAGACAGAGGCAAAACCTGGCAGTGGACATGTTTCCCAAAGTATGTAACTTCAGTATTAATATGTTATGCAGGTCTCTAAGCAGCAGGGGATTTTGAAAACCTCTTCAGGGACTCTTGTGAATATGCTTTGTGAATGCTTAAGGGAGAATACAGTGTGTGGTGTTTGCCTGCTGCTTACTTGAACCTGTCTTTTATTTCCTAAAGTACACCCTGGGTTTGGGGTTTCAGGGAACAGGTTTTCAGGAAGACTGGCCTAGGGCCTTTTCTTCAAGGTAAGCACTTGAAGTCAGATAATCCCTTATTCTAGGCCTGATTCTTTACTGGAGTTTCAGTTCAGAGCTTTCATCTAAAGAAAGAATATTGACATTTTGCTTTGATTTTCAGGACAGAGTGCAAAGGACCATCCCTAGAAGGTCCATGATTTATTTAGGATACTTGGAGCAGTGCAACTTCTCTAGAAGGTATAAGTTACTCAGTTCTGTGGGTTGTTTGATCTTCTCATTAGCTGTCCTTCTTAATTCATTTTTCACTGGTTGGCACAGCCAGCCAAGATACGTGTTTGGCAGAAGCTGTTCAGGTGAGATCAGCAGAAATAAAGGCAGGAGCTGGAAGCAGCTCATGAAACCCTGGGCTCTTCACTTGACATTCATTTTCCTCTCACCCAAGGTACTGTTCCAGGTACTGACACCAGAAGAATAAAAGTTAACTCAAATGTGGAGCTGCCACTGAGAAGAAAAAAGACTAGGAGAACCATGCCAACAAGAGATAGAAATGTTCTGAGGGCAAGGGTTGATTTCTAGCCAGAGGAGTCAGGGTTTGCTTCAAGGAGAAGGGGGGCACTGACTTACAATGCCCAGTTGGGAGGAGTTCACATTGATTGAAATTAGTAGGAGCAACTTGACTATCGCATTTTATTTTTTAATTTTATTGAAGTATAATTGATTTACAATGTGTTCATTTCTTCTGCATAGCAAAGTGACTCTCATATATATATATGTTCTTTTTCATATTTTTTCTATTATGATTTGTCACGGAATATTGAATATGGGCTTCCCAGGTGGTTCAGTGATAAAGAATCCACCTGCAATGCAGGAGACACACGTTCGATCCCTGGCTCAGGAAGAGCACCTGGAGAAGGGCAGGGCAGCCTCACTTTACTTCCTTGGGTCTCAGTTTTCTCAGTCCAACTGTGGGACTACCCATCTGTATATATCCTCCTTATTATAAAGAGATATTTGGGGATGAATGTGAATACTGACCTGGCTTTCATCTCAAAGGTGTGATAAGAATCAAATGGGCAGATGGATACGTAAGTGCTTTTATCACTGTAGAGTGGTTTCTCAGACTTGGCACTTTTGTCATTGGGGCCACGTATTTCTTTCTTGGAAGCCATCCTATGTCTTGTAGGTTATTCAGCAGCATCCTTAGCCTCTGCTTATTAGATGCTATGAGTCCCCTCTTCCCTACTGAGACAACTAAAAATATTTCCAAATGTTACCAGATGTCCCCCCAGGGGACAAATCAACCCTGATCAGAGCCACTGGTGTAGAGTCATATATTGACTTCAAACATTGTTGATTATACAACTATTCTTAGAGGAAGCAAATGAAAAGTCACATAAGTGGAATTCCAGAGAGTGCCAGAGATGACTCCAGTGAGGAACAGAAGATAATATGAGAGTGAAGATAGTGCCAAGCACAGCATCATTTCTGGGCAGTCGTATTTCCTGTGGGAACAATCTGTACCCTTAAGAAAGATGGGGAGATCAGTCTTGTGGAGGAAACTTTCTACCATGGCATAGCACACTAGGGGCTTGTAGTTCTTGCCAACTTCTGGTTATGGATGGTGATGGGAGGGGGCCTTGAAAAAACACGAAGGACGCAGCTCATTCTACAAGGTCAGAGACATGCAGAATGTCACGGATATTAGAAAGCATTTCGTCAAATCTCTCCTTCAATTGCTACACTGTTCTGTGGAGTATTCTTAATTCTACCAGATATTTGACCTTGAGCAACTTATTAATCCTCTCTGAGCATTTGTTTCCTCTTTTCCTCTTTGATTCCAGAAGAATATTGGTTTTGTCCAGGTATATAATATCACAACATAATAGTTGTGAGTGAGATTAATCATTGTTTTACTGTACTTCATATGCATATTAGGCATTGTTGTTCAGTTGCTCAGTTGTGTCCGACTCTTTGCGACCCCATGGATTGCAGCATGCCAGGCTTCCCTGTCCTTCACCATCTCCAGGAGCTTGCTCAAATTCCTGTCCATTGAGTAGGTGATACCATCTAACCATCTTGACTTCTGTCATCCCCTTCTCCTCCTGGCCTCAGTCTTTCCCAGCATCAGGGTCTTTTCTAATAAGTCGGCTCTTCACATGAGGTGGCCAAAGTATTGGAGCTTCAGCTTCAGCATCAATTCTTCCAATGAATATTTAGGACTGGTTTTCTTTAGGATTGACTGGTTTGATCTCCTTGCAGTCCAAGGGACTCTCAAGAGTCTTCTCCAACACCACAGTTCAAAACCATCAATTCTTTGGCACTTAGCCTTCTTCATGGTCCAGCTCTCACATCCATACATGAGTGTTGGAAAAAACATCTTTGACTATATGGACCTTTGTTGGCAAAGTAGTGTCTCTGTGTTTTGCTTTTTTTATAGGCATAGAGTGACCTATATAGCAATATCTGTTGTTATTGTTATTGCCCCATTTTGTCAATGAGAAAATTGAGGATGGAGAGAGGCTTAACTCTGTCTGTCTCCAGAGCTCACACTCTTGCCTATGAGTCCAAATAACACCGCTTCATGACAAGGGCCTTAACATATAACACAAAATCCTGGATCACTGTTGGTCAATCATCCCACTCTGTCAATTGCTAGACTGTGAGTGACTTGACCAACCCCTATACCTGCTTCCAGACTGCAAGCTCTCCAATATATGCATTGTACTATTCTGGAGGCACTATGCTTTAATCTTATGAAATAAAGAGCTAATGGTAGAATATCAGATGTCAGGGCCCCAACAGGGCAGCAAGAGGGCATGTAAAGAGCCTGAATAAATGAGAAATGTTGGTCTTTTCAGGCAGCAAGTGACCAAAATATATTTGTAGATTTGTAAACTAGGATTAAATAGAAACTGAGAAATCATTTTTCCAGGGCCTTGGATTTTGAAATAAGAAAACACAGAAAGATTAAGTACTTATTTATGCTCACATGATGTGTTGGTAGCAAAACAGGGTTGAGACTGGGCTCTGGATCCCAGTCCTATTTCCTGCCCTTATCAGTGGAATGCTGTGCAGGGCAATGGATCAGAATACAGCCTTTGGGAACACGTGCCTTTGGCTGCAAACTGAGATCAGAGCAAAGATACTTAACTTCTGTGACTTTGCTTTTACTTATCTGCAAATGGGAATCACCATAGATCATACCTCAAAAGGTTGGTGAGGATTAAGTGAGACAAAGTACAAAAAACACTTCACACAAAGTCATGTGGTAAGAACTCAACAGGTGTTAGTTATTATTTTTAAAGATTTTGAGAGATTTCTAGCTACACATTTTTATGATTTTTTCTAGAATGCAATATATATTCACTTTTGAAATCTACATGTGATACAATTTTTAGTTTTTTTTTCTGTGTTTAGTTCTTGGACTTTTGGCAAAGTCATATAGTCATGTAACTACCACCACAATCAAGACACAAAACAGCTCCATTACTCCAAGAAATTCCTGACTTCTCCATTTCTATTCAACCTCTGCACCTACTCCTAGACTTGGCAAACATGAATCTGTTTTCTGTTCCTACAATCGTGTCTTCTTCAGAATGTCATTTAATTGGAACCCCATATTATGTACGCTTTGAAACTGCCTCCTTTCTTTTGCGTAATTCATGAGATTCATCCATGTTGTGGTATACCTATATCATTGATTATTTTCTGTTTATTGTTGCATAGTATTCCTTTGTGCAGATATGCCATATTCATCTATTCACCAGCTGAACGGGGGCTTCCCTCATAGCTCAGTCAGTAAAGAATCTGCCTGAAATGCAGGAGACCTGGTTTTGATTCCTGAGTTGGGGAGATCCCTTGGAGAAGGAAATGGCAACCCACTCCATTATTTTTGCCTGAAGACTCCCATGGAGAGAGGAGCCTGGCAGGCTACAGTCCATGGGGTTGTAAGAGTTGGACATGACTTGGCGACTAAACCACCAAGCCACCACCACCACCACTTGAAGGACATTTCTATTGTTTACAGTGTGTATGGAGCAATTATAAATAAAGATGTTATAAACACTTGTGTATTAATACAGGTTTTAGATAAATATAACTTGTCATTTGTTTTGGGTAAGTAGCTAGGGAGTGTGATCACTGGGTCCTGTGATAAATGTAGGAGAGGGAAATGGCAAACCACTCCAGTATTCTTGCCTGGGAAATCCCATGGACACAGGAGCCTGAAGGGCTACAGTCGATGGAGTTGCACAAAAGTCAGACATGAGTTAGCAACTAAACAACAACAATTTGTTTCCTTAGTAACAAAGTTTGAGAATTTTCTATTTTGAACACAAATCTTTTGTCAGATATGTGTTTTGCTAGTATTTTCTCTCAATTGTGGTTTATCTTTTCATTCTTTGAACTGTGTCTCTTGTAAAGTAGAAGTTTTGAATTTTGATGCTGCTCAACTCATCAGTTTTTCTTGCTTTAGGTGTTGTGTATAAGAAATCTTAGCTTTATCTGAAATTACATAGGTTTTCTCATATGTTTTCTTTTAGCAGTTTTATAGTGCGAAGTTTAACATTTAGGTTCTATAATAAATGAGTAAATTTTTATATGAGATGGGAAGTATGGATTGAGGGTTTTTTTTTTGCATATGGATGTATATTAATTTCATATGGCTAGTTACTTACGAAAAGGCAAAATGATAGGATACTGAAAGAGGAACTCCTCAGGTCAGTAGGTGCCCAATATGCTACTGGAGATCAGTGGAGAAATAACTCCAGAAAGAATAAAGGGATGGAGCCAAAGCAAAAAGAATACCCAGCTGTGGATGTAACTGGTGATAGAAGCAAGGTCTGATGCTGTAAGGAGCAATATTGCATAGAAACCTGGAATGTCAGGTCCATGAATCAAGGAAAATTGGAAGTGGTCAAACAAGAGATGGCAAGAGTGAATGTCGACATTTGAGGAATCAGTGAACTGAAATGGACTGGAATGGGTGAATTTAACTCAGATGACCATTATATCTACTACTGTGGGCAGGAATCCCTCAGAAGAAATGGAGTAGCCATCATGGTCAACAAAAGAGTCCGAAATGCAGTACTTGGATGCAATATCAAAAACGACAGAATGATCTCTGTTCGTTTCCAAGGCAAAGCATTCAATATCACAGTAATCCAAGTCTATGCCCCAACCAGTAACACTGAAGAAGCTGAAGTTGAATGATTCTATGAAGACCTACAAGACCTTTTAGAACTAACACCCAAAAAAGATGTCCTTTTCATTATAGAGGACTGGAATGCAAAAGTAGGAGGTCAAGAAACACCTGGAGTAACAGGCAAATTTGGCCTTGGAATACGGAATGAAGCAGGGCAAAGGCTAATAGAGTTTTGCCAAGAAAATACACTAGTCATAACAAACACCCTCTTCCAACAACACAAGAGAAGACTCTACACATGGACATCACCAGATGGTCAACACCGAAATCAGATTGATTATATTCTTTGTAGCCAAAGATGGAGAAGCTCTATACAGTCAGCAAAAACAAGACCAGGAGCTGACTGTGGCTCAGATTGTGAACAGTTTATTGCCAAATTGAGACTTAAATTGAAGAAAGTAGGGAAAACCACTAGACCATACAGGTATGACCTAAATCAAATCCCTTATGATTATACAGTGGAAATGAGAAATAGATTTAAGGGCCTAGATCTGATAGATAGAGTGCCTGATGAACTATGGAATGAGGTTCGTGACATTGTACAGGAGACAGGGATCAAGACCATCCCCGTGGAAAAGAAATGCAAAAAAGCAAAATGGCTGTCTGGGGAGGCCTTACAAATAGCTGTGAAAAGAAGAGAAGCGAAAAGCAAATGAGCAATGGAAAGATATAAGCATCTGAATGCAGAGTTCCAAAGAATAGCAAGAAGAGATAAGAAAGCCTTCTTCAGCGATCAGTGCAAAGAAATAGAGGAAAACAACAGAATGGGAAAGACTAGAGATCTCTTCAAGAAAATTAGAGATCCCAAGGGAATATTTCATGCAAAGATGGGCTCGATAAAAGACAGAAATGGTATGGACCTAAAAGAAGCAGAAGATATTAAGAAGAGATGGCAAGAATACACAGAAGAACTGTACAAAAAAGATGTTCATGACCCAGATAATCACGATGATGTAATCACTGACCTAGAGCCAGGCATCCTGGAATGTGATGTCAAGTGGGCCTTAGAAAGCATCACTACAAACAAAGCTAGTGGAGGTGATGCAATTCCAGTTGAGCTATTTCAAATCCTGAAAGATGATGCTGTGAAAGTGCTGCATTCCATATGCCAGCAAATTTGGAAAACTCAGCAGTGGCCACAGGACTGGAAAAGGTCAGTTTTCATTCCAATCCCAAAGAAAGGCAATGCCAAAGAATGCTCAAACTACCGCACAATTGCACTCATCTCACATGCTAGTAAAGTAATGCTCAAAATTCTCTAAGCCAGGCTTCAGCAATATATGAATCGTGAACTTCCAGATGTTCAAGCTGGTTTTAGAAAAGGCAGAGGAACCAGAGATCAAATTGCCACAGCCGCTGGATCATGGAAAAAGCAAGAGTTCCAGAAAAACATCTATTTCTGCTTTAATGACTATGCCAAAGCCTTTGACTGTGTGCATCACAATAAACTGTGGCAAATTCTGAAAGAGATGGAATACCAGACCACCTGACCTGCCTCTTGAGAAATTTGTATGCAGGTCAGGCAGCAACAGTTAGAACTGGACATGGAACAACAGACTGATTCCAAATAGGAAAAGGAGTACGTCAAGGCTGTATATTGTCACCGTGCTTATTTAACTTATATGCAGAGTACATCATGAGAAATGCTGAACTGGAAGAAACACAAGCTGGAATCAAGATCACCGGGAGAAATATCAATAACTTCAGATATGCAGATGACACCACCCTTATGGCAGAAAGTGAAGAGGAACTCAAAAGCCTCTTGATGAAAGTGAAAGAGGAGAGTGGAAAAGTTGGCTTAAAGCTCAACATTCAGAAAACGAAGGTGATGGCATCCGGTCCCATCACTTCATGGGAAATAGATGGGGAAACAGTGGAAACAGTGTCAGACTTTATTTTTTGGGGCTCCAAAATCACTGCAGATGGTGACTGCAGCCATGAAATTAAAAGACACTTACTCCTTGGAAGGAAAGTTATGACCAACTAGATAGCATATTCAAAAGCAGAGCCATTACTTTGCCAACAAAGGTTCATCTAGTCAAGGCTATGGTGTTTCCAGTGGTCATGTATGGATGGCTGGATGGCATCATTGACTCGATGGACATGAGTCTGGGTGAACTCCAGGAGTTGGTGATGGACAGGGAGGCCTGGCGTGCTGTGATTCATGGGGTCACAAAGAGTCAGACCTCTGAGTGACTGAACTGAACTGAGTTACTTTTAAACAGTGGCTGCTGCTGCTGGGGCTGATGTATCATACATTATTAATCTAAGAATATTGATAACATTAACACAGTTGTGATTATAATTATGATTATCCATCTGTCCATCCATAGTTCTTCCTTCAATAAATGAGTATCTACTATGTAATAGTCACTGTCTTGGGCAAACATCAACATTATTAACCATGCGGTCAAATAACACAGGCTCCTTAAGAAGGGCAGTTATGGAGGTGCACAAATTAATAATGATAATGCCAAATGCCATGGTTATTTGTCAATCTGATGAGGAGTTAATTTCTTGGGTCTGAGAAGGGAAGAAACTTGAAACCTGACAAAGTCAATTCTCTTAATTTCATATCTCACTTCAGACCCTGGGGACAAAATAATCAGGTTTTAATTGAGCCAGGAACTTAGGAACTTAGAAAATGTCTTATAAGCGATTTTGCTAGTAGATTGAGTACCCAGAAGCAGAGAGGGTTCTAGGAAGAAATTGCTTGCCATCTCACCTTATCTCCTTTCTTAGTAATGCATTATCTTGTCTCTTTGTTTGAACATGTATAAATAAAACTTTCCTATGGACAATTTAGAAAACCTAACTGAAATCTTCAGGTCTGTATCACATCAATTTCTCTCCAAGTATGAAGAAGGCAATGGCACCCCACTCCAGTACTCTCCTGGAAAATCCCATGGATGGAGGAGCCTGGTGGGCTGCAGTCCATGGGGTCGCTAAGAGTTGGATACGACTGAGTGACTTCACTTTCACTTTTCACTTTCATGCATTGGAGAAGGAAATGGCAACCCACTCCAGTGTTCTTGCCTGGAGAATCCCAGGGATGGGGGAGCCTGGTGGGCTGCTGTCTATGGGGTCGCACAGAGTTGGACATGACTGAAGTGACTTAGCAGCATGGAATAGTAGGAAGAACATGGGAAGGAATCCATGGTCCATCTCTCAGTGAACAAAACACATGGTACATGACTTTATTTCTCTTTAGCACAGTTCTCTTATCTCCAAAAATAAAATATAGTACTAACTTTTTTGGATTTACTACCTCATGGGAGTATCTTCACTGGACAGTGATGAAATTAAGACTATGACTCTTTCTACACTATTCAGTTCAGTTCAGTCGCTCAGTCATGTCCAACTCTTTGCGACCCCATGAACTGCAGCACACCAGGCCTCCCTGTCCATCACCAACTCCCAGAGTCCACCCACCCACATCCATCGAGTCGGTGATGCCATCCAACCATCTCATCCTCTGTCGTCCCCTTCTCCTGCTGCCCTCAATCTTTCCCAGCATCAGGGTCTTTTCAAATGAGTCAGCTGTTCACATCAGGTGGCCAAAGTATTGGAGTTTCAGCTTCAACATAAGTCCTTCCAATGAACACCCAGGATTGATCTCCTTTAGGATGGACTGGATGGATCTCCTTGCAGTCCACGGGACTCTCAAGAGTCTTCTCCAACACCACAGTCCAAAAGCATCAATTCTTCGGTGCTCAGCTTTCTTTATAGTCCAACTCTCACATCCATACATGACCACTGGAAAAACCATAATCTTGATTAAATGGATCTTTGTTAACAAAGTAATGTCTCTGCTTTTTAATATGCTGTCTAGGTTGGTCATAACTTTCCTTCCATGGAGTAAGCGTCTTTCAATTTCATGGCTGCAATCACCATCTGCAGTGATTTTGGAGCCCGGAAAAATAAAATCAACCACTGTTTCCCCATCTATTTGCCATGGTGGCCACTAATTTATACAACAGCACCGCATGTTCAGTGAATAATTTGTATATGCTGGGCCCTTGACTAGGCTTTGGAGCTATAGTGGTGAGTTCAAAACAAATATAATCCTTGCCCATATAGAGCCTGTGATTCAATGGGGAAGAATGTGACTAAAGGAGATAATCGAACATAAATGTATGATTTTAATACAAACTGTATTAAATCCTAAGAAGCTATATAATTGTCTGTGCTGGAATGAGTCCCTAGATCAATTCACATATCCCCTGTAAATTTCATGGTTGTCCTTTCTCTAAATAATTCAGTGTCCCCTAGAAAAGAGTTGTTTTTCAACTAAGAATAAAGAATGTTCTCATCCATTCCCCAAAGGGTCAGAAAATATACCAAAGTCATCTAAGTGAACAGTCTTGGGTATAACATGAAAAATCAAATTTATTGTATTACCAAACTCATTAATTTAATATTTTAGAATTATGTATAATTTGTTTTCATCTCTGTATAAAGAATGAAAGAGTAGAAGTTAATCTGTACTAAAAATTGCACTTTCCATCTTTCTCAGGCACAGTGGAGTCTTCTTGTAACTCAGAGTCATCATCATGACCTTTTGCTCTGTAGGACTCATTGAGTCCAGACTACATGTCTCTACTGTGAATGGACCCTGGCTATACTTTTTTGAGTTACATAAAAGTAAATCTACTTTTGTAATGTTGCTATTTTTTCTACTGTTTTCAGCTGTCACACTTCCTGTTCTCAATGTGTTTTGTTCTTGGGGACCTTTTCATTTCCATTTCTAATCTGCTATGGTTTGGGAACCAATATAACCATATTCATTAGAATCATTTGAGAAAAGAGAACAGTTTCAGAAAGGTTAGAAACCCTCTTCCTTTAACAGAGTGTATCAGATTTATGCATGAAAGATGTATGTTTGTACGTCAGTTTGGGGTAGTCATAGTATTAACAGTTGCAGTCATCATAGAAGTATCTTTAAATAAATGAGGTGATTGATAATAAACCAGAGGAAATGGCAGCCAGTTCAAATCTATCACATTTACATGGTACTTTTCACCTTTTAAAGTGCTATTTTACCTTCCTGCTTACTTCATCTTCACTAAATCAGAATAGGAAGAGATGAGATGAATATTATAAGGCAACTCAAGCTCAGAGATGTGAAGTGATTTATCTCAAGTCATTAGGTGAACTGTTGACATAATTATGCCTAAGCCTTAGGTTACTGGACTCTCAGCCTGACGATTTTAGAAGGGCAGAAAAAAAAAATAAATAAAGAGAATAGAGCTCAAAGCAGACATTTTACATTAACCCATTTTACTGGAGACAATCTCAATTGTTTGGAGGGAAAAAACCCAACTTCATTTTGGGCAGCTGTGAGTTTCTAGACATGCTTGAATCACCCATAAATGCACAGTGCTGACTTTCTTGGCCTCTTGGGTATTTTAAAGTCCTATTTTCTCAGCCATAGTAAATTCATCATTGACTGCAATAAGTTGGTGAAATGTCAAGGAGAGGATGGAGAGTGTGTATGAAAATGAAAGCTTCAAAATTAGGTCTCATGTCTGATAAAGGGCCTTCCCTGGTGCGTCAGATGGTAAAGAATCTGCCTGCAATTCAGGAGGCCTGTGTTCAATCCCTGGAATGGGAAGATCCCCTGGAGAAGTGAATGGCTACCCAATCCAATCTTCTTGCCTGGATAATTCCATGGACAGAGGAGCCCCGGTGGGTGGAATATGTCATGATTTGGGCATTCATTTTTTCTTCTCATTTTTTTTAAATTGCTCAACAAATACTTGGTGACAAGTACTACTCTATGCCCTGAGTATGTAAAGATCAACAAAACATGGCAGCACCCTCAAGTTGCTTATGTGCTATCAACACTTGTGACGGAAACATTCTAAAATGAGGTCATGGGCATTGTTCTACAACTCTGTAATATATGAATATTAATTAAATTGTTCACTAAGAATAGGTTAATTTTATGGCATGTAAACTATACTCTCAAAAAAGCTGTTTGAAGAGAGGCAAATTAAAGTAAGCATAATCAGTGCCATAGTAGGGATAAAGTGCCAAGGTACTATGGGAACTCTTAAAAGACACCAAATTCAAAGAAACAGGATGAAATTCTAGAAAAAGTGATATCTAAGCAGAAACCTGAAGAAGGAGTTAAGGAAGATTGGACTGAGTGACAGAAACAATGTGAACAAATGGCTAAAGGGAATTGAGAGTGTGCATGGTCTATATTCTGTAAGATGTAGAGTGGTTCAGCTTCTAGAGCTCAGCTCATGAGGGGAAGTGACCAGAAGTGACAGGGTGGCAGGGAGAGATAAGCAGGAATTAAGCACCATGGCTTTCTATATCATAAAGAGGAATTGGAATTTATTCTAAAGGCAATATGGTGTCATTAAAAGTTTCAAGGCATAGGGATGTCTTTGAATAAGTTTGTGCTTTGGAAGATCTCTCTTGCTGTAGAGAGGACACTTGTTTAAGGAAGAAAACGTCTAGAGGTAAGGAGACCAGCAATGCAGCTGATTCTATAAACTTGGTGAGTGGATCTGAACTAAGTAGACGAATTTAGAAATAAGGTAGAATCAGAAGGACTTCATGATAAATTAAATGTAGGAAGTAAGGATGTTGGTGAAGATGTAAACAAAGATTCTAGTTTGTCTTTGGTTGACTATATAGCTCACAGTACTATTCATGAGGAGAGTGAATGCTGGGTGTAGATGAAACTTGGAAAAAGGAAATTGTAGTAAATTGGCATTTTGTTGTTCATTTTAAAATTGGGGAGTTTTTAGGATAGTTAAAGGATATATCAGTTCAGTTCAGTCACTCAGTCATGTCCGACTCTTTGCGACCCCATGAACTGCAGCACGCCAGGCCTTCCTGTCCATCACCAATTCCCAGAGTCCACCCATACACATGTCCATTGAGTCGGTGATGCCATACAACCATCTCATCCTCTGTTGTTCCCTTCTCCTCCTGCCCTCAATCTTTCCCAGGATCAGGGTCTTTTCTTTTTTTAAATTTTTTTAGAGGGTATTATACATGTTTTAATGCCATTCTCCCAAATCATACCCCCCTCCCTCTCCCACAGAGTCCAAAAGACTGTTCTATACATCAGTGTCTCTTTTGCTGTCTTGCATACAGGGTTGTCATTACCATCTTTCTAAATTCCATGTATATGCGTTAGTATACTGTATTGGTGTTTTTCTTTCTGGCTTACTTCACTCTGTATAATAGGCTCCAGTTTCATCTACCTCATTAGAACTGATTCAAATGTATTCTTTTTAATGGCTGAGTAATACTCCATTGTGTATATGTACCACAGCTTTCTTATCCATTCATCTGCTGATGGACATCTAGGTTGCTTCCATGTCCTGGCTATTATAAACAGTGCTGCAATGAACATTGGGGTACACGTGTCTCTTTCAATTCTGGTTTCCTTGGTGTGTATGCCCAGCAGTGGGATTGCTGGGTCATATGGCAGTTCTATTTCCAGTTTTTTAAGGAATCTCCACACTATTGTCCATAGTGGCTGTACTCGTTTGCATTCCCACCAACAGTGAAAGAGGCTTCCCTTTTCTCCACACCCTCTCCAGCATATATTACTTGTTAGACTTTTGGATCACAGCCATTCTGACTGGTGTGAAATGGTACCTCATTGTGGTTTTGATTTGCACTTCTCTGATAATGAGTGATGTTGAGCATCTTTTCATGTGTTTGTTAGTCATCTGTATGTCTTCTTTGGAGAAATGTCCATTTAGTTCTTTGGCCCATTTTTTGATTGGGTCGTTTATTTTTCTGGAGTTGAGCTGCAGGAGTTGCTTGTATATTTTTGAGATTAGTTGTTTGTCAGTTGCTTCATTTGCTATTATTTTCTCCCATTCTGAAGGCTGTCTTTTCACCTTGCTTATAGTTTCTTTTGCTGTGCAGAAGCTTTTAATTTTATTTAGATCCCATTTGTTTGTTTTTGCTTTTATTTCCAATATTCTGGGAGGTGCATCATAGAGGATCCTGCTGTGATGCATGTCGGAGAGTGTTTTACCCATGTTCTCCTCTAAGATTTTTATAGTTTCTGGTCTTATGTTGAGATCTTTAATCCATTTTGAGTTTATTTTTGTGTATGGTGTTAGAAAGTGCTCTAGTTTCATTCTTTTACAAGTGGCTGACCAGTTTTCCCAGCACCACTTGTTAAAGAGATTGTCTTTAATCCATTGCATATTCTTGCCTCCTTTGTCAAAGATAAGGTGTCCATATGTGCGTGGATTTATCTCTGGGCTTTCTATTTTGTTCCGTTGATCTATATTTCTGTCTTTGTGCCAGTACCATACTGTCTTGACGACTGTGGCTTTATAGTAGAGCCTGAAGTCAGTCAGGTTGATTCCTCCAGTTCCATTCTTCTTTCTCAAGATTGCTTTAGCTATTCGAGGTGTTTTGTATTTCCATACAAATTGTGAAATTATTTGTTCTAGCTCTGTGAAAAATACCGTTGGTAGCTTGATAGGGATTGCATTGAATCTATAGATTGCTTTGGGTAGTATACTCATTTTCACTATATTGATTCTTCCGATCCATGAACATGGTATATTTCTCCATCTATTAGTGTCCTCTTTGATTTCTTTCATCAGTGTTTTATAGTTTTCTATATATAGGTCTTTAGTTTCTTTAGGTAGATATATTCCTAAGTATTTTTATTCTTTCCGTTGCAATGGTGAATGGAATTGTTTCCCTAATTTCTCTTTCAATTTTCTCATTATTAGTGTATAGGAATGCAAGGGATTTCTGTGTGTTGATTTTATATCCTGCAACTTTACTATAGTCATTGATTAGCTGTAGTAATTTTTTGGTGGAGTCTTTAGGGTTTTCTATGTAGAGGATCATGTCATCTGCAAACAATGAGAGTTTTACTTCTTCTTTTCCAATTTGGATTCCTTTTATTTCTTTTTCTGCTCTGATTGCTGTGGCCAAAACTTCCAAAATTATGTTGAATAGTAATGGTGAAAGTGGGCACCCTTGTCTTGTTCCTGACTTTAGGGGAAATGCTTTCAGTTTTTCACCTTTGAGGATAATGTTTGCTGTGGGTTTGTCATATATAGCTTTTATCATGTTGAGGTATGTTCCTTCTATTCCTGCTTTCTGGAGAGTTTTTATCATAAATGGATGTTGAATTTTATCAAAGGCTTTCTCTGCATCTATTGAGATAATCATATGGCTTTTATTTTTCAATTTGTTAATGTGGTGTATTACAAAGACCTTTTCAAACGAGTCAGCTGTTCACATTAGGTGGCCAAAGTATCGGAGTTTCAGCTTTAGCATCAGTCCTTCCAATGAACACTCAGGACTGATCTCCTTTAGGATGGACTGGTTGGATCTCCTTGCTGTCCAAGGGACTCTCAAGAGTCTTGTCCAACATCACAGTTCAAAAGCATCAATTCTTTGGCGCTCAGCTTTCTTTATAGTCCAACTCTTACATACATACATGACCACTGGAAAAACCATAATCTTGATTAGATGGACCTTTGTTGGCAAAGTAATGTCTCTGCTTTTTAATATGCTCTCTAGATTGGTCATAACTTTTCCTCCAAGGAGTAAGCATCTTTTAATTTTATGGCTGCAGTCACCATCTGCAGTTATTTTGGAGCCCAGAAAAATAAAGTCAGCCACAGTTTCCACATCTATTTGCCATGAAGTCATGGGACCAGATGCCATGATCTTAGTTTTCTGAATGTTGAGCTTTAAGCCAAGTTTTTCACTCTCCTCTTTCATTTTCATCAAGAGGCTCTTTTGTTCTTCTTCACTTTCTGCCATAAGGGTGGTGTCATCTGCATATCTGAGGTTATTGATATATGGATAGAGAGAAAGCAAGGGAAAGGAATACATCCAGGTTGGTACAGAGATTTTGGTGGTCAGTAGATTATATGAGATTATTTAAGTCAAATTACTGAATGAAGTTTTCTTAGACAGAAAAGAATGTGTAGCAAGAAGAGATCAAAGATAAAACCATAAAGGACACAAAAATTCACTATGTGGGCGGAGGAGGAGACTTAGAAGTATTTTTAGAAGAAATAGCTTAATGGATAATTGTGAGAAAAATAGGGGATTATAATGTTGGCGATCAAGAAACAATTAGACCAGAAAATAATATGAAGTGCTCAGAAAAGGTTCTCCTAAGGAAAGATGATGCGAAGAGTTGACTCATTGGAAAAGACTCTGATACTGGGAGGGATTGGGGGCAGGAGGAGAAGGGGACGACAGAGGATGAGATGGCTGGATGGCATCACCGACTCGATGGATGTGAGTTTGAGTGAACTTCGGGAGATGGTGATGGACAGGGAGGCCTGGTGTGCTGAGATTCATGGGGTTGCAAAGAGTCGGACACGACTGAGCAACTGAACTGAACTGAACTGAAGGAAAAATGATGTTGAACCTGAATGTAGAAAAGGTGGCAGTCATGCCAAGAACTGGGAGAAGAATGTGCCTAGTTGAAGAGCAGTGAATGCAAAAGTTTATTCTAAGGGTGAGCCCAGTGTGTTTAAGTGATAAAAGAAGACCAGCATGGAACTGCAGTAAATGCCTGCAAGAGTGTTGGGATGTCAGAGAAAGGCACATGGGTCTTTTAGGCTTTAAATGGCCATTCAAGGGATTTTAAATTTTGTGTTATGTGTGAGAAAAAGCTCCAAGATTCTAATGGGAGGAGGGAGATATATGAACTAATTTATGCTGCTATGTGAAGGATAATGTATAGGAGACTGACAGTGGAGAGGTTGAAATTTCCAAGGTAAGAGATGATGATGACTGGGGCCAGCTTGTTAGCAGTGGAGATAGCAAGGAATAGTGGGATTCAGGGTGTATTTTGGACATATAATGGATGAAATTTGTTAATGGGTAGAGCTAGGGGAATGAAGATAGAAGAATAAAGGGTGGCTCCAAATTATTGACCTAAGAAATGGATGGACATAATATGTGGGGGGTGGGGAGCAAAATACATGATTCTATTTTAGCCATGTTAAATTCAAGATGTCTACAACTTCTTTTTAAATTTTTATTGAATATAGTTGGTTTATAATATTGTGTTTAATTTCTGCTGTATAGCAAAGTGACTCAGTTGTGGGCGTGTGTATGTGTGTATATATAATCTTCGTGTTCTTTTCTATTATGGTTTATCACAGGATATTGAATATATTATAGCTCCCTGTACTATCCATCCTATGTATAATAGTTTGCATATGCTAATTCCAAACTCTCAATCCTTCCTTCCCCTATTGCTCTTCCCACTTGGCAACCACAAGTCTGTTCTCTTTGTGAGTATGTTTCTGTTTTATAAATATGTTTTATAGATTTGTGTCATAGTTTAGATTCTGAATATAAGTGATAGAATATGGCATTTGTCTTTCTCTTTTTAACTTACTTCACTTAGTATGATAATTTCTTGGTCTACCCATGTTGCTGCAGGTGGCATTATTTCATTCTTTTTAATGGTTGAGTAGTATACCCTTGTATATCCATTAATTCCATGTTAATCCATTCATCTATCAATGGGATGTAGGTTGTTTCTGTGTCTTGGCTACCGTGAATAGTGCTGCTATGAACATAGGGTGCATGTATCTTTTTGAGTTACAGTTTTGCCTGGGTACATGCCCAGGAGTGGGATTTATGGATCATGTGGTATCTCTATTTTTAGTTTTCTAAGGAACTTCCATACTATTTTCCATAGTGGCTGCACCAATTTACATTCCCACTAACAATGTAAGAAGATTTCATATTCCCCACACTGTCTCCAACATTTATTATTTGTCTGCAATGCCTTCATGTGAATGTAGAGTAGGTCGTTAGATATTTAAGTCTGGATTATGAGGGAATAGTCAGGACTGGAATTATAGATTTGGGTGTCTCAGAATATTAGGTAGTATTTATTTATTTATTTTATTTTTATTTTTTAAATTTTATTTTATTTTTAAACTTTACATAATTGTGTTAGTTTTGCCAAATATCAAAATGAATCCACCACAGGTATATATGTGTTCCCCATAAAGTCATGATACTGGATGAGATCACATAAAGAATGGGAGTATGGAGAGATAGAGATCTTATGACTGAATCTTGGAGTACTGCAGTGTTTAGAAACATGGAAGAGAAAGAAGATTGACCAAAGGAGACTCAGAAATAACAGCAAGTGTCTCTGGAAGAAAGCAAGGAGGATGTGGTATCCCAGATGGCCAGGGATGACAGTGTTTCAAATCAGATGAACTATTGTTCCACCCTGGTTGGAAGTAGAGGTACAGGTTAAACAGAAAGTCAGGGAGAAGGGGTTTGGGGTTTTCTCCCCTTAGATCCCTTGTCTTTTCATTCTTCATGAGCCTATTGAGCTTCATAGCAAAGACTGTTAAGAGTTAGCCACCTATGTGACCTTCACCTTTGAGGAAGGAGAACAGCATATCCCAGGAAAGTCTTGTCTAGAGGTGAACAGAAATAATTCAGAGTAGAAAGTAACATGGCATTAAAGAGCTTCAGGTGAAATTATTGAGGGGTTTTATATTGTCTTTCTGATGAGAAGTAGGGAAGTCTTCATGGTGGAGGTTATGCTCATGTGCACACATACACTCACACACACACACTCACACAAAAGCAGAGTTTTGTACAGATGGAAATAGGCAGGACAGGTATCTTAACCAGAGGGATAACTGCATAAGCAGGGCCCATGGGAAGAAACTTGTAGCCTGTGTAGAGGACCCCAATCAGTTAATTTTGTTTGGTTCACTGATTGGTTGGTAATTGATTCTGTACTTCACCCATGCCCAGCGCTCACACAAGAGTCACTCCATGCAGTGGTTCTTTGCCACAGATGAAAATGTCGATCAAGTCAGAAACTCAGAAGATTAGCTCTGGGTTTCTAGACTCCTCCACTAGCACTGTTCCCTTTCCAACCTTGAATCCAAGTTAGTTAAAATCCCTGAAACTTCCCTGGTCTCCAAAGAGGAAGGATAGCAATGAGATTGCATTGAAGTCCTAAATCCCCAATGGCCCAGCTTAATCGAATGGACATATTTCATTAAACAAATGCCTGTGCCATCTGCTCTACTCCAATTAGGAATGCATGAGGAACATATTTCTCAATTATGTTGGAGAAGATGTCTGGGCTCAGAGGCCCCAGCCAACAGCCTTTCCTCAGGCAGTGCTCAGTGGGGAGACCTGCCTCCAGCTTGTAGTGGCCCTCATGTTTTTTTCATGTCTTCTCTCAACTCCACCATTCACTTTGCATTAGTGCATTCCCTTTTGGGTTAGAACTGATCGGATCCAACAGTCTAAATGAACATGCTCCATGCTGGTTTAAAATCATTGTATTTATTGCACACTACTAATGTTTATTAAAATCTTCGTTATGGCCAGATGCTGGGCTAAGCATTTTCTGTAGCATTTTATCTAAACCATAAAACTTCTCTATTAAGTAAGAAGGATCCTCATTCTATAGATGAGAAAATGGAAGCTTTAGCAATCTTAAATCATTCAACCAAGATCCCACAGATGGTGAGTGATGGAGCTAGAAATACATGGGCAGCCTGGCACCAGAGCTCATGTTTTGATACAATATGTGTTTCCAGAAGTACTACACACTGTCAGTGTGCAGAGTGTGATGTAGGTGCTATTCTACTTTCTGGGCCTTCACAGCCAGATGCAGAAGAAACAAGGAAATGCATCAGGATGGGTGGAGATAAGTACAAGTTGGGAGTGGAAGAAGTTACTCCCAGGGTTCCAAGGCAAAACACTGGTATAGCATACTCAAGCATTTAAAGTCTAGCTCAGAAATGTAGACTGCAGAGCAACCCACCACATCTGTTTACACATCTGTGCTCTCAGATATCTTTGTGATTTAACCAGTCAACTGTGCTAATCCATATGCCTGGCTCACCCCTTCTCAGGGCTGCTGAGGATGTTGGAGAAAAATCCACAGCATTGATTTTCTGTTGTTCAGTTGCTCAGTCGTGTCTTATTCTTTGCGACCCCATAAATTACAGCATGCCAGGCTTCCTTGTCCTTCACTATCTCCTGAAGTTTCCTCAAACTCATGTCCATTGAGTTGATGGTACCATCCAACATCTCATCCTGTCACCCCCTTCTCCTCCTGACCTCATTCCTTCCCAGCACCAGGGTCTTTTCCAGTGAGTCAGCTCTTCACATGAGGTGATTAAAGTATTGGAGCTTCAGCTTCATCATCAGTCCTTCTAATGAATATTCTACTGATTTTCTAGTTCTACAAATTGAGGCACCTATTTCAGTTTCCTGTCTCACTTGCTTACATGCTTCTCCCTGTCCCTAATGCCTCATTGGACAGAAATTTTTTTACCAGTCTTTATCACTATCTCCAAGCCTCCAATCTTACCACCTTGCCTTCACTGCTTATCCATCTCCTTTGCAGAGAAAACAGAGGTCATCAGATAATGATTCCTCTGGATGCTTGCACTTCTTATTAACTTCTACCCCTAGCTCATTCCCTGACATCTCAGTAGCATAATAACAAAATTAACTGGTATTACTTCTGTAGTACATTTTATAAGCCAGGCACTATTGGATGTCTACATGCATTAGCTCACTCAATCCAAGGAACCACCTTGTGAGAGGGGAGCTATTTTTAATCCTCAATATACAGACAAGAAAAATGAGTCTCAGAAAGGTAGGGAGATGTTCCTCAGGATTACCTTGTTACAGCTTTTGCCTTCTCATCACATGTAGTGTCTCTAAGAAACAGCATCTTCCTGAATGACATCAGTCACCATCTATATGCTCATGGCCAAATCTGTGTTTCCAGTCTAGAATTCTTTTTGAGCTCTTTATTCAGTTTCCCAGTAGATGCCCACTGGCATCTCAGAATTAAACTTAGCCTCCCATCATCACCCATCAATGGAATTGCTCATTTTACTACATTTACTGGTGTGTGGGCAATACCTCACTGAGACTGGAGCATCATACTGTTGCTGCTGCTAAGTCACTTCAGTCGTGTCCGACTCTGTGCGACCCCATAGACGGCAGCCCACCAGGCTTCCCTGTCCCTGGGATTCTCCAGGCAAAAACACTGGAGTGGGTTGCCATTTCCTTCTCCAATGCATGCAAGTGAAAAGTAAAAGTGAAGTCACTCAGTCGTGTCCAACTCTTCGTGACCCCATGGACTGCAGCCCACCAGGCTCCTCCGTCCATAGGATTTTCCAGGCAAGAGTACTGGAGTGGGGTGCCATCGCCTTCTCCAGGAGCACCATACAGTGTTCTGCAATTGAGCAGATCAGCATTCTTCCTCTTTGTGAATGGCATCCTCTCCTTGACCTCAGCCCTAGGGAGGAGTAGCGGGGGGTCTGATGAAAGGAGCATCGAGTAATTTTGAATTCCTTCTTTTCGAAGTCCTCCCTTTGTCAGCTGTGTGACCTGTTTTTCATCTCAATCTCCCCAAGCCTCAGTTTCTTTGTCCATATGTGGGAATAACAACTCTACCTGACACATAATAAACCATCAGTTGTGGGGAGGGAAATGAGAAGTTTGAGGCACTGGTAGAAGAGGGGCAGGTGCAGCTGTAGTCACGGTGTAGAGGAGCAGAAGTGGTCATACTGGTGACAGTGTGGTTTTTGTGGTAGGCAGTAATCATCTACTGGTTAGTCAGAATAGAGAACTGTGTGACTTTTCATCCTCCCTCTCCCTTATAACATTTGATCCATCCACATCTGTAGATTTTATTTTATTAATTTATGTCAGTTCTTATAGCCATCATCCTAGTTAGAACACACGGCATGATTTCTTTTAGCCCAAGGGGTGACTTGACTTCCTCAGGACCGTGCAGTGAAGATCCAGTGCTGGTTTAGGTCCTCTTATTCCATGTTCTTTCCACTCTACTGGGGACAATAGAGTAGAACAGTTAGACGTCAGGATGACTAGGTACAATTGTGGCTCTCCTCCCCCACTGACTCTATTTTCTGGGGGAAGTTACTTACCCTCTTTTACCTACCAGCAAAGTAGGCAATAATAGTAGTACCACCGCATAGGGTTGTTGGGAGATTGTAATATGATCTTGGATTTAAAGTATGTATTAGTTTCCTAGGGATGTTGTAACAAAGTACCACAAATGAGCAGCTTGAAACAGGAGAAATTTATTGTCTCACAATTCTGGAGTATGGACATCCAGAATCAAAGTGTGGGTAGAGCCATGATCTTTCTGATGGCCCTAGGCAGGGATCTTGTGTTGCTTCTTCTCACTCCCAGTGTTGCCAGTGATCTCTGATGTTCCTTGGGTTGTAGATATTGTACCCTAGTCACAAAGCTGTCTTCTCCCTGGGTGTCTGTATGTCATCTTCTCTCCATGTGTGTGTCTGTCACTGTGTCTGAATTTCCCTTTTATAAGGACCCTGGTGATACTGGATTCGACTCATTCTAATTACTCATTATAACTGGATTGTCTCTGAAAAGATCCTATTTACATATAAGCTCATGTTCTGAGGAACTGGGAGTTGGGCTTTAATATATCTTTTTTGATGGAGGCATGATTAAACTGATGACAAAGAACTTTGCTCAGTCTTGGGAAGAGAGTAAATGCTCACTAAATATTTTCCTGCTTAGCAAGGAGCCTCCACTGTCAAAGGAGAGCTCAGAGCTGAGGAAGAAGACTGACAGCTCTGCCTCGGCAGTGGCTCCTGTTACACAATTACACATTCAGCTCTGGAGGCAGGCGGCCGCTGTGTTCTCAGGGAACTTCATCAATATTGTGACACTCCGACATGTGTCAGCCACAGGGTTCTCCAGGGCTCCTTTTCTGCAGATTCTTGTGAAGCTGAAAAAATTAACCTCCCATCCTGAACAGTCTGAGTGATGGCCTGCCCAGAGGCAAGAGGGTAAAAGGGTCAGAGTGGCAGAGACCTCAGATAACCCAGGTGGTACTAGTGGTAAAGAACCCACTTACTGATTCAGGAGACATAAGAGACGTGGATTCGATCCTGAGGTTGGGAAGATCCCCTGAAGGAGGGCATGGCAACCCACTCCAGTATTCCTGCCTGGAGAATTCCATGGACAAAGGAGCCTGGGGGAATATAGTCCATAGGTTGCAAAAGAGTCAGACATGACTGAATCAATTTAACACACATATATATGTGTATGTATATATGAGTGTGCATGTATGTATGGGTATATATATGTATGTACTTATATGTGTATATATGTATAATATTGGTCTATGAAAATATCATCTCTCAATCTGATCTTCTGTAATTATCATTAAAAGTCCAATAGAGGTAAAATGTCTATGGGAAATGAAAGCAAAAATACCAACAAAGATTTGATTTGATTTTTTTGTCCTATGGATTGTGGAACATTTTGACTTGCAACACTGGTTTGAATGCGAATGAGGTTTTGTAATAGGTCAAGCCATTGCACTGAACATTGATTTCTCTGGTATTCAGTTCAGTTCAGTTGCTCAGTTGTGTCTGACTCTTTGCCACCCCATGACTGACTGTAGCACACCAGGCTTCCCTGTCCATCACCAACTCTTGGAGCTTGCTCAAACTCATGTCGATTGAGTTGGTGATGCCATCCAGTAATCTCATCCTCTGTCATCCCCATCTCCGCCAGCCTTCAATCTTTCCCAGCAACACAGTCTTCTAAAATGAGTCAGTTCTTTGCATCAGGTGGCCAAAGTATTGGAGTTTCAGCTTCAGCACCATTCATTCCAATGAATACTCAGAATTGATCTCCTTCAAGACTAGGAGCTGACTGTGGCTCAGATCATGAACTCCTTATTGCCAAATTCAGACTTAATTTGAAGAAAGTAGAGAAAACCACTAGATCATTCAGGTATGACCTAAATCAAATCCCTTATGATTATACAGTGGAAGTGAGAAATAGATTTAAGGGCCTAGATCTGATAGATAGAGTGTCTGATGAACTATGGAATGAGGTTTGTTACATTGTACAGGAGACAGGGATCAAGACCATTCCCGTGGAAAAGAAATGCAAAAAAGCAAAATGGCTTTCTGGGAGGCCTTACAAATAGCTGTGAAAAGAAGAGAAGCGAAAAGCAAAGGAGCAAAGGAAAGATATAAGCATCTGAATGCAGAGTTCCAAAGAATAGCAAGAAGAGATAAGAAAGCCTTCTTTAGCGATCAATGCAAAGAAATAGAGGAAAACAACAGAATGGGAAAGACTAGAGATCTCTTCAAGAAAATTAGAGATACCAAGGGAACATTTCATGCAAAGATGGGCTCGATAAAGGACAGAAATGGTATGGACCTAAAAGAAGCAGAAGATATTAAGAAGAGATGGCAAGAATACACAGAAGAACTGTACAAAAAAGATCTTCACGACACAGATAATCACGATGGTGTGATCACTGACCTAGAGCCAGACATCCTGGAATGTGAAGTCAAGTGGGCCTTAGAAAGCATCACTATGAACAAAGTAGTGGAGGTGATGGCCTTCCAGTTGAGCTATTTCAAATCCTGAAAGATGATGCTGTGAAAGTGCTGCACTCAATATGCCAGCAAATTTGGAAAACTCAGCAGTGGCCACAGGACTGGAAAAGGTCAGTTTTCATTCCAATCCCAAAGAAAGGCAATGCCAAAGAATGCTCAAACTACCGCACAATTGCACTCATCTCACACACTGGTAAAGTAATGCTCAAAATTCTCCAAGCCAGGCTTCAGCAATACGTGAACAGTGAACTTCCAGATGTTCAAGCTGGTTTTAGAAAAGGCAGAGGAACCAGAGATCAAATTGCCAACATCCGCTGGATCATGGAAAAAGCAAGAGAGTTCCAGAAAAACATCTATTTCTGCTTTATTGACTATGCCAAAGCCTTTGACTGTGTGCATCACAATAAACTGTGGCAAATTCTTCAAGAGATGGGAATACCAGACCACCTGATCTGCCTCTTGAGAAATTTGTATGCAGGTCAGGAAGCAACAGTTAGAACTGGACATGGATCAACAGACTGGTTCCAAAAAGGAAAGGGAGTACGTCAAGGCTGTATATTGTCACCCTGCTTATTTAACTTCTATGCAGAGTACATCATGAGAAACGCTGGACTGGAAGAAACACAAGCTGGAATCAAGATTGCCAGGAGAAATATCAATAACCTCAGATATGCAGATGACACCACCCTTATGGCAGAGAGTGAAGAGGAACTCAAAAGCCTCTTGATGAAATTGAAAGTGGAGAGTGAAAAAGTTGGCTTAAAGCTCAACGTTCAGAAAACGAAGATCATGGCATCTGGTCCCATCACTTCATGGGAAATAGATGGGGTAACAGTGTCAGATTTTATTTTTCTGGGCTCCAAAATCACTACAGATGGTGACTGCAGCCATGAAATTAAAAGACACTTACTCCTTGGAAGGAAAGTTATGACCAACCTATATGTATAATATCATATATGAAACGAGTCGCCAGTCCAGGTTCGATGCACAATACTGGATGCTTGGGGCTGGTGCACTGGGATGACCCAGAGGGATGGTATGGGGATGGAGGAGAGAGGAGGGTTCAGGATGGGGAACACATGTATACCTGTGGCAGATTCATTTTGATATATGGCAAAACCAATACAATATTGTAAAGTTAAATAAAATAAATTTAGAAAAATAATAAAAAAATAAATAAACTTCATTTTACCATTAATAAATATATATATATATATATATATATATATATATGATGATTAAAAAAAAAAAAAGCAGAGACATTACTTTGCCAACAAAGGTTCGTCTAGTCAAGGCTATGGTTTTTCCTGTGGTCATGTATGGATGTGAGAGTTGGACTGTGAAGAAGGCTGAGCACCGAAGAATTGATGCTTTTGAACTGTGGTGTTGGAGAAGACTTTTGAGAGTTTCTTGGACTGCAAGGAGATCCAACCAGTCCATTCTGAAGGAGATCAGCCCTGGGATTTCTTTGGAAGGAATGATGCTAAAGCTGAAACCCCAGTACTTTGGCCACCTCATGTGAAGAGTTGACTCATTGGAAAAGAGTCTGATGCTGGGAGGGATTGGGGGCAGGAGGAGAAGGGGACGACAGAGGATGAGATGGCTGGATGGCATCATTGACTCAATGGATGTGAGTCTGGGTGAACTCCGGGAGTTGGTGATGGACAGGGAGGCCTGGCGTGCTGTGATTTGTGGGGTCGCAAAGAGTTGGACACGACTGAGTGACTGAACTGAGGATGGAATGGTTGTATCTCCTTGCTGTCCAAATGACTCTCAAGAGTCTTCTCCAATACCACAGTTTGAAAGCATCAATTCTTTGGTGCTCAGCTTTCTTTATAGTTCAACTCTCACATCCATACATGACTACTGGAAAGATCATAGCCTTGACTACACGAACCTTTATTGGCAAAGTTATGTCTCTTCTTTTTAATATGCTGTCTAGGTTGGTCATAACTTCTCTTCCAAGGAGTAAGCACGTTTTAATTTCATGGCTGCAGTCACCATCTGCAGTGATTTTGGAGCCCCCCGCCAAATAAAGTCTGTCACTGTTTCCATTGCTTCCCCATCTATTTGCCATGAAGTGATGGGACCAAAGGCCATGATCTTAGTATACTGAATGTTGAGTTTTAAGCCAAATTTTTACTCTCCTCTTTCATTTTCATCAAGAGGCTCTTTAGTTTTTCTTTGCTTTCTGCCATGAGGGTGGTGTCATCTGCATATCTGAGGTTATTGATTTCTCCCGGCAGTCTTGATTCCAGCTTTTGCTTCTTCCAGCCCAGTGTTTCTCACAATGTTCTCTGCATATAAGTTAAATAAGCACAGTGACAATATACAGCCTTGACATACTCCTTTTCCTATTTGGAACTAGTCTGTTGTTCCATGTCCAGTTCTAACTGTTGCTTCCTGATCTGCATACAGATTTCTCAAGAGACAGTTCAGGTGGTCTGGTATTCCCATCTCTTTCAGATTTTCCAGACTTATTGTGATCCACGCAGTCAAAGGCTTTGGCATAGTCAATAAAGCAGAAATAAATGTTTTTCTGGAGCTCTTTTGCTTTTTTGATATCAGCAGATGTTGGCAATTTGATCTCTGGTTCCTCTGCCTTTCCTAAAACCAGCTTGAACATCTGGAAGTTCATGGTTCATATATTGCTGAAGCCTGGCTTAGAGAATTTTGAGCATTACTTTACTAGCATGTGAGATGAGTGCAATTGTGTGGTAGTTTGAGCATTCTTTGGCATTGCCTTTCTTAGGGACTGGAGTGAAAACTGACCTTTTCCAGTCCTGTGGCCACTGTTGAGTTTTCCAAATTTGCTGGCATATTGAGTGCAGTACTGTCACAGCATCATCTTTTAGGATTTGAAATAGCTCAACTGGAATTCCATCACCTCCACTAGCTTTGTTCGGAGTGATACTTCCTAAGGTCCACTTGACTTCATATTCTGGGATGTCTGGCTCTAGGTGAGTGATCACAACATCGTGATTTTCTGGGTTGTGAAGATCGTTTCTGTACAGTTCTTCTGTGTATTCTTGCCACCTCTTCTTAATATCTTCTGCTTCTGTTAGGTCTATACCATTTCTGTCCTTTATTGAGCCCATCTTTGCATGAAATGTTCCCTTGGTATCTCTAATTTTCTTGAAGAGATCTCTAGTCTTTCCCATTCTGTTATTTTCTTCATTTATTTGCATTGATCACTAAAGAATGCTTTCTTATCTCTCTTTGCTATTCTTTGGAACTCTGCATTCAGATGGATATATCTGTCCTTTTCTCTGTTGCTTTTCACTTCTCTTATTCTCCCAGCCTTTTGTAAGGCCTCTTCAGACCACCATTTTGCTTTTTTGCATTTCTTTTTTTTTTTTAATTTAATTTTATTTTTAAACTTTACATAATTGTATTAGTTTTGCCAAATATCAAAATGAATCCATCACAGGTATACATGTGCTCCCCATCCTGAACCCTCCTCCCTCCTCCCTCCCCATACCATCCCTCTAGGTCGTCCCAGTGCGCTAGCCCCAAGCATCCAGTATCGTGCATTGAACCTGGACTGGCATCTCGTTTCATACATGATATTTTACATGTTTCAATGCCATTCTCCCAAATCATCCCACCCTCTCCCTCTCCCACAGAGTCCATAAGACTGTTCCATACATCAGTGTTTCTTTTGCTGTCTCGTACACAGGGTTATTGTTACCATCTTTCTAAATTCCATATATATGCGTTAGTATACTGTATTGGTGTTTTTCCTTCTGGCTTACTTCACTCTGTATAATAGGCTCCAGTTTCATCCACCTCATTAGAACTGATTCAAATGAATTCTTTTTAATGGCTGAGTAGTACTCCATTGTATATATGTACCACAGCTTTCTTATACATTCATCTGCTGATGGACATTTAGGTTGCTTCCATGTCCTGGCTATTATAAACAGTGCTGTGATGAACATTGGGGTACACGTGTCTCTTTCCCTTCTGGTTTCCTCAGTGTGTATGCCCAGCAGTGGGATTGCTGGATCATAAGGCAGTTCTATTTCCAGTTTTTTAAGGAATCTCCACACTGTTCTCCATAGTGGCTGTACTAGTTTGCATTCCCACCAACAGTGTAAGAGGGTTCCCTTTTCTCCACACCCTCTCCAACATTTATTATTTGTAGACTTTTGGATCACAGCCATTCTGACTGGTGTGAAATGGTACCTCATAGTGGTCTTGATTTGCATTTCTCTGATAATGAGTGATGTTGAGCATCTTTTCATGTGTTTGTTAGCCATCTGTATGTCTTCTTTGGAGAAATGTCTATTTAGTTCTTTGGCCCATTTTTTGATTGGGTCATTTATTTTTCTGGAGTTGAGCTGTAGGAGTTGCTTGTATATTTTTGAGATTAGTTGTTTGTCAGTTGCTTCATTTGCTATTATTTTCTCCCATTCTGAAGGCTGTCTTTTCACCTTGCTGATAGTTTCCTTTGATGTGCAGAAGCTTTTAAGGTTAATTAGGTCCCATTTGTTTATTTTTGCTTTTATTTCCGATATTCTGGGAGGTGGGTCATAGAGGATCCTGCTGTGATGTATGTCAGAGAGTGTTTTGCCTATGTTCTCCTCTAGGAGTTTTATAGTTTCTGGTCTTATGTTTAGATCTTTAATCCATTTTGAGTTTATTTTTGTGTATGGTGTTAGAAAGTGTTCTAGTTTCATTCTTTTACAAGTGGTTGACCAGTTTTCCCAGCACGACTTGTTAAAGAGATTGTCTTTAATCCATTGTATATTCTTGCCTCCTTTGTCCATATGTGCGTGGATTTATCTCTGGGCTTTCTATTTTGTTCCATTGATCTATATTTCTGTCTTTGTGCCAGTACCATACTGTCTTGATAACTGTGGCTTTGTAGTAGAGCCTGAAGTCAGGTAGGTTGATTCCTCCAGTTCCATTCTTCTTTCTCAAGATCGCTTTGGCTATTCGAGGTTTTTTGTATTTCCATACAAATTGTGAAATTATTTGTTCTAGCTCTGTGAAGAATACCGTTGGTAGCTTGATAGGGATTGCATTGAACCTATAAATTGCTTTGGGTAGTATACTCATTTTCACTATATTGATTCTTCCAATCCATGAACATGGTATATTTCTCCATCTATTAGTGTCCTCTTTGATTTCTTTCATCAGTGTTTTATAGTTTTCTATATATAGGTCTTTAGTTTCTTTAGGTAGATATATTCCTAAGTATTTTATTCTTTCCGTTGCAATGGTGAATGGAATTGTTTCCTTAATTTCTCTTTCTGTTTTCTCATTATTAGTGTATAGGAATGCAAGGGATTTCTGTGTGTTGATTTTATATCCTGCAACTTTACTATAGTCATTGATTAGCTGTAGTAATTTTTTGGTGGAGTCTTTAGGGTTTTCTATGTAGAGGATCATGTCATCTGCAAATAGTGAGAGTTTTACTTCTTCTTTTCCAATTTGGATTCCTTTTATTTCTTTTTCTGCTCTGATTGCTGTGGCCAAAACTTCCAAAACTATGTTGAATAGTAATGGTGAAAGTGGGCACCCTTGTCTTGTTCCTGACTTTAGAGGAAATGCTTTCAATTTTTCACCATTGAGGATAATGTTTGCTGTGGGTTTGTCATATATAGCTTTTATTATGTTGAGGTATGTTCCTTCTATTCCTGCTTTCTGGAGAGTTTTTATCATAAATGGGTGTTGAATTTTGTCAAAGGCTTTCTCTGCATCTATTGAGATAATCATATGGTTTTTATTTTTCAATTTGTTAATGTGGTGTATTACATTGATTGATTTGTGGATATTGAAGAATCCGCGCATCCCTGGGATAAAGCTCACTTGGTCATGGTGTATGATCTTTTTAATGTGTTGTTGGATTCTGATTGCTAGAATTTTGTTGAGGATTTTTGCATCTATGTTCATCAGTGATATTGGCCTGTAGTTTTCTTTTTTTGTGGGATCTTTGTCAGGTTTTGGTATTAGGGTGATGGTGGCCTCATAGAATGAGTTTGAAAGTTTACCTTCCTCTGCAATTTTCTGGAAGAGTTTGAGCAGGATAGGTGTTAGCTCTTCTCTAAATTTTTGGTAGAATTCAGCTGTGAAGCCATCTGGACCTGGGCTTTTGTTTGCTGGAAGATTTTTGATTACAGTTTCAATTTCCGTGCTTGTGATGGGTCTGTTAAGATTTTCTATTTCTTCCTGGTCGAGTTTTGGAAAGTTGTACTTTTCTAAGAATTTGTCCATTTCTTCCACGTTGTCCATTTTATTGGCATATAATTGTTGATAGTAGTCTCTTATGATCCTTGTATTTCTGTGTTGTCTGTTGTGATCTCTCCATTTTCATTTCTAATTTTATTGATTTGATTTTTCTCCCTTTGTTTCTTGATGAGTCTGGCTAATGGTTTGTCAATTTTATTTATCCTTTCAAAGAACCAGCTTTTGGTTTTGTTGATTTTTGCTATGGTCTCTTTTGTTTCTTTTGCATTTATTTATGCTCTAATTTTTAAGATTTCTTTCCTTCTACTAACCCTGGGGTTCTTCATTTCTTCCTTTTCTAGTTGCTTTAGGTGTAGAGTTAGGTTATTTATTTGACTTTTTTCTTGTTTCTTGAGGTGTGCCTGTATTGCTATGAACTTTCCCCTTAGGACTGCTTTTACCGTGTCCCACAGGTTTTGGGTTGTTGTGTTTTCATTTTCATTCATTTCTATGCAAATTTTTATTTCTTTTTTGATTTCTTCTGTGATTTGTTAGTTATTCAGCAGCGTGTTGTTCAGCCTCCATATGTTGGAATTTTTAATCGTTTTTCTCCTGTAATTGAGATCTAATCTTCAGCCTCCTCTGATCCACTAAGAGCCGGCATTACCAAAGAAAAAAACCCATTGCAGTCTCAATCTGAGTAACCTTTAACCTCAGAGATGTTCTGGGAGCTAGAGCTCCATCTAGCTTCTGAACTTTCGGTTCCTAGCGAGGCTAGACACTTTCTTGACTACCAATTCAAGTTTGGGACCTAAGCCACAGTACACAATAACAGTATAGATCACAAGTCCCTTGAAAGTCTATGATCCAATAGATTAGGTTAGTACTTCTAATTCCCAAGGAGTTATGAAATGGTCAAAAAGACCGAAAAGTTTGACCAAGAAAGGAGAGTTCAGTCCACACGCTTTGCCCATTTCTGGTCGGTTCCCGAAGGAGACATTGGGTGCCTTTTGGCGTTGGCAGGTCGGTATAACGCCCCGACAGGTTTCTGCCATAAGCCGTATGAAATCACCGTGGAACCGCAGAGCAGGGCCCCTTACTTGCTTCACACAGGGCATGCCATTCATTCACAAAAGCACACCGTAGAGTTAGTAAAGCACAGCAGAAAACGTGTTCACTAAGAGAACAAAGAACTAAAGCTCCAAGCATCCTTACCTTGTCCTGAAGGATCCCGGACGAGCCCCCAGGATGAAAGGTTGTTGTTGAATCACGCGAATACACCGGGATTCTTGGCCCCCAGAGGAGAAGAATTCAATCCGGGGCCAGAGACGAGGCTTGATCGTTCAGAGCTTTTGTGTAATAAAGTTTTATTGAAGTATAAAGGAGATAGAAAAAGCTTCTGACATAGGCATCAGAAGGGGGCAGAAAGAGTACCCTTGCATTTCTTTTTCTTGGGGATGGTCTTGTTCCCTGTCTTCTGTAGAATGTCATGAACCACTGTCCATAGTTCTTCAGGCACTCTGACTATCAGATCTAATTCCTTGAATCTATTTCTCACTTCCACTGTATAGTCATAAGGGATTTGATTTAGGTCATACCTAAATGGTGTAGTGATTTCCCCTACTTTCTTCAATTTAAGTCTGAATTTGGCAATAAGGAGTTCATGTTCTAAGCCACAGTCAGCTTCCGGTCTTGTTTTTGCTGACTGTATAGAGCTTCTCCATCTTTGGCTGCAAAGAATATACTCAATCTGATTTCGGTGTTGACCATCTGGTGATGTCCATATGTAGAGTCTTCTCTTGTGTTGTTGGAAAAAGGTGTTTGCTATGACCAGTGCTTTCTCTTGGCAAAACTCTATTAGCCTTTGACCTGCTTCATTCTGTACTCCAAGGCCAAATTTTCCTGTTACTCCAGGTGTTTCTTGACTTCCTACTTTTGCATTACAGTTCCCTATAATGAAAAGGACATATTTTGGGGGTGTTAGTTATAGAAGGTCTTGTAGGTCTTCATAGAACCATTCAACTTCAACGTCTTCAGCATTACTTGTTGGGGCATAGACTTGGACTACTGTGATATTGAATGGTTTGCCTTGGAAATTAAGAGAGATCATTCTGTCATTTTTGAGATTGCATCCAATACTGCATTTTGTACTCTTTTGTTGACTATGATGGCCACTCCATTTCTTCTAAGGGATTCTTGCCCACAATAATAGATATAGTGGTCATCTGAGTTAAATTCACCCATTCCAGTCCATTTTAGTTTACTGATTCCTAGAAGGTCGATGTTCACTCTTGCTATCTCCTGTTTGACCACTTCCAATTTGCCTTGATTCATGGACCTAACATTCTAGGTTCCTTCGCAATATTGCTCTTTACAGCATCGGACCTTGCTTCCATCACCAGCCACATCCACAACTGGGTGTTGTTTTTGCTTTTGTTCCATTCCTCATTCTTTCTGGAGTTTTTTCCTACACTGATCTCCAGTAGCATGTTGGGCACCTACCGACCTGGTGAGTTCATCTTTCAGTGTCCTATCATTTTGCCTTTTCATACTGTTCATGGGGTTCTCAAGGCAATGATACTGAAGTGGTTTGCCATTCCCTTCTCCAGTGGACCATATTTTGTCAGAACTTTCCACCATGACCTGTCTTAAACGGCATTGCTCATAGTTTCATTGAGTTAGACAAAGCCCAGTAAACTTCCAGATGTTCAAGCTGAATTTAGAAAAGACAGAGGAACCAGAGATCAAATTGCCAATATCTGCTTGATCATGAAAGAAGCAAGAGAGTTCCAGGAAAACATCTACCTCTGCTTTATTGACTATGCCAAAGTCTTTGAGTGCGTGGATCACAAAAAACTGTGGAAAATTCTTCAAGAGATGGGAATACTAGACCACCTGACCTGCCTCCTGAGAATTCTGTATGCAGGTAAAGAAGCAACAATTAGAGCTGGACATGAAACAATAGACTGGATCCAAATTGGGAAAGAAGTATATCAAGGCTGTATATTGTCACTCTGCTTATTTAACTTATATGCAGAGTACATTATTCAAAATACTGGGCTGGAGGAAACACAAGCTGAAATCAAGATTGGGGGGAGAAATATCAATAACCTCAGATATGCAGATGATACCACCCTTATGGCAGAAAGTGAAGAAGAAATAAAGAGCCTTTTGATGAAAGTGAAAGAGGAGAGTGAAAAAATTGGCTTAAAACTCAACATTCAGAAAACTAAGATCATGGCCTCTGGTTCCATCACTTCATGGCAAATAGATGGGAAAACAGTGGAAACAGTGACAGACTTTATTTTGGGGGGGCTCCAAAATCTCTGTCGATGGTGACTACAGCCATGAAATTAAAAGACACTTACTCCTTGGAAGAAAAGTTATGACCAACCTAGACAGCATATTAAAAAGCAAAGACATTATTTGCCAACCAAATTCCATCTAGTCAAAGCTAATATTTTCCCAGTAGTCATGTATGGATGTGAGAATTGGAGTATAAAGAAAGCTGAACACCAAAGAATTGATGCTTTTGCACTATGGTATTGAAGAAGACTCTTGAGAGTCCCTTGGACATCAAAGAGATCCAACCAGTCCATCCTAAAGGAGATCAACCCTGAATATTTATTGGAAGGACTGATGCTGAAGCTGAAACTGAAACTGAGCTGACTCATTTGAGAAGACTGTGATGCTGGGAAAGATTGAAGGCAGGAGGAGAAGGGGACAACAGAGGATGAAATGGTTGCATGGCATCACTGACTCAATGGACATGAGTTTGAATAAACTCCGAGAGTTTGTGATGGACATGGAGGCCTGGTGTGTGCAGTCCACGGGGTTGCAAAGAGTTTGACATGACTCAGTGACTAAACTGAACTGAACTGAACTGAAGCGCCAATAGGGCAGGCATTTACTTTTCTAAGCCATTTTCCTGTCACCCAACACCATAGTTGATTTTACAGACACTAAGTAAATGTTACTTGACCGTTCTGCATACCTACAGTATTTCATTTGGAGGCAGTTTCTTCATGAACTGAGAATGGGACAAGTGAAGTCCATTTGATCCTTTTTCACCTGGACATTGGCTCCCACTGGACCAATCCTGGGCTCTGTGGCTTGTGATCGCTCAGTATTTGGAAGCTCGGAAGATTCTCTACACTTTCTTCTGGGCACACTGTCTCTTCTGGACAGCAGAGATGCTGTCAGGTGAGTTTGCCATTGGCATTGCATTGGCAATCACGAGGTTCATCCTGGTCACACCCTAACTCCTCATTAGCCAGGAGATCTTGGGAAAGCCACTGAAATCTTAATATACTCATCAGTCCCAGGTTATATTTCTGGTTGGTGACTTCAGCCTGAAACTGGTTTGTCAAAATCTGTCAAATGATGGAGGGCTGGATCCATGATCTCTGGAGGGCCCATTCTGGGTTTGGGAAGTGGGGAAATCTTGTCAGAAACTGTGTTTCTCGTAGCTCTCAGTTCTGAGAAATAGAAACTTGTTATAGGAATAAAGGTTACCTCTTTTTCGCCCAAGGTCGCCAGTGAGTCACGGACTGTGCCTAAAATAGAAATTGGCACAGGAAGAGGGTTCTGACTGTTTTTGAACATCACCCAGATATTTGTTAGGCAGTGAATATTTTCCCTATGTTTTGATGAGTATGGACTATGAGTACTGAGGAAACAGGCCCAAAGAGTTGAGGAAGAGGGGTCCAAACAAATTGAGGAACATATGCCTGGGTCTCTGGTCCCTTGGCCTGGGAGAACGTGCTGGAATGGAGAGAGTTCTGGACTGGGCTTTAGTTGTAGTACTCATGCCAACTACGTGGGAACTGTAAGCTTTCTGGACCACAATCTCCCCTTCTGGAAAGTGGAAAGTGTCATCTTTGATCACGTCATTGTCATGTAAAAATTCCAATAAATACTGATGTAAAAGTATTTCATAAACACAAAGCCCTTTACAAATAGAAGTCTAGTGATTATTGTTGTTGCCACTGAGGATATCTTATGTTTTGATGAAGTCACTGTATGGTGAGAGCCCTCTGGACTCAGTCATACACTGTGAAGAGTGAGTCATTCATGTCTCTGGAACTCAACTTTCGTATCTGTGAAATGGGGCAAGCAGCTCTTTCTCTGCTGGCTCACTGAGTTTCTCTGAAGATGCAAAGTGACGTCAAAACACCTGGAAGAGTATAAAACTTTCCTCCTCTTGCCTTCTAATCTTTTTCCTTCCTTCCTTCCTCCTCTCCCTTCCTTATACAATCTTCCTGGGCATCTGTTATGTGTCAGGTACAGTATTAGTTATGGAGGACATGTGTGTAAGATATATGAGCCATGTCATGGCTTGAAGGGATATTAGAATTTATTTGGGGAGACAAATGAAGAAATACATGACTATAATATGATGCTTTACAGCAACATTGCCTGAACACTTACAATGTGTAGGCACTATTCTAAGGCATTCACATTACCTTGTTTAATTCTCATCCTAGAGCTGACTCATTGAAAAAGACTCTGATGCTGGGAGGGATTGGGGGCAGGAGGAGAAGGGGACAGCAGAGGATGAGATGGCTGGATGGCATCACTGACTCGATGGACGTGAGTCTGAGTGAACTCCGGGAGTTGGTGATGGACAGGGAGGCCTGGCGTGCTGCGATTCATGGGGTCGCAGAGTTGGACTTGACTGAGCGACTGAACTGAACTGAACTGAACCCACTAGTACCTGAGGGTGTCAAGATTTTCCCTAGTTTTGAAGAGGGGGAAACCAAAGCCCAGAGAAATTAGGTAACTTGCCCAAGGATGCAGAGCTAGTGACTCTGGGTGCTTTGACTCCAGAGCTAATTCCCTTAGCCATCAATGGTTAGTTGTAACCCAGGGAGACCAAGGGAAGCTCTGGAGGAAATGACACAACCAGGGAAGGGCATTCCAGGGAGAAAGAAGAACTAGTACCTGGCAAACCACGAGGGCCTCCATGACTGGGCTCCTGCCAGCATTAATCACCTCTCCTTTTCTTCTGCCTCATTTACCCTGTTCTGGTCACATTGTCCTCTTGCTTGTCCCCAGACATACCAGGCCGCGCTTGCTTCAGGTCTCTCGTGTCAGCTTTTTCCTCTCTTAGGCCTCTCGTCCCAGTTCTTTGCATGCATCCCTGATGCAGATGTCACTGCTCAAGAGGCCTCCCTGGACAGCTGTGTCAATGACAATTGCCTATCCCCATCCCCCAACTTTCCTGCCAGCTGGTAACTCACTCTTTTTTGTTGTTGTTCTGTCACGCCGTCATGTCTGATTCTTTGTGACCCCATGGACTGCAGCACACCAAGCTTCCCTGTCCTTCACCATCTCCCGAAGCTTGTTCAAACTCTTGTCCATTGAGTTGGTGATGCCATCCAACCATCTCATCCTCTATTATTCCCTTCTCCTCCTGCCTTCACTCTTTCCCAGCATCAGGGTCTTTTTCAATGAGCTGGTACTTTACATCAGGTGGCCAGAGTATTGGAGCTTCAGCATCAGTCCTTCCAGTGAATATTCAGAACTGATTTCCTTTAGGACTGACTGATTTGATCTCCTTGCAGTCCAAGAGACTCTGAAGATTCTCCAACAGCACAGTTCAAAAGCATCAACTTTTTGGCACTCAGTTTTCTTTATAGTCTAACTCTCACATCCATACATTACTACTGGAAAAACCATAGCTTTGACTAGATGGACATTTGTCAGTAAGGGAATGTCTCTGCTTTTTAATAAGCTGTTTAGGTTGGTCATAACTTTTCTTCCAAGGAGCAAGCATCTTTTAATTTCATGGCTTTGGTCATCATCAGCAGTGATTTTGGAGGCCCCCCCCAAATAAAGTCTGTCACTGTTTCTACTGTTTCCCGATCTATTTGCTATAAAGTGACAGGACCAGATACTTCCCTTGTTTTTTCTCCTTATGCATCACACTACCTGGAAGAATATATTTATTAGTTCACTTTATTTTAACCTGCCTGTCTTTCCTGACTTGATTATAATGTCTTGATTATAGGGATCTTGTCTGTCTTGTTCACTGCTATGTCTTCAGCTCTTAGAGTAGTGCTTGGCACACAGGCCTCACCAGGGGTATTTCAAGAGTGAATTAGATTAGGATGTGAGATGGGGTATGATGGGGGTAACTTTGTTACCATGGGCAGGGGCCTTTAAATGAAAATCTTAAAATGACTATAGGCCATTCTTATAACTTTCTCTAACAGTCTACTTTCTTATTAATTTTTATTTTACATTGGAGTACAGTTGAGTAACAATGTTATGTTAGTTTCAGGTGGACAGCAAAGTGACTCAGTTAAACATACATCTATTCTTTTTCAAATTCTTTTCCCATTTAGGTTATTACAGAATATTGAGCAATATTCCTTGTTCTTTAGAGTAGATCCTTCTTGGTTATCTGTTTTAAATATAACAGTGGGTACATGTCAGTCCCAAATTCCCAATCTATCCTCCCCCCAACCCTTCCCCACTGGTAACCATAAGTTCATTCTCTAAGTCTGTGAGTCTGTTTCTAATAGGATCTTTCACTAAGGCAGTGTTGCGCCTCCCACCGCCCTACCCCCCCAGAACATTTGAAATTGGTGTGGTCATTTGGTTGGTCCCAGAGGAGTAGGGGGCACTGCAAACATTTAGTAGATAGGAGGTCAAAGATGCCATTTCTCCTGTGATGTGCAGAACAATCCTGTTCTGTACAACAAAAAAGGTCTTGCCCAAAATAACAATAGCACCCCCAATTCCCCTTAAGAAACACAAGAAGCATTTAATGAAAATAGCCTTTGAGAGACAGGACAAGAGCCCTCCTCCAGCCTTAACCTTTTAGTGAAAATAAGGGCTTGACATGGAGTTTGGTTTTATTCATCTGTAAAGTATAAGTCTTTTTCTTTGCCACTAAGTTACCTGTGCTAACGGAGGGGAAATTGCCACGTGAACTGCAGATTGCTTTGTTTTTTAGTGAGTTAGGGTCTCATAGTATGCATCTCTTCATGTATATGAAACTCATTTTTATACGATTTTCATGAAAAACATCTCAGCCATGACTTCTTTTTAATCTAACAATTCATCTAAAGTATGGGGATACTAACCACTATACTATGCTAGTGAGGATGGCAATTTAGCTGTGAATTCAAGGATAGGGACAGAATCTCTGCAATCCAGGGCCTAGCATGATTCTGTCTGTAAGAGATCCTCAGTGTAAATGAATCAATGAATGAGCAAAGGAGTGAGCTGACAAATGAGTCTCCTCTGGTGTCTGTTGCTCGTGATGAAAAGGAGCAAGTAGGACCAATTCCCTCAAGCCGGTTGCTATGCACCATTTCTGTAACAGCCCCACTAAGAACAAGTGTGCTTCTCTGTGACCTGCCATGTCCCAGCCTGGACAGAAGTAAATTCTGCCTTGGGTTAAAGCTGGATTAATGGCCCATGAACAGTTCCTTTCTCTCCTGGCTGAGCACAGTAAATATTGATGGTAATATAATGTTCTTTCTTGATAGGGGGAGAGTGAGGGAAAGAAGAGGAGGGATTGACCTTTTAGCTTTGAAAGAAAGGAATATTGGAGAGGCAGTGTCCCATCAAAATACTCACACATGCATACTTGCTGACACTCATGCATGCACACACACATGCAGTTGTAACATGTCTGAGACAGTCTTCTCTTAACCCACCTTCTCTGGGTTGTGGAAATCCTTAGAAGAATCAATTGAAAACTCTGAACCCTTTCTCAGGAGAACACGTATATGTACATGCATATGATGTCACAGAACTCAGATATCCACTAAAAAGTGTTTCTAGATGCAGTCAGGAGGAGATACGGTTGTTCACATTTTGAATTTAATTGGCAGATATATCTTGCTTGGCTTAAAAGTCATTTAAAATTCTGTTAAATTAGTTCCTTAAAACCAAGATCAGAAGATTCCACCTAAAAATCCTTGGATCTGACTTTTTTTAAAAAATTAAAATGTCTGGCACTCTTGGACTCACATGGTGGCAACCAGCTGGGTTGAACTGTACTGTTTTTTTTTTTTTTTAATGTGGAGTGAGTGAGTGAAGTCCCTCAGTCGTGTCTGACTCTTTGCGACCCCATGGATTGTAGGAGCCTACCATGCTTCTCTGTCCATGGGATTTTCCAGGCAAGAGTACTGGAGTGGGTTGCCATTTCCTTCTCCAGAAGATCTTCTCAACCCAGGGATCGAACTCAGACCTTCTGCATTATAGGCAGACATTTTACTGTCTGAGCCACCAGGGAAGTCTTAACATGGAGAAGGCTCCTCAAGTGTCAACACCCACACCTCACTTTTAAGCCTGTGAATTTTTTGTCTCCTACTCCAGGAGGGATTAAGATCAAGAACATCTGCCCCTCAACATTTCTTAGGTTGGGCTCTAGAAAGAGAGATCTCAAGGAAACCATGAGGTCTAGTATCCTTAGAGCCTGTCCTCAAAGCAAATGCCACATGCATCCCAGTATATAAAACCAATAGAGGAGAAGTTTCTCTGTTTAAATGAGGGCACATGGGCCCAATATCTCTGCCAGTTAGTTTGAGTTGCCTTGGGCTTGATTCAGTGGCCCTTAGAGCACCCCAGGGACTCTACATGACAAATTTGGGGACTTCTTTGTATCCATCAGAACTCTTTGGTTGCATGTCATAAAACCCAGCTTGAGCTGGCTTTAGCTGAAAAGTTAATTTGTGGGTTTAGGTAACTCTGAGTATATGTCCACAGACAGGGCTGGATCCAGGAGCCTAGATGGTGTCCTCAGGGATCTCCATCACTCTTTGCTTTTCTCTGAGTTGCTTTTATTCTCAGGAAGCCTCTACCCAAGTGGGAGATAGTCACCCACAAGCAAGACTCTGGGTCTGAATCATCTCTGTAGCTAGCAGTCCTGTTAGGAGGAAAGCTTCTCCTTCCTAGAAGTTTAGCACAGCCAGGGATATGGTTTCCTTGGACCATTTTGGCTGAGTGTTCATCCCTGAGTCAATCACTAGGGGCAGGGACATGAAGCCAGCCTTGGCCAGGCCTTGATCATCTGTTCCAGGGATCATGGAGTTCCAGGGAATAAGGTCAGTGCCCCCATGTATCTCCTAGATGAGGACTAGGTAGGGTAGGCTCCCCAGGCGAGTACTGGGGAGTCATTACAAGAAAGGAAGCATAGACACTAGAGAGAGATAAATAGCAAAGGACTGCTCTACATTAATTTAACCAAACTTTTTACTCATGAGGATGTGGAGACTCTGAAAGGGGAAGTAACTTGCCTAAAGCCAGAAACCTGGGGCATGGCAAAGCTGAAGCATAAAGCATAAACCCAGAATTTTCTTCTCTAACCCTATGCTCTTTTTGTTTTAGGAACTGGTCATTTATCATCTATTTTTCTCTGATCTTGATGGATAGGTTGTGGGGGAATAGTAATCACATATGACAATAAATCAATCCCTGAACCATCACATTTTAGTGATAAAAGGGACCTAAGTGGGCTTATTATTTAAATGAGAAAATAGGCCAGAAGAGACTAACTGACTTCTACAAGGTCAACTGACAATTTATATGACTATCAAAGTGCCCTCATACCTCTTAGCTCATTTGACAACCCAAGAACAACCCTGTGACACATGAAACTTGATTGGCTTTTTTCAAGTGTTTTCTCATCAGTGATATCATCTTATTCTCACAACAATTCTATAAAATGTGAGAGGATAAGAATTATTTAACCAGGTTTATGAATATGACTGCAGCCATGAAATTAAAAGACGCTTACTCCTTGGAAGGAAAGTTATGACCAACCTAGATAGCATATTCAAAAGCAGAGACATTACTTTGCCAACAAAGGTCCACCTATTCAAGCCTATGGTTTTTCCAGTGGTCATGTATGAATGTGAGAGTTGGACTGTGAAGGAAGCTGAGCACCGAAGAACTGATGCTTTTGAACTGTGGTGTTGGAGAAGACTCTTGAGAGTCCCTTGCACTGTAAGGAGATCCAACCAGTCCATTCTAAAGGAGATCAGCCCTGGGATTTCTTTGGAAGGAATGATGCTAAAGCTGAAACTCCAGTACTTTGGCCACCTAATGCGAAGAGTTGACTTATTGGAAAAGACTCTGATGCTGGGAGGGATTGAGGGCAGGAGAAGAAGGGGACGACAGAAGATGAGATGGCTGGATGGCATCACCAGCTCGATGGACGTGAGTTTGAGTGAACTCCGGGAGTTGGTGATGGACAGGGAGGCCTGGCGTGCTGTGATTCATGGGGTCACAAAGAGCTGGACACGACTGAGCGACTGAACTGAACTGACTGATGAATATGGCACAGGGTCAGAGAGGTTAAGATACTTGCCTAAGGACCCACAGCATGCAAGGCACAGAACCAGTTCTAGAATTCATCTGCCTGGTTAAGTTTATTTTTTAGTGTTACACTTGAATCAAACAGTGAATTTAAACTGACAGACTTTCTACTTATGTAATAATATAAAGCAGTATGATAGACTGCTAATCATTAACGTTTTCAACTCTTAACCATTGTTAAGTTACATATTTGTCTTATATGAAAGTCAAACACAGGGACAACAGAGCTTGAATTCACAAAAATAAAATTCAAATATCAGAATTTGGGGAAAATAATATAAACAGGCAAGATGAAACTAAATTGAGAGAATTTTAGATCTGGACAGGAGATTATAAAATAGAAAGAATACGTCTTTTTGTTTTGGGTGCGTGTGTGCAAGCTAAGTTGCTTCAGACATGCCTGACTCTGCCACCCCAAGGACAGTGGCCCACCAGACTTCTTTGTCCATAGGATTCTCCAGGCAAGAATGCTGGAATAGGTTGCCATGCTGTCCTCCTGGGGATCTTCTGGAACCAGGGATCAAACCCGTCTCTTATGTCTCCTGCATTGGCAGGCAGGTTCTTTACCACTAGTGCTGCCTGGGAAGCCTCTTTCCTTTTGGGTGGGGAAACTGATTTTCAGAAAGTTGATATAATTGGCCTCAGATCCTATTTCTGGCCTATGGTAGAGACTGAGCAAGAATATACGTATTCCAATTTCCTGTTGCCCTAAGGCATTTCATTGTGGTCATTGAGATGATCTTCTAAATAATTCTGCAGTATTTTTGAGAGTGTGAGGCACACCAGCCTTGGGTGGTACTCAGAGTGAACTTTGGTGACTTCTAGACATGCAATTAAGTAACATTGATTCAAGCTCTGAGAAGGTAATTTTCTTTAATTCTCTTTAAACTCTTTTGGTTGCATTCAAGGGAAATTCTCTACTGGTTTCGAATCTGACCTTAACACCTCTCAAGTACTTGCTAATTTCCCTTGTTTAGCAGAGTGTGCAGGCCACAGGCTCACAGCATGTGAGCAAGGTGAGAGTGCTTTGTGGTAGGCAAGAGCACCTGGCCAGAATTTGGTAATACTGTTTTGTGTTCATTGTCTGTATTTTGCACATATGACAAATCATATTAATTCTCAATTCATGTAATGGCCTAGCATTTCTTTAAAAATAAGTTCTTCTCAAAATTTATTTAAATAAAAATGAGTTGATTTATGAAAAAAATCTTGTGCACATCACAGTACAGATGATGGTAATAGTACACAGATGTGACAAAAATCCAAGTGACAGTGAATAGATGAAGTTGAATCATTACTGTCACAGGAACTCTTACCAAGTTCAAGCTCATTCTATTCTACTCTACTGTGTGACAGACCAGTAAGTCTAACAGACAAGGTATTAAAGTGAGAAAAATGACTATTTGGAAAGCCAGCTGATCAAGAAGATGGCAGACTAATGTCTCAAAATAACCATCTTATGAGGTCTGGGTGCCAGGTTCTTTCATAGAACAGAGATGGGGGAATATGGAGAAACACAGTAAACAGGCCATTAATCTCTTAAATAGCTCCTGGAATGGCAAGCTTCGGCAGAGGATATGTTAATTTCTTCTTCCCTGCCATTCACAGGTGGACAGGGTCCTGAACAAAGGCACTTTAGTTTAACAGTAGGCAGAGGGGCAGGGTTTTCTGAGCAAGCCATCCTGTATGATTATAATAACAAAAGCGATGAAAAACAAGCTGAAGAAACAGTTCCAGTATGGAGCCACAACTGGCTCCTCCCTGCGACAGAACTAGGTCCAAGGCCATTGTGTGGGGCACGTTGAAGAGACCTCAGAAATACGCAGATTTGACTCCCAGTCCTGCTACCAAAGTTAGCTGGGTGACCTTGGGCTAGATGCATCATACCTCTGACTGTCGGAGAGAGAGAAAAATAACTAATAATACTTCCTATGAAAGGCTGTTGTGATGATTAAGAAATATCTATAACAAAGACCAAGCACAGCACCCAACACTTAGCAGGTGCTAAAGGAAGAGTAGCTCTGAGGAGAGAAGAGCTTTCAAAGAATGTGCAGTAAAGAAGAGAAAAATGAAAAGACAGGAGAAAGCAGTAAAGCACCAAATGCAGCCTTGATTTTAACCTCCCTTTTCCTCACTTGCTCTCCTGCAATGGCCAAGTAAGATCACAGCCGGTTAAGTACATCTTTGCTCCAGGAGGTCTGCTTGTCGCTTTTGAAAAAGGTAAACTATAGTCCTTGAGGCTGCTTTATTGCTCAGAGACTGACTACAAGTTTGCTTGATGGCGAAGCAGCCTTCAGGGCACCCTGGGAGGTGGATTCATTTGTTATTCTTTCGTAGGAGGCTTTAGCTTCTGGGTTGTTAAAGAACAAACAATAATACCTCTTAAAAAATGGGCTATGGTTTGGTGAAGCTTGAAATGTAATCCTTTGGTTCAGCCCTAAGAGAAAATCTTCATTAAGCTTTCTGAGGTTTGCCCTGGTGGGCTATGTATGGTTTGTTCTGTGGGGTGTAGTTTGCTTGATTGATTTCTGAAGATATTGTATTAAAATGTTACTTATCTTGATTACTGAGTTGTGGATTCCTCCTTAAATGATCCCTCCAAGGCGCATACCTTACCTGCATCACACTAGTCCTAGCCCTGTTCCTTGGTCCACAGGGACCAATTTCACCCCTCTGTGAGGAAGACGGGCTGTAATTGCAGTGAGGTCACCTGCTAGGTCCAGTATTCTTGGGCTTCTCCGGTGGCTCAGGCAGTAAAGAATCTCCCTGCCACGTGGGAGACCTGGGTTCATTCTCTGGGTTGGGAAGATCCCCTGGAGGAGGGCATGGCACCCACTCCAGTATTCTTGCCTGGAGAATCCCACAGAGGAGCCTGGAGCGCTACAGTCCATGGGGTTGCAAAGAGTCAGACACGACTGAGCAACTAAGCACAGCACAGCACCCCTGCTAGATCTGAAGGTAAATATTAGCATAAGGGATTTTTATTTGCTCAACATAAGCTGAACAACAATGGAATAGTTTACTTCATGAAATTATGATTGCCTTGCTATGATGAAAGTACAACCCAGATTACATAACTTCATATAAGAAGTCTAAGAGGGGTGAGTATTCATGCCCTGAGTGGGATGCTTAGATAGAAACCCTTCACATGTAATTGCATGAATTGAATCCATTCTTTCATCCAGCAAATATCATTTGGAGTGTCAGTGCTATGCTAGACACTGATGTGAATGCAGATGTCAAGAGACCATGTGGCCATCCTTGCTGCTGCTGCTGCTGCTAAGTTGCTTCAGTCGTGTCCAACTCTGTGCGACCCCATGGACTGCAGCCTACCAGGCTTCTCCTTCCATGGGAGTCTCCAGGCAAGAACACTGGAGTGGGTTGCCATTTCCTTCTCCAATGCATAAAAGTGGAAAGTGAAAGTGAAGTCGCTCAGTCATGTCCGACTCTTAGCGACTCCATGGACTGTAGCCTACCAGGTTCCTCCATCCATGGGATTTTCCAGGCAACAGTACTGGAGTGGGGTACCATTGCCTTCTCCCAATAAAGTAGCTAGCATTCATTGAATTCTAACTGTGTCCAAGGCTGGGTGTTATACATATATTATTTTGTATTTTTATATAAATAAAAGGTTCATATAGTGAAATCCCAAAATCTTATGTGTACAATTTGATGTTTTTATCTGTCTATCTCTGGGTAACCATGATCCCAATCAAGATACAGAGAGGTATATCAGTGTGTACATTGTTGATCTCACTGTTACATTTAAAATGGATAACCAGCAAGGACCTACTGTATAGTACAGGGAACTCTGCTCAATGTTATGTGGCAGTTTTGATAGGAGGGGAGTTTGCCAGAGAATGGATACATGTATATAAATGGCTGTATGCCAGAGAGAAAACATTTTCACTACCCTAGTAAGTTCCTATATGCCCTGTACCAATCAATCTCCATTCCCCTCAGAGGCAATCTCTGCTTTGCTCTCTAATACTATATTTTTGTTTGCCTATTCAAAGACTGCATATATGTGAAATTAGTGTTAGAATTTGAGACTGCCTTCCTTAAGTCAGCTTGTTTTTGAGATTCATCCATATTATTGTAGATTTTATTAGGGTCTTATTCCCCAGTAGTATCTCATTGTATGAATTTAGCCATCTATTTTCTTAAAACTGTTTACCTGTTGATAGTTGTTTCCAGTTTTGAGGTGTTATGAATAAGGTTAAACATTCTTTTGTATGTCTTTCTGCTGGGTCATGGGGTAGGGCTATAATTAACTTTTTAAGAAATTGACAAATAATTTTCCAAAGTGGTTGGATCATTTTACATTCCTACTCAACAATACATGAAAGTTCTAGTTGGTCAACATCTTTGCCCATATTTGGTGCTGTTGGTATTTTTAATTTTAGCCCTTCTAGTGGTTATATTGTTGTTGTTTAGTTGTATCCAATTCTATTGCCACCCCATGGACTCCTGGACTCCTCCAGGCTCCTCTGGCCATGGATTTCCCAGGCAAGAACACTGGAGTGGGTTGTCATTTCCTTCTCCAGGGGACCTTCCCAACCCAGGGATTGAACTTGTGTCACCAGCCTTGGTACATGGATTCTTTACCAGTGAGCCACTAGGGGATCCCTTGCTATGGAGTAGGTTCTCATATGTTACCTATTTTATGTTTATTAGTATATTGTATATGTCAATCCCAATCTCCCAATTCATCCTACCCCCCTGTTTCCCCTCTTGGCAACCATAAGTTTGTTCTTTACATCTGCAATTCTATTTTTGCATTGCAAATAAGTTCATCTGTACCATTTTTTTAGATTCCACAGATAAGCAATATTATACAATATTTGTTTTTCTCATTCTGACTTACTTCACTCTGAATGACAATTTCTAGGTGTATTCACATTTCTGCAAGTGGCATATTTTGTTCCTTTTTATGGCTGAGTATTCCACTGTATATATGTGCTACACCTTCTTTATCCATTCCTCTGTTGATGGACATTTACACTGTTCTCCATAGTGGCTGTACCAATACCTACCGGCAGTGTAGGAGGGTTCCTTTTTCTTCACACTCTCTATGCAATTTATTGCTTGTAGATTTTTTGATAATGGTCATTCTGACTACTGTGAGGTAATACTTCATTGTAGTTTTGATTTGCATTGCCTTAATAATTAGTGATGTTAAGCATCTTTTCATGCATTTCTTGGCCATCTGTATGACTTCTTTGGAGAAATGTCTATTTAGATCTCCCACTCATTTTTTGATTAAGTTTTTTTTTTTTTTTTTTTATATTGGACTGCATGAGCTGTTTGTACATTTGGGATATAGTCCCTTGTCAGTTGCTTCATTTGCAACTATTTTCTCTCATTCTGAGAGTTGTGTTTTTGTTTTGTTTATGGATTCCTTTGCTGTATGAATCTTTTAAGTTTAATTAGGTCCAATTTGTTAGAGTTTTTCTTATTGTGAATGAAGAGCTGTTATAAAGATTTTTGTAGAGGTTTTGTGTCTATGTACATTTTCATTTCTCATAAATATCTGAGACAGGAATTGCTGGAGTCAAATGGTAAATATATGTGTATGATACATGTATTCTTCAGTTCAGTTCAGTTCAGTCGCTCAGTTGTGTCCGACTCTTTGCGACCCCATGAACCGCAGTACGCCAGGCCTCCCTGTCCATCACCAACTCCCGGAGTTCACTCAAACTCACGTCCATCGAGTCAGTGATGCCATCCAGCCATCTCATCCTCTGTTGTCCCCTTCTCCTCCTGCCCCCAGTCCCTCCCAGCATCAGAGTCTTTTCCAATGAGTCAACTCTTCGCATGAAGTGGCCAAAGTACTGGAGTTTCAGCTTTAGCATCATTCCTTCTAATGAACACCCAGGACTGATCTCCTTTAGAATGGACTGGTTGGATCTCCTTGCAGTCCAGGGGACTCTCAAGAGTCTTCTCCAACACCACAATTCAAAAGCATCAATTCTTCAGTGCTCAGCTTTCTTCACAGTCCAACTTTCACATCCATACATGACCACTGGAAAAACCATAGCCTGGACTAGATGCACATTTGTTGGCAAAGTTATTCTTAAGTGAGTGAAGTCGCTCAGTCATGTCCGACTCTTTGCGACTTCGTGGACTGTAGCCTACCAGGCTTCTCCATCCATGGGATTCTCCAGGCAAGAATACTGGAATAAGTTATTCTTAGCTTTATACAAAATCGTCAAATTCTACTGCAAGATTGTCATACCATTTTGTGCTCCTACTAGTAGTCTTTGAGAATACTCTTTTTCTTTTTTATGTTGAGGTAAGAATGTCATGCTAATAGATGTGTATTAGAAAAGTATTGTAGTTTTAATTTACATTTTCCTAATGGCTAATAATGTTAAATCTCTATTCATGTGCATATTTGCTATCCGTATGTCTTTGCTGAAACTATTCAAATCTTTTTTGCCCAATTAAAGAAAATGGCTTGTCCATTTTTATTGAGACTTGAAGGCTGTTTATATCTCCTGGATACAAGTCCTCTGTCAGGTAAGTGTTTTGCAAATATTTGCTCTAGTCGATAGCTTATCTTTTCATTGTCTTAACAGTGTCTTTTGTGGGCAGATGTTTTGAATTTTAATGAAATCTAATTTATCTTTTATTTTTTAATGTATAAACCATGTTTTTCATGTTGTATCTAAGATATATTTTCCTAGCTTAGTTGCAAAGAATTTTTTGGTATATCATAGTAAACTATGATATAAAATTTAAAATTTAAATCTTTAGTTCATCAACTCTCTTTTAAATACATTAGAAGATAAACATCCAGATTTTACTTTTTTCTTACATATTTACCATTTTTGGTGTTCTATATTTATAGAAATCTAAGGTTTTATTCAGTGTCATCTATCATCATTCTGCAAAAACTTACTTTGCCACTTCCATGAGTAGATCGACTAGCTATTAATTCCCCCAATGTTTATTTCATTTATTTATCAAAATTAGGGAAAAAAAACAAAACTACCTTTAGTTTTAAAAGATATTTTTACTGGATATGAATTCATAGATTGACAATTTTACTTTCCTCAGAACTTTAAAGATGTCATTCCATTGGGCTTCTGGTACACCTAACCTCTGATGAAAAATCAGCCCTCATGATATTTTTTATCACCTCTATGTAATGTTCCTTTGTTGTCTGGTTACATTTAAGATTTTTCTCTTTATTTTTCACTTTTATCAGTTGGCCTCTGACGTGTAGTTTTCTTTATATTGATCTTTTTTGGGGCTTGAAGTAATTTTTCATCTCTGGTTTGATTTTTTTTTTCATAGTATTTGAGAAGTTTTCAGCCAATATTTCTTCAAATATGTTTTATTCATTTTTCTTTTATCTCCTTGTGAGTTCTAATTACATGTTAGACTGCTAGAAGTTTTCACACAGGTCATTGAGACCTTGTTCTTATTTTTCCCAATTGTTTTCTCTCTGTTCTTAAAATTGGATAATTTCTAATTTCTATTGATCTCCTTTCAACTTCACTAAGCTTTTTTCCTTTAGTCTCCATTCTGCTGTTAATTCCATTAAATGATTATTTCATATCTAATTCTGTCGGTGCTAAAATTGTCACTTGGTTCTTTTCTGTAATGTAAATTTTTCTTTTGATAACCCCCTTTCATTGTTCATTAATACCATTTTTTTCTCTTTAAGTTTCTGGACATATTTCTAATGTTAAAGTCCTGATCTTATAATTACATCAGAGGTGTTCTGGGGGTCTATTTCTATTACTTGTCTTTTCCTTTGACCATGGATCACATTTTCCTCTTTCTTCTCACATATGATAAAGTTGGATATTGTGGATGATACATTGTAGATTTTATATTTCAAATTTTTTCCTTTATCAGAATTTGTTTTACCAGGCAGTTAAGTTACTGAATGAATGATCATGTTAAACTTGTGAGGGATTTTAAAAACTTTTAAAGTATAATTGATTTACAATGTTGTGTTAGTTTCAGATGTGCAACAGTAATTCAGTTATATCTATCTATAAAGTTTTATATATACTCTTCTTCAGATGTGAGGGGTTGATGTTATACATTTTTAGGGTATGAGTATTTCTGGTTTGCTCCTAATCCTAGGGAGACTCCTCTGATCCTGAGAAATTGTCTTTACCCCCTGTGTTATAGTCTTCCTGGACTGTTAATGGAAAGCCCAAGTCCTTTATCAAGCTTTCCTAACATGGTGTGTTTAAACCTCCAAGTGCTGTCTCCTCTGAAGTTAGCAGAAATTGGAATGTCCCTGTAGGCATATTGCCTTCCACTGTTGATTTCTGCTTGGTTCCTTGAGTTCTTCACAAATCCTGTTCTGGAGTTGGCCAAAGATTTGAGAGGTGTTTATATACAGGTTTTGGTGTTTCTTCCTCCATAGGTTTTCACTTTGCTGGATTTTCTCCATCAATTTCTAAGCCATTCTGGTACCACTGAAATCTTTACACATCTATAGCCAATAAGACTGCAGTATTCTGCTTGACTATTAACCAGTCTATAGCACATGGGCCAGAGAATGCCCTCAGGAAAAAAGCCAAATGAGTATGGATCTTACCCCATGTTGTTTCCTTCTTTCATGGGTAGAGTACATTCCAATTTCTGCCTGCTTTTGATCACTCTTAGTGTCTTAAAGCTTTTCATTCACAGTTCGTTATCTTCATTGGTAATTGGATAGTGCAATACAAGCTACTCTATTATTACTGAAATTAGAATTTCTCTTGACTCTGAGTTATTATATTTTTTCTTATAGTAATAGTTCTACTATTATTATATTGTATATTTTCTTTATTAATATATTCCAGTTATTGTAACCACTGCTTTCCTAAAGAGCAAATAAGGCTAGGAGAGATTAATTTACTTTCTTGAAGTTACCCAGCCTGCAAGTGGTACAGGGTCTGGCTTTAAACCCTCTAGCTTCTGCTATAAATCTAAAGTCTTGGGCATTATAATAATTCAAGGTAAAAAATGAAAAAAATCATGTGACTTCAGGGGAAAACTCAGCATGTTTGTGGTAGGCACATCCTGTGTTTATTCAGTCTGTATTAGGGGTTAAGACGTTAATATATCCATTTTGAGGAAGACACAATTCAGTCTATAACAACTAACCACTGGTCTCCATGTAGCATCTGAAATGACCAAGTTCACACAGTTAGAATCAGATCTAAGAGAGCCATTCATTCATCCTACCTTGTTTAGGGCTTTCCCACTGGTGGGTAGTCCTTTGACTGATGCTTGTCAAGAAGGGCTCTTCTTTTCTTTACCTGTCAGGTAGTCAGGAGACCTGGGTAAGAACTGACCTTACAACCCTAAACTATCCCTGACTTTGTTGCCTGCCTGAAACTTCCACCATGAAAGAAATTCCACTGGATAAATGCATGTCCTTTAATAGTATAGATAGCCTGGTTAGAGGTAAGTCATTTAACATTTTAGCATGAGTTATTAGTATTAATAGTTGATGTATTTCTTTCTGATATGAAAGCTTCTGTGGATAAATACTAATTGGAAAACCTAATTTTAAAATTGGCAACATATTTTAATAGGTATTTCTTTGAAGAAAATATAGAAATGATCAATAAATATAGGAAAAGATGTTCAACATCATTAGGGAAATGAAAACCAAAACCACAATGAGAGAGCACATCATACCCATTGCTGCTGCTGCTAAGTCGCTTCAGTCATGTCAAACCCTGTGCGACCCCATAGACGGCAGCCCACCAGGCTTCCCCATCTCTGGGATTCTCCAGCCAAGAACACTGGAATGGGTTGCCATTTCCTTCTTCAATGCATGAAAGTGAAAAGTGAAAGTGAAATCGCTCAGTCGTGTCCGACTCTTCGCAACCTCATGGACTGCAGCCTACTAGGCTCCTCCGTCCATGGGATTTTCCAGACAAGAGTACTGGAGTGGGGTGCCATTGCCTTCTTATGAGAGCTCTAATTTTCCCATAGCCTCATCAACACTTGTGAGTTTCTAGTATTTTGTTTTGTTTCATAATAGCCATCCATCATACCCATTAGGATGGCTATTATGAAACAAAACAAAATACTAGAAACTCACAAGTGTTGATGAGGCTATGGGAAAATTGGAGCTCTCATGCATTGCTGGTGAGAATGTAAAATGGGACACTAGGCAAACTGGTCCAAAAGGGGTCAGATTCTTGATCTCAGGCTCACTGCCATTGAGTGCTATACCCCCACATTAACTATGGGCTGAGAATAGAAAGTTTAGTAGAAAATCTCTCAGAACATACTACCTGATTACAACTTAGAATAGTAACCAGATTCTATGATATGTATACCCCCTTCTGGATGGATTTCACAGATAGTTTTCAATGGAATTTTAAATAATGGGATCTTCTAACTTCATTTGTTGAAGACTTCATGGTTTGGACCCACGTGCTCATTTCTCTCTGTACTAGTTAAGTGTCAGTCCCTGACTCCTCTGTCAGGGTCTCTCTGACTCTGCTGCTGTGTCTTGAGTTACTCTGGCTGTCTCTCTGGCTGTCTGCCTACTCATCTCCAGGTTTCTTTGTCCTCTCCTAGTTTTTAGCAGTCACCTTGCTGGGTTCTTGCTGAAGCAGCACTGCTCCCAAATGATTAGTAACCTGGAAAATTACTCTGAATATAGTAATGGACTAATCCCAGTGGAGAAGGAATAACTTGGAGGCCAGATGCCTTGGAAGGAAATGACTACTAGACGCTCTTTATCTAGATCTGGGCAAATTTCCTCCCTGACCTAGGCTACTGCTTAGATATATAGAAATTCCTTGTAGCACCTAAACTTCCACAGTGCTGTTGAGTGGTGAACCCTAGCATTAGCCTTGCACTGGAGATGGGACATTCAGTGCCATTGCTTCTTATAGCACCTAAACTTCCATGGTCCTGTTACTATTTCATTATCAAAACGTACATTTTAGGGCCCTACACTCTGATCTCTCCTTTGAGCTGAAAGACTCAGATTTTGATCTCGGATTTGTCACAAATCTGCTTTATACTTTGCACAAGCTATTCAATCTTTAGACTTCAGTTTACTCATTTGTAAACTGGAAAAAATAGCCTCCATGAGGGAAAAAGGAAGTATTCAATTTGTCAGTGCTTTGTATAATAAATTGAAAAGCTTTGTGCAAAAGTAAGAATCAGTTTTATGGGTCTCCCTATATAATTCTTTTTTCATCTTAGAAGAGAAATTTCTTTATGACTTACAGTCATAAATAATACAAGGCTTGTCTAGTGGCTCAGATGATAAGGAATCTGCCTGCCATTCAAGAGACCTGAGTTCAATAACTGGATCAGGAAGATCTCCTGGAGTGGGGCATGGAAACCCACTCCAGTATTCTTGCCTGGAGAATCCCAGGGGCAGAGGAGTCTAGCAGACTACAGTCTATGGGGTCACAAAGAGTCAGATACCACTGAGTAACTAACACTTTTTCACACACATGTGAATAATACAGATACTGGAGGTCAGGGACATATGTATTTGTCTAGAATGATGGGTACTTTGCAGGGATTTTATTGGAAACTGATTTTGTGTAGATATTCCCTCTTTTGATTAAACACAAACACGTAGTTGTTCACATGCAAATAAAATATAAACTTTACATGACACAGGGAGTAATTTGAGGACAGAATCTTTTATCTTTTCTTACATATTATCATAATCTCTCAACTAGTCACATTTTATTTACTAGAAGTTATATGTGATTGTGATTAGGAATCTGTATCATTGTTAATTTATAAAAGGAAAATGAAAGAGAATGAGACAGGGTGATGAAATGGAGAGTGCCTGTGGTTTGAACTATGGTTCAAAACTGGGAAAGGAGTACGTCAAGGCTCCTATATTGCCACCCTACTTATTTAACTTATATGCAGAATACATCATGCAAGATGCCAGGCTGGATGAAGCACAAGCTGGAATCAAGATTGCAGGGAGAAATATCAATAACCTCAGATATGCAGAGGACACCACCCTTATGGCAGAAAGTGAAGAGAAACTGAAGAGCCTCTTGATGAAGGTGAAAGAGGAGAGTGAAAAAGCTCGCTAAAAACTCAACATTCAAAAAACTGAGATCATGGCATCTGGTCCCATCAGTTCAGTTCAGTTGCTCAGTCATGTCCGACTCTTTGCGACCCCATGAATTGCAGCACGCCAGGCATCCCTGTCTATCACCAACTCCCGGAGTTCATTCAAACTCATGTCCATCGAGTCAGTGATGCCATCCAGCCATCTCATCCTCTGTCCTCCCCATCTCCTCTTGCCCCCAATCCCTCCCAGCATCAGAGTCTTTTCCAATGAGTCAACTCCTCACATGAGGTGGCCAAAGTACTGGAGTTTCAGCTTCAGCATCATTCCTTCCAAAGAACACCCAGGACTGATCTCCTTTACAGTAGACTGGTTGGATATCCTGGCAGTCCAAGGGACTCTCAAGAGTCTTCTCCAACACCACAGTTCAAAAGCATTAATTCTTCAGCTCTCAGCTTTCTTCACATTCCAACTCTCACATCCATACATGACTACTGGAAAAACTATAGCCTTGACTAGAGTGAACTTTGTTGGCAAAGTAATGTCTCTGCTTTTGAATATGCTATCTAGGTTGGTCATAACTTTCCTTCCAAGGAGAAAGCATCTTTTAATTTCATGGCTGCAATCACCATCTGCAGTAATTTTGGAGCCTCCAAAATAAAGTCTGACACTGTTTCTACTGTTTCCCCATCTATTTCCCATGAAGTGATGGGACCAGATGCCATGATCTTCGTTTTCTGAATGTTGAGCTTTAAGCCAACTTTTTCACTCTCCTCTTTCACTTTCATCAAGAGGCTTTTTAGTTCCCCTTCACTTTCTGCCATAAGGCTGGTGTCATCTGCATATCTGAGGATATTGATATTTCTCCCAGCAATCTTGATTCCAGCTTGTGCTTCTTCCAGCCCAGCGTTTCTCATGATGTACTCTGCATAGAAATTAAATAAGCAAGGTGACAATATACAGCCTTGACGTACTCCTTTTCCTATATGGAACCAGTCTGTTGTTCCATGTCCAGTTCTAACTGTTGCTTCCTGACCTGCATACAAATTTCTCAAGAGGCAGGTCAGGTGGTCTGGTATTCCCATCTCTTGAAGAATTTGCCACAGTTTATTGTGATACACACAGTCAAAGGCTTTGGCATAGTCAATAAAGCAGAAATAAATGTTTTTTTTGAACTCTCTTGCTTTTTCCATGATCCAGCAGATGTTGGCAATTTGATCTCTGGTTCCTCTGCCTTTTCTAAAACCAGCTTGAACATCTGGAAGTTCACGGTTCACGTATTGCTGAAGCCTGGCTTGGAGAATTTTGAGCATTACTTTACTAGTATGTGAGATGAGTGCAATTGTGTGGTAGTTTAAGCATTCTTTGGCATTGCCTTTCTTTGGGATTGGAATGAAAACTGACCTTTTCCAGTCCTGTGGCCACTGCTGAGTTTTCCAAATTTGCTGGCATATTGAGTGCAGCACTTTCACAGCATCATCTTTCAGGATTTGACATAGCTCAACTGGAATTCCATCACCTCCACTAGCTAAGTTCGTAGTGATGCTTTCTAAGGCCCACTTGACTTCACATTCTAGGATGGCTGGCTGTAAGTGAGTGATCACACTATCATGATTATCTTGGTTGTTAAGATCTTTTTTGTACAGTTCTTCTGTGTATTCTTGCCACCTCTTCTTAATATCTTCTGCTTCTGTTAGGTCCATACCATTTCTGTCCTTTATCGAGCCCATCTTTGCATGAAATGTTCCCTTGGTATCTCTAATTTTCTTGAAGAGATATCTGCTGCTGCTGTGTCACTTCAGTTGTGTCCGACTCCGTGCGACCTCATAGACGGCAGCCCACCGGGCTCCTCCATCCCTGGGATTCTCCAGGCAAGAATACTGGAGTGGGTTGCCATTTCCTTTCCGATGCATGAAAAGTGAAAAGTGAAAGTAAAGTTGCTCAGTCGTGTCCGACTCCTAGCGACGCATGGACTGCAGCCTACCAGGCTCCTCTGTCCATGGGATTTTCCAGGCAAGAACACTGGAGTGGGTTGCCACTGCCTTCTCCAAGAGATCTCTAGTCTTCCCCATTTTGTTGTTTTCCTCTATTTCTTTGCACTGATCGCTGAGGAAGGCTTTCTTATCTCTTCTTGCTATTCTTTGGAACTCTGCATTCAGATGCTTAAATCTTTCCTTTTCTCCTTTGCTTTTCGCTTCTCTTCTTTTCACAGCTCTTTGTAAGGCCCCCCAGACAGCCATTTTGCTTTTCTGCATTTCTTTTCCATAGGGATGGTCTTGATCCCTGTCTCCTGTACAATGTCACGAACCTCATTCCATAGTTCGTCATGCACTCTGACTATCAGATCTAGGCCCTTAAATCTATTTCTCACTTCCACTATATAATCATAAAGGATTTGATTTAGGTCATACCTGAATGGTCTAGTGGTTTTCCCTACTTTCTTCAATTTAAGTCTGAATTTGGCAATAAGGAGCTCATGATCTGAGCCACAGTCAACTCCCTGTCTTGTTTTGCTGACTGTATAAAGCTTCTCCATCTTTGGCTGCAAAGAATATAATCAATATGATTTCAGTGTTGACCATCTGGTGAAGTCCATGTGTAGAGTCTTCTCTTGTGTTGTTGGAAGAGGGTGTTTGCTATGACCAGTGCGTTCTTTTGGCAAAACTCTATTAGCCTTTGCCCTGTTTCATTCCATATTCCAAGGCCAAATTTGCCTGTTACTCCAGGTGTTTCTTGACTTCCTACTTTTGATTCCAGTCCCCTATAATGAAAAGGACATCTTTTTTTGGCTGTTAGTTCTAAAAGGTCTTGTAGGTCTTCATAGAACCGTTCAACTTCAGCTTCTTCAGCATTACTGGTTGGGGCATAGAGTTGGATTACCGTGGTATTGAATGGTTTGCCTTGGAAATGAACAGAGATCATTCTGTCGTTTTTGAGATTGCATCCAAGTACTGCATTTTGGACTCTTTTGTTGACCATGATGGCTATTCCATTTCTTCTAAGGGATTCCTGCCCGCAGTAGTAGATATAATGGTCACCTGAGTTAAATTCACCCATTCCAGTCCATTTTAGTTCACTGATTCCTAGAATGTCGACGTTCACTCTTGCCATCTCCTGTTTAACCACTTCCAATTTGCCTTGATTCATGGACCTGACATTCCAGGTTCCTATGCAATATTGCTCTTTACAGCATCAGACCTTGCTTCTATCACCAGTCACATCCACAACTGGCTATTGTTTTTGCTTTGGCTCCATCCCTTCATTCTTTCTGGAGTTATTTCTCCTTTGATCTCCAGTAGCATATTGGGCACCTACTGATATTCTTGCCTTGAGAACCCCATGAACAGTATGAAAAGGCAAAATGAAAGGATACTGAAAGAGGAACTCCTCAGGTTGGTAGGTGCCCAATATGTTACTGGAGATCAGGGGAGAAATAACTCCAGAAAGAATGAAGGGTCCCATCACTACATGGCAAATAGATGGGGGAACAATGGAAACAATGACAGACTTTATTTTCTTGGGCTTCAAAATCACTCCCGATCGTGACTATAGCCATGAAATTAAAAGACGCTTGCTCCTTGGAAGAAAATATGTGACCAACCTAGACAGCATGTTAAAAAGAAGAGACGTTACTTCGCTGACAAAGGTCCATCTAGTCAAAGCTATGGTTTTTTCAGTGGTCATGTATGGATGTGAGAGTTGGACCATAAAGAAGGCTGAGCACTAAAGAATTGATGCTTTTGAACTGTGGTGTTGGAGAAGACTCTTGAGAGTCATTTGGACTGCAAGGAGGTCAAACCAGTCAATCCTAAAGGAAATCAGTCCTGAGTATTCATTGGAAGGACTGATGCTGAAGGTGAAGCTCCAATACTTTGGCTACCTGATGTAGAGCCAGCTCATTAGAAAAGACCCTGATTCTGGGAAAGATTGAAGACAGGAGGAGACGGGGACAACAGAGGATGAGATGGTTGGATGGCATCACCGACTCAATGGACATGAGTTTGATCAAACTATGGGAGATGGTGAAGGACAGGGAAGCCTAGCATGGTGCAATCCATGGGGTCTCAAAGAGTTGGACACGACTGAGCGCCTGAGCAACAGCAAGAACAACAAAATGGTCAAGAAAGGCGACCTCTGAAGGCATACCTTTAAACTTAAACTGGAATGACAAAAAGCATAAGTCATGCATGATATAGGACAATGAAAAAGCAAAAGGTCAGTGTAGCTGGCACCTTATGGGCAAATAGAAGGGTAGAAGATGAGAGAGATGATGAAATTTTCCAGAACATTTTAATCTGTTGATTCTTAGTGCATCGGAAATCCAATTAATTTAAGCAGTAAAGTGGTATGTTTAATATTTTTTTTAAAGGATTGGTAGCTTATTCCTGCTGCTGCTGCTAAATCGCTTCAGTCATGTCCGACTCTGTGAGACCCCATAGATGGCAGTCCACCAGGCTCCCCTGTCCCTGGGATTCTCCAGGCAAGAGTACTGGAGTGGGTTGCCATTGCCTTCTCCGAAATAATGGATTCTAAGACTGAAATTATAGCAGACTCAGCGAGACATGCTGGAAGGCATTTCAGTAGTCCAGATGAGAAATAATAGAGATTTGGACTGGGGTGTTAGTAGTGGAGATGAAGAGAAGAGGAAGAATTCAAGGTATATGTCTGATTTAGTGGAAAATGAGATGTTTGAAGTAAAGGAAAAAAATGATTTGTTGTCAAAAAATTTTAATATGTTTCTTCATGTATCTCTTTGTAGACTGTAAGCTTCTCAAGGTCAGAACCTCAGTTCAGTTCAGTTCAGTTGCTCAGTCGTGTCCGACTCTTTGAGACCCCATGGACTGCAGCACGCCAGGCTTCCTGTTGATTACCAATTCCCGCAGCTTGCTCAAACTCATGTCCATTGAGTCGGTGATGCCATCCAACCATCTCATCCTCTGTTGTCCCCGTCTCCTCCTGCCTCCAATCTTTCCCAGCATCAGGGTCTTTTCCAATGAGTCAGTTCTTTGCATCAGGTGGCCATTGGAGCTTCAACACCAGTCCTTTCAATGAATACTCAGGACTGATTTTCTTTAGGATTGACTGGTTTGACCTCCTCGCAGTCCAAATGACTCTCAAGAGTCTTCTCCAACACCACAGTTCAAAAGCATCAATTCTTTAGTGCTCAGCCTTCTTTATGGTCCAACTCTCACATCCATACATGACCACTGGAAAAACCATAGCTTTGACTAGATGGACCTTTGTCAGCAAAGTAATGTCTCTTCTTTTTAACATGCCGTCTAGGTTGGTCACATATTTTCTTCCAAGGAGCAAGCGTCTTTTAATTTCACGGCTATAGTCACGATCGGGAGTGATTTTGGAGCCCAAGAAAATAAAGTCTGTCATTGTTTCAATTGTTCCCCCATCTATTTGCCATGCAGTAATGGGACCAGATTCCATGATCTTAGTTTTTTGAATGTTGTGTTTTAAGCCAACTTTTTCTTTCTCCTATTTCTCCTTCATAAGAGGCTCTTCAGTTCCTCTTTACTTTCTGCTATTAGGGTGGTGTCATCTGCATATCTGAGGTTGTTGATATTTCCCCTTGCAATCTTGATTCCAAGCTTATGTTTCATCCAGCCCAGCATTAAACATGATTTATTCTGCATATAAGTTAAATAAGCAGGTGACAATATACAGCTGTGACGTACTCCTTTCCCAGTTTGGAATCAGTCCATTATGAATGTATTGCTGAATGAATGACTAAAGCATGTGTACAAGTAATGCATGAATACAAGTAGTAGCACATTACCTTAAAGGAAATTATCCTTTTCCTACTTAAGATTTAAAAGCCCTATGTTTGTATTTGATATGTATTTTTTGCTTGCTTTGCCTCTTCATAACTGAGTTTTAATAGCACCAGAGCAGCAAGATGATATTTATATTAAAGTAAGCTATCCCAAGTTCATTTGTGATTTATAAGCTTATAAACAGTGGCAACTTTATTTTACCAAGGTAGAGATTCTGTGAAAGTCATCTTTCACCTTGTTAAAGCCTGTTTCTCCTAGCAGTTTTGCTTTTGGGCAGTTGTAATTGACTAAAATTGACTGCTCATTGAGAGATGAGACTAGGTAATCAAGGCTAGAAATTTGAGCTGCAAGTTTCGTCAGACTTTCTGCAAGATCTCCTCAGCTTAGGGAGCTGGACTATTGAACAGGGACTGGTATGGATGGAGGAAGATTTAAATTGGAGCTGCTTTTCCATAGTCTTTGGAAAGCTGCTGATTCATCCCCTAAACTAGGCCAGATCAAAGGCAAAGCTGAAGAAACTTTCTTAGGCATTTGCTCTAACAAAGGAATGAGAGTTTGGCCTTCCGCATAGAAGTAAGATGAATTGTAAGGTGTATCATCTCATGGGGACTACAGAGACCCTACTGACTGCTGTGGCCCTGCAAGGAAGCTTGAAATGCCTATTTCTTCCTTGATTTAAAGCATCAAAAGTTCCCTTGTAGATGCTAATGTTATGATGAAGTTGGACTATGTGATCTCTGTTCATGTCAAAGCTGATATTTTAGGATATTAGAATTCTTGATCTCTGAATAGAAGTCCATGGGATTGTAGACCTTTCTCCAAGTAAAAATCAGGCACAGGCTAATAAAGCCATTTCAAGTTTTTTCAATCCCAAACATGGTTCTTCCACCGTTATGGTCCTGAGGCAATGGCTTCAGACAGAGGAAGAAACTTGGTCATCCTAAGACACTGGAGCTGGTAGCACATTGGAGATCAGCTAAGATTATTCTTTGTTACTTTTTAGAATTGTATTTTATTAAAATTTTTTATGATTTTTAAGTTACTTTTCATTTGCAATTATTACAAATTATTGGCTATATTCTCCATGTCGCACAATTACGTCCTGAGCCTATCTTATACCTGATAGTTTGTGCCTTCCGTCTCCCCACCCCTCACCCCTATGTTTCCCCTCCCCCCTTCCCTGCTGGTAACCAACTAGTTCTCTATATCTGTGAGTCTGCTTCTTTTCTGTTGTTTTATTTACTAGTTGGTTGTGTATTTTAGATACTACATATAAGTGATATCATAGAGTATTTGTAGTTCTCTGACTGACTTATTTCACTTAGCACAGTGCCCTCCAAGTTCATCCATGTTGTTGTAAATGGCATAATGTCATTCTTTTTAATGGCTGAGTAGCATTCCATCATGTGTGTGTGTTACATCTTCTTTATCCATTCATCTATTGATAGACACTTAGATTACTTCCGTATCCTATCAGTTGTAAATAATGCTGCAAGGACAGAAAATTACCAGTAATTGAATTGAAGAAGTAATTTTAAAATGCCTAGAAAACAAAAGTCAGGTGAATTCTACCAAACATTCAGAGAAGAGTTAACACCTATTCTTCTGAAATTATTCCAATAAATTGCAAAGGAAGAAACATTTAAAAACTCATTACATGAGGCCAAGATCGCCCTGATACCAAAACCAGACAAATACATCACAAAAAATTTATTCATTATGTGTCCTTTCTTTCCAATATTCATTCACACAGCATGTATCAACCACATAACTCTTCATATAGGAAAATTAAGGCCTAGAGAAAGAAAAAGATTTGACTGAAGTTATCCATTTTGTGGCAAATCTGAGATGAGACAGAAACTAGATACCTTAATTCCCTCTCCCTTTTTCAACACTTATGCTAAGAAAAAAATGCCCTTCTGTTTAATTTACAATTTCATCATTGATGTAACTACCTTCTAAATTACAGAACAAGTTGGTGTCAACACTACATTAGTGTAAAAGAAGCTATTTTATAGTCCTCAATCACTGGCTGCATAGAAGCTTGGAAAATTGGAAATAAATCACTTTTATTTACATCTGGTGGGTTCAGGAACATCCAAGAAAGAAGCAGTTGAGACTCATGAATCTAGAGTTGGCTAATTCAAATTGAGATGCATTCCATGAACTGTGAAGAAAGACTTTGCTAAGGCAGTCACTAACATATATCTAATTTCAGGACTGTCCCTTCTCTGAAGCGTTTTAGAGCAATTTCAAACTAAATGAGAAGAGTAACCCGAATTAAGAAATACAGTGACTTGCAGTTTTCTATTACTTACTAAAACAAGTCAAAGTAATTGTTTCCTGGTGCATATCCTTAGTTAATTTCATTAAAGTAACAGATGGGAATGATATAAAATTAGCAAATAGTTAAAAATATAAGTGCATGGTTCTAATTTGTGTGACAATGTTTGAAAAATAATTTTCTCTAAGGTTTCCTAAACATTTCCTCTGAATATGTTAAAATAAAATTTTGTTTAATAAAGGAGGCAATTTAGCTTAAGTTAACCTAGAGTCAGAACGATTCTGTTCTAACACGTCCTAGCTATGTACCCCCAGGAAATTTTATCAAGCTTTTGGAGCCTTGGTTTTCTCAATAGTACAATGAGCACAATGATATCAATTTTGTAGGATTGTTGTAAGAGTTGCATCTGGCAAAACATGTTCAGTGTTTAATGCAATGCCTCTAACATAGGTGTGAAATGGTGGTGGTGGTGGTGGTCATTTAGTCCCTAAGTCATGTCTGACTCTTGCGACTTCATGGGCTGTAGTCTGCAGGGCTCCTCTGTCCATGGAATTCTCCCGGCAAGAATACTTGAGTGTGTTGCCATTTCCTTCTCCAGGGGATATTCCTGACCCAGGAATCGAACCCAGGTCTCCTGCAATGCAGGCAGATTCTTTATCAACTGAGCTACGAGGGAAGTCCAGGTGTGAAGTATGCTCATTAAATACTAGCATTACTGTTGTATTTATTAATATGAATATTAGACATTTCAAACAATGGCTTCCCACTCTTAAACTATCTCAAATTTTATATCAGCAGAAGATAATGAATGCTAAGTAAGTAAAGAATATTCTCACTGTAAATATAAATATTGGTGAGCCTGTTAACCTTAGCAGACCCAAGTCTGACTTGTTAAAGGAGATACAGGATACTCATTCCCAGGAAAGCCTCCATGAACTTTGAATTATTTAAAACCATCCACTTGAAAGGACACGAGTCCTGCATGACAGCTTAGGCTATTATTCTGATATATAGTTTCTTCCAAAGCTTGATCTCAGTGTAACCTGTGTCCCAGCCAGGCTGCAGGCTAGTCAGGCTCTCGCTCTATTGACTTGCCAAGGGGAATTATTTATTTGGCACCAGTAATATGCTCTGTACTGTATGGCAGTGGGGGTGATAATAATAGCTTGGTACCTTCCCCCCAAGGAATTGAGAGGACATTCAGATACACAGGGAAGGGTAAGCTTCCATATTGCTTCTCCTAACTTATAGCCCTGGCAAACCACTTTGGGATGATGGTAATGTTGATATGTATGTTAGGGAAAATATCAGTGGGAATGGAAATGAAGAAGAATAGAGCAGGTGGAGGGAAAGAGAAAATTGAGAAAGAGGAGCTGGGCAAAGATAGAATGAAAGAGTTGTAATTTCATTGCTGTAGGAAGCAAGAAGCATCTTTGAATTTATGTTATAGAAAACCTGCAGAGTAAAAGATCCCTTAAAAATATGTCACTCATTTCTTTTAGGAATCAGATCTTCATCTTGCATTCAAAGATAGCCATAGTTGAGGTCACCCAACCTATATAACTTTCTCTCTTTTGCCCTCAACCTTGCCTGAATCAGACTCTCAGGGTCTAAAAATCCTTATCTCAGAAGGAAGACATCAACATGCACTCAATCATAATCTCTAATGATAGTCTCAACGTGGGAAGGGGTGAAAGTGGGTAGTCCCCACTTTCTTTGCCTTTGTCACTTCCTCAAACAGCAAACCCTTCTCTAATAAGTGAGATCGTTGGTTCTCAAACAGCCTTGGTTATAAAAATCTTCTTGTCTCACAAGATAAATCACTCCAGTGTTCAGAAGCCCTGACTGTCAGAAAGGTCTTTCTTATGTTAACCTGAAACCTGTTTTCCTCTAATGGCCAGTTATGTAGGACTTGCTAGCCATTGTTCTGTGTGCTGTACATACATAATTCCCAAGCTTCCCAATAATAATGAAAGATAGCCATTATTATCCTCATTTCTTTAAATAGGAGAGAATAAGACTCAGGAGAGTCAAATGGTTTGTTTAAGCTGCTAGAGCCATATTCAAAGCCAAGTCTGTTTGATTCTGTAACCTGTCCTCCCTCCACTTAACTAATGTATTCCCTTCCCTTTCATCTATCAAAACTCTACTTGCTTATAAGGTTACCTTAAATTTCAATCTTCTATGAAACCCTTTTTTACATCCTGAGGTGTTCAATTTTTATTATGAGCCATTTTAGCAATTTAATTTTGTCGAATTCTTATAGCTCTGACTCCATTAGATCATATATCATGAAGTCTCTTCTACTGTGAACTTAAACTTTATTTAACTATTGTTTGATTCTTTAGAGTCATGGGATACCAGAAGTGAAATGCACATTGTACAGTCCCTAAGTTGTGCCTGACTTTTGCAACCCGATTGCCTGCCATATGGCCATCTTCCCTGTCCTTCAATATCTCCCAGAGTTTGCTCAAACTCTTGTCCATTGAGTTGGTGATACTATTCAACCACATCCTCTGTTGCCTTCTTTTCCTCCTGCCCTCAATCTTTTCCAGCATCAGGGTCTTTTCCAATGAGTCAAATTACAATAGTTCATGATTTTATGATTATTTACTATGAACCATGCATTACTCTCCAGAGAAGGCAGTGGCACCCCACTCCAGTACTCTTGCCTGGGAAGTCCCATGGACGGAGGAGCCTAGTGGGCTGCAGTCCATGGGGTCGCTAAGAGTCAGACACGTCTGAATGACTTCACTTTCACTTTTTACTTTCATGCATTGGAGAAGGAAATGGCAACCCACTCCAGTGTACTTGCCTGGAGAATCCCAGGGACGGGGGAGCCTGGTGGGCTTCCATCTATGGGGTCACACAGAGTCAGACATGACTGAGGTGACTTAGTGGCAGTAGCAGCATGCATTACTCTCAGGGATTTTCTTGCATTAATTCATTTAAACCTTGTAAAGTATGTACATATATTACTTCCATTTTATAAATGAGGAAATGGAAATATTAACAAATTAGTTAATTTTCTGTGATTAATAGCTACAGGTTCAGTCAGTTAAATACTTTGAAATGGAAAGTTAATTTTTAAAAAAGCTTATTTGTCAGCAAAACCTGATGTGACTTAAACTGATCTTGTGATAAAGCCTGACATGACCTGACATCAGACTATAATTATTTATCTCTCTTAATGTTAATATTAATATGTTTTGCTGCAAAAATATTTCTGTGTTTAATTATTGAGTACTACTCCAGACCTTTCTCAGGATAGAGGTATATTGTATAATATTTGTGTATTATTTATCCAATTCTGTCTCCCCAGACCTCAAATAGTGTTTGAAAACACTTGTGGCCATAAAGGCTTTTGCAGAAAGGATTAAGATCTGCACTTAGTGATGTACACAACCATATTTTAATTGAGGCTATTAGATATCAGAGCTTGGATCCATAATATTTATGTCAGCTTAAAAATTTTTTTTGTTGAAGTATAGTTGATTTATAGTAACATGTGTCAGATATATAGCTAAGTGATTCAGTTATATACATATACATATAATTTTTTCAGATTCTTTTCTCTTAGAGGTTATTGCATAATATTTAGTAGTTTCCTGTGTTATGCAGTATGTCCTTGTTAGTTATATATTTTATTTATAGTAGTGCATATATGTTAATCTCAGACTCCTAATGTATCCCTTGCCTGCCTTTGGTAACCATAATTTTGTTTTCTGTGTGTGAATCTCTATTTTGGAAATAAGTTGATTTGAGTCTTTTCTTTCTTTTAGATTCCACATATAAGTGATATCATATGATATTTGTCTTTCTCTGACTTATTTCACTCAGTATTACAATATCTAGATCTATCCATGTTGCTGCAAGTGCCATTACTTCATTCTTTTTTATGGCTAAGTAATATTCCATTGTGTATATGTACCACATCTTCTTTATCTGTTCATTTGTTGATGGATAGTTAGATTGCTTCCTTGTCTTGGCTATTGTGAATAATGCTGCAGTGAACATTTGGGTACATGTACCTTTTTGAATTAGTTTTCTCTGGATGTATGGCCAGGAGTGGGATCATATGGTAGTTCTATTTTTCATTTTTAATGAACATCCATACTGTTCTCCACAGTGGCTACACCAGTTTACATTCCCACCAATAGTGTAGGAGGGTTCCCTTTCCTCCACACTCTCTTTAGCATTTATTATTTGTAGACATTTTAATGACAGATGCCAGCTTTTCTAATATTCCATGCAAAATATAAGAAAACTAAAAATCAGGGAAGAACAGTGACTTGGCCAATATTATATAAGTGGTGAAATACATGTTTTTCATATATTAGCAACCTTTAAAGCAGGACAAAAAAGGTCCTTTGCCAACAAAGGTCCGTCTAGTCAAGGCTATGGTTTTTCCAGTTGTCATGTATGGATGTGAGAGTTGGACTGTGAAGAAAGCTGAGTGCCGAAGAATTGATGCTTTTGAACTGTGGTGTTGGAGAAGACTCTTGAGAGTCCCTTGGACTGCAAGGAGATCCAACTAGTCCATTCTAAAGGAGATCAGACCTGGGTATTCTTTGGAAGGACTGATGCTAAAGCTGAAACTCCAGTACTTTGGCCACCTGATGCGAAGAGTTGACTCATTGGAAAAGACTGATGCTGGGAGGTATGGGGACAGGAGGAGAAGGGGACGACAGAGGATGAGATGGCTGGATGGCATCACCAACTTGATGCACATGAGTTTGGGTGAACTTCTGGAGTTGGTGATGGACAGGGAGGCCTGGCGTGCTGGAATTCATGGGGTCCCAAAGAGTTAGACATGACTGAGCAACTGAACTGAAATAAACTGAAAGCAGGACACTTTTCATGTTGGCCTGTAACTAAACTCTTAGCTCTCTGGGGACAGAAGCATTACCCGAGATGAAGGAATTTCTCTCCTGCGCCCACCATGCCACAGTGGTTAAGAGAACCCAAGCTTTGTGTTCACAGGGACCTGTGTCTGAATTACATCTTCATCACCTAGTGATCAGTATGTGGCTATGGGTCATCTCACTAAACAAAAGACACGATGAAGACAACACTAAGGGGACAGAAGGAAATGGTGTGTATAGAATGTAGTATAGAACAAAGATTAGACAACTGGAAATTTTTCTTCGTCATGGATTTTTGATGACTGAGTTTAGACTAACAGGCTTTGGTGTCCCCTTTTGTCTTTCATAGTGTTAGAAACAACCTCTGTGCTACAGCCTCTGGGTCTCACCTTTTCACTGCAGTGAGAAGAACAAGCCCTTCTGAGAACTCCTTGTTTTGTTGCTAGTCAGCTGCTCATGACCCTAACTCAGAGAGGCAAACATGGAAGTGAAAATGATTTTTCTTTCATTCTTAAAAGAATGGCATTTGGAGCTTGACTTAAGAAACACCAATTTTGGGCTGTATAAGTAGAGAAAAACCTTCACAAAGAAAGCATTCATAGATATTTTATAGAGATTGAGTATTTAGGCATTGAGGAGCTCTGTCAATATTTAGTTACTTTCAAAGGAAAGGAATGATATTCACATGAGCTAATCCTTTCCCAACTTTTAACTAGACCATATCAAGAGTGATTTACACTGAACTTCAACTGGGCTTTTGATTTCAATTAGATAGAATTTACTAGGTACAAACCAATGGTTTGGTTTAACCAAAATGGTGGATGCCAGCTGGAAGACTGCCTGCCTTAGAATCACCATGGAAGCTTTTTAAAATACAGATTTTTGGCCCCCAGAGATTCTGTGTTCAGTAGTTCTGCTAGGACCCAGACATTTATATTTAAGTTCCCAAGTGGTTTTGATATGTAATCAGGTTTACAAATGACTTTTCAAAGCAAAATGCCGGTCTCAGAATGGAAGCTCATTTATTATTTAGCTTATTAATTTGTTATAGGGTCTCATTCAAGTCTTTTGCCAATGCTAGTCCCCAGGTTTCTCATTTGTGAAGTGGGAGGTCAGTTAGCTTATCTCTAAGTTGTTTCTGGTGCTGATGTTTTATGATTTTATTTCTGAGAGTATAGTAATCGCAGTATATGGCTCTAGACTGCTTACAGAGATAGTTTGTTGCTGTTGTTATTTTTATCATTGTTGTTTGCCAAGATAGGCATTGTTCTATAACACAAGACATAATGAACTGGGTGTTGATACCAAGTTTGAATGGCAGTCCAGATAGCCCTTTTAAAAATATTGTGATAAAAACATATAATGTGTGATACGCCCTCTTAACAAATTTTAGAGTGAATAGTACATTATTGTTAACTACAATCACAGTGCTGTACAGAAGATTTCTAGGACTTTTCCATCTGCGTGACTGAAATTTTATACCCAATGAAGAGCACCTCCCCAGCTCCCCTTTCTGCCAGCCCCTGGGAACCACCATTTTACTTTCTGCTCTGATGAGCTTGACTATGTTACACATCTCCTATAATTGAAATCACATAGTATATGTGCTTATGACTGGATTATGTCCCTCAGCTTAATGTTCTCAAGGTCTGTGCATGTTGCAGCAGCTGGCAGGATCCCCTCCCTTTTTATGGCTGAATAGTATGCCACTGTACGCATGTACCCCATTTTCTCCGTTCATCTGTTGGTGAGTATTTGGGTTGTTTCCACCCTTTGGTTGTTGTAACGCTGCAGTAAGTGTGGGCGATCAGCCAAGACCCTGATTTCAGTTCTTTTGGATAAATTTTCATAAGTAAGAATGCTGGATCATATGGTGGCTCTATTCTTCATTTCCCGAGGGAGAGCCACACTGTTTTCCATAAAGGCTGAACCATTTTACATTCCTGCCAGTAGTGTACCAGGGTTCCAGTTTATCCATATCCTCACCAACAGCGGTTCTTTCTTTTCTTTTGTAATAGTCATTCTAACAAGCATGCGGTGATACCTCACTGTGTTTTGACTTGCCTTTTCCTGATGATTAAGTATGTTGAGCACTTTTCATGTGCCTGGTGGCCATTTGTGTGTTTTCCTTGAAGAAACATCCATTAATTTCATTTGTTCATTTTTAAAATTGGGGTTATTTTGGGTAATTATTTTTAACTGGGTTCCTTCCAGTCTCGAGTTGTTAGAGTTCTTTATATATTTTAGATATTAACCCCTTTTTGGTATATGATTTACACATGTTTTCTCCCATAGGCTGCCTTTGAGGGATCCATGATTTCAATGAAAGAAAACTTAGATTTTTTTTTCATTCTTTAAAAGCTTGTGGATAGTCAAGCCTTTAATGTCTGTTGTCTCAGTCTCCATTTTTGCCAAAAGGGGTAATAACACCATTCTTAACTAACTCATTATCTTGTGAGCACCGGATGACTTAATATTTATTAAGATGCTCTGCATCATTCACTTAATGATGGATGATGCAGCATTTTACATAACATTATCAAAATCCAACATGTAGGGTAAGTTTAGAGAGCTAGTTTCTCTTAGGTTTCTCTGTGATAAGAGTCATAGAGAGCTTTTTGCAATCTCTGTTAGGTGGTAGGAAACAAACTTGTATATGACTTTTGAAATGCCTGGTCATCCATGCAACCATTCATCTATGCATCCAACTCCAGTTAAGAATAGTTAACTTCTCATAATTATTATATTCATAATTATCATACTGATACTTGAAATAATTATTGTAATATAGTAATATCTTACATGTACATGGCACTTTACAGTCTACAAAGTACTTTGCAAGCTGCATGTGTGTGTTGTAGAAGTCCTTAGAGGCAATTGTTTTTCCCTATTCACATGGCTCTTTCACTACAGGTGACAGACTTAGCCTGTCTAAGAATTTTAACCATATTCTTGCTAATGAGAAGCAGGGATGGCTATCTTAAGTAACTGTTTATCCATTTAACACATTGATCACATAACTTGTATCCTCATGTTAATATCATCAAGCTAGTTAGAGGAAGTGGTTAATTGCTTAGGAGGTATCTAAGGCCAAGAAAAAGTCCATGACTTGACTAAAATTAAATAGAGATTTAAGCACAAGGGAAGATCTCAAGACTGAGTTTCCTCATTCAGCACAGGCTCTGAACGCCTGTACTCCTGATGAACCACAGTACCCTCATCACAACAGCATGCCTGTTTGTCTCATCCCAGAGAGCCTCCATCACTGGCTCTTGGCCACCTCCTTCTCTGCAGTGCCTCAGACAAAAAAAACCATGTCACTCTTCTCTACATCCTAACCCCATTCTGTCAGTCCTGCCTGCATGCTGATGAAATATTCTTTTGGCTGGGGGAAGAAAATTTGCAAGCCATCAACCCAGAGATGGTTATGATGGGAGTTGCAGTGATCAGGTTCCAGGGGCAGAAATTGTTCCCTGGAGAAGGCTGTCTCCTCTTCCTCAGTGGTCTCTGTATTGAGAAAGGACACCCTGTTTGCTGTGCCAGCTTTCTTAAATTCATTATATAACATAATATAAATACACACATACATATATATTACGCACAGTATTTATATGTACTCCCAGGTGCAAGACTTACAGTGTAGTAAACATACAAGAATCATGGTGTAATGAACAAACACTGAAATTTATGAGTACAGCCTTACCATTTTACAGACAGTTAAACTGAGGCCTGAGAAGTCTGAAGGATCTTGTCAAGTAGAATTGCCATGCACATAATACAGTCGCAGAACCCGCTCAGAACTCTCTGAAGGCTGGCCTGACTCTGCATGGAGAAAGTACAACTATCAAACATTTCCAAAGCAACTCATATGTCTCCTTTATAGCACTTATAAAAATGGAAGCAACATAATTATGTATTTATATTTAGTTTACTGTCTTACTCCTCCACTAGACTCGGAGCTCCTTGTGGGAGGAACTGGGTTTGTCTTGATCTCTATACTATCCTCAGTGTTTTGCACAATGCCTAGTGCACAGAGAGTTCTTAATAAATATTTGTTGAGTAAATGAGCAAATAAATGAATATATTGATGATAAATTAATAAACCTGCTAGGAATAAAGTCTGTTTAAGATTCTGGGATAGTAGTCTTCCCTTGGAGCAAGCTGTCCCTCCATATTTTATATCTTGGAGCATATTTTATTTTTAACGATGGCATGAATGCATTTTTCATTCATCTTGTGTGCAAAGGCAAAAGGTCCCCTTGCTTTCAGGATGACAAATACAAAGTGATTGAAAATTATATAGTATGTTGGGGACTGGAACAGGACCAAGGATTGGTTCAAAACTGTTGACAGTATCTGATGGCATAGCTGATTGACAGGAGTCTGGTTGTTCCCAAGGATTATTTTTCCCTATACTGCATCCCACCCTATCCTATTTTCTACCTTACTGCTCTCTTCATTCCACAGACCCTTGGGCAATTTTCCACGTAAAGGTAAGGGAGGGCTGATTCCCAGACCTTGGCTCACTCTGCCACTCCAGGTTGCCCGAGTATTAGAGCTAGTGTTTGCCCAGCTGCTGGAGTCAACTGATTTCCTTTTGAAGATATACCTCTCCCCTTCCTTCTGCTCTCCTCCCCAGATGTTTGTGACCAAAGGCAGCCACACGGCCTGGAGACACTAGTCTTCTGCTCTGGTCACTCCTAGGTCACCAGCTTGAGACCAGGAGGACCACCCTGCTGCATTATTTAGTCTAGGCGGGCTTCCTGGAGCCAAAGTTCTTAGAGGTGTTTAAATAGCTTGTGAGGGATTGTCGGTTCACTGGCAAAATTTTATGTTTTCATCTTCTCGCCTGAATCATGAGCCAGTGAATTCCTCTGTCTGATTTTGGTTCTTGCTTCTCTGAACTATGTGACAGCACTAGCCCTCACCTCAGAGGGTATCGTCAGAAGTTCAGAACTGAGATTTGAAAACTAGTTAATATCAGCCTGACACCAGGTCCTATTTCTGACTTAACTCTGCTTCCAGTTAGAGAAGTAATAGATCAAGAAGGCAACTTACGCTGCACCTTCCTTGCAATATTGAAGAGCAAATGGAGATCTAGAACAGAATAATGACTTTTCCAAGTCCCCACAGTGAGTTCCTCTCTCTTTATTCCAATTTGTGGTTTTTAAAGCTAGCCATGAAAGTAACAAATTGTTAGTCACAGACATTTGAGAAGGTGGATAAGAATCACCTAGGAAACTTGCTAAATATGTTCTGTTTCACTTGATCTGCAGTTGGGCCCAGGAATATACAGTTTCAACCCTCTCCCCAGGTTTGTGTTGTCTGAGGACCACACTTGCTCTGATGTGGACCATGAGGTCACCCTGATTGTTAAAGTAGGTACAGAAGGGAGAAAGAATGCCTATTGAGTGACCCAAGATGATTCAATAGCGGTAGACAAAACAGATGGAGAAGGTGATGGTCGTGCTGATGGAGGTGGAGGAGAATGCGTTAGTGGTACATCTTATACAGGGTGTTTTTATAGCAAGCAATAGAAAGCAGCTCAAGCAGTATATATTAATTTTCTAGAGCTGCCATAATAAAACACCACAGACTGGAGGCTTAAACACTGGAAATTTATTTTTCGTAGTTTTGATGGCTAGAAGTCCAAGATCAAGGTGTCAGTACAGTTGACTTCATTCTAAGGCCTCCTTCCTTGGCTTGAAGATGACTGTCTTCTCACTGTGTCCTCACATGGTCTTTCCTTTGTGTGTACACCCTTTTTGTCTCTTTGTATGTCTAAATTTCCTCTGGTTAAAGGATACCAATAAGATTGGATTCAGTTCAGTTCAGTCGCTCAGCCATGTCTGACTCTCTGTGACCCCATGGACTGCAGCACGCCAGGCTTCCCTGTCCGTCACCAATGCCCAAAGCTTGCTCAAACTCATGTCCATTGAGTTGGTGATGCCATCCAACCATTTCATCTCTGTCATCCCTTTCTCCTCCTGCCTTCAATCTTTCCCAGCATCAGGGTCTTTTCCAACGAATCAGTTCTTCGCATCAGGTTGAGTTTCAAATTCAGCATCAATCCTTCCAATGAATATTCAGTAGTGATTTCCTTTAGGATGAACTAGTTGGATCTCCTTGAAGTCCAAGGGACTTTCAAGAGTCTTCTCTAACACCACAGTTCAAAAGCATCAATTCTTCGGCATTCAGTTTTCTTTATAGTCTAACTCTCACGTCCATATATGACTACTGCAAAAACCATAGCTTTGACTAGACAGACCTTTGTTGGCAAAGTAATGTCTCTGTCTCTGCTTTTTAATATGCTGTCTAGACTGGTCATAGCTTTTCTTCCAAGGAGCAAGCATCTTTTAATTTCATGGCTGCAGTCATGATCGGCAGTGATTTTGGAGCCCAAAAATATAAAGTCTGTCACTGTTTCCATTGTTTCCCCACCGAATTGCCATGAAGAGATGGGACCAGATGCCATGATCTTCATTTTCTGAATGTTGAGCTTTAAGCCAAGTTTTTCACTCTCCTCTTTCACTTTCATCGAGAGGCTTTTTAGTTCTTCACTTTCTGCCATAAAGGTGGTGTCATCTGCATATCTGAGGTGACTGATATTTCTCCCGGAAATCTTGATTCCAGCTTGTGCTTCTTCCAGCCCAGCATTTCTCATGATGTACTCTGCATATAAGTTAAATAAGCAGGGTGACAACATACAGCCTTAGTGTACTCCTTTTCCAATTTGGAACCAGTCTGTTGTTCCATGTCCAATTCTAACTGTTGCTTCTTGAGCTGCATACAGATTGGATTAGGGTCTCTGCTATTGGCTTCACTTAATCACTTCTTTAAAAACCTTATCTCCAAATATTTAGATTCTGAAATTCTGGGGTTAGAGCTTCAGCAGTTGAAGTTTGAGGGTACATAATTTAACCTCTAAACACCGACCTAGGCTCACAGGGTTGATAGGGTGCTGAGAGACCAGGCTCAGTAATGGGCAAAATCCAAGTGATTGAAGTGGATAAGGTGAAGTGGGTGGTCCTAGGGATGGGCAAAAAAGTTAGCTTGATAAACTTAAGGTTTTTAATACTCTTCATTTCCCCTTCCTGAAAGGCATACTTTCAGTCCTGCTGTGTTTCCATGAGATGAGAAAGAATGAAATTGTAAAGCTTTCATCCAAGTTCAAAAAAATCAAACACACAGATACATGTTGAAAACATGATTTAGCAATAGTGAATGAAAGATCATGATTGTTATTTAACTTTCCCTGAGGCAGCCACAAATAGAAAATAAAGATGTATACTGAGAAATATAGATTTAAGTTCCTGCTTCTATTCTTTGATGGAGATGCAGACAAATAGAATTACTGACAGAAGGAATCAACCAAAAATTTAAAACTGATAATGCAATAATAGACACTTGAATGTATCATCTATATGCCAGGCACTGTTCTAAGGACTTTACATATATTAACTATTTAATCTTTACCAGAAACTTTCTGAAATAAGCACTGTTTTTACAGTCATTGTTCAGATGAGGAAATTTATACAAAGATCTTGAAGTAACATTCCCTGTATACCCAGCTAGTGAGTCACAGAGCTGGTCATTGAACCCAGACAGTCTGACTCCAGAGTTCTGCATTATGTTGTCTCTCAGGAAAGGGTTCAAAAAATTGGAGATTTTTCCAGAATGAACAGTTTTCAGATGTATATTAAATCACTGTATGGAAACACATTGTGTTTATTTTGTATGAGGCATCAGAGTAGATCTAGAATTAATGGTTGAGAAGATACATTGTTAGGAAGTTTCTGACTTAGTTTAAAGTACTTTGAAATAGTTCAACCAGGGATTGGGCTACTGTTACAGATAGACATTTTCCCTTTTCTTTGCTTATAAAACTATTCTTTGTTCCAGAGGACTGTAGGTCCAATTCCAAGGCATGATTCACGATTGGTCAGGCAGTCCTCTGCACTTCTGCCGATGACTGGCTTAGGAATTGGCATGTGATCCTATTCTGACCAGTGGGATACTCAGGAAGTCTTAGGGGCCCTGGAAAGTTTTTCTAGTTATTAAAAGGGAGAGATAGATGAGGAGAAAGCCTCTACTGTGCACCATTTTTCTTCTTGTTCTAACAGTATCAGAAGAGAGAAAGATCATTGAGCCAATGAGGAAAACCATCACTGATTTCCTACAAGGTGGAAACAATCTTTGAACTTGGTGACTTTCTTGAGCAACCAAGGAAGTGCCACTGGTGCCACTTCCGTCCAGACTTTTTGTTAAGTGAGATATTAAAGTTTGTGTGGTTAAATACGCTGTTGCTTGTGGCCTGAATCATCCTGATACAATTGCCTCGGAAGATAATGAATTCATCAATGTCCTTGGAGTTATGCAAGCAGAACCCAGAGGCCCACTTCTCAGTAATATGGTAGCAGGGGCTCAGGCTTTAGATGGGCTTTATTAGAGGAAAACTAAGGTCACTTCTAGTCCTAATAGTCTGTCTTTGTGCCCCTATGAAACCCTGGCACAAGTCACTCTGCATGACTCCCTAAGTCTCCCTGTACTGAGCCAGGCTGGCAGCCACGGTTGACATTCTCTCTGAGTCACTTGTATTGTCAGGCCCTTGTAAAAAGGCAGAGGCTGTGATGTCACAGTTCTTCCAATGACACAGCATCAGGGGACAGCCAGAAATAGACACGTGGAAGCCCTTGCCACTGGCGCTCTCTTGTACTCTGACACAAGTCACATTTCTCTTAGCTCAGACACCAGGCTGCTGGAGAATTGGAGACCCAAAATAGACAGGCCATCTAGTCACCCTCCTAGAATTTCCCATCTGCTCTGACAAAGTTCTGGGGACATCCAAGGTGAAACTTGCCTAGCAGAATGTTGAGAAAGTGACAGATTTAGTGGGACTTTGGTTCCAATCATAGTGGGCCACTCACAAGAGAAGGCCCTGAGAAAATATTGTGAGTCAGCATTGTCCTCAATCTCATTGTCCTGAAATCTCAGGTTGGGAAGTGCTGGAGACCACAGTCACTTCATCTCTGGCATCTTGGTGCTGTGGGTGGCTGGTGGCTGCTGAGTCTAGCAACCACTCCCTGAGAGCCATGTCAGCCATCTGATGGAAGGCAAAGAGGCTACAGATATCAGGCACTTTTACTTGGGAACAATTTTTATGTAATACTGATAAGCATGGAAGTAGATAATATTTGTAGGGATTTGAGGGGATCAGTAGGTAGTATCTACCTTTTCCTCTAAGTCTAAGCCAATTCTGAGATGGATGCAAGAATCAGAAAAATTACTGATGAAAGTCAGGTTGGGGGATTTGACTGAGAGATAAGGAAGCAATGGATGTCCTAATACTATATCCCAGAACAGAGCATTCTCAGACCAGGAGAGGATGTCCAATCACAGGCCTCCTTTGCTGAGCCTAGTACATCGCTAAGAGTGGACCCCAAAGTACCCTTCAACATGCACACTCAAATAAATCCCCTCTCTCCTGGTAAGTGTGAGCAGAAGCGGGAAGAGAAGCCAGGAACTTTGGTCTAGCAGAAGTCCTTGCACATGGAGATACAATGAGTGAGAAATAATCTTTCTCCCAACCATATTGACGAGTCTTTAATATTTGCCTGAAAATGTTCTGGGTGTCTGCACAAACTGTGTAGTTTAATTCTCTTTTTAACCTTTTGAGGAAAGTACTAGTATGTCTCACAAATGGAGAAACTGAGGCCCAGAGAGATCAGGAACTTTGCTGAGGGACACACCCAGTATGTGGTGAGATGGGATCCAGACAAGGTGTGTAGGAGGTCAGAACTCACCTTGTAGGTGCCATGCCACATCCCCTCCTTGTTATAACTGTGTCCTGTGGCTAGGGTACCAGGAGGAGATGGGGGAACATAGGGTTCTTGATCAAAAGACTCAGGCTCTGGCCCAGGCTCTGCCGTTTCTTAGCCCCCACAGCTGTGGTGTCTTCACCTACAAAATAGGAATTGTGATCCCTTTTCTGAGAAGCTCAGGAATTCCCTAGGAGGGTCAAGTGAGATCATGGGCTTTAAAGTGTTTGGTAACTGACAAGCCTGGGGCATAGATATTCATCTGGGAGTGGAAGAGCTCTGAGTTCCATCCCTGCTTCCCTTAAGAACTTTCCCAATGACATGGTTCAGCCTCCTGACTTGAAATATTCAGTTTTGCCACCAGTAAAGTGAGCACACTAGTCCTTGACTTAACTAACCTCTCAGAGGTGCTGTGGTACTTAAAGGGGGGTAGGGTTAAGACTGTGCTTTGTTTGTGACTGTAGATATTCAGGAAGATGGTGAGGACTGTTAATTTTTATGAGAAGTGGTTTTGAGGACAGTGACAATTTTTGGTGATAAAATAATTTTTTATACTTTCGTAGACATTTATCTGAAGAATTTAAAAGTTAATAAATTTAGCTTTGCATTTCAGCAATTTTATTATAGAAAATAAAGTATTAAAAGAAAAATCTTTAGCTAATTCAAATAATTCAACTCAGAAACGTAAACAAATATCAGCTTTGTAGTCAGCTTTATGTGTTAAGAGGCACAAAATAAAGACCTAAATCTAAAGACCAATACATATATATGTATATCTCATATTCTGTATGTCTACTACTATTCTAAATACTAAGTGCCTTTAGCTGCTTGTTTGGCATATGTCAAGAGCAGGCTTTATTTGAGGGATGTCTTCCCCTGAAAGTGGAAGAGCCTGCCCCTTCCTGGCTTAAAATGTAGAAGACAAAAGGAGAGGGAAGGGAGTGAAAGAGCAGAGTGAAGAGACGTGGTCCTGATTTTCTCATTCCTGTGCTGACTTTGGCACAGGAAGCAGGAGGCTCTTTAGAGAAATTTGGGCAGCATTGATATTCACCAGCCTAGGGCACAAGATGGACTTGCCAGTCCCATGTAGTGTGGGTTGGTCCCAAGAATACTTGAGAGTGTATTTGGGAATCTTGCCAGCATGGATTATGGTGGTTGGGGCAAGCTGGCCCTGAAGTGAAGACTGAGTGTTAGACTCACCAGGTGGGGAGAGTGAATTTCCAGCCAAACCTCAGAGAAGTCTCAGCAGCTAACAGTAGGTGGGGTGAGGACAAGTAGTCAGGGGTCCCCAGATGAAGAAAAAGAACAAACGGGAAGCAATGTCCAGCCAGCCTCCCTTTCTGCCATGTAGGCCAGAGGGGCAAGTGGACATCAATTGGATAAGGGATGTGATCTCTGGACCACAATGGGCAGGAACTATCCTTCTACCTACATATCAATGTGAATGATTGTAAACCACAATCGTGAACTCTCTCTTTCCACATTGTCCTTATACCCAGAATCCCTCTTGCTGGAGAAACAGGGAGAGATTATTTGAAATATTAAAAAAAAATTATTCTAGAGAGACTAATACTACTTAAAGTGACCATTTAGATAATAAGGACAGACAAGATTTAAGCCAGAAGGATGATTTAGTTCATTTTTCTACTGTCAGATGAGAGTTATAGACAGCTGTAAGTTCACTTATAAGTGAAATAAATTCATTTTCCATCTTCATCCAAATTGAAATGTGAGCAGAACTGTATGATCCAATTACATAAAGTGGTATTGCTGTTAAACATTCCTGACTGAAAGTAAACCAACTAAATATTGAGCTTTTAAATATTTAAGCAACATTAACCTTTGGTCAGAACAAGATAATATATGTAAAAGTTCCTGGCACATATTAAGTGCTAGGTGAATATTAATTGATGTGATGTTGTTTGGGGTCAAGGTCGGGAAACAGAACAACTGTGTTCTTTGTATCACAGCTCTCTTAGAGCCTTAATGCTGGGCAAGATGGACCCAGAATAGCATCACTGCTTTTCCTTCGTGTGATGATGTGAGGAAGTGTGGTCCAGATGAGAGATTCCCAGACCTGGTCCTGCATTAGAATCGCCTGAACAGCTTCTTTAAAAATATAGATCATTTCTCCTCTGGTTCCCCTTGTGATTGTGATTCAGTATTTCTGGGAAAGTGCCAAGGCATCTTTTGAACACCATTAGAAATCTGTTTGGATGGCATTGTAAATACCAAGGGGCATCGTGGAACATCTTCAGTCATTTCTTTCCTTCTTTGATTGTTGTTGACTCTCACAGACTCATGAATAGGTAGACTAGAGAATGTCTGGTATGATTGTTTTGTTAGTTTTGTCTGTGTCCAACCAGCTCAGCTTCTGTCAATTCCCTAAATTCCAAAACAAAACAAAACAAATGTAAGGGATGATGATATGTTTTGCTAGGCCAAGCCATATAAAATAGCATCTCCCCTTTACTTCAGCAGAATACAGTCTTTGTGCCAAAAGCAAAGATTAGGTGGGAGGGGAAATCTGTCCTTAACCGGAAAAATCATTTTCTTGTTTTTCTCTCCTTCCCCCCACCCTGTTTTCATGCCCCAGAGGTCCATTCTTTCTATCAACTCTAAAACAGGAGTTTTACTTCAGTACAAACTGCATTGGAGGCAAGGTGTGTGCTGGAATTCCTATAAGAAAATCTTCTTTCTTTGGGGTCCTAGCACTTTCTCCCACTTCTGCCACCAGTTTAGAATGTTGTTGCCTCACTGTGGCCTCCCCAGCACTTTCTGAGTCATTATTTTCAGTTGGTCACCTGACCAAAAGTGGTGCCCTGGCTGAAGCTGGCAAATGGCCATTGTGCTAAACATAATCGTTCCAGTAAAACTTGGCTGATTAGCATAGAAATCTCCATAAGCCTTTCTATTCTAATTTTGCTGTTAGGATTCTGGCCCCTCTCGGAGGTCGTGCTAACCTAGTTCAGGCTCTTGGAGAAAATACTGTCGTTCCAGCTCGTTGCACTTGCATTAAAATATATTGTCCTTCATCTGACATGCTAACCAGGAACTCATCATCTGCAACTTTGTGAAAAAACTGAACTGCAGGGCACCATCAGTTATTTAAGTTGGAATCCAGGAAGCTCAGCAAAAATATATGGTGGGCACCAAGACATGAAGGCCCTTATATTTCTAACTGTGAACACTTCACTCTGGATAAAGTGAAAGGATTTTGATAAAAAGAAGATTACTGCAAAGTGAAGGATGCTAACCTACTAGTGTTCTTATACGGTCATACCACCGTAGAGGCAATATGGTATTGTGAGAGCATGAATGTCAGAGTCAGACATTTTGGTTGAAATTCCTGTTCTACTACAGAAAATTTTGGGGATTTGGGCAGGTTATCTAGTTTTTTTTGTGCCATAATATATGTTTATATAAGACAGGGATGATAGTAAAATAGTTTTCAATATATATCTCTCTGGGTTACCTGTGAAGCTTAAATGAGATTATTGCTATATGTTACATATGCTCAATTGATGTTAGCTACTTTATTATTAACCATCACACACCTACAGAACGGTTAATCCTTCATGTGTCTTATTGGTATAATTCTTTTTTTTAATTTATTTTTTAATTGAAGGATAATTGCTTTACAGAATTTTGTTTTCTTTCAAACCTCAACATGAATCAGCCATAGGTATTCATATATCCCCTCACTCTTGAAGCTCCATCCAATTTCCCTCCCCATCCCACACCTCTAGGTTGATACAGAGCCCCTGTTTGAGTTTCCTGAGACATACAGCAAATTCCTGTTGGCTATCTATTTTACATATGGTAATGTAAGTTTCCATGTTACTCTCTCCATACATTTCACCCTCTCCTCCCCTCTCCCCATGTCCATAGTCTGCTCTCTATGTCTGTTTCTCCATTGTTTCCCTGCAGATAAATTCTTCAATATCATCTTTCTACATTCTGTATATATGCTTAGTATGAGATATTTATCTTTCTCTTTCTGACATACTTCACTCTGTATAGTAGGCTCTAGGTTCATCCACCCGATTAGAACTGACTAAAATGCATTCCTTTTTATGGCTGAGTAACATTCCATTTAACTTATATGCAGAGTACATCATGAGATACGCTGGGCTGGAAGAAGCACAAGCTGGAATCAAGATTGCCGGGAGAAATATCAATAATCTCAGATATGCAGATTACACCACCCTTATGGCAGAAAGTAAGAGGAACTAAAAAGCCTTTTGATGAAAGTGAAGGAGGAGAGTGAAAAAGTTGGCTTAAAACTCAACATTCAGAAAACAAAGATCATGGCATCTGGTCCCATCACTTCATGGCAAATAGATGGGGAACAGTGGAAACAGTGTCAGACTTTATTTTTTGGGACTCCAAAATCACTGCAGATTGTGATTGCAGCCATGAAATTAAAAGACACTTACTCCTTGGAAGGAAAGTTATGACCAACCTAGATAGCATATTCAAAAGCAGAGACATTACTTCGCCAACAAAGGTCCGTCTAGTCAAGGCTATGGTTTTTCCAGTGGTCATGTATGGATGTGAGAGTTGGACTGTGAAGAAGGCTGAGCGCCGAAGAATTGATGCTTTTGAACTGTGGTGTTGGAGAAGACTCTTGAGAGTCCCTTGGACTGCAAGGAGATCCAACCAGTCCATCCTAAGGGAGATCAGTCCTAGGTGTTCATTGGAAGGACTGATGTTGAAGCTGAAGCTCCAATACTTTGGCCACCTCATGCAAAATGTTGACTCATTGGAAAAAACCCTGATGCTGGGAGGGATTGGGGGCAGGAGGAGAAGAGGATGACAGAGGATGAGATGGCTGGATGGCATCACCGACTCGATGGATGTGAGTTTGAGTGAACTCTGGGAATTGGTGTTGGACAAGGAGGCCTGGGGTGCTGCGATTCATGGGGTCACAAAGAGTTGGACACGACTGAGTGACTCAACTGAATTGAACTGAACTGAATATTCCATTGTGTATATAAACCACAATTTTTTATACATTCATCTGTCAATGGACATCTAGCTTGCTTCCATGTTCTAGGTATTATTAATAGTCCTGCAATGAACAATGGGATACATGTGTCTTTTTCAATTTTGGTTTCCTCAGGGTATATGTCTAGAAGTGGATTGCTGGGTCATAAAGAATACACCTACAATGCAGGAGACCCCAGTTCTATTCCTGGGTCAGGAATATTCACTGTAGAAGGGTAGGCTACCCACTCCAGTATTCTTGAGTTTCCCTTGTGGCTCAGCTGGTAAAGAATCCACCTACAATGTGGGGGACCTGGGTTCAATACCTGGGTAGGGAAGATCCTCTGGAGAAAGGAAAGGATATGCACTCCAGTATTCTGGCCTGGAGAATTCTATGGGGTCACAAAGATTTGGACACAACTGAGGGACTTTCACTTTATACTATGGTGGTTTTATTCCTAGTTTTTAAGGAATCTTCATACTGTCTTCCATAGTAGCTGTATCAATTTGCATTCTCACCAACAGTGCAAGAGGGTTCCCTTTTCTCTACACCCTCTCCATCATTTATTGTTTGTAAACTTTTTGATGATGGCCATTCTGAACAGTGTGAGGTGATATTTCGTTGTAGTTTTGATTTGCATTCCTCTAATAATGAGCAATGCTGAGCATCTTTTCATGTGTTTGTTCAGTTCAGTTCAGTCGCTAAATCTTGTCCAAATCTTTGTGACCCCATGGACTGCAGCACACCAGGCCTCCCTGTCCATCACCAGCTTTCAGAGCTTACTCAAACTCATGTCCATCGTGTCGGTGATGTCATTCAACTGTCTCATCCTCTGTTGTCCCCTTCTCCAGCCTTCAATTTTTCCTAGTATCAGGGTCTTTTCAAATGAGTCAGTTCTTCTCCTCAGGTGGCCAAAATATTGGAGTTTCAGCTTCAGCATCAGTTCTTCCAATGAATACTCAGGACTGATTTCCTTTATGATTGACTGGTTGGATCTCCATGCAGTCCAAGGGACTCTCAAGAGTCTTCTCTAACACCCCAGTTCTAAAGCATCAATTCTTCGGCACTCAACTTCCTTTATAGTCCATCTCACATCCATACATGACTACTGGAAAAACCATATCTTTTACTAGATGGACCTGTGTTGGCAAAGTAATGTCTCTGCTTTCTAATATGCTGTCTAGGTTGATCATAGCTTTTCTCCCAAGAAGCAACTGTCTTTTAATTTCATGGCTGCAGTCACCATCTGAAGTGATTTTGGAGTCCCCCAAAATAAAGTCTCTCACTGTTTTCATTGTTTCCCCATCTATTTGCTGTGAAGTGATGGGACCAGATGACACGATCTTACTTTCTGAATGTTGAGTTTTAAGCCAACTTTTTTACTCTCCTGTTTCACTTTTATCAAGAGGCTCTTCAGTTCTTCTTTGCTTTCTTTCAAAAGTGTGGTGTCATCTACATATCTGAGGTTATTGATATATCTCCTGGCAATCTTGGTTGCCACTTGTGCTTCATCTAGTCCAGCATTTCTCATGATGTTTTTAACTTTGCATATAAGTTAAATAAGCAGGGTGACAATATACAGCCTTGATGTATTCCTTTCCTGATCTGTAACCAATCTGTTGTTCAATGTCCAGTTCTAACTGTTGCTTCTTGACCTGCATACAGATTTCTCAGGAGGCAGGTCAGATGGTCTGGTATTCCCACCTCTTTAAGAATTTTCTACAGTTTGTTGTGATCCACACAATCAAAGGCTTTGGCTTTCAATAAAACAGAAGTAGATGTTTTTTCTGGAATTCTCTTGCTTTTTCAATGATCCATTGGATGTTGGCAATTTGACCTCTGGTTCCTCTGCCTTTTCTAAAACCAGCTTGAACATCTGGAAGTTCACGGTGCATGTACCATTGAAGCCAGGCTTGGAGAATTTTGAGCATTACTTTACTAGCGTGTGAGATGAGTGCAATTGTGTGGTAGGTTGAGCATTCTTTGGCATTATCTTTCTATGGGATAGGAATGAAAACTGACCTTTTCCAGTCCTGTGGCCACTGCTGAGTTTTCCAGATTTTCTGGCATATGGAGTGCAGCACTTTCACAGCATCATCATTTAGGATTTGAAATAGCTCAACTGGAATTCCATCACCTCCACTAGCTTTGTTCATAGTGAGGCTTTGTAAGGCCTCGTATTCCAGAATGTCTGGCTCTATGTTGGTAATCACCATTGTGATTATCTGGGTCATGAAGATCTATTTTGTATAGTTCTTCTGTGTATTCTTGCCATTTCTTCTTAATATCTGTTTCTGTCAGGTCCATACCATTTCTGTCCTTTATTGAGCCCATCTTTGCATGAAATGTTCCCTTAGTATCCCTAATTTTCTTGAAGAGATCTCTAGTCTTTCCCATTTTGTTGTTTTCTCCATTTCTTTGCACTGATCACTAAGGAAGTCTTTCTTATCTCTCCTTGCTATTCTTTGGAACTCTCCATTCAAATGGGTATATCTGTCCTTTTCTCTGTTGCCTTTCACTTATGTTCTATTCATGGCCTTCAATGTAAGGCCTCCTCAGACAACCATTTTCTTTTTTTCATTTCTTTCTTGGGAATGGTCTTGATCCCTGCCTCCTGTACAATGTTACGAACCTATGTCCATAGTTCTTCAGGCACTCTATCAGATCTAATCCCTTCAATCTGTTTCTCACTTCCACTGTGTAATCCTAAAGGATTTGATTTAGGTCATATCTGAATGGTCTAGGGGTTTTCCCTACTTTCTTCAATTTAAGTCTGAATTTGGCAATAAGAAGTTCATAATCTGAGCCACAGTCAGCTCAATGTTCAATTACATTTTTTAAAAATCACGAATAATCTCTTGTGTACATGAAAGAAAGCCTTGTATCAGAAAAAGGGGTATAGACAACCCAAAGTCCTGTCGGGACAAATGAAATGAGAATCAAAGAATACTTTGTGCAGATAGTTTCTGTAAGAGAAGAAGAAAAGACCTAAAATCTCAGCTTTGGCAAATGTGAAGAGAGGTGGGGGAAGGGAGGTTGTTAAATAAAACCTCAGACCCAAAGAGAATTTGTAAAGATTAAAGACTTTCTAATAGTAATCAGTGGTTTTCCCTACTTCCTTCAACTTAAGTCTGAATTTGGCAATAAGGAGTTCATGATCTGAGCCACAGTCAGCTCCCGATCTTGTTTTTGCTGACTTTATAGAGCTTCTCCATCTTTGGCTGCAAAAAATATAATCCATCTGATTTCGGTGTTGACCATCTGGTGATGTCCATGTGTAGTCTTCTCTTGTGTTGTTGGAAGAGGGTGTTTGCTATGACCAGTGCGTTCTCTTGGCAAAATTCTATTAGCCCTTGCCCTGCTTCATTCTGTATTCCAAGGCCATATTTGCCTGTTACTCCCAGTGTTTCTTGATTTCCTACTTTTGCATTCCAGTCCTCTATAATGAAAAGGACATCTTTTTTGGGGTGTTAGTTCTAAAAGGTCTTGTAGGTCTTCATAGAACCATTCAACTTCAGCTTCTTCAGCATTTCTGGTTGGGACATAGACTTGGATTACTGTGATATTGAATGGTTTGCCTTGGAAACGAACAGAGATCATTCTGTCATTTTTGAGATTGCATCCAAGTACTGCATTTCGGACTCTTCTGTTGACTATGATGGTTACTCCATTTCCTCTAGGGGATTGTTGCCTACAGTAGTAGATATAATGCTCATCTGAGTTAAATTCACCCATTCCAGTCCATTTTAGTTGGCCGATTCCTAAAATGTCAATGTTCACTCTTGCGATCTCCGATTTGATCACTTACAATTTGCCTTGATTCATGGACCTATGTGTGGCATGGGAGCCGCTGTGTGTGAGGAGATACCCCATGTCCAAGAATAAAGGAAAGCCCCAGCAAGATGGTAAGTGGGGTGAAATCACATTTAGAATCAAATCCCATACCTGCCAGCAATGCTCAGAGGTCTCAAACAAACCTTGTGTGTACCAGGTCCCAGAGATCCCCACAGAGACTGAGACAGACCTGTGTTTGAGTGTCTCCTATGGAGGTATGGGTCAGCAATGGACTGTTACAAGGGCAGGGGCTCTGGGTACAGCAGACCTGGGTATGGCATAAGCCCTCTTGGAGGAGATTGCCATTAACCCCACCAAAGAGCTGCCAGAACTTACACAGGCCTGGGAAACAAACTCTTGGCAGGAAAAAACAGAACCTTGTGTGTACCAGGATCCAGGAGAAAGGAGCAGTGACCCCACAGGAGACTGCTCTGGACTTGCCCATGGGTGTCCAGGAGTCTCCGACAGAAGCGTGGGTCGGCAGTGGCCTGCTGGAGGGCTAGGGGCACTGAGTGTACATGCATGGGACCTTTGGAAGGAGGTCACTATTATCTCCATTACCTCCACCATAGTTTAAGTGATAGTGACAGTGAAGTCACTCAGTCGTGTCCGACACTTTGCGACCCCGTAGACTGTAGCCTACTAGGGTTCTCTGTCCATGGGATTCTCCAGGCAAGACTACTAGAGTGGGTTACCATTTCCTTCTCCAGGGGATCTTCCTGATTCAGGGTTCAAACCTGGGTCACCTGCATTGGAGGCAGATGCTTTAACTTCTGAGCCACCAGGTTTGGGCCCAGGTCAATAACAGCAAGGGAACACAGCCCCACCCATCAACAGAAATTGGATTAATGATTTACTGAACATGGCCCCGCCCATCAGAACAAGGCCCAATTTCCCCCTCAGTCAGTCTCTCCCATCAGGAAGCTTCCATAAGCCACTTACCCTTCTCCATCAGAGGGCAAACAGACTGAAACCCACAATCACAGGAAACTAACCAGTCGATCACACGGACCACAGCCTTGTCTAACTCAATGAAACTATGAGCCATGCCACCCAAGACGGGTGGGTCATGGGTGAGAGTTCTGACAAAATGCGGTCCACTGGAGAAGGGAATGGCAAACCACTTCAGTATTCTTGCCTTGAGAACCCCATGAACAGTATGAAAAGGCAAAAAGATAGGACACTGAAAGATGAACTCACCAGGTCAGTAGGTGCCCAATATGCTACTGGAAATCAGTGAAGAAATAACTCCAGAAAGAATGAAGGGATCTCTGTAGTATCCATTTTATAAGAGCACTAATCCCATTCATGAGGGTTCCAGTCCTATGATGTAATTACCTCCCCCAAAGTACCACCTACTAATGCCATCACTTTTGGTTGTTAGGATTTCAACATATGAATTTTGGGATGACACAGATTCAGGCCATCACTCTTACTATGGTTAACAGTATCATACTGTACACTGTACAGAATGGGAAAGACTAGAGATCTCTTCAAGAAAATTAGAGATACCAAGGGAACATTTCATGCAAAGATGGGCTGGATAAAGGGCAGAAATGGTATGGACCTAACAGAAGCAGAAGATATTAAGAAGAGGTGGCAAGAATACACAGAAGAACTGTACAAAAATGATCTTCATGACCAAGATAATCACGATGGTGTGATCACTCACCTAGAGCCGGACATCCTGGAATGTGAAGTCAAGTGGGCCTTAGAAAGCATCACTATGAACAAAGCTAGTGGAAGTTATGGAATTTCAGCTGAGCTATTTCAAATCCTGAAAGATGATGCTATGAAAGTGCTGTACTCAATATGCCAGCAAATCTGGAAAACTCAGCAGTGGCCACAGGACTGGAAAAGGTCAGTTTTCATTCCAATCCCAAATAAAAGCAATGCCAAAGAATGCTCAAACTATGCTCATCTCACACGCTAGTAAAGTATGCTCAAAATTCTCCAAGCCAGGCTTCAGCAAAACATGAACTGTGAACGTCCAGAAGTTCAAGCTGGATTTAGAAAAGGCAGAGGAACCAGAGATCAAATTGTCAACATCTGCTGGATCATGGAAAAAGGAAGAGAGTTCCAGAAAAACATCTATTTCTGCTTTATTGACTATACCAAAGCCTTTGACTGTGTGGATCACAATAAACTGTGGAAAATGCTGAAAGAGATGGGAATACCAAACCACCTGACATGCCTCTTGAGAAACCTATATGCAGGTCAGGAAGCAGCAGTTAGAACTGGACATGGAGCAACAGACTGGTTCCAAATAGGAAAATGAGTACGTCAAGGCTGTATATTGTCACCCTGCTTATTTAACTTATACGCAGAATACATCATGAGAAACACTGGGCTGGAAGAAGCACAAGCTGGAATCAAGATTGCTGGGAGAAATATCAATAATCTCAGATATGCAGATGACACCACCCTTATGGCAGAAAGTGAAGAGGAACTAAAAAGCCTCTTGATGAAAGTGAAAGAGAAGAGTGAAAAAGTTGGCTTAAAGCTCACCATTCAGAAAACTAAGACCATGGCATCCGGTCCCATCACTTCATGGCAAATAGATGGAGAAACAGTGGAAACAGTATCAGACTTTATTTTGGGGGGCTCCAAAATCACTGCAGATGGTGATTGCAGCCATGAAATTAAAAGATGCTTACTCCTTGGAAGGAAAGTTATGACCAACCTAGATAGCATATTCAAAAGCAGAGACATTACTTTGCCAACAAAAGTCCGTCTAGTCAAGGCTATGGTTTTTCCAGTGGTCATGTATGGATGTGAGAGTTGGACTGTGAAGAAAGCTGAGTGCTGAAGAACTGATGCTTTTGAACTGTGGTGTTGGAGAAGACTCTTGAGAGTCCCTTGGACTGCAAGGAGATCCAACCAGTCCATTCTAAAGGAGATCAGTCCTGGGTGTTCTTTGGAAGGACTGATACTAAAGCTGAAACTCCAGTACTTTGGCCACCTCATGCGAAGGGTTGACTCATTGGAAAAGACTCTGATGCTGGGAGGGATTGGGGGCGGGAGGAGAAGGGGACGACAGAGGATGAGATGGCTGGATGGCATCACCGACTTGATGGACGTGAGTCTGAGTGAACTCCGGGAATTGGTGATGGACAGGGAGGCCTGGTGTGCTGCAGTTCATGGGGTCACAGAGTCGGACACAACTGAGTGACTGAACTGATTGACTGTACACTTAATATTTTGCTAAGAGGGTAGATCGTTTGTTAAGTATTTTTTCTCACAAAAGCAATTATTTATGACTTAAAGGGCTGGAGGAAACATTTGGTGTGAGATGTTTATGGCATGGATTCCCTGTGACTCACACAATAGAGTCTGCCTGCAATGCGGGAGACTAGCATAGAATGGCATAGATTGTCGTGATGATTTTGTAGGTGTTATACATCTCCAAATACATTAAATGTATACAACTTTTTGTGTGTCAATCATATCTCAATAAAATGGTTAAAATGAAACTATTAAGGATAGGATTGAATTAATAGATATTCATAAAATCATTTAGCAGAAGGCCTGACACTGGATAAGTACTTAATACATGGCAGTGATTTTTTTTTATTACTATTGTAATAAAATACACATCTTTTGTGAAAACTTCCAAGTCATAGGAGTATTTTCCTTATGCAGAATATCTGAACGGGCTTAGTCATCAAAGAAAAGAGAGACTCAACATCTCTAAAATAGAACACCTGGGACTATGGAGTCAATATGACACTCAGGTAAGTTAGACTTATAATCCTCAAGGGTCAGTTGTTGGACTAGATAATCCAGAATTTTCTGGGGACATTAAAATATGGATTATTGGGTCAATCCCATATCCATTGAATCAGAATATTCTAAGGAAGCAGATCCCTGGAATATGTAGGTTTTAAAGCTCCCAAAGGAAAGTGAAGTCGCTCAGTCATGTCCGACTCTCTGCGACCCCATGGACTGTAGCCTATCAGGCTCCTGTGTCCATGGGATTTTCCAAGCAAGAGTGCTGGAGTGGATTGCCATTTCCTTCTCCAGGGGATCTTCCCAATTCAGGAATCGAACCCGGGTCTCCTGCATTGCAGGCAGACGCTTTACCATCTGAGCCACCAGGGAAGCCTCTTAAAGCTCTCAAGGTATACTTTATGGGCTGCCAGTTTTGGAAACCACACGATTAGGCTGCCACCTACATAAAGTGAATTACAGAGAGCCAAAAGATTGTCTTCAATTATGATTTGTTTCTCTCATGACCTTCCATTTATACATCCATTCATCCATCTGTTCACCTGTCCATCAGCCAAACATGTGTTAGTGCCCACCATTTGCCTTATGACCTGCTACTACAGTGGTTGATGCAAAGATTAATAATCACTGCCCTTAAACAGTTGACAGTCTGAGAGATTAGATAAATTAAGTATAAATAATATATGATGAGCTATAAAGTGCTATGGGGGTTCATAAAAAAATGAGCCCTTATTCTGTGTTGTGATGGAAGAATCAGGAGAGCTTTCATTGTAACCAAGGGAAGCCTCTTCCCTGGGGATCCTTCTTGGATTCAGTCTTCTCCTGCCCTAACCATTTCCAATACTATCTATGGATTCTGTAGCTTTCAGACTCACTCTTCACATATTAGAATTATATGGTTGCTTACATACTTTATTTTTGTCCAGAGAGCCCAAAGTAAAGGCTGCATCTTAAGCACCATCTTTTCCCTCCAACCTCCTAGCTTGGTGCCTGACTTTGACTGAGAACCTGCAGGAGGTGCTCAGTAAACATTGAAGAAGTTGGGTTGTTCTAGTGGTTATGCAAAGAGGGAAGCAATGGGAGCAAGTCTGGAGGGGTGGGCCTGGACCAGATGATGGAGCACCTGGAATCTGACTCAGGGTTGGGCTTTAGTTTTTAGGCTGTGAGCCTAAGACCATGGTGGAATCACCCAAATGAACTTTTTGGTCAACTCTGTGTGTGTGTGTGTGTGTGTGTGTGTGTGTGTGTGTGTGTGTGTGCATGCACTCTTAGTAGCTCAGTCATGTCTGACTCTACAGCCCCATTTTCCAGGCAAGAATACTGGGGAAAGTTGCCATTTCCTACTCCAGGGAATCTTCATAACCCAGAGATTGAACTCTTGTGTCTCCTGCATTGGCAGGCAAATTCTTTAACCCTAGTGCTGTCTTGGAAGCCCTAATCCAATATATCTATTGTCTATAAGAAAAAGGCAGAAGGGGCAGGAGCTAAGGCAGTGTATCTCGAAGTGTGGCAAAATACAGAGATGATTTTAGATATAAACTATGACAAATTACATTGAGGTGTATAGTGGGGCTCTTCCCTTTTCAGTTCTATTTCAATTCATCTGATTACTTCAAGGAGACATTCTCAGTTGGGGGATTGTATTTTTGTTGTTGTTGTTGTTCAGAAGCTAAGTCGTGTCCGACTCTTTGGTGACCCCATGGACTGTAGCCCACCACACTCCTCTGTCCATGGGATTTCCCAGGCAACAATACATGAGGGGGTTGCCATTTCCTTCTCCAGGGAATTTCCCAACCCAGGGATTGAACCCATGTCTTCTGCACTGCAGACCGATTCTTTACCATCTGAGCCACCAGGGAAGCCCACTAGTATTTTAATACTTCTCTAAAACTTTCTAATCTACTCATTGAACAAAGAGAAAATATACTTCAGGCTCAGACAAGTATATTAGTTATCGATTGCCATTTAATATGTATGCAACAAAATTAAAACAAAACAAACTTCTGTGTTTTCTGACAATAAACCTTTATTTAGCTTGAGTGTCAGCCATTAACAGAGACGGATCAAGACCATCCCCATGGAAAAGAAATGCAAAAAAGCAAAATGGCTGTCTGGGGAGGCCTTATAAATAGCTGTGAAAAGAAGAGAAGCAAAAAGCAAAGGAGAAAAGGAAAGATATAAGCATCTGAATGCAGAGTTCCAAAGAATAGCAAGGAGAGGTAAGAAAGCCTTCCTCAGTGATCAATGCAAAGAAAAAGAAGAAAACAACAGAATGGGAAAGACTAGAGATCTCTTCAAGAAAATTAGAGATACCAAGGGAACATTTCATGCAAAGATGGGCTCTATAAAGGACAGAAATGGTATGGACCTAACAGAAGCAGAAGATATTAAGAAGAGGTGGCAAGAATACACAGAAGAGCTGTACAAAAAAGATCTTCACTACCCAGATAATCATGATGGTGTGATCACTCACCTAGAGCCAGACATCCTGGAATGTGAAGTTAAGTGGGCCTTAGAAAGCATCACTATGAACAAAGCTAGTGGAGGTGATGGCCTTCCAGTTGAGCTATTTCAAATCCTGAAAGATGATGCTGTGAAAGTGCTGCACTCAATATGCCAGCAAATTGGGAAAACTCAGCAGTGGCCACAGGACTGGAAAAGGTCAGTTTTCATTCCAATCCCAAAAAAAGGCAATGCCAAAGAATGCTCAAACTACCACACAATTGCACTCATCTCACACACTAGTAAAGTATGCTCAAAATTCTCCAAGCCAGGCTTCAGCAATACCTGAACTGTGAACTTCCAGATGTTCAAGCTGGATTTAGAAAAGGCAGAGGAACCAGAGATCAAATTGCCAACATCCGCTGGATCATGGAAAAAGCAAAAGAGTTCCAGAAAAACATCTATTTCTGCTTTATTGACTATGCCAAAGCCTTTGACTGTGTGGATCACAATAAACTGTGGAAAATTCTGAAAGAGATGGGAATACCAGACCACTTGACCTGCCTCTTGAGAAACCTGTATGCATGTCAGGAAGCAGCAGTTAGAACTGGACGTGGAACAACCACTGGTTCCAAATAGGAAAAGGAGTACGTCAAGGCTGCATATTGTCACCCTACTTTTTTTTTTGGTAAAGGTCACTTTTTTTTTGTTTGCTTTACAAAGTAAAATTTATTTAGAAAGCATGATTTCTAAAATATATCTTTGAGAAAACATCAGATAAATACATGGAAATATTCTTTTTTTTTAACAAAATTATTTTTATTTTATTTTTTAAATTTTATTTTATTTAACTTTACAGTATTGTATTGGTTTTGTCATATATCAAAATGAATCTGCCACAGGTATACATGTGTTCCCCATCCTGAACCCTCCTCCCTCCTCCCTCCCCATACCATCCCTCTGGGTTGTCCCAGTGCTCCAGCCCCAAGCCTCCAGTATCGTGCATCGAACCTGGACTGGCAACTCATTTCATATATGATATTATACATATTTCAATGCCATTCTCCCAAATCATCCCACCCTCTCCCTCTCCCACAGAGTCCAAAAGACTGTTCTATACATCAGTGCCTCTTTTGCTGTCTCGTATACAGGGTTATTGTTACTTATTTAACTTATATGCAGAGTACATCATGAGAAACGCTGGGCTGGAAGAAGCACAAGCTGGAATCAAGATTGCCAGGAGAAATATCAATAACTGCAGATATGCAGATGATACCACTCTTATGGCTGAAAGTGAAGAGGAACTAAAAAGCCTCTTGATGAAAGTGAAAGAGGAGACTGAAAAAGTTGGCTTAAAGCTCAACATTCAGAAAACGAAGATCATGGCATCTGGTCCCATCACTTCATGGCAAATAGATGGGGAAACGGTGGAAACAGTGTTAGACTTTATTTTGAGGGGCTCCAAAATCACTGCAGATGGTGATTGCAGCCATGAAATTAAAAGATGCTTACTCCTTGGAAGGAAAGTTATGACCAGCCTAGATAGCATTTTCAAAAGCAGAGACATTACTTTGCCAACAAAGGTCCGTCTAGTCAAGGCTATGGTTTTTCCAGTGGTCATGTATGGATGTGAGAGTTGGACTGTGAAGAAGGCTGAGCACCGAAGAATTGATGCTTTTGAACTGTGGTGTTGGAGAAGACTCTTGAGAGTTGCTTGGACTGCAAGGGGATCCAACCAGTCCATTCTGAAGGAGATCAGCCCTGGGATTTCTTTGGAAGGAATGATGCTAAAGCTGAAATTCCAGTACTTTGGCCACCTCATGCGAAGAGTTGACTCATTGGAAAAGACTCTGATGCTGGGAAGGATTGGGGGCAGGAGGAGAAGGGGACGACAGAGGATGAGATGGCTGGATGGCATCACCGACTTGATGGACGTGAGTTTGAGTGAACTCCGGAAGTTGGTGATGGACAGGGGGGCCTGGTGTGCTGCAATTCATGGGGTTGCGAAGAGTCAGACACGACTGAGCGACTGAACTGAACTGAACAGCCATTAAAGCAAGTGGTGTCTTTGGTCTTGGACTGGATTTACTCTCAAGTTTTGCAGTTATCTTCTCAGATGACTCTTTCCTGGGGTAACTGGGCTGTACTTCATGCATTTCTCACATCCTTCCACTAGACTAGCCTGGGCGCATTCTCATTGCAGAAGAGTGATCCAGTCATACAAGACTGGGATCTTTCATGCCTCTGTATATGTCAAATTTGCTAACACACTCTTGGCCAGAGCATGTTCTATGTCTGAATGTAGAAGCAAGGAATGGAGAAATGGGCTCTGTTTAGTGAGAGGAACTTAAAGCCATGTGGTAAAGGGACATGGATACAGGAGGAGATGAAAAAATCAGTAGTCTCAGTATATCTAGCATAGCAGGCAAGATTGTTTAGCAAGAATTTTGTAGCATGTTTTTCATTGTTTTTTTCTTTTTTTCAGCTTTAAAAAGGCATAATTTTTGAGGCATAATTGACAAATAAAATTCTGAGACATTGAAAGGGAACATCGTGGTGATTTGATATATATACATTGTGAAAGAATTATTCTTATTTAGTTAACTATCACACCCATCACTTTATATATTTGTCTTTTTTTTTTTCTTTTTCTGATGAGAATGTTAAGTTCTACTCTCTTAGTAAATTTTAATTATACATTGCAGGGTTATATTCACCATAGTATACATTAGATCCTCAGAGTTTATTAATCTTTTATAAAAAATTGAAGTATAACTAATTTATAATATTGTATTGGTTTCTGGTGTACAACAATGATTCAATATTTTTATAGATTATACTCTAAGGTATTATAAAATATTGCCGTGGTTTCCTATGCTATACAATATATTGTTGTTGCTGATCTATATTATACATAGTAGTCTGTATGTCTTAATCACATGCTCCTGTCTTCCCTCCCTACTTTCACTCTCTACTGGTAACCACTAGTTTGTTTTGATATCTATGAGTCTATTTTTGTTTTGTGATAAACATTTGTTTGTTTTTTTTTTTAGATTCCATATATAGGTGATAACATATTTTTCTGTGTCTGACTTATTTCACTAAGCTTAGTATTCATCCACATAGTTGCAAATGTCAGGAGTTAATTCTTTTTTATGGATGAGTAATATTCCATTGTGTGCATGCTACAAATTCTTTACCCATTCATCTGTTGATGGACATTTAGGTTGTTTCTGTATCTTAGCTATTGTAAATAATGGTTCTGTGAATATTGAGGGGCTTGTATCTTTTTGAATTAGTGTTTTCATTTTCTTTGTATATATACCCAGGAGTGGAATTGCTGGATCATAAGGGAGTTCTATTCTCAGTTTTTTGAGGAAACTTCTTACTAATTTCCATAGTGGCTGAGCCAATGTAAATTTCTAACAGTGTACAAGGGTTCCCTTTTCTCCACATCCTTCTCAACATTTGTTATTTGTGATGAGAGCTGTTATTAAAGGTATGAGGTGATATTTTATTATGGTTTTGATTTACCATCTCTGATGACTAGCTATGTCAAACATCTTTTAATGTGCCTGTTGACCATTTGTTTGTCTTTGATAAAAGTCTGTTCAGATCTTCTGCCCATGTTTTAACTGGATTTTTTTATATTGAGTTGTATGAGTTATTTATATATTTTCAATATTAACCTCTATCAGTGATTATGTGCAAATATTTTCTTCCATTCAGTAAATTTTATTTTCATTTTGTCAATGGTTTCCCTTACTGTGTAAAAGCTTTCAAGTTTAATTAGGTTCCATTTGTTAATTTTTGTTTTTATTTCTTTTGTCTTAGGAGACAGATTCAAAATATACTGCTATGATTTAAATCAAACAGTGTTCTGGCTGTGTCTTAGAGTTTTAAGTTTCAGGTTTTACATTTAAGTCTTTAATCCATTTTGAATTTGTTTTTGTATATGGTATGATGAAATGTTCAAATTTCATTCTTCAATGTGTAGCTGTTCAGCTTTCACAGCACCACCTGTTGAAGAGACTGTCTTTTCTCCACTGTATATTCTTGCCCCATTTTGCTGTAGACTAATTGACCATAGGTGCATAGGTTTTTTTCCTGGGTTCTATATTCTGTTTGTTTGAGCTGTGTGTCTGTTTTTGTGCCAGTACCATGCTGTTTCCATTACTATGACTTTGTGGTATAGTCCAAAGTCAGAGAGTATGATATTTTCACTTTTATTCTTTTTTCTCAAGATAGTTTGGCAATTCAGGGTCTTTTGTGGTTCTATATCTTAGGATTATTTATCCTAGTTTTATGAAAAGTGGCCTGGGTATTTTGATATGGATTACATTAAATCTGTAGATTGCTTTGGGTAGTATGGGCATTTTAGCAATTTTAATTCTTGCATCCCAGAGCCATAGCTAACATACTCAACAGTGGAAAGCGGAAATCTTTTCCTCTAAAATCAGGAATAAGACAAGGATGCCCTGTCTCACTACTTCCATTTAAATTAGTATTGAAAGTTCTAGCTACAGTAGTCAGACAAGGAAAAGACACAAAAGGCATCCAAATTAGAAGGAAAGTGTTAAAACTGTCACTATTTGCAGATGACATAATGCGATATATATATAAAACTCCAAAGTCTCCACCAGAAAACTATTGGAATTAGCAAATGAATTTAGGAATTTTGCAGGAAAAAAGATACAGAAATCTATTGCTTATCTTTACACTGATAATCATCAGGAAGATAAAGCAAGAAAACAATCCTGTTTTAAATTGCATCAAAAAGAATGAAATATCTAGGAATAAATTTAACCAAGGAGGTAAAAGACATATACTCTGAAAACTATAAAACATTGATGAAAGAATTTGAAATAATACAAAGAAATGGAAATACTTCATCATTATTTTTTTAAACAGTTGTTTTGTGTGAGTGTTATAAGTTGTTTTTTTTTGTTTGTTTGTTTTGTTTTTTTTTTTACTTATGGTACTAATAAAAAGTTTTCTTTTAAAACAAAATTGAGACAAATATAAGTGGATATAAAGAGTAAGTCTTTTTAAAAAAATGTAGCCCACATGGTAGCAAAAATTATCAGACAAAGGAAAAGTGGCCTGGGTATTTTGATAGGGATTACATTAAATCTGTAGATTGCTTTGGGTAGTTTGGAAAACTCTGAACCAGGTAGATGACAATTGGGACTCTGAACAAGGAATTTACCAAAGAGGTGCTGCAGACTCAGATAAATAAGCTTAATAACCACATAGGTTCAGTTGAATTCAGTTAAGTGAACATATATTGTATCAATAGCCTGCTCGACACAGTGGCAGGAGGCAGAGATGCAAATGAAAAACTCAAAGACCTTATCCTAAAACAGTTCATAACCTACTGCGTGAGAGACACATAGCAGAAAACTTTGACTCACTATGGTAAATTCTATTAATATATTTAGTTAACATGCCTTAGGTGCCTAAAGAAAAGGCACTAATCTTAAGCTGGAGAGTAGGCATTGGGGAAGGTTAACCAGCAAGTTCCCTGAAGGAGGCTCTGGAAGAATGAATAGAGGTTCCCTGTAAGAAGAATGAGCAAAGGCATGAAGAATGTGAAGTATTCTTGGGAAAGTTGATTCTTATTGAAGCCTGATGTTTGAAACAGGAGATGAGACTGGGGATTGGGGGCAGCCAGAGTATAGATAGCTCTGTTTGCTACACTAGACAGCTTAGAATTTTCCCTGTTATGGACAATAGGGGGTCCCTGATGGTTCTCAAGCTGGGAAAAGACATATATATGTATTTATTTATAATATATGTGTTACAATTTTATAAACAAATATATTACAAAACACATTATATATATATAAAATACATTATATATAACATGTTTTTCTTTTCTACAAAAATTCCTGCAAGGTGGTTTTGCCACTTTTGTTTTGCAAGCCGCCAATGACAGGGTCCTCATTATCCTACAACTGAGCCTGCTGTAGTCCTGATTGTAACCAGACAAAAAAGATAGACTTGAGGCACACAAAAATGGAAAGCAAGACTGTGCAGTAATCCAGGCGAGTGACATGAAGGGACTGAAATGAGTAGGGAGGGTCCAGAAGTGAAGATAGAGGAGAGCTCTTGGTTTCATACTAAATGCTGTAAAAATGTGAACTGTGGTTGTGCTTGCTTTAGAGCCCACACTTACTGCATAAACAACTCCCAAACCATACAAATACCCTTTCTCCGCCCCTCCCCCTTATAATTGGACAAAGCAATGCTGACACCCAGTGGCTGGTCCAGATTCCCCAAGAGAGGATCTTGAGGGACAGAGATAGATGTCAGCTAGCCCGCCCTGGCCCTCAGAGCAACTCAGGATCCTTAGCTGAAAGGGCAAGTCTAAATTCAGCTAGAAATGGCTGGCCATGTGATGTGTTTGGTACCACACAAAGGATAGTTCCCTGTAAGTTTAATGCAGACAAAAGAGCTAAATTAAACCTGCAGATGAGAACAGCATTGCATCAAAGCCAGCCCCTTCTAAGGCAGAGGCAAAAGCAATTACCCTCAGAGTTCCCCCGAGAACTCCCATCCAAAGCACCAATAAGAAAATGGGATATTTAAAGGTCAGTTCCTCAGTCAGATCAGCACTCTGTATGGCTCTATTCCAGACTCCTTGCTTTGGATGGAACCTACCCAGACCCTGTTCTGACAGAGTCAGGATGTGTTAGAGCAATGAGAAAGTTGACAGATCAGGTGGTAAAACAGATCTAGGGAGGGAAGATGGGTTTCCCAGGCTCTCAGAACAAACTAAAGGCAGACTGTATGAGTTTCACAGCAAACATTTATTATAGTTCTGGTGGCTGGAATGTCCAGGGTCATGGTGCTGCCAGAGTTGATGTCTGGTGAAGGCTTACTTCCTGGTTCATAAGTAGCCTTCTTCTCATTGTGTCCTTACATAGTGAAAGGGGTGAGAAAGCCCTTGGGTGTTTCTTTTACAAAGATCCCAGTCCCTTTCATGAGGGCTTCACCCTCATGACTTAGCCATCCCCAAGGCTCCACTTCCTAGGACCAGCACATTGGCCTTAGGACTTCAGTGAATTTTCTGCAGGGGACATTGTCCACAACAATGGCTAAAACTTCAGTTGCCTTCAGTATGTTGTCAATGCCTGTTATCTACTTGGTATCACACTTTGAAGGTCCCAGAGGAATGTTCAAAACCAAACTCCCAACTCCAAGTCCCCCCTGTGACCCTAAATCTATTCTCAATGTCTGTGAGCCCATTGCTGTTTCATAGATAAATTCATTAGTGTCACATTTTAGATTTCACGTATAAGTGATAGCGTATAGTATTTGTCTTTCTCTGACTTCTTTCACTTAGTATGGTAATTTCAAATTGCATCCATGTTGCTGCAAATGGCATTATTTCATTCTTTATTTCTGGCTAAGTAGAAATATCTTCTTTTTAATATCAAAACATACTGTATATGAAGTGGATAATGCACATTAAATGATGCATTTCTATGGCTCTTAGTTGTTGGCTCTTTTTAGCTAATGTAAATGGTTTTATTAGACATGACACATGAAGACTAAATTGGATTTCATTCCTTATCTTTTTTGAAGGACATAATTTTAAAAAATTGTATTGGAGTACAGTTGATTTACAATGTTGTATTACTTCCTGCTGTACAGCAAAGTGAATACATTATATATATCCACTTGTTTTTTATTCTTTTCCTATATATATCATCTATAGCCCTTGAGGAGGAACTGAAGGTCCTTGACTTTATTTAATGGTTAAAGTGTTTTTATTTTGTCTTGCTTGACTGTTTCCTTTTCTTTCTGCATTTTCTTACTTCTCTGATTAAATTTACTTTTGGAAATTGGGGAAGGCCTAGGAGGCTGAAGTTTTACTACAGATGAGAGACAAACAGAGGACATAGTATGTGGGGTGGGGGTGGAGCAGGGGGTGTCTGTTCTGGGAAGGCCCCACTGGATCCTGCTCGGTTACAAAAAAGAACTTTGTCTGTTTGGTTATTACTGTACCTCCAGTCCTGGAGAAGGAAATGGCAACCCACTCCAGTATTCTTGCCTGGAAAATCCCATGAACAGGGAAGCTTGGCAGGCTACAGTCCATGGGTGTTGCAAAAAGTTGGACATGACCTAGCGGCTAAACCACAAGTGGTAAAGATCCCACCTGCCAATGCAGGAGACGTGAGATTCAGGCTCAGTCCCTGGGTGGGGAAGAACCCCTGGAGGAAGGAATGGCAACCCTCTCCAGTACTCTTGCCTGGAGAGTCCCAGTGGATGGAGAAGCCTGGTGGGCTTCTGTCCATGGGGTTGCAAAGAGTCAGACACCACTTGGCATGCACACACAACCCCAATCTTAGGCCAGTGCCCAGTACAAAGCAGGTGTTGGTCTGTGCTTTGATGAATGAGTGAACATTCACATCTGTGTTCATATGATGGATCTGCAGTTCTTTGGGGTGGTGGTACCTAGCAGAGGATGAATAGGGTTAGCAACTGCCTGGGTATTACCTAAAACTCAGCTATCTGTTCCTGATCCTTTCTGTGGTTTATTACCATAGAAGCAAATGTTACTGATCTGACAAAAGACTCAAAAAGGCAGGCTGGTCTAATGGAGGAAAAAAATGTATTTTAAATCTGGCTTCTCAAAGTAGGACACTTGGAAGATGCAGTGTCAGGCTAATCTGGTCTGCTACTTTTATTTTCTGCTACTTTCCATTATGGCCAACACCTGCAGAGAAGATGGTTAGTTACTGGTTCGTGCAGTTAGCTGGTGAACTTGACGGTTTAGCTGGTCCTTGACTGAGTCCACTTATTTACTTAAAATTAACTGTTCTATTCAAGGCCTTGTGGTGGGGACAGATGGACGGTCCCCTGCTTCCACTGATGTTCATGCCTGGACCTCACAGTTGCATTCTTCAGGGAGCGGTCAGAATGTGCTTACCCCCTCTTTTCCTCCCTCCTACTCTCTCTCCCTCTTTGGCTTCATACATAAAGCTTATTTACTCCATTACAAGCCAACATTAGTGTTCCCAGCCAGCTCGAGGACACCTCTGAGATTATCTGGAGACCCAGACACCTTCTGCTCTGTAACTCTGACCTCTTTTAGGGCCTCAGAGACTTCCATAAAAGGGGAAAGGATGGGGAGGATTATGCGTGGGAAGTTTTTAGGAGTCAAGTGCATGATCTCTTTAAAATGTAAGTTGTCCAGGATCTTACCCTGCCTACCACCTTCAATGCCTTCCCACTTGCCATAGAATAAATCCCAAACTCCTCACCATGGCCTGCAAGGCCTTACATCTTTGATCTCATCTTCCCTTTGTTTTCTCTCTCCTCACTCACTCTGCTCCAGGACACACAGCCATTTTTTCTTGGTCCTTGACATCCCAAGCTTTGACCTGTCTCAAGTTCTCTGGGTTTGTTATCCTCTCTGCCTGGATGCCCCAACTCAGTCAGCATGGCTGGCTGCTCCCCTTGCCTCAGTAGAATTCAGTTCAGAGAGACCCTCTCCACCTGCCCTAGTTAATGTCTCTCACCCCTTCTTCAAGGATACTCTATTTTGTTACATTGTATAATTGTCTCCATAGTTCTTATCAGCATCTGAAATTATATGTGTTTACCCGTGAGAGTAACACATCTATCTCTTTTGTATATGATTGTCCATTCCTGTGGTTCAGAAGAGTATCTGGCACCTGGTTGGTGCTTAGCTGTGAGTACCTCAGTTCAGTCGCTCAGTCATGTCTGACTCTTTGTGACCCCATGGACTGCAGTACGCCAAGCTTCTCTGTCCATCACCAACTCCTGGAGCTTTCTCAAACTCATGTCCATCAAGTTGGTGATGCCATCCAACCATCTCATCTTCTGTCATCCCCTTCTCCCCTGCCTTCAATCTTTCCCAGCATCAGGGTCTTTTCCAATGAGTCAGTTATTCTCATTAGGTGGGCAAAGTATTGGAGGTTCAGCTTCAGCTTCAGCATCAGTACTTGCTGCTAAGTCACTTCAGTCGTGTCTGACTCTGTGCAACCCCATAGACGGCAGCCCACCAGGCTCCCCCGCCCTGGGATTCTCCAGGCAAGAACACTGGAGTGGGTTGCCATTTCCTTCTCCAATGCATGAAAGTGAAAAGTGAAAGTGAAGTCAGTATCAGTATCAGCATCAGTACTTACCATGAGGCAATTACTCCTTGAACCATTGCACTAACTAATTTAATTCTAAAAGTCACTAGTATTGCAATCCCTATTTCATAGAAGAAACTGAAGCCCAGAGAGGTTAAGTAACTTGTTTAGGGTCATAAGAGTAATAAGTTGAAAAGCTGGAATTCTGATTCTATGACCTTGACCACTATATTGTATTGTATTACCCTCATTCAGAATCCTAGTTTTGGAATAGAATTTGGTGTCTTTGGATCACCTCACCAGCATTAAATGCATGGATAATGCTCTGTAACATACCTTCTGAGGTTTCCTAACTTTTCTTGAGCATTTTGGGGACAAGAACACACTTCCTCTTGAGAGAACCCACTTCATTATGGAAATTAACCCAAATGTTAATTTCCCCCTCATTACCTGCCTCCCTATCACTTCTCCAGCAATCAAATTCCACCTGCTCAGCACTCTGTGTGCTGTAAGGAAGACCATCAGCAATGACCAGTGTCTTCCTCCTGACACTTCTCTCCTCCCATGGTTAGTGCCAGGGTCACCATGCGCATAGTTTATCTTCCTTACCTTGCAAGGAAGTACAAATGTCTGCCCAGGCTTTATACAGGTGAACTCCTTCTTTGTTCCTGTCCCTCTTTGGGGAAGCTGTGGTCCAGCCACGAGTTAGTGGAATTTCTAAACCCATCACATCTGATTTCTCTGAATCTCATCTCACAGCCAGGATAGCACAAAGGCAGTTCCTCCCTGGGACCATGGGAGCTGTTATCTGCTGCTCCTTGGATGATGCTATTAGCATTACTCATAGCTCCCATTCCTCCTGCACAGCCTGAAATCACAAGCATGGGAGAGGCTGATAAAGAAACTGGCTTATATATGCCTTTCCTTTCACTGCTGATATGCTTGTCCCTTGTGGGTTCTTGCAGAATAATGGAATCACAAAGAGAAGAGAAAAGTTATCATTGGGTTAGGAAGTATCGAGCTCCAGTGTGCAGGACTGTCAGGGGGTCACTGATTCAGGGGCTGGAGGTGAGCAGCGTTTACAGACAGAATATAACTTTTGCTCAGAAAAGGCTATGTCATAGAGGTAAGACTCACTGACCTGTGTACAAATACATTTTATTTATGTGTTGTGTAACTCAAGCAAGTTACCTTACCTGTTTAAAAATAGAGAAAGTAATACTTAGCTGACACAGCTGGCATGAGGCTAGATGATACTTTTCTGTTTTGTGTAGTATGGGTCCTCTGTACACATGAATTCAGACCAATTGGACTCAACGAAGGTTTCTTTTATTTGTTAAAAAAATCTATGTTTGTGGGATTGAAATCTATCCCAGGCATTTGGCTAAACCCACCTGTGAAATAGGATGGTGCTTTATAAAGGTAGAGACATTTTTAGTAATGACAATTGAATATGCCTGGGGCTTTACACTTTCACTTTTCACTTTCATGCATTGGAGAAGGAAATGGCAACCCACGCCAGTGTTCTTGCCTGGAGAATCCCAGGGACGGGGGAGCCTGGTGGGCTTCCGTCTATGGGGTTGCGCAGAGTTGGACACGACTGAAGCGACTTAGCATAGCAATAGCAAGGGCTTTACAATTTTGCAAAATGTTACCCCATATGCTAATTCCCTTAATTCCCTTGACAACCTTATGAGGTAAGGATGCCAATTTTACATTTTACAGATGAGGCACTAGGACATAGAGGGGTTATTAACTTGTCCCAAATCACAGTGATTGAGTAAGTAGTTACTATTTGAGCCCAGAAGACCTGGACAGGGACCAAGCCTTGAACTCAGGTCTTCTGATTTTAAACTCCTGCATTGAACAGAGAGTTCTTTGCTGGGCTTGTAGAAATTAACCTTGTGTTATTCATCTCTGTGTCTTCCACCTTAGTGCCTGGCACTCAGAAAGGCACCAAATAGGCATTTATAGAATTTTTAAAGTTTTGAGCAACCGTGGATAATAAATGGATTTTGCAGGAATGGAGTTTAATTGTCCAGTGTAGTAAATAAGACAACTTATAAATGAACTGCTACTTACCCACCCCAGAACTTGCAGAGATTATTCCTCACCCTGTTTCTTAACTTATGTGTGTCTTAGATTGGAATACTTGAGACTCCTACCATGAGAACAATTGTGGGGAAAAAGTGGCTAGTCCAAACAATCTGTGTTTTTATAATTGAACAAAGAAAAATGCTGTGAGGACCAGACATTCCTTAGGAAAGTAGCATGTGGTAGTGACAAGGGTGTAGATGTGGGGGTCAGTTTCTGGTTCAAGTCATGGATCTTTGTGGAATTTATACTTTTATGCATCTATCCATGATGGTAGGCAATAACAGACTTCTAATTACCCCCTTCATTTATTATCTTTCCTTTCTCTTTTTATCTTTCTAGCCCACTTTGCATACTTATCTAATCCTTGCCACCACAGCTCCTGACTCCTTGCCTTGTCTCCCATTCATGGCTTCCTTCTTGGGTCTGACCCTTAGCACTACTCTGGTTCTGACTTCGAGCTTCCCTTGTCTATTAGAATGAATTCTGTTTGTTTTCTCCCCTCAAATACCCTGAGAAACATATGCTCTCATGAGAGTAATTCCCTTCAATTAGCCTTATTTCTTTAAATTGGAGTTGACCCAATGGAATCTTTTATTTCTAATGTGTAATGATTCTATTCATTCATTGCTGTATTTATTCATTCCATCTTAGTCTGGTTGAGCTGCTATAACAAACTTCCACAGACTGGGGCTCATAAACAACAGACATTTACTTCTCACACTTCTGGAGCGTGGATGTCTGAGATCAGAGTGCTAAGAGGGTCACGTCCTCGTGAGGACCCTCTTCTGGGTGACGGACTACTGTCTTCTCACTGTAAACTCACGCGATAAGAGTGGGCAAGGGAGATTTCTTGGGCCTCTTTTACAAGGCCACTGATACCACCCTAAAGGCCGCACACTCCTAATACCATCACCTTCAGTGTTAGGATTTCAACAGATAAATTTTGAGAGGACACGAAGGTTCAATCTATGAGACTTTCACTTAATCAACCAATATACACTAAGTATCACCTACTTGCCAGGCACACCAGTGCTGGAAGACCATGTGACTTGGACCCAGTCCTTGCCCGCTGAAGCCCGGCACATGGAAGGGGATGTGATGTAGCATGGTGGTTAAGATCGTGTAGGCAGATCTGGATTCTAAATATGGCCCTGCCACTTACTGGATGTAATATCTTTGTTACCTTGGTCAAGGTATTTAACCTCTCTGAGCCTGTTTTTCCATTTATAAAATGGAGATATCACCTTATAGAATTACTGTGCTATTAAGTGAAATAATCTCTGTCATAAGCCTGGTGCAGTACCTAACTCATATTAACCACTAAGCCAGCTTTGGCTGATTGTTTTTATTAGTGAAGGACAAATAAGTAAGATAATTAGAGTATGGTGTGATTAATGCTATGATAGGGAAAGTATTGGTGGTGGTTGTTCAGTCGCCAAGTCCTGTCCAACTCTTTGTGACCCTATGGACTGCAGCAGGTCAGGCTTCCCTATCCTTTACCATCTCCTGGAATTTTCTCAAACTCAGTGTCCATTAAGTCGATGATGCCATCCAACCATCTCATCTTCTGTTGCCCTCTTCTTCTTCTGCCCTCAATCTTTCCCAGCATCAGGGTCTTTTCCAGTAAGTCGGCTCTTCGTATCAGGTGGCCAAAGCATTGGAACTTCAACTTCAGTGTCAGTCCTTCCAATGAATATTCAGGATTGGTTTATTTATTTAGGTTTCAGAAGGCTTCCTGGAGGAGGTGACACCCCGTTAATATCTTAAGAGAGAACATGAGCAGTTCTGTTAAGCAAATGTGGAGCGTTCCAGGAAGAAGAAACAGCATGTGCAAAAGCCTGGAAGAGAGAAATAGCAGCCCACTTTGTGTAGTTCAGTCTGCAGAGAAAAATTGTGAAAATGGGTGGGGAGAGATGAGGACGGTGCTCTGCTTACTTCTTTTTTCTTGACTGCCTTCTTCCTCCTGCCCCACCCCAAGCGACGGCCTCATCTCTTTACCCTACTTTTCCTCTTTGCACAGCTGTGATTTGCTAGGGGCAAAAGATGCCCGAGAGAAAGTTGCTTCCCCTTGGTGACTTACTTACAGAATCGCTGATGCAGGTACCCCATGGAAAACCTGAGCCATATTCTATTTCGAGACATTCAGCCTTACACAGCACATCCAGCCGCTGCAGCTTGCCTCATTACCCATGAAGGGGACATTTGCATGGGAAGAAATGGTTCTGTTCACCTTGTTCTGCGGGCAGATCTGTCCTGTAGAGGGTGGATTGGGAGAGTGGGCAAGAGGTCACCGAGAGGTGCTTCCAATGAGGCCCTGGTAGAAGCATAGAAAGTGAGACTGGGAGACTCTTTGTGGCTCATTTCTATTGATACTTTCTCATGACAGAGAAAACTGTGAAAATTCTAATCCTAGATTCCAGGAATGACCAGGTGTAGGGGGTGGGTGGAACTAGTAAGAAGAGAATGATAGTGATGTTGACAATGGAATAGTTTTGCAAAACTATTTAAATTTTCCCATCAGATCTACCATCAATGTCAAACATGTGGCATGGCTCCCTCTACCCCTCATTCCTGCACCTGCGGCAGACATTACTAGCTGAAGGCAGCACTTTTCTTTTAAGCCCTGATAAGATCTCAGAATACTTCTAAACATGGTGCTTTAGAGATCCACTGCTGAGTGTATGGAGTTGGCACTTGCAATGAGACACACTAACTACCTTCATTGCTTCTCCTTTGATATGCAGGGCAAATCAAACCCATCCAATAAAGCATTTATCCAGGATAAATCTGCACATTAAGGGCAGAGTTTAGGTTACAAACTCTTTACAGGATTTGCTATCTTTAAAGGCATCACAAAGGCCAGTTAACAATTCTTCTTTCCATAAAGATGTTGTTATCCTGCTACACCCTGGCTCAGCATCCTTCAGTAGCTCCCCATTGCCTGTAGAATAAGATGTGAACAGCTTAGCAAAACATTCCAAGTTTTCCATCTCTTGAGCTCACCTTCAGTTGAAGGATTCCTGTCCCTCTGTTCATACTTCTGCATCAACTCAGTTGCCTTTATCCTCCTCCAAAGCTTAGGTCAAGCATTTCAAGTTCTCTAAAACCATCCAGTTTCAATACTATTGATCTTCTTTCCCTGAAAAACTCTAACATTTATAGTTCAAGCCACATCAATTATTGGAGTTCTAGAGATTTTAATTCCCTGGTGGCTCAGATGGTAAAGAATCTGCCTTCAGTGCAGAAGACCTGGGTTCGATCCCTGAGTCGGGAAGATCCATTGGAGAAGGAAATGGCAACCCACTCCCGTCTTCTTGCCTGGAGAATTGCATGGACACAGGAACCTGGCAGCTACAGTCCATGGGGTTGCAAAGGAGTGAGACACAACTGAGCGATTCACACTTTCAGTTTCAGAGATTTCAATGGTGGAAAAATGACATCTGGACAATACTGCTCTAGATTCCAACTGTTGTGCATCAGTAGAAAAGGGCAAGCTGCACCTAAAGGCTGACTGTTAATGAACACTGACCCTTTCCACCTGCATTCACAGCACAGCTTCAGTCCCAGTGTTGGACCAAACTGATGATGGTGTCATTGGGTTGAGGTGGAGTGAAGATGGGCGGTAAGTAAGCAAGGAACCCCTGTACTCTAGAGGGCTTCGTTTAATATGCATTTCCCCCTTTCCCCCCCTTTTCTTTTTTGTTTAGCATATCTGTAGGGCAGGATCTCATTAATTAATTTGTTAATAAATTATTTGTCAAGTACCTTCTATTTTTCAGGCATTTGTTTTTTGACTTGGGAACACAAAAACAAGACAAACTCCTTCCTCTAATGAAGCATGTATTCAGACAGGGGAGATAGAAAAGACACAGATCAGATCAGATCAGTCGCTCAGTTGTGTCCGACTCTGCGACCCCATGAATCGCAGCACTCCAGGCCTCCCTGTCCAACACCAACTCCCAGAGTTGAAAAGACACAAGTAACAAATAAATAATGCCTTTCTTGTCTAGCATATCCTGGGGGAGCATGATATGTACTCAATAAACACTAGTTACTTTGGCTTATTTAATATATATTTTAATTGGTGTCTTCTTGGTGTGTGCTCATTTATTCAAGGATATTAGTTGAATGTTGAAATAGTCAAGTATCTGTATAATTACAATCAACAGAGGTGGTCCAGAAGCGTGGAATGTAGGATTACGTGGCCTAGAGTCAGCCCTATACTCTAAGCTCAGCTACGCTTAGAGTACTGTTCTCCACCACGCTGAGGGTCTGCAGAGTGTCTGACAGAGGGTTGGTATGAGGTCTTGGCATCATGTTACCTGAAAGACCTTTTCAGGAAGTGCAACTGGGTTTTGGAGAATAGCCTAGGATTTTGGTTGAAATGTGGGCAGTAATGGTTGATTATTTGTTGTAAATAATTGAAGAGCTAATATGTGTCACAATAAATACATTTTTTGCGTGCATCCCAGAGGATAAAACCAAGACCAGTGAAAAATATCAGGAGTCAAGTCTTTAATTCAGTTTAAGATGTTCCCAAATGGGATACACATACAACTCCTGTCTTGTGTAGAAGGAAGCTCCCTGACCCTGGAGAAGTTCACACATAAGTCACAGAGTTTATGGTGGGCATTCAGACATTAAGAAGATGTTTTTACCAGGCAGTCTCTAACAGCTGTGTTAGCTTTATATATAGTAGTGATTTGTCCTAGATAGTGGTAGTTTAGTCGCTAAGTCGTGTCTGACTCTTGCAACCCCATGGAATGTAGCCCACCAGGGGCCTCTGTCCATGGAATTTTCCAGGCAAGAATACTGGAGTGGATTGTCATTTCCTTCTCCAGAGGATCTTCTAGACCCAGGAATCGAACCCGGGTCTCCTGCATTGCAGGCAGATTCTTTATGGGGATTACTATTCTGTGTTATGGGCTGGAGAATATTTTCTTGTAAATTATCTGATTTGATCTCACAAAGAAAAGATTTATACCATCCCCATTTTATAGATGGGCAAACAGACCTCAGGAAGCCCATCATTCTTGGCCAAGCTGAGACTAGGGTACATGGCTTATGACCTCACGAGTAGTTCTCTTCCTCCAGAGTTTAACCATGCTTGTTGATTCATCTTATAAACCAGGACGGACAAGGGAGTGGTTTAGAGCTACTCTGCCCTGTATATTCATGATTTTCTTCTTTTGAGAGAGCTCCTGTTGCATCATCTCTGATTTTCTGTTTCAGTACCTATATGTTTCTTGCTGCTTTTGACTTTTCCTTTCCACATTTGAAACCTATGTGTATATGCATGTGTGTGTGTGTTGCGTGTTCCTCTCTACCAGGCATGTGAGCTGGTTGATCTAAAAGGTAGTTCCTAAGGGACTAAAGGTTATGGCATTATTTACATGATGCTGGAGAATTTAATTTGTATGTTTCTTTCCAAGCTGTACCCTCTTTATCTATCTAATTTTAGTCTATCTTGAACCTCACCTTTTCCTGGAAGCTTTCTGTAACCTCAGATCATAGAGTTTTCTCCATTCATTTTGTCTCATATAATTTCTATTTTAAAATCACTTAACATTTGTAACTTACCTGTTCTTGCTTGGACTATGAAATCTTCAGTTGTACTTTTCCCCCTTCCTTTGTACACCCCAAGTATCTTGCCACATCACTGGGCACCAGAGCACCTGATGACTTCAAATTCACCTCCATGGTCATCAGTCTTCTCATTGATGATATGTTAAAACATATTTTCCATTTGCCCTAAAAGAAAGCAGAAGCAGCATATAGCTTTGACTCTGAGACCCAGTGATCTTTCATTAGAAACTTGGCTCTGCCACTGGCTAGAAATATGACCTCAGGGAAGTTTCTTCACTCCTCCAAGCCTTATCTGAAAAGTGGGAATCATGATAGTACCTTCCTTAAAGGGACATCATGAAGATCAAATCAAGAAATGGGTGCAATTCTTGCACATGGTACCTGGTACATTGTTAACATACAATGAATATTAGTGTTGTTATTCTTACAAGTGTTACTAAGTGTTGCTATTCCTACCACAGAATTTGTCAGATAAAATGACCTGGATTTGTTTAAATGATTCACTGTTCAGAATCCAGGGATATATACTAGTAAATCCAAAGCCCTATTTTAGGTATGTAAGTGTACATTTGTACGCTTATACTTATTTATTTATACCTAGACTTGTCCTAAAAAAGAATATAAGGCAGCTTATTAACGTGCATAGAATATAGCAAAGTAGAGTAAAATTTAAATAAGAAAAATGATGCAAACGGAAAAGCAGGGAAGAGAAAAGCAAAGCTTAGAAATGAGGATAGCATATAAAATATATGTTATGAAATATTTTACCCATGATGGAGGTGGGCTATAAATCTGGTTTTGAGTTTCTGAGTGGCAAAGAGTAAAATAAGACCAGTTACTTAGTTTACAGTTTACAGAAGTTAGAAACAGGCTTCTAATGAAAAATGAAAAGTGTTATAATCTTTCCTAGGGGGATTGGAGAAGATTCTCCCATAGCTCAGAGAGGAAGCTGGGCAGAGTAGCATGCGGCCTCCTTGTGGTGATTTTAAAATACATCCACAAGTTTTTTGAGATTCCTCTCTTCCAAAGTGGGTAGCTGCTAAGTCGCTTCAGTCGTATCCAACTCTGTGTGACCCCATAGACGGCAGCCCACCAGCTCCCCGGTCCCTGGGATTCTCCAGGCAAGAACACTGGAGTGGGTTTCCATTTCCTTCTCCAATGCAAGAAAGTGAAAAGTGAAAGTGAAGTTGCTCAGTCGTGTCCGACTCTTAGTGACCCCATGGACTGCAGCCTACCAGGCTCCTCCGTCCACGGGATTTTCCAGGCAAGAGTACTGGAGTGGAGTGCCATTGGCTTCTCCGAAAGTGGGTAGGGTTGGTTCTAATTCTTCCCTTATTGACTGGGAGACTTCTGACATTAGGAGATAAAAGGCACTGTGGCTTTCCCCATCTCTTTCTCCCCCCTCTAGGATCCCTCCCTCTAGGGAAAGCCAGCTGCCACGTTGTGAGGATGCTCAAGCAGCCCTGTGGTGGGGTCCTGCCACAGCCTTGTGAGTGAGTTGTCTTGGAAGAAGATCCTTCAGCTTCAGTTAGGTTTCATGTGTCTACAGCTCTGCCTGATAACTACAATCCTATGAGACACCTGAGTCAGAGCCACTCAGCTAAGCTGCTTCCAGGTTTTCTACCCTCAGAAGCTGATGAGAGAATATGTGTGTGTTGTTTTATGCTACAAAATTTGGGGGTATTTTGTTACACAGCGACAGGTAACTATTCATAATATAATCCTGAACACCTCCTCACAGTGATCACAGTGAGGAATTTCAAGTGGCTACTTCTTGTGGTGACTCTCAGTTTATGGTGAGTGCTAGTTGGGTGCAGGTAGATCAGGACTCAGGCAGACATGGAAAAGACTTAGAGATATGTGAGTAGGAATGGCCATGTCTAAATGAGTTTCCTGGAGACTCTTCTTGAGGGTAGTGCCCTTGATGCTCTGAGGGAAGCAGGATTAGGCAGAAGGAGTTCAGCTGAGTTCAGTTGCAACAAAAGCTTCAGTCAATTCTGTGGGGAGGTTGGATCTGGGACAGTCTTTCAGAATTGTCTGGAATTGAGATAAGGGGTCTGGGCCTGTGTACCTCTGCAGTGATCAGTCATCAGGGGAGGAAATATAACCTTGAGTGAGACACTTTGATTTAGTTGAAGGGAATTGCTGGACCATCAGCAGGCAGCATTTGTTCACTGATGGAATGAGTGCCTCGAGCCTAGAAGGGGATGAGGGTGGCACCCTGCAGCATCCGTTCTACCAGCTATCGCTGACTTGGGCAGTTGTTGTAGTCATCATTATCATCATCATCATTATTACCATCATCATTATCATCATTTATTGGCTCCCAGATCTGAAAAGTCAATGGATAGGGCTAATTTCAAGCACAGCTGGATTCAGAATCTCAAACGATATTTTCCCTAGTATGTCTTATTCTCCAGCCTCTGTTTTCCTTTCCGTTGGCTTCTTCCACACTCCGGAGTGTGGCAGAGAAAGTTGTCATAGCTCTAGGCTTACATTCTGCCCTCCTAGCATCTCAGTGGAAAGGCTCTCTTTCTCAAAATTTCTAGCAAAAGTTCTGGGCTGCCATTGGCCTCCTGGAGTCACTGGCATATCCTTGAACCTATCCCAGTGGCCAGGTGACTATAGGCTTTGACCGACCAAGACTGGATCATATATCTATCCCAGCGCCTGAGTGGGGTCATTCCCACACAAACCACATGAACTTAATCCCAAGAAGGAGTAGCTTCTCCAAGGGAAAATGTGTTGGAGTTTTATTATCCAAGGCTGACAAATAGAAGTCTTCCATAGGTAGGTGGGATGTCAGTAGGAAATAAAAGGACAGAAGGTCCATCTTAGGCAAGGGACTAACCTGAGCAATGACAAGGGAGTGTTAAAGCATATAGCTTGTTCAGTGACTACCACATGGCGTGCGTGTGTGCTCAGTCACTTCAGTCGTGTCTGACTCTTTGCCACCTATGGACTGTAGCCCTCCATTCTCCTCTGTCCATGGGATTCTCCAGGCAAGAATACTGCAGTGGGTTGCCATGCCCTCCTCCAGGGAATCTTCCTGACCCAGGAATAGAACCCACGTCTCTTACATCTCTGCATTGCAGGTTCTTTAACACTAGTGCCACCTGGGAAGCTGGCAAAAAGCATATTTTTGTGCAAAACACATTTGATATATAAAAACCTCTCTGTCTCCCCTGATGCAGATATAGACCCATACCCCTTTACTCAGGGGAAGAAGAACACATTGGGAGTGATAAATTATTCAGGTCATATTTCCATATGCACACAGAGTCTAACCACAAGAGACACTGTGCTCCCCTGGGAAGCCTCTCTGAAAGATGATGGGACAGGACAAGGAAGAGGGAAAGGAAGGAAGAGAGGAGGAGAATGAGTTCTGGCAGGTTTTGCTTGCAGCTGGAGCGAGGCTGAATGAGCCATCGATTTTCCCTGAGGCTGTTCCGTCATGACCAAAGTGGCCTGGATTGGCTACAGCAGCCTGGGCCGGCAGCTCTGAGGCCGGCGATGACAGAGTGTGGACCTGATAGGAATTTGTGTCACTCTCTGATGGGTGGCAGCTTTGGTGATTACCACAGAAGCTTGGAGTGAGGAATTGTTTAGTGTAATCAAAAGGTCTTGGTGCTTGGGAGAGAGCTGGGCAAGAAACTGGGGTATCTTTGCTGGGCCACTAGCATATTTTAGTGATGTGAGTCAGGTACCCATGAAAAGACAGCAGTGCAATCTCAGAAGGACCACTCCCATCTCTGTGTCTGGATACAAGGATGGATAGAAGGTGTGTTTTAATAGATATGAGGGTAGAATAACTCTCAGGGGCAGTAAACAGAAGCTCCAAGGGGAGAACGTGGGCATACAATACAGAAGCTTGAGTTCAATAAAGTCATCAACCTGTCAGATTATGTCTGACCTTGCTAAGAGAGATCAAAGAGAGTTTAACCAGGACATTGACTTTACAGAATGAAAGAATTTATCTTTACAGAGATAATCTGGTTATGCCATATCATCTGAAGAATGAGAAAAAAAGTTAAGCCTCAATGGGTTATACTTTTTATGATTATATAAAAAGATATTAACAAAGCTATGGTTAGCATTCAGTCTTTTTTTAATCAAAGTATAGTTGATTTACAACGCTGTTAATTTCTGCTGTACAGCAAAGTGATTCAGTTATATATATATGTTTTTATATGCCTTCCATGATGATTTACCTCAGGATATTGAATACAGTTCTCTGTGGTATACAGTATGACTTTGAGGCTTACCCGTTATATATATATACAATGGTTTGTATCTGCTAATCTCAGATTCCCAATCCATTCCTCCCTCACTGCCCCACCTTCCCTCACTTAGCAACCACGGGCGTGTTCTCTGTGTCTGGGTTTACATTCATTCTTAAAACTTTGTCTTCCTTAACCTGAAAGTAACTTTCCCTCTTAGGGTTTCTCTAGTGGCTAAGATGATAAAGAATCTGCCTGCAATGCGGGAGACCCGGGTTCAATCCCTGGATCTGGAAGATCTCTTGGAGAAGGGACTGGCTACCCCCTCCAGTATTTTGGCCTGGAGAATCCCATGGACAGAGGAACCTGGTGGGCTGCAGTCCATGGGGTCGCAAAGAGTCGGACAAGACTGAATGACTAACACTTTCACTTTCCCTATTTGGGGATCAGATAGTACAGATAAACCAAGTTAATTCATACTTCTTGAACAAATAAACATACTTGACCAACAACTGAAAGTGATAGAAATTAAAAGAGAATAGTTACCTGGGCAAATATATGGGCTATGAGGAGGTTTTCTGAGAGGTAGAAGGTAGGGCATGTCTGTACCAGGAAGATGCAGCTGATTTGTCCAAGTGATGAGGAGCCAAATGATGTGATCCAAGAAGGGTCACCAGACAGCAGTTTCCCCAAATATTTTTCTGAAGCAGAAGTCTGAAAAAATTCTCTAATCATTTGAGAAATATGTTTATCTCACTCTAGAAGATCCACAGGGAACATTAGCTTATTAAAGGCTCTGAGAAGTCCTGTAGGAAACAAAACTGCTTAACTATTTAATCAAATATTTCTTAAATACCTTTGAATCTCTTTTCATTTTTTATTTTTTGTTCCCAACACCTGTTAATATCCTATAGAAAGTGCTTTGAAAAATTCTATGGCAGATCAAGTATATGACTTTGAGAATTTCTTTCTTAACCTCAGTCTTTATAAAATTAGATAATTAGGTTAAATTTATTTTATTGAAGTATATTTGATTTACAACGTTATGTTCATTTCTACTATACAACAAGGTGATTCAGCTTTATATTTATACATTCTTTTTCATATTCTTTACCATTATGTTTATCATAGGATACTGAACATGGTTCCTTGTGGTATACAGTAAGGCCTTGTTGTTTACCCATCCTATATATAATAGTTTGCATCTACGCAATTAGGTTAAATACTAGTTCCCTCTGAGCTCCTATGATTCTAATTATTGCACATTAGTGGCAGGATCGGAGAAGGCAATGGCACCCCACTCCAGTACTCTCCTGGAAAATCCCATCGATGGAGGAGCCTGGTGGGCTGCAGTCCATGGGGTCGCTAAGAGTCGGACAGGACTAAGCGACTTCACTTTCACTTTTCACTTTCATGCACTGGAGAAGGAAATGTCAACCCACTCCAGTGTTCTTGCCTGGAGAATCCCAGGGACGGGGGAGCCTGGTGGGCTGCCGTCTGTGGGGTTGCACAGAGTTGGACACGACTGAAGCAACTTAGCAGCAGCAGCAGCAGCAGTGGCAGGATTAAAACTACAAGAGAGGAAGCAGGTGAGCTTCTGTAAGCAGCCATCATTTCTTGCCTGGACCACTGCCATAGCTTCCACCCTGCTCTGCCACTTCCAATCTTGTCTCTCCCTAAACTCTCCCCTACAGTGCAGCCAGAGATACCTTCTAAAATGCAAATAAGATCATGTGTCACATCTCTACTCTCAAACCTTTGAGGTTCCCTCCAGGCTCTGAGGCAGACCCCTGAGACTTTGCAATATACCAGAAAGCTTTTGCTTAATATATCACTAGCCACCAATACATGGTGAAATGAAACATTTTTTAGGTTAAAAAAAAAAAAAAAAAGACAACTTATTGTTTAATAGAAATGGTGGACATCAAAAAGAAAAAATGCATCAGACAGCCTGAATATCCAAAGAGGAGTCTACAGACTATTTGGGAACTTGGTAGAAATGCTGGGACTTAGGCTCAGCCCAGTTCCTCTGAATCAGAATTTGCCTTTTGATTTGTGTCAATAGGAGAGCTTGAGAGACACTGTATTAGAGATAATCCAAGTCATTGTGCAGGTCCTTTGGAGTTGGGATCAAGGCACAGGCTTTAGATTCAGGCCTGGTTTTGAATCTAAACTGTGTTGTGACCTTAAGCAGGTTCCTTAGCATCTGAGCCTCAGTTTTTTCATCTGCACAATGGGAGATTAAAACAAACTAGTACCTTGCTCATAAATAAATTGAGAGGCTTAAATGACATATTAGAGACAGCCTTTGTCACTGTATTGGCATACAGTCCTTAATATAAGTTAGATTAATATATTGGGAAACTAATAAGCTCATGGAGGTCCTCCAGCATTTGGTATCATGGTCTAAAGGTTAGAACAAGGTAGGGATGAGACAAGGTAGGAAAAAGGGGTAAGGCTTATGAACTCATTCTCTAAGGAGTTACTGAGTACCTATGATGGGCCAGCCCTCTGGAAGGAACCAGGGTTACTGTGGCGGGCAGGGCACTGTCCTTGCCCTCATGAAGCACACAGCCTGTTAGGTCACAGACATCATCGGCAGGGGGCATGAGTGCCACTGAAAATAGACTTGGCCACGTTCTGTCCTTGTTTGGCACAGATGTCGCTGCAGCAGGGCTCTGATTCCAGCTGATCCTTCTCGCTGGCTCTTAATTCTCCCAAGGATTTCTCCTTGGGGAATTAAAAAAGAGTCCCATTTCCCCCCTCTACCTCAAGGTATTATTTTGTCCATTTGGAAAGGGAAAAATACCCATCAGCTGTTTTAGGTGGAAAATATCTTTTCTTATTCCTATGTGAAATCATATATTTTTTTCCAGGACTTTCTGGGTCACTGAAACCTCAGCATGCGTCTGTTTATCTAGGACTCTTGGGTGACCCCTTCATTTGCCGAGCAAGCTCTCCTGTGTATACAGGGCTTGGCAGCCTCCAGGATGGTTTTTCTAATCAAGATATCTCTCTTTCCTAGCTTGGCAGAGCTGGAAGTCCTGCCTGGGGAAGGCTTGAAGAGAAGCAGGGAATGAGGCAAATGCAAGCATGATCTCACTGTCAAATCTCCCCTATCCCCGGCTCTTCTGTAAATTTCCCATGAGTTTGTGAAAGTTCTATGAGTTTTGATACACTAAAACATAATATCAGCATGAGGAAGATAAAAAGAAATTGCTGGCTGGCTTCTATAATTTTGATAAACTTTCCTATTCATATAGGAAATCTTTGTTGGAATTTTCTAGCGAGTATTTTCAGGAGAATAGAGACTTGACAGTTGGAAACGCTGTCTTGGGTGCCCTGTGTCCCTGATCATGGTGAGAAAGAGCTTTGTGAGAGAGCCTAGAGGAAATACAACCATTTGTCTGAGAGAAGGGCTACTCCAGGTCAGAGGAATGGAATTCCATTTTGTTTTTTTAAATTAATTAATTTATTTTAATTGAAGGCTAATTACTTTACAACACTGTGGTGGTTTTTGCCATACATTGACATGATTTAGCCATGCGTGTACATGTGTCCCACCATCCTGAACTCCCCTCCCACCTCCCTCCCCAGGATTTCCATTTTAAATGAAGCCATCTCCCTCTCTAAGGATATTCCCAATTTATTTGATTTTTTCTTGGCTTTATTTATTTATTTCATTTTTAACATTGAAATATAAATGATTTATAATATTGTATCAGTTTCAGGTAGATGGTAAGGTGATTCAGTTATATATACATTACTATATAATATATATATTATTCATCTATATATATATTATTTAGTTATATATTCACACGTATATATATTTTTTCAGATTTCTCTACCAGACTTCCCTGGTGGCTCAGATGGTAAAGAATCAGCCTGCAATGCAGGAGGCCCTGGTTCAATCCCTGGGTCAGGAAGATCTTCTGGAGAAGGGAATGGCTATCCACTCCAGTATTCCTACTTGGAGAATCTCAGGGACAGAGGAGCCTGGTGGCTCCCAGTGCATGGGGTTGCAAAGAGTCGGACACAACTAAGCGACTAACACAGACAAAGATAGGTTATTACAAAATAGTGAGTAGAGTTACCTGTGCTGTAAGTAGGTTCTTGTTGGTTATCTATTTTATATATGCTTATTTGGGGCTTCCCAGGAAGCTCAGTAGTAAAGAATCTGCTTGGCAATGCAAGAGACATGGGTTTGATCCTGGGTAAGGAAGATCCCCTGGAGGAGGAAATGGCAACCCATTCCAGTGGTCTTGCCTGGAAAATCACATCGACAGGAGTCTGGCAGGCTACAGTCCATGGGGTCACAAAGAGTTAGAGCGACTGAGCACAGATGGGTATGGGGTATGCTTATGTTAATCCCAAACTCCTAATTTAATCCTCCTTCCACATTTCCTCTTTGGTAACCATTGTTTTTTTATATAAGTTCATTCATATCAGTTTTTTTTTTTAAGATTCTAGATATAAGTGATATCATATGATATTTGTCTTTCTCTTTATGACTTACTTCACTTACTGTGGTGATCATCTCTAGGTCCATCCATATTGCTGCAAATGGTATGACGTCATTTTTTTTATGGCTCAGTAAAATTCCATTATATAAATATACCACATTTTCTTTATCCATTGATCTGTGAATAGACATTTGTGTTACTTCCATGTCTTGGCTGTTGTAAATAGTGCTGCATGGAACATTAGAGTGAACCGTGAACTTCCAGATGTTCAAGCTGGTTTTAGAAAAGGCAGAGGAACCAGAGATCAAATTGCCAACATCCTCTGGATCATGGAAAAAGCAAGTGAGTTCCAGAAAAACGTCTATTTCTGCTTTATTGACTATGCCAAAGCCTTTGACTGTGTGGATCACAATAAACTGTGGAAAATTCTGAAAGAGATGAGAATACCAGACCACCTTACCTGCCTCTTGAGAAACCTGTATGCAGGTCAGGAAGCAACAGTTCAAACTGGACATGGGACAACAGACTAGTTCCAAATAGGAAAAGGAGTACGTCAAGGCTGTATATTGTCACCCTGCTTATTTAACTTCTATGCAGAGTACATCATGAGAAATGCTGGGCTGGAAGAAGCACAAGCTGGAATCAAGATTGCTGGGAGAAATACCAATAACCTCAGATATGCAGATGACACCACGCTTATGGCAGAAAGTGAAGGGGAACTAAAAAGCCTCTTGATGAAAGTGAAAGAGGAGACTGAAAAAGTTGGCTTAAAGCTCAACATTCAGAAAACGAAGATCATGGCATCTGGTCCCATCACTTCACGGCATATAGATGGGGAAACAGTGTCGGACTTTATTTGGGGGGCTGCAAAATCACTGCAGATGGTGACTGCAGCCATGAAATTAAAAGACGGTTACTTCTTAGAAGGAAAGTTATGACCAACCTAGACAACATATTCAAAAGCAGAGATATTACTTTGCCAACAAAAGTCCGTCTAGTCAAGGCTATGGTTTTTCCAGTGGTCATGTATGGATGTGAGAGTTGGAATACAAAGAAAGCTGAGCACCGAAGAGTTGATGCTTTTGAACTGTGGTGTTGCAGAAGACTCTTGTGAGTCCCTTGGACTGCAAGGAGATCCAACCAGTCCATTCTAAAGGAGATCAGTCCTGGGTGTTCATTGGAAGGACTGATGCTGAGGCTGAAACTCCAATACTTTGGCCACCTCATGCGAAGAGTTGACTCATTGGAAAAGACTCTGATGCTGGGAGGGCTTGGGAGCAGGAGGAGAAGGGGACAACAGAGGATGAGATGGTTGGATGGCATCACCAACTCGATGGACGTGAGTTTGAGTGAACTCCGGGAGTTGGTGATGGACAGGGAGGCCTGGCGTGCTGTGATTCATGGGGTCGCAAGGAGTCGGACATGACTGAGCGACTGAACTGAACTGAAAAGGGAAGAGAAGAAAATAAAAAGTCTGGACAGATGCTGATTAGGGCACTCATATACTTTGAGCTTTCTCTTGCAATGAACTAAGCAATCACTGCCTCCCCATTTCCAGGAGGCTACCACATCTCAGGGCTCAGGTCATAGAGAATATCATACTAAGTGAAGTAAGTCAGACAGCAAGACAAAGATTATATATCATTTACATGTGGAATATAAAAAAAAGTACCAAAAATTTATATACAGAACAGAAACGGAGTCAAAGACATAGAAAACAAATGTATGGTTACCAAAGAGGAAAGGGACAGGGGCAGGAGGGATAGATTAGGAGTATGAGGTTAACAGATACAAACTCCTATACATAAAATAGATAAGCAACAGGGATTTACTATACAGCACTATATTCAACATCTTATAATAACCTATAATGGAAAATAATCTGAAATATATATATAATATATAAACATAACTGAATTTGCTGTACACCTAAAACTAGCACAATATTGAAAATCAACTATACTTCAATAAAAGTTCAGTTCAGTTCAGTCACTCAGTCGTGTCCGACTCTTTGCAACCCCATGAATTGCAGCACGCCAGTCCTCCTGGTACATCACCAATTCCTGGAGTTCATCCAAACTCATATCTATCAAGTGGATTCTGCCATCCATCCATCTCATCCTCTGTTGTCCCCTTCTCCTCCTGTCCCCAAGCCCTCCCAGCATCAGAGTGTTTTCCAATGAATCAACTCTTCGCATGAGGTGGCCAAAGTACTGGAGTTTCAGCTTTAGCATCACTCCTTCCAATGAACACCCAGGACTGATCTCCTTCAGAATGGACTGGTTGGACCTCCTTGCAGTCCAAGGGACTCTCAAGAGTCTTCTCCAACACCACAGTTCAAAAGCATCAATTCTTCGGTGCACAGATTTGTTTATAGTCCAACTCTCACATCCGTACATGACCACTGGAAAAACCATAACCTTGACTAGATGGACCTTTGTTGACAAAGTAATGTCTCTGCTTTTGAATATGCTATCTAGGTTGGTCATAACTTTCCTTCCAAGGAGTAAGTGTCTTTTAATTTCATGGCTGCAATCACCATCTGCAGTGATTTTGTAGCCCCCCAAAATAAAGTCTGACACTGTATCCACTGTTTCCCCATCTAATTCCCATGAAGTGATGGGACCGGATGCCATGATCTTCGTTTTCTGAATGTTGAGCTTTAAGCCAACTTTTTCAGTCTCCTCTTTCACTTTCATCAAGAGGCTTTTGAGTTCCTCTTCACTTTCTGCCATAAGGCTGGTGTCATCTGCATATCTGAGGTTATTGATATTTTTCCCAGCAATCTTGATTTCAGCTTGTGCTTCTTCCAGCCCAGCGTTTCTCATGATGTACTCTGCATAGAAGTTAAATAAGCAGGGTGACAATATACAGCCTTGACGTACTCCTTTTCCTATTTGGAACCAGTCTGTTGTTTCATGTCCAGTTCTAACTGTTGCTTCCTGACTTGCATACAGGTTTCTCAAGAGGCAGGTCAGGTGGTCTTGTATTCCCATCTCTTTCAGAATTTTCCAGTTTATTGTGATCCACACAGTTAAAGGCTTTGGCATTGGCGATAAAGCAGAAATAGATGATTTTCTGGAACCCTCTTGCTTTTTCCATGATCCAGCGGATGTTGGCAATTTGATCTCTGGTTCCTCTGCCTTTTCTAAAACCTGTTTGAACATCTGGAAGTTCACAGTTCACATATTGCTGAAGCCTGGCTTGGAGAATTTTGAGCATTACTTAACTAGCCTGTGAGATGAATGCAATTGTGTGGTAGTTCGAGCATTCTTTGGCATTGCCTTTCTTTGGGACTGGAATGAAAACTGACTTCTTCCAGTCCTGTGGCCACTGCTGAGTTTTCCAAATTTGCTGGCATATTGAGTGCAGCACTTTCACAGCATCGTCTTTCAGGATTTGAAATAGCTCAACTGGAATGCCATCACCTCCATTAGCTAGGTCCTAGTGATGCTTCCTAAGGCCTACTTGACTTCACATTCCAGGATGTCTGGCTCTAGGTGAGTGATCACATCATCATGATTATCTGGGTCCTGAAGATCTTTTTTGTACAGTTCTTCTGTGTATTCTTACCACCTCTTCTTAATATCTTCTGCTTCTGTTAGGTCCCCCATTTCTGTCCTTACCCTTGGTATCTCTAATTTTCTTGAAGAGATCTCTAGTCTTTCCCATTCTGTTGTTTTCCTGTATTTCTTTGCATTGATCAGTGAGGAAGGCTTTCTTATCTCTCCTTGCTATTCTTTGGAACTCTGCATTCAAATGGGTATATCTTTCATTTTCTCCTTTGCTTTTCACTCCCCTTTTTTTCACAGCTATTTGTAAGGCCTCCTCAGACAGCCATTTTGCTTTTTTGCATTTCTTTTTCTTGGGGATGCTCTTGATTCCAGTCTCCTGTACAATGTCACAAACCTCCATCCATAGTTCATCAGGTACTCTGTCTATCAGATATAGTCCCTTAAATCTATTTCTCACTTCCACTGTATAGTCATAAGGGATTTTATTAGGTCATACCTGAATGGTCTAGTGGTTTTGTCCATTTTATTCAATTTCAGTCTGAATTTGGCAATAAGGAGTTCATGATCCGATCCACAGTCAGCTCCTGGTCTTGTTTTTGCTGTTTTGTTTCTTCCCTTTTAATTTGTTAAAAATGTCCTTGGGTCTCTGATTTGTGTTTTGTTTATAAATGCTAAAGATATACAGTTCTCATTTGTATGAATTTAGCTGCAAGATTTGAGAACAAATGCTTAATCTTTTAAGCCTTGGTTTCTCTATCCATAAAATGATCAGTTTGAATGAGATTATTTCTAAAGTTTCTTATAACCAAAAGTCTGATTCCCAAGGATGCTACTTTACTAGATGACTACTTATACCAGGTTCAGATCAGATCAGATCAGTTGCTCAGTCGTGTCTGACTCTTTTTGACCCCATGAATCGCAGCACTCCAGGCCTCCCTGTCCATCACCAACTCCGGGAGTTCATATACCAGGTTGGCAGTTAGTAATTAGCTGGCAGCTAAAATAGAGCATAAAGTTGAAATTATCTTGGTTGAGATCTGAAAAATGCCTGTTACCTTCAAAAACAATGTGAGCCGTGTTACACTTTTGTCTTAGATGCATGTGTGTGTGTAATGGTAGACACTACTGAAAAGTCTCGCATGGAGTGGAGGATGATTGTGCAACAATATAGGTAGGAGGGCAGAATACTTAGCCATCATTCCTCTGGGTACTTCTGATGCCCAAGGGCAGCTATCACTAATCAGTCTTATCATTCATTTCCACACAGGGCTCCAGAGAGCCAGTAACAAATTTGTGATGGAACCTATTTGTCTTCCTTAGCACAAAAGACACCCACAACACTGGTACTATCAGCAATGTTCTCTAATCTTTGAGATCCTGGAGATTTTTCTTATTTGAATATAATTCATTTAACACATTTTTTTAAGCTCCTGCTAGATTCCAAGCACAGTTCTTGCTAATGGTGATAAGCAATAAATGTTTGTGTGTGTTCAGTCATGTATACAGCTCCTTGAGACCCCATGGATTGTAACCCTCCAGGCTCCTCTGTCCATGGGATTTTCCAGGCAAGAATACTGGAATGGGTTGCCATTTCCTACTCCAAGGGATCTTTCTGACCCAGGGATCGAATCTGCATTGGCAGGTGGACTCTTTACTACTACGCCACCTGGGAAGCCCATGAATAAAGCAGACAAAATTCCCTGCTCTCATGGAACTTTCATCCTAGTGGGAACAGGAGGACAGACAATAAACAAATAAAGATGTAAATATACAGTGTGTTAGTTATTGGTAAGTGCTCCAAAGAAGCCAAAACAGAAAAAGGGTAAATGGAGTGGATGTGTATGAGCTTGGAATTGGACTGCCATTTAAAATAAGATTTTCATGAAAGACTTTATTGAAGTGACATTTGAGGCAAGACCTAAGAAAGGCGAGAGAGATCAGGTGAGTATGGGGGAGCTGTCATCTAAGGCCATGTCATGGTGTGCAGAGGAGCCAAACTCATTTTCACATGAAAATATTCACTGATGAATTGCCCCTTTGTAAAATTAGCCCGACTGAAACATTCTTCTCTGCTTAACAATTGTTTCCCCGTCCATCACATCAATATTTTTGGCAAGTCTGCTGATAAGTGATAGGTATTAACAGACATCGAATAATACAAGCTAAAGTAGTTAATCAGTTGTAAAGTAAAATGACCAGTGATAGTAAAGGTAATGAATCTGCTGAAAGTTATGTTGGAAAAGTGCTTGGATTATAACCAAACAAGGATCTGAGTTTTTAGAATTAACAATTGAAAAAGAGAGAATCACTGAGGATTAAACATAATAGACTTTTTCAAAGAAAATGTTTAATCAAAGGACTATGAGAAACTCTTGGGAATTTTTTAAAATTCTTAAACATTTCTGAAAACATAAACCAGTTAATGATTATCTGTGAACATCAAACCTAAAAAAAGGTTGCATCTTGCTTTGCGCTTTTTTTTTTTAAGTGTGCCCTCAGCCCTCCATACTTGATTTATTCTTTGTTGCTTCTGAGAATTAGCATGGAGTTACAATTCACTAAATATAAGTTAGAAATAACTTCTTTTTAAAGATTTTGATTTTATTTTTAAACTAAGGTCCCAATGGTATCTCTTCCACTGTTTAGTAGAATGTTTTAGAACTTGTTTTAAGTGGATTTGCTTTAAACTGGCTGATTTACATTATCAGTAAAATTCCCCTGAAGGAGGTGAGGTGAGTTTGGAGAGGTGCAGAAACCCACTCAAGGTCACATGACTAGAAGGTGGCAGAGACTAGGAAATGCTTTTTCTGTGTTTCCCAAAGGAGATCAGAGTCAGGTTGAAGCAAAACTCTAGCAGATTCATGGCTTGAATCCACATGGGAAATCACAGCTTGCAGACAGTTAATCAGAAAACCAGCACAGTGACTCTGTTTGAAAGGTAGCTTTTTGTTCTTTTAATAAGAGGACGTTATTCTGATTTAAGACACATTCCTCATAGCTCATGGCAGTCTTCAAGGAAGCAATGCTCTCTTATGAGACCTGCGGAAGAGGGTAAAATGTGCTTATTTACCTGCTGAATGTTGCAGTGATGCTCTGAATGCCTTCTCCCCTCAGTGTAGAGCACAAGAACTCTAATTTGGATTAAGATGCAGAGTATATACTGCGTTAAATAATGGACCAGCAATTTTAGGAGTCATCTTTTTCCCTTTACTCTTGGGACTCTTAAAGAAGAAATAGATGCTCTCTGGAGTTTCTAGTCTTTTGCTTTAGAAATGTCTTACATTTCCTCATTTGACCCATACCTTGAGATCTGTGTTGTTTTGAGGAGTACTCGGGGATTTTTGAATTTGCATTTGGCTTAAATGCACAATAAGGAGATAATTTACTTGTGATTCACTTCTAAATGTTGACTGATAGATAGATAGGATTTAGTTTCCCTGAATACCTGAACACTTCTGAAACTAACTTCAGGAATCATCTCTTTTCCTTTTTTTGTTTTATACTGAGGTTGTACAGAAAGGAAAAGCAATGTGCCTGGGTCACCCAGCAAGGCAGTGACAGGTCTCACATTGGAATCAATATTTTCTGAATTATGGTTGGGTGCTGTAGTTCACCTCAGTATGTCATTCGTCTATGAATTTATGCATGAGTAGCCAGAATATCCTATATTTAAGATATCTGCTAGACTTATCTTTCAGAGAAGGCAATGGCACCCCACTCCAGTACTCTTGCCTGGAGAATCCCAGGGACGGGGGAGCCTGGTAGGCTGCCGTGTATGGGGTTGCACAGAGTCAGACATGACTGAAGCAACTTAGCAGCAGTAGCAGCAGAATTATCTTTTTCTTTACTATGTCCCAGTACAAAGAAGAACATACCATATTCTGCAGTTATACCCATAAAATTGAGCAGTGTAGTTATGGTATGTCACTGAGAGCTATACTGAAATATCTGCCCTCCCACTTCCCAACAAAGTTGGGTGACTTTGAATAAATGTTTAAAGTTCTTTTTGTCTCCATTTCCTCATTTTCTAAATAAAGAGGATAATTCTTCCTTCTCAGGTGTATTTTGAGGATTTGAGACAATTAATATAAGACATTTAAGTGTTTGAAATCACATGTAGGCTTCCTGGGTGGCTCGGTGGTAAAAAATTCACCTGCCAATGCAGGAGATGCAGGTTCCATCCCTGGGTCAGGAAGATCCCCTGCAGAAGGAAATGGCAACCCACTCCAGTATTCTTGCCTGGGAAATCCCATGGACAGAGGAACCTGGTAGGCTACAGTCCATTGAGTCTCGAAGAGTCGGACACAACTTAGCGACTAAACAACAACAAATAATCAAGCATAGATGGAGCCCGATAATAGTAGCTGTCATGTGGTCATCATCACCATGAGCTACTGCAGTCTCAGCATCCTCACCATCAGTGTCATTAGCATCTTCATCAGCATTTTTGTTAGTGCTACTGGCAAGATGCAATCAAACCTCTGAATTGTCCAATGAGCACGTCCAGTCCAACCTTGGTCTGATGACTTAATATTCTCCAGCACCCATGACTTAATATTCTCTTACATCCATGCCGCGTGGCTGGCTAATCTTGGCTTGAATACCTCCAATGCCAGGGAACTCATTTCTTCCCAGGATAGCCTGTTCTATTTTCTAGAAAGGATTTTAAATACAACTAAACTAGGCTTTACAAGTCTCTAATATTTAAAATAAATGGCCAGTCCTGGCTTCATTACTCACATCTGAAATGATTTATATACCACTTATGTAAGGGATTTGCTTTCACTGTTTTCTCATAAATATTATAGATCAATTAAGTCCTTGTTTTTCCCTTGTCTAAGCATGAAGATTTCAGAACAAAACTTGGAAACTGGCTGACAGGAGGAGGCAGCAACACGCCCCATCAGTCTTCATTTCCAGCTTGGGCTTTGTCACCGATTGTAACGCTGGGATCAGGAGTCCCCACTGTTCTTCGAGGCTACTCCTCCTCTCAGCCAGTCACTCCTCTTATTTCATTTGGCTGACTGTGGTATTGTGATACCCAACATGGGCCAGATACTGCTTTTGATCCTAAGGATGTGAAGATAAAGGATGTGAAGATAGATAGACAAGTTATATGATCTCAGAGAATTTACAATCTTATTGGAAAAGACCCTGATGCTGGAAAATTGAGGGCAGGAGGAGAAGGGGGTGGCAGAGGATGAGATGTTTGGATGGCATCATCAACTCAATGGACATGAGTTTGAGCAAACTCTGAGAGATAGTGAAGGACAGGGAAGCCTGATGTGCTGTAATGCATGGCGTCCCAGAGTCAGACATGACTTAGCAACTGAACAACCACGATAGGGGAATCACGGCAAATAAGTGAAGAAAGATGATAATTTCAGTGAGCATAAGCGCTAAAGAAAATTAAAACCAGGCAATATGACAGAATGTTGGATGGCGTGTGGGGAGACATTTTAAACTGAGCAGTCAGGGAAGAAAGTGACAGTTTAGTGGAGGTCTTCCTGATAAAGAGGAGACAGCCGTCTGAAGATCTAGAATTGCGTTGTTCCAGGCAGAGGGAGCATCCTGCAGGAATGAGCTTGGTCAGCTTGATGAGCAGAGTGCTTGACTAGAGGGAGCTTTCAGGGCACGAGGCTGATCAGATAAGCAGGCCCAAAGGCAATTCTGTTCTGATGGCCTTGGGAATCCATCAGAGGGCTTTGAGTAGTGGAGTGAGATTGTATGGTTCATGTGTTTAAAAGGTCACTTAGACTGTAGATAGATTGTACAGGAGCAGAGTGGAAGTGGGTGGTCAGTGAGACTGTTGGTGGTTGTCCAGGTTAGAGACAATGGTGGCTTGGACTGGGTTCTTAGCAATGGAGATGGAGAGAAGTGGACAGACCCAGGGAACACTCTGGAGGTGGAGCTGAGGGGACTTGCAGGAAACGAGGCCAAGTAAGAAGTCAATGAGGCCTCTACGTGTGAGGTTTGAGCAACTGGATGCCTAGTAATACCATTTACTGAGCTGGGGAAGACTTGGGATAAAAACATTTGGAGGTGAAAATTACGAGTTCTGTTAGGGGCATACGAATTGCATTGAGATGGATATTGAATATCTCAGAGAAGAGAGGGTACTGTAGCTTAGCATACAAGTCAGAGGTGGAAGTACCAACTCTGGGAGTTGTCAGCCTAGGATGGTATTAAAAGATGCAGGACTGGAGAGAGTATTCTCAGTGTGCCGTGGCAAAAATCCACTCAAAATTGTTAGCTGACAGCAGCCACTGGATTAGGAAGTGTGTGCCATTCAGATTTTTCTTACTTTTCTTCCTCTGATTGAGGAAACATACCTAAAGGGCCATGAAGATACAAGACATTGGTTGGAATCAGTTAGAGAGATGATGTCTTCCTTCACCTCAGTGGATATACAATCTATCCACTTGATTGATAGTTGAAAGAGAGATGTACAAGTCATTAATTACAGAACATAGAAGGTTAACCTGGAGAGAAAGTGCAGGTGTCAGCAAGTCCTAGACTAAAGCACAGGGAGGAGCAGTTTGGTGGGCATATTAGGGAGGACTTCACAGGGAAGATGCTCTCTGTAGGGAAACCTGTATGATGAAAGACATTTTAGAGGTTTAAAAAGGGAGGCAGTAAAAGCATTCCAGGCAGAGGGAGACCTTACAAAGAATGGATTGGGATGAGGCAGAGAGAGACACACAGTAGGGACCACATAGTAGGAACTCAAAGCAGATTTTTGGAATGAAGGAACCATACTCTACTGATCCTGTATCTGGGCTGGCCATTTCTCCTGTGCCCAAAGCCAGCCCTTATAATGGATTTGTCCCTGTGTTCTGAGATGTAGATCTTGCATAGCTCAGGGAAAGAAGCAGGAGCCTCTCACCTTGTGCTGAGAATCGAAGGGCAGGGAAGAAACAAACTCCTCCCATGAGGCCAATAATGATGACACTCAAGATTGTGGATGGCGAGCTTGTTCCAAAGGTACCGTTGGGCATGCAGGCTGCCTCGCAGTAAATCACGCTGCACCAGGCCTCGCAGCACATTACTGGCTGGCTTGGTGTGTTCTCTGGGGGAACAAGGACAACAGATCCAGGAAGTGAAAAGCAGGTCTGCAGAGAACACCAGAGCCAGACAGGCACCCTGTGCCCCTCATTCTGGAGTTGGAGAAACTGAAGGTCTGAGAGAGCCATCACCTACCTAGCTGCCACGACAAATTAGTGCCTCTGCCCTTTTGCTCCCTTTCTTTGAGGTTGGAAGTGTTTAGCTGCTCCGCGTGTACCTGTTTCTGGCTCCAGGGGAGTTGCTGTCATCTGCTGTCACGGTGCCCTGTTCCCCAGCACGGCCCTCCTCTTGCCTTGTGCTCAGAAGGCTGGGTTGAATGCTGGATAGAAGCTTACTATGTGCCCCTCCCTGAAGAATCATGGCATCTGTATGATTCAGATAATCAGTCCAGAGAACGGTGACACTTTGGGTGTGGACATTGTTGGGCTGTCCTTGAAGTCTCCATCATTGGGCGGGTCTTCATCAAGCCAGTTTTGACTGGAGGCAGTTATAGCTGTCTTTGGAACTTGAAAGACTGTTTTATGCTTCCCCAGAAGCCAAAGCATCATTTTCCTCCCTCCAAGCTGTCTGAATTGCCTCCCAAATGACTTGGGGACAGACGGTTGGCTTATGCTCCTGTTCTGGGCCTCCCTGGATCCTTCTTGTGTGGTGTCTGGGGTGGTTGTTCATTTTGGAAATTGAAAAGGAAGATGCTATTAGACCACAGGGAAGCTGGGGGTAGGAGGCCTCAGGAGAAATGAAAGGGGTGTGGGGTGAGGACCACAGAGAAAACAGTGGTGGGAAGCTGGATAATTCAAGTTGAGGCACTTAGGCTGATGTATGACTCTTGTAAATCCATAAGCAGCTTATAGATGCCTGGCAGACTAGTTTCTTCAGTGTAAATGCCTTTTTTTTTTTTTTTTCCTTTTGATGAGCCTGGAATAGCAATCCTGCAGTATATGACAGCAGGCCCTTTGTTTACAGGCAAGTAAGGTACTGAAGATGAGAAAAAAGGAGGAAAGCGTTGTTATTTCTGGGCAATCCTAGCTCCCTGATAGCTAGGATCCAACCAGTCCCACTTACTGACCTCATCTCACCACCACATTACATGGCGCATAGTAGGTGCTCAGAAAGAATTTGTTGAATGAACAGATGATTTGTTAGAAGAGAATTCGTCTCTAAAAACACCCTACTTTCAGCTTTTTCCCCCCAGAATTTTCTAGCATCAGAAACTTCAGCATATTATTATGTTCACAAGAAAGAACTCAGTAATCGTTTATATTCACACAGTATTTAACAAGGTATTTCATGTTCACTGCCCTGACTGTGCTCCCCACTGGACTGATGGCTTCTTAAGATCAGGTGTCTTGTCCATCTCCTCTTGTGATTGTAACCCTGATCCTGTTGGCCCGAGGCTCGTGATTGACATTCATTCAGAACCCAATCAGCTGCCAGTACTACACCAGGCACTGGGTTACTGGTGGTGAGCCAGAGGGACAATAGGTATACATGGCAACCTACCAAACACAGTGTGACCAGTGCTGGGACGGAAGAGAGTACTTCTGAGATAGAGAGTGACTGCTCTAACTTAGCTTGTGATGGGGTCAGAGGCCTCTAGGATCTCTGAAGTCTCACTTACCTGAAATTTTTATCCCATACCATCTTCCCACTTTCTGAGGTTGTCCCCACTACCCGAAGTGACAAGGTACACCTGAGAGATGTTAAGACATTCAATGAACGTCCCAGACTGGCTCCCTGGGTGATTGATTCTTTCCCTCCCTCCATCCTTTCTTTCTTTCATTCCTTTGATTCATTCATTTATTCAATCAACTAACATCTATTCAGCACCTACAACTTTCCACTCGCTGTGCTGGTGCTGCAAATATACCAATGAGCAAAACTGGCATAGTCCCCACCTTTGAGAAGCTTATGGTCTCCTAGGTGGAGGCTCATTAATCAAATAATCCCAGAATGTCTAATTATGAACACCAGAAAGTGCTGTGAAAGCAGATTCCATGCTTCAGTGAGTGTGTTTAACATGGAGGCTTGAGCTGGTATAGTGGTTCCAGAAGGGTCTCCCCATGGAGGTGATGTAGACAAGGACATGAAGGAAAGCTGTACATCACAAGGCACCATCAGAGGAGGGTGGACAGCCCTGAAGTGACTTATAGATAGGTCCTAACATCACAGTTGGGGAATCAGTGACCTTCATGTTAATTCTGCAAAGTGGGCAAGGGTGACTCTATTGTAGAGATGTATTTTTACAGATGAGAAAGAACTTGAGGCTTGAGAAAGGTGAGTGAGTCACTCAGACCCCTTGAAGCAGGACAGAACTGGGGCTTGTGCCTCAATTCGTAGCCTGGAAGTCTCTCTAGAACTTTCCATGCCCTCCCGTGCCATAGTCTTCTGGCTATAGTTAAAGTATCTGATGACTGCCCGGCTGGCTAATTGTCACCAGGCCAGCTTCAGGCACATATACTAAGTCACGGTTGGGAATGTCACTTCCAGGTCCCATTACTTTTTTCTCCCAATGAAGAAAGATGAATAGTGATAGTCATGTAAGCCTCAAAGCTGGGGATCTAGCCCTGCCTGTTCATTTTTCAAGTCTGCATCTAGTTGCTAATATACTGTATCATGTCCAAGGTCAAACTAACAATGGCATTTGGACACTCTGGGCTTCTTAACAGAACACTTGTTTTTACCTCTTCTTCTGCCTAAAACACTTGGGTAAAAAAATGGATGCCTGCTTAATATGCCTGATCCATTCCCATAAAGTTATAATAACTATCTTGGGCAGGAGAAAGCCCAGATTAAACACAAGTGTCTTATCTAGTTCCTTCTCTCCCTTTCTCTCATTCTCCCTTTCAGCTTTGTAAAAAGCATCGTTATCTCCTGAAAGCTAATACATCACTGGGGATAACCTGTATTTTCATAATAATACCCCCTGATTGTGTGGAATTTTAGCTTTCCCCTAAAAATCCCTTATATGGGTTTTTATGAGGATGTTTGTTCAGACTGGGAAATGCAGTAGGTGTGAGGGCTTTGAAGTCAGGCCCCCCTACTGGCAACTCAGCAGCTCTGTGATTGCAGGTAAGGTACTTAGCCACTCTGAGCGTCATCCCTCTCTTCTGTGAAGCTGAAATGAATGTTGGGAAAGAATGGGATGGGTCCAAGGAAGAAACCTGTGCAAAGCACAGAGTTGAGGCAGCCTGGAACATGATTGGTTCTCATTCAACTTCAGTTGTCATATCACGGTTGTCCTCTTTCATAGATGAAGACCTGTGGGGACCAGAGACCAAAGGGGACCTGCCTGGGGGACCACACAGCTAGTTAGATCCTGAGTCTGACCAAAGCCCATCCCTGCCAACCAGGTGCCCTGCATCCTGTATGTCCACTCAAACCCTTATTCTTCAGGCAAAAAACAAGTCTCAAATATCAATGGGAAAACAGCATTCATCCCATTGACTACTTGTGACCTGAATCCCTGGGCTCTCAGGAGGTTTCTGCCTCCCCCAGCCCCTCTCTTTTGCACCGGAAGTCCTCCATCTTGCCGCAGCATGCAGGGGTATCACTAGGGAGAACATGCTAGTCACGTTTCCACTTACTTCTTTCCTCTGGGGTAGCCCGTTTTCATGAAAATAGAGCAGGGAGGAGGAGGAGTATTGGTATGATCTTTATCATCGTTTATTGGAGCAAACTTGAATTGGTTTCTTTTGGAGGAAAACTTCCTCTGAAGACTGACAAGGCAGTAGAAGATAGTAGAGCCACTCAGGCAGCCCAAGGGAGCATGAGATAATAAGAATCCCTTACGCTCCTGCTGGCTTTAAAGCTCTCAGAGCATTTCATGCATACCACCTAATTTGGTCCTCTTGGTAGTCCTATAAGACAGGAAGAATAGGGAGTCCTATCCTTAGGTGGGTAAACTGAGCCATGGGGTATCAGGTATGTCATATAACAGCAAAGCTATTTCTGCAGTCATTTTTTCAGTAAGCCTTAGGCATGGAGAGATAATCCAGACATTGACCTGACGTGGAGGAACACCCATTAGCTGGGGAAATCAGCACAGGAACATGAATAAGAAATTGTATTATTTGGTTAGCACAGTGACATCCATAAGTCAGAGGACATTAAAGGAAAGAGAAGAAAACCCAGTTTAGCCTAAGGAGGAGTGGTAATCAGGGAAGGCTTCCAGGAGGAGGCGATGCCTGAGATTTAAGGCTGAAGAGGTGTAATCTAGGTGAAGGGGTTGGGAAGATAGCACAAGCAAAAGCATGGCCTGGAGAAATGGCCTGAGAATTTAAAAAAATGAGGAATGGAAAATCAAAGAAATCATCGAACTTGGATCTTAAAATGCCCTGAATGCCTTCCTAGGGACCTTGAGTTGGTCACTGGGGGTGGGGGTGGGGGTGGAGGCATTGGAGGGTTTTGGTAAGGGGATACATGCCTAGTTTCACCCAGATTAGAACTCAGATGTTTGATCTTCTGGTGCAACACTCTGGTATCCCAGTTTTACAGCCAGGGCCACATGTTCAGGCCTCATCACAAGCCTAAGCCTCCCTCAGCCTCCTAGAACCCACTAGCCCCTCATCAGAGAACCCACAATTGGCCAACGCAGGTGGCAAAGTCTCTCAGGCTCTGTATCCTTCCTCTGACATTGTGCCTTTCTTCTGCTTATTGGGCTGTTGTCTTCTCAGGACCAAACCTCATATGCTCTAGCCCCTTGCAGAGCCCTTCTGCATATCCAATTGTCTCCATCCATCCGGCTTTAAGTGCCAGCCTTCACCCACACCTCTCGCACCCTCCCCCTGCCCCATCCACCTCCTGCCTTGGAAATGGCCCTTGCTGGGTGAAGTTTTGCTTTCATACCACCGTTTTCTATAGCATCAGGGCCCCAGGACCTGGAACAAGGATTCTTGCATCTCAGCACCCTTGATTCCGTACTTATCTACTCTGTCGTTCATATATATACATATGCTCTCTCTGAAACCGCTACTTTTGAGATATCTTGTCTGGTCTGTTGTAAAGAATGTGAACTGCTCTGTTAGGTCCTAACAATTGCTAACCATGTGGCCTTATGAATTCTCTACAGGCCTCTTTCTTCATCTATAAATTAGGGATCACATTAATATCTACATCCAAGGGATGCTGTGAGATTTAAATGAGATAATGCATGTAAAGGACTTAATGTGGTAAACACTTGATAAATCTTTTTTTTCCCCCATTATCGTCATGCTGGGGCTTCCCAGGTGGCACTAGTGGTAAAGAACCCACCTGCTGATACAGGAGACATAAGAGACGTAGGTTCAATCCCTGGGTTGGGAAACTTGCCTGGAGGAGGACATGGAAACCCACTCCAGTATTCTTGCCTGGAGAATTCCATGGACAGAGGAGCCTGGCAGGCTACAGTCCGTGGGGTCGCAAAGAGTCGGACACGACTGAAGCAACTTAGCATGCATGTAGTGACTTTAGAGGCATCCGGTTCAGACAGTGGAGAAAATGGAGCAGCATCATTAGACTCTCTCTTTGTAGGAAGTGCAAACACTCAGCATGTAATTCATCCAAAGTGGCTTTTAGAGAGGCAGGAAGAAAGGTGAAAAAGCTTCAGTGACGGGGTTGGGAGGTTAGTTGTCAGATTGTCTGGGTTCTAGTTCACCTCTGCCACTAACTCCTCTGCGGACGGGGGTCTATAAAGCTCACTCTTTCTGTAGCTCTCATCTCTCTCACCCATAAACAGAGTGGGCTTCTGGTGGCTCAGATGGTAAAGAATCTGCCTGCAATGCAGGAGACTGACCTGGGTTCACTTCCTGGGTCAGGAAGATCCTGTAGAGAAGGAAATGGCAACCCACTCCAGCATTCTTGCCTGGAGAATTCCATGGACAGAGGAGCCTGGTGGGCTATACAGTCCATGGGGTCACAGAGTTGGACACAACTGAGTAACTAACACTTTCACTTTTAAACAGCTGAATACTGCCAGCTCTCCTAGTTTGTGATTCTACCACTGGAGTCTACATTAAGTCCATTCTCAGCCTCTGCCAAGTCTGGAGATACTCAGGGCTGGGACGTCTGACCACGTGGGATGTCTGGTCTGGGCCAGAGGCTGGACTTGGAACTGCAGTGTCCACCTGCCACTGCCTGGGTAAGGGACAGGATGGTGCTATTGCCCATCCAACAGACACCAGCCCTCCCATCCCCAAGCTGCAACTCGAGGCTGGTGCTGGGAGTCTAGTTCTGTGGTCCATTTTTGGTAGTTCTGGATACATTTTAAAGTTCCAGACCAATCTAGGACGCCACAAATTTAGCTGGAGTCAACCGTCTTGTTCTTTGCCTTAGCCCCTCTGAGGGCTTCTGTGCCTGATCAGCCAGCAACTGGTGGGGTCAGAAGATGGGCCAAGATAGGGTTCAGAAAGCTGATGGAAAAGAAGCAAGCAGAGGCTGAGAGGTGGGTTCTGAATAAATACTGGATGGATGGATGGATGGATGGATGGATGGCATGAGACTGCATAGGTGGATGAATGGGTGGTGGAATAAGTGAGGGAGAGGCACTGAGGGGGATTGGCACCAATGCCTGTCAGTGAGAGGATGCTGAATAAGTATTTGCCAAGTTGATGTTGAAGAAATTTGAGAGAGAAAAAAATGAGATGGAAGAATATAAAGAGAAAATAGAGCAGGGTGGAAAATGACTGAGAAAGAAATACAAAGAAAGAAAACAGTAGACAAGGAAAAAGTGACAATAGGAAGGAAGGATAAGAGGGAGAGAGGGAGGGAACCATGAGAGGTGGATGTGACAGACAACAGACTGAGACACAGGTGAAAGTGGGGAGTGTCCTGCCTATAGTTCTTCCATATCCTTTGCTAGAGCTGCCTGAAGTTCCAACACTGGAATTAGAAACTTTGTGTACATGTGGTGTGTGTGTGTGTGTGTGTGTGTGTGTGTGTGTGCATGTGATGTGTGTTAAGGCACTGACCTCTACTAAAATCCAGAATTTCCTGAACTAGTACAAAACCGGAAATTGTTATCAGGTCATTCCTTCTTAAAGCCAACCTGACAGCAGTGTTTGGATTCAGTTGCCTTGAAAAGATAAGTAAGTAAGCCCAGGCCAGGTCCATGGGCTGCATTTCCAGGGCAGTGATGGGAAAGGTAAACAGCAGAGAACCAGGTCCTGCAACAGGAAGTTCAGTTCATTCACTCAGTTGTATTCGACTCTTTGCGACCCCATGGACTGCAGCACGCCAGGCTTCCCTGCCCATCACCAACTCCAGGAGCCTACTCAAACTCATGTCCACCGAGTCAGTGATGCCATCCAACCATCTCATCCTCTGTCATCCTGTTCTTCTCCCGCCTTCAATCTTTCCCAGCATCAGGGTCTTTTCCAATGAGTCAGTTCTTTACATCAGGTGGACAAAGTATTGGAGTTTTAGCTTCAGCATCAGTCCTTCCAATGAATATTCAGGACTGATTTCTTTGAGGATTGACTGGTTGAATCTCCTTGCAGTCCAAGGGACTCTCAAGAGTCTTCCCCAACACCACAGTTCAAAAGCATCAATTCTTCAGCGCTCAGCCTTCTTTATAGTTCAACTCTCACATCCATACATGACTACTGGAAAAACCATAGTTTTGACTAGATGGACTTTTGTTGGCAAAGTAATGTCTCTGCTTTTTAATATGCTGTCTAAGTTGGTCATAGCTTTTCTTCCAGAAGAAAGCATCTTTTAATTTCATGGCTGCAGTCACCATCTGCAGTGATTTTGGAGCCCCCCAAAATAAAGTCTCTCACTGTTTCTGTTATTTCCCCATTTACTTTCCATGAAGTGATGGGACCAGATGCCATGATCTTAGTTTTCTGAATGTTGAGTTTTAAGTCCAAAAATTCTCTTATATGTGAGGTCCTTTGACTTCTATCTCATTTGACCTCTGACCATTCCTAAGGGGCATCCCAAGTTGGAGCAAGAAGTCCCTAGAGACTGTTTGGTCCAGGGGTCCCCATCACAGGGTACATATACCAGTGGTAGTAGCAAGGGAATTTTTTAATGGAATGCAGGTGAACATTTTTGTTTATTTGAATAATTACATATATGCTGAGATAGTTATCCTCAACTGATGTAAGTAATGCTGGTTTTTAACAGTGATAAGGTTTTCTTATTAAAATTTAAGCAAACAGAGTTGAGGTAAAGCCAGATTATTAAATAAGTTATGATGAAGCAAGCTGTCATGCCATGTTGAAGAGGCACCAAGATGGCATAGCCATAGTTGGGGAAATGCATTTCTCATTCAAACTCCTCCTTTCACATATAGGGCCACTGGGACCCAGAGAAGGGAAGTATCTGGCTTAGAACCAGGGGTGGAGTTGGACCAGAACCCCAGCCTCCCATCTCCTCAATGAGCTTTCTATTTGCCTGTAGTGCCCCCACAATCCTCCTCTGATCATCCTTCTTAAAGCCTCAAGCAATCCATCTGTTAATTACGGGTCTGCTTGACAAATTCTAAATCCCCTATTGCTTCCATTCATGGATGAAAATAATTTGTTTCACAATTACTTGTCATGGTAGCTATCTTGAAACCGTATGAGCATTAGACACAGTGTGATTGTTGTAGGTTGTCCTTGATTTATAGAATAAGTAAATATTGAGAAAAATGGTGTACAATTCAAATTTGTACAAATCAAATTCCATTGATTTACTTTATCTTGGAGGTGTTTGATTTTAATTTTTGAATTCTTTTCAGTTGGTAATTGCTTCAAGACATTTATTGATTGTAAAGAAAAGAACACTAGACTAAAAGGTTGGAAAACTGGGTACCAGGTCCAACCCTGCAATCTCATAAAATGTGATCTTGAGAAATCTTGAACCTCTTTGCATGTCAGCTTCCCCAAATGAAATTTAAAAAATGGCAGGGTTTGAGGGGAGGATCTCTGTAAGCCTTTCTTCTATCTCTAATCTCAGAGGCTTCCCTGATTGTATGTTCTTGATCCCAATTGACTTCCTCTCCTCTCTAGCCTTTTCAAAGTTGAGAACACATAAAAGTTAGACCACCAACAGGAACAATTTCAAATCATGTCCATGCTAGGATTAGAAAATGGGGGTAAAGAGACAGAAGGAAGGCAAGGGCTGGCATGAGGTGAAGATGCAGTGAACAGCTTTGTAATTGTCTGTCTAACTTCCCTTTGCAAAGAGTTACCCCTTGTCATCATCAAAATCGCTGCAGAAAGATTATATTATACTATGACCTCACCTTTAAGACATAAACTAATTGATTCAGGGGCTTGTAGGCACCTGCCCCAATTTGGGCTAATCAGAGTATCTCATGGAGAAGTTTATAGTCTTGAGAAAGAGAATCTAGACTCTTTGAGTGTCTTTACTGATGTAAATCTTGGGGGCTGCTAGTGGTAATTTTTGTCTTCAGCCATGAATGCCATGATACCTGAACGAAGGAGCAGAATAGAACTGAAGCAGGCACATGAGGAAAAAAAAAGAGAAAAGGAAAAGAATATGACTTCTGATAGCACTGAGACTTCAATTCCTTATTTCTGATGCTTAGCTGCATTTCATCCTTACCCTTATTGAGATATCCCACTATCCTTATAAATTATTCCCCAACACACTCTTTCTTATTGCCAAGGCTGGTGTAAGTTGGGCTCTGTCACTTGCCAGGAAGGAGATTTCTAATAACTGACAGGGACCCCATTCCAGACCCACCAAAGCAGAATCTCTGGTGCTGGGTTCCAGACAGATATATATATTTTAAATTTATTTATTTTTTAATGGAAGATAATTGCTTTACAGAATTTTGTTGTTGTCAAACCTCAACATGAATAAGCCATAGGTATACATATATCCCCTCGCTCTTGAACCTCCCTCCCATCTCCCTCCCCATCCTACCCATTTAGGTTGATACAGAGCCCCTGTTTGAGTTTCCTGAGCCATATAGCAAATTCCCATTGGCTATCTATTTTACATATGGTAATGTAAGTTTCCATGTTACTCTTTCCATACATCTCACCCTCTCCTCCCCTCTTCCCATGTCCATAAGTCTATTCTCTATGTTTGCTTCTCCACTGCTGCCCTGTAAATCAATTCTTCAGGACCATTTTTCTAGATTCCGTATATATGTGTTAGAATACAATTTCTCTTTCTGACTTACTTCATTCTGTATAATAGGCTCTAGGTTCACCCACCTCATTAGAACTGACTCAAATGTGTTCCTTTTTATGGCTGAGTAATATTCCATTGTGTATATGTACCACAATTTCTTTATCCATTCATCGGGACAAACACAGCCTCTTCAATAAATGGTGCTGAGAAACTGGACAGCTATATGTAAAAGAATGAAATTAGAACACTTCCTAACACCACACACAAAGATAAACTTAAAATGGATTAAAGAGCTAAATGTAAGATCAGAAACTAAAAAACTCTTGGAGGAAAACATAGAAAGACACTTCATGACATAAATCAAAGCAAGATCCTCTATGACCCACCTCCTAGAGTAATGGAAATAAAAATAAACAAGTGGGACCTGATTAAACTTAAAAGCTTTTGCACAGCAAAGGAAACTATAAGCAAGGTGAAAAGACAACCCTCAGAATGGGAGAAAATAATAGCAAATGAAACAACTGACAGAGGATTAATTTCCAGAATATACAAGCAGCTCACACAACTCAATACCAGAACAACAAACTACCCAATCAAAAAGAGGGAAAAGGCCTAAACAGACATTTCTCCAAAAAAGACATACAGATGGCTAACAAACACATGAGAAGATGCTCAACATCGCTCACTATTAGAGAAATGCAAATCAAAACTACAATGAGATATCACCCCACACCAGTCAGAATGGCCATCATCAAAAAGTCTACAAACAATAAATGCTGGAGAGGGTGTGGAGAAAAGGGAACGTTTTTGCACTGTTGGTGGGAATGTAAATAGATACAGACTGATATTTGACGTAAAAACTCCAAAGATGATGCTCATGTGCAGCCAGGCTCAAGAACCTGCTGAGAAGTACCATGGAGAGAAACTTCTAGAGTAGCACACTTGAGGTGTCTCAATCTGATTCAACTCTAACCACTTACGTGCTCTCAAGCTCAATTTGTAACAGGTCCTCACCTGTTGCACAGAGATCCTCCTCCTCATCTTCCACTCTTCCCAGAGCTGTTGTGCGGAGTGAAAGGGGCACACCTGTGGCAGGTTGCATTCCCCAGGAAGCTGACTCCAGGGGAGACGCGCGGGCCGGAAGTTCACTCGAGTTGCTCTCAGGAGCCGCTCTTGTGAGAGGAGAGGCAGGGCAGCAGGTTGGGTGAGAGGACAGAGGCCCAGCGGGTAGCTCTGCGTGGAGAAGACCCTTCAGCACTGTCCTCAGTTGGCCTGAGGCAGCCCTCCTGTCTGTCAGTCACTGCAGGCGGGCACACAGCTGCCCAGACCTCCATTCTCGGAGGGGCGTCTGAGCGGCACTTCACAGGTTAGTCAATTCCTTCACACTCTTTGTTGCATAAATAAAGGGAACTCCTTACCCTCCTGAGACCTTGCCTGCCTCGAGCGTGTCCGGTTAGAATAAAGCCCCTCCACCTCTGTAATCTTTGAAACCTCTAGGCAACCCCTGCTTCAACCTGAATTCAGTCAATCCCCACATTTTATTATCCTCTTTGTTTTTGCTACTATTGTCTTAGTTCAGTTTGCTTATCTTCTCGTTTGAATTATTTCAACAGCTTCCTTATAGCTCTCCCTGCTTCCCGAATTCTTTTGCTGAAATTTATCCTGCTCGCAACTGCCAGAGGGATGCCTCTCAAAGGCAGAGCCAAGCCTCTGATTACTGTGCTGAAAACCTTTCAGCGGTTCCTTACTGCCCTCAGGGTATAAACCAAGTTGAAGTTGTGGTGCTGTCTGTCTGGTTCTTTCCCTCCCTCCTTCCCTCCCAGTAAGCTGCTCACAGCTTCTGTCACACAGTGAGTGCCCTGCTCTGCGCCTTCTTGTCTTTTTCTTGCACTATTCACTCCTCTTAGAATGACCTAGCATTGAAATGTGAAACAGATCGACAGTCCAGGTTCATGCATAAGACAGGGCACTCAGGGCCGGTGCACTGGGATGACTCTGAGGGATGGGATGCGGAGGGAGGTGGGAGAGGGGTTCAGAATGGGGAACACATGTACACCCATGGCTGATTCATGCAATGTATGGCAAAAACCACTACAATATTGTAAAGTAATTAGCCTCCAATTATCAACCAGTCCATTCTAAAGATCAGTACTGGATATTCATTGGAAGGACTGATACTAAAGCTGAAACTCCAATACTTTGGCCACCTCATGCCAAGAGTTGACTCATTGGAAAAGACCCTGATGCTGGGAGGGATTGGGGGCAGGAGGAGAAGGGGACGACAGAGGATGAGATGGCTGGATGGCATCACCGACTCGATGGATGTGAGTTTGAGTGAACTCCAGGAGTTGGTGATGGACAGGGAGGCCTGGTGTGCTGTGATTCATGGGGTCGCAAAGAGTCGGACATGACTGAGCAACTGAACTGAACTGAAAATAAATAAATTAAAAAAAAAATTAATAAACACATACACCCCACAGAAAGAAGGACCTTGCCCTTCCCATCTGGTTAATTCATATACATCCTTTAAGATGTCACTTCCCCCAAAAACAATCCTGGACTCTCTCGGGGGCTCCCAATGCTTTTGTCCAACAGAACTCATCATTTTATGTTATTTTGCTTGCTTTTTATTATTAAAAATTATGATTCTAATATCTAACATTTATTGACTGCTGACTTGGTATACCATGCTAAATGCTTTGTATAGATTATCTCATTTAACCCTCAAATAACCTTATGACATTAGTACTATTCTTGTATCTATGGAAGAGTGAATTGAGCCTGCAAGTTATTCGTTCAATGTCATGTAGCTAGTGTAGTTAGGATTTGAAGCCAAGGCTGTCTGATTACACTATTTTGTTTTAGTAATCATTTAACCTCAGAACTCAGAATGGTGTCTACCATATCACCTTTTGAACTAAACCTGGCACAGTGACTAGATCATGGTTTGTTTTCCATAATGGATTTCTCCACTGTATCAAATATGTAGAAATAGGTTGATCTGTCTTTCATTTCAGTAAAGGTAATATAATGCCTACTTATTTTTCCACATGGTAAAGATAGGTTCTTGCTTGGTTTAAATTTCAGATCCTGTGTAGTAGATACAACTTCTACCTGAGTTAGTAGGGGTCCAAGGAGTAAAGAAAGAGTAGATGTGTATTGTGTCTCTTGCAATCCCTTTTAACCTCCCCACTACCCCAACAAGGTAGGTTTCACTTTCTCAGTTTTACATCTTTGGAAAGAGAGGCCTTGGAATGTAGAGTGACCTCATCATTGTCATACGGCTAATATGTGGAGGAGCCAGGGTTCAGATTCAAGCCCGTCCAGCTCCACACTCTTCACTTATTCCTGAATCGCCCTGCAGTCCTGCCCATCTCTGTTCCTAGAAAGGCTGGCTTGTCCCCAGAGATCAGAACAGCTTCTAATGATCATTAATGTTCTTCAGTTCAGTTCAGCTCAGTCGTGTCCGACTCTTTGCGACCCCATGAATTGCAGCACACTAGGCCTACCTGTCCATCACCTGCTGCTGCTGCTAAGTCGCATCAGTCGTGTCCGACTCTGTGCGACCCTATAGACGGCAGCCCAACAGGCTCCCCCGTCCCTGGGATTCTCCAGGCAAGAATCCTGGAGTGGGTTGCCATTTCCTTCTCCAATGCATGAAAGTGAAAAGTGAAAGTGAAGTTGCTCAGTTGTGTCCGACTCTTAGCGACCCCATGGACTGTAGCCCACCAGGCTCCTCCGTCCATGGGATTTTCCAGGCAAGAGTACTGGAGTAGGGTGCCATTGCCTTCTCCGTCCACCACCTAGGCATCTTCAATTGCTGGTGCAGTTGCTCCCCTGGGGGAGGGAGCTGCTCGATCTCCAGGTCCTATGCTCTTCTATTAGGTAATGAGCAGGTAGCTCCCTGGGGAACCTAATGGAAATGACGGGGCAGAGCCCTGAGCGGAAAGGGAGCTGCTGTTTTCTGAAACCACCATCTTTCAAGGGTCTTGTCCAGGTATGTTATTCAAGAGAAAGCTAAGAGTTTGCCTAAACCCATAGAGACAGAAAGTTAATGAGTGGTTACCAGCAGCTGAGGGGTGTCCTGGGGAGTAATTGCTTAATGGTTACCATGGTATCTCCTTTGAGGGTGATGAAAATGCTCTCAAACTAGGTGGTGGTGATGGTTGTGCAACTTTGTGAGTGTACAAAATGCACCAGAATTGTGCCTTTTAAAAGGGTTGTGCTGTGGGCTTAGTTGCTCAGTCATGTCTGACTCTTTATGACCCCATGGACTGTAACCTGCCAGGCTCCTCTGTCCATGGGGATTCTCCAGGCAAGAATACTGGAGTGGGTTGAAAGGATTACAATGGTAAAGTTTGTGTCATCTGCATTTTACCACAATTTTTTAAAAAGTTTCCATAAAAAAGTGGGCCAGGTTTGTGGACCATTTGCAAACAGGTATGGTTGTCATGCCCATCTATGTGTCTAAACTGATTTCTCACAGCTGCTTTGGTAGTAAAATACAGTAATGAACAGCCGGCAGCTATAAACATTCCCACAGTCTGCGTGTAGGTGTGATTTGCTTTTACTCTTGACTCCTGCCCAGAACTTCTTCCCTGAATCCAAGGAGACAGTGTGGTGTGGCAGAATAAGCCTGGGCTTTGGAGTCACGTAGGCCCGTATCTGAATCCCAGGTTGCTATTTACTTACTGTGCTTGAGAGAACTTGACTTATCTCTGAGCCTTGGGAATCTGTAAAACAGGAATGATAATAGCACTTTCCAAATAGAACTTGGTGAAGATTAGAATTGCTGTCCAAGGAGTCTGACATCTAGAAGGTGATCAGCAAATGCTTCTCCCCTTCTTGTTCTACTCCTCCTCCTCTTCCTCTTTCTCCTTTTTTTCCCCTCCTAATTCCTCTCTTGTTCCTCATTATTATTGTTAAACAAAAAAGAAATGCTAAGGCTAGCAGAAGAGGGCGGACAAAGGAAAGGATTTAGAGAAGCAGAATGTTCTGTAAATGATAGAGCTAACTGTAACGGCAACGATATTAAATGGGTATTGACAGGACTGTGATGCCTTCTGATCCTCCCACTCTCTTTCCCTTGTTCCTCACTTTTATTCTAGTAACATTCAGAAAAGACTTATTATTCGCAATTGACAGATGGGGACACTGAGACTCAGGCAGGCCAAATCGGTGACTCCAAGTCACACTGGAAATGGCAGAGCCAGAACTGGAACGAGAGCCAAGTACACGCCCATGTCTGGCTTGCTGCTTTCTGCAACCACAGCTGTAGTCAGAGCTGCTGAATGTGTTTGTAACATCATTCATAAAAAAGAGATACTGAACTTTGTCATGCAAGGAGTTTGTCTTCTTGAGGTTGCTAAGAGATTCTGTTCGACTATCCTACACTCTGCTGATTCTCTTCACTAGGTGGCATAATCTGAGTAGAGATCATTAGTATTGTCATTAGGAGTCCTGAGTTCTAGTCCTGACTTGGCCCTTAAAGCCTCCAGGAAGATAGCTTAAGTCATAGTAATATAGTTCACTTTTTAAAATTAGTTTATTCTTTCATTTATTCATAGGTTCTTTAATGAACAGGTTTTCTGCTAGGTGCCAGGGATAAATGGAACAATAAACAAGCCAGATGTGGTTTTTTTTTTTTTTTTTTCCTTCCTTTATGAAGTTTACATTTTACTGAAGGAGAAGAATAATTTAATAAGCAAAGCAGTACATAAATGAAATAATTACAATTTGTATCAAATGTTCAAAAGGAAATAAAAAAAGAGCCAAGATGGGACATAACAGACAGAGAGGGTGATCAGAAGGAAGACAGAGAACAGACTTTGAAATTGAGAGCTGACACCCAGTGAGAGGAGCAGGGGTGTCAAGGGAGCTGAGTTTCCAGAAGAAAATGTCATGGATAGAGTGCTAAGGCTGGAGAGGATTCAGAGGGGTTAGGAACTGTCTTGCTGTACCTCACTGTGCACAATATTCGCTGAACTCAGTGAGGCAAGGTGTGAGCTGAGAGGCTGAAAGAAAACTCAAGGAGCCATAGGAACTGAAGACATGAGAGGGTGTGGGGCAAGAGAGCCTGACCACTGCCATCTTGGCTAATTTGCTCTTTCCCTACAGGAACCTAAAGAAAACAGGGTGGCCACAGATTAATGAGGAAGCAAAGAGTGGCCTGAGCTGAGACTGAGGAGAGACAGAGCCCAGGCTGTTCAGAGAGTGCCTGCTATAATAAGGACTTTGAATTTTAAGAGCTATAGGAATCCTTTGAAAGCTGTGTGATCTGTTTTGCATTTTAAGAAGGTAAATTAAGTTGCTTATATGAAGAATGGGCCAGAGAGGGAAGCCAGGGGCCCAATTAAGACACTGTAACCATGAAACAAGCAAGAGTTGAGTGGCTTTGAATTGGAGTGATGACAAGACAGCAAGATACAGAGAGATTGATAATCTGTTTTGGAGATAGAATCTAAAGGACTTGATGTAGGTTGGCTGTGGAGAGGCATGGTCACAATAATTTTGTGTACGGCCCCTGGAAGCTGGGGGTGAATGGGGTGGGAGTAGAGGAATAACTAGTTCCATTTTGAACATGTCGGACCATAAAGAAAAGGGCAGAGAGACGATGAAGAACAGGGAAACCGACGTTTGAGGACCTTGCATAAGGTCTGGAACAGCCATTAAGGCACTGAGCGGCTGTAAGTAACTTTTGTTCTGATCCCAGTTTCTCCATCCATATTATGTATGGAGTAGATGATAGCTTGTGCTTGTCCCCACCTAAACATTCTATGATTCTAATAATATGCTTACTTGTCACTCATGGATCTATCTAAAATAGTGAAAACCTGTTTATTTTATTTTATTTTTTGGGGAGGGGAACACATGTACACACATGGCTGATTCATGTCAATGTATGGCAAAAACCACTACAAAATTTACAATATTGTAAAGTAATTAGCCTCCAATTAAAATAAATAAATAAATAAAATAAACCTGTTTGTATTGGAAATCTCTTCTACCCCTCACAGGGTGTCCCTTGTGGCTCAACTGGTAAAGAATCCGTCTGCAATGAGGGAAACCAGGGTTCTCTCCCTGGGTTGGGAAGATCCCTTGGAGAAGATAAAGGCTACCCACTCCAGTATTCTGGCCTGGAGAATTCCACGGACAGTGTAGTCCATGGGGTTGCAAAGAGTCGGACATGACTGAGCAACTTTCACTCACTATTCCTCATATGTTAGTGAATTCCTGCTATAAATACCACTTCCTTTCCTTTGTCTTAAGGGATTTTTTTGAGGTCTTCACACGGGAGCCCTTCATCTGACTTTGTCAGAGTTGGGTGAACCTCCACAGAGTTATAAGCCAGAACTTTAATTCTGTTACATTCACTCATTTGTTACTTCTGTGTTTCTGTCACTTTCTTTATTTTTGATTGCTTAGACGTTAGCTCCCTAATTCACAAACTTTGCACATTAGAATAACCTGAGGATCCTTTAAAATTACTGATGCCTGGGCCTTACCGCCAGCTATTGATTTAGTTGAGATGTGAGCTGGGCATTAAGGCTTCTAAAAGCTCCTCAGGTAACTGTAATGTGCCACAAAGATTGAGAATCACTGTGTTCCTGATAACTAAGATGGGTGCGTGTGTATGTGTTCAGTCGCTAAGTCACGTCCCACTCTTTGCGACCCCATGGACTATAGCCTGCTGGGCTCCTCTGTGCGTGAGATTCCCCAGGCAAGAATACTGGAGTGGTTTGCCATTTCCTTCTCTGGGGGATCTTCCTGACCAGGGATTGAACCTGTGTCTACCGCATTGGCAGATGGATTCTTTACCACTGAGCCACCAGGGAAGCCCAATAATTAATATACTGCTTGATAATTAAGGTATGAGCTAGTAAATGGCAAGCTAGAAGGGAAAGACTCGAAACAGTGCCTCCTCTCTTAGGACTTTAGAAGTTCCCCAGAATCCCAGGGGTTCAAAGGATAAGGACTGGAAGGTGGAACAGTAGGATAAGTTATTACTATAGGGAAGAGGATCAGCTCTACGCCTTGTCCGCTGAGAGTCAACTACATAGCAAGTGTATTTTTCTGTTGTTTCTTCTCCTATTCCCCTCAACAGATTCAAGACTCTCGTCTAACCTGTCTTGAATCAAAATTGTGCTGTATTAGTCAACACATACAGAACATACGCTGTCACTCCCGTCACCAACCAGACATTGGCAGTCAATGAACTAAATCCCGAACATGTCCTCCCAAACTCTCACTACTCAATGATTGTGGTAGTCACTGCATCAGTAGGTCAGAGTTGGCAGAAAAATATCTATCTATCATCTTGACTCTAAGGAATACATAGACATGCATTTTTTTGGAGGAGAGAAAGGATGTGTTTTCATAGTAAGTAATACATGGCCCTGTCCTTCTGATGTTTACTTTGAGAAAGCACCTTCATGTTCTGGTCTTAAGTTTTCTTATCTGAAATAGGAAGTTTGGATCCTTTAGTCTCCTAGTTGCAAAAGCACGAGAGGCCTGTCATTGCAGTGGTGTTTTCTCGGGCTAAGATCAATGAAAGACAAATCAGATTCATTTCAAAGTCACATGTGGAAGATTCATTATTTGAGAAAAAGGGAACCTTGAGGTCATTCATCCTCATCTAATAGGGATGAAGCAGATCTAGAAACCTCATCTCAAAAGGAGAGACATAACTTCTGGCTGTTTTGAGCTAGGTTTTATATTTATTCCCCCTTATTTAACCCAGTTCCTTTATGGAGCATAAATAAATTCTAAGAAGTAGAAGCATTGGAGAAGATTGAAAGATGACTGCATTTTCTCTCCCTCTCCAAATTTGAAGTTTAAAAATCATATTTGCTTTTCCCTTCTTATTTATCAAGGACTATGGGCTTCCCTTGTAGCTCAGACAGTAAAGAATCCACCTGCCGGAGACCCAGGTTTGATTCCTGGGTCAGGAAGATCCCCTGGAGAAGGGAATGGCAACCCACTCCAATATTCTTACCTGGAGAATCCCATGGACAGAGGAGCCTGGTGGGCTACAGTCCATTGGGTAGCAAAGAGTTGGACATGGCTGAGCAGCTAACATTTTCACTTTTTTTTCACGCAGTTGCAAAGCTTAGTAAAAGTAACCAGAGGTATGAACTGTGTTTATAAAGGGTGAAGTCTCATCACTCCTATGCCTCCTTGAGGTTCCTTCTTGGTTTCCCAACTTTTCTCTGTGTAGGGAATGCTGCTACTTGGGAAAGACCAAAGCAAAAAGTCTCATGCAAGCCCTCAGACTACTAGCCCACATTGGAGCCTAGAAAGAATGCCTGCTCCTTACTCTGTTAGTACGCAGTGCCATGAAAAGAGTCAGGCTTTGTAGCCAAACAGATGTGGGTTCAAATCCTAACTTTTCTTCTTACTTGCTCTGTGGCATGGAAAACCTCACCTAGTCTCTCTGAGGCCTGGTTTCCATCGGTAGATAAGGGGTTAATAATTCCTGTCTTTCAGAAGTTCAAAAGTAGAGGACCTGGCTCAGAGTAGATGCTGGACTTAGAAAAACCACCCAGGAAAATCTGGGCCACATAGCCATGACCTCACTATTTCAGGCTTAAGAGGACAAACCCTAATCCTTTCCCTTTTTCCTGAATTGGCAAACAAAACCCAACCGGCCAGGCCTCCTTGGTGGGAGGTGAATTTCTCCAGCCCGATGCGTGTGGACTGCCTTTTGTCCATCTCAGGAGAACTACCCTCCTTTCCCACTGTGTGACTTTGGCATGTTGCCAATCACAGGACCCTCTGCTTCCCTACCACAGAGAGGACAGGTGGCCTAAGACCAATGCTATTCTCCTTCCTCAGAACTTGGATCTCAGTGGAAGCGTGTAAGAAAGGCAAGAACCTGGGGCAGAGGCTTTCTAAAGCTGCAGGAGAAAAAAGACCACAAACTGCTTCCATAGAAAACCCCAGACCCTCCTTCTTCCCTGGCTTCACAAAGCCCTTTGTTTATTTATTTATGCTGTGCTGGGTCTTTGTTGCTGCATGGGGGCTACTCTCTAGTTGCGGTGCACGGGCTTTTCATTGCGGTGGCTTCTCTGATTGTGGAGCATGGGTTCTAGGGTGCATGGCTTTTAGTAGTTCCCATGCATGGGCTTAGTTCCCCCACGGTGTGTGGAATCTTCCCCAACCAGGAATCGAACCCATGTGCCCTGCATTGACAGGCAGATTCTTGACCACTGGGCCCCCTGGGAAGTCCAAGCTCTGACATTTATGATATTCATTTATCCTTTTTCAATTCTGAGCATCATTCAGTGCTGATCTATTTAGCTTCCCTTTTCTATGCTTGAGTTAGAGCAGTGGGTATCCCTGGCTAAGAATATATGACAAAGTTGTCCCTACATGGATGGGGATCTCCCCTTCTAATATGTCTACACTTACTAATTTTGGGTCATTGTGGGCCTCGGGGCATCCAGCACAATGTCTTCATTTAATATCAAAGACACCTGAGGTTGGGAGGTAACGTGTGACTTGGTCATTTTCCCATAGTCATTTGGGGGAAGACCTCAGCTTCAAATTCGGATCCCCTGACACTGAGCCTTGTATTTATTCTGCCTCTTGCTGTCTGAACTTAGGCTGTAAACATTAAGTTCAGCCCCTGCAAGGCCACAATAATAGTTTTCATCCTCAAAAAAGCTAATGAGCTTTCCGTTGTGTCATAGACCATGCCTGCACCCCTGACCAGGTCTCTGGTATTGCAGGCTATTGGTTCAGAAGAGGGGATGGGGAGCTGGTGTGGGAGACTGAGGTTGGATCCAAACAGCCCAGACCACTACACAAGCAGCAGACTTCAAGACCCATCAAAAGATTGTCTTTGCATGAGAGAGGTACTCACCTTAATCTTCTTTGTCACAGACATTCTGACCCTACTCAATAATTTATCTTCTCTATCCTAGAAAGATGGAAGGGTTCCATTTCTGAAACAGAAAAAGCAGAGACAGAAGTTCATTAAACACTAAAAGAGAGGAGACTATTTGCTTTTTCCCTTATAGATGGCAGAGAATGCTGAAACTGAACAGTGTAAGGACAGCTCTAGTCCCTCTTTTTAAGTCTCAGGAAAGCGTGAGGAAAAAAGCAGCCAGAGTGGGCCTCTTATAAAGTGAGATGAAGTTCTTAGCATGGCTCCTTGAACCAAGAGAAAAGAAGAAAAACGCTGGCTTTAGTATACTGAGCACTTCCTGTGGCCTGGGCCCTGGATAGGTGTTATTTAAGCCTGCAGTCACCTTGGAAAGAAGTATTCCCATTACATGGCTTCCCTGGTGGCTCTGTTGGTAAAGAATCCACATGCAATATGCAGGAGACCCAGGTTTGATCCGTGGGTTGGAAAGATCCCTTGGAGAAAGAAATAGCAACCCACTCCAGTATTGGTGCCTGGAGAACCCCATGTACATAGAAGCCTGGCAGACTACAGCCCATGGGGTCGCAAAGAGTAGACATGACTCAGCAACTAAGCCACCACCACCATTCCCATTACACAGGTGAGGAAACTGAGGGTCAGAAAAGGGAGATCATTTGCTAGTAAGCAGTGAAGCCATGGTTTAAGCCAGGATGATGTAAACCTCAGATCTTTACTTAGTATGCTTTACAGCTTCCCACCCATAAAAGGACTCAGTCCCTAACACAGTTTTGAAGTCTGTGACAAACCAAACATTCCTGCTCTAGGCATCTACAGATTGGGATAGCACTTCGACTTTGCAAATTTAATCATTCCTTTTTTTCCTCCGCCCCTGAACCAACCTTTACCGAGTGCTTAGAAAGGGCTACTTAAATCCATAGCCCAAGAAAAATGTATCTTTGTGATTAATATGTGTTAAAATGAGGAGTGACATGGTAATAAAATGGGAAAGGTTTGGGGGCCTTTGGGGAAATCCATCTGACCGCGGGCTGTGGTTCCAATAATGAGGCTGCTATTTTGTGGTCTTGGAGGTAATGTTTTCTGATGCAGGTCGAATGATTAACAAGGAGAATATCTCTGCCTGGAGGAAGGAGGGGTGGAGAGGAAGTGCCGGCAGGAAAATGGCTCAGGACGGGAAACCACAGGCCTTTCCTTCATCATTTTCAGGAGCTGTGAGAATTTTAATTAAGCTCAGAGGCCGGGAGAGGCTGGTTCTCTGCTTGGTCTTTCGCTCTCAGGCTCATTCCTTCTGTGGTGCAAGCTGGGGGTTGAGGTGGGGATGGGGGAGAAGAAAGGGGACTGGAAGGACTCCAGCGGAGAGGAAAGAAAAAACCAGAAGAATGCATTTTCCTAATCTATTTTCTCCACTGTCTAGAGATTTCAGTCAGGTAATTCCTCTTCTGTTTGCCTGGAGAACGGGCTTGCTTGGAGAGTAGAGTGTTAGATGATGGGGGTACTGCAGGGCCATGCAAGGGGGTGACTATGATTATATGTGACCAGAGGATCCAGGAGTACACAAATCCTGCCTTGGTCCACCTATTCTTCTTATGAGCTTCCTCAAAGAGATGTATGCAAAAATAACTCTGTTATTAGCTCAAAGTAAGGATGGCCTGGATCAGGTGTTAACTTTCTCTTCTTGAGACCAGAGGCAGTCCAAGGGGCAAGTAAAGTCTGAATGACATAGTTTTCTCCCAAATTTAGATCCCTCCCAGTATGGCGCTATGGAAATGTACATCTGCTGATAGCAGAGAGAGAGAGAGAAAGAGAGAGAGAGATGGAAAGATGGCATTCTCATCCATTGTCCCCTTAAGCTGTTTCAGGCTGCTGCTGCTGCTGCTAAGTCACTTCAGTCGTGTCCAACTCTGTGTGACCCCACAGATGGCAGCCCACTAGGCTCCGCCTTCCCTGGGATTCTCCAGGCAAGAACACTGGAGTGGGTTGCCATTTCCTTCTCCAATGCGTGAAAGTGAAAGTGAAGTTGCTCAGTAAGTGTCCGACTCTTCGTGACTCCATGGACTACAGCCTACCAGGCTCCTCCGTCCATGGGATTTTCCAGGCAAGAGTACTGGAGTGGGTTGCCATTGCCTTCTCCGTTTCAGGCTAGATGAGGCTAAGGCCTGGCTACAATGCAAGGGAAGGGAAAACATCCTGAGATGTGGGGATGGTTGGACAGAGATCCCACAGGAAGTGTTATTAAGCCTGTGTATGTCTCTCTGAGAACACCACCTTTAGAATAAAAAGCCTAATTCATCTTCTAGACTCTGACCAACCACATAATCATGTCACGTATGTCTGGGGATGGGGTGATGGGGAGGAGGTGGTGGTGAGGTTCATACCTTTCACCTCATTTCATCTTTGGGAGGGAGATAGCAGCTGTGGAGACTCCCGAAAGATCAAATGGAAAAAAGCTATTGAATCTCCCTGTGTTCCTAGTCTTCTACCCCAGTTTTGTCTTTTTGGATGAATGCTGTGGTATCCCTGATAACTCTATCTTTGGTGTCAGAATGATTTTCCTGAATCACCACTCTTATTCACATCACTAAATGCTCGAAAATATTCCATGGATATCACTATCCTGAACAGCCATGGGCAACCTGGCCCTCCTTCTGTTTTTGTAAATAAAGTTTTATTAGAATTGTTATGATCATCTATTTTCATGTTATCTACAGCTGCTTTCACACTGCAGTGTTAGAGTTGGGTGCTTGTGACAGAGAGCTTATGGCTTCTGTCATAAAACCTAAAATATTTACCATTTAGCCCTTTACTAAAGAGTTTCCTGCATCCTGGTCTAGAGAAAGATGTTCAGATGTCTATACCTGGCAGTTGAGGTCTTTGCTCATATTTGTTGTTGTTCAGTCGCTCAGTCGTGTCCTACTCTTTGTGATCCCCTGGACTGCAGCAGGCCACGCTTCCCTGTCCTTCACTGTCTCCCAGAGCTTACTCAAACTCAGGTCCATTAAGTCAGTGATGCCATCTAACCATCTTGTCCTCTGTCATTCCATTCTCCTCCCACCATCAATCTTTTCCAGCTTCACGGTATTTTCTAATGATTCACCTATTCACATCAAGAGGGCAAAGTATTGGAGCTTCAGCATCAGTCCTTCCAATGAACACCCAGGACTGATTTCCTTTAGGATGGACTGGTTGGATCTCCTTGCAGTCCAGGGGACTCTCAAGAGTCTTTTTCAACACCGCAGTTTGAAAGCATCAGCTCTTCAGCACTCAGTCTTCTTTATGGTCTCATATTTGTACATGACTACTAGAAAAACCATAGCTAGAAAAACCCAAACTATCTGGACCTTTGACAGCAAGGTGATGTCTCTGCTTTTTAATATGCTGTCTAGGTTTGTCATAACTTTTCTTCCAAGAAGGAAACATCTTTAAATTTCATGACTGCACACACAGTGATTTTGGAGCCCAATAAAATAAAGTCTCTCAATGTTTCATTGTTTCCCCCTCTATTTGCCATGAAATGATGGAACCAGATGCCATGATCTTCATTTTTTGAATGGTAATTTTAAGCCAGCTTTTTCACTCTCCTCTTTCATCTTCATCAAGAGGCTCTTTAATTCCTCTTTGCTTTCTGCATAAGTGTGGTGTCATCTGCATATCTGAGGTTATTGATATTTCTCCCAGCAATCTTGATTCCAGCTTGTGTTTCAGCAAGTTTGACATTTCACATTATGTATTCTGCATATAAGTTAAATAAGCAGCATGACAACATACAGCTTTGACATACTCCTTTCCCAATTTTGAACCAGTCTGTTGTTCCATGTCCCATGTTGCTTCCTGACCTGCATACAGTTTTCTCAAGAGGCAGGTCAAGTGGTCTGGTATTCCCATCTCTTTCAGAATTTTCCACAGTTTGGTGGGATCCACACAGTCAAAGGCTTTAGTTACATCAATAAAGCAGAAGTAGGTGTTCTTCTGGAATTCTCTTGCTTTCTTTTGATCCAAAGGATGTTGGCAATTTGATCTCTGGTTCCTCTGCCTTTTCCAAATCCAGCTTGTACATCTGGAAGTTCTTGGTTCACATACTGTTGAAGCCTAGCTTGAAGGATTTTGAACACGACCTTGCTAGCATGTGAAATGAGTGCAAGTGTGCGGTAGTTTGAACATTCTTTGGCATTGCCTTTCTTTGGGATTGGGATGAAAATTGATCTTTTTCAGTCTTGTGGCCACTGTTGAGTTTTCCAAATTTACTAGCATATTGAATGCAGCATTTCAACAGCATCATCTTTTAGGATTTGAAATAGCTCAGCTAGAATTCCATCACTCCCACTAGCCTTGTTCATTGTGATGCTTCCTAAGCCCACTTAACTTCACTCTCCAGGATGTTTGGCTCTAGGTGAGTGATCACACAATTGTAATTATCTGGATCATGAAGATCTTTTTTGTATAGCTCTTCTGTGTATTCTTGCCACCTCCTCTTAATCTTCTCCTTCTGTTAGGTCCATGTCATTTCTGTCCTTTATTGTTCCTGTCTTTGCATGAAAATTTCCCGTGGTATCTCTAATTTTCTTGAAGAGATCTCTAGGATTTCCCATTGTATTCTTTTGTTTTATTTCTTTGCACTGATTACTGAGGAAGGCTTTCTTATCTCATCTTGCTGTTCTTTGGAACTCTGCATTCAGGTGTGTATATCTTTCCTTTTCTCCTTTGCCTTTCACTACTCTTCTTTTCACAGCTATTTGTAATCCTCCTCAGACAACCATTTTGCCTTTTTGCATTTCTTTTTCTTGAGGATGGTGTGATCACCACCTCCAGGGCAGCGTTATGAACCTCTGTCCATAGTTCTTCAGGCACTCCATCTATCAAATCTAATCCCTTGAGTCTATTTGTCACTTCCACTGTATAATCATAAGGGATTTGATTTAGGTCATACCTGAATGGTTAGTGATTTTTCATACTTTCTTCAATTTAAGTCTGAATTTGGCAATAAGGAATGATTTGAGCCACAGTCAGCTCCCAGTTTTGTTTTTGTGACTGTATAGAGCTTCTCCATCATTGACTGCAAAGAATATAATCAGTCTGATTTTAGTATTGACCATCTGGGTGATGTCCATGTGTAGAGTCATCTCTTGTGTTGTTGGAAGAGAGTGTTTGTTATGACCAGTGTGTTCTCTTGGCAAAGCTCTGTTAGCTTTTGCCCTGCTTCATTTTGTGCTCTAATGCCAAACTTGCCTATTACTCCAGGTATCTCTTGACTTCCTACTTTTGCATTCCAATCCCCCATGATGAAAAGAACATCAGTTTGTGTTTTTTTTTTTTCTGTTAGTTCTAGAAAATCTTATAGGTTCATAGAACCATTCAACTTCAGCTTCTTCAGCACTACTGGGTGAGTGCATAGCCTTGGGTTACTGTGATGTTGAATGCTTTGTCTTGGAAACAAACCAAGATCATTCTGTCGTTTTTGAGATAGCACCCAAGTTCTGTATTTCAGACTCTTGTTGACTATGAGGACTACTCCAATCCTTCTGAGGAATTCTTGCCCACAATAGTAGATATGATGGTAATCTGAATTAAATTCACCCACTCCTGTCCATTTTAGTTCACTGGTTCCTAATATGTCTGTGTTCACTCTTGCCATCTCCTGTTTGACCACTTCCAATTTACCTTGGAAACAATGAAAGACCTATTTTTCTTGGCCTCCAAATCATTGTGGGTGGTGTCTACAGCCATGAAATTAAAAGATGCTATACCAATGTGGACCTAACTAATTCTTCTTGTTTTATTTATCTCTATTCCCCTTCAAGTACCTTGTGATCCAGCCAAAAAGTTATCCCTTACTTCATGTTTTGTAATTGTTTTTGAGATTTTTATGGAATTATTACATGTGTATAGCAAAATACCAGTATTCTAAGTATATAGCTTGATGAATTTTTAAAATATTGACATATGGTTATCAGTTCAGTTCAGTCACTCAGGCATGTCCAACTCTTTGTGACCCCATGAATCGCAGCATGCCAGGCCTCCCTGTCCATCACCAACTCCCAGAGTTTACCCAAACTCATGTCCACTGAGTCGGTGATGCCATCCAACCATCTTATCCTCTATTGTCCCCTTCTCCTCATGCTCTCAGTCTTTCCCAGCATTATGCTCTTTTCAAATAAGTCAGCTCTTCGTATCAGGTAGCCAAAATATTAAAGTTTCAGCTTCAACATCAGTTCTTCCAATGAACACCCAGGACTGATCTCCTTTAGAATGGACTGGTTGGATCTCCTTGCAGTCCAAGGGACTCTCAAGAGTCTTCTCCAACACCACAGTTCAAAAGCATCAATTTTCTGTACTCAGCCTTCTTTATAGTCCAACTCTCACATCCATACATGACCACTGGAAAAACCATAGCCTTGACTAGACAGACCTTTGTTGACAAAGTAATGTCTCTGCTTTTTAATATGCTGTCTAGGTTGATCATAACTTTCCTTCCAAGGAGTAAGCGTCTTTTAATTTCATGGCTGAAGTCACCATTTGCAGTGATTTTGGAGCCCAGAAAAATAAAGTCAGCCACTGTTTCCACTGTTTCCTCATCTATTTGCCATGAAGTGATGGGACTGGATGCCATGATCTTAGTTTTATGAATGTTGAACTTTAAGGCAACTTTTTCACTCTCCTTTTTCACTTTCATCAAGAGGCTCTTCAGTTCTTCTTTACTTTCTTCCATAAGGATGGTGTCTCTGCATATCTGAGGTTACTGATATTTCTTCCGGAAATCTTGATTCCAGCTTATCCTTCTTCCAGCCCAGTGTTTTTCATGATGTACTCTGCATATAAGTTAAATAGGCAGGGTGACAATATACAGCCTTGATGTACTCCTTTTCCTATTTGGAACCAGTCTGTTGTTCCATGTCCAGTTCTAACTGTTGCCTCTTGACCTGCATACAGGTTTCTCAAGAGGCAGGTCAGGTAGCCTTGTATTCCCATCTCTTTCAGAATTTTCCACAGTTTATTGTGATCCACACAGTCAAAGGCTTTGGCATAGTCAATAAAGCAGAAGTAGATGTTTTTCCAGAACTCTCTTGCTTTTTCCATGATCCAGCAGATGTTGGCAATTTGATCTCTGGTTCCCCTGCCTTTTCTAAAACCAGCTTGAACATCTGGAAGTTCATGGTTCATGTATTACTGAAGCCTGGCCTGGAGAATTTTGAGCATTACTTTACTAATGTGAGATGAGTGCAATTGTGCGGTAGTTTGAGCATTCTTTGGCATTGCCTTTCTTTGGGATTGAAATGAAAACTGACCTTTTCCAGTCCTGTGGCCACTGCTGAGTTTTCCAAATTTGCTGGCATATTGAGTGCAGCACTTTCACAGCGTCATCTTTCAGGATTTGAAATAGCTTAACTGGAATTCCATCACCTCCACGAGCTTTGTTCATAGTGATGCTTCTTAAGGCCCACTTGACTTCACATTCCAGGATGTCTGGCTCTAGGTGAGTGTGAGTGATCACACCATCATGATTATCTGGGTCATGAAGATCTTTTTTGTACAGTTCTTCTGTGTATTCTTGCCGCCTCTTCTTAATATCTTATATTAAGACATATGCTGATAACTGACACTAAAATAAGAAACAGAACATTAATTGTCAGTGCCCCAGAAGCCCTGCTCATTCTCTTTTCTATCCTGATTTCTAATAGTTATAGGTCAGTTTTATCTCTTTTTGATCTTTAATTTGTCTGACTTTGTTGTGGATGTTGTTCAGTCACTCAGTCGTGTCCTACTCTTTGCAACCCCAAGGACTGCAACACACAAGGCTTCACTGTCCTTTACTATCTCTCAGAGTTTGCTCAGACTCATGTTCATTGAGCCAAGGATGCCAATCCAACCATCTCGGCTCTGCCGCCCTCTTCTCCTCCTGCCCTCAATCTCTGCCAATAGGGTCTTTTCCAATGAGTCAGCTACTTTCCCTCAACTTACATTCGTGAAATTCAACCATGTCATTGCCTGTAGTGGTAGTTTGTTTATTCTCATTGCTGATTTCCATTTTGCATGTTTTACATGATTTATTAATTCTACTGTTGATAGACATTTGTGGTTTGTACTTTGCGGCTTTTATGAAGAGTGTTGCTATGAACATCGTGTTACATGTTTTTTGGTTAACACATATATGCATTTCTGTTGAGTTAATGCCTAAGTATGTAATTGAGTCATAGGTTACAGGCTACCTAATCATCCCCAGGTATTTATATTAATATATAGGCCTATCAGGGCTAATTGAGAATTCCAACTGATGCTAAGGCTCCTTGTCAACACTTGGATTTTTACTGATGGTGTTTATTGTTTTTCTTTTTTGTTTGGAGAAATTCTGGTGGGTATATGGGGAAAGCTCATTGCGATTTAAATTTGTATTTCCTTAATGACTCAAAGGTAGGGCACCATTTCATAAATTTATTGGATATTTAGATTCCCTCTTCTGTGATGTGCTTAAGTCTCCCCCCACCGCCCCCCCCCATCCCCGCCCCCCGTGGGATTATCTGTTCTTTTGTAGAAGTTTTTTATGTTCCAAGTGTGACCATTTTGTCGGGTTTATGTCTTGTGAACTTTGTCTCTGACTCTCTGGATTGCCTTTCTTCTTAAGAATTTTGTTTGATGAACAGAGGTTTCTAAACCTAATACATTACAATTCATCTTTTTTCCTTATGGTACTTTGTGAATCATGTTTAATAAATTTTTGCCATTTTCAAAATTACAAAGATGTTTTTATAGATTTTCTTCTATAAGCTTTATTATTTCTTTTTTCTTACCGTAGATTTTAAATCTACCTGGCAATGATTGTGTGTGTGTATATATGTGTATAGTAGGTATCAGTAAGGATCAAGATTTATTTTTCTTCATATGGATATTCAGTAGATCTATTTTTTTATTAAAATATTCTTTACCCACTAAACTGTAGTGTCACCATTGTCGTGTATTACTTTGCTATTTTCTTGCATAAAAACTGCAAGGACATCACTATTTATATATGTATTACAAGAGTACATTATTTATGATAGTATCAAAATCCATCAAATTTCTAGAAATAAATGTAACAAAAGAATGCATAACCCTATATACTAAAAATAAGAGATAAAGGAAAAAAATTATATGTGTACATATGTGTGTGTGTGTGCATATGTATATTCAGCAGCATTATAATAGGTCTTGAAATATTGTAGCATATGTCTGCAGCTTTGTTTTTATTCTTTAAGGTTTCCTTGGCTGTTGTTGGCACTTGAAATTCCCATAATAATTTTAGAAATAGTCGATTGGCAATATAAAATCTGATGAGATTTTGAATTTGTAGATCAAAATGGGGAGAACTGATAGATTTGCAATATGCTAATGTGCCGAAGAACTGATGCTTTTGAACTGTGGTGTTGGAGAAGACTCTTGAGAGTCCCTTGGACTGCAAGGAGATCCAACCAGTCCATTCTGAAGGAGATCAGCCCTGGGATTTCTTTGGAAGGAATGATGCTAAAGCTGAAGCTCCAGTACTTTGGCCACTTCATGCGAAGAGTTGACTCATTGGAAAAGACTCTGATGCTGGGAGGGATTGGGGGCAGGAAGAAAAGAGGACGACAGAGAATGAGATGGATGGATGGCATCACCAACTTGATGAACTTGAGTTCGAGTGAACTCTGGGAGTTGGTGATGGACAGGGAGGCCTGGTGTGCTGTGATTCCTGGGGTCAAAAAGAGTCAGACATGACTGAGAGACTGAACTGAACTGAATGTGTCTAATTTGTCTAATCTTTACTTAGATCTTCTTCAGTTTTTCTTAAAAATTTTCTGTAGTTTTTAGTGTAGAAGTTTATATATATTTTATAAAATTTATTCCTAGGAATTTGGTGGGTTTTAATGATATTAAAACTCATCTCACACACTAGTAAAGTAATGTAAAGTAAAGTAATGCTTAAAATTCTCCAAGCCAGGTTTCAGCAATACGTGAACCATGAACTTCCTGATGTTCAAGCTGGTTTTAGAAAAGGCAGGGGAACCAGAGATCAAATTGCCAACATCTGCTGGATCATGGAAAAAGCAAGAGAGTTCTGGAAAAACATCTACTTCTGCTTTATTGACTATGCCAAAGCCTTTGACTGTGTGGATCACAATAAACTGTGGAAAATTCTGAAAGAGATGGGAATACAAGGCTACCTGACCTGCCTTTTGAGAAATCTATATGCAGGTCAGGAAGCAACAGTTAGAACTGGACATGGAACAACAGACTGGTTCCAAATAGGAAAAGGAGTATGTCAAGGCTGTATATTGTCACCCTGCCTATTTAACTTATATGCAGAGTACATCATGAAAAACACTGGGCTGGAAGAAGGATAAGCTGGAATCAAGATTGCCGGGAGAAATCTCAATAACCTCAGATATGCAGATGACAGCACCCTTATGGCAGAAAGTGAAGAGGAACTAAAAATCCTCTTGATGAAAGTGAAAGTGGAGAGTAAAAAAGTTGGCTTAAAGCTCAACATTCAGAAAGCGAAGATCATGGCATCTGGTCCCATCACTTCATGGCAAATAGATGGGGAAACAGTGGAAACAGTGTCAAACTTTATTGTTTTAGGCTCCAAAATCACTGCAGATGGTGACTGCAGCCATGAAATTAAAAGATGCTTACTCCTTGGAAGGAAAGTTATGACCAACCTAGATAGCATATTAAAAAGCAGAGACATTACTTTGCCAACTAAGGCTCGTCTAGTCAAGGCTATGGTTTTTCCTGTGGTCATGTATGGATGTGAGAGTTGGACTGTGAAGAAGGCTGAGCACCGAAGAATTGATGCTTTTGGACTGTGGTGTTGGAGAAGACTCTTGAGAGTCCCTTGGACTGCAAGGAGATCCAACCAGTCCATTCTGAAGGAGATCAGCCCTGGGATTTCTTTGGAAGGAACAATGCTAAAGCTGAAACTCCAGTACTTTGGCCACCTCATGCGAAGGGTTGACTCATTGGAAAAGACTCTGATGCTGGGAGGGATTGGGGGCAGGAGGAGAAGGGGACGACAGAGGATGAGATGGCTGGATGGCATCACTGACTCGATGGACGTGAGTCTGGGTGAACTCCGGGAGTTGGTGATGGACAGGGAGGCCTGATGTGCTGCGATTCATGGGGTCACAAAGAGTTGGACACAACTGAGTGACTGAACTGAACTGAATGATATTACAAGTGATAAATACTTTAAAAAATTTTATTTTTGTAAGTTCCTATGTTGCAAATAAATGAAAATCCAACTGATTTTTATAGATTGACATTGTATCTAGTGATAACACTTAATTGAAATAGTTCATCTGTAGATTTTGAAAAATTTTGCCCATGTATTTTTGCTATTGCTCTGCTTTTTCTTTCCTTATTTTATTACAATAGCTAAGACCAAAACAACATTGTATAAATGAGGTCAAAGTGTGCAGCCAGTTTCTCCTCAGTGTGGGGCATCTGTCTCTCAAACCAACATGACTTATTTCATTGATTTGGTCTCTATAAACCACCTTACTGAAAGGAATCAGTGGGTTGGTGATTGTATGCAAGGCTTCCTTGGGACTAAGCAGAATTATTTGTTGCTTCCTCTTCCCTTACTCTATTTTACAACTATTCTTCAAGTATAGATGAATGACCAAAATCTACTTGTCAGATTTTCTGGGTTAAGTAAGTGTAAAACTCTTTTGTTGGTATGCACAACAAAGTTATAACCGTAACTATTACCTAGTGAATACTTTTTAAGCGTTGATGGCTTTGTTTGCATTAGTTCGTTTGATGGTACCAACAATCCTATAAAGTAGTCATCAGTGCTTCTTTTGTACAAATAAGTAGACTGCAGAATAGAAGTGACAAATTTGGCCCAAATCACCTATGTGGAAGTAGTGGAGCTGGGATTTGAACCTAGGCAGTTTGATTGCAGAGCCCTTAACCATCATGCAACTGATTTTCTCATAACAGGTTGAAATTTGCCTCCTTAAAATTCCTTTGTAGCCATGCAGAACAAATGCCCTTTCTTTCCTATGAATCCCTTTCAGTTGGTTGAAGATAGCTTCTATCAGCCTTCTGAGTGTTCTCTAGATTCAGTGTTCCTAGTTTCTGTCATCCCTTGCATGACAGCATTAAAAAATCTCCTTTGCTTTTCCAGGTAGCAATTTTCTTCTCAAAACTCTCCAAGCCTGGTGTTCAGAGAGGGCACCCCTTGCTGCGTTTGAATGATCTGAGCTGTGCAGAGGGCAGAACTTTGCCCTTCTTCATCCTGGACTCTGTACCCCTTCTAATGCATCTCGAGATGGAAACAACCTGGTATAGATTTTGAAGTTCAAAGATCCCATTCCAGTCTTGGCAAAGCCATTTAATAGCTGTGTGATGTTGGGCAAGTCACTCTATCTCCCCCCACAAGCCTCGGTTTTCTTGTCTGTAAAATATGGGACCATGACTGCTACCCTGGTTACTCCCCCTCCCAGAGAATGGTGGGAAACTCATTCAAAATAATGGATGGAAATGTTGTTTGCAAATTGGGAAGCTCTCTCTCAATGTCAGTTATTTTTAGCAGACACATCATGCTGTTGACACATATTGAGTGAGTATTTGTACAGAATGGAGCAGAATTCAGCCACAAAGAAAGAGAACAAAAGGGAATGTGGTGGCATCCAGCCAACAGAAGGAAATGCTAGTTGGGCTACTTAGGAAGAGAAGCAGTGGCGAGTGGGGGGTTAGCCCCAGCAAAGGGGGACAGATACAGACCTGCATGTTCAGCTGAGAATTTGGAGAGCCTGTCTTGGTCCACAAGGTCAGTGGGGACCAGGAAATCGTTATCAGCTCTGGTGCCCTGAGATGCTGAACGGTGTTTTTCCTTCTAGTGAAATGGTGAGGCAGAGCTATTCTCTGCCTCCCTCGCCCCACCCCACCACCCCATCCCACAAGGCTAATTATTATAAAAATTCTCTGTCATTGCTTTGCAACGGTCCACAGCCTAACTAATTTAAAAATGCAAATGAATGCTAAATTACAGTCAGCTTTTGGAACTTGTTTTCTGCCTGTGCACCTAGTGATGGTAGGTGTCATTTCCAGAGCTGTAAATCAATCTTGGGCACCCTGGGTGATTTGATAATGACCAGTGGCATTGCTGCTGATGTCACAAGATGCTCAGGTGATGGTAGGTTTCCGCAGCATCGTGGACCATCAATCTTAGGCTGTCTCTGCCTCTGCAGTGGCATACTGCAGCACCACGTTATTCCTCCTGAAAACCAAGGGGCCCTCCTCCTGCCATCTGTCAGGCCTCTGATAGGCCAAACGATGAGCCTGATTCTGGTGGTTGGGCAGTTCTGCCTTAACCATTATCCTTCCTAGCTGCGCACTTTGGGTCTGAAAGCCTGTTTGATGATTACAATGATAATGAGAAATGAAGTCCTGCCTGTGAGCTAATGTTGAGACTAATGTGTCTCACAGTGTATTCCTAAGAACTGGGGTGCTTTGAAATGCAGCTTCCTGGGGTCCAGCTCCTATCTACAGAATTGGAATCTCTACAGATGGGCCCCAGAAATGTATTTTTTTTTCATTATTTAGATCATCTTTATTCGACTTGGTTGTAATGGGGCTTAATTACAAAGGGAATCCATATTTCAAATATAAATACATGCTAAAATGAATTTAAGAAATTTACTGTAGTGAAAATTGTTCAGATTAAGAGCTTCTTGTCATAGTTCAGTTTTAATGGTTGATTTTTAACAGTGTTTTTTTTCCTTTTTGATATTCCTTTCCATAATGCTTTATTACAGGAAACTGAATATAGTTCCATGTGCTCTACAGTAGACTCTATTGTTTATTCACCCTGTATATACTAGTTTCCATTTGCTAATCCCAGATGCTCAGTCCTTCCCTCCTCTACCTCCCCACCTTAGCAACCACAAGTCTGCTCTCCATACCTGTGAGTCTGTTTCTGTTTTGTAGGTATGTTCTTTTGTGTCATATTTTAGAGTACACATAAAAGTGATATATAGTGAGAAATGTAAATTTTTAAAATAGGCTTCCCAGATGTTCCTTATGCATGTGAAATTTTGAGAACTACTGTCTTACATTGTAAAATTATGGCATACTGGGGCTGAAAAAGCTCCCCCACCCCCACTCCCTAGCCCAGTGGTCTTCACACTTGACTGTTGCACATTAGAATTCTTTGGTGATATCTTAAAACTCCCAGTGCTGGAGGGCTTACCCCACACAAATGTCACGATCTCTAGGGTTGGGGTCAGGCTACCAGTGTTGTTTCGTAAAGCTCCCCAGGCAACTCCAATATAGACCAAGGGTAAGAACCACTGCTGTGATCCAACCCATTGATTTTACAGTTGGGGACCCTGTGGCTGCCCACAGAGGTACTATTGCAGAGAAGGAGTAGGGACCCACCCAAGCGAGCCAGTGGCCCATGCAGGATAGGAACTCAGATTTCTTATCTCCTCATTGGTGCTGCTTCTACCATAACTTCTTGCAACTGAACCAATGACAACCCTGATTCCCTGTGTTCTATTTTATCCTATACAAAGCAAAATAACACCTAGGAGTTTGAGGTCCTTATAATCTAGAGAATTTCTGTTCTCTCAGGGTGATCCTCTGACTCCAGCCAGAGTGGTCTCTGATTCTAGCTATGGCCTAAAACATAGCCCCGGCTGCAGACTGAGTCACTGTCCACCCTAAGTGCCCTGGGGAACAAGGCAACCGTTCCTCTGTCAACTGGAGAAGGCTTACTGGGGAAACAAGCTTCTCATTCTGGCAAATTCAAGCTCTGACAAGCTTGAGTTTGGGGAGTCTAAAGAAGATCACCTGGCAGGGTCACAGGCTAGGATGCATATATGGCGGTGAAGAGTCACCCTCTGCCTGGAATCACAGGGTTGTGTATCATAACCAGACTTGTAGGGTCAGTCTGAAGCTGAGATTTGAGTCAGCATGTGGTCTGGATTAAGGCTTAACCAGTACAACACATACGGCCAACTTCAGGAGTAAGTGCAAGGCCATCCGGTTATTCATTTCTTTAACATGCTTATGCTGAGTGTGTACTTTTTCCATGTAGGCTAGAGGTGGTCCAGATAAATGGAGTAAAAGTCAGTTGACACTAGTAATTAAATATGTGAGCTGTGGACAGACAACCTGGAACTGCATTGGGACTATACAATGTGAGAATCAGTTCGTGCCATTTTTCTAAGTTTTGTTTTCTCACCCATTCCATGAAGGATAACAATAGCTCTTTCAAAGGATGGTCATGAGCATCAGAGTGTGTAAAAAATGCTTAGCTTACTGCCGGATGCATCATAGATATCTAAGTGATATTGCTGCTGCTGCTGCTGCTAAGTCGCGTCAGTCATGTCCGACTCTGTGCGACCCCATAGACAGCAGCCCACCAGGCTCCGCTGTCCCTGGGATTCTCCAGGCAAGAACACTGGAGTGGGTTGCCATTTCCTTCTCCAATGCATGAAAGTGAAAAGTAAAAGTGAAGTCTCTCAGTCGTGTCCGACTCTTAGCGACCCCATGGACTGAAGCCTACCAGGCTCCTCCGTCCATGGGATTTTCCAGGCAAGAGTACTGGAGTGGGTCGCCAGTGCCTTCTCTGAGTGATATTGTTAGTTACATGCAAACCAGCTGGAAAAAAAAATAAGAAAAAAAATATCAATCTTTCTTTCTAAGTATGGGCTTTGGACACTGAGAAACCCCCTGGCACATCTCAGGGGACAACTAGGGGATGAAGGGAGATTTCCTGTCAGCTGTGTCATTCCCCCAAGAGACTCAGCTGGCACCTCTCTTGTCCCTTTAGACAGCTTGCCTCTGGCTGGGATGGTGGCAGTGGGCCAGTCACTGAGTTTAAATAGAATTTTCTTTGCAAATTGACACAGCAATGAAATTACCAAACTGCTGTGTTTATCTTTCCAAATAAAAGACAGATTTTAAGTACATTATGCCAACGTAATTGAAAATCAGAAGCAAATGAGTAGGGTGTGCTGTAACTTCTACGCTCATGTGAGATTCCACTCTCTGGATCCCCAGTTAGGTATAGGGGGGTTGCGGGATATAAAAGAAGACGGTATGCTTGCAATACCCTTGTGCTCATAACTGTTAAGATGAGCTGGATTCTTAGAGTGATGGCAGCTCACCATTTGGGAAACCTGAAGGCCCAGGATCTCTCTAGAGATGCAAGTATAGCAACTTGAATTTCAATTAAAATTCTGCTATCCCCATGAGAGAGTCCCCTTAATCCTTCAGAAATGCTGGCTGGGTAATCAGACCCTTGCGCTTCCTGCTGCAGGTGTCTATGTGTAACCAGAGCTTTACTGCTCAAGCTCTCTGATGCAATCTCACCTGCTTGGGATCTATATGCTACCTCCTGCTGTCTGTGTGTGTCGGGAATTGCGATGTCTCCACATGGGCTTGGAGGCTGGTGGAAAAGTACAGAGCTGGGAACCTTCATGGGAAATTTTGGGACTGGCTGACCGCCTGGCTTCATTTTTGGGGTGTCCTTTTCCTGGTCCTGTCTTAGTGGTTGGTACCTGACAGTGACCGTGAGGGAGGTGGAGGTGGTCTAACCTCTCTTATAACCCCAACTCCTGTCATGTCAAATCAAAATAATATTTTTTAAACTTTTTATTTTGTATTAGAGTATAGCCGATTAACAATGTTGTGATAGTTTCAGGTGGACAGCAAAAGGACTCAGCCATACATATACATGTATCCATTCTCCTCCAAGCTCCCCTCCTATCCAAGCTGCCCCATAACACTGAGCAGAGTTCCCTGTGCTATACAGTAATTCCTTGTTGGTTATCCATTTTAAATAAAAATATTTTAGATGTGAACATTACAAATATTTTCTTAACCTTGAAAAATGTGAAAGAAAGCAGATTCTTTTGTTTTACTTAAAAATATATTTATTGTGCACCATCTAGGTAAGATGAATGTAGTTTAAGATGTGTTGGGCAGATTTCTACCCTAAAACTCTCCTTTGTTGAGTCTCCTCCACTCAACCTGTTCATCCTTCTTGGCTTACACAGCAGCATCTTGTGGCTTAACCACTATTTGTGGGGATGCAGTCCTGTCTGGAGACGCTGATTGTTCTCACATCTAGGCAGAAAACAAGCAGAAAAATGAGTATCTGTGCCAGCAAGTTGGTAATAGCATGCTGTCTGAAGAGAATGAGTAATCAAATTTTGCTTAAAGAATATTGGCAACTGAATATTATTTGCAGAATATTGATACTCAAGTGATATTATAGTCTTTTGTGATAGTTGTTTACCGAACTCTCATCTTTGGTCTTTCAATGTGGAACTCTGATTTGAGTGAAGTACTAGTCTGACATTACTGATTGGCAGGCAGAAGTTGCTGACTTAGGGTGCAGTTGGACTTCTCTGTCATTTCCGCCTTGAGTTGAAATTCTCCTCCCTGATGTCCTTGTTTAACAAGGACCTTGGGGTGACCTAAAGAATCAAGCATTACAGTTGTGTCTGATTCTTTGTGATGCTATAGACTGTAGCCCGCCAAACTCCTCTGTCCATGGGGATTCTCCCTGGCAAGAATACTGGAGTGGATTGCCATGCCCTCCTCCAGGGGATCTTCCTGACTCAGGAGTCATTATGATTAAACCTTGAAGTTCTAATTGTGATATACCCACTGACTTGCTATGTAACCTTGACCAGGTCATCTAACCTTTCTGGACCTCAGTTTATTAATCTGAAAAATGGAGACAATAATAGCTATCCAACATATGTATACCTATGGCTGATTCATGTTGATATTTAGCAGAAACCAACACAATTCTGTAAAGCAATTATCCTTCAATTAAAAAATAAACAAATTAAAAATAAAAAAAAAACCCTGTCCAACAATATCCAACAATAATGTTACAAAGCCTTGTGAGGATAGACAAATGCATATGGGAGTTCTTTGAAGAACAGGACACGCTATGTGAAAATGATACATTAATGATGTCACAATTTGTCTTTCTCTAGACATTATACCTTGCCTGAAAGTCTTAACAGAGTTACGTTTTTTAAGAGTGGAGATTCAAGGGCTAGACTGCGTGGTTCAGGATCCTGGCTCTGCCTCTTGTTTTATAAAAGACTTTGGCAAGTTATTAAACTTGCTGAGTCTCAGTTTCCTGGTCTGTGTAGTGGGGATGATAGGGGTCATATTAATTTCAGAAGGTCATGATGAGACTTACAGACATAATACACATGAAGTAATCTTCATGGGGCCTTGCACAGAGCATGCTCTCCACAAAGTTTTGTTCCTTGTAGTATTACTATTGGGCTCAGCCAGTACTTAGGTTTCCTGCAGTGGATTGTGACACCAGCCATCTGTGTTGTTGGGATATGTTCCAGACACCTCTTGGAGGGATGTTAGCCCATCTCTGAACCCTACGTGGGCAGAGAATGCCCATGTACATCTCTCAAGAGAGATCTAAGCATAGCGACCAAAGTTTGTCAGTTCGGCGACCCCAAATGTTTTCTTTTATGTGGAAGCTCATAATATTCCATCATAAATGTTTCATAATTGCCTCATGAATTATTCACCTGCAACTTAATAACCTTAAATTTTATGGGATTATGGTTTTATGAGAGAAAAACATTATCAGCCTGGGACCCAGCTGTGAAGAGAAAATGCTGACCTTAACAATTTATTTTCACTATGCTGTAGACTGTTTTTTCCGTAACTATGAAATACAGAATATTAATAAAAGAGCAAATAAAAAACTAAAAGAAGAGGGAAAAAATCCTTACATGGCTCTTTCTAAAAAATTTAATCTCAAAGCTGTGTTTGCAATATCTTTTCCTAGTGCTAAGAAGCTGATCCACCTTCATTATAGTTGGTATCATTTTCTTTGGTGATGCCAAAAAATTATTCTTTCTTTTCTTTCCTTATCTAGCCTTTGGCCTTCCTATTCTTTCATCAATTTCTCAATTATTTTTAAGTCTGTATTCATTAGTAATTTTTGAATTAATATCATGCTGTCACTCTCCTAGATTATCAGAATGTTAGTTTTGGAAGGTTGTCAGAGTTGTTTAAGCAGAGTAAGCTAATACAGTGGAAAGAGCAGTGGTTGGAAGATGGAGTCTCAGTTTAGACTATAACTTAATTGATGCATAATGTTAGCAATTCAGTTAAATTTTCTCAGGCTCAGTTTCCTTATAAATAAGATGGGAAATATTGAGAAGGTTAAGGAAGATAATATTGGGTTGGCTGAAAAGTTCCTTTGGGTTTTTTGATAAGATGTCATGAAAAACCCAAATAATTTGGGGGCAACCCAATAGATAAGCCAGCCTTTTAAAGAAGAAAGCACTCCAGGGCATGAAAGGAACTGGCCCAGCAACACAAGTAAGGAAAGGCTGAAGTGTTAAAATTACTGAATATAGTGGAAGGATGAATAGGAAGATAGAAAAAGAAATCTAGTTCATATCAAGTAGGCAAAGAATCCAACTTTATTCAAGTCTGAGTTTTCACTAGGAGCAGAAAAGAATAAAGCAAGGTCATTCTATCCTCTAATATCAGCTAGAGGTACAACTGTTACTAAAACCCTTTTATTGCAAGTCACAGGGTATGTATATATACATCTTAGAATCAAAGAACTGTGGGAAGACAACAGAAGGTTTATCCAATGCCCCCCCTTTACAGATGAGAAAACTGAGTCTTAGTGAGGAGGTAAATTTGATCACGGTTCTGTGGTGAGTTAGAAGCAGATGCCAGGACCAAGAGATGAGTTCTTTAATGATTCACATTGTTCCCCAGTAGATACCTACAAAATATTGTAAAACAGTTAACCTTTAATTAAAAAAAAAAAAGCCAGGTTCTTTGACTTCTTTTTTTTTTTTTAATTTATTTTTTAATTTAATTTAATTTTTAAACTTTACATAATTGTATTAGTTTTGCCAAATATCAAAATGAATTCATCACAGGTATACATGTGCTCCCCATCCTGAACCTTCCTCCCTCCTCCCTCCCCATACCATCCCTCTGGGTCATCCCAGTGCACTAGCCCCAAGCATCCAGTATCGTGCGTTGAATCTGGACTGGCATCTCGTTTCATACATGATATTTTACATGTTTCAACTAATACTGGGTACTTGACTGCCCCAGAAAGGGCCATGGATCCACTATAAGTGGGGGCCTCTGGAATGGAGGGCAGGGGTTACTAATAAAAATGGGACAGGTTTTGGGCAGGGTAGGGCCTGAAGAAGAACTAAGAAATGCTATTCCACTGCAGGCGAAATGAGCCCCACCTACAAGCCAAGCTTAGCCATCAGTGGGGCATGTTTTTGGACCGGCTAGACCTGAGTCATCCAATTAAAACAGAAGCAGGTGCTCCAGAGGCTGCACCACCTCTCCTTCCCACAGTTTGCACTGAGTTCTAATAACATTTTATTAAAATTCTCTGGATCCTGATTCATTTTCCTGGCTGCTTTCTCTCTTATTGCTCTCCTGGCCACAAGATGAGAACAGTCAGTGCAATAACGAATGCAGTGAGCACTTGGGCTCACTCACTGGGTCTAAATGGCTCTCTGTCCTCTGCCTAATGAAGCTTTGGGGATTTCTCCCCTGCTTGCACTTTGGGTGGATGATGGGAGATAGAGGCCGTTTGTGTCTGAGAAGACAGGCAATACCAGGAACTTCTCTTCTGGGGCATCATCTGTAAAAAGATCATTCATTTGGTTACTGGAGAGTCTGTCAGCTGAGAAAGGAAACAAAGTCGCGTTTGCTCAGCGCAGGCTATATGCTAATCATTTTTATGTGACCCTTCTCTAGGTTTCTAGAGCATCCTGTTCATTCTTCTAGCACAGAGTTGGCAAGATCTGTTTTCCAAAAAGGAATGGGAGCAACTTGAGAGAGACAGTCTATCTTGCTCAAAGTCACTTTCTCAGACTCACCATAATGGCCAACCAGCTCTTAGCAAGTTCTTCATAAGTAGGTATTAAATTGATGGACGACTGCTGACTGATAAATGCAGGCTTTCTTATCCAGTGCTCACCACCACCCTCGCTCCCTTTCCTACTTCCATTTTACAGATGAATAAGGCAAGGAGTGCAGATGACACCACCCTCATGGCAGAAAGTGAAGAGGAACTAAAAGGCCTCTTGATGAAAGTGAAAGAGGAGAGTGAAAAAGTTGGCTTAAAGCTCAACATTCAGAAAACTAAGATCATGGCATCTGGTCCCATCACTTCATGGGAAATAGATGGGGAAACAGTGGAAACAGTGGCTGGCTTTATTGTTTTGGGCTCCAAAATCACTGCAGATGGTGATTGCAGCCATGAAATTAAAAGACGCTTACTCCTTGGAAGGAAAGTTATGACCAACCTAGATAGCATATTGAAAAGCAGAGACATTACTTTGCCAACAAAGGTCCGCCTAGTCAAGGCTATGGTTTTTCCATTGGTCATGTACGGATGTGAGAGTTGGACTGTGAAGAAAGCTGAGCACCGAAGAATTGATGCTTTTGGACTGTGGTGTTGGAGAAGACTCTTGAGAGTCCCTTGGACTGCAAGGGGATCCAACCAGTCCATTCTAAAGGAGATCAGTCCTGGGTGTTCATTGGAAGGACTGATGCTAAAGCTGATACTCCAGTACTTTGGCCACCTCATGTGAAGAGCTGACTCATTGGAAAAGACTCTGATGCTGGGAGGGATTGGGGGTAGGACGAGAAGGGGGTGACAGAAGTTGAGATGGCTGGATGGCAACACGGACTCGATGGATGTGAGTTTGAGTGAACTCCGGGAGTTGGTGATGGACAGGGAGGCCTGGTGTGCTGTGATTCATGGGGTTGCAAAGAGTGGGACATGACTGAGCGACTGAACTGAACTGAACTGAACTGAACTGAAGGCAAGCCTCAGAGGGATTTGCTGATGGTCACTCACATGATGATACATACAGGTCTGTGTAATGTGAAAAAGAATATGACCTTTCTACTCATTAAACATGCTGTCTATTTCTAGGGAGAGTGTACTATCTCTGGGACCTGCTGAATTTCAGTCTAGATCCCAGTGAAGTGTTGCCTTTGGAAGACATCTATTTTGGACTCAGCTTTCATGGAAGACAAGTTGCTAAAGTATCAAGATTGTTCAACTTGCATTATAATACTGAAAGTGTTATTATAGGCTGAGAGATGTTTTCAAAAATGACAAAATTGGGTATGGTGGCATATACACTAGAGTCTAACGAACAGTAGGTGTTAAGGGGAAGATAATGCAGGATCTTCTGTGTACAGTATGATAATTTCCTCTAGCCCTGTCAACATATGCTTGAAAGTATGGACCAAATTTTTTTTGATTCTCAGTGGTTATGGTTGTTGCTAGTGTGAGATGAGTGCAATTGTGTGGTAGTTTGAACATTCTTTGGCATTGCCTTTCTTTGGGACTGAATGAAAACTGACTTTTCCAGCCCTGTGACCACTGCTGAAGTTTTCCAAATTTGCTGGCAGATTGAGTACAGCACTTTCACAGCATCATCTTTTAGGATTTGAAATAGTTCAACTGGAATTCCATCGCCTCCACTAGGTTTGTTTGTAGTGGTGCTTCCTAAGGCCTACCTGACTTCACATTCCAGGATGTCTGGCTCTAGGTGAGTGATCACACCATCATGGTTATCTGGGTCATTAAGATCTTTTTTGTATAGTTTTTCTATGTATTCCTGCCACCTCTTCTTAATATCTTCTGCTTCTGTTAGGTCCATACCATTTCTGTCCTTTATTGTGCTCATTTGGCATGAAATGTTCCCTTGGTATCTCTAATTTTCTTGAAGAGGTCTCCAGTCTTTCCCATTCTATTGTTTTCCTCTATTTCTTTGTATTGATCACTGAGGAAGGCTTTCTTATCTCCCCTTGCTATTCTTTGGAACTCTGCATTCAAATGTGAGTATCTTTCCTTTTCTCCTTTGCCTTTCACTTCTCTTCTTTTCTCAGCTATTTTTAAGGCCTCCTCAGACAACTATTTTGCCTTTTTGCATTTCTTCTTCTTGGAGATGGCTTGGTCACTGCCTCCTATAAAATGTCATGAACCTCCATCTACAGTTCTTCAGGCACTCTGTCTGTCAAATCTAATCCCTTGAATCTGTTTGTCACTTTCCACTGTATAATCGTAAGGGATTTGATTTAGGTTATATCTGAATGGTCTAGTGGTTTTCCCTACTTTCTTCAATCTAAGTCTGAATTTTACAATAAGGAATTCATGATCTGAGCCACAGTCAACTCTCAGTCTTGTTTTTACTGACTGTATAGAGCTTCTTAATCTTTGGTTGCAAAGGATATAATCAACCTGATTTCTTTGGATATCATAGCTATATTAATAAGGGATTGGAGACAGGCAAGAAGGAGAGGCTGCAAAACCCTTACATGTAAAAAGGATCAGAGAAAACAGTGGGGGATAGAAAAGGAGCAAGTAGAAGCAAGGAGCTGAGAGCCAAATTAAGGATGGACAAATTTAAATGAAAGGCAGACAGTTTTAACCTGGTGGACGTGGCTGAAGATGGGCTTTGGGAGGTCAGGGTATTCTTCAGAAAATATGTGTAAAATTTGCATATGTGTATTACACTGGAAAGGGATACATAAGCAACTTTTCAAAGGATTGTGAACCACTGTTTGGGATAATTAAAGCAAGTCAAGGAGTCTTAGAACCAGAGTTCCAGGATGGGAGAGGTGGGGCCAATAAGTTTTCCTAAATTGTGTTCAGCAGATGGATCTATGGACAAGCTCTAATAGTTAATATTTATTGAGTGTATGAATATGTTCACAATATAACTTTAAGCCCCCTTTAAAACACTTTTCAATATTATCTTATGGAATCCCTACAACAGTGCTTTGAAATGCTCATCTCTATTTTACAAATGAGGAAACTGAGGCACAAAGAGATAAAGTAATCAACCACCCAAAGTCACATCATTATCAAATGACATGGCCATGATTGGAACTGAAGACTCAAATTCCTGAAGCTGTCATCCTGATCATATCCTGTATTGCCTCTTTAGAGGAATAAAAATATCTGTCAGGGGTGATGGAGGCCTAGCATTTTGGATGTCTTTGTAGGTCATGTGACTTTGACTCCATGGCTGCTGTTTCCCAAAATGGCCTCAGGTTGGGTACTTGAACTTACTCTTTAGGCAGAACCCTCATGGATAAGGGCCAGGAATAGTTCCAGAGAACCACCATGAGAGAGTAACCCCACAGCAACAACAGCAGAAGGAATGTCCTGGAGATGTGGGTGGCTGAGGGAGCCTTCTGTTCAGGGAGGAGCTTGAAAAATTCATCTGCAAAGGGGCTTTCCAAAGTGGGCCAATGGAAAGATGGTGAAAGTTGAGCCTCCATCTTTAGAATTTACCCAGGGAGCTTCACGAATGTCTCTTTCCACCCTTAGCAAGTGCTCTTTCCTGAGCAGCAGCACAGGAAAGTGGGCAAAGTGAGGACTTTAGCATCTCGTAGGCCTGGGCTCCGCTCTCAGCTCTTACCCTCCTGCTGCACACCTTTGGGTAGATTTCTCAATGTCTTAGAGTTGGACATGACTTAGCCACTGAACAACAACAACAAAGGGCCCCCTTTCCATCCTCTGTGAACGTGGGCCAAGGACTACCAACATCAGGGGCTGTTGTGATGAACAAGTGAAACACTGAAGGGAAAGCACCTTTCATTTAATGAACCTCGATACATGGTAGCTGTGGATTTGTTCCTCACAGCAAGGAAGATCAATGTGCACCAATTGCGGAAACAATCCTTGACCCAAATGGATTCTATTCTCTTGCCAGCTTCCCTTGAACTCCCTTTATCTAACTTGTTGCCTGCAACAGAACATGAACTTTTCTTCTCCCAATTCTTCATAAACTCCACACCTTCGGGGAATTAGGAAGCTATCTGTTAGCTATCTCCAATCAGTGAGAGAGAGAGAGAGAGAGAGAGAAGGAGAGAAAGATGTAGAGGGAGAGAGAGAACTTTAATATCATAATGTGCTGGAGCTGGCTTGTATCGTTTCATGAAAAACTTGAAATTGGTCAAGATGGGAGTACTTATACACAAAAATTGTCAAATACTACTGCAATCACAGCTTTATTTATTGGATTCAAGAACTGGTTTTAAAAAAATTTAACCAGCATACCACAGAATAACTAACAGTTATAACGTGTATTGTCAGTCACGTATTGTTCTAAGAGCCTTATATGTACTAACTAACTTGATTCTTATAAACACCTTTTGAAGTTGTTATTGTTATCCCCATTTTACAGACTGGGAAACTGAGAAAGTAAGTTGTCCAAGATTAGGTAGCCAGCAACTGGTAGAATAGGGATATAAACAAAGGCAGGCTGGCTGCAAAGCTTGCATTCATAGTTGGTTATCCTGCCTCTTGAGGGTTCTTGTGAGGATTCAAAGACACATAAAGAGTTTGGCCTGGTGCTTGGTATTTAGTAATTGCCTGATAAATATTAGCTGTTATTATTTATATCAGGGATTCTTATTTGAGGTTGTGAGAATCTGATGAAAACTGCAGATCTTTCCCCCCTAAAAGATGCACAATTTGTACAGCACATGCATACACACACACTCACTGTGAAGTTAATATTAGGGGACTTGTGGACTCTCCAGAGCTCATTTATCCTAAGTTTATTTTCTTGGGTTCATGTCATAAATCAGCTGACTGCAGTCTTTGAGCTCCCCAAACATTCAGTTCAGTTCAGTTCAGTCGCTCAGTCATGTCTGACTCTTTGCGACCCCATGAATTGCAGCACACCAGGCCTCCCTGTCCATCACCAACTCCCGGAGTTCACACAAACTCACGTCCATCGAGTCAGTGATGCCATCCAGCCATCTCATTATCTGTTGTCCCATTTTCCTCCTGCCCCCAATCCCTCCCAGCATCAGAGTCTTTTCCAATGAGTCAACTCTTCGCATGAGGTGGCCAAAGTATTGGAGTTTCAGCTTTAGCATCATTCCTTCCAAAGAACACCCAGGACTGATCTCCTTTAGAATGGACTGGTTGGATCTCCTTGCAGTCCAAGGGACTCTCAAGAGTCTTCTGCAACACCACAGTTCAAAAGCATCAATTCTTCAGCTCTCAGCTTTCTTCACAGTCCAACTCTCACATCCATACATGACTACTGGAAAAACCATAGCCTTGACTAGACAGACCTTTGTTGGCAAAGTAATGTCTCTGCTTTTGAATACACTATCTAGGTTGGTCATAACTTTCCTTCCAAGGAGTAAGCGTCTTTTAATTTCATGGCTGCAGTCAGCATCTGCTTTGATTTTGGAGCCCCCCAAAATAGTCTAACACTGTTTCCACTGTTTCCCCATCTGTTTCCCATGAAGTGATGGGACCAGATGCCATGATCTTAGTTTTCTGAATGTTGAGCTTTAAGCCAACTTTTTCACTCTCCACTTTCACTTTCATCAAGAGGCTTTTTAGTTCCTCTTCACTTTCTGCCATAAGGGTGGTGTCATCTGCATATCTGAGGTTATTGATATTTCTCCCGGCAATCTTGATTCCAGCTTGTGCTTCTTCCAGCCCAGTGTTTCTCATGATATACTCTGCATGGAAGTTAAATAAGCAGGGTGACAATATACAGCCTTGACGTAGTCCTTTTCCTATTTGGAACCAGTCTGTTGTTCCATGTCCAGTTCTAACTGTTGCTTCCTGACCTGCATATAGGTTTCTCAAGAGGCAGGTCAGGTGGTCTGGTATTCCCATCTCTTTCAGAATTTTCCACGGTTTATTGTGATCCATTCAGTCAAAGGCTTTGGCATAGTCAATAAAGCAGAAATGCAATTTGTTTCTTGTTTCTCTTTTTCTGGAGGATCACCCCACATTTCTTCAGCTCATCTCTGGGGACGGTTTGTGTTCCCCACCAAAACCACTCTTTTTCCTATGGATGTGCTCCGATTCACTTTGCACTTATCAGTGTGGGATTCAAAACTGGGCAGTCTTAGAGTCTCCTATATTCTTCCTGCTGCTGCTGCTGGTAAGTCACTTCAGTTGTGTCTGACTCTGTGCGACCCCATAGATGGCAGCCCACCAGGCTCTGCCGTTCCTGGGATTCTCCAGGCAAGAACACTGGAGTGGGTTGCCATTTCCTTCTCCAATGCATGAAAGTGAAAAGTGAAAGTGAAGTCATTCAGTCATGTCCAACTCTTCGAGACCCCACAGACTGCAGCTTACCAGGCTCCACCGTCCATGGAATTTTCCAGGCAAGAGTCCTGGAGCGGGTTGCCATTGCCTTGTCCGTCATTTTTCCTGATCCTCTGACAATGGATATCTTTTCCAGTCTCATTTTGCCCCAAGTGTCCTGCTTCAGGGGACTCTACATGTTTTCTAGCTTTGAGGATATACAGTTGAGCTATAGTTATACCACTGCTCATTTTTCATGCACTTTGCATGATGCACCCTACAAACACAACAGGAAAAGATTTCTGAATATGTGAACACACATCTTGAAGCTTCTTGACTTGCTTCATCTGGATGCCAGTGAACTGAGAGACATGTAGTTTGGTTTCCTCCTGACTTTTAAACTTTTCTGGTCACCCCATTCCTCTTCTTAAACCCCTAATTCCTGCCAGCATGCTTGCTCTCCACACCCTAAGTGCAGCTTACTTTAATCTGACCGAAGAGGAATAACAGCTGATGCAAATTAGTCTTTTGACATGGCTGAAACGTTCTATATGTTACCTCATTCAATTCAGCCCACATATAAAGCTGGCGAAGTCAGGGTTTCAAAGGAAACTGAAGTTCAGAGATATTAAGTAACACCCAAGTCTTCACAGCTAATATCTGGCTAAGCTAGAATTCAAACCTGTATCTGGGAACTCTAGGTTTACACAATTTTCTCTGTGCATGGATTTTTTTTTTCCCCTGTGTAACAGCATTTACTAGTATCCTGACACATGCCCCCTTCCCTGAATATCTACAGTTATCTGTGGGCCTTGGAAATTTACAGTGGTTGTAAGACTTAAAGGGATCTCAGTCACTTGGTGTGTGCATGGTTAGTCACATCTGACTCTTTGCAACCCCACAGACTGTAGCCCACCAGGCTCCTCTGTCCACGTGGGATTCTCCAGGCAAGAACACTGATGTGTGTTGCCATTTCCTTCTCCAGGGGTCTTCCTGACTCAGGGATCAAACCTGCATCTCCCGCATTGGCAAGCAGGTTCTTTACCACTGTGCCATCTGGGAAGCCCCTCAGTCACTAGGCATTGGGGAAATTCTGGCAGGTAGGGTATCTTCACAGTGTTGTCACAGAGATGTTTTCTCTTCTTCCAGCCTTGTGGCTCAGAGACTAGGTGGGAGCAGGCTACAGCCCATCTTATTTTCCTTCCACATCAAGGGGAAATGGGTTAACTCCTGTCTAGAAAATAAAGCAAGGACTTTGAGCTGGATTTCTGATAGTCCATGTGTGTGTGTGTGCGTGCTCAGTTGCTCAGTCATGTCTGACTCTTTGTGGCCCTTTGGACTGTAGCTCACCAGCCTCCTCTGTCTATAGGATTTTTCAGACAAGAGTACTGGAGTGGGGTGCTAGTCCATACAGGCCTTTAAATAAGAAACCGGTTTTGAAAACCTACCAGGTAGGCATCCTTTCAGTTTTCTATGGCTTACCAGCGGCCCCTAGTGGCTAGAGACTCCAAGTGCCTTGAGCAGGGAGTCTTGGCTGCTGCGCTCTGCTCTGGCCTTGTGCCCTGCACAGTTTTAAAACACCACATTAATTCCCAATCAACATATTTTGCCATGCTGGGGCAGAAAAAGAGTGGAGTCCAAAATTCTGGGCAAAGAGGGCATTACAATGGGTGATCTTCACCTATAAAATATGGAACCAGGCTATCACTAAATCACTAAAATCTTTTTCGTTTTAATATTCTAGACCACAAACCTAGAAGGTGTACAATAGTGTTATGCCTGTTTACCTGCTGAGTAAACTCAGGTCAGAGAGTTTAAATAGCCAGGGGCACACAGGTTAGTGGGAAAGAACAGTCAGGTCTCTTTGAGATCAGACTCTAAATTTGCCAGACAGGCCTAAGGCTGTGTGTGTGTGTGTGTGTGGTATGGTGTTATGTTGTGTTGGCCTGGCAGTGGTCTGGTCTTGGGAATGATACTGGCAGCTAGCACTTAAGAATTCATTCTGAGGCAGGCACACGCTAGATACTCTGGTGGAAACCCCTTCACTCTCCCTAGCTGCCCAGTGAGGTGCACATCTTCAATTTACAGTTGGGAATGTGGATTCTCCGCAAGGCCAAAACTGCCAGAGGTCATATAAATGAAAGGCAGAACTGGGAATTAGGTCCCAGCTTGCCCAACTCCAAAGCATAGCTTGAGTTTACCCTCTCTGTATTGCATGAGTGTTCTCCTTGCAGCCAGTCTAGGTTACTCACCCTTAGTACCTGCTCATCTGAAATATCTCCCTCCTCTCTCCTGCCTGGTCAGTGCTAATGAGAATTTCTGCCGGTGAGAGAGCAGGGAACTGGGGACGTCTGTTGGTGGGTGTCCCTCAGAACATAGATTTTGTATTTGGGAGGATGTTCACGCCTCCTTGTGTGTCTCATGCTCTCAGACATCCTCTCTGACTCTGGTGGGTGGTAGGTGGGGTGGAACTGTCATGTCCTGGAATCTTGGAGGGTTTCCTTTGAAGAAGTATATGGAGACTGTGTAACATGGTAGTCCTGAGGTAGGTTTTGGGGACTTGAGACACTGAACAGCTACTAAGCCATTCAAGACTTGGTTCCCTCATCCACTCAGTGGACACAGTAGTGCCTATTGAAAGGTTGTTGCTGAACCATGCAAAGACGCCGGGATTCTTGGCCTCCAGAGGAGAAGATTTAATCCGGGGCCAGAGATGAGGCTTGATCACTCAGAGCTTTTGTGTAATAAAGTTTTATTAAAGTATAAAGGAGATAGAGAAAGCTTCTGACATAGGCATCATAAAGGGGTAGAAAGAGTACCCCCTTGCTAGTGTCAGCCATGGAGTTATATACTCTCTAATTAGTTATTACAGTGAATCAAAAGAATGTCTGGAGGTTGTAAAGACCTCACTAGACCTATTCCCATAATTTACACCTTAAGATAACAGGATTAGCCAGAAGGTTTTTTTCCAGAGACTGTCCTCAAGCAGGATACATTATTGTTACATAATCCTAAGGAATGTAGAGGGACAAAAAAGTTTGTCCTTTCCTCCTCCTCGAGAACTCCAGACCCCTCTCTCCTTGGGGACCCCTGGACTTCTTATCAATCTGCCTAGGAATTGACACTCACTATCTCATAGGGTCATTGCAGGCTCTATTAAGACAAATACATTAGATATCCTTAAGGCAACACCAATCACACAGTAAGTCTCCTTGCTGTGTTCATGAGCAAAGGAACACATGGTAACAATATATTTCCTTGAGAAGGGTGCCAACAGCAGTATTAACTGTCAAGAGGCCTGGCCCCTTGTTAGGTGTTAGCAGGTGAGATTAAGTGGTTTCCCTTGAAACAAATAGCAATTGCCTTAGGGGCAAAAGCAAGAACAATGTACTGATGGAAGACAGCCAAAGCCAAGAAGACCCCTTCCATTGGGATATATTGGGTGGCAGGAGACAAATGATGACAAACCCTTTGTTGGGAGCAGTGCCTCCCAAATCCCTTGCCAGGAGAGTATTGCATCTTGGGAGCAACAGGAGACAGCCGCAGAGGAATTACTTTGCCTCAAAAGGATTTGCCTTGACTTAATAGCTTTATTGAATCCATGCTTTTCAGCTCATTGATTCCATTTGCTTTCATTCAGGATTATGTAGGAGCGATGCCATTACTTTGCCTGGTCAGGTTGATTAGCCAAGATCCCATTGCTGTGGCTTCACGACTCTCCTTCTTCACATGTGTCACCCTTCCTTCCTTAAACCCTGCTTTATGTCCTCATTTTACCCACTTCAGGGACTGGGCCAGACATACGTACATGGTCTGGGTAAATGCTTTGAATTCCTTGCTAACTGGAAATGATGGCATCAGGCAGATCACTGATGCCCCCTCACTTTAGAGCTTTTTGTGCTGGTTAGCTTTTGCTTGAGGATTCATTGTCTTAAAACCAAGCTTTGAAAAAAACTTTATTTTTGGCTTCTTTGGGAAGATTGTCCTATGTAGCCATGCAGGTAGATTTTTAGGAATGTTTTCCAAATGACAATGTGCACCAGTATCACATGGGAGCTTGTATAAAAGGACATTTCTGGGCCCAAATATTTAGATTTAGCAGGTTGTCACGTCCCTCCTTCTTTTTAAATTGAAGTAAATGTCAGATGGCATAAATTTAACTACCCTAAGGTGAATAATCTGGTGCCATTTAGTACACTCATGATTTTGTGCAACTATTACCTCTATGTAGTTCTAAAACATTTTTATCACCCCCAGGGAGATCCCACATCCATTAGGCACTCACTCCCAGTCCACAGTCCTCCCCAGCCTTTGGCAATCATCAGTTTACTTTCTGTCTCTGTGGATCTAGCTGATCTAGGTATTTCATATAGAGGAAATCATCCAGTATTTATCTTGTTGCATCTGGCATATTTCACTTTGTATAGTGCTTTGAGGTTCGTCCATGTTGTATCATGTCCTAGTATCATATTCCTTTTCATGGCTGAGTAATATTTCATTTGTATGCACATGTAGCATTTTGCTTATTCATTTAAACAAGGTACTCCCTTGTTTCTGCAGCAGGTCATCTTTGGTCCATACTTGGGAATTGTTAGCAGTGGAGATCACTGCATTTTCCCAGGGAAGTCTGATACATTTTTAGAGTAGAGTTTGAAGAGTGCCAGGCCACAGCTGCCATTGGGTATGATAGGCATTTGGAGATGGACCTAGAAATAGATGATCAGGGAATGTCTCACCTGGCAGGACAAGGCATTGAAGGAAGGGCATAGATAGAGACCTGGGTAAACAGTGCCGAGAAATGCAGGTAAGAGAGATTTCAGTCTGGATCCCAGCTCTGTTGTCTCATAATAGGCAAGTTAAAAACTCTCTGAATCTCCTGTTCCTAGTTCATAAAATGAAATAGCAATAGTAACTCTCATAGCATTGTTGTTTAGATGAAATAATTTATATTAAATGCCTCTTATAGGGCCTGGACGGAGAAGGCAATGGCACTCCACTCCAGTACTCTTGCCTGGAAAATCCCATGGACGGAGGTGCCTGGTAGACTGCAGTCCATGGGATCCCTAAGAGTCAGACACAACTGAGCGACTTCACTTTCACTTTTCACTTTCATGCATTGGAGAAGGAAATGGCAACCCACTCCAGTGTTCTTGCCTGGCGAATCCAGGGACGGCGGAGCCTGGTGGGCTGCCATCTATGGGGTCACACAGAGTCGGACGCGAAGTGACTTAGCAGGAACAGCAGCAGCATAGGGCCTGGAACAGAGTGAGTAAAGCCCAAAGTGGCCATGATTTTTATTACTTTCCCAGAAAAGGAGTGCTGTGCAGTTGGAGTCTGGCACAGGCAATTTGCATAGACAGGGGCGGGAGTGTTCTCATTGGGGTTGGCGGCTGGTCTGGGATCCTGTAGCATCTCCAAGAGAACTCATGAGAGCAAGACATGGCTCCTGATGTAGGAAAAAAGAGACCCACTCTCCAGCACGCTTGTCCCAGCAATAAAGCAGGAACCTTGCATTTAAAATGAGACATACTGTCAGAGTGGAAGCAGTATTGAGGCAAAAGGAATAAATTTTTTCATTGTTGGTCTATTTCACTGCTGGATTGTGAGTACAGGGAGGGCAGGGGTTGTCTGTCCTTCTTACTACTCTGTTCCTTCAACATGTGTAGGGCATCCAGTCAATAAATATTTGTCATACATGTGACTGGCTAGCTGGCTGCTGTTTTATCTCTCTATTAGCTTTGTTGTTGTTTAGTCACTCATTCCTGTAAGACTCTTTGGCTCCCATAAACTGTAGCCCACCAGGCTCCTCTGTCCGTGGGATTTCCCAGGCAAAAATACTGGAGTGAGTTGCCATTTCCCTCTCCAGGGGATCTTCCCTACCCAGGGATCAAACCCATGTCCTCTACATTGGCAGGCAGATTCTTTACCACTCAGCCACCAGGAAAGCCCCCTCTCTATTAGCTTGCTGCTGCTGCTGCTAAGTCACTTCAGTCATTTCTGACTCTGTGTGACCCCATAGATGGCAGCCCACCAGGCTTCCCCATCCCTGGGGTTCTCCAGGCAAGAACACTGGAGTGGGTTGCCATTTCCTTCTCCAATGCATGAAAGTGAAAAGTGAAAGTGAAGTCGCTCAGTTGTGACTGACTCTTAGTAACCCCATGGACTTCAGCCTACCAGGCTCCTCTGTCCATGGGATTTTCCAAGCAAGAGTACTGGAGTGGGGTGCCATTGACTCCTTAATTCCTTCTGAATCAGTTTCATGTACTGTCAGAGGAATATACTCTGCCTCAGGTACCCTGCTATGAGACTATTCACAAATCCGCTCCAAAATTCTTAAGAATGTGCATGACTTTTGATCCAGAAGTTCCACCTCCAAGTATTTAATCAGGAAATACCTAAGGCTTAGAAGGATTATGACTCATTATGACTCAAGAACATTAATTGTGTGCTTATTTGGAATAACAAAAAAGTGGAAAGAACTTGCCACCCAACAAAAAGGAGATTGGTTAACTGTATTATAATACTTCCATTCAATAAAGTGTTTTAAAACCATCAAAATAAGGAGGAAGATTGTTTAATGATATGAGAGAATATCCAAGTTATGTAGTTAGTGAAAACAGCAAGTCAACAATATTTTGATATAATAAAACTGTGTGTAAGGGTATATATATAACACTGGAAGGATTTATACAAAATACATATCACTGTTGTTCTGAGTGATTAAATTAGAGATAACTATTTTTTGAGCTTGTCTGTTAATTTCCATGATTTTTTACATTGAACTTGTAGTGAGTTAAAATAAGAATGAATGTTTTTAAGGATTATGTGGGCTTCCCTGGTAGCTCAGCTGGTAAAGAATCTACCTGCAATGCAGGAGACCCCGGTTCAATTCCTGGGTTGGGAAGATCCCCTGGAGAAGGGATAGGCTACCCACTCCAGTATTCTTGGGCTTCCCTGGTGGCTCAGTTGGTAAACAATCCACCAGTAATTCAGGAGACTTAGGTTAGATCTGTAGGTTAGAAAGATTCCCTGAGGGCATGGCAACCTACTCTAGTATTCTTGCCTGGAGATTCCCCATGGACACAGGAGCTTGATGGGCTACAGTCCATGGGGTCTCAAAGAGTTGGACACCACAGTGACTAAGCACAATGCAGCACAAGGACTATGTTTCTGATAAGAATTTGGCTCTTGTCTCTTGAGTGTGTCTGAACCTACAGAGTGGACCAAATGGCCTCAGCCATGGGGGTTGGGAAGCTGTGGGAAGAGACTGGGGACAGCAAAGCATCAGGCGTGGCTTTTGCTACATCCCAAAAGTGGGACATGTTGTTTTGCTTTACTGATGGAGAGGATGCTCTGTCCCTCTTATTGTGTCATGTTCTCCATCCTTGCCTACATGTTAGTGTCAACTTGAAAGGGAAAGGTGCTCAGTCGTGTCTGACTCTTTGCTACTCCATGGACTACACAGTCCATGGATTGAACCCAGGTCTCCCGCATTACAGGCAGATTCTTTACCAGCTGAGCTGCAAGGGAAGCCCAAGAATACTGGAGTGGGTAGCCTATCCCTTCTCCAGTGGATCTTCCTGCCCCAGCAGTTGAACCGGGGTATCCTGCAGTGCAGGTGGATTTTTTTTTTTTTTTTTACCGATTGAGCTATCAGGGAAGGCCCAGTGTCAACTTAAATAAGGGGTAAACTGAGACAAACTCAGATTACCAGGAATCGAGGTTATTTGGAAATAGTAGAGGAATTGCCATTTGGGAAACACATGGACTAGTAAGCTATAAGTGAGTCTGTTGAGGGTTTGGGATGAGCTGTGTTTATGGGCAAAGAGTGAAAAGAGGTTGAAGTCCAGCTATAGTCCAGGCAGGAAGTTTGCTGGCTTGATGATGGAAAGAGATATAAGTCAGGAGATAATTGTTCATCTTCTGTAAATCAAGCATTTGTGGCAAATCAATCACTTGGTTAAATTCCATTCTTCTGAGGGCAAGTAAGAGTCTCCATTTTATATCCTCCAGTTTCATTTTAGATGGAAATTTTTTTCATATTACATTAAATACACCCAGGGTGTAGGGGTTTTTCTGCTTTAGAGGGTGAATGGATCCACAACGTAGGCTTCTAACTATGAGGTAACCATCCACACCCTGGTTTCAAGAAGATAAATTTAAACTTTTCATGGGCTGAATTGGCCATACAAATTTATTCTGTCCTGTGTTCTAGGAAATTAAAAGAAGGAAGTCTGGGCTGAGAAAATACAAATGAAATTAATATTTTTACCAAAAGAGAAACAAGATGAGCACCAGTTTCTGATATTTACTTACTTACAAGCACCCCCCTGTCCAGGCCTGAGACTTTGTTCACGGGCCAAGCAGGTGTGTCAGACTCCATCTTCTGTGAGGTCTGGCTCTCCCCAGAGAGTACTGGGCCCTTTACACTAACCTGTGTCCTCAGGTTGCTCTTCGGGAATTCTTCAATATGTCAGCATCCCAGATGGGGTTGTGATTTAGACTCATGCTGGGACCTCTACAGAATCTGCAAATCCACAGTGGTGGTGTACTGTAGAGTATGCTTTAAAGCAGAAGGAATATTGCTAAAGGGAGTATATAGGGAGGAACAACTAATGCGAAAGGAGATGCAGTTTGACAGATGAATAGTCCTTCAGGAGCACAGAGAGGATGCATCATCAGAGGCAGAGGGAGCAAGAGGGAATTCAGTGTGTGATGAAAGAGACCACATCAACACAGAGGGCAAGCAAAGGTGTTGCCAGGACTAGATAATGAAGGGGCTTGTAATCCATCCTCAGGAGTTGACCATTTTATCCTGTAGCTTATAAATTGCCATTAAAAGATTTTAAGCAAGAGTGTAATCTTCAGTAGTAAGCACACTCTGTCTTTCCTATTAATCTGTGAGTTTCCTGAAGGCAAATGTTTGAGTCATCTCAGTGGTTGCCTTCTCCATTGCCCAGTATAGCCTGTTATTTATAATAATAGCTATACTTTCATCACTTGCTTACTATGAATCTGACATTGTGCTAAATGCTTTATGTATTGTACTAGTTAGGATTCTCTAGAGAAACAGAATCAACAACAAATATACATAAGTTTTTTTTTTTTTGGATAAGAATTCCCTCTTATTTGGAGGAGTGTCAGTCTTCTGAAGGATGAGGCTTTCAGCTGATCAAGCAATCTGCTTTACTCAGTCCATTGATTCAATTATTAATCTCATCCAAAAACATTCTAAAACACATACCCAGAATAACATTTGATAAACCCAGATAGTTTATCTGGGTTTGGGGTGATAGTGTATCACCCCAACGACCACCATTGTCCAGTCATGGTGACATACAAAATTAATCATCACACATGAGTTATATCATTTAACTTATACAATGATCTTGCGAGGTTATTTCTATTTTTATTCCCATTTTAAAGGCAAGGAAACTAAACCTTGGAAGGTTGATGTCATGTCTGTGAATAACAACAACTGGTATGTGATTTAGCCCTGGTTTAAACCCAGGCAACTGACTCATTCTTAACCACTATGCTATAATAAATATTTTTAAATTTTTTTTCTAGAATTCTCATGTAGAAATTTAACAAATATAATCACTAATAATATGTTAATTATATTGAACATCCATTATGAATTCCTATAGATGAGTAACTAAATGTACTGTTAACACCAGTCTTCCAATAAATTCATGTTTTTTTCTTTCTAATTCTAAAAAAGAAAGAAGTAATGAGGAGAGTTTTGCTCAGCAAACACTGGTGAATCTGGTAGAGAATTCATTTTTCTTTTCACAGTGAGTCTCTTGGGTCCTACCAGTTGCATTTCAGTAAAAAGAAGGAATTGGTACATTAAAATGATTCACTTATATGTGAAATCTAAACAGCAAAACAAGCAAACATAACTAAAGAAAAACAGACTCATAGATACAGAGAACAAATAGGTGGTTGCTAGAGGAAAGCTAGAGGAAAGCTCGGAGAAGGCAATGGCACCCCACTCCAGTACTCTTGCCTGGAAAATCCCACGGACAGAGGAGCCTGGTAGGCTGCAGTCCATGAGGTTGCTAAGAGTCGGACACGACTGAGCGACTTCACTTTCACTTTTCACTTTCATGCATTGGAGAAGGAAATGGCAACCCACTCCAGTGTTCTTGCCTGGAGAATCCCAGGGACAGGGGAGCCTGGTGGGCTGCCATCCCTGGGATTGCACAGAGTCGGACAGGACTGAAGTGACTTAGCAGCAGCAGCAGCAGTGGAAAGCCAAGCGCCTAAGAATTGATGCTTTTGAACTGTGGTATTGGACAAGACTCTTGAGAATCCCCTGGACTGCAAGGAGATCCAACCAGTCCATTCTAAAGGAGATCAGCCCTGGATGTTCTTTGGAAGGAATGATGCTAAAGCTGAAGCTCCAGTACTTTGGCCACCTCATGCGAAGAGTTGACTCTTTGGAAAAGACCCTCATCCTGGGAGTAACTGGGGGCAGGAGGAGAAGGGGACAACAGAGGATGAGATGGCTGGATGGCATCACCGACTTGATGGACGAGTTTGAGTGAACTCCGGGAGTTGGTGATGGACAGGGAGGCCTGGCGTGCTGCGATTCATGGGGTCGAAAGGAGTCGGACACAACTGAGCGACTGAACTGAACTGAACTGAACTGAGAGGATAGCGGAGGTGGGGAGGAGAGATATAGCTGAGGGAGAGTAAGAAGTGTAAGCTCAGAGATGATGGTGTTAACTAACCTTATAGTGGTAGTTACTTCATCACGGTATGAAGTCAAATCATTATACTGTATACCGTAAACTTATATAGGGCTTTATTTCAGTTACATCTAAACAAAACTGAAAGAAAAAAAAAAAAAAAAGATGTGAAGATGTGGAGGCAGCCAGGGAGGGCTCTTAGCGTTATGATATCTGTGTTGTGCAAAGAGGAGACAAATGTAACCAGCTTGCAGTAAGACTTGATTCCTGGAAACAATAATGCTGTGATATCATTTTCTGGGGATTGTCTTGAGTGTGTTTGAATGAGGTTTAAGTCAGATAAACTCATTCCAGAGTCTCTGGAGATGACTCATAGGCACTGTGGCTTGCCTGTCACTAATAAGCGGCATGTCCTGGCAATCTATGCAAATAAAATCCTGCTTTCCTACTGATATTCATGGGTCACTAAGATATTCTTCAGTTAGAACTGTTGTCTTTTCTTCCTCTCCCTCTAAATTTTTCTGGGCCATTTTTAATATTTGAAATATATGCCTATTTGTGAAAGGAGAGTGCTCTAAATGTGAAGAGTTGATTTAGAAAAGCAAATTTACCCTCATCAATTATTACAAGTTGCAGTGCTTAAATAAATAACATTTAAATAAATTTTCTTAAATCAAGGCACATAAAAATTTATAAGAAAACATTAGGGAAAAACCCTGTATTGTATAACTGAATTTTGCTAACAGAGTAGAGCATGCGTTCTCATCAAAAAATATGCGAGGTGATGGATATGTTAATTAGCTAGATAGTATGAATCCTTTCATAATGTTTACACATATCAAATCATCATGTTGTATACTTTAAACATATTGCAATTTTATTTGTCAATTATGGATCCAGAAAGCTGGAAAGATATTTACATAATTAAGATTGACTCAGCGGAGAGTAATTCTAGGACTTTAGTGGCCAGGCTGGTGGGAAAACATGGTGGGAAATAAGTGTGGGAAATAGTCTATTTTGTCATACCCAGGAAACAGCTTTGGGCCAGAGTAAGACCAGTGTTCACCACTTGAAGGGAATTCAGCATAGGCAAATCTTTTTATTTGTGAATAACTGTTCCCATTCAGGCTGGCGTGAGTAAAGGAGAGTTTTGAAAGCTGACATGGGCATTTCATAAAAATGAAACATAACTATATACTTTGATCCTTGGACAACACAACTGTGAACTATATGGATTGTTTTATATTCATGTTTTTTTACTAAATGCATAGAACAGTGCTACACTGTCCTCTGTAAGTTGAATCTGTGGATACAGAACAACAGGTACAAAAGGCTGACTGTAAAGTTATACATAGATTTTCAACTGTGTGCCTCCATCTCCGGTTGTTCAAGAGTCAACTGTACTTTGCTTCAGAAAGGTACATGCTTAGCTTAGGTACATTAGGACCTTAGAAAAGGTCCTAATGATTGAGTTTCCTCTTCTGTTCATTTTTCTCTCTCTGGTTGCATTTAAAAATGTGGATTGGTTTCTCTCTATAATACAGCTTTCTAAGACAACTTGTCAGTAAGAATGTGGCTGAAAATGACCACCCCATTATTACTCCATGTCTCCACATGACCTTTTAGTTTAAACATATACTTGTGTCTGATTATAGAGTTATTTTGTTCTTTTCTTTACTCAAATTCTCAAGGAAGAACACTCATGATTTGCTAGCCATTTAGTGGCTTGGCTTCCCTTGTGTTGCCTTTTTTGTGTGTGTTAGGTTGTACAATTGTCTATGACTTGTAGTGGATCACATGGTAAAACACAGCTACTTTTATTTACTCCTCAACAGAGGTTTTTTTCCATGATCCAGTGGATGTTGACAATTTGATTTCTGGTTCCTCTGCCTTTTCTAAATCCAGCTTGAACATCTGGAAGTTCACAGTTCATGTACTGTTGAAGACTGGCTTGGAGAATTTTCAGCATTACTTTGTTAGTGTGAGATGTGTGCAATTGTGAGGTAGTTTTAACATTCTTTGGCATTGCCTTTCTTTGGGATTGGGATGAGAACTGACCCTTTCCAGTCCTGTGGCCAGTGCTGAGTTTTCCAAATTTGCTGGCATATTGAGTGCAACACATTAACAGCATCATCTTTTAGGGTTTGAAATAGCTCAATTGGAATTCCATCACCTCCACTAGCTTTGTAGTGATGCTTCCTAAGGCCCACTTGACTTCACATTCCAGGATGTCTGGCTCAATTGCCAACATCTGATCATTGTAAAAGCAAGAGAGTTCCAGAAAAACATCTAGTTCTGCTTTATTGACTACGCCAAAGCCTTTGACTGTGTGGATCACAACAAACTGTGGAAAATTCTGAAAGAGATGGGAATACCAGACCACCTCACCTGCCTCCTGAGAAATCTGTAGGCAGGTAAAGGAGCAACAGTTACAGCTGGACATGGAACAACAGACTGGTTCCAAATAGGAAAAGGAGTATGTCAAGGCAGTATATTGTCACCCTGCTTATTTAACTTATATGCAGAGCACATCATGTGAAATACTGGGCTGGATAAAGCACAAGCTGGAATCAAGATTGCCGGGAGAAATATCAATAACCTCAGATATGCAGATGACACCACCCTTATTACAGAAAGTGAAGAACTAAAGAGCCTTTTTTATGAAAGTGAAAGAGGAGAGTGTAAAAGTAGGCTTAAAGCTCAACATTCAGAAAACAAAGATCATGGCATCCGGTCCCATCACTTCATGGCAAATAGATGGGGAAACAGTGGAAACAGTGTCAGACTTTATTTTGCTGCTAAGTCACTTCAGTCGTGTCCGACTCTTTGCAACCCCATAGACGGCAGCCCATCAGGCTCCGCTGTCCCTGGGATTCTCCAGGCAAGAACACTGGAGTGGGTTGCCATTTCCTTTTCCAATGCATGACAGTGAAAAGTGAAAGTGAAGTCACTCAGTCATGTCCGACTCTTTGCGACCCATGGACTGCAGCCTACCAGGCTCCTCCGTCCATGGGATTTTCCAGGCAAGAGTACTGGAGTGGGGTGCCCTTATTTTGGGGGGCTCCAAAATCACTGCAGATGGTGACTGAAGCCATGAAATTAAAAGACACTTACTCCTTGGGAGAAAAGCTGTGACCAACCTAGATGGCATATTAAAAAGCAGAGACATTACTTTGCCAACAAATGTCTGTCCAGTCAAAGCTATGATTTTTCTGGTAGTCATGTATGGATGTGAGAGTTGGACTATAAAGGAAGCTGAGCACCGAAGAATTGAAGCTTTTGAACTGTGGTGTTGGAGAAGACTCTTGAGAATCCCTTGGATTGCAAGGAGATCCAACCAGTCAATCCTAAAGGAAATCAGTCCTGAATATTCCCTGGAAGGACTGATGCTGAAGCTGAAGCTCCAGTACTTTGGCCACCTGACGTGAAGAACTGAATCATTGGTAAAGACCCTGATGCTAGGAAAGATTGAAAGCAGGAGAAGAAGGGGACGACAGAGGATGAGAAGGTTGGATGGCATCACCAGCTCGATGGACATGAGTTGGAGTAAGCTCTGGGAGTTGGTGATGGACAGGGAAGCCTGGCATGCTGCAGTCCATGGGGTTGCAAACAGTCGGACATGACTGAGTGACCGAACTGAACAACAGAGGTTGGGAGGGAATTCTCTGAGAAGAGAATGTGGTCTTTTGCTGGTCTCCTAACATTACACCCCACAGTGAATCTCAGTAGAGCTTCTTCTTTTAAAAAAACAAAAGCCTTTTTATTTTGTATCAGGGTATAGCCGATTAACAATGTTGTGATTGTTTCAGGTGGACAGAAAAGTGATTTAGCCATAGATGTACGTATATCCTTTCTCCCCCAAGATCTACTCCCATCCAGGCTACCATATAACATTGAATAGAGTTCCAGCAGGGCTTCTTTTTTAACCAGTGGTGTCACACTTTCTTTAATCACAGAGGTGTCATGTGTCTGTCCTCTGTCATCTGCATTAAGCAGGACTCAAACCAGTGGCTGGTAGTTTGGGTGACAGGTCTCAGTTACCAGAAGAAAGATACTGGCATGTGTGTGATCAAGGTTCCAGTTCAGTAAGCTTAGGCTTAGAATGGAATGCGAGTAGGTATGCCAATCAGGAAGCAACATAGAGGTTGTCTCATGTGGGTAGGCCACCATTACATGTGTTATGAGCAGGCTTATGACTCAGAGCAATGACAGTAAAAGCTACATGATGCATCAGAATCACCTGGGGAGGTTAATCTCAGGGCACCTGCCCAGATCTAGTGATCTGCTGAGAGAATTGTTTTGACAAGATCAAATGGTGAATCTAATGTTGGGTCAAGTTCAGAGACCTCAGACTTATGAGGCCCTCAGTCGCCTGCACACAGTAGATTCTGAGGTAGCCTACAGCAGCAGGAGCCTAGATTTGCGTACTTCTAGTCTAGGATTCCTTTCTTTTTATCTTTTTGCTGCCTTTAAAGAAATACAGGCCAACATTCTTTTATATCAGGGAAACAGGGTTTGTCTTGGGTGACTGGTAGCTTTCATGCCATATGATCAGGCTAGGAGAACTCAGGTAGATATCTTAAGAGATTGAATGCTGAATACATGTGTCCCTAGCAAATGGGCTCTATCAATCACAAAAATTTTATTTTAATGCAATATTTTTCAGTTACATACAGTGACAAAGGTTTGTTTTTTGCTGATGTTGTATATCTATACTGGGTCTCCTGAGGGTTCTCCTATGAAGTTTTCTAACTCCAGGACCTAGGCTAGTTGCTGAGGCAGAGGGAAGGGAGAACATGGCAAGAATATCTTGGTTTTTAAAGCTTGCACCCTAAACTGACACACATCAGTATAGCTCATATTTCATTGGCTACATCAAGCCCTTACTTCACGTAGGCAGGGAAGTATACTCTTGCTCTTATGGGTCTTAAAGAAGAGACCCATTCATAAAACCTAGTGCAGGGATTTTGGCTTGTTTTCTACCACATCCCCAGCATTTAGAACAGTTTCTGGTACATGGTAGGTGCTTAAAAATATGGGCTGAATAAACAAACGAAAGTAAACTAACAGTCCATATCACCCAGGATTAACCGTGGTTCCTGAAGCAGTTCTGAAATTATCTTAGTTGGAACATCTTAGGAAATAACTCCAGAAAGGACTACTTTTGGGAAAAATTGTCCCCATATAGATTATTAATGATTGGAAAGGCCTGAGCTTGAAGAGGATCTGGGCTACCTGAGTCCCTAATAGCATTCTACATTTTGAGTAGGGGTCATTTTTTCATGTTTCCACAAGAGTATGTGCCAGGTCAGTTGGAATAGTTGTCTGATTCTCAGGATATTAAGTGTAGCATTGGGGGTGGGGAGTCATTTCGAGATTTCACATTAGAGCTCAGAGTAAAATTACCATATTGGCAATTACTGTCATAGGGATCCCCTTTTAACCAAAATGATGACTCCTTTTGGGGTTAACATTAGTTTCTACATGAAATGGTCAAAAGATTGCATTTAAGTGACTATCCTGGGAGGCCTGGCTCCGAAATTCACAGGCACATTAAGATGAATGGCCATTTCCATTCTCCTGCCTTGTCCTCAGCAAGCATGGGTCCTCAGAGCCACTTTATGCCAAGAGAACAAATGTTTGCAAGTGCCCCTTCTGTTTCTGGGAAGTCTAAAACCTGCCCATAATTTGGCTAATTTGTAGTTGATCATGGGGAAGATAATGAGGAGGGGAAATTGAGGGAGCAGGGGACAGAGTTGCTAGGAAACAGATTTACTTCTCCCATCCAGACAAATAAACTAAAGAAATGGTGTTAATGATTCCGGTTACTGACAGTCTCAGTTCCAAGGAAGCACAAATAAAATATGAACTCAGGTTACCATGAAGAAACATCAGAGGGGGAGGCTCTGGCCATGAGGGTGGAACATGGTTATTAATAATACTCTTAGAGCAGATGTGCTGTTGAAAAGAAGTCTTTGATGGAAAGGGCTTAGCATGGTATCTGCGTAGAGGGGATGGGCAATAAATGTTAGTCAAAATCATTATAGTTATATATATATATGATCTATTTATAAATAAGTTATTTTAATCTCATCACCTTCTAAAAAGTTCTAGCCCTTTTGAGTCACTTAGTAATGTCCAACTTTTTGCAACCCCATGGTCTGTAGCCTACCAGGCTCCTCTGTGTTGATTATCAGGCAAGAATACTGGAGTGGATTGCCATTCCCTCCTCCAGGGGATCTTCCCAACCCAGGGATCAAACTTATGTCTCTTGTGTTTCCTTCATTGGCAGATGGATTCTTTACCACTAGTACCACCTTGGAGGCCCTATGGCCTTTCTATTGACTGCAAATATGTCTTCCATTGCCCGTTAAAACTTTTATGAACCTTCCTTTCCTCATTTCACCTCCTCTGCATTGATTGTTAAAAGGGTTAGTGAGGTGAGATGTGTGTATACAATTTGTAAATGCAATGATTTTTAAAAATTTTTATCTTCTTGTTTTTAATTGTGGTAGATGCCACAGAAAATAAAACATTTGCTATCTAAATAGTTAAATGTATAATTCAGTGGTGTTAGCTATGTTTACTGAATCTCTAGAATATTTTTATCTTGAAAAACCTAAACTGTCCTGATAGACCAACTCCCTCAGCCCCTGGTAGCTACAATCCTTGGATCTCTATTAAGTTTGACTATATTAGATCTAAGTGGAATCATACAGTATTTATTTTTCTGTACTAGCTTATTTCACATAGCTTAATGTTCTCAAGATTCATCCATGTAGCAGTGTATATCAGAATTTCTTTCCCTTTTAAGGCCAAATAACATTTCATTGTGTGTATAGACCATGTTTTCTTATTCAGTCGTCTATTGACAACATTTGCCTTGCTTCCACCTCTTGGCTTTTATGCATCACGCTGCATTGAATATGGGTATATACATATCTCTTCCAGATCCTGCTTTCAGTTATTTTGGATAAATATCAAGAAGTGGATAAACTTCAATACATTTTATGTCTACAAAAAACAGTTTGTCCTCATCATTATTGCTCATAGTCACTTCCCCAGACACAAGAGGGGAATTTTTACGTAGGTCTTTGAGGTTCCTTCTCTGCTGCCCTCTGCTTTCTCTGCACCTCCAATCCCAGTAATCTCAGCAGCAATGAACTCTGATCTTTTTCCTCAACCCAGCAAAACTATTTCTCTGTGTCACCATTTGGAAAATGCCCTCAAGAAGAAAGCTGGTGTGAGTGGGAAGCTTTTCTCCCAAGTGATTCTCTTCTGATTACCCTGCATTAGTAACTGTCCAACACATGAAAACAATTTTGTATCCGTTTTGTTCAGTTTTATAGGACAGATTAAATCTGATATCATCTACTCCATCAAGGGTAGAACTAGAATTTAACCTAGATGTCTTACATTTATACTTCCTCTTGTTGGGAGAGGAAACAAACACAAAAATCCTCCAAACAAAAAGGCAAATTAAGAAAATAATTACAAATCAGGATACATGCTATGAAGAAAACAAAGGCACTGAAATATAGGCTTTCCCAGGTGGTGCAGTAGTAAAGAATAGCCTCCCAACTCAGGAGACACAGGAGATGTGGGTTGATCCTGGGTTGGGATGATCCCCTGGAGGAGGAAAGGGCAACCCACTCCAGTATGCTTGCCTGGAGAATCCATGGACAGAGGAGACTGGCAGGTTACAGTCCATAACATTGCAAAGAGTTGGACATGACTGAACACGCAACATAGGGAAGGTGGGGAAGGAGTATATGATTTGGGAATATGGTGATAAGAGGAGACTGCTTTGAGGAATTTTACACTGAGATTTAAATGATGAGTAGGACCTTACTATGTGAAGCAGAGCTAAGAGGGGAAAACAGAAGGATGTGCTAAATAGAAATATGGATTCTGAATAAGTGCTCCTGGCAAAAATTTACGTGACACAAACAAGGGCCAGAGTGCCAGGATAAGTAACTCATTATAACTCATACTATGGGTGAGAGGTCTGGAGACCTTGAAAGGGAAGGGATAAAGAAGCCATCGCAATGTCTGGGAATTGGGTTTGGGCAGTGTTTGGGGGTGTGCTTGCATGAGTGCTATCTTCAGATATCCCAAGAGCTATCATGGGGAGAACAGACAACACTCTAGCACATGGGTTGGCAAACTACAGCCCACAGGCCAAATCCAGCCATACAACTTGCAAACTGTGGATGGATTTTATACATTTTTAACTGATCTATTACATTTTAAATGGCTATATTAGTACTTGTTTAATAGCCTCAGTTTTGTTTCTGGCCCACAAAACAAGTTATTTATTACCAAGCTCTTTAAGAAAAAGTTTTCTGACCCCTTGCTTTGTTTGAGGCAGTTGATGCTCACAAACAAAGATTGTCCTTGCCAATTTTATTTAATACAGGTTCACTGTGGGAATTACAGTAATTTCACAAGCAAGTAACAGGTAGGATAATGGCTCTTAAGCCATCAAGAAATAACATTTTGAGCCAAAGATAGATTAATTACACTCCAGTTCCAGGCAAGGGGAGATGAAAGCAATAAAGTCAAAATTCAGTTGAGGTGTGCAAAACCAACCAGTTGGTTCTCAGGGGAGGTGGTTTAGTCAACTGAGAACTGGTATCCAGCTGTCAGCACAAAAGCAAAACTCACCTGTTGTTAGAGCTCGTTGCTAGGGAACAGTGGCATCACTGTTGACAGGCTAGATGATCTCCTAGGGGCCTTGGCACAGCTTTCATGACTGCTAGTAAAAGAATCACCTTTACCATGGAAGGAGCTAATGCCTCAGGGTCATTAGAGATCAGCAAAGGGTCACCTTGCCCAGATGGAACACTATTCTACAGTCCTTTTCAACTCTGAGGATTTATAGTCTAAACATCCCCACCACAGTTGCTTCTTCATGTTCTTGTCGATAAGTGTCCAGCTGAGCTCCTAAGTGGTTACTGGCAGCCACAGATTTGGATGATGACATCCTGACACACAGTTTCACCTTTATATCAAAACAGCTTCATTCTTAGAAATAACTTCACTCTGAAAAATAACTTCATTTTTGTCAGAAACAAGTAGACTTGACATCGTACCAAACCACTACACGGCATCTGTGTTCTGAATCAATTGCAGGAATTTGATTTGCTGTAGCAAAAGGAATGAGTTAGCAAAGTTGGTATCAAAAATTCTCTAAAGGGAAGAGATTTTCCTGGGTGGAGTTTTGGAGGGACCTCCCTCCTAGGCCTTTCCTTGCCCATCATCACACACTGGGTAGTTTTCCATCTACTCAGTCCATGCATGAGAGGACGTCATTTGACTTCTTGAGAACAGTGTGGAGGCATTGGACCAACTGGTCAAGAATTTGATTCTGTGAAATTGGACAGTTTTATATTTGGCAGAAATAACAGTTTGATTTGAAAACACCTAATTAGTGACTGAAGCTAATTGTTTCACTGAATTAAATTATTTTATCATCCCTCCAACTGGATTTAGACCATAAAGTCCTTGAGTAAAATGTTGGCATCTTAAATTAATCTGTTCCAGGTCTCCAACAACCAGGGGAAGACTAGTTTATAGTCTATAATGTGTGTGCTCAGTTGCTCGGTCATGTCTGACTCTTTGCGGCCCCGTGGACTGTAGCCCACCAGGCTCCTCTGTCCATGGGATTTCCCAGGCAAGAGTACTGGAGTGGGTTGCCATTTCCTCCTCCAGGGGATCTTCCTGACCCAGGGATTGAATCCGAGTCTCTTGCATCTCCCGAATTGGCAGGGGGATTCTTTACCACTTGAGCCACCTGGGAAGCCCCATAATCTGTAATAAACTAGGCTAATTACCCAGAAACTAGGCCATGGGCCCAGGTACTTCAGAAGGAAAGTAATAGTTTCAGAGCAGTCTCTCCTAACAAAACCCACCCTGGTTTATGGTAAGGAGTGGAATATGGTACAGATCTCATTCATGTATTTCTTTATCTGATAAGGAACTCACAGTCCAATGGGGACAGTGAAAGTGAAAGTTGCTCAGTCATGTCCGACTCTTTGCGACTCCATGGACTATACAGTCCATGGAATTCTCCAGGCCAGCATACTGGAGTGGGTAGCCATTCCCTTCTCCAGGGGATCTTCCCAACCCAGGGATTAAACTCACATCTCCCACATTGCAGGTGGATTCTGTATCAGCTGAGCCACCAGGGAAGCAATGGGGAGACAGATAAAATAATAGTAAGTATATAGGAAATTCACTTAGTTTTTGCATTGTAATTGGGGAAAAAGCTTTCTATTACCCTCTTAGGGAACCTGGCTATGTCTGAAAATTAAGTTATTAAAGACAGATTGACAGGAGAAAAGTATACAAACTGAATTTTAACATGTATATGAGAGTCTTCACAAGAGACTGAAGATTCTAAAAAGTGATCAAGTGTAAAGCTATAACTTTGAGACAAAGAAAGAATAAATTTGTGAAGAATTGATAAGACAAAGGGGTTTGACCTAGGGATAGTCCAACTAAGACTAGGTCATGATGAGTGTTAGTTTAACAAGGTTAGTTTGTAGATTCCTCTGGGCTGATAAAAGTCTGCCTCTAGAAAGAGACGTATTTATATTCTGTCCATAGACAGAAAAGAAAGATTTTTTTTCTGTGTTTACTGCTTGTTGATTGCCTCCAGCTTATGACCATATTATGTTAAGGGGTCAAATTTTGGAATTATATATTCTGGTTTCCTTTTATGCATTATGTCCAGAGCACTATAAAACATAGTTGGACATCGAAGGAGGTCAAAGCAATTTTTATGGAGAAGATGATGCCTGAATAAAATCTTAAAGAAGAGGATAAGGATATTCAGATGACGGGTGTGGGTCAGCTGTGGCAGCATGTGGGTGGGAGAATTTAGGCAGTAGAAAGGATGAACCATGAAAAAATTTAATGCATTTAGAAAATTTTAGAGAATTCTGTATGACTAGATTAGAGTAGAGAGAAATGAGGCTAGACCATCAAAAGATAGTGCGGCTGTGTTATACAAATATACATGTCACTTTGTATCCTACAACCTTGTAAACTCATTATTTCTGGTAGTTTTTTTAAGATTCTTGTATTTGTATCCTACAACCTTGTAAACTCATTATTTCTGGTAGTTTTTTTAAGATTCTTATTCCTATGTACACATTATTTTATTCTCAATTAAAATTTTACTCCTAAGAAAAAAAAAAAGATTGCTATTTCAGTTATCCAAGTGACAGGCAACAGAGATGTAGGCAATAGTAGGGGCGATGGGGAGAGGGGCATGAAATACCAAGAAGGTCAGAAAAACAGGATTAATTATTGCTGAATGTGTGCAGTAAGTGATGGAAGAGAAACTAAGAATGCCATTTAGATACATCTTGAATGAGATGACCACTCAGGACAGAAAATGAAATATAAGGGAAGGGATGATTAGCAGTATAAAATTGTACAGTAAGGCCCCTATGTATAAACAAATTCTGTTCTGAAAGTGCATTGGTAAATCCAATTTGTTTATAAGTCTTACAAAATTAGCTTAGGTACCCTACTAACACATTCAGCTATATAGTACTGTACTGTAATAGGTATATAATATTTTTCACTCAAATAACACATAAAAACAAACAAGAAAACATTTTTAATCTTGTAGTACAGTGCCTTGAAAAATACAGTAGTAGTACAGTGCAACAGCGGGCCTACAGGGACTGGCATAGGGCGAACAGGCAAGAAAGACACTGACTGGAGGGGAGAGAGGTAGTGGAGATGGCAGAGCAGAAGGACCGTCAGCAGTAGGAGACTGAGGGTAAGCTGCAGTTTCACTCATGCCTGATGTTGATGGCACAGGTTCTGGTGCCTTGCTGGAACCAAATGTATGTTCCTATCTTTGAAAGTTCACAACTTGAAGGTTTATATATAAGAGATTTACTGGACTGAGAACTATGGAAATATTGACTTGGAAATTGGGGAAGGCTTGAAAAAGTAATAGTGTTTGAGATAAGCCGTGCATGATGGATGAGTTTCCCCAATGAGAGTTGGTTGTGATCCTTATAAGGATGACATTGTTAGCAAAGGCTTGTAAGTGATGTGTACAAGGGTAGGTAATGTTCACTTTCACAGGTCGGTAAAGGTCTGTGGTTCATGGTGTTTATTGCCAGTGTTCACTTTCTCATTTGACTGTGATGACATTTTCATGAGAAGAACTTGGTAACTGAATGATCTCTTTTTCAGAGGTGAAGATGCTGACGCTTGGGTTAAATGAGGCTTCCAAGCTCACACTTTGTAAGGAGAGCCGTGGCTTGAACTCACATCGCACCAAGTAGAAGGCAACATAAAGTTGGACCCAAATGGAAGGTCAGTCAGTTGCAGCTCATCTGCCAGGTAAGGACCTGAACAGAAATTGCTCTTTCAAACCAGATTCTGTTTTAGCAGTGGAATCCAGTCATGCTTCAGCTGTGTCCTAGAGGGCAAACCTGAGCCTGGAAGAGCAGAGCAGGAGTTGTAGAGGAATCTTCAAGGATACTGTGAACCAACCAAAACCAGACTTTTATTCTTTTACTCCTGGGAAGCAGTAGCTTGCGTGTGGCCATTTAGAAGGTTTATACCATAAATCCAGGTATTATAATAATAATTATTACTGTAATTCAATGTGATTTTATTTTGTGGCTCAGATTATTTCATCTTTGGCCATTGGGAGCTTTTTAAGTTGTTTCCTGTGTTCTTCTTACATAACTTCATCATTGTGGATATTTATTTATGAATAAATTAGACTTCCTTACTCTCTGGCACTATGGGATGTTTCAGGCACATCTTACACATTTTCTGTCCCAGTTCTAGAATCAGTAGACTCAGCCATTTTTACAAAGAGGGCTTAGTTGGTTCTGTGTGTGTGTGTGTGTGTGTGTGTGTGTGTGTGACATTGGAACCAAGACCTGGGTGCTTGATGTGCTTTTTGTAGCTTGGGTGCCACAACTTCTAGGCAGTCTCAGATGACAGAGCAATACAATATATTAACTTGTGTGTGTGTGTATGTGTGTGTGTATATATATATACACACACACACAGTTTTTAACTATCTGTATCTATATTAAGCTAAATAAGGGTTTGTCTTGGTGTCTCTAATCCATTTCCACATGGATCATTATAACCTACTCCCCTTGCTTATGTGTAATTTCTGGTTTCAGCAATGAAAAACCTGCCTCCCACCATCTGTTAATCAATCTGAATTGTCCCAATCCAGGATGCATGCTTAATTGTTTTAGAGTTGCTCTGTACCCTCATGGGGGGAAAGGTTTTATCACTAGAGTACAGTGCTTATGTGTGGTTCCCTTTGCCTTTAATCTTACAGGCTCCACAATTTTCAAAGTTGGGTTTATTCCATTCCTACAAGTAAGGGTGCTTCATACATTTGCACTACAGTTAAATTCCTCCATCATCTGTATTTCATCCTGAGATTCTCTGATTTTCTAAATCATTATTTTGTTTTAAAGTTTGTGTGTTAGGTTCATTCTTTGTGCTATAAAGTTTTATAGGTTTTGACAAATGTATAATATCATATATCCACCATTACAGTACCACACAGAATAGTTTCACTGCCCTGAAAAATCCACTGTGCTTTAATGCCCCTGTTCAACTCCTGGAAACAAGTTATCAGTTTACTGATTCTATGCATTTGTCCTTCCAGAAAGTAATATATATGGGGTCTTCAAGACATCCCCAGGTTTGATGATTTGCTAGGAGAACTTACAGGAGTCAGCATGTGATACTCACAGCTAAGATTTACTACAGTGAATGCAAAGCAAGAACCAGCACAGGGAAAAGGCACATACGGCCAAGTCAAGATGCAACCAGGCGCAAGTTTCTAAGAGTTCTCTCCCAGTGGAATCACGTGGATGTGCTTAATTCTTCCAGCCCTGAGTTACATACAGCATGATAAGTGTTGTCTACTGGGGAAACTCATTAGAGACTCGGTATCAAGGATTTTCATCAGAGGCTGGTCCTACAGGCAGTCTGTCTAGCATATACCAAAATTCCAGGCTCCTAGAAGAAAAGATGTTTAGCATCCACCACATTGTTTGTACAAGCATTTTCATCACAAGGATCTACTCTTATAAATACTTGCAATGGTGGGAATCTTCCTGAAATCTACTTGAAATACCAGGCAAGGAGCAGCTTACAAACAGACCTTTCTAAGGATAGCAGTCTCAGGCCTGTTATGTTCATTCTCTTATACACATGGTATACATGAAGTCATACAGTATGTAATTTTCTCAGATTGGCTTCTTCCACTTAGCAAAATGCGTTTGAGATTCATCCTTGTCTTTACATGGTTTGATAGCTTATTCTTTTCTAGTCTCTGAGTAGTATTCCATTGTTTGAACATACCACAGTTGGTTTACCCCTTCAGCTAGTGAAAGATATTTTGGTTGCTTCCAGTTTTTGAAGGTTATTAGCATAGATTCTGTAAACATTGTGGGCAAGTTTTTGTATGGACATGAGTTTCCTAATCAGTTGTGTGTACCTAGCAGTGTGGTTGCTTGATTGTGTGGTAAGACTGTGTTTCATATTATAAGAAACTCTATACTGTCTTCTGAAGTAGCTGTACCATTTTGCATTCTCACTAGCAATGGATGAGAGTTTCTGTTGCTCCACGTCCTTGCTAGCAATTGGTATTATTTGTTTTTTTTTTTTATTTTTACGTTAGCCATTTGAATAGGTACACAGTAGTATCTCATTTTCATTTGCATTTTTAAAAATAACAATTGATGTTAAATAGTTTTTCTTGCCATCTTGTATCTTCTCTGGTGAAATGTCTTATCATATCTTTTGCACATTTTAAAGTAGGTTGTTTATTATCCTTGATTAAAATTTTGTATGTGTATATTTCAAATCAAGTCCTTTTCTAGATAGGTTTTACAATTATATTCTCTTAGTTTGTGGTTTGTCTTACCAGTGGCTTTCACAGGATCAAAGTTTATAATTTTAAAAGCCCAACCTAATAATTTTTCTCTTTTATAATAACAATCATGGTGTTATATTTTAAAAGTAAAAGTGAAAGTCATTCAGTCGTATCTGACTCTTTACGACCCCGTGGACTGTAGCCTGCCAGGCTCCTCTGTCCATGGAATTCTCCAGAATACTGGAGTGGGTAGCTGTTCCCTTCTCCAGGACATCTTTCCAAGGCAGGGATTGAACCCGGTCTCCCTCATTGCAGGTGGATATTTTATGGCCTGAATCACCAAGGAAGCCCAAGAATACTGGAGTGGGTAGCCGTTCCCTTCTCCAGGGGATCTTCCTGACCCAGGAATCAAACCAGGGTCTCCTGCATTGCAGGCAGTTTCTTTACCAACTTCAAAGTCCTCTATATTTTTCTTCTAGAAATTTTAGTTTTGCCTTTTTATGACCCATTTTGAGTTTAAAGTATAAGGTCTGTGTGTAGTTTCATTGTTTGCATATAGGTTTCCAATCATTGTTTGTTGAAAATACTACCCTTTATCCATTTAATTGCCTTTGTCCAAAACCATTTGACAGTATTTGTCCTGGTTTATTTCTGAGCACCATTTTATTCCACTGACCTGTGTTTCTGTTCTTTCACTAAAAGCACACCATTGGTATACTGTAGTTGGTAATAAGCCTTGAAATTGGGTAGTGTGTCTTGAAAATGTTCTTCAGTATTCATTGGCTATTCTAGGTCTACTGACTTTCTGTACAAACTTTAGAATTAGTTTGTTGACATCTACAAAAAAAATTGCATAATACATATTTTTAATTAAAGCACTTCTAAGAACCAGTGGAGAAGGAAATGGCAACCCTCTCCAGTATTTTTGCCTGGAAAATTCCATTGACGGCTGAGCCTGGTGGGCTACAGTCCATGGGGTCGCAAAGAGTTAGGTACAACTTAGAGACTAAACAGCAAGCAGCTTAGAACCATTAGTATACTAATGTCAATTATGAATATTAAGGGAGAATACATACTTTGCCGCATTTTTCAGACTTCAGTTCAGTTTAGTTCAGTGGCTCAGTCATGTCCAACTCTTTGTGACCCCATGAACTGTAGCACACCAGGCCTCCCTGTCCATCACCAACTCCCGGAGTTCACCCAAACCCATGTCCATCGAGTCGGTGATGCCATCCAGCCATCTCATCCTCTGTCATCCCCTTCTCCTCCTGCCCTCAATCTTTCCAAGCATCAGGGTCTTTTCAAATGAGTCAGCTCTTCGCATCAGGTGGCCAAAGTATTGGAGTTTCAACTTTAACATCAGTCCTTCCAATGAGGGACTCTCAAGAGTCTTCTCCAACACCACAGTTCAAAATCATCAATTCTTTGGTGCTCAGCTTTCTTCACAGTCCAACTCTCACATCCATATATGACTACTGGAAAAACCATAGCCTTGACTAGATGGACCTTTGTTGGCAAAGTAATATCTCTGCTTTTCAATATACTATCTAGGTTGCTCATAACTTTCCTTCAAAGGAGTAAGGGTCTTTTAATTTCATGGCTGCAATCACCATCTGCAGTGATTTTGGAGCCCCCCAAAATAAAGTCTAACACTGTTTCCACTGTTTCCCCATCTATTTCCCATGAAGTGATGGGACCAGATGCCATGATCTTAGTTTTCTGATTGTTGAATTTCAAGCCAACTTTTCACTCTCCTCTTTCATCAAGAGGCATTTTAGTTCCTCTTCACTTTCTGTAATAAGGGTGGTGTCATCTGCATATCTGAGGTTTTTGATATTTCTCCCGTCATTCTTGATTCCAGCTTGTGCTTCTTCCAGCCCAGCATTTCTCCTGATGTACTCTGCATATAAGTTAAATAAGCATGGTGACAGTATACAGCCTTGACGTACTCCTTTTCCCAATTCTAACTGTTGCTTCCTGACCTGCATACAGGTTTCTCAAGAGGCCAGTCAGGTGGTCTGGTATTCCCATCTCTTTCAGAATTTTCCAGTTTATTGTGATCCACACAGTCAAAGGCTTTGGCATAGTCAATAAAGCAGAAATAGATGTTTTTCTGGAACTCTCTTGCTTTTTTGATGATCCAGCGAATGTTGGCAATTTGATCTCTGGTTCCTTTGCCTTTTCTAAAACCAACTGGAACATTTGGAAGTTCATGGTTCACGTACTGCTGAAGCCTGGCTTGGAGAATTTTGAGCATTACTTTACTAGCGTGTGAGATGAGTGTAATTGTGCGGTAGTTGACTTCAATATTCTTTTTTTTCCTGAACCTGTGTTGTGCTTAGTCACTCAGTCATGTCCAGCTCTTTTGACCCCATGGACTGTAGCCAACCAGGCTCCTCTGCCCATGGGGATTCTCCAGGCAAGAATACTGGAATGGGTTGCCATGACCTCCTCCAGGGGATTTTCCCAACCCAGGGCTCAAACCCAGGTCTCTCACACTGCAGGCAGATTCTTTACATTGAGCCACCAGGGAAGACCTGTGTTATATAACCCCAGAGAGAATTCCTTTCTTTTAGCAAAACAAAGCACTGAAGGTCACAGAGGAGGAGTTGTTTTGGCTAGGGTGGTGATTTTATTAGGATCAAGGCCTGGGGTAGAAATCTATTTATTCTGAGGCTATAAATATATTTTGATCATTTTTATACATGACATGTATCTCCACTTTTAGATAGTTTTACAGTTACTATAAAAGCTCAGAGAATCACAATGTAGATATTGTGAAAGATTTCATTGATTCATGGTAGATGAATGGCTTTTTATTCAACTTATTCTCAAATAATAATGAGTGAGTAAATGTGATAATGTATTGTATATAATAATTTTATCCATATTTTGATGTAAAATTGTACAGCTTATTAATGTTGTTGTTCAATTTCAAAGTCGTGTCTGACTCTTTGGAACTCCATGGACTACAAGCACTCCAGGCTTCCCTGTCCTTCACTATCTCCCAGATAATGTGTAAATTCATATCCATTGAGTCAGTGATGCTATCTAAACATCTCATCTTCTGCTACCCTCTTCTCCTTTTGGCTTCAATCTTTGCCAACATCAGGGTCTTTTCCAATGAGTTGGCTCTTTGCATCAGGTGGCCAAAATATTGTAGCTTCAGTTTTAGTAACAGACCTTCCAATGGCAAGTAGAAGATGTGGCTTCAATCCCTGAATCAGGAAGATCCCCTAGAGAAAGAAATGGCAACCTATTCCAGTATTCTTGTCTGGAGAATCCCATGGACAGATTTGCCTAGCAGACTATAGTCCATGGGGTCACAAAAGAGTCCGACATGACTGAGCAATTAAATAACATTATTAGCCCCTCAGTTAAAGTCTGCTTTCCTGAAACTCTCTCAGTTTATTCAAGCACTTCTGAAGGGTCATTGAAGTCATCTTCAAGAGCCCCAGAATAAGTGTTGTTTTACAGAAATGTGTGCCTCTCTTAATACCTCAGCTCTGTTGATTTAGGTCTTTTTATTCAAGTTGGGGCAACTTGGGCAAACAGTACCAGTGGTTGGTTCTCTCGGTGGACTTGTAGCTTTAGTTATATAATCAGGTTAACAGTGCCTGTCGCTAGCCAAAATCTTGGCCTTCTCTGCCCACCAAAGCTGAATGAAAAATACGGAGACAGAGTTTGGAGGAAATAAAAAGCTGGCTCTAATTCGCAGCTGGCAGAGAGGGGAACACAGTAGGCTCATGCCTCAACAACTGTGTCCCCCCAAATCCATGAGGAGTCTAGGGGCTTGTACAAGGCAGGGGCTTACGGTCAGGAGTTGGTGATGAGGAACAGCGGTGATAAGATCTTCATTTCTTCCCTCTTGTATGTTTCAAAGACAGTCATAGACTGTCATCATTGACCTAGAAATTGAGTCTGGCAGTTGGATCACTTTGTGGACTTCTTTCTGCTATGTAACTAGAGGAGGCATGTGTTTGTAAGGGTTAACGCCAGATACAGGATATGTTTAGAATAGAGTCAAAGGACAAAAATGTGAATTGTAGCTCCTGCAGGGTTAGGGGGTATAAAAGCAAATTTAGTTACAGACATACAGTTAGGAGTAGTTAACAGTTAAAAAAAAAAAAAAAAAGGAATGTTCAGGTATGCTCACTTTCCTGTCTTTGTTCTCAGGAAAGGGAAAGAGAAAAACGTATTCTTCTTTTTTCCTTTTCACTGCAACAAAATGAAGGCATATTTTGTTATGTTAATGAGGTGACTTGTTGAAAACCCTTCCTTAACCTAAGGATGAGGCACTGGTTGCCAGAAGAACCAACTTTGTGATTAAAGGGTTGGGTGGAGCTAGAGACTTTAACGGCTGATCATTCATATGTCTGAAATGAACCATCAAAGACAGGGTTTGGAAAGCTTTTGGGTTGATGATGAGAAATGGTGTATTTCCTGCCATATCAATAGACAAGGGTGTTACAGTCATCAGTGATTCCAGCCCTCCAAGGCACTCAGGAAGGAGCACAGAATACCTGGTGATCTGGCAGCCATGAGGCTGCAGCCACTCCCTACATAGAGCTCTAAGGAGGTTCAGGATGTGAGAACACAGGATCAGTCCAGTTCAGTTCAGACCCTCAGCCATGTTCGACTCTTTACGACCTGATGGACTGCAGCAAGGCAGGCTTCCCTGTCCATCACCAACTCCTGGAGCCTACTCAAACACGTCTGTTGAGTCAGTGATACCATCCAACCATCCCATCCTTTGTCGTCCCCTTCTCCTCCTGCCTTCAATCTTTCCCAGTATCAGGATCTTTTCCAATGAGTCATTTCTTTGCATCAGGTGGCCAAAGTATTGGAGCTTCAGTTTCAGCATCAGTCCTTCCAATGAATACTCAGGATTGATTTCCTTTAGGATGGACTGGTTGGATCTCCTTGCAGTCCAAGGGACTCACAAGAGTCTTCTTCAACACTACAGTTCAAAAGCACCAATTCTTTGGTGCTCAGCTTTCATTATGGTTCAACTCTCACATTCATACATGACTACTGGAAAGACCATAGCTTTGACTATATGGACCTTTGGAAGTAAAGTAATGTCTCTACTTTTTAATATGCTGTCTAGGTTTGTCATAACTTTTCTTTCAAGGACCAAGTAACTTTTAATTTCATGGCTGCAGTTATTATCTGCAGTAATTTTTAAGCCCAAGAAAATAAAGTCTGTTGCTGTTTCCATTGTTTCCCCATCTACTCCCCCATGAAGTGATGAGACTGGATGCCATGATCTTAGTTTTTTGAATGTTGAGTTTTAAGCCAGCTTTTTCACTTTCTTCTTTCACCTTTATCAAGAGGCTTTTTATTTCCTCTTCCCTTTCTGCCATAATGATGGTTATTGATATTTCTCCCTACAATCTTGATTCCAGCTTGTGCCTCATCCAATCTGGCATTTCACATGACATGTTCTGCATATAAGTTAAATAAGCAAGGTGACGATATACAGCCTTGACAGACTCCTTTCCCAAACTGTAACCAGTCTGTTGTTTCATGTGCAGTTCCAACTGTTGCTTCTTGACCTGCATATAGGTTTCCCAGGAGGTAGGTAAGTTGTTCTGGTCTTCCCATCTCTTTCAGAATTTTCCACAGTTTGTTGTGATCCTTTAGAGTAGTCAATGAAGCAGAAATAGATGTTCTTTTGGAATTATATTGCTTTTTCTATGATCCAATGGATGTTGGCGATTTAATCTCTGGTTCCTCTGCCTTTTCTAAAACCAGCTTGAACATCTGGAAGTTCATGGTTCAAGTATTGCTGAAGCCTGGCTTGGAGAATTTTGAGCATTACTTTACTAGTGTGTGAGATAAGTGCAATTGTGCAGTAGTTTAAGCATTCTTTGGCATTGCCATTCTTTGGGATTGGAATGAAAACTGACCTTTTCCAGTCCTGTGGCCACTGCTGAGATTTCCAAATTTGCTGGCACATTGAGTGCAGTACTTTCACAGCATCATCTTTTAGGATTTAAAATAGCTCAACTGGAATTCCATCACCTCCACTAGCTTTGTTCATAGTGATGCTTCCTAGGGCTCACTTGATTTTGCATTCCAGGATGTCTGGCTCTAGGTGAGTGATCACACCATCATGGTTGTCTGGGTTATGAAGATCTTTTTGTATAGTTCTTTGTGTATTCTTGCTACCTCTTGTTAATACACAGGATACTGGCCCTAGATAGTGAGGTGCATATGAAAGGAATGATTTCAGTGAGACCAGACTCTTGCAAATTCCCATATACAGAAAAGCGCTAAATTCCTTAACTTGGGATAACTGGTTTCCTTTAATTTGCAATAATTTCTTGATATTCAGGCTACTTTCCCTTTGTTGTGAAACTTCTATATAACCTGGCTCCTCCCCTCGCCTTATTGGAGCAGTTCTCCCAGGGTTATTTGAGATGCTGTGTTCTGGGCTGAAAGTCCTAAAAATTACCACTGAACAAAATAGAACTTTCCCTTTTTAGGTTGTGTGTATTTTTGGAGGTGCTGGGAAGATGGCTAGTGACACTCCTGGAGAAGGCTTTGAAGCTGCCTGTCCTTCCCCTACACCTTACCTGCCCTTCCCTACACCTCTCTTCTGTCTGGTTGTTCCTGAGTTATGTCGTTTTATAACAATCCTGCAATCTAGTAAGTAAACTATTTCTCTGAGTTCTGTGAGCTGCTGTAGGAAGTCCATTAAATCAGAGGAAGGGGTCTTGGGAATCTGTGATTTATAACCAATTGTTCGGAAGTACAGGTAACAACTTAGGCTTATGGCTGATGTTTTAAGTGTGATGGTGGTAGGGTTGACCTTAACTGGTGGAATCTGATGCTGTCTGGGTAGTTATTTTGTTGTTTAATCTCCAAGTTGGTCCAACTCTTTTGCGACCCCATGGACTGTAGCCCTCCAGGCTCCTCTGTCTGTGGAATTTCCCAGGTAAGAATACTGGAATGGGTTGCCATTTCCTTCTTCAGGGGATCTTCCTAACCTAGGGATCAAACCTGCATCTCCTGCATTGCAGGCGGATTCTTTTACTCTGTGCCACCATCGAAACCTGTGTCTAGGCAGAGAGTGTCACAGTTGAGTGGAATTGTAGGGCACCCAGTTGGGGTGCCGAGAATTGCTTGTTGATGTGGGACTGTCTTCCCTTCCCCATGCTTGCCCCTGACATTGGCACTAATACCAAGACCTATTTGATAGGTTCTCAGTAAATTTTATCGAGTGAATGGATACCATCAAATGGTTGAATTCTAGGATGTCAGAGTTTAATAGCTCTAGTAGACTAACCTAACTGTCACAACTGGCTGATGATAGAGCTCCAGAAAAGGGAAGTGTCTTACCTGTATGTTTTTATTTTATTTATTCATGTTTCCCAATACATGGGTTTATTTCCTTATTTTTTAAAACTTGATCATTTTTGGCAATGGAGAGAAACCCATGGATAATAAAATGTCTATACAAGACTGATTGATTTTACTTATATATATGAAATGTATAGGGGCTTCCCAGGTGGTGCTAATGGTAAAGAACCTGCCTGCCAATGCTGGAGACATAGGAGATACAGGTTTGATCCCTGAATTTGGAAGATCTCCTGGAGGAGGGCATGACAACCCACTCCAATATTCTTGACTGGAGAATCCCATGGACAAAGGAGCCTGGCAGGCTATGGTTCATAGGATTGCAAACAGTCTGACATGACTGAAGTGACTTAGCATGACAGCACGCATGAAATGTATATATTATTTTACATATTGCTATAATTTAAAATTTTTACCCTTAGCACTTTGGAAAGAGACTTAAAATCCCTTTCTGAATTTCAGTGTCTCAGAAGCTGAAAACAAACTCTAAAATCATAGGATAACCTTGTGGTTTATATGAAATATAAAAGTACATCAGGTTTTATTCATTACTTTATCTTTGTGATACCATTACCTGCATTGTTGTAATAACCTAGTAACTGTCTCCCTTTTTCTAATTCATGCAACCTTTCCTACATATGGACAATTGCATCTTCCTAAATCTCAACTCTGATTCTGTTTCCCCCACTTAAATATTTTATTCTGCCTTCACATTTCAACATGGAAAGCCCAAGCTGCTTAACCTGGCCCTAGCCAATCTTTCCAGCTTTATTCCCACCACCACCCACTTGTTGAAAATGTGTAAACATCCTCCTGATCACTAGACCAGTGCTGCTCAAACTTTAAAGCTTGCATGAGTCATTTGGGGGATCTTGATACAGTGCAGATTCTGATTCACTAAGTCTGGAGTAGGAACCTGGGTTTTGCCTTATAAGTAAGGCCAATAAATAAAGGGGGTCCCAGAACCACACTTTGAATGTGAGGCCCTGACAGTATTCTGGCCGTCTCCTGTATGCACTCATCACCTTTCATTGTTATGTGTTTAGTAGCTGTCTTCCCATCACTGGAGAGTATGTCTCAGAGGACCATATCAGATCTTTCAGGCTCACTGTTAAGTCTATTGTGTGTGCTGTGCTATGCTGAGCTGCTTCAGTCATGTCCGACTCTTTGTGACCCCATGGGCTGTCGCTCTCCAGGCTCTTCTGTCCATGGGATTTTCCAGGCAAGATTACTGGAGTGGGTTGCCATGCCTTCCTGCAGGGGATCTTCCTGACCCAGAGATCGAACCTGCATCTCTTATGTCTCCTGCATTGGCAAACAGGTTCTTTACCACTAATGCCACCTGGGAAGCCCCATTAAGTATATTGGTACCTATCAAAGTGAATCTGAGATTCTTAAAACTCTAATTTTGGACAGAACCTCATTTGTCCCTCCCCTGCAAGTTTTAGGCAAAGAATTAAATCCAGCAAGGGAAAGTGACCTCTCCGTGGTACATAGCAAGTTGGTGGCAGAGCTGAGAAGAGGGACTGGTTTCTGAAATAAATACCTATTGTGTTGCAAAACATCAAGTAAAGGCCTTAGGGCAAGTAGCACTTTACTCAGAACTTGCCCCCCCAGGTATTGTATACTTAACAGAGAACTCCCATTACAAGCATTTTGGCAAGTTCGGAGTGTCTGTGAGTAGGCAAGAAGTACCTCTGGGGCGTTTCTCAGAGTCCAGGGAGCCTCCACAATTAGACTAATAGCTTATAGGATAACTAGAGTGTGGCCAATTGAAAAGGATTGACCTAATTCTTCCTTTTTAATTACCTTAATTTTATGCATCAGGTAATTAATTGAATGACTTAGTGATTACAAATGCTTTCTCTATCTCCAGCCAGGAATGAGAATAAGTTACATAAGAAGCATCAGTGGGAAAAGGAGGAGAGATTAGGACAAGGACCACTTGTTAGGAGTCTACATGAACCCCATGCTGTTACACAGAAATCACCATAGTTTTTTATATTTGAGCAATGGAGACCCCTGGAGCAGGAAATGGAATCCCACTCCAGTATTCTTGCCTGGGAAATCCTTTGGACAAAGGAGCCTGGTGCACTACAGTCCTTGGAGTTGCAAAGAGTTGGACATGACTGAGTGACTAAGTATGTGCACGCCTGTACACATGCACCCACACACACAATGTATTTGTTTGCTCATAGGAGGAAAATAGAGGAAATGCCCCCCTCCCCCAAAAAAGCTTCTAGGACTAGATTGGTGTTTCTCAACTTTGGCACTATTGACATTTTGAGCCATATAATTCTTTATCGTAGAGAACCATCCTATCCGTTAAAGGATGTTCCCTGGTGGCTCAGATGTTAAGGAATCTGCCTGTAATGCGGGAGACCCAGGTTCTATCCCTGGGTTGGGAAGATACCTTGGGGAAGGGAATGGCAACCCTTTCCAGTATCCTTGCCTGGAGCGTTCTATGGACAGAGGAGCCTGTGGGCTATATATGAGTTTGCAGAGTCAGACACGACACAACTGAGCAACTAACACACACGCCATCAGCATCCCCTGAAGTTACAACAATCTGAAGTGTCTCCAGATATTGCCAATTATCCCTGGGGGAGAAATGGAGCAGATCATCTCCAGATGACTCCCCAGTTAAGAACAACTGGGCTAGACCATCGGTCAGGCTCAACATGTCCGCAGTACTGTGCTGCAGCTACCCAAGTTGTGCAGTAACAGTTCCATGGTGCACCGTTCCTGTAGACTTCAATAACGCTTGGGACAACTTACTGCAGATTTTAATAATATCTGTAATCTGTGTCTTTGACCTTTAATAATGAACCATTGTAGGCTAAATATGAAGTGAATCATTCACAAAAACCATGTGCTTGTCAGAGTATCCAATGACTTCAGTGTCTAAAAAGATGGTCCACTGGTCACCTTCATCTCCAGTATTATTCTTATCTTCTGCCCCACCTCATCCTAAACCTTTATATCATTCACTGTCACCTTGAAATCTTTAAGTATCTTTCTCTCTGATCACCTACCTCTGTGCTTCTGACTTGATTAATCATTTAGCCCTCCCAACAATATTTTGACCCCAGCTAGGTCTCCAATGCATTGACCTCACCCATTTGCACCACTGACTATTCCCCTCTTATCTCTATTTGCCTCTATTTCAGTTCAGGCTCTCTTGTCCACCATAGAAATAATTCTCTTATAAAACCCCTCCATAATCTTGCCTTTCTAACCCCATGATGTGTTTGCCTTGTTAAATCTAAGGCAGCAGATTGAATCTTATTACTTACCTTGTCTGTTGTGGTGGTGGTGTTCAGTCGCTAAGTTGTGTCTGACTCATTTGCGGCCCTGTGGACTACAACCCACCAGAGTCCTCTGTCCATGGGATTTCCCATGCAAGAATATTGGAGTGGGTTGCCATTTCCTTCTCCAGCAGATCTTTCTGACCCAGGGATCGAACCTGGGTCTCCTGCATTGGCAGGCAAATTCTTTACCACTGAGCCATCTGTATCTACACCTAAACAGATTAACATCTGCACCTCAGTGGAAAAGACACATACAGTATTACGACTAATCCACTGCAGTTTAAACTTACAAACCCCAAATAAGCACTCACACTGTCTGGATTTATTGCTTTGCTTCCTCTCGGACAACTCTTCTACACTTCACTCTTTCTGATGTCTTACCACTTCCATGCCCTCACTCTTATCTGGTAACTTTGCTTAAAAATAGAAACAGAGGGATCTCTTGTATTTACATTATCAAATGAGAACCTGTCCTTATTTAGACCCATATTTTCTATGTCATTCTTTCTCTGCTTCTATCAAGGGCCAGTCTCCCGCTGTGCTGTCTACCCCGGCCCTTACAGCATCCTTATGTTTGTTTCTGTAGTTTCCCCACCTCCTGCATCACAATTGTTGCCTTTTATCCAAATCGTTCCCACTGCATATAAATATACTGCAGTTGCTCACAGTCTACCTTCTCGTGATCTGAATGCTACTTCTACTACCATCAGATTTCTCTATTCTCCTTCACAGTAAATCTTGAAGAATCCGTCTACACTCACTGGATCCTTGTCCTTATCTTTCACTATTTCTTTAATCTGCTTCAGTCTAGCTTTCACTATCATTACTTCTTTAAAGCCTTTCCTATCCATGATCATCATATTGCCAAAACTAATGAACTCACCTTCAAACTTCTTACTCATTATTTACTGTTGACCACACTTTACTTCTTAAAACCTTCATCTTGGTATCTAGGATCCCATCCTCGCATAATGTTTTACTTGCCTTTTTATGTCCTCCTTTCTTCCCCACCCCCAAGTTTTTCCTTCACAATCCTGCCTTTAATTGTTTGAGTTCTCCACTAATTGGTCCCAGATCAGTTCTCAGTCTGCACATTTTCCCACAGTGATCTCATCTACCTCATGGCTTTAAATACCAAATGGATGAAAATGGCTCCCAAATGTGAATCTGCATCCTGTATTCTTTCCTGTGTTCCAGATTTATATATCCATCTCTTTACTATTTATAACTGAATATATGATAGGCATGTCAAATTATCATTTTCAAAAGAGAATTAAAATTTTTTCTCCCTCTTCTTCCATGCTTCCCACTTCCACCAAGACAATTTTGTATCATTAAATGACTCCTTCATCTATCTAAGAACCCACTCAGAGACTCTTCAGGCTGAAATCCCAGGAGTCAACCTTGATTTGTTCCTTACTTTCACTTCCTATTTATAATCCTTCATCACAATGTTTCATTCTAGTTCTGAAATATGTTTTCTTTACCTGGTTAAACAGCAGCAGCTCCAAAAACTTGTTAAACGTGGCCAGACAGATTTTATTCAGACTGATGTGTTAAGGGATAGAGACTCTAGTATAAACTGAACTCAACTCCAACTAAGACAAAGATAACTGAGATTTTTAAAGGGAAAACAGAAAGAGAGATCACAAATGGGCTATGGGAGACAGAAATGGGGGGACAAACAGGAATTAGGGACTGTAGGAAAATGGAAAATTACAGAGAGGAATAAGTAGAGAATTACCGAAAATGGTTTGGCAGTAAGAGTTGGAACAATGCACATTTTGCAGCTTGGCAGTGTTGCATTTTCTTGAGCAAAGACTCAGCACTGGGCTGGAGTCACCTTTAGGGACATGACCTATGCAGGTGGAAAACAGTCTATAGTTAAGTCAGTTCCCTCAGCACAGTGTTTGTGCCCTGGGGGTTCAGTGTTCACAGCCCGCTTACTGTTAACACCTTGACCGTCATTTATTATTGGACTTTTGAAAGAGCTTCTTCAGTAATTTCCTTGTATAATTCCTTGCCTTGTGTCAATTAAATCAGCTGTTCTTTAATCATTAAGGAAATCATTAAGTCCAAACCACAGCATACCATTTCATACACATTGGAATGGCTATGCTGCTAAGTCACTTCAGTTGTGTCCGACTCTGTGCGACCCCAGAGACAGCAGCCCAACAGGCTCCCCTGTCCCTGGGATTCTCCAGGCAAGAACACTGGAGTGGGTTGCCATTTCCTTCTCCAATGCATGAAAGTGAAAAGTCAAAGTGAAGTCACTCAGTCGTGTCCGACCCTAGGGACCCCATGGACTACAGCTTACCAGGTTCCTCCGTCCATGGGATTTTCCAGGCAAGAGCACTGGAGTGGGGAATGGCTATAAATATGATTAAAAAGACAGACAATAACAAGTGCCAGTGAGGATGCAGAGAAATGGGAACCCTCATTCTTTGATGTTAGAGATATAAAATGGTACACCTGCTTTGGAAAACTGTTTGCCAACTATTTTAAATATTGAATTATGATATGACCAAGAAATTCCTCTCCTAGATTTATCTACCCAAGAGAAATGAACACATTTGCCCACACAAAATATGAACTAACTAATATTATCTCTTCACTACACATCAGCAGAAGGACTGATACTTATTGAACTCCTTATTGAATAAGGACTCCTTATTGAATAAGGACTCTACTTATTGAAGTTACTTGAGGACCTAGGATGATGAAGTGGCCAGGATTCCTACCAACAGTTGTTAGTTGCTAGTCTAGAAGGAAAACATAACTCTGGCAGATCTCACATCAGCAATTAAGTTATACAGATTACTTCTGTTCACAGTTTAGAGGCTGGAGTTAACCATGAGACCCCATCTAATACCAGAAAAAGGAAATGTAATTCTGCATGTGTCTGGGAGGTGGAGAACCAGAATTCGTCAGCAAGCATACTAATAACTTCTTTGCCTGGGTCCTTGCAATTTCCTTGACTTGATATGATTTTCCTTTATCTATGTGCAGAGCTGGGTCCTTCTCACCTTTTAGCTCACAGGACTTCCCTGAGAGAACTTCTGTGAAAAGTCTGTCCCAAGTAGTTTCTCTATCTCTTGCACAATCCTTTCGAGCTGTTTATCCCATCTTCTAATGTTTTATGACCCTGCTTATTTCATGATCTGAAATTGTTGGGTATATTTCTGTGTTCATTTTCCTATTTGACTAACTCTTCCCACTTGAACAAACTTTTTGAGGCTGTAATTTGTATTCTTCTCTGTTTTAGTCATTCCCAAAACCCAGCATTTAGAACAACGTTTAGCAAACTCATAATAGAAAAATCAATAAATATTCATTAAATGAATGAATGGACATCCTTTCCTGCTTTCATAGCATTTTTAATGCTATTCCTTCTTACTCTTCTTTCAAGAAAAATGCTGTATATTCTCTAATGTTCATCTTTTTCTTGGGGATGGTCTTGATCCCTGTCTCCTGTACAATGTCACAAACCTCCGTCCATAATTCATCAGGCACTCTGTCTATCAGATCTAGTCCCTTAAATCTATTTCTCATGTCCACTGTATAATTGTAAAGGATTTGATTTAGGTCATACCTGAATGGTCTAGTGGTTTTCCCTACTTTTTTCAACTTAAGTCTGAATTTGGCAATGAGGAATTCAAGATCTGAGCCACAGTTGGCTTTCAGTCTTGTTTTTGCTGACTGTATAGAGCTTCTCCATCTTTTGCTGCAAAGAATATAATCATCTGATTTCGGTGTTGACCATCTGGTGATGTCCATGTGTAGAGTCTTCTCTTGTGTTGTTGGAAGAGGGTGTTTGCTATGACCAGTGCATTCTCTTGGCAAAACTCTATTAGCCTTTGCCCTACTTCATTCCGTATTCCAAGGCCAAATTTGCCTGTTACTCCAGATGTTTCTAGACTTCTTACTTTGCGTTCCAGTCCTCTATAATGAAAAGGACATCTTTTTTGGGGTGTTAGTTCTAAAAGGTCTTGTAGGTCTTCATAGAACCGTTCAACTTCAGCTTCTTCAGCATTACTGGTCGGGGCATAGACTTGGATTACTGCAATATTGAATGGTTTGCCTTGGAAACGAACAGAAATCATTCTGTCTTTTTTGAGATTGCATCCAAGTACTGCATTTCGGACTCATTTGTTGACTATGATGGTTACTCCATTTCTTCTAAGGGATTCCTGCCCACAGTAGTAGATAAAATGGTCATTGAGTTAAATTCACCCATTCCAGTCTATTTTAGTTTGCTGATTCCTAGAATGTCAACATTCACTCTTGCCATCTCCTGTTTGACTACTTCCAATTTTCCTTGATTCATGGGCCTGACATTCCAGGTTCCTATGCAATATTGCTCTTTACAGCATTGGACCACATTTATTCAAAATTCTCCAGCAGGATCCATTCTATGCATTCTGTGGCCTCTCTAGGCCATGACATAGTTTTGGCTTTTGTTCTAAGTGTGTTGGCATGTCCTTAGTAGATTTTGGGCAGATTGAGACTTATTAAAGCATGAAATCAACTATCACTCCATCTCCTGTATATGGGAAACAAAAGTGGGATCGAGAAAAGTAGCTAAGAAGTTTTTTGATAAGGTAAGGGAGGAGGGCTTGGATTAAAGTGGTAGTGAAGAAATGTTTGAGAAGTGGACAGAGGGTGAGTGTAGTGTCCACGGAGCCAAGTGAAGAAAGAATTCAATAGTGAGGAAGATGAATTCAACGAATTCTGTGGCAAAGATGAGCAAAAAGAGCCTTGGTAACTGACCCCTGGAGTCACTGGTGGGCTTAATAAATGTGGTTTCCTTGGAGTAGTGGAGAAAAAAAGCCTTATTATAGTGATTTCAAGAAAAGGTGGAAGCTGATAAAGTAGAGACGAAGAATATACTCTGATGGAATTTTGCTATAAAAGAGAAGCAAATAAATGGAGGGAAAGTATATAGTGTGCACAAAAATGCTTGTTTAGAGGATCAAAATTTCAAAAAAACACAGTCAAGGAAGGGGAATGGATTTATTTATAATTATTGGGTGTTTAATCTTAAGTGGACCCTTGAGACTGCTTAATTCCTACAATAATACTTACTGACACAAGACTGTCTTCTCTGTTTACTCCTTTCACCTCTCACTGTCCCCAGGGAGGAGAAAGACTGCCTGTGGATCAGGGATGAAATGGACTCTGAGGACCAGCCAGGCCACCTTGCTAGTGGCAAAGGTTCTAGAGGAAAACATAAAGGGGGAAACTGCAGCTCTGTCCTGGGCAAAGGCTCTCTTGTCTCTTTTAGGATCTCTCCCGCTTGTTCTCATTTTTTTCTTGGCCATGATACTTTTTTCCCCTGTTTTGGGTTTCTTCCCAGCGCTTTTGAATTTCCCTTTCCAGAAAGCAAGTTGTCCTGGCCAGAACTCTTAATTGCAGATTAAAAAAGAGAACAACAGAAAAATCAAAACAGTAAAATTCAAAGCAAAAACTAACTCTAATTGGTTTAGCTCAAAATGATGAATCAATTTTTTTCTTTTTCTTCCAATATTTTTCCCCATCAAAGAAATAAGACCTCAGAAAATAGCATTAGGTTGTGAACCTAGGAGAAAATGCCAAAAAAAAAAAAAAAAAAAAAAAGATTGCTTATTTTTAGTCTATACTAGGATCAGCAAACCATAACCCATAGACCAAATCTGGCTTATTACCTGTTTTCTGTAAATAAAGATTTTTTGAATCACAGCTATACTAATTGATTTACATGTTGTCAGTGATTCCTTTTATGCTACAACCACAGTACTAAGTAGTTATGAAAGAGAGTGGATGGCTGTACAAACCTGATACTTACTACATGACCCTTTATAGAAGAAGTTTGCTGACCCACAAGTCTATACTCCTGTTTCCCAAAATGTGCTGTCAGTGACATTACCACAGTGGGATACAGTGAACACACAGGCATGAAAACTCCAAGGTAAATAAGGTTAAACAAATCTTTTGCTGCAGGACTTCACAGAGCCTTAAAATACCACTATGACCGTGAGTCCCTAAAAGGGGGATAAAGTGTGCTTTGCAGGTTTAAGAATGAAGTTTTAGGATTATTATTAATAGGACGGTATTATGGTTCTGATTCCTAAAAATGCCCAAATTCTTGGCTGAAAGATGCCTCTTCTTTCCATAAATTCCCTTGACAAGCAGTATCTCTAAGGAAAACTGAAATGAGAACAAACTGCCACTTAATCAGTAGCTGCTCAAGCGTCCAAAACTCCAATACAGGGCTCTCCTGTAAAAAGCCATAGTAAAACACACAATTTATAATTTAAGACCACACAAGAGACTTCCTATCCTTCCCCTGATTTAAATCCTGGAATATTACTGTTTCATGTCAGGCTGTGGATAAAGGAAGTGGAAGGGAATGAATGGAAAGTTAGATGCCAGGTATTTTTGCAGCCAAGATAAGTTTATTCAAGATCAGTAGAGAATCAAAAATTGAGGTTTACAATTGTGGTGAGCCACATATAAGTCCCCATGAAGCAAGGGAAACAAGGAAAGAAAGGGAGAAAAGCAAGTTGACAGGGCTATATATTTAAAAAGTTCACGGCTTCCAGTCCTTGCCAGTAAAGGAGTCTTTCTTCTCTCCCTGGCCTTTGCTTTCTTACAGGGCATGAGAGCTTTCCCTTCTGGTCTTCAAGGTCTGTTGTTCAGTTCAGTTCAGTTCAGTCACTCAGTCCTGTCAGACTCTTTGCGACCCCATGGACTGCAGCACATCAGGCTTCCCTGTCTATAACCAACCTGGAGCTTGCTCAAACTCATGTCCATCGAGTTGGTGATGCCATCCAACTATCTCATCCTCTGTCATCCCCTTCTCCTCCTGCCTCAGTCCTTCCCAGCATCAGGGTCTTTTCCAATGAGTCAATTCTTCACATCAGGTGGCCAAAATATTGGAGTTTCAGCTTTAGCATCAGTCCTTCCAGTGAATATACAGGACTGATTTCTTTTAGGATGGACTGGTTGGATCTCCTTGCAGTCCAAGGGACTCTCAAGAGTCTTCTCCAACACCACAGTTCAAAAGCATCAATTCTTCGGTGCTCAGCTTTCTTTATAGTCCAAGTCTTACATCCGTACATGACTACTGGAAAAACCATAGCTTTGACTAGGTGGACCTTTGTTGGCAAAGTAATGTCTCTGCCTTTTAATATGCTGTCTAGGTTAGTCATAGCTTGTCTTCCAAGGAGCAACTCTTTTAATTTCAGGCTGCAGTCACCATCTGCACTGATTTTGGAGCCCCAAAAAATAAAGTCTCTCACTGTTACCACTGTTTCCCCATCTATTTGCCATGAAGTAATGGGACTGGATGCCATGATCTTAGTCTTCTGAATGTTGAGCTTTAAGCCAACTTTTTCACTCTCTTCTTTCACTTTCATCAAGAGGCTCTTTAGTTCTTCGCTTTCTGCCACAAGGGTGGTGTCATTTGCATATCTGAGGTTATCGATATTTCTCCTGGCAATCTTGATTCCAGCTTGTGCTTCCTCCAGCCCAGCATTTCACATGATGTACTCTGCATATAATTTAAATAAGCAGGGTGACAATATACACAACCTTGACATACTCATTTCCCAATTTGAAACCAGTCTGTTGTTCATGTCCAGTTCTAACTGTTGCTTCTTGATCTGCATACAGATTTCTCAGGAGCCAGGTAAAGTGGTCTGGTATTCCCATCTCTAGAATTTTCCAGTTTGTTGTGATCTACACAGTCAAAGGCTTTGGCGTAGTCAGTAAAACAGAAGTAGGTGCTTTTCTGGAATTCTTTTACTTTTTTGATGATCCAAAAGATATTGACAATTTGATCTCTGGTTCCTCTGCCTTTTAAAATCCAGCTTGAACATCTGAAAATTCACAGTTCACATACTGTTGAAGCCTGACTTTGAGAATTTTAAGCATTACTTTGCTAGCATGTGAGATGAGTGCAATTGTGCAGTAGTTTGAACGTTCTTTGGCATTTACTTTCTTTGGGATTGGAATGAAAACTGACCTTTCCAGTCCTGTAGCCAGTGCTGAGTGTTCCAAATTTGCTGACATTGAGTGCAGCACTTTCACAGCATCATATTTTAGGATTTGAAATAGCTCAACTGGAATTCCATCACCTCCACTAGCTTTGTTCATAGTGATACTTCCTAAGACCCACTTGACTTTGCATTCCAGGATGTCTGGCTCTAGGTGAGTGATCACACCATCGTGGTTATCTTGATCATAAAGATATTTTTTGTATAGCTCTTCTGTGTATTCTTGCTACCTCTTCTTTAATATCTTCTGCTTCTATTAGGTCCATACCATTTCTGTCCTTTATTTTTCCTTATTCAATAATTAAGGTTTATAAATTAATTTTATTTTGCATTCTTCCCCAATTGATCAAGATCTTTCTTTGAAAGCATCGTGGTTCAAGAGTAGAGTTGTTAGTTTTAGTGTTTTTGGGGGTTTTTTGGTCCCTCAATGCTAGGAAGAAACTTTCCTTGGTGTAGTGTTGGCAGGAATGTGCAGATTGGAAACTTAATGAGGTCACATATGAGTAACAAGGGAGAACTCTCAGGCACTTGATATCATAGACATTGGAGGGCATCGGAAGCCATTACATTATCATCAAAGGTTTGGCAGTAAATTCCAACAAGCCTTGTCTGGATATCTTGGGAAAACCATCTCATGAGATGTCTGCTTCAATTCTGGGAAATCTCCCCCCCACCCCCTCCACACACATTTGCTTTAATCAGTAATGCCAAAATTAACATCTTTGTGAATAGTCATATTCTCATGTTTATGGTCAGGTCACAAGATAATGTGCAGGCCCAGGAGGGTTTGGTGCCTTCTCTAGGTGTGAATCCAACAGTGTATTCCTTGGAATTTGGTTGCAGGGGCGTTTCTAGCAAGGCTGAAGAGACTTATTCTGGAGGTATCTTATCCAATAGATGGAATCCTCAAGTTGCAAAGTGTGATGCTTCAGGTCTTTGTCTCCTAAGACTACACTGTGAAAAGATTTTTCTTCCAAAATAGGGTTATTTTTAATAGAAACAATTGGCCTTTTGCATATTGGAGTCTCCATCTTTCCTTTTATCACCATGGGTCAAAACAAAAAGGAGGCAAGTGCATAGGGCATCCTGTGACTATTTCAAAGAGTGAGGGGTTATAAATTCTAAACAGGGTGAATCTGAGACTTAGAGGGACCAAGGGCAATGTTTTTGGCTAAGGTATTTGGAGGGTCTGTACAAATTTTGTACATTAAGTCGTAATAATACCTTTGATGCATTCAACTAAATCAGACAATTGAGAGTGATAAGCACAGTGAAAGTGTAAAGCCGGTCCAACTGCACACTCTTATTGAATTACCTGACCTGTAAAATGGGTTCCTTGGTCACTGTGAAGTTTGACAGGAATTCCCAAAGATAGGGACAGTCTTCTCCAAAAGGATTTTAGCCTGTAAGAGGCAGTGGCCCATCTGTAAGGGAAGGTTCAGTTCAGTGAGAAAACATACAATCTATGACTGAAACTTATTTGTGTTCATCAGATGGAAGAATTTGTATGAAACCCATTTGCCAGATCTCAAATTGTCCATTGCTGCTACTGCTAAGTCGCTTCAGTTGTGTCCGACTGTGCAACCCCATAGACCGCAGCCCACCAGGCTTTGCCATCCCTGAGATTCTCCAGCCAAGAACACTGGAGTGGGTTGCTATTTCCTTCTCCATGGTCCTTCTCCATGGTCCATTAGGCAATTTTAAATGTCCAGCAGCAGTTCAAATCAGTTTCTCTGTGTTGTATTTGGGACAAGCAGGATAAGTGAGATAGGTACTTTTTGTAGCCTTGTTCATGCTTCAGCAACCAATGTTGATTCACGAAAGCTGTCACTTTGTCAGTAGACTGGTAGTTTAACCCACATACAATGGAGAGGAGTACGGATTTTAGAGTTTTTAGTAGGACTGGGGTGTTTTTTGTTCCAAGACAGAGCTTTCTCTTTTTATCAAACTGATGTTTGTTGAGTTTCCAGTCTTATTTTTCTTTTTCTGAGGCCAGTTGTGAGTTTCTCTTGCCATGTTTTCTAAATTATCATTTGAGGAAATATCCTTTTAGATCATGGCAGCGATTTGACTGCTCTTGATCTCTTTAAGGACAGAATTTCTTGCAGAAATATCAGCAACATGATTTCCTTTAGCTTCCAGAGAGTCAAGTTTAGATTGTCCTGGAATTTAATAACAGCAAAAGTGGCAGGTAAAATTATTTCATCCAATAATTCCTGAACATAGGGGCCATTTTAAATTTTATTTCTGCTGGAAATAAGGAAGTCATGTTGCTTCTGCAACAGTCCAAAATTACAAGATACTCTGAAAGCATCTTCTATCAGTTAAATATTGGCAGTTTTGCCCTTGACCACATTACAATTGTGTGTGTATGCTAAGTCACTTCAGTCATGTCCGACTCTGTGCGACCCCATAGATGGCAGCCCACCAGGCTCCCCTGTCCCTGGGATTCTCCAGGCAAGAATACTGGAGTGGGTTGCCATTGCCTTCTCCAATGCATGAAAGTGAAAAGTGAAAGTGAAGTCGCTCTGTCATGCCCGACTCTTAGCGACCCCATGAACTGCAGCCTATCAGGCTCCTCCGTCCATGGGATTTTCCAGGCAAGAGTACTGGAGTGGGGTGCCATTACCTTCTCCGAATTGTGTGTGTAAGAGTGTATAATTCAGCTTGTTGGGCTGAAGTAACCATAGGTAATGATGCTGCCTCAACAACATCAAAATGAGTTTCAATAGCATACTCAGCACAATATTCACCATTGTCATCTCTTAAATAAGAACTACCATTGAATCATGAGAAGTCAGCGTTACCCAGGGGAGTTTCCTGTAGATCATAGTGAGGAGTCAGAAGGTGGTAAGTTAGTATTAAGTAGTCATAAGGGACTTGCTTGGTGATGGAGGACAGAAGAGTAGTTATTACAGTATAAAAGAGATATGTGACAGGCAGTTAACAAAAGGACTTCATAGGAGGTGAGGTGGCTGAATGAGAAATGTTGAGTGTTACAAGAATTCAGGAGAGCTTCTACTGTATGAGGTCTAAAATTGGTTAAAGGAGACGACACAGAAAATTTCTTGGTGGTATTAAGGAAAAAAAAAAACAGTGGCTGTTCTAGCTTTCAGGCAAGTGGGACATCCCCATGCCACAGGATTCAGTTGCTGGTTATAATATCTTCTGAACTGATGGTGGTCCTCATGTTTTTGGGTGAGTACCCCAAGGGAAATGCCTTCCTTTCTATTCATAAAAAGGAAAAAGAGTCTGATAATTGAGATGACAAGGGCAGGTAGGTTCATCAAACTCTCCTTTGAGAGCTTAAAAGCTATATTGTTCTGTTCTTCCCATGAAATTGGGTTGGGGTTGTTATTGTTTTCTAAAGCATACAGATATTTGATCATAATAGAGAAATCTGGAATCTAGTTTAGGCAATAACCAACTGGCCTAAGAAATTGTCATGGTTGGTCCTTAGTTTTGGGTTTTGGAAACATGGGACACTATGAAATATATCTGGATCTATTTGCAGATATAGTTCTGATATCAAATTCTCTAAATATCAATCCTGGATTTGGACAAATACAGTTTTTCTTTGGTGACCTTGTTTCTTCAAGGTTAAAAGCTTTAGCCAGTGGATACTGTCTCCCTGTGAAGAGGTTTGAGAAGGAGAGCAAAGAAGCAAATTATCCACATACTGCAACAAAGTTGAACCTCTAGGGAACCTTATATCATCCAGATGGATCAGCCTCCAGGCTTTGTGAGAAATAAGGAATCTTTTGGAGAAGGCAATGGCACCCCACTCCAGTACTCTTGCCTGGAGAATCCCATGGATGGAGGAGCCTGGTAGGCTGCAGTCCATGGGGTTGCTGAGGGTCAGACCCGACTGAGCGACTTCCCTTTCACTTTTCACTTTCATGCATTGGAGAAGGAAATGGCAACCCACTCCAGTGTTCTTACCTGGAGAATCCCGGGGACAGGGGAGCCTGGTGGCCTGCCATCTATGGGGTCACACAGAGTCGGACACAACTGAATCGACTTAGCAGCAGCAGCAGCAGTAAAACAATGGAGTGTTACTGTCCAGGTGGATTGTTCTTCCCCAGTGAAGGCCAAAAAATACTGACTAGCTTCATCAACCAGAATACTAAAGAATGCACTGCATATATCAATTACTGTTAAGGAATTTGCTTCCAGTAGAAGTGGATATCAGTAATGTATAAGGGTTAGGAACAACAGGGTGTGAGGGCTAACAGGGTTGTTTATTGGGTGGGGATTCCTGGCAAATCTCCACCCTCAGCCCTTAGGTCTTCTTACCAGCAAAATGGGAGTGCCACAGGGACTAGTACAGGGACTAAACGAGGCCTTGTGCCTTGTAATATTCCGTTATGGGCTCTGTGCCTTGAAGGACTTCTTTACTTATAAGGTACTGATTAATTCTGGGTAGAGGTTTTGAGAGATCTATTTGAATCTTGATGCGAGGTGCACTGTGAATTTTCACTCACTTGGAGCTTTTGCTTATAAGGAAGGTAGTAGCTGATTCAACAGGGACAAATGATTGATGTTTCCAGAATCAGCTCTAGTGCCATCAGAGATGGGACAAAAAAAAAAAAAAAGGGTCATTAAATTCCCTGGTTTGTTACTTTGATCATTACTGTCAATTTCTAGAATTATTTCCCCCTTTTGTGAATAAGAAATTCTGGCATGTTTCTCTAAGAAGTCTTGAATAATAAAATGGATAGATAGGCATAGAAGAACTAAGGACAAAAGCGCTCATCTATCTCAAAGGGCCTAAACAAAGGAATTAGGTTCAGAGACTGAAACCTCTTGAGGTCTGTTAAAGATGCCAGTATCTGAACAATTTGCTCTGAGCAGAGGCTGTTTTATGTTAGTGGAGTTGAGCATCAAGAGTGTGGTTCTGGTGCCAATTAGGACTGGAAGATATTCTTCCCCAGTCTGCGAAAAGGTTTTTCAAGCTGGTTAAGAGGAAGGAATGGGACAAGCCCCTGTAGCTCTTTGGAGCCCCATCACTGAGAACTGGGAGGGCTTTGGAGGGCTGAAGCCACCTGAAGTGCTTAAATCTGTAAGAATATTGTTTCCAATGTTCTGCATTTGCAATAGTAGCAGAAACTAGATGGTTTTGCTTTTGTCTATGAGTTTTTATTTGCTGAAGTTGAAGAATTTTGGCTGCCTTCCTTTGAGATGACTCAACTGAATCTGGAGTGGACTTAATTTTTTATTCCATCCTGGTCCTTTTTATTAGAAGAGTTCCAGTTCAGTCCATTAATAAAGAGTTAAAAGTACCTGGTTGGAATTAACATCTGAATGAAAACTAGAATTTTATTTAAAAATAATCTGAAGTCAATTGTAATAGTCGTGAATAGATTCATCATGTTTTTGCATGCAAAGTTCCAGCTTTTGTAAAGCCCTAAGAACTGCTCAATGAAGTTACCTTGTCTAATCATATAATAAGTTAGGGAGCTGATTTCCCAGTTGTAATTCTAGAGACCTTTTAGGATTTTCCCAGTCAGGAGTTTTCATCCAGTGCTGGGCTTGCCTTCACTGACAAGCATGTGAGCTAGCTGATACAAGTCAGAGAAACCAGATTGATAAATTTGAATGACTGTATAACATTCCTTAGCTAATCTGTGAGGATCTTTGGTTACTTTGGGAAAGACTTTGACTATGGCTGACATATCAGCTTTAGTCCAGAGAATATAAGAGATTAGGTGTTTAAAGCTTAATTTTAAAGGGAGAAGTTCTGAGATGTTCAGAGAAAAAGGGAGTAGGGAGAGTTTCAGAGGAAAGGGTAAGTTTAGCAGGAGAATTGGTATGGGGGAACTGAGGGCATCGAAGGGTCATAGGTGGTAGTGAAGTGAAAGTCGCTCAGTGGTGTCTGATTGTTTGCAACCCCATGGACTATACAGTCCATGGAATTCTCCAGGCCAGAATACTGGAGTGGATAGTCTTTCCCTTCTTCAGGGATGGTGGCATAGAAAGGAATGGAAATGATTGTGCCAGAGGTGGAGTCTAATCTTGAGGAACTAAGGGAGAGAAACAAGATGGCGCCAGAGGCAAGACTGAGACAAAGGAGCCGAGGAAGACTAGACTGAGGCTTCAGGAGCCAGTTTTTCTTTCTTCAGTGATTTGTCTCCATTACTTTAAAATCTTATTTTGCAGAGGGGAGAGTTTAGACTCCTGAAAAGGTCAGAAAACCTCAAGATACCAGTTGAAATAGGCTTTCCATCTAATTTGGACATTTTTGAGCTATTCTAATCCAGTTTAGTTTTAAGAAAATTATGTTTGAGGATTTCAAAAGTTTCCCATAATGACCATTGATACTGTAAATTACCTTTGGTCAGGTTGGTGCATTTAGTTAAAAATGCACATGAGGCAGGAACACAGTTTTTAAACACAAAATCTGCCAGAGTCCCTGTGGGGTGGGGGTGGGGGGAGGCACCTTCAAGATATTCAGATAACTGGCATCCCATTTCTTGGACATTTTTCTCTAGAGTAAAAGAGCAGTTTTCAAGTAGCTCACACAGCTCAGTGTAGACAGCTTGCAACTCATACAGCCTGCAAGCCTAACACCTGCCAATTCTAAGCAGGCAGCTTAGTCTTCGATAGCCCCTATTTTAAAGGAATGGGCCAATGGCTGAATTGGCACAGATTCAGTGAAGCAGCTTTTGTTCCTGAAGGAATGAGCTGCTGGCGTTTCAGCCAGCTTCACCTGAAAGTCTGATCTCAAAATCAGACTGGAGTGTCAAATGACTACTTGCATACAGAAGAAAACCTTAACCAGAAAGAGGAAATCTTAAAACAGATCCCTCTTTGCTTCAAAAGCAAAGAGGGTGTGAGCTTGGATCCAGGAAAAAGATACACATTTAAACTCCAGGGATCAGCAAGAAAAACAATGAGTTCAGTGGGTTCAATTTTGGGTACCAGACCTGTTTGCTCACCAGCTGTGGAGCCTTTTTAGGGGAGGAGGGGGTGGTCTTCTCTTGTCCCTCTTGACCCTTCTAGGTCAACATCAAAATGTTGACCTAGAATAAATAGATTACCAGGTATTTCTCTAGCCAAAATGGGTTTATCCAGGATTAGCAGGGAATTGCAATTCAGGATCTGCAACCATGGTGAGATGCATGTGAGCCTCATATAACAAAGGAAGGAGAAAGCCTTTATAGAGGGAAAAGGAAGTTGGGAGGGCTGTAGTTAACAGAAAGTCCATGGCTTTTCATTGGCTGAATCCTTGTCAGGAAGGGAGAGGAATTTTTCTTCTTCTTGAAGGGTTCTACTGTCACTGGAGGGCCTGGGAACTCCCCTTTCTGGTATCCCAATTCTATTTAATTAAGATTTCTGTTTATTAATTTTTTGCAGGAATTCTTTGTATGTTAGGGACAGTTGAGTCTTTCTCACAAAGGAAATAATATTTGAATGGGTTTTTAGGTGAAGTCCCCAGAAATGTTAAAATCTAGTTCTCTGCCTTATTTGTATATGCTCTCTGGAGAGTTGTAGCATCTCCTTTTCTGGAAATCACTAAGAGCATTAAGAATAGTATAGGCTACATTAGCGGTCTTGCATGGATTGCAGACAGTTCACAAGGAAAATGAAGACTTACTAGAATAACTATATGGAGCTGTCTGCAAAGAGAATGAGCTGCCTGGGTAGGCAGCACGCTTACATAACGAAAAAAAAGTTCAAGCATGAGATATATTGTAGAGGGAATTCAAATATCTCACTTATTCTAGGATTCTAAATTTTAAAGTTCTAAGTTTTATAGTCCCAACCAACTCTGAGATTCTGAGTCTGATGTAGAAGCATTGCATACCATTTGTTGTTGTTTTCCAAAGACAATGCCACTTTTGCACTTTATTTCTGTAAAAATAACTCGTATGTCCACTTGGGGGTAGTAAAGTATTTTTCAGTATCTCCAGGGAGTTTTCAGTATTTTCTCTGCAAATACATTAGATGTAAGTGAAATAGCACTAACGCGTTGTTGTGTTATTTCTTTTATTTTAGAAGTGACGGTTTCTTCTAGTGCATAAACAAACACAATAGGAATTACAGGCAAACACCGATTTCATTTCCTTTTTACCCCCCTGTAATGCCCAGAGATTTAAAAACAACATACAGATTAAAACTCTTTTATCAGCAACAGATATGCCCAGAAGCTGAATGATATTTGTGTTAACTCTAAATGGTAATTTTATTATATTCAGTTCACTAAGATAGTCCCAAGATGGTTTGAAAATTCCTGAGTTGTAAAGATCAGCCAACACTTGAATTATTCTCCTCTTAAACTGTTTCAGAATTTTTACTATTTTTTTTACCGTAATAATATAACAAATTACTATGAAACTCGGTGGCTTAAAATAATGAACCTTTATTATTGCACAGTTTCTGTGGGTTAGGAGCTTGGGTGCAATTTAGCTAGATAAGCCTGGCTCAGAATTTCTACTATCAAGGTGTCCACAGGCCTGCTGTCTTTTCAGGGCTTGACTGGGAGACAATCTGATTTCAAGCTCACTGGAAGCTGGGTCCTCTGGAGAAAGCTGGCTAAGAGAGAGGGAAAAGGAGGGCATGCCAGGAGAGAAGCCAGTCTTTTCTGTAATTTAATCTTAAAAGTGACATTCTATCATATGCTGTTCATTAGAAGCAAATTAGTATCATCTCGCCCAGACTTAAGGGGAAGGAATTACAAAAGACATGAGTTCCAGGGGACAGGGATCATTGCAGGGGGCCATTTTATAGGCTGCCTAACACTAGACAGAGTTCACAGTTATGTAATTTTAAGTTATTTCTCTTTTGAGTTATTGCTAAAACAGTGTTCAGCACTTAATCAGATTTCCACTTTATGGGTGGAATAACCAGAACCTGTCTTGCCCTGGTGTCAGTCAACATGGGTTCTGGCCTTTCCTCTGTGCTGACCAGCTGTATAACCCCAGGTTTAAGTCCTGAATCTTGGTTTCCTTATCAACAAAGAGAGGCAATATGATTATACTCTTTTTTAGAATTTAATTTTTATTTTATATTAGAGTATAGTTGATTTACAATGTTATGTTAGTTTCAGGTATACAACAAACTGATTCAGTTATACATATGTGCATATCCATTATTTTTCGGATTCTTTTTTCATATAGGTTATCCCAGAATATTGAGTAGAGTTCCCTGTGCTATGAAGTAAGTCTTTGTGGATTATCTATTTTATATATAGTTGTGTGTATATGTTAATCTCAAATTAGGAGTTTGGGATTGCATTCTTGATTGATAAGATCCCTTCTAGTTTGGATATTGTTTTCCAACAAGAAAGGTTCTGTTTTGTTCTGTTCAACTCTCTTTCCTTTAGACAAGAATTTCTCAGCCTCAGCATTGTTGACATTTGAGGCTGATAATTCTTTATGGTTGTTGGATGGCGGAGGTTGCTTTGGACCTTGTAGGGTGATAAGCAGATCCCTAGTCTCACTTGATATCAGAAATTTGTGACAATCAAAATGTCTCCGGACTGTGAGGAGCACAGATCTAGGCAGAGCTGTACTTAATCTAGCAACAAAAATGATTTCCTTTTCTGCAATATTTTGATTTTCCTCCACTAAGAAAAGAAAAAAAAAAAAAAACCTATACATTAACAAATACACAAGAGTTAATTTCTGCATTATTTTGAGTCACTTTCTGCAATATTTTGATATTTTCCATTAAGAAAAAAATCTATAAATTAATAAATACACAAGAGTTACTAACTTAACAAGTATTTGTAGTTTAAAAGAAAAAGGATCTTTGGAGGCAGAAATTCAAGGCTTAGAGATGAGAGGCTGTTTTCAGTGACACTGTCAGGGAGTGGGATGGAGGTAAGACTATTCATATTAACCATGAAAAATACTTATTCCACAGAAAAAAATGAAACTACTGGAGAATAATTTCCAGGCTCCACAGAAGTGATTGTGTGAAAGTACACATCTGTGATGGTGAATTTTATGTGTCAGCTTGACAGGATCATGGGGTGGGGTCTAAACATTTGGTCAGACTGTTTTCTGGGTGTTCCTATAAGGGTGTATCTGAATGAGGTTAACATTTGAATTCATTTGAATTAGAAGAATGAGTAAAGCAAATTGCCCTCTCTAATGCAAGTGGACCTCATCCAGTGAACTAAAGACCTGAATAGGACAAAAAGGCTGAGTTAGAGGGAACTTTGCCTGCTTGGCTGATTAAGCTGGGCTACCGGCCTTCTCCTGTCCTCGGGCTGGAAGTTATATGATGGACCGGCCTTTCCTGATTCTCAGGCTTTCAGATGTAGACTCTGTGACTACACTACCAGTTCTCTGGGATTGGGTCTCCAGCTTGCTTAAGATCCTGGCTTTTCTCTGTCTTCATAATCACATGAACCAGTTCCTCATGATTAATCTCTTTCTGTCTCTGTCTCTCTCTCTTAAGATGGATGGAAGAATTTTAGTCAAGTCACAACTTTTCTAAGCATCATATTCCAGGGCCCAGCACTATGTAGCACTTGGAACATTTCTTTGTCCACCACAGGGTCCTCCTGTTACCATTCTCAACTCCTGAAAGCCATTGGCAAGGATATTCTCTTTGGTCAGACTTCCGTCAGCCTCCTTGGAGCCCTCTTTTTGCCAAGGCCTCTCTTTGGTCCCCATCTTTTTTTTTTTTTTTTAATTGAAGGATAATTGCTTTATAGAATTTTGTTGTTTTCTGTCAAACCTCAACATGAATCAGCCATAGGTATACATATATCCCCATCTTTGTCTGAGTCTAGTTGTAGCAAAGAATCCTGCTAAGTCAGTTTATAGATCATCTTTGTTATCACTGATAGCCAATCAGGCTCTTTTCCTATTTATAGTAAAGTTCCTCAGTTGTGTCTGACTCTTTGTGACCCCATGGATTGTAGCCTACCAGGCTCCTCTGTCTATGGGATTTTCCAGGCAAGAATACTAGATTGGGTTGCCATTTCCTTCTTCAGGAGGTCTTCCTAACCCAGGGATTGAACCCGGGTCTCCTGCATTGTAGGCAGATGCGTTACCATCTGAGCCACCAGGGAAGTCCCTTCCTATTTATATCCTTTATCTAATCAAGTTGCTCTTCCCTTCCCCACCCTTGATGACTAACCATGTTTCTCTTGGTAATTTTATATCCACTTCCTCACCCAGGCCTATGCCCATAAATCCCCATGTGGTCCTCTTATATATAAGTTGATCTCTTCTCTCCATTGTAATAGCCTCTATTACTTATAAAAATAGTCTTGAAAAAGTCTTCCTTGCTATTTTTAATGTGTCTGGTGCAATTTTTATTTCATTTAACACCACAGTGCAATGACAGCTCCAGTAAATAAAATTTTCAGTAGACAGATTAAACCTAGATTTTCAGACATTTTTTCAATTTGAGTCAAAGTATGATTTAGGTTTTTTAAACTCTTAATGTGAACCATGTAAAAGTTACCTAGGCATGTTTTAAAGCTGCAACCTTCTGTCAAGAATTGGTCTGTGTGTAGGGAATAGAAACTAATTTTATAGCTAATCAAATAGACATAAACACATTGATGAAATTTTCTTTCATGAGGTCCAAAGACCAATATTATAGATTGAAGAATATGCTTTTTTTAAAGATATACTTTATCTTCTGAACTATCCAGGCTCTCGCTTCTTGTCATTCATTCAGACATAGTGAGATATAAGAGGAGCTATGAACAAGAGAGGGAGGAAATCAGTCCTGATACAGGCCTTAACACTCACTGTTTTACCTCGGACAAAGCACTTTTCTGTTTTGTGCTTTAGGTGTGTTGTATAGATTTGTAACTCAGAGCTAGAGATCTATACTTAGCAGTGAGTTAAACTTCATCTTCAACAATTATTAGCTATGTGACCTTGGGCGAGTTCCATAACCTCTGTGTTTAAATGTATCTTTCTTCTGTGGAATGAGGATTATAATAATGCTCATCTCTCAGGATCTGGGGAAGATTACATCAGATGGTAAATATAAAGCTCTTAGTACAGTAGCTGGAAAAGTATCAATAACTATTATGGATGTATGGAAGAAATGTTGGGTTAGATGATCTTGAAGACTCCATTCTCTAAATCTCTATGAATTTCATAAGTTATATAGAAGTTTAAAACAGGTTACTTGTCTCCATTCAGTCAAGGTCAGAGTTAAGAATTCAGTTCAGTTCAGTCTCTCAGTCGTGTCCGACTCTTTGCGACCCCATGAATCACAGCATGCCAGGCCTCCCTGTCCATCACCAACTCCCGGAGTTTACTCAAACTCATGTCCATCGAGTCGGTGGTGCCATCCCACCATCTCATCCTCTGTTGTCCCCTTCTCCTCCTGCCCCCAATCCCTCCCAGCATCAGAGTCTTTTCCAATGACTCAACTCTTCACATGAGGTGGCCAAAGTATTGGAGTTTCAGCTTTAGCATCAGTCCTTTCAATGAACACCCAAGACTGATCTCCTTCAGAATGGACTGGTTGGATCTCCTTGCAGTCCAAGGGACTCTCAAGAGTCTTCTCCAACACCACAGTTCAAAAGCATCAATTCTTCGGTGCTCAGCTTTCTTCACAGTCCAACTCTCACATCCATACATGACCACTGGAAAAACCATAGCCTTGACTAGATGTACCTTTGTTGGCAAAGTAATGTCTCTGCTTTTTAATATGTTGTCTGGGTTGGTCATAACTTTCCTTCCAAGGAGTGTCTTTTAATTTCATGGCTGCAGTCACCATCTGCAGTGATTTTGGATGCTTTAAAGAGCAATATTGCATAGGAACCTGGAATGTTAGGTCCATGAATCAAGGCAAATTGGAAGTGGTCAAACTTCAAATTGGAAGTGGAGATGGCAAGAGTGAACATCGACATTCTAGGAATCAGTGAACTAAAATGGACTGGAATGGGTGAATTTAACTCAGATGACCATTATATCTACTACTGTGGGCAGGGATCCCTTAGAAGAAATGGAGTAGCCATCATGGTCAACAAGAGTCCAAAATGCAGTACTTGGATGCAATCTCAAAAACTACAGAATGATCTCTGTTCGTTTCCAAGGCAAACCATTCAATATCACAGTGATCCAAGCTATGTGCCCAATCAGTAACACTGAAGAAGCTGAAGTTGAATGGTTCTATGAAGACCTACAAGACCTTTTAGAACTAACACCCCAAAAATATGTCCTTTTCATTATAGGGGACTGGAATGCAAAAGTAAGAAGTCAAGAGTTAAGAATACAAATGAAAAAAATGAATATAAATTTCCTTTCAATCAGTAAATTTGAATAACCATAGATTCAGTAGGTTAAGGATAAGGACTTATTTGTTATTCATTCTGTGTTTTTATTTTTAAAATATTTATTATTTATTTGACTTGTCTCAGGTCTCAGTTACGGCATGTGGGATCTTTAGTTGTGACATGTAAATTCTCAGCTGTGGCATGAGAGATCTAGTTCCCTGATCAGGGGTTGAGCGTGGTCCTCCTGTATTGGGAGCATGGAATCTTAGCCACTGAATCACCAGGGAAGTCCCTGGTTCTCTGTCTCTTTAGATTGAGCTCAGTGTCTGCTACTTGACATGTATTTAGTATTTGCTGGGGTGGGGCACTGAATAGAATATAGATGCACAGCAGCGAATAAATTTCTAGTCCTACTTCTTGCCTTTGGCTCCTGGCCCTTTCATTTATTTGTTTGTATGAATCGCAGCTCAGTTATGCTTGTCAAGCCTTAGTTATCCCATCTGTCAAATGGGGATTATTTTAAGATTTGCTTGATGAAGATGTCAAGCACATGGCCCAGGATCTGCCTCCTAGTAAGTGTCCAATAAAATAGCCACATATGATATAGATTTGATGCTGAGTTTTGGGGATGCAGCTAAATATCCTTTTCTACATGTACTGGAAATAGTGTACCAGTTAATACCCCAGTGGCTTTTCTCCTTGGTACTTCATCTCCGAGCTTGGTGTTTATACTAGAGTGACCACATTAATTGGAGCCTTAGCCCTGTCTTCTCATTTGGAAAGCCAAAAATCAGACATTTAATTCCCTAGGTGAAGACAGACTGAAGGGCTTCAGAAGCAATTAATATGCATGGCTGTTCCTTAGCAGCCTGATACCTTGTAGTTCTGCTGACTGCCATATCAAAATATTGATTAATCTTTTACATAATAGAGAAACAGTCTTTAATACATATTTGTGCCTTCATTATTCATGAAACCTTAGCAGTTGGTGATAGCATCTTGGGCAGCTTGTTTATGTGGTAGGAAATGGCTACAAAAGAAAAACAAAAACGCCTGACACAGTTCTTGGTGTAGCACTTGTTCAAATCACCTTACATTTGAATGCTGTCAAAGAGTTTATAGTTCCTAAAAACTGTAAACAAAATGGTGTTAAAAAATATATCTTTATGAAACAAAGGTTCCCATTCCTATGTGTCATTTTCCCACACTTATTATAGCACTTCCTAGGTGTCAGGCAATGTCCTAAGAACGTTACAAATCATGTGTTAACTTATTTAATCCTTATGTCATCACTCAGATATAGATACTGTCATTATGTCCATTTTATAGACAGGGAAACTGAGCCACAGGGAGATTAGGTAACATGCCCAAGGTCACACGACTGATCATCTTACAGCCAGAACTTGAACACAGGCATCAGACTCTTGTGTCCATGCACTTGAATTCTGTGTCTGCTGTCCTGTCTGTATTAATGATCTAATGGAAAGTCAATGGAGAGGTGATATTTGGGGATGATATTAAACTGAGAGGCTTTTTGATGAAGTAAGAGTCTCACTTGGAATCAGTGTAGTGATGTGGGGAACTGCAGATACTGGAGTCAGATAGTTCTGGGTTCAAACTCACTGTACTGCTTACTGGATGCGTGTCCTTGATCCCTCATTTCACTCCCTGTGGCAGTGCTATTATACCTCCCGCCCTTGGTGGGGCCAGGGCCTCGTAGAGATTGACGTGTACTGCTGGGTCCCCCGACTTTGGGGTTGACCATGTGACTTGCTGGCCACAGGAAGCAGGTACTTTAGGTGGCCCTGGGTCTTCATCAGTGCTCTGCCTCAGTAGGAGTGGAGCCAGCCCAGCTACAACCTGTAGGTGTATGAGTGAGACGTAAATACTTACCATGGTATGTCTCACTCACACTTTGTGCTTGCTTGTCTATTTCCCTGAGTGTAGTGAGGCTAAGTCAGATTTTGTCAACTGTAAAGGCGAAATACAATACCTCCCTCTTAGTGAAGCTGTGAGAACTTACTGAGCTAGAGTACAGATGAATGTTATGAAGTAAAACTTACTTCAGTTTCTATTGTTAAAGAATTGCTATCAAGTTAGGGTCAGTATTAAACTTTTCAGTGTTTATAAAGGGAAATATGAAATTATGATATGCTATGTGTTACTATAATATTCAAATAAGCAATATTTACCCAAGCTCCATTAAGATCTAGTTTCAAAAATTTCTTTTTTACTAACAGTATGTTCTTATCTATGCATTAACATGGGGTTCTTAATATACAAGTAATTTCATGTATTTGAAATGAATGAAGTGCTTTTCTTTTAGAATGGGCTTTTTATTTTATTTTAACCAGCTTAGTCTAAACATTTTAGCCTACTAAATTCATATGTATATTTTTTCAGTGTGTATATTTCTCATGTGTAATTTGGCTATATGCAACAATTTCTAGGATAGGTTAGTTAAAACTTTCAAACATTGACATAACCTGGAAAATATTTCCAAAGTATAACATATGCATATCTAATGTAGAGTCTAAATATGGTTTAATGATTTAAAAGGATAAAAAGAGAGGAAATAGATTTTTTAGATGAACTGAACCTTTGCTTGGCTTGCACTTTCCACATATTTAAAAAATGAGGTCTCAAGCCAAGGAGAGAGAATGTATAAATTTTGCATCTTTTTGCAATGAATCCTGTGGGATATTTAAAAACAGATGTATAGGGAAGAAAATGTGATCTGTTGCTTTTTCTGCATTAATTTTAATGGATATCATCCAAGGGTAATTCTTCCACTCTAGGTTAATTATAAAATGCTGATGAGTCTTTCATGTCATAATTAGTATGCTTTAGCTTATTTTTATCTCTTACCTCTTTGGTCAAAATCTGGTCCATTGACTTTTTTTTTCAATGAGTTAACTGCAACTTTAATTAGTCTATAATTATAGCAGTGCTATTGGGGATCTATTCTACAAACAAATCACATATATTGTAGCAAGATGGAGGATTGTCAGCATATTGATAATGGTGTGCTGATAAGCCAGGTCTTTGATGGGCAGTGTTGGGCAGTTTCTATGGCATAAATATTTCCACTGTGGCTAATGTCAAGCTACCCATCCTTTGACAGCTTCCTCTCAAAATTCTAAACAGGTAATAATAAACTTCTGTAAGCAAGTTCAAGCCAGCACACAAACAGCTAATTCTTACATACTGGACAATTATGTTGGAATAATGATACTTGTTAATTATCCTGCAGTACCTTCTTTCAACTGCAACTCATCCATTAAGAGAGAAGCTTTATGTAAGACTGTTAAGGACCCTTTAGAACAGTGATTATAATCATTTAAGTCATAGACTACTTTGAAGAGCAAATCAAAACTATAAATTTTCTCTACAAGAAAAACAAGTACACTGTAAGAATTATGACTGTGATTTCAAGGGATTCTTGTATCTCCTGAAACTTTTCCATGGGTCTCAGATTAATAATCACTGCTATCTCTTTGGGCCAAACTAATTTGGCAAGCAACATTCTGAATATCTTTGTTTCTGTTCACTAAGTTTGTAAATCACTAGAGAGCTCAAAAATCACTGTGTCATTGAAGTAGAGTTGAATTGCCAATACTTTGTTAATTGTGTTTACTATCTGGCCTCTTCTATCATTATCCTAAAATTCAGGAATCACAAGGAACTCAAGAGATGATGAGGTGCACTACTGAGTAACACTGAACAATTTAAGTTTTAGTTTCTCCCTTTATTCTACTAATTTTGTGTCAACTATTATATAAGGTAACTCTAGGACTTCAACTTTTATTGAAGGAAATATTCCTTATATTATAGGAAATATAAGCTTCCTGTATGTATATATGTGCATATGTATGTATGTCTCTATAGACAAAGCCTTAACACTTTTCCCTCCTTTTTTAGTGTTATGTTTAGTTAAACCTATTGCTCTCTGACTTGATCAAACACTGTTTTTTTATATATAGTCCCACAGTGCTTATATTTGGATTTTGTGGCACACTTCACAATTAGATTTAAACAACTGTGTAATGATTTTCAAAAAAAAATCATTTCTTCTACTAGATAAATAATTTAAAGGTGAGGTGATGCCACAATGCCCATTACCTAATGGGTTCTGAAAATTTGTTGAATGAAAGAATTAATAATCATTTTTTGATTTTTACATCTTTAAGAGAAGAAAGGAAAATGAGGATTTTAAAAAAGAGACTAAAGTTTTAATCAAACAACCAGATTACTAGCTTCAGTTTTAGTATTGTTTCTTTTGGAGTTGATGTTAAAGACAGTAATTGTATTAGACCTTCAAAAGTCAAGAAAGAAACGCAATTGTCCGGTTCTTGAGGTTTTTCTTTTGTTGAGTCTTTTCAACTTAATCCTTAAATGTCCAGAGAATTTTTGCTCACCAACATAAAGCATCACTAAGAATTCAGATTCATTAAAGTTGGCTTGTAATTAGCTAAGAGATTTAAAAAATATATTGAATTACTTTGAAGATGACTGTTCAGTTAGAAAATAATGTCAGAGACCAATATCCTCATTTATTAGTAGAATGGTCTGTTCAACTTGGGGAAAATTCAGACTGAAAGCTGGAGCTTGCTTGTTTCAGCCTCAGTAAGGCCTGGGGCAGAGAAGAGTCTTCTCACACTGCAGACACAGCAGGCATGCCATTATAATCACAGCTGATTAAATGGCCAACTGAAGGTCAGATGTCCCTGTCAGAAACAGAATCTTGGTCTTTCAGCTCTTTAACATGGTTTCCTGTGGAGCGATTTTTTGGCTCAGTATGTCGGAATGTGAGGTCAACTTATTTACTATGTATTTATTGTGACTGATATATTGTCAGGACTCCAGTAACAGCAAAAAGGAACACAGGATACTTCATGTCTTTGACAAATCTACATTCTAGCAAAGCAAGAATATAAATCATGGAAATACAAAGCAGGCTGAAGGAAACGCTTAAGATACATAAACTGATAGAAAAGTCAGATTATACTCTTATTTGAATAAATCAAGCAAGGCTTTATGGAAGAGGTAACACAATGAGCTAGATATTGAAGAATGGGTAGGATCACATCTGATGAAGATTGGAGGTATAGAGAGCATTCTGTAAGCAAACATATGCAGCTGGGGAAACTGGGGTGTGACTTCATAAGAGCAAGTAATTGAACTTGAGTAGAAGTGTGTAGTAGTTGTGACGATGCAATGGCGGCCACTGTAGGAGTGATGAGGGCTATAGAGACAATGAAGGATTGAGTAGGAAAAGTCGTGAGTTTGAGACCAGTAGTAATCAGTTGACTTGTCCTTTTTATTAGACAGTAGACATACATCGATTTATGACACAAGTTAATAGAAATCCAGGTCTAGACCAAATGATGAAAACAAATAAGTAGTGTAGGTTGACTCTTTGGACCTTCCACCATATTCTCTTTCTTCCCATTCTTCTCCAAGTAGAACTTGTATCTGATTTCATCCCTGGTGAGGAATGACTGATAATGACTTGCGGATCATTAATAGAATGGTGGGAATAATAATAATTCTGAAGAGCATTCTTATGTTATCAGGACTCTTTAACTCAAAGGCTTCAGGACTGCAAGGAATCACATTGTAATTGAACAGTATGAAGCAGGGTAGACAGATTGCTGTGGAAGAGCTGGCATGGGCCCCTCAAATTACATTAACAGCATTTCCATGTCTCCCTCTGTGGCTCATAGGGACCACTGGTTGTAAGAATGCCAGCCTGACTCAGAGTGTGAATAGCAAGACAAATCATTCCCAATTGTGAGAATGACTCAATGTATAGGTGCTATGACGTGTTAGTCATGCTCTTTGCATGAACTAGTGAAGGGCATGAAGCAGTTAAGACAGTGGAATGCTAACTAAAAATCAAGAGGTTCTGGGTTTTAAATCAAGATTTAAGTAGCAATTTTCACATTTGTTGGGGAAAAAACTAGAATTGGATATGTAAGTTCCAAGAGTCATTTTACCTCCTTCATATCATATAAGAAGGCGTAAATTATGGGACATCCCCCCACCCCTCCAGAATACAGAACCACAGGGATGTCAGCTCTTTGCGAGCTCCTTTCTTGGCGCCTGTCCAGTACAGAGGGCTGTGGGGAGCTGTGAGCTGAGGACGGACAGCTGACGAGGGAACTGGGGAGCTACGTCCTCAGTCAGCTCCACAAGGTGGCACTCTGTCAGGAAGATGTTCCGCTGCATAGACGGCCCCGGTGAGTGGTTATGGGAGTGCTGCTGTTGGCAGGAAGGGGGGATCACAGTCCGGAATGCTGCTTGGAAGCGGTGAGAGAGCAGGTTGTAGATAATGGGGTTGACCGCTGAGCTCAGGTAGAAGAAGACACCTGGAATGCAGAGGATTAAGAGACAGGCTGAGGAAAAACTGAGGGGGAAGCACCACACGGAGAAGCATAAATATTTAATAAAGGCCTCACATCCCTTTGATTGCCTCTTTTGGAAGTGATAGTACATACAAGACTAATTGAGAATACAAAATGCTCTGAACAGAACTACCATCTGTGTACTTTAGGAACCAAACCTAGAAAGATTAAAGAGTCTCGGAAAAATTTAAGCTGGAATGGGATCTCTCTGAGATGTTCAGCAACTTCCTTTGATCCCCACTTGTTTAATTAAAGAACATGTTCCCATAGCATTAATGAGAGATGCTTAAGTATCAGAAGAAAGAGATGTTTTTATCTTATGCTTCAGTCTATCATTTGAAACTGCAAGTAATGGAGGAATAGTAAATCAGTCAAGGCATAATCTCTGTTAAGACTCCTTATGATGCCAAATAGCTCTTCAAAGAAGCATTCCCCAGTGTCCTTTTCCTGCCAATTCCTTCCCCTTGATGTCTCTTCCCACCTTATTTCCAACCTTAATGAATTCTTGTATTGTTTTCCATTTGTTTTCTCCACCAAATGCCTTACACATTGCCATTTTCTTGGTTGATACACACTTTTCATTTGTTACCATATCCTATTTTATTTCCTCAAGGCCCATGGAGCCTGAAGAATCAGAGGACTTAAGTTTCTGATCTTGGCCCTTGCTTATTCTGTGACCCTGGACAGAACTGGCACTTCAATTTCTTGTTCTTTGTAAAATGGAGATGATAACACCATTTTAACCCACCTCCCCGGATTATTGTGAGGATAAAGTTGAGGTACTATCCACAGAAGATACAAATGATAGATGCTATCCTCAACACGTTCATTGTCATTCTCATTTACATAGTTCAAGACACATACAGAGCCATTTGCCTGTGGACACAATTGGGCACAGAGAAATGTCGTTTAGTCGCAAAGCCCTGTCTGACTCTTCTGCGACCGTATGGACTACAGCCCGCCAGTCTCCCCTGTCCATGGGATTTCCCAGGCAAAAATACTGGAGTGGGTTGCCAGGCCCTCCTCCATAGGATCTTCCTGACCCAGAGATCTAACCCAGGTTTCCTGCATTACAGGAAATTGTTTACCACTGAGCTATCTAGGAAACCCAGGAAGGAATGTCTGTGGACCTGTAGGGGTGGGGGGTGCATTTCTGTACACTGTTAATTTGTTCAATAAAGAAATACTGATTGAACTTTTATTATGTGACTTTGAGGCCCACTGGAAGGTAGTGGATTTAGACTTTGTTCTCCAAGGATCTAGAACAGTATTACAGAGATAAGATTTATGCCTGATTTCAGTAATTAACAAGAGGATGATACCTAACAATATCTGTTAAGACAAGAGCAAAATATGTGATACTAACAGTCATGTTATGGAAATTCACATTAAGCACAAGAACACTAATGATCATGACAAATCATCTCCATAATAATGGGGGTGACTGGACTCTAACCAGACCATGAAATGGGTAGGAGACACTGGAGAAGAGAGGAGGGGGTCTCAAGAGAGGAGTGGAAGAGAGGTAGAAGGCACAGCATGCACCAGTGTACTGAGACGGGAACACTTATTGTGCAAGAATAATGCAGGATGTGCAGAAACCCCTAATTCACCAACTTGGAAAGTATATGGCTTATGAATTGAAAATACTATAATCTGAGGGTCGGAAGGCAAGTTGGGGGTGTTTTGAGCATAGCATTTAAGAGGTTTAGATATCATCTGGTTGGTAGGGTTGGGGAGGGAAAAATTATGTCTTAATAGGAAAATGTTATTGTGTTGTAAATGACACAACTTGGGAATCTTAAAATAGTTTTCTTGATGCCTCTGGAGAAGTGTAATCAACTAGTGAAGCTTCATGTGATCTTGGTATTTTCCAATTTTTTTAAAGAATAATTTTTGTTATTTAAAACACTTTTTTTATTGAAGTATAGTTGATTTACAATGTTGTGTTGGTTTCAGGTATACAGCAAAGTGAATCAATTATGCATATACATATATCCTTTTTAAAAAATTCTATTCCCATATACACCTATACAGAGTATTTAATAGAATCCTTATGGTACACAGTAGGTCTTTATTAGTTATCTATTATATATATATAGTAGTGTGTATATTATTTAAACACTTCCACTTCTCAGACAAACCACAAAGATCAGAGCTATAAACATTTTTGAGATATTGTCCAGAATAATAAATAGTTTAACACAGAGGAAGGTCCTAATGTCCAGGTATAAGCTTTACACAAGCCCTGCTGAGTAAAAAAAAAACATGGTGGTAGAAAACAGATAATATATATGGTATTAAGTATACATATGAATGTTATTGCTCTATGCACATCTGAACTTTAATTTTTACAAATTGCTCTTATCCTTCCTCCATAATGACGTCTTTGTCTTTGATAAAGAGCTTGTAGAACCAGCCAGTGACTAGCAGAGGTAGAGGGATAAAAGTGGTCTGCACTTAAGGCTAACAGTTACACTAACTGAGAACGAAAGACGTGGGGGCCATCCTTTGCTCCATTCAAGAGGAAGGAACCCTGAACTTGAAGTTAGGTGACTCAAGCCTGAATCTTAATTTTTACTATTTGCCCATTACCTTTGGACAAGTAATTTCTTCTTTGTAGAACTGTTTCTTTAACAATAAAATGTTGATGATAATGTTTACTTTACAAATTTGTGATAGTCATAGAAAGATATACTATAGTTTAAAAATTCTTTAATAGCTATTATTTTATTTGCTTCTCACCATCAGCCTGTGGGCTTTCCAGGTGGCGCTAGTGGTTAAGAACCCACCTGTCAAGGCAGGAAATGTAAGACATGCAGTTCGATCCCTAGATTGGGAAGATAACCTGGAGTAGGAAATGGCAACCCACTCCAGCTTTCTTATCTGGAAAATTCCATGGACAGAGGAGCCTGAAAGGCTACAGTCCATGGGGTCACAAAGAGTCGGACATGACTGAAGTGACTTAGTGTGCATCAGCCTGTGGTGTGTATAGAACAGGCATTATTGCCATATTATAGCTGAGGAAACTTGGGAAAGAAGGAATCCATGTTTTGCTTATAGCTAAGAATATTAAAGGTACTGAGATGCAAATCCAGGCCCTCTGATTCAGCAACCTTTCCATCACTCTCCAACATAGTCTATGATGTCCTTAATGAGCAGCATTAAAGTGGCCTAAAAGCAGAACATGATGCCCCATGAATGCCCTTTGGCTGGCTTTCAGGAGGATTAACACTTGCTGAAGACAATAGTGGGTTTCAGGGACACGGATGTTTAATAAATAAGAACCAAATAAATCCCATGGCCATTGGCAGAAAAACCAAAGGAATCATTCCTTAGACCATTTTCCTGCTGTGACATCATATTTAGAGTTGAGGGTTTTCATAAAATAGTGTCTAATGTAGTAATATGGTATATTTCTTTTGAGCCAGTAACCTATTTAATCAATATTTAATACCTAATAATATGTAAATATTTAATATTTAAATACAATAAAAATCAAATGTCTTCATTATATATATATATACATATATGCGTGGCAAATCTCTATGATAAATTGGCATATACAGATAGAACCTACTTGCTCTAAGCAAGATGAAAAAGCTGCAGCTACCTGAACACTTGTGATGCACCCAAAGGATCTACAATTTTACCTGACACCACATGGATGAGATTGAACACAGCAGCCAGGGGTTCGGTCCACTCCTCCACAAAGCTGAAGAAGAGCCGATCAGTGTGGAATGGGGCCCAGCAGATAGCAAACACTAAGACCAAGACAACTGGAAAAGGAGGATGAAGGGGAGAGTAGAAGGCAGTCAAAGCAAGAAGAGGTATACAACTCCTTCTGAGTTCCTGCTAGCATTTGCCCTTCATCTTTGTTAAGTTATACTTCCTAAAGGTCACTAGATCCTACAGAACTTCTACACAGAATATGTAAACATAAGAATGAATTATATTCTGTGTAGAAGTTCTGTATTGAGAATCAGTTTCCCAAATGATTGTACAAGATTTCTTGTATAATGTAAGTTTCCTTTAAGGTATTAAAATAGTATTGAATGTATTCAAAGTCCAGAAAACATTCTACTGTGGAATATAAATTATTGCCAGTAGACTGTTGTAACCACACAAACTGGATATATAAGTAAAATGATTGCGCTCAAGCAAGTCCGTGTTCTTTGAAGTTATAGATTAATAAACTATGAAGTGCAGTATGAATTTATATTGTTATTCTAGAAAAAATAGAAGCTTTTATTATTTTAATCATTTAAAATTCTGCAAGAAGTCAGGGAAAAGAGAAAGATTGAACAACCATAAACATACTATAAGCATCTCTGGATTGGAATGGGGATGTGTCTATTATAAATTACTAGGGCACAGAATTCCTTCCAGTTGCTTTATGTTTGTTTTTACTTTTTATTTTTAAATCATTACAGATTCACAGGAAGTTGCACCTTCTAGTTTCTTATTTTCAGTTCCCCAGAGATTGGTGCTACCAGAGTTTCTCTATAGGGCATTTAATCCGCATGAATATAAATATGTATGTTTTTTCTTCTCTCCTGGAGTTGTAAAATACTTTTCCTTCCTTTTCTTTTGAGATCTACTTCAAAATAATCTTGTAGGGGCTAACGGAGAGATAGACAAGTAGAGGAAGCAAGATTAGCTATGCATTGATAACTTTTAAAGCTGGATGATGGGTACTTTGGTGTTCACTTTACAGTTCTCTGAACTCATGAGCACGTTTGATGTGTTTCATAGTAAACAGTACATATGTCTCCCATTGGCACTAAACATACTCAGAGTAAGTGATCTGCCTGCTTTATGTGGTTTCAGGACTGTTTGGGAGATTCTTCTGAATTTACCCTTGAATAAAATGTCCCTAATCTGTTTACTACTGTCTATAATTTCCTCTAATTAAAAATTTAAATTCCTGTTAAAATTAAACCCTCTGCTTGCAAAAGGCAAAGGGTTCACAGTGTATTTTATCATTGTAACTTTAATGTGAGTACACTTCAAGTCTCTTAGTGAAAGATTATGTTCATAAAGGAAGGGAGAGAAATACTGAAGGGACTAGATTGCTTGGTAGAGAAGATCAGGTGCTAACAGGTGGTAAAAAATTTCCAAGAAGATGATTAGTAGAGCTGAAAAGACATATTTTATTGACCTCACAGGTTTTGTTGTTGTTCATATATATCACATAGTTGCAATGAATGTTTCATATGCATATTACCCTGGAAGATTTTTTTTTTCTTCTAAACCTCACATTTTGAGTTGGAAAGTGTATCACAAACCTCCTTTCTCTAATTGATCAGTATCTTGTTAGACTAGTGCTGGATCTTGTATTTTTATAACATTCGAGTGTGGATCAGTGCTTAGATTTTGTTTTAAAATCTTATCTATATAAAAGAGTGTACTGTTTATATAAAATCATGCAATGTCATAGGAGGAATGACTGCTTAGAATATTCTTAACCAGCTGTTCTTATTCTGGAAATAAAAGATTTCATGAAGACCAAGCTTGGTATCAGAGGGTTTTGTGATCCTCTGAAATGGACTATCAAACATTTGATGGATGCTCATTTATGTGTTTTCTGAGTGGAAAATTCACTATTTCCATAATACTTTTAAAGAAACTCATAATAAAAAATAGGTTAAGAACCACCTCCTCATTTTAAAAGGGAAAAGAGATATTTGAAGGCTCTGAGAGTGGATATGATTTCCAAAAACTGAACAGAGTGTATTATAATGGATGCAGTTTAGTGTGTTGTTCTGAGGTCTTTAAAACAGAACAAAATAGGCAGGCCCTAGATGCTTGAGTCAGAGAAGGCAATGGCACCCCACTCCAGTACTTTTGCTTGGAAAATCCCATGGACGGAGGAGCCTGATAGGCTGCAGTCCATGGGGTCGCTAAGAGTCGGACATGACTGAGCGACTTCACTTTCACTTTTCACTTTCATGCATTGGAGAAGGAAATGGCAACCCACTCCAGTGTTCTTGCCTGGAGAATCCCAGGGATGGTGGAGCCTGGTGGGCTGCCGTCTATGGGGTCGCACAGAGTCGGACACGACTGAAGCGACTTAGCAGCAGCAGCAGCAGCAGATGCTTGAGTAAGCCATGGAAGAACAGGACATGATATTGTGCTTGAAGACAATTTTGATCTGATACCAGCAACACTTAATCATACCAAATATAACTGCTTTCCTTTAACAAACAAACAATTACAAGATAGAGGACTCACACAGCATTTTAGTGACTGATTTTCTGGATGGTCTTTGAATATTTGCAGTCACTTTATCTGCCTCAAGGTGTTGGTCTTTCTTCAGCTGCAAGGGAAATGCAAAGAGATAAAGAAAGGGAAATAGTTTTTCCTCCCATTAAGATCTAAGAAGTGTGAGTCTAACACTCATTTTACAAGTTAAAAAAAAAAAAAAGAAAACCTAAGACAAATGTAAAGTGAAAGTGAAAGTCAGTCAGTCATGTCTGACTCTTTACAACACCATGGACTGTAGCCTGCCAGGCTTCTCTGTCCATGGAATTCTCCAGGCCAAAATACTGGAGTGGGTAGCCTATTCCTTCTCCAGGGGATCTTCCCATCCAGGGATGGAACCCAGGTCTCCCGCATTGCAGGTGCATTCTTTACTGTCTGAGCCACCAGGGCAGCCCAAGAATACTGGAGTGAGCAGCCTATCCCTTCCTTCTCTAGAGGATATTCCTGACCGAGGAATCGAATTGGAGTCTTCTGCATTGCAGGTGGATTCTTTACCAGCTGAGCTACCAGGGAAGCCTCAGAGAAATGTAAGAATTAGCTAAATGTTTAACAGTAAGTTGGAGGTGGAACTGGACTCAGGTCACCTAACTCATCTGTATAGATGGGGCCAAGTTACAGGCAACCATTTGTCCTATGGGCTTCTCTGGTGGCTCAGATGGTAAAGAATCTGCTTGCAGTGCAGGTGACCTGGGTTTAATCCCTGGGTCGGGAAGATCCCCTGGAGAAGAGAATGGCAATGCACTCCAGTATTCTTACCTAGAAAATTCTAAGGACAGAGAAGCCTGGTGGACTACAGTCCATGGGATTTGTAAGAGCCGGGCACGACTGAGTGACTAACACTTTCACTTTCATTTAACCTATGCTATTCTGTAAACGGAGAAGGCAATGGCACCCCACTCCAGTACTTTTGCCTGGAAAATCCCATGGATGGAGGAGCCTGGTAGGCTGCAGTCCATGGGGTCGCTAGAGTCGGACACGACTGAGCGACTTCACTTTCACGTTTCACTTTCATGCATTGGAGAAGGAAATGGCAACCCACTCCAGTGTTCTTGCCTGGAGAATCCCAGGGACGGGGGAGCCTGGTGGGCTGCCGTCTATGGGGTCGCACAGAGTTGGACACGACTGAAGCGACGCAGCAGCATTCTGTAAAACCATTGTTTTGTAGTTTATTAATAGACATTCCATGGGAAAAAATTTCCTAAAGTTAAAAAGTTAGGCTTTTCCATTGATTCATTCATTTATTATATAATTATTAGACATCTATGAGATGGATAGGCAGTAGAAAACAGAAACAAGTATTATTTCTGCTTCATGATCTTTATAGTCTTTATTATGGATCTTCTTTGAGCCTCAAATGCTAATGAGTATAACTCATCTTCATGGGAGACAGTGTATCATCTTTCCTCCACCTCCACCTTCCACATCCCACATCTCCTATCCTCTCAGGGGATAATGTTTCTTAGACTAAAAAATACCCTTCCCAACCCTTTTCAGTGGAATACCTGGTACCATCTTGAGAAGCACAATTTGGAAAACTCTATTTTACAAATACTATCCATAAAGGTTCATATGTTTCTGAATTTAGATGTTAAAATAATTTCTCCTTACTGGCAGATATGGTGATCTGTAAAGTAGCATCTGATAATTTCAAATATTAACATTTCCTGTACATACAGCCTCTCTCACCCAGTTAAGTGCCACCTACTCCTTGGAGGCTTTTATGGCAACTGTAGACCATTATCACCTTCTTCCTCTGAAATTCAATAGCACTGAAGATCTACATCATTCGTCTAGTTGTGAATTTTTTTTCCTCTTTATGTATTTCAAGTTTGTGGGGATGTTCAGCCAGATAAAAGAAGCTTTAAGGACTCATAATAAACTACTATCAAATATCTAGAAGATAATATAGTGCTTATTCTCCCTTCTCTTAAAAATAGTGCCCTGATTTTCCTTTAGGGAATTTATTCATTCTCCAGTTCATAGTCATTAATAGGAATCTGAATGATCCCATCTCCAGATACAGATTTGTTTTTGTTGTTGTTGTTTAGTTGCTCAGTCATGTTAGACCCTTTTGCAACCCCATAGACTGTAGCCTGCCAGGCTCCTCTGTCCATGGGATTTCCCAGCAAGAATACTGAATTGGGTGACCATTTCTCCAGGGATAAAACCCATGTCTCCTGCATTGGTAAACAGGTTCTTTACCACTGAGCCACCAGGAAAATCCCAGAACTATGTTTAGTCCCTGTATAATTTAGCTGTCATCCTTCAGTCAGAGTGGTTGGATGATTGAGACCAATGAGATTTCAGATACTTTCTTACTCTTTTATTGGAACTGCCAGGGAGAGTTGTTTGCTTGTTTGTTTTTTTTCCTCCTCACCATGAGGAATGTACTTGGAGCCACCAATGGGCTGCTATGCAGATTTCGAGGTTGAAACCAACACCACAGACAGAAGAGCAAAGAAACAGAAATAAAGCTAGATCCTTGCTGTCACTGTGTGTCTTACTAGATTAATCTTCCCCAAGAGCCAGCTCTCCCTCTAGATGTTTCAGGTCTATGTTCCATCTTGTATTTAATCAGATTGAGTTGGAGTTGCCTCTTCGCTGTGTGGAAAGTCCTGACAAACTGAGGAGGCCATCAGTGCGAGGAAAATTCAACCTGTTTTATAACCTGTGTATATTAGGATCAATTGATTGAGTTATAAGGAGACATATTTCAGTTCCAGCTAAAAAAAATTAGTGTGGTCTGTGGAACAATGGAACAGACTTAGACTTCTATAAGAATCAGTGACCTTCCTGGGCTAGATGCTGTTTTTACAAAATATTTTAGAGAAGGTATTTAAAATTAAATAAGACTTGGAAGAAAGGAACATTAAAAGTTGCCTCCAAAGTTCAACAAATCAATATCCTAAAGACAGATATGCTCCTCAAAGTCAGGTAGCTCTCCACGCTGCACTGCCCTGAAGTATCTGCATGGACGATTAATAAACCTGGCCATCTTGAATATATTGGTGTTCTCTACATATTCCTGTGTCTTCAGAAATTAGGGGACTAAGGTTCCATCAGATTTGACCTTTTGCAGTCATCTAGATCTTGGAAAGAAATAGGGGGAAATATTGTGAAATTATTAGGAATAAATGAGAAGGAACTAAAGATGATAAGATGTTATTTATATAAGAATAAGGGCTTCCTAGGAATATAAGAGTAAAAGAAAACAATGCAGGTAGACTTCTTAACTCACTGGCTGGCAAATGATACTCAGTAAATTATATATTGTGATTCTGGGAGTTCCCTAGTGGCCTTGTGGTTAGGATTCTTGGGCTTTCACTGCTGTGGCCAGGGTCAGGGATCTGAGATCCTGCAAGCCATGTGGTGTGGCCAAAAGAAAAAAAAAAAATCATATATTGTGAATCTGATTATTGTCCTGAGTTTACTCAAAAGGCATAATAAATTTTTCATGAAATATTTATTTATAGCTGTGGGCCCACTCATCTGTATTATGGAGTCCCTTCTAGAGATTCTTCTCATGGTACCACTCACCCACATGCTGTACTTGTGTTGACACAAATAAGGATCCAGATACACTGAGAAGAGAAAGACTTGTGTTTAAGGTTAGAGCAATAAATCAAACTAATCTTTCTAACTCACCTTCAATTAAATCTACTAAAGTTTCTGATTATTTCATACCATTTAAAACATTTGTCCTTATTACAAGATAGTTATTCCATTATTTGATTCCAGTCTATAATCAAGAACAATGAAAGATTATTAAGACCTATTAGCCACTTCTCTGGGTGCATTCAACAGTTCTCATTAGAAATTTTTCTACTCCAGGGAACAGTTTCCTTAAATCAAACAGCTGGCAAATGGCTCGCACAATCCTTTTAGGAACAGGCTTCTTTTTGAGTGTAGTTTGCACTGAAAAGAAAATGCATGGCTGTATTAATCATTACTTACATTTTGGCTTTCTTAGGCTACAGTGACACAACTATTCAACTAGAAGAAGAATAAGAAACAGACTATTTATACATGTTACACGTGGTTTCAACAGAATTTAAAGGGGTTAACATAGCAGAATAGAATCCAAACAATTTGTTTAGCCAATATTAAATGCTGCATTATTTCTTGTTGACTAATTTCATTTCCCTTCAGATGTTTAACAAAGTATATATTTACCTATTGATTATTCCCACCCAACCCCAAACATTTATTTTAAAAGTGAGGTTACAAAAAGAGGAGAGGAAAATTGTCATCACTCTGTAGGAAGTTCAGAAGTCTTGCTGCTCCACTCCTTTTAGCTATGTATGACAAAAGGTGAAGGGAGACATGGGGTTGATTATCAATCAGATAATCCCGATCAACTGTTTATGCTGATTAAAATCATTTTACCAGTGATTCATTTATATAGTTTGTGAGTTCATTTGTATAACTTTAGAATAGTGAAAGTGAAGTCGCTCAGTCATGTCCGACTCTTTGCGACCCCATGGACTGTAGCCTACCAGGCTCTTCCGTCCATGGGATTTTCCAGGCAAGAGTACTGGAGTGGGTTGCCATTTCCTTCTCCAGGAGATCTTCCCAACCCAGGGATTGAAGCCAGGTCTCCCTCATTGTAGGCAGATACTTTACCATCTGAGCCACCAGGGAAGTCCAACTTTAGAATACCAAGTTATAATTATAGCTTTTGTGTAAGTATCTCCACCATCTGAACAAAATCTGTTTATTAAAAAAAAAATCAGGAGTTGCTTGTATATTTTTGAGATTAGTTGTTTGTCAGTTGCTTCATTTGCTATTATTTTCTCCCATTCTGAAGGCTGTCTTTTCACCTTGCCAATAGTTTCCTTTGATGTGCAGAAGCTTTTAAGGTTAAATATACAAGCAACTCCTACAGCTCAACTCCAGAAAAATAAATGACCCAATCAAAAAATGGGCCAAAGAACTAAATAGACATTTCTCCAAAGAAGACATACAGATGGCTAACAAATACATGAAAAGATGCTCAACATCACTCATTATCAGAGAAATGCAAATCAAAACCACAATGAAGTACCATCTCACACCAGTCAGAATGGCTGCAATCCAAAAGTCTACAAATAATAAATGCTGGAGAGGGTGTGGAGAAAAGGGAACCCTCTTACACTGTTGGTGGGAATGCAAACTAGTACAGCCACTATGGAGAACAGTGTGGAGATTCCTTAAAAAACTGGAAATAGAACTGCCTTATGATCTAGCAATCCCACTGCTGGGCATACACACTGAGGAAACCAGAAGGGAAAGAGACACATGTACCCCAATGTTCATCGCAGCACTGTTTATAATAGCCAGGACATGGAAGCAACCTAGATGTCCATCAGCAGATGAATGGATAAGAAAGCTGTGGTACATATACACAATGGAGTATTACTCAGCTATTAAAAAGAATACATTTGAATCAGTTCTAATGAGGTGGATGAAACTGGAGCCTATTATACTGAGTGAAGTAAGCCAGAAAGAAAAACACCAATACAGTATTCTAACGCATATATATGGAATTTAGAAAGATGGTAACAATAACCCTGTGTATGAGACAGCAAAAGACACTGATGTATAGAACAGTCTTATGGACTCTGTGGGAGAGGGAGAGGGTGGGGAGATTTGGGAGAATGGCATTGAAACATGTAAAATATCATGTATGAAACGAGTTGCCAGTCCAGGTTCGATGCACGATACTGGATGCTTGGGGCTAGAGCACTGGGACGACCCAGAGGGATGGTATGGGGAGGGAGGAGGGAAGAGGGTTCAAGATGGGGAACACATGTATACCTGTGGCAGATTCATTTTGATATTTGGCAAAACTAATACAATTATGTAAAGTTAAAAAAAAAAAATCAGTTCAGTCCTGTTTGCCCTGGCTGAATTCTGTTACTATTCATAATACATCCTCTCTAGTTAAAGCATTAATGCTGCATGGAGGAGATGGGAAGGGACTTGCCCTGGGATTGACTATTTTCCATCTCCATCATGTTAGAACCATAAAGAGCAGCTCATTGGAGACTTGAGTCCTGGAATGATGAAGAATCTCTGAGTGGTCAATTTTGAGCACACATATAGCTCCCTTCCTTCTTTCTTGCTCCTGGGATTTCATCAGTCTTGGTTTTCTGCCTTTTGAAGGCATTTGTCCAGACTCAATCATATCTTTAGACTTGCCATGAGAATCAGTACTCATCAGAGTTGATCAAATCTCTTTAAAATCTTTCAGATCAAAAAGGCCCTCTGAGATAATATTTCCATGTCTCCTATTTTGAAGGTAGAGAAGCTGAAGTCCAACAATAAAGGAAATGGCTCATTCATTCATTCACTGAGCTTACAGTCTAGTTGGAGAGGAAGAAGTTAAGGAACCCACAAGTATAGAATTATAAATTGTGATGAATGCAATGATGGGAAATCACTAGGAATCATGAGCACCTACAGGGGAATCAAGCAGTTAGGGAATTAGGGAGAACTTCCTGGAGTAAGTGTGAGTAAAGTATGACTTAAAGGATAAGTGAGAGTTAGAAAGGCAAAAAGGATTGTGATGGTGGGTGGTAGGGACGTTTCTGGCAAAAATACAGCAAAAGGTGCAAAGGTCTTGAGATCAATGCCACAGATTAGGGTTTACTTTTGACTCCCAGTCTAGAAGTCTTTAAATTCCTATAGAAGAGACATTCTGAGCAGATAGTTCCTTTCCAATGTCCTCTGGGTAACACCTCACCCTTCCTGAGAATAGGATGCTATAAGTTGCACTGCATACACAGAGCAAACTAGGGTGGTTTCTTAGCTGTTATCTATCACCTAGCTCCTGATAACCAGGGAGCAGTAGATTCATGACGACACAACAAAGTGACACTTAAAGTAACTGTTTGGAAAGGGAAACATGTTTCCTATTCAGAGTTAGATAGTTCCCCCAAATTTACCTGAGACAAGTGATTGTTCACCGGAGAAGGCAACGGCACCCCACTCCAGTACTCTTGCCTGGAGAATCCCAGGGACGGGGAAGCCTGGTGGGCTGCCGTCTATGGGGTCGCGCAGAGTCAGACACGACTGAAGTGACTTAGCAGTAGCAGTGATTGTTCACTGTTAGTAGAGATTGTATTGGTACATTTGGGGTGGATATTTCTCATAGAGCTCATGGAATCATGCAGAAGACTTTTCCCCACAGTGGATGCACAGGGCTTGCTAAAGATATGGTGACTGTGAGCTAGTCTGGTTTGACACATGTCTCTGGAATTACAGGGGCCAGTCCACCAGGAGGAAACTGGCACAGTTCTCTGCATGATTAGATTTATTCCTATGTACTTAAAATCTGTTCTTCCTCCTTAGACTTTACCATTCACTTTAGGCACAGTATTTATTCGAAAGGACCGCCTGTGGGACACTCATTTTTGACACACAACTTTCTCAGAGATGCACTGAGATGGGAGTATATTAATTATCACATAATACATGGTACCAGAGCCATCTTACAACATAGAATGTGAATGTGATGCCTGTTTTGTTTTCCTTTCATTTATAACTCACATTGCTCCCACTCAAAGATTCCCTTTTCCTTTTCTTAAGGAACCACAGACTGTTAGAGTGATCAGGAGTGCTAATACATAAGATCTGATGTAAACTTCTCATTTTATAAATATAGAAACTAATTCCAAGAGAGAATTGTGAGACATTACCTGAAGGCATCTTATATGTGAGCTTCATACGTGGGAGTCTAAATGGTCTCATGACTATTTCCTACATAACTACCTCCCTAAATGGGTATAAAACTCTCATGTTTAGCTTTCCTCTCTGTGATTTTTGATGCAGAATATACCAGGAAAGGAATCATGTAGACTCACTTCTCCTTTCATTAAAAACAAAACGACAGTTTCAGATAATTTAGATCCAGAAAAAAAGAAAGAAAGAAGTTTATCACCATGAGCACATGAAGGTAAACTCTAATTATAAAATGTTACAAACTAAGTAATAATATTCTATTAATTCCAACTATATCTTATTCACACTGTCTTCTAATCTGTTTTAGGCACTCTGTTTACCTCTTTGTCCTTCAAACTCCACTTGTCCAGTTGATTTCACTCAGGCCATATTTTTGCATTTTAATCTGATATTTCCACGAAAGGATCAAAGCAACCACCACAAGGAAGTGTCTGACTTTAAAACTGTATATCTGTCTTGGAGTATAAACTACACAGGGATAGTTTATTTTATATTCAGACCAAGTTGGTGCAGAGGAAAATTTCAATGCAGGCAAAACAGGTGAGGGCAGGAAAGAGACCACAGGATATGAAACAGTCTCTCCAGGGGTGGCTGTCTTGTGCTATTTAAAATGAAGCTCTATCCCAGACCTACTGAATCAGACTTCTCTGTAGGAAGTGACTCACACATCAGTTCTCATGGTAAAGTTTCAAGGTGATTTGTAGGAATACCTAGGTTTGAGAACCACAGTTACAGAGGGAAGAATGATGAAAGGTGAGTTAAAGGAAGTGGTTTATAGCTGTGGTTACTGTCTGTCCAACTGAAAGCCAGCCTGTTAACTTCTGAGTTTCCCCTCTGAGTTCACCCTGTTTTTCTCTAAGGTCCCTTCCAGTTCTGAATTTCTCCAGTTCTAAGTGTTTCTCAGAACTTTGAGTTAGAGAAAAGAGAAGGAACGCCGCCCTAAGGGTTGCAGCCAGCTTGGATACTCACCTTGAGCCCCATGAGGTAGTAGAGGACACTGATGACTGTCATGGGGAGGATGTAGAAGAGGAGGGAGGTGACCTGGATAATGAAATTATAGATCCACATGGGCTTGATGACTGTACAGGTGGCAGAGCCGGGGATGATGGACCCATTGGGAAAGTAGTGGAGTTTGATGCCATGGATGCTGGTGTTGGGCAGAGAAAAGAGAACAGAGAGGCCCCAGACGATGCCAAGGATGCGAAGGGCCCTGCCCCGGTTGCTCTTTAGTTTGGCGCGGAACGGGTGGAGGACGGCTACGTAGCGCTCCACGCTGACGGTGGTGACGCTGAGGATGGAGGCGAAGCACACGGTCTCGAAGAGGGCCGTCTTGAAGTAGCAGCCCACCGGCCCAAACAGGAAGGGGTAGTTGCGCCACATCTCATAGACTTCCAGGGGCATCCCGAGAAGCAAGACTAGGAGGTCGGAGACAGCCAAGCTGAAGAGGTAGTAATTGGTGGGGGTCTTCATCGTCTGGTGCCGAAGAATCACCAAGCACACCAGGAGATTGCCAACGACCCCCACCACAAAAATCAGAGCATACACCGCAGTCACCGGGAGGAAGAGGTGGCTGCGACGAGGCCCGCAGAGCAAAGCTAGGTAGTCATCTGTGTTGTTCAGGTATTTCTTGAAGGGATCTTTCAGTTCCTGTTGGTACATCCAGGAAACATTCTCATGTTTTTCCATCACTGCTATTAAAATGCAAGACCTGAGGCTCCTCTGGAATGAGCCTCTGTCCCAAGCTGAGCCAGAAAGGAAAAAGAAAGCAGGCAGGAAAGCACAGGCTTGGGGAAGGAGGCCTGGAGAGGGATAGAAACTGCTCAGACCTCGGATCCCTTTTGAAGAGCCCCCGAGACAGAAGCCCCGCCCCTTCGCGGACTGTGGGCCAATGTACTTGTCAGACGTTCAGTAAGAGGATAGCTGGGTGGGGCGTGCTAGTTTCCTGAGCAGGGAGCAGGAGAGGAGAGATGGTTTTCTGAATTGGAAGGAGCTGGGAAAGCAGAACTGTCACAAACGGTGGCACTAAATTAGGTAAGGTGTGGGCACTCAGAGCAGTACATTCTGTAAAGTTGTGGGAATCTGGGTGGAAATACAAATTGAGGTTGCAAGGTTGTGCGTAGAAAAGTACAAATCTCCGTTGATCCTCGTCACCTGTACAGCATAACAAAAATGGGAGATCAGTAGATTTCTCAAGTATCTTGTTCCATTGAAAATTCAGGGCTCTTGGGGGAAAGTGTGATCAGTATGTCTTTTTGGCTTTGATTGCCTCCGTGATAGAATCCAATACCGGCTCATCACCTAGCCCTGCCTGCTGTCTGACACTTCACTTTTGACAGTTAACTTGTTGAAGCAAAAGGCAGTAGGATTTAGAATCAGGCACACCTGTAAGAAATTCTGTAAAACTTTGGGAAAGTAACTCAAACTCTCAGATCCACATTTTCTTATCTGTAAACTGGAGAGTTGTGTTATTATATTCAATAAATACTTCTTGAGGATTTACTGCATACCAAGGAGTGTTCTAGGCTTTGAAGAAAAATCAGTGAACAAACAAGATGAAGTCTCTGCCTATGTGAACTTTTCTTCTGGTAGTGATTTCTGAAAATGTCCAAACAAACTAATGAGTGAATTAATAGAGTTGAAGATCATAATATGTGCTGTGAAGAAAAGGGACCATACTAACATAAGGCTACAGGCATTCTTTTTTTTTTTTTTGATAAAGAATGGTCAAAGAAGACTTATCTCAGATATCATTTGGGCTGAGTTCTGACTGATGAAATGTCAATCATAAAAGAGTTAAGGGAAGTGTATTCCCAGAAAAAGTAATAGCAAGTACAAAGGTCTTCAGGCAGTAACAAGCTTGATGTGTTTCAAAAACATCAAGAAGGCCAGTGCAGCTGGAACTTAATGAGTGGACAGGAGAATATGAGAGTTGAGATCAAAATGACTGGAAGGGACAATATTATATACATTTTTTGAGGATCTGATAATAAGTTTGGATCTTATTTAAACTGCAGGGACTTTGGATCTTGTTCAAGCCACAGAGAAATCTTTGGACAGTTTTGAGCAGGAGGGTTGCTCCTGCTGCTAAGTCGCTTCAGTCGTGTCCGACTCTGTGCGACCCCATAGACAGCAGCCCATCAGTCTCCACCGTCCCTGGGATTCTCCAGGCAAGAACACTGGAGTGGGTTGCCATTTCCTTCTCCAATGCATGAAAGTGAAAAGTGGAAGTGAAGTCGCATAGTCGTGAATGACTCTTCACGAACCCATAGACTGCAGCCTATCAGGCTCCTCTGTCCATGGGATTTTCCAAGCAAGAGTACTGGAGTGGGGTGCCATTGCCTTCTCCAAGGGTTGCTACTGGGGGCAATCATTCCCTTATGTCTCTGGACTGTTTTTGCCTATGGATTGAATAGGCTTCCATATTACCGGTAAGAAAATAGAAATGCAGAATGAATTCACTGTGTACCTCTATCAACAGAGGTAAATCTGAACAAGCACAGGGCTACTCTCTGTAGCTGTGGGCCAAAATAAAATACATGGCATTCGTCTAGGGATGATAGTGGGCAGTGACAAAGATGCTATTAGAGGCTGGAAGGACCCATGGCGGGGGGGTGCTGATAATTTGTTATTTAGTTTACAGGTATCTGGAATAGGAGGAGACACATGCAGATCTGATGGATAGAAAACCATGTACCACTCAGAGTTCCTAGACTTACAGTTGTGTCTGAATAGGAGTAGAAATCAGGCGGGCAAGGGGATATGATGTGGGGGTACAAGTGGCATCTATGTAAAGCTTTCAATAAAATACAATAGCTAATATTTATTGAGCACTTATTCTTCCTAGGTACTATTGTGGACATGTACACACATGGTTTTCTCTCCATCAGATCTGTATGTGGCTCCTTTCGTTCCAGAGACCTATAAATTAAAGGACAACTTATCAGCCTCCCCTGTGGATTCTTCCAGCCTCTAATAACATCTTTCTCATTGCCACCATCTCATCCTTAAACTAATGCAATGCATTAAATTGTTTTTATTGAAATATAGTTGATTTGCAATGTTGTGTTAATTCTGCTGTTCAGCACAGTGACTCAGTTATTTATATATATATACATATATATATATATATATATATTCTTTTTAAAATATTATGGTTCATCATAGGATATTGAATATAGTTCTGTATTATACAGGAGGACCTTGTTGTTTATCCATTCTGTATATAAAAGCTTACATTTGCTAACCCCAAACTCCCACCCCCTCCCTCCACAAACTTCCTCCCCCTTGGCAATCACTAGTCTGTTCTCTGTGTCCATGATTCTGTTTCTGTTTCATAGATAGGTTCATTCGTGTCCACATTTTAGTGGTATCGTATGGTATTTGTTTTTCTCTTTCTGATTTACTTCACTTAGTATGATAATCTCTAGTTGCATCCATGCTGCTGCAGATGGCATTATTTCATTCTTTTTTATGGCTGAGTAGTATTCCATTATATACATGGACCAAATCTGCTTTATGTTGATGGACATTTAGGTTGTTTCTATGTCTTCACTACTGTGAATAGTGTTGCTATGAACTTAAGGGTGCACGCATATTTTTGAATTATTATTTTGGTCAGATATATGCCCAGGAGCAGGATTGCTGCATCACATGGTAACTCTATTTTTAGTTTTCTGAGGAACCTCCATACTATTTTCCACAGGGAGTGTACCAACCTAGATTCCCACCAACAGTATAGGAAGGTTCCATTTTTTCCACACCTTTTCTAGCATTTGTTCTTTGGTAGTTCACTGTAGTTTTTATTTAATGCCATGTATTTTGGAGTTTTTGTTACAGCAGTGCTCTTCTTCCACATCCAGTTTTGAGTTAATAAATTGGACTACATTATGCTGCAGTAACAAACCACACAAACTCTCAGTAACTTTAAACAACAAAAGTTGATTTCTTTTTTGGGCTATGCATTGATGGGCTGGGGAGAAAAAGCTTTATAGATACTCTCTTCATCCAGGATAATATGGAAAAGTCTACCATTCAAAACACAGTGCTAAGACTATTAGGAAGACCAGATATGAGGGTGTAGCTTCTCAGTCCCATCTTTCTGGGGACTTTTCTTCATCCTTTAACATCTAGTAGTGCTCTGGATATTGAGAATGTACTCAGCAAATGGATTATAAATAAAGAGGTGTTGTAGAAACTAGATTGTCTATGAAGCAATCATACTTGATGAAGGAGTAATTAGGAAAATTGTCACCATCTCATAAGAAAGTTTTTCTGTTATAGATGTGAGCAGTTTGAACACATTTCTCAGAGACTCTGGAGTGAGAACAGAAGCTTGGTTTAGAAAGAGGCATAACATTCCCATTTTTTAACTTTGGCATCCTCATGGGTCAGGAAATGCTCATGACCTTGGATAACATTGACAAAAATGTAGTGTGTAAAACAAGGAAGGTTATCATCAATTCTGTTACACACTAATTAGGCCAGACCAAGATTATTGGCTCTAGTTTTGACTCCTGCTTTTAAAGAGGGACTTAATAAGTTGACATTGTTTACTGAGGACAACTGAAATGGTAGAGGAATTTGGAGTTACTGTTCTAGGAAAGAGGAAGCCTGGCTTAGACATTATTCCTGCCTTCAACTATTTAAAAATGTACATTTGTAATGGAAGAAGAATTTGATTTATCCTAATTCACTTCCTGGGGGAGAACTGAGAGCAATAGCTTGTCAATATAAGGAGGAAGATTTTGAGCATTTGGAGTAGATTACAGTGGCAATGGATCAACCATGTCACTAAAGTCCCTCAACTGAGGCTGATTGGCCATCTGTTAATATTTTATCAGGTTATGTCAGTTAGTATTAGTTTACCTTTAAGATTCCTGAGAACAGTCATATTGTGCTGCACAGGTGCTATTGCTTACTCAGTATCTCCTCTTGGTATCTAAGGTGCGCCTCAAAGCTAACATGTCTAAAACCAAGTTTATGCATCATCTTCCACCTTTAAAAAGTGCTTCTCCTATATTCTCTGTTCAGTGAGTGAATTACCATGTGCTTAGTTGTCCAAGCTAGAGAGGTGTGTATTATACTCACTCCACCTTCTCGTTTACGCACTATCATCTGATTTGTGTGCAAATCTTCCCTGTCCATTATACCTTTCTATCTCAAATATATATGCATGTGAATATATATATACACACACACCCCCACACACGTATATGTGTGTGTATGTATGTGTGTATATATATATATATATATATATATATATATATATATATATATCATCCACCATTCTCCATTCTCACTACCTCTGCCCTCTTCCAGGCCACCATCATCTCTCCACTGGATTTCTAGCTGGTCCCTCACTTCTACTTTGCTCCATCTCCTGTCCTATCTTGTCTTGTAGCTAGAATAATGTTTCTGAAATACAAATATGACCATATATCTCTTCTACTTCAAATCCTTCTAGGGTCTCCATTGCCTTAATATGACTCATAAAGTGATTCACGATCTGTTTCCTTCTCTTCTGTTACTTTAGTTCCTAAGTCTCCTTTACAAACATGCTCTTGCCACAGTATGTTGCTGGCAGTTCCCCCACAAAGATCGTCAGACCTCTGTGTATGTTGTTCCTTCTCCTTGAGGTCATCTTCCCTCCTCCTTCATCTCCCTTCACTCTGTTAGCATGTCTGCATCATACAGAACATTTTATGAGAAGACATCACCTGTATTTCCAGGCTGGGTGAGGTGTCCTTCTTGTGTGCTACTCTTACCTTTTATATGCCTTCACTTTAACACTTGATAGCAGGGTCAGAAAAACAGTCCAGAGACCAAATACATCCTGTCACATGTTTTGGTAAATAAAGTATTGTTAGAATGCCACATTTGTTTGTTTATGCTTTGTCTATGGCTGCTTTTGTGTGACAAAAGACAGAGTTGAAAAGACTGAGTGGTTCACCAAACCTCAAATAATTTCTATTGGGTTGTACATTAATTTTCTAGGGCTGCCGTATCAGAGAACCACAGATTGTGTGACTTCAGCAACAAAAATTTATTGTTTTCCAGTTCTGGAGGCTTGAGGTCCAAGATCAAGGTATTGGCAGGGTAGGCTCCTACTGAGGGTTGTGACAATGAATCTGTCCCATGCCTTTTCCTTCTTCTGATGGTTTGCTAGCAATTTTCAGCATTCATTGGCTTGTAGACACATCACCCTAGGCTCTGTCTTGATGGTCACATGGTGTTTTCCCTGTGTCCTATTCTGTCTCAAAATGTCCCCCTTTTATAAGGACACCAGTCATATTGAATTAGGGCCTACCATGTTGACCTTATTTTAAGTTGATTACCTCTATAAGGCCTCATCTTTAAATAAGATGACACTGAGAGGTTACTGGGGTTAGGAATTCAACATGTGGACTTTGTTTTTTGTTTTTATTTTTCAGATTTTTTTTGAAATTTATTTATTTTAATTGGAGGCTAATTACTTTACAATATTGTAGTGGGTTTTGCCATACATTGACATGAATCAGCCGTGGGTGTACATGTGTTCCCCACCCTGAATCCCCCTCCCACCTCCCTCCTCATCCCGTCCCTCAGGGTCATCCCAGTGCACCAGCTCCAAGCACCTTGTCTCATGCGTTGAACCTGGACTGGCAATCTGTTTCATATATGATAATATACATGTTTCAATGCTATTCTCTCAAATCATCCCACCCTCACCTTCTCCCACAGAGTCCAAAAGACTGTTCTATGCATCTGTGTCTCTTTTGCTGTCTCGCATATAAGGTCATCGTTACCATCTTTCTAAATTCCATATATATGCATTAATATACTGTATTGGTGTTTTTCGTTCTGACTTACTTCACTCTGTATAATAGTCTCCTGTTTCATCCACCTCATTAGACAACATGTGGATTTTGGAGTGCACAAAACTCAGTATGTAACAGGCTCTTTATAGAAAACACCAGGTTTACAGTGTTATATTCAACCATATATCAAAGTGCAGGACCCAGTCTTACTAATGATAGTATTACTAGTATTTAGCATAACGCTTTGGATAGACTAATCACTCAATAAATACTCACTTAGTCAAGAAATGAGTTTGAGATTCCACCTGGTGACCTGACATCTCATTTTTTTTTTACCATATCTATGCTGCCTTATATAATCATTGTAGTCCATTTCATAATTACTTCTAGATGTCTGAATGTTTTCATCATGGTCTTGACTCTGTCTTCAGTTATCTGTAAATAAGTTACTAAATTTTTCGAGGTGTGAGTTTCCTTATCCCAAGGCTAAGACTCCTAAAGCCCTAATATTCTATAATACTGATGGCATTTTGCAAATATGGTAGTCCTTTTACCTTTGGTGACTAATCTTGTCTTTTGTTTACAAAGCCCAGTGGATCTGCACTTTGGTAGGTTTATTGGACGGAAAGAAGAAGCGGACCTTGATTTACCCTAATTTTCATAAAGTCTTCTCTGGATTCATAATTTCCCACAACGTCAGTGAGAGCTTCTGTGGCAGGAGATGCTATGTATCCAGGAAGAGAATCATGGTAGCTGTTGATTTCTTTCTAAACTATCTGATGGACATAAAGTTAGTTTCAGCTTCAGTCTCAATGACTTATATTAATTGGAAAGAGAAAATGACTAAGGGTGTTTAAACCACTAATAAATGGAGAGTTTAGTAATTATCTCTTTATGAAGGTGTCACCTGGAATAGTTTTCTCTGCAGATCAGAAGGGGGCTCAATGGAAGTCAACCTCAGACTATGTGGTATGATTCACAAGTAGAGAAAAGCCCTACTGGCTAAATGTCCTGCCCTGAAATTGCTAAAATCATATTATTTCTTTAAGTTTCTCATATTTTTGAGGGAAAATATCCTTCTCCTCAGCCTCATCCTCCTTCTTGGGAGCAGTGGTAGCATCAGCAGCAGTGCCAGCTTCCATGATAGAATGTTAACTAGGTGCCAGGAACTGAGCTAAGAGCTTTCCTTGAATCCTCTAATACAATCCTTGAGACAACCCAATGAAGAAGTAATTTTATTATTTCCACTTTACAGGCAAGAAAATCCAGGATTTAGAGAGGTTAAATGCCTCATGAAGTCACATAGTTAAAATTATCATTAGTGCCAGGACCTGAACAGGACCTAACCCATTGCTTTTGCCTTATTCATGAGTCAGAATTATCATGCTACAAATGCTATTTTATTCTCATGTGAACTACTGAGCCATGTATTTCTGGGATATCTACTTTCAAACAGAGTATTACTATGGACCCAACATATTCACATGGAGGTCAGTCCATAGCTGACATGTACTCAGTTCGGGGATTCACATTTTAAAGGACCTCTGTTTTAAGTTAAAACATTAAATTTTAAGCACTCAAGTTATTAGAACCTGTCAAACTTTCACGTAGGAGCATATCTAGATTTTCTGTTACAAATTGGCCCACAAATTAAAGAAAATGGCAATTTTCCATATTAGTGCTCTTTGTATAACAGGGCTACTTATAGATATGGCTTCCCAGTTGGATCAGTGGTAAATAATCCACCTGCCAATGCAGGAGATGCAGAAGACATGGGTTTGATCCCTGGGTCAGGAAAATCCCCTAGAAAAGGAAATGACAACCCAGTCCAGTTTTTTTGGCTGGAGAATCCCATGGACAGAGGAATCAGGCAGGCTACACAGTCCATAGGGTTGCAAAGAGTTGGACACTATTGAACATGCAAGCATGCACTTGTAGATAACATCATTCAGTGTCCTTGTCACTGTGGGAAGTATTTTGAATAAAAGTATGCAGGGTTTTTTGGTGATCTAGTTGAAGAGACAGATTAATCAAGTAATCTCATACATAGTGTAAAATTATTGCAGGGTTGCATAAATTCAGTTCAGTTCACTCTCTCAACATGTCTGACTCTTTGCGACCCCATGAATCGCAGCACACCAGGCCTCCCTGTCCATCACCAACTCCCGGAGTCCACCCAAACCCATGTCCATTGAGTCGGTGATGCCATCCAACCATTTCATCCTGTCATCCCCTTCTCCTCCTGCCCTCAATCTTTCCAAGCATCAGGGTCTTTTCAAATGAGTCAGCTCTTCACATCAGGTGGCCAAAGTATTGGAGTTTCAGCTTCAACATCAGTCCTACCAATGAATACCCAGGACTGATCTCCTTTAGGATGGACTGGTTGGATCTCCTTGCAGTCCAAGGGACTCTCAAGAGTCTTCTCCAACGCCACAGTTCAAAAGCATCAATTCTTCATCACTCAGCTTTCTTTATAGTCCAACTCTCACATCTATGCATGACCATTGGATAAACCATAGCCTTGACTAGACAGTGATTACAGCCATGAAATTAAAAGACGCTTACTCCTTGGAAGGAAAGTTATGACCAACCCAGACAACATATTAAAAAGCAGAGACATTACTTTGTCAACAAATGTCCATCTAGTCAAGGCTATGGTTTTTCCAGTGGTCGTGTATGAATGTGAGAGTTGGACTATAAAGAAAGCTGAGCACAGAAGAATTGATGCTTTTGAACTGTGGTGTTGGAGAAGACTCTTGAGAGTCCCTTGGACTGCAAGGAGATCCAACCAGTCCATCCTAAAGGAGATCAGTCCTGGGTGTTCATTGGAAGGACTGATGCTGAAGCTGAAGCTCCAGTACTTTGGCTACCTGATGTGAAGAACTGACTCATTGGAAAAGCCCCTGATGCTGGAAAGGATTGAGGGCAGGAGGAGAAGGGGAAGACAGAGGATGAGATGGTTGGATGGCATTACTGAGTCAATAGACGTGGGTTTGGGTGGACTCCGGGAGTTGGTGATGGACAGGGAGGACTGGCGTGTTGCGGTTCATGGGGTCGCATAGAGACGGACACGACTGAGTAACTGAACTGAGCCGACTAGATGGACCTTTGCTGACAAAGTAATGTCTCTGCTTTTCAATATGCTGTCTAGGTTGGTCATAACTTTCCTTCCAAGGAGTAAGCCTCTTTTAATTTCATGGCTGCAGTCACCATCTGCAGTGATTTTGGAGCCCAGAAAAATAAAGTCAGCCACTGTTTCCACTGTTTCTCCCCATCTATTTGCCATGAAGTGATGGGACCGGATGCCATTGTCTTAGTTTTCTGAATGTTGAGCTTTAAGCCAACTTTTTCACTCTCCTCTTTCACTTTCATCAAGAGTCTCTTTAGTTCTTCTTCACTTTCTGCTATAAGGTTGGTGTCATCTGCTAATCAGAGGTTATTGATATTTCTCCTGGCAATCTTGATTCCAGCTTGTGCTTCCTCCAGCCCAGCGTTTCTCATGATGTACTCTGCATATAAGTTAAATAAGCAGGTGACAATGTACAGCCTTGATGTACTCCTTTTCCTATTTGGAACCAGTCTGTTGTTCCATGTCCAGTTCTAACTGTTGCTTCCTGACCTGCATACAGGTTTCTCAAGAGGCAGATCAGGTGGTCTGGTATTCCCATCTCTTGAAGAATGTTCCACAGTTTATTGTGATCCACACAGTCAAAGGCTTTGCCATAGTCAATAAAGCAGAAATAGGTGTTTTTTCTGGAACTCTCTTGCTTTTTTGATGATCCATCAGATGTTAGCAATTTGATCTCTGGTTCCTCTGCCTTTTCTAAAACTAGCTTGAATGGGTTGCATAAGAGAGGTGCTTTATTAAGAAAACTATAAGATGTGATCTAGATCTAAGACCTGAGAGATGAAAAGCAACTAGAAGGAAGTGTTGAGGGTGGGAGTTGGGAGAAGAGCATGCCACAGCAAGCAAAGAGCATGTGCAAATATGCTGTGGTGGGAGGGGAGCAGTCTAGTACAGGAGGAGGGGGTGAGGGGCCTTTGAATCAGGGGAGTCATGCTGTGAGATGGGACCATGCAGGGACAAGTGTAGACTGTGCCAAGGACTTTCTTTGATTTTATTTCAGTTTTCTACTGAAGGAGCCAGTGGCAGTTTTAAGCAGGAGAATGACACAATCTACAGAAAGATCTCTTTTGACTGTAGTAGGGAAATGGATGGAGATGAGGAATATGAGGGGATACAGGCTTTTCTTGTTTCTTGTAATACAAGTAAGAGATTACATTCACTTGGACTTAGATCACGGCAGTGGAGATGATGGGAGGAGATATAAATAGAGAAGAATGTCAACAGGACTAAGTGGCCACCTCTTCCTGTCTGTGTGACCTTAAAATCCTTAACCTTTCTGAGTCACTGTTTACACCTCTGTAGAAATTCAAACCATAATACTATCTACTTCAAGGTTATTGTGAGTTGACATGGGTACCGGCACATGGTAAATGCTAAGTAAGTATTAGTTGTTATTCATGTTTGTTGTAGAAGAAGTTGTCATAGTAATAATAGTCATATTGCCAAATGCAGGATGAAGAGCTGAGTAGGATGAAAACATTTGCAATAACTGGATAAGTAAGATTCCTGGGTCAAAAAGATAGAATTAAAAGTAATTGACCTGAAATATACTTCTTTGTAACTTCCTTTTGTGCCTTCTTTGTAAAGCCTGGTGTTAGAGAGACTAAAAAAAAAGTTAACTTTCACATTTTCATCCTTCCCCAAAGCTCTTCAGAGTTATAGTCCTACTGAGGAGACTGGAAGTCCATATGCCCCACCCCATCCCCACCCCCCCCCCCCAAACCTTGCCAACACTAAACATCAGCAAAGTTTCCTTTTAGGGGTACAGTATTATTTAATTTTTAGTTTAAATTTGACTATCTTTTCATGTTTAATGGTCTCTATTTTTTCCTTTGAAACACCTTTTCACACAACTTGCCCAACATAAGTAATACATAGCAAAGAAGACTTTTGATAACACCATAGAAACAGACTAAAAGGCAACATTCCAGTAAATAGTTAGAATTTTGAGGAGTCAGATGAGGGCAACCAAAGTAGTAAGGAGATTAGAAACCATCAAAGTGACAGTACAAAGCCCCCAGGAGGATTGGTGCTAGAGGAAAGAGCACTTTGGAAGATTGTCATGTGGAACATAAACATCTCCCGTGGTGCTTCTTTGACCCAAATAATGATGCTACAAGCAGGTATGTAGTAAGTTAAATAAGGAAGAGATTTCTAATGGTTCTCTGAATACAAATAAAGGAAGCTGTCTGAGAGGCAGGGACTTTCCTAGCAGAGAAGACATTCAAGGGAGCCTAGAGACCTCTCAGAAGTGCTGGAAAAGACTATAAATCAGACAAGGATGAATGAGTTTTTTACTTTTCAGAGTGCCCTCCACAGACCAGCAGTGTGAGTGTCACATGGGAGCTTATTAGACTTGCAGAATTTGGGTTCCAGCTCAGACTTCCTCAATCAGAGAGTGCATTTCAGCAGGACTCCCAAGAGCATATTAAAGTGTGAGGAACACCGGACTAAATAACTTTGACAGTTCTTTTTTAATTGGAATGATCCTGTGAACTTAGGCATGATCTCTGGAGGAGGATCTTGGGCATGGCATGAGGATGGTGGAGGAGCTCCCATTGAGCTGGCAGGGCTTGTTGGGTTTTTCTAATTTCTCCATGCATTTTCGTACCAAGTTATTAGCAGTGCCTGTGGTGATACAGGAAGAAGTGGGTTGCTTCTTACAGAGTGAATATTCAACAGTTGATTCTCAGGGTGAAAGACACTTGGGGATTATCTGATTTATAGTGTTGTTGTTTTCCATAGCTTTATTTTATGCAGAAAGAACTCAAGGGCAGAAAGGGGGAGTCGCTTGCCCAGGTTAAAATTTAAACTGATAGTTTCTTTGTACTTCAACTTCTAACCAAGTTTGTTCTCTCCCTAGCTTGCTATCTCTCTGCTCCTCCATCTCTTTCCCTCTCCACCTCTAACATACACACAATTCACAGGTTAACCTGCTTTTTAAATTAGTCTGGTGTCTGTCCTTAGGGCCAAATACCAAAACCTAGGAGAGAGGGGATTGTAATACCACAGAAGGAGTCTTTCCCAGGCTTAATGGAGCAGGCTGTGAAGAGCACTATGAACAGCAGTTGAAATGGAAAGGAATGTAAACTAAGAATGCCAGAACTTTTCAGCATAACATACTCTTCCTTAGTTTGCCCTCAGGCTCTCCAGCTGAGGTTTGCCATTCATTTCAATAAAAAGTCTTGATCTAGACCAGAGAAGAAAATGGGGAAGAGTTAAGTTGTTGATATTCAGTGGCTAAGTCATGTCCAACTCTTTGCAACCCTAAGAAATGCAGCACACCAGGCTTTGCTGTCCTTCACTATCTCCCAGAGTCCACTCAAACTCATGTACATGGAGTCAGTGATCACATCTAACCATCTCATCCTCTGTTGCCCCCTTGTCCTCTTGGTCTCACTCTTTCCAAGCATCAGGGTCTTTTCTAATGAGTTGATTTTTCCCATCAGATGACCAAAGTATTGGAGCTTCAGCTTCAGCATCAGTCCTTCCAGTGAATATTCAGCACTGATTTCCTTTAGGACTGACTGGTTTTATTTCCTTGCAGTCCAAGGGACTCACAAGAGTCTTCTCTGGCTCTAGAATTCAAAACATCAATTCTTTGTCACTCAGCCTTCTTTATGGTCCAATTCTCACTTCCATACATGACTACTGGAAAACTATATCTTTGACTATATGGACCTCTGTTGGCAAAGTGACATCTCTACTTTTTAATACACTGTCTAGGTTTGTTATAGCTTTTCTTCCAAGCAGCAAGCATCTTTTTATTTCGTTGCTGCAGTCACCATCCGCAGTGATTGTGGAACCCAAGAAAATAAAGTCTATCACTGTTTCCATTGTTTCCCTATCTATTTGCCATGATGTGATGGGACTGGATGCCATAATCTTAGTTGTTTGAATGTTTAATGTTGATTAGCAGTCCTAATCCCAGTGACTTGAAGACCTGTATATAACCCCAGTTCCACCATCTCAGGGATGTTTAGCGTAATGGGTCCTTGGCCAAGTTATTATATATATGTGTACTTCCATGTCCTTATGCAGAAAAATATGGATTATTCTTATATCACCTATTCACAAAGCTTTTGTAGTTCTCACAATACTTTGGGAAAATACTTTGTAGCTCCCAAGATATTTTTGCAGTTTATTACTTGTCAACTACAGGGCTTCCCTAGTAGCTCAGATGGTAAAGCATCTTCCTGCCATGCAGGAGACCTGGGTTTGATCCCTGGGTTGGGAAGATCCCCTGGAGAAGGAAATGGCAACCCACTCCAGTATTCTTGCCTGGAGAATTTCATGGACAGAGGAGCCTGGCGGGCTACAGTCCATGGGGTCACAAAGAGTTGGACACGACTGAGCCACTAATACACATACAGACACACACATCAGTAATAAAGAAGCTGTCAGTCTTCCCAATAAATACATTAAGATTAATAATGGCAGGGCACTCTTTCTTACTCATTATTCCACTTCCATGGCTAGGACAGCATTGCCACATGAAAGCACAAAGAGCACTCAATCAAGCCTGGTTAAATGGATGGATACATTCTTGAAGGAAGGAAGGAGGAGGGAAGAAAGTTGGAAGGACAGGAAGCTTTCAGCTTGTGTGACACTAGAGTCTTACTTGTGATGATCAGGTTTTCTCCAAGTTTCTTTCTGGTCTTCTGGTCTCACGTTTCTTTCATAGGTTTTGCTTTTTCATTGATGATACTGAACTTGTCAGTAGTATAGTAAGAAGAACCAGGGTTCTGTGGTTAGGCAGACCTAGATTTAACTTTGCTGCTTGAATCTATATTACATTGGGCAAGTTATGTACCCTATCTAAACATCAATTTCATATCAGTAAAATGGGATTGCATGTGTGATCATTTGCTAAGTCATGTCCAACTCTTTTGTGATCCCATGAACTGTAGCCCACCAGTATCCTCTGTCCATGGGATTTCCCAGGCAAGAATACTGGAGTAGGTTGCCATTTCCTTTTCCAGGGAATCTTCCCAATTCAAGGATCAAACCCACATCTCCTGCTTGACAGGTAGATTCTTTACCACTGAGATACCAGTTAAGACCAAAGTGGGATTAACAATTCCTGACTCATTAGCATTGTTGTGAGGATTAAATGCAAAATGGGTATAAATAATTAAGCATAGTATTTGGTGTACAGCAGTTCAGTTCAGTCGCTCAGTCATGTCCAACTCTTTGAGACCCCATGGACTGCAGCACACTAGGCTTCCCTGTCCGTCACCAACTCCTAGAGCCTACTCAAACTCACGTCCATAGAGTTGGTGATGCCATCCAACCATCCCATCCTGTGTCATCCCCTTCTCCTCCCGCCTTCAATCTTTCACAGCATCAGGGTCTTTTCACATGAGTCAGTTCTTCACATCAGGTGGCCAAAATATTGGAGCTTCAGCATCAGTCCTTCCAATGAATATTCAGGACTGATTTCCTTTAGAATGGACAGGTTGGATCCCCTTGCAGTCCAAGGGACTCTCAAGAGTCTTTTCCAACACCACAGTTGAAAAGCATCAGTTCTTCAGTGCTCAGCTTTCTTTATAGTCCAACTCTCACATCCATACATGACTACTAGAAAAAACATAGCTTTGACTAGATGGGCCTTTGTTGGCAAAGTAATGTCTCTGCTTTTAAATATGCTGTCTATGTTGGTCACAGCAAGTATTCAATAAATGCTATTTTCCTGCACTAACAGTTCAAGGAGTTTGATCTACTAATAAAAAGACTTGATCAGTGGTCATTATACTGGTACCAAGCAGGCCAACCATCCAATAAATGGTTTGAAGTAGAATGCATAAATATAATATTGATTTTTGTCCTCAATCACATTTCAGTTGAAGGCAATTTATAAGTCTGTGATTTTTTTTACATGATTGAATTTTTTAAATCTTTTATGTTAAAATATTGATTCAACTTCTGCCTTTTGAAATTACTGCAATTTTTCTTTAGTTCTAATCTATGATTCATTTGTATAAATGTTGTATGAAAACTTGAAGAGGATATGTATTTTTGATATGAGAAAATCTGTTCTATATAATTTCATCTCATCAGGTAGTTTTCTTTGATGGAGAGCACCAATGATTCTGTAGAAGCAAACAAACAAACACAACTTGTTTAGGTGTAGCCTACTCTGCAATTCACAGAATTAAGGGTAATTCGTGGGATTAAACAACCTAGCCTTGAGCAGGAGAGGAACCAGGTTAACGCTGAAGAGTCAGGCAGTAGATGCTTATGAGCAGCGTCTTTGGGACACTGTTGTTTGTTTGATACCTGATTCCAACTATATTCTCTCCCTTAGGATCTCTGCTTAAGAATGACATTCTCCAAAGGAATAAAGAGATTGACTTGGCTTAGGTTTCTTGCCTAATGCTATGAATTACAGAAGAGGTCCAGTTCCCCACTAGAAGATGGGAGGAGAGAACCAGACAGGCAATAACAACAGAGGTCCATCACCTAACCTGTGAAAGTCACGTCTTTATATGGTCATCTCACTGTTTCCTCTTTGATCTGCCAGATTAAGCCATGGGTGTATTTAGGACCCAGGAAAATGAGAACAGTGTGCCACGTAAGAGAATATGGCTAAGCTTGAATTCAGAGTATTCTCTTTCCCTAGATTTGTTTGTCTCCATAGAAAGAGTGTTATAATACCATCCTTATAATTACTATTATCACAACCACCACTACAATTTATTGAGTAATTTGTTCAGTATTAATATTTAAGCTATTTATCAAACACTATGCTGAATATAATTCTGCCCCCATGATGCTTAGAATCTAGTTGCAAGACAATCATTTAGTGAGATAAACACATAAGATGATGTGTGATTGTATTTGGAGTAACTATGGTGAAAGAGAAATTCATTAGTCTTAGAACGTAATATGGAGACTTGGTCTTACCTGGCAGGGCAAAGAAGTTTCTGAGGAGATAAGGATATCAGAGGATGTGTAGAAATTAACCAGGTGAAGGGAGCTCAGGGATAAAAATTTACACAGAGATGAATATATGGAAAGGGTCCATGTCTAGCAGAAGCATGATTTATTTGAGGAACGGAATGAAAGATCATGTGCTTGAAATACAGAGAACAAATGAAAGCATCCTGGGGAGTGTGGTGCAGTCATGTGGGACTTAATGGATAATTTTAAGTATTCTGGTGTTTAGCCTAAGATAATAAAAATCTATTGGATCAGAAGCATAGGAATGACATGACCAAGTTTACATTTTAAAATAATACCTCCAGTTACTGTATGAATAGTTTGAGGGATTAGGAGTCAATGTAGAGTATATCAGGAGATAATTGTAGGAGTAAATGAGATGAATGAGGAGGGCTTACACTAGATTTGTGGGACAGAGATAAAGAGAATTAGATTTGTTTGGAGGTTCTAGCCGGGAGCGCAGCTATTCGTATACCCTTGGACCGAAGACCGGTCCTCCTCTATGGGGGATGGTCGTCCTCTTCGACCGAGTGCACAGATTCCGGAGGGATGCACATGGAGCGGTGAGGGAGGAAGGGGACACCCGCCTAGCCAGCCAGATCAGCCGAATCAACCCTAACGATCAATGGGGTGACAGATTCATGTTGATATATGGCAAAACCAATACAATATTGTAAAGTTAAAAATAAAATTAAAAAAAAAGAATTAGATTTGGAAGAAATTTAAGGAGTAAAACAGACAAATTTGGTGATTTGGATATAGAGAGAAGGAGAAGAGAGTGATCACTATGATTCCTAGGTTTGGTCTTGTGTAATTGAATGGATGATGATCTAGTCAATCATACCAGCCAAAATATAGGTAAATTCACATTAATAAAAAAGGTGGAAATAAGCCTGAACTTAGGGGGGATTATGTTTTATTTTAGACATGTTGGCTTTGATACATTTTGATTACAGCTATTCGTAAAAATCCAGGAGTGGTTGGATATACATAACTAGAACTCACAAAGAAGATCTTGACTGTACATGTAAGTGTGTGAAGATTTGTTGGTAGAGGACAATTAAAGTTCTTGGTGTGGGTGAGGTTGCCTGTGGAAAGAGTACAAATGAGAGGGGATCTAGATCGGATCCCTGAGGAATTCCAACATTTAATTTCAAGATAGAAGGAGCCTAAGAGATTCTCTAAGAAGTCAAGATAATCATTCTTGACTCTACAAAAGGTGTATAATTGTAATCGTGGGGAATGTGGATTGCACTGATCTGAGGAGACAGAGGTAAGTAAGGAAATGAGGACTTTTGAATAGGCAGCGATTGTAGAAATTATTTTGAGAAGTTTGGCTGTGAAGGGGAAGAAGAGAGATGAGATTGAGACTAGAGAGTAAATTTTGGGTTATGGGATTACTACTATTTTTAATAAAAGAGATTTTTTTAAAAGCAGAAAGAATCCCTTTGAAAGAGAGAGAAAAATGGATGAAAGACAGAAGAGAGAGAACTTAAAAAGAGCAAAAGAACACTATATGTGTGTAAGATTCGTTAGTAGGTGGGAAAGGGGGCATACACCTCCAGAGTTAGGAGAATTGACCCTAACAAAGAGGAAAAGACAGCTCCTCTATCGTGACAGAAGGAAAGATGATTTCTAGATTTTGTAGCAGAAACTTGAGTGACTCCAGCCTGTGTCTGAGGGCTTCTAGTTTCTTTGTGAAGCACAAAGAAATGACTTCTACTGAGGCATCAAAGAGGTGACTGGGAGAGGGAAATGGGTGGCAAAAAGTCAGAGGTCAGGTGGAAATTTGGGGACAGTAGAGGCTTATCAGCAAGTAGGAAACTGAGTTAATCAGTAAAAGCTGTAAGGTTGCTGGGTTATGAAGGTCCACGTTAGACCGGTCAGTCCATCTGTCAGCACACATCTGTTGAGCCAGATATTGCTCTGTCCCCAGGATATAGTAGCGAGTGAGAGGGGAAACTGTCTCCTATTGAGGAACCTACTTGTTAGTGACAGGGTGGTGAGTGATGGAGGCTTATTGGCTCCACAAGAAGACTTGTTTTTCTTTCAAGTATGGATATGTTACTAAACTACTCTTTTCTATTCTATGATTTTAACCAATCATGCTTGATTGTTGGATTATAGTCATAAATACAGTAGGTAAAGTTTCACAAATAGGATAGAGATTTGCCTGAAAAGTGTAAATTAAAAAAAAAAAAAACAGAGAAACAATGGAGTTTGAGTATCATTAAGTGTATTTTAAATAATTGATCATGGAGACTAAAATAATAGAAATTTAAAGAGGAGTGATGAATTCATGAACTGGTAGTTGCCTTGGGGATAGCTGAAGAGGCAAACTGGAAGAATAGGGGATATGGTTTGAGTGGGATTCATAGATATGTCGTTTTAGAGATAGAATAATTATGGTTAAAGGAAAAATCTAGAGTATGGTGCAAGATGGATTGGCTCAGATGGAGTTGAGGGGGCCACTACAGATGAGATGGTCATGAAACTGAATGGGCAGAGTGTCATATGGATTTATACATGTGGAGGTGAAGCACCAACATGACGGTGGGATTTGTGAAGAGACACTCTAAACCAGGTACTGGAGTCTTTGAGGAATGAAATGCATGCCTGGGACAGTAATTCTAACAGCAGCGAGTGAGGAGACAGGATGGTGTATGTGATCTCGTGATTCTCAGCAGGGCTTTTGTTCCTTGCCAGAGCGTCAGTCATTCCTAAGCATTTTACATATTATTTGTTCTTCAGGATAGTCCCATTACTATTATCTCATTTGCAGATAGGGAAACTGATTCTCAGAGACTTGGTTACTTCAGGCTATAGCAGAACTGAGATGAGAACCCAGGGCTGTCTGGTAGGAATTTTTTTTTAAATTATTATTATTATTATTATTATTTTTACTTTACAATACTGTATTGGTTTTGCCATACATCAACATGCATCCACCATGGGTGTACACGTGTTCCCATCCTGAACCCCCCTCCCCATACCATCCCTCTGGGTCATCCCAATGCACCAGCCCCAAGTTTCCTGTATCCTGCATCAAACCTGGACTGGCGATTCATTTCTTATATGATATTATACATGTTTTAATGCCACTCTCCCAAGTCATCCCCCACCTCCCTCTCCCACAGAGTCCAAAAGACTGTTCTATACATCAGTGTCTCTTTTGCTGTCTTGCATACAGGGTTGTCATTACCATCTTTCTAAATTCCATATATATGCATTAGTATACTGTATTGGTGTTTTTCTTTCTGGCTTACTTCACTCTGTATAATAGGCTCCAGTTTCATCCACCTCATTAGAACTGATTCAAATGTATTCTTTTTAATGGCTGAGTAATGCTCCATTTTGTATATGTACCACAGCTTTCTTATCCATTCATCTGCTGATGGACATCTAGGTTGCTTCCATGTCCTGGCTATTATAAACAGTGCTGCGATGAACATTGGGGTATATGTGTCTCTTTTGATTCTGGTTTCCTCGGTGTGTATGCCTAGAAGAGGGATTGCTGGGTAATAAGGCAGTTCTATTTACAGTTTTTAAAGGAATCTCCACACTGTTCTCCATAGTGGCTGTACTAGTTTGCATTCCCACCAACAGTGTAAGAGGGTCCCCTTTTCTCCACATCCTCTCCAGCATTTATTGGTTGTAGACTTTTGGATACCAGCCATTCTGACTGGCATGAAATGGTACCTCATTGTGGTTTTGATTTGCATTTCTCTGATAATGAGTGATGTTGAGCATCTTTTCATGTGTTTGTTAGCCATCTGTATGTCTTTGGAGAAATGTCTATTTAGTTCTTTGGCCCATTTTTTGATTGGGTCGTTTATTTTTCTGGAGTTGAGCTGTAGGAGTTGCTTGTATATTTTTGGCATTAGTTGTTTGTCAGTTGCTTCATTTGCTATTATTTTCTCCCATTCTGAAGGCTGCCTTTTCACCTTGCTTATAGTTTCTTTTGTTGTGCAGAAGCTTTTAATTTTAATTAGATCCCATTTGTTTATTTTTACTTTTATTTCCAATATTCTGGTAGATGGGTCATAGAGGATCCTGCTGTGATGTATGTCAGAGAGTGTTTTGCCTATGTTCTCCTCTAAGAGTTTTATAGTTTCTGGTCTTATGTTTAGATCTTTAATCCATTTTGAGTTTATTTTTGTGTATGGTGTTAGAAAATGTTCTAGTTTCATTCTTTTACAAGTGGTTGACCAGTTTTCCCAGCACCACTTGTTAAAGAGATTGTCTTGAAAATCCAGGTTTTAGCTTTTCAGCTGAGAAGCAGTGGCTTTTGAATTGTCCTACTGGCTCTTCATGGCAAGAGTATCTAACAGAAACACTCCAAGCAGGTCCATGCATAGCAGGCCTTGGATAAAGCAGATCAGCAGACAGGGAAACTCTTCCTGTCTCCAACAAGACTTCTGACGAGCCGTTTGAGATGACTGAATGTGGTCACATCCACTGGAAGGAACTGGAAAGTTCCATGGTGCTCTGAAAGACCCTTGTCTGGCAGGCAGAACATGCTGGAAGAAGACAGCAGCAAGTTGAATTGCCAACAGGCAACTGGTGTAAGGCTTCTGGTATGGAGTAGTGTGTTGTACCCAGTATGAGAATAGCTCATCTGGAATTCCATCATCTCCACTAGCTTTGTTCATAGTGATGCTTCCTAAGGCCCACCTGACTTTGGACTCCAGGATGTCTGACTCTAGGTGAGTGATCACACCATTGTGGCTATCTGGTTTTTTGTATAGTTCTTCTGTGTATTCTTGCCACCTTTTCTTAATATCTTCTGCTTCTGTTAGGTCCATACCATTTCTATCCTTTATTGTGACTGTCTTTGCATGAAATGTTCCCTTGATATCTCTAATTTTCTTGAAGAGATCTCTAGCCTTTCCCAGTCTATTGTTTTCCTCTATTTCTTTGCATTGATCATGGAGGAAGGCTTTCTTATCTCTCCTTGCTATTCTTTAGAACTCTGCTTTCAGATTGGTATATCTTTCCTTTTCTCCTTTGCTTCTAGCTTCTTTTCTTTTCTCAGCTATTTGTAAGGCCTCCTTAGACAACCATTTTGCCTTTTTGCATTTCCTTTTCTTGGGACAAAAAGCTAGTGGAGATGATGGAATTATAGCTGAGCTATTTCCAGTTCTAAAAGATGATGTTATTAAAGTGCTGCACTCAATATGCCACCAAATTTGGAAAACTCAGCAGTGGCCACAGGACTGGAAAAGGTCAGTTTTCATTCCAATCCCGACGAAAGGCAATGCCAAAGAATGCTCAAACTACCACGTAGTTGCACTCATTCATCTCACATGCCAGTGAAGTAATGCTCAAAATTCTCCAAGCTAGGCTTTAACAGTACGTGAACCAAGAACTTCCAGATGTTCAAGCTGGTTTTAGAAAAGGCAGAGGAACCAGAGATCAAATTGCCAACATATGTTGGATCATAGAAAAAGCAAGAGAGTTCCAGAAAAACATCTACTTCTGCCTTATTGACTGCACTAAAGCCTTTGCTGTGTGGATCACAACAAACTGTGGAAGTCCACCTTACCTGCCTCCTAAGAAATCTGTATGCAGGTCAAGAAGCACCAGTTAAAACCACACATAGGACAGTGGACTGGTTTCAAATTGGGAAAGGAGTACATCAAGGCTGTATATTGTCACCCTGCTTATTTAACTTACATGCAGAGTTCATCATGTGAAATGCCAAAATGGATGATGTACAAGATGGAATCAAAATTGCTGGGAGAAATATCAATAACCTCAGATATGCAGATGACACCACCCTTATGGCAGAAAGTGAAGAGGAACTGAAGACCCTCTTGATGAAAGTGAAAGAGGAGAGTGAAAAAGCTGGCTTAAAGCTCAATATTCAAAAAACAAAGATTATGACATCCGGTCTCATCACTTCATGGCAAATAGATGGGGAAACAATGGAAATAGTGAGAGACTTTATTTTCCTGGGCTCCAAAATCACTGAGATGGTGACTGCAACCCTGAAATTAAAAGACACTTGCTCTTTGGAAGAAAAGCTATGGGCAGCCTAGACAGCATAATAAAAAGCAGAGACACTACTTTGCCAAAAAAGGTTCATCTAGTCAAATCTATGATTTTTCCAGTAGTCATGTATGGATGTGAGAATAGGACCATAAAGAAGGCAGAGCACCAGAGAATAGATACTTTTGAACTGGTGTTGGAGAAGACTCTTGAGGGTCCCTTGGCCTGCAAGGAGATCGAACCAGTCAATCCTAAGGGAAATCTACCCTGATTTTTCATTGGAAAGACTAATGCTGAAGCTGAAACTCCAATCCTTTGGCCACCTGATGTGAAGAACTGACTCATTGGAAAAGGCCCTGATGCTGAGAAAGATTGAAGGTGGGAGGAGAAGGGGACAACAGAGGATGAGGCGGTTGGATGGCATCACCGACTCAACAGACATGAGTTTGCACAAGCTCTGGGAGTTGGTGATGTACCGGAAAGCCTGGTGTGTTGCAATCCATGGGGTTGCAAAGAGTTTGACACAACTGAGTGACTGCAACTGAACTGAACTGATTATGAGAGTGATGGAGTGGCCGTTTCTGCAGTTCAAGCAGAAAGGCAGCAAGATTAATATGAGGCATTGCAGAGCTGTTATTTTTGGCCAAGATTCTGATTATATTAACCTAGGCATCCTACTACAGTACTCTCGCCTGGAAAATCCCATTGATGGAGGAGCCTGGTAGGCTTCAGTCCATGGGGTTGCTACGAGTCAGACAGGACTGAGTGACTTCACTTTCACTTTTCACTTTCATGCACTGGGGAAGGAAATGGCAACCCACTCCAGTGTTCTTGCCTGGAGAATCCCAGGAACGGGGGAGCCTGGTGGGCTGCCATCTATGGGGTTGCACAGAGTTGGACACGACTGAAGTGACTTAGCAGCAGCAGCAGTGGCTAAGATATATCCCATTCTTGGAGGTGCTGCAGCATGCAGCAAATTACCCAGTTAGAGGTGTCAGGACCAGAGAAACTAGACAACACTTTTTGGGGCAGGCAGAGAACAGTGTAATAGGAATATCAGCAGGGGAAACCTAATATCCATCTGCCTGTCTATCCATGCATCTGGTAAACACTAGCCAGTGCCGACCAAGTGCAAGGCTTTGTGCTACATGAGGGAGATAGAAAGACGAAGTAAGACTCTTGGGTTTCCCCAGTTGATACTCCCTTCTGCACTCTCAGAAGATTTTCAGCTCTTTGATTGCTTTTTATTTACTGCAAGTGAGGAAAAGATAGACTTGGACCCTGAAAAGAAATAATGCTCCATATACCACCAAATGAGTTCCCCTATACTGGCCCATTTATAATACGAGTGGGAAACAAATATCTGGATAATCAAGGTGCAATTTATAGCAGACCACAGGGGGCAAGCCTGATGAGAATGCCACAAATCGGGAATAGAAATGTAGCATTCAACTCCAAATCTTGACATAAGAACTGCATATAATCAATTTACCTCTTCCAGGGAAACACCCTTCTGATAAACCTTAGAATACAAGTATGTATTCCTTCCCCTTTACCCTCTAGAAGCTCTGCCCTTGTTTATGCGCAGTTATTATACAGCAGCTGTCTTCATTACCATCTCATTTTTACTGATGGGAAGTGTTGCCATGGTGATCCTGGAATATAGGCCTGAATACAGACCATCATGAACTTATCCCAAGTTAGAGGCAATGGATCAGTAAAGTGTTGTAAATCCATCTCCTTTCTTCCTTATGTATGAGCTTCTTCAATAAAGGGATATTTGAGTTACTGGAGAGGAGCCATTGGCAGCTAATGGGATGGATACGGGTCCTCACATAGCTATTTCATGAAAATTTGAAGATTAGCAAAGACATAGCCCAGTACCTTGAAGAATGGACAGTCTTTCCCTCTTCTCTATGCATGGGCATAGACTGTTCTCCTATGCTTCAAGTATCACAAGGATTCACCACTGTTAACAAATGGAACCAGGAGTACGTGGATGGCTTCTTATAAGCACTTTACTGACTCTAAATAGCTGAGATTCAGGACTTATTGAGAGTAGTTAATTTGGGAGTTTAAATAAAGATCAAGGACCTTTAGAACAGTAGAACCGTTAAATATAACCTAAGCTGAATTTTTGACTTGTAGATGGGGAAACAAGGGCTAGAGGTGGGGAGAGATGGGTACCGTTTAAGATACTCAGTAACCAAGAGGCAGATTGATTAATTTAGAATGGAAAGCATTTTTTTTCCCCCTTCTCTCTCTTTCTGATATGCTCTTCCACTAAATTCTTCTTTAACAAAAGGCTTTCAGGGAACAAATCTTTTCTTCCTTGTTGGGAAGAAAGTTGATTGGGGTAAAAATAAATCCAGATACTCTTTCAACATTAAGATTGATTTAGGCATTTAAAGCCACTGACCTAGCCTCCTAATAGAGCCTGGCTCACTTGGAAGTTATTACTAATGGACTGGAAACCTTGAGGAGATGAGCAGTATCATTGCTCAAAGCAGGCTTCTCAATATATGTCTCAGTCAATCTGACAACAAGACTCTTTTATCTCTGGTTTCTTCGTCTCCAAGCCCATTAGCTTAGGCATCCTTTGATATATTTCTGTCTGTTCCTTCTAGGGCTCCACTGCTACTTGGTGACCTCACATCATTGGATGATATCAGAGTATTACTGTGACAATTATAGTTTAGACCAAAACATGTGGGTCTCTTGGAGACATTGGTGAACCTTGGTAGAAATGTATATCTATTTTATTAATAGTAAGGTTAATTTGGGACTTTGTATTGCCTTTTTACCACTGTCAAAAGCTGATGATCTTAAGAACTTTCTGTTTGAGAAGAGACATAGTAATGAATATAATTAATTGAGATTTGGGATAGATGTCAAGGATCTTTAACCTCTCTCAGCCTCAGTTCCCTCATATATGAATCAGGCTCAGAATTGCATATCGTGTCAGGCTTGTTGTGAGGAAAAGATGAGGACATGCAAGAGAACTGGATTAGGGTTATCACCGTCTCCAGCTCATACTCAGCACCCCGTGTGTACTGGCGCTGTGTGAAGAAAGGTACAAGGGGCCTCTTCGCTCTTGGGAGCCATTTGGCTCAGATTGCTTCTTCAAAGGGATTTCGTATCCATCAGTTCACTTAATGTTGACACCAACAACGAGAGGTGGACACTGGAGGGAAAACTGACATGTTCATCACCAGGCAGAGTTGGGGCGCCAGAGTTTTAGTCCTGGCTGGGTTTTATATATTTATTTGGAATTGATATATTTGTTTTTTAAATTAATTTTTATTGGAGTAGAGTTGCTCTACAATGTTGCATTCATTTCTACTGTACAGCAAAGTGAATCAGCTATATGTATACATATGTCCCCTCTTTGTCACCACAGAGCACTGACTAGAGTTCCCAGTGCAATACAGTAGGTTCTCATTAGCTATCTATTTTATACATAGTATCAACAGTGTATATATGTCAATCCCAGTCTCCCAATTCACCCCACCCCTTCTTTCCCCCTTGGTATTCATACATTTGTTTTCTATATCTGAGTTCTCTATTTCTGCTTTGTAAATAAGATCATCTATACATTTTTCCTATATTCGATTTCCTAAATTTCATTCCACATATGTGTTAATATACGATATTTGTTTTTTTCTGGCTGGAGTTTAATGTAGCCCATCTGATCTTGAAGAAGTCATCTTCATAAATTGCAAAATGAATCACATCTTTCCCCAACTTGAAATCCTTCATTAGCTTCCCTTTGCTGTTAGAATAAATCCCAACACTGTCAACTTGTTCTACAAGATCTCACACCATTTGGCCTCTCTCCACTTCTCCCTCATCTTTCTCCTTTCTCATTCTTTCCCAATGCATCTCAGCAAAAAAAGACTTCTTTTAGTTCTTCCAACCCACCTTCCTTTCCTGCCTCCAGGTCTTGCCTATGCATCTATTTCAGCCCCTAATGTTCCTTCCCTTGGAGACCTGCAAAACTGCCTCTTTATCCTACTTCAGTTCTCAGCTTAAATATCCCTTGCTCAGAGATTTTCCCTGAATCAAGTGTACCATATTATTTTCCTGTTATAACCTTTGATTTCTTATCTTTGCTGCCATCTCAATTTGTATTTCTTTTGTAATAATCACTTTTTTCTATTGTGTTTACTTGCTTTATCTTCTTCGGTCTGTCTACTCCTTTGGAAAGTAAGCTTCATGAAAGTCGGAACTGTATTCCACTTATGGCTGTGTTTCCAACATCTGGCACAATGACTGGCACCTAGCAAGCACTCGATAAAATTTGCTACATGACAAATGAGTGAATGGATACATCACTCTCGGAGTTTTTGGTTCATTATAGATGAAAACATGCTCTAACAGCACCTCTCCTAGGCACTCTCTCAACTACAAATAGGAGAGGAAATGTGCCTCTTCCATTCTGTGGCTGTCACTTCCTAGTCTCTCAGACCTACTACTTCTTTGTTTTTGTTTTATATTTTCCTTTGCTTGCTTGAGCTATGTGTTCAGTTTGGCTTACAGAATTTACTAAAAGAAAAGTTGTAGTCATGAGAACACAAGACTGGAAAGCTGGAAATCTGAATTCTAGACTTAGAAAGGCTTCTGCTTACAATATGATATTGGATAAGTTAGGTGCCTACTTTGGCACTTTAATTTCTCCCGTGGTTATAATGAGAAGATTGGACCAAAGGAGCCAAAGAGATCTTTTTCCACCTGGAACATTTTTAAAATATAACCTAGATTGTTGGCTTCCCATCCATCAGTTCATCTGGACAGCCTCAAAAGGCAATTACTTTTAAAATAGCAGTGGTCATATGGAATCATGTCCAGGTATATTGGTTAAAATAGAATTGCCATTAATCAGTTATTATTCACACCATAAAATTTATAATCCCTGAGGGGAAATCAAGCTTCAGAATGTCTTGCCAGTAAACAAAATATTCTCTGTCCATGAAGCATGATGGGTCTTTTCAAGAGTACACTGGGAGCCAAGAGTGGTGGCCAAACAGAAGGGAACAGTATTATGTCCTCACGTTGTTCTCCATCTGTTCTTTTTGTAGGTCTGCCAGAATTTTCCCAGCAAGATTCCTCCAAATTTCCCATTTCATCCCAGATTACACACATCTCAGCCCTGGCAGGGAGGTCCTCATTTAGAGCCAGTTTTGGAAGTAGTGGAAATGTTTGACATAGATTCAAGTTTCAGTAGTCATTACCTACCCTGCATCCAGTGGCAAAATAAAGAAGGTATGGTCTTGTTGAAGAGGTGAAGCCGTGGAACCAGGAGCCTGGATTTGAATTTGACAAGACTTGCGATAATGACTTAACCATGCTAAAGTGAATAGAATAAGGCATATTTGCCATTGTAAGAAGATAAACAATTAATTGACTTTTTTTCCCTAAAATATTTAAGAACTCTTGAGCACTGGTGAAAGATAGCTATGCTTTCTCAGTTACAATATAGAAGTCAGAAAGCGAGTATTCAGTAAACTATGAAGTAGGTAGCATTTTTTGGAAACTCAGACCTTCCCACTCTTCATCCTTCCTGAGATGTCTCTCCTTCTCTCTCCTCCTATGGGCCTGGATCTCTGCATCATACACCTTCTCTCTAACTGTAAAATGAGAGCTCTTTTTTCCTATTAAATAAATTTCATGCTCTGAGAAGTGAGGAGGGAACATATTTCCATAAGTTCTGTGATTGGACCATAATTTCCAGGGCCCTGATATAAATCTAGATTGGTGGCTCTTGTATTTTTCATATTTGACAAAGAATTAGGACACCCCCTCCTCACACCAGTAATATGACCAGTTCTTTAATCTTCACACATAATTGGTTCTGACTTTAGCCACTGACCAATGATACATTTCATTTTCAGGGATGCTTAGAATTTCTCTCTTACACTTCAACTATCTTAGAATTGTTCTAACATTTTCATTTTACTAATGGATAAATGGAGGCCTGGAGAGATTACATGAAATGCTTTGTCTCCAAAGTGAAGAAATGACAAAGCTTTCTGTAATAATACCTGAAATATCATTACATGATACATTCCTTGGAGCATGCTGCTTTTTTATTATCTGTTTTTGTTTTTAATAAAAGCCTGTTATTAAATTTGCTTTTCTCTAGGATAAGGAGTGTGCTAAATTGGAAATATTAATACTTCATTCAGGTTTGTTGAGAATCAGTTGTTATTGAGGTCACACCAGGGTCCACCAAGATGCCCGAGGCACAAGAGGTACCAGAAAGCGGGGGAAGGAGTGCAGAGCACAGACTGGAGTTGTGAACTAGCCCTGGGTTTGGCAAGATGGGATTTGTTAGTGATTCTGATTATAGTAGCTTCTGTGTGATGGTGGAAGGAAAACCTGTCCAAAGTGGGTTAAAAAGAGCATAGGATATGAGGGAGTGAAAGGATACTAATATTTCATAGAATTTTCCCCTAAGATGAGTAGAGAAATGTAATAGCTAGAGAGAGACATGCGGCCAATGAAGGGATCTTTCAAAATATAGATTAAAGCATAGTCTATTTGTGTGCTCTTGGGAATGAGCCCATATTTAGGAGAAAATTGATTCTGAAGAGAAAGAAATGTGGGTCACAAGGGCAAACTCTTGGGTCTGTGATCCAGTACACACATAGAGGATTTGGCTTTATACAGGTGTGAAAACAGAGTTTATGAGAGAAGAGGGAGGTGGCTTGAGGAGCTAGGTGGTAGAAAGACACAGTGGTTCTCTTTTGTTTTCTTTGGTTTTCTCACTGAAATAAAATGTCAAAAGCTGAGAGAGAGGAAAAGGAGAGAGTGCTGAAGATTTCAGAAGAGATGAGAACATGTGAACATGCATCTCAGAGGTTGAAAGAGTGGGTTAGTTACAGACATAGAGTGAAATTGCTGGGTGGTACTAGAAGCCCACTTTAGTGTATTGGTCATACATTTACTGAGAGACAAGTTAGACTGTTAGCGAGTTTTTCTCCAGCCCCTTTCTGCTGCTTGAATATTGTTGCAAACTAGGGGGAGGATTGAGTTAAACTAAACTTGAGGTTTTGCCAAACTATGGTAAAAGAGGAGAGAGAAGACAGGGATTTGGGGAAGATATAAAAGGAGTGGTTGTAGAGACTGATCATTGAATTGGAGAAAAATAAGGAAGGAACTGGGGAAATGAGATAGGTAACGGACAATGAAAAGTGGTGGGTCCCGTGGGCTAGAGGTCCTGATGTAGGTCAATGATTTGTGAAGGAGAAGAAGGGAGGGTAAAAATTTACATAGTTGCAAAAATAAGAGTAGATGTTTGAAAAAATATTTCACAAGCAATGCAGTTATTAGTAACAACAACAAACTATGGCCATGGTATTGGGTGGCCATAGAGATGAAGGATAAAACTGGAGGTGAGATAGTAAAGGGTGGAGAAGCTCAGGAGTTGAATAGTGACATTGACATTTATATGGAAAAGATCAAGACTATAAGATGTAGTCATAGAGTGGAGGAGGTGAAGAGGCTGTGAGAGAGTAGTATAGAAAGGGTGCAGAGTAAGACATACATTGAGGTTAGGTCTTCATTGACTAAGGAAGCTAAGGTGGGATGCTTGTGACTGAAACAAAGCAGAAAGATGGCTGGTAGAGCTTGATGGCCCATGCTTTAAAAATTGTGGGTTTTTAAAGAAAGAAGGAGGAAATAATTGACTATAAATGATTGGGAGGAACATGGAGAGTGCCCAGTCTCACCTTCAGGCTCTGTGCAATGTGGAAGGAAAAACACCTTTCATCTGAGAGCCCTACAGGGGACAGGAGTTCCACAGGAAGGAACCTGGTTTCACAAGGAGCACACACATCATTATGTGATGGAGAAGCTAAAAAGAAGTTGGAAGAATCAGGGAGTTTTCTGGGATAAACCATAAGTTCTAGAGAACTGAGAGGAAAAGCTCAAATGGATGGTGGTGATGGTTAATAATGGCTGTGAAATCATATTAGAGGAGATCCATAGCTTATCTGAGTAATGATTGTTGATCCAGAGTAATACTTCTCAAACTTCAAGGCACCTACAAGTCTCCTTGGGATATTGTGAAAATTCAGACTGAGTAGGTCTTAGGGAGAAGAGGAGACAGGGGTTTAGATTCTGCTTTTCAGACGTGAGGCAAGCTGATGCTGAGGCTGCTGGCTTGAGGACTGCACTTTGAGGAGTGAGGCTCTGAGGCTTGGACTAGTCTGGGAGCATCAGGTTGGGAGGGGATGTCAGAGGTGCATTTGATCAAGGATGTTTGGAGCTCTGAACATCCTCACAGAACTATTTGATAGTTCCCACCATTTTTGGAAGGTCAGTTTTTAACCTTCAGTCCTGCTTGTTCCTTCTCTGAGCCCAAAGCACTTGTGTTTAATATACGTTTGCTCCACTCAGTGTATTTTCTTTGTTTCATAGGTGTATGTGTATTATTCCAACAGGATGATTCCTTAGAGCCAGAGACTGTGGGGAATAGTAGAACATTTGTGGATCATTGAGTCATAACACCTGACAATTCCCATCCATACCATTTACTAGCTCTAAAAAAAGCAGTGGAAAAAATCATTTACCCTTCTGATCATTTTTATATGTGAAGTGGGGATAATCATGCCTAACTGCCTTTTATGAAATTCAAATGAGATGCTTGATATAAAAAAGTCTTGTGACCTGTAAAACAATATAATAATATGATAATGCTTCCTGCAAGGCTTGTGTTTCTCTGGTACGTATCAGCATGGCATTCTGGTAGTCACTGGTCTGATAAATCAGTGCACATTGCTGTACCAGTGTTTAAATATTTTTAATAGAACTTCGGGAGTTCTATTATTCTGAATATTATGTTTCATAATTCTTATTATTTATTGTGTCTTTTTACAGTGCTAGCAGAAAAATGGGCATGAAATAGTTGTTGTTGAATTAAAGGAGGGTAGATATATGAACATCTACCCCAGGGACACTGAGTGCAAACGAAGGTAATTTCAAAAGTCTGTGAAAGTTGTTTCTAAGGACAGTTAAGTCACTTTTACCAGGAAGAATTAAGATGTCATTTTTTGTTCCCTAAATTTTAAAGTGCCCTCATCACAGTTTCTTATGTCATCTTCCTCTTGAGATTATACCTTTCATCAACACTGCTGCTGACTGATGATTGATTCATGCAGGTGTCCTCAGCTAGGGAACAAGGCTAAGCACAGCCAAGCTATGATTAACCTTACCCGTTTAGTTCTGGAACAGAACTCTCTGTTCCAAAATGGATTATGGGCACTCAGGTCCAAAGTTCTTTAAAGACCTACTAGATATTTTAGGAAAAGACTTCCTAGGTATATGGGAAAATATTTTTACAAACAGTTTATTCTCTCATGATAGAAGTATATTGTTTTTTTCTCTTTTTTTCCCCCTTGGAGAGCTTGCTTAAGCAAGGATTGGTTTTCCTATGTCTCTGGAGATGAGATAAAAAGCAAGGATTTTGGAGTTCAAGTTCTGGTTCCACCTCTTATTAGTAGTGAGATCGTGAACATTACCTAATCTCTGCAAGCCTGGGGATTCTCACCTGCAGGACTGGAATAGTTGTATTATCTTCCTTAAAGGATTGTTGGAAATGTTGAGACAATGTGTTTGAATTAAGTAACACAGCATTAGTCCTAAATAAATGTTAGTTCTTGGTTACTGTTAGTTCTTGTACTATTACTACAACTACTATTAAGAAAAAAAAAAAAAAAAACCTGGATATAGGGCTTGATCCCAGTATTTATTAAAAAGTGTATAAATTCAGTGGTTAAAAACAAAACAAAACAAAACAAAAACCACCCAATTAAGATGGGCAAAAGATTTAAAAAGACTTTATAAGGTGTACAGATGGAAAAGAGGCATACGAAAAAGATGCTTGACATTATTATTCATTAAGGAAATGCAAATCAAAACCATAATGAAGTATCAGTTTCAGTTTAGTTCAGTCATTCAGTCATGTCCAACTCTTTGAGACACCATGGACTGTAGCACACCAGGCCTCCCTATCCATCACCAACTCCTGGAGTTTACTCAAACTCACATTCATTGAGTTGGTGATGCCATCCAACCATCTCATCCTGTGTCGTCCCCTTCTCATCCCACCTTCAATCTTTCCCAGCATCAGGGTCTTTTCCAGTGAGTCAGTTCTTCTCATCAGGTGGCCAAAGTATTGGAGTTTCAGCTTTAGCATCAGTCCTTCCAGTGAATATTCAGGACTGATTTCCTTAGGATTGACTGGTTTGATCTCCTTGCTGTCTAATGGCCTCTCAAGAGTCTTCTCCAACACCACAGTTCAAAAGCATCAAGTCTTCAGTGCTCAGCTTTCCTTATAGTCCAACTCTCACATCCACACATGACTACTGCAAAAATCATAGCCTTGACTAGACAGACTTTTGTTGGCAAAGTAATGTCTCTGCTTTTCAATATGCTATCTAGGTTGGTCATAACATTTCTTCCAAGGAGCAAGTGTCTTTTAATTTCATGGCTGCAATCACCATCTGCAGTGTTTTTGGAGCTCCCCGCCCCCCCCAAAATAAAATTTCTCACTGTTTTCACTGTTTCCCTGACTATTTGCCCTGAAGTGATGGGACTGGATGTCTTGATCTTAGCTTTTTGAATGTTGATTTTTAAGCCAGCTTTTTCACTCTCCTCTTTCACTTTCATCAAGAGGCTCTTTAGTTCTTCTTTGCTTTCTGCCATAAGGGTGGTGTCATCTGCATATCTGAGGTTATTGATATTTCTCCCGGCAATCTTGATTCCAGCTTGTGGTTCATCCAGTCCAGCATTTCATATGATGTACTCTGCATATAAGTTATATGTATTCTGCATAACTTATATGTAGAGGTACCACTTTATACCTCTCAGAATGGCTAAAATTGTAATACCAATTAACAGTACTAATGACTATAGTAAGTGTTGGCAAAGATGTGGAGCAACTGGAGTTGCCATACACTTCTGACAGGAATACACATTGTAAAGCCACTTTAGAAAAGAGTCTGGCACTTTCTTAAAAAGCTAGAGATACCATTACCACGTGACCCAACCTTCCTTCTCCTAGGTATATACCCAAGAGAATTAAAATGTATGTCCAAATAGTGCTTCATATACAAACGTTCATATGTTCAGTTATAATATGCAAACCTTGGGAAAAAGCCAAATTCCCATCAGTAGTTGAATGGATAAACATATTGTAGTATATCCATACAATGTAATACTACTCAACAGTAAAAGGAATTTAATATACTGATGCATACAGCAAGACAGATGCATCTCAACATAATTGTGCTGAGTAAAAGAAGCCAGGAAAAAAAAGGCCCTTACTGTGTATTCCATTCATATAAAATTCTATAAAGTGCAAGCTGCAGTGACCAAAAGCACGTCAGTGTTGCCTGGGAATGGGGTAAGAAGCCAATAAGAAAAGGCAGGACAGAGGAATTAGAGAGGGGTATGGGGACATTTTTAGGAGGATAAATCTGTTCCTTATCTTGATTGATTATAGTGATAGTTTTACAGGTGTATACATTTGTTAAACTTATCAAAATTTAAACATTAAGCATAGTGGTCAATGATACCATTAAAAAGCTGTTAACAGAAAAGAACATATGGTGGCTGCTGCCTCCACTGCCTTTCCAATGCTTCTAAGGCTGGAAGACTCTCCTTAATTTGACTCTGTCTTATGGATTAGCCTCATCTATTACTGAACCTTCGGCTCACTGAGACCATTTTTTTCCTCCCTTCGCCTGTGAGTTCCTGCCTTTCTGCCCCTCTGGTCATGGTATTGCCCCTGTGTGTAAGCCCTACTTCTTTCTTATCCTGACAAATATACCCCTTTCTAGAGACCACTCCCAAAACATTTCTTTTGTTCATTAATTAATTGGATACTGGTTTTTTTCATATTTTAAATTTTATTTTGTTTTTAACTTTTTATTGTATGTTGGAGTATAGCTGATTAACAATATTATGGTAATTCAGTTGGGCAGCAAAGGAACTCAACCACACATATAATATGTATACATTCTCCCCCAAACTCCCTTCACATCCAGGCTGCCACATAACATTGAGCAGAGTTCCCTGTGCTATACAGTAGGACTTTGTTGGTTATTCATTTTAAATATAACAGTTTGTATGTAGATCACAAACTCCCTACCTATCCCTTCCATCCATCCTTCCCCCTGGAAACCATAAATTCCTTCTCTAGGCCTGTAAGACTGTATCTGTTTTGTAAATAAGTTCATTTGTATCATTTCTTTTTAGATTCCACATATAAGGGATGCCATATGATATTTCTCCTTCTCTGACTTACTTCACTCAGTATGACAATCTCTAGGTCCATCTGCTGCTGCTGCTGCTAAGTCGCTTCAGTTGTGTCTGACTCTGTGCAACCCCATAGACGGCAGCCCACCAGGCTCCACCGTCCCTGGGATTCTCCAGGCAAGAACCCTGGAGTGGGTTGCCATTTCCTAGGTCCATCTATGATACTGTAAATGGCATTATTTCATTCTTTTTAATGTCTTAGCAATATTCCGTTGTGTATATGCACCATGTCTTCTTTATCCACTCCTCTTTTGATGGATATTTGGGTGGCTTCCATGTCTTGACTATTGTAAACAGTGCTGCAGTGTTTGGGGTGTATGTGTTCTTTTGAACCATGCTTTTCTCTGGATGTAGGCCCAGGAGTGGGATCGCAGGGTCATATGGTAGCTCTGAAAGTGAAAGTCACTCAGTCATGTCTGACTCTTTGTGACCACATGGGCTATAAAGTCCATGGACTTCTCCAGGCCAGAATACTGGAGTGGGTAGCCTTTCCCTTCTCCAGGGGATCTTCCCAACCCAGGGATTGAACCCAGGTCTCCTGCATTGTGGCGGATTATTTACCAGCTCTATTTTTAGTTTTTTCAGGAACCTCCATACTGTTTTCCATAGTGGCTCAGATCAGATCAGATAAGATCAGTCACTCAGTCGTGTCTGACTCTTTGCGACCCCATGAATCGCAGCATGCCAGGCCTCCCTGTCCATCACCAACTCCCGGAGTTCACTCAGACTCACGTCCATCGAGTCAGTGATGCCATCCAGCCATCTCATCCTCTGTCGTCCCCTTCTCCTCCTGCCCCCAATCCCTCCCAGCATCAGAGTCTTTTCCAATGAGTCAACTCTTCGCATGAGGTGGCCAAAGTACTGGAGTTTCAGCTTTAGCATCATTCCTTCCAAAAAAATCCCAGGGCTGATCTCCTTCAGAATGGACTGGTTGGATCTCCTTGCAGTCTAAGGGACTCTCAAGAGTCTTCTTCAACACCACAGTTCAAAAGCATCAATTCTTCGGCGCTCAGCCTTCTTCACAGTCCAACTCTCATATCCATACATGACCACAGGAAAAACCATAGCCTTGACTAGACAAACCTTTGTTGGCAAAGTAATGTCTCTGCTTTTGAATATGCTATCTAGGTTGGTCATAACTTTTTTTCCAAGGAGTAAGCGTCTTTTAATTTCATGGCTGCAGTCACCATCTGTAGTGATTTTGGAGCCCAGAAAAATAAAGTCTGACACTGTTTTCACTGTTTCCCCATCTATTTCCCATGAAGTGGTGGGACCGGATGCCATGATCTTCGTTTTCTGAATGTTGCGCTTTAAGCCAACTTTTTCACTCTCCACTTTCACTTTCATCAACAGGCTTTTAGTTCCTCTTCACTTTCTGCCATAAGGGTGGTGTCATCTGCACATCTGAGGTTATTGATATTTCTCCCGGCAATCTTGATTCCAGTTTGTGTTTCTTCCAGTCCAGCGTTTCTCATGATTACTCTGCATATAAGTTAAATAAACAGGGTGACAATATACACCCTTGACGAACTCCTTTTCCTATTTGCAACCAGTCTGTTGTTCCGTGTCCAGTTCTAACTGTTGCTTCCATAGTGGCTATACCAAGTTAAGTTCCCACAAACAGTAAGAATTTATTACCCTTCTCTCTTTTTCCTCTCCAGCCTTTATTGTTTGTGGATTTTTTAATGAAAGTCCTTGGGTAGCTTTTGGATTAGGATTTAGGCACAGAATTTAGATTAGGATTTGATCATGAGCCTGCTCTCATGAGGCTCACAATCTGCTCAGAGGTATAGTCAAGTCAATTACTGTGTTACAAATATGTTTATTATTTTTGGCCACTCAGCCTTCTTCATGTTATGGGAGAATTCTTCTTTAGGGGTTGTTGGTGGAAAGTAGGACATATTTCTTCCTAAAGGTGCTAGGACTGTTCCCTGCTCCCTGAGTATGGGCATAGGATTTCAGATTGCTAGCTTAGTGCTCCTGCTGACTGGGAAATTTTGATAGAGTAAAGCAGAGATGCAAGTACAGTTTGGATGGTGGCAGAATCAGAAGTTAGGAGCAGCAGAGCAAGCGCCTAGTGGTGCATTTGCCAGTGTCAGCATCTCAAAGAGACCATGCCTGTTCAGAACAATTTGGTTCTTACCCATCTTCAGATCCTGGTTCAGATCTTTTTGCCAACCCGATACTTGCAATGGTAGACTTCACTACTTGCCAGATCCCAGCTAGTGCCCCTTGCATCAGAATATCCCCCATCCCCCCACCCAAGCTTCTGATGAGAGATTGAATCAGCGCTGACAGAAGTAAGAGTTGGGAAGGACCTGGCTGAAGCCTTGAGAAGAGTGCTTTTATAGAAAATCATTAACGTTGAGGTGAGAACAAGAGCTGGAAGTTCAATATGATCAGAATTGCTCAAAGTAGACCATGGACTCCTCTGGGTAGCCTCTCTTCCGGCCTTTGATTCTCCCTCCTTTACTCCATACTTTCATCCTTTCCATCATTTCCTCTCCTGCATCCCTGGAGCACTAGGCACCTGAGAGATGCAGGATGAGTCAGATTCAATTCCTGCCACTAAGGAGCCCTGGACTGGGAGTTACTGCAGTACCTTCTAATGATCTAGATAACTTTGAGCAAGGGTTTCTCTTTACTTCTTGGTCCTTTTACTTTATCTCCTTATAAATCCAGGAACTAGGGATGATTTTTAAGGTTTATCTGCCTCTTCAAGTTTACTAGTTTTCACATATCATCACATATCATCATGGGCTCAGCATTCAGTTAAGAATGTTATTTGATACTCATGAAAATGAAACTGGCAAGTACTGTTATTGTGTCCCATATTTTGTAGATGAGGAAACCAAGGCTTAACAAGGTTAAGGAAATTGAAAAAGATAGCTCAGCAAGCTAGTAGATGGAAAAGTTAGAATTTGAACCCAGCAGGTCTAACTCCACACATCACCCCATGGTATATTGCCTTTTCTGTTTTTAAAGTCAGTGCCTTTGTTTTACAGCTGGCTTAGCTAGAACTAATTGAAACTGCATACTTGCCTGGGCTCTGGCATCAGAATTACCCATGTTCTAATGAAAGCTCCATTACACTATGAGTGTCTTAGGGCAAATTGCTTAACCCCTCTCAGACTGTCAATGCATTAATAATAAATTTTATACTAGAAACTATTGTCATACTAAGTTTTGCTTTATGAATCAATAGCCATTGATTGCCTGACTCCAAGAATACCGCTACTTCCCTTATTTCAGTGCCAATAATGTCAGCATGGACAGGGAGGCCTGGCGTGCTGCAGTCCATGGGGTCACAAAGAGTTGGACATGGCTGAGCAACTGAACTGAACTGAACCAATGTCAGCATTATAATGTAATATCCTTCAAGAAAGCATTATCTTTTTAGTGAGATCCTGGTGGCTCAGATGGTAAAGCGTCTGTCTGCAATGCAGGAGACCCGGGTTTGATTCTTGGGTCAGGAAGATCCCCTGAAAATGGAAATGGCAACCCACTCCAGTACTCTTGCCTGGAAAATTCCATGGATGGAGGAGCTTGGTAGGCTACAGTCCATGGGGTTGCAAAGAGTCAGACACAACTGAGCTACTTCACTCACTTCTTGTTATTATTGATAATAAATGTTGATTGGGTTGAGGGATTATACTATGCCAGCCCATTATCTCATTTATTCCTCATGAAAACCATGAAGGATATGCACACAGAGAATATATACAGTAATTATTCCCATGTCACATATGGAAGTACAAAGTTCAGAGACATGTGAAAATCATGCAGTTTATAACTGGTGGGGCTGTGATTCGATCCAGACTTCTCTGATTCTAGACTTAGACTCTTAACCATTCTGCCATTCTGTCACCAATAGATAGGCCAGAAAGAATTAGGATAGAGTCATTATTACATAAATATGGGTTCATTTGTCTTTTCTGTCATTTTCTCCATGAGAGGAAGGACCAGAACAGCATGAAGAACACAGTTGTGTGGGAGGACTGGCCAATTAAAAAGAGAGAAAAAAAAAACTTGAAAGCCAACTTCCCAGGGCTGAAGAGGGCTGGTTATGGAGATTAATTTGCCTTTCCTTGTTTGGCTTTGCCCTCATGCTGGGATTGCTGCTGGGAGACAAGGCAACCCTGATTCCAATTAGAATTACAGAGGCTCAGGGCTTGGAAACCTAGACAACATATTAAAAAGCAGAGACATCACTTTGCCAATAAAGGTCTGTATAGTCAAAGCTATGGTTTTTCCAGTAGTCATGTGTGGATGTGCGAGTTGGACCATAAAGAAGGCTGAACATTGAAAAATTGTTGCTTTTGAACTGTGGTATTGGAGAAGATTCTTAAGAGTCCCTTGGACAGCAAGGAGATCAAACCAGTCAATCCTAAAGGAGATCAACCCTGACTATTCATTGGAATGACTGGTGCTGAAGCTGAACTCCAATTCTTTGGCCACCTGATGCATGAGCCAACTCATTGGAAAAGACCCTGATGCTAGGAAAGATTGAGGGCAAGAGGAGAAGGGGGTGACAGAGGATGAGATGGTTGAATGACATCACTGACTCAATGGACATGAGTTTGAGCAAACTCTGGGAGACAGTGAAAGACAGGGAAACCTGGCACGCTGCAATCCATAGGGTTGCAAAGAGTCATACATAACTTAGCAACTGAACTAAAACAACAAGGGTTGGGAAAGAATTTGGAGACTGTAGCCTTCAACTCTCCTCTATTGAAAGCACCCACTCTATAACAACAGGAGTTGTTCATTTTCTCCCCCATCTCTGCTGTATCACCTCTGTGACCATGAATTCACTACAGCCTTCAGACTGGCTCCCTGCTTCAGAGCTCCTCTCTTGTCTCAAGTTTGAATTTTGTTGGTTTTGTTCTTTTTTGTTGATAAATGAAGAACAAATGTTCTAGTTGTTCTGTAGAATTGTAAAATGTAATTGTACATCTTTTAGGAAGAAACAATCACAAATCACGTACCCTGCCTCCCAGTCTTGGTGCCATCCACTGACCTGGTTCCTCCTACTCACTCTTCTGGTTTTAGGTCTCACGTCACTTTCCTGAAAAGACTTTTCTCTCACACCTTAGACAAGGTCAGTTTCTCCTGTTTTTTTTTCTTTTTGCAGCCACAACATCCACGCCAACAATTACATAATGATATGTTGAACGTTCACATTTCCTCCCAGGAAAAGATCTGTTAAGGGCAAGAAATTATTGGTCTTGTTCATATGTGCTTCTTGGGCACTGTGCTTATTCATTTAATTCAAAACTTTTATGGATAACCTCTTGAATACCAATTACTGTATTTTGAACAAGAGTGATTCAATCCTTCACCTGATGGCCTTTAGAGTCTAGTGGAGTTTCTCATCCTCATTTCAACTTTTACTTCTTATGGTGTTACGGAACACAGGTTTGTGTGCCCGACACACAGTGAGGCCAAACAAACCTCCATGTTGGAGTTTGGAGCAGAGAAAGGTTTGTTGCAGGGTCATGAAAGGAAAATTGGTGGTTCCTGCTAAAAAAAATCCCAAACTCCTCAAAGGATTTCAATAAAGCTTTTTAAAGGCCAAGGCGATGAGGGCAGGGGTTCCCAGGTGGCTCGGTGGTGAAGAATCCGCCCACCAATGCAAGAGACTCGGATTTTATCCCTGGGTTCAGAAGATCCCCTGGAGGAGGAAATAGCAACCCACTCTAGTATTCTGACCTGGAGAATCCCATGAACAGAGGAGCCTGGTGGGCTACAGTCTGTGGGTCACAAAGAGTCGGACACGACTGAGTGACTAAGCATGCATGAGGGAGAAGGATCGCAGGATGTGTGATCAGCTTGTGAACCATTCTCTGATTTGTTGATGGTGAGGTAACAAGAGTATCACAGGAATTAACATTATCAATCCTTAGGCTCCTGGAGACCTGGGGGCTATGTACTCATGGCCATCAAATAGTTAACATCTTCCACTTGGTGGGGGGTTTTCACATCTGTAAAACAACTCAGGAAATGTGCCTCAGACACTGTTATCTAGGTACTTCAGAGAGGAGCTAAAGTAGAGGATATGTGGGAAGTATCTACCTGCCACTCCCTGGAAAGACCCCATGGGGGTCCTGCTCAGTTAAAGTAACAAGCAGTAATAAAAGAATTTAGCTGTGTGATCGCTCTGTACATTATTTTTCTAAGTGTAAGGTGGTTCGGAGTGATGGTTCAGATGTGTGCTTACTGCCATGTTTTATGTCTAAACTGCACTTGACCTGATTTCGCAGTTTCTAGAAACTGAGGCTAAACAGTTCACCCGAAGTTGCACAGTAGGACTGCATCCGTGGCATCGTTCTTTTGTTTATTCCTTCATTCATCTTTTCAGCTCCTGCTTCCTTTTGCAGTTCTGGTTCCACTTGTCCCAGCATTTGAGATAATGAAAACTTTGGCCGTGGTGTAGGCATGGACTTCAGGGACAGAATGACTTCAGTTTTATGGAGCTCCACCCCTTGCTAATTGTGTGACCTTGGGCTAGTCAGTTAAACTCTCCAATTCTCAATTTCCTAAATAATTTCAATTCATACTTCATAATTATTTTTGAAAGGATTAACTGAGAAGTAGTAGTAATAGTATCAGCAGCAATATCACCCCTGTTAGTACCACCAGCAGCATCAGATAATTATGTGATACTTCTTAAGAGCCACTAGGGTTCCTCGTGGCTCAGATGGTAAAAGAATCTGCCTGTAATGCAGGTGACCTGCATTAAGATCAGGAAGATCCCCTGGAAAAAGAAATGACTACCCATTCCAGTATTCATGCCTGGAGAATCCCATGGACAGAGAAGCCTACTAGGCTACAGTCCATGGGATCACAAAGAGTTGAACATGACTGAGCAACTAACACTTTCTTATGAGCCAAGAATTATTCTGAGGACTTACATATATTAACTCATTTAATCCCACCTATGAAGCAGATGTTAGTATTATCCCTGTCATACCTGTGTCACCTAGCTGGTGAGAAGAGACCAGGAGAGAAACAACAGTATCTGGATCTGCAGCCCACACCCTCAACAGCCCAGCTATAACTGTCTCTGGACAAAGCATGCAGAGACTCAGCCCTGTGCTCAATACAAGGTGTATCTCTCCGGCTAAGACAGGTTTGTGACCGCTCTGAATTGGTTTGCCCCACTTTTCTTAGGAGATCTTATCAGATAAGAGAAGCATAGTGAACATGAAGCACGGATTATCCATTCTCAGGCTCCAGTGAGCCCTAAAACTAGGCTTGTGCCAGCTCTAAGTGGTCAGATTGACAAAATAAAAGGAATAAATAGGTAAAGAAAGGAGTATGGCATGGAATCTAATGAGGGGAAATGAGTTTCTGATGTGAAAACTGTCTGCAAGATAACAAGGTTGATTCCTGGGTCTTCCCTACAAGTCCCTTGGCTCTGAAAGCAGCAGAATTGCCCATCAGCACCAATGACTAAACTAGTCAGTACTGTTTTGGTGCCAGTCGTACCAAGAGCTCTGAGAATTTTAGTTCTCTTGAAAAGAGGACAAACCTTCCCTGTGTTTGCAGGCTCCCACTCTGCATCTCAAGTGTCTAGTCATGGTTGAATAAGGAGGATTTTTCTATGCATTCAGACCTCATCTGCCAGTGCCTTGTCTTACACAGGGACTGAATCCCTCTCCTTTTCCCCTGTGTCACCCCTGAAACTTTGCCCATCTATCTTTCCAGACTTTCCCCCATGCAGCTCTCCTTCCCTTTAAGGGCCAGCCCATGTGCCTTTATGCAGTTTACTCATTCATTCACTCATTTATTTATTTATTCAAGAAATACTTATCTATCCTGTGTTAGGCCCTAGGGGTGGATACAAGAGAGAACAAAATAAGCATGTGCACTTTTAGGTCATAGTAAGGAATTTAAGTTGTAGGTTCAAGGTGAAGACTTTAAAGGGTTTTATGTGGGTATTGTGAATAGTTGTGCATTTTGAGAAGACGACTCAGGATGCAAGGTGGCAAATGGATTGGAAGAGTTAAGAGTAGGTGCTGTTATATTGCTATTGCTATTGCTAAGTCACTTTAGTCGTGTCCGACTCTGTGTGACCCCATAGGCGGCAGCCCACCAGGCTTCCCCGTCCCTGGGATTCTCCAGGCAAGAACACCGGAGTGAGTTGCCATTTCCTTCTCCGATGCATGAAAGTGGAAAGTGAAAGTGAAGTCACTCAGTCGTGTCCGACTCTCAGCGACCCTACGGACTGCTGCCTTCCAGGCTCCTCCATCCATGGGATTTTCCAGGCAAAAGTACTGGAGTGGGGTGCCATTGCCTTCTATTAATTATGCGTATTCCTGGGCTCTGCTCTAGACCTTTCGATTCAGAATCTCTGGCTCTCAGAGTTGGATTTTATCCAAGTGATTCTCAAGTGCATTTAGGTTTAAGAACTACTAAATGATTTAGAGCTTACCCAATGGCTCAGTGGGTAAAGAATCTGCCTATAATGCAGGAGACACAGGAAATGCAGGTTCAATCCCTGGGTCGGGAAGATTCCTTGAAGGAGGAAATGTTACCCACTCCAGTATTCTTGCCTGGAGAATCCCATGGACAGAGGAGCCTGGCAGGCTCTAATCCAAAGGGTCACAAGGAGTCATACATGACTGAGGAACTAAGCACACACAAATGATTTAGAAAATGTGCTTTATACAGTGTAAGGCATTATATAAGTGCAATTTAAAAAACATTTATTTTTGCACCCAAATGGTCCTGGTCTTTGCCTCTCTTGGTCCAAAAATCTCTCTAGAGAACCACCTCTATGAAGGCAGCATCTAAATAGGCAAGAAATGATAGAGACACCTTATCTCCCAGCTTTGTATTTCCTCTTTCTCTCATGAATCCCCTGTCATCTTAAATTTTCTCCCTGTAATCTACTAAATCTCATACTTATGGCATCCTGCTTGGTGAGCTGTGCAGCACCTTGCTGAGGGTCCATGTCTGATTCTTGTCCTCCATGCCTAGCGTAGAACCTTACACGTTTTCAGTGCTCACCACGGTGGTTTAGCTGCTAAGTCATGGCCGACTCTTGCAACTTCATGGACTTAGCCTGCCAGATTCCTCTGTCCATGGGATTCTCCAGTCAAGAATACTGGAGTGGGTTTTAATTTCCTTCTCCAGGGGATCTTCCTGACCCAGGATTGAACCTGTGTCTCCTGAATTGTCTGAGCCTGTAAAGAATCTGAATCTCAGAATTTCAGAGTAGGAAGGGCTCTTTGAGGAAATCTAGTTTGATCACTGTACTCTGCAAAGCCCAGGCAGGTTAAATAACTTACTCATGATTGTACATCAAATTAGGGATAGAGATTACATATAATATCAGAATTCAGAGGCCAACTTCAGTTTGTGAATGGTTCAAATAATTACTGGAAAAAAAAGATCATCTCCCTCTTGTTCAGAGTCAGGATCCTGTATGAAGTAGGAAAGGAACTCAGGGTTTGAGAAGGCAACAATAGAAAGAGAAGATACAGAGTTAAAAATGAAATAAATATCCTCACTTGCTTCTCATACAAGATTGGTTTATATTCTTATAGCAGTGAGCAGGTCTAATGCTTCTAGACCAGGTCACAGCCAGGGGCCCAGAGACCAGGGCAGCATGCATGACCCTTGAACTAAGGCTGGGGAGGGACCATCTGACTTCCTGGTGTTAAGGAAGAACCTCCATTTTGTCCTTCGTTGTCACAAATGTTTTCTCTCTTTCCCTTCTCAGGCCCATCCATGCACAACGTTCCTTTCTTTAATATGGCAGTGTTTTCTTTCATACTCACATTTTTATTTATGCACAATAAATCCAGCATTTTAATGTGAATGCCTTTGGATTTGGGATCAGACATTATTATTATATACATTGAGATCTAGCTGTCCCATTACATGTAACATCTTGAATAAGTATTTAAGTCTGCCTGATGATTAATTTCTTTATCTCTAAGGTCTCTAAAATTATCTGAAAAGTGATAATTAGCTGATATAGCCATTGTCAGACTTATGTATAATAATAGGTCAGACTTTTTCTAAATTTGGTCTACAGACCACCTGCATCAGTTTCTTGCAGGTATTTAATAGAATTGCACGGTTTTGATTACATACTTTTGATTCAGAAGCTCTGGCTTCCAGAGTTGCATTTTATCCAAGTGATTCTTATGTGCATGTAGGTTTAAGAACCACTGAATGTTTTGGAAAAGTGCTTTATATGGTATAGGGCATTGTATAAATGCAATTTTAAGAACATTTATTTTTCCACCAGAATGGTCCTGGTCGTTGCCTCTCTTGGCCCCAAAATCTCTCTCCAGAAGCACCCCTACAGGGTCACCATCTAAATTGTCTAAGGATACATTGATGAAGGTGAATATCCACCTGACCGGAAATTTTGCAGTCTACTGAAGGCTTGACTCACCAACCTTTTAAAGAAAATTCTGTCATGTTGTTGAGTGTGTGTACTAACAGGATGGAGATTCAGGCAGGAAGACTGAGACACATTGCTGAACAAAGAAAAAAATCTCTGCAGCTGGAAAAAAGAAAATGAAGCTGAGCTTAGTGTTTCATATAAATGTAAGACCTGTTTACAATATTTAAAATATCTCATATGATCACACACAGAGAGTGAAGGTGAAATCTATACCTTTATCATCTCTTGACCAGATTTCTATTAATCCCTCAGTTATTGTCTGAAAAATAAAAGTGTTTGTCCCTCAGTTGTGTCTGATTCTTTGCAACTGTATGTAGACTGTAGCCCACCAGGTTCCTCTGTCCATGGGATTCTCTAAGAGGCAAGAATACTGCAGCAGGTTGCCTTGCTCTCGTCTAGGGGATCTTCTTGACCCAGGGATTGAACTTGAGTCTTTTATGTTTCCTGCATTGGCAGGCCGGTTCTTTACCACTAGCACCACCTAGGAAGCCTCCCAATTGTTGTTTAGTTAGGTAATTTTTCTTGTATCTCTTTGTACATCATCATGGGGGAGAAGAACCCAGGCTAAATCATTTCCTTGCCCCCAGCAAGAGACTGTTGCCTTGGCTGAGGTGGGCTGTGTGTCACATGAGGCCAGAGAGCAAGAGTACCTGGTGGGAGCCACCATCACCTGGTCTAATGCTGCCTTCCTCTTCAGGGAACTACTGACATCAAGACCAGCCTGAATTCTGTGCTGCATGAAAACCCAGAGTACTCCCAGACAGACTATCTAAAGCTCAAGAGATAGCCAACCACATGGGGTTTCAAGCCCTTGGATAATACTATCCCAATGGAAATGCTTAAGATCTACTTTTGCATTCTGAACTTTTTAAAAAATGTATTTTCACTAAGGAAATTATCATTATTATTATTTTCAACAAACTGAAGAATAGAACAGAGAAAGCTACAAAATAGCTGGGACTTATGGTCTAGCTCAGAGGTGATTTTTTTCAACTCATCTAGGCTGAAATTACTGCAGTCTTCCCCTTAGAGCTTCTTTGGAATTTATTTTCAATTTTGACTGCATACCTGTAAAAATAGGATGCAGAATGATACTGCAGTTTCTGAAGAAGAGTCTGGAAAACTAGACTGTGCCATGCTTATAAACAAATACAAATATATGTGTTCTAAAGCCTTGCTTAGATTGAGATTCCAATTTCCCAATCACTTTACCCAGGGTCTCTATTATTAACTCTTCAGTGTGTCTTGATAGAACCACCCTCCCCTCCCATGCTGCCTTTAAAGATACTTTTAGGTGGAGTATAAAAGAAAGGTAGTTATGAAGAGACCTATTTTTTAGTTCTGACTCTACTTCTCTGTATATTTCTTTATAAAGACATCATAACATCTTGGGCCTCAGCTTTCTCACCAATGAAATGGGAGGAGGTTGAACTAGATCAATATTTCTGAAGTGGTATTTCCTAGAACACAACTAAAATACCTAAAGCTAATTGCATGCAGAACTCAACAATTTAGATATTTTTAGTATGTTGCAAATCCCCTGACTTAATTTCAGGGTTAAATACTTAGAAAATCTGTAATATCCCACACCATGGATCACATGTATGCAAAAGCTTGTTATTTGATTGCTAGTGAAGGGACTGAGTAGGAATGAGGAGACCTAGGTTTGCAAAAAATTACTGTGTAAACTTGGATGTGTCATTTTCAGTCATTTCCTGTCTGTTTTCTCATTTGTCAAATTAAATTTGAACACATCTGAGCTCTCTTCATTATGTTATTTTGATAATGATGCATAAACAGGCTGTAAAAAAAAAAAAAAAGAAACTCCTAAGAAACTTTAACTTTCATTATGAGACTTTATTGGGATGTAAACTGAAATTGAATCAATGTTAAAAAAAAAAAAAAAGGAAAGTGACAAGATGCTTTCAACAGTCTTCTTGTTGCCAGGAGAGTGAGGTCTGGAGCGGCAGATTGGTTCATCTATAAGGCCCATTCCAATAGATTCCAGGGACAGTTGAATGTGAAGACATCTAAGGAGGCTAAGTATAAGAGCTGGGATCTGTGAGCCATGACTAGCATGCAACTTGGAGTAGGTCACAACAGCATGTGTTCCACATGTAGGTGGGCCTGCACTTGACATGCCCACCTTTTTGAGAGGACACATGCACACAGATAAAGCTGATCCTGAGGCTGTGATATTCTGCCTGTTATACATATATATCTTTGGAGCATCTGGAAAATCCTCAGGTAAAAACAGTGAAAAAAGATGAACTCCATCAGAATTGCCATCTGTAGGAAACACAGATACCATGATAGAAATACAAGTGCTTTGGAGCTATTCCTTTTCTTATCCTAGAATTTCTTGCCTGTTTTTTTAGGTTTGAAGCTTTCCTCCTGATTTCTGTTTCATGGTCCAGTTCATGTCCCAGCCTTTCCATGAAGCTCTTAAAGGAGATCATAGCTTAACTTTCCTACGCAGGCAAGATGTCTCGACATCTTTCACAGGGATATTCACACAGTAAGTCATCAATAAATAATGATCCCGTCAAGCAATATATGAATCATATACAAGAAATAGTATATGTTTATATGTAACATGTAAATATGCTAACATCATAAGCAGTTTTATAAAGATGGGTGATATTAATTTTATTTTCAATTGAGTTTATTGTTAAAGAAAATATAGAGACAAGTGGGCAAGCAGAAGGACCAGATTGCTGGCCAAATAGGTTTATTTTTCTTGACTCCTAAAATAAGTCCATAGTCTGTGAAAGAGAAATAACGTCACAAAGAGGGATGAAGGAGGACTTTCCCGAATCTTGTCATGAGGTGCCGATGCCTAGAGTTTGCTAGGTAGCCAACATGCCATTTAGAGGTCTGAGTAGGAGTCTCTTAGCACAGAAATGTGGACACCCAGAAAATTACCATTGTGTAATCAGTTTTTGTGTTCAAAAACTGGAGTCAGGAAAGCAAAATACTTGAAATAGAAGTAGGTCAGATAACAGATTTTGCTTCAAAATTCATTTTCTGATCTTACACAGAATTGCTGCATTGACTCAGGCTGGACCTCTGGAGGAATAATTAAAGAATTCCATGTAGACTAAATGTACTCTCTCTTCTTTTCTATTGAGCACATTAGCATAGGATTCCTAATGTGTCCACTTTGCTTCTGTTTTGTTTAAGTTCAGTTTCCTCCTCTAGAATGTAAGGATAATAATAATAAGTGCCCTATAGGATTGTTGAGAGAATTCAATGAGATAATGTATATGGATGTGCTTTATAAACTAAGAATATAAAATACTGTATAACTATATTATTATAACTTTTCTCATTTGATTGTAGATTAAATAGAATATCTCCATGTAGGAAAACATAGTAAAAATCAGGGAAAATAGTAGTTATAATGGACAATCTAGTTAAGTGTGAAGGGCGAGAGAGAAACTTACAGTTAACAGATTTCTTTTCTAACCTATATGAAGTTGAACAGTTTTATAGCAGAATACAATTTGTGTTCGATCCCTGGGTTGGGAAGATCCCCAGGAGGAGGGCATGGCAACCCATATTCTTGCTTGGAGAATCCCCATGGACAGAGAAGCCTGGTGGGCTCTAGTCCATAGAGTCACAGAGTCGGACACGACTGAAGTGGCTTAACACGCACCCACGCACTATCTGTTAGAGTGTACCAGTGAAGAGAAGAAACACGAAATAGCCCATCTTTCCTTTTCCCCTTGTCAAGGACCTAAAAATTTGTTTAACGCTTTTTTTGAACACCTACTGTATGCCAGGAAGTGTTGGATGCTAGGATACAGTGGTGAACAAGACAAATAAAACTTTCATATGCTTTTCAGTGATAATGAGAAAGAGAGGGGATATTAAATTAATAAGATCCTGTCAAATATGCTATGAGGAAACAAACAAATGGATGTGATGGAGCATAGGTCCAGTGGGGGGTGTGGTGACCATGAAAAATCTCTTACTGTGAAGAATATCACTGACTGATGGCCTCGTTCGTTGCACCCAGAATCCATGGCCACGTTCATGCTGAAGTTGCCCTTATCAAGGGCTGCTCCCCACCAGTCACTCAGCATGTGGGAGGATGGAGTTCTAATGCTGGCTCATTGCTGTGGGATGAAGGACTCTTCCAATGGTGACTGTGACTTGAGGACTGGATATCAGCCTTGCGGAAATGTCATTAGGACTGTAGCATAGTTTAAGATGCTTCTTACCCAAACCCTCTTCCTTTTCTCTCTCTTCACAGGGGTCAAACTTACATCACAGTGATGCCCCCACCCCCAACTCCCTCACAGGCGTTGTCTCCCAATATGTCTCTTACATGTCTAATATCACTTGGTGCCTGCTTCTCAGAGGACTTCAACTAATTCAGGGGAGGAACTGCTCATTTCAGTGTGTGTCAGGCAATGCCTGTTGGAAGAGAAGATGGTTGAGGTGACATCTAGAGGAAGAGCATTTTAGGAAAACAGAACGTCAAGTGCAAACGTTATAAGGCAGGGATATGCTTGGCATGTTCAAGAAAGAGGGAAAAGGACAGCAAGCTGAAATGTGGAGAGTGAGGAAAGGAACATTAGGACAGAGGGTTAGAAAGGAAAGCGGGATCAAATCATGTAGGATCTTACAGGTGATGTTAATAAAATTGGGTTTTATGTTAAGTATGATGCGAAGCTGCTGGAGCATTTTGAGCTGCTGAGTGAGATGGTCTGAGAGAGAAAGTACTTTCTACAGCCATATTTTCTGCAAACATGTAGTCCTGTTTGACATAGAAGATAGCGGGTGCCTGTCTTCTGAGTTTTTCTCAGGTGGATCCTACATGTGCCTCAGCCTTCATCACCTCTTCTTCCCTTTCCTTCTTCAGTCTGAGAAGGGGATGGAAGAAGTTAAGTTTTGACCGTGACAACTGACAGAATTGAGAAAAGCATACCATACTGACTTAATCCAAAGATTTTATATCTTTGATTTTTCTCTTCTTGAGATCAAATCAGGGAGTACAGTTTCAGATTGGTCAGTCTGATTACTATTAGAAAATCTTTAATCGTTACAAATTCTCTTTGGGTCTGAGGTTTTATTTAACAACCCCTCTTCCCCCCATCTCTCTTCACATTTGCCAAATTTGGAATTTTAGGTCTTTTCTTCTTCTCTTGCACAAACTATCTGCACAAAGTACTCTTTGATTCTCATTTCATTTGTCCAGAGAGGACTTTGGGTTGTCTATACCCCTTTTCCTGATACAAGGCTTTCTTTCATGTACACAAGAGATTCTTTGTGATTTTTAACAAATGTAATTGAACATTGGTCACTTAATACTCTATTGACAGGATTTGCCAACTCTTAAGGACATGCTTACATGAACAATTATTGACTATGCCAAAGCCTTTGACTGTGTGGATAACAATAAACTGTGGAAAATACTGAAAGTGATGGGAATACCAGACCACCTGACCTGCCTCTTGAGAAACCTGTATGCAGGTCAGGAAGCAACAGTTAGAACTGGACATGGAACAACAGACTGGTTCCAAATAGGAAAAGGAGTACGTCAAGGCTGTATATTGTCACCCTGCTTATTTAACTTATATGCAGAGTACATCATGAGAAACGCTGGGCTGGAAGAAGCACAAGCTGAAATCAAGATTGCTGGGAGAAATATCAATAACCTCAGGTATGCAGATGACACCACCCTTATGGCAGAAGGTGAAGAGGAACTAAAAAGCCTCTTGATGAAAGTGAAAGAGGAGAGTGAAAAAGTTGGCTTAAAGCTCAACATTCAGAAAACTAAGATCATGGCATCTGGTCCCATCACTTCATGGGAAATAGATGGGGAAACAGTGGAAACAGTGTCAGACTTTATTTTTTTGGGCTCCAAAATCACTGCAGATGGTGATTGCAGCCATGAAATTAAAAGACGCTTACACCTTGGAAGGAAAGTTATCACCAACCTAGACAGCATACTGAATAGCAGAGACATTACTTTGCCAACAAAGGTTCATCTAATCAAGGCTATGGTTTTTCCTGTGGTCATGTATAGATGTGAGCGTTGGACTGTGAAGAAAGCTGAGTGCCAAAGAATTGATGCTTTTGAACTGTGGTGTTGGAGAAGACTCTTGAGAGTCCCTTGGACTGCAAGGAGATCCAACCAGTCCATTCTGAAGGAGATCAGCCCTGGGTGTTCTTTGGAAGGACTGATGCTAAAGCTGAAACTCCAATACTTTGGCCACCTCATGTGAAGAGTTGACTCATTGGAAAAGACTCTGATGCTGGGAGGGATTGGGGGCAGGAGGAGAAGGGGACGCCAAAGGATGAGATGGCTGGATGGCATCACTGACTCGATGGACGTGAGTCTGAGTGAACTCCGGGAGTTGGTGATGGACAGGGAGGCCTGGTGTGCTGTGATTCATGGGGTCACAAACAGTCGGACACGACTGAGTGACTGAATGAACTGAACTACATGAACAAACCTTTGTAATTACAGTAATGGCAGATGCCCAAAGGACACAAGTAGTATGCCCTGAGGGTGTGGGTCAGGTCTGGGGATTAAACCCTTAATGAGTTTATATCTCAGAGAAGTGATCATTTACTCTATCATGAATTACCTATTAAGTGGCTGTCATGGGCCAACCTCTGATCTAGATGATGAGGATACAGTGGTGATGACCTGAATGTCTTTGCTCATGAGCCTTAGTATTTGGTAGAATGGAAAGAGTGTGGAATTAAGGAAGGGATAAGAAAGGCTGAGCAGGACACCTGCATTCAGAACTTCATAGCTGTAGTGCTCTGGGCAAATTCCTCTTTTTTCATTCTAAGCTTCTCATCAGTTAAACAGGGTATTAAGAACTCCCCTGCTGCCACTGGGGTGGTTGCAGGAGTCATATGAAGTAATAAGTTATTACAACTGTGCAGCACATTAGATTGTTATTGGTTTTATTTTGATTTTAAATAAACTTTTTTGGAAGTTTTTGATTTATAGGAAAACTGAGAAGATTATCCAGAGGGATCCTGTATTCCTCTGCACACAGCTTCCCCTACAATTAACATCTTATATTAGTATGGTAAATTTGTTATATTAATGAATTGCTATAACTGATATTATTAACTGAAGTTTATAATTTATTTGTGGATCAGCGATAAAGAATCTGTCTGCCAGTGCAGGAGATGTGGTTTTGATCTCTGAGCCAGGGAGATCCCCTGGAGAAGAGAAATGGCAACCCATTCCAGTATACTTACCTGGGAAATTCATGGACAGAGGAGCCCGGCAGGCTGCAATCTATAAGGTCCCAAGGAGTTGGACATGACTTTGCAACTAAATAGCAATGACAATAATGTCCTTTGGATGCTCATCCATCCAGAATGTCACATTATGTATAGCTGTTGTCATTTGTTAAGCTCTTGGTTGTAAAGTTGTGAACATTTCTCAGACTATTTTTTTTATAACCTTGAGAATTCTGAGCAGTACTGGCCAGGTATATTATATGGTGTCTCTCTTTTGGAATTTGTCTGTTGCTTTTCTCAAGATTAGACTACGATCATGGGTTTTTTAGAAGATCACAGCCATAAAACTACACTTTTATCACATCACTTTCAGACTGCAGACTGTGAGTATGATTCATGACTGTTGATGTTGCCCTCAATGACCTGGCTGAGGCACTGTTTGTCAGATTTCTGCACTTTATAAAGTTGTTTATCCCCACCTCATTGGAAAGATGTCACTATACACACCCACACTTAAGGTATAGGGAGGTATCTTTCACCTCTTTGAGTATTTATATAAAGCATTTGAAATTTTTCTACATGGGAGATTTGTCTCTTTTTCCCATCTGTTTATCCAGTCACTTATTTGTATCAGTATGAACTCGTGAATATTTACTTTCTCATTTCAGTTACTCTCCAATACTATAGTATTTCATTACTCAGGCTGTTTTAGCTTTGGTCATTGGTTGATGGTTGTGTTCCTTTGGCATACCCAGTCACCATGGGTTTCTTCTCTTTCTTCTGTCCCTTCTTCCCTCCCTTCCTTCCATCCTCCTTGATGCCACACATTCCTCTTACGTATTTCCCGCCTCAGTTATAGAGTTTGTCTTTTCTTCAGTGAACTCTGAATCCTTTTACTGGAGAATGACATTAGCAAACAAGATTGGTTCCAGTTTATCCATTCACTTATAAAGGACATTTTGGTGGCCTCCATAATCTCCTTTGGTAGAGATTATAAATGAAGCTACTGTAAACATTCATGTGCAGGGTTTGTGTATGTATGTGTATGCATGTGTATGGGGGGGCAATTAAATGTTTGAGGCATTTCTAACTTCATTTTTTAATTTTTATTTTCAAAATATTTGTTGTTGTTGTTATTCAGTGGCTGAATTGTGTCTGATTCTTCGTGACCCCACGGACTGTGGCATGCCAGGCTGCTCCCCTGTCCTTGACCATCTCCCAGAGTTTGCTCAAATTCATGTCCATTGAGTCAGTGGTGCTATCTAACCATCTGATCCTCTGCTGCCCCTTCTCCTTTTGCCTTCATTCTTTCCCAGCATCAGAGTCTTTTCTGAAGTGTTGGCTCTTCGCATCAGGTGGCCAAAGTATTGGAGCTTCAGGTTCAGCACCAGTCTTTCCAATGAATATTCAGGGTTGATTTCCTTTAGGATTGACTGGTTTGATCTCCTTACAGCCCAAGGGACTTTCAAGAGTCTTCACCACCACCCAATTGAGGGTACGATAAACGAAACAGCATCATATCTGTGTCATACATTGAAAAAGACTCAGAAAAATTGAGGTTCTTGCCTCAATTTGTACAGTTGGTGAAAGGCAGAGCTGAGACTTAAAGGTATAACCCCTTTTTAACCCCAAATCTCTGGTCCTTCATCCATAATTTACATATTTTATAGCTTTCAGTACATTATTTGAGGAAATAATTAAAAGCTCATATACCACCCTAACAGTTATTTTATTAAATCAGAGCTTGTTGTTGTTCTTATTTATTGTCTTTGTAACTGCATCTATCCCCCCCGCCCACAAATCATAGACAATTAAAGAGTAATCTGCTGTAGTATAAATTAAAAAGAGAACTACAAACATTACCTCTATTTTTTGCTACTTCTCATTTTATTGCCTTACTTAGAGAATGCTGCCAAGGCACCTTTTCTTCATGTTTTTGCCATTACCTTTTATTATCCTTTGCCATTGCTTTCAATAATTTTGGATGGTATATAGAATGTGTTTTAAACAGATAATTTAAATTAATCATATTTTTAAATTAAAAAGCATACTATGTAACAGTGATGCATTTAGTGCATACTAGACACAGGGCTAAGCCATTCACTTTCTTCATTTATTCCTTGCAGCCATCAGAGATCGCTTCTATTATAATCCCCATTTTACAGATGAAGAAACTGAGGTTCAAGGGAATTAACTTGCCCAAGAACAAGCAGTGGGTAAGAGATAGGAGTAGGACTCGGCATCTGTTCAAGTATTCTGTTTGCCACAGTTTATTAATGATTTCCAGAGATGCAGTACCTTCAAAAACAGAGTAGCTGTATCAGAGATAAAAGCCTGAAATTGAGTTTATGGGAGCAAGAAAGGTATAGTGAGGGTGTGGCAATGCCACCAGACCTGGAGTGGCAAAACCAGACAAGGGTGTCCTGTAAACACAGTTACTGAACAAAAGAAGTTGAACCTAAGGAAAGAGGAAATAGTACGTCCCCCTGGTGACACCATCTAATAAGAACAGCGGCTGCTCTGGGGCACGGGCCCATTATGTTAAAGTGATAATGGTGCAATTAGTTCTTTCCTCATTTTCCCATGTTAACCCAGGGGTAAAATGGCACACTGAGCAAATATACTAAATTACATTAAAGTCCATGTTCAATTTGAAAATCTTAGCTGCTGGCTGCAGAGAGATTAGCAGACTCTAGCAACTTTTTCTTTTTTTTTAACTCGTACTCCATCTCCACCCTAATGAAAAACCTCAGCCTTAGCACTGATTGTTTTTATCAGATGAAAGACAGGTTCCTGCAGGCAACCCTGAGTTGGCACTGTGAGGTTTCCAGAGAGAATTCTTGGCATGGGTTAGCAGAGTGAATCTTATGTAATAACCAATAAATATTTCTTGGCAAGAATGTTGGCATAGTGCTGGGCATGAGGATGATGGCCATTTATACCAAAAAAAGTTTGCCTCTGGGATCCTGATCTAGTCAGCATCACTGGCATTATGAAGACAGTACTAGTGGGGAATTCAGAAGTGGGACCTCAGTGTCTTGGTACCCTATCTGTGCAGAAATCCAGCTGGGTTTCAGCTCAGTGATGATCATTGAACTCCAGAACTTGCCAAGTGTTTCTAACATGTGACTCTGTTGATCAAGCCTAAGTGGAGAGACTGAGGTCGTGGGCTTATTAAAGTCACGTTTATCCATTTGACACATTTTTACTGATGACTTATACTAGGTGTCAGACACCGTACTCTCTTCTGGGTTCAGGAGGAAAACTATGAAACAGTTCTAAACTCAAGGAAATCACAGTGTGGGGTTGAGATAGACAAGTATATACTGATGTGTGAAGTCGTAGAATGAATTAATAAAGGAGGGCCACATCAGCTTATTGAAGCATTGTTTTAACGTGGTCTTTTCCAGCTGTAAGAGACCAAAAATATCTGTGTGTCTATGGTGGGTGGGGGAGCACAACTTCTTCCCACATGCGTAGGAGCCTTTGAGCCTGACATTTTGTCTAGGATTTTTTTAAAAAACTTTTAATTTAAAGTATAGCTGAGCAACAATGCTGTGATGGTTTCAGGTGCAAAGCAGAGCGACTCGGCTATACATATGTCTGGCATATAGCAACAGCACAATAAACCATCAGGATATTTTTATTGTTTGTACTGCTTCTGTTGTTATCACACAGATGTGATGTGTGCGTGTTTCTCAGTTGTGTTCGACTCTGACCCCATGGACTGTAGCCTGCCAGGCTCCTCTGTCCATGGACTTTTCATGGACTGTCCTGAACTGTCCATGGACTTTTACAGAATACTGGAGTGGGTTGCCGTTTCCTACTCCAGGGAGTCTTTCCCAACCCAGGGATCGAACATGTTTCTTGTGTCTCTTGCCCATTCCCCCCAAAATGCCCCTCCCATCCAGGCTGCCACATAATGTTGAGCAGAGTTCCCTGTGCTATACAGTAGGTCCTTTTTGGTTATCCATTTTGTATCTAACAGTGTGTACATATGGATCTCAGTTGTCAAGGATTTAGTAAAAACAAAACACTTGTTTTTCAGGACTGCAAATGAAAGTTGCAGACACAGAGTAAAACTGGCCTGTCCCAAAGAAAAGAGGTTTAGCTCCTCCTAAAATGAGTCAATAGGGCAATGAAACCATGTATGTCTAAACTGTACCATTGTATCTTTCCTCCAAGCACCCAGAGAGGAGATAGGCTCTCTGTTGAGGATGTACTTTGGGTGGGGATGGGAGGTGTTCAGTGAACATGACAAGATGCACCTACATTAAACACTGGCCCATCTTCAGATAGATCAGATGGTCATGGTCAGTAAGCAATGTAATGGCAGCCGTAAAGAACTGAAGACCAGACATCTCTTTTCTCTATATTGTTGGTCGTATGTAAGTCCCTTCTCACTTACCACCACCTCAGTGAATAAATGATTCCACTGAGGTACTCAAATGTGACAATTTAAAAATATTTTTCCATCCTGACATTCGAGGATTTGAAGTAAAATTATTTTATTAAATCAAATGTAACTACAATTTAATGTAAATATTAAGTAAGAATGTAAACTTTTAAAAGAATATTTGATTTGGAATGACTTTAGATTTACTAAAAAGTTGCAAAGAGGGTACAAAGAGTGCCCATAATCCCTAACCTAAAGAACACGACAGTGCTGATGGTCTTAGACTTCTGGCCTCCAGAAGTGTGAGAAATAAATTACTGTTGTATATAAACCACCCAGTATGTGGTATTTGTTGTCACAGCCCCAACTGGCCAAGATACTATGCATATTTAGTTTATACTTTGTGTTATGATCCAGTATGCTGTTATTGGTATTTCCTGTTTTCCAGGTTTGGTCACTGAGAGTTCCATTAGTTTAGTTCTTATGTCCCTTCAAGGTGTCATTGTTTTATTTCTTGAGCATTTTAACTTCCGGATACTACCAAATGTGTCAGGCTTAGCTCTTAATCTCCTTGCCATGGCCCTACAATCAGTCATTTATTCAAGGAAGCTTGGTTTATTTTATTGGAGGATGGTATTTTGAAACCAAGATCTGGGCCTTGGGAATAATGGTTGCTTCTAGAGTGACATTGCTTGGTAGAGCTCGGTGGTATATGTACATATACTAACCCAGGCACTTATCTACAACTATTTCTCTATCCATCCAACTGTATGTGCATATTTAGCTACACATAAATGTATATTGATGTACAACAAGGTTATTCAGTCTTCTATTCATGCAGTAAGTTTTCTTTCCAGTAATGAGAATTCTGGCACTTACCATCCATTTATTTATTTTTTCAACCCCAGTATACATATAAAAAAGTTTCATGTGTCCCCATGATAAACAGCTTTGACAACTAGAATGCACTCTCTATGCATAATTTTTTTCTTTGCCCTTATAGTTTTCAGTCTAAATACACTTTCAGAGTGACTTAGGTCATCTCTATTTCTCCCTTCCTCTTATATTACAGTTATGTTATATATTTATAATACGTAGTTAGACTAACATTTTTAGTCTGTACTTTATCTTGGGAATCTCTTGACATTCTAGTTACTTATTTTTATTTTATAACTTACATACATCAATGTTTATTCTTTGTGATGTAAAATTCTATGAATTTTGAAAAATGCATGGAGTATGGTGTCATATGTCCAACACTACAGTAGCATATAGAACAATTCCATAAAATTTCCTCTGAAGACTCTAGTAATTTAATATTTCATGCAACCTAATGTAAAAGAAACATATCAAATCTTCCTGAGACAGATACTGTATGTTAGCTCACTGTAGACCTATCCAATCCCTCCCTGTCTCAGTTATCCTTTGTACTCACCCATTTCTGCCTCCACCATTTTTTAGCAGCCACTGATCTGTTTTCCTTTCTTATAGTCTTGTGTTTCCTGAAATGTCTTATAAGTTGAAATCATGCAATATGCAATTTTTGGGGTTTGCCTTTTTTCACTTATCAAAATGCCTTTAATATTTATTTGTGCTGTTGAATATATCAATGAACAATTTAGTGGAAGCCATAGTGGATGGAAGACTTGAGACTTTTCCTCTTTTTTTGTGATACCAAATATGTCTACCCTTAGGGACTTCCCAGCCTACCAATGCAGGAAACACAGGAGACTCAGATTTGATCCCTGGGTCAAGAAGATCCACTGGAGTAGGAAATGGTAACCCACTCCAGTATTCTCATCTAGGAAATCTCATGGATAGAGGAGCCTAGCGGGCTACAGTCCATGGAGGTCACAAAGAGTTGGACGTGATTGAACAACTGAGCATATATGCACATTCCTACCCAACATTTCAACATTTATGATTCTGGGGAGAGACTCAAAAATATGATTGATGTTTAAGTTTTCACTATCCTGAAAAGTAGGAATTTTAAGCCACATCTAAAATCATCTTAAAAGATGAATGTAATAATTTGATATTTGATGTAACTTAGTATAAAATAAATTTATCAGATATTCCTGAGGCAGATAATATATTTTGGCTCTCTCTACACCTATCTGATCCCCCCATCCTGATTCCTCTTTTTCGTCTGATTTACAACACTAGAGGCTTGTATACCTCTGTCTATATCCAAATTCTTTATCTATGTCTATGTATGATCTATGCCTCCCTTGCAGCTAAGAGTGGCCAGTAAAGCAGTTCTTGTCCTTTGGTTATTTACATGTCTTTCTTTGCTTTTCTCTCTGCCTGGATTATGGACCTGGAGATGTACATGTTAGTTCAAGGTTCAGTAGCCATGTTGAGATAATGGAAACAAAAAGGAGAGCGAGAAGATAGAGCCTGATTCCCTGACAGCATTGTGCTCTGGTACAAGCCCTGGGCCCCCTGAGTCCATTCTTTCATGGGATAAATAATATTCTATGCATTAAGCTACTGTTGTCTTGCTTTCTGTTGCTCACAGCCAAACACTATAATACATACTTTGATAGTATATATGAGGTACTCTGGAACATTAAAAAAGTGACTAAAGATGTCTGGCAATTCAGTAAAATAATTATTTCTCTTTAATAATTTTGAACCCTTATTAATTGAAAATTACTGTGCCAAACCCTCCTATAGGTACAAAGATGCCTTAAGTGAATTTTCTGTCATGAAGAAGGTTATTATGTAAAATAGTCAGTGTAGGGTATATCCAAAAGAGTTCTGGACTTGGAGTTGAGATTTGGGTTCAAAATATGCCTTTTAATTAGTCATGTAACACACTTTCTTTACTGATTTATTGCTATGGTTTATTAACTCATTGTCAATCACTTTGTGCTGAGCTCTTTATTATGCTTGGTCTTCACAACTATACGTAAGACATGACATTATCTCCCATTTTCGGGAAGCTGAGGCTCAGAGTAATAAAATGAGCATTCAGAGTCACATGTTTAGTGAACAGCAGAGCTGGAATTCAAATCTCAGCCTGTCGAAACCCAAACTTTTCCACTCTTAATATCCTTATCTGTAAACTGGCTATGGTTATATCACTTCTTCCTGCCTCAGACAGTTTTTTCCAAGACTAAAAAGAGAATGAAATTGGGGGCTGGAATTACTTTTTTTTCCTTTCTTCCTTCCATAAAATAACTGTAGAATTATAAGGTGTCACAGTCAGACCTGGCACATGACATATACTAAAAAATGAATTTAATGTAAGATAGAGATCAATGTAAGAGATCAATCAAGTGGCAAAAAAGGAGAGATTAATTCCAAAGTGATAGTAATTCAATTTTATCTTCAAAGATGGCTAAGACTGTGAGCATCTGTGAAGACTGTTAAGTGGGCATCGGGTCTTTCCATCATTTCCTCATCTCCTGCTATACCAGAGTCATCAGTGGCATGAGCCACTTCTCATCCCTCTTTTCAATGCTCACTGTACAGAGCACAGGCCTTAGGCAAGGTGTGTGCCGTGGTGTTTTAGTCGAATTATTCCGATTAGGGATGCTTTTCTTTGGCAAGATTTCTTAGCTTCTTAAGGACAAATTGGTAATAGTTTACCTGCTAACTTTTTTACGTAGAAACTTCTCAAGTACCTCTCCTAGAATCTCAAGGATCAAATTCCAGATCTCAGTTCAAATACTACAAGGACGTCAGAGACATTTTGTCAAGTGCTGTGTTAATTCAGGAACAAAATGTTCAGAAATGTCATCAACAAAATAGAAAATAAAGGTTAAGTTTTGACTCTTGCATTATATCTGTGTTGTGGTAGTTCTGGGACTTTTATGTCGAGGTCATCCAAATACATGAAGAAAATGGGGAAAATCCATAGCACTGAACGGTCCAATTCATTCATGCATCCATTTTGCAAACATTTATTGAGTTCCTACTATGTGTCAGGCACTATTACAGGCAGTAGGGATACAGCAGTAAAAAGAAAAACTCTGGTGGTTGATACATTATTACCGAGGAGCTGGCTACTTTTCTCTTAGTCTTTTTTCCTCACCCCCACCTTAAAAAGGCTCTTTGCAAATCATACTTGGTGCCCTTATAAATTAGCTTTATAGAGAGTAAGAATCATGGTTCTTTTTATCTGGCTATTCTATTGTGCCTAGCACAGAGTATCAGTGTGTGTGGGGGCGGGTATCTATATGTATGTGTGCGTGTGTGTGTGTGTGTGAGATACATGAGCAGTGGGGAAGTTACATAGGGGTGAAACAAAAATAGGCTCTGGAATCAGAATGAAAAGAGTACTGGATCCAAACCTTTAGTTAGTGAAGTTCACCTGATTATTATGTAAGTTATCATGTAGCGTCTTGGATTGTTACTAAAGATAGTAATTAGACCTCTTACAAGTCTGACTTACAGCAGACTGGCTCCCTGGGCTGTTTACTATAGATAAGGGCATTGGTTTCCTGGGCAGGTTGCTGCATGTTATGCATCAGAGTTCTATTTTTATATATGGTCCTGCCTTGTCCAAGTGTATAATCAGTCTCTCATAACTTTTAAATTTCTTTAGATCTTCAGATCAGATCAGATCAGATCAGTCGCTCAGTTGTGTCTGACTCTTTGCGACCCCATAAATCGCAGCATCCCAGGCCTCCCTGTCCATCACCAACTCCCAGAGTTCACTCAGACTCACGTCCATCGAGTCAGTGATGCCATCCAGCCATCTCATCCTCTGTCATCCCCTTCTCCTCCTGCCCCCAATCCCTTCCAGCATCAGAGTCTTTTCCAATGAGTCAACTCTTCGCATGAGGTGGCCAAAGTACTGGAGTTTCAGCTTTAGCATCATTCCTTCCAAAGAAATCCCAGGGCTGATACATACTGATGTTGGTAGGGCTGTAGTCAAGAAAAAATGAGTTACTCATGTAGAGCTCTTAGAATCTCACTAACAGAGTGAGGGCTGAGTAAGTAAGTGCTACTTTTGTTCTCTACAGCTTACTCCAGAGGCCGTGATCCCAGGCAGCTACACCAAAGGCTCAGAAACTCTCTAAGAGCACAGATAAGCACAGAGTTTATGGGAAGTGGCTTCCTGCAGCGGGCTGGTCATGACATGTCTCAGTATTTTCAGTGGCACAGAGGGACATTACCAGGATACGAGAATCACTGTTAATAGAGATCAGGGATTTGAGTTGGAAAAATAAGAGTTCTGCTTAGTGTTAATTACTTACAGCTGTGTAGCCTCAGGCACATAGCAGCCAATCTTGCCCTCTTTTATAAAATGGGGATGACATTACCATCTCTTAGTGAAGGATAACTAAATAATACATATAGAGCACCCCACATAGTACCTGGCAGAGAGTAAGCACTGTGTAAAAGGTAACTTTTTTATTGTTATTATCATGGACTCAGCCAGAGGCCAAAGCCACTCTTTCCCTGGAAACAGAAAGCTCCCATAAAGTAGAAAGGTCTGTCCTCTTGGGTTATCATCATTCTAGACCCGTCTCTTTGGTGCTGGCAATGTATATGCACTAGGCGTAGCCAAGGTGTTTATCATTGAACAGAATCTTTGTGACTGAAGCCCAGAACCATACATGTTTACCATTTCCAGGTGATTTTGTACACAGTAGGGCTTTGAAAACCATCCCTACAATCTCCTGTTGGTCCCCTCTGTGCGCACGTGTTTCTCTGAAGCAATCTTCCAACCTCCTCACACCTGCTGTAACTTATAGGAAACTCACAGCATGCTTCTCCCTTTACAGAGAGGCTGCGAGATGTCCACCAAGAGGACAGGATCAGGTCTCTGACCGGGAGGTCAGCGTCTCTTCTCCTGGTTTATGGGTAAGTGTTGGTCAGTTCTGTTCTGGGCTTGCTGATAGACAGATTTTGCCAAGATAGCCTCCCCAACTTTGGGCAGGCGGGCGAAGGAAAGACTGAATGTTTCTGGGAGCAGAATGAATTTTCAGTGAGAAAACTTTGTAGCTGACAGAATTTTTGAAATGCTTATATCTTTTCAAAATTATTTGTTTATTTATGGCTGCATGGGGGTCTTTCTTGCTGTTTGCAGACTTTCTCTAGTTGCGGTGCGTGGGCTTCTCATGGTAGTGATTTCTTCTGTTGTGAAGCACAGGCTCTAGGGCACAGGATCAGTAGTTGTGCAAGGGCTTAGCTGCTCTGCAGCACGTGGAATCTTCCCAGACCAGGGATCAAATGCATGTCCCCTGCATTGGCAGGTGGATTCTTAACCACTTGACTACCAGGGAAGTCTTCAAAATGCTTATATCTGTGTGTCCTTCAGATTTGGAGAGCTAGTCAGGTCTAGAGCACAAGGCCACTACTACCAAGGAGGGCAGAGCTGACTGCAGGCAGTGCCTCCTTTGGCCTTCACTGAGAGAGTGAGGCTTTCGGGGGTATGTCTGAGTCTGACATCCTTGGACTCCTGTCAGCTTTGTTCCAGGGTCCCAGGCAGCACGGGTGAATCTAGACTCAGGGGAACAGGTATCTAGAGCTTAGCATTAGCTTGGGCCTATTTCTATGGGTTTCTGGCACTTGAGGGTCTCCCTAGGGTTTATTGGGTCTTCCACTCCTGTTTGAAAAGTCAAGAGCCTTGCAGGAGTTGGAGTGGTCTTGCCTTGTGCTGGCACGCGGTGAAGTTCTCATTGATGAGGGATGTCTGGTGTCAGTTTGGGGAGACTGGGAAGAGAAGGCAAGCATGAATGATCCAAGGGCTTTTATTTTGCGTCTTTAATGGTACCCTCTTTCCCTAGAGGTATATGCCTGAAAGGTGAGTTTTGAAAACTAGCTATATCTCTAGGACATTCAGACAGAACCTGGTCTATTACTCCAGGGTTCCACTGGCAGGAGGACTCTGCACTCCACTGAAGCTTGGACTCGGGCTGAGACTTACAGTCCACAGGGGACTGAGGGAGAGGGAGGGCGTAACTGGGGCATCATAGATGCAGTAAGTTCCAATGGCTGCTTTTCAGTCACTAGTAGAAACCTATGAAAATGGGAACAAGACTTATGTGGTATCCAACTCTATGACTGTTCTGATTTCTCCACTTTGGAGGTGTCTTGCCTAGTTCCCTTGTGTATTGCAAACACTTGAACTTATGAGGCCCATGTGTTTTGACTGTGATAGAGGTGCTGCAGGAAAGGGAAACAGTCATTCTCAAGTCCCTGGGACCAACTGCCAAGTGAGAGTCCTTGGCTTTCTGAAGGAAAGAATGCAACAATGAGTCAAAGGAAAGCAAAAGCGAGTTTAAAGAGATGCTACTCCATAGGCAGAATGCCCACTATCTCAGAGAGTGAGAGGCAGCCCTGGGGCTTGGGGTTGTTGGTTTTTTTATAGGCTGAGTAATTTCATACGCTGATGAGTGGGAGGAATATTCCTGCTATTTTTTTTTTTTTTAGTTCAAACGTATTTATTGAAGTTGAATAAATGAAATGGAAGATGACAGACCTTTTATTGGTAGTTCTTAAAAGAAAAAAGTTGAGTGAAGTGAGTTATCCTTTAGTTTTTACTTAAAAAATTTAATTGGAGGATAATTGCTTTACAATATGTTGGTTTCTGTGGTAAAACAACACAAGTCAGCCCTCTCATGTATGTATGTATGTGTGTGTGTGTGTATATCCCCTCTCCCTCTTGAGCCTCCCCCGCTGCTTCTATCCCACCCCTCTAAGTCATCACAGAGCACCAGGCTGGGCTCCCTGTGTTACATGGCAGCTTCCACTAGCTAGCTATTTGATATTTGATAGTATATATATGTCAATGCTACTTTCTCAATTTGTCCCACCCTCCTCTTCCCTTGCTGTGCCCACAAGTCTGTTCTCTATGTCTGGGTCTCCATTCTTTTCCTACAATTTGGTTCATCAGTACTATTTTTCTAGATTCCATATAGTTGTGTTAATATAAGATATTTTTCTCTGACTGACTTATCTCTGTATAACAGGTTCTGGGTTCATCCAGCGTACTACAGCTGACTCAAATTCATTGCTTTTTATGGCTTAGTAATATTTCATTGTATATATGTACCACAACTTCTTTATCCATTCATCTCTCAAAGAATATCTAGGTTTTGTCCATGTCTTAGCTACTGAAAACAGTGCTACAGTGAACACTGGGGTACATGTGTCTTTGAATTATGGTTTTCTCAGGGTATATACCCAGTAGTGGGATTGCTGGGTCATATGGTAGTTTTATTCCTAGGTTTTTGTTTTTGTTTTTTAAGAAAGAATCTCCATACTGTTCTCTATAATGGCTGTATCGATTTACTTTCCCACCAGTAGTATAAGAGGTACTTTTCTCCACATCCTCTCCAGCATTCATTGTTTGTAGATTTTTTGATGATGACCATTCTGATTGGTGTGAGGTGATACCTCATTGTAGTTTTGATTTGCATTTCTCTAACAATGAGCGATGTTGAGCTTCTTTGCGTGTGTTTTTTGGCCATCTGTATGTCTTCTTTGAAGAAATGGCTGTATTCCTGCTGTTTTGGGGAAGGTAGAGATTCTTAGGAAGTGGGCCACTGCCTACTTTTTGGCCTATTTTGGTTCTGCCCTGAAAATGTCACGGTGTTAAGGGACAGTGATTTTTTAGTATTATAATGAAGGCATAATGAGCTAAAGGTCAGTGACCACACTGTCCTCATTGATTTCAGCTGGTTGCGGCCAGTTTTTATTGCATTCTGAGCTCTGTTCCCTTTCTGCATTTATCTAGCAGCTGTGCCCTGCGCCTTTCCCTTCTATCTCAGAGGGCAAGAATCACCTGGCCTGGGATTTCTGAGGGAAAAGGTACCATGTGTTCAGATTCAGAGGAGAGAGGCTCATCCAGCTTCATGATGTGAAGGGAGTCAGGTTCTTGCCGTCTCTGTGGGAAATTATTTTCACTTTTTGAACCAATAAACAATTGAAGCCAATAGATTTCTCTTTTGTGTTGGCAGAAGACCCGGCCATCTGTGTGGCATAGCCAGAGGGCATGGGGGACCAAAGCTTCAGAAAATGTTTGAGGGAGACCTGGGGAGAGACAAACAGAGATGGGGACCTGGGACAGGGGCCAGCAGTTGTGAAAAGACAAAGAGGCTGAAGTGGCTGAAAATGAAACAGGCAAGGAAGAGTTAAACAGTGTCTGAGGAGGAAGGATGTGACAAGGGGGGTATCCTGAGGCTGGATGCTGAGGAGGTAATAATTCATCCACCCACACAGAGGATGATTGAGAAAATGATATTGTGAGCTGATAAAAGTGGAAAGACTGACCTGAATGAATAAGGAAATATGAATTGGAAATATTCTCACAAATCTATGTGTTCCTATGAATATCTGAAAGTTGGAGAGAAATTGTTGTATCTTTGTTCCAAGGAGGACCACACTATGACCAACAAATGGGCATAACTGATGCAAATTCACGTTACTCGTGTTCACTCTCCTGTTTCTATTCTTGGGAGGGAAAGGGAAAAAGAATAGACTTTCTCCCACTCTTTGGTTATAGGACAGAGGAGAAGAGGTCTTGCTCTCTCTCAACTGTGTTTGAGAGGGAGAGTGAAGTTAAAGAATAAATGCAAAGACGAAGTTGCTGTCAGTTTCACTACCTTCAAACCACCACCCCAGGAGGTGCAGGCATGTTGGCTATTCAGCAGAAGTTGTTTGCAGAAGTGGGATTAGAAGGGCAGGTGGGTGGTTGCAGTGCTCTGGGGGAAACCTTAGAGGCCAGGTTACCAGATATTGACCAGACTCTTTTCAGAAGTTTTTTTTTGTTTGTTTGTTCCCTCCTGTGGGAATCACACCTTTATTAGCAAATATACCTCTTCAAGAAAACTTCCACAGAGTCTCTTCACCCTAGTTTGATGAGGCAATTTACAATACCTCTTCTCCCTGGCTTGTGGCAGAGCCAAGCAGAAGGCGTCTACATTTTTATTCTTGTTTATGGGACTGTTTGACTTGTACATTATGTACATATATCTTTAGATATAAATACTGTTTGTGTGTGTGTGTGTATGTGTGAATGTGTTGTGTTAATAGGAGCAAAAAGATAAATCCTCTTAAGAACCTAGATGCAGGTTTGGGGGAGATAATGGTGGAACGGTCCTCAAGCCTTGGAAAGATTTATTGAACTGAATTCTCATTAAGTGACCAAGTCAAAGACATGTGAAAGAGCCTCTCCTCATTAATAACTGCTAAGTTAAGCCAGGGAACGTTGAACTGATAGGTAGGTCATTCCTTAGTCAAGTGCATTCCTTTTCCTTCCTTAAGGAAGAGAGGAAATAGCATAATAAGACTGAAAGGTCATTTATAAAGATCGGATGCAAAGTCAGTGAAGCTTTCTTTGCAACTGAATTTCTTTTTCATGTATGTTAGATACAGCAAATAAGTAATATAGCTTGAGGTTTCACAAATGAAGATGAGAGCAAAGGTCATGATCTTTTCTGTTCTTACGATGTACCAGGAACAAGCAGTTTGTCTCTCAGAAATTGTGCCCAGGAATAAAAGGAAGGCTAGAGACAGTATACTGTATTAAAGAATTCAGACTCTGAAGTTAAAATTAGCCTGGTTCTATTTAGCCTGGGGAATTAACTTAAGGGTTAAGCTGAGATTGAATCAAGTTGAAAGATCAGAGTCAACTTTTCTTTGAATTTTTGCTCTTTCAAGTTTGCTTCAAATAGCAATTCCTGTCATGCTTTAAATACCCACATGGGGATCTGTGGATTAAATGCTTTAAAACAACATACATACTTTTTCATCAGAACTCTTACAGAAAGCCCCAACTAGGTAACTTGTTAGTTATTTTCTCTATATCTGTGCATGAAGAAGTACAACATGCAGACAGACTGCAGGTTCAGTGATTTCTAATGAGAGAAACGTTCAAATTTCAGCTTCAGGATCTACAAGGAGCAAACCAGCCTGGAAAGGGCATGGCTTAGAAAATGATCTTTATTAAGTGATGGTAAAGCATGAAGTTATTGATCTCATTTTGGAATTGCTGTCTTCTAGGCAGGGAGCAAGTTATCAACTTTTTTTTTTTTTAATTAGAGTATAACTGTTGTACAATGTTGTGTTTGTCTCTTCCGTACAAAGAGGGAAATCAGCTACAGGTATAAATCCCCTCCCTTTTGAACCTCCCTCCCACCTTCCCCCATTCCATCCCATCCCACCCTTTTCAGTTCAGTCCAGTAGCTCAGTCGTGTCCGACTCTTTGCGACCCCATGGACTGCAGCACACCAGACCTCCCTGTCTATCACCAACTCCTGGAGTTTACTCAAATTTGCGTCCATTGAATCAGTGATGCCATCCAACCATCTCATCTTCTGTCGTCCCCTTCTCCTGCCTTCAATTTTCCCAGCATCAGGGTCTTTTCCAATGAGTCAGCTCTTCGCATCAGGTGGCCAAAGTATTGGAGTTTCAGCTTCAACATCAGTCCTTCCAATGAACATTCAGGACTGATTTCCTTTAGAATGGACTGGTTGGTTCTCCTTGCAGTCCAGGGACTCTCAAGAGTCTTCTCCAACACGACAATTCAGAAGCACCAATTCTTTGGCGCTCAGCTTTCTTTATAGTCCAACTCTCACATCCATACATGACTACTGGAAAAACCATAGCTTTGACTAGATGGACCTTTGCTGCAAAGTAATGTCTCTGCTTTTTAATATGCTATCTACCTTCTAGGTCATCACAAAGCACCAAGCTGAGCTCCTTGTTTTATATAGTAGCTTCCCACTAGCTATCTATTTTACATACTATCAACATTTAGGGCTGCTTTCATTTGGGTGAAATCTTACCATTCTGAAGATTTTATGACATATTTATAAATCATAAAATGGTGAAGATAGTAAGGAAAGAAACAGCATAGAAGTTAGAATTTCTGGATTTGGATTCCAGACTTGCTGTTTCTTTGCTGCTGTTCATGAGAAAATCGTTTACTTTTAGTTCATTCTGTCGAGTCTAGGCTTTATGTTTCTGTCTTTGTTTTTACACTGTCAGTTCAGTTCAGTCAGATCAGTCACTCAGTCAAGTCCGACTCTTTGCAACCCCATGAATCGCAGCACGCCAGGACTCCCTGTCCATCACCAACTCCCGGAGTTCACTCAAACTCACGTCCATCAAGTCAGTGATGCCATCCAGCCATCTCATCCTCTGTCATCCCCTTCTCCTCCTGCCCCCAACCCCTCCTGGCATCAGAGTCTTTTCCAATGAGTCAACTCTTCACATGAGGTGGCCAAAGTACTGGAGTTTCAGCTTTAGCATCATTCCTTCCAAAGAAATCCCAGGGCTGATGTCCTTTAGAATGGACTTGTTGGATCTCCTTGCAGTCCAAGGGACTCTCAAGAGTCTTCTCCAACACCACAGTTCAAAAGCATCAATTCTTCGGCGCTCAGCCGAAGTACGTAAAAATAAAGTCTGACAGTGTTTCCACTGTTTCCCCGTCTATTTCCCATGAAGTGATGGGACCAGATGTAATTATCACTAAAACATACCATGTCTCAAATGAGCATACCTTCTAGTTCAGCCTTTCTCTGCTGCCCTAAAATTCTTTGTCATCCATCACTTTGGTACTCAAAGTATATTCTGAGAACCACTACCACTGACCTGAGATGTTTATTAACATAACTGTTTATGGAACCCACCTCTCTCCTCTAGAAGATAATTTCATGAGGCAGTAAAGGGTGTGTAAGCAGCCATAGGGTTTGCATTTTTAATGAACCAATTATATCAGACTCTCAGAGGTAGAACTACAGGCATCAATATGCTTCTTAAAAGATTTTGCCTGGTGATTCCATGGTATAACCCAGATTAAAACCCATTGCCCAGAAATTAGCGAAATAGGTTCTCAGTGTATGTTTGTTAAATGACTGTCCTCTGGGGTTCTCCAGAGATGTCAAGAATGTATGTTAGTGTTTAAAGCATAATCTCGTATTCTCTAAACCCCCTTGTGTTTGACTGAAGAAGGGAATGACATCGTTTTCTGTGATTGACGGATACTGTATAACCTCTAAAAGGAGGATACAGAGAGAGTGAAAGAGCTAGAGATTTGAAGGTAGGAAAAGGAAGGGTGGCTTTGACGGTAAGTGTCACATCTCTGTCAATGTGATCAGCACAGCCGAGATCTGTGTGGAGGGCATATAGAGAGCAGAGATTCCAGAGCTCCTGGGGGATTTTTCACCTCCTGTTAGGAATTACCAGACCCCTTGATTCAAGGCTGTGACATTGCCTCCAGCAACTTGCTAATACAAAAGGACTATTTGACCAAGAGACTTGACAGTTTTGCCCTCAGGAATTTGAGTTACCAGTTTGTTTTCAAAAAATTTCCTCATGTTACTCAGCCTCTTAAGGACATGTGTTTTCTTGGCAGTGACATTCACCATTTTGCAAGAGATGGGTCTGAAATAAATTATATGTGATAATGTACAACCTGAATTCTAACTTACTAAGTCCTTACATTAAAATCTATGTGATATATATATTTTTTAAGAAAAATGCTCCTAATCTTCCTTTCTTGCTTCTTATATACCCCATACCAGTAAAATGTCTCTTTCATAGAATTTAAACTCTATGAGAATATACAAAAAGAAATGTTAGTATTAATATAATCACTGTGCTAAGAGTTTATACCATGCATGAAATAGAGGGCATCTGTGATTTTAAAAACAAAACAAAGTAAAACCAATGCCCAAAACCTTTGAAAAATGATTTCCCTCTCTCATCTCTGTCCCTCTCCTTATGGACTTCTCTAGCAGTGTACATGTCTATGCTTGGTAATCATGGCCTTGGCAAGTTGGAATTAATATTAATGAGTATGCTGTCTCTGTCAGTCCTGCTAGGACAGACAACAGTATTAATAGTCATGGTGGTAGGCAGAATAATGGCTCCCCCCAAACGTTAACATCTTAATTTCCAGTACCCGTGACTATTTCTTTCCAAGGCAAAAAGGATTGTGCTGATGTGATTAAATTAAGGATCTTGAGACAGGAAGATTATTCTGGATTATCTAGATGAGTCTAATGTAATCACATGAGTTTTTTTTTTTTTTTTTAATTTGTGTATTTTGAATTGGAGGATAATTGCTTTACAGTGTTGTGTTGGTTTCTGCCGCACATCAGCATGAATCAGCCATAGGTATACATAGGTCCCCTCCCTCCTGAACCTCCCTCACTCCTCCCACCCCATCCCACCCGTCTAGGCTGTCACAGGGCACTGGGTTGAGCTCCCTGCATCATACAGCAAGTTACCACTGGCTATCTACTTTACATATGGTAATGTATATGTTTCAGTGCTACCCTCTCAATTCATCCCACCCTCTCCTTCCCCTGCTGTGTCCACAAATCTATTCTTTATGTCTACATCTCTATTGCTGCCTTGCAAATAGGTACTATTTTTCTAGATTCTATATATATATATATATATATATGCATTAATATATGATATTTGTTTTTCTCTTTGTTACTTACTTCACTCTGTATAACAGGTGCTAAGTTCATCCACCTCACTAGAACTGACTTAAATCCGTTTTAATGGCTGCATAATATTCCATTGCATATATGTACCACAACTTCTTTATCCTTTCTTCTGTCAGTGGACATTTAGGTTGCTTCCATGTCCTGGCTATTGTAAATAGTGCTGCAATGAATATTGGGGTGCATATATCTTTTAGAATTGTAGTTGTCTCAGGGTATATTCCCAGTAGTGGGATTGTGAGTCATGTGGTAGTTTTATTCCTAGTTTTTAAAGGAAATTTCATAGTGTTCTCCTTGGTGGCTGTATCAACTTACATTCCCATCAATTGTGCAAGGGGGTTCCCTTTTCTCCACATCCTCTCCAGTATTTATTGTTTGCAGATTTTTTGATAATGGCCATTCTGACCCATGTAATCACATGAGCTTTTAAAAGTATAAAACTTTTCTTGGCTGTGTTCATAGGTAGGTAAGACTATGGAAGAGAGAACCAGAGGGATAGCTGCATGAACAGAACTCAACCCAATATTAGCAACTTTAAATGAAGATAGAGGAAGAAGCCACAAGCCAAGGGATGTAGGCAGCCTCTAGAGGCTGCAAAAAGCACGAAGACATTCTCCCCTAGAGCCTCCAGAAAGGAACACAGCCTTGTGATACCCATGTCAGAATTTTGACCTCAAGTACTGTAAGATAATAACCATGTGTTGTTTTTAAGCTATTAAGGTGGTTGTAATTTGATACAGCAGCAATGGAAATGAATGTACTCACTGTCCTGGACTGAGGGTTGGAGTCCTAGACTCAAGTTCTTGATCATGGAAGAGACTGTACTCCATGAGCTTTGACAGTCTGTGAGCTACCTTTTCCTCATCTGATAAATAAAGGAATTGGTTCCAATGAGTTGATTTCAAACGTTTTTACTCACATAACTTTTCTTCAAAAGAACTGTTACATAGAAGATGGACCTGCTCTATTGAAGCAGGGCAGCCTGAAGCCTAGTGGGCAGGAGCCCACTGTCCTCAATACAGGAGAGTGACACTGTATTGTCAGTGTCACTGGCAATGACAATCCCATCTCTGCTATAATTCATTTCTGCTATAATAAATTACCACAACCATAGTGACTTAAAAACAACACAGGGTTATTATCTTACAGTACTGGAAGTCAGAAGTCTGGCATGGGTATCACAAAGCTGTGTTCCTTCCTGAAGGCCGTGTTCCTTCTGAAGGGCAAGCTGCCAGGAGAGTTCATTCAGGTGAGCAGCTCCTATGGAGGGACAGCAATGGGGCTTAGAGATCCACCTGGCTGGATTTCTTGAATAATATACATGGGGAAATTATTATTTTTAAATTTTTGTTGGAATGGAGGCACGCTTATTTTTTTCCATATTGTATATTTTATGGCTAATGTCATTGGTCTTCTTAGAGAAATCACTGCTTTTGTCAAGGGCATAAGGGTACTATTCTTTGCTTTCTTGTAGAAGTTTTGTAGAAATGGCCATCCTGCATGGCTTCTGAGATCTTAGTTCCCTGACCAGGGATCAAACCTGCACCCCTGCGTTAGATGTGCAGAGTCCCTTAACCCTGGACCACCAGGGAAGTCCTGGAAAAATATTTTTATTGAAATACTGATGATGTAAAATATGTCAGAGGTGTATATTATAGTGATTCACAGTTTTAATGGTTATGCTCCATTTATAGTTATTATAAAATATTGGCTATCTGTGCTGCACAACATACCCTTATAGCTTATTTTATACATGATAGTTTGTACCTCTTAATCCTACATGGGAAAATTTTTAAGGGAAATATATCTGGTAATACTGATTATCAGAACAAGCACCTTGAAAATTGTTCTGTCAGAAAATTGAAAATAGCGCATTTTTGTTTTGAACAATGTGTTTATCTCCCTGAGAACGTACATTCTGTATTTCTTTAGCAAGCTAGGATAAAATCAGAGGGGGAAATCTTGTCTGAAGCTATATTAACATAGAACAGAATTTTACTGTCAACTTTGTAAAATGTTCAGTGAAACAACTCTTCAGTTGTTTTAAATGATGCCAAAAGAGTTTATTTGATCATACTATTAATTTTCAAATAGATGTGTTTGAACTTAGAGCTAGCTTCTGATTCACGTGTGATTTGTTGTTGTTGTTAGCAACCTTAGTTCTTTGGTAAGCCTTAGAATTCTTAAAATTCTTTTTTTTTTGAAGTATAATTGATTTACACTAGTAGGTTAATTTCAAGTGTACAGCAAAGTAATTCAGCTACGTCCTTATATTTTCAATTATGGTTTATCACAGGATATTGAATATAGATCGCTGTTCTGTATAGTAGGACCTTGTTGTTTATAGATCCTGTGTGTACTAGCTTGCATCAGCTAGTCCCCAAATCTCAACCCATCCCTTCCCCAAACCCGTCTCCCCTTCGGCAACTGCCAGTCTGTTCTGTGTGCATGATGCTCTTTCACAGATAGGTTCACTTGTGTCATATTTAGATGCCACATATAAGTCATGTTATATGGTATTTGTCTTTTTCTGTCTGACTTACTTCCCTTGATATGATAATCTCTAGGTCTATCCATGTTGCTACAAATGGCATTATTCCATTATTTTTATGGCTGAGTACTATTCCATTGTATGTATGTACCATATCTCCCTTATCCATTCCTCTGTTGATCAACATTTAGGCTGTTTCCCTGTCTTGGTTATTGTATATAGTGCTGCAGTGAACATAAGTGTATGTATATCTTTTCAAATTATAATTTTCTCTGGGTTTATGCCCAGGAGTGGGACTGCTAGATCAATATAGAAACTCTATTTTTAGTTTTTTGAGGAACCTCTATACTATTTTCCATAGAGGTTACACAAGATTACATTCCCACTAACAGTATAGAAGGATTCCCTTTTCTCCACACCCTCCTGAGCATTTGTTATTTGTGGACTTTCTAATGATGGCCATTCTGACTATTGAGAGGTAATACCTCAGTGTTTTTTTTTATTTTTTGAGAGATGCTAAAGTTTTTTTAACAAAGTAATATTCAGATGGTGACTGCAGCCATGAAAGTAAAAGACGCTTGCTCCATTGAAGAAAAGTTATGACTAATCTAGACAGCATATTAAAAAGCAGAGACATTATTTTGCCAATGAAGTTCCATCTGGTCAAAGCTATGGTTTTTCCAGTAGTCATGTATGGATGTGAGAATTGGATTATAAAGAAAGCTGAGCACCAAAGAACTGATGCTTTTGAACTGTGGTATTGGAGAAGACTCCTGAGAGGCCCTTGGACTACAAGGAGATCCAACCAGTCAATCCTAAAGGAAATCAGTCCTCAATATTCATTAGAAGGACTGATGTTGAAGCTGAAACTCCAATACTTTGGCCATCTGATGAGAAGAACTGACTCATTTGAAAAGATGCTGATGCTGGGAAAGATTGAAGGCAGGAGGAGAAGGTGACAACAGAGGATGAGATGGTTGGATGGCATCATCGACTCAATGGACATGAGTTTGAGTAAACTCTGGGAGTTGGTGATGGACAGGGAGGCCTGGCATACTTCAGTCCATGCGGTTACAAAGAGTAGGACATGACTGAGTGACTGAACTGAATTGAATATGCAATTATGGTAAAACATCAAAAGCTATAGGAAGAAATAAGACAAAAATTACCAGCCCTATTTTTGTTTGTTCTTTAGTTGCTCAGTCATGTCCAACTCTTTGCAACCCCATGGACTGCAGCACACCAGGCTTCCCTGTCCTCCTCCATCTCCTGGAACTTGCTCAAACTCAAGTCCATTGAGTCAGTGATGCCATCCTACCGTCTCATCTTCTGTCATCCCTTTCTCCTCCTGCCTTCAATCTTTCCTTTATTGGGGTTTTTTTCTAATGAGTTGGCTCTTTGCATCAGGTGACCAAAATATTGGAGCTTCAGCTTCAGCATCAGTCCTTCCAATGAATATTCAGAGTTGATTTCCTTTAGGATTGACTAGTTTGATCTCCTTGCAGTCCAAGGGACTCAAGAATCTTCACCAACACCACAGTTGGAACGTGTCAATTCTTCAGTGCTCAGCTTTCTTTATGGTCGAACTCTCACATCCATACATGACTATTGGAAAAACTGTAGCTTTGACTAGATGGATCTTTATCGGCAAAGTAATGTCTCTTCTTTTTAATATACTGTCTAGGTTTGTCATAGCTTTTCTTCCAAGAAGCAAGCGTCTGTTAATTTCATGGCTGCAGTCACCATCTGCAGTGAATTTGGAGCCCCAAAACATAGTCTCTGTTTCCATTGTTTCCCCATCTACTTGCCATGAAGTTATAGGAGCAGATGCCATGATATTTTTTGTTTGAATGTTGATATTTGTCAGCTTTTTCACTCTCCTCTTTCACCTTCATTAAGAGACTGTTTAGTTCCTCTTCACTTTCTGCCATAAGGGTGGTGTCATCTGCATATCTGAGGTTATTGATATTTCTCCCAGCAATCTTGATTCCAGATTGTGCTTCATCCAGTCCAGCATTTCTAATGATGTATTCTACATATAAGTTAGATAAGTAGGGTAACAATATACAGCCTTGATGTACTCTTTTCCCAATTTGGAACTAGTCTGTTGTTCCATGTCCAGTTCTAACTGGTGCTTGTTGACCTGCATACAGGCTTTTCAGGAGGCATTTTAGTCCTCCTCAAAACCCAAAATTCATTTCTTGGATAACAACTTAATAGATTCATGTATGTCTATAAATTTTCTCAAACAGAAGGTATCAGTTTATATTCATAATCTGTCAGTAAGTAAACTGAGTTGTCTTTTTCAGTGACAGAGGTAGACTGCCAGAATCATTCTGAAGTCTTTTTCTAGAAAGAGGAAAAGACCCTCACAGCTCACAAATAAAATATTTGGCCAGCTATCTTCAAAAGGGAAAAAAATGGGTACAGGAGAGCATTTTACACTTTTTATAAAAATTTTCAATTTCTTATCATATTGATCTTCGATCTTTAATACTAAGTTGTCTTAAAGAATTATCTACGTGTAAATAAGGTAATTATCTTGTCTTCATCTCATCTTATATTCCTTTAACTTCTGTTTTGTTTGCTTCCATGCCTCAAAGTCACAAAATTACTTCCTTTTCCAGAGGAAATCATCATCACAAAACACATAACCACTTACAGGAAATCCATGTTGCAAGAGTCATTGAATAACAGGACATCTTCTTCTGACACTATAGGCCAGCACATGCCCTGAAGGGCTTTCAGAGTCATCCACACCCTGGCGGAGCTGGTACTACATGATTGTTTGATAGTTTATGAGTGATAGAATATATGAGCTAGTGGTTTTGTTTTGTACTATATTGTTTTTATGGTACAACTGGTTGTTTTGTATCATATGTTACAAATCAAACCCAGTCCCTACTGTCAAGGACTGTGGAGCTTAGCAATTTTTATGACTTTGATCTGCTTATAAATGGAAGAGATGGACTGCCTTGTATATACATTCACATGGATTTGGAAAGAAAACTTGATGTCCTGGTAGCTTTTTTATTTTTATTTTTATTTATTTTTCCAATTTAGTAGAATCTTTTTTCTTTTTTTGTTTTTTGTTTTTTTTTAATTTTATTTTATTTTTAAACTTTACATAATTGTATTAGTTTTACCAAATATCAAAATGAATCCGCCACAGGTATACATGTGTTCCCCATCCCTTTTTTAAATTGGAGAGTAATTGCTTTACACAGTTGTGTTGGTTTTTGCCATATAATGTCATGAATCAGATGTAAGTTTACATACATACATATGTGTGTGTGTATATATATATACATATATCCTCAGTGTAGTTTTGATTTGCATTTCTCTAATAATTATGCTTCTTGTTTATTTATTTATTGTTTTGATGGCTATTTTCAATACAGATGGAAATGTTACCTTGCAACTCAAAATGAGAATTTGAAAAACTGAGGATAGGGGGCAATTTGATATTCAGACACAGGATGATTCTCTTCGGAGAAGGCAATGGCACCCCACTCCAGTACTCCTCCCTGGAGAATCCCATGGATGGGGGAGCCTGGAAGGCTGCAGTCCATAGGGTTGCTGAGTGTCGGACACGACTGAACGACTTCACTTTCACTTTTCACTTTCATGCTTTGGAGAAGGAAGTGGCAACCCACTCCAGTGTTCTTGCCTGGAGAATCCCAGGGACGGGGGAGCCTAGTGGGCTGCCGTCTATGGGGTCACACAGAGTCGGACATGACTGAAGTGACTTAGCAGCAGCAGCAGCAGCATGATTCTCCTAGAAGAGGGGGTGCTATTTCTAGACAGCAGTGCTAGGGATGAGCTAGTAACATGGAGCAGAGGTTTGGAAGAGCAGTGAAATTATGGTGACACAGCAGTGACCCTGACATGGCATATATGTAAGTATATGAGGAAAAGAAAGTGTTAGTCACTCAGTCATATCCAACTCTTTGTGACCCCATGGACTGTAGCCTACAGGCTCCTCTGTCCACGAGATTCTCCAGGCGAGAATCCTAAGTAGCCATTCCCTTCTCCAGGGGATCTTCTTGACCCAGGGATCAAACCCAGGTCTCCTGCATTGCAGGCAGATTCTTTACCATCTGAGCCACCAGGGAAGCCCTATACATAGGTGTATGTATACACACGTTTACATGTATATGCATACATACATATGAGAGAGTCCATTCCTAGTTAGGTTGATAAGAAGTCCAGGATTCCTGGTGAGAAGAAAAGAGTCCGGAGCCCTCAAGAAGGAGAAAGCTGTCTGGGGCTCTCAAGGAGAAAAGGACAAATGTTCTTTTCTATATTGCTTTGTCTTAGTTAATATAACAATGTATCTTGCTTGAGGACATGTTTCTCCTTAACAAGAACCTTCTGACCAATCCTGTCATCTTAAAATGTATATTATAGGAGTGGGTCTGGTAAGATCTTTCTATTGTTCATTCTAATCTTGTTAATTTAAGATGTATGTTGCGGGAGTGGGTCTGAAAAAAAGTATATAAGGCCTTGATAACACTAGCAAGGGGGGCATTCTCCATCCCCTTTCTGCTGTCTATGTCAGAAGCTTTCTTTGTCCCTTTTCTTACTTTAATAAAAATTCTGCTTCACAAAAGCTCTTGAGTGATCAAGGCTTGTCCCTGGTCCTGAAGCTAAATCTTCTTCTTCGGAGATGACAAATCCGGCATCGTTCACCATAAGCTATCACATGTACCTGTATATGTATATATTTATAATACAAAGGCATCCTGAGTATTAAAAATGACATTTCAGTCTATAAGAAAGAAAGTCTAAGTGATTGATAATCTCACCTCCTAGAGACACAACACTTCTGTGTGTCTTCTGGTCTTTTTTTGTGGCACCCAAATTCCTCACATAATCACCCTCATTCACTAAAAGACATTTTGATATCATCACCAAGATTGTCATTTTCTAATTAGATAACCCTGAGTAGAGTTTGATTTCTTCCATGTTACAGGAACCTAGTTACTTAACCTTTCTAAGATTTCCTCAACTGTACGAGGAATACAACTACTATGCAAATAATACTAGGAATGTTGTCCCAAGGAAGAGAAATATGATTCTCAGTCTTGACTGTGCATAAGAATCACCCAAAATCCTTGAAAAATTCTGATCACCCCACTTCCTCAGAGTACTGACTTCATTGCATTGCCCTGGCTTGTCCTGTTTTTTCTAAACTCTTCTCTAGATGACTGTGATGCAGCCAGGACTGGAAAGCACTGCAATAATGTGTGCAAAGCTCTCAATACTTAGAACTCAGAAAGGCATGAGCACCATTATTATACTGTGTTTTTGAAAAGAAAATGAATTAATAAAACATGCTCTCATTGTATTTCTATTTTTCTATATGATGTGCAGTTTTTATTGCCAAGTATGTGTCATTATCTTCATCAAGTTCTGTGGCTGCTTGGTATTCAGTAGTATCGTGACAGTCCAGTTTACTTGATTAGCTGTACATTAGAAATTTAAGTCATTCTAAGTATTCGACTATTCTAAAGAGTATTGCAAAGAGTCTTGTGCTTATAAATCTTCATAGCTTTTCAACTATTTCCTTAGGAACTGCTGGCTCAGAGGGTACATCCATTTTTGAGGCTTCTGAACATTGCCAAATTGCCCTGTTTAATGGGATGATCAATATCATTTAGGATACATTACAGCTACAAATAAGAAAAAGCTTAGTTCAAATTGACTTGAACAATAAAGGAGATTTATTGGCTCAAATAACTGGTAAATCTAGAGATTAAGTGAATTTCAGAGCTAGTTGGATTCAGCATTTCAATGATACCATCAAAGATCTGTCTATATCATTTCATCTCTTGCCTTAGCCCTATTCCATACCAGCTTTTTTTCTATGGTCAGAATAAGACTGCCAACAGTTCCTGGAGCAACAAGCTTCTTAATCCAGATACAGTGTAATAAATGTCTCTTTAAGACATTTTCCTAGAACAAGGAAGCTTAAACTTTCAGCAAACCCATGCCTCACCTCTTATTGATCCAATTTTGATTAATCAGAGATGAGAATATCCTAATCAGTTTATGCCTGAGTCACATATTTTACCCTTAAGAAGGATGGAGTAATCTTCTCCCACAGCTCCTTGGGTGCAGAAGGGAGGCTTTGATATCCACAGTGACCAAGATCAACAAAATTCAAAAGAGAATCATAGCAGGATGCTTCTCATAAAGTTGAAAAGAGGGGAAGAAAGTGAGTTGATGAGAAATGTGTGTGCTAAGTAATTTCAGTAAAGTCCAATTCTTTGTGACCCTGTGGACTGTAGCCTGCAAGGTTCTTCTGCCCATGGAATTCTCCAGGCAAGAATACTGGAGTGGGTTGCCATGCCGTCTTCCAGGGGATCATCCAAGCCCAGGGATCGATCCCATGTCTCTTATGTCTCCTGTAATGGCAGATGGGAGTGACACCTGATAGGGTTATGTTGGATTAATAGCTATTTTACCAATTGTATCAGTTCTGTCTGCCTCCAGTATTTGGTACCAAACAAGTGTGGATTTCAGGAGAACAAGGATGTCTATTATTTTTTTAGCCAATCATTGCACCCTCCTTGCCTCCTAGCACTGTACAGAGCACCTGTTTCCATATATTTTAAATCCATTTAATTTGTCATCAACACAATTCCTGGAACAGTAAGTGTTTAACTTTATGTTGTTTAAACTATAAAATTAGAGTTGTGTGTTTTTAGTTGTTTAAGGAATATTCAGCATCTGTTTTCACTCTCTCATCCACAATCTAAACTATAAATTTCTTGAAGTACAAATATAGAATTTTGGTGTGTGTGTATGTGTCTGTTTAAGTGTGTGTAAGAGAGAGAGAGAAACTGACTTGTAAATGGCAATGTGTCCAAAAATACTCCATGTGTGATGAATTACAACTTTCTAGGCAATGGCACCCCACTCCAGTACTCTTGCCTGGAAAATCCCATGGACAGAAGAGCCTGGTGGGCTGCAGTCCATGGGGTCGCTAAGAGTCAGATGTGACTGAGCGACTTCACTTTCACTTTCCACTTGCATGCACTGGAGAAGGAAATGGCAACCCACTCCAGTGTTCTTGCCTGGAGAATCCCAGGGACGGGGGAGCCTGGTGGGCTGCCATCTATGGGGTCGCACAGAGTCAGACACGACTGAAGTAACTTAGCTGCAGTGACTGTAGCAGGGTTTAATAGGTCATTGGTTCCTAATTAGTGCCTACAGATGAACATACTCTCTTATTTAGAGACACTCAGCTAAGGAACATTCCATTTCTAGCAGCACTTAGACTAAAATCCTCCTTACCTTCAGTTGGAGTCTGGATATAGACATCTGGAAAGATCATGCATTGATTTACTTGAAAAACATTACCTGTGTGGCCAGGTTCTAATTGGATTCCACCTTATCATGAAAGAGATTGTACAATGTTTCCTCTGGTGCTGTCCCTCTGGCAATTCCCCCAATAACATTCTGCCTTGCTACCATTCTTTCAAACCCACACCCAGAGGAGTCTGGGATTTGGAAGTATTAACATTTAGATTAATTTCTCATGGCAGTTAGGTTATTGGATTTCTCCCTCTTGCCAACACTCCTTAAACTGCTGTAACTATCACAGTCTCCAGTGGACCTCTTAAATAGAAAGCATTGGTGGAATAATGTCTACTGAAAAGGATTCTATCAATTCTGTCTACCTCCAGCATTTGGTACAAAAACATTACACTGAAATATATTTGCAAAAATGTCAGTATTTGTATTTCAGGGAACTTTGAAAGATAATTTAGTCCTTCCACGACTCTAAGTGGAACAGCTGCTTGGCCAGGTCGGAGATGTAATTGTCATGACATATGTGAAACAAATTGTCCTCTTGTGCTTAAACCTTTTCTGCTGAAATCAAACATATATTTAAAGAATAAAATTCTTTTAAAAATGCGGCTTGGAGAAAATTGGGAACTTTTATTTTTGGTATTAGATGAATTATTCCCTAATATATAGTTGAAATTCATTTATGTGTAATGAGTATAAATTTCATTCCACATAACTTAGTAAAAGAAATACCACATCAATTCATTTCTCTGTATCAAACCGAATTCAACTCTGAGACCTACCATTCCATCTGTTAAGTTTTGAGGCACCTTCCCTCTCCCTAATTTTACTCAAGGGCCAGATTATCCTGTATGTCTCTGCTGCTGCTACTGCTAAGTCACTTCAGTCATGTCCGACTCTGTGCGACCCCGTAGATGGCAGCCCACCAGGCTCCGCCGTCCCTGGGATTCTCCAGGCAAGAACACTGGAGTGGATTGCCGTTTCCTTCTCCAATGCATTAAAGTGAAAAGTGAAAGTGAGTTGCTCAGTCGTGTCCGCCTCTCAGTGACCCCTTGGACTGCAGCCCACCAGGCTCCTCCATCCATGGGATTTTGCAGGCAAGAGTACTGGAGTGGGGTGCCATTGCCTTCTCCGGGTCATGGCCAAAGAACATTCACAAAGTTCAGCTCACCATGGTCATGTAGGGAGCTCACTGTCCCAACTTGATGACTCACTGGTGGAGGGTGACTGCCACTAGGGACTGAGCGTGAACCTGCTGACAGGTTATGATAGCTCCTAAGTAATGATGAAAATGTCACTAAAATGGTAACAGAAGAATAGACTCTTCCCTCAAACATGTCTAATGGTCTTGCTTCTCAATATTTAAGACACATAACTGAAGACACATAACTTGAGCAGTGCAGTGATAACCAGTTGTTAGAGCACAATTTAACTGCTAGAAGAGCAAAATAGTGAGAAGATAGCCTAAGACTGCCATTTGTTAAAAAGCTTTGTTCTTCCACCAAATCAACAGGGTAGATCTTACCTGCCAAGTTAGATCCTGAATACCTTCACCTGTTCCCCTTTCCCACTTCATCCTCACCCTTCACTGGGCCTCTAGTGAAGGACCTGTAAAAATACAAGCTACCAAATAGGTATAGGACTCTCTACTTAAAGAGTTGCCTCCTTTAAAAGGAAATGCCAAACCTGTTTTCTTCTTGCAATTGAAGAAGTTCACTTAAGAGTTCAGTCTGCATTGGCCATTTGCCGTTGTCCCCCTAGTAAGCGAGCACCATTGCCATCAGCTTCTGATTTCTTGTTTGGAGATCCATGTTATTCCAGGGAAGCTGATCTGATCCTTAGAAAATCCTGACACTGATCATTATTCACTGTAAGCCTTTTGATGGGCAAGAGATGTTCTTACTCATTTCCAGCCTCTGTCTTAGGTTCTGTGTACTTTATTTAGCCTCAGGGATGAGATTTTCTCAGTATTCCTGTTCCTCCCTCTGGGCTGCCAAATTCTGTCTTGCATCAGGGAGTCTTGTTTGAGAGCAAGTTTCCTACCCCTCATTCAATGGTGCTGATTTAGGACTTCAGATGAGTTTCCTGACATCCCCTTAGTGGAAGGTGGCTCTGGCCTGGGAGGTAAGAGTTTCCCACCCTTTTGTAGAAGGAGATTTTTCTTATTCCACTGAGATTCCATTCTTATCCAACTGAGAAAAAAATATACATTTTATAAATTTTTAAAAAAAATTTGTTTTTGATGAGATTATGGCAAAACAGGCTTTCTTCAATGTTGCTGGGCAGAGTGCTAATAGATCTGACCCCAATGGAGGGGAAATTTGATGACATGAAAGAAAATTATGCATGTATATGCCTTTTAGGAATCTATTCCTAAAATATGCTGGAACAAATATGAAGCAATGTATGTGCAGGATTTTTTATTGTGCCATATTTATAAAACAATGGAATCATCTGGTTAAATAAATGTATCTATACAATAGAGTGTTAAGCTGCCGTTTAAAAAAATGAAGGAAAATATTTGACATATTATACTTGACCACATATATAGAGACATCTCTAGGCTAGATGGTCAAATGGAAAAGTAAGAACAAAAGGAAGGCAAGTAGATGAGATGGTTAACTTTATATGATATCTTGGCTAGGCTGTGGTGCTCACTTGTTCGGTCAAATACTAATCTAGATGTTGCTGTGGAGGCGTTTTCTAGATATGATTAATGTTTACAATCAGTTGGCCTTAGTGAAAGTGAAAGTCACTCTGTCATGTCTAACTCTTTGCGACCCCATGGACTACACAGTCCATGGAATTCTCCAGGCCAGAATACTGGAGTGAGTAGCGTTTCTCTTCTCCAGGGGATCTTCCCAACCCAGGGATTGAACCCAGGTCTCCGGCATTGCAGGCGGATCTTTTCCAATTGAGCTCTCAGGGTAGTTGGCCTTCAGGAAAGCAAGTTAGCATCCACAAGGTAGGTGAGCCTCAACCAATCAGCTGAAGGCCACTGGAGCACAATCCAGGTTTCTCAGAGAAGGAATTCTGCCTCTAGACTGTAACAGAATTCTTGCCTGAGTTTCTAGCCTGCTGGCCTGCTCTACAGGTTTCAGACTCAAGACTGTAACATCAGCTCTTTCCTGAATTTCTAGCCTGTGAATTTTATGTATCCTATTGGTTCTTTTCCTTTGGAGAACCCTGATTGTTACAGTAGATAAATAAAATATAAGATATAGTATGCTGCTTTTTGTGTATAAGGTAAAATATCAGAAGAATAAACTAGAAATTACCCCACCCACAAAAAATAGATCAGCTAAAGGAGACAATGGGTACAGATAAAGAAAAAATGGAAATTAGATCTATTTAAGTACACCTTAATAAACTTGTTTCTTACTTGAAATAAAATTTTTTGTTTGTTTATTTTGAAATCAGGCAAAGTTTGATCTCTTAATTTAGCATCCTTTTCCTTTTAAAATGCATAATTATTACTATCTAAATAACATAGTATCTAGTCTTACACATTTTTGACTTTTTATAAAGATGGAGTCATACTTTGGTTTTCAACTTGACTTTTTCCTCTAAAGTGTTTTTTCCTGATATCCATTTATGTTGATATCTATTTATTCCTTTTTTTCTATTTTATAGCATTGTATTATGTAAATACACCACAATTTTTCAATTTCCTTGTGGTTGATACTTCTACAGAAATTCTTGTACAAATTTTATTGCAGAAGGGCAAAAATTTCCCTAGGATATTTGATTAGGAAGAGAATTTCAGAATTGGGTAGAGGATAAATGAATGTGAATATCTTCCATTTCCTAGAGTAATAGCAGTTTGCTTCATGTGGTTGTACCAATTTGCATTTCTAACTGGAATTATAGGAATTATAGGAATGATTTCCAATGATTTCCATTCTGCATTCTTCCACATCCTTACCAACACTTGTTATTGGCAGCTTTTCTAATTCTTGCTGACCTGGTAGTTAGAAAATTGTTAAATTTCAGTAACTTTATTACTTGTCTTTAGGTCTTCCATTACTTAGTATTTTAAGTTCTATTTCTCTCAATTTTTTGTTCTTTTTGATTTCTTAATGGTTGATGTTTTTAATTGTCTTAGAGTTATTGTATAGTCTCTTTAGATTTCTTGTTATCCAAAGTTCTTGGGGGTTTTAATCATCCTATTATGTTTAATTCTCATTAATGATGGAGAGTTTCCTGTGTATTTAATACTTTTTAAATTATGTTCTTCTCTCAGTGGTGTTTTATCTGATAGAATCTCGGGCAGTTGAGGCTCCTACGTCTGCCTACAGTGTTTTTGCTCTGGCTTCTGGTGAGCACTCTAAGAATGGGCACTTGAGCAGCCTGGGATCGACTATACATTAGTTACTTGACCTGAGGGTTTCAGAAACACTGATTAAGTTTCAACCTCAAATCTAAGGTTTTGGTGCCAAGACAACTTTAATGCTGTAGAAAAAGAAAGATATTCATTGAGCATGTATCATTTACCTACAGTTGTCCCAAGTCTGTTCTGAAAGGAAGTTCTGAAAGATTTTTGATCCCAATTAAAAAAGAATAGTGTGTCTTGAGGAGAAGGCAAAGGCATCCCACTCCAGTACCCTTGCCTGGAAAATCCCATGGATGGAGGAGCCCGGTAGGCTGCAGTCCACGGGGTCGCTAAGAGTTGGACAGGACTGAGCGACTTTACTTTCACTTTTCACTTTCATGCACTGGAGAAGGAAATGACAACCCACTCCAGTGTTCTTACCTGGAGAATCCCAGGGACGGGGGAGCCTGGTGGGCTGTGGTCTATGGGGTTGCACAGCGTCAGACACGACTGAAGAGACTTAGAAGCAGCAGCAGCAGTGTGTCTTGAACTCTGTTCCCTTAAAAATAATTACATGATAGAGCTAGAGTTACATAAATCTTCAAGATAATTAACTTGTAATGATTTATTTTTATTCCTTTTAAAAATGTCCTGTATGTTCTAAGTAAACATGAAATTTATAGCTACAATATATCTTATTTTACTAATTTTGTGGGATTTTTTTAAGCCAAGTATGTAGTAGTTCAACAAACCACATTCTCATTTTCTTTTAGGTGAGTGAAGAAATGCTGGATACTTATTTCAAAAATTATAACCCACTAATTCATCTAGCAGGAAATACCTGAAATGTAGGTAGTCTGTTAATTGAGTCAAATTAAAGCTGGAAAAAAAAAAAAAGCACAAATGTCCCTAAAGTAACTATTTTTTCCAAACCTAAATGTATGATGTACACTTTGCAGTCAAGGCTGGCTTTGTCTTGTTACTATCAATTACATGGCTTTCTTTCTATTCTTACTTGCCCTATTTTTGGTGAAAATTACTTCTCTTACAGGCCAAGTAGATGTTTCTCATCTATGCTCTTTAAAAACAAAATTCTACCTAATGTGATAGAATTTTTATCAGGTGTTTTTTCTTGTATTAACTTAGACATTAAGTTCCTAATAATTCCACTAGGCAGTGTTATGAAATATTAAAGAATATGTGTAAGGAATATTTTTTTCAAGAAAATTAAGTATGGTTCTGTGATATACAATTTTTACCTAAAAAGAAAAACCCTTGTGATAAATGTCCAATTGCTTTTCCCTATCTTTCCACCTAGCCTAAAAAAAAAAAAAAAAAAAATTGCTTGTCTGGAGATCAGTGATATAGTATACTAACAATACAAACATTTTTTAAAAAGTAAAAAGTTGTTGCCCACCCCCCAAATACATTCTCTTTAAAACTCATATTTTAAATACACTGAGGTTATCCCTGTGTTTTGAGAGTAATTGCTACATACCAGTTCTCAGTTTGGATGTTACTTCTGCTTGGGGATCACTGTGAACTCTTTCTACACTCTCTCTCCACCAGCACCTTGAATTTCCCTTATTAGAGTATGAATAGCACTGTATCATAATCTCCTGTTATTTGCAGCTGTCACAGATACATTACTGAGAAGCACATGACAGTCTTTCCGGTGTGCTTTTCTGAGTCTTTGAAAGTGTTTGTTATAATCACTGTGTCAAAAGAATAAAAGGATTACTGATATTCACCTTATTGACTCTGAATAAGTAAGAAAAGATTCTAAAAGAATTTTAGAGCTAAAATAACCCAGGAACATTGGCTTATTGTAGTTAAAGATACTTCAATTAAAAAATTCTAAAAAAAATATTGATCTATCCATTCACATGTACAGCTGAGGAAACTGAAAACTAGGAAAGGAAAGTAGCTAACCAAAAAGGTGGTCATTGATAAACCTCAGTTCAGTTCAATTGCTCAGTCGTGTCTGACTCTTTGTGACCCCATGAATCGCAGTACACAAGGCCTCCCTGTCCATCACCATCTCCCAGAGTTCACTCAAACTCATGTCTGTTGAGTCGGTGATGCCATCCAGCCATCTCATCCTCTGTCGTGCCCTTCTTCTCCTGCCCCCAATCCCTCCCAGCATCAGAGTCTTTTCCAATGAGTCAACTTTTTGCATGAGGTGACCAAAGTACAGAGTTTCAGCTTTAGCATCATTCCTTCCAAAGAACACCGAGGGCTGATCTCCTTTAGATTGGACTGGTTGGATCTCCTTGCAGTCCAAGGGACTCTCAAGAGTCTTCAACACCACAGTTCAAAAGCATCAATTCTTCGGCACTCAGCCTTCTTCACAGTCCAACTCTCGCATCCATACATGACCACTGGAAAAACCATAGCCTTGACTAGACGGACCTTTGTTGGCAAAGTAATGTCTCTGCTTTTGAATATGCTATCTAGGTTGGTCATAAGTTTCCTTCCAAGGAGTAAGCGTCTTTTAATTTCATGGCTGCAATCACCATCTGCAGTGATTTTGGAGCCCAAAAAGATAAAGTCTGACACTGTTTCCACTGTTTCCCCATGTATTTCCCGTAAAGTGATGGGACCAGATGCCATGATCTTAGTTTTCTGAATGTTGAGCTTTAAGCCAACTTTTCCACTCTCCACTTTCACTTTCATCAAGAGGCTTTTGAGTTCCTCTTCACTTTTTGCCATAAGGGTGGTGTCATCTGCATATCTGGTTATTGATATTTCTCCCAGCAATCTTGATTCCAGCTTGTGCTTCTTCCAGTCCAGCATTTCTCATGATGTACTCTGCATATAAGTTAAATAAGCAGAGTGACACTATACAGCCTTGATGTACTCCTTTTCCTATTTGGAACCAGTCTGTTGTTCCATGTCCAGTTCTAAATGTTGCTTCCTGACCTGCATACAGGTTTCTCAGTAAACCTAGGTAAAAATAAATATCTCTTAAATCATATTTCAGGCTATTTCCAGGAGATAGTTGCTGAACATGACAATAAATTGAGTCTTTATTGTAAACTAAGCATGGTGCTAAGTGATTGACATTTGCTTTCTCATTTAGTCCCCAAAACAACCTGATAACATTGATGCAGGTTTTATCCATGTTGTATAGGCCAAGGAAATGGCAATCCACTCCAGTACTATTGCCTGGAAAATCCCATGGACAGAAGAGCGTGGTAGGCTACAGTCCATGGGATTGCAAAGAGTTGGACACGACTGAGCGACTTCACCTACTTACAGTCCATAAAAGGCCTACTACTATAAGTTACTCCTACAAGTTGAGAAAAGCATCAGGAAGTAGAAGCAGGGTTTCTACTTGTAACTCCAGAGCCCACTTTCCATTCTGCACCCCAAACTCAGGACCCTTCCCCTAGATGGGAGACTGCTAGACTGGCTGTTTAAATGGTTCAGTTCATTTCAGTTTCTCAGTTATGTCCGACTCTTTGTGACCCCATGGACTATAGCACACCAGGCTTCCCTGTACATCAAAAACTCCCAGAGCTTGCTCAAACTCATGTCCATTGAGTCGGTGATGCCATCCGACCATCTTTTCCTCTGTCATCCCCTTCTCCTCTTCCCTTCAATCTTTCCCAGCATCAGGGTCTTTTCTAAGGAGTAAGTTCTAAGCATCAGGTGGCCAAAGTATTGCAGCTACAGCTTTAGCATCAGTCCTTCCAATGAATATTCAGGACTGATTTCCTTTAGGATGGGATGGTTGGATCTCCTTACAGTCCAGGGGACTCTCAAGAGTCTTCTCCAACACCACAGTTCAAAAGCATCATCAATTCTTCTGCACTCAGCTTTCTTTATAGTCCAACTCTCACATCCATACATGAATATTGGCTTTCACTAGATGGACCTTTGATGGCAAAGTAATGTCTCTGTTTTTTAATATGCTGTCTAGGTTGATCATAGTTTTTCTTCAAAGAGGCAAGTGTCTTAATTTCATGGCTGCAGTCATCATCTGCAGTAATTTTGGAGCCTCAAAAATTAAAGCCTCTCACTATTTCCATTGTTTCCCTATCTATTTGCCATGAAGTAATGAGACTGGAAAGAGAAGGCAATAGGAACTCACTCCAGTACTCTTGCCTGGAAAATCCCATGGACAGAGGAACCTGGTGGGCTACAGTCCATGGGGTTGCGAAGAGTCAGACATGCCTGAGTGACTTCACTTTTCACTTTCATGCACTGGAGAAGGAAATGGCAACCCACTCCAGTATTCTTGCCTGAAGAATCCCAGGGATGGAGGAGCCTGGTAGGCTGCCGTCTATGGGGTCGCACAGAGTCAGACACGACTGACACGAGTTAGCAGCAGCAGCAGCAGCAATGAGACCAGATGCCATGATCTTAGTTTTCTGAATGTTGAGTTTTAAGCCAGATTTTTCACTCTCCTCTTTCACTTTCATCAAGAGGCTCTTGAGTTCTTCTACGCTTTCTACGTATCTGACTTTATTAATATTTCTCACCAGAAATTGATTCCAGCTTGTGTGTCATCCAGCCCAGCATTTTACATGATGTATGTACTCTGCATATAAGTTAAATAAGCAGGATGACAAGATACAGCCTTTACACACTCCTTTCCCAATTTAGAACCAGTCCATTGTTCCATGTCGGGTTTTAACTGTGCTTCTTGACCTGCAAACAGATTTCTCAGGAGGCAGGTAAAGTGATCTGGTATTCCTATTTCTTGAAGAATTTTCCATAGTTTGTTGTGATCTGCACAATCAAAGGCTTTGGCATAATCAATAAAGCAGAAAGAAATGTTTTCCTGGTATTCTCTTGCTTTTTCGATGATCCAACGGATGTTGGCGATTTGATCTCTGGTTCCTCTGCCTTTTCTAAATCCAGCTGGAACATCTGGAATTTCACAGTTCACATGCTGTTGAAGTCTGGCTTGGAGAATTTTGAGCATTACTTTGCTAACGTGTGAGATGAGTGCAATTATACAGTAGTTTGAACATTCTTTGGTATTGCCTTTCTTTGGGATTGGAATGAAAAGAGACCTTTTCCAGTCCTGTGGCCACTGCTGAGTTTTCAAATTTACTGTCATATTGAGTGCAGCACTTTCACAGCATTATCTTTTAGGATTTGAAATAGCTCTGCTGGAGTTCCCTCACCTCCACTAGCTTTGTTTTTAGTGATACTTCCTAAGGAACACTTGACTTTGCACTTTAGGATGTCTGGCTCTAGGAGACTGATCATACCATTGTGGTTATCAGGTCATTAAGATCTTTTTTGTACTGTTCTTCTGTGTATTCTTGCCACCTCTTCTTAATATCTTCTACTTCTGTTAGGTAAATAACGTTTCTGGCCTTTATTGTGACCATCTTTGCATGAAATGTTCCCTTGGTATCTCCAATTTTCTTGAGAAGATCTCTAGTCTTTCCCGTTCTATTGTTTTCCTCTATTTCTTTGCATTGATCTCTGAGGAAGGCTTTCTTATCTCTCCTTGCTATTCTTTGAAACTCTGTGTTTGAATGGGTATATCTTTCCTTTTCTCCTTGCCTTTCACTTCTCTTTTCTCAGCTATTTGTAAGGCCTCCTCAGACAACCATTTTGCCTTTTTGCATTTGTTTTTCTTGGGGATAGTCTTAATCACTGCCTCCTGTACGGTGTTATAAATCTCCATCCTTAGTTCTTCAGGCACTCTGTCTATCAGATCTAATCCTGTGAATCTATTTGTCACTTCCACTATATAGTAGTAAGGGATTTGATTTAGGTCATACCTGAATGGTCTAGTGGTTTTCCCTACTTTCTTCAATTTAATTCTGAATTTGGCAATTAGGTGTTCATGATGTGATCCACAGTCAGCTCCTGGTTGTATTTTTGCTGACTGTATAGAGCTTCTCCATTTTTGGCTGAAAGATTATAATCAATCTGATTTCAGTATTGACCATTGGGTGATGTCCATGTGTAGAGTCTTTTCTTGTGTAGTTGGAAGAGGGTTTTTGCTATGACCAAAGTGTTCTCTTGAAAAAACTCTGTTAGCCTCTGTCATGCTTCATTCTGTACCCAAGGCCAAATTTGCCCATTACTCCAGGTATCTCTTGACCTCCTTCTTTTGCATTCCAGTCCCCTGTGATGGAAGGACATCTTCTTTGGGTGTTAGTTCTATAAGGTCTTGTAGGTCTTCATAGAACTGTTCAAATTCAGCTTCTCCAGCGTTACTGGTTGGGGCATTGACTTGGATTACTGTGATATTGAATGGCTTGCCCTGGAAACGAAGAGAGATCATTCTGTCATTTTTGAGATTACACCCAAGTACTGCATTTTGGACTCTTTTGTTGACTATGATGGCTACTCCATTTCTCCTAAGGGATTCTTGCCCACAGTAGTAGATATAATGGTCATCTGAATTAAATTTGCCCTTTCCAGTCCATTTAGTTCACTGACTCCTAAAATGTCGACGTTCACTCTTGCCATCTCCTGTTTGACCACTTCTAAGTTACCTTGATTCATGGACCTAACGTTCCAGATTCCTATGCAGTATTGTTCTTTACAGCACTGGACTCTACTTCCATCACCAGTCACATCCACAACTGGACGTTGTTTTCAGTTTTGCTCTGTCTCTTCATTCTTTCTCCATTCTTCTCCAGTAGCATATTGGGCACCCACTGACCTGGTGAGTTCATATTTCAGTGTCATATCTTTTTGCCTTTTCATATTGTTCATGGGGTTCTCAAGGCAAGAATAGTGAAGTGGTTTGCCATTCCCTTCTTCAGTGGACCACATTTTGTCAGAACTTTCCACCCTGACCCGTCCATCTTGGGTGGCCCTACATGGCATGGCTCATAGTTTTATTGAGTTAGACAAGGCTGTGGTCCATGTGATTGGTTTGATTAGTTTTCTGTGATTGTGGTTCTCATTCTGTCTGCCCTCTGGTGGATAAGGATAAGAGGCTTATGGAAGCTTCCTGTTTGGAGAGACTGACTAGGGGGAACCTGAATCTTCTGATGGGTGGGCCATGCTCAGTAAGTCTTTAATCCAGTTTTCTGTTGATGGGCAGGACTGTGGTCCCTCCCTGTTGTTTGTACCTCCAAACTATGGTGGAGGTAATGAAGATAATGGTGACTCCCTTCAAAAGGCCCCATGCATGCACTGCTGCACTCAGTGCCCCCACCCTGCAGCAGGCCACCGCCAGCCCACGCCTCCACCTGAGATTCTTGGACACTCACAGGCATGTCTGGGTCAGTCTTTTATGGGGTCATTGGTTATTGGTTTAAATGGTTATTGGTTCATAACTCTACAAGTCAAACATTTCTGAACAGATGGGGATTAAATTCAAAGTTAGGAGGAAGATAAGCAGAGGACTACCTCAGTTGTAGTAGGAATTGAGGAAAAATTCAATTGAACTCAATTGTAGGAAAAAAAAAATGAATGCATTTTACAGGACATTAAGGATTTAACTTAGTATACTATATTCTATGAATATTAAACACACAATATCTACATTGGACCTTTGGAGTCTGTCAAAGAAAATCATTCTTGGAAGAGTATGTATTTCTCATATAAAATATTTCTGAATATTGAGCATATTTAAAAGTATAAATGTTGTGCTTATGAAACTTGGAATACAACTCTGCCTTGTTTAAATTTTTGTGAGCAGTTTGTGCAAAGAAGGAGCAACTTCTCAGGTAGTTTGGGGTGTAGTTTGGAGAGATTATATAGGGTCTCATGGCTTCCCAGCTTGTGCCTAGTTAAAGAGTAGCTGGATGTTGAAGAGGTAAACAAGTGACCCTCCCATCTACAGACTTGAAGCCTGTCTTTAGATGTCTGAAATGAACATGGCATTAGCATGAACCTTAACTCCTTCTATTCATTCTCTACCAACAGTGCTGAACCTGCTTAGGAAATTTCCCTTCCACAACTTCTGAAATAAAATATGTTTAAGCAATTTATTTGTTTAGATATTATGGGGATGGGGGGAGGAGAAGAAAGAAGAAACGAATATGGATTGTTTATAGTCCTCTCCTTTTTAGTTATTCTACAGGTTGAGTAAATCAGAAGGTAGTCAAGAAAGAGAGTCGGGAACCTTCTCCAAGTGAAGCTATTAATATATTACTACTAAAAATGACAGAAAGAATCAGTTCTTCCTGCAGGCCTATTAAGGGTGGATGACTTTATTTAATCCTCAGATTCATATACGAGGTAGATACCTCAGTTATCCATTTTACCAATACGAAGACTCAGAAAGTTTAATATGCTTAATATTCTATGCTATGCTATGCTAAGTCACTTCAATTGTGTCCGACTCTGTGTGACCCCATAGACGGCAGCCCACTAGGCTCCGCCATCCCTGGGATTCTCCAGGCAAGAATACCGGAGCGGGTTGCCATTTCCTTCTCCAATGCATGAAAGAAAAAAGTGAAAGTGAAGTTGGTCAGTCGTGTCTGACTCTTAGCGACCCCATGGACTGCAGCCCACCAGGCTCCTCTGTCCATGGATTTTCCAGGCAAGAGTACTGGAGTGGGGTGCCATTGCCTTCTCTGATAGCTGATAATTTTCTTTCTAGAATCTGAGTTAGCTGTAACCATTTTTTATGGTGCATTAGAAGTATTTCTTTTGTATCAAGGGAAAGCAGGCATCTTAAGCTGAGAGGAAAAAGAGTGGCCCCAGAAAAATTATTTAGAAAATTGTGGGTTTGTTATGTGAAAGATGAGGAATTAGGAAAAGCAGGAGGGGGATATAGGAGAGGGCTGTAACATAGGTCTAGACTCTGAAAGATAACTTCTCTATGTGTATTGTGACATCCACGTGAGTGAGGCCATATTCTATAGTGTTTAAGAGCTCTGATATTTGCTAGATTTAAAGAGACTCTGCATATTTTTTTGAGGATTTCCTCAAAGATACTGTAAATCCCCACAATGTTTGCTATATTCTCATCACTGCAACCTATATTTCTTAGTATATTGAACTACAGAAATGTCCCTAACACTAACTTTTTATACTGTTCTATTAGAAAATCTATACACACACTGATTACAGTAGGAGAAAGAAATGGTCTTAAGAACCCAGGCTCTCATGAAGGTACAGGCCTTCTCAGATCATCATCTGAGAAGATGATCCAAGATGCTAAGATGCCACTAAAAGCAACAGGAATGATGCCATTAAAATTAATAGTAATCTGGCAGATTTATTTTTGTCTGATTTTATGTAATTAGAGTATTGAGCTTGGTTGATGTAGTGGAGCTGCTGGGTCCAGCCTTTCATGCCTAATCTGATTATCCTTAGGCTGTGCAGAAGCAGGCATGCTGATGGAGTTTACAGATGCAAAACATTTCCTGTTTCTACAGAATGGCTTCCTAGAAGTGAAGTTGCTGAGAAAAAGAAATTCTCAACGTCATTTTGTTTAAGGTTGCCAAATTGCCTCTTCGTAAATGCCATCCTGGTTGATTATCCCACCAAAAGTGAAAGAAATTCTTTTATAAAAATGACTCAAATGTCTCATTTCCACTAAAACATTGTGGTTCCTTTATTTATTCCCAAATTACATTTTTTCCCCTTTTTCTTATATTTATCATCTCTCTGATTTGAGGGTGGCAAATGAGGCTCAGAGAGTGAGACCGTCTTTGCCAACGTTTTAAACACAGATTTACTATGGGGCTTAAAGAATTTCACCAGCTAGTAGCTACAGAATAATGGCTTAACAAGCCAACAAATAAATAACATACTCCAAACAAACATAGATTAATTACATTATTGTTCCCCAGAGGGGAGATGAGGAGATAAAGTCCAAATGTACTTTGAGGACTATCTTTATGGAGTTGGTTCTCAGAGATAAATGTTTTAACCATCTGTTGGCCAAACAAAAGTAAAACCTTCAAGTTGCTAGAACATGTTGCTAGGGAATGATGTGGTGGTGTTGACAGGCAAGATGATTGTCTTCACAGGGCTGCTACACAGGCTTTCACCAATGCCAGTAAAAGAAGAGCCTTTATCATGGCAGGAGCTAATGCCTCAAGGTCTTTGGAGAGGTATTTAGATCAGCCAAAGGTTCAGTTCAGTTCAGTCGCTCAGTCGTGTCTGACTCTTTGCGACCCCATGAATCGCAGCATGCCAGGCCTCCCTGTCCATCACCAACTCCCGGAGTTCACTCAGACTCACGTCCATCGAGTCAGTGATGCCATCCAGCCATCTCATCCTCTGTTGTCCCCTTCTCCTCCTGCTCCCAATCCCTCCCAGTGCCGGGAGCCGGCATATTGCATATTGAGGGCATATTGCATATTGCATATTGAGTGCAGCACTTTCCACAGCATCATCTTTCAGGATCTGGAATAGCTCAACTGGAATTCTAGCACTGCCGGGAGCCAGCGTGAGGAACTCCACCCATGACAAAGGTCATGAGGAAGGAGGCTTGGCATACGCAAAGGCGGGATCGAGCCTCAGGAGTCCCCCATCTACCCCCAAAACCAGAGTCTGCCTACTTTCTGCTTTGTGCTTTCACCTACACCTCTGACTTTACGGGGGGCTGTCCCCCACTACCTCTCTCTGAAAAAAGAGTTAGCTTACAGTTCTAGTTAATAATTCCTGGGTGTGACAGTGTTTAACCTACAAACTCCTTTGGAAATCCTCTAGCCTGCCTGAATAGGTTTTTCCGGCCACATGTGATTGTTCAGAGCCGCCCAACTGTGAGAGGCAGGAGATATTCTAAACTGTCTAAACACAGATTCTTTTGAGTAGTTAAAAGATTGATTAGAAATTGTATTGGTGAAGGGATTTTCACTTGTTGGGCCAATGTTTGCTGCTAAGTTTCCATATCCCTTACCTGCTGTGTCCCTGGCAGTGTATTGATTAATAGAATTGGTGTAAGTAGTAGCTTTAATGTTTGTAACCTGGGACCCTTGAGTTAATTCTTTTTCTTGTTATAGCCCACCACACCTTTGCTCTGTAGGAATGCAACTTTATCTAATGCTTTTGGAGGGTGGCTCCTGACCAATCACCTTTAGAGAAAAATAAGTTTTCTGAAGAAAAGGTCTTAAAATGTTAACAGGCCTCCGGGCCAGAAGATGATGCAAATCACCTAAGCTTTTGCATATGATAAGTCTGCAGGAAGAAAGCCTGGCTTGCTGCATGACTCTACCCCTTCCCCCATTATCCTCTATGCATAACTTAAGGTATAAAAACTACTTTGGAAAATAAAGTGCGGGCCTTGTTCACTGAAACTTGGTCTCACCATGTCGTTCTTTCTCTTACCTTCTGGCTGAATTATTCAGCCTTTTTTCTACAGTGAATTTCCTCACTGAGCTATCCTTATTTCAGCCTCTTTTCTCCACTGAATTTCCTCACTGAGCTATCCTCATTCTATTACTCTTTATATCCTTAATTAACGTTTAATTAAGCAGTTGTTTCCTGATCTTCGCCTACGCCGTCTCTCCTTCGAATACCCTGGATGAGCCGGGGCTGGTCCCCAGCATCCCAGCATCAGGGTCTTTTCAAATGAGTCAACTCTTCACATGAGGTGGCCAAAGTACTGGAGTTTCAGCTTTAGCATCATTCGTTCCAAAGAAATCCCAGGGCTGATCTCCTTCAGAATGGACTGGTTGGATCTCCTTGCAGTCCAAGGGACTCTCAAGAGTCTTCTCCAACACCACAGTTCAAAAGCATCAATTCTTCAGCGCTCAGCTTTCTTCACAGTCCAACTCTCACATCCATACATGACCACAGGAAAAACCATAGCCTTGACTAGATGGACCTTTGTTGGCAAAGTGATGTCTCTGCTTTTGAATATGCTATTTAGGTTGGACATAACTTTCCTTCCAAAGAGTAAGTGTCTTTTAATTTCATGGCGGCAATCACCATCTGCAGTGATTTTGGAGCCCCCCAAAATAAAGTCTGACACTGTTTCCCCATCTATTTCCCATGACGTGATGGGACTGGATGCCATGATCTTCATTTTCTGAATGTTGAGCTTTAAGCTGACTTTTTTACTCTCCACTTTCACTTTCATCAAGAGGCTTTTTAGTTCCTCTTCACTTTCTGCCATAAGGGTGGTGTCATCTGCATATCTGAGGTTATTGATATTTCTCCCGGCAATCTTGATTCCAGCTTGTGCTTCTTTCAGTCCAGCATTTCTCATGATGTACTCTGCATATAAGTTAAATAAACAGGGTGACAATGTACAGCCTTGACATACTCCTTTTCCTATTTGGAACCAGTCTGTTGTTCCATGTCCAGTTCTAATTGTTGCTTCCTGACCTGCATATAGGTTTCTCAAGATCAGGTCAGGTGGTCTGGTATTCCCATCTCTTTCAGAATTTTCCACAGTTTCTTGTGATCCACACAGTCAAAGGCTTTGGCATAGTCAATAAAGCGGAAATAGATGTTTTTCTGGAACTCTCTTACTTTTTCTATGATCCAGAGAATGTTGGCAATTTGATCTCTGGTTCCTCTGCCTTTTCTAAAACCAGCTTGAACATCAGGAAGTTCATGGTTCACATATTGCTGAAGCCTGGCTTGGAGAATTTTGAGCATTACTTTACTAGCATGTGAGCTGGGTGCAATTGTGTGGTAGTTTGAGCATTCTTTGTCATTGCCTTTCTTTGGGTTTAGAATGAAAACTGACCTTTTCCAGTCCTGTGGCCACTGCTGAGTTTTCCACATTTGCTGGCATATTGAGTGCAGCACTTTCACAGCATCATCTTTCAGGATTTGAAATAGCTCAACTGGAATTCCATCACCATCATGAGCTTTGTTCATAGTGATGCTTTCTAAGGCCCACTTGACTTCACATTCCAGGATGTCTGGCTCTAGGTCAGTGATTACACCATCATGATTATCTGGATTATGAAGATCTTTTTTGGCCTTGTCCAAACAAGCCACTCTGAATAGTCATCACAAATGTGGGTGTTTATAGTCTAAATGTTCCCTCTCCATAGTTGCTTTTTAATAGTTGTTTGATAATTCCCCAGCAGGACCCCTCTGCACCTGAGCTAGAGGACTTATCAGATAACAGAGATACGTTGACATCCTAATGCACAATTTCCCTTTTACTATATCAAAATGATAAATTCATTCTTGAAAACAATTTCACTCTTAAAAACATCATCATGTTTGTTATAAACAAATGCGTTTGAAATCATATCAAACCACTGCATAGCACTGTCGTTTATATTAGGTGAGTGAAATAGCATCTGTTTGGGTTCTATCTGCCAGTATTTCCTTCCAGGAATGGAGGTCTGGATTGGAGAAAGGGGAGAAGGTGGGGGAGCATTGCCTGGGGTAACTCAATGCAAAATAGCTGAGGATCCATGTATTCAGTGACCTTTATGTCGTTATTACATACTGCTTGTAATAGCCATTCCTGTTCTTTTGAGGATCTCTTCTCTAATACATTAGAGTTTGCAGGAAAAAAAGACATCATTTCAAGCATATGCAGTCATACCTCAGAGATATTGTGGGCTTGATTCCAGAGTTAAACAGTCACAAAAATAATACAAACAATGTACTCTTTAATCAAATTCCTCAAATGTTAACATTTAATACATATGCTTTGTTTTCTCTTTTGCTTCCTTTTATACATGTGTATCTATTAAATGTATACAAATATTATATAATGTAATAAATATAAATCTCTGGACTCAGTACAGAGTACTGAGTAAATTACAGATATGATTATCCTTTACCCACTAAACACATCAGTGTGTCTTTCCTAAAAACAAAGATATTCTGTTTTATAATTATAATTTCCTGATTTTCAAAATCAGGAAATTAACACTGGTACAATACTATTACCTGATATACAGACTTTATTTAAATTTTACCAATTGCTTAATTAAATAGCCTTCATAGGGAAAAGAAAAAAAAAATCAACAAAAGCAAAAGTTTTCTGTTCCAAGTTCCGGTCCACACGTTTCATTTGAGTGTTGTCTCTTTAGCCTCCTTTAGTCTGCTAGTTTCTAAGTCTTTGTCTCTCATAACCTTGACACTTTTGTAGAATGTCCTTTAATTTCTGTCTTTGGAAAAGTAATCTTCTTGTTACTATATTTGAGTTGTAAGTTTCTGTCAGAAATATCTCAGAAATGATGTTGTATCCTTTCCAGCAAATCAAATCAGTAGGCATATTATATCTATTGGAATTGTTTATGGTGTTGTCAACTTTCATCACTTGAGTTTGTCAGTGTCTACAAGTTTTCTCCACCTTAAAGTTGCTACTTTACCCCTTGTAATTAGAAAGTATTAATACTTTGAGACGATGAAAATAATCTGTTTCTCGTTAAGCACTCACCTATTAGTTTTAGCATCAATCAATGGTTCTAGCCTGAGACAGTTATTACTGTGGTGATTCATAAATCATGACTTTTAAATCTCATCATTCCTTTCTACATTTTAGTTGGCATTGTAGTGTAGAAAGATTTTTTGTGTGTGTGTGTGTGTATCTCCCATCTAATTTTCTCATTTATTGTCTCTTGGATTCTTATTTGTTGGACAAGATCTATTGATATTATTTTTTCTCAGATTTTCCTAGAGTTTGCCAGGAGGACTCACTTTCAACTAGTTTCTGTGTCCTTTGATCTATACTAATCATCCTGGAGTATTCTTGCCTGGAGAATCCCATGGACAGAAGAACCTGGCAGGCTCCAGTCCATGGGGTCACAAAAAGCCGGACGTGACTGAAGCAGCTCAGCACACATACACAGTCATTCTTTGAGCACTTTCTTACTAGTGGAAAGCTCCAGGTTCATATTTCACTTGGTCTGCCCCAGTCCTGGAGTCAGCCTTTCTCTAAAGAACCATAGGTCCTTTCATTGAGGGCCATATTTAAAAACTATGATCTGGACATGACAAGTTACTGGGTGTTGATGCTTATAAGTTCCCTAAGTAGACTTAGATAAAAACTCCGTAGATAGTTGTGGGTATGTACATCAAAAGGCATACACACCTGTATCTAGAACTGTGACTTCATACTGATATTTCCAATGTTATAGAGTTCTTCACTCCCCTTTTCCAAATTTATCATTCTTTTCTCTGACATTGAGAAACTTAATTCTAATTATCCAAAATATATTATTTCTTTAGTCCTAGAGTACATGTAATTTTAGTATTTCTAACTACTATTTGAATTTGCAGTGCTTAATTTGGTCAATTTAGTTTTGCTAAAACTGAAAAACACATCTACTGTCTAGAGTCTACCCTGTGGTTACTGTTTTTGTTTTTAGCTTGAGGGTAGAGAGCAAAAGTAAGGTATTCAGTAGTTAACTTGGAACAGTTCAGTTTTCTTCTTCACTGGGATTATGTTATTCATTTGAATTAATTATGTTCATTTGTTTGTGTTTCTATTCCATTTTATTTCCCCAATCCTTGTCGATTTTATTTATATTTTATGTACACTAAAAATATATTTTAATAGTCAGTACTGTGTGTCACTCCTCCAACCCTGTACCTGCACCACAGGTAATCATCTCTTCCATTTCTAGTTTATCATTTCTATGTTTCTTCTTGTGCAAATGAGATTTCTACAAGTTTTTTTTTTCCCCCTTCTTACTTACCTAAAGGCAACCTGTAGCTTCTTTTTTGCACTTTGATATTTTTTTTTCACATAACACAGTAGTCTTATCATCTTTTCTAATAGCTGTAAGATTTGCCCTGATGTTCCTTCTTTCATTCCTGATGTTGATAATTGTGCTTTCTCCCTGTTTTTTCCATATAATTTTGTATAAGGGGTTGATCTTTTTTAATCTTTTCAAAGAAACTGCCTTGGATTTTAATCTTATCTACTACTTGTTTTTCATCTCATTTATTTCAGCTCTTTTCTGTAGAATTTCCTTTCTTCTACTTATGTTGAATTTAATTTGCCTAGGTTTTTAGGATGGAAGCAGATTGTTGATTAAAACATGCATCTCCCCTTCTAAAATAAGCACTTAAGTCTACACATTTCTCACTGGCTACTCTTTTAGTTGTATGCAGCACATTTCTATGCGTTGTGTTTTCACTGTCACTCAGTTTGAAATACTTTTTAAAATCTCTGTAACTTTGATCCATGCATTGCTTCTATGTGTACTGTTTAATTTCCAAATACATAGGGTTTTATAGATTTTTTAAACTATATTTATTTTTTAATTGAAGGATAATTGCCTTACAGGATTTTGTTGTTTTTTGTCAAATATTTTTTATTGATTTCTGTTTGATTCCAGTGTGTCAAAGAATACAGACCCTAATACAGCAAGCTTTTAAAACATTTTGAGAATTTTTTTTTAATGGCTCAGCACATTGTCTCTTTTTTGAACATCCTATGTACACTTGAAGAATATGTGTCTTCTTGTAATTGCTCTTTGCTGAGTGTAGTGCTCTGTAAATGTTATCTAGGTCAAGGTAGTTAATAATGCTCTGATTTTCTATGTTCTTACTGATTTTATTTTCTGGATCTTCTGTAAGTTGCTCAGAGAGGAATGTTAAAGATGTTAATGAGTACTGTGGATTTGTCTGTCTCTCCCTTTATGTCTTTCAATTTTGCTTGATGTTTTTCAAAGATCTCTTGATAGGCACATAAATTTCTAATTGTTGTCTTCCTAAGAAATTACCAATTTTGTCATTATGAACTGATTTTTATTATCTCTTAAAATACTCCTTGCCTTAAATTCTACTTTACTATTAATATGTCACTCCAGTTTCATTATGTTTATTATATGTATGATAAATCATCTTTCATTCTTTTACTTTTAGATTATCTTTAAATTTAAATAGCAGTATTTTTAGAAAGGATATAGTTCTTGTTTTTTATTTTCAGTCCAGTCATCTTTCACTTTTCATTGAAGTATTCAGTCCATTTTTGTTTAATGTAGTTATTAATCTGTTAGGTTTAAGTCTATCATTTTGCTATTTGTTTTTATTCAGATTGGCTGGATTGTTTATTTACTTATGGTTTCCCCATATCTTCTTTTATTCCATATTTTAGGTTAATCAGATAGTTTTAGTAGTTTAGTTTATTGGCTTTTTAACTCTGTTTTGTTGATTGTTTTAGAGATTATAATTTGCATTTTTTCCTGTATTTTTATTTTATTGACATACAGTTGATGTACAACATTACACAAGTTACAATATAATGATTTGCAATTTTTAAAGGTTATACTTCATTTATGTAATTATAAAATATCGGCTATATCTTGTTTGTTGTAAAATATATCCTTGTAGCTTATCTTATACATCATACGTGTACCTCTCAATCCCTTACCCCTATGCGCCCCTCCCCACTCTCCTCTCTGGTAACCACTAGTTTGTTTTTTGTGAGTCTATTTCTTTTCTGTTATATGCACTAGTTTGTGCAATTTTTAGATTCAACATGTAAATTATATTATTCAGTGTTTGTCTTTCTCTGACATATTTTACTTAGCATAATGCCCTCTAGATATTTACCCATATATTTATGACTGACTATGCTCTAAATTAGTTTATAGAATCACAATCTATCATCATTTTCCTTTAGTTTGAAGAACATGCTTTCAGTTCAGTTCAGTTGCTCAGTTGTGTTCAGCTCCTTGCGACCCCATGGACTGCAGCACGCTAGGCTTCCCTGTCCCTCACCAACTCCCAGAGCTTGCTCAGACTCATATCCATCAAGTTGGTGATGCCATCCAACCATCTCATCCTCTCTTGTCCCCTTCTCCTCTTACCTTCAATCTTTCCCAGCATGAGGGTCTTTTCCAGTGAGTCAGTTCTTCACATCAGGTGGCCAAAGTTTTGAAGCTTCAGCTTCAGCATCAGTCCTTCCGATGAATATTCAGGACTGATTTCTTTTATGATTGACTGGTTTGATCTCCTTGCAGTCCAAGAGACTCTCAAGAGTCTTCTCCAACACCACAGTTCAAAAGCATCAGTTGTTTGGCACTCAGCTTTCTTTACGTTCCAACTCTCACATCCATACATGACTACTGGAAAAACCATAGCTTTGGCTAGATGGACCTTTGTTGGCAAAGTAATGTCTCTGTTTTTTAATATGCTATGTTGGTGATAACTTTTCTTCCAAGGAGCAAGCATCTTTTTATTTCATGGCTTTCAGTCAGCATCTGCAGTGATTTTGGAGCCCAAGAAAATAAAGTCTGTCACTGTTTCCATTGTTTCTCCATCTATTTGCCATGGAGTGATGGGACCGGATGCCATGATCTTAGTTTTTTGAATGTTGAATTTTAAGTCAGCTTTTTCACTCTTCCTCTTTCAGATAGATGCTAAATTTATACCAGCTAAAGAGGAATGTAATATTACTGGATTCATAACTATTTTAAATGTAAAAGTATTTATATTACCTTGTTTTATAAATTTATATCAGTAATATGAAATTGTACACGTTTGTGGGAACATAAACTGGTGCAGCCACTGTGGAAAACAGTATGGAGATTTCTCAAAAAACTGAAAATAGAACTACCATATGACCCAGTAATTCCACTCCTGGGTATATATCTGAAAAAAAAAAACCAAAACACTAATTCAAAAGGATACAAGCACCTCAATGTTCATAGCAGTGTTATATACAATTGCCAAGATCGGGAAGCAACCTAACTGTTCACCAACAGATAAATGGATAAAGAAGATGTAGTGTACACAGACAATGGGATACTACTCAGCCATAAAAAAGAATGAAAATTTGCCATTTATAGCAACATGGAGGACAGACTTGAGGGCATTATAAAGTGAAATAAATCAGAGAAAGACATATACTATATGATATCACTTATATGTGTAATCTAAAAAAAATACAACAAAGTAGTTAATATAACAAAAATACAGGCCCACAGATACAGAGAACAGGCTAGTGGTTACCAGTGAGGGTGGGGAGGGACAACATAGGGATAGAAGAATGGGTGTAAGATAGGCTACAAGGAGGGTATATAGGATATATAACTAATATTTTGAAATAAGTCCAAAGGGAAAGTAACCTTGTAAAGTCTACAAGCAATAAATGCTGGAGAGGGTGTGGAGAAAAGGGAATCCTCTTACACTGTTGGTGGGAATGCAAACTAGTACAGCCACTATGGAGAACAGTGTGGAGATTCCTTAAAAAACTGGAAATAGAACTGCCTTATGATCCAGCAATCCCACTGCTGGGCATACACACTGAGCAAACCAGAAGGGAAAGAGACACGTGTACCCCAGTGTTCATTGCAGCACTGTTTATAATAGCCAGGACATGGAAGCAACCTAGATGTCCATCAGCAGACGAATGGATAAGAAAGCTGTGGTACATATACACAATGGAGTATTACTCAGCCATTAAAATGAATACATTTGAATCAGTTCTAATGAGGTGGATGAAACTGGAGCCTATTATACAGAGTGAAGTAAGCCAGAAAGAAAAACACTAATATAGTATACTAACGCATATATATGGAATTTATAAAGATGCTAACAATAACCCTGTGTACGAGACAGCAAAAGAGACACTGATGTATAGAACAGTCTTTTGGACTCTGTGGGAGAGGGAGAGGGTGGGATGATTTGGGAGAATGGCATTGAAATATGTATAATATCATATATGAAACGAGTCACCAGTCTAGGTTCGATGCATGATACTGGATGCTTGGGGCTGGTGCACTGGGACGACCCCCAGGGATGGTATAGGGAGGGAGGAGGGAGGAGGGTTCAGGATGGGGAACACATGTATACCTGTGGCAGATTCATTTTGATATATGGCAAAACCAATACAATATTGTAAAGTTAAATAAAATAAAATTTAAAAATAATAAAAATTTTTTAATTAAAAATATAACCTACTATGTATAAAATAAGCAACAAAGATATAACGTATAGCCCTGGGAATTGTAATTATCTTGTAATAGGGACTCCCAGGTGGTGCCGTTGTAGAGAATTCGCCTGTCAACACAGGAGACACAGGAGATGTGGGTTCACTCCCTGGGTCAGAAAGATCCTCTGGAGGAGGAAATGGCTACCCACTCCATTATTCTTGCCTGGAAGATTCCTTGGACAGAGGAGCCTGGTGGGCTATGGTCCATGGGGTCGCAGAGTCAGATAAGACTGAGTGACTGAGCACACATCTTGGTAATAACTTGTAATTGAACAGAAGCTTTAAAAATACAGTCACTATGACGTGCACCTGAAACTAATATATTATAAATCAACTGTATCCAGTTAAAAAATGTAAAACCCAACCAAACAAAAATAGATAAATAAAAATTCATTTCCTTGGTCTTACTAGCCACATGTCAAGTGTTCAGTGGTTACAACTGACTAAAGACTGTCATGTTGAGCAGCATGCATAAATCTATATGATAAGAAATTTTTTCTGTATTTTCACTAAATGAATCAGTCTTAATAATGGAAGCTATCAGTACAAATACAATTTTACAGGAATTAAAAATAATATATACCATTACTTGTATTTTGGAAAAAATTTAAAAAGTAGACCTTGTCAATATTTTCAGTGACATAAAATAAGTTCTAAAGTTTTGCAAAGAGATTTTAGAAACAGCAAAGCCAAATCAGTTTGCATAATGTCAATTATTTATGTGAAGAATTTGCTAACAGATTGTTATTTTTAATAGAACACATTGTTGGCTCTTCTATGAAATTATCTTTCGGGGATTCGCATTTAATAATATCCTGGCTATAAAACTCTTCTACTTTGAAAGTGTCCCTTTTTGTTGGTAAATAATTATAACAATGATGTTGATTATTTAAAAAGTATTACAGTTATAATTGTCTTGATTCCCAAGGCAAAAATGTGTCTAAATTGGCTTGTGTAAAACTCCAGCTCTGTAAACTAGCATAAAAATTTCACAAACGGTGGTTGACTAGATAGAAAATGTATCTACAAACTGACTGTACTAAGAGGAATGGTGGTGTATGTTGAGAGGCTATGTCTTAATTCTAATGACTTATAAAAATTTTTATAGAATCAAAGGACATTCTGGACTCCTCAGGATATTATCCTAGATTCTATGCCCTGGGCTTCAGTAGCTTTTGAACTTGTGGGAGTGATCCAGGCTTCTAAGGATAGGATTGTTTTACTTCTTTGAATTAAAATACTAGGATTCTGACCTGGAAGGACCCTTAGAGTACCTTCCCTAAATCCTTTGTCTTTTAGACATGTATACAAATTCTAAAGAGGTGCCAACGTGTTCAAGATCTCAAATTCAGTAAGTGTCAGTCATTAGACCAGAGCTCACTTGTCTTAACTCCCAAGTATTAGTTATTCCCTCTGTGTCACATGTACCATTTATCTCACAGATACCCCTTATTCTCTAAAAGTTTTGGACCAAATAGGAGTCTAAATAGGAAAACTTTGCTGGGAGAACTTCCAGGCCATTCAGGAGTTGCAATGCTCCCATCCAACAATGATGCTTCAGTATTCTGGGCTTTACTATGGTGTGGAATGGGAGGTGGCTGTGAGCGAGGGCCACTCAATTTAATTATCCATGAAACATCTGGTGCTCACACAGGGAGACAAGATTTGCTAACTTTGTTTGTTAGCCAAGCTTTTTCATTAAGCAACATGCTTATACACTGCTGAAAGGGAAATAAATATTTCAGAATCACAGAATTGCAAGGCTGTTTATCATGACCATTCTTCACTCCACCAAATAGGTTATATATTTCATATATACATTCTAGCATCTTCACTGGACAGTCACATGTAGTTTCTCTTTTGTTATTTATAACCCTATTAGATAAATATTAACATTAACCCCGTTTTATAAATGAAGACTTGGCTCATAAATATTAAGAAACAACAGTGGATAATACCACAGCAAGAATTAGGATTTGGTTCAGTTAGAATCCTTACTGTATTCTATATTGTATGTTCTCTCACATCGTTTTCCTTGCATACCTCCCATGACAGGGGGCTCATTAGTATTCAGGGTATTCTGTTCGGCTTTTACTGTGATTACAAGAAAGCTCATCCTTTAACAAGGCTGAAATTTGTTCCTACTGGGCTTCTGCAGGGTAACTTTATTACCTTGATATATGTGGCTACAAGGGTGATAATTTTCTCACATGATGATCTTTAAAGAATATGAAGGGATATCCCTCTGGTATTTCTTTTCCCTCTCTTCCTAAAGTTATATATTTCTACATCTTTCAAGTAGTCTCTCTTGGGACATGATTTCTAGTTACCTTGCTGTGCTCAGTTGTGAACTCATTTCATTTTAAATGAGCCTTAAAGTGGGGCTCCTTATTGACTGGAGATGGAAAAAGAGATCATCCAATACAGTGGCTTAGATAATATGTAAGTTTCCTTCTGCAGCATGTAGATGTTCAGAGGTGACAGGTCTGAGGCTAGTGGCAGTGCTCTATGATCTTCAGGACAGGCTTCCAGCATTTCTACAATCCCCATTTCCCAGCCAGCAGTGTGGGGAACAAAGGGCATGCAGGGAAACAGCTCCATCTCTAAGAGCATGGTTGGAGGTTTAGCATATCACTTCCAGCATTATTTAGGTGGCTACACCTAGCTGTCAGGGAGATGAGAAAATGCCACCTCAATCTGGACAACCACGTTCTTGGTGAAAATTTGGGATGTTCTATTACTAAAAGGAGGAAAGGAAAAATAGACCCTGGAGGACCATTTGCAGGTTCTTGCACCTAGAGTAAAGTGAAGATAAAAACGAAAAGAAAACACAACGTATCTAGTTGGTCAGAGCATGGAAATATGAACCAGGAAGTTTTAGTTCTCTGATTTATCTGACCTCTGCATGCATGCAGTCACTTCAGTCATATCTGACTCCGTGCAACCCTATGAACTATATAGCCTGCCAGCTGTCCATGAGATTCTCCAGGCAAGAATACTGGAGTGAGTTGCCTTCTCTGGGGGAATCTTCCCGACTCAGGGATCCAACCCTTGTCTTCTTTACCACTAGCGCCACCTGGGAAGCTGACCTCTACTTTTAGTTCTAAAAGTAATATAATTTATATTCCTTTTGTTTCACAAAAATACTGTGATTTAATTATAAAAGTGATTTGACTTGTTGAATTAAAAGATTTTACAATGGAAACATAGTCAATGTGATTATTCTTTAAGTGATCTCTTTGGAGTGAAGACATTATTAGGACCTAGTGAAGTGGAATTATAGGAGACAGAACATTTCCAAATTCCAGAAATGGCAGACAGATGGAAATGCAAAGGGCCAACGTTTGGGGTTGCTTTTATTTAAAAATTTATTGTGCTACTTTTGAAAGAGAATTGTTTTTGTGACTATACTCTTTTTGTTATTGAAAAATCATCTAATAAAAAGCAGTATAGTAATAGTAGGCTACTTTTTAATTGCTGGCAAATAGCTTTAAGTGCACTTTCTTTGATTATACTTCCATTTTTTGTCAAACTTGAATTTTCTGAAGCCTTTTATGTACCATTAAACAAATAATTTTAACTTTTAATAAACCTGATTTACATCTTTATTATTTCTAATTGTTAAAATCATCTTTATTATTTTTAATTGTTGAAATCATACTTTCTAAAGTTAACTTCAGTACTGAGATATAGCTGGGAAACTGTTATGAGATAGAATCAGTTTTTCTTCTTCCTATATCTAATTAAGCACTGATTTTAGTACTATATTGCCTTTACATTGCTTATTCTTACTGACTGGATCCTGTCCCTCATTTACTTTGTTTCATTTGAAATTTAAAGTTATTTTCTTACTGTATTTATCCCTACTGTTTTAATGATATGCTTTCTTTAAATGCAATAAGTTCCAAGTTGATTGCATGTTTCTTATTTTGAAAAAGTGAAGTTTTTCAGAAAAACACTTTTAAGGATTTCCCTGGTGGTCCAGTGGTTAAGACTCCACGCTTCCAAAGCAGGGGATACAAGTTCGATCCCTGGTTGGGGAACTAAGATCCCACATGCCATGTGGTGTGGCCAAAAAAAAAAGTTGGAAAAACTTTTTTATATGTTAAGGCTCTTCAGCAATTAGTTTACTTGTGGTTTAATATACCTTTTGGGAGGAGAAACAATTTAGAGTTAACACTGTTGCTTTGTAATATTCAGCAGAAATTTAATGTGATTATTTCCCCCCATTGAGTGATTTTGGATGATACAAACTGATTCTGATAATTCTTCCAGAGATTTCACTGCTATGATAATTGGTTGTACCATAGATGAATCTAAGCATTTAGAAATTGCATGATAAATGAACTGTAAGCTCTCAGGAGCCCTGAGCATTTTTGTTAAACCTTAATACAGTGACTTCTACTCGCAGATTACAGTGTGTGACTAGAGAGAGAGAAAAAAATGTCTGCCCATTCTTTATCCCCTAAAAGTGAAAGTGAAAGTTTCTTACTCATGTCCCACTCTTTGCGACCCCATGGACTGTATAGTCCATGGAATTCTCAAGGCCAGAATACTGGAGTGGGTAGCCTTTCCCTTCTCCAGTGTGGTCTTCCCAACCCAGGGATCGAACCCAGGTCTCCCACATTGCAGGCAGATTCTTTACCAGCTGAGCCACAAGGGAAGCCCAAGAATTTGAATATATGAACACGAGAATAGGCCCCAGACTGCCCTGAATAGCATGTGTACTGTCACTACTTTACTCCTATCAGGTATATCTACTCCTCTTCACATACTTCTTGTTCAGTTTTGAACTACATCTAATGAAGTGCTCTATGAGAGGCTCCTGTTTTAGAAGGTTTGAATCCCCTTTTTAAGACCCACTGTCACAGTCAGGCCTTGTAGCAGAGACTGCTACAATCTCTGCCTTTTCTTCTTTGTTCCTGGGTGTGTTAATGTGCCCAGCCAAACTTCTGCCTTTTCCAGTGTCTCTTACAGACACGGGTAGGGCCACTAGTCATGAACAAAAGTCACTGAATAGTTCCTGCCTGAGAGCCTTGAGGCAGGACTAAGCATGATAGGATATACTATTATGTTGGTATCATTTCTTCTCTTTTGCCTGCAACTTGGATGTGATGACAGTAGCCACAAGCTAAGGATGCAGGGAGAGAAAGACAGAAAGAGCCTGAGTCACTGATGACTTGGGAGCTGTTGTACTATCCTGGGACTCCTGGTTCCCTGATTTCATAAACGAGAACCACCGCCCCCAACTGTTCATACTACTAGTGTCTCAGGATGAGTTTTTGTAGAAACAGAGCTCCAGACAGGGATTCAGGGGCAAACTTACAAGGGAGGGAGTGTAGCAGGTTAAGGAAAGGTGAAGCAGGAGAGTGAGACTGTAGTCTCAGGTAAAATCTGATCTCTGCTCTTCAGAGATGTGGGGAATCTCTGAAGTGTAAGCTGCCCTGTAGAGGTGTTCCACTTTAAAGCAAAGGGGAAGCCTTTTGTACCACGTGTAAGGTAGCTACCAGCTGTGGGCTACCCTTAGAAGGGGGTGTGTGCATAATTTCTTGGATGAGATCAGTCATGCCAACTGAAGACAGTTCTCCAGGGAGGAAGGACAGAGTAAACCCCTAGCTGATGCCTTGGACAGTCTGGGGTCTTCGTGTGCCAGCCCAGAAAAGTTGTCCAGGCAGAGCATTGCAGTGTCTTATGGAGTCCAGTTCTTGCATTGCTTATAACCACTTGCTTCTCACATGTTCATTCCATCCAACCATATCTTTCTCTAGGGTTTGAGGTTCGTTTCCTAGGGAAATTTTCAAGAGGAGGATTAGTGGGATGAACTCCAGAGCTATTGCTTTTGGTCCTGAGGTTGTGACTGGTTCTTATCATCTCCTTTCTCTACAGCCCATTCTAGACAATTCTCTCTCAGCCAGTACTTCTCAGGTGTGGGATGATCCAGACCCTCATCCCTAAGAGGTCTGAGTCCCCTGGTTATTAAGCCCTTATCAGGCTGTGACTGCTCTTTCCCATACTTTGCCATTTAGAGTTGAAATTGAACACGAGACTACCAAGAGATGCCCCACTAGATATCTGAGTGTAAGATAACTCCCCTCCTGCTTCTTAAGTGACAGCCTCCCTGTCCCCTCATGTTGTTATTCTGTTGCTCAGTTGTGTCCGACTCTCTGTGACCCCATGGACTGCAGCACACCAGGCTTCCCTGTCCTTCACCATCTCCTGGAGTTTGTTTAAACTCATGTCCATCGAGTCGGTGATGCCATCCAACCATCTCATCCTCTGTCATCCCCTTCTGCCTTCAATCTTTCCCAGAAGTCAGTGTCTTTTCCAATGACATGGCTCTTTGCATCAAGTGGCCCAAGTATTGAAACTTCAGCTTCAGCCTCAGTCCTTCCAGTGAATATTCAGGACTTTCCTTTCAAATTAACTGGTTTGATCTCCTTGCAGTCCAAGGCACTCTCAAGAGTCTGCCAACACCACACACAGTTCAAAAGGATCAATTTTTTGGCATTCAGCCTTCTGTATGGTCTAACTCTAACATCCATACATGACTACTGGAAAACCCATAACTTTGAATATATGGACCTTTGTTGCCAAAGTGATGTCTCTTCTTTTTAATACTCTTTAATGGTCTGTACTCTTGCCTGGAAAATCCCATGGACGGGGGAGCCTGGTAGGCTGCAGTCCATGTGGTCGCCAAGAGTCAGACATGACTGAGCGACTTCACTTTCACTTTTCACTTTCACGCATTAGAGAAGGAAATGGCAACCCACTCCAGTGTTCTTGCCTGGAGAATCCCAGGGATGGGGGAGCCTGGTAGGCTGCAGTCCATGGGGTCGCTAGGAGTCGGACACGACTGAGCGACTTCACTTTCACTTATGACCATTAGGATTAATTGTTCCTGACAGTATGAAAACTTTTTGTCTGTGGATACTGGCCTATTGACACGGAACCTTAAAGTAAGTAAGTGGCATCTTTGCTTTAAATTCAGTGGCTCTCATACTATGTCTGCTGCTAGAATTGCTCCCTTCTGAGAATCAGCACCTCTAGAACCACAGAACCTAAAGTATGGATATAGGAAGCACATATTTGCCTGCTGAGAACGGTGATTGCCTACACAATCACCAGAATGATGGTGAGGAGGCCACTCCTAATTTCATTCCTTTATTACCAGATATTCACTGCATTCTTTTTTTTTTTTTTTTTTTTTTTGCCTGTTTTACAGAACGGCTGATTCAGAATGCTGCTATAACTATAAAAATGGTTCTTAACCTGTTGAGCAGGATAGTATTTTAATGTTAATTTAGTCAATGTTATTCCACAAGTGATGTGTGTGGAATGAACCTACGTAAAATGCCTATTGATTTTTTCCTTTTTTTACTGGAATATGATTGCTTTACAACGTTGCGTTTAGTCTCTGCTGTACAACATGTGAATCAGCCATGTGTGTACACATATCCTCTCTGTCTTGAGCTTTCCTCACACTCTCCCATCCCTCCTGTCCAGGTCATCACAGAGCTCTGAGCTGAGTTCCCTGTGCTATATAGCAGCTTTCCTCTCCTTTACACATGGGTGTGTATATGACAGAGCTACTCTCTCAATTCACCCCTACCCCCAAAGCTGTTTTCTGCGTCCATGCCTTTATTCTTGCCCTGCAAATAGGTTCATCAGTACTTCTTTTCCAGATTTCACCTATATGCATTAATATATGATATTTGTTTTTCTCTGACTCACTCCACTTTGTATAACAGGCTCCAGATTCATCCACATCACTTCAACTGACTTAACTTCCTTTTTATGGCTGAGCAACATTCCACTGTGCACATGTACTACATCTTCCCCACCAATTCATTTATCGTTGGACATTGAGGTTGCTTCCATGTCTTGGCTATTGTAAATCGTGCTTCAAAAAGCACTGGGGTATATGTCTTTTTGAGTTACGATTTCCTCAAGATATATGCCCCGTAGTGGGATGTTTGGGTCATATGGTAACTCTATTTTTATTTTTTTAAGGAACCTCCGTACTATTCTCCACAATGGCTGTACCAGTTTACAGCCCCTTGGTTTTAGACTAGAATGCCTCCTCAAGGAAGACCCCTCAACCTCAGGATTTCATCTCTACATGGTTCTCTGTTCATTGTATGTACCAGGGAGGTTCCTGACCCCAGGTGTTTATCCTTGCCTTTTCCTCTGTCTCAAGTGTTCTTTCCCTGGATGTCTGCATGGCTCACTTTCTATCCCTTCAGGTCTTTCCTCAGCCATCACCATCTCAGTGACGTCTTCTTTGGCCTTTTTATGTAAAAATTTAATCCATTCAAAACACTTTTTATTTACTTTCTGCGCTCTATTTTGTGTCCTTAGTACTCACCATCATCTATTTACTGCATATTTTACTTCTGTATAATGTTTACTCTCTGTCTCATCAACTAGAACAATGAAAGCTCTAACGGGACAGAACAGTGCCTGGTTCTAGGTGCTTAGTGATTATTAGAATTAATGAAAAAAAGCTGTTACACATTCTGTTACTTCTCCATTTTAATGTAGGGATTTCTTGATTTATGTTGCATATGTAATGAAAAGAATTTTCTTCCTAAGAGCCCCCCAAAAGAGAGTACATTGCTGAGAGTTAAAGAAGATTGAATATTATAATCAAACCTCTGACTTTAGCAATCAGAATGCAAAGGCTTCAAAGGGGCTTGACTATCATTTCATCCACTCTTGCATTTTGCAAATGAGGAGGTTGAGCCTCAGAGCAAAGAAGCGACTTGCCTCAGATCATGCAGAGTGAGTGGCATGTGTGGATGGAGACCTTGGTAACCTGGGCTGCAGGACAGGGCACTGTGAATCATGCCTTTCTTGGTCTATTGTTTACAAAATAACACCTTCTGATAACTTTTGAACTGAGATGTTCTTAAAATAATAATCATTCTTGAAAGAAAAATATTTCAGATGATAGCAAAACCTTGCTTAGCTTTTCACACATAAAATACCTAATAATTGTTAAAATATTCATATATATTAATGTACATATTTTGCTACATATAAACATAATAAGCTATGTTCTGTTTTGGAAGGGTGCCCATATGCTGAGAACCCCAGAAGGGAAAGAGTTGTCATTGTATTCATTCATTTATTTAACAAGTATCTGTGGAATACCTACTGTGTGCCAGAAATTATCCTAGGAACTGACGTTTTAGGAATAAATGACACAATTGAAACCCTTGTAGAGGAGACAGATGGTAAACAGTTAACAAAAGTAATTTCAGTAATGCACTTTGAAGAAAGTAAACTAGGGGTATGCAGCACAGATCAGATTAGGAAAATATTCTAGGAAGCTGACATCGGAAGAGACCTAAAGGGAAAGAACTAATCAGCCAGTTGATGACTCAGGGACAAAGGATATAGAAAGACACCAGCAAGAGCAGAGGTCCTTCAGCTTAGAAGAGGCTCCTCATGTTCAAGGAAGAGAAGAAAGGGACAAGTTGATTGTGGCATTGCAAACAAAAGGAAAGTTGGTATTAGATGATGCCAGGAAAAAAGCAAGAACTTGATCATTGAGCCTCATACTCCTGGTGAAGATCTTGGGAAGCCATAATGGGAAATTATTTCAAGGTGGGTAACTTGCTCTGCTGTAGATTTTTAAAATCCTGTGATGGTTAATGAATAGAGAACATATCTCAGAGGGGGGAAAAATAGAAGGGAAACCAGTGAGATTACAGAAAAAAGATCAGTCAAGAGAAAGTGGTCTTGGAGAAAGGAGGTTTCCATGGAGATGCAGAGATCACATAATGTACCTGTAGGCACCACACTAACCACTGCTTCAAAGCAGATCCTATGAAGTGCTTGGGTGCATACCAACTCTTGCTGTATACAAGGATGGAATGGCTGGTCATTGTGCCACTTGCATCAAAAGAGAATACATGTGTTGTAAATCTAGCTTACTTCCTGGACTACTGGTTTAAGAGGATGTTACTTTAAAAAAAAAAGGATGCAGATAGGATTGCTCTGTGGCCCAAGAAGTATAGGGAACGAACCCAATAATTAATATTCCCATTTAGAGATTCACAGTACATAAATTCTGAAAATTCTGAGTCTGCTGCTGCTACTGCTGCTAAGTCGCTTCAGTTGTGTCCAACTCTGAGCAACCCCGTAGACGGCAGCCCATCAGGCTCCACCGTCCCTGGGATTCTCCAGGCAAGAACACTGGAGCGGGTTGCCATTTCCTTCTCCAATGCATGAAAGTGAAAAGTGAAAGTGAAGTCGCTCAGTCGTGTCCAACTCTTAGTGACCCCACGGACTGTAGCCTACCAGGCTCCTCCGTCCATGGGATTTTTCAGGCAAGAGTACTGGAGTGGGGTGCCATTGTAGCAGTAAAGAAAAACATTAATGTTGTCCTTCCCATACTTCCTAAGATCCTTTGATCAAGAAACCCTGTTGCTTTTTTCTTTTTCACCTTCTCACAGAACACTCACTTGTGAACTGAGGGACGTGATTTTTAACAAAGTGATACAGTGGAGAGAGAACCAGAATAAGAGACCATTATGCTCTACTGCTCGGAGAAGGCAATGGCAACCCACTCCAGTACTCTTGCCTGGAGAATCCCAGGGACGGGGGAGCCTGGTGGGCTGCCGTCTATGGGGTCGCACAGAGTCGGACACGACTGAAGTGACTTAGCAGCAGTAGCAGCATGCTCTACTGCTCTCAGTGCCTTTGTGCTGTGTGCTAGGAGAGGTCATATTACTTTTCCTGTTGGAACCTCAATTTCCTTGTCAGTCAAATAAGAGGTCACACCAACTGATCACTAACGTCTCTTTCTTTTATCAAGTTGCTTGTGTGTGTGTGTGTAAAGCTGTTTTTATATAACTCCTCAAAGGCCAGTTGCTTTGTGTGAAGATTCCAACTCAGTTTAATGATAGTTTGGTGGTATTGCTTCAGCCTACCCTCTGTATTCCTCAGCTGGTCATGACTTCCTCTCTTCATACTATCTGAGCATTTTTACCATCTTCATTTGGAAAGAAGACAGTTACTAGCTGGATCAGAATTGCTGCTGGCCCAAGATCTGATTCTTCTAGGAGAAGAGTTGTAGTACTGGGAAGGTGGGCCAGAGACCAGCTGGATTTAGAGTACAGCTGGTACACTCACTCAGTGGTTATTAGGCAACTGCACAGGGCAGCCTGGAGTGAATGCTGATACCCAGACAATGTCTCGCAAGCCATTTGCTTCACATCTCAAGGGCTACATTTCTTTGCCAAAAAAAGATTGAGTACTGAGAAATCACTCTCTCGTTGTTCAGAACATTTTCTGAAAACAGGAAAATACAAGCCACGTTTCTGCATATTGAAGACTTAGTTATCTCTATTTACCAAAGGATCCATCTTCCTTCTCTCTTCATCCCTTCCTCCCTTCTTCCCTTCCTTCTCTTCTTCCTTCCTTGCTTTTCTTCTTCCTTTCTCATTTTGAGAAATGGGTAATCATTTTTCACTTCTCATGACCTTGAACATTCTTATCCATGCCTTTGAGAACCACCAGCAAGCCTGAGAAATAGGCAGAAGAGAGGAAAAACATCAGGAGGCTGGTAGAGCGAGGGGGGTTAAACAGCCATGAAGTGTGGAGGTAGAAGAGAGGATGAGAGTGAGAAAGGTCAGGAGAAAGATTGATGGACAAGTACTGTACTCAGTTTAGAGAAGGTAATTTGGAAAAGCATTTTGAAACTGGTGTTAACACTTTCAGTTTAAAGAGAGATAAGGGCTGCTAAGCCAAGTCTACTGGGGTCTCTCCACCTTTCCTTATTACCTCATATTGGTAGTCTTAGAAGAAAATGGATTAAACAATCTTTCTCCATATAAGAGAATTTTGTCTTGGGTCGCTCAGTGTGTGGGCTTTTCCTCAGATCATGGTAACTCATCTTGGGAAAGGAGGTAGATATGCCATGAGAAGCAGGAGAGGATAAAGCATGGATTGGAGGGTTTGAGGGAGAAAACATCATGAGGGGTAGGAGAGACTAGTAGATTAGGACTGCAAAGATGAAGGGTAGAAGAATGGAGTCATGAAGCAGGTTAACGATGCCAAGAGTTTTAGTGAGGTTGAGAGTGAATTGGCGCAGAAAAGAGGCTTCAGAGCAGGTGTGAAATGACAACAAGGAAAAGATGATTTGAAACAATATTTCTATGGACTGTGAATTAGAGTTCCTTGTGTGTTATTGAGGGACACCAGTGAGACTGTGATTGTTGTAATTGCTTCTGATTGCTGTTGCTTGAACATGACACACAGCAAAGACTAGGGGACAGGCAGTCACTGTTTATATGAAGATTACACAAAGGACAGAAGGCAGTGGAAAAGCTGAAAGGGGAAGATGAGACGAGTATATACATTGAAGTAAGTGCATAGTAAAGGAGCTGTGCAATGTTGACTATTTTCACCAAAGACTTAAAATTCTAAGCAAGAAATTTAGATCTATGTGTACTTCTGATTGTAGCAGTGTACTCAGAAATTTTTTTTGATATTCACACAACTTGACAAATCTGATTCCTCATTTTTAAGAACATGTTGACTGTGGAATCTTTCTGGCTTGCTGTAAGAACACATCTTCTGTGGGAGAAGAATAAGTGGAACAGATTTCCTAGTCTTAGCATTTGTGATTTGATGATTCAGTACCTTTGAAGCAAATTTTAAAATAGTCAATACTAGTTCTCCACCCTTAGGCCAACACACTGTTGTCACTGGCTTTGCCCTCCTGACATCTGCTTTCCATCAATGTTTTTCACATCGCTTGCTGTCTTATGTCCTAGGCTGTGTCCAAAGAGGCCGGACATAATGAAATAGTTATCCTGTTTCTGTTTATGTCAATGTCCACCAGGGATGTACACTGCCAGAAATAATCACCCCAGAACTCTGATGGCCAGCGTACCAGTTACACTGGCAGAAGTTCAGTATTGCTTGAAGAGTATCCACATAGGGAATCATTTCATAGCTGTTCCGTAGGACACCACGCATGCAAGGTGATGTTTGTCCAAAAGGTTCCATAGTCACATCCAGCTAGTTGATGCGCACTTGAAGCAATGCTGGTATAAGATAAATGACACTGGGTTAAGCATGAAGGGACTTGATTTCTAGTTCTTAGGCAGGCACTTAGCCCTTTGTGTGTCCTTGGCAAGCCACTAACACCCTGTAGGAATATAAAACAGAGGTCCATTATTTGTCTTCCCTGCAAGAGAGGGCTATACCCATCACTTGATTGTGTATACTTGATTGTAGTCTGTATATGTTAAAGTCCCAGCTCTATGGGCAGAGAACCTTTACTGGTCTTCTGGCCCTACTTCCTGAAGCTGTGGACTAGGTCCAGTTACTAAACTTACCAGAGCTAATCCTTAGGTGTGATTGATATATTTATCTCATAAGGTTGTTAGATCAAACAATTAATGATCATCATAATACTGTCAATACTTACTAGGTAAATCATAGTAGCAATACTATAATTAGCAGCAAGAATGATTATAATTATTAAACTTACTATTAAAAAAAAAAAAACCCACTGATAACAGTAGTAACAACAGAGTAGCTATGGTTTATTGAGCGCTTTTCCCCCAGGGACTAGTCTAAGAGCTTTACTTTCATTATCGTATTCAATTCTCAGAAAATCCTGTAAGTAGATATCTAATTATCTCCATTTTATGGAGATGGATGCTGTGGTTTGTAAAAGTTAAAGTTACTCAGAGTCTCAATCAGTGCACAGCAGTGAGATAGGCCTCTGTTTAGTCCAGTGTCAGAGGCTTTAAGCCTAACCTCTTCCAAAGTTCAGTGTCCTTCTAACCTGACCCTGCCCTCCATGGTAAGGGCCCTAAAGGAAGCAAACTTGGCATTCTCTTTAGAGTTCATAAGCAAATCATTACAAATCAAAATTAAAGACCTGTGGATGGGATAAGGAAGCTCTAGAAGTACTTAGATTTCCCTACTGGTTTTTTTCTTTCTCAATGGCAATATTTATTTAAATGTCTAACTGTAATTGGGAAGATAGTGCCATAACTTGAACATAAAGAGAGAATTTAAGTACTGATTATTGATTAAAAAAAAATAAAGTGGATGGCACTGAGCCCTCAGAGACGTTATTGCATTGTGACGCTCATGAAGGCAGGGTCTTAGCCCTCTGCGTTTGATGCATGGCACAAGTTCAGGGAATGTTGACAAGAGGAATCGAAGTTTTTATGTCTTGGAAGAAAAATGGATAAGATCGCCATCTAGTGGATTCTGAGTCAACTTCAGCTCAAAATACACTAGCAGTGTTTGAGTGAAAATTATCTAAAGTGATAAGTAACACGAATGAATACATTATTTAGATATACAACGGAAAAATATAAACTGAGAACAATACTCAGGCTGAATTGTGAGTTGGAAAAATCAGAAGACCAAGCGGGATTTTAGGGGTTCATGTGTATAGGATGTTAACACAAAAGAAAGTCTGAGATTAAGGGGCATTTTAGGGGTTCAGAAGCATAGGACATCTTGAATTGACATCTTGACATTAACATCTTGAATCTCCTGCTTTTACAGCCCAGGGAAGGACAGCAACTCATTTAGGGTCACCAGGCTTCTTCATTTCATATCCAGTGCTCAGACTTTTGTATCCATCTCAAGTTGGAGAAGGCAATGGCACCCCACTCCAGTACTCTTGCCTGGAAAATCCCATGGATGGAGGAGCCTGGTAGGCTGCAGTCCATGGGGTCGCTGAGTCGGACAGGACTGAGCGACTTCACTTTCACTTTTCACTTTCATGCATTGGAGAAAGAAATGGCAACCCACTCCAGTGTTCTTGCCTGGAGAATCCCAGGGACGGGGGAGCCTGGTGGGCTGCCGTCTATGGGGTCGCACAGAGTCGGACATGACTGACGTGACCTAGCAGCAGCAGCAGCAAGTTGTATAAGTTCTCCCCATCAGAGACTATTAAGTCATAGTTACAAAACAAGATAGATGTGATAAGTGAGAAGTTCTCGCAGATATTTTGGAAACACCTCTGTGCATACCATGAAAGCACTACTTATGGCATGGTATTGAAACGTCCCAGTAGCTCCCTGAGAGGTCAGAAGTGTTTGTCTGTACCTGCTGTTGAGGGATTCGCTAAGTATACGCATCTGAATATATTTTATGGCGCTGTGTTTTGATTTTGTTGACTTTCATCCTACGTCCATTCAGCCAGGGGAGAGAAATGACAAAAAGAGCATCATCACATGTCATATTTAAGATACAGAGGGCGAGTGTATCCCTATTTTGAGTCATGGCTGTGCTCCCTCTAGGCTGTGTATTAATAATATGAAGTTGGTTTCTTTTTTTCTCTCTTGAATGAAGGGTCTTTAGCTCAGAGTCCTCTTGAGATTTTTTTTTTGTAATTTTATTTTATTTTTAAACTTTACAATATTGTATTAGTTTTGCCAAATATCAAAATGAATCCACCACAGGTATACCTGTTTTCCCCATCCTGAACCCTCCTCCCTCCTCCCTCCCCATACCCTCCCTCTGGGTCGTCCCAGTGCACCAGCCCCAAGCATCCAGTATTGTGCATCGGACCTGGACTGGCGACTCGTTTCATACATGATATTATACATATTTCAATGCTATTCTTCCAAATCTCCCCACCCTCTCCCTCTCCCACAGAGTCCATAAGGATCTAACCAAGTTAGTGTATTACATTTGTTTGTTATATCCCTGTGGTTTCTTATAATTTAACATGACACCCCCTCAAACTAACATTTTGTTTTACATAATGTTGACTTTTTGAAGATTTCAGGAGGTAGATTATAACTATTGGTGCTACTAAGTTTGATCATTTAAGTTGGAAATTCCTAGGTATTTCTGTTGTAAAGTCACATTCTTCTGGTTATATTAAATATGTGTGGGTTGATACTTTGAGCCTGTGTAAACATTCAGTTTTCAGATATATTTTGACATCAAAGTTTTAAGCCTCTATAGATGAACTGTAGCATCATTATTACAGTGGAAGTGGAAAATGGTAATTTTCTTATTTTTTATACATTATTTCACATTCTTTTCAAAAGAACTGTTTTCCCCTTCTCTCTCTTGGGTGTGACTATGGACTTGGATTTTTTAAAATCCAAAGTATTTTAACCCATTGCCACCATTTCCCTTTTACTGAAACTCAAGATGTTGCACGTTGGGTCAATGAGAGCTCCTTGAAGCTGGCTCTTTTGTTCTTGCAGGTACTTGATCACCACCTTACTTCCTGGCACAGGCTGTCCCAGGCTCATCTTGTACTCTGCCTCCGCCAACCTGGAATTAGCATGAAAAGAAACAGAGTATGATATTTAGAAACTGAGATCAGAGTACTAGATGAAGCAGTATGCAAATATTTTCAAAACCCTGGTATGAGTATAAGATGTCAAGAAAAAATGGAGCTGACTTTGTGAACTTTGTCCCATTAACCCTCTGATTAAATCATCCCTCAATCTATTTTAATTATTGTTTCCTCAGAGAATACCAGGGAAGTCTGAGGACCCTCAGGATTAGGCTCATTTCCCTGTAACATACAGGCCTTTACAGCACCAAACTTCTCAATATTCATCACGTCTCTAAATATTGAAAATATACCTCATCTGAAAACTCAACTAGGGAAGCAATCTTCTAAGCCTCTGCGTTGTTGGCCAGGTTCAGTTACTCACAGGCTATCAGCCCTCAGGCCTCAGTCTCTCCCTGGCCATTGGCCAGAGTCCACCCTCAGTTCCTTGCCATGTGGTGCTCTCCAGGAGGCATCTTAACACATGGCAACTTCTTCCAACTCGCAGGGAAAAGAGGGTAAGGTACAATATAACATGTCATCCCCAGTTCAGTTCAGTTCAGTCGCTCAGTCATGTCCAACTCTTTGTGACCCCATGAATCGCAGTACACAAGGCCTCCCTGTCCATCACCAACTCCCAGAGTTCACTCAAACTCACGTCCATTGAGTCGGTGATGCCATCCAGCCATCTCATCCTCTGTCGTCCATTTTCCTCCTGCCCCTAATCCCTCCCAGCATCAGAGTCTTTTCCAAGGAGTCAACTCTTCTCATGAAGTGGCCAAAGTACTGGAGTTTCAGCTTTAGCATCAGTCCTTCCAAAGAACACCCAGGGCTGATCTCCTTCAGAATGGACTGGTTGTATCTCCTTGCAGTCCAAGGGACTCTCAAGAGTCTTCTCCAACACCACAGTTCAAAAGCATCAATTCTTCGGCGCTCAGCTTTCTTCACAGTCCAACTCTCACATCCATACATGACCACTCGAAAAACTATAGCCTTGACTAGACGGACCTTTGTTGGCAAAGTAATGTCTCTGCTTTTCAATATGCTATCTAGGTTGGTCATAACTTTCCTTCCAAGGAGTAAGCATCTTTTAATTTCATGGCTGCAATCACCATCTGCAGTGATTTTGGAGCCCCCCAAAATAAAGTCTGACACTGTTTCCACTGTTTCCCCATCTATATGCCATGAAGTGATGGGACCAGATGCCATGATCTTTGTTTTCTGAATGTTGAGCTTTAAGCCAACTTTTAAACTCTCCTGTTTCACTTTCATCAAGAGGCTTTTCAATTCCTCTTTGCTTTCTGCCATAAGGGTGGTGTCATCTGCATATCTGAGGTTATTGATATTTCTTCGGGCAATCTTGATTCCAGCTTATGCTTCTTCTAGCCCAGAGTTTCTCATGATGTACTCTGCATATAAGTTAAATAAGCAGGGTGACAATATACAACCTTGACGTAGTCCTTTTCCTATTTGGAACCAGTCTGTTCCATGTCCAGTTCTAACTGTTGCTTCCAGACCTGCATATAGGTTTCTCAAGAGGCAGGTCAGGTGCTCTGGTATTCCCATCTCTTTCAGAATTTTCCACAGTTTATTGTGATCCACACAGTCAAAGGCTTTGGCATAGTCAATAAAGCAAAAATAGATGTTTTTCTGGAACTCTCTTGCTTTTTTGATGATCCAGCGGATGCTGGCAGTTTGATCTCTGGTTCCTCTGCTTTTTCTAAAACCAGCTTGAACATCTGGAAGTTCTTGGTTCATGTATTGCTGAAGCCTGGCTTGGAGAATTTTGAGCATTACTTTACTAGCGTGTGAGCTGAGTGCAATTGTGCGGTAGTTTGAGCATTCTTTGGCATTGCCTTTCTTTGGAATTGGAATGAAAACTGACCTTTTCCAGTCCTGTGGCCACTGCTGAGTTTCCCACATTTGCTGGCATGTTGAATGCAGCACTTTCACAGCATCATCTTTCAGGATTTGAAAGAGCTCAACTGGAATTCCATCACCTCCACTAGCTTTGTTTGTAGTGATGCTTTCTAAGGCCCACTTAACTTCACATTCCAGGATGTCTGGCTCTAGGTCAGTGATCACACCATCGTGATTATCTGGGTCGTGAAGATCTTTTTTGTACAGTTCTTCTGTGTATTCTTGCCACCTCTTCTTAATATCTTCTGCTTCTGTTAGGTCCATACCATTTCTATCCTTTATCGAGCCCATCTTTGCATGAAATGTTCCCTTGGTATCTCTAAATTTCTTGAAGAGATCCCTAGTCTTTCCCATTCTGTTGTTTTCCTCTATTTCTTTGCATTGATCACTGAGGAAGGCTCTCTTATCTCTTCTTGCTATTCTTTGGAACTCTTTATTCAGATGCTTATGTCTTCCCTTTTCTGCTTTGCTTTTCACTTCTCTTCTTTTCACAGCTATTTGTAAGGCCTCCTCAGACAGCCATTTTGCTTTTTTGTATTTCTTTTCCATGGGGATGGTCTTGATCCCTGTCTCCTGTACAATGTCACGAACCTCATTCCATAGTTCATCAGGCACTCTATCTATCAGATCTAGGCCCTTAAATCTATTTCTCACTTCCACTGTATAATCATAAAGGATTTTATTTAGGTCATACCTGAATGGTCTAGTGGTTTTCCCTACTTTCTTCAATTTAAGTCTGAATTTGGCAATAAGGAGTTCATGGTCTGAGCCACAGTCAGCTCCTGGTCTTGTTTTTGCTGACTGTATAGAGCTTCTTCATCTTTGGCTGCAAAGAATATAATCCATCTGATTTCGGTGTTGACCATCTGGTGATGTCCATGTGTAGAGTCTTCTCTTGTGTTGTTGGAAGAGGGTGTTTGCTATGACCAGTGCGTTATCTTGGCAAAAGTCTATTAGCCTTTGCCCTGCTTCATTCTGTATTCCAAGGCCAAATTTGCCTGTTACTCCAGGTGTTTCTTGACTTCCTACTTTTGCATTCCAGTCCCCTATAATGAAAAGGACATCTTTTTTGGGTGTTAGTTCTAAAAGGTCTTGGAGGTCTTCATAGAACCATTCGGCTTCATCTTCAGCGTTACTGGTTGGGGCATAGACTTGGATTACTGTGATATTGAATAGTTTGCCTTGGAAATGAACAGAGATCATTCTGTCGTTTTTGAGATTGCATCCAAGTACTGCATTTCAGACTCTTTTGTTGACCATGATGGCTATTCCATATCTTCTAAGGGATTTCTGCCTGCAGTAGTAGGTATAACGGTCATCTGATTTAAATTCACCCATTCCAGTCCATTTTAGTTCACTGGTTCCTAGAATGTCGACATTCACTCTTGCTATCTCTTGTTTGACGTTTTCCAATTTGCCTTGATTCATGGAGCTAACATTCCATGTTCCTATCCAATATTGCTCTTTACAGCATCGACTTTATTTCAGTCACCAGTCACATCCACAGCTGGGTATTGTTTTTGCTTTGGCTCCATCCCTTCATTCTTTCTGGAGTTATTTCTCCACTGATCTCCAGTAGCATATTGGGCACCTACTGAGCTGGGGAGTTCCTCTTTCAGTGTCCTATGATTTTGCCTTTTTATACTGTTCATGAGATTCTCAAGGCAAGAATACTGAAGTGTTTTGCCATTCCCTTCTCCAGTGGACCACGTTCTGTCAGACCTCTCCACCATGCCTGCCCATCTTGAGTGGTCCCACATGGCATGGCTTAGTTTCATTGAGTTAGACAAGGCTGTGGTCCGTGTGATTAGACTGACTAGTTTTCTGTGATTATGGTTTCAGTGTGTCTGCCCTCTGATGCCCTCTCACCACACCTACCATCTTACTTGGGTTTCTCTTACCTTGGACTTGGGGTATCTCTTAAGGGCTGCTCCAGCAAAGCACAGCCACTGCTCCTTACCTTGGATGAGGGGTATCTCTTCACCGCAGCCCCTCCTGACCTTGAACATGGAGTAGTTCCTCTAGGCCCTCCTGCACCTGCACAGCCACTGCTCCTTGGACATGGGGTTGCTCCTCTTGGCTGCTGCCCCTGACCTTGGACATGGGGTAATGCCTCTCAGCCGTGCTTGTGTGCCGTTGCAACCGCCCACTGCGACATCATCCCCAAGTTGACATCAAACCAACTTTGCTATATTCTAATAGGAATATGTGCAACTCACATTCAAGGGGAGGGGATTACACAAGAATTAGTACAGAAAGTGGGGCTTACTACCGCCCCCTTATAGTCTGTCCATCACGTGGATGGATGTGACGTTCTACTGTGGAGATTCAGATGATTGACATATGAAGTACAATGTCAGGTGGTCATTAATTTATAAAGAAAATGAACAAAGCGATAAGATGGAGAACTGTTGGATGGGGCACCTTGCGTGCGTGCATCCTAAGTCGCTTCAGTCGCGTCTGACTCTTTGCAACTTCATGGACAGTAGCCCACCAGGCTCTTCTGTCTGTGGGATTCTCCAGGGAAGAATACTGGAGTGGGTTGTCATGCTCTCCTCCAGGGGATCGTCCAGACCCAGGGATCAAAACCCAGTTTCCTGTGGTTCCTGCCTTGTGGTCGGATTCCTTACCATTGAGCCAGTAGAAAAGCCCCGTAGGGCACCTTGCCTAGCGTATAAAGATGAGACCTCTGTGGAGAGGTCAAATTGGCTAAGACCTGAATCATTAGAAAGGATTAGTCGTGTGAATATATGCAATGAGCAAAAGAGTAAGTGCAAAGACCCTGAAGTAGAAATAAATTGATCATAGGAGGAGGCCAGTAGGCCTAGAGGAACCATTGAAATGAACCTCTTTAAAGAGGGAGGCAGTTACAAGACAGTATGGGACTTGTGAGCCATGCAGTAAAGAGTTTGGATTTTATTTAATTAGTTTGGAGCCAGTGGGGCAGGGTTAACATGGAGAGTAACATGGTCTATTTTCTGCTCACACAGTACTCATCCTGACTCCTGTTTTGTGAATGGACTGAAACAAGAGAGTGGAAGCAAGGGGACTAGTTTAAGGCTGTAAATGGCAATCCACTCCAGTACTATTGCCTGGAAAATCCCATGGACAGAGGAACCTGGTAGGCTACAGTCCATGGGGTCGCAAAGAGTTGGACACGACTGAGTGACTTCACTTTCAATAATGCAGTTGAGAGATGACAGTGGCTTAGACCAAGATGAGGGGAGTGGATTGAGTGAAAACTGATCAGATTCTGAGTATATGGTTGGAGACAGGGGCTGTGGGATTTCCTAATGGGTGAAATGAGTGACCAAGAGAAGTCCTGATGTGATCAATCTATTTGGATGAACCGCACTAGAGGAAAGATGGATACAAAGAATCAATGTCTTAGAGCATTTTCTTTTTAATAGACTTAATTTTTTACAGGAAATTTTAGGTTCACAGCAAAACTGAAGAGAAGGTACCTGTATATACTTTCCTAAACACATGCATAATCTCCCCTGGTAGATTTGTTACAGTCTATGATGTGATTATCACTCAAAGTCCACAGTTTACATTAGGGTTCAGTGGAGTTACCTAATCCATAGGTTTTGACAGATGAAAGTGACACGTATCCAACTTCACAGTATCACACAGAATAGTTCCAGTGCCCTAATATGCTCTGTGCTCTGCCATATTCATCCGTTCTCCCTGCAAAACTTGGTAACCACTGACCCTTTGCTGTCTCCATATCTTTGTCTTTTCCAGAGTGTCATATAGTTGGAATCATACAATATACAACTCTTAAGATGCTTTTCTTTTAGTAATGTGTGTTTAACTTTATCCCATGTCTTGTTATGGCTTGATTACTTTTTTATTAATCGTGTTCATTGTCTGAATGTCTCATAGTTTGTTTATCCATCACCTACTGAAAAATATCATGGGGGCTTCCAAATTTTGTCAATTGTGAGTTAAGCTACTGTAATCACCCATGTGCTGGTTTTTGTGTAGACATAAATTTCCAACTCATTTGGGTAAAAACTGAGGAGTACAATTGCTGGATTGTACAGAATGAGTGTGTCTAGTTTTGTGGGAAAAAAAAAAAAAAACTTGGAGCAATTTTTATTGTATTAAATTCCATACACACATCCTCTTACTACTTCCTCTATGTCATATGTATGTGTCTCATCTAATTGGTTGTGGGATACTGCCATTTCTACATCAGTCCTTTTTATTGCCTTATTTATTTATTTATTTTTTGGTTTTCCAAGATTAATGGACTGATGTGGGTGCCATCTAGTGGAGGTAAGGAAAATGTGTTTTGATAGAGCAACCACAGAAAAGATTGATTAAAAATAACTAAATTGAAATCTTATTCAGTTGTCCTAAATAAGAAAAACATTTCAATGTTTTGGATGTGGACCACATATTTAGACTACAGTGGGGTCCGTAACTAGGAGAGGCATAGTAGAGAAAATAAATTAGCAAAGATTAGTCAGCAAGTTAATATCCTGAATATCTGCATTTATTTACCAAAGTGATTGCAGATTGCCATAAATATACGGAGATTTTCTAGTGTGTGTGTGTGTATGTGTGTGTGAGAGAGAGAGAGAGAGGGAGGGAGGGAGGGAAGAAGGGATGGAAAAGGGATGGGAGGGGAAGAGGGAGAAGAAGAGAGAGAATATTAAAGAATAAAACACGGCTGTTGTCCTCAGGAAAAAAAATGCAAGATGCAATGACTCAATATTGAATTGTAAATTATAAATGGAAGGAGAAGGAAACCCAGAGGGTGAGGTCACAGGGAAATTGTCACTAAAACACTATGAACTGACATGAGTTTTCAAATATGAAGAAGATATGAATAGATAACAGAAAGAATATCATAGAAGAGGATAAATTCAGAGCAACAGAAAAAAAAAAGTTTGAATTATAGAGCTCATCCAGAATACCAGTATCTGTTTGAACTCATTTGGACTTAAAGAGGAAGTAGAAAGCATAAGTGAATTAATTGAACTATCTCTATAAGAGATAGAGTTAATTGAGCCATAGAGTAATTACTAATGAAGAGTAATTAAAGTAGTAATAAAAGATGATGTTAGTATTAGCAACTACAGTGATGGTAGGTGCTAACCTTGATGTATTGCAGTTACTGTTCTAGTCACTGTGTTAATTAATTTTACATATGATCTCATTTAAATTTCATAGCCATCCTTTGAGGTAGGTATTATAGTTCTCATTTTAATTTGAGTAAATAGACATCAAGTTTTTGATAACTTTCACTAAATCACAAAGCTAGTAATTACAGGAGTTTGGATTTAAACCCATTAGTCAGTTTTTGAAGCCTTATGATCCCTTGAATTCTGCTAGATAGAGTGAAGCAATTGGGATGGACAGATTTAGGAACCTGAGTTGCAGACCTTGTTCTGTGGTTTACATACTGTTCCTGGGAATCAGTTAATATCAAACCATGTTGCCTCTGAGGTTCAGCCAAGTTCTAAAATGTGTTGATTATATTTAATTGGGGTGTTCAGTGTTTGGTTCTGATAGTTGTCTAATATGAAAACACCTGAACGTATAGAATCCCAACACTTGAGAATGTATGTTAACATACGGGGATGATATAATACATGCCTAACAGATCATACCTCTTTCCTGATTTGCATGTGAGGTGGGGCTTAAGACTGCCCTCTGTGGGTAGCTCTGTTGCTAGCGTTGGGGTGAAGGTGATCTGTGGGTTGCAATAGTGTCGAGGAGTCAGCTCAGTGAGAAGGGCAGCTGTGGAAGGCTTACCATCCTGGACTTGTTTCTCCCTCACCACTCAAGTCTACAGAGTCCTATTGATAGAACTCCCCAAGCTCCTTTGAATCAATCTGAAGCTCTACTGAATCTCTACAAAATTCTCCTGAGTTTGTTCAGAGCATTTCTTCTCACCATCCTTTTTTTTTTTAATGTAAATGTATTTGTTTTAATTGGAGGCTAATTACTTTACAATATTGTATTGGTTTTGCCATACATCAACATGAATCTGCCACCGGTGTACACATGTTCCCCATGCTGAACCCCTAACGCAGGACATCGTCTTTGTCCTTGAGAATAGCTACAACAGCTTCCTAACATGTCTTCTAGCCTCTAGCACGGCTCCTTCCCATCCATTTTTCACACCGTGGATGAGTAATCCATCCCATGCGATTCTCCTGCTGACACCCCTCCAGTGGCTTTTCACGGTGCACTTGGGTTGAGTACCTAGAATTCTCATTTCTTTAATGGGGTTTAAGAGGCATTTGCTATTCCAACCACCACTTGCCTTCCAGACCAGGCCACACCACTCCCTGTTAATTTTTACCTTCTATCCATTTCTTTATATGTATTCTTTGACCAGGCTTCTGTACAGGCTCTTCTGGAATCGACCCCTTTGTAACCCCCATCCCAGCAACACCCCTACACCCTGTGTCTGGCATGGGTTTCAGCTGAGATTCACTATCATTGAAAAGCAGCCCTGACTTCTGGCCTTGCTGTAGGTGACCCTTCTGTACGTTGCCATGATATCCTGTAGTACACTGGTCCCAGCACCTAGTATAGGATGAATAGTTACCTTCATTGCCTACTGGACTATACGAACTTAAAAGGGAAGTACTGTATCTGCCTTGTTCACACCAGTGTTTCCTGCTTGAGAAAAATGCTTATTACTAAGCAGATGCCTAATGAGTGAATGAACAAACACAAGAAAGGAACAATCAACTGAAAAATCAACACTTAAATATACCTTGAAGGTTTACAGAAGACCAAGGTTACATGGGGACTTTGGATCATATAGCCAAACTCCCATGTAGAGCTTGCATACTTTGCACACGCTGTTGACTACACCCAACATCAGCTGGTCATAAGCATGATAACCTCCTGAGCTATACAAGACCTTCAGCCTCTGCTGTTCTTTGGAGTGTTCTGACCCAGACCCCTCTGAGCTGCTGAGCAAGATCACCTAGACCTGTGAGCCCCTTCTGTCCCCTCCCCCAAGAATATCTTGTCTTCTTCCCCTCTGTTTGGTGTTCCTCCATGTGGTGGCCACTGGAATGGTCTCATACTTTGAGGGACTTACCCCCATCCCTTCCCCCCATTCAAACTGTCAGAAAGTAAACGTGTTAGTCGCTCAGTCCTGTAGCCCACCAGGCTCCTCTGTCCATGGAATTCTCCAGGCAAGAATACTAGAGCAGGTTGCATTCCCTAGGGATCAAACCCAGGTCTCCTGCTTTGCAGGCAGATTCTTTACTGTCTGAGCCAGAAGGGAAGCCACTGTCTGCCAAGCATCACCCAAATAAAGTTTGTTGTGCTGCTCCATCTTGTGGTCACTTCTCCCCATCATCAGCTACAAAATCCCTTGAACTCATTGCAGTTTTTATAATGGGGTTGAGTTTTATCTTAAGAGTGAAGTGAAAGTGAAGTCACTCAGTCGTGTCCGACTCTTTGCGACCCCATGGACTGTAGCCTATCAGGCTCCTCCATCTATGGGATTTTCCAGACAAGAGTGCTGGAGTGGATTGCCATTGCCTTCTCCAGGGGATCCTCCTGATCCAGGGATCGAACCAGGGTCTCCCACATTGCAGGCAGACGCTTTACCGTCTGAGCCACCAGGGAAGCCCTATCTTAAGAGTAGCAGAAAGTAATTGAAGGGTTGTAATCAGAGGGATGACATAATCTTATATTCTAAAAGGTGCCTTAGTTGGAGAAGACCAAGAGGGGAGCAAGACCAGTTGAGAGGCTGATGCTGCAATCTGGGTGAGTGGAGATGGGCTAGGATTAGGACAGCAGTAGGGAGATGGAAGAGGAGACAAAGGCAAAATAAATTTTGCAGATGGAGTTGGTAGGACTTTCTGATGGATTAGAAGTGGGAAAATAGAGAATCAGGAATAAATATTTGAGCAACTAGATGGATGTCATGATCATTTAAAAGGTGCTCAAGATGGAGAGGAACTGATCTGTGGATCTGAGAAGTAAATTTTGCCAAAGTGGTTTTATTTATCCATTTAATTTTCATTTTGTACTGGAGCATGGTTGATTAGCAATGTCCTGTTAGTTTCAGGTGTACAGTATAGTGACTCAGTTATACAAGTGTCTATTCTTTTTCAGATTTTGTTCCCATTTTGATTGTTATATAATATCGATCAGAGTTCCTTGTGTTATAGGTAGGTCCTTGTTGGTTATCTGTTTTAAATATAGCAGTGTATGCATGTCAATGCTTTCTGAGCTCTCTCCCTGTCTCTATTTTCTATTTCTATTGCTCTATTTTCTAGTTTCCCTTTACTTATTTTCTATTCCTATGGTGAGGCTGAAATTTCTGCTGATCTTTTTTAATATGTAAGAACTCTGGTTTTCAGAAACATACCCCTTTTCATGTACTATTCATGTTTCATCGATGAAAAATCTGCTTTTAATGTGCTGGAAGTCTGGGGCGGGGGGTGGATACCATTATCATTTTATTTAAGCTACTTCTTATTTCTTGGCTTTCTGTTGGTTGAATTCTATATTGGGGGCTTCTAAAAATGATTTTCTAAGATGTTTGTGCTCCTTGTTGTTTTTTTCTTGTTTAAGACGAGGGCACCTGAAATTGAGGGGAATTTTGGGTGTGAGATTGGTGTTCCTCCAAAGAGGGTTTTACTGAGGGTAATCTGGAGGAAGTGTTTTCATGGGGGTATCCCCAAAATGTGAATATCTTAAGGTTTTTCCTCTTACAGTCATCAGATTCCCAGAGGAGATGCTCGTAATGTTCTACCTGACAGAGTAGGCCAGACTGTTAGTTTTCTGACACCAAGAAGGGGCAGAGGATGCTGGAACTCAACAGTCATAGTAACTATTGGCAATAACTATTCAGTAGTAACTATTGGCAGTCTGGAAAAGAAGAAGGATCCACAGAGGAAAGAGAAGAACATAGTACCCTGTCATTCACAACCAAAGTGCAGTCAATCTAGAGTTGAATCAGGAAGGGGGAAGGAAACCCACTTTGATGTAAAGATTAAGGTGTTCACCACTACATGTGACTGGAAACTGCTGGTTATTGAACTGAGACAAATTATATATATATGATATACTGTTATGTTTTAAGGATTGCCTGGCTTTTTGTTATCTAAGAGTGACAAGAAAAGTCTTGGTGACCAGAAGAATTTTCCTTCAGAGATAGAGAAAGGTTACCCATTGAGCAGGAAAAAGGAGGAAATTACAACTTTATGATAAATCCCCATGGTTTCTATTTATTTCAATGTCTCAGTAATACATAATTAAAAATCTGAGGTTAGCTAGCTTATTAATCTTTTCTACTCAAATTGCAAGGGACTTAGAGTATTTTATCTCTGACCACACCCAATTTAATGCAGTTTTTCTAGTGTTTATCGTTTTCTGAAGCTGACAACTGATATTATTTTAATACAAAGTTTATATGTTGACATTTATCAACTTTGTTTTCTCCCTTTAGAAAAACTTCAGAACTTCTATCTAGGTCCTCTTGTAATTTTTCACAATCATGAAATTGGGGACTTGAATTGGGACTACTCTTTGGGAATTTCTTAAGGTTCTGCTGATGGCAAGCTCTCAGAAGTATTTGCTGAAAACATTATTTTTAGATAGTTTTATCAGGTGCATATTTCTAGATTGACATGTACTCTCGGCTTCAATTTTTGCTGTTAAGAAGCCTACTGTAGTTGAATTGTTCTTTTTAACAGAAAAGCCATCTCTCCTTTCTAATTTTTAAATCCTTCTTTTTGATTTAGTGCTCTGCAGTTGACTTCCTGGATAGCTCAGATAGTAAAGAATTTGCCCGCAGTGTGAGAGACCCGGGTTTGATCTCTGGGTCAGGAAGATCCCCTGGAGAAGAAAATGGCAACCCACTCACATTGCATTGTACCTAGAGGTGCCATGTCTTGTGATTTTTCATATTTTGATGGACATGGTGCTTAATCCTCCTGTTATGTTGTGGTATCGCTGCTTTGAACTGTGCCTAGTGTTTAGGAACCTTCTGTTTACCCTCCCAAAGGATAAACCTCTAGGACTTTGCCAAAATGGATGAAGGGAAGAAGCATTTGCCTGAGTTTGTGGAATAAGAAAGGGGATTGATTTGTTTGCCGGAGGAAATAGGCCCTGGTGCTTGAGTTGTGCCTGGGAAAGAGCAAGTAGTCTAGATCTAATTGAAGTCCCTTCAGAGGACACAAAGCCATGAATCCATCAGTCTAAATACAAAACCCATGATAGATGTCAAGGCACAGAGTTATTCTTTAAAAAGATGCTGTGCAAGAGTGTAGTCTGGCAGGATAAGGGGAAGCCAGCATTAAAAGGCTGTGGGGTATGTTTCTGGGAGTAGAAGATGAAAGTGGAGTTGGAAGCAGCCAGATGGAGAAGCACTGCTGGGCTGGAGGGGCTGGTGTGGGAGACTAGAGAACTCCAGGAAGCATCCACCCTCCTCTGTATACCTGTTTTACCTCTCCTGTTCTTTTTGTTCTTGTGGCTTGATTTACACCTTTAAAAATATTTGAAATATTTTATGAGGTTTCAGGAAGAAACAAAATATGCACAAATATTCTTAAAGTAATTTTTAAGTATTCAAGTTGCATTTCATGCAGTATTTGAAACAAATATTGGATGTGTGTTATGATACATAATAATAACCAAACACCTGTGATCCCACCCTCTGACCTAAAAGGAACAGTGTCCCTTCTGTCAAGATGCCTGCGTGGGCTCCTATGGCATCCTTTTGCCACTCTACTCATAAAATCTTTTTCTTAAATTTGCATTTTCTTATTCACTTTTATTTCATCTCATAGCTCTCAAAAATTATTATATTGAGATTTATATATTCTGTCTATTGATAATTCCAATATTTGAAATCCTCTGGGGTCAAAATCTGCTGACTCTCATTTATGGTTTCTATATTTTTTTGTTTTATATTTTAATGAGCACATTTAGCATTGAACTTGATCACAGAATATCACAGACCCTAAGATAGGGTCTGGGTTCATGTCGTACTTGTATTTGCTTCTGTTAGACACCAGGAGGTGCTGCGGAGCAGGGACTCCTTTATTTTCTTGGCTTGGGCTTTTCCTGGCCAGGCGGATGCTATCTGCTTTAACTCTAGACCCAGGTGAGAGCAGGCTAGGAGTTAATATTCTCAAAGGATTTTGAACGTGGAGATATTGCAGCCAGGATTCCTAGAACTTTCCCTTTGCTGGTAGGCAGACTCTTTCAGCATGTAACACTGCTTTGTGGTTCTTGGCTTAATGGGGAAGTCTAAGTTCAACTCCAGAACTTTACAAGGGCCTGTATGCATGCTCAGTCATGTCCGACCCTGCAACCCCATGGACTGTAACTCACCAGGCTCCTCTGTCCATGGGATTTCCCAGGCAAGAATACTGGAATGAGTTGCCGTTTCTTTCTCTAGGGATCATCTTCATTTTTATCAAAGATAATCATACTAAGACTAACTTGTTGCAGAATTAGTCTAGTCTCATTAACTTTGGCCTGTTTGTTTACTTAAGAGCAGCAGAAATAGTCACTGACCATATACACTCTGCTATAACTTTTCACAAGGAATCTTAGATTTTTACAAGGAATTAGATTTTTCACAAGGATTTGAAAAGCCTCTCCAGGCTAAGAAGCCAAGCCAAGAATTTACCATCAAACTATGTAAGGGTTTAGAGTTTCCCATTGTCTTTTTCCATTAGCTTTGAGGGCAGCCATGGCTCTTATATTAGTTTAGGACTCTGATTTCAGCAAGCTGTTGCTGTTTACATCCCTTTATTTTCTTGAATGCTTAGCAATGAACTAACAAACATGTTGGTTATAATTTATCCAGATCTTGTTAAAAAATCCAGTGCACCACATTGCTAGATGCAAAGTCTATACTTGAAGTTTTATTTCTTTTGTGATGTAAGAGCTGTTAGGAGAGAGATTTGCATTTCTAAGTTGTTCAGTTACATTTTATAAACTTCCAGTGTTCCTGCTGCTGCTTTTCCTATTTGGCTTTTGCTTTTTATTATTTATATCCGTTTTTATTGCAAAGATTAAAAAATAAAGTTGGTACTTTTCCTGCTTTATAGCTTTTTAAAAAAGTTTTTCCATGTGCCATATTAGGCAGTCAATTTTTAAAAATGCTATATTGATACTTTAAGGAGTGTATTTCATCTTGTTTACTATATTGTTAAAATTCCCTTAATAATAATTTACTTTTATTCACTTGAAATGTCAAGTTTTATGAGATAAGTAGTTTCCAACGATTTTTTGTAAATTTTCCTTCAGTGTCTCCAGAGGTTGCTTTATGTATGTCAGTACTATATCTTTCAGTGCTAGACAATTGATTGACGGCAGCTTAGTTTTTTTGTAGATTGGAATATTTATCATTATAAAGAAATTCTCTTTTATCATCACATCTATGATACAAATAGCATGTTGACTGCTTTAGTATCAGAACTTCATTATATTTTGGTTTATCCTTATTTCAGATAATATATAATTATCACTGTGTTTAGTCATATTTCTATCATGTATGTTTCTCTTTTTAAGCATTATTTTGTTTTACAAATTTTGAAATTGTATAGAAATAAGGTGATATTCATTTACTCAGCAAATATTAATTGAGCACCTATCCTATGCTAGGTGCTTGACAGACTGAATGCACGAATGGGCAATGACCTGACCATATACAAAAACAGAACTCTGACCCACCATCTACAGCAATCTCTCCAGGAAATCAGCCTTCCTGTCTCCATTAACCAGCCCAGAAGCCAGGCTGCTATGAGTCAGACTTATAGGAAGCCATGTTCTGCTATCTCCAGAAAGGCAAAGAAAAATTTGTGTAACAACTGGCCCCAAATGCTAAGGATTTGATTAGTAACTCATAATATCCTTAGTATTTGTCCCTCTTCCAACTTAGAATCCACACAGAAGGCTGAATCAGATCAGATCAGATCAGTCGCTCAGTCGTGTCCGACTCTTTGCGACCCCATGAATCGCAGCCCGCCAGGCCTCCCTGTCCATCACCAACTCCCGGAGTTCACTCAGACTCACGTCCATCGAGTCCGTGATGCCATCCAGCCATCTCATCCTCTGTCGTCCCCTTCTCCTCCTGCCCCCAATCCCTCCCAGCGTCAGAGTCTTTTCCAATGAGTCAACTCTTCGAATGAGGTGGCCAAAGTACTGAAGTTTCAGCTTTAGCATCATTCCTTCCAAAGAAATCCCTAACTGATCACGTGGATGCCTACTTCTATCAATAGTTAGACTACTTTAGCTTCTCCAGGCTGACAGCTTCCAATCAGGGCACATCTCAGATCTTCTTTCTTGGCACTATAAAGCCTCCCCAGTCCTCTCCCCGCCTTTAAGTCTCCGTGAATACTCAGTGATGGTGGCCAAGACACTTGGCTTAGCAAGCTCAGAGTAAATAGCGTTTGTTTATTTCCACGTTCTTCCATATCATGAGTATTAGACCAGAGAAAGAACAAAAACATATAAAATTTTGCTGTTATGGAACTAATGGGACAGTGATGGGAGAAGACAAAAAGCATGATAAACAAATTATGTAGGATATATGTAGGTTATGAGTGCTATAAAAATGAGCAAGGGGAGAGACATGGGGGGACTGGGGTAGGAGTTTACCATGTTTTTAAAAAATTTTTATTTTGAAGTATAGTTAATTAACAATGTTGTGATTGTTCTGAATATACAGCAAAGTGATTCGGTTATAATCTATTCTTTTTAAAATTCTTTTCATATTTATGTCATTACTTCCAAAAGAACTCACCTGCACAGTTGGTGAGAATATAAATTGGTACAGCCACTATAGAGAACAGTATGGAGGTTCCTTAAAAAATAAAAACTAAAAAAATCATGTGATCCTACAGTCCCACTCATAGGCATGTTTCTAGAGAAAAACATGGTCCAAAAGAATGTATCCCAATGTTCATAGCAACACTATTTACAACAGCCAAGATATGGTAACCCCTATATACCCATCAACAGAGGAATGGATAAAGAAGATGTGGTACATATATACAAAGGAATATTACTCGGCCATAAAAAGAATGAAATAATGCCATTTGCAGCAGCATGGATGGACCTAGAGATTGTCATACTGAGTGAAGCAAAATAGAGAAAGAAATAACATAGGAGGTTACCATTTTTAAATAGGATTGTCAGGATGTTCTGCTGAGAAGGTGATATCTGAGCAAAAAGTGGAAGGGATTGAGAAAGTAATATATACAGCTGAAATGCAGGAGGAAAAAGTGTTCCAGGTAGGAACCCCAAGACAGAGGCTCTGATGCAGGAATGTGCCTGGCAATTTCTAGAAAAAGCAGGAACTTGGGGTTGGAACAAATGGGGAAGGAGAAAAGGAGGCAATGTGGAGGCAGGGAGGCAATGAGAAGCCTCAGGGAGCTGGATCATGGGAAGCTTTCTGGGACACTGGAAGCACTGTGGCTTCTACAGCAAGTGAGCTGAGAAATCTCTGAGCAGGGGACTCACAGAGAGTGACTTTTGTTTTAAAAAGACATATTGGCTGCAGTGTTTAGATAGGGTGACCACACACACTGGCTTGTGCAGGACAGTCTTAGTTTATGCCTGTTGTCCTGGCCTCTTTCACATTCACAGTGTCGTAGGTTAGATGAGGAAACATGGGATCACCCTAAGCATGGACAGTATGGGGGCAAGGATAAAAGCAGAGAGACAGTCGGAAGCTATTCTAATAATTCCAGTGAGAAATGCTAGTGCCGTGGAATTGGCGATAGCAGTGGAGGTAGTAAGAAATGTTTGCTTTGGGCTGTGCTTTCAAAGTAGATCCAGTGTAATTTTCAAACACTCAGAGAGAGAGAGAAGGGTGTGTGTGTGTGTGTGAAATATAAGATAACTCCACTATTTTTGTCTTTTTGTTTGAGTAACTAGAAAATGCATTTTTCATTTACCTAAATGAAAAACTGGAACCTAGTTTTCAGGAGAAGATTGGAAGTTTGGTTTTAGAAATTATACTTTTGAAACATCTATCAGATGATCATGGGGAGATACAGGATAAAACTTGAATGAGTTTGGAATTCAGGAGACCAGTTCAGGGTAAACACATAAATCTGAATGTGTATATATGTGTGTGTGTGTGTATAGAAATACATATGAATGTATATATACAATATATAAAAATATATATTGAAAAATTTGTTGGATGGGCTATTCTTTAAATATATAGTTCCCTTTCCAAACTATGTTGACATAGCTCTTAACTGCTTGCATGTAGACTGAGAAGTCAGGGCCTATTATATATATATATATATATTTCCTATTTAAATAGCCACTCCTTCTGTCCCCTATTCTTGTAGGATACTTTTAATTTTAAAATATAACTCAATCAGAATATACTTGTGATAGCATTTATTAAAATTTCCTGGAAAATAGGAAACTCATTAGACCTTCAGATAAACTCATCTTTTAAATTACTTTTCCCCCCAGTATATTTGAATAATTTTTTTCTGTTGCAACTATTTTTTTCTCCTCTTCAGGGAGAGCAATTTTAATATAATAGCCCTCTATGATCTTTCACAAAATATATATTAGATTTTCTCTTACCACCTTAGTTTTTTTTTCACTTCAGCATTATGTGGTTTTTCTCAAGCCTGCCCTCGTGTCACCAACTCATTATTTTTCATGAATGCCAAATCTGCTGTGGATAACTCCCTGTCGTTTTAGAGAGTTCACGTAGTATCTGCATTCCTTTACTCTGCTAGCTTTCTTTTCACTGTGTGTTATAGATTTATTTCCTGTTTCAGAGCCTTTATGTTTTATTTAATTTCCTTGACAGAGACAAGCAGCTGGAGCATGCTGTTTTCTTGCATTTCATGCCTCTTCCATTCTTTCAGAGGTTTTGTGGTGGGTTCTTGCTTTTGCTTAGTTGTCTTTCAAAATGGGCTGTTCTACTGAGTCCAGAGAGTGAATATGGGTTAGTGAGTGAACTGGATAGGATAAGTCCTTCTCAAACAGAAAACCACTTTGATCTTTTTCTCCATCGCTGTCCCTCTGTATCATGTCAGATCTCTTTTTGATGTCCCTGACAATACATTGGGTATGTTTTATAGTTTTTCTGTCACTTTCAAAAATAATAATAAATAGTCTCATTTTCCAGGCTAAAAAAAAAAAAAAAATCCGTTCATTCTAACATCAGAGCATCAGTGTTCCTTCCAGTTTCAGACTTGACCCCTCCTCCAGTTTAAGCTTGATTCATTCTTGGGTGGTGCCTCCAGCAGAAAAGTTGGGAAACAGTGGGTTAGCTTTGCCACCTGCTCCTCTGTCTTTCCATTCCAGGTCGTTCACTTACAAGGCTGCTTCTCGCTCCTGTATGGAGGCAGAAGGGCTGTGGGGAAGGGGAAGCACAGTCAAGTGAGGGCAGGCAGAGTTCTTAATCCAATGTTGATGCCTATGATGTGTGTCTCAATGTGGGGGCTTTTGTGAGGTCCCTCCCCCTTTCTCAGTGGCTTCTGCGGGAAAAAAATACGTAGGTTGTGACTTACTGCCTGCTGGTGATGTGTTCTAAGCACTCTGTCTGTATCCAGCAGCGTGAGGCAACACAAAGAAAAATACTTAGCACAGCTTGTGTTGACCCCTATACTTTTAAGGGTATGAGTGGTACTCTTCTTACTACTTTTATGAGCATACCTTTAGCTTCTTTCTTTTGGTTCATTTTTTCTTTTTTTAAGGACTAGTGTTAAGAGAAATGGTATTTACAGACACAGAGAACAAACATATGAACAGCAAAGGGGGAAAGGAGAGGTGGGATGAATTGGGAGACTGGGATTGACACATATACACTACTATGCACAAAACGGAGAATGAATGAGGACCTACTGCACAGCGCTGGGAACTCTACTAGGTGCGCTGTGGTGACCTAAGTGGGGAGGAAATCCACAACAAAGCGGGTATAAGTACATGTATGGTTGATTCACCTTGCTATACAGCAGAAACTAACACAACATTATAAAGTCACTATACTCCAATTGGAGAAGGCAATGGCACCCCACTCTAGTACTCTTGCCTGGAAACTCCCATGGACAGAGGAGCCTGGTGGGCCACAGTCCATGGGGTCGCTAAGAGTTGGACAAGACTGAGCGACTTCACTTTCACTTTTCACTTTCCTGCATTGGAGAAGGAAATGGCAACCCACTCCAGGGTTCTTGCCTGGAGAATCCCAGGGACGGGGGAGCCTGGTGGGCTGCCGTCTATGGGGTTGCGCAGAGTTGGACAGCGACTTAGCAGCAGCAGCATACTCTAATGATTTTTTTTTAAAGCAAAGTTGTATTTAAATAGGAGATTGTAACTACCAGCTTTCCTTGGTCCTGGGAATTTAGGAGGATTTTATGTTTTTATTTATAGGCAATACTCTTATTTTGTAGAGAGAAAAGTGTTGTTATTATTGTTTAGTTGTTAAGTGTTATCCAACTGTTTTGTGACCCCATGGACTGTAGCCTGCCAGGCTCCTCTGTCCATGGGGTTTCCCAGGCAAGAATACTGTAGTGGGTTGCCATTTCCTTCTCCAGGGGGTCTTCCTGACCCAGGGGTCAAACCTATGTCTGCTGCATTGGCAAGCAGGTTCCTTATCATTGAACCACCAGGGAAGCCCTAAGAGAGAAAAGTACTTAGAGTTCAATCCCAATTGGGAAAAAAACAGAAGCAACTGAGGCCCAGAGAGCGGAAGAAGCTTGCCTGTTCTGTAGGGGTGAATAGACAGGACTGAAATATGAGACTTTACCTTCTTTCTCTAAATCTGGGCCTTAGCACCCTAGGTCTCCCATCTTGAGGGAAGGTGCCCTGTGCTTTTATGATTGAGTATAGAGGGCTTTCTGTTTACCTGGTCTCACCGGATTCTTCCTGCTGTCCTGATGGGTAGCACAGTTGTGACATATAAGGAACAGTGAGCATGTGTGATCTTTTGATAAATGACCACCAGATGTCACTCTAGACTAGCTTTTGTCAAATGAGACTGCCTTATCCATTGTTTCCAAATACGCTCAGAGGAAGAAAAATGAGACGGAGTATGTGCCTTGCATCCTAATGCTTCAAATCATGAGGAATTTTCTGGGGCTGTCTTAAGGCATTAAGAGAGTCATTCCCGAGAAACAAATGCAAAAGAATCCTTTGGGTCCTACTCTCTCAGTAATTACAGTTTAGTGGGATAGGAGGAAAGAAGACAAGTTATCGTCCTTACTTGCAAGTGGAATGGACTGAGGAGAAATTAGAGTGAGCAGAAGGAAAACTGACTTCTTCGTGGGGGTGGGGAGGACTGTAAATCTTGAACGGCATCTTAGATTCAGGTAAATAGAGTGTAGGAATGGGAGATGCCACTCGATGGGTTAGGAAGAAGTTGGCAGGGGGTGGGAGGTGGGGTTGGAAGCATAGTGCTATGATTGAGCCAATCAGCTTGGACTGTTTGGGGGATGCGAGGAGGACAGTGAACTATCTAGAAAGGGTGAGTCACAGAGGTCAAATATAAGACTGGAAATGTAGCATGGTAGTTAAGAGTGTGGACTCCAGAGCCAGGCTCCCTGGGTCCGAAGCCTAGCCCTAGCAGGAGCTAACTGTTGACACATGCTTTAGGGCAGGGCCCCCAACCTTTCTGGCACCAGGGACTGATTTTGTGGAAGACAATTTTTCCACCAACAGGATTGGGGCTGGTTTGGGGATATTTCAAGTGCGTTACATGTATTGTGCACTTTATCTCTGTTATTGTTATGACTTCATCTCCACCTCAGATCATCAAGTATTACATCCCAGAGGCTGGGGACCCATGTTTTGGGGCATGCTGGTTATCCTTGTTGTGCCTCAGTTTCCTCAATTATAAAGTGAGAAGATATTATCACATCTAATTCCTAAGGTTGTGGAAAGATTAAATATGCTAATATTTTTCAAGTGCCCAGAGGAGTATGCATTGGCACTTAATAAGTAATACATCAAGTATTTGTTGAACAAATAAATTTTCTGTATAGAACTAGGCTCAAGAAATCAAAATAAGGTTAATGGCTGAATATAGACCTGGGACATGCCCTGCTCAGCAGCTGTTCACTGGAAACTGTATGCCAGACAGTATGATGAACACTGAAAAATGTTAAAAAATAAATAAATAAAAACAGAGAGAACAAGATGGTGGAGGAGGAGGTGGACATGGAGCACATTTCTCTCCACGGATACATCAGGAATACATCTTCAGACACAGAAGTGCATGCAGAACACCAGCTGAGAGCTGACAGAAAGACCTGACCAGCAGAAAAGAATGTATAGAACCACACAAAACTCGGTAGGACGCAGGGACTAAGGGGAAAACAGGAGTGTTAGTAGGACTGGACCTGCCCTCGGCGGGTGGAGGCACTGAAGCAGGGGTCCGATCCCCACATCCGGGCAACTGTCTGAGTCAGAGGAGAAACATTTAAGGCTGAGAGTAAAACAGCTGATCTGTGGCAGCCTAAATGGAATGAGAATCAGACAGTCCTTGCCACAGCCATACATGCCCCGGACAGGAACAAGGCTCCCCTGGAAGGCACAACAGCTGGGAGCTAGAGCTTGCAGAGTGTGGAGCAATCCCAGGGCGAAGGCTGCTGGGGAGATGGATTGAGAGGAGGTGAGGGAGGAGATTGTGATGGAAAATGCCTATGGAGGAAAGCCAGGCAGCCATGGAAGCAAGGCAATGCTGCTGAGTCCATAGCCTCACTCTCCCTACACTCCAGCATCAGCAGCTGAACAATAGAAAGGTTGACCCATCAAATGCCTCACTCACTGAACTACAGAGTAGGACCCCACCTAGGGTGCTCTTTTAAGTGACTGATGGCCAGTCTACAGAGTAGGACCCCACCCAGGGTGCCCCTTTAAGTGCCTGACCCACCAATCTACAGAGTAGGAACCCAGTCAGAGGGCCCCATCTATGTGCCTGATGCGCCGAACAGCAGAGAAGGACCCCAGGCAAGGGAGCCCTCTAAGTGCCTGAATGGGCGGAGCTACAGAGAAAGACTGGCCAAAGAGGCCTTCTGATCACCAGCTACAAGAGGCTCGAAAAAAGACTCTGATAGGGCCATAACTCTTGCACCGGAGGCAGTCTGTGTCCCTGCACACTTGGCACCGCCAGGTCCCTGCAAGCAAACCAGCTTCACCACCTTCACACTCAACTCTCACTGGGGCAGAGCTGCCACAGGCAAAAAAGTCTTGCATCTGTGCGTACAGGGTCGTTTCAGTCCTGTCCGACTCTTTGTGACCCTGTAGACTGTGGCCTGTCAGGCTTCTTTGTCGGAGGGTGTGGGGGGGGGAGGGGTGGTTCTCCAAGCAAGAATACTGGAGCGTATTGGCCAATACTGGTTGCCATACCGTTCTAGAGCACTATATTTCCTGCTGCCCTAGCTGCCAACTCCCCTGAGTACCTGGTGCTGCCAGAACCCCTGCAAACCAAGCAGCTGCAGCACCTCCACACCTGGCCCTCACAGGGGCAAACCCAAGTTCACTAGGGCAGCTTCAGGAGCAACCCCCAGTGGACGACCCACGTGTAGAGGTAGAAATAAAACCACAGTTGAAACCAAGGGGCAGTGTGACTAAGGAAGAAGACCCAAAACCTTCCTACCAGCTGTACAAGCTGCAGATTAAGTCCACACAATCAATTATGCAGATTCTGAGTCTATGGAATATATAAAATGTTATTGAAAGCTCCCACAAAAGAAAATTCACTAATTCTGATAGCTGTGGACATTGGAGGCAAGAATACAGAGGAGCAGGACTGGATTAGAATCTGAGCTGCTCCCACAGCAGGTCCAGAGATCAGCACAGTGTTGGAGGGGATCCTAGGGAGGTGAGGTGAACTGTGACTCCCAGCGAGCGAAAGGACTTTGATAGCAGTGACTCAAGAAAAACCTTTATTATTCTTATGTTTTGACTTGTTCTGTAGATTCTTTTGGAGTTTTTTCTTTTATTTTTTTTCTTCTTTTCTTCCCCCTCTGCTGTAGTTGTCAATTTTATTGGCACTATGAAATCTAATTCAGCATTTGAGCCTTTTTTTTTCCAGCCACATTTTTTATTGTTGTTATAAACCTTTGCCTTTATGTTGGGATTTTGCAGTGCTGTGGAGTTTTCCTTTTTTTTTTCTTTCTTCTTCCATTTTTTTTTTCTTTTCTCTTTTTTATAATTTTAATTTTTTAAACCAATTATATATTTTGTACATTTATTCCTTTGTTTGCCTTTCCTACTCTTCTTTTCCTCTTGCAGTTACTCTTTAATGTATATAGATCTTTATCTACCTCTATTTAACTTTGCATATCTATTCTTTCTTTTCCTCTCAACATTTTGTTATTAATAACATTTTATTATTTTTATTGCTTTATTTCCCAATTGGCACCTTGCTTTAGTTTTGTTTTCCAGTTTGTGCTTTAGTTTTCTTCTAATAGATATAATTTTTGGTTTCGTTTGTTTGCTGGACCAATCTATTGTACTATATTTTTGTTGGACTGTTTTGATTTTGCTTATGGGTGTATATGTATATGTATATATTCAGTCACATTTTTTTATTGTTGCTATAAACCTTTGCCTCTACGTTGGGCTTTTGCAGTTCTATGGAGTTTTCCTTTCCCCACCCCTGTTTTCTTTCTTCTTCTGTTTGTTTTTTTTCTTTCTCTTTTTTATAATTCTAAGTTTTAATTTTTAAAAGAAACTATTACTTTTTTCTACATTTATTCCTTTGATTGCCTTTCCTACTGTTCTTTTCTCCTTGCAGTTAATCTTTATATAAATCTTCTTCATCTACCTCTATTTAACTTTGCATATCTATTTTTCTTTTCTTTCCTCAACATATTTGTTAGTTTTTTTTTTCTTTTCATTGCTTTATTCCCAACTTGGCACCTTGCTTTAGTTTTGTTTTCCAGTTTGTATATTAGTTAGTTTTGTTCTTAACTGGTAAATATAACTTTTAATTTCCTTTGTACACTGGGTCAATCTACTGTACTTTATTTTTGTTGGACTGTTTTCACTTTGCTCATGGGTGTATAGGTATATATGTATATTCATTATTTTAATTATTATTTGCTTGATTTTGCAACTGCCATTTGGGGTTCATCTTTGGTTTCTCACTTTTGGATATTTGTTTTAATCTCACTTAATGCCATAAAAAACCACTTGTGGAATCTTTGTTCCTAAATAGAGATCAAGCCCTGAGCCTTTGGGTGGGCGCATTGACTCCAAGACCTTAGACTACCAGAGAACTAACCCTAGGGAGTATCAAATAGTGAGAACTCACACAAGGGAAATCACTTGACTGCAAGACTTGGCGTCACCCAACCACCAGTAGCACCCTGTGCAGGATGCCTCATCTAAACAACAAACAAAACAAAAATACAAACCCAATCATCAGCAGACAGGATCACTACCTCACTCAGCCTTGCCCATCAGAGGAAAAACAAAAACTCAGCAGAAATCTCACCCTATAAGAAACTTACACAAATCACCGGACCAACCTTAGTAGGGCAGAAACCAAAAGGAAGAAAGAATTCAAACTTGAAGCCTGGGAAAAGAAGACCTCAAGCACAATAAAAAAAAATAATAATGAAAAGGCAGAGAAATACTACACAAATAAAGGACCAAACTGGAAACACAGAAGTCCAAATGAACGAGGAGGAAATAAGCAAACTACCTGAAAAAGAATTCAAAATAATGATAATAAAGGTGATTAAAAACCTTGAAAACAAAATGGAGAAAATGCAAGAATCAATTAAAAAAGACCTAGAAGAATTAACAAATAAACATACAGAGACAAACAATTACAGAAATTAAAAATACTCTGCTGCTGCTGCTAAGTCGCTTCAGTCGTGTCCGACTCTGTGCGACCCCAGAGACGGCAGCCCACCAGGCTCCCCTGTCCCTGGGATTCTCCAGGCAAGAACACTGGAGTGGGTTGCCATCTCCTCCTCCAATGCATGAAAGTGAAAAGTGAAAGTGAAGTCGCTCAGTCGTGTTCAACTCCTAGCGACCCCATGGACTGAAGCCTACCAGGCTCCTCCATCCATGGGATTCTCCAGGCAAGAGTACTGGAGTGGATTGCCATTGCCTTCTCCAAAAAATACTCTAGAAGGAATCAATAGCAGAATATCTGAAGCAGAAAAATGAATCAGTGAGCTGGAAGGTAAAATGGTGGAAATAACTTCTTAAGAGCAGTGTAAAGTAAAAAGAATGAAAAGAACTGAGGATAGTCTCAGAGACCTCTTGGAGAATATCAAATGTACCAACTTTCGAATTATAGGGGTCCCAGAAAAAGAAGAGAGGGAAAAAAAAAGGGTATGAGAAAATTTTTGAAGAGATTGTAGTTGAAAATTTCCCCAATATGGAAAAGGTAATAGTCAATCAAGTCCAAAAGGCACAAAGTCTCATACAGGATAAACCCAAGGAGAAACATGCCGAGACACATACTAATCAAGCTAACAAAAACTAAACACAAGGAATATTAAAAGCAACAACAAGTAACATACAAGGGAAACCCCATATGCTTAATAGCTGATCTTTCAGCAGAAACTCTGTAGGCAAGAAGGGAATGGCAGGATATATTTAAAGTATTGAAAGGGAAAAATCTACAACCAAGATTACAGTACCTGGCAAGGATCTCATTCAAAATTGATGGAAAAATAAAAAGCTTTTCAGAGAAGCAAAAGTTAAGAGAATTCAGTACCACCAAACCAGTTTTACAACAAATGCTAAAGGGACTTATATAGTCAAGAAATACAAGAGAAGAAAAAAGATCTACAAAATCAACCCCAAACCCATTGTCATAAGAAAATGACAATAGAAACTTATATATCAATAATTACTTTAAATGTAAATGGATTAAATGCTCCAACCAAAAGACATGACAGGCTGAATGGATACAAACACAAGACCCATATATATGCTGTCTACAAGAAACCCACTTCAGACCTAAAGACACATATAGACTGAAAGCAAGAGGATGGAAAAATATTTTCCATGCAAATGGGAAGCAAAAGAAAGCTGGAGTAGCAATCCTTATATCAGACAAATAGACCTTATACTATAGAAGATTACAAGAGATAAGGAAGAACACTATGTAATGATCAAGGGATCAATCCAAGAGGAAGATGTAACAATTGTAAATATCTATGCATCCAACATAGGGGCACCTCAATACATAAGAGAGACACTAACAGACATAAAAGAAGAAATTGACAGTAACACAATGATAGTGGGAGACTTTAACACCTACTCAGGCTGATGGACAGATCATCAAAACAGAAAATTAATAAGGAAACACAAGTCTTAAATGATACATTAGATGAGCTGGATCTCATTGATATCATCAGGACATTCCATCCAAATGCAGAAGAATACTCCTTCTTCTCAAGTGCACGTGGAACATTCTCCAGGATAGACCACATCTTGGGTCACAAATCAAATCTCAGTAAATTTAAGAAAATTGAAATCATATCAAGCATCTTCTCTGACCGCAACACTATGAAACTAGATATCAATTACAAGAAAAAAGCTGTAAGAAACACACACACATGGCAAGTAAACAACACGTTTCTAAATAACCAACAGGTTACTGAGAAATCAAAAGGAAAATCAAAAAATTTTCTAGAAACATGTGACAATGAAAACACAACAACTCAAAACCCATGGGATGTAGCAAAAGCAGTTCTAAGAGGGAAGTTTACAGAAATACAGTCTAACCTCAAGAAATAAGAAAAACGAGTATACAACCTAACTTTATACGTAAAACAAATGGAAAAAGAAGAACAAAGAAAAACCAAACTTAGTAGAAGGAAAGAAATCATAAAGATCCAAGCAGAAATAAATTAAAATGAAGTGAGAGAAACAATAGTAAAGATTAATAAAGCTAAAAGCTTGTTCTTTGAGAAGATAAACAAAATTGACAGACTTTAGCCAGACTCATCAAGAAAAAAAAAAAGAGAAGAATTGAATCAACAAAATTAGAAATGAAAAAGGAGAGGTAACAACAGACAGTGCAGTATACAAAGGATTATAAGAGATATACAAAGGATTATAAGAGACTGTTAGGAACAGTTCAGTTCAGTCGCTCAGTCATGTCCAACTCTTTGTGACATCAGGAACCGCAGCACGCCAGGCCTCCCTGTCCATCACCAACTCCCGGAGTCCGCCCAAATCCATGTCCATTGAGTCGATAATGCCATCCAACCATCTCATCCTCTGTTGTCTCTTTCTCCTTCTGCCTCAATCTTTCCCAGCATCAGGGCATGTTCAAATGAGTCAGTTCTTTGCATCAGGTGACCAAAGTATTGGAGTTTCAGGTTCAACATCAGTCCTTCCAATGAACACCCAGGACTGATCTCCTTTAGGATGGACTCATTGGATCTCCTTGCAGTCCAAGGGATTCTCAAGAGTCTTCTCCAACACCACAGTTCAAAACCATGAATTCTTTCGCACTCAGCTTTCTTTATAGTCCAACTCTCACATCCATACATGACTACTGGAAAAACCATAGCCTTGACTAGACGGACCTTTGTTGTCAAAATAATGTCTCTGCTTTTTAATATGCTGTCTGCTGAAGAAGCTGAAGTTGAATGGTTCTATGAAGACCTCCAAGACCTTTTAGAACTAACACCCAAAAAAGATGTCCTTTTCATTATAAGGGATTGGAATGCAAAAGTAGGAAGTCAAGAAATACCTGGGGTAACAGGAAAATTTGGCCTTGGAATATGGAATGAAGCAGGGCAAAGGCTAATAGAGTTTTGCCAAGAGAACACACTGGTCATAGCAAACACCCTCTTCCAACAACACAAGAGAAGACTATACATGGACATCACCAGATGGTCAGCACCGAAATCAGATGGATTATATTCTTTGCAGCCAAAGATGGAGAAGCTCTATACAGTCAGCAAAAACAAGACCAGGAGCTGACTGTGGCTCAGATCATGAACTCCTTATTGTCAAATTCAGACTTAAATCGAAGAAAGTAGGGATTTTCATTCCAATACCAATGAAAGACAATGCCAAAGAATGCTCAAACTACCACACAATTGCACTCATCTCACACTCTAGTAAAGTAATGCTCAAAATTCTCCAAGCCAGGCTTCAGCAATATGTGAACCATGAACTTCCAGATGTTCAAGCTGGTTTTAGAAAAGGCAGAGGAACCAGAAATCAAATTGCCAGCATCTGCTGGATCATGGAAAAAGCAAGAGAGTTCCAGAAAAACATCTATTTCTGCTTTATTGACTATGCCATAGCCTTTGACTATGCCATAGCCTGTGTGGATCACAATAAACTGAAAATTCTGAAAGAAATGGGAATACCAGACCACCTGACCAGCCTCTTAAGAAACCTATATGCAGATCAGGAAGCAACAGTTAGAACTGGAGGTGGAACAACAGACTGGTTCCATATAGGAAAAGGAGTATGTCAAGGCTGTATATTGTCACCCTGCTTATTTAACTTATATGCAGAGTACATCACGAGAAATGCTGGGCTGGAAGAAGCACAAGCTGGAATCAAGATTGCTGGGAGAAATATCAATAACCTCAGATATGCAGATGACACCACCCTTATGGCAGAAAGTGAAGAGGAACTCAAAAGCCTCTTGATGAAAGTGAAAGTGGAGAGTGAAAAAGTTGGCTTAAACTCAACATTCAGAAAACGGATCATGGCATCCAGTCCCATCGCTTCATGGGAAATAGATGGGGAAACAGTGGAAACAGTGTCAGACTTTGTTTTTTGGGGCTCCAAAATCACTGCAGATGGTGACTGCAGCCATGAAATTAAAAGACGCTTACTCCTTGGAAGGAAAGTTATGACCAACCTAGATAGCATATTCAAAAGCAGAGATATTACTTTGCCAGCAAAGGTCTATCTAGTCAAAGCTATGGTTTTTCCAGTGGTCATGTATGGATGTGAGAGTTGGACTGTGAAGAAAGCTGAGTGCCGAAGAATTGATGCTTTTGAACTGTGGTGTTGGAGAAGACTCTTGAGAGTCCCTTGGACTGCAAGGAGATCCAACCAGTCCATTGTAAAGGAGATCAGCCCTGAGTATTCTTTGGAAGGAATGATGCTAAAGCTGAAACTCCAATACTTTGCCCACCTCATGAGAAGAGTTGACTCATTGGAAAAGACTCTGATGCTGGGAGGGACTGGGGGCAGGAGGAGAAGGGGATGACAGGGGATGAGATGGCTGGATGGCATCACGGACTCGATGGACGTGAGTTTGAGTGAATTCCAGGAGTTGGTAATGGACAGGGAGGCCTGGCGTGCTGCAATTCATGGGGTCACAAAGAGTCAGACACAACTGAGCGACTGAACTGAACTGTTGTTGCTGCTGCTGCTAAGTCACTTCAGTCGTGTCCAACTCTGTGCAACCCCATAGATGGCAGCCCACCAGGCTCCCCCGTCCCTGGGATTCTCCAGGCAAGAACACTGGAGTGGGTTGCCATATGCTGTCTAGGTTGGTCATAACTTTCCTTCCATGGTGTAAGCGTCTTTTAATTTCATGGCTGCAGTCACCATCTGCACTGATTTTGGAGCCCAGAAAAATAAAGTCAGCACTGTTTCCACTGTTTCCCCATCTATTTGGCCAGGAACAACTATATGGCAATAAAATGGATAACCTGGAAGATATGGACAGATTTTTAGAAAAGTTCAATCTTCAAGACTGAACCAGGAAGAAATAGAAATTATGAACAACCCAATTAAAAGCACTGAAATTGAAGCTGTGATCAAAAATATCCCCCAAAACAAAAGCCCAGGACCAGATGGCTTCACAGGAGAATTCTGTCAAACATTTAGAGAAGAGCTAATGCCCATCCTTCTAAAACTCTTTCAAAAAATTGCAGAGGAAGGAAAACTTCGAAACTCATTCTATGAGGCCACCATCACCCTGATACTAAAACCAGGCAAAGACAAAACAAAAAAAAGAAAACTACAGGCCAATATCACTGATGAACATAGATGCAAAAATCCTCAACAAAATTTTAGCAAGTACAATTCAGCAGCACATCAAAGAACTCATACATCATGATCAAGTTGGTTTTATTCCAGGAATGCAGGGATTCTTCAATATATGCAAATCAATCAATGTGATACACTATATTAACAAATTGAAAGATAAAAACCATATTATCATCTCAATAGATGCAGAAAAAGCCTTTGACAAAATTTATGATTAAAACTCTTTAAAATATGGGCATAGAGGGAACCTACCTCAACATAGTAAAGGCCATATATGATAAGCCTACAGCAAACATTATTCTTAATGGTGCAAACTGAAAGCATTTTCCATAAGATCAGGAACCAGACAAGGGTGTCCACTTTCACCACTATTATTCAATATAGTTCTGGAAGTCCTAGCTACAGCTATCCGAAGAAAAAGAAAGGAATCCAGATCAGAAAAGAAGTAAAGCTGTCAGTGTTTGCAGATGACATGATACTGTACATAGATGACACTAAAAATAGTATCAGAAAATTACTAGAGCTAATCAGTGAATTTAACAAAGTTGCAGGATATAAATCAATACACAGAAATGACTTGCATTTCCATATACTAACAATGAAAAATCAGAGAAATTAGGGAATCAATCCCATTCACCATTGCAACAAAAAGAATTAAATATTTATGAATAAACTTACCTAAGAAGACAAGATAACTGTGCACAGAAAATTATAAGAAACTAATGAAAGAAATCAAAGATGACATAAACATATAGAGAGTTATTCCATGTTGCTGGGTAGGAAGAATCAATATTGTGAAAATGACTATACTACTAAATGCAATCTACAGATTCAGTGCAATTCCTATCAAATTACCAATGGCATTTTTCACAGAACTAAAACAAAATATTTCACAGTTCATATGGAAACACAAAAGACCCTGAATAGCCAAAGTAGTCCTAAGAAGACTGGAGCTGGAAGAAACAACCTTCCTGACATCAGATTATATTACAAAGCTACAGTCATCAAGACAGTATGGTACTGGCACAAAAACAGTAATATAGACCAAAGGAACAAGATAGAAAACCCAGAAATAAACCCATGCACCTACAGGTACCTTATTTTTAACAAAGGTGCAAGAATACACAGTGGGGCAAAGACAGCCTTTTCAATAAGTGGTGCTGGGAAAACTGGACAACTACATGGAAAAGAATGAAATTAGAACACTTCCTAACACCATACACAAAGATAAACTCAAAATGGATTACAGACCTAAATGTAAGATCAGAAACTATAAAACTCTTAGAGAAAAACATAGGCAGAACCCGCGATGACATAAATCAAAGCAAGATCCTCTCTGACCCACCTCCTAGAGCAATGGAAATAAAAACAAAAGTAAACAAGTGGGACCTGATTAAACTTAAAAGCTTTTTTACAGAAAAGGAAACTATAGCAAGGTGAAAAGACAACTCTCAGAATGGCAGAAAATAACAACAGATGAAGCAACTGACAAAGGATCAATTTGTGAAATATACAAGCAGCTCATATAACTTAATGCCAGAAAAATAAACAACCCAATCAAAAAGTGGGAAAAAGACCTAAACAGACATTTCTCCAAAGAAGGCATACAGATGGCTAACAAACACATGAAAAGATGCTCAGCATCACTCGTTATTAGAGAAATGCAAATCAAAACTGCAATGAGGCATCACCCCACACTGGTCAGACAATGGCCATCATCAAAAAGTCTACAAGCAATAAATGCTGGAGAGGGTGTAGAGAAAAGGGAATGTTGCACTGTTGGTGGGAATGTAAATTGATGCAGCCACTATGGAAGACAGCATGGGGATCCCTTAAAAAACTAGGAATAAAACCACCATATGACCCAGCAATCCCACTATTAGGCATATACCCTGAGGAAACTAAAATTGAAAAAGACACATGTATCCCATTGTTTATTGCAGAACCTTTTACAATAGCTAGAACATGGAAGCAACCTAGATGTCCATCAACAGATGAATGGATCAAGAAGTTGTGGTACATATACACAACGGAATATTACTCAGCCATAAAAAGGAACACATTTGCGTCAGTTCTGATGAGTTGGATGAACCTGAACTTATTATACAGAGTGAAGTAAGTCAGAAAGAGAAAGACAAGTATGGTATTCTAATACATATATACGGAATCTAGAAAAATGGTACTGAATAATCTGTTTACAGGGCGGCAATGGAAAAACAGGCATTACCATATGTAAAATAAATAGCCAACGGGAATTTGCTGCATGGCTCAGGAAACTCAAACAGGGGCTCTGTATCAATCTAGAGGGGTGGGATGGGAAGGGAGATGGAAGGGAGGTTCAAAAGGGAGGGGATATATGTATACCTATCGCTGATTCATGTTGAGGTTTGACAGAAAGCAACAAAATTCTGTAAAGCAATCATCCTTCAATAAAAAAAAAAAAAAAACTAGTAGTGTGGCTGGTAATTTCTGCTGTGTATTGAGCTATAACCAGGTGCTTAGCAACTCAGTTAACCAGTTTAAATACTTTATTTCATTTAATCTTCTCCAAACATATGGGATAGGCATTATCATTACTATTATCATCTCTATTTTATTAATTAGAGAAATAAGACCAAGAGAGACTAATTAATTTCTTCAAAGTCATACAAACAGTAAGTGGCAAAGAGCCTGATCATTTAATCACTGTCTGAATATCTCAGAGGCATTGAAGAGTATTATGAAATTACCTCAGTATTATTAAATAATATTCAGAGTATTATGAAATTTTTGAGCTGAGTACTTTAAGTTTCCCAAATTATGGATGAATAAGCTGAGTCACATAGATATTAAAGGATTTGTTCAAGGTCATTTTGGTTGAAGGGTGACAGTATGAGAACCTACATTTTCTGTTCCCAGTTCTGATAGTGAGGTTTTGATAATAAGAACAGAAAGCATCCATCTGGAACATTGTTTTTTTTTTTAAATTATTATTCCAAAAGTCTGTTACACAATGTCTCCTTCACTAGGGCATAAGTGAGAATACCATGTTATTTTTTCCCCCCATATGTCAGTATGACAGTAATTCAAAGTATTTTTTTTTCTATTATGGATGTAGATAAAAATGTCCCCAGAGTCACTCCCTTTTCTGGTCTCCCTGAGCTCAATATGCTTTTCCTTGTTTAGAGAGCTCCTCTTCCTATTATAATGTTTTGTCATCTGTCTCTTCCATCAAAAGACCTGTTTCTAATGATGGAACTGAGGTGTTGCTCAGGAGATGTCATCTTTAAATTTCTTTCAACTCCACCAAATTTACCCTTCAACAAATTATACCAGCTCACAATGATTTTTTTATGCAAACTCAAATTCAGGGTAAGTCACTGAACTCTTCCCAAACCCGCATTCATCCTAACTGCTCCCCTAATGTTCCTGTGTATAGAGATTCTGTAGTTGCCGTTGACAGCCTTTTAAGGCCTGTAACAAGGTGTTTTGGCTTTTGTCTTCTAACAAAGTGCTTGTCATAGAGTAGACAGACTCTCAGCTCACTCAACAAGAAGTGATTCTAGCCTACCCAAAGGAGAAATGAGCTGTTTGTGCTTGCTTGCTTTGTCTGTTGCCAGCATTTTTATCTTGACCCTGGAACTGTATGAACTCTGGCTGTGTTATAGAGGTTTCTGCTATTCAGCCTTTTATTCATAAACAGGAGTGAAAGAGTAGAGCAGAAACCTTCCTGGGGAGTGTAGCATTTAATCCAAAATGTGGATCAATTATTCTAATGAGTGTTTGAGCAATGAGTTTTGGAGAATTATATATAGTTTCTTTTGTCCTGAATGTCATGGAGAATATGGACATAGTAAAACCACCAAAATTCAGGAGTGTAAAAAAGAAATGGGCTTGAAGGATGGTTTTCAAACTTATTGAAAGTATTACCTATTACCAAATGCCTTTTAGGAACACTGCTTAATGGAGTGCCTAGTAGGAAATGCTAGTTGAATTGAAAGAGCATTAAGTTTGGTATCTGGATATGAATTGCCAATCCTGTGTAAACAATTTAGCTGCAGTCAATGCTAGTAAAATAAGGGACTGCAAGTTTACAAACTTCTTAGTGCTAGACTGCATTACATAATGAGCCTGCACAGATATCAGTCAGTAACATCACTCAGCGTACTATATGGTTCAAATGATTTTTTTTCAGGGGGTAGCAAAACTTTCTTGATGCAGGAAGCCATATATGCTGATTTATATTCTATTACAAGTCTGACACTTTGAGTAGTGTTAGCTGCAGTGATTGTAAGTAAACCACTTGACCTTTCTGATCTGAATTTCACTCTCTCAAATGATGGGGTTGGAAAAATAAACTGATTTCTCTAATTTTAAAACTGGTAGTTTCCCAGGAGCCCAGAGTTTTGGAACAAATTGAGTGTCTATTCTAAGCCCCTGACATAACCCATGAGAAACACAAGGGTTTGACCTGCATCTTCATTTCCAGCTTTAAAACAGAAGCATTTAATGTTGTCTCGTGTGTACGTTCAGTCACTTAGTTGTATCCAACTCCTTGTGACCCTATGGACTGTAGCCTGGCAGGCTCCTCTGTCCATGGGGTTTTCCCAGCAAGAGTCTTATTCGTCCTAATTATATGACCAGTGATACTGACCCCATAATTTTCTCCTTATTGTTTTTCAAAGTCCACAGATACTATACACAGAGAGATATAGAGGCCGACGGTCAACTTTAGTAATGCTGACTGGTATTTAGATGGTGTTTGCAACAATGGTATATCTTTCTTGGATCATGAACAGATGGCATTAGAAACCTTTCTGGCACAATCATCATCTGAAGAACAGGATGGAGATAACTGCAAGATGGATGAGGATTTGGAAAACAGCCTGATACTCTGGAAGGAGTATGACTTCTGAGTTAGGTAGACCTAGATTTAAATTTTGTCTGCATCTCATATTATCTCTGTAACCTTGGACAGTTTTATTTGTCTTTATGTGTATTCATTTTCTCATCTACAAATCTCACAGGTTTGTTAAGAGAATTAAATGAAATAATGCTTGTGAAGTACCTCTTATTTTTATACTTTAAAAGACTTAGAAAAAGATATGAGTGAGAAAAAGAGAATACAAAGTTAGGACATAAGTATTTAGGAATAGAAATGCAAAGATCATGAAGTGATGATGACAAAAATATTGGTTTAGATGCTAAGATAGAGGCTGCTGAATTTGCTCAGATAATTCAGTGGAAGAGGAGCACAGTTAGAGGTTTGAGGAGTTTGGAACCTGTGTTTATAGGCCAAAGATTGAGGCAACAGTGGAAAGCTGGGAAGGAGTGAGGAGAATATCAGATTAATGGGGTAGGAATTTATAACATGAATAGGTTCTAATCTATTAGGGGATGGAGGCAGACAGAAGTGGAGCTCATAAAGAGAGCTCTAACTAGCCTGGAGGGAGACTGGATTAATGCTCAACAGGGTGACAAGGCTGAAGGCATCAGGTGAGTCAGCATAATATTTGCTTCCCAGGGTTATCACCCTGTGTGGTAGGACTGAGTTTGCTGCTGCTGCTGCTAAGTCGCTTTAGTCATGTCTGACTCTGTGCGACCCCATAGATGGCAGCCCACGAGGCTCCCCTGTCCTTGGGATTCTCCAGGCAAGAACACTGGAGTGGGTTGCCATTTCCTTCTCCAATGCATGAAAGTGAAAAGTGAAAGTGAAGTCGCTGAGTCTAGTCTGACTCTTAGTGACCCCATGGACTGCAGCCCACCAGGCACCTCTGTCCATGGGATTTTGCAGGCAAGAGTACTGGAGTGGGGTGCCATTGCCTTCTCCGAGGATTGAGTTTCAGATCAGATCAGATCAGTCGCTCAGTCGTGTCCGACTCTTTGTGACCCCATGAATCGCAGCATGCCAGGCCTCCCTGTCCATCACCAACTTAGGATTGAGTTTACTTAACCATAATTGAAATCAGTAGAGCTTTAGGGGCCTGTAATTGCGGAAGATCTCTTGATGTTACAGAGTGAGCTCTCCAGAATATTTTCACTTAGTAATAGCTCCTATTCATAGCACTTGTATATTACATGGCACTTCTCAATATCCAAATCACTTTCATATACATTATTCCAGTGGTCATCAGCATAGCATACCACATCTTCATCTGTGGTACAGATGAAGAACCCAAAGCTCAGAAAGGTCAACCGATGAACACAAAGATGCACAACCAGTACTTAGAAGAAACGGAATCGGTACCTACAGTTTTAACTGATGTAACAGCTTTTCCCCAAATGTGTTTCTCCCTAAGAGTGAAAGTTACCAGTTGCCATCCATCCTTTTCACTTATACGAGATAGTAGGAAATAGTGAAAGAGAAGTTTCCCTGGAAAGGGCAGTAGAGATGCAGTTGGCAGACACAGACAACACAGCTTTAGGGTTATTTCTCGAAATACGTCAATTAATTGCTATTTAGCTCAAAAATAATGGCCAGATGCCAATGAGATTATTTATTAGAGTGTATCTACAAGAGATTGCACAAGTTGAAAAATACAACTGCAGGCCTTTATTAGTTGTGGATGATTTAAATCAGAGAGGATAAGTAAATTGCACTCAAACTCTGCCTTCCCTTTCTATGGCTGTGATGGACATCAGTCATCCCTCATGACCTCTTTCCTACTGCATCCAGACGGGGCTTCACAGGTCTCAATTTTGCGTCCCCAACAGGCACTGTGAAATATTCAGAATTGGCCTGAAGCTCTGCCTCAGCCTTTCAGTCTGTATTCGAAACCCTGTTTTCTTTTCTAGGTAATACTCAAAGAGAATTTATCACTTCCTTTATTATGTCTGAAAACTATTAACAAGATAGCCTGCATTATTGCAATTCAAGCAAAATTATGTAAACATTCCCCAGAACATGAAATTTGTACAGGAGCTGACAAACCCGGTACTTTTGTTTGTTCTATGTCTTTGAGGATCTTGTCATTTCTGCTTGTGAGGAGACAAAGCAGCCCTCCAGTAGTCATTGGTGAATTTCCTGCTTCAAAAGCATGACTGTTGGGCACTTATTTCCTACAATTCTAAAAATTAATTTTATTTCAGGTGCCCAGAGAAGTCAATCGTTTCCTTTTAGGAAGGTCATTTCCTTGTACATTGCTCATTGTTACTAACTCAGAAACCAGCTATTTGATTCATAAGGCTTAAGGCAGTGCTTTAAATCAAAGTTTGACTTCTGTACTATAATTGAGCCCTTGGCACTCAGTGCAACAAAGCAACCTGAGATTGTAGAGCTGTTATAGAACTAAGGATCTGTCAATCACCGGAGGGCCTTTCTCAAAATATATATGCTTATATTTTCACCTCCATGTTTCTGCTACCCCCACTCCCATTCTTTCTTTCTTCTGGTTTCCTTGGGGGCAGGGAAGTGTTAAGAACAAATGTACATTTTTTAAAGTTCCTCCACCTAACATCTTCTCCCACTCCCCTAATGAGAACCTCTGATGTAATGAAAAGAAAATTTAAACTTAAGAGACATAGATTTGAATCTTGGCCCTGTTACATTTCCTAGGTAATCCTGGGTATTATTCAGGTCTTATTTGTCTGCAAGAACAAGTTAAACTGGTCTCAGCAAAAAAGAGGGGGGTGTTGGCTCACATACTGAAAATGTGCCAGGTCTATTCTGGCTGGAGTACAAGCAGTATTATTAGGAAATATATTTCTCCATCTCTTTAGCTCTTCTTCCTTCTGTATTGGTGCTTTTCTCCGAGTCTCAAGCACTTTATGATTAGTTGTCTCTGATCATTTAAGAATCTCCAAAGAGGGAGAGAATGTCTTTCTTCGATAAGTCCCACAAGGCCTTCACTCCACTCTTTGGCCTGACTTGTCTCTTGTCTCTTTAGAAAGGCCTGACCATTCCTAAGCCAGTCACCTGTCACTATACCAGCGGGAATGGAGCAGGCTAATGTGTTTACTCCCGAGCACAGAAGATGCTGCTCAGTTCTTGCCTGGGCAGTTACAGTTGTCTGCAGCTGATATTTATGCCATCCAGATGTTAAATGTTGTGAATGCTCCCCCTGTTCTTGGATAGCCCCAGTCTGAGAGTTGAGAACAAATATGATTTCTCTTGAGTCTCAAAATCTGGAATTGTGAAAGTGATGTATTCCTCAGAGGAAAATTACACTAGAAGAAAAGGAAATGAAAAAACCATTTTCTAGGAAAAGATATCTGTGCTTTGGGTCACAAATTCCCCATATGTAAAATAGAAAATATAAATCAGTTGGTTTTTATATGTTGCCTAATCATTTTAATTTTCTATGAAAAGAACAGTCTTTTGTAGCCTTCATTTGTATATATTACACATTTTATATTGAATGTAGCTATATAAAATAAATGTGTGCCTGTCCATGTGTCTGTGTGTGTGTGCATATAGCACTCAGTTTGCATACCAGGCAACTGAGGAGAAGCCACCAGGGCTCCCCAGAAAGGTGACAGAGCCAGTTATTCAACTTTATTTCTTAGTGGACAGCTTTTTTCCTTTATTCATCTATTAATCTCAGTATGTTAACCATTGAAAAGGATTTTACAATTTATGAGAGTCTCTTAGAAATAAAAAGTTATAACTCAGATGTATATGTCTCCGATGCAGGAATTTGAGGTACTTTAACCGGAAGTGGATCATAACACTGAAGGAGCATTGGAGCGATGACAGGGTCGGTGCCATCATCTGGGGATAGAGTAATTATCTGAAAAAACATCTATCTGCCTTTGACTGCTTTTCTGTCTGCCTTGCCATGCTCCTGTTTTCTTGGCTATCATGCTTGTTTTCCTCACAGTCTCTACAATATCTTCATTCTAACCTATTATCAAACGATGAAAACATGCCACTTTCTCAGGACATGGCTTCTCCTCCTTCCCTAGATATTGCCTTTATAATGATATGTCAGTATGAGTGAAATTTTAGACTAGAGTGGAGCTTTTGGTAATTTAAAAATCATAGCATATTAGAACTTGTGTATTCCATGTAATTTTTCTATGTTGCTGTTGATATTGTCTATTTCTAAGGTAAAAAGACTTGCTTTCTTCTCTATATCTTGCAAACATTTCACACAAAATTATTAGATAAGAATTTCAAATCCAAACCATGGACCCAGCACTAGGCACTCCATCTCATTCATGTGAAAATCACTTATTGAATGCTGTTCTGTGTAAGGCTGGATGATATATAAAGATGAATTGCTGCCTGATAGAGATAAGACCTGGACATAAATCATTACAATACAAGATAGATAGTAATATGTGTCATCGGAGAGGAATAGATAAATTGCCATGCGAGGTGAGAGGATAAAGAAATTACTTTGTTGGAGAGGGGCTATAGAGTGCTTGCTGTACTTGGGCAGGTTTTGGCTACCCAAAGGAATGATTTCCTTCAAATGTGCTTAGACTAAAGGCAAAATTCCGGAAGGAAGGGAAGGCTTCATGAAGAAGAGTTCTAAGCTGGGCCCTTGAGAGATCAATAAGATTCAGAATTAATTCAACTCCAAGCAATCCTGCTCAGGATTCATATCACCTTGGAGAAGGAACACTCAAACCTATTGGCAGCCATCATGCTTAGATGGACGGTGACAGCTATTTGTTAGAATTGCTAACAAATTGCTAATTGAAGTGGATACCCCAGTATGGACGCAGATGGAAAGAGGAGGGCTGAGCACAAGGCACTCTCTGAAGATGCGGGTCACACTGTGGAATGGAGAAAGGCAGTGGGACTCGGTTGGGGAGTCCCGCATCTGCTTCCAGGGAGGTTTAAAGCATCTACCTAGAGCAGGGAAGAACTGTGGATTAAAAACAAAAAGAATTGACAAAACTGGGCAGGTGTTATGAAGACCAGTGATACAAGTGGGATATTTGGGGAATACATGCAATCTTCTCTAAAAATTGTCATTTCATTTCTCTCTGTGAAAAGGAACTAAATGGTCTGTGTTTTTTTTCCCATAGAGAAGCTCTGTCCAGGGTGTTGAAAATACAGCAGCAAACAAGGAAAAGTCCCTGCTCCGAGGGAGCTTATATTCTAGAGCGGGGAGGGCATAAATCAACAGTAATTACATATGACGCATTTTATGACAAACACTGTCTAAGGCGGGGCTTGAATCATTTCCAAATAATCTGCCCCAACTATCTATTCTGGTTCTTAGTCTTAATTTAAGATCGTCTTTACTAGTAATTATTGGATAATCCTTCTATTTCTTTAATTCATACAAGTATTCAACAAATATTAGAGTGCCTACCACATTCTAAGCATTGTGATGGGCTCTAGAGGACACAGCAAGCAAGATGGATGGTGAACTCGGTCTTAAAGAGCTTATACTGTAGAACCATATCATAATTTTCTGTTGTCCTATATCTGCTTCCTATTGGGGTGTCACCAGCTACTTGTGGCTACTGAGCATTGAAGCATGACTAGCATGACTAAGAAACTGGGTTTTTAATTTATGCTAGGAAACATTGAAGTCAAAAGGAGAAGGGGACAGCAGAGAATGAGATGGCTAGATAGCATTACCAACTCAATGGACATGAATCTGAGCAAACTCTGGGAGTAGTGGAGGATAGAGGAGTCTGGCATGCTGTAGCCCATGTAGTCATGAAGATAGGACATGACTTACCAACTGAACAAACAACACTTTTAATTCCTTTAAATTAGTGTGGCTTTTGAGTTGCACAGCATAGTTCTAGGAGAAGTGATAAACAACTAAGAAATATCTTTAAATAAACAAATAATACATTTTAAATAGGGAATTATTTTGGATGCTGTGAAAGAAATACATGAGATCCTAAGTGAAAAAAAAAAAAAAAATGGGAGAGGATGTATTTAAAGGATGCTGTGATAAAACTCATCACCACCTTTAAGTTGAGACCTGAAGGACAGGAAAGAGCAGTTAGAGAAAGGTTCTTAGGGAATAGAGAAGAGAAAAAGTCCATAAAGAAAGGAATTGCTTGGCATGTGGAAGGGACTGAAGAAGAGTGGCTGGAGCTTTCTAAGTGAGAATAATGTGGATAAGTGGAGGCTGGGGGTTGGGGGGATGCAAGAGCCGTGTCATGCAGAAATCAGGCAGTGTCTATGTCAGTTCCATCAAGTGTACCATGCTGTCTCCTGAGGCGTGCCTGGTCTTTGTTTTCCAGTCCAGTGGTCACTTCCTAATGCATGCCTTTTAATAGAATTAAATTGCCAGAGCACCTCACAGTATCACCCCATCACATTTGATCATCTGCCGTCTCTACTAGGTGATTCACTAGGAAAATATTTCTTCTCTTGAAACAGTTAGGCAAGGTCCATACTTGCAAGACATATAATAAACTAAATACTATTTAAGAAAAAAATTTTAAGTCTTTATTTCATTTGTTACAGTATTGCTTTTTTTTTTTTTTTCCCTTATATTTTGCTTTTTTGGCTACAAGGCATGAGGGAATATTAACTCCCTGACTGTGGATCGAACCCATGCCCCCCTGCCCTGGAAGTGGGGAGTCATAACCACTGGACCACCAGGCAAGTCCCAAATGTTATTTTAATAAGAGTTGCTGCTGCTGCTAAGTCACTTCAGTTGTGTCTGACTCTTTGTGACCCCATAGATGGCAGCCACCAGGCTCCCCTGTCCCTGGGATTCTCCAGGCAAGAACACTGGAGTGGGCTGCCATTTCCTTCTCCAATGCAGGAAAGTGAAAAAGAGTAAACAATTATAAATGACTAAAAATAGGATGAAAACTATTCTGTTTTAATAGTGCTAGAAAGAAGCTAGCTGATGAGGTCGGGGAACACTTCCTGAAAGCTTTTGGGAGGAAACATGAGGGAGATAAAGAAAAGGATAAGAAATTGACTGAAAAATAACCTGACTGTTTTTAAAGCTGTCAGTCCTTAGTTTGGATTTTCTTTTCTGAGTGTATAGATATTCAGGCTTTAGAGATAAGTGATTTATGAAGGCAGATGCAGTCATTATGCAGATGAAATGTCCATGGTAGGGGGTGCTGGCAAATAGCTGTGTTTTTCAGCTGTCACTTCTGTCAGCTTCATTGATTTTAAAAATTGTCAGGAACTTGCATTATAGAATGTAGATTCCTCTGGGGGCAATGTTCATACACATTTTTTTCTCTGTACAATCATGGTACATTAGTTTAGGTTCTGGAGCCCAGGGAATCACCTCTAACTGATAAAGGAAAAAAAAATGTAAAATGTCATTATATGCTTTGTTCTGTAAAAATAGAACTTTTCATTAAAATAGCAGCGTGCATTATAGATGTGCTGATTTTTAATCTCATGGCTAACATTCCCTTGAATGTCTTTAACTTTTTCAACTTGCCTATTACAGCATCACACATACTCATGTACTCTACATTGGCAGGTTGTTTTCGTAACTCATCGTGATACTAAAAGCATATAAATAAGAGCACATCTTTTGAGCCATCATTGTATCAGGCTTTAGACCTACCTGAATTCTTTCACAAATATGATATAATTTCACACCCCTAGCAGCCCCATGAGAAGTTATGGAATGGGGCATTACCTGTCCCTTACTTACAGGAACCCTGAGGCCACATATTTTGTGCCTTGGGAGCGTGAATGAAATGTGGACAAATCTTGAAGTCAGAATACAGGCTGTTGTACCATTTGCCCCTCTTCTTGATGGAGACAAGAATAGTATGGATTCTCCTCTACCTCTGTTTTAACATTTAACAATGTCTTTAACTTTTTCAACTTGCCTATTACAGCACCACATTTAACATTCAGTGTCATGTGCTAGTAAAATCATGGATTAGTTTGAGAAAAGTCTTTGGACTTAGAGAAAGAGTCTATGTGTCAGTCAGAAATCTTTGTATTAAAACCAACCAAACTGTAACACATCATGGACTAAAGATCAACATGAGTTTATCGACTCTTATTGCTAAGTCCAGAGAGGGCTGGCTTCAGGGCTCAAATAATGAAGTCATGACCTGTCACTCCTCTCCTGTTCCCTTGATTGGTTCCATCATGACATAAGCCCTCTTTCTCATGTACTTACTCAACTCATGTCTACAAAAGACCCTTCCATATTTTAAAGATGAAGTAACACACAGAGGAAAGGACGCAGATGTGCCAGTCAGGAAATCTGGATTCTAGTCTCAATTCTACCACTGGCTGCATGAGCTTCACCTGTCAGTGTCATTGGAGAAGTGTCAGTAGGTTCTTAGAATATCTTTCCAGATGCAGATCTAGAGTGAGGAGAGGGCAGAGGATGGTTGGAGAGGGGAGCACCTTGACCGTGGAATTTTCAGAAAAGAGATTGTTCTCTGTTTGGACTCACATGTGTCTCATGCCCACCCAGAACCACTCGTGAGGACTTGAGCAATGGAGTGCCACCTCTGTACTTGTGTTACCTGAACCATGGAAGAGACAGAAACTTGAAACAGTGGGCTGTTTATTGCTGGAATTACAATGAATGCATTCTGTGTCCTCTATCTAAAAAATAACATACCAGGAAACATTACATTCACTGATCCCCTAAAAATCAAACCTCTGATCTCAACTTTTTGAGTCCTATGAGCTAATCCCTTTGGTTAGCCATTGACAGAACCAGAATTCATCCCTGCTTTTTCCTCAGAAGGACTCCCCAGTCACAAGATGCCCCAAGGGAAATTGGGCTGTTCCAGATGGCTTTGATCCATGCCAGTACTCTTCATTATGTAAACTTTCCTTCTGACAGCTCACGCGGAACATGTCACATCTTGAAAGAGGAGTTTTCATTAACTACTTTGCTGCTGCCAAACGGAATCAGTGTATTATATGGCCCTCTGCCAGAATGTCAGGGAGAGAGAGATGGTTCCTCTGCAGCAGCAGCCTGGCTCCCATTGCCAAGCGGAAGCCTTCTATTTTTCAAAGATCAATGTATTTCCTAGCTCATGTAGCAGGGTAAGGTTACACAGCCTATGGCAGAATTGAGAATAGAATCCAGGTTTCCTAACTCTGTGTGTTGTGCTCTTTCCACTATATACTGCTTAATCTTTAAAATCTGAAATGTCATTTTAAAAATATGAGTTGAGTGAAGTTTGATAAAGGGTATGTATTTATTACAGAAAGAAATTTGGCCACCATCTCTAGTTCCCTCTCCCACTTCTCTGCCATATGTAGTGAGTGAGTACATTCTTAAGTACTTCTAAATATCTTAACTTTGGGGGGTCTTCACTCTGTAGACCACCATCATCTTTTTCCTGGATGACAGCAGGTCAATACCTGTAGAGGACTGTCTGCTCACAGCAACGGACAAAGTCATATAAACCATAAATCTAGTCCTGACTGTCCCTTAGAGAAAGCTTTTCAATTGCCCCCATTGCCTTTGCCCCTAACTTTTAAGTCTTTGACCATGTTTCTCCCACTACTTCTCTTGCCCAATCCCCAGACCCAGCTCCATCATGGCACAGTGACCTTTTCTTTTTCTTTTTTAATTGGAATATAATTGCTTTACAGTGTTGTGTTAGTTTCTGCTGTATAGCAAAGTGAATCAGCTACGTGTATATGTATATCTCCTCCTCTTTGGATTTCCTTCCCATTTCGTTCACCGCAGAGCACTGAATATAGAGTTCCCTGTACTATACAGTAGGTTGCATTAGTTGTCTATTTTATACATATTATCAATGGTGTATATGTGTCAATCCCAATCTTCCAGTTCATCCCACCCCTCCCCTTGCCCTCTTTGTGTCCATCTGTCACATTTTTCTCTATGTCTGTGTCTCTGTTTCTGCTTTGCAAATAAGATCATATACCATTTTTCTAGATTCCACATATATGCATTCACATACGATATTTATTTTTCTCTTTTTCATTTACTTCACTCCGTATGACAATCTTTAGGTCCATCCACGTCTCTGCAAATGACCTCTTCTATTTCTTTGAAACAGCCGAATCTCCCTTTTTCACCTCAAGGCCTTTGCCCTTGCTCAGAGTGTTACATTCCTTCCCATCTCCACTCCCTCCTATTAAATGTCTGCTCATTCTTTAGAGCTCAGTTTAGAGACTCTCATCCTGACAACCTCTTTCTCATCTCTCAGTCTGGCTTATCTGCCTCTACTACTTGTCTTGAGAACATCCTCTGGCATTTTAGCCCCACTCATGTGCTTTCTGCCACATCAACTTGTTTGCACACCCTTGATCCCTTTCTGTACACACATGCACACACCACACATCTGCTGTCACTGTTCTGTGATTCCAGTGTGCACTGCACAACAGAGTGCTTTCCCTCTCTCAGGCCCTGCCTTTCACCTCCCTTTCATTTCTGACCAAAATGAAGAGTCTTCTCTGTGACCCAACATGTGCCAATGGCAATTGTATAGGAAGTGTTTCTCTTAGAATATGTGCAGAGCAAGTCCTGACCCCTTTATCTAGCAGCAGTTTTCTCAGTTTCTTCATTCAAATGTATGTGTGAGTGACAAAGATCTGTAGTGTTCAGGTCCTCTGGGTAATTCACATCTAAATTGGAATTGAATCCTAAAGAAAAAGAAGAAGATCCTAAGGAAGAAGGAACTTTTTCCTGAAGTTTCAGGAAGCATCCGAAGAAGGACAAGGCTGTTGGGGTGAGCAGGGCTCTTGAGTCCCCTAGAATCTCACCTTGCAAGTATCTGTCCAAGGTCCAGAAGTCTCAGGGTAAGAAACTTCATATTTATGACCCCATGACTAGTTCTTCCCCAAGTCTTTCAAAATTCTAATCATTCTTGGGTCTGTGTGTATGTGTGTGTGTACATCCTGACCTAAGAGACTATTGATTCTCCACTAGATCAAGTAAACAACCTCTTAAATAGGTTCACTGATTTAGCCCTTGTTCTTCTGTGACTACATTCAAGCTACTGCATGGTAGCTTGAATGATGTTTTGGAAAAGTAGTTCTACCCATCCTCTGTTCAAGCCTCTGAAGGCTGCTGCTTTTACTGAGGAAAAGCCAAAGTGCTTAGGATGGTCTCAAGAACAGGGTGTGTCCCCTGCTACCCTGCCGCTTTGTCTCCCTGCTGCCGCCTCTCATCCATCCCACTCTGGCCACACTGTCCTCTGTGCTCCTCACTCAGGCCAGGCCTGCTCCCGCTTTATGACCTCTTCAAGAGCTGTTTTTCTTGGCTAGACACACTGCACTCTCCTACCAAACTTCCACATGGTTCCCTCCTTCTCCTCCTCCTGTTTGTGCTCACATGCCCCTTTCTCAGTGAGGTCTGTCTTTATCACCCCATTTTAAATCATCACTTCCCCACAGCTCTTTTGATCTATCACTGTTCTGTTTCTTTCCATAGCTCTTCTAAAATTCACCTACTTGTTAGGCTTAGTCTCTCTCTCCCCCAGCTAGAATGCAATCTTCAAAAACACAGGGCTCTTTGGCTGCACGTTTCAATGATGTATTCCTATCATCTGGAAGAGGTACTCAATAAATATTGGTTGAATGAATTAATGGAATGTAACTTACTTTATACTCTTTCCAGCTTATTTGTGAGCTTTTTGAGAGTTTATAAAACCCTTTCAGCACAATTATAAACTTCCAGTTAGTCCCAGCTAAGGATGTAACAGCTATTATACATGAGGTGTATAATTCACCTCATGGTTAGAGGTGACATTCTATTGTTTAAAAAACACACCTGGTGGCTCAGCTGGTAAAGAATCTACCTGCAATGTAGGAAACCTGGGTTTGATCCCTGAGTTGGGAAGATCCCCTGGAGAAGGGAACAGCTACTCACTCCAGTATTCTGGCCTGGAGAATTCCATGGACTATTGCATGGGATCGTAAGGGGTCAAACACAGCTGATCCACTTTCACTAACAGAGAAAGTTCTCAGCTACCTTGTAAATCCTCCTATGCTCCTTTGTTATTTACATCTTCTCACGCACCCCTTTCAACCCTTCGTTTTGGTTCCTAACATGGATGTTTTGATGTCGCTACAAGGCTCCTCTTCCAGTTTTGCCTCGCACTACATTCAGCCTCACCTTTGCATCTTTTCCTTAGATACCTTTTGAGAAAAGACTTCCCTCCACTTTTTAATAGTTCTTCATTCATCTACTACCATCACCTTTATAATCATAGCTAGAAAGATAAGAAAATTTGCTTTCTCACTCTTTAAATAGGTATCAGAGTCTATTACTAAATATAATACATTTAATGTATAGTGTGGCCCAAATGTATACACAGAGCTGCTTCATTCTCAACATATATGAATTCAAAATATTTCTTACCACCCAAAACTAAGTGACTTAAATCAAGAACAGTTATTTTCATAAATCTGAGGTTTCCTGAGCCCAGCTGGGCGGATCTGTTTCATGTCAGCTGAGCTCACGTAATGTGGCTGCAGTGCCCTGGAAGGCCTCCCACTGTGTAGGCCTCACTCTTCTCTTGGCCTCTTGTCATTTGGTCGTCTGTTCTGAATTTCTTTACAGCATGGAGATTGGCTTCCTAGAGTGAAAGAGAAACTGTCAGACCTGGAGTCCGAACCAGCATATCATCACCTCTGGAGAATTGTGTTCATCAAAGCAGAATAGGGTTGACTCAGATTCAAACAGATCTGCCTATCAATGGGAGGAATTGTTGTCTGCCACAGTTGCAGATAAACTACCATACCTAGTTCTCAGAACTTAAATGATACGAAGTATAATTTAGAATGCATGGTTAATGACAGAGACTCAAACAGTTGATCAGCTAAACAATATTTGTGTTGGTGTGACTGTATGTGTGTGTAGGTGGATGGTGGTAGAAAACACATAAAAGGCTCAAGATTTCCAAAATCATAGCAGTCTATGGGACATTTAACATGAAGGCAAAAGCCTGTCGGATCCCTAGGAGCATTCATGTGTCCTAGCATCGCTTACTAACTGTTGTGCCTGACTCTTAAGTTACAAGTAGCTTATCTAATTACATATATACTCTGTTCCAGTAGATAAAGAAATATTTAACTCATTAAAGAAATTTTATAGGAAAAAAAGGGGCTACTTTGAAAAAAAAGTTGGGAAGTCTAAGGAATACATTTTAATTAAGGAGAATTCACTTATGAATAATAGTTTATTTCCCATCCATATGAGGGAAATAATGAGTCCTCTCTGTAATTTTTACAGTTTATTAATTTAAGCACAGGCCTGCACACACAGTAGATACTGGGTGGATGACTGCTTATTAAAGTCAGGCCATGAGCAGAAGCTAGGGGGATGTGGATGTTCTCATTCCATCCAAAGGCACATTTCCTATTCTATAAAGATTAATCTTAGAGCTTCTAAAAATATTAACAATAGCCTTTTACACGGAAGTAATGGTACCTGGGTGGTTTAATTACCTTTTGTTCTCATTAACTAAAGGCAGATATTCAGGGCCCATAGCACAGAGCCAAGGAAGTGATATTAGTCATGGTTTTGTTACAGGTCGTGGGAGAGAAAATTGGGTTAATGAGAGGGCATGGGGATTGATAACCATAAGCCACGGTGGAGCGCACCAAATAAAGAGCATCTGACTGTGAGCAGACATGTGCATGCTTGAGTGCTTCGTCGTGTCCAACTCTTTGTGACCCTTTGGGCTGGAGGCCATCAGCTCCTCTGTCCATGGGATTTTTCAGGCAAGAATAATGAAGTGGGTTGCCATTTCATTCTCCAGGGGATCTTCCCAACCCAGGGATCAAATATGTGTCTCCTGCAAGGTAAAGAACCATGGCAGATGGAGGTGGATTCTTTACCCACTGAGCTATCAGGGAAGCTCAGGTAATAGGACAAGGAAGAGCAAATGCACATTCTGAAACACCAAGGGTTTCTTATTCAGTTTCCAACCAAGGAGATAGAAGGTACATTCTTGCTGGGAGAAAGACAGTCTTCTTGGAGAAATCAGCTCATCTTTGACTGTTTAACACCTCGGATGTTAAGGAATGCTCTGGAAGTAAAGTTCAGCTGGCATTTAAACCACTGGCTGTGTCTGTAGAATCTGCCTGCTGTAAGAATAGCCTTAGAAGTCTCTATACATTGGCTCCAACCTTAAAGAGAAATGAAACACTCAGGGTTCATGATACTTGTTTCTCCAATCTCTTGGGCCTGTCCAGTGATGGGGAACATTCTCACATTATAGGGTTTAGTTAATTAACAAGGAAGTTTCTGAAATCAGAAAAGCTTACTTGAATACCGGCCTCACAATTTATCAGCAGTGCTTTCCTTGAATAAATGACTTAATGTCCCTGAACTTCCATCTGAAAAATGCTGATGGTGGGGAGGAGATAGTGTTTACATTACAAGGCTGATGGGGGTTTAAGTGAGGTAATGAAGGGAAAGCATTAATCAGGGTCCCTGACCCATATCCAGTCCTCTGTACACTTTGTTAGTAATTTTTCGGTTCATCCTTACAAATGTCTAACACTGTCTTTCCATTGAAATAGAACCATTGAAAGTATTTTGCATTCTTATCTCCTTAGATGTTTGTAATAGTTCTGGTAGGAATCATCATTGTCATAAGTCTTCCAATGAGGTTAGTTTCTCTGTGTGCTTCCTCTTTCTCTTACAGACAAAAAAAAAAAAAAAAAAAATGCAATTTTATCTTGGTAGCAAAGCTTGATAGACAAGCTTGGTGTTGGACAAAATAGTGCACACCTCACCTGTTTCTTGTCCCCTTGCAGCAGGTCCTCCTGACACCTCCAATCCTAGATGTCCAGAAATGACAAGATATTTCTCAGTATCTTCACTTGGCAAAGTAAAGAATCTGCCAATGGCCTTTGAGTTCCCTCTCCTGGGGGTTTTAATACTTTGACTCCAAGGGCACTAAGACTTTTCTCACCAAACAATTCCTGGCATCAGAGAGCAGGTACAGGTAAGATCTGCGGTCATTAAAGTTCACAACATGTGGGCTTCCCTGGTGGAAACACAGGTTTGATTCCTGGGTTGGAAAGATTCCCTGGAGAAGAAAATGGCAACCCACTCCAGCATTCTTGCCTGGGAAATCCCATGGACAGAGGAACCTGGTGGACTGTAGACCATGGAGTCACAAAGAGTTGGACAGGACTTAGCAGCTGAGGATGTACATGGTATGTTCTACTTACATGGCTAATATTCCCTTTTCCTGGGTATCTGTAGGCCAGAGAAAAGTTCTGGCTACTTAGCAGCTACGATTTTATTAGGGAAGAAGCCTAGAATATTTAGACATGAACATATTTTCATGGAAAGTGGGAAGATCATATCTTAGAATCAAGGACTATTAGCCCTGGGAGGGAATCAGTCTAATCTTCTCATCCTTCCAGAAGGAATTGAATTGGATTGGGATTTAACCTGAGGTCCAGAGGTCCAGAGGTAAAATATGCATTGTACTCAAAGTCAGAGAGACTGAATGTCAGGACCCAGGATTCCTAGTCCAAGAGCCTAGGATTCCAGACCTGCAGATCAACATCAGTGATCAAAAAACCCACCTTCCCTTTGGAATGATTTAAACTCCCCGAGCTTGTGAATAGCAGATGGGTCTCTTTTTATAAAACTACTTCCAAAATACATAGGTTTAATTCCCTCCAAAGGTAATCCTATATGCATATACAGTTTGAGTGGTTCTCTTTGATAAAGAGCACTGAAAGTTAAGTTAGAAAGCCTTAACCTTGCTCAGCAACCAGAGGCTGCATGGCCTGGTGGCTGGCCAAGGACAAGGCACTCTCTCTGTTACAGGTTGTTCAAGCCACCCTGCCTTCTGCACAGGAGCAAAAGGCAACAGAAATGTGGACACGTTCGTAGATTTATTTCACATAATCTAAGCAAGGTTGGAGTCAACAACCTGAATTTAATTACCGTCCTGACAGTTGGGAAGCAATTAATCCTTCTCTCTCCCTCCCTCCCTTTGCCCAGCTTCAAAGTGTCATTTCTTTTCCCTCCTCCCTCTCGTACTAATTAGAAACATGCTGTAGGGTGAAAGGTGACCAGTGTGAAGCTAGCACCATGTCACCACAGCCCTTTGTTAGGAGAGAACGCTCACTGTTTAAGGAGGCTGATTCTCAACACAGGAGCATCTGCTTCTGGGAAGGAGAGCTGGGTGTGGAGCTAGCTTCAAGGTCCAATGATTCCCACCTGCTCCACAACTCGAGTAAGTCCCTTGACATCTCTTTGTATGTCTCCACATTTCAGAGTCAAGGACTCCCAACTTTCCTATTGCCCAGTATCCATGAGAGCATAAAATAAAAGTGAACGTGCTTAGAGTAGTCAAAACACCATCCAAGTGTATGAGATGAACCTGATATCTTTATCATCTTGGCCACCATGGCAAAACACCACAGGCTGGGTGGCTTAAGCAACAGACATTTACTTTTCATAGTTCTAGAGGCTTGGAAGTCCAAGTTCAAGGTCTTGACTGCCTTTTCCATATGTCTGTACAGACCTTTTCTCTGTGTGTGCATGTGGGTATGGAGATTTCTCTCTTTCTCTTCTTAGAAAGCTCTAATTTTAAAAATTTGTATTAGGACCTCACTCTTATGACCTCATTGAACTTTAATTACCTCCTAAAAGCCATATCTCCCAATATAGCCATACTGAGGCTTTAATAGATAAATTTTGGAGGAACAGACTTCTGTTCATAGGACCTGAAAAAAGGCTCTCTTTAGATTAAGCCATGAACTAGATTTAGAGACCCAGAACCCAGAAATGTAGAGGATGCCAGCTTCCTAAGCAATGTATTTAAATGTGGGAGTAAGTTTTTACACACTGTTCTCTCTTGTCCAATTGTCCCTTTCCTTCAACAGCGTCTTTCTAGCAGTAATGGTGGGCTCTGCTTTGGCCCTGGGGCCAGATTCTTGAGAGCAGTGAAGAGAGATTCCAAAACCCAAGGTCAAGGGCCCTATATTACCTCCTTCATGGTTCCCTCCAATGTGGGATTGAATATCTGTGGTTCCCCTAGGTTCTAGATTCCTAGACATTTGTTTCAGTCATCAAAAAAAGATAAAGCTGAACAACTTTGGAAATAAAGGTGGGAGAGATTAATCATCCCAGGGGGGCTATAGAGAAAAAGGGACTTTTCCACGTCACTGGCTGGTTAAATCTCAAAATGGGGCTAAAACCAAAACTTAACTGAATCCCAGTAAGAATTGTAGGTTAGTAATTAGGCTCTTCCATTATCCCCTTCTCCTATTTAAAGATGATTATGGCCCTACATCTCTTTACATTAGCTGGATAACTCTTTCCTGATGTAGACTACTTGTAAAGGCACAAAAAATGAGATGAATTCAGCTTAAATATACCCTTCTTTTCTCCAAGTGCTTTCTTTCCATCCAGGTTGCATTTCTTACCCAAACCAGCATGCTGTTTCCCACCCACCTTGAACATATTATTTGATTTCTGAAAAACCATAGGGGCCAATCATGGATGAGAAGTTCTTTGCTTGTATCATCATAGTATGATATATCACCATGGAAGCACCCACCTTAAAGGCTAAGGAGGAGTATGAATCTGCACAGCTGTGGTGGTCTTGATCTTGCTATTCATGATGACTTGGCAGTTTTACTTCTATTTTGTGTCCTGACTCCATGAGCCATCAGTTTCTCAGGGACAATGTCCAAAAGGATGCAAGCCTAACGTGCTTTGAATTAAGCTCATAGATTTTAGGTCTATTCTTCGTTGCCTAAGGGCCACTTTAGATCTGTTTAAAGTAGTAGTAGTAATAATAATCAAAATCTTACTAATTATTAATAAGGGCTTCCCACGTGGTGCTAGTGGTAAATAATCCACCTGGCCATACAGGAGACGCAGGAGACGCGAGTCGATCCCTGAGTTGGGAAGATCCCCCAGAGAAAGAAATGTCAATCCATTCCAATATTCTTGCCTGGAAAATCCCATGGACAGAGGAGCCTTTTGAGCTACAGTCCATGGGATCGCAAAGAGTCGGATGTGAGTGAGTACACACACACACACACAATTATTAATAACAAAATAATTATTGTTTATAATATTATTAAAGCATGAATGACTTTTTAAACACTTATTGAATCCAGTTCTGAGTAAGTCACCTTAAGGGCAGCGTCAGCATTCTCACATGCTCTCATAACAAGCTGGCACGACATCTAGACACACTCCCATGATATGTGAGAGGAGGGTAAGATGTGACCATGCGCATCTGAACCTTTCAAAAAAAACATAAAAGTACAATGTGAAATGAAAGTCACAGTTCTGTTTGTTCTGCAACTGTGTGGAAATCACATTTTTCCCCCTCTAGATAAAAACGAAAAGCAAGGGTATAGGAGGAATCATTTATGGAACAGCTCTCTGCTGCCGCCTCTGAAGGGTTACCCGCTTCACCTCCCTAAAACACCCCTGTCAGGTGCTTGGCTGGGCGCTTTACTTCTTGATCTTCTTCTTTTTAAAAAATTTTTATTGGTGTATAGTTGCTTTACATTGTTGTGTTTCTGCTGTACAGCAAAGTGAATCAGCCATATGTTTACATACAATCCCCTCCGTTTTGGATTTCCTTCCCATTTAGGTCACCACAGAGCATTGAGTAGAGCTCCTGGTGCTATATAGTAGGTTTTCACTGGTTATCTGTTTTATATAAGGTAGTGTGTTTATGTCATTCCCAGTCTCCCAGTTCATACCCCCTCTTCCCTCTTTGGTGTCCATATGTTTGTTCTCTATGTCTGTGTCTCTATTTCTGCTTTAAAATAGGTTCATTTTGAACTTTATGGTATCTGTTAAATATCTCCATAGGGTATGGCGATTCAGAAAGATTTACCATGACTTGCACACGTTGTAGATCCAGAATGTGAGTCCTTGACATTGGAACCTAAACTCTGTAGTCTTGATCACAACTCTGTCTTGCTACCACTGCAAATGAAAGGATTTACTGAGTGGTCTTTTGAAACCCTTCCAACACAGTCTATGATTTAGAATGGCAGAATGGCGTAGGGCAAGACCATTTCTTCTTGTCTTCTTTTCTACATCTGGGGGAGGAGGATTCAGTGTGAACCTGATGCACTTTGTATTCAGAAAACTCAAGGTCATGATTATTATCTATCTATATATATATATATTCACAGTATGCACAAAACAGTGAGCATGGTGAGAGGAGAGACTATTTTTTCCCATAGATATTCTCAATATCCATAAAAATTCTTTACTCTTAGTAGGCAATAAATATTTATTGAGTAAATACTGATAAGTCAATGAAAGATTTAGTATCATAGAAGATTGTTCCGTGTCTAAAAGGAGCTGTGTATGTTTTGGGGATTTTTATGTCATCAGACAAATTCACTGCAGCAAGTTCCTGCAATTGCCACCTAAGCAGGGAAAACATGTCTTCATAAATCAGCACCATCAATCATGCCAAATGTGCAACTTTGAACCCCATTTCCAAGGCTTCCTGGGTGTTGCGTCCTGTGTGGACAGTCACTTGTGGCCTCTTGTGACCACAAGGGGGCAGTGCATGTTCACTCAAGCCAGAAGCTGAATTTGTGCATAATGCTATCTGACAGTCTTTGTGTGGTCGTATTCCTCTGAGATGTCTTCATGGTGCTTACAAGTGCGGAACAAGATTGCTTTCTAACTCCCTGTACTGCAAACAAATCGTGTGGCTGTTATTGTTTAATATTTAAATAGCTATGGTAAGAAGCAAGTTCACTGCTTCTATAGGGCTGACACTGATATAAAGCCATGTGACAGAAAGGTAGTAAGTAACGGGCCTTACCCATTTTGTTAGTCCTCTAGTCTTACTGGGGGTGAATTCCATCTGTATATGAAAGGCCGGTTCGGGATTTATTCCATGGCCAGCACATTGGCAGCACCCAATCCTAGGAGTTATGACTTCTATTATTTTTCAGATAGAAAACGGAAGGCTAGAATCTCAGGGATATGAAGGACCTTTAATGTATGTCTAATTTCATGGTCTTGCAGCAGCTCTTCTAGCAGCTGATCCCAAAATGCTTCATCCCGGCTCTGCCATGGCCCATTCGTGGGCTTTTGAGGTATGGTGGAGGAGGAGCCCCCTCCCTTGTTGGTGAAGGATTGACTGTCCATTCTGAAATTGACATTTAGTCACCTTGGAATTATTTCCATTCTTTCCAAATAGAGAATAATTCTACTTATGTGACAGAGGTGTTTGGGGAATTGACTTTCACAGGCAGGATTTTGAAGTGATGTGAAGAATTAACCTTGTGATGAGATCATTAGACTGATGGACCAAGACTTTGCTTACAGTTGCTAGTGTATATGATAAATTGCTATCTGTGGCTGCTGGAGACTACTTAGTTTGACTTACCTGACCTGTCTCCATTTGACTTTGCCCTGTCTCCATGGAAATCTGTGTGTTTCCACAGTTTTCTTACTTTTCTGAAAATGTTTTTACTTTTGTTCCAGTGTTTTTCTGGCATCCTGGAAAACAGTCCTGGGACTTAGGGCTGGCATATTGTGTAATTTCAGGACACGATTCATGTTGCCCTTGAAGCACAGTTCCAACTGGAAGTGACTGGATTCCATTGATGGTCCAGAGACGAGGCCCTATTCTTTTGTAAGATCTAACCAAACATATCTCAACCTGGGACCTAGAAAATGCTCATTTTAAATAAGCATTCCAGATCAGTGTGAAGGAAGTGATCAATGGACCACTCTTTGAGAAATACTGTAACATCCTAGAACATCCCTTTTAATATAGCAGGGGGATAAAAATAGACTGGAAAGCAGTACTCTCGTGATTATTTAGTACTGATTCTGCCTCAGGTCCTGAGCTAAACATGTGTGGTCCTGTTATTGAGCTTGTTTGAATTTCATCCAGTGTCTCTGTTCAACTTTCAGGAGAAGAACCTAGAACCCCATTGATTATAAAATAATTTGTCTATAATCCAGTGGTCTCAGTGCTCAAAAATGCCTGTAATAACAGACAGCCAGAGACAAAAACTGTGCTGCTGGGGATTCTGCTTCTCTCTATAGAGTATGTGCACATCCACGGGACTCAACTCTGGTTGACTTTTGACTTGGACAACCTTTTGTTGTCTGTCTGGAGTTTTCAAATGAAGCCAGAAGGATACATACTTTTTAATAGGAAATTTCTTGATTTGTAAAAAAATATCTCCTTTGAGTTCACATTTATCAAAAATACCAGGTAGGGTAAACAGAACCCCTCTGTGGGCCAGATGCAGATAATGGGTTACCAGTTTACAGTCCTGGTCTAGTCTTTGACAGCCACTGTTGGTTTTGAGATGGAAGAGGTCTCTGATTCTGGTAGATTACGGGAAAGGATACTAACTGTGTGGTCAGGGAGACTTGGTTTTAGTTTCAGTTCTGTAGTTCCTTAGCTCTGAGGCCTTGAGTCATTTGCTTTATCTCTCTGAGTATTAATATTTTATCTGAAAGGAGAGATGGGATTAATGGTCTCTTCTTCACAGAATTTCGGCAAGGCTAAAGTGAAAGGCTGTGTGTCAGCATTTTCCAAACTTGAGTAATTCACAAACAACCTTCACTTTTTGCCACATCCAAGTAATACGTCTACTATTGTTTCCTTAATATTTTTCTTTTGGCACATTTTTAAAAATCTAAAAATATCTATGTTGCTTTTAGTCAAAACATTAATATATATAGAAACATGAGTTCAATCACAGCCCCTCCCCCAATCACATGATAAATTAAATCTGAAACCATTTTAAAAGAGTTTGGTTGTGTGCCACTTTACACTTCCAAAATCTTCAGGGCTTTCATAAGACTAACATGTTTGTTAAATAAATTACAAATAAAGAACACAGGGTGAAGTCAAGTGGGTCTTAAGAAGCATTGCTAAGAACAAAGCTAGTGGAGGTGATGGGATTCCAGCTGAGCTATTTCAAATCCTAAAGAATGATGATGTGAAATTGTTGCACCCAATATGCCAACAAATTTGGAAAACTCAACTGTGGCTACAGGACTGGAAAAGGTCAGTTTTCATCCCAGTCCCAAAGAAAGGCAATGCCAAAGAATGTTCAAACTACCGCACAATTGACTCACCTCACATGCTAGTAAAGTAATGCTCAAAATTCTCTAAGCTAGGCTTCAATAGTACATGAGCTGAGAACTGCCAGATGTCAAGTTGGATTTAGAAAAGGCAGAGGAGCCATAGCTCAAATGGCCAACATCTGCTGCATCATAGAAAAGCAAGAGAATTCCAGAAAAACATCTGCTTCATTGATTATGCTAAAGCCTTTGACTGTGCGGATCATGACAAACTGTGGAAAATTCTTCAAAAGATGGGAATACCATACCACCTTACCCGCCTCCTGAGAAATCTGTATGCAGGTCTAAAAGCAACAGTTTGAACCTGACATGGAACAGTGGAATGGTTCCAAATTGGGAAAGGAATACGTCAAGGCTGCATATGGTCACCCTGCTTATTTAACTTATATGCAGAGTGCATCATGTGAAATGCCAGACTGGATGAAGTACGAGCTGGAATCAAGATTGCTGGGAGAAATATCAATAACCTCAGATATGCATATGACACAACCCTTATGGCAGAAAGCTAAGAGGTACTAAAGAGCCTCTTGACGAAAGTAAAAGAGTAGAGTGAAAAAGCTGGCTTAGAACTCAATGTTCAAAAAACTAAGATCATGGCATCTGGTCCCATCACTTCATGGCAAATAGATGGGGAAACAATGGAAACAGTAAGAGATTTTATTTTCTTGGGCTCCAAAATCACTGCAGATGGTGACTGCAGCCATGAAATTAAAAGACGCTTACTCCTTGGAAGGAAAGTTATGACCAACCTAAACAGCATATTAAAAAACAGAGATATTACTTTGCTGACAAAGGTCCGTCTAGTCAAAGCTATGGTTTTTCCAGTAGTCATGTATGGTTGTGAGAGTTCGACCATAAAAAAAGCTGAGTGCTGAAAAATTGATGCTTTTGAACTGTGGTGTTGGAGAAGACTCTTGAGAGTCCCTTGGACTGAAAGGAGATCCAACCAGTCCATCCTAAAGGAGATCAGTCCTGGGTGTTCATTGGAAGGACTGATGTTGAAGCTGAAACTCTAATACTTTGGCCACCTGATGTGAAGAACTGACTCCTTGGAAAAGACCCTGATGCTGGGAAAGATTGAAAGCAGGAGAAGAAGGGGATGACAGAGGATGAGATGGTTGGATGGCATCATCGACTCAATGGACATGAGTTTGAGCAAATTTTGGGAGTTGGTGATGGACAGGGAGGCCTGGCATGCTGCAGTCCATGGGTCATAGAGAGACAGACATGACTGAGTGACTGTACTGAATGAAGAGAGATGAATGAGTATGCTTCTCCATCAGAGAAGGCAATGGCACCCCACTCCAGTACTCTTGCCTGGCAAATCCCATGGACGGAGGAGCCTGTAAGGCTGCAGTCCATGGGGTCGCTGAGGGTTGGACATGACTGAGCGACTTCACTTTCACTTTTCACTTTCATGCGTTGGAGAAGGAAATGGCAACCCACTCCAGTGTTCTTGCTTGGAGAATCCCAGGGATGGGGGAGTCTGGTGGGCTGCTGTCTATGGGGTTGAATAGAGTCGGACACGACTGAAGTGACGTAGCAGTAGTAGTAGTAGCTCCAACGTAACTCTATATTAAATTTTGACCATTTCTTTTAATGAGGAGAAAAAAAAAATTTTTTTTTTTTCATTTATGAAGTAGCTGTTTAAAGTAGCAGGGCTCAGTTTCTTCTCTTTTCTTTTTTTTTTCATTTCAACTTGGTGTTTGCAATTCATCTTCTACCTTTAATAAAAAGCAACATAGAGTTTGTAAAATCCAATAACTTAGGATGTGTTTAATGTTGTAGATTTCATTCCACATTGATGTGTGCATTAATAAACATTTCAGGTTTTTAGCATCTCATTTTAGCATTAAGTCAACGAACAGCAATATCTTAAAATGGATTTTTGTATTACATGGTTGGTGAGTCTATTACATTTCATTTCCTGAAGCTGATTTATTCAACAAAACTGTACTAAGTATATATAATAGACATTGAAGATATAGCAGAGAACAAACCACAGTGTTAGTCCTTCAGTCTGGTAGGGGGAAACAGGTAATTGAGAATAATATACTTAATCTATCAAAGGGTGATAAATGCTGTGGAATAAATAGCAAGATGGGAAGAGAGTGATAGTAGGGACTGGTTACTCTTTCAGAATTATTCATTTGGGACATGTTAATCTTAATACCTTACTATTTTATTATAGCATGAATAAGGTGAGCTAGTAACTCAGGATATTACTTAGGAGGAGAGCAACCCAGGGAGAGAAAGAGGTATAAGAGTCTTGATGTGGGTGCTTGGCATGTTTGTGGAAGAGTGAAGAAGCCAGAATAGCAGTACAAGGCGGAACAGAAAAGAGAGAATTTAGGGCTTCCCTTGTGGCTCAGATGGGAAAGAAGCTGTCTGCAGTTCAGGAGACCCAAGTTCAATCCTTGGGTCAGGAAGAGCCCCTGGAGAAGGAAATGGCAACTCGCTCCAGTATTGATGCCTGGAGAATCCCATGGACAGAGGATCATGGCGGACTATAGACTACGGGTTGCAAGAGTCAGACATGACCTAGCAACTAAACCACCATACAGGCAACCTTAAAAAAAAAAAAAAAAAACAAAAAAAAAACAACTCTGAGTGAATGGGAGGACTTTGAGGGAATCTGAGCAAAGGAATGACATCATTTGATAGGATTTTGAACCATCTCTCTGGCTATTACATGGAAAAGAGATTGTAGGGGGGAAAAGAATAGAAAATGGAGGCTGGTTCAGAAACCATTGTCACAGTCCAGTGAGAGATGATGGTGGCTTGGACTAAAGGGACAGCTTTAGGATCAGATTCTGGACACCTTTTAAAAGTAGAGCAGGTGGAGCAGGGGTCATTAAGAGAGAAAGTTAGGAGTCAAGAGAATCCCAAGCTTTTCAAGAATTGGTAAGAGCATGAGGAATAATAAAGTTTTGATTTACTGAAATCTTCATCTTTCTTGAGTCTTTCATATTTTCCTTATCTGCAGGGCTTCTTCTGTAGAGCATCCCGATATAGTTTACTTCTCCAGGTGGCAAAGGACAGTTCAAAATCCATGCCTCCTTAGGCAAATGCCTCTGGACGTTGCCCATTTTTGTTCCAAAGGCAAAACCATCCATTGAAGAGCTCAAAATAGGCAGAGGATGATGCTTCCCTCTGATTCCGGTTCTTCTCTACTTGGCCTTTGGCTGTAATAATGCACAACCTGTGCATTATTTATCCCGAAAGCCTGGATATCAAGTAAAACCATTCAACTCCAATAGAGTTATTTCTATTTTTCTTTCCCACTTTTTTATTCCCATAAACCTAATCATCCACTATTTCCTGGCACAATTCCTGGGCATCAGTCAGGGCTCTGTCTTCTTTCTCTTCCGTTAAATACTATACACTTTTACACTTTACATATTAATAACAAGCTTACTAATATGTCCACATCAACTCTAGGTTAGTTGTGTTACCTTCTCTTGCAGTTGAGGCAACAGAGGTTTGGAGACTTGCCTTGAGTTAAGCAAGCCTCAAAAATGGCAATGCTGATATTTGAAGTTGGGAGCAGTCGATTGCCAGTGCCAGCTCTTAAACGCTTTCCTGTTCTGCTTTTGCTGTATCACATTAGCAGTAGTCACTTTCTTCCCACTCCACTGCTTCCATTAGCTTCCATGAAGATGTTATTTTAAAGACAAAAGATATTTCTAGAGTGGGAGGACTGCCTCCACTGTTCAGCCTCCCTTGAATGCCTCAGCATTTCTGGGTCTTATTTTTTCTGGAAATACTGATATTCAAATATTATCACTGATCTCCCTAAATTCTCATCTCCTTTGTGAAGGCTTCCCACCTTTTCCCTCTTATGGTACTTAATCAGTTCTGTGATAATACTTAAGAGTCTGTCTCTGGTAGTATTGTTACTAGCACAGTAGTACTTGTGGTATTGTAGTTTGCTATTAGTGTCTATTTTCTGATTAGATGTGAGTTCCTTGAAGCTGGGCCTATCTCTTTCTATTCTTCATAGCCCAGCATTGGTCCTTATTGTATTTAATTATTTGAGCATAAAGATATGGTGTATCTTATATTGGCTTTCAAGTTCCTAGAAAAAGTCCAGATACAAGAGGACGTTAAATATATCTCCAAGAACAATGAGCAAAAAGGAGAGCTGCTACTTCTCGTATTTCCTTCTTAAAAAAAAAAAAAAAAAAAATTTGAATGATCAGCTTGTCTAGCTTTTACAGCCTTGTGAATTTCCCTTCATATGGAAGACTTAGATTTTTGTCAAATGAGATTTGCTAAGAGGCACATAAGGCTTGTTGAGGTTCAGCTTACTCTTTTGTGCAGCAAAGGCCAAGTCAGCAGGGAGACTCCTGCCACCCACCCCCAGCCTGCTGCAGACTTCATGCAGTTTTCATTTGCCTTCTTCTGGCCAGCCATCCCAATCCTAAGCTTACATAAAAATTCAACCCTCTGGCATTTGATGAATAAAACAACTCCTTGGCCAGAAAACGAGCTCTCCATGTACTCAGATTTCCTCCTCGGTGGGGCACCATTCCATTTCAGTGCCTATCAGCAATTAGACCTATGCCCCTTGCTCACCCGGAGAGTCTTTGCAGCAGGAGACAGTGAGGTAGGACGACAGGAAGACCAGACTTGAAACCGGGAGATGTGGTTGGACTCTGCGGTCTTTCTGAATATTCTGCCTCTGCAAAACGGGAATAAAAATTACTTAGATAAATAACCCCTCGATTGCCTCTAGAATCAAATGAGAGAGGACGTATGAGACTGTTCTCTAATCATAGGATGTTATTCACAAAAGAATGCTGAAATGAGCTAATTTTTCAGACTGGGCATTAGTAAAATGAAGTGGAGTCAGAGGGGCACGCGTAAGGAAACGGAGGACACAAGACATAGAAAGCACGTTGCACGGTTTCCAGTTCATGGGAAATGGCTCAATGTAGCCAAAGCAGTTTCTGCTCTTATTGTTTTAGTTGTTGTAGCCTGTTTTCTTGATTTAACTCTGCCAGGCAGATGATATCATTTGTAGACATAATAATTATTACCATGCTTGAGTGTTTGGGATAGATTTCTCATTTAATGATTTTAATAGCACCTTCTTTCTTCTCCTCTTCCTTCTCTCTCTCTTTTTTTTTTTCTTGTCCTTTTTATTTTACAACTGAGGGAATTTATACCAAGAGAGGTTATAATCAAATTCCTTAAACTAAGACAGCTTATACATAATGATGCTGCTCAAGAGTACCTATACTTCTTGGCTATGAAGTATTGGCTCTTGATAACATGTAACTCTGCCAAAAGAAAACATAACAGAGTTGTCTAGCTTAAATAATTCTAGAATGCTCTGTTAATAATCTGCCTTTGATCTGTGAAGTAGAGAAGACATATTTTATTATCTTCATAAGTGAAGAGACTGAGGATTAGAGGCCTAAAATGATGTGACAAGAAACTGTGCTATTTCACAGAATTCTAGAACTCTTGAGCTCATCTTGTTTAAACCTGTCATTTTAAAGAGGAAATTTTTGTAGGGAGAAGGCATCATTTATTCATTGTTACATGTTGCACTAGTAATAGCATCAGGGTTAAAGCACACAGTCTTTTAATCACATTTACGAACAGATTGACTAGGTAAGGGCCACTATGTACAGCTATGTGTCATATGATATTAATTGATGCTCACAACGTTAGAATGACTAACAGATCTTCTAATCCATCTTAACTCCTGGAGTGTCTGCAAATATGGCCATTGGTTAGTTACCAGAGGAAATCCTTGCTATTATTTCCAGTGTGAGCAGCGTTAGATTGGATTATAGGAAGCTATTTGAGGGTTTATCAAGATTCTTTATTAACACTTTGAGAAGTACAATACAAATGGATTGTCTTGCAAGTATACTTGAAAAAATTGATTTGTCGAAACCAGCAGGGAAACTGATTCCCATCAAAAACTAGAGACACTAGAGGGGACAGAGTCTCATTGACCTCACAGAGTCTGAGTTTCTTGGGAGTGACTGGGGTATAAGCCTTTGTCATCTGACAACGGGATGCCAACATTCTATGTGTAACTATGGTTTCTGGGATTACTTTTCCTCCTATTGAAACAAATCAGTCATCAGCAAAACACTTACTTTCAGTAAAACTCTAACAGTTCTTTCCTCATCTAAAATCTCATGCCTTGCCAATGATAGTTTGAGATGTTTTTCTTTCTTTTCCTCTGCAATGATACCCTAATATTGGCGATGATACTTAAAAAAAAAAAAAAAAAGCAATAATGACTCATAAAACTCTCAGTCACTAAACAAAAACAAGAAAAAAGATGGCAGTTTTAAGATTCTTTTCAGATTTGGCAGAAATTACTTTTTTGTCATCACTTTATGTACTTTATCAAAAAACTTGCTGTAAAGCTTGGTGATGGCTCAGAGAGAAGTCTAATGCACATGAAATGTTGGACGCTGCATCTTAAAATGCCACTGTCTCTCTCAGTGGAGGAGAAAAATATATACTCAGGGTTGTGACAACTGCTAGACAAAAGATGCATAATAACACTTCTGGGGAGCACTTGTACACAGGCTATTGTGGATGAATAAGTGGAGCTGTCCATGGGACTGGACAAAACCCAAGAATCTGTGCAAAGCCATCTGGAATATTTAGGCCTTCACAATGGGGGCAATCAGACCTCCTCTACAAGGACTGATTGCTAGTCTTGTTAACAGGGAGGAGTTGGTGATCAATGTATTTAATCACAGCCTGACAACAACTTCTAGTAAATACACTTTTAAGGAAGGAAAAGTATTTTAGAAATGAATCGATGTTTATAGTGTGGGAAAACTTTTGTGCTTTGCCTCCTCTCTAGTCTCCCAACCCAGGCAGCCTTTTTCCTATCCAGTGTCTGCCTTTTTTCATAGTAAAATCCACAGGATAAAGAATACTAGAATCTGTAGGGCACAAGGATGTTTACTTCATAGACATGTGTGCGTAGGCGTCTATTACAGTGGAGGTGACTGCGTTTAGTGCTTATGCTGGGACAAGAATAGATGGTCACGTATGCGTGCTTATTTTAATTCAATGAATTAAAGTCCACTTTTAGCAGTTTCTCATTTGGGGCAGATTTAGAAATATTCCAGGCACAGTGCTAAGTGATGTTGGAGTTAAAGAGCAAAAATGCACAATCCCTGATATCAGAATGTAAAATGATGTATGGTGTAACTGGTGTCCTATACCCAATACACTTCATTACAAGGTGAAATAAGTTAAACCCTTTACCCAGAGCTGCAGAAAGTATAATAGAAATGTAGCCCAAAGAGATCATATATCATGCAAATGAAAGACTAGATGTAGAAGATGGCATTTGAAAGAATCTTTGACAAGAAGGTCACGTTTAAGTTCCTAGTAATGAGTCATGGCCACACATCATTTTACCTAACTGATAATCTTCTATCTCAATTGTAAAAGAGAAGAGAGGGGCTTAATTTGACAGGGATTTGGGTATGAAGTACCCAAGGATGAAGCCAAGGAATGCCACCTGATACTGCAAAGTCTTACAACAAGCACAGGTTTTTGTCTAAGCACTTTGTTATGTATAACCTTGCATAGATTATACATAATGAAAGAAAGCATACAGATTAAAAAACATTAACAGTGTCACTGTTTCCTAATTGTTCAATTGAGTGAAGCACTAGGCAGTGTATTTCAATTATTTATTCTGATCATATCTTGTGTTGAAATATATTACATAGAAATGTATTGTTTATTATTTTGCACTGAGGGAGAGAAGTGTCCTCACTATCTCCTTGTCATTTATGCTCTGTCCTCCGACTAGTAAGTCTTTATTGTTTATCTTTTTTGCAGCAGGAATTTATAATATTTAAGAGCACTTGGGTATAGGGGGAAATGTTGACATTAGAGAGATAATTCATTGAGTAAACTGACACAGATTTATTGTGACTGAGGGTCAGTGTGCTGACATCAATTCTCTCAAGCAAAATTGCTTTATCAAAATACAAACCAGTGAAGAAAACTTCCCTATCTATTTTCCTTCCCTCAAAGAAATCACTCCTGCACCTTCTGATACAGAGTGCTGAATATTTCTGAAAGTAATTATTCCTCTAGGAAAATCAGCTTTTGATAGCTTCATGAGTTGTGAGAAGCAAAATGCCAATGAAAAATATCTGATTTTCTGGTTTCAAATAAGACATTTTCCCTTCCTGAGATTGTGGTGTTCAGCATGGACTAAGGTATGCATAGTTTGAGTTTCATAGCACTTGAGTATATTTGTATAATGTCTTATGTCAGTGGTTCTTAAGCTTGAGCATGCACCAGCATTTCTGATTCAGTCAGTCTGGGGTGGGGTGTAAGAATTTGCATTTCTAATAAGTTACCAGGTTGTCCTAAAGTTGCTGACTCAAGGACCACACTTAGAGAAAATGCTTCACACTATTCTTTAAAAATCCATTTTACATTTTCATCAGATTCATTTGTCATTAAGCTTCACAAAATAGGAAATGTTGGCATAATTCCTTGTATGTTATGCATGGAAAAAAGCAGGTGCTGAGGTTAATTTGCCAATGTTATTCATATGGTAAATCGGTGATAGAGTATGGAATCCATCTTCTAACTCTGAGTGTTGGCTTTAGTGATGCAAATTCCTTTGTTTTTTTTTTTTTTTTCAAATAGGATCCAACTGATAAGTCCCTGTAGCTTATAGGTTAAAGAATCTGCCTGCAATGCAGGAGACCCAGGTTCAATCCCTGGTTTGGGAAGATCCTCTGGAGAAGAGAATGGCAACCCACTCCAGTATTCTTGCTTGGAGAATCCCATGGACAGAGGAGTCTGGTGGGCTACAGTCCATGGGGTCACAAAGAGTCAGACACGACTGAGTGACTTAGCGTGCACGATAAGGCCAAATGACAGGATATGAGATTATTTTATTGTCAGGTATGCTACACAGGAAATTTGGAAAACTCAGCAGTGGCCACAGGACTGGAAAAGGTCAGTTTTCATTCCAATCCCAAAGAAAGGCAATGCCAAAGAATGCTCAAACTACCGCACTATTGCACTCATCTCACACGCTAGTAAAGTAATGCTCAAAATTATCCAAGCCAGGCTTCAGCAATATGTGAACCGTAAACTTCCTGATGTTCAAGCTGGTTTTAGAAAAGGCAGAGGAACCAGAGATCAAATTGCCAACATCCGCTGGATCATGGAAAAAGCAAGAGAGTTCCAGAAAAACATCTATTTCTGCTTTATTGACTATGCCAAAGCCTTTGACTGTGTGGATCACAAGAAACTGTGGAAAATTCTGAAAGAGATGGGAATACCAGAACACCTGATTTGCCTCTTGAGAAATTTGTATGCAGGTCAGGAAGCAACAGTTAGAACTGGACATGGAACAACAGACTGGTTCCAAATAGGAAAAGGAGTATGTCAAGGCTGTATATTGTCACCCTGCTTATTTAACTTATATGCAGAGTACATCATGAGAAACGCTGGACTGGAAGAAACACAAGCTGGAATCAAGATTGCCGGGAGAAATATCAATAACCTCAGATATGCAGATGACACCACTGTTATGGCAGAAAGTGAAGAGGAACTCAAAAGCCTCTTGATGAAAGTGAAAGTGGAGAGTGAAAAAGTTGGCTTAAACTCAACATTCAGAAAACGAAGATCATGGCATCCGGTCCCATCACTTCATGGGAAATAGATGGGGAAACAGTGTCAGACTTTATTTTTCTGGGCTCCAAAATCACTACAGATGGTGACTGCAGCCATGAAATTAAAAGACGCTTACTCCTTGGAAGGAAAGTTATGACCAACCTAGATAGCATATTCAAAAGCAGAGACATTACTTTGCCAACAAAGGTTCGTCTAGTCAAGGCTATGGTTTTTCCTGTGGTCATGTATGGATGTGAGAGGTGGACTGTGAAGAAGGCTGAGCACTGAAGAATTGATGCTTTTGAACTGTGGTGTTGGAGAAGACTCTTGAGAGTCCCTTGGACTGCAAGGAGATCCAACCAGTCCATTGTGAAGGAGATCAGCCCTGGGATTTCTTTGGAAGGAATGATGCTAAAGCTGAAAGTCCAGTACTTTGGCCACGTCATGCGAAGAGTTGACTCATTGGAAAAGACTATGATGCTGGGAGGGATTGGGGGCAGGAGGAGAAGGGGACGACAGAGGATGAGATGGTTGAATGGCATCACTGACTTGATGGACGTGAGTCTGAGGGAACTCCGGGAGTTGGTGATGGATAGGGAGGCCTGGCGTGCTGCGATTCATGGGGTCGCAAAGAGTCGGACACGACTGAGTGACTGATCTGATCTGATGCTACATAGGATATTAATTAGGAACAAACTCCTCTGCCTGGGATTTGAAGTTTATGATCAGTCCCTAAGCTAAAGTGTTTGCCCCATCTCCAAATTATCTATTTAAGCAAACTGGACTTTACTCAAATGAGGCAGGTTATTTTCTACTTTCAGACAGGGAGATGTTTAGATTTTTTCCTTCCATCTCTCCTCACTAAAATTATGTTTCTCAGTATTTAGTGATATTGAAGAGGAAAAGTTAAAATTTACATTAACTTCTTGCTTGTTCTGCTTCTGTAACTCAGCTTGCTCCTTGCAAAGCCTGGATCACCTAAATCACGTAGTCTCAAGAAAATGGAGACTTGCAACAATGTTAGAAACTAAAGCTTATCTCACTCACCCTTGCCCTGCTTTTTCAATTGCCCAGCCGCTCTAATCCTGCTTAACCATGCTTGTCTGTATAAAGGTCAGACATTCTCCTGCCTTGTCCTAACCTCTGTTATCCCTAGTTTAAACCAGCCTATTAACAGTTAGCATTGCCCACTATAGTCTGATGTCATTCACAGTCTGTAAAACTTTGTAACCCCTTTGTTCAGGGCTCAGAGCTTGGAGTGTTAACACCTCTGGGCCTGCTGGCATAAAAAACCCGAGTTTTCCAACTCTCCAAGTTTGGTGCTTGATTTCTCAACAGTCCAACTTCTGCAAAATATGTCACTTTTTCCTTAAAATTTTTTTTCAAACCTTTTTCCTAGCTCCTTCATCTTCATGTAGTAACTCGTGTCTCTTGCATCTCCTGCATTGGTGTGCAGGTTCTTTACCACTAGAGCCACCTGGGAAGCCCCGAGTGCTATGAACTGCTGCTGCTACTGCTGCTAAGTCACTTCAGTCGTGTCTGACTCTACTACAGTTCAGTTCAATTCAGTTGCTCAGTTGTGTCCAACTCATTGACACCCCATGGACTGCAGAACGCCAGGTTTCCCTGCCCATCACCAACTCCCAGAGCCTACTCAAACTCATGTCCATCGCATCAGTGATGCCATCCAGCCATCTCATCCTCTATCTTCCCCTTCTCCTCCTGCCCTCAATCTTTCCCAGCATCAGGGTCTTTTCCAATGAGTCAGTTCTTCGCATGAGGTGGCCAAAGTATTGGAGTTTCAGCTTCAGCATTAGATCTTCCAATGAATATTCAGGACTGATTTCCTTTAGGGTGGACTGGTTGGATCTCCTTGCCGTCCAAGGAACTCTCAAGATTCTTCTCCAACACCACAGTTGAAAAGCATCATCAATAGAATAAGTCTTTCAATTTATGAATATCCTATGTCACTCCATTTTATCCAAGTGTTTTTATGTTATCAACATTTGTAGTGTTCAGTATACAGACACTATTAACATTTTGTTAGATTTATAGTTATGTATTTCATTATTTTGGAACTCTTACACATTAAAAAAAATTCTGTTTCCAGTTTTTCATTGTGAATATATAGAAATACAATTGAGTTTTGTGTGTTAACATTGTATTCTATGATCAATGTAAAATTAGTGATTAGTTCTAAGAAGTTGTTGTGGCTTTTGGGATTTTCTCCCATCATTTTCCTTCTCAGTCTGTGTCACTTAATATTTCTTGTTTTAGGCTTACTTTCCTGGCCAAGACGTCCAGTATGGTGTTGAATAAGAGGTGAGAGTACATAGCCATGCCATGTTCACAGTCTTAGGGGGAAAGCATTCTGTCTTTCACTTTTATGAAAGTGAAGCATCACAACATCATATGACTATGATGTTAACCATAATCTTTTTTTTTTTAAATTGAAGTATAGTCACTGTACAATATATAAGTTATAGGTGTACAATATAGTGATTCACAGCTTTTAATTGTTATACTCTGCTTGTAATTCTTATACTGATTATATTCCCCTTGTTGTACAGTATATTTTTATAGCTAATTATACACTTCTTAACCCCTACCCTTATATTGTCACTTACCTCTTTCCTCTAGTTTGTTCTTTATATCTGAGTCTGCTGCTTTTTTGTTATTTTCTAGATTCTAGTTTTTTGTATTCTTTGGATTTCATGTGTAAGTGATGCCATACAGTATTTGTCTTTCTCTGATTTTCTTTTGCTTAGCTTAATAAGCTCTAAGTCCATCATGTTGCTGCAAGTGGCGAAAATTCATTCCTTTTTATGCTGAGTAGTATGCCATTGTATCTGTATGCCACATCTTTCTTATTCATCCATCTGTTGATGCACACAGGTTGTTTCTGTGTCTCGGCTATTATAAATAAAGTTGCTTTGAACATTAAGGTGCATGTATCTTTTCGAATTAGTGGTTTTGTTTTTTATCTGATTTATACCCAGGAATGGAATTGCTGGGTCATCTGGTAGTTCCAAGTTCTTTTTGAGAAACCGCCATACTGTTTTCCACAGTGGCTATACCAATTTACAGTTGCACCAACAGTGTATGAGGGTTTCCTTTTCTTCACATCTTCACCAACATTTTTTATCTGTGTTCTTTTTGATAATAGCCATTCTGACAAGTGTGAAGTTTTCTTGTTGTGGTTTTGATTTGCTTTTCCCTGATGCTTCGTGATGTTGAACAGCTTTTCGTGTGCCTGTTGGTCATCTCCTTTTTGTTCGGGAAAATGTCTATTTAGTTCTTCTGCCCATTTTTTGATTTTTTTTTTTTTTGATGTTGAGTTGTATGAGCTATTTAAGTATGTTGGATATTAACTCTATTTCGGTCACAACATTTACAAATGTTTCTCCCTTTCAGTAGGTTGTCTTTTCATTTGTCAATGGTTTTCTTTACTGGGCAAACACTTTTAAGTGTAATAAGGTTCCATTTGCTTATTTTTGTTTGTTTGTTTTATTTCCTTTGTTTTAGGAGACAGATTTAAATAAGAATATTGCTACTTCTGTCAAAGAGTGTTCTGCCTGTGGTTTCCTCTATGAATTTTATGGTTTTCAGTCTTACATTTAGGCTCTTGACACCATATACAAAAATAAATTAGACTTAAATATAAGACTGGAAGTTGCAGTCTTTATAAAGATATACCCTCTTTCAGTCGAGGAAGTTCCCATCCATTCCTACTTTGTTTATATTAATAGTGTTATCATAAAAGATGTTGTTTTGTTTAAAAGCTTTTTCTGTGTCCATTTATATTATCCTTTAGTTTTTATTCTTTAGATTCTTAATATACTGGGTTAAATAGATTGATTCTCAAATATTGAACCAACCATGCATTCCTGTGATAAGCCACACTTTGTTGTGTTGTATCATTCTTTACAGAGAGTGCTGAATTATATTTGCTAACATTTGGTAAAAAATGTTCTCTTTAATAGGGACATTGCTGGATTTTGGTATTTGGGTAACAGATCTTATACAAGGAATAGAGAAATTGTTTCCTTATTTTAAGTTTTCTAAATATATTTGGTAGAATTGATGTTATTTCTTCTTTTAATATCTGGTAGAATTTACCAGAGAAACCATTTGGGCTTGGGAATTTTTTTCTAAAGATTTTTAAGTATGAATTCAATTTCTTTAATGATTATATAACTATTCATGTTATCCATTTCATTTCTCTTGTATTTGTATTTTTTAGCAAGTTGCCAATTTTGTTCAAGCTGTTAAACTTATGTGCATGGAATTTTTTATAATATATGCTTATTTTAATGTTTGCAGAATCTGTACAGGAATCCCCTCTTTCATTCCTACTATGGTAGTTTGCGTCTCTCTCTCTCTTTTCCAGTTTCATCAGAGGTTTACAAAGTTTAAAGACCTTTCTGAAGAACTAGCTTTTGGTGTCATTGATTTTTCTCTGTTTCATGTGCTTTATATTTTATTGACTTCCCTTACCTTCATCATTTCCTTCCTTATGTTTGCTGTTATTTTTCTAGTTTCTTAAGATGAAAGTTTGGATTACTTACTTGAGATCATTTTCCTTTTCTAATGGAAACATTAATGCTATACATTTAGCTGCTCGCAGTACTTTAGCTGAATTCCACAAATATTGGAATGTAGTATTCTCATTTTTGTTAAAATCACAATATTTTCTAATTTTCTTGGAGACTCCTTGTTGAATCTGTGGATTATTTAAAACTGTTTTGTTTAATTTTCAAGTATTTGAAGATTTTATTACTGTCCTTCTGTAACTTAGTCCTAGTTTACTTTTATTATGGGCATATAAATTGCTGTGAGTGATTTCACTTATTTAAAATTTGCTAAAGTTTGTTTTATAAATGGAGATATGATGTATCTTGTTGAATATCCGATGTGCACTTGGAAAAAATATGTATTCTACTGTTGTTGGATCAGTGTTCTAAACTTGTCAATTAGATCCAATTGGTTGATGATATTGTACCATTATTCTATTACTATATTTTTACTGATTTATTACCTGTTTTATCCATTACTGAGAAAGGACTGTTGAAGTCTCCACCTATAATTGTGGGTTTGACTCTATACCATCAATTTTTGCTTCATTTTAAGCTCTATTATTAGATGTACATGCAATTAAGTTTATTTTTATTCTTTGTGGATGTCTTGATCCTGTTATCATTATTGTTCTTTTTTTTCCTTGTTACTTTTTTTTGCTCTTATGTCTCATTTGTCTTACATTAATGTAACCCTATTTTGGTTAATATGTGTATGATATATTTCTTTTTTATCCTTTTGGCTTTTAACCTAATTATATCATAACATTAGAAGTGATTTTTCTCAGAGATATAGCTGGATCACTTATATACATTCTGAAAATCTTTGATTTTCAATTTCTTTGGTTAGGCCATTTAAATTTAACATTATCGCCATGTTTGGATTTAGGACTTTTATTTTATTATTTGTGTTCTATTATCTCTTTTTATGGTTTATTTGTTTTCTCTGGTGTTATTGGAATATTTAAAAAAAATACCCTATCTACTGTGTTTTTAAACTTTACCTTATTCTATACCTTTGGTAGTGAATTCACTTGGGATTATAAGAAAATAACTAGCTTCCTTGTAGAATCAGTATTTTACCACTTAAAGTAAAATATTAAAACCATATAGATTTGTTTTTCCCACTCCCTTTATGTTGCAGTTTTCTTATGTATTATATATACAACCATTGAAAACCTCTTTAAACCATAATTTTAATGTTCAGCAGTTCAACATATTATTTAAAAGTACCCTCTGGGTCCATACATATTGTTGCGAATGGTAAGATTTCATTCTTTTTTATGCCTGAGTTATATATAAGTATCTCTCATCTTTGTCCATCCATCTCTTGACATAAATAATATTACAATGAATATAGGGTGAGTATATATATACTTTTAAACTAATGTTTTTGTTTTCTTTGGAAAAACACCTGAAAGTAGAATTGCTGACCTAGGGGGTATTATGCTAAGTGAAATAAATCAGACAGAGAAAGACAAATATTGTATGATTTCAATTACATGTGGAATCTGAAAAAGAAAACAAAGCAAACAAAGCAAAATGGAAACAAACTCACAGATACACAGACCAAACTAGTGGTCGCCAGAGGAGTGGGGTAGGGTTGGCAAAAGAGGTGAAGAGATGGCGGTACATGTTTTCAGTTATAAAATAAATAAGTCACAGGGGTGTGATATAGCATAAGGAACGCAGTCAACAATACTTTTGTATGCTAACAGATGTCTATTAGACTTACTGTGGCAATCTTTTCACAGTGTATTTGATTGTCAAAAACTACATTGTACACCTGAAACTAATACTGTACATCAACTATATTTTGATAAAAAATAAGTGGCTGAGGACACAGATGAAAAACCAATAGAAGAGTAATATCATGTATTAATCATATATTTACCACTTCTGTTGCTCTCTATTCATGCCTGATATTCCAGCTTTCCTTATATCATGTCCCTTGAAGGGCTTCCTCTAGCAATTATTTTAGAGCAATGGTTTATTAAAAATTTTGTTTCATCTGAGAATCTCTTTGTTTTCTATTCATGGAGGATATTTTTTTCTGAATACAGAATTCTGGTTTTGAAGTCATTTTATTTTAGCACTTGAAATACATTGTTCTATTTTCTTCTTGGCTCTGTGGTTTCTAATGAGAAACATGCAGTTATTTGAACTTTTGTTCATCTATAAGTAATGTATAATTTTACTCCGCTTTCCGTATTTTTCTTTGTGTTTAGTTTGTAGTGTTTGATTGTGATTTGTCCTGGCATGGATTTCTTCATGTTTATCCTGTTTTGTATATTCTGAAATTATTGAATTTGTAGTTTTATAAGTTTTCCCTCAAATTTAGGAACTTTTCGGTCATTATGTCTCCAAATATTTTTATTATGCTGTACCTTTTTTTATCTTATTCTGTTTTTTTGACATGAATATTTGACTCTTTGGCATTGTTCCACAAGTAACTGAGGCTCTCTTAACTTTTCCCCATTTTCCTCTATTTTTTACATTAGATCATTTTTATTGAGCTTTACATTTTAAAACTATTCCATCTGTCATCTTCATTCTGCTATTTGCCATTTGGTGAATTTAATGATACTTTATTCTGTTTTTCATTTCTATTTTGTTCTCCTTTACATCTTCTATTTCTTTTCTTAAACTTTTAAACATTCCAGTCATTTCAAGAGTGTTCACAATTACTTGGAGTTACTTTAAAGTCTGTCAGACAATTGCAATATCTGGGTCATCTGGAATTGGTATTTCTTAATTGTCTTTTTCCACATGAAGTGAGGTTCCCCTGATTATTTAAATGCCATGTGATTTTGGCTAGTATTCTAGACTTCTTAAATTTTATTTTATGAGTCTAGTTCTTATTTAAACCCTTCAAAGAATTTCATCACTTTTGTTGTAGCATGTATTCAGTCTGCTTGGGTTTAGGCCACAAACCTTGAGCAGTTATGTACAGACAGTCATCTCAGTGCCATCAATTCATGGGAAATAGATGGGGAAACAGTGTCAGACTTTATTTTTGGGGGCTCCAAAATCACTGCAGATAGTGATTGCAGCCATGAAATTAAAAGACGCTTGCTCCTTGGAAGAAAAGTTATGACCAACCTAGACCGCATATTAAAAAAGCAGAGACATTACCAACAAAGGTCCATCTAGTCAAGGCTGTGGTTTTTCCAGTGGTCATGTATGGATGTGAGAGATGGACTATCAAGAAAGCTGAGTGCTAAAGAATTGATGCTTTTGAACTGTGGTGTTGGAGAAGACTCTTGAGAGTCCCTTGGACTGCAAGGAGATCCAACCAGTCCATCCTAAGGAAATCAATTGTAAATATTCATTGGAAGGACTGAAGCTGAAGCGCCAATATTTTGGCCACCTGATGCAAAAAACCAACTCATTGGAAAATACCCTGATGCTGGGAAAGATTGAAGGCAGGAGGAAAAGGGGACAACAGAGGCTGAGATGGTTGGATGGCATCACTGACTCAGTAGACATGAGTTTGAGTGAACTCTGGGAGTTGGTGATGGACAGGGAGGCCTGTCGTGCTGTGGTTCATGGGGTTGCAAAGAGTTGGACATGACTGAGCAACTGAACTGAATCTCAGTGTCAGTTCTGTGGTCAAAGCCTCTGCAGTGTTACTTGGACCTGTCCTTCATGTGTGCCACCTAGTGGGGAATTTATTTTTATTGGAAGGTAATTGCTTTACAATGTTGGGTTGGTTTCTGCTGTACAATGAAGTAAATCAGCCATAGGTACACATATATTCCCTCCCCCTTGGACCTCCCTCCCATCCCACCCCCTCATCCCCCTCACCTCTAGATCATCACAGAGCACTGAGCCGAGCTTCCTGTGCTTTATAGCAGCTTCCTAGCAGGGCATTTGTCCCACTCTAATTTAGTTCTCAAAGTCTTTGCTGTCTAGAGTCAGATCCATACATGTTCAATCTAGGTTAAGTCTAGCAGTTCATAAACACCCATATTATGAAGTCTCTTTCTGAGATTTTTCCTCTCTACAACCTCCCCAGTACTTTTTGTTTTCCTGGGGTTTTCTTCTCAATCTGGCCAGAAAGCTGAGACTAGTTCTTCTATTCTACCATGCAATTCTGGCAAAAGCATCAGTTTAGGGCCAGGCAGTGGAAGGATAGAGGGGAAAACAATCACTCGCTCTTAGGACCACAGTTCCTTTAACCAGAGAGGACAATAGTCTTCCCTTGGAGTTTTGGGTCCTGTGGCTCCTCTTATTGTCCCTGCTGCCAATTGCTGTGAGATTGTTGGGGGGCCAGGACAAAAGAGAACAGAGAATTGAAAAAACAGTAGATTTCTACTCTCCTTTCCCACTCCTTAAGTCACTCCTAGAGGTCTTCTCTGGGATCTGTCTTGATCCAATTAGTTCCCACTTCCCAATTTTGAGCCATGTTGAATTTAGATATGGAGATGATGTAGGAAGAAAATGAGTGTGGCAGTTTTACTTCCAGTTGGGTGGTACTGGAAATTGTACTCTCCTTCCTCAGTCTGTCTGCCACTATTGACTGGTTAGAATCTTCAGTAACCACTGCATGAAACAAAGAAAACTGCTCACCAAGGGTTGAGAAGGGAGGTAAGTGAAGAGATGTTCAGTTGATGTAAAATTTCAGTTATTCAAGATGAGTAAGTTCTAGAGACCTGCTGTACATAATTAGCAATACTGTGCTGTCCACTTAAATTTTGTTAAAAGGGTAGATCTCATGTGAAGTGTTCCAAAAAAGAAGAGGGGACACAAACTTTAGGGGTAATGGATATGTCCATTACCTTGATTGTGGAAATGGTTTCATAGGTGTATGCTTATATGCAAACTCATTTAATTATGGGATTAAATATGTGCAGTGTTTTTGCATATCAATTATACCTCATTGCGTGCGTGTGCCCTCAGTTGTGTCTGACTCTTTGCACCCACATGGGCTATAGCCCACCAGGCTCCTCTGTCCATGGAATTTTCCAGGCAAGAATACTGGAGTGGATTTCCATTTCATTATCCAGGGGATCTTCCTGACCCAGGGATTGAAGCCATGTCTTTTGTGTCTACTGCTTTGGCAGGCAGGTTCTTTACCGGCAGAGCCACCAGTTAAGAAATAACTGCTGCATGCATTTTGCCCAGATTTTTTAGCCACATTTAGTAGGAGAGATAGAGTAGTGTGTGATTACTTTCTTATGAAGAACCAGAGACTCCTAACAGCCATATGATCTTTTGTTTGCTGAGGGGCATGTGGTATATTTTTGAAACCTCCTGGGCTTGTATGTATGAATCAGTTTCATCACTGGTAGAGAGTCTTTATGATAATAGGGTACAGTTTCTTGCCTGTAAGAGTTGGATACAGTCAAGATATGATAATAGGATACAGTTTCTTGCCTCCTAAGAGTTGTGTAACCAGCAATGCTTAGGAGGATGTCTATGTTATTCGCTGTTACTCAGAAACTACTTGTTGAATCAGTTATTACATAAAATCAATTAACTTCCCCTCTGAATCATTTCCATTAAGCCAGTCTAGGGGAAATCCAGATGTTTTGAATACAGTTATGAATAAAATGAAATAGTCATTGTGCATTCATCTCTTTACCAGGAAATCAAGAACAAGACCTGCACCTAAGTTAAATCCTCTTCTAGGAAAGAGAGTGAGGGAGGAAGGGAAAGAGAGAGGGAATTAAAGAAAGGACCTACATAACCAATTGTTAGAAGATACTTAATGTCACTAAAAATAATGTCTAAAATTGATTTCCTAAGGAGAAACTGCTAAAATACTTACAGAGGGCCCTTCTGTCATTAGAGTTACATTAAATTTTTTAACATCATGATTTGACTATTACACAATTTTCATTGGTAAATCAAGCTATGACCAACCTAGACATCATATTAAAAAGCAGAGACATTACTTTATCAACAAAGGTCCGTCTAGTCAAAGCTATGGTTTTTGCCAGTAGTCCTTTATGGTTATGAGAGTTGGACTATAAAGAAAGCTGAGTGCTGAAGAATTGATGCTTTTGAACTGTGGTGTTGGAGGAGACTCTTGAGAGTCCCTTGGATGGCAAGGAGATCCAACCAGTCCATCCTAAAGGAAATCAGTCCTGAATATTCATTGGAAGAACTGATTCTGAAGCTGAAACTCCAAAACTTTGGCCACCTGATGAGAAGAACCGACTCATTGGAAAAGACCCTGATGCTGGGAAAGATTGAAGGCAGGAGGAGAAGGGGATCAGAGGATGAGACAATTGGCTGGCATCACCAACATGATGGACATGAGTTTGAGTAGGCTCAGGGAGTTGGTGATTGACAGAAAAACCTGGTGTGTTACAGTCCATGGGGTCACAAAGAGTTGGACATGACTGAGCGACTGAACTGAATAATTAATGGATAGATCAAGTAACTTCAGAACCACCTTTATTAATTTGATAGAATTTATTAGACAAATATCAGACTCCTGCAGTATGAAAATCTCTTGATAATGTGATGGGATGAAAAAAATGAGTGAAATAATTATTTTCCTCCAAGATAGAGGTTGACAGACTTTCTTGAAAGGGCCATGTACTTAATGTTTTTGACTTTTCAGGCAGTAAAGTCTCTTTCACAGCCACTAACTTAGTCTGGTAACAGTGCTGCTTACAGAAGTCTTCCTGGAAAAGGTAATGGCTGAGATAAGTTCTGAAGTGAAAGTAAAGTTAGGTGAAGAATTATCATAGAGAAAAGGGCAGAGTTAAAGTACATTTCATTAAAAGAGGATAACATGAGCAGAGTTATGGAGCTATGTGTAAAGAATTACCCATAGATTCGGATTTTTTTGAAGCTTTAAAGAAAAGGCCAAGAATGAGTTGTTTTAAGCAGGTGTGGCGCTCAAGGGAGAGATGAAGTTGGAAAAGTTGGTCACTTGGTATCCAGCAAAGCATGTTAGGCAAAGCTTCAATGTGTTCAGGTTTTCATTTTATAAAAATACCTCTGGGACCATGTAGAAGAATGGTTAGGGGAGGAAAAAAAAAAAAAAAAACAACACAAGAGATAATCACATTATTAGGAGGCTATTCAAAAGAGGATTGATATAAAAAATAGAGTAGCCATGAAAGACATTAGAGGTACAAAAATCAGATTCAAGAAACATTTAGAAGACAAAATCATTATGATTTCTAATGACTGATTAGAAGAATAATTATGCTGTATAAAGATGAGAGAATGATGAGAGTAAGGGATGAATCTTAGATTTACAACTTCGTGGTACCACCATATGACATCTAGAATATTTATAGGAAAAAAAAAAAAACAATTTGCATGGGGGAGAATGTGAATTTAGGTAAGCTATGTTTCAGGCAGGTGAAGTTGATCAAACTGGTTGAATACACATAAATAAAAGGTTAAAAAGGAAGCATGATATAAAGAGAAAGCAGTTTCTGGAGGGAAACACTGAGGAATTCTCCAGTAAATTTAATTTCTCCAGTGATGTTGGATTACTTGATCTGAGAAGCAGAGAGAGCACTGTAGAACTGATCCAAAATTATGAGCTTTCTAAATGTGTGGGAGAGGGAGTGGGTGGGAAGATTTGGGAGAATGGCATTGAAACATGTAAAATATCATGTATGAAACGAGATGCCAGTCCAGGTTCGATGCACGATACTGGATGCTTGGGGCTAGTGCACTGGGACGACCCAGAGGGATGGTATGGGAAGGGAGGAGGGTGGAGGGTTCAGGATGGGGAACACATGTATACCTGTGGTGGATTCATTTTGATATTTGGCAAAACTAATACAATTATGTAAAGTTTAAAAATAAAATTAAATTAAAAAAAATAAATGTGTGTGGAACTCAAGTGAGATGGAAGACAGGGGGAGAAAGCAAGAAGTGTGCTGAGCACATAATCATTTCCCTGCTATCGCTGGATTTTTTTTTTTTTTTTTTTCCTGACTATCTTACTTACAACAATGTTGGATTTTATGCTGTGACTTCCAACAGCCTTCAGATGATTCTTTCCTTTTCCTCTCTTTGTGATTTTAAGGTAAAACAGAATACCTGTGTCTGATGGTAAACATTTTCCATCTTTAGTGAACAATGATTGACAAATATAATTGTACATATTCAAAGTATACAGTGTGATGATTTTATATACATTGTGGAATAATCACCAAGATCAAGATAATTAATAAATTCATCACCTCACATAGTTAACTCTGTGTGTGTATGTGTTAAAAATGCTTAAAATCTACTTTTAGCAACTTTCATTATAAACTGCTATATTAATTATATTCAAGATGCTGTATATTAGGTACTCAGAAATTATTCTTATAATTTAAGGTTTGTACCCTTTGATCTGCATCCCTACATTTCTTCCTCTACTTCAGTCCTTGGCAACCACAAAGGTATTTTCTGTTTCTATGAAATTGACTTTTTTTTTTCTTTTCTTTCTCTCTCTTTTTTTTTTTTTTTTTTTTACAGTTTCCACATGTATGTGATACTTTTCGATTCCACATGTAAGTGATATTATAAGGTATTTGCCTTTCTTTGAGTGGCTTATTTTACTTAGCATAATGTATGCCAGGTCCATCCATATTGTTGCAAATGACAAAATTTCTGTTTTTATGGCTGAATAATATTCTACTACATATATATGATATATGCAATATAAGACATAAGATATAGGATATATATACAGAAAGATATAGGATATATATACAGAGAGAAATCATGTATTATATGCAGGTGTCCCTCCACTTAAAGTCGGTTTATATTCTGATAAACCCATCATCAGTTGAAAGTATCTTAAGTCAAAATATGTTTGTTACAACTAACCTATCAAACATCACAGCTTAACCTAGCCTACATTAACTGTGCTCAGAACACTTACATTAGTCTACAGCTGGGCAAAATCACCTAACACAATGTCTCTTCTACAGTAAAGTGTTGAATATCTTATGTAGTTTATTGAACACTATAATGAAAGTGAAAAACAGAATGGTTGTGAGAGTACAAAACCACTGTAAATACGAGGAGGGTGTTTACCCTCCTCATCCCATGGCTGGCTCGCTGCCACTGCCCAGTATCACAAGAATGCGTGCATGCCAAGTAGCTTCAGTCATGTCTGACTCTTTGCAGTCCCATGGACAGTAGTCTCCTCTGTCTAAGGGATTCTCCAGGCAAGAATACCAGAGTGGGCTACGTGCCTTCCTCCAGGGGATCTTCCCAACCCAGGAATCGAACCTACTTCTTTTCAAGTCTCCTGCATCAGCAGGTGGGTTCTCCACCACTAGAGGCACCCTACAGCATATTACTAGCCCAGGAAAAGGTTAAAATTCAAAATCTGGAGTATGTTTCCAGTGAATGCATATTACTTTCATGGCATTATAAAACTGAAAAATACAAGCTGAACCATTATAAGTTGGGGACTGTCTGTATACATATATCTCACATCTTTCTTATCTATTCATCTTTTAGTGGACATTTAGGTTGCTTTAGTATCTTAGCTGTTAGGAATAATGCTGCAGTGAACATGGGTGTGCAGATATCTCTCCAAGATACTGATTTCGATTCCTTTAGATATATGGTGGTGGCTTAGTTGCTAAGTCATGTCCAACTCTTATGAACCCATGGACTGTAGCCTGTGAGGCTCCTTTGTCCATGGCATTCTCCAGGCAAGAATTCTCTAGGTGGATTGCCATTTCCTTCTCGAGGGGATCTTCCTGACCCAGGAATCAAACCTGGGTCTCCTGCATTGCAGGCAGATTATTTACTGACTGAGCTATGAGGGAACCCCAATATATACTGAGGAACAAGACTGATGGATAATATGGTAGTTCTTTAAGTTTTTGAGGAGTAGCCATACTGTTTTCCAAAATGGCTGTACCAATTTACATTACCACCAACAGTATGTAAGATCCTCTTTTCCCCACATCCTCACCAATATTTGTTATGTCTTGTCTGTTTGATAAATAGCTGGCTTCCCTGGTGGCTTAGATGGTAAAGAATCTTCCTGCAGTGTGGGAGACCTGGGTTTGATCCCTGGGTCAGGACGATCCCTTGGAGAAGGGAATGGCAACCCACCCCAGTATTCTTGCCTGGAGAATCCCATGGACAGAGGAGCCTGGTGGGCTACATCCTTTTGGGTCACAAAGAGTCAGACCCAGCTGAATGACTAACACTTTCATTTTCACTTTATATCTTAACAGGTATGAAGTGATATCTAATGATGCTTTTGAGTTACATTTCACTGATGATTTGTGATGCTGAACCCCTTTTTATATATCTATTGCCCATTTGAATGCCTTTGGAAAAATGTCTGTTTGGGTCCTTTGCCCATTTTTTGTTTGTTGTTGCTATTGAGTTGTATGAGTTCTTTATATATTTTGGCCATTAAAACCTTTTAAATGTATGTTTTGCAAGTATCATATCCCCTTCTGTAGGTTGTCTTTTGATTAATTGTTTACTTTGCTCTGCAGAAACTTTAGTTTGATACACTCTCATTCACTTATTTTAATAGTTGCCTATGCTTTTGGTGTCTTATCCAAGAAATCATTGCCAAGGAAACTTGTTTTTGTTTGTTTGTTTTCTGTTTTCTTCTAGAATTTTTATGGTTCTAGGTCTTACATTTAAGTCTTTGATCCATTTTGGGTTAAGTTTTGTGAGTAGTATAAAGTAAGTGTCCAGTTTTGTTTCTTTGCATGTGACTATCAAGTTTCTCAACAGCATTTTATTGAAAAAAACTATCCCTTTCTTATTGGATGTTCTTGGCACCACTGTCCAAAATGAACTGACCATATATGCATGGATTTATGTCTGGGCTCTCTGTTCTGACCCAATGACCTATTTGTCTGTTTTTATGCCAGAACCATATTGTTTTGATTACTACAGCTTTGTAATATAGCTTAAAATCCAGAAGTGTCTACATTTAAAAATGTAGCATCACAAATAATAGTATGGTAGTATACTAATTTGAGAGCAGATGTCAAGAAAGTCAACTTGAGCAAGTATTTTCAATGTAGACTTTCTCAAGTTATTTTATTGCCATCTGCTTGAAAATTACAGTAGTACCTCAGCACATAAATACAGGGATTGGTGCTTCCCTGGTGGCTCAACCAGTAAAGACTTTGTCTGCAATGCAGGTGGGGGCCCGGGTTTAATCCCTGGGTTGGGAAGATTCCTGGAGAAGGGATGGCTACCCACTCCAGTATTCTTGCCTGGAGAATTCCATGGACAGAGAAGCCTGGTGGGTTACAGGCCATGGGGTCTCAAAGAGTCAGACATGACCGAGTGACTGACACACACACACACACACACAGAGGGATTAGGAACGTGCCCTCTAGTGTTGGGAGACAGAAAACCTGCACAATAATAAGCAGTGGTCCTGGCAAAACAAATAACATGCTCTTTTTTTGATATACACAGAATAAAACAGAGCAAACCTAAAGGAAAACCAAACTCCTGATTCAGTTATACCCCTGTCCTGCACTTTGTTAAATTGCTCAGTTCTTCCTACTTTATCATCTCTAATTCCTAATCCAGAAGACCAATATATCTGGAATAAATAGAAATCTTTTCAGTTCATTGTACTTTACCTTGAGGTAGAGCTTGATTTCCAGATGTCATAGGAACTGTTTCTACTCAGCAAATACATTTCATTCATAGGAATCCATGCTGCTACTGCTGCTGCTAAGTTGCTTCGGTCGTGTCCGACACTCTGTGACCCCATAGACGGCCTCCCACCAGGCTCCCCTATCCCTGGGATTCTCCAGGCAAGAACACTGGAGTGGGTTGCCATTTCCTTCTCCAATGCATGAAAGTGAAAGTGAAGTCGCTCAGTCGTGTCCGACTCTTAGTGACCCCATGGACTGCAGCCTACCAGGCTCCTCCGTCCATGGGATTTTCCAGGCAAGAGTACTGGAGTGGGGTGCCATTGCCTTAATCACAAATCATCACACTGAAAAACCCACGGACAGATATGTAAAAGATAAACGGTCCTCCCCTATCCAATGTTATCTTCTTTTTATGCTTTAGAGACATAAATTCATTTTGGCTTTCATGAAGAGACTGGAGTTAACAGTTGTTTGCCTGGAGTCATCCTAATGGATGTGTGAGTTTTCAAGTTGTTGAATCTGGATTCAAATGTCAGCTCTTGCACTTAACTATGATTAATGTCTAAACTGAGAAATTTAGATGTTTAAGCTCACTTTCCTTTTTCATATATATACATATATGGGTAATTTAACATAAATTAAAATTCATAGAATTTTTGTCAAGATTCAAACAAAATTTTGTAGGTGTTATTAGCTTTTTTCAGAAATGAAAAAAACAAAAGGTACATGAAGTTAAGTATGCTATACAATCATGTTCTTTAATAACACATAGCATATTTGTACTCAGAAGATTTTAGTGTCATATGTTCTTTTGATCTCCTTTCTGTATGGGAAAACAAAACTTAGATTTAATTCATGTGTGTTATGTGTGTGTTAGTCGCTCAGTTGTGTCTGACTCTTTGAAATCCCATGGACTGTGCCCACCAGCCTCCTCTGTCCATGGGATTTTCCAGGCAAGAATACTGGAGGGGGTTGCATTTCCTCCTCCAGGGAATCTTCCCATCCCAGGGACTGAACCCTGTTCTCCTGCATTGCAAGCAGATTCTTTACCACTTGAGCCCCCTCTAAACTGTTGAGTCAGGTCAACAGAATTGGAATGAGATGAGGTTGGCATATTTCCTGCCCTATAGGAATTTTTGTTCAGATAAATATCGTATTCCCTCTGACTTGAAAGGTTTGCACACATGCTAAAGTGTATGTGCACACATACTTAGCAGAGATAGCCACTCTAGCAAGAAGCCAGAGGCAATCCCAAGATTCTAGTCATTGCCACTTCTAAATTCAGTTGCTCTGAGCTGACTGAAATCCATCTTTCTTCATATCCAAGGCAGGGTCTCTGCAGAGACATGGTAGTTCTGAGTCTGTGGCCTCATCTGGTACAAAACAGTTCTCTAATGAAAGGCCTGGAGCCAGAGACCTCACTTCCTTTCCCCAGAGTCTTCACAGATGGCAGAGAGAATTTCTGTTTCACAAAGCAAAAGGGCATGCTATCACAACTACAGTGTCTGCTTCTCGATTCAATAAAGCAAATTCAAAAGCAAATGCAAAACCTAACGTCCCTTGCTGCTGGCATTATCACAGTGACTGTGTATTTTCAACATGGTTGTGTCTGCTTTGTGACTGTGTTTAACTCACTGCAGGATCAGACTCTTGCATGCATGGGAGTGATGCTGCAGAAACCCTTGTCCTTTCCTTTTATGTACTATACAGGGATGATCATTAGAATTCCATAGGTTCACCTTTTATAAATGAGGAATCTGAGGCCCAGCAGATTAATAACTTTCCAAAATTTATACATAAGCTGGTGGAGGTATCCTACAATGGCAGCCACAAGAGGTTTGTGTGCCGCTGCCCAGGCAAAGCCTCTGCATTACAAACGTGCTATCTGGAGGGCCTGCTATGGTGTGCTCTGTTCGTCATGGAGAGTGGGGCCAGAGACTCTGAGGTCACGGTGTCTGGGAAATTCTGTGGACAGAGGGCTAAATCCATGAAGACTGTGGATGGCCTAATGATCCACAATGGGGACCCTGTTAACTGCTGTGTTGATGTCATCATGTACCATGTCATGCTAAGACAGGGTACATTGGGCATCAAGTGGAGATCATGCTGTCCTGGGACCTAACTGGTAAGACTGGCCTTAAAGAAGGCCCTGCCTGACCGTGTGAGCATTGTGGACCCAGAGTTGAGACACTGCCAACCACCTCTGTCTCAGACCAGAAAGATAGGAAGCCAGAGTTGCCTGCTCCACCCCAGCATGTTGGTCTATAAAGACCTTTAGTAAAATCTGTTCAAAAAATGAAAAAAAATCAAGATCTCACACAAGAGTCTCAGGTTGTATTTTCCATTTACTCACCTCTAATCATCACTTATTTTACTCTGAAGCAGTATTTGTTTCAGACCAGAGTTTCTCCAAGTGTGATCCCTGAGAAATTTGCATTAGAATCTCCTTGTGTGCCAATTAGAATGCAGATTCTTGGACCCTGCTCTAGGACTACTATTTTCATGCCCTGAAATTGGAGAATTTTGCATTTTCAACATGTACCTGAGGTGACTCCTATGAAATACAGTGTTTTTACTTTTTATTTTGAAATAATGTTAGACTTATAGAAGAGTTCCAAAGATAGTACAGAAAGTTCTCATGAGTATTTCATCCAGCTTTTAATGTTAACATTTTACTTAATAAAACAGTATACCTTGTGATGAGAACTCTTAAGAGTTCTCATCACAAGACAATAATTTTTTTCTATTTGTTTAATTTTATATCTATATGAGATGATGAATGTTCAGTAAACTTATTGTCATAATCATTTCATGATATAAGTCAGATCATTATACCTTAAACTTACACAGTGCTATATGTCAATTATATCTCAATAAAACTGGAAGAAAAAATAAAAAAAATAAAAACCATACATGTCAACAACAACAACAAAATAAATAAATAAAAGTCTAGAGGGATGGTATGGGGAGGGAGGTGGGAGGGGGGTTCAGGATTGGGAACACATGTACACCCGTGGCAGATTCATGTTGATGTATGGCAAAACCAATACAATATTGTAAAATAATTAGCCTCTAATTAAAATAAATAAATTCCCAAGCATCCAGTACCGTGGGGCTGGTGCACTGGGATGACTCAGAGGGAGGGTAGGGGAGGGAGGAGGGAGGAGGGTTCAGGATGGGGAACGCGGGTATACCTGTGGTGGATTCATTTCGATATTTGGCAAAACTAATACAATATTGTAAAGTTTAAAAATAAAATTAAAAAATAAATAAATAAAATAAATAAATAAATTTAAATTAAAAAGCAAAAAAAAAAAAAATAATACAGTATACCTATCCAAAAATCATATGATTGGACCATTATTCCTACCAACCATGAACTTTATTCATATTTCACCATTTCTTTTCATTAATTATCTTTTTGTTGTTCTGAGATCCAATTTAGGGTCCCGCATTGTTTTTATATATAAAACAATGTTGTTATATATACCAAACAAAGTTGTTATATATACCAAATTTTGGGTTCCCCAGGTGACTCAGTGGTAAAAAATCTGCCTGCACTGCAGGGGACCCAGCTTCAATTCCTGGGTTGGGAAGATCCCCTAGAGAAGAAAATGGCAACCTACTCCTGTATTCATGCCTGGGAAATCCCATGGACAGAGGACCCCAGCAGGCTACAGTCCAGGGGGTTGCAATGAGTCGGACATGACTTAGTGACTAAACAGTAACAGCTACAGTGGCTGAATTCTGGCTCTGAAGGGAGCCAACGGCCCAATTCAAGTACTGATATGCTGCTGCTGCTGCTAAGTCGCTTCAGTTGTGTCCTACTCTGTGCGACCCCAGTAGAGACGGCAGCCCACGAGGCCCCCGCCCGTCCCTGGGATTCTCCAGGCAAGAACACTGGAGTGGGTTGCCATTTCCTTCTCCAATGCATGAAAGTGGAAAGTGAAAGTGAAGTCACTCAGTCGTGTCCGACTCTTCGCAACCCCATGGACTGCAGCCCACCAGGCTCCTCCGTCCATGGGATTTTCCAGGCAAGAGTACTGGAGTGGGGTGCCATCGCCTTCTCCGAAGTACTGATATAAGTATATTTAAATTCAAGCTACAATGACAGTATTCTTAATAATGGTGCAGAGATTCAATAACCCAGAAATAGAACTGAGGGAGACATAAAAGACCATTCAGCCTCTGATTTTATGGAGAGTTTCCGGGGTAGACGTGTGAGCAAGCTGATGGAAATATTGGAACTACAGTCCATTTCACTGGGCCCCGGATTTCCTTGTAATTTCTTTAAGCACTTGCCTGATATTATAGCTTTTCCCCTTTATTCTCAAAGTGAGGATCATGAAAAGTTTTTTAAAAAGTCTATCTGTGATTTCGTATGGTTTTCCACTTATCCATGAGAGGAACATGAGAAATCTAGTTTCCCCCAATTTGATGATCAGGGAACATATTCAAAGAGGAAAAACTAAGGTCCTCAAGGTTCCATGGCAAGCATATCGCTGAGCTCTATCCATACCTCTACAAGCTGATCGTGAATTAGTGCCTTTATGCAATATGCCTCACACCTCCTCTGGCCCTGAATTTATACACTCTGTGCTGAAGTGAATATTTTGTGTATTCAACTAGAACATTTGGAGGAATGAGTATTTATAAATAAATTCAAACAGGGGACCCAAATGGAGAAACATCATGAACCTGGCTTATTTAGCAATTATAAATGGGAGACATGGGTGTGGGAAGGGAACTGACATAAATCAGCATGGATATCTGTTCCTGGTGGAAAAGACTAGATAATTCTAAGGGTTTGTTTGTTTGTTTTTAATTTAGGTACCTCTTTCTTTGTCCTGAGAATGAAATGAATGACTCCTATAACTCTTGTCATTGCTCACAACTTGGCATGTTTCTGGAAAAAAAATTGTTTATGGGGGAAATCAGGATAATTTAAGACCCCATCACACACATAGCTACCGACAAAGTTGCATACGGGAGAGAGAGAATTCTATTCCATTTTTTACCACTAAAACTAGTTTTGTGCCTATACACAAGTAATTGCTTTTTTTTTTTTTTTTGATGCTATGCCACAGCCCAAATGTAAATGAGAGAATGAGAACTGATCCATCATGAGGGATTACCATGGGAAGGAGTTGGTAGATTAAGCCTACCTGTTGTGTGTGGATTGATGGGGGTATATTCACATGAAAGGCTATCACCCTTTGCCTGTGTTGGCCATGATTCCCAATGTCTTGCTCCAACTCTCTTTCCTCTGAGTTGGGTGCAATCTCATGCATGCCTTTGTTTTTATTGATTCCTTTAAAGTCATAATAACTAAGGGAGAAATATTCTCCTGCTCTCCATCCAACTGTGGCTGTGCTCTAGGGTCTTGGCTGAATTCTTATACTTCTTAAATTTCCAGGACTGAAGTGTTTCTCAGCAAGTAGAATGAAGAGGCTTTCTTTTCTGTGAGGTTTTAGATCACAGACATTTGGCAGAGTGGGTAGTCTCTTTAGCAGAGCCATATGAAGCATTCATCTATCAAATCTAGAGACCCAAGTGTGGGAGGCAACCTTGGTGAATTAGTAGATAAGTGAAGTGTGACTTTCGTGTCCAGCCTTTAAGTAAGAAACATAGGCTTAAGGGGTTGTCCTGCCAATAGGATTTGCCTTCTAACAGTGGAACTTGGGGTATCTGGGATTGTGAAATATATTGTTAGTTAACCTGGACATACCCCCAAAGCCAACACAATGGACATTTATTTTGCACTATATAGTTAAAATTAGCCCCAGGAGTTATTTTGGTAATTTTACTTAGATTTGAAATACATGATGGACACAAATTGGCTTTTTCTCTTCTATATTACTTCCTTTTCATCCCAGGACCATAGTTACAGATAGTGGTGATACCATAATTTCCCTATGGGAGAGTCTTAAATGGCCTGTAAGCTTGTCTTGATATTGACACATTGTTTGACTTTAATATACTCACTTGAGGTAGATAGAGTAGAGTCACCTTGCCAAGAATGGAGACAACTATATATATTACTTGCTTTGACTTTTCTCTAATTTGATGAGGACATTGAATTCAAAGATGGGGGTCAGGTAGTAAATGTTCCAAGGTCACAGAAGGGTTGGGTTTGAAAACTAGGTCTCAATTTCTGAGGAAAGCAAATCCTTTCCCATATAGCAATTACTTAACCTTATAGCTTCAGTAGGAGAGAATCTCTGCTTTCTAAGGTGAGTACCCTTTCTCCACGGCCAGCTAAATACTGAGTGCATTGTGGTCCTACTGATTCTACAGAACACTTTGTGCAGTTCTCTAAGGTGTGCAAAAGGCTTTTATTTGTGGGTCAGATTTGAACTGCTTAGCCTCCAGTATGTTACAGGTGTTCTAAATGAAAGGTGACTTCTGTTTAGATGCACAAATATTTTGTGAGTCAGAGAAGACAAAGGCAATAGAAGAAGATTCTGTCCTAGAATTATATAATTTCAAGGTGTTATGTAAAAGGAAAGTTTAGTAGAACTAGTGGATCAGTGAAGACTAACAAGGCAGCCAGGTCTCATCTCAGAGAAGAGTTAGGCTCTCAAGTCAGTATGTGAAGCAAAAGTAGTCTCGTTAAAACCACCCTTGAAAATACCTATGCAGGTGGCACAAAACCTGAGAAGTCCAACCAGGACTTCTTCCAGTTTTTCCTCCAGAGAGAAGAGATGCTTATTTTCCAGTGTCACTTCCAGCGAGAGAATCTCTTTATTTGCATGAATACGAAGTATTTTCAGGGTTGTGCTATATGGAAGAAAGTGCAGTATGTCTTTAAAGATGAATCACATACAACTGTATAATATGCTCACTCAGGAGGGAAGGTGCAGTCAGGTGAGGAGGGGACCTTCTGAGGAAAGGTCACTTTAAGTCCCCACTGAGGGGAATGGTGTGTGGAATCACACTCTCCTGTTCTCTCTCTCATCTTTTCACTTATTGTTCTTTCCCACTGCCCAAGAATGAGTCTAATTGAATATTCCTAAATGCATGTCAGATAGTTCAGTTCAGTTCAGTCGCTCACTTGTGTCTGACTCTTTGCGACCCTATGAACCACAGCACGCCAGGCCTCCCTGTCCATCACCAACTCCCAGAGTCCACCCAAACCCATGTCCATTGAGTCAGTGATGCCATCCAACCATCTCATTTTCTGTCATCCCCTTCTCCTCCCACCCTCAATCTTTCCCAGCATCAGGATCTTTTCAAATGAGTCAGATCTTTGCATCAGGTGGCCAAAGTATTGGAGTTTCAACTTCAACATTAGTCCTTCCAATGAACAGCCAGGACTGATCTCCTTTAGGATGGATGGGTTGGAACTCCTTGCAGTCTAAGGGACTCTCAAGAGTCTTCTCCAACACCACAGTTCAAAAGCATCAATTCTTCGGTGCTCAGCTTTCTTTATAGTCCAACTCTCACATCCATACATGACCACTGGAAAAACCGTAGCCTTGACTAGATGGACTTTTGTTGACAAAGTAATATCTCTGCTTTTTAATATGCTGTCTAGATTGGTCATAACTTTCCTTCCAAGGAGTAAGTGTCTTTTAATTTCATGGCTGCAATCACCATCTGCAGTGATTTTGGAACCCAAAAAAATAAAGTCTGACACTGTTTCCACTGTTTCCCCATCTATTTCCCATGAAGTGATGGGACCAGATGCCATGATCTTCGTTTTCTGAATGTTGAGCTTTAAGCCAACTTTTTCACTCTCCTCTTTCACTTTAATCAAGAGGCTTTTTAGTTCCCCTTCAATTTCTGCCATAAGGGTGGTGTCATCTGCATATCTGAGGTTATTGATATTTCTCCCGGCAATCTTGATTCCTGCTTGTGCTTCTTCCAGTCCAGCATTTCTCATGATGTACTCTGCATATAAGTTAAATAAGTAGGGTGACAATATACAGCCTTGACGTACTCCTTTTCCTGTTTGGAACCAGTCTGTTGTTCCATGTCCAGTTCTAACTGTTGCTTCCTGACCTGCATATAGGTTTCTTAAGAGGCAGGTCAGGTGGAGAAGAAATTAAAAACCAGGTGTTTTTTCAAAATTTAATTAATTATCACCTCACTGGGTCTTCATTACTGCATCTGCTTTCTCTAGTTATGGCGAGCTGGGGCTACTCTGTCGTGGAGTATGGGCCTTAAATGGAGAAGGAAATGGCAATCCACTCCAGTACTCTTGCCTGGAAAATCCCATGGACAGAAGAGTGTAGTAGGCTACAGTCCATGGGGTCGCAAAGAGTCGGACACGACTGAGCGACTTCACTTCGCTTCACTTCACATGAGCCCTAGAGTGCACAGGCCTCAGTGTTGTGGCTCATGGGCTTCAGTAGTTGTGGTACCCAGGCTTAGTTGCCCCAAGGCATGTGGAATCTTCCAGAAGCAGAGATCAAACTCATATCCCCTGCATTGGAAGTTGGATCTTTAACCAATGCTTGGAACACCAGGCAAGTCCAAAACCCAGGTTTTGACTCTGGTTCTAGTCTGGTGTTTCTCAACAACCCCACTTCTGTCTAGCCTCTTCCCTTTCTTCCACACATAGTTAGTTTGTGTCTCTATATGGAGACTCGAGAAAGCACTCATGTTAACCAGAGTCTTACCCCTATGGTGTTTACAGACTTATTATGGAAGAAAGAAATTAAAAACAACAAATAATTGCTAATAGATTTATTCCATGAAGAGGAAATAGAAGAGTACTAGCCAATCACGTAACCAACCTATCACATCAGGCTTGGATTGGGGGAAGCAGAACTCACGCTATTTGATACTTGTGAGACTTCTAGCATATCACCTCAATATCTCAATTTTTATTTCCTCAGCAACTATATATCTGTGGTTGTAAGAATTCAATTGAATAGGGTAGCCAGTTAGTTGGAACATAAATTATCTGTCCTATCATTGCCCATCTATCCTGTGTCCACATTTTTACTGGGCTACACCAGAAATTCCTGAGAGGTATAAGATACAGACTTGCTTCTTTTTTTCTGCATGGAAAATCAGATTAGTTCAAGGGAATAATAAAGCTATTATATCATAAAGCTTAAGCAAAACATGTCACATGAGTTCACAGAAGAGAGCAATCTAGCAAGGAGAGTGGAAATATAGGGCAGACTTCAAATAGTTGACTGGGTTTTATCTAGAGGGGACAATGAGTAATGTGGGATGTTATTAAGAGGGGACATGGAATATAATGCATATATGTGTAAGGATGCTATCACATTGGACTAACATATCATAGGTATAATAGGATAATATTAAAGTTAGAGCAAACCATTATGGATCCAGATGACTGGATTTTCACTACACTGATTTTTTTCCTTGCAAAAATTTTTATTTTATTTTTTTTCAAAGTAAGTCAGCTATGCGTGACATATATCCCCTCCCTCTTGAGCCTGTCTCCCACCTCCTGATCCCACCCTCCTAGGTCATCACAGAGCACCCAGCTGAGCTCCCTGAGTGCACTGATATTTCTTACCATAACTTTAAGACAACAAAATGTCCAGCTTCTAATTACAGACAATTCAAAAGTGCTTCATTATTATAATGTCCCTATTAGTAAACGCAAGTGAGTGAGAATGTTTTCTCTACTGCTCTTTTTTTTTTTTCTTCTCTACTGCTAGTTTTTGGGATAGTCATGCATGCCTTTAGAGATAGGTTCTTTATATCCTTCTTTTCTCATATTTCAAGGTTGTTTGCCATCTTATGATTTACCTTACTATTCCATAATTTTGCAATTCAAAGGGAGACAGAAACAGTTTTTGAGATTCTTATATGAGTCCTATAGACCATATAATTGTTCTTAATGTAAAAAATGATTCCTCCTCTCTATCAAATTCCTTCACTGCCAGTCAAGGCATTTACTAAAATACAGAGCTTTATAATCATACCAATCTTTGAAGGCGTATGCAATTCATTCATAACTAGTTTTATTTTCTTAATGCTCACAGTGTACATTTTATAGATCACACAGTAGAGCATATAATTAAATGCTGCCTTGGATTGTATTCTGTAAGACTGGTTGGTTACTTCTCTAGTTTCAAAAATATTTTACTGCGACATCCTATATGACCTTTGCATTTAAAATGTCTAACAGAGAGCTAAGCATATATTTTTAAAAAAATTTTCATTGCTTGACATTTTGTTGGACACCATGTTCATGTTTCTTAATTGATGAGATACCTGACACATATTAAGCTATTAATAAATACCAGTCTGATTCTTCCTTGGTGGCTCAGTGATAAAGAATCCACCTGCCAATGCAGGAGGCTTCGGTTCGATCCCTGGGTCAGTAACATCCCCTGGAGAAGGAAATGGCAATACACTCCAGTATTCTTGCATGGGAAATCCCGTAGACAGAGGAGCCTGTCTGTCCATGGGGTTTCAAAAGAGTTGGACATAACTTAGCAACTAAACAACAACAAATACCAGTTGAAGGGATGATTAAAGTTGGTCAAAAGACATGAAGGGGCTCAGCATGTCATCATCTTGAGTATCTTCACATTAGGCTAAAGGAAAACAGTGATTATCTTTAACAATGTGTCTTGTGCCTACTCTGAATTTCAATCCCAGCTCTAGTACTTAATAGGTATAAAGTTAGGTCTCTGAAAATATGGGCAATAATGGTATCTACCACATGGAATTATAGAGAGTAAATGAAACAATGCATTTAAAGTAGTTTGTGCACTCTTAGAATGTTACTAGCACTTATTAAATGTTAATATTATCTTCAAGAGTCCCAATATAGAATGACTTTATTTTTAATGCCTAATTTGGTAGGGGGCTTTTTCAATATATAATTTTCAGAATTAATTAACTCTCCATAATAGTCCAATTCAGGCATTTTCCCCTGAGAATTATTATAGCTGAGGATAAGACCTCTGTGGTCTTAATTATTCCCTGACCAGCCCACTTTAGCTAAATTAGAGCTCTGCATGGAAATCACTGAGGGTTTTCAATACCATGCCTGAGATTAATGAGTGACAGGAAATGGCCTAGAATTCCATGCTTTTTGGCAGCTCCTCCTTACCAATTGAGGGCTTAATGTTTCCTTGCTTATTGCAGCATGAATCAAGAACTTACTCACCTTGACACTTTAGTTGAATTTCAAGGTATAATCAATCAATATTTGCTGAACCAAGAAGCAAACCACCCATTCTTTGGATCATGAGTCCAAACTGGATCCTTTCCTTCAGGTTGTATTTCATCATTGTGGATGTCCTTGAGACTTGCCACAGGAAAATCTTTAGACCTATCTGCTTAAAGAAATGTTGTCTTCAAGGCAAGAAAAGAAAATAGTCTCTATGCTCAAAAAGTCCCTTTGAAAGCAACTGTATTTACTGAGGAGGTTTGTTTACTAAGGGTTATTGCATGCATCCAGTCACTCAGACATCCTATCCAAGAATAGTTCTTTCTTTCACACAAGATGTGCTCTACCTCAAAATGTATCCTGAATCCTGCCTCTTCCCTTAGTCTTCACAGTCACCTCATCAATGTACTAGAGTTATTTTTTACCCAGTTGCCTTCAAGCAACCCATTCTGCACACAATAACCGGAAAGATCCATGGTTTTAAAAATAGAAATAAGAAAAATAATGAAAAATAGTAATAGTGATGACTATTCCTGATACAGTGAAAAGCAAAGGAGAAAAGGAAAGATATAAGCATCTGAATGCAGAGTTCCAAAGAATAACAAGAAGAGATAAGAAAGCCTTCCTCAGCGATCAATGCAAAGAAATAGAGGAAAACAACAGAATGGGAAGGACTAGAGATCTCTTCAAGAAAATTAGAGATACCAAGGGAACATTTCATGCAAAGATGGCCTCGATAAAGGACAGAAATGGTATGGACCTAACAGAAGCAGAAGATATTAAGAAGACGTGGCAAGAATACACAGAAAACTGTACAAAAAAGATTTTCATGACCCAGATAATCATGATGGTGTGATCACTGACCTAGAGCCAGACATCCTGGAATGTGAAGTCAAGTGGGCCTTAGAAAGCATCACTACGAACAAAGCTAGTGGAGGTGATGGAATTCCAGTTGAGCTATTCCAAATCCTGAAAGATGATGCTGTGAAAATGCTGCACTCAATATGCCAGCAAGTTTGGAAAACTCAGCAGTGGCCACAGGACTGGAAAAGGTCAGTTTTCATTCCAATCCCAAAGAAAGGCAATGCCAAACAATGCTCAAACTACCGCATAATTGCACTCATCTCACACACTAGTAAAGTAATGCTCAAAATTATCCAAGCAATACGTGAACCGTGAACTTCCTGATGTTCAAGCTGGATTTAGAAAAGGCAGAGGAACCAGAGATCAAATTGCCAACATCCGCTGGATCATGGAAAAAGGAAGAGAGTTCCAGAAAAGCATCTATTTCTGCTTTATTGACTATGCCAAAGCCTTTGACTGTGTGGATCACAATAAACTGTGGAAAATTCTGAAAGAGATGGGAATACCAGACCACCTGATCTGCCTCTTGAGAAACCTATATGCAGGTCAGGAAGCAACAGTTAGAATTGGACATGGAACAATAGACTGGGTCTAAATAGGAAAAGGAGTATGTCAAGGCTGTATATTGTCACCCTGCCTATTTAACTTATACGCAGAGTACATCATGAGAAACGCTGGACTGGAAGAAAAACAAGCTAGAATCAAGATTGCCGGGAGAAATATCAATAACCTCAGATATGCAGATGACACCACCTTATGGCAGAAAGTGAAGAGGAACTCAAAAGCCTCTTGATGAAAGTGAAAGTGGAGAGTGAAAAATTTGGCTTAAAGCTCAACATTCAGAAAACGAAGATCATGGCATCTGGTCCCACCACTTCATGGGAAATAGATGGGGAAACAGTGGAAACAGTGTCAGACTTTATTTTTTGGGGCTCCAAAATCACTACAGATGGTGACTGTAGCCATGAAATTAAAAGACACTTACTCCTTGGAAGGAAAGTTATGACCAACCTAGATTGCATATTGAAAAGCAGAGACATTACTTTGCCAGCAAAGGTCCGTCTAGTCAAGGCTACGGTTTTTCCAGTGGTCATGTACGGATGTGAGAGTTGGACTGTGAAGAAGGCTGAGCACCAAAGAAATGATGCTTTTGAACTGTGGTGTTGCAGAAGACTCTTGAGAGTCCCTTGGACTGCAAGGAGATTCAACCAGTCCATTCTGAAGGAGATCAGCCCTGGGATTTCTTTGGAAGGAATGATGCTAAAGCTGAAACTCCAGTACTTTGGCCACCTCATGCGAAGAGTTGACTCCTTGGAAAAGACTCTGATGCTGGGAGGGATTGGGGGTAGGAGGAGAAGGGGATGACAGAGGATGAGATGGCTGGATGGCATCACTGACTCGATGGACGTGAGTCTGACTGAACTCCGGGAGTTGGTGATGGACCAGGAGGCCTGGCATGCTGCGATTCATGGGGTCGCAAAGAGTTGGACTCGACTGAGCAACTGAACTGAACTGAATCCTGTTTTTGTTTTTAAACAACTTTATTGATATATAATTGACATATCATAGAATTATGTACCTTTTAAAGTACACAAGTCATTGGATTTTAGTATATCCACATAATTGTGTAACCAGTACTACTATCTAATTTTAGAATGTGTTTCATCACCCCATCAAGAAAACCTTGTACTTATTAGCAATTCCCTCCACACCTCTCAGTCCCTGGCATTCATTAATCTTCTTTTTGTCTTTGCAGATTTGCCTAGGTTTTGCTGGATATAGAATTCTTTATTGATACCCTTTCTTTCAGCATTTTGACTGTGTTATACCATTGCATTCCAGCCCCCATGTTTTCTGATGTAAAGTATACTCTTAATGTTTCTGAGGACTCTTTGAATGTGAAGAATACTTTTTCTCTTGCAGCTTTCCAGGTTTTCTCTTTGACTTTGTATAGTTTGAACATGATGTGTCTACATATAGAACACTTTGAGTTATCTTAATTGGAGTTAATTGATACAGTTGGATGTGTAGGTTACTGTTTTTCATTGTCAACTGAAAGGAAAATGCCCAAACTATCAGTTTCAAGTTGTTTCATTTATGGCTTTACCGAGGACTATAGCCTAAAAGAGCTTCTCAGATAGCTCTGCTCCAAAGAGGTAGGGGAACAGGATAGCTTATGTATGATTTTTTCTTCATCTAGGGAATACATGTAGTCAAGCATACATCTTGGTAAGGATTACTGCTTGTCACAAAGAACTGCTATCTCAAATTAATGATTAAAGTGCTTTTCTATGTATGGGAAGATGTTAGTTAAGAAGTGTTAGTTAGCAAGAACCTGGGTTCATTAAAATTATTCCTGAAATGTTCCTAACTATCTACGGGGCCTAACTGTCCAAAGCACAGAGCATTGTGTTATTGTCTTTAATTTCTTCTTTCTAAAGGCAAAGGTGCCCTATTGGGCAGTGACTGTAGTGTCTTAATCTTTGTAGACCTGGATGGCAAGTGAAATGCTTTTTGTTCTTCTTTTGTTTGCATCCTCAAATTTGGAGAGTTTTTAGCCATTATTTTTCTAAAATATTTTTTCTTTTCCTTTCTCCCTAGATATATACCAAAGAAAAATGAAAATGTATGTCCACACAAAAACTTCTATGCAATTGTTCATAGCCACATTTTTCATAATAGCCAGAAAACGAAACAACACAAATGTCTATCAATTGATGAATGGGTAAACAGAATGTGGTATATCTATGCAGTGAAATGTAAAATATTATTCTCCTATGATAAGGAATGAAGTGCTAGTGTATACATACATATGCTTAGATGAACATACATGAACCTTGTATGTTACATAGATGAACCTTGAAAGCAATATGCTGAGTGAAAAAAGTCACACACAGTTAACATATTGTCAGATTCATTTATATGAAATGAAGTCCAGCACATTCTTTTGCATCCAACAGCAAGTATTCCTGTTCAAAAGCAGTCCATCTGAAGAATTAAAAAAAAAATTATGTGCTGAGTAGTTACCATGGTAAATGGTACTGTGAGAGGCATTAGCTATATATAACAAGAACATATGACATGTACAGGTAGCAGCCCATCAGTGAAATGTGCAGTGAAGGACTTACCTATGATGAGGGATGTGTGAAAATATACAGTAATGGGATTTGGGAATTAAGCACAGCTCAATTTCTGACTCTATCCCTTACAAAATTACTGATTTAGTTTAGCAGTTTTTTTTTTTTTCCTTAACAAATCTGATATATGTTTTTCATTTTTAAAATGGATATAGTTACAAATGCTGAAAAATGACCAAGACAAGTGAGATAACTCATGGACTATTCCTAGCACATAGCATTTTCTCAATGCAAGTTCATGGAGGGATTTCAATGCTGAGAGAGATAACTTCAAAGCAGGTGCTCTCACAAATGGCTTACTGAAGGAGCCTAAAGTCAAGCTAATTATTATTTTTGAAAAAGACATATGTGTGAAATGTCAAATTAATGGCACAGGTGATATGTATTATTGTAAAGACAGTGTGAAAATGAGAAGTGAAAGTGTTAATTGTTCAGTCGTGTCCAACTCTTTGTGATCCCATGGACTGTAGCTTGCCAGGCCCCTCTGTCCATGGAATTCTCCAGGTAAGAATGCTGGAGTGGATAGCTATTCCCTTCTGCAGGGGATCTTCCTGACCCAGGGATCAAATCATGGTCTCCTGCATTACAGGCAGATTCTTTACCATCTGAACCATCGGAAGCCCAAAGGCAGTGTGAAAGTGAAAGTCTCTGAGTCATGTCCAATTCTTTGTGACTCCATGAACTATACAGTCCATGGAATTTTCCAGGCTAGAATCCTGGAATGGGTAGCCCTTCCCTTCTCCAGGGGATCTTCCCAGCCCAGGGATCGAACTTAGGTCTTCTGCATTGCAGTTGGATTCTTTATCAGCTAAGCCACAGGGAAGCCCGGTGTAGTTGACATAATTTCATGTGAAACCAGTGTTTGAATGCCCTAGGTCTACCTCTCACTTAGCTGTGATATTTCAACCAACTTTGTTTTTATAATCTGGGAAAAAGGGAATTAAGCTTCTTCATTCTTAGAGTGTTGGAGTTATATAAATAGATGAAAAGCCTTTAGCAAAATGCCTGGTCCCCAAGAAATTGACAATAGACTTTGATGGAGTAAAAAGAGTATTTCAGATCCAAATAATCAGAAAAGTGTTATGGAGGTGGTAGAACTTGTAGTGGTAGAACCCCAGAACAATAGTTGAAGAGTTGAGTTTTCATAAGCACAGGGCCTTCAAGGTCTGAGATCTCTCACACTAGCCGCTCCTCACTTGAACTTGATAGTTGCTCTCTCTGTGGTTATTGTCTGGTTCCAGGTTGATTCCAGGTGGAGAAATCGTGAGGCAAAGTGTACAGGCAGGGGTCACTCAGTGCTGATTTAGGTCAGAGGTTTTCAAAGTGGAATGCCTGCCTAGCAAGAGGCAGGGGAGGGAATATATCTTACATTTATATATCCAACTCCTTGGGACCCTATGGACTATAGCCCACCAGGCTCCTCTGTCCAGGGGGATTCTCCTCTGTCCATGGGGATACTGGAGTGGGTTGCCTTTTCCTTCTCCAGGGGATCTTCCTGACCCAGGGATTGAACCTGGGTCTCCCACATTGCAGGCAGACTCTTAACCCTCTGAGCCACCAGGGAAGCCCATTTATATGTGTTATAATATTATATAACTGGATAGTAAATTCAGGAAATGACAAGGTTTATCTATATAGGCTTCTGGGCCCAGTACCTTATCTCTGGAGATGAGGATGTCTTTCTACCTTCAGACACAGGAAGGTTACCTTTCATATGGGAGGTAAATTTCCTGCATTCAATGAGGCTGAGAGGAAGGTCAAAGTATTTCTTTTGCATCAGTTCTTTCTTAAGTAACTTTAATTCAAAATAATCAATATTTCATTAAGGTGTATTTTGGGGCAGTGTACCCTGGGTCCCAAGATTCTTAAAAAAGCAGAAACAACTGCTCGAGTAGAATAAAGGAAGAAATGTAGCTGGGAACCAGAGCCTCCCATGAAACAACTGTTTTTCGTGGGGTGATGGGAACATGTATGTGCCTTGATGTGGTTATGGGAGTTGGAGGGGTCATAGTCAGTCTTTAGTTCCAGTTTTTGTCTTTTTCTACTAGATAACGCTGGCAAATCTTAGTTACACCCAGGCCCCATAAACATGTATTAGAGAAGCCAGTGCTAAGAAAATTCATCACTCTCTCCCCTGCCAGAGTTCTCTTCCATGACTCTTGGAATCCTCTGTTGATTCTGTTTCAAAAATGTAATTTTATTGAATGACAAATGCTCTTTGTGGTAAAGCACACACTCAGTTCCTGTGACCTGGGTGCCTGAAAGGCATGAATTTTTCTCTCTGTGGAATTACCTCGGGAATCACCTAAGCATCTGTGAAGCCATTATTGCCAAGCAATATTTCTTTTTCTCCCTCTGTAAGGAAAAGGGAGATTGGAAGTCTGGCTGAGGAACCTGTCCCCATTGAGAATTCTTTGCGTTTTAAATAAAGAGAATCTCAGGAGTCATTCCATCTATTAACTCATGTGAAAATGTCTCTATGGCTTAGATCAGCATTTGTTAAAGGCAAAGTTTTGATTTTGTGCTTAAAAGATATACAGATAGTAACAGCTTTGGGCAGCAGAAATATATTTGTTTATTGACTTTAAGAAAAATGATTTTTCTAGTAGAAAAAGGGATGATGTATTTTATAGATTAGATCATTAGGAGGGAGCAATGCCCCAGGAAAATGTTGTTTTCATTTAAAATGTAAATGAATCTCCACCATCATTCACTCCAGGTCCTCTCAGCTGCCATTTTGTGCAGTCATGTGGGTTTTTATACAGAGAAATCTTTTCTGCTCACAGCAGGCTATTCCCTCTCCACACTGACAGTTGTCCTGATTCGGAATTCTCTTGGGCTTCCTATCAGAGGGAAGGCCCTTTCTGCTTGGCATAGCCAGGGCCTGCCCAGTGGGATGGGCACGTTTGCACCTGCAAGGGTCCCATCAGCATCCTCTCAGTTAGTGAGAACTTTCCAGTGCCTCCCTCTGAGGGAACAAAGCATGCAGAGGGTGGAAAGGCTAGCAGAGAGAATGCCTTACTGAGGGACAGATACTGAAGGAGCAATGGATCCTGGGGCCATGGCTTCAGAGAAACTGGCAAGTGATTAGAATGAGAAGTGGTGGGTTAGACCTGACAGTGATGAAATGTGAGGGAGAGGACTGGATGGCAAAAAAAAAGGGCGACAAATTGCAGATCTAGAAACTCGGTTCTGGCCTAGGTTGAACATCAGCAATCCATGGACCCTCATGCACATCATAGTAGACTTTGCCCCTCAGTTTCCCTGTCGGTAACACGGCAGGTTTGCATAACCTGACTTGTAAGGCTTCTTCTAGCTTTAATACTCTGTTGAGAAGAAAAGCCCATTAATTCAGTTTACATTTGGCCAGCTGTTTATGATCTTGTCTAAGGCCTTTTATTCTAGATTTCCACATATCTTGTGTTTACATAAAGTTTTCTGTCTCTGAAGGAAATTTAGTACGTCTCGGCACCCTTCTTTGTAATCTGTGGTCTATAAAACCAATACATGTAAGGCAGACAGAGAAATTATTACCTGAAACCTGGATGCCCATGAATTTAAACAGTGCTTCATGGCAAGAGACTAAGGAAGAAACACTGATGTGGAAGGGGTGATAACTTAGGTGCCTGACCACGGGAGTATCCTTCAACTCTTCTGAAGTACACAGTGGTGGTGATGTTTGCCCTGCCTGAAAGCACAGGGCATGACCAGGTTACCACTTTAGGATCTGAAATGCAAATTCCATATTGTGGAATGCATGCATAGTTGCTGCACGGAATGTAACTCCCTGGATGCTTCTTGCTTTCACTGAAGCTGTCCCCACAATTGTCTGTCTAACCAACCCAGAAAGGCAGTGTGATGTAGTGATTGAGGCTAGACCCCTGAGCCTGAATCTCAATTGTGTCCCCTGCTAGTTCTTTAACTTTGCACCTGTTTGAGCTTCAGTTTCTACACTTCTAGAATAGGAAGCACAATAACAGTAAACATAAAAAGTTTCATAAGGATAAACTGAAATCATACATATAAATTACTTATGTCAGGATCTGATGTGTAGTAAGAACATAGTAAAAAAAAAATAATAACGTAGTCATTATTCTCATATGTTTCAGATCAACCTTGGGTGCCACCTTCTCAATTAACACACTTTTATTACTTTGACCCATAGTGATCTATTTAGTCTCAAATGATAGCACTTAATATTTTCACAAACTCACTTAGCTCTTGCCTATACGACATCTTGGAATAGTCCCTAATGGCAGAACTTCCCAATCATATAATAAGCTCCTTTGTGGAAAAGGAGGGGACTCAGACAACTTAAGTATCTTGGTCAAAGTGAAGCAGCCTAATGCACGGCTCACATCTTACTTTCTGGCTCCCAAATCACTCTATCCCTCATTGTTTCTCACAATACTCCTCTACCCCTGAAAATGAAGACTGGTTGAGTTTTCCCATATGTGGTGCTAAGTAGATAGCCCTTTCCTGGGAGCTGGTAATCCCAGCTGGAGGAATGTCACAGCTAGACTGGTAGGCTACCATGTTCTAGAAATAGGGGACCTGGAACTTTCCCTTTCTGAGCTTCAGTTTCCCCAGCTTTGAAATAAGATGGCAGTGGTCATAATTGGTAAGAGCTTGAGCTAGGGTTAGACAGAATGGGCCCCTTTGGGTGCTGTCACTGGTTTGTAGCCCTGAGCATGTTACTAGCCTCTCTAAATTAGCTCAGATTCTTCAGGTAAGTAGTAGATATTAATACCATGCCACATGAAGAATTGTGACCATTAAATGAAGCAGTACATGTAAAGCACTTGGCATAATGCAGGGACCACAGTTGTCTTTTGTTGTTGCTGATACTTTTATCCTTAACAACAGTAATACCATCACCACCACTATCATCATCTCTATTAGCTTTTATGGAACAGGAAAGAATATAGACTATGAAGTGAAACTCTACTTGGATTTAAAAGGCAACTTCGTTCCTTACTAGCTGTGTGACCTTGGGCAAGTGACTTTGGTCTTCTAATTCTTAGCTAATTCATTAGTAGAATGGGAGTAGTGATAATGGTTACTTTATAAGCTTGGCATGAGGATTAAATGAGGTATTGTTGAGTGTTTTCTACATTGTCAAGCACATGGGTATTCAAATGTGAGGTATTCACATATAAGTCATAAGGATAATCTCTTCAGCTATAACTTTGTGATGCCCTAGTTATAAGTTGAAGCTTGGAAAGAAATCGAACTTATGCTGTGGAAGTTGGTAAAGCCATCTGTGGGTAGGCGTGGAATAAACGTCCTCAGATACAGCCTGTCAGACATCTGTCTACAGCCAGTGCAGTGGCCTTTGAAAGAAAACAAATGGAATGCGGCAGGCTTTGGCCCTGCATCTTGGCGCTAATGTTCCTGCTTCTGCAGACCAGCTGGTCCAATGAAGACTAGCTGACTTTCTCCCCACCCCACTCCTCAGCTTAGCAAATGAAGGAGAACACACAAGAGGTTTCACTGGAGGAAATATGATGAAACCTGAGACCCTGAGATGAAAATTAAGTGCAACAGTGATGAAGACATTTTGGAGGAAATAAGGGAGACAGGAAAGTAATGGTCAGTAGAAATAAGTGTTCTTTACAAAAAGCACTTCTCTTTTATTAAGAGAGACCTCCTTTAATTAGATGTATCTCTTATCACAGAAACCAAAACTCACAGGAAGGAGAGCCTGGGAGTAACCCCACCGGGTCAAAGAATCTATACTTCCACGCCTAACCGAAATGATTCTTTTTATAACCTATGTCACAGACTTTCGATTCAGGTGTATTTGGGTTTAAAATCCAGATCTGCAACTAATTAGCTGACTGATTTGAGGCAAATGATGTACATTCTACATTTTTCTCATCTATTAACTGGAGATGTTTCTGATTGCTTCTACCATATCATTGTTAGGTGATTTAAACAGATGATGGTAAAACACTTAGCCTAATATATGGCATTTAGTAATCAATAAATTTTGACTTGGGGCTTCCCTGATAGCTCAGTTGGTAAAGAATCTGCCTGCAATGCAGGAGACCCCAGTTCTATTCCTGGGTCAGGAAGATCTGCTGGAGAAGGGATAAGCTACCCACTCTAGTATTCTTGGGCTTTGCCAGTGGCTCAGCTGGGAAAGAATCTGCCTGAAATGCAGGAGACCTGGGTTTGATCCCTGGGTTGGGAAGATCCCCTGGAGAAGGCAAAGTTTTCCCACTCCACTGTCTGGCCTAGAGAATTCCATGGACTGTATAGCCCATGGGGTCACAAAGAATCGGGCATGACTGAGCGACTTTCATTTTCACTTTCAAATTTTAACTAAATGAAGGTAAGATTATGGGGTAATCCTGTCTCTGTAACTGAAAATTAAGAAAATCCCTAATCTTTCCACTTATATACAGCAAGAAATCTAGACACCAATCAGTATTATCTCCTAAAGATCTCCGTGTCACATTGTCTTGCAAGCAATAACTCAGGAGACAGAGTTGGAAGAAACTGACCTTGGAGATTCTAGTTTCAAAGGTTTGGGACATGATGAAGACATCCTGTTCTCCTTTGATGATATGTTTTCCTAAATCTGTCTTTTAGTTCTGCATAGCTATTTGGAAGTAATGAATTTGCCAGACTTAAAGAAAAAATAACTTTGAAATGGGAAATGACTCTGTGGTCCTTTGATGTTAAGTAGTTATGTGGCTTGAGACAAAGGTTAATTTTCCTCAGTGGTCAAATGGCAGGGTGGGGCTGGGGGGCTTACTTGGATGAATTATAAGGTGCTCGAGAGATCTGAAGATCTGAGTATAGGATTCTAAACCATCGTCTGTCATTTATGTGGAATTTTCCTGACCAAAGCCTTACAGTTGCATTAGTTAAGATTGAAGTAAAACTGTCACTGTTTGCAAATTACATGATATGATACATAAAAAGCCCTAAAGATACTACCAGAGAGTACCAGAACTCATCCATGAATTTGGTAAAATTGTAGGATAGAAAATTAACATACAGAAATCTGTTGCATTTCTAAACACTAACAAAAGATCTGAAAGAGAAATTATGGAATCAGTCCCATTTACCATTGCATGAAAAAGAATAAAATATGTAGGGTTAAACCAACTTGAGGTAAAATACTGTACTCTGAAAACTATAAGACACTGATGAAAGAAACTGAAGTCAACACAACCATGTTCTTGGATTGGAAGAATTAGTATTGTTAAATAACCATACTAGCCAAGACAGTCTATAGATTCAATGCAGTCTCTATCAAAACACCATGGCATTTTTCACAAAACTAGAACAAATAATTTTAAAATTTGTATGGAAACACAAAGGACACTGAAGAACCCAAACAATCTTGAGAAAGAACAGCTGGAGGAATCGTGCTCCCTGGCTTCAGACTATCCTGCAAAGTTACAGTAGTTAAAATCGTGTGGTACTAGCAGAAAAACAGACACGTAGATTAATGAAACAAGATAGAGATCCCAGAAATAAAGCTGCACACTTGTGGTAAATTAAGCCACAGCAAGGAAGGCAAGAATACACAGTGGAGGAAAGACAGTCTCTTCAATAAGTGGTGCTGGGAAAGCTACATGCAAAAGAAAGCTACTGGATAGCTACATGCAAAAGAATGAAATTAGAATACTCCTTAACACTATATACAAAAATAAACTCAAAATAGATTAAATACCTAAATGTAAGACCAGAAACTATAAAAATCCTAGAGGAAACCATAGGCAGAACACTCTTTTACATAAATCACAGCAATTTGTGGGAGAATCCATTTCCCAGAGTAATCAAAATAAGAGTAAACATTAAAGATGGGAGCTAATTAAATGTAAAAGTTTTTGCACAGCAAAGGAAACCAGCTCCCCTACAGTCTGTCTAAATTCCTAACTCATAGAATTCACACACACAACCAATGGCTGACTCTGGAAGTGTTCCTGGAAGCTGAAAGAAAGAAAACACTTGTGATGTGGTGATGGAAAGTTTAGGAACACTATCTCCTGTGATAATATGGAATCTGGAAAATGGATTGAATGCTCTGGATAAATGAACATGGGCCTTTCTTTCAGCTTCTAGTGACACTTTTCTTCCATGCCTTTGACCCCTCACTTTCAGTCTTCTGAAGAGCCATCAAGGTTTCCTGACGGACTTTATAAGACCCTTGCAGTTTTGAGAAATAACCTCCTCAATGTTTCACCAGTCTCTGCCCACCTCCAAGTCACCCACTGGTTTTAGGTATTTTTGTAATGGCATTTCCCTACTTCCAGGTATAAAAATCTGTTTCCATTATCTGGTGCTGCACAACAAATTGCTATGCAGTTTAGGATATAGGATAATCATCTGTTGTGTTCGTGGATTCTCTGAGTTAGGAGTTTAGACAGGGTGTATAGGGGATGTTGTGTCTTTCCTCCGTGATGTCTGAGTTTAAGCTAGATGATTCATTCTGAGGACTGGAGTCATCTGAAGGCATGTTGATTCAGTATGGTGGTAGATCAAGGCTGTTGATTGAGGTTTTGACTTCTTTCCACATGGATCTCTCTCCGTGTGATCTTTTCATGTGGGTGAATATGGACCTCTTCACAGCATGGTGGTTGGTTTTTCAAAGCAAACATCCCCCACCCCCAAAAAAGGGGACTCACGTGAAAGCTGTATTTCTTTTAAAGACCCAGCCCCAGAAAATAAAGTATTGCTTCACTCATTTGGTTGGTTAAAAGTCACAAGCCTTCCCAAGTTTGAGGCGAATGAAAATAAACTACAATTTTAAAAAATTTTAAATACTTATTATTATGTATTTGGTTGCATCAGGTGTTAGTCGTGGCACGTGGGGTCTTCACTGTGGTATCTTCACGTGTTCTCTGGTTGTGGCATGTGGGCTCCGGAGGGCGAGGGCTGAGTAGTTATGTCATGTGCACGCTACAGAGTGTGGGCTGAGTTGCTCTGTGCATGTGGGATATTAGTTGCTCAACCAGGGATTGAACCTGAGTCCTCTGCCTTGCAAGGCAGATTCTTAAGCTCCGCTCCCGGGCAAGTCCCAACTACAACTTTCAATGTGGAGTTGCAAGGTTTTGGAGGCACATGTGGAACTAAAAATATTACTGTGATCATTTTAAGAAACTACAATCTTCTATGCTATCTTTTATTTACATTACTAAAACATTCCTGGCTTAAAAAATTAAACTTATATATATAATAAATAAAGATAAGACAAAAAAAAGATAGTGGGAAAATTAAGACTCTGCTGCTTTTTCCTACTAATAATTCTGCATTCCTGTTTATTAAATAGTGATGTAATTTATCTTATTAGCTTTGGATAATCTTTCAGAGGTATTCTATGCATGTACCAACACACACATGTAAATACTACTATATACAATTAACTCCATATATATTTGAGTTATAAAATCCTTTCTCATTAATCCATACTGGTAGGATAAGAAATCAGAGAACACTCAAACTTTAGGGAGTTACTCTATTAAAAGATTTTATAGATCTTTTTTTCTCAGTAGATGTGCCATAAGCATTGTTTGCTTAAGCTAAACTATATCTGTATTTCTAATCGCTTTCTGATAATGGCCAGAGGCAAAACAGAGGCTCAGCTTAAGCTGGGATGTTAGAATGGCCGTTGATGAGGAAAACAGTTGGTCCTTGATGGCCAAAAACAGGTTTGATTTTGTTTTCTCATGTTCCAATGTTCTTAAGTATTTGGTAGGGCAGAGAACAAACTCACACAGAGATTTTTGCTTGTTAAATGTAATAATCTCAGGACCAAGATTTAATGACATGGGAATGAAGGAAGAATGTGTTTTGGGTTTCTGATAGAAGCTACGTAATAGGTACAATTCTGAGTTGGTATTTTAGAGACTCCATGTCTGGCTTGATCTTTTTACTGCAAAACTTTGTGACCTTGAGTAAGTGTCCTTTTCTTCTGTACCTCTTCATTTTTTAAAAATGCATAACATGAAGAGATTGGAACTGAACTTTGCTACTCTAAGTCTGGTCCATGAAAGAGCAGCACTCACATTGCCTGGGATTACTTGTCTTCAGACCTATTGTATCAGATTCTGCATTTTCTCAAAATCCTCTGATGGTTCACATTAAAGTTTGGAAAGCATTGGACAGAAGACTCTCTAAGTTCCCTTTCTATTGTAAAGTTTAATGCTTAACAGGACTTAAAAGAAAAAAGTAAAAAACAAAACAAAGCAGCTTCAGTGACAATGCTGTTTTATTCTCTCTGAGAAGTAAGAATGACCTATATTTGTGGTGTAGATTGCAATGCTCCCTACTGACATAGTCAAAAAATTTTATTTCTTGTTCAAAATTATGGAGGCAAAAATGCCAAGGGATACAAAGAGTTCTTCTTGTGTTTAGTCATTCTTATAGCTCTGTTGTAGTTTCCAGCTATATCCTTTTCAGATTCCCTGGCTCTTAGCATCAGTCAGCTTCTCAGGCTGCTTTAAATAATTCTAATGGAAACAAACTAGGAAAAGTAGAGAGACCTATCAAAGGTCATGCCACAAGGCAGTGCTGAAAATGCCAGTAATAATGGATGGCAACAATACTCCAGAAAGATCTAAATATGAAAAGTATTTAGTCCATTGAAACCTAGAATAGTAAATAGTGTTCAAGGTGATTTATTATGTACATGTATAAGTAAGGGGAATGGCATTATACTTTCCTCAAATTTTTAACACATTTATCCCTTATTGTAACTGCTTACCTGAACACAAGAGAGAGGCCTATTTCTAATGGATTTATTCTTTCTTTAATATTTCCAACAAATATTGATTTGTACTTAGTAGGTGTCCAGCATTGTGCTATAAAAAAGAATAGGAATATTGCTCTTTTATTTTTTAATAGCTCTACTGAGATATAATTCACATACTGTACAGTTCATGCATTTAAATAATGAAGTTCAATATTTTTTAGTATTTTTACAAATATATGCAATATATTTCAGATGTTTAATTTTAGAACATTTTCATCATCTCAGAATGAAACCCCATACCAGTTAGATATTCTCTTCTCCCCCAGATTTGTCCCCTACCAGCCCTAACCAATCAGTGATTTACTTTTATATTCTGGACATTTTATAAGAATAAAGTAATATAATACATAGTCATTAGTGATTGACTTCTTTCATTTCTCATAATGTTTTCAGGGTCCATTCATGTTCTAGTATATATCAGTACTCTATTCCTTTTTACGGTCAAAATATTCCATTATTTGTATATATCACATTTTGCTTATCTATTCATTAGTTGATTACATTTGTGTTGTTTATACCTTTTGGTTCCTATGAATAATACTGCTGTAAACATTTACATTATTTTATTGGTGTGTCAGAGAAGGCAATGACAACCCACTCCAGTACTTTTGCCTGAAAAATCCCAAGGACGGAGGAGCCTGGTAGGCTGCAGTCCATGGGGTCGCTAGAGTTGGATACGACTTAGTGACTTCACTTTCACTTTTCACTTTCATGCATTGGAGAAAGAAATGGCAACCCATTCCAGTGTTCTTGCCTGGAGAATCCCAGGGACGGGGAAGCCTGGTGGGCTGCCGTCTATGGGGTAGCACAGAGTCGGACACGACTGAAGTGACTTAGCAGCAGCAGCAGCAGCATTAGTGTGTAGTTGATTTCTGTTAGGTTCAGATATTCAGCAAAATGATTCAGTTATACATGTATGGACGTGGAACAACAGACTGGTTCCAAATAGGAAAAGGAGTTCGTCAAGGCTGTATATTGTCACCCCGTTTATTTAACTTATATGCAGAGTACATCATGAGAAACACTGGACTAAAAGAAACACAAACTGGAATCAAAATTGCCGGGAGAAATATCAAAAACCTCAGATATGCAGATGACACCACTGTTATGGCAGAAAGTGAAGAGGAACTCAAAAGCCTCTTGATGAAAGTGAAAGTGGAGAGTGAAAAAGTTGGCTTAAAGCTCAACATTCAGAAGACGAAGATCATGGCATCCGGTCCCACCACTTCATGGGAAATAGATGGGGAAACAGTGGAAACAGTGTCAGACTTTATTTTTCTGGGCTCCAAAATCACTGCAGATGGTGACTGTAGCCATGAAATTAAAAGACACTTACTCCTTGGAAGGAAAGTTATGACCAACCTAGATAGCATGTTCAAAAGCAGAGACATTACTTTGCCAACAAAGGTTCGTCTAGTCAAGGCTATGTTTTTTCCTGTGGTCATGTATGGATGTGAGAGTTGGACTGTGAAGAAGGCTGAGCGCTGAAGAATTGATGCTTTTGAACCGTGATGTTGGAGAAGACTCTTGAGAGTCGCTTGGACTGCAAGGAGATCCAACCAGTCCATTGTGAAGGAGATCAGCCCTGGGATTTCTTTGGAAGGAATGATGCTAAAGCTGAAAGTCCAGTACTTTGGCCACGTCATGCGAAGAGTTGACTCATTGGAAAAGACTCTGATGCTGGGAGGGATTGGGGGCAGGAGGAGAAGGGGACGACAGAGGATGAGATGGCTGGATGGCATCACTGACTCGATGGACGTGAGTCTGAGTGAACTCCGGGAGTTGGTGATGGACAGGGATGCTTGGCGTGCTGTGATTCACGGGGTCGCAAAGAGTCGGACATGACTGAGCGACTGATCTGATCTGATCTGATATTCATTCTTTTTAGTGCATAAATGTTTTTGTGAGGGCATGTTTTCATTTTTCTTGGGTACATAACTAGTTGTAGAGTTGTTAACTCTATATTCAATCATTTGAAGGCTATTTTCAGGCCTCTCCCCTAAGTCAGCAGTAAAGAATCCTCCTGTAAGGCAGGAGGCACAGGAGACATGGGTTCCATCCTTAGTTGGGGAAGATCCCTTGGAGAAGGAAATGGCAACCCACTCCAGTAATCTTGCCGGGAAAACCTCATGAACAGAGGAGCCTAGAGGGCTACAGTCCATGGGGTTGCAAACAGTCAGACATGACTGAAGAGACAGCATGCATGCAGACTATTTTCCAAAGTGTGTGTGTGCGTGTGCGCATGTGCATGCATGTGCGTGTGCCTGCATACACACTCAGTCATGTCCAACTCTTGCAACCCCATAGACTGTAGCCCGCCAGGCTCCTCTGTTCATGACATTTTCTTGGCAAGAATACTGGGGTGGGTTGCCTTTTCCTCCTCCAGGGGATCCCCATGGATTGAACCTGCATCTTGTGCATTCGCGGATGGATTCTTTACCATTTGAGCCACCTGGAGGCCCCCATTTTCCAAAGATGTGGCATGGAATTTCAGTCTTGGCAAGCTTACGGAAATGAAGTCAAATTGGAGGTGGCAGAGTGTGGGATGTTGGACAAATGTAGTCTGTCTCTCATCACCCCATCTATTTCATTCTTCCCACCTCAATATGTATAGGATTCTTAGAACAGCTCTTTCAAAATGTTATTTCCTTGTTTAAGAATCTACTGTGGAAACCCAATGAATGGTAGGATTATATCCCCAAAGACACGGTATTCAAGGTCCCCCATATTATAACATAAGCAAAGCGCAGTGGTTTGAACATAGATTTTAACATTAAGTTCTAATTCACCTTTGGAACTTTATTGCTTTGTAGGCTTAGCTATATAAAATTAAATTTATCTCTGTCTTAGTTTGCTTGTCCCTGTTTTAAAAATTAATTTTTATTGGAGTATAGTTGCTTTATAATGTTGTGTTAGTTTCTACTATAATCAAAGTGAATTAGTTGTATGTATACATATTCCCTCTATTTTTGAACTTCCTTTCCATTTAGGTCATCATAGAACAATGGGTAGAGTTCTCTCAGCTACACACTAAGTTCTCATCAGTTATGTTTTATGCATAGTATCAATAGTGTATATAAGTCAGTCACAGTCTCCCAAATCACCCCGTTCCTCCCCCTTTCCCCCTTGGTGTCCATGTTTGTTTTCTACATCAGTGTCTTTATTTCTGTTTTGCAAATAAGTTCAACTATGCCATTTTTTATATATGGTATTTGTTTCTCTCTTTCAGTCTTACTTCACTCTGTATGATGGTCTCTAGGTCCATCCACATCTCTACAAATGAGTTCACTTGTCTCTTAAAGAGATTTCTGTAAAGATTTTAGTGTGGAGCATGTTTAGTATAGTCTGTGGCACATTATAGTTACTCAGTAGGTAGTGGTTAATATACTGTCAATATATACTAGCAGCACACATTTGGAACATAAACTTTAAATATACCATGCACAATAGCATAAAAGATACCCCAAAAAATCTAGGGATAAATTTAGCAAAAAGATGCATGAGATTTCTCTACTAAAAATTCTAAAATATTCCTAAAAGATTTAAAGAAGACCTAAATTGGTGGAGATATCATGAACTAAAAGATTCAATGTTGTTTTGATTAAACATAATCTCAAGCAGGGGCTTCCCTGGTAGCTCAGCAGGTAAAGAATCTGCCAGCAATGCAGAAGATCCTGGT